>NW_026521851.1:0-2400000 GCF_021234435.1 Artibeus jamaicensis | reverse complement strand
TACTTTTTACTTTGCTTCCCTTGCCCAAGGAGATATATTGGCAAAAATATTGCTATAACAGATGTCTTAGATTTTACTACTTATGTTTTCTTCAAGGATTTTCATGGTATTGCAACTTACATTTAAGTCTTTTATTCATTTTGAGGTTTTTCTTGTGTATGGTGTAAGTAGGTGGTCTAGTTTCATTTTTCTGCATGTACCTGTCCAGTTTTCCCAATACCACTTATTAAAGAGATTGTCTTTACTCCTTTATTGGTTCTTTCCTCCTTTGTCAAATATTAATTGACCATAAAGGTGTGGGTTTATTTCTGGGCTCTTTGTTTTGTTCCATTGATCTATATGCCTGTTCTTATGCTAGTATCAGACTGTTTTGATTACGGTGGCCTTGTTGTGTAGTTTGATATCAAGTAGCATGATTCCTCCAACTTTGTTCTTCTTTCTCAAGGTTTCTGAGACTGTTTAGGCTTTTGATGGTTCCATATAAATTTTTAGATTATTGCTTTTAGATCTTGAAATATGCTATTGGTATTTGAATAGGAATTGTGTTGAATCTATAGGTAGCTTTGGGTAGTATGGGCATTTTAATGATGTTGATTCTTCCAATCCATGAACACGATATATGCTTCCATTTATTGTGTCTTCCTCAATTTCTTCCTTCAGTGTCCTATAATTTTCTGAGGACAGATCTTTTGCCTCCTTGGTTAAACCTTTTCATAGGTACTTTTTCTGTTGCAATAGTAAAGGGATTGTTTTCTTAATTGCTCTTGCTTATAGTTCATTATTGGTGTATAAAAATGTCACCAATTTCTGAATATTTTAATTTTGTATCCTCCTACTTTACTGAATTCATGTATCAGTTCTAGTAGTTTTTGGTGGAATCTTTAGGCTCTACATACAGTATCACCTAATCTGCAAATAATGACAGTTTTACTTCTTCCTTTCCAGATTGGATGCCTTTTATTTCTTCTTCTTGTCTGATTGCTGTGGCAAGGACTTTCAGTACTATGTTGAATAGAAGTAGTAAAACTGGACATCTCTATCTTTTTCCTGATCTTAGGGGAATCGCTTTTAGATTTTGCCCATTGAGTATGATGTGGGTTGTGGGTTTGTCATAAAAAGCCTTAATTATGTTGAGGTTTGATGTCTCTATTCAACAAGGACGGGTTTGAGAGTTTTTATCATAAATGGGTGCTGGGTTTTATCAAATGTTTTTTCTATATCTATTGATATAGTCATGTGATTTTTATACTTTATTTATGTGCTATGTCACGTTTGTTAATTTGTGAATATAGTACCAACCTTGGATCCTCAAAATAAATCCCACTTCATCATGGTGTATGATCTTTTTAATGTATTGCTAGATCCTGTTTGCTAATATTTTATTAAGGGTTTTAGCATCTTTGCTCATCATGAATATTGGCCTGTGACTTTCCTTCTTTGTAGTGTCTTCATCTGGTTTTGGAATTCGAATAATGCTGGCCTCATAAAAAAGGTTGGAAAACTTCCCTCCTCTTGAATTTTTTGGAATAATTTGAGAAAGATACATGTTAGCTCTTCTTTGAATGATTGGTAAAATCCACCTGTGAAGCCATTTGGTCCAGGACTTTTGTTTTCTCGGAGTTTTGTGATTATTACTTCAATTTCACTAGTTGTAATTGGTCTGTTTGTTTTTTCTGATTCTTCCCTATTCAGCTTTGGAAGATTGTATGTATATTTTTAAGGAATTTATGCATTTTTCCCAGGTTGTCCAATTTGTTGGTATATAGTTGTTCATAGTATTTTCTTACGTTTCTTTGTTTTTCTTTGATGTTAATGGTTAGTTCTCTTCTTTCATTTCTGGTTTTATTTATCTGGGCCCTCTTTTTTATCTTGATGAGCCTAGTTAAAGGTTTGTCAGTGTTGTTTATCTCATCAAAGAACCACCTCGTGGTCACACTGATCTTTTGTATTGTTTTTTAGCCTCTATGTCATTTATTTTCTCTCTATTATTGCCTTCCTTCTACTTACTTATGGATTTATTCATTGTTCTAGTTCTTTTAGGTATAGGGTTAGGTTGTTTATTTGAGATTTTTCTTGCTTCTTGAGATAGGCCTGAAATCTGTGAGCTTCCCTCTCAGCTCTGCCTTCACTGTGTCCCACGGATTTGGGGTTATTGTATGATCACTATCATTTGTTTCCTGATTGCTTTTAATTTCTTCCTTTGGTCCCATTGTTAAGCCACTTATTGTTTAGTAACATGTTATTTAGCATCCTCTGTGTGTGTGTGTGTGTGTGTGTGTGTGTGTCAGTTTTTTTCTTGTGATTGATTTCTAGTTTCATACCATTATGGTCAGAAAAGATTCTTGATATGATTTCAATCTTTTTCAATTGGTTTAGACTTGTTTTGGGACCTAACATGTGGTCTATCCTAGAAAATGTTCCATGCACAGTTGAAAAGAGTATTTATTCTGCTGCTCTGAAAACATCACTTAAATCCATCTGATCTAGTGTGTCATTTATGGTTGCTGTCTCCCTGTCTGGAAGGTCGAGCCATTGATGCTAATATGGTGTCAAAATCCCTACTATGACTGTATCACTGTCGATCTCTCCCTTTGTGACCATCGGAATTTTCTTTATATACTGAGGAGCTCATATGTTGGGTGCATAAATGTTTCCAAGGGTTATATGCTCTTGTTGGATTGACCTTCTTTGTCTCTTGCTATGACCTTTATTTTGAAGTCTATTTTGTCTGATATGAGTATTGCTACCCTGGCTCTTTATGTTTTCATTCCCATTCGCACGGACGCTTTTCCACGCCTTCACTTTGGGTCTGTGTGCACCTAGTGCTCTGAGCTGGGTCTCTTGGAGGCAGCATGCACATGGGTCCTGTTTTCTTATCCAGTCAGTGACCCTTTGTCTTTTGATTGGAGCATTTAATCCACTTACATTTAAAGTGATTATTGATAGTTAGGTACTCATTGCCATTTTATTCTTTTTTATTTTTTTAAAGATGGGGGGAGAGAGAGAGGTGAACGTCAGAGGGACAATGGCAGCCATCCCCATGTCACTCCTGGTTGTGGTGAGAAGGATTTGCAAACTGTGAAGAGCTGAGACACAGCATCATTGTCACCACCCCGGCTCCAGTGCTGAAGTGCACGGACGCCACTGCCTGCCTCCCTGGCAGCCATCCTGCACCTGGCACCAAGTCTCAGGGACGCTCAGGTGGCAGCAACTCTGTGTCTGGGCCAGGACTGTGTCACAGCTGGTCTACAGGAGTGGCAGGGTCCCTCCCTTCTTCCGGAACACAGGCACTGGCCGAGTCGGCTCGGCCAGGTGAGCCTGCAGAGGACAGAGAAGTCGCCGGTCCCCATGGGAGAAGCTGCCTGCTCTCTGCTTGGCCCGGCTGGTGGGACCCGGTGCCCACGCCCACTCACCCATGATGGGACCAGGGCCCACGCCACTGACTGCCTACAGGGAATCCGAGAGCAGGAGGGTGTGGCCATGTCCCACGTGGTGGAACCGGGATACAGACCACTGCTGGGACAATCCCCCATCTAACAATTTGCTGCTAAAGCATCAAATAATCTTTCGCCCCCACATGTGAAGGTGAGAAGCGGGGATGAAGCGTTGGAACGAGCCAGTTGTGCCAGCAAGGCTTCTGCCGCCTCTTGCTTCCACCCACTCTGCCTTGTTGTGGTTCACTCTTTTTAATTTAGATTAATAGATATTTAACGTTTCAGGTGTGCATCATGATTCTGTATTTGCGTATATTGGGAAATGATTGCCGCAGTGAGCCTGGTTAACATCTGTCACCACACAGTTGGAAAATTTTTTTCTATAACGAGAAAAATTTTTTTTTTCTGCAAAGAGCTTTACTGTTTCCATTTGGTCCCAGACCTGGGTGCTTCTAAGGCTGTCTAATGGTTGCAGGGAGGGGCTTGGACAGAAGCCAGACACCAGGAGGGTACAGAGGAGCCCCTCGAAGACCTCTGGGCTCCACAAACCCCTAGTCATGTTTGAGAACAAGCCTTTCAAAGAGACACTTGCCCAGCCCAGCCTGGGGGTTGGCCAGCCAGCCTGCGGAGGTGACTCAGGTGTTGCCCATCTTCTTGACGAGTTTCACCTGCTCATCCAGAACGTGGTCCTCTAGGAAGTCAGAGCTGAGGGTCTGCGTGGGCAGCTCCCAGGGCCTGCAGATCCACAGGGCCTGGGTCGGGCTCTTCTCCAGGACCACAGCAGCTTCCACGGCATTGAGTGTCACCCCACTCATCACGGGAAGGCCTCTGCCTGGCCTGGAATGCAGGTGCAGCTGCCAGGATGGTTTTGCAGCTTTAAGAGATGCTGGGCTCCCTCATGCTTCCCCTCCGCCAACTCTCAGAAGAGGCCCCGCCCTCCAGAACCACATCATCGCGGTGGAGATAGAAGCCCAGACAGAGGTAGATGCAGGAGACCCGCAGATGCTGGCTGACCAGGCAGGGGCCGGCAGCATCCACCTGGGTGGGATAATTTTGGGCTCGTGGTTACTCAGCAACATGGAGTTAAGATCAAAAAGAGGTGTTGGCTGGTAGCGAAGGCCGAGGATGTCTGAGATGGTTCTGAAAGTGGTGACTGACAAAGAGGCTGCAGAGTGGCCGGAGGCTGGAAGAAGGGGTGGCCCTGGGTCTGTTTAGTCCAAACACTGTTGACGCAGGAGAGATCCCGGGGGTGCCCAGGACACTGCCTGCTGAGAACATTGAAGAGCTCCTCTCTTAGAGACTTTCAACCACACAGGACAGGGCTGTTCACTAGAGTCACCGCGCTGTGCATTACCTCCCGGGACTTCCCGTACAGCTGGAAGTTTGTGCTTTCTTGGTCCCCTTCACACGTTTTGCCCACTCCCCTCCTCCTGGCTACCACCCATGAATGAGCCTGGCTTTTTGTTGCCTTGTCGTTCCCTTGTTTCGGGGGATTGTTCTGTTCTGAGACTCCACATGTGAGATCGCATAGCATTTGCCTTTCTCTGACTAATTTCACTTAACATAATGCCCCCTAGATCTGTTCACATTGTCACAAATAGCGAGATTTTCCTCCTTTTTTTATGGACAAGTAATACAACATTGGATATATGCACCGTGTCTTCTTTATCCGTTCATCCGTCAGCAGACACCCAGGCGGCCCCTGTATCTTGGCTGCTATAATAGCAGCGCTGCAGTGAGCACGGCGACCCTTTCAGTGACTGGCTTCATTTTCTTTAGGTAAACACCCAGAAGTGGAATTGCTGAATAATATCTATTTTTAATTTTTGTTATCCTCTCCCGAGGACGTGCTTATTGAGTTTAAAGAGAGAGGAAGGGAGGGCAAGAGAGAGGGACAGAAACCTCAGTCGGTTGCCTCCCATACCCGCCCCTGAAGGAGAACCGAACCTGCAACCCAGGCACGTGCCCTGACGGAAATCAAACCTGTGACCTTTCCATTTACTGGACGACGCTCCAGCCAACCAAGCTGCACAGACCAGGACTCCATCTTTAATGTTTTCAGGAGCCTCCATACAGTTCTGCATAGTTGCTGCACCAGTTAATATTCCCACCATGAGGTTCATTCTTCAAATTACAATAATTAATAAGCCTCTCAGGCAAAAGCAGAATCATAATGAAATTAAAAGTGCCTATGGGAAAACAAAATGAAAATCTGAGAAATGTGAGGCAAGGTCAAACAAGGGCACGAAGGACAGGCCAAGCCCAGGAGGTCCAGCCCACAGGCACTGGGAAGTGCGGGCAGGGAAGGGTTTGCAGGCCCCGCACTGCACGGAGCGTGGGGGGCCTGGGGCTGGAGGAGCAGCTCTGAGGAGTGTTTGCTGCTGCCTGCTTCTGGCTGGGTGCTGTCTGTGACCAGGCTGGACATTTCTCTTTGTTGTCATCACAGTTACTGACTTAGCCTTTCGTCTTGTTTGATTTTGCACGTCAAGCACACGGAATTGTACCAAGGACAGCCCTTGGCTCAAGACATAGCACCATCGCTGGCCCTTACGTAGCCCTTCCACGTTTGTCAGGAGCACTGCTGCTCCAGCCTCACCCAAGAGTCAGAAGTGAACCAGTGCCACGCAGCTGCCAAAGCCCTTCTCCACCAGCCCGGTCTCCGCCTGCCACACACAGGAAGTTAGCACTTTGAATTTTGTGTTCATCATTCTCACCCTTTTTCTTTTTTGTTTTGCCATATATATGCATGTCTAACCAATATACCGTTTAATTTTGCTCAGTACTGAATTTGCATAGCTAAAATTCACCTGTCATGCATCTATGAGGAATTGTCACGTGTGCCTGGAGATAATCTGTTTTCACTGTGGTGTGAACTTCCACTGCATGGGTATTACACAATTATTTATTCTCTTGTTCAAGGACTGGGCTGCTTTTATTTTTTTCTTTTCCTGCATAGAACAGTAATTCCAGTAACAGTCTAGTGTGTGTGTCCTGATGCACATAAGCACCACAGATTCTGCTGTGTGTGTACCTAGAAGTGAAGTTGCAAATGTGGAAACATTCAAATGGACAGGATAATGCTAAATGATTTCCCAGAGTGGCTGTGCCACTTTAATTCCCACCAGCCACATACAGCAAATCCCGACACCATTTTATCTCCACTACCTGGCTTGCTCAGACTGGTCGCTGTTTATAACCGCATGCATGTGCAACAGAGTCTAACTGCACACAAGCTGGGCAGTTCTCTAGGCTTAACACCTCCTGTGCACTTATTACTACTTGTGGTTCATCTTAGGTGAAATACAGTTTTGGCTTTTGCACATTTTTCTATATGGGGTTTTTCCTATAGATATGTAGCAATCAGTCCTCTTGAGTAAATGTATTGGTTATAATTGTGATACAAATATTCTCTTTTTTGCATTTCTGGCAAGAATACACTATTTTCAGAAACAAATATATTTTCCATACACAGTAAGAAAGACTTCAGCATTTGGTATTGTCAGTTTTTGGATTTTGGCCATTTTAATAAATGTGTTGCAGCTTCTCATCATTGTTTAAATTTGTAATTTCCTAATGACTGATAAGGTTGAGCATCTTTTCATATGCTTAGTGGCCTTCTCTCTGTCTTCTTTGGTGAGACGTCTGGTCAGATATTTGCCCACTTTCTAAATTCAGTTGTTCGTTTTCTCCTTGTGGAGGTTTAAGTTTTCTTTGTGTGCTTTGGATATGAGTCATCTATCAGATATGTGTTTTGCAAATATTTCCTCCCAGTCTGTGGCTTGACTTTCCATTCCCTCAACAGTGTCTTTTACAGAGCAGAAGTTTTAAATGTTAATAAAGTCTAATGTGGACTTTTCTCTTCAGTGGATCTTGCGTTTGGTGTATCCAAGCACTCGCTGCCGAACACTGGGTCACTGGAGCTTTCCTCTGCTCTCCTCCTGAGCTTCTCAGTTTTGCTTTTCGTCATTTGGTCTAATGCGGGTTCTGAGTTAACCCGTGGGAAAGCCGTGCTGTCTCCGTCTAGGTTCTTTCTTATACGTGCATAGAGAGATGGGCCCTGGTTCCTGCACCATGTGTTGAGAGGACTGTCCTTTCTCCATTGTGGTGTGATTGTTCCTTTGTCGCAGGTCAGCCGACTACATTTGCGTGGGTCTATTTCTGGGCTCTGTTCTGTTCTATTGATCTAGTTGTTTGTTCTGACCCCAATTCTACACTCTCTTCATTACTGCAGTTTTATAACAAGTCACGAAGTCGGGTAGAGTCAGCCTTTCCACTTTGTCTTCTTTTTCAGGATTGTGTTGGTTACTCCGGGTCTTTCGCCTTTTCATATGAACTTTAAAATGAGTTCATCAATATCCACAAAATAACTTGCTGAGATTTTGGTTATGATTGCATGTCATCTATAGATCAATTTGGAAAAAACTGACATCTTAACAATATCAAGTCTTCTGATCCATGAACATGAAAAATCTCTCTAGTGAACTTTTTATTTTTTTTAATTTTAATATATTGATTTTATAGGGGGAGAGAGAGAGAGGCATTGATTTGCTATTCCACTTATTTGTGCATTATTGGTTAATTCTTGTATGTGCCCTGACCAAGGATTGGACCCTCAACCTTGGTGTATCAGGGTGACACTCTGACTGAGCTACCTGGCCAGGGCTTTTTTTATTTTTTATTTTTTGCCTTGAACGGAAGGACTAGAGCTTGAAGTGGTAAGAAATAGCCACTAAGGAGTGACTTGGGAGGATGGGACACAAATCCTTTCCTTTCATATACAATTGAGGAAAATACCCTCCAAGCAGGGAAGAGGCCTAGGTCACGTTGACGATGAATAAAGAGAGACAAGGAGCTCTCTGGGTATTTATAAAGCGTTTACTAGATAAATAGGATTACTTATGCCTTAAAACAAAAGCTCTCCCCTTAAAGAGCCGGGTTCATTTAAACAGTTGTCTGTTTAAAGTACTTGAAGAACTGCGAGTCTAAATCTAAGGTCTCCTTTTTAAAAGAGGTGCAATGAAAACATCCTTTCTTTACCATGAGGCAGGCCAGCGACCCATGACTGCATTTGGCTAAAGTCTAATCCATTTTAGCAAACGAGGGCGTCATTATCACTGACAAAACGAGCAAGCAAATGGAGTGTTTTTTGCTATATTTGGGTCAAAATAAAGTTTGATCTCACTTTTCTAGGTCATCCAGGTAAAAGTTGTCTCCGGGTGTAAAAGGCCCAGTAACCGCTTTGTCTCCCGCTGCGTGGGCGCGGGCAACCACGCCCAGCGCAGCCCGCGCCTGTGTGAGCACCCACGCGAATCCTCTGTAATTAATACCCGCTCCCTCGCTCATTCGTCTCATCGCCGAGACGAGAGCGCACACGTCCACGCGCTGCTCCAGGCTCAGGAGAGCCGCGTGGGGAGGAAAAATGGAGCAGCCGAGAAGGGAGGCGGAGGCCGCAAGTCCTGTTTACACGGGGGCCAGGTGACTGGAGCGCGTGCACCCAAAGGGTAGAAGCCGAGTTTCCGGGTAGAGAGAGACAAGCGCCTCCCTGGGTGTCTGACACCAGGGACACGGGCTGCTAAGGCTGTGGCCGGGGAGGAAGAGGCCGAGTTGGGGTGGATGCTGGGAGGACCAGGCCACGGGACCACTGCGGCAACCTCGTTTCCGTTTCTGAGGCTGCTTTGCTGCTTCGCCTGTGTGCACCATGACATGAGGGGCAAGCAGGAGGCGGGCCAGTCAGTCGGGGGGCTGGTGCATGGTCAGGGCAGCGAAGCCTAAATTACCAGACGTGGGGAGAGGAGAAGAGTCGGACTCGGGGGTGTTTCTGAGTGTGGACACAGCAGGATTTGCTGCCGGGGTGCCGGGGTGCCGGGGTGGGGTGAGGACATGCAGACCCTCAGAAAGGTCTTTGAGATGAGGCAGGAGAGCGGGGAGTTTTCCAGAACAGCAGAGACCTGAGAGCACAGGACACTGGTCACGAAGACCCCCGAGACCCCACTCCATGGTCTCTGGACCATAGCTTCAGAAAGGGCCGCACACTCTGGGACAGCGCTGCCCCTGGGTCCTGGGGGTGGGCCATTCGTGTGGGGCCCCCGGAGCCTGTGGTGGTGCCTTAGCTGGAAAAGGATCTGCGCAGATGAGGTGAAGGCCCTCGAGGAGATGATCGTAGGTTACCCTGGAGGGCTCTAAATGCCACTGCAGTATCCTTCCCTGCAGAGGAAGAAGGTCACACAGAAGAGAGGAGCAGGGAGGTGACAGGAGAGGGCCTGCAGAGGAAGTGCGGTCCTGCCCACGACGTCCCTCTAGGACCCAGGCTGCCAGGCCTGTGAGAGAGTCACTGTCCTTTGTGTGAAGGCAGCAAGGCTGCGTGCGCCCGTCACAGCAGCCAGAGGAAACCGCACAGAGTTTCCGGGGAGGACCTGCCTCAGCACCCAGGGCTCCCGAAGGATCTTGGAGGTGGTGGGCCTCCCTCCCGTCCCACCTCGAGCCCCAGGAGCGCACGACTGAGATTGAATTTCTCAGAATACTGATTAGTAGGACATGGAGCTAGATCCAGATCTAATTTTTAAAAATAAAGCTACCTCTCTTCCTGTACCTAATGACGGAATGACGCCATAGCTGCTGCCTCCAGAGGTGCTGCAAATGGCTGTCGTCACCAGCATTCCCCTGCCCCCGGTGCTCCTCCTGCCCTCCTGTCACTGTCCCTGCCTGCAGGGCTGCTGGGACCCCCAGAGAGAAGAAACCCCAGGCTGGGGGAAGCCGAAGGGTGGGCTGTCTCTGGAGCCCCCACAGGCACCCATGTCCGGGAGGCATGTCCATCTCATGGGGGGGGGGGCTAGCACTTCCTCTCCAGTCCTAGGGGGTCGGGAGGGGGTCTGGGAGTTGGGTGTTTGTGCTGCAATTCGAAGTCCGTACAAAACCGTCCTCCCGCCTGAGTTATCACTCTCCTGCCTGCACCCTCCCCCTGATGCTTCAGCACTAGCACATTCTCACAGAACCTGCAGCTGGACTAGTTTTCGGGGTCCCCCTCTGTTGTCACTCGCCGTCCAGAGACCACGCCGTCCTGATCTTCTGTCTAGCTGGGGGCGGGGCCCACTGCATCAGGAACCGCCCACCCCCACCCCACCCCCCCTTCTCTGCCGGTGTTTTCCTTAAAGCATCCATCGCCTGGACCTGAAGCCGACCCCCGCAGCCGCCTCATCAAACGCAGGTTGAAATCTCTCTCCCGTTTTGATTCCTTTGAGCCAGTGACTGCCCCACCCCCACACAGGCTTCTGTCTGCCCGGCTCTTTCCTGATAAAAAATAGTCACCAGGCTCTAAACACCTCTCCCTCTCTGGAGAGCTTCCTAGATCCTGTTATGAGATAGAAAATGTACTCATTTTATATTCATTGAGAGAGATTCATTTCACTCTGTCCCTAGCAGGGGATATAAAAAAGTAATGGCCCGTCGAAGTGATAGGCTTTTCCTTCTCTGAGTCCGAAGCTCCCAAGTAAATATGGGACATTAATGTGTGTGAGACAATGGGGCGTGAGAGTCGGTGAGCTGGGGCCAGGCACCCCCGTCCTCGGGGCCAGGAGGGGTGCAGGGGCAGCCCCACGGATGAAGCAGAGAGCAGAGTGCCCTTCACCTTGACTCACCACAGACACTGTTGACTACCCACACGGTGAGTTTGGCTGGGGATTCAGGGGTTAGGGCAGGGGTCTGAGCTGTATCCTGTCCCCCCGAGATTTCAGAGCAGAGGATTAGACACCCCCGCTCCCCAGAGCTCCTCATCCCCTGGCCGCCCTCGGGGGCCTCATGCACCCGGGCCAGCCATCCGACCCCCCTCCTTCTCCGCCTCCTCAAACACTGCCACTAGCGCACTTGTCCTGTCTGGAGACATTCAACTCTCTCCTCCCTGACTCCCAGCTTTCATTGCCTCCCCCTCTTCTACCGGAATGACGGAGATAAGAGCCTTATTTTTAGTGTGTGACTGATAGAGTCCAGGAAAGCGAAGAATTCCGCTGGGCAAAGCGGGGAGACCTGGAGTGACACCAGAAAATGAAATCGCTCCTGTGCCACTGTGAGCTCCTCCCCAGACGTGTAGATGGCGCTGCTCTGCCGGCGCGGGTGCAGCTGGGCCGGCAGCGCCGCCTCCCACCCTCTCACCCACCCGGCAGATGGCAGAGTTGGCAGAGTCCCGCAGAGCCCGTGAGCCTGAGGGAGGGAGGGAGGGAGGGAGGGAGGGAGGGGGTAGGATGGAAGGAGGAGAGTGAAAGCCGAGAGTCTTGAGTCCCGGGGGATGGGCGGCGTTGCACACGACACACTACACGGCAGAAGAACACACTTCACAAGGTGCCACCAACCAGAGAATCCTGGGGGTTCATGATGAGGGGCTTCTCCTCTCTGAACTTGGACGCCTGGGGCTGCGGGAGGAGTGCCCCCTCCCATCCTCCCTCAGCAGAACAGGCAGGTGGGCTTCGCTGAGGGATGTGTCCCCTGCCATTGGGAATTTGGGCTCCGAGATCCACTTGCAGTCCCTGCCCTGCATTTAGTGGGACAGTGTGTCCCAATCACAGCAACCCCTGTGCCCCCCAGTCGCCCCCTAGTGAGAGGGACTCGGGCTGTGAACAGCGGAGAGTGTACAGGAGTTCTGTCCACCACCCCGACAGCTCCTCTGGGAGTCCAAAGTTACTGCAGACGGGTCCGGTTAGTTAAAAAGGCACACGCTGTTGCATTCCTCAAACCCCTGCCCTGGGGCCTCAGAGGTGGTCTCCATGGTCCCGTGTGGCCCGGCCCACCTCCTTTTCTGCACTTGTCTCTGGTCCCCTCCCTCGGACTCACCCCATCTGCGTGGACCGGCCTCCTCCCTGTGCTCCCACTGCAGGGCCTCGCGGCGCAGGCCGCCCTCCTGCACACTCACACTTCACGTGGCGGGGCCCGCTGCCTCCAGGCTCCTGCCCACGCATGTCACCCACACGGTAGATCCACACTGCGTCCCTACCCCTCTGAGTCCCTCGACTCTGCTTCGTCACGTGACATTCTGTTCCAGTCTGTCCCACGTCTGTCTGCCCCACGTGAATGAGAGCCCCATTGAAGCAGAAAGTCTGTCCGCCTTCTTCTGTGTGGTGTCCAGGGCCCAGAGTGCCCACAGGAGAGGTGTCCGTGGGTGTGTGTTGACTGGTAAGTGAAGAAGTGGAAACTTACGGAAAAATAAATGGCCGGGAATGGCCTTGATTCTGAAGAAGAGGAAGTTTGGGCTGGGTGTGGGGGGGGGGGGCAGGTGGCTTGCCAGAATACCAGTATACGACATCAATACATTAGCAAACGACAGCGACTAAAATACAATGTTATAAACTCCCACTCCACCTTGGTCAGGACGATTCCCCTGGAAGATATTTCAATCCAAACAAGGCAGTAAACCAAGCAAAACAAATGCGGAGGAAAACAGGGCTCCACTCAAGGCAGGCTGGAGCACACCACACAAGGGCTGGGGGACACGGGAGACCCGGGGGGAGGCGGTGGTGGAGTCCCGCAGCCACGGTGCCCGGGGTCTCGGGTGGCAGCGGGCGGCACCCACCCTGGAAGCAGTCTGCAGGAGGGATTCTCTCCAAAAGACCCAGTGACCGAAGAATGGGTGTGGGCAAATGCTTTAGGAGGAGATTCATACGACTGTTTGTGGAATATGAACCCGATCCCTGAAAAATACTTAGACGAATATGCAAATGAACAAAAATCTCTCAAACGATGGTTAACTGATTCTGCAGAGGAAAAATAGTCGTGTTTCCCACATGGCTCAGCTCTTCGCGGCGTGCGTGGCCACAACGTCGCAGTGCAGATGCTGGTCCAGTCAAGTCATGCTGACGGGGCCGCGTGAAGCTGCAGACACCGGTGACGACCCCGACCCGTCCAGGGCCCTGTGGGGAGCCCATCCCTAAGGCCCTTCACAAGACTTCAAAGAATTACCCATCACCACTCTCTCACTTCACTTCGAGAGAGGGGAAGGGAAGGAGGTAAATATTAATGTGTGGCTGCCTCAGTTGCCTTTCCCACGCCCCATACTGGGGACCTGGCCCCCAACCCAGGCACGTGCCCTGACTGGGAATCAAACTGGCGACCCTTTGGTTTGCAGCCCGCGCTCAATCCACTGAGCTATGCCAGCCAGGGCCACTTCACTTCTGTTTTAATACAAAATGCTAGTGGTTCTCACGAGTGGTCCACGGTGGACTAGCTCTGCCCACACATCTGACCGAAGTCCTTGTGGACCGTTCTCGTCACACCGCACTTCTAACTCGGGCTTCCTCTGCTTCTCGCTCCGGTAGACTCATTGGCATTTCTTCCAGGGAAGGTCTGTGGGTGAGGAACTCTTAGCTGACGTGTCTCTGAAAGTGCCCCCATTCCTGGGTGAGATTTCATGAGCAATAGACTCCCAGAAAGCCGTTATTTCGCCTCCGTACTGCTTCTGGCCCCTTTAGTTGCTCGCAAACATCAGTTTCCAGTCCCTCGTCTCTTTCTCCACGCTCTGGAGTGCCACTGCGACTTGCCTGGGGATGGGTTCATTTGTGCTGATCTCTTTAGAGGCCTGGTGTGCATTTTCCACTGGAAGATCTGAGAAGCAGAGCACCGGAGGATTCCGGTCTTTCCGCACTTTAGGGAATTTCTCTCTCCGTATTGGCTCCAATGCTGTTTGCGTCTGACTCCTCCTGCTCATGGCTCCAGCTTTTCTAGTTGCCTGCTGTTGATGTCTTCAGATCTGTATGAGGTTTTCTAGGTCCCTTCCTTTTTTTTTAAAGATTTTATTTTATTTCTAGAGACAGGGGAAGGAGGGAGAGACAAGCATTGGTGTGAGAGAGAAACATTAATTGGTTGCCCTTCACATACGCCCTGACCAGGGACCAAACCTGCAGCCCAGGCACGTGCCCTGACCAGGACTCGCACCACTGACCTTTCACTTTTCAGGGTGACGGCCAACTAACTGAGCCACACCGGTCAGGCCTGGGTCACTTTCTCGATGCTATCTTCCAATTCATAAGTTTTCTCTTCTCTTGTGTTGGTACCAGTAGACAGTCTGTCTGGAGCACCTGGAAGTTTCCCTGATGGACCGGCAAGGCACCCAGGGAGGTTATGAGACTAAACATGCAAAAAGCTAGAAACACTAATTGGATAGAGGAAAAGCACCCCCCCACCCTCTTCGGGTACCAGATTGGGGTTGAGACCGGGGGAAGGCAGGCACATCTGCCACAGAAGTCAAAATGGCTCAGGGGGAGGTGCTGGACCGACGAGGCCGGGCAGTCTGGCCTGGGGAGAGAGGCATTGGCTGCGAGGTGGACCCACCCCCTGTGCGCAAAAGTTTGGGAAGTGGGTTGGTCATTTTGAGAAACCACCTGGTCCGTGCCACACCCAGGGGAACAAGGAAGAAACTCTCTTTTGCTTGTGGCTCACTTGCTTGTGACCTGCACTCACACGATGCATTCGCCTAAGGCCACATGGCCATGGCCTCCAGGAAGCAGTCTCTCTGTCTCCCACTTGCTGATGCTCGGGCAGGTGTGTTCACACACTCTCTGGCCCGGGCAGACGTGACGACCTGGCCCCGGCAGCCGCGTGGCCCATGGCTGTGCGGCCTGTGCAGGTCCGGGCGAAAGCCTGAGATCAACGGCAGCTGGGAACAAGCCACGCTACCTGGAGGGGGACTGCGGCCACTGAGCAGCCATCTGTGGGCTCCAAAGGACTGCACTTTAAATTGGAGCAGGAACCCTGGACGCTGGCTTTGTCTTGGTCTTACTGAGGATGAGCATCTGCCTCGCAAGTTTGGCTTTTGCAGCAACAAGCAACGGAACCTCCATTTTTTTTGTTTGTTCAATTACAACATCCAGTCTAGCATTTACCCTGTTTGTGTTTTCGTTATTTCAATAATCTACATTCCATAATTTGTAACTAGTGATTTGTTATTATTTTTAGTCATCTGCAGTTCATTTTTTGCCACTCTGACCCTTGCTCACCACCCTCTGGGGTGTCTGACATTGTGGAAGTTTCCGGACTATGCCAAGCTCTTCCGCCATTTCTTCACCCGCACACTCTGTAGCCCAGCCCGTGCTCAGCCAGCTCCAGCCCTTCCCAGTCTTGGCGTCCTGGATGCCCCTTCCTCCCCGACCCCTCACCTCCGGTCTTGGACATTCCAGAGCACCTCCCTGGTCCAGGTCCTTCGCAGCGTTGTGATCTCGGTGTTGTGTGGCCTTTTACCTGTCTGTCTCCCCCTCTAGAAGGAGAGCTGCAGGACAGCACAGATCACATCACATGTTCACAGCCCTTAGCACCCGAGGTGCCCCTCCCCCTGACAAAAGTCGCTGAGTCCGTGACTCAGTGTCTGGCGACGTGGCCCCCAGTGCTGCTGACAGCAGGCTCCCCGGTCCTGAGTTTGGAGAGAGAAGTTGGATTCTTCGGGAAACTCTGGCAATTTGTAAAACGATGTCTCTGCTCGTCCGCTTCTTTCTCACGAGACGCTCTGTATCTCGTGCCGAGGAAGGGGTCACGTGCAGAGGAAGTGGGGCAGGCGGGAAGCAGAGGCTGGCCCTCCTGGATGCAGCGTGTCTGCCTGCAGGGGCTTCCTGTGTCCGACTTATTTATTCTGGAGTCCGATTTACGAGTTCCCCCAGGAGGGCCTGTGTTCTGCCACGTCAGATCCTAACTGCCCGAGTCAGGGCTGCAAGGAAGAAAAACGACACCATTTCTGGAGCCCAGAGGTACTTGTCCTGAGTATTTCTGCCACCGAATCCCCTCGTCAGAACTTAGTGCGGAACCGCCTTCCTGGCCAGTTCGGAGTGACGTGCTGAGGATGCTCCGAGGCTCATCCAACACGTCCCAGAAAGCGGCAATGGGCTCAGGGGAGAGGACTTAGCCCTTTGAGCGAGGACAGTGGATGGCACATGTGGCCACGTGGGTCGCATGTCATCTGCATAAGAGACGAAAAGTGCCCAGGAGAGCACCAGGCACGTGGCGCCCTCCCAGGCGGAGTGGGCTGTGTTTTCCACAGGAGACGCGTTCGCGAGCCCAGGAAACACTCACTGCAGGAGGGGTGCGCCTGAAGGACGCCGTGTCAGAAAAGGCCATTCGAGGAAAGCTGATGCAAAGAAAGATGTTTTCCTACTTTTTTTCCTCTTTTTTTTTTCATAGCTATCTCTTGGTGGAACAATCCCCGCAGCTGTTTGTTCCTGAATTCAGACCAATCGCCAGGACTGCGTTAAACCCAGACCCGCAGCCTGGGGCAGCTCAGCCCCAGAGCATCGTTGGATGGACCCCAGCAGGGGCCTTGGGCGCCAGGCCAGGGTGAGGCTCTGCCCTGACGTTCTGCCTGCCGCGGCGGCTTCTGCAGGCTGCAGTGGCCTGAGGTTCGGAGGCTTCCTGGCTTGTGGTGAACAAAGTGTTAGCCCTCAAGCCTCAAATAGGACTTCTGGGTCACCGACTTCATGTGCCCGTGAACCGGGTGCCACGGGAGCCCTTGCAGTCTTGGGGACAGCATCTCCAGCATGGGCTGTTTCAGTCCCTGCTGCCCACCCCAGAGCCTCTCCCAGAAAGAGCAACCCCTATGTCCAGAGGGTCCTGAGGTGATGGGCCACTTCTAAGTGGTGAGGCAGGAATGGAGAAAACTCATGGGGTTTTGTGCTGAGAACAGGCATTAGGGTCCCTGGATGTTTCCGTGAGAAAAGAAACAGAACTAGAAATCCTGTTCCAACTTGGCGCCTGTTATCGCCTGGGGTTAATGGCTGCCTCTGGGCGAGACCTTCCATCACTTGGTGCACTCAGTCACACGTCCATTCAGTAAGCACAAACCCCTTCCCCGGCACGGGTCACACGCAAAGGGGCAGGAGGCCTGCTCGTGTGGGGACTTGGGGTGACGTACCATGTGGCATATAAGGAACAGGCAGTGGGGGGGAAGGAGGAGGGAGAAGCACGGAGGGTGGGACAGCTCCTAGTAGACTGTCCCCAAGTCCCACAGCTGCTGTGAAGTCCCATCCGTGAGCTGGTGGCTCTTCAGGAACCACCTGGGCACCCCCCCCCCTTCCATCTGGGGCAGCAGTTTAACTGCATTAGGCCTTTTCCCAGTGAGTGTGTGGATTCTGAGAGCAATGCATCAGCTCGCAGGAGAAAGAGTGCCCGCACAGGGGTTGTGGAGTAGGAACGACCCCTCTGCCCAATTTATACCACCCTCTAGCCCCCGACATATGCAGGTCTCCCTCCCAAAGCCCACCACCGGCTCCTCCACGAGTGGGATCCCGGTCAGCAGCCCCCCCACCCTGCCTCCTTCCCCTCCTGCTCCGCCTGTGGCGCCTGCTCTGATTAGTGCTGGCCACCGAAACTTCCTTCCTTCTCAGTGTGGTAGGTTGCGCTTCCTCCCCCCTGGGAGTTAGGGGTGAGCAAGCGTCTGGCCTTGGGAAGAATGACTTGGGACAGTCTGTATGTGTCCATTTTGTGTGGAAGCTTTAAGACTCTGGGCTCAGTCTAACTTTAACATATACTCTTGTCCCCTTGTGTCAATGTCAACACGGAGCCTCGTAGGCCCAGTTCCCAGGTGATCACCGAGAGAGACTTCCATCTGCTGCTGACACCCCAGGGCTGTCACCCCAGTGCAACAGCCTACCCGGACACGTGTCCCCTTACCCGCGCCTCAGCCCCTCCTCGCTGCTTACTTCCTCCCTCAAGCCAGGCACCAGGAGACCTTTCCTTTCATTCATTTGGGCAACGGAATCTTACTTACCCCTTAGGGCTTTTCTATTTCTGTTCCTATTTTCTGTTCCTCTTTCCTGAGAGTGGTGATCAGCTTTATTGCCCAGAATGCACCTTTTCCTCCTGCCTCCTGTGTTCGAGGCAGCAGCAGAACGCACCTCCTGCCCCACTGGCGGTGGGTGCCCACCTACCTGGGGATCTGCCCATCCCCCCAGCACGGTTCTGTCGCCGCTGCAGGCGAGTGGGGAGCTCCCACCTCTCCTCCTGGCAAGGACTGCAGCTCTTGAGGGATTCCGGGCCATCACAAGCAGGCTGCTGGCTGCTCAGAGGTGAATGGCAAACCCCAGGCTTTGCAAGGCAGCTCAGAGCCACACGAACACCAGCAAGGAAGCGACCCTTACTCTGAGGGCCAGACATGAGCTGAGCATCAGCTTCTGTGGAAAGCAGAGGTTGGAGCAGAAGACCCCATATGGCTTTTTAATGCTGCACGTGTGTGTGGATATGAAAGAACATCCCTCCCAGACTAGCGAAGGATAGGAAATCCCTGATTAAGGAGATACAATTATTTTGCACTTGTCAAGTACTTCATTTCCAAAGCTCCAGCAGATTTCTGACTCCGTATGCTCACAGTTGTAAGTGTGTGTGCAGACACACACACACACACACACACACACACACACACCCACGTTCTCTGAGCAAGGGCGTGAGGACAGGTTTCCATCCTCCCCAGGCACAGCGGGCTGAGTCGGGGCCGCCCTCCTTGGACTCAGATGTCCCAAGGACGCCCTCTGTTGCAGCACTGACCGAGCCACCTCGTTCTTTTCACAGGAAGCTGAAGGTCGCCATTGTCCTCCTTCCTCACAAAATCACGGGACTTCCCACCACCCCTCACCTCCGCAGGAGCTGCACCGGCTTCCCGATGGCCCTGCGCTGGGTGACACTTTGACGTTCGCTCCTGAGAGCCACAGGGAGCCTGTCCCGGGAGCACTCTTGAGGCGGCGATGCCAACAGCTAAGTTCTCCAGGCAGAACACATACAGCTGCCATTCAAGAAACTGAGAAAATACTGGTGTTTCTCAGAGGCAGGGAGTACACGCTGGCTTATTTCTTTGACATCCACGAAGAAAATGAAGCGTGGCTGCTCTGCCTCGTGCCAGCCAAGTTGTGGCCGAACAGGCGGCTGTGGATGTGCTGGGCTATGAAGGGTGCCGAGACCGGCCCCCCATCCAACCACTCAGGACGCTACGATTGTAACCAAACAGCAAGTGGGGTCCCAGCACCCTCCGCCCACAGGCACTAACTCCAGACACAGAGCCCAGCAGAAGGGACAAATCGTTTTTACTTACCTAAAAATATACACAGTAGACTTCTTAATGGCCACATTCCTTCCTTCCTACCCCCCAAGAACAGCATGCAGGTGGCTGGCCAGCACCGTGGATTTGCATGCAGGGGACAGGCGTGGGGCTTGTAGCCTGGCTGCCTCCGGGACCTCCTCCCCCATTTGCTGCCCCCTTCCTACCAGCCTGGTGCTCCGCAGTGCTCCTGGTCAAACCCTGAGCGCGCAAGGAGGGGCCCATGGCCTGCCTCCAGCCCTAGCTGTGCTGCGGCTGTACCCAACCGGCCCACGCTGGCATTTGCTGCAGGTGGGCAGCAGCCACTGCAGCTTCCCGCCTTGGGCAGGGGCACTGGGCTTGCGGGCCCAAGTCCGTAGCGGGAGCCTTCACTGCCGCCCCCCACCGGAAAGCTGCTGTACTCCTGGAGGGGCAGGTTCTGGAGCACTCAGCTGGGGCCACTGAGAATCCCTACAGCTGGACGCCTGGCTTGGGAACCTCAGCCCCCTGCTTCGGACCCACCAGCCAGAGGACGGGGAAGCAAAGTGCATATGTTTGCATGCTTTACATTTAAAGAGCCCTCCCCAAAATCCCCTGGGTGGCAGAAGTAGACGGGAGGGTGTGTCCCTCCCCTCCAATCACCTTCCTGGCTTTTGGCACCAACCCTACGTGCCTCTTCTTTGCAGGCTTGCAAAGTCGTGCAGGCCTGGTCCCTGTTGCTGGGGCTAGGCACCCAGGCGGCCTCTCCAGTGCTTCCCCGCCCCTCGCCATTTCCAGGGGGTCGTTCTCCACCGTGTCAGAGGATGAGCAGAACAGCCAGAGTTACATACAGCCCTTTGCTTTCTGCATTTTTAGTTCACTGATGCAGTTTCTCATTAGGAATCAGGATGGTTGCAACACATCATAGACCCAGAACCCCCAATTCATTAAGATGAAATAAGATAAATATCCAAATTCGCTAAGTGGGAGAAAAGTGGTTAATACCCACACACTCACAGAGGGCTGACTTCTATTGCTGGCAACGTGGCAGATTAGATTTACTGAGAACACATCCTTTTAAATGTATAACTAAACATGCAAAAAAGTAAGGAAAATCCCCAGGGCAAAGCCTGAAATGAAATAAGAACGCGGATGTTTGGACAGCCCCAGCAGGTTTTGCCGGACTGGACAGCCGAGGGGCTAGCACGTGAACAGCCACGTGAGGACCGGTGGTGAAGCCCTGCCCGGAGACAGAAAGGCGGGGTCCTCAGCCAGAGTCAGGGCCTTAAAGGCGGTCAGCCACAGCACGTGTGGATGAGGAATAACGCCCACCCTGCCCTGCCCAGCTGGCTGAGTGGGTTGGACATCATCCCACAAAGAAAAAGGTCACCAGTTCGATTCTGTCTGGTACCAGGGAACCCGGGTACAGGTTCCATCCTGGCCTGGGCACGTGCAAGAGGCAACTCATCGCTGTATGTCTCTCACACTGATGTTTCTCTCCCTCTCTTCCCCTCTCTCTCTAAATTTTTTTAAAAAAAAGACACCCACCCACCCTGGCTGGCATGGGTACACTGAAAAATCGCAGGTTCGACCCCCAGTCCAGGAGCGGATGGGAGGCAACCAACCAATGTTTCTCTCTTGCATGGATGCTTCTCTCTCTCCCTCACTCTCTCACTAAAAGCAAGAACAAAAATAACATCCATCCATCAGCAAAGACACGTGACAAGACCACGTGTCTTGCTGCTCTCCACGTGTGTGGGTCAGAGGTGCCTGTGTGGAGGGCATCACAGGCAGAGCCACCCCGTCTGATAATGTCCTGGTGCGCCTGAAGCAAACCTGTTGAGGGGCTCACCTGCATGTGAACACAGGGTCCCAGCAGATGGAACTCAACCAGGCAGACGCACAGTATCTATGATGTGACACATGAGAAAGTTCAAGGACCAAACCCACATGCACGAAACCAAATCACTCAAAACCCCGAGATTTCAAACGACCTGCCAAAGTCACATGCTTTGTAGTGGCTGAGCCAGACCAGAGCACAGACCTTGTGAGCTGCTTGCAAATTATTTTTCCTTCCAGTCACCTGCCTTTTCCCCATATGGAAGTTGTGTCTCTTGAGAACCTAAGGGAAACCCAGGTCTAACTGTCCTTAAAAATCAACATGCCAACATTGAAGATTAGCCTTTTTACTCCTAAATAAGCAAGTGAAGTCTACTCCTCTGGTTTCTCAAGGTCACGGGTATTCTCGCCGCTATTCTAGAGACACTTGATGAAACGGGGTTTAAAAAGTGCTACTCAGCCCTCAAACAGCCTGCTGACCAGGACACCCTTTCAGAAAGCAATCTGGTTCAAAACACCGGTGGTTTCCAGTGCAAGGCTCCTGTCATTCCCAACCAGCATATTCTCAGAGCTGTGAAAAATCTGTGCAAATATGCTCACACTTCTGTGATCCACAATGGTGAAAACTAGAAACAGCCTCGTTGTTGCACAGGAAGAATGGTTATACATCGTACGTAGTTAGAATAGACTGATATATGGACTTTCAAAAAACCTTTACACTTTCACATAAAACTGGGTGGGAAAAAGATAAAAAATATCATGTGTAAACCACAATGAGATACCACTTCACAGCCGTTAGGAGAGGTATTATTAAAAAGCCCTGAAAATCGCAAATGTCGGTGAGCACATGGGGAAACGCAAGCCCTTAGCTGTGGTAGGAATATAAAATGGTGCGGCCATTCTGGAAAGGCTGTGGCAGTTTCTCAAAAACTCACACAGAATTCTCCTGTGACTCAGCTGCTCCCCTGGTGGGCATAGAGCCGACAGAGATGACAGCGGGAACACCAGCCGGCGTTTGCACGGCCGCACTCACAACACCACTGTGCACAAAAGCCTGGAGGTGGAAGCCACCGAAAATGAACGAACGAACAAAACGGGGTGTAACCCATACAGTGGAATATTATCGAGCCATCAAAAGGGAAATTTTGGCACACACCACAACATGCATCTGAGGACACGACGCCAAGTGAAATGAGCCAGTCACAAATACTCTATGACCCCAATTAGATGACACACCTCGGCGTGAAATTCATAGAAAAAGTGCAGCGGTGGTTGCCAGAGGCTGGGGGGCGGGGCGGGGCGTGCAGTCGGTGTGAATGGCGCGCAGCGTCAGTGTGGGAGCGGAGAAGCCCTGAAGGCGGGCGGCGGTGCGGGCCGCAGTGCTGATGGCCTTACAGCCACAGGACCGGACACTCACAAATGACTGCAACGGTGAATGGTTGTGTTTTACCACAGTGGAAACTGGAAAATATATACATGGACATATACATACATGCATGTTTTACCTTTACTGTATACTATATATTTAACACACTTGCACACATATATGTGTGTGTGTATATATATAGTAATTTACATCATATAAAAAAGGTATGTGGTAAGTAGGTTAGTAAGGTATAAAAACCAATACGTTTATGCTGTATTTATTTCCCACTGCTGCTGTAACAAATTACCTCAGCCGCTGAAAGCAACCTACATTTGTTCCCTCGCACTTCCAGGGGTCAGAAATCAGGATCGCGGCGTCGAGATCAAGGCGTCAGCAGGGCTGTGCCCTCTGTGGACGCTCCAGGGAGTCCCTGTCCGTGCTGCCCAAGACTCCTGGAGGCTGCCTGCCCTCCCTGGCTCCGGGCCTTCCCGCTGCAGGGCTGCGGGCAGCACCTTCTGCGGGGCCCCACTTCCTCTTCCGTCCTCGCTTCTCCCGCGTCCCTTTTTTTTCTAAGGCACCCGTGACTGCATTTAGGCCCCAGGAAACGGCCCAGGATACCCTCCCCGTCCCAGGGTCTCCAACAGAAGCAGACCCCTGGCCATGGACAGCGGTGTGCGCAGGTCTGGGATCAGCGCCTGGGGTCAGTGTCCGAGGGCCAGTGCTCAGTCTGCCCTCAGACGGTGGGCAGAAGGGAGAAGAAAAGGCAACGGATGGAGCTGTAAAAAATCCACTGTAGACATCCAGCTAAACATGGGTTTACAATCAAGAATCGTTTTCCTTTGTATACTTTTAAGCAGTGATAAGCTTTCTGCAACAAATGTGTTTTATAACAAAAAATGCCATTTATTTTTAAATGGGGTTTTAGTGCAAATGTGGCTTAATGTGTAGGGGTGCAGTGGGACGGATTTCACAAAGCCACTCACCCAGTCTGGTAGAATTCTCCTGGTGGCTGGAGTAATGTTTGCAAGTTCAACCCTGCAACAGCAATGGTGGTTATAACTGAAGAACCAAAACCTGCTGACCACACATGACTTTAAGGAATGAACACAGTGAAAGCCAAAATGACATCTGTACAGAGACAGGTTACTGCACAGAAATGCGATGCTGCGGGCATGACAGGGCCCTGACAAGACCGAAGTCACCCCTCTCCACCGGCACCCCTGGTCCGCACCCCGCCTGCCCCCGCAGTGGCACAGGTCCCTCTGCCAAACTGCCAGACTCACCAGTCAGGCCCCTGTCCCTCCACACCCTGGGCCACGGGCCTCCGCTGGACTCACACACATCGTCCGTAAAGCAAGCACACTTGACGTGGTGCTGCGTCCGCTTTCTGGTGAAGCCCGGTGAGGAGCTGAAAGAGCCGAACCTCTCCCCAGGGTCCTCAGCTCGTGGATTCTGTTGGGAAGCCAGATGCAGTGACGAGTGTTTTCTGCACCAGATTCAAGTTCCTGCACCATCTGTGAGGTGAGGCCACTTGCCAGATGGACAGGCTGCAGCTTGGAGAAGCCACATAAGTGACCCTACGTCCCTGGGCTAGTCACTGTTGGAGGCGTGGGTGGGGGAGAGGCAGCGGCCGTGAAGCAACACACTCACTGCTGAGTGCACCTGGCCCTCCCACAGCCATTCATCCCCGGTCCGACTGTGGATTCACACACACAGACGCAGCCACTCTCAAAGGCTTTAAAGTTTCAAAGCACACAAAGAAAATGGAAGAGATCCCAATACCTTACAGTCTAATTCGGGAGACCACACCTATTGCCTGAGATGTGATAGTTCCAAAGCAGCATGTGCCCCCCAGTGAGACACACCGGTGCCGGAGGAAGGGCCAGGACATGAACTGCAGGACGGGCAAGCCCGTCACACACAGGGTCCGGTGGCCGAGGGCACTCGAGGGCACGCTGGCTCAGTGCAGTCAGCCAGGCTCCTTCTACGGGCAGTAGTCATCCTAAGTACCCTTCAATGGCTACACAAAAAATGTTCTAGGGTGGGGCAGACGCTTTTAACAGTCTATGGTACCGTGAAATTAACGCCCCCTTGGTGTGCCACGGCTCGAAGAGCAAATTTATAGAAAAGTAGAGGACAAAGAAGGAGTCATGACGCAGAGCGACGGCAGGGGGCGAGCTGCGCCTCTAGCCTCTGAGGAGCAGTCCGTGAAAGCGCTGCTTCTCTCCAGGGGGCGGGAGTTCCGGTCAGCACAGCCTGGGGACCCGCAGGGGGTGCCGGGCGCTGCTGCTCCCCAAAGGCCCGGAGGCGGCGAGGAGGGAAGCTTGACAGCTGCTCTTGCACGTGTGTCCAAGCAGCGACGCTGAGCTGCATTTATTCTTACGGCCAAGCGCAGGCCTGCCCTGACACACAGGACGGGGCTCGGACACACATGCGCACACACGCACCACTACACGCACACCGCCATCGCACCGGACCCTGGCAAAGCACTGAGTCGTGCTCAGAAACCGCTGTCACCAGGGCGTCGTTCCAGGGTTTTCGGAAACAGCACACAGCATCCTCGGTCCAACCCAGGTTAAACCGAAGAGACGGAACCGTGTGCGCTTGGTGACTCGCACAACTGCAGGTGGCGCGAGGCGCAGCAGCGGGTCACCGCTCCCCAACCCCCATTAGCGGCACTGGTTGGCAGCAATAAGCTCCGGGGAAAGGGGCCGGATGGTGGGTGGTAACTTCCCTCAAAATACACAGGGGAGCCCAGGAGCTGCCTCCTCTGCCTGAAAACCTGCAGTGGAGGGTGCCCAGGACTTGAGTGACATCAGGTAACATGTCAAAGTGCAGGCCACTCTCCAAGGGGCCTGGGAACCTACCTCATGTTACCACCTCAGCACCACCCGAGAACAGGACGTGGCCCAAGAAGCTTTTGACAAGAGGACATATAAATGGACCGACTGAGCCCTGGCTGGTGTAGCTCGGTGGATTGAGCATGGGCCTGCGAACTAGAGTATCGCAGTTTGATTCCCAGTCAGGGCACATGCCTGGGTTGTGGGCCAGTTCCCAGCAGGGGATGCACATGAGGCAACCATACATTGATGTTTCTCTCCCTCTCTCCTTCCCGTCCCCTCTAAAAATAAACAAATTTTTTAAAAAATTTTTAAAAATGTGATATTAAAAAAAAAAATGGACGGACTGAGTTCACACACAAATGCCTGTTGTGATGACATTTCTCCCCTCGGCGACCGCAGCCAAGGAGCAGCAGAGGCGACTGGCCCAGCCTGCGTTCCTCTCCCCAACGCCACCAGCAGTGTTTGAGCGCCGGGCAGGAGAAGCTAGCTCCGGTGGCTGTAAATGCTCTTCCCTGGCGCTGCAAGCCTTGGTGGGGCCTGACTGCAAGGTAGGGCTGTACTCGGTAGGGCCTGACACCAAATCTACGCAACCCTAGTTTTTCAGACTTCCACCTGAAAGGAGGAATAAAAACGGCCTGCATTCATAGTGTGGGAACGAATGGCGATGCCCCCCGCACCCTCCTCCTTTTCCCTGCTGAAGGGGGGCTTTTCACGCCTCCAGAGCAGGTAGGAAGGCATCAGGCAGTGAAGGCATCAGGGTGAAGGCCTTCCCACCCTGCCCGTGTAGGGCGGTCGTGGCTCCACGACCCTGCCCCGTGCCCTCCCCTCAGACACCCACAAACAATCCTACTCATATTTCCAACCCCTGGTGAAGCCTGTTCCCACTGCCCACCACCCACGGCCTTCCCCAGCCCCTCCAGCCCTGTGCACTGAGTAAAAATGGAAAGGTAGTGTCCGAAACCAAGCCTCTCAATTGCTCTGCCTTCTTACGTCAGATACTCCCGTGCCTCTGACGTGGATGCCCGGAGCAGGCCTCCCCGCCCCTCAATGCCACGGCTCTGAAGGGCTCGCCCCGTGCCCAGCCCCTCAGCTGCCGGGGGCTCCAGCTGCCGTCCCAGGATGACGCTCTTGTTTTGTAACCACCCTCCTTTGGGGTCTCCTTATCCACGTGAACTCCCTTCCCCGCAGCAGCCTGCCTCTAACTTCAACCTGTCAAGCGTGGCTCGTCTGCCATGCAGGTGAATGGCAGGAGATGCTCTCATCTGACTTAATGGGGAAGAAAATTTCTTGACTGTATTCTGGTTAAAGGAGGGGGCTCACTCTCACACTACTTGGGTGGCCAACCTTCAAATGCAGTCAAGGGCACAGCAGATGCACTTTACATGGAAGACACACTGACTTTCAATGGGTCTCTGAGGATTCGGGGGCTGCGAGAACACTGCAAGGCTCCCGACCCATCAGCCCCCCGCCAGCAGGTGCAGAGGCAGCGGTGAGCGTGGGACCTGCTGCAGCTCGGCTCAGAGGCTTCCTGGCTGCGGGCAGGGGCACCTCAGCTCTGACTGCGCCTGGAGAAGCTCGGCGGCCCCAGCGGGTTTGCTGTTCAGGGAGGTTGTGTTTGTTTTTTATTGAGACATAATTGGCATATGCCATTGTGTAAACTCCAGGTGTTGGAGTGATACATTTACATACTGCAAAATGACTGCAGTGGCGTTAGCTAACGCCTCTATCGTGTCACTTACTCATTTCTTTTTTGTGTGGAGAGCAGGTAAGGTTTGTTCTCTTAGCAACTCTGAAGTTCACAACACAGTATTACCGACTGTCATTAAATACTTCGCTGTGCATGTCTGTGCCCTCACACCACATTGCAACGCCCCAGCCCCCGGGGCCCTCATCCTATCGTTTCTCCAAGATCAGGTGGTCCTGATCTCACAGGACCACCATCAAATGCGCAGCCTGTCCTTGCCTGAAATGTCATTCCTCAGCACCTGACTAAATTTGAAGGTCACTCTTTCTCACAGAAGAGTGTTCCAAAGCCCAGAATAACCTATGTGCTACGGAACAGAAAGTAAGCCCCCCGGCTAAGTGTCTCAGGAGTCCTGTTCTCGGTCTGGCACACATTCAATGCACCAAAGAAGTTTCCTCAGCTGAAGGGTAAGCAATGCCTGAGAAGGCTGTCGGCCTGCAGGCAGACACGGTTACACCACAGAGGCATGGGGACATCCTTTCCTGTCTGTCACCTTTCACCTCCAAAGTGCCTGCACGCACATTCGATGTCAGTGCTCAGCGGGAAATGCTGGCTTCGTCACGAGGGGGGCATGTGACCCAGGGGCTGCTTCTCCTTCCCAGTCCCAGTGTCAAATGCACAGTGTCGGCACAGGGCACGTGTTGCACGCACTGCAGTCATTGCCACATGCATTTCCCCAGTGTCTTCTCACTTCCCGTCAGCTCTCACTCCCTCCCTGTGAGCACCTACTGTGTGCAGAGCAGTAAGGAAGACGCTGCAGCTCACTCAGCACTTGCTGCGCCAGACCTGGGTTCCCTGCTGTGTGCGCATCACCTCACGCCCACATGATGGGACCCGGTGCCACTGCCCCATCTCACAGGGGCGGAAACAGTGTGGGGGCTTCAGCAACTCGCCACCGTCATGCAGTGAGTAGGTGGCAAAGCTGAGACCTGAACCCAGCGTGTCTGACTCCAGAGCCTGTCCCTTACCCGTCCCCCCTGCAGTGACCGACAAGTCCATGTGCTACTCCTAAGTCGTGTGAGTCTGGAGTTAGCGGACAGCAGAAAAGCAACCACTGAGTGGAACTAAGATGCTCACTTGTCCAAATCGGCCCAGGACGCCACACACAGCTCAGCCGTGAGCCTGCTCAATTCTGGAAAACAGCTAAAAGACATTAGCTGCCACTCTCCCCACCTCCTTCTTTTCTCCTTAGGGCTAAGATATAGGGAATCATGAGCAGACAAAGTACTTAGAGTATACGACTGTATTTGACCACGTGAGCACCAACGGCTGGAGTGTGTCTGACAAGCCAGTGGTCTGCGTGCTTTGCCGAAGGGACCTCTGCCACCCTCCACATGAGCCTGTAGAAGATGAGGTCTTCCAGAAACACAGCCGTTATCCTTTCTTCCCTGTCAGCACCCACTGTGGTAACCACTGGATTAAACTGCCCTTTTGCCACAGCATCAGATGCTCTATTCAACTGAATTTCAGCCTTTTTTCTAAGGGGGGGGGGCACAGGGGAGGAGTGTGCTCCTAGGTCCAAGGTGAAAATGAAAACAGCAAGGTGAGTTGCTTTGAAATGCAGAAGACCTCCTTCTAATCTTCAGCCTGAACCTGGGCCCCAGCGACCAGACACGGCCAGGGCTCCGCTGGCTCCCGGCCCCGAGGAGCAGCAGCCTGTCTCTCAGGAACCGAGGCAGGACTCGCTCCTCTGAGGCTCGCAGGCAGTCTCACTGAACACCAGGCAGCAGGGGCACCGCCCAGCGGCGGACAGGCTCGTGGGCTGCTGCCACGCTGCTTGTTTTAAGGCACTCTGGACTCTAATTCCCTGAGGATCAAGTACAGCAGGGACCCCAACCTTTGCTTCTGGTGAGGGGTGGGAAACCCCCTGAAGTACATGAAAGGTAAAAAACAGAAAGTCAGTCTGTATCATATCCCAAAATGGGTCCAAGCCATTTCTCGACCTCAGCCACAGACATGTTCTTCCTCAGAGCATAATCCTCAACCTGCAAAGAGGAGAAGCAATTTATTAGACCAAGCTGATACGGCTCTTTGAACTGAAGTTTCTATGGGATTTGGCCCAGAAACATTAAGTACCTTCCATTTCTTGTCTTATCAGCAGCCTACTGATTTGAATGGAGATGGATATTTGTCTACTCACCAAGCTGCCTATTCTCCGGGCAGGAAAAATGTGGTCACGGGGTAAATCTTATCTGAATCTTAGAAGCTGGCTGGGGTGTGAGCAGGTGTGTGTGGGCTCACGCGTGTGCTCATGTGTGTGTGCATGTACACAGGCATGAGTGCGTGTAAACGAGAGGGCCAGAATCGGGGCAATGGGTCAGTCACATGACCTTAACTGAGATAACCTTGCTCGTCCTTCCCCTCCTGTTGTCTCTCACTTGCACGTGAAGTACAATAGGTTCTCCAGTTCCACTTAAGCAAGACAGGAATCCCAGGATGCCGGCTACAATGAAACAGTGAAGTTACCTGGTCCTTGGAAATCTTCCCCACAGCAAAATACTTGGACTTTGAATTGGAGAAGTAGAGACCAGACACGGCTGAAGCAGGTGCCATCGCTAATGACTCCGTCAACCGAATGCCTGGAGAGGGACAGAACTGCACACGAGTCCAGGGCCGGCAGCCGCAGGCGTCCCGCCTGCGCTGATTCGGGAAATAGGGTGCTCCCTTCTGGGCACGTACCTGTGCACTGCTCGATGTCCGCGAGCCTCCACATCGTGAGCTTCTCCGTGTGGTCGGGCTGGCTGGGGTAGCCGGGCGCTGGGCGGATGCCCCTGTAGTGCAGCCTTCGCAGGTCAGCGATGTCCAGCTGCTCGTCACCGCAGTAGGCCCACAGTTCCCGGCGGACCCTCACGTGGAGCTCCTCCGCAAAGGCCTGGAGCCCAAGACGGGGCGGGGGAGTCAGTGCTGCTGGCACCCCTCGATCAAAGCCACCCAGGCAGCACCCTCCTCCTCTGGACCAGCTGGGGGATGTCCAGCAGGAGGGCACTGGCTGGACTCCTGACTCCTGCGTAGTGTCATTAGCTGCTCTGCTGGCTTGGTTTTGGCCTCCCCACTGCTCAACGCACCCCACTCCTGGCACATGAAGGGGAGGAATCTATAGAGCAGGTCCCCAGCCCTTTAGTTTCATGGAAGAGAGGGATGCGGGGGGTGAGGGGGACAGACAGACGGTGGCGCTCAGGTGCACTTCGCTTGCAGCCCAGTTCCTAACAGGCTGCAGCGGGTACCAGTCCACGCCCGGAGGCTGGGGGCCCCGACTACAGAGGACACCGCCAGTAGAACAGGAGCTCCGAAACAGAAATCTGGTTTTAATTTTTCAGGCTCCTCAGGAAACATCCCAATGAAGTGAAGGGTCTAAGGGTGATTTCCAACTGCACCACGGAAGGGTCACCTTTGCCCAAAAGATGACGTGGGAAAACAATTTGAGAACATGTGACTTAAACCGTGTTAAAGCCAGTCATCTGATCCTCGCGGCTGCCTAGCATTCTGGCATTGTCCCGGGTTCCACCCCAGCTGTGCTCAGAGCGCTGCGCTGCAGGGCTACCTCTGCCAGGCGGTCCCCCAGTGCCTTGACCATGATGCTGCTGTAGTCGTCACCCTGGTCCTCATAGGCCCGGCTCAGCTCCTCCACCCCGAAGCAGGCAACCGCAAAGAGGCCCAGGTGGTCCCGCAGGCCCGAGCGCAGTGGGGCGATGAAGTCCGAGAGGCAGAGGTACGGCTCCGGGCCGGTGGAGTCCTTCTCCGCCTGAAATTCAAGGGGCAGGCGGAGGGGCTGTGAGCACGGACGGGCAGCACACACAGTGGACAGTAGTGGACTCTCATCAGAGTATACAGGCTTCCAACAGGGACGTCTGTCTGTTCCATGCGCTGTGCCGCCCTCAGCACTTAGAACGGTGCATGGCCGTCCATACAGGTTTGTTGAATGAGCAAATGAAATGATCTTTTAGACACATGACATGACATACGTAGTCAGGAAACCAGTTAACTGCTCTTTCACACACTGACCACTCACTGAAGGCCACAGACACTGCGCTAGGAACTGGAACCCTAAACATTCATATAAAAAAATTCTCCCAGAGTGTTTCTATTCAGAATCAACATTAAATCTTGAAGTTTTATGTTCAGAAAGGGGCTACCAAATATGAGCCTCTACTCTGCATCAAGAAGTTGAACACCCTCTGCCAGGCCAGCCCCACAGAGGCCTGGGCTGCTGCGCATGGGCTGGGGGCGGGGCTCAGAAGACAGACAGCTCAGGAGACCTGGGGCCAGCCTGACAGCAAACAAGGAGCTCAGCAGAATTCGCTTCTTCATTGACTCAAATAAAAACCCTACAGACTCTACCAAAAAACTACTCGACCTAATAAGTGAATTTGGCAAAACAGAGGGCTACCAAGTCAATATGCATAAATCAAAGGCATTTTTGTACAACAACAACAAAGTGTCAGAGACAGAAATTAGGGGGAAAATTCCCATTTGCTATAGTAACAAGAAAAATAAAGTACCTAGGAATAAACCCAACCAAGGAGGTTAAAGACCTATACTCAGAACTACACAACGCTGAAGAAAGAAATCAAGGAAGACACAAACAAATGGAAACATATACCTTGTTCATGGGTTAGAAGAATTAACATCATCAAAATGTCCATACTCCCCAAAGCGATTTATAGATTCAATGCAATACCTATTAAAATACCAATAACATATTTCACAGACATAGAACAAACACTTCAAAAATTTAGCCCTGGCTGGTGTAGTTCAGTGGACTGAGCACGGGCCTATGAAGCAAAGGGTCACCAGTTCAATTCCCAGTCAGGGCACATGCCTGGGTTGCAGGCCAGGTCCCCAGTGGGGGACACATGAGAGGCAACCACACATTGATGTTTCTCTCCCTCTCTTTCTTCTTCCCTTTCCCCTCTAAAAATAAATAAATAAAATATTTTTAAAAATGTATATGGAACCATAAACAACCCCAAATAGCCTCAGCAATTCTGAGAAAGAACAAAGTAGGAGGGATCACAATACCTGGTATCAAACTGTATTACAAGGCCACTGTAATCAAAATAGTCTGGTACTCGCATAAATACAAACACACAGATCAATGGGACAGAATAGAGAGCCCCAAAACAAACCCAAGTCTCTGTGGGCAATTAATATTCAACAAAGAAGGCAAAACATAAATGGAGTAAAGACAGCCTCTTCGACAAACGGTGCTGGGACATCTGCACAGCTATGTGCAGATGAAACCTGACTGCCAAGTTAAGCCACACACAAAAATCAACTCAAGAAGGATAAAAGACTTAAATATACATCATGACACCGTGAGAGTCCTAGAGGAAAACATAGGCAGGAAAATTTCAGATATTTCACGCAGCAACATTTTCACTAGTATGTTCTGTAGAGCAAGGCATGTATAGGAAAGAATAAATGATGAAACTACATCAAATTAAAAGTCTTTCAACAGGTACAGAAAACATCAGCAAAACAAAAAGGGAACCAATCAAATGGAAAACTGTATTTACCAATGATACCTTGGACAAGGGTTTGATCTCCAAAATATATAAAGAACTGACATGACCTCACTCCAGGAAGACAAACAATCCAATTATGAAATGGGCAAAGGACCTGAACAGACACTTCTCCAAGGAGGACATACAGAGGGCCCAGAGACATATGAAAGGATGCTCAGCATCACTAGCTATCAGAGAGGGGCAAATTAAAGCCACAATGAGGCAGTACTTCACACGAATCAGAATGGCCAACATAAACAAAGCAAGAAACAACAAGTGCCCATGAGGCTGTAGAACAAAGGAACCCTAGTGCACTGTTGGTGGGAATGCAGACTGGTGCAGCCACTGTGGAAAACAGTAGGGAATTTCCTCAGAAAACTAAAAATGGAACTGTCTTTCGACCTGACAATTTCACTGCTGGGAGTATACCCTAAGAACCCTAAAACACCAATCCAAAAGAACCTGCGCTCCCCAATGTTCACAGCATTATTTACAATAGCCAAGTGCTGGAAACAGCCTAAGTGCCCATCAGTAAATGAGTGGATCAAAAAAAACTGTGGTACATTAACACAGTGGAATACTACAAAGCAGAAAAGAAAGAAGGAGCTCCTACCCTTTGTAACAGCATGGAGGGAACTCGGGAGCATTATGCTAAGTGAAATAAGCCAGATGGTGAAAGACAAATACCACATGATCTCACCTATAAGTAGAATCTAATCAACACAACAAACAGGCAAGTAAAACAGAACTGGAAACATGGAAATAAAAAACAAACTGACAGTGACCAGAGGGGAGGGGGGTGGATAATGGGGGAAAGAAGGGGAAGGGTCAAGTCAAGGAACGTGTATAAAGGACCCATGGACACAGACAATGGAGTGGGGGGAGGAATGACTGTGGGGGGTGTGGGGAGAGTAATGGGGGAAAAGGGAATAACTGTAATTGAACAACAACAAAAAAATTTTAATAAAAAATGTGCCTCTCCCACTTTTCAATTTCAGCTAATGACAGAGTCTTCCCTGCCACTAAACTGACAAATCAGACCTTACTATTTCACAATCAGTAATTCTGCAGAGAATGTAAACAACTAATAACTAAATTTTTGTTGAGTGCGTACTATATGCCAGGCATGTGATCCCATCAGCGCCACAGTGCAGATGAGGAATCTGAGGCAGAGTTGACCGACTAGCTCAGGTCGGAGAGTGGCAGGGCCAGCATCTGATACCACAACCAATGCTCCTGACCGTTACACAGCACTGGTTAGGACTGATCATTTGACAAGCAAGTGGCCAGTCAGAAGCTTAGGAGCTATGTGCTCACTGGTTCAGTAAACAAGTACACAGCCAATAACGGGCAGAGATGGGGCAGGCAAGGTGTTTGACCACAGCATGTGGAAACGTCATGGAGCCCAGGCCCAGCCGTGTACGGAGGAGCGGCTCCAGATGTACGCTGCCATCGATTGTTCTGGGACAACAAAGCACGAGGGAGGTGCAAAGCTTCTGTGCACAAGGAGAGATGGGTCAGAGTGCCCCACCACATGTTAGAAGGGGCTGCAGCTGCCGTCAGAGCTACTCAGAACACACTCCCGGAGCAGGAAGTCGCTGCAGCCAGAACTCTCCAGAAATACCTATCCGAGTAGGTAGCAGATATATGCTGAGAAGTCGTATATGAAATGTCCTAACACCGTCTGTCACAGAATGCCTGGACACAAATGGGTCTGGACATGAGAGGAGCTCAGAGGACACGGGACCTGAAGGATGAAAAACTGGGCCAGGAAAGGCTTCTGACCTGAGTTCCACCTGAATAAGAAACGTCAACAGTCCCCAGAGACAAGGAGCCAGAACTGACGTGAGACCCTGCCTTGTGTTTGTGGCGTCTGAGCCCGAGCGAAGACTGATGATGCAGCCACCCTCGTTGACCTTGGTTGGTACTGTTCAATGTCCTCGACTTAAGATGTTCAATGTCCTCGACTTAAGAATGTCTTCAGATGTTGTTGCAGTAAAAATACCTGTCATTATGAGCTATTTTTTGGTTGAGTCGAAGCAACACGATCACTCCAAATGACTAGAATGGTAGTGAAGCTTTGTAAGAATAATTTACTGCAACGCTTAGTGATAACTCTGGTGAATCTGGTTCCATTCTCCATTAAGACAATGGTTTTTCACAGCAGCCAACAGGATGTGCCTATGGTGTCTGCACTTTGAAAGGTGGGGGCATATGAGAGGAGGCCATGCTGCACAGATCCTGTTCTCACGATGCCACAGAAGACGGAGCTGAGACAGAACAGCCGTGGGGAGAGGACAGGCTGGGCTCTCCCCTCTAAGCCATGGATTCGGCACGCTCTCTGCAACCTGCATTTTCTCCTCTGCATAATGGGCACATCGAGTGCCCGAAAACAAGGCTGTGTGGGAACTAAACAAGATGGTCCATCTGGAGCCCTGCAGGCACCTGACACTTTCAGTGCAGGTTTGCTCCTGCCTGTCTCCCCTTGAAGAGAACGCCACCAGCCTGTCTCAGTGACCTGTGTACAAGCTGATGTGCATGACCACTGAGGCAGCCACCACCTGACACATCAGCAAACCCTGCACTCCAGCCTTCTCTCCACGTCCTCACAGAGGCCTCGGGGTCGGGCCTGGGATTGGTCATTTGGGGTGAGGTGAGGCAGAGCTGTCCTTCATACAAAGCTCAGACTTACTTCATTCTTACTTATGTTTTTTCAGTGCTCACACCAAAAAGCAGAAGCAGCTTGCCTGTGGTCCAGCCGCCCACCGTACCTGTTGTCTCAGCCCATAAAAGGTGGCGATGGGCTGCGCAGCCCGGGGGTCGGAGCCCAGTGCGTACAAGTGGATGTCATCTTGGACGCTCTGCGCCGGCCAGAACCCAACCACGCCCCTGGCCTGCAGCTTCTTCTCCCTAATCAGTGCTGTCAGCATATTCTGGGCATCATCGTAGACTTTTTTGGCCTCCTCACCTATTAGGAAGACACCATAAGCATTCATTTAAAATATGTCCATAACCAGCAAATGCTTCCTTTAGAACCACCACCCTCCCCTGTCCCCTTGTCACCCTTCTTTCCCCTCAAGTACTCGCTCAGTGTTTGGCCTCAGACATCCGAGGGTGGAGCTGCGGGTGGTCTTGTGCTGCCTGCTAAGTGCGGTTCCCAGTCTGTCTCCCCGACTCCCGCTGCTTACATGTTTCCATTTAACGAAGGCAGAGCGCCAACCTGTGGCTCCCCAAAGTAGGCTCTGGGGAGTGTGTCACAGAGTGACACAGGGCAGGCCGAGCCCTCCACCGCCACTGCTCCCGCTGCACACACCACTCCCCTGACCTCACAGGGACCTCTGCAGACGGGCAGCAGGTTGAGGAGTCTTGAGCAGCTTCAGCGATGCTCCCGGACGACTGAGGCTCAGGGGCTCCCAAAGGATCTCTCCTGCGGAGTGGGCCTGGGCCCTGGGACACTCTCCTCCACGTTTCCAACTCTGCACGTGACCCTGAGCTGCCTCTCCCACACAGTCAGGGGCCAGCAGGGTCTTCAGTCCTCCGTCAAGGGCATGTTCTGTCCAGCTTTCTCCTGGCCTCTCCAGTGCTCACTGTGGTCACTCCGGAGGTCAGAATGAGAGCCCCTCTCTGCCTGCCGCAGCCCTGCCTGGCCCGAGAGCTGCTGAGCCACAGAGCAGGGACCCTCTGGGAAGCGGGCCGGGGCCGCTTCTTCAAGCTCCACTGAGCCCTCGTCCCACGCGTCTCTCTCCCAGGCCCCTCCTTCCTGCTCTGCTACTGCCCCGTCCTCCAAATGGCCCAGTGTTTGATCCCATGTCTCTTGGGGTAGATTTGGGGGGTGGGGTTGGACTCACCCACTTCTCCAGCTTATCCCCCAAATGCCCCTTTCCCACCAAGCTCCAGGCACGAGGGACAATCGCAGTCCGTAAATCAGCACACATCTGTCTGTACCTTCTCACGCTGCCCCCTCTCCCAGAATGTCCTTTTCTTCAGCGCCACCTCACAGCCCCTGGCCTGGCCTCAGTAACCCTCACTCAGTTTTTACAAATCGCCTCAAATGCCATCTCCTCCAGGAAGCCTCCCCTGTCCTCCCAGCCTGAGGTCCACCTCATTTTCTTGTGTCCACAGAAACCTGGGCTCCCTTTCTCTGCGGCTGCACCAGCCAGCCAGGTGCGGGGGGCCGGGATTACACTGTCTTCCCCGCTGTATCCCCGGTGCCCAGCACAGAGCCCGGCATGGAACTGACGTCAACAACCACTTACTGAAGAATGCGTAAAAACAACACCCCACGTTATATGATGATAAACCACATCCTACATAATCCGAACCTTCCAAGTCCCAGTGCTGTGCCTCCAAGATCAGAGAAGGAAGGAAGAAGTACTGCACTAACCTACAGTCTTGTCGTTAAATATCTTGGGAAAGCCTCGGTTCGGGTACTTGCCCCGGAGCTGCCACACGTCAAAGAAAGGCTTCCAGTCAATGTAGTCCACCAGCTTCTGCAGGTCATAGTCTTCAAAGACCCGAGTCCCCAGAAACGTGGGCGTCACTGCAGGAGAGACACACCGATGTCAACAGCAACACAGGCCCAGGCGGAGGCCCTGCGCACGGGGCTGCCTGCACAGGCCTTCCCGGCCAGCTCTCTCCCACTCGGCTGGCTCCCACGCCATGCCTCCGTCCTGCCACCCGTGGGAGGTGTCTTCCAAAGAGGGGAGCTTTAAATTGTCATGGAGAATGAGTCATTCTGCAGGGAAACTTAAATAAAACCGTTCTCCCATGGAGCCAATGGACTATATCACCCTGGAGACTTCCCTCAGCCTTCCCGCCCCAACCCTGCCCAAGAGAAACACAGACGGGCTACTCTTCCCACGTACAAGCGGAAACAATGCTGCAGTAAAGAGCACTGTAGAAAGACACGAATATGAAGTTTAAAGACATGAAACGACAGTCTGCACCACCTACTGCTACACGTGCACAGAGCCTCCTGGACACCAAGAGCAGCAGTACAGTCCCCCACCCTCAGGCTTGGGGGGGGTCAGGCCAGGGTCCAAATCCAACTCCACTGCCACTTCCCAGCCCTGCCATCCTCAGTTTTCTGCCCTGTAAATGGTGGGGCGGGTGGGGGGAGGTCAGAGAGCATGGGCCTTCCCCTCTGGGGGCACAGAAGTCTCAGGAGTGTCTTGCTCTCATCAGATAGTCAAAGTGAGAGGTGAAAGTTCAGGAAAGGCACGAGTAGCTTATTTTTGGCCAGGAATTTCTACCTTTTCCTACATGTTCACAGTAGCCTTTTCCCATATATTGCTGGTCATCTTTTTATTATTTAGGATGAGCCCTTCTTTGGTAACTAAAGGAAACCATAGATAGTCTTCTAGTAAAGTTCCCTCTTGCATGTTGGTCTTGAGTCAGCTCATCTTCCCAAGTTTCTCATCTGTTTGAGATTTTAACACCAAGGAACTTGACAAGGGGCCCCTTCTCCCCTACTGACTTCCTGCAAGGACCCTAAGACTGTGCTGCCTTCAAAACCATGACTGAAGGCTGGACCTCTAGGCCCAATGCCCTCGGGTAGTGGGCCCAGAGCCCTGCAGAGACCTGCTGGGGGGCAGCGGCCCCCAGAACAGTGCCCGCCACCCACTGCCTGCAGCTGGGGCCTCCAAAGGCCACTTTCCACTGAGATGTGTTTGCATATTAGACTTGCTTGAAATGAACTTCCCCTGTGAAATTTTTCTAATTTCACAGTGAAAGGTAAAGAGAAAGTAATAATTTGAACCATATGGTGATTTATAGTTTTCAAAGATTTATACATATTATTCTATCCTCCATTTCCACAAAGCAACTCCTTTTTTACACATCAGAAGACGCTCAAAGTCACATGATGACGCAGAGCCAGGAGCAAGCTGGGATCAGAACCAGGCTTCCAACTCCCCCTGAACCCCACTCAGCTCAGCACTTCCAATCTAATTCTCTCGGCTCTGCCCAGCACGAGCAGTGAAAGCTGATGTGAGGTGTTACCTAGAGAATACAGATTTAATTAGCACAACCCCCGTTCACCTGTCTCGGTTTCACATTTGTATCTCATGCCTCTGAGTCAGTCAAAGCATCTTACACATTTCAGTCCCTCATGAAAGGTGGCTAGAAATGCACAAGGAAGGAAACCAAATAAATTAAGAGAGAATGAACGAGCGAACAAGAAACAGGCTCCCCTGTTTTGTTGGAGTGTTTTAAAGGTCTGCTCAACGAGAGGGCGTTTTCAGTTCCAGACAATCCATGTCTGTGCCTGGGCCTGCCTGGGACCCAGGCCAACACAGTGACAGAGCAACCAGGCAGGTCTCCAGAGCTTGCTCAGTCAAGCACAGCACAGAGGAAAAAGTGTGGGTTCAGAAGGCAGATCAGCAACGGAATCCTACCACCTTCCAAGTTATCACCCCAAACTGTTTCTTCAGGTGGAAGTAGGGTAGCAGCACATTCATTACGGAGCAGGGTCAGGACTCGGAGCTGCACTGGGTCCCTCTCAGAACAGTGTTTGGGTCTCACTTACCCAAACACGTGGGACCCATTTACCAGTCATCACTGTCACTCATCATTATACTGGACACAATCAAGAGCTTCTAAGTGCCTGTCTCATTCTGTAGCCAAGTAAATGCAAACGGCCCTTTGGCCCCCACTTGCCACCTGGAGCCTTTCTCCACTCCACGGTCCACGCACCTGGGTGAGGCTCGGACAGCCAGTCAATATGGAAACTGTTTTTTCTAGCTTGACTCAAGGTTAAGTATCTTCTCTCCTGTGAAATAACGAAGTTATTTAATCAGAGATGCTTAGGTTTTCAGCTGCTACTACATAAGTATGTCCAAGAAAGCTAGTCCGTAAGTTTTGCAAGAGAATTCTTTTATTAACAAAAATTCATATCCTGAAATACTCTTCCTTTTCCATCCAATATGGCTTCACATCAGTACCAGAACATCAGACAATAAAGATTCAATAAATACCTACTAAATATTTTAATTAATTAATTTATTTATATATGTATGTATCTATTTATTTTTAGAGAGAGGGGAAGGGAGGGAGAAACAGGGAGAGACACATCGATGTGCAAGAGCTCCATCGATAGGTTGCCTCTCACACACCCGCGAAGGGGACCTGGCCCACAGCCGAGGCGTGTGCCCTGACTGGGAATAGAAACCCACGACCCTTTGGTTCGCAGGCCAGCACTCAATCCACTGCGCCACACCAGCCAGGGCTGCCTACCATATATCGATCCATAAACATGAGGTGGACCTGCAGCCTGACCGGCAATGTCTCCGGCCTGTACTTTCAGAACATGCACTGAGAGTTAACTGGCCACAGCCCAGAGGACTTTCAGGCAGAACTAAGGACTAAGCAACTGTCACCTGTGGGCAAACCCAAGGAGAGGGAGAGCCAACCAGTGCCAGGGGCTGGCCAACCCTCAGAAACACCTGTTTTCTTCATGCTGCTTGTTATGAAGATTCTCACCAGCCCAGCCAACCCCTAAAATGCACCCCTGCACAAAGCCCGGTAGGAAGACAACCAGGAAGAAACACCCCAGTGACTTCTAAGGAGTAATTATGCCTGCTGCCCGCGGGTCCTTGAGGCCCACTGAGAGGGGGACAGGAAACGCTGCCCTGCGCAGTCAGTGCCGGGCAGTCAGGGAGAGAGGCTTTCAACAGCCCTAACGCCTTCCTTCTCCCCACTAGTTCCCCACGAACAAGGGTGTGCAGCGCCGTCTGCACACACTGCTTCAGTTCCCATTTCCCTGCTGGCTATGAGCTCATGTTTTATTCATTCCCGGAACTCGGGCATCTAGCGTGGCACCTAACACCTCCCGCATACTATCCAATGCTTGTCTGCGGGAATAGAAAAATTTTAACACAACCAAAATTGTTGGACACTCAGGCACGGAAGAACTCTGATTTGAACTAGAAAATAGGACTTCTCTAAAAGGTTCCTAAACCTTTGCCCTTCTCAAAACAGTGCAGTCACATTAAAAACTGCAGGATCCTTTTATTACCCAAACAAGCCACAATCTGGTTTTGTTACGTACCTTGAGAGACTCATAGTGGTCCTGTCTAATATCTTCGTACTCCTCTGTGATCTCCTCGAAGTACTCCTCCTTCTGATTCTCATCTAATAGTTGAGAACACTGAAAATGCAAGGTCATAGTCAGCAAGAGCCAGAGAGCAGCAAAAGAAGCTGAGACGTGCAACACCGCTTGATTCTCGTGACACCTTCTTCAGGAAGTTTTCCTGTGGTGACACCATTTCCTCCCCCTTCACCTGCCTGGCAGTGCAATAAATAGTTAACTCGCTAGGAGGTTTAAATCTTATACCTTCCAATATAACAAACAAACACCACCACCACTACAAACTGGCCCCTGGAACATCCTGTCTGATAAGAGTGTCAGCTGGCCTGACCTGGAGCCTTGGTCCCCACCAGGCACATTATGCTAACAATGTGATGCCCGGGGGAACGTGGCTCACGCTACATCCGCCCGACCCTGGAGGGCAGGCCCAGGTCACTGATCCCGGTACAGGCTTGGACAACACGGCTCAGGGGAGCCCCCTGGTTGGCAGTGCCCTGTGCGTGCTGCTGCGCACCACTAACGGCAGAGTTACGCACTGTCCTTACGACCCCATGGGGAGGGGATACCTGGAAGCTCCTGCCTGGTCTTCCCTGGATTCTACTCTTTGCATGTTTTATCTTTACTGATTCTAATCTGTGTTCTTTCACAGTAACAAACCAGGACCATGAGTATAATAGTGTTTTGAGTTCTGTGAGTCCTTCTAGCAAGTCACGGAAAGTGAGGGTGGTCTTGGGGACTCACAGAACACACTAGTTGGGCAGTCCTCCTAGTGTTTCAAAGACGCTCTGTGCGTCTCTCCATCCCTGTGCTTACCACAGGCATGGTACCTGCCTGTGTACCCCCTTCCCTTCGTAGAGGACAAACGAAGGTGGACTGCGTGTCCTTCTCTGCAGCTTAGTGCCTGGCGTGTGCTAGGTGCATCCTCCTAAATGTTTGCAGAAGGAATGAGGCTGATCTTCATAGTCGATCATGAGCTTCCGCTGAAATAAGAATGGAAACCTATCATCTGACAAATGTGAGGCTGCTCGGTAAATTGTGAAGCTGGGATCAGCTGAATACTCTTCACGCTGATGATTATCAAGTTGACAGAATGGCTATCACCAAAACTCAAAGTAAATTTACACACGCACGAAAAGAAATTACTGCTACTGATCACCTCAGTTCAAAAACCACGGCACCACCCCATCTCTGGATCCTCCAGTGGGATTTCCTAACACACTAAAAAGTGGACGATTCAACAGCATCACTGAAATTGAGGAAGTGGGACTGGATGATGGCTGGAGTGACTACCAGCTTTGAATGTCCAGAATGCTACATGAACTTTCTATGTATCTCTAATAGCAACCCAGCTGCACTGAGTTAATATAAAACTGTATTGTTTTCTGAAGGAACATACCATAATCAGAAAGGGCCTTGGTGGCAAGCCTAAAAATGGGCTTCCAAATGGTATTCCCAGCACCGAGCACTTGCTCGCCTTACACGAACCCCACTTCAGTGAAGTCCTCGTCCCAGCAGAGCTCAATGACAGTAAGAACGGGGTTTCTGCTCCCAAGCTCCCCCACATATGCAGGCATTCTGCCAGATTTTAAACTCTGAGAAAGCCAAACCCTAACATCCAAAGAACTTGACAGTACCGGACACAGGTACACTGTGCGGAAGCACCTACTGCTAGTCTGGGGGCACCCCCACGCCTCTGCAGAGCCCCTGTTCCCGGAGCACAGTGACAAGCCCCACCCTGCCCAGGCTGACTTGCCCATGGAAACAAGTTCATGGCCAGTTATATGGGTTACCCTACATGGTCCCTCCACCATAAAATCAGTCCATCGTGTGTTTTCATGTCAGCCACTAGGACAATGCATAGTTTTTCTTTTTCCTTTTTTACTTTTACTTTTTATGGCAATAGCAGCACAATAAGGAAATCTATTGAACATATATTTTACAATTTATTAAGAGCTAAATATTGGCACCTTGTTTTTATTTTTAAAAAAAGGAAAAAAGGGGGCACAACGTCTAAATACCCAACTATCACATATGCCCCGTTTTGGAATCTCTCAAGGGCACAAGACAGTTCCTCAGAGCGCGGGCCCGTGCCACGCTCACCGCACTTGATCTGAACCGGCTGCCGCCCTAAATAGCTCAACCACTGACTCCTGAAACTGTCACTAGCAGTTACTCAAATGACTTCTCATCAGACTTATATGTGAGTAATTTCAAAAGGTGGCAGTCCCAGCCTGGCCAGTGTCCCTCAGTTGGTTGGAGCATTGTTGAACCAAAGGGTTATGGGTTCAATCCCGGGTCAGGGCACATGCCTGGGTTGCGGGTTTGATCCCAGGTCGGGGTATGAATGGTGGGTGATTTATATTTCTGTCTCTCCCTCCCTCTCTCTCTAAAAGCAATGCAAAGATGGCCTCAGGTGAGGGGGAGAAAAGGGGCCATTCCTTGCAGTTCAGAAGAGCAGACTGACTACTGTGGGGCCCGGCTGGCCCAAACAGTGAAGAGAACAGACACGGTGCGCCGGCCTCTGCCGGCTCTCGGGGCGGCCACGCCACTAGCCCTTCAAGGTGGTGGAGGAGTCTGTCCTCAAAACGGAATCAAGGGGCCACTTCCTTCCCAGCTAAAGGCCCTCCCCCGATGCAGGGGTAGTGGTACCACTGTACTTAAATAGGTCCAAAAGCCTGGCCTGCAAATGGAAAATGTGCAGTCATTCATTAGCACTTGAAAATGATATAAGCCTTAAAAAGAGGCCCAGTGTATACTCAACCATGGATCTGATATAAGCTCCTTACAATCCAAAAACAAAATACAAAAAGTTGTTTTGAAGTTGAAGTATAGAAATATGGTTTATTTACATGCTATCTATAACTACATCAATGGCAAATTAAAAAGCTGCAATTGTATAACTCCAGACTGACTTAAAAGAACATCATTAAATAGTATTAATGGGAGCAAGTTTCACGTGGCCTAGAGCCAGACCAGCTGCATCAAATCCCTGATGGATGTGAGACCTCAAGGAGTCACAAACCTCTTCATCCCATTTCCTCATCTCTAAAATGAGGATAATGAAGGTGTCTACCTCATAAGGAGTCAGTGAGGAACCCAGGTACAGCATTTAGCATAGAATCTGGCACACTCTAACTTTTTTAAAAAATATTTTATTGATTATGCCATTACAGTTGCCCCATTCCCCGCCCTTCATTCCCCTCCACCGTGCACACCCCTCCCCCACCATTCCCCCCTTTAGTTTATGTCCATGTGTCTCAAGTTCTTTAGCTTTTATATTTCCATACTATTCTTGCCCTCCCCCCATCTATTTTCTACCTACTATCTGTTACTTATTCTCTGTATCTTCTCTCCCCTTCTCCTTCTCCCACTCCCCTGTTGCTAACCCTCCATGTGATCTTCATTTCTATGGTTCTGCTCCTGATCTAGCTGTCCTCTTAGTTTGCTTTTGTTTTAGGTGTGGTTCTTAATAACTGTGAGTTTAATGTCCTTTCACTGTTCATCTTTTTTATCTTCTTTTTCTTAGATATGTCCCTTTCACATTTCATATAATAAGGGCTTGGTGATGATGAACTCCTTGAACTTGACCTTATCTGAGAAGCACTTTATCTGCCCTTCCATTCTAAATGAAAGCTTTGCTGGACAGAGCAATCCTGGATGTAGGTCTTTGGATTTCATGACTTGGAATACCTCTTTCCAGCCCCTTCTTGCCTGTAAGGTCTCTTTTGAGAAATCTGCTGACAGTCTGATGGGAACTCCTTTGTAGGTGACTGTCCCCTTATCTCTTGCTGCTTCTAAGAGTCTCTCCTTCATTTTAATCTTGGCTAATGTAATGATGATGTGCCTTGGTGTGTTCCTTCTTGGGTCCAACTTCTTTGGGACTCTCTGAGCTTCCTGGATTTCCTGGAAGTCTATTTCCTCTGCCAGATTGGGGAAGTTCTCCTTTATTTATTTATGTATTTATTTATTTATTTATTTATGTATTTATTTATTTATTTATTTTTAATATCAATGTGTGGTTGCCTCTCCTGTGTCCCCCACTGGGAACCAGCCTGAAACCCAAGCATGTGCCCTGACTGGGAATCAAACCGTGACCCTTTGCTTCACAGGCCCGTGCTCAATCCACTGAGCTACACCAGCCAGGGCGAAAGTTCTCCTTTATTATTTGTTCGAATAAGTTTTCCACTGGTGGCTATTCCTTTCCCCCTTCTGGTACCCCTATAATTCGGATGTTGGAATGTTAAAAGATGTCCTGGAGGTTCCTAAGCCTCTCCTCCATTTTTTGAATTCTTGTTTCTTCATTCTTTTCTGTTTGGTCATTTTTTTCTTCCTTCTGGTCCACTCCCTTGATCTGAGTCCATTTCCTTTCCATCACTATTGGTTGCCTGTGCATTTCCCTTCATTTCACTTAGTTTAGCCATCATTTGTTCCTCTAATTTGTGACTAAATTCAACCAATTCTGTGAGTATCCTGATCGCCAGTGTTCTGGACTGTGCATCTGATAGGTTGGCTATCTCTTGGTTGCTTAGAAGTATTGGCTCTGGGGCTTTGAGCTGTTCTTCTTCTTGAGCCATGAAGTTTTTGGTCTGTTCACGCCTGTTATGTATGAGAGGTGGAGCCTCAGGTGTTCACCAGGTAGGGGCCACCCAGGTTGCTGGGTTGTGACGCTACATGGGGGCGGTGTCAGAAAGAGGCAATGGTGCTTGTTCCTCTCTCTCTCTCTCTCTGCTGCTTCCTGCAAACAAATTGGGCCCTTCTGGTGCTGGTTCCGGGACGTGTGGGCTTGTGTACCCTCCAGGACCCTGTGGGTCTCTCCAACAAACTCTGTGAGCCTGAGAGCCTCTTCTAGCACCTTGACCCCAGAAAGTTTTTCCAATTGGTGCTTTTAGGCTTTAATTCCCGGCACTGGGGCCCTGGTTTGCGTGGTCTGTCTCATTGCTCACTCCTTCGACTGGTTTATCTGAGTGTGAATGTGTGACCGGGGTCAGCCAGCTGCCTTGCGCCCTCACTGGGTCCACTGTTGCTACCCCACTCCTGGGGTCTGCCAACCGCCGCCTGCATGCCTGGGTTGGTCTGGCTACTTTTTCCTGTGCCACCCCGCTTTGCCAGACGCTGACTCCACCCCTCTTACTGGTCTGTATGAATGGCTCGTTGTTGTCAGACTTCCACACAGCGCAATTTTCTGTTTCGGTTGCATTTTTGTTACTAAAACTTTGTTGTCTTTAAACTTGGTTGTGCGAGAAGGCACAGTGTTTCCACCTATGCCTCCATCTTGGCTGGAAGACCACACTGTAAGTTTTTAATAATCTCAGCAATTCTAATGTAACTTTCATACACATCAAGTCACAGGTCTGAAAGAACCTGTTTTCCTCTGGAAAACAGCTCAGGAAACACGGTCGCCCTCGTCTGGGCTGTGGGCTCACATGGCACCAGCCCCTCGGTACTCCCCTCCCCTGCAAACTGGGCACGCTGGACTAGACGAGTGGTCTGGGAAGGGCGCTCCTTCGATGAGAACTGGGAGCGGGACACAGGTGGAAGGGCAGCTCTCGACTGTGCCACTCTGCGTTCCAGATGAGACAGGCCCTGAGAACAAGGCTCCTGTGGCTAAAACTTGGAGACTGCTGGACACAGGGTCATCCAGCTACCTCCTCGCTATCCTATCCTGTCATTCAGTGGAAAGAGTAACAGCTGCAGTGAGAGAGGGCATTGGGCTTCATGGATGGAGAAAAGGAAGGAAAAACACTGAGCTAAACTGCTGACTGCACTCACTGAGAAAAAAACCTATCATTCTGGATTTTGAATATCAAGTGAATTTTTTTTTTTTTTTTTTTAGTTTTTAAAAGTTTTATTTGAGAAGAAAGGGAGGGAGAAAGACAGGGAGAGGAGTATTGATGTGGGAGAGAAACATCGACTGGATGCCTTCTGCCATCTGCTGGCACCCTGAGGCCGCGGAGCACAGAGCCCACAATCCAGACATGTGCCCTCATTGGGAATCGAACCGGCGACCTTTTGGTTTGTAGGGCAATGCCTGACCAACTGAGCCACACTGGCCAGGGCAGGTGAATGTTTTTCTGTCTTAGGTAGGGTCATCCGGCCCATTCCAGGTTCAATGTTTTCTTTTAAATCTAGAAACAGGACTTTGAAAAAATTCTGCATTCCTCTAGCTCCAGCAAGGAGTTAGGAAAGCACACGTCCGTGTCTGCACGCATTTCTCAGTGGCTGAGAGCACGCTCTCTGGGTTGACATCCAGCTCCGAGGTGCCTTGGTCCTGCCTTCCTGTGCCTCAGACCAGCACTCCTGGTGCCTGTTCAGTCAGGGGCCTATGAAAGCCCCCGGCACACTCAGTGACCCCCTTCCAGCGATGTACACAATGGCAGGGACACCATCAGGAGCCATAGGCTATTTTTCACACTTTTAGTGGAACTGGACAAAAATAAATAGACATTGGGCGACACCCCTGACCTGCAGTGCTCTCTACCCTCCCTCCCTTCCCAACATCCTGAGCAAGGCGAGCCCCGCACTCACCACCACCACGCTCTTGGACGCGTCCAGGACGTGGATCACAGGCGCACTGTACTTCGGGGCGATTTTAACTGCTGTGTGGGTCCTGCAAACAGAGATCGGAAGGAAAACTCATCCACCAGTGCTGTCAGCTCCCACCCAGCCTTGCTCAGAACTGTCAGAGCTGCCGTTCCCACAGCACTTTCCGGAGAAACAGTCAAGGCTCTTCCACGTATTGAACTTCAAATTTTCCTTGTAAATGAAGAATGACTTTCTCCCACCCTGAGATGGGGGAAGACAGGGATCCACTGGCCCAGGCTATAAAGAAGTCTGTGACGAGTGAGAAAGACTCTGCCCTCAGCCCTCTGCAGTGGGGGACAAGTCTGCGACCTCGTCAATCGGCAGCCTGTCTGAACCAAGGCAGCCAACCAGCCCAGGCAATGACACTTTGATGTCATAAAGATCAAGCTGAGTTTCTTCCTCCTAATAGGCTGGGGTACCAGCCAGGACTCCTGCGGAAGCAGACACTAGGCAGGACGTACTCTCAGCTGCTGAACACTGTTCCTGGGAGACACCACCACACCCTGGCTCAACCCTACCTTGGTGTGTGTGTGTGTGTGTGTGTGTGCATTTATTTCATCAGTATTTAATTGTATCACTTTTTTTAAACTTTCTTTTTCTGTTGTTCGAGAACAGTTGTTTGCATTTGCCCCCTACACTCCCCCCACCCCACCCACCCCCACCTCCCGCCTTCGATCCCACCCCCCTTCGTTTGGGTCCATGTGTCCTTTATAGGTGTTCCTGAAAACTCTTCTTCTCCCCCCATTATCCCCTCCCACCTCCCCTCTGGTTACTGTGTATTTGCTCTTAATTTCAATGTCTCTGGTTATATTAAGGAACCTCAGGCCCCAAGTAAATCCAACACCGAATACCACAGAGAGGCGAAAGCAACAAAAATATTTCATAACAACATTGGCTTAGCCCCAAACCCCTACTGCTGAACCTGAAAATGTTAGTACTGGCAAGGAGACACCCTTTAATCCTTAAAATTACCTAATTGAGCAAAGTGTAAAACAAAACGCCCTGATTACTGAATATTTATAGCAACAGCAAAGATTCTATACCTATTTCATTTACGACACAACACAGTAAAGTGAGAGTTGGCAGCGCATTACCCGCCCTCCCAGCATTACACCAGGGCCCTGAACCCCCCCAGGGGCTGGCGGCCATGGCCCCCGCCGGTGGGCAGCGCTCGCCACTGCTCCTCCTCCTCCCTTCTGCTCTACGGCGGCAGCACTCCACCCCCAAGGAAGACATTCCGGATTGATCCCCTTAAGTGAAATGTTTTTTCATTTGTGATGATGTCCAGAAGATGCTAGTATGTGAGAAAAAAACAAAGACGCAGGACAATAGGTTTAATACAATTCTATTTTTTTAAAAACAAACACTACCACCCTCACCAGCCCCAACCAACGAACCTCACAGGTGTTTCTGAATAGTGAGAAAGAACACCGAGAGACACACATCGCAGCGCCAGCACTGGTTATGCGGAGGGGAGGGGGACTGAGGGTGGGCAGGGAGAGCTCAAATTTTACTTTCATTCCTCTGGATTGTTGGACATGTCCTGATAAAGGTGGGTCCCTGAGGTCATTTTAAAAACCAAGAGGAAGTTAAAAATGCAGTACATGTGAAAGTTTTTTGTAGGCTTCTCAGGGAGGGCTCTAGAAATTCCTTTAAAATGAGGGTAACAAGGCTGCTCCCAGGCCTCTTTCTTTCTAAGCACATCTTGGTACATGAATAGGAAGCAAAGGACTAGCGCCATAGCCACGAGAACTGAGCCGTGAGGGGTAAGTTCAGGCCTGAGGCAGTTACTGCAAGAGATGGGGGAGCTGGGTGGCAGGGCGGCAGGCGCCAGACCACGGCCCTGGAGGCAGACCACCTCCCTGCCTCCCGAGGACCTGTTTTGTGCCCACTGTGTGTGTGCTCGGGGCCCGAAGACTTGAAGGTTTCTCGTGTATTCCACGAAGGGGCAGATTTTCAAAGAGTAGGGAAAGTAGCTGCTTCCAGTTTCAAAACAGAGCACAGGTCAGACTCTGCTTGCTTCCTCTTCTTCAGACGGTCAGCTCCTGAACACACAAATAGAACTTGGTAGAGATTTTGCAGGAAGTTCCTCCAGGGAACACTGTTTTAGGCCTGACTGATGTACTTAGGTGGTATTTGTCTTAAAGAGAACCAGTACAACTTCAAGATTTTAAATGAACACAGTTAATATTTACTAAGCATCCCAGGGTTGTCAGTGCAGTCCTGGCCATTCTGATGGTCCTCTGGGCACGGGCACCGAGAAGCACCTGACGGGCTCCACCGCTGAAGTAAGAACATAAGTCAGAAGCGAAGTGCCACTTTCCAGCGTAAAACTGACAGAGCTAGATGAGCACAGGCACGGAATCTGAGCTCGCTCAGCCAGTGAGAGTGCTCTTGGTTTCCTAATCAAATAATAAGGCATCGATGCCACTTTCCTCTCGGCTCTCATTGATGCAGGCTTGTCCAGCTGGGCAAGGACTTCTTTCTGAAGTCTGAAAAACTACAGAACACTGGACTCTCTCTTCCCCTTCCTACTCACCAAGAGCAAAGGGCTAGACGCTGAGTCCGAGTCCCAAATCCAGCTCTGCTAAGTCACTCGTCAACACTTCTGGTTTAAGTTATCATCCCCCATACCTGCCACGTGGGCATGACAGTGTTAACCTTGAAAAACCATCTCTAAAACTCTGAAAAAGAACAGGAACGCCAAACATTTATTTCAGGTCGTATCCTATCCCAGAATTAATTTAACGTTTTGCATAAATGCTACATGACCAAAATTTCAAACACGGCGAGGAAAATGAGAGAAAGGGGAAATTAAGATGCAATCAGGAGTAAAATCAGCATATAAAATCCATTCCATGAAATCCAGAACATAGGCCTGCATGCTAAGCTTCCCACAGTCAACTCAAAGAGGAAAATCACATTAAATCTGTAAGTCAGCACCTTACTTCTTGACAATTAAAAAAAAAATCAGAAAATTACCTCTAGCTTTGAGCAACATGACGTCCTGTTGAATTCTTTATTATTCATAAAAAATAAAATAAATAAAAAGGACATTTTACAGCTATTGGCTTTAAAACAGTTAAAAGCCGAGCACTAACTGCCAGACTCATGCCCCTGAGAAGCGGTGTGGCTGCCTGGACCAGATTTCCAGCAAAGTCATTTCTGGTCTGTGCCACCAAAACCGCCTGCCTCACACGCAGGAGAACATTCAGCTTTCCATTTTCTCACAGCTCCAGATTAAAAGGGGACGCTCTGAGCATATTTCCGCCACAAGTCTGTATAACCTCTTGACCCCTCCAGGGACCTGTCCAATGGCCAGGCTTCAGCCTCCTTTCCGGTGTCTCAGGGAGACGAGTCTAATTCTGTGATGCTACCGCAGGCCACCAGGGGCCGGAAAAGCCTCAGTGTCACAGTGGTGTCACAGCCCCTCCGGGGTCTGCTCTCATGACAACCTGGACATCCTGAGCCGCCGGCCATCTGCTCAAGTGCAATTAGCAGAGGACAGATCTGGAGTGCTGCCGAGCCCGCAGCAGGCCTGCAGGAGGTAGTAACAAGGCTCCCAGAGGGCATCGGGCCTTCCAGCCCGGGGCTCCAGCACAGCTGCCCTGCCGGCGGGTGGGCTTCCACACGGTGCAAAAGGCTCCGACCGCCAAGGAGAAGATTAAATCAGACTTCATAAACATTAAGAGTTTTTGTTATCCAAAAATACCCCTAAGACAGCAACAGGCAAGCCATATTGGAAGACTCTATTTGTAAAATGTATTTGTTATAAAGAGCTGTATATAATACTAACAAAGAGCGCGTGCAAATCAATAAGAAGAAAAAAGGCAAACTAAGCAATTTTAAAAGACTTAAAAAGCACATCCAAATGGTCAAAAAAAGTGGTCAAAGACATTAAAAAGTGTTCAATATCACCAGTCAGCAGAGAAATACAAATGAAAACCATGTCAAGATATCACACACACACCCAAACGGGTAAAACAGAACGTGATGAGGAACGGCGGCCTATCTCGGGACTGCTGGGGGGAGCTGTTGGCACATGCACTTCGGGAAACTGCCTGGCAAGACCTAATGCGAGGACCATAGGTGTGCCTCACCACCCGGCAAGCCGGCTTCAGGGCAGACGTTCAGGCGCAGCGGCATGCTGTGTAATAGTCCCAAACTGTAAACGCCAAGAAGTGTCCACCGACAACGGCATGGATAAGAAAGAAGATGTAGTATATTATATGATGGACCATTAAACCGCAACAGGAAAAACAACTGTTGTAACAACAAGTGTGGGCCCCCAGCACACACAGAGGGTGCATGTGGCCGGAGACAAGGCTGGGATGCAGGCAAACCCAGCCAATGGTGACAGATACAGAACAGTGGTTACTGCCCCTGGAAAGGAGCCCTGTGAAGTTCTTGTTGCTTCTGAATGTTTTTTTAAAAACCTCTTTAATCCGGTGACTCTCACTTGTAAGAGATGTAAAAGAATGGACTATTTGGAAATGTTCTACTATGCACAAGATATGTGGTTTCCTGATCTTGAACTTCTGAGGTGCTGTCCTGCCATACAAAATGGTTCTTATTTTGGAAGAAATCAGCATCACATTTACATAACTCAATGCATTTCATTACAGTTGCTCATTTATTTATTCTATTTTATAACTGTGATTTTAAAAGGGCATTCTGACAGTGGTCTGCAGGTTCTCTTGCCATTCTCTTTACTAAGCTAATAAACATTCACCCCACAATCGTCAGTTACCCAAGACCACGCCCACTGAAACCTCCATCATCGGTGGTCAGGCACATCCCTGGAAACCTATCTGCCACATTTCCTCCTGGGGAAGTCCCTCGTGGAAAACCAAACCCTGTACTCTGCTGTGAGCAACAGCCACACTACTGAGTCCCCAAGTATGAAAAGCAGCTACTGGACCAATCACATGTAACACTCTGACTCATGAAAACGATCCCTTCAGATCATGAATGTTCATCCGGCAAGACCACGGAGTCCGGTTTTTGGTCCAACACTGATCTAGATGAGACTGTGAGGGCATTTTTAGATGTGATTTGCATTAAAACCAGTGGACCCTGAGCGAAGCAGACGACCTTCCACAACGTGGGCAGGCTTCATCAGTCAAAGACTGTACAAGAAACAGTGGAGGTGCCCCGGGGAAGGACGCCTGCCTCCCAACAGCACCGCCTCGCCAGCTCCAGCCAGGCCTCCAGCTGCTGCCTTCCCTGAGGAGTCCACACTCAGCAGCTCCCACAGTCACGAGCCAGTTCCTAAAATCAGTCCTCTCAGTCTCCCTGCATGTGTGTGCACTGCAGCCACTCCATGTCTGGAGAACCTGGCTGACATACAGGTTTCTAGTACAGAAGGAACTTGGCAGTGCCTCTGGCCACCCTTTCCTGCATGCCTGTGAGACTGTCAAGTTCAACGCTCCACTGGGCATTATTCCCTGACAGAGTTAACGTGTGCAGCATAATGAAAGTGGCATGAAAAGTCTAAACCACGTAATAATTAACACATTTCTTACCAAATATCATTATGATCATGACCCCAGGAAAAATCTGACAAACTGAATAATGATCACGTGACTAAATTTGAACTCTTTCCTCTTTAAGTTGTTTAAGCCAAAGCTCCCCCCTTTTAAAAACATCCCAAAGTGAGCCTTTGGTTCCTTCTCACTGTCTGTATGCACTACCACAGGTTGGCTTTTCATCAAGGGAACCTGTAATTATTCCACCAGACGCCTGCTTCAGGACCAAGAGTGGCTAAAGTTCATGCCAGGTCTTTGTGCCAAAACACAGCTCCTCTGCTTAGTCTGATTTTGACAGAAGCTTTCACTACAAGTCGCAGGAACTGAATGGCAGGTGAGAGGACCGAGGAAAGGGCTCTTGCGGCGGGACCAGGAAGGCTTCCTAGGGCGCGCTCCAAAGGCACTCTCCCTTGCCCAGGTGAAGGCCGGAGAGTGCACATGCTTCTGTGCAAGCAGCCAAGGCACTGAAAGGTGTAAGGAACAGCAACGCCGGTCCTGCCACTGTCCGCAGGGGCACTTGGCAGCGTCCTAACCGCCACCCCCGAGAATGTGAAGTGAGGCACAAAGCTTGTGAGTGTAACTTACCGAGAAGTGGTTGCCCCTCCAATCAGCAACGGGATCTTTATACCCAATCTCTCCATTTCTTTGGCAACAAATATCATTTCATCCAGGGAAGGAGTGATGAGTCCTGACAGGCCAATGATGTCTATTATTTAAAAAGGAAAAAAGGGACAAATTAGGAGGATGACAGAAAAGGACAAAAACTGTGAAGAGTCATTTAAAAAACTTTTGTAACAAAGACAAGACATAATATGAATCCCCAATTTCTAATTCTAAGAAATCTTTTCTGACTGGGGGTTTCAATGTATTGCTTGCTTTTGGCAGTAAAGATGATCTGCACCTTAAGGTTGCAATAGTGTACATGCCACAGTTTGGGTAAGCCATGCAGTAGAATAAGTATCTAGGCATGATGGCCAGCACTGGAACACGTCACAGCGTGTCAAGAAACATAAACACGATGCACAGAGGAAAAACCCGCACGACCCTGTTCTCCTGTGAGAAAGCTGTCTCCATCCCCTCCCGCAGAGTGGGACAGCAGTTCCACGTCCCATTCACCTCTTCAACCTCCCGAGGAAGGACCCTGCAGCGGCCAGCCCCCACCAGAGCTGGCACTCCTGCCCGCCTGTCCTGCCAGGCCCCACGGACGGGCGTTGCGGAGCTGCCCGGAGACCAGGCGCGCAGTACCTGCTTTGTGGTCAAGAGCCGCCTTCAGTATCTTCTCGCAGGGAGTCATGACTCCCAAGTCGATGACTCTGAGGTACAGAAACGGGGCATGAGAAGACTGAAGAGAAAGCATTAGAGACACACACGAACATTGTATTCAGCCATCAAATAGTGCTCTGACGTAAACTGGAATCGCCCTGAAATGCTCACTGAACAGATAACTACAAATACGTTGATCATTTACTGAGTACCTAACCAAACACCAGGCACAGTGCTGAGCTTTTATAAGCAGCTTTATTGATATATAATTCACATAGCATAAAATTCATCCACTTAAAGTATATAGTTCAATAGCTTTTGGCCTATCAAAAATATGTAATGTGTAGTTTGCCCTGTTAACCATTTTTAAGTATTCAATTTAGTGGCAAATCCTGAACCCACTGGCCCTGGGAACTCTGGTTGAGGGAAGGGACCTGGCGCCTAGGGAGGAAAGTGTGGGTCACACCCAGTGCACCTCCCATGTGCTGCCACCCCGCCCACCACCCCTCTGGCTGTCCCTCCCCTCCCTTCCTGCCGCCCCACCTACATCTCCACCGCCCTTGGTGTCCCCTCTTCACTCTGAGCTCAATACCCTGCGCCTGTTTGCTGGAGGCCTTTTCTTACATACAGTCTTGTATTTTGCCACTTGAGATATTAAGAAGAATAAAAATAAATGTTATAGAAAAATGTTAATTTTATAATGTTTCTGAAGTGCTTATTTATAACAGAGCTGTAAATATAAACATTTAATTTGAGCTTCTAATCCAGAAAAAAATGTAAGCTTCATTAAACACTTCTACAAAAACATCCTACTATTTAAGGATACATAGGACTTAAAAATAAATATTACGGTGAAGTCCCTTTTACTCTGCAGAAGAAATGTGGTTTCCAGGGGATGGAGAGGGGAAATGGGGAGATGCTGGCCAAGGGTCACAGATTTCCAGTCAGAAGATGGGTAAGTTCTGGAGATGTGACACACAGCACCGTGAATACGGTTAACGATGCTGTGGTACATGCTTGAAAGAGTTAAAGCAGTGAATCTTAAGTGTTCGTACCACAGAAAGAAACAGAAATTATGTGGCATAATTATGTGGCAGAAACGGAGGTGTCAGCTACCGCTGTGGTGGTAATCAATTGCAGTGTATAGGTGTCTCAAATCAACTGCAGTGTATAGGTGTCTCATTGTGTAAGTTGAGGTATACAGGGTTGTATACCTCAACTTACACAATGTACGTCGATTATATCTCAACGACACTGGGAAACTATGCTATGTGCTTTTTATGTACACACACACAGACACACAGACACTCACATATATCAAGTTGAAAGCCTCTGAGTGAGGTGTGGAGGGGAGGCAGACCAGTGTGCCCTTGACTTAGACACAGTCACTCTCCTCACTCAGCTGAACACTGTAACATGATGATACAGTTTAAAAGTATTTCATTCTTGGCTACATATTGCTTATTTTTTTATACATACTAGGCAGTTATTTTAAGAACCACTGGTTAAAATATAAATATGCCTCACTATTTGTATCACCAAATCCATAGTTTTTAAAGTACTAGATGTATGGTATCTAATTTTAAATTTCCTGTTGCTATATAGTACTTTTTCTTATAGAATTAAATAGTGTGTATTATCTGTTAAGTGGGAAAGTCCACATTTATCTTTATATAATTATTATTAAAGTATATCTAAAATCTACTTTCATGTAATCAAGTATTTGATCAATAATATTTAAAAATATTCTAGCCCTGGCCATGTGGCTCAGCTGGTTGGAACACTGTCCTGTGCACTGAAGCATTGCCGGTTCGATCCCCAGTAAGGCCACATACCTAGGTTGTGGGTTCAATCTCCAGCTGGGGCAAGTATGAGAGGCAACTGATTGATGTTTCTCTCTCTCTCTCCCTCCTCTCTCTCTCTCTCTCTCTCTCACTCTCTCTCTCTCTCTCAAATCAATAAACATATCCTTGGGTGTGGATTTTGAAAGATTCTAAATTATTTCTTAAGAAGAATTTAACTAGACTATTAATATTAGAAATTACATTTAAAGTTGTTTAATGTTATAAATTAAATACATATTGGAAAGTAAACTGACATAGCACAGAGTCTCGGTGCCCTGAGTATGGCCTGCACTTGCTAACTGTGTGTGACCATGAAGAAATCACTGAACTTCACTGAGCCTCGGTATTATCAACTGTTGAATGACAAATACAGTAATTGAGGGAGGCAGAGCAGAATCAAAATCACTAGTTTTTTTAAAAGGATAAAAGGAAAAGAAAAAAATCAGGAGAAGATAAAAATTAATTCTATAAAAGCACCATAGTTCTGATTGATGTTGCTGGGTTGGGCGTCATCCCACAGAGCGAAAGGTCGTAGGTTGGATTCACTTTCAGGGCACATGCCTGGGTTGTGGTTCGGTCCCCAGTTGGGGGCCTGTACAAGAGGCAACTAATTGATGTTTCTGTCTGACATCAGTGTTTCTCCCCCTTCCTCCTTCCCTTCCCCCCCTCTAAAGCTAACTAAATAAATATATAAAAATCTTAAAAACAAAAACGCCATACAGCCCTGGCAGGTGTGGCTCAGCTGGTTGGAGCATCATTTCAAACCAAAAAGTATGGGTTGGATTCTAGGTCAGGGCACATGCCTAGGTTGCCAGTTCAGTTGGTGGTCTGGGTGCACGCAGTCCCTGGTCTGGGAATGTACAATACCCAGTCCGGGCACACAGGAGATAACCAATTGATGCTTCTCTTCTGCATCCATGTGTGTCTCTCTCTCACCCTTCCTCTCTCTTTAAAAGCATTTTTTTTAAATGTGCTCAATACAGGATTAAAGGGGAAAAAAAGGCCCTATATGAATTGTGAAGTGGCAAACAAATGTTGGTAGTAATAGACTGTAGGTCTATACATCCTTAGATCTATTCGAATTCTCAAACTGTACTGTATTGCAAACAACCATATAAACAGGGCAGGAGATGCCAGCACAAAGGAGCTGCCTTGCACAACTCAGGCCTCGAACTTCTGGAAAGTAAAAATGGCTAAATACGTCTGGCCTGGGCCTAAGCACCCTTGTTTCCAAGAGAACTATTTGCAAGTATACCAGAGAGCACATACTGTGACTGCGGAACTGATGAGTCCTGCACTACACACTGAAAACCCTGTTCAGAGTAACACCACTACGTTATCCGCACCAACAGAAATGCCTTCCCTCTGTGGACGTCATCGTTCCCCTTACCCTTCTAATAAACACCCGTTGCCTTTGTCTCCTAATCAGAATATCATGTGGCCTTCTGCCTGAATCAGTGCTTCCCAAAAAGTTATTCTTTTAATCTCAATAAATGTTTGATGCTTCTCACTCAGAAAGGCCTTTATATTTTTAGGTTAATAGCATCATAGTCTCTATTGTATCATCCCCATGAAAAATGTGTTTTCTGTCCAGACAGCACTATCACTGTTAGTCCTCTTTACATTTTTCCTCCCACAAAGAAAAACTCTTTTTATCATTTCATGCAATTCACTTGCATCAGTGACAAAGAACAGGAACAAGAAAGGTGAATGAATTAGGACTTGGTACTGGATGGTTGACTAGGCTCACTCACCAGCTGGGTGATCCACCCAAGTGGCAGAAGCAGGTTTCACTACCTAAGGCACATCTCTGGAGCAAATTTCCACTAGCTGACACTCAAAATCAAACTCACCAATGCCAAGGGTCTACTGTTACAAGACACAAGACCCAAAAGGGTGTTTGACCTGACAGAAAAGTCTGCACATCCACTTATGTTTTGTAAAAGGAATCACTGAAATTTCATCAGCTGATGTTCCCCTAATTAGACTTACTAGCAGAGACAAGCAGACCTGCAGTGCACAAGTCAGAGGAGCTGGCTGTGCGGGAGGAAGCCCCAGGGAGGGAGTGGGCTTTCACAGGGGCTGCTGCTCTGGAGAAACGCCACGGCTCTCCCAAGTCTCTGAAAACATCATTACTGGAGGGAAAACATTCCTAGTAGGATCCTCTCAGCTACTTATCCATTTTTCAGAATAAAAATTGATAAACACAGACCAATGGGATCTCAAGAATGCTTTATGAACTGTACCTACAAGTCACCTTTTCAACAGTTCTTATCCCATTCACAGTTGGATATGTACCTGGCCATTCAGCCTGATAAACAGTAATCTCCTTGCATGGAATAAAGTCAACCAAACCAGTACAATGCGTGGCACACAGCAGATGATCTACACACACTTTTAACTAGCTGAACCAAATTCTAACTAATAGTGATAAATCAAAACCAACAGCACTGAATTTGAAAAGATCACATAAAGCAGAAATGTCTTACAGGTTTTAGGATGCAAAAACTTTATCCAAGTATTTATTCTATAGGCAAAACCTTATTACAACAACCCCAATTGTCTCTCCAATGCATTTATCTTTCTAAAAAATAATAAATACATTCCGAGGAACAGTCCTCATTCATCTTCAGGACGGGGAGGGAATGCTACATCCTGACGGTGAGTAGGCAGGCAAGCACGGGTACTTGTGAGGATGGAGCGGAAAGGCACCATCCTGAGCTGGCTCCCTGACCCCCAGGCTTCCTGGGAGCTTCTTAGTTGCACTTAATCAGCCTTGAACGCACAGAGGGAGAGACACGCGGACAGTAGAGAGGGGGCTTTACGGATGACTGTCACCTGAGAGAGAACTCTGAGGGGCACAGCTGCAGCAGCAGTGCGACTCTCTTCTCTGCAGAGAAAAGAGCACATTACATGGACCAGAGAAGACATGAGGTAGTTACATTAGGCTTTGACTATAAAGAATATGTTAAAACTGGAGCAAAACGTACACTTACTAAAAGGTCATCACCACTCACAAGGACATAACCTTGTGCTCCATATTTATTCGCTATGATGAGGTATGTCAGAAATGGATTTTACTTGTATACATTCTAAAACCAAGCTTCATCATTACCAAGGAGCATGTGTGGTCCTATTTAGGCAAAGAAAAAAGAAAATTGTCTGGTCAAAGCCTTCTTATAAAACTCCCCTCAGCCAATATCCTAAGTCTTGGCTCTGAAGTATGGCAGTTCATTGAGAACGAGCAAATACGCTGCACGCCTCTGGCCATGGGTCGGAGCCCAGTGTTCTGGTTACTAGAGTCTCTGGCTCAAGGTCAATTCTCAAGAAGCCTCTTGGGAGTTTTGGCCCTACCTGAATAGTTTTTTTTCTTTTCTTTTTGTCCTTACTGAACATACAACCAATTAAATAATTACTAACTTATATCGGTTGAAAAGGTGTATTCAATGTAGAAAATTTGAAAACACAGTAAGAACAAAACTAAAAATAGCCTCTAACATCTGATGCCACCCCCTCCCACCCACTAAAGAATAATCCTGGCAATACTTCTAATTTTAAGCAAGAAAGCAGTTGGAAGTGGTGAGACTTCACTTACCTAAAATTATTGCAGCTGAGAACCACTCCAACGATGTTCTTGCCTATGTCGTGCACGTCCCCCTTCACGGTGGCCAACACGATGGTGCCGTGGTAAGGGTCCTAGAGAGGGAGATAAGCCCCCGGACACTGCTGTGATCACTTCAGAGCAGATCACCTGGTTCTCTGCAGCCTGATTGGTGCTGGCCCAGGAAGCAATTTAATGCAACTAAGACAACCTCTGAGACAGACCCAGAACCCAAGCCGTGTGCTCTGCAGGCAGGAGGTTGGAAGCCTGAGCAGCTCAAAGGTGGCTTAGCTGTTTGGTTAGCCTAGGGAGCTTCAACCAAGATCATGGGTTCCACACCTTATAGAGCAGCTTAGGTTCAAATACGAAACAGCCCCATAGCTGAAGGCTATACCCTGAACCCCCAAAACTGTGTGACAATTTTCACAGTCGGCAGTGAGGGGAGAGGACACGCCAGTGAGCAGGACACGCCAGTGAGCACCACACGTCCCATCGGAGTCTGAACCCCCAGCAGGCCTGCGAAGGGGGGCATCTGATTATCTCCTTGCAGCTTCAACACTGTTGCTCTGTGCCCCCTCACCACCCCGCCCTCAAAAACAAAGGCATGCAAGGCAAGTAAGATTTTTATAAACACTACGTTTGTCTGGGCCATTCACAAACTCAGGTCACTTTAAGAGTTCAGCTCCGAGGGGCCAAAGTGGACTGAGCTTCCCCAGGAGCTAAGCTCAGTGTCTCCCGTGGTGGTGCAGCCACAGAACCAACTGAATCCACATGTCCCATGTGCTGGGACATGACCAGTATACGGGGGGGGGGGGGGGGGGGGACTCAGTTAACAGGTTTCCAAAACCAAATATCACTCAATAGCTCAAGGGTAGGGACCGATTACAGTGTCTACTGTATAGTACCCAGCACCTAGTCGGAGCTCTGTAAATAGTCAACAGATGAATGAATGAATGAATGAACTGATTCTGTCTTGAAATCATAGGCTTTGTTTGAAAAATCATGTTCTTATTAAAAGTTTCATACAGCCACACTCAGAGGCATATCCCAGAGTATTCTGATACTTGGTAAAAGAGATCATTGCTCTGTGTTACCTTCAGTGACAAACACAGCCGAGCCCCACAGTCCCTGACCCACTCCAGTAGGAGTCTCCAAGGCCAGTTCCTCACAGGGACCACAGGCCTGGACAAATGACTTGCCTCTTCTTCCACTGTGCCAGAGAGCACTCTAGCTTCTTCTCTTTCTTTTTCCATGAAGGGAATAAGGTGGCCCACAGCCTTCTTCATGACCCGAGCTGACTTTATAACCTGGGGAAAACACAGAGTCAGGCATCTTTGTCAAACCACCTGAACGGTTGCTGATGGACTGGCACCCACGTTCAACAGTGGGCAGGGAAAGGAACAAGTCCTGTGAGGAGAGCCCATGAATGACTACCTCAGGAGGAGAAGAGGGGAGAGACCCAACACAGCTGTCCCTGTCCTCTGAGCTTTGCACACTATCTTCTCTCACCTCCAAAGCCCCCCCATCATCTCCAAGCTTCTCCACCATGAGCTCCTTCTCAGCCTTCTCTCCGCGACCCCCAGCATTATAATTCACTTATAATTAAGGTTTATGCTAAGTGAGAACAGGGCCTTTAACAAAATCCATCGAGGTGTGATGAGATTCACGGGGGGAAGCATGATAAGAAATAGGATGTGTCTGCAGAGTGCCGGGGTTTCTCCCTACGAGGAAATTTCCAGTGAAGAAACTTCGCAGATGCCATTAACCAAATGATCCAAACTGACATCACCAGTAACGAGAGAGCAACTTCATGGGCCTCCTGACATGATCCCCAGAGAAGGGAACAACATCACTTTGTGTTATTCTTGCCAAAAGTGAGAAAACTTCAGACAAACTCACATTAAGGGACTGTCCATATAATAACTATACTGGATTCTTCAAAAGTCACGGTCATAAGAGGAACTGTCAGAGAAGGCAGGATAAAAGAAAAGCAGGATCATCCTAGAAAAGGAAACTCTAGTGGAAAAACTGGCGAAACCTCATCAGGGTCTTTGTTCATAGCACTACACCGATGCTAACTTCTTGGTTCGGATAACTGCACTACGGTCAAGTAAAAATGTTAACATTAGGGAAGAAGCTGGGTGAGGGACAGAGAGGCACGTTGTAAATTACATTTGCAGTTTGTCTGTAGGTCAGAAGTTCACACAGAAGTGAACAGTTGAAAATAAGTCAAGTCATGAAAAACCAAGGCTGAGGAACTTGCCCAGACTGGAGGAGACAGACAAGACGGAGGGCGGGACGACGGAAGGCCCGGCTCCTCGGTGAGTGCAGGAGTGTGAAACTGTGTCCTGTGCATGTGTGCAGGTCAGTGTGTCTTAATTATAAAACAATACACCTGTTAAAATGAGGATGAACGTTATGAAAGAAAATGGGCGATTAACAATAAGGAACAAGTGATTATAAAAAAAGAATGGTGTTTTAATTTTTTTAATTGATTCTGCTATTACAGTTGTTCTATTCCCCCCTTCATTCCCCTCCACCCTGCACACCCCCACCCCCACCATTCCCCCCCTTTAGTCTATGACCATGTGTCTCAAGTTCTTTGGATTCTATATTTCCCATACTATTCTTGCCCTCCCCCCATCTATTTTCCACCTACCATCTATGCTACTTATTTTCTGTACCTTCTCCCCCCTTCTCCTCCCACTCCCCTGTTGCTAACCCTCCATGAGATCTTCATTGCCATGGTTCTGCTCCTGGTCTAGCTGTCCTTTTAGCTCGTTTTTGTTTTAGATGTGGTTGTTAATAACTGTGAGTTTGCTGTCCTTTCACTGTTCATCTTTTTTATCTTCTTTTTCTTAGATAAGTCCCCTCAACATTTCATAGAATAAGGTCTTGGTGATGATGAACTCCTTGAATTTGATCTTATCTGAGAAGTACTTTATCTGTCCTTCCATTCTAAATGAAAGCTTTGCTGGATAGAGCAATCTTGGTTGTAGGTCTTTGGATTTCATGACTTGGAATACTTCTTTCCAGCCCCTTCTTGCCTGTAAGGTCTCTTTTGAGAAATCAGCTGACAGTCTGATGGGAACTCCTTTGTAGGTGACTGTCCCCTTAGCTCTTGCTGCTTCTAGGATTCTCTCCTGCATTTTAATCTTGGCTAATGTAATGATGATGTGCCTTGATGTGTTTCTTCTTGGATCCAACTTCTTTGGGACTCTCTGAGCTTCCTGGACTTCCTGGAAGTCTATTGCCTTTGCCAGATTGGGGAAGTTCTCCTTTATTATTTGTTCAAATAAGTTTTCCACTGGTGGCTGTTCCTTTCCCCCTTCTGGTACCCCTATAATTCGGATTTGGAACATTTAAAGATGTCCTGGAGGTTCCTAAGTATCTCCTCATTTTTTTGAATTTTTGTTTCTTCATTCTTTTCTGGTTGGTCATTTTTTTCCTCCTTCTGGTCCACTCCTTTGATTTGAGTCCCAGTTTCCTCTTCATCACTATTGGTTTCCTGTGCATTTCCCTTCATTTCAATTAGTTTAGCCTTCATATGTTCCTCTAATTTGTGACTAAAATCAACCAGTTCTGTGAGCATCCTGATCACCAGTGTTTTGAACTGTGCATCTGAAAGTTTTGCTATTTCTTTGTCACTTAGATTTATGGGATCTGGGGCTTTGAGATCTTCTTGAGCCATTTTTGGTCTGTTGGCACCCATTAAGTATGAGGAGCGGAGCCTTAGGGGCAGGGCAGGGCCTCCAGGGTGGGGGCAGGGCCTCCAGGGTGGGGTCGCTGGTTTGTGATGCTGTATGTGGGGGCGGGGTCAGAGCAGGGAAATGGCGGTCCTTTCTGCTGCCTCCCGTTGCTGGGACCCACTCGGTCCCGTCTCACTGCCCGGTCCCATCTCACTGCCCACTCCCTCACTGGTCTATTTGCGCAGGAATGCGCCAGCACAGTCAACCTGTCGCCCTTTACCCTCGCTGGATCCACAGGTTGCTCACTGGGTTGCTCAGTGGGTCGTGCTCACTAGGTTGCTTACTGGGTCCGCCCTTTGCAACCCCACGCCTGGGATCTGGGCGCCTGAGTCCGTCTGACTGAGTTTCCTGTGCAACCCCACTCCACCAGCTGGTTTCGCCCCTCTTACCGGTCAGGCTGAAGAATTCATTGTTATTGGACTTCCGAAAAGTTCACTTTTCTGTGTTCTGGCTATGTTTTCTGTTGTTAATATTTTGTTGTCTCTAAACTTGGTTGTGTGAGAAAGCAAGGCGTCTCCACCTATGCCTCCATCTTGGCGGAAGTCCTCTGGTGTTTTAATTTTTGTAGGCCCCTGCCCCGAACCCAGACGGCTCAGCAAGTACTTGTGGTTAGTAACCGCGATAAATCAAAATGCGAGTTCTGGTTTTACTAAAAACACGTTTAATGTATAGCACTATTTAAAATGATAATGACGTTTTCAAAATATGCACCCTAAAAGATGAATTCTGGTTGGTCAAATCCAATGTTACTAACATTAACTTTACATTAACCTTGGGTTTTATTTTACGTGGGGGCAGGTGGCTGTTGGGGAGAAGAGGTGGTACGCAAGGTCAGACATGGAGATCAGAGGTTAAGAATTTCCACATGACCTGTAACCTCCACACTTAGAGAAAAACTGAACAGATCTTATGAGCTCTTTCAAAAGTAAAACCTGAGAAATATATTCAAATGCTATTTATTAGAAGACGAAGTCTTTTTCTTTTAATTGTGAAAATACCGCGCCCCCGCCCCCATCTTTTGCCAACCTGAGGTAGAAACATTTTTCCAGCTCCAAAAAGATCACCGACAACTTTCATGCCATTCATCAGAGGTCCTTCGATTATATTCAGAGGGCGGGGATATTTTTCCTGGTTTAACCTGGCTTCCTCAGTATCCTCAATAATATGTTTTTCAATGCCCTACAAAAAAATAGGGGGAAAAATCACATAAAACTGTGGCTTAAGTCTATAAATAGCCAGCAAAGAATGAATCATGGAAATACTTAAGAGTAGAGGTTTTGGAATCAGACTGCATCGTTCAATCCTGGTTTCTACCACCAGTTCAGGGGATTCATTAAGCCTCAGTTTCCTCAACCACAGTATCAGGCAGTACCTGCCTCATGGTTACACTGAGGACTAAACTAGACACCTATAAGAAGTGCCTGGGGGCTCTATTGACACAAAGTAAGTACTCAGTAAAAGCAAGCTATGAGTGAGAGAAAGAGCCCTGATAAGTAAAGTTCAAATCAATACCTGCCTTATCCTAGTGGTTTAACAGATTTTACATTAATAAGTATCTCCCATGAAATCAGCATTTCTCACTGCAGTACTAGGGGCTGCAGAGGGAAGAGTGGGTGGGACGCGTGGGTGACATTCAAGCCCACAGAGCCTCCACAGCTAATCCAGCTTCAGTATGAAGCCCTGTCCTGCAGCCTCCCCTAGGTCAAGGATCCTTGGCTGTGGCCGACATGTTCCACAACCTTAAATGTGTGAATCTCAGGAAGTTGGAAGTTAAAATTCTACATCCAAAAAAAAATGAAAAGAACTCTGAAATTCTCCAGATTCGCAAATGAGGAAACTGAAGCCAAGAGATCATCCTGCCTGACATTGCAGTTATCAGCAGAAGAGCCAGGACTCGCTTTTCAACTGAATCAGGGAACATTTCCCACCCCGGTTGTGACAACCAAAAATGTCTCTGGACACTGCGAAATGTGCCCAAGGTGGGGGATGGGGTGAGGAGGGGGATCTGGGGAGTCTCCTTTGCTGTCAGCTCCTCCCCTGCAGCAACAACATCAGACAAGGATAAGCACCGAGCCCCACCCCCAGCTGGCGCAGGGCCCACGCTCACTTTCACAAGGGCATACTCCAGGCGCTCTTCCACGGGGCCATGCCTCCACTCGTCCGTCTGGATGACCTTCTTCCCGCCTGTGCCATGAGTCTTAAATGAAATTAGAACAGAGACACATACAATACAATAGGTCTTTACTGAACTATTTGGCACCAAAAACTAGGCCTTATCCTTTTATACTTCAGCCCCTAGTAGTGTATGCTGAATGAATTAGGATCTCCATAAATGTTTGAGGGAAGCAGAAATCTTTTAGGATTTGAACTTTTAGTAGGGGGACAGAGCAAGGTTCCATATTTTCTTTCTTTCTTTCCTAAAAGATAGCCTAGGACAAAAGATTTCCAGGTCAGTCCAAGAAGTTCTACCCCACACCTGACGAGCTTGCAGTGCTCTCAACAGGGAGCACCGCTACCCACAGGTACGTGCAGAGGGACTGTAAGGACGCTGAGTCGGACAGGTGCTGCCAGGGCATGGCCTTGTCGGGAGGGTGGTGGGAAGGCCAGCTACAAGAGAAAGGGCGTGCTATGGGCTGGAGGAGCAGACGATACACTGCACCGGGGACTCTGAGGAAGGAGTGACCATCACAGACTGGGTGGAGAGAGACTCTGAAGAAGCTGACAGCTTCGGCAAAGGGACAGATGTGCAATGATCAGGGCACACAGGCCAACAGCACGACTGCACCTGATCTGTTTTCTCCTCCTCAGTGGTGGCACCAGCTGCCCAAACCGTAAATCTAAGTATCTTTCTTGAACATCCATTCATTCCTCACATTTCATGGCGCACCCAGTCCTAATGATAATATTGAATACCTCCTCCATATTTCTCTCGACCTGCTTCCACTTTCATAGTCCAAGCAACCAACGGGTCCCTGTAGCCCAGACTCACCCTGGTTTCCATGCATCTGCACAGCAGCTGGAGGGACCTTCCAAAATGCAAACCAGGTCAAACACCCACTTATGAGGAAATTCACTGGATGACCCTTCTGACCTTCTCCAATAGCTTTACCAGCTGCCCTTCCCTGCAAGCTTAACTACCCTGAACATACCAGCTCTTTATACCATCCATCATCTCTTCACCTCCAGGCCTATGCATTCATTCATCTGACACCCATTATTCAGCACCTACCGCATTACCAGGTTCCAGTTAGATGCCAGCACGTGTGCCCTGGCAGAGGCCACCAGCACCACCCTCCAACACCAAACTCAGCCTGGCTAATTCCATGCAGCCTCGGGCCGCACCTGACCTCCTCCACCTTTGGGCTCAGTGTCCCTCCCAAGCATTCGCACACCACCCTGTCCGCCCCACCGGAGCACTTGTCGCGCTGCCCTGCGACTGCCTCTACCCATCTCTGCATGGCTCACGGAACTGGGCTCTGCAGGGGCAGACCCTCTGACTACTGCAATCCTCCACATTCAGCAAAGTGTGTAGCAAAAACGAAAGTTCAGTCAGTATTACCCGAATGATATAATGCTGAACATAAATGTATGCTTCTGGAGCGACATTTGTACGGGACAGTAGAAGCCAAGTCACATAGAGCCAGAAATCCAGGCTATTAAATTTGGATTTAACTTTCCAGGCAACTGTGGGGTCAGGGGTCAGAAGATAACACAATTCAAAGTTCCAAAGCTGCAGAATTACATTGCAAGTACTATTTTAAAGAGAACCCCAGAAGGAGGAGAGTGATTTCATAGTCCATGACGAAGGCCTGGACTACAGTGGCAGTAAGGGGAAGGGGAAAAAGGGACTGACGTAAAGGCCTTAAAGTAACAGACACAGTGTAAGAGAAGGAAGGAGTTGGGGGAAGGAACTCCAAGACCCAGCCTGGGGCAGTTAACTGGAAGAACGACAGCACAAGGGCTTTCTCACATACCAAAGACCGATGCCTCCCTTGAATAACACAAAATCTAAAGAAGATCATAATTTAAAAAAATTATTTGCAACATTATTCACAATAACCAAGACATGAAAGTGTCTATCAATAGACAAATAAATAAAGAAATATAATACATGGAGTATTACTCAGTACAAAGAAAGAACCCCTGCCATTTGTAACAACATGGATGGACTTTGAGGGCAGTAGCCTACGAGAAATGAGTCCAATAAGGACAGACAACACTGTAGGACCTCACTTACACAGGGAATCTAAAACACGAGTTCATAAATAGACTGCTGGTTGCCAGAGGTTGGGGGGGACGACTGAAGGGGTCAAAAGGCACAGTGCTGGGGATGCGATGCGCAGTACGGTGACCCATTAACACTACTGGACTGGATATTTGGAAGGTGTGAAGAGAGTAGATCTTAAGAGATCTCATCACAAGAAACACAAATTCGTAAATATGTGTGGTAAAAATTGTTAACTAGACTCATGGTAATCATTTTGCAATGCATACAAATATCAAGTCATATTATATACCTGAAGTTAATGTTATACATTAAATATAGTTCAATTTTAAAAAACTAAAAATAGCAAAAAAATTGCAAAATTCATAGGCTATATACTATGACCTTTATTGAAGGGGAAAACTCACAAAGCCAGAGCTAAGTGGCATGGAAGAAAGAAAGAAAAAGAAAAAAGGAAGACCTGAAGTTCGCACCCACATCACCCGTTACACGTGAGCACCATGTGTTCTGCCAACCACAAAGCAGTCGGCTCTGCCCGTGGGATGAGTCTGATCGGTAAAAACAGGGCAGGCTGCTCCAAATCCTCTCGGAAAAAGGACCTGGTGTGTTTGTTCACAGAAAAATTCACAGTGTGTAGCACATGTGGGGCGCGAGGGGTCAAAACACATGCGACCATTAACGGGGGCAAATGAGGACATAGTGAAGGCTTCACCCAAGTGCTGGCGCCGCAGAGAATAAGAAAGACCCCAGTTGATGCACATGCTTCAGGAAGTCAACACTTATGGGGAAACAGCACCATTTTAAAGCAGCTATGTCAGAGCACGACGTGGCTTTCAAATAGTCCTTCAAAAGGACATTTTCCAGGACCTGAATACAAGCTGCCGCACAGTTTCACACACGGAGTTAGACCAGACAGCAGATACACTGGAAGCTCACCACATGGAAAGTTACCAAGAAAACCACCAACCAGTTCCCATGGCCACCTGGCTACTCCTTGTATCTGCAGCTACTGCTCTTGAGTACCTTCTGCTTCTCGGAGTCCCTAGGACGACCTGTGCCTTGTTTCTGGTATCAGACTGGACCAGTATCCGGGCGAGCGAATTGCCCAAGAGGAAGGCGGAGAAGAACGAGAGCTCCAGAGGCAATGGGCAGGATCAGAGCCAGATCAAAGAACAGAAAATCTTTTTTCCAGAAAAGTATCAAGAATATTCTTGCAATCCAAGGTCATTTAAGAACCATCCCATTCAGAGCAAAAATGTTTCTAGTCTTTGCCCAAAGGTGTCATGACCTCTATTGGGTACCGCTTAATAAAGAAATGCCATGCAAGTGATATATTACCATGACCCCTTAGATACCAAAAACACTTACTTGTCATGGGTCAGTCAGCACCAAGTTAGGCAACTATTTCTCAACACACTCACTCATTCCCCAAAGTGGGATTAGAGGTTAGGACTCTTTCATCCTTTTCAATATGTATCAGACAGGTACATTAATGGGTGCAGACTTCTTCATTTAATCTTCACATATTATTCCTGCTTTTCATGCTCCATTAGGGCTCAGTGTATCCTGGGGATTATTAAAGTATATCTGTTTTGTTATTAACAGACACACTTACGGAAACAGAGGTCACCCTGATTGGAGATAGCCGACCTGACAATGCCTTGTAGTAAGTCCTTGTGGTTACATTAAGAGGGAGGCGATTTCTTATATGACGACTGTTAAGCTCTTGAAGCTGCTATTAGGATTTCTCTCAATTATGCTGTGCCCCAGAGGCAAAAACCTCTCGGCAGCTCAGCGCCACGTACATAAACAAAAACTTGTGAACAAATGCTAAACGTGAGCACAGACCAAAAAGAATGACCGACATAGAATACAAAGCCAAGGAAACCCTAAATGAGAACGGTCTTATAAATGAGAGGCCCGGTTTTCCTAAGTGGGAGCGCTGTCTCATCTGAGCAGCAGAGAGAAAGGAAACGGAATATCGTTTCATGGGTTTTAGAAATGTTCTAGCACACTGTCATGATGGAGAGGCCCTGATGACCTTTAGGCCTTCAACAGAGAGCCCTTAGCCAGTGATTGATTAAAGGAGGGCGGCCTGCCAGGTGGAAGACAGACTAAGACAAAAACTGAATAGTGTTTCACACCCATGTCTTGATGTTCAAAGAATAGTAAAGGATTAAACACTGTCTACATGAGCAAAAGCAGCCAAGAAAATGAAAAGAGAAATGGAGCAACTGTTTCTTATGGAATAAGCTGAAGCAGAACTTGGTTATATTTGCAGTGATCTGAGACCAGAGACATTCCGTCTCGGGTCCACATGAAAAATGGTTTAAGAAGCCGAGCAGAGGGTCATGTATTCACGCAGTCTGAACTGCAGTCTGATGCATGCACTGACCAGCAGTGCCCGCGGCGTCATGGATGAGACATGAGACAAATTCACACAGACTACTGAGTCCTGTGGAGGAAAAGGGCCGGCACGGCTGCACCCTCGAGGAGGGAGAGCCTCCGAATGGCCTGGCCACCCTCTCAAGGGGACAGTGGCTTGGAGCAGCCTGGCAACTCTCTCTCAAGGAGAAAGAGAGTGCTGACCCTTGCCTAGACAGCCTTTTATTGGGATTTTTGCACAGGAGTTCAGGTACAACTTATTAATCATTGTCATGCAGTAAACAGGAGGTAGTAGAGAGTATACAAAGAACCATTAGGGCTTCTCCTAAGTCAGGGTCTGTCAGCTAAAAGGCTACAGAACTTTGGGAACATAAACTCTTATTCTGCTCAGGCCTTTATCATTTAACTAAAAGCATTCTCGGCAAAACAGGTCTCACAGGATTGTTAAGAATTCTTTATCTTGCCAGATTACCAGGGCACTGCCCTAGCTGGTGAAAGGTTGCACCATCTTCCCTGTCACACTTCTTCAGGCTTAAATGGATTAGAGCCAGGAAGCGCTTCTCCCAGAGGACATGAGGACTTGGGATTTGTCAAAGCCGGGGGGCAAGAGTCCATCACTCCCTCTTTGTCGCAGCCCCCCGAGTCCTTCCATGAGGGCCTCCTAAGCGATCGTGTCTGGCCTAGGTTGTCCCTCCTCTGAGGGGCCTCACCTGTCTCAGACCATCCGACCATACTTTGGGGGCAGGGAGATGAAGCAGAAGCAGCATTTGCTACCAGAGACAAGCTTTGTCTCTTCAGTGGCCCACATTCCAGAGGTCGCTCGCAGCCTTAGACATGGGAGACGGTTTACAATTCCTGAAACCAGGCAGAGCGGTCCTCAACAGCAGTCAGCTTTGCTGCTGTGCAGAAGGCTCACAATCACAAGCAGTCTTGGAAATCTGCAGCATGCCACCATTAGGCTGGCGAATCGGCAGTACGGTTCACCCCAAATCGTCCTACCCTTCTTACAGAACAAATGAATGCTCTTTGATGGAGGAGGAAAGAATTGATTTTAACCTGGAAAACATTAACAAAGGCGGCAATATACATAAAAGCATTCTACCACTCTCCCAGCCTGTAGGAGAAAAATGTCTTCCTTTGTATCATTTTCTGAAGTAAATGTAAAACTAAGGTTTTTTATGAGGTAAAGATCTCATCTTTCCGTAAACTTGATTCTAAGAAGCAGCATCCATGATCGACATTTAATGTACCTAGGCCTGCCCAACGCAGAATAAGTGGGAAACAAAGAACTAATTTTTAGATTAACTATTGTTCTCACATCTATTTTGAATAAATGTGTACATACCTCAAGCCCTGAACTACAGAACCCTGATACAGAGGGACAGGACCCTAACATAAACAGGTGTACAAATGCAAACATGTGGGAACCAGGTAATTCCAGCCATGTAAGAAAATCCAAAAGAGCCGATTTATATTGTGAGGTAGAAAAATATCTAGAATGGAAAGATGTTCCCAGCATACCACATAATAGGTTACCAAACAAGCATCTAGGGTATAGTTCTATTTCTGTAAAAATAAGTATGTATGTGTATAGACATACCTATGAGTACACATTTTGGAAAAAATTTTTAAAAAACAAAGAACTAGGACAATAAAATTATAACAAACTCTCAATAGTATCTGACTTCAGGTAGTAGGATTCTGAGTAATTCTTATTTCCTTCTTTTGTTTAACTGTATTTTGTAAGTTTTCTAGAATTGTGTGACTTTGATACGAGAAAAATCAATTTTATATTTTAAAATAGATTGAAACATAAATTCGGAACACCTACACGCGGCCCGTCCGTCCGTCCCCGCCCTTGCTAGAGCACCTCCCCTGGAGCTCTCTAAAAATCTTTAATGATCCTAAGAGTGATTAGATCCTTGCTTCTAGTCTACAACGAAGGTCTACTACCCAGCAATAAATTCAAAGACCGGAAAGCCACCCATCAGAACAACTTCGCTCTACCTGGGCGTAATGTAACAGCTTCTCGGTGGCCTCAGGGTCTTTATTCCAGATGAGATCTTCACAGAGCTGGAGAAGTTCCTTGTCGATATCGTCATACACAGGGAGGTTTCCAGCATTCACTATGCCCATGTCCATGCCAACCTAAGGGCAAGACAAAGCAAAGTGAGAATTCCCAGTGACACTCCCAGTCAGGAGTCGGCAAACTTGATCTGTTGGGGCCGGGTGGAAAACACTTTAGGCCATGGTCACTGTCAGCAGGACTCAGCCCTGCTGCTGTCGAGTAGACACACCACAGACAATACACGAGTGGCTGTGGCTTTGCTCCAGTAAGTTTTACACTCAGAAACCGGCAGCAGGCCAGAGCTGGTCTGCAGGCTTACAAACCCCTGCCCTAGGCAAAGGCTGGTTTCCAGGGAAACAGGTGTTTTACCATACCTTGATTGCATGGTAGAGGAAAACCCCATGCATTGCTTCCCGAATCGCATCCATTCCTCGGAAGGAGAAGGACAAGTTGGAAAGACCGCCACTTATTCTAGCTCCAGGTAATGTTTCCTAGCAAAAAAATGTAAAATGTGAAAAGAGCCCTGGCTGGTATAGCTCAGTGGATTGAGTGCTGGCCTGTGAACCAGTTCAGTTCCCAGTGGGAGCACGTGCCTGGGTTGCAGGCCAGGTCCCCAGCTGCGGACATGTGGGGGCAACCACACATTGATGTTTCTCTTCCTCTCTTTCTCCTTCCCTTCCCCCTCTAAATAAATAAATATAAATATATCTTTTAAAAAGTAAAACATGAAAAGATTCCCCTATTTTGCCAAAAGGAGCAAGGACATCCCTTATACTTTATATATAAAAGTGGAAAGTAAAAGGTTCAAGTTCAAGACTCCTATCACACATTTTACCAATGTCAAGCATCATCTACGTGGAACGGCCAGCTGATATACAAACTGCCTGAGTTGGGAGACAGCTTCCACAGTCTGCTGGAACCTGACCATCCCTCTTCCTGTCACATGCTCCAGAGACACTCGTGCACGTGTACCCAAGCTCCACACACAGACATGTTCACAGCAGCACTGCTCACAATGTCCCAGCACGGGACCAACCAAATGCCGATCAGCAGCGGAAGTGTTCACTGTGGGAGAGCCCCACGATGAAAGGTTATACGTTAACAAAGTATAGCTATACCCCGATCAATCTTTAAAATGAAGGTGGGTAAGGAAAAATCTTAGATTTAAGCTCAGAAACAGGGAAAACTAAGCTGTAACTCTCTATACAGTGATTCTCATTATTTGTGGTGATTAAGTTCTCTCAAGTCACCAGAAACTTGAAACCACTGCTCCCGAGGAAATACAGGTTGGGTTCCTTTGCCCCTCTGGTCCCAAATGTCCATCACCTGATCAGTATGTGACCTTGTTTTATGTGTGTTCCCATTTCAGGACACCTGTTTAATACATATCGTTGATTCACCAACCTGGAGCTCACAGCCAACAGCATCACAACTCCCGTCTGAACAAAGCCTCTCAAACACCCATGTTTTCTCCACGAGGCACCTCCCGCCTCCCCACTCTCAGGAGCACAGACAGCACTGCAGCCCTGTGCCTAGGGCCCCACCCCCTTACACAGGGGAATCCACCCCCCGGAAAAGGCTAAAAATCGGCAAGTACGGCACAAAATCACCGTACTTGTATCCATGAAAAGGGCACTTGTTCACAGAATGGGCGCTGAAACAAGAACCAGACCGAATGTCCTGCTTGACCTCCTCCGGGAAAAGGTGGGTCGGGTCGAGCCGCTCTGCATAAGGAGATGGCCGGGAAGAATGGTGAAGTCCCCATGAGTATTGATTTGGGGTCATGGGTAAAATTTAGTGAGGAAGTGAATGTGCAGATATAGAATCCATGGCTAATTCAGGTCGACTATGCAAATACAAGTGATAAAAGTTATAAAGAAAAAGCAACAAAACCCAGGATGAGGATGCAACCAGAAACAGACACAGGCCATAGCCACATTCTATTCATGACCTAAATGAGAGCTATTATATGCTTTATAATTCATTATTATTCTATTTTTATATATTCTGCAGTATGTGTTATATTTCACAGTTTAAAATAACATAAAAAAAGAATAATAAAGCACCCTAAATTTCAGAAAACCACTTTACTACCTAAGAACCGTAATATCAACATTCCCAGCCAATAAGTACTCGTATATACATGATATTCAAATTATTCACTGGAGCCATATGGTCAATTTGACGTCTTTAGTAGGAGACAGAAAATACCTGTACTTACTTTAATGACTTTTGTTGCATTGATATAATTAACAGCATACAAGTTATGTTCTTCCATCCCAGTACCAATGGTGAGGATGTTAGGGTCAAATATGATGTCATTTGAATTAAAGCCCAGTTTCTTCACAAGCAGATGGTAGGCCCGGGTGCACACTGTGATTTTGGTGTCTGTTTCTGTCGCCTGGAAAAAGGAACAATTGATTGTAATTTAAGCAGAAAAATAGTGTTATCTATGAAAACAGAGGCACACTGGTACTTCAGTACCACTGCTTGGGTTTCATAAAAATCCAAACGCCAAGCAGCTTCTGAACATTTATCAAATTATCTCAAAGGAGGAATTGGTTTAAAGTCCCTCTGTGTTTTCACCAGCACGACAGCTACACTGCTTCTGTAAAAATCAAATCTTACACGCATGGTATAGTCATAAACAGGTTTCTAAAAAATATACACACGTGACAAAGACTCAAACACTACTAAAGGACAAATTACAAACAAGTCCCCCCCAACCGCCCTGCAGAGCTTTGAGCCACCATCCCAGCCACACTTTCTCGGACCTCCCGGCAGGACTACCCGTGTGGCTTCTTAGGATGCATATGTGCTCTCCAGCTCCACAGCTGGTTAACACGGATGGGCCTTAGGTCGTGAGTACAAACTGCACTGGGACTGGCCCTACAAAGAAGGGCACCCTCGGCAGCAAGGCTCAACCCCCAGCCACCTTCCGTCCTCCCTAGACCCAGGGCCGACAGAGTCCACCGTGGCATTTCCCACTGTGTGCCTCCTGGTCTCCTCCACTCTCCCACGCTGCTCCGCAGATGAGCGGTGGAGAGGGAAGGAGACAGAGACAGACAGACAAGGAGGCACGCTCACTGCACGCTTTGCCGCAGCTCCTGCCAGACAACTCAACACCAGGCCTGGGTCCGGGCACCAAGGACAGCTCATGTGCCTCAGACCCTGCGCCCTCTGAGGGAACCTGGCTGTGTCCACTTCCTATACGCATGAAGCAGTTTAAAAATAGAGCTTCGCAGATAAAGAAAGCCCAAGAACAGACACACTCAACCACGCAACCTCCACCACGGAGGGGTGACCTCCCCTAGCCACTACAGAGGGGGCTCCTAAAATGCAAAACTATGTCAGATGCTCACAAAGGTCAGAGTGCCGGAGGAGGGATGTGAGCTTCATCTCCTAGGTTCGGGTTCATTACCTTCAGCAAGGTCAAAGTAAAGGAAAACTAAGAACTACTGCCTTCAGTTCCCCAGAACTATTAGTAACACTATGGTGTACACCACACTGGAAAACACAACATATTCAACTAAAAAACAGCATCCACTTATCAAAATTCAAGGAAAAGGCTGGTTATAAAATAAAAATCTAAAAACCACTACCGAAAGGAAAACTATATTTAAAAAAATATAAGCCAGTCACAACAAAACAACACAAAATACCTAGAGCTTTCCTATTTAAATAAAGCTATAAAACTTGATTGAACAGTAATCAGAAAGACAGAGCATATTCCTGAATGACAAATCTGAATAGTGCCAAGATACCAATTCTTCATTCTTTTCTAGGTTAAAATTAATTAAATTTTAATCAATATCCCAATGGGGCTTTATTTCTCCATAAACTGGAAACTTATTTTCAAGTAATTTTAACATAGGAAAATGTGTTGAATTTAATGGATGCATTTATAGAATGACACTGATTATTCTTTGATATAATTTACACATGTGCATACAAAAAATAATACAGTCTATTACTATATGATAATTATATTTCTAGGAAACCTTATCAAAAACTGTCATATGAAAATAATCATGTCAATTAGTATAGGAAAATTACATATAGAGAGTGAATAGTGATAAAGTTATTCTTTCCACAGAAATTTCAACAATAGAGGTGTTCTGTATTTTGTTATTTAGAGTTAAAAATAACGGGTGATCAAAATAACATCAACAAAAAACATGGAAATGACTCCTATTTGCCTTTTCCTCCAGAGTCTCAAGCCCAGCCCGTCTGTCATAGCTGGCTCTGACCTTGCAGTTGTCTCTGTAACATGGATCATAACCATAAACCAGAGACCGCAGCCAGACAGTCAAACAAGGGAAGTGTGAGTTCCCTGCTTTGTTTAGCCACAACAATGGTTTTCATTTCAAAGAGCTGCTTTCCCCCTATCAGTGGTGGAATCATGGAAGCAAAGCAAATCACCAGTTGAACTCAACAGAGAGGACAGGCCTTAATACCAAAATATCCATATTGCTGGTTTCTGAACTTTGCAAGTATATGAATTTTTTGGTTTTGTCATAATAATTTTCAATACCACAATTCTATAATGAGCATGCATGTCTATAAACATAGGGAAATATTTTAATTAGGAAAAGGAGTCTTTAAAAAGGCATCTTTAATTTCATCTTTAACAGTTGTCTTCTTTACATTTTGCTCATCTTTATCAAATGTAGTTAAATATAGCCATATATACAGTGTCTACCTAATTTTTGGTTTTATATTCTTAATTCAAATTTGTAAGCACTGTCATGCTGCTTGATAATCTTCATAATTACTATTTTTATTTATAATTCCAACAGAGTAATGTAACGTACGTAACCAATTTCTCTTCAGGTGGGCATTTAGGTCGTTCTACCTTCAATAAAGACAGTGAGAAAACTGCATACATAGCATTCTTGGGCTGGCTGCCAACCCCTTTTATTGAAACAATGTCACAGAAGTGAGATCATCGGCCCCAAGGACACAAACGTCGTCCTCTCCTGGCAGGTGTTACAGAGTGGTCCACGAGCACTGTCCCGGCCAGGCCACGCCCCACGGGGAGGCAGGCTCTCTGTGGCACTGGCACAGAGCCTGCTCACTTCTCAGTTTACTGTCGCCAGCCTGGAGGGAGGAAACATTACTTTAATGTCGCTCTGATTTGCATTTCTTCCATAACTGGCAAGTTACAAGTTTTTCCCTCCGCTGTTATTTGCGGGCACATTCTGATCTAAATGGGGACAGCCGTTCTCTGATGAGACCCGGCACCAGCATGCTCGCAGACAAAGCATGGGGATAACCCAGGCCGGGACACTCCTGTCAGTCTTCAAGTAGGCTCCGTCTCCTCCTGGACATTCGACCTTGGCTCACAGTAAACAGGACAACAGCTACCCCAGGTGGCGGCTAGGAGGACTAAACGAGAAGAACTGCTGCTGATTTTGACCAACGTTGGCGTGAGAATCACTTCTAAGGCTTTAAAATTACAGAAGCCTAGCCTCACCCCAGACCACAGGCGCTGAAAATTGAGCCCAGAGAGGGTGTGTGTTTTATAAAACACAGGCAGGGCCCACCTGTCCCTGTGGGAGAGTTTCCGCCTCACATTCAGGGGAAGCAGGCAGATCCCTCGAGCCCACACCAGACCTCTCTTTCAGAGCTGACCTTGTGCCCTGCTGCACTGAGAACACACCCATCCGACTGACGCCCAGCAGCTCCCGGCCTGCCAGCCTTCACTTCTTTCCAGCATTGTGAGCAAACCGCCTCCCTCCTCTCGTACACATCGACTGCCACCCCGCTCAACTCACACGGGCAGGGACCTAGCAGGTGCCCCCTTCTCTATCGGATCATTCCCAGCAGCTCACAAAACAGCTTTGTCACATCATCCGTCTACACACACACAGCCCCCCACACATCCTTTCTTCACCTCATAACCACCTCTGGTTTCCACACTATTTCTCTCTTCTTTACAGTCAAACTCCTCAAAAAAGTCACTTACACCCGCTGGCTCCAATTCTCCTATCCTCTCTTGAACCTACTTCAATTAAGCTTTCATCTCCTTGGAAACAGGACAGCAAGAACACTCACTACCCCATTTCTAAATCCAGTGGTAAATTCTTGGCTGCCTCTACCAGATCTACCCACAACTCTTTAAAATAGCTCATCAAGCCCTTCTGGAAGCTTGTTCTTCACTCACAAGACATGCGAACCCGCCCTTCTGGCCCCTCTCCTATCAAACAGGCTGCTCCTCCCAACTCCTCTCCTCTCCACCCTAGAGCACAGCGGCTCCCACACTTCCTCAGTCCAAGGGCCCCTTTACTGGAGCCACCACTCTGCTGAGCTCTGTCACCCTCTTTAAACCCCACCTACATACAGACCACACCCAAGACAGGGACTCTATCTGCAGGCCAGACCGTGCCCGGGAAACCCAAAACCGCCTGCACAACAGCACACTCCACATGCCGCCATAACCGTGGTCCATCCTCACCCACCCCAAATCTGCTTCTCTCAGTCTCCTGTCCTTTCAAGTGCTCTGGCCAAAGACCCCTGAAATTATCCCTGACTCCTCTTTCTTTCACAACTCACAGCCAAAGGTGAAAACAAACTCCACTGGCTCTACCTTAAAATATATCTAGAAACAGATGAGCAGAGCAAGTACCAGAACAGGAAAATAGAAGGGAAACTGGATCACACTGCCCAGCGGTGACCAGCCTGCATGAGAGCTGTGGCAGCCACCTGCAAGCTTTTACAGAAAGCTGAAAAGTTTTTCTTGAGACATCCCATCACCATTTATGCACCCTACCGAGTGCTGAGCCTGCTGGAGTGAAAAGGAAATTTGTGGCTCGCTGCTGCAGAATAGGCAGGTACCAAACAATTAAAAAATCGCAACTGAGTTAAATCCTGCCTCCTTCCTCCCAGAGCCTGACTCACATGCTAATGCATGACTGTGCTGGAATAACTGATGACATCTATTCTAGCGGAATAGATTTAAGAGAGAGCAATATGTATTGGGAATGAAAGAGGACTATTAACTTCCAATAAAAAAGAAATGAAGCATGCAACAGAAATTTTAATGTATTAGAAGCTGCTCCGGTACCTTTACAGGTAACTGTTATATGCTACCCTGGGCATCAGGAAGGGAACACTGAAGTGGCCGACTGAACAGCGAAAGAGGCTGCTAAAGGAACATTTATAACGAATGCCTCTGGTACCTTTTCTAGACTTGTCACAATTCAACCCTGAATATTCTACTGCAGACTTAGAGAAAGCTAGGAGCTGGGGTTTTGATGACATCCTCAACAGTAAATGAAAAAATAAGAAAGGAGTTATACTGCTTCCTGAACATTTAGTGGAGGCAGTCATGAGAAGCACCTGCATGAGGCCACTCACTATGGAAGGGCCTCGTTAACCAGCCATATTAAACTATGGCTTTCAGGTCCTGGAATTTCTAAAGCCGTATGGAAAACAACGCCCAAGTGTGTTGCGTGCCAAAAGAACAACCCCAAGAAAGATCCCCGTTAGGAAAAAAAAAAGGGGAAACAGTACCAAGGACAGGGTCTGTTTGAGGACCGGCAAACAGCCTTTATCCAGACACTGAGGGCCTGAGGATGAAAATACTCTAGTCACACATTTTCAGGATGGTAGAGGTCTATCCTACCAGAACTGAGAAATTCTCAGAGGTAATGAATGAAAGCCCTACTGAGGAAAATAATTCCTCGCTGTGGCCTACCCACCACCATCCAGAGCAATGACAGAGATGATTTTGTTTCCAAAATTACCCGGAAGATTAGTAAATTTATAGGAATCAAGTGGAGACTCCACACAGCATAGAGACCTCAGGCTTCCGGGGATGCAGAGAAGATGAACCACACCTTTAAGATAGATATAGCCACACCGTGTCAAGAAACTCACCTGCACTGGGATGAAGTTTTGCCTAGTGCCCTGCTCAGGATAAGGGTGCCTCCTTAAAACGGGGTTCGGTTGAGCCCTTATGAAATTGTGTACAGTCAACCATTTCAGGCTTTGTTTGGGGTGGGAGATATGTATGTAGGTAAGACATGAAAATAAAGAGCCACATACAGCATCTAAGTCAGATCCCAGCTGTGATTAATGACCTCGAGGGTACTGGAGCTCTCCCCCATAGGTTCACGACATTCCTCTGAACTGGAGACAAGGTGCTACTCAAGTCTTGGGAGACAGGATCCCCTAGAGAGTCGCCTAGAAGAAGAGTGGACTGGAATCTGCGTTGAACAGACTTTCATTTCATGTCTTACAGATGTTTGTACTCCTCTGGAGAGATTAACAGGAACCTATGGTAACTCTAAAAGACACAGAAATGTTTTCTTTAAAAATGCTAATGTAGTCCAAGCTGTAAAATATGCAACTTTTGTCAACTATTTTAAAAACTGTTTTAGATGAATTGCAACACCACCACTAACGTATCTTATGCCTTTAGTCATGTCAAATTGATGACAAAATGGTTTCTAATATGTGGAAAGACTGTTTACACAATAGCAAAATTATTTTTAAATAATCTTATCTGCTTTTATGTTGTTTTAGTTTGTATTTCTTTAATTAAAGTAATCTTAGAGAGCCCTGGCTGGTATGGCTCAGTGGATTGAGCACTGGCCTGAGAACCAAAGGGTTGTGGGTTTGATTCCCAGTCAGGGCACATGCCTGGGTTGTGGGCCAGGTCCCCAGTAGGGGGCACATGAGAGGCAACCACACACTGATATTTCTCTTCCTCTCTCTCTCCCTCTCTTCCCCTCTGTAAAAATAAATAAATAAAGTATTTTTTTAAAGTAATCTTAGAGAAATAAGATAATTAAAAACTAACAGCCCTGGCTGGTGTAGCTCAGTGGACTGAGCACGGGCCTGAGAACCAGACAATCGCGGTTCGATTCCCAGTCAGGGCACATGCCTGGGTTGCAGACCAGTTCCCTGCAGGCCAATTCCCAGCAGGGGACTCATAAAAGGCAACCATACATTGATGTTTCTCTCCCTCTCTCCTTCCCTTCCCCTCTAAAGATAAATAAATAAAATCTTAAAAAAAAAAAAGACTAACAGTGGGGAGAATGATAGGGGAACTCAAGAGTTAAAAAGACTCCAGCCTTAGCTAACAGTTGATAGGTTTAAGTGATTAATGCAGGTGGAAAGCTGTTGTTCCAGGAGACTCCAGAAGACAAGCAATTCAACCTTGGTGCCCCAGAGGGTCTTCAAGCCACAGAGATGGTATCTGAGCCACTGTGTTCCAGGGAGCAAACACAGATAAAGAATTATTGATCAACAGATAAAGAAGTACCAGGAAAATCACCACCAGACTGCAACACTTACCCAATTAACCGTTTTTTCCAAACCCCTTACCTACCCTTTCTTCTCCTTATAAAAACATTGGTTTATGATGAAATGTTAAGAAAGTTTGAGGGTATGTAATCCACCGTCTTCTCAGATCACCAGCATCTGAATAAAGCACCCGTAAGATTTCAATCATCTTTCTATTTATTGGTTCTGGTGGTGACAGGCAGCACGAACGCCAACTTTTCCAGTTTCACTATTATATTAGGCCACTCTACCAAGCCTGGGAGATGTAGCAGCTCTGCCTAATACATAGAAACAAACACAGGGAGACAGCCAAAATGAGGAGACAAAGAAATATGGCTCAAATGAAAGAAGAGAACAAAAATCCAGAAAAACAACTAAACAAAATGGAGACGAGCAATCTAGTAGATTCAGAGTTCAAAACACTGGTTATATGGATGCTCAATGAACTTAGTGAGAACCTCAACAGCATAAAAGAGATCTAGTCAGAAACGAATACCCTTATTAAAATAAAGAACAACTTACAGGGAATCAACAGTACAGTGGATGAAGCTGAGAATCAAATCAGCAACTTGGAGAATAAGGGAGCAAAAACAGCCAATCAGAACAGCATGAACAAAAAAGAATACAAAAAACAGAACAATGTAAGAAAACTCTAGAACTTCAAGCATACCAATATTGACATCATGGGGGTACCAGAAGGAGAGGACAGAGAGCAAGAAATTGGAAACCTATTCAAAAAAGTGACAGAAAACTTCCCTAACCTGGTAAAGGAAATAGACATAAAAGTCCAGGAAGCACAGAGAGTCCCAACAAGATGAATCCAAAAGGCCCACACCAAGACACAACATAATTAAAATGTCAAAGGTTAAGGACAAAGACAGACTCTTACAAGCAGCAAGAGAAAAGCAGTTAGTTACCTATAAGGCAGCTCCCATAAGACCACCAGCTGATTTCTCAGAAGAAACTTTGCAAGCCATAAGGGATTGGCAACAAAAAGTGATGAAAAGCAAGGACCTACAACCAAGATTACTTTACCCACCAAAGCTACCATTTAGTGTCAAAGGACATGTAGAGAGCTCTCACACAAAAAACAGTTAACGGAGTTCACCACCACCAAATCAGCATTATATGAAATGTGAATGGGTCTTCTTTAAGAAGAAGTAAAAGATTAAAAAATATGAATGGTAAAGAGGCAATAAATACATATCTATTAATAATTAACTCTAAAAAATAAAGTAAATAAGCAGGATAGAGACAGAATCCTAGATATAGAAAACATTTTGATGGTTGCCAGATGGGAGGGTGTCAGTGAGATGCACAAAAAAAGTGAAAGGATTAAGAAGTATCAGTACAAATTTGTAGTCACAGAATAGTCATGGGGATGTAAAGTACAGCACAGGGAATAGAGCAGCCAAAGAACATTGATGCATGACCCATGGACATGGGCAACAGCGTGCGGATTGCCTGAGGGCTCAGGGGGAGGCTGAGTGGTGGAGGACACATTGGGTCAACTAGAACTGCATAAACAATGAAATATTTAAAATATTAAAAATTAAAATTGCAATTTCATTCAATAATACACTAAGTAATAGAACACGCATATAATGGAATATAAGGCAACCATAATCTGTAGAGTAAACCCATATTCGCTAAGGTGAGTAGATGCCAACATTCTGAGTCAGGCGTAAGGGTTACAGGATCACGTAATCTCATTTACACAAACTTATCAATTTGCTAGAAACTCTTCTGCTCTTTTCCTAAATGCCACATGACTTGCTCATTTTATTCAGTTTTCCCAATCTTCTCTTCTCAGAGGGGCTTTACAAGACCACCTTTTCTAGCACAGCCCACTCTTCCCTGCCCCCGCACCCGAATCCAGCCCCAGCCCTGCAGCACAGGCCCCGGGGAGCCAGACTCCCAGCCCTGCAGCACAGCACTTGCACCTGTGTGACAGGAGGGAATCAGGCAACGTCTCTGTGCTCTGGAATATAACAATATTAAGTATATATACCCAGCATTTATATTTTGGGAGGCAAATTCTGATTTTACATGTGTAGTGTACCTACTTAGTAAAAGTAAAGGTTCAAATAAATGTTCTTTATCAACATGATCTCTTTTTTGCAGCCTTCTGATTTGGACTTCTCTCAAGAGGAAAATGTATCTTTTGTACAAAAATAGTAACATTTGTTTTAAAAACGATTTCATTTTAAAAATAGAAAAGGGCATAAAATCCCACCACCTGTCAAAAGAATGAGTGAGTGTGTCCCCGTCTGAGACCATCCCTGCCCTCCCGTTGACAACTACAGACTTTTTCTCCACCGATACAGACACAGGTATAGCCACGTAAATGCTTTTTATGGAACACCCGGTTCAGTCACTTGTTTTTCATTCAGTTTACTGTAGGCCTGGTTCCACTGTCTCATTCTTGACTGCTGCACAGTATTTACTCTGTTGAAACGTTTTCTTATCAAGGGACATTTAGCGTACTCTCAATTTTTTCCCACCACAATGCTACAATGAATATGAACACATACTCCATCTATTACAAGATTCCCAGGAGGGGCGGAATCACAGTGCATGAATTTTAAAATATTGTTCTAAATTAAATATTGGATATAGAAATATTTGTAAAGTACTGTGAGGTGTAAAACAACGAAACAATATCTCTACACCTCTATCACACAGTTGAACTACCACTGTGTTTGAGGCTTCCTTGTGCCCCTTACTTGAGTCCATGGTAGAGACATAAAAGTTGCCATTAATCAATCTTTTCCTTTTTAAAATTTAATAAAAGAATCTAATTTGATATTGTTTCATTTTTTAATTTCTGTAATCACTATAAAATGTAGCATCTTCTCCTAGGTTTATTGGTTATTTGTATTTCTTCTATAAAACAGCACCATGACTTTCACCATACAAAAAAGTTTTACTATTCTCTTTTATCCTCACCCAAGGACATTTTTTCATTGCTTTTAGAGAGAGAAAAAGGGAGAGAGGGAAACATGAATGTGAGAGAGAAACACTGACTGGTGGCCTCCTAATATGTGCCCAGAGTGGGGATGGAACCTGCAACCTCGGTATGTGCCCTGACGGAATCAAAGTGACAACTTTCGGTTGCAGGACAGCACTGTGACCAAGCCACACTGGCCAGGGCCAAAGTCTTACTTCTTTCTGTTGAGTGCTTTATCAGTTTTCTTTTTGCCTTCCCACGTTTAGATGAATGTTTTCCCATACAGTCTTCAGGATTTTGTTTTATATACTTAGATCTTTAATTGATATAGATTTTATTTTAGTATATGGCAGGAAACAGGGCTCCAACTTTATTTTCTTCCAAACCCATAGTCAGTTGTTCTAATAGCATTTACTGAACAATTCCTTTCTCAACTGGCATAAAGACTTCATTATATATCAAATTTTGATATACAAGCAGGCATGGATATATGGTATTATGGTACACACACACACACAGATGGCTGTTTTAGACTCAGTTCTTTTCCGTCAGTGTGTTTAGTCTGGGTAACACAATGGAGCTCGGGCAAAAAAAAAGCCGCTCACCTGTCCTTCTTCGTCAAAAGCCATGATGACCACAGCAGCACCAAACTTCCTGATCCTCCTGGCCTTCTCCAGGAAGTCCTCCTCCCCCTCCTTCAGGCTGATGCTATTGACGATGCACTTGCCCTGGCAGCACTTCAGGCCGGCTTCAATCACAGTGAAATTGGAAGAGTCGATGCACAAGGGCACCTGAGATCGCAAGGGCAGAAAGTCACAGAAAGATGACAAGTCACCACCAATTCCTGTCTGAAGGAATTCCTGTCCCCGACAGTCCCCATTTCTTCTGCAGGAGAACAATAAACAAATGATAGTGTCAGAGATAGAACTTTAATAGACCTGTTCTAAAAGCCCCAAATTCTTGAAGTTATTCCAGTCTTACAAGAGACCACATGCAGGGAACGCCTGAAATTTCTAACTCAAAGATCGCAGGTCAGCTCACTGGCTTCAGTACCCATTCCTACTCACAAGTGCCTGTACTGTGAGGCCAGCCCCTCACTCAGATTCCCATATCCCCAATCTGAATTGGAATTAATGTGTGGTCTCCTGCCCTTGGGAACAACCATCCAGCCACGTTATTAAAATTCAATCTGCCCTTTGGAAAATCAAGTTCCTGACTAGAAAAAAAAAAATTAGATGTAATATTCAAGCCATGCGTGTAACTAAAATAAAGGACAGGATCGGAATGCACAATGAGAACAGGACCATTACTCCCCGTGCATTTGTTCCTCTTATTCCAGGGAAGGTCAGAGAACTTCAGAGAAGGACCAGGGCAGCTGATCATTTAATAAATGAGTGACAACATGTCGTGTTCCATGCTGAATTCAGGACAACGGCTAGACAGGCCAGTCCCTGGCTCCCCTGAACTCGTAAAAGTTAAATGTTTAAACAAATAATGACGGAAAGTGCAAAAAATGCTAGAGCACAAGCCACCATGAAAGCATATGTATGACACAGGGGACAAGGGAAGGGAGATTCAGGAAAAGGGTCCCAGGGCAGGTGGCTCATCCTTGAGGAAAACAAAACAGAACCAGGAATTCATGCATTTAGCTCCTTCCTGGCATACTGGTAATGACAGGTGTGCTCGGGAAAGGGTCAACACAATGATGATAACAGGCCAATGTTTTAAAGCATTTGCTGGCCATTTGGTATCCAGACTTTGCAGGTCTTATGTTTTTATAGCATATCCCAATTGTTCAAACTTTGGTCCCAAATAAACTGGTGAAAATCAGAAAAGATTAAGAAAGAAAAATCAATGTAGCAATCAGACACTAATTAATTAATAATGCCTTAAGTTCCTTGGGATCCTTCACAGTTAACAAGGCATTTTATCTTTACAACTCATAAATCAGACAAAGCCAATATGATTATGCCCATTTCAGAGATGAGAAAGGAAACTTAGGGTCTGTGGGTGAAAAGGGGGTTCTATGGAAAGCAGCCTCACGGAGTGACCCAATGATAAATTCCTAACTGAACAGGTTAGGAATGACGACCACTGGTAGTCACACCCCAAGCATGTAACTTCTTTAGTAAAAGTTTATCTTTGCTGTAGGCAAACCCTGTGCATCCAAGTTAACACACCTTTGGAATAACCACACTTACGAGCACATAGCCCCATTAACTATCCTGTAATCCAGTCCTCAACCTGCTTTCTGCCGCCTCCATGCAATCGTCTTTATACTCCCTCCTTATACTGAAATGCACAAAAGAAACTGCAAACTGTTATTCTCTGGAGCATCTGAGACCTTGCTCCCCAGCAGTAAGTCCTCAGTTTGGCTCAGTGAGGTCATAAAAATTCTCTACAGTTTGGATACATTGTTCTTACAGGGACAGATCACTGACTGACATGATGGGACTAAAAGGTGGGTCTTCCAGCTCCTGGCACAGCCCTCCTCCTGCTATTCAGTTGATAAACAACTGCTCTGACTTTGAGCAAGTCATTTATTTTCTCTGCACCTTACATTATCAAAATATTTAATCCCACAGGAAAGATAAGCCTTCTTTTTCAATTTTCAATTTAAGAGAAAAAGAGGAGGGAGGCAGAGAGAGAGAGAGATCAATTTGTTGTCCCACTTATTTATGCATTCATTGGTCAGTTCTTATGTGTACCCTGACTGGAGATCAAACCCGCAACCTTGGCATGTTGGGACAATGCTCTACCCAACTGAGCTATGTGTCCAGAGGGCCATTACAAGGCTTCTTAATGAGAGTTTTAAGACAAAAGTGAAGGAAGGGTTAATGTAATTCACTGAATACTACAAAGACATCCAACTTAAGCATTTGCTGAAACCCCTTAAGAAAACTGACAGCCCTATTCTCCTAACGCACTGGTGATGGGGGCTCAAGTGTTGGAAATTTAGTTTCAGCTAATAGCTATATAAGCTTAGCGATCAGTGTATGGAAAAAGCTACTGTCTCAGGAACTGAAGGCATGACCCACCCTGGCTCCAGGAGACCACCAGCAGGTCCACCTTGTGTCTCAGGAGGACGGCAAGCAATTACAAAGGTGTCCGAGCCACTGTGCTCCAGGGAGAGATGCCCAGCCCTTGGCCCAAGACACAAATGAAAGAATGCTGCAGCTTTTTATCTGATTAACTTTTCCCCTGACTTCCAATCCCCTACCTACACTTTTCTTTTCCTTGTAAAAAGGGCCAGTTGAAAATGAAATTTAAGACGGTTAGGTTTCAAACCCACCATCTCCTCAGATCGCTGGCCATTTGAATAAAGTGCCCACAAAGATTCAATAGCTGTCTCTGCTTATTGGGTCTGGTAGGTAACAAGCAGCATGAACGCCAGCTTTTCTGGGTTCAGTAGGAGATTTCTTTTTAAAAAGAACTTGAAAAATCACTCCTCATCTCAAATTCAATGGTAGAAAGATAAAGTGAAATTTTTAAAGTTTTTAGAATCCATCTAAAATTTTTTAAAAGACTGCCCTGACAAGTGTGGCTCAGTTGGCTGGGCATCATTTTACAAAGCAAAAGGTCGCTGGGTCAGTTCCTGGTCGGGGCACGTGCCTTGGTTGCAGGTTCCATGCCAGCTGGCATGCACAGGAGAGGGAACCAATCAACATTTCCTTCTCTATCCTTCTCCATCCCTATCCCACTTTATAAAAATAAATAAGATTTAACAAAATAAAATAAAACATTTTTAAAAGACTGACACAAAAATGAATTTTCATCTTTTAAAGAACACATGTAAAAGCTGACAACATACCTTGATTTAATCTTGTTTTGTGACTGTGATAAACTTACAAAAGTCTCTTCTTCCCATGATAAGGAAGAATTAGCTGAGTTGCCTTATCTACTGCAGGAATGGAACTAATGATTTTGTAGGAAGGATAAGAATATCCTTCAGAGACACAAAAACTGGGTTCCTAGTCTATCCAGACATCAGAGGAGACTAACAATTCTTGTGAGCAATTCCAGAAGCCTTGGAAAGAGCCAAGCTGAAGTCACATCTCTCTCAGAAGTCTGGTTTTTATCATAAGGCTAACGTTAGGCAAGAAAACACACAAAAGCCACTGGGCTTTTGACACAGGAAAACAGAAAACCAGTGTATGAGATGACAGATCAATGGGACAAATGACAAAGTTCAGTGAATGACAGAATGACACATAAATTCCTTTCATGAATAAAAATTTTGTACAACCTTAGCAATGTCAGGCTCAGAAGCAATGAGGTTGCAAAATCTGGTCATTGCACTTGGACCATCTAGCATGCCATCATCCATGTTGATATCCAACACCTGGGCTCCCATTTCCACCTGCTGTTTGGCAACGCTCAGGGCCTCCTGAGGAAAGAATGCAGGAGAAAGCAGCATGAGTACAGGGTGGGGCAGGAGAGGCTAACAAAGCAGCCCCTTCCAGTCCTGAGCAGTCTTTTCAAATTATACTCGACCCACTGGCCAGCCTCCCGGACTCTGGGCCTACTCTCTTCCTATCAATCACCACAGATTATCCCTAATCGCATCTTCCCATCACATCATTTCACTACCCAGAATCCACCAGGGCTGCTCTCCTGCCATAAAGAATCTAAACTCCTCAGCCTGGAGTTCGGGCCCATGAGACTTGACCCTAACTTCTTACCTCCACAGCCAAGTCCATCTCTACCTCTGTGTCATAGGTCACGTTGTCCCCTCTGCTGGAAACACAAGCCCCTTCCTGTCTATATTGCCAAGCCCCATCTCTAAGAAAAGTCCTTAGAGAAACCATCCAAAAAGTATATAACTCTTTAGTGTTGGTCGAAACATGCAGACCATTTGTTGAAGGCTCTTGATAGAAGTTACGCGAAATATGAGTTAAATGCCAGCCAGTTTTTATATTGGATTTTATATTGGAAGACTGTTCAAATCCTTTAACATATATATTATATACTGTAATCTCCAAGAACAGAATGAACTTGCAGCATTTCCCACTACAATCACTTAAGGAGTATCTTGCAGAATCAGTATTCTGGAGAATATTCTTTGGGAAACACAGCTTATTCCACAATGATCTGCTGCCTGTAAACCTCTGTAACAATTATAATCATTATCACACGGTTTACTAATTACCACTCCCTTGTTATTTCATAAGTTATTAGCTTATTCCTCAAAGCAGACTTTAAATATTTGGAAATCTGAAGGTCTTATGTGTTTCCCATTCTTTGAGTAATGTTGGGCAAAACAACACGTTCAATAATGCTTTCTCACTGATTGATACAACAGAGAATTTAATTTTCTAAGTCTTCACTGTATACGTCATAGTGTGATAATTTTTTTCTTAGCCAAGATGAACCAAACAGAAATGTTTAGCAATCATTGTGACAGAACAGGCATGAGACCCTTCAGCATATGACACAGAAAAAGGCCCTTCATAACGACCCAAAGTTACATAGAGCAAAGGGATCACAATAAAATTTAGCATATAAATTAACAAAACACAGGATAAAAACATGATCAAGAGATGTAGAAAAATCATTTGATAAGACAGCACATCTGTTTATAATTAAAACACTCAATAAAACACAGAGGAAGGAAACTGCCTCTACACAATAAAAACCATGTATGACAAACCCTCAGCCAATGGTGAAAAGCTTTCCCTCAAAAATCAGGAAAAACACAAAAATGCCCACTCTCACCACTCTTACTCAACATAGCTCTAGAAGTCCTAGCCAGAGCAATCAGGCAATAAAAAGAAATAAAAGGCATCCAAATTGAAAATGAAGTGTCATTTTTGCAGATGACACGATTCTATATATAGAAAACCCTAAAGACTCCACACACACACACAAAAACCTATTACAAACAATAAACAAATCAAGTTGCAGGACACAAAGTCAATATACAAAATCCACTGCTTTCCTATATACTAACAATGAAACTTCAGGGAGAAAAAAATTTTCAAAAATTCCTTTTGCAACCAAAAGAATAAATTACCTAGGAATAAACTTAACAAAGGATGTGAAGGACCTATATACAGAAAACTACAAAGCACTCTTAAAAGCGAGAGAAAAAGGCATAATACAATAAAGATATTCCATGTTCATGGATTAGAAAAATCTACATAGTTAAATGGCCATATCACCCAAAGCAATATACAGGATTTAATTCAATCCCCATCAAAATTCCTATGCCATTTTTTAAAAGAAACAGAACAAAAAAGTATCAGATTTTTATAGACCCACAAAAGATCCCAAATAGCCAAAGCAATCCTGAGAAAAAAAACAAAGCCAGGTAAATCAAACTACCTGATTTCTAACTGATTTGAAAAACAGAAAAGCAGACACATGGACTAACGGGACAGAATTGAGAACCAACAAGTAAAACCACATGTATATGGGCAAATAATTTTTGACAAAGGAGCCAAAAATACACAGTGGAGAAAGAAAGCCTCTTGAATAAATGGTGCTGGGAAAACTGGAAAACCACACACAAAAGAATGGAACTAGATTTCAGTTTGTCCCCGTGTCCAAAAATTAATTCAAAATGGATCAAAATCCTAAATATAAGATCTGAAAAAATAAAGTACATCAAAGGAAACATAGGTACTAAAATTATGAACCCTGGTCTCAGAAAATATTTGATGAATTTGACCCCAAAGGCAAGGAAAGTAAAGGAAAAAAAATTAATGAATGGGACTATATCAAACTAGAAGGCTTCTGCACAGCCAAAGAAACCAGCAATAAAACAAAAAGGCAACCAACCAAATGAGAGACACTTGCAAATAACATGTCCAAGCAAATAAAATATATAAAGAACTCATACAACTCAACACCAAACAACCGAACAGTCCAATTAAAAAACAGGTAGAGGACCTAAACAGATCCTCTCCCAAGAAGACATACAAATGGCCAACAGATAGATGAAAAGCTGTCCAACTTCACTAGCTATTAGAAAAATGCAAACCACAACTGCAATGAGACACCACCTCACACCTTTTAGAATGGCCATTATCAACAAGACAGGTAATAACAAGTGTTGGTGAGGTTGTGGAGAGAAAGAAACTCTCCTTCACTATTGGTGGGAATGTAAACTGATACCTCCACTATGGAAAACATATAGCAGTTCCTTGAAAAATAGAGTTACCATATGACCCAGTAATCCTCCTTCTGGGTATCTGCTCGAAAACATTTATTTGCAAAGATACGTGCACCACTATGTTCACTGCGGCATTATTCATGGTGGTCAGGACACATAGACAACCCAAGTGTCCTTTGACAGAGGACTGCATGAAGAAGATGTGGTACACGTAAACAACGGAATACTAATCAGCTATAAGAAAAGATGAAATACTGCCATCTTTGACAACATGGATGGACCTTGAGAATATTATGCTAAGCAAAATAAGTCAGAAAAAGCTAAGAACTGTATGTTTTCATTCACATGTCGGATATAAAACTGAAACTCATAGACGCAGACAACAGTGTGGTGGGTACCAGAGGGAAGGGGCAGAGGGGCAGTAATGGGGAAGGGGGGCCAACATGTGGTGACAGGAGATGATTGGACTTGGGGTGGTGGGCACACAGTGCAGTGTACAGGTGATGAGTCAAAGAAACGTACACTTGAAGCCTGTATGATCTTACTGACCGATGTCACCCCAGTAAGTTTAATAAAAAAAAAAAAACCTAATTAAATAAATAGCATATCAAAAAAAACTTTTGAGTATCAGCAATGTATTAAATTCAGTAAAGAATAAAAAGATGTGTAAGTCACAATGCTTGCTCTTAAAGGCCATACACCTTGTTGAGGGCACACAACACAGTCATACAAAGCTACCGGGGCTGCTGTAGAGTGTGAGTCACATGCCGAGATGGGCTGGACACCGGGAAGGGGAAGTGTCTGCGGACTGGGATGGAGAGAGCTCCCCAAGGCAGGGTCTTCAGCAGCGGCCTGGGAGGTGGACCGGGGAATGCAGAGAGAAGTTGGCAAGCGACCTGGTTGGACCAGAGGTCAAATGACCGGGAAAAAAGAGATGCCAATACCCTCCCTTTCTAATTCACGAGAGTCACAGAATAACAGCTTGTAGGTCCAATCTTCCCAAAGCTGCTCAGAAACAAAGTGATTTCTTAAAAGATGTAGAAATTGAGCAAAAAGTTTTCTGAGGAAGTTTTCTGAGGCCAATACTCTTTGATCCTCAACAGATCACCAACACATGGAGAACTCCAAGCCAATGAGGAGCCACTCCCACCTCCCACTCTCTGTCATCCAGGCAGAGAGAAGAGTGGTTCAGGGCTGGGCTGGACAGACGTGGGTCTATCATCACTTGCTGTGAAACAACAGTCTTCAATTGCACATGTGTAAAATGAGGATTCCCCAAAACAGTACTTATCTCATAGGTCTGTGAAGATTAAATGAGTGAGGTGGCAAAGCACTTTGCACACTGACTGGCAGAGAGTAAGACCATATTAAACAATAGATATTACTCCCGTCTGTTTGCTTCTCCCTACAATGCCCTCTGTTCTCTGCATCAAAGCTATCAAGGCTGAAAGCTAAAAAAGACACCACCGAATGGTCATAAAATGAAAACATAAATAGAAACACTGACAGCTGAAGAACATTACACACTATGAAGGGTCACTAGGATTCAGAAGGGAACAAACACGAACAAGCCTCCCGGAACATTCAGGTAACAGATAGGAAGGGAAGGCGGTGTGGTGCCCACGTGGAGAGGACTGGATAACGACACGCAGAGTGTCAGCGGTGACAGCTGCTGCACTGGGAAGGGTGTGACAGAGCGCACTGGCAGGAGCAGCGGCAGGGCGGAGGGGGAACCTATGTGCTGCAGAGGGAGCCATAGAGGAGTAATCGTGGGTCCAGAAAGGATTATAAATGGGCCCTTTATGATTAAAAAATTCCCCTTTGATAGTGGTTTCTGGAAGATTTATTTCCTAAAGACTGCAAAACCTTCAAGGGAGAGAAGTTTGATGATAAATCAGTAAAGCCCAGACCCAATTCCTCCATTTTTAAATTCGTGTTTGCATAAGGAAAAAAAAAACCTTTATCCAGAGGATTAGGGTGGGTTCTATTTGGATTACATTTTGCTCATCTACAGAGGATAGAGCTTAGAAATACTCTTCACCAAATGACTACGTGAACTTCCCAAAAAAGAGCCTATTCTTTCTTTTGTGTTTGCATATTGCTGTCAGTCTACAGCTAACAGAACCAGTACCACATTAGTCACTGTTTCATGTGGTCATGAGGAGTTGAAATTGTCTTGGCTTTCCCCTTCCCTGGAAGGATTTGTGAGAAGCCAAAATGAAGAGCATTCTCAAATTTTAAAACCTACTTCCCGATGAACAGAAATAGCAAGACCCCGATCCCTCCCATCTTACCCCACTTCCTAGCCCAAATGCAGCACAGTGACAAACGATGACATGAGCACTTGAATTTGGCAAAGCAGCACCCTCCCCCCAGCCCAGCCTGCTGCAAACACACATCACAGGCCTTCTCACACCTGCCAGCAGCTCTGCTAATAACCAGCCAAAGGCTAAGGAAGAGCTGCTTAATTTACATGCTGTCTAACAACAAAAAAGGGGGGGCAGATGCCTCAAGGGTAGTGTTGAGGTGCTTACTTCATAGGCTCCTGCCATGACGAGTTTGGCAAACTTCCGGGATCCTGCCACATTACAGCGTTCTCCAATGTTAACAAAGTTGGTGTAGGGGCCAATCCTGAAGGGCTCTAGACCTTAAAAGGAGAAACACTTTGAAAAATTCCTGAAAATGCATATGGTGACACACTGCAGACGGAATGCAGACGTTTTCCTAAGCAAGTGAAGAAGTTTCTATGCCACAACCCATCTGACCAAAGAGGAGATGTGATGTGGAAACAGGACCAGCACCTTCTTCCCTCAGGAAACGGAAAACAACATGCGATACAAAGTATCACTACAGAAAAGGCCTTTAACTGCTTTGTTCTATGCATTGTATTTAACCTGTCGGGAGAGGGAATCTAGCTAGGTGGTGACTGGCAGGCTCTGGGGACAGTGAGCCTCGGGTTCAGCCCTTCCCACCCATCTCAGTGAACTTGGTGACTTCTCACAGCCTCGGAGCTGACAGAATAGACTGTGAAAGTACCTGTCCTATAATGTTACCGTAAAAATGAGACTAGATACATTAACAAACATAAAATCAGCACCAGCAATCAGAGATGTTGTTAATAAAATAAAATGCCTTCTGAATCCTCCGCCAAGGCACTGGTTGAGGAAGAGACAGAGAAAACGGAGAGGAGAATAATGAGCACAGGCGGGTATTTGCTCATCAGCTAGGGAGACCATTTCTTCCCACTTTGGGCTTGTGATTTCACTTTCCCATGGTAGTGACTGTGGGCAAAAAGGAGCCACATACTAACCTGACATGCTCAGGGGAGGCCTGTGTGGTGGCCTTACAAACTCCGAGAACAAAAGTAACCACACAGGATGGTTTGAAATTACAACTTCTTCACCAAAAGCAGGTTGTGGCAGGCGTCATGTCCTAGGCGGCATCTTTCCTGACAAAGGTCAGTCTTACCTTAACTGAGCCTGTCTGTTGTCTTTTTGCATCTGCGATAACACACCTTTGGAATGTCTGAGTAATCCCTTTTGCCAGACCCCTCAGAGCACAGTCCCTTACCGGAGCACAAGACCGCAGGAACCCCTCGCTGTTATCCCATTCCCCCACACAGCACTCCGATGTGCTATAATGTTCATTGTTAACGATCCTAGACCCACCCACGTAAGAGAAGTATTTGTCTCTTCATTTTACTCTCTCCAGTCCCACACGTGTCCCTGCTTTGCTTTCTCCTGTCTCCCTAATCTATCACCAAAGGATCTGATGTAACCTTTCTTAGGTCTGCTCCTTCGATTGTAACGTATAAAAAAAGGTACAGAACTGCCATTCTCTGCACCATAATCTTAGCCCATTGAGATGTTGCTTCCCAGCAATTGTTGTCAGTTTGTCTCAAATAAACTCATAAAAATGCTTCCAAGTTTGACATGACCCTTATGGCCTCGCCCCACACCCCCAGGCCCTGCCAGCCTCAAGGTCACCCTACCCGCAGGCAGGCCTTGAGGCCCACGGGGCAGGCCAGCAGGGACAGCGCATTTAAGTGCTGAAGAGACCCTGCATCCATCGCTGCTCCAAAGGCACCCCATACGGAGCACTTCTGATCTACTATGAACGCCAAGTTGCTGAGCTGAAAATGACACTTTCCACCAGAATGCCATGTATGAAAGAACAATTTAAAAGAGTGTTTGATGTCATTCTTTTAAAATCTAATTAAAGGTCCCGACCAGTGTGGCTCAGTTGGTTGGGCGCCATCCTACAAAGCAAAAGATCCCCAGTTTGACCCCAAAAAAGGACTCATAAAAGAGGCAACCAATCGATGTTTCTTTTCCTCTTTCTTTCTCCATTTCCCTCTCTCTAAAAGTAAATCAATAGCATCTTTAAAAGGTCTAATTAAAGATAATTTTTTAAAGCAATTCAGAAATGGCATAAGAAATTCAAATCAGAGAAAAGGGTTCTTTCATTCTTACACATAGATTCTTTAAAAAATCCTATCTAAATGGTTCTCTTCCAGTTTCAACTTCAGTACAGATTGATAAATTCAACTGTTACTAGTTGGATAAAGGTATTTAATTGCTGTAAAATCTACGGATGAAATGAACTACACCCCCACACCTCTCTCTGACAAAAGCCACACGGGGTACCGCGAGGCCCTGCTCCTGGAACCCCGCCCTGTCTTTGGAGGGTAAGGAGGAAGCGGGCAGCCTGAGAAGGCCTGGCGTGAACCCAGCCCCCGGGCACTGGCTGGCACTCTCCCTGCAGCGCGTTCTGAGAGAGGGGACGTTAGGGCTGCGGGCACTCGTCCTTTGTTCCACTCTTCTTTGAAGGACGTAAAGAATAAAACTAACTCAATTTAGAGAAACGTTCAATCTACATTATCAGGGTGTGTAATTATGTCATAAAAGTATTGTGGGGAAAATTTAAAGTGATTTTCTAATAGTCGGCATAATGAACTATTTTACCAATGATCCTTAAGTGAACATCAAAACTCATTCTGAAAAGGGAGGCTGCCTACCTCATAGGACTGCTGAGGGCAAAATAGAAAAATAAACACCACAACTCTTTATAAAGTCTTGAACACGTGACAAATGTGAGACCAGGACAATAGTTTAGAAACAAACAACATTTTCTAGGAAGTGGCTGTGGTCATTACAAAACATTGAACCTTGGCAGTTTGAAATTTTCTGTAACTACCATGTTCTGTCATGTATAATGTGCACTCTTTGCCCAAATTTTTGAAGGAAAAATAAAGGTGCACATTATACATGGGTGTAATGATTATATATGATGGGCATAACAATCCCATGTATAATGTGCACAAAAACGTGGCTGTGCATTATACACGGCAAAATCCAGAGTAGCAGCAAATCTAATGAGAACTTTTAGGCTGTGGACAAGGGCATGTTTTCCAAGTGGTGCTCATTTAGAAATGGGGCCGTGTGAGTTCTAATTCTACCCAAGGACACCTGCCTTCATTCACATTTCCTTGGAAGTTAATGTCACCCTACAAAAACAAAGGGTTCTTCACCAGATTCACTTAGGTACCAATACGTACTCTTCTTAGATGCAATAAACAAGTGGTTGGCACAGACATCGCTACCCCTTAACACAAGCACAGTAAGTTAATCTACAAATGGTTCCTGAAACCTTACAAACCATGCATTGATGACGTACCAGACAACAACATATGCCTTTCATAAACAGTGGCAGGTGGAATGCGAGGCTTGGAGTTTTTCACAGCTTTAGCAATTTCCCTGAGTTAAAAGAGAAAACAGTGTGTCCATTAATTCTGTAAAAAATAAAGTTAAACTAATTTCCAGCTATGAAATTAAGTCTAAGACAATTATGCACATAATTATATACCTTGTTCCAAATGTGCAGCCACAATTACACCTCCCAGTTTTCTCGGTAATGCAGAAAATGAATCCCTACACCTAGCTTTTCTGCACCTGCCCACTCTGCTGTGTGTGACTGAACCAGTTTCAGCATTCACTCCAACGTGGGAACCTAGAGATGGGGAACAGTTTGCATAAACGCAAACGGCACATCTCCTCTTCCCATTCCAGACCCACAGATGTCCTTTACTTCATCAGATTCACACAAGATACGTCCTTGGTGCTCATTCACATAGTTTGAAAGAAAAAAGGCTTCATCACTGAGAAGGAGACACGAACAAGGGGGGAGATGCCAGGAGTGAAGGAAATTAAATCCTTTAGAACTGTTTTTTCCAATCATAGCATGCACAGAGCAGGGAGGGTACACAGAAATACATCTGTAAAACTTCAAAATAATCACTACTAAAAATGTGTGTAAATTATTCATATTCTCTTTAACCTTATCAGCTTTAATGAATTATGTCTTCGATCTACCTGGAAAATCTGGCTATTTATGTAATTTATTATAATATACACAGATGTGCACACACATGCACGGAAGACTGATAGACAAGGATATATAGATATATCTATGTGTATATTAATATTAACACACACTTAGTTTTAAAACAACTCTCTAAAAAGGGATAACCTTAAAAATAAAGAGATCCAAAGATAAGCTATACTCAACTATTGATAGCTTTCAGAGACTATTTAAAAGATGTTTAAAAAATGAGATAGACTCAAAGAGAATGTATCACAGAAGTCAACGAATCAGTGAAACTGTAGGTAACACAACACAGGGAACATATCGTACACAAGACAACAGACTCAGAACAGTGAGATAACTGGCTCAAAATATGACCCCCAGTCCCTCTAAGGGAAAACCAAACACACAGTCGTAAATACGTTCTAGTGGATTCCAATCATCTCAAAACTGTGAGGACTTACCCACCTCACTGGGCTCCTTCCACACTCCCTCCCTCCTGCCTCATTTGGCAGCCTGGACTGAGTGACGAGTGCGTGCTGGGCAGGCAGCGACACCTCCCCTAACACCAAGGCGTGTGTGGTCTCACTGTCTCTTCCTTTATGTGAATCTAATGGAGGCATGTCACAGCCCACAAGAAATAGGAGCTGTCCCTGCCTGAGCCTTCGTACACAGGGCAGGTACTTACAGACGGAATATTATCACCCAGGGATCTGCTCTTCAGTTGTCCAGGCAGTGACTTCCGGCCCGTGTGCCACAGCAGGCACGCGGATCCGCGGCAGGAACGTCTACAGCCCGCACTGCCTGCCTGCTCAGTCCGAAGCACTGACCTCTCTTCCCCTGGATGGTCAGATAAAAAATGGCAACAGCCAACACAGCCACAGCCTTCTGGTGTGAATGGGTCAAATTATACCTATTGTTTTGTCAGATCAGCCACAAATATATCTTTTGGTGTGCTGCAGAATTCTAGTAATTAGTTTACGTGTGCCATGAGATGACAAAGTTTGAAAATCACTGGCCTGAGGGGGAAAAACTTGGAGAATAAGTTAAATAAGAATAGCAAATATTAAAAATTATGAGAAGTATGTGATAAGCACATGAACATTCATTCTATTTTTGGAATTTTTATAGTACAAAGGTTTCATAGGTTGCTAGGGCTGCCATAAGGAAATACCACAGACTGAATACACTCGTTTAAATAGCAGAAATTTATTTCTCAAAGTTCTGGAGGCTACAAGTCTGGGAATAAGATGGGTACAGGGCTGGTCTCCCCTAAGGTCTCTGTCTCCTTGGCTTCTTTGCTCCCTGTGCCTTACGCATGGCTCCTTCCTCCGTGTGCATCTGTGTCTTACCTCCTCTTCTTATATGGACACTAGTCATTCTGAATTAGGATCTCCTCACGTGACTTCATCTCACCTTATCACTTCTTTAAAGTCCCCATCTCCGCGTACAGCCCATTTGGAAGACTTGGCATTAGGACTTCAAAGCATGAATTTGGGGAGGACACAACGCATCCCCATAACAGGAGATAAAGTGTTGAGAAGTGATCATTACCTGATATGATCTGGGGTCGTGCCACAGCATCCACCAACGATATTGACCAAACCATCCATGGCAAAGTCCTGCACTCAGGAAAAGAAAGTTCCAGGTAGTTTACCTGAATTCTACACTGACCACTAGCCATTCAGCAGAAAAAAATAAATCCTACATTTTCTGAATAAATAATTTTATATTAAAAAGAGAGCTAAACACACTTTATATACAAATCTTTTAATGCCCTGCCTCATAACGTTCAAATAGTTCAGATACTATGAAATCCTTCATATCACTTAAAATTAAATAAGAGTGCAAGCAGTATGGCTCAGTGGGTTGGGTGTCCTCCTGCAAACGGAAAGGTCACTGGTTCAGCTGCCAGTCAGGGCACATGCCTGAGCTGCAGACCAGGTCTCCTCCAGCTGGGGACATGCCAGAGGCAACCAGCTGATGTTTCTCTCGCACATAAATGTTTCTCTCCCTCACTTTCTCCCTCCCTTCCTCTCTTTCTAAAAATAAATACATACTTTAAAAAATCATTAAAAACAATAAAATGTATTATAATAAGATATTTGTTTGCTTATCTGATCATAATCAAGATTTTAGCCCATATGCTAAGCTGAATAAGTATGAACTGGATAATGCAATTTTAAATAACACAAAGTTTTAAAATTTAAATTAATTAACAATTTTAAAAAATTAAAAATTCAGTTCCTCAGTCACAATAGCCACATTTCAATTACTCCAATAACAGCCCCATGTGGGCCCAGAGTTCAACCAGAGAGTAGTCTGAAGGACAAGAGAGGAAGTCAAGCAACTGAGAAGACTGAACACTGAAAAGAGCATCTATATTAGGTATTAAAATTGTAAGGAGTAAGCCAGAAATAGTTTAGGAGAGAATGTCAGTGAGCCAGAAGCTACACGTTCAAGGAATGAGGAAAAAAGATGCAGGGATTAGTAATAAGGCGGGAGGGCAGGTAGTATAGACAGCAGGTGACTGGGGAGAAGGAGTAACTGGGGGAGGTGACGATGGGAAACAAGGAGTCTGGGGGGGGGGGGGGGTGGCACGTCAGAGGACTGCAGGACAGCCAAGTTCCGATTAGTTTCGGCTGGACCTCCTGGGAATTTTCCAACAGCCGCCAGGACCAAGTGGGGAAAAGGCTGCTGACAGCGAGCCTTTCCCTCTACCCCCGCCATCTTAAATCAGCATACCTGAACTTTCATTCATTATATACACACTGGAATTCACTTAGGAAAAAATTTTGCTTCTAAATAGTCTAAATCTGAAATTTCATTTTTCTCTGTCTTAAGAACCAAGTGAAAGAGGACTCCTGACCTTTAAGTGCATGGCCATCATCTGTGGAGTTTCATCGTAGTCACCGAAGGTATTGGGAAGACCTAAGAAAGCACATTGCAACCATCACTGGAAACGACTTTAACAAGCAGACATAGTACAGTGGTACCTCAGTACTTGTTTTTAATTTGTGCAGGAACTCATGCCGAGTGCCAAGCAAGTGATAAGTGATGAAGTATGCTCTCTGGTGGGACAGCGTCGTGACCCACACAAATTCTAGCACGTGACCTGAGTCCCAAACAAGCACCCAGTGCTGAAACATTTTTTTCTCGTCAAAATGCAAGAAGTACAGCATTTAACAAGTTCTGAAGCCGAAAAGTACTGAGGTATGACTGCGTTTGTAATGGCTTTAGGTTCAAAAGTTAGGAAATTTTATATTTACCAACTAATGTGTATAATAATTACTTACTTGCAAAAACAAATAATGATTGTTAATACTAAACACAGTATATAGAGACACCACACCAAAAAAGAAGTCATAGAAGAATATCAACACCCACTATTCCCTTTCCGTTTGAAAGAAAAGCATCCCTACTACGTTGGACGGAACCCCCACCTCCTCTCCCCTTCCCACAAAGAAAACTCACAGTTACCCAACTACTTGGGGTGGATGTGGTTGGGAGAGTACTTTACCCTTCAAACTAATGAGCACCTGATAGGCAATTAACACCAAATACAACCAGTGTCCTTCCAAGTCAATTTTTCCAAGCTAAGACTTTAGTATCTAATTCCCAATTCCCTGTTTTATTTCTTATCCCCTCCCAGTTACCTTGCTCCACGTGGGAAATAAAATTTATTGTGTGTAAAATACATATACTTGGGGGGAAATGCTGGGAAGTGAATTTTAGCCCTAAGTAGCCAAGCAGTGCTCAAAAACATTCACTAGGAAATCTGGTTGACCCAGAATGAACTCACCACTATTTAACTGGATAGTTTGAGAATTATCTACAAATCTCTTGGTAATTTTTATATATAGCAAACTAGAAGTCCTAACTTTCTGGAAGGAAAAGGTAACAAGAGGCAAGTCCTCTGTCTGCTCCTTGTGAACAGCCTGAAATGAAGAGGGCTCCCCCCACATCCTCTGCACTTGTCACTTTGGCCACCGTCCACATGGTAGGGAAGCATTGTGGCCAGAAGCAAGGCACTGGGGGCTAGGCTTCATTCCTCAAAGTTTTGTCCAATTCTGAAGTTTCGAGTGACAACCCCTGAGCCAAACTGTTCCTCCTAGTCTAAAGGGAAAGAGTGGTCTAGACCCAAACACTTTCCACTTGGAAAATTCCTATTGAGTGTTAACCATACACCAAGATCTACAAAACGAACTCTTTTATCAAGATCTGTTACCCTGTCCACCCGCGTCTGTGTATTTGCATTCCCCCACGTGCGGCTCCCTCGAAATACACACCTGCATTGGGATAGCAAAGGACAAAGGCTGTTGTGCATTTTCCAATGGCTTCAATGAAGGGTCTCATTTCAGCTGCACCCAGAGCACAGTTTAATCCAATGCTGGAAAAACAAACGGAAGCTATTGGGAGCATCCTCTTATATTCAAAATGTTTACACATATAAAAAGTTAAAATGAAGAATGTATCTAAAACCTAACAGATAATAAATCTCCTCACAAAGCAGTCCTACGAAGCTATGGTCAAAGCCATGTCACCTCAAGGACCCTGCAGCCCTGCGTACTATTCCTGTCCATGTCTTCAACATCACATATCTTACGGCTAAAGGACCCTGCCCACGAATAAGTCCAGTCTGGCATCCTGTACAACAGAATCACCTGCAAACCACCACTGCTAACAAAGATCTGAGTTGAAAGCAATACTTGGGAGAAAGGACAAGGGAAATCCTGGAGGTGGGAGGAGCATCAATAGCATGTGGAAGCCATTCTGGGAGGCTAGACAACTGAGACTTGGGCCTTGCTCTGCAACTGACTTGCAAGGTGACCCGGGACTCAAAATCTGTCCTCTTACAAGCTAAGCTGCCTTCTTTCTCTACACAACCCAGGGGCTCTCTGTTTAGCAGATGAAACTGACTCAGATAAAACAGATCAAAGCAGAGCTGCTGTCTGGAGAGTGAAGGGCCTGAAATTCCTCCAAACCCCATCTCTGTGGGGACCCCTGAGGCCTACAGGCATCAGGAATTAACTGTGAAGCTACTGCACCCTGTCATCTCTTATTTTTCATACAGGGCAGAGCAAAAGTAGGTTTACAGTGGCTTGTATAGAAAATAATACACTTTCACATATTCACAACTTATTATTTATTGATTATTGTATTATTTTTCATACAAACAACTATAAACCTATTTTTACCTCACCCTGTATTTAACTTTTTCTTTTTACTAGAATTCCTAAGTGCAATGTGGTGGGGGAGAGAAAAAGAAAATGAAAGGAGGAATGTTCAGAATGTTTGAGAGAAGGCAAAGAAAATGCAAAATAAACCACATAAAGCATGTCTTCAGAGACCCCTACACATTCCTATCTTTACTTTTTCTGTTGAATGCTTACTGCATCCCTACCATGTGCCAAGGACCCTGTCAAACACTACAGAAATACACATCGTTAAGAGATTAACCTTAAAAGGCTCATAAGTTGTTAAGGAGCCAATCACAAGCCAGGTCAATGCAGTTGTTTTCTTAATTATCAGGCCTGATCAGTAGCATAGTGAAACATCCTACACTACAGCAGCCTTCACAAAATCATGTTACCGCACTACATCAACTGGAAGGTCTTCCCTGAAATTATAAACATAAAAATGTGAGGAAAAAATCACTTAACTGATGAAATGTGGTACAACAAAGTGCTAAGAGCATGCCCCTGTCCCTGTCCCCTATGTACTGATACTGAGCACGTCACAGCCCCTGAGTCTCAGTTCCCCTTGTCACTGAAATGAGGCAGTACCCACCCCCAGGTGTTGCTGGCAGAATTAAAAGAAGTAATTGTCATAAAGCACTTAGAAACAATCCTGGCATGCGGCAAACTCTCAATAGATGTCTATTACTGCTATTTTTATGACAAGGGCCATAATCAAACTACACAGTGCTCCGAGAGGAACATCAGCCTAGTTGGTGAGAGAAGGCAGGTTCCCTGAAGAGGACTCTTGAGGTGAGTCTTCATGGCTAACGGAGCCAAGAGAGAGAGAAAGAGAGAGAGACTGAGAGGGTGAGCTCAGCTTCTAGGCAGAAAGAAGACATAGCATGTGTATGCAGAAGGCACAGGCGAAAAACGGCATATTCTCTTGGAGCTTCCATTCCATTCACATTTTGATAAGAAAGCATGAGGAGATATGTTAAAATAGAATGGAAAAGTCTAGTTAATTTTAAAGATAAAAATACTGAGCTTTAAAATTCCCATCTTATCCCAAGCTAGACTGCTTCTGGTGGTTCCATAAATAGAGAATGAGAAAACTTTGTAAAGCAGGGCAAAAGATGTAAGCGCTGACAAAAGTTTTCAAATCTTACTACTGAACCAGCAAGCACAGTCTTAAACTCTAAGGGGAACCCGTACAGACAAAAAGCCAGCCATGTGGCTGGCCCAGGAGGTGTGAGAGCTCTCCCAGTCCCTCAAACCGACCCGTTTAGGCAGGGTCTTCGACCACCCTTAGGGAAAGTCCGAAGGCACATCCAGGACAGCCAGCATCCTGTGCAGGTGGGACAGTGCCCATGCGCAGAGGCAGCCCCTTCTCCAGTCACACTGGTCACATTCTAGAGTCATCAGGGAAGATCCCCAAAAAGTGATGGTGTCGAGGAAAGAATGACGACTCACCAGAGTGGGTCTGCGTGAGACACACTGATGACAAACGCCTCTGCTGTCTGTCCGGAAAGTGTCCGCCCACTTTTATCAACAATTGTCCCTGAAACCTGAATTAACAAAGTAAACTCAAGTCAACGATATAGACTCAAATTAAGAGTTAAGTCACGAAGACCAAATAAAACGTGCCGGCTGACTTTCTGTGTTCTTGTACAAGGAAGAGAACTTGGGTCTGAAAGGCAGTATTTTCTTCAATGGTTGGATAGGAAAATGCCAAGTGAGGAGGAGGGTTGGTGAGCCACACAGGTAGGGAGAAGGGAAAGTCGCAGAGGCAAAAGCCAGGACCAGAACAGCTTTGGATTCTCAGATCCGGTCCCATTAGAGAAGGCTTTCCCATGCACCTCAGGTAGCCTGGCCTCCTGCTGCGACGTGGCCGTAGTTCTGAATCTATTTTATCCTCACCAAGCAACCTTAGGCCTCTCGAGTGCATCTGCCTACTGAGTTAATAAACTGGCAATCTGCTGTCTTCAACGCTGGACACTTTACGGTCGGCAGGCAAGGCCAGCCCTCTTGGGCCCTAAGGAGAATGAGTCCCTAAGCCTCTGGCTTCAGGAGCCCGATTCACCCAGGCCACTCTGCCTTCCACCAACCACTTCTGGATTAATTTTCTTCAGCTAGAGGTGGTGGTAAGAGGAAGGTGAACAAAAAAAGTTAAAGTAGGTGGTTCCTGAAGGATACTATCAATAGTTCTATGCAAGAAGAAAAAACCCTACCCTCAAAATGAGAGCATTAATAAAAAACAAAAATCAACATTTTAGAACTTACAAAGATAGGGCGGGGAGCATATGCCTCTTCAAAAAGGTCCTGGAGTGCAAACAAGGCTGCCTGTCAGGGAAAAAGGAACATCAGCTTTATCTCAAAGACACTGTGACCAAGGTCCGTCTAACCGGCTGATCTGAATCCTGGCTTTTGTAAGACCTCTCTCTTTAAAAAAAAAAATTTTATTTATTCATTTCTAAAGAAAAGAGAAGGGAGGGAGAAAAAGAGAGAGAGAGAGAGAGAGAGAGAAACATCAATGCAAGAGAGAAACATCGCTCAGTTGCGTCACGTACACTCCCTGATCGGGACCAAACCTACAACCTGGGCATGTGCTCTGACTGGGGATCGAACTGGCGACCTTTCACTTTGCGGACGATGCCCCAACAGTCAGGGCCTAAGACCAGTTCAGGTAAGATCCACATCGTGTTCTCTGCGAAGAAGAAATGTGTCCTCCCCATAACGCACAACACAGTACCCATCTCGAGATCGCGGTCACGCTAAAGGAAAACAAACGCTGACTGAAAGTCCACCTAGGACCTAGTATTTCCTCGGAGGAGGAGCTGAGAGCTGCTCAACCGCAACTGAAGTCAGAATGCCTCTGCCTTCCGCACCCTCCCATTCGTGGTTGGAGGCAGTGAACCAACGCTGCGTGCCATGTCAAAACCACTGAGCTCAGAACCGGCTGTACAGACGCAAACCCCATGTTACTGTGCACTGAGCATGTTTTCTTAAGTTCCAGGCAAGACGTCTTCTCTTTCTTTTCATCATTATATTCCTTGACTCTACGTGTACATATTTGCATAATTAGCTTGCTGAAATCAGAATGCAACCTGGAACTGATGCACCTTCACTGTGGTGGTGGGATTTTTTTCCCACTGGAAATTAATCTGAATTTCTCTTTTTAGAACTAGACAAATTGATCCTCAAGATCTTACAGAAAATAAACCTAGAAAGAATAGCGAGGAAAGCCGTGGGGAAAAAAAGATGAGTTTCATGAAAAACCTGCCAGTCTACCAGTTACTTGGACATGCTGTAATTATAATGCTATGTAACATGACATAATGCTTGTCCTGTAAATAACAGCACAGCAGCGTGGCATCAGCAGACAGATTATTAGAATAGATTAGACCAGATGCAGTCCTGAATTTAGACAATGTGGGTACTATTCCACATGATTCCTCTCATCAGAAAATAAAAGAATGGGCCCTGGCTGGTGTGTCTCAGTGGAGTGAGCACCAGACTGTGAAGCAAAGGGTTGCCAGTTCGATTCCCAGCCAGGGTACATGTCTAGGCTGTAGGCTAGGTCCCCAATAGGGGTGCACAAGAGGAAACTACACATTGATGTTTCTCTCCCTCTCTTTCTCCCTTCCCCTCTCTCTAAAAATTAAACAAACAAAAAATAAAATGAAATAAAACAATGTCTAACAGATGGTGTTAGGAAAAGTAGGTAACCTTAGAGAAAAAGGGTAGTTATGTCATTAGATCTCCATCCTATTTCTTACTCCAAAATAAATTCCAGACACATGATGAGGGAAACCAGTCCCTCAATAATCAGAAGAATGTGACGTCACATTCTATAACCTAAAAACTGCACTAACCAAATGTCTATGACACTCTACCTCGTTATTACCCCACCCTTATTCTAATGTAAACAATTCTATGATGACTCTTTTCAACATTGTTAAAATTAGAATCTCATTTCTGGATCTCCTTTCAGGTTATGTCCCCTATTATATTTGTTACTGCTCTTATTTTCAAAATGTATACCTGAGATGCTTTTCAAATGACAACATCTGTTTGCTGGAGATTGACAAATAATTTCTAGACAAATGTATAGAGAAAACTGTGCAAGTGCTATGTTAAGCATGAGACAGAACAGTCATCCACTTCTTGCTGGTAGTTACTCCCCTCATTGTTTATGAACACAAGTACTTTAGCATAAAAAAAAAGTCTAAAAATTTTGGGTGGCGGTTGACCATGGCCCGCACCACCCAGGAGATCCAGAGCCAGTACACTGGGTGAACAGCTTCAAACCACACCAAAGCACCACCCAACCACCACCACCACATGCAACAACACACACAATGGGTGGACTCAGCAGGTACTTAAGTCCCACTGAAGTTCTCCTCCGTGGGGTCAGCTCTGCCCAGCAGATCCTCCACAGCCAGTCCTCACAGCCAACTGGCCCCGGGGTAAATCCCCTCCACTAACGTGCCCACAGCAATCAAGCCTCAACTATAGCAGGAAGGTACACACAGCTCACAGGGGAGGTGCACCTGGATCACCCAGCTCAGGTGACCAGGGAGGCTGTGCCATTGGGCCCCATGGGACACCTCCTAGATAGGGCCACTCTACCAAGACTGGGAGACATAGCAACTCTACCTAGTACACAGAAACAAACACAAGAAGGCAGCCAGGATGAGGAAACAAAGAAACATGTGCCAAATGACAGAACACAACAAAACTGCAGAAAAAGAACAAAACGAAGACAAGCAATCCACCAGATGTAGAGTTCAAACCACTGGTTATAAGGATGCTCAATGAACCTGGGGAGAGAGAAGATGAACTCTGTGAGAACTTCAACAAAGAGATAGGAAAGAGAAAAGCTGAACTAGAAAACATAAAGAGAACTAGACAGAATTGAACAATACAATAACTGAAATGAAGAATACATTACAGGGAATCAACAGTGGAGTACATGAAACAGAGGATCAAATCAGCAATTTGGAAGATGAGAAAGCAGAAAACACCCAATCAGAAAAGCAAAAAGGAAAACAAATCCAGGAAAACTAAGATGACATAAGGAAACTCTGGGACAACAGCAGTCATACTAATATTTGCATCATGGGGGCACCAGAAAGAGAAAAGAGAAAAAGCAATGGGTTAAGAATCAATGGGAAGCCCTGGCTGGTGTGGCTCAGTGGATTGAGTGCTGGCCTGTGAACCAAAGGACCGTTGGTTTGATTCCCAGGCAGGGCACGTGCCTGGGTTGTGGGCCGGGTCCCCAATAGGGGCACACAAGAGGCAACCACACATTGACATTTCTCTCCCTTTCTCCCTCCCTTCCCTTCCACCTAAAAATAAACAAACAAATCTTTATTTTTAAAAAACTAATGTGAAAAAATAATGACCAAAACCTCCCTAGCCTGGCAAAGGAAGTAAGACACACAAGCCCAGGAAGCACAGAGTTCCAAATAAGATGAACCCAAAAAGGCCCACATCAAGACACATCATGATTAAAATGCCAAAGAAAAAGACAAAGAGAAAACCTTAAAAGCAGCAAGAGAAAAGGAGTTAGTTACCTACAAGGGGGCTCCCACAAGCCTGTCAGCTGATTTCTCAATAGAAGCCTTGCAGGCCAGAAGGGCCTGGCAAGAAGTATTCAAAGTGATGAAAAGCAGGGACTCATAACCATGATTACTCTACCCAGCAGAGCTATCATTCAGAATCAAAAAACAGATAAATAGCTTCTCAGGCAAGAAAAAGCTAAAGGAGTTTATCATCTCCAAACTAGTATTACAAGAAATGTTAAATGGACTTCTTCAAGAAAAAAAAAGATTAAAATAGGAATGTCAATAACAATATATCTACCAACAACTGCTTTAAGTGCAAATGGATTAAAAGGTCCAGTCAAAAAACACATGGAAGATAAATGAACAAAACAAGACCCTTACATATGCTGTCTACAGGAGACTCACTTTCATTCAAAAGACACACACAGACTGAAAGTGAAGGGATGGAAAAAGACATTTCGTGAAAATGGAAATGAAAAAAATAATAAAAGCTGCAGTAGCAATACTTATACCAGACAAAATAGACTTTAAAACAAAGGCTGTAACAAGAGACAAAGAAGGACCCAGAAATTCTACTTCTGGGTATTTTCTGAAGGAACCCAAAACACTAAACTGAAAAGACATATGCATCCGTATGTTCACTGCAGCATGACTTACAATAGCCAAGATATGGAAGCAACCTAATGGTCCATCAACTGATGGATGGATAAAGAACCAGTGGTGCAGATATGCAATGGAATATGACTCAGCCATAAAAAAAATGAAATCATGCTATCCGTAAAAACAGGATGGACTTAGAGGGTGAAATAAGTCAGAGAGGGAAATGCAAATGACAAATGACTTCACTTATCTGTAGAATCTGAGAAACAAAACAGCCCTGTCTGGTGCGGCTCAGTGGATTGAGCACCGGTCTGTGAACTGGAAAGTCACAGGTTCAATTCCTGCCAGGGCACACGGCTGGACTGTGGGCCAGGTCCCTGGGTGGAAGTGTGTGAGAGGAAGCCGACGGATCTTGTACATGTTTCTCTCCATCTCTTCCTCCCTCCCCCCCTAAAAAAATAAATAAAGTCTTTTTTTTTAAAGCATAAATTCATAGTTACAGAATGGTCATTACAAAAACATTCTGACTCTGTGGTATTATTTCATAACAATTAAACATTTGATGAAATATAAAGTACTAGTGATAAAAAGAGACCATTTTTTATCCTTATCTCAGAATGGCAAGTGACAATGCAAATATAATTCCCCATCACCAGAAAAACCAGAATCTATAAACCAAACCAAATTTAAAATTTTCTTGCACCATTTAAAAACTACATCAAAGAAATACAAAACACTACAACTGTATCACTATCACAACCACATTTAAGAAGTCAAAAGTCAAACACCAAACTGGAGACAATATTTGCTACTCATCACGAATAGGGATAATTTCCTTAGGGAAAGACTCAAAAAAAAAAAAAAAAAGACCAGAAGTCCAACAGAAAATAAAGCACAGAACACAAATCTCAGGAGAGAAAATATAAATGGTTGTAAAACTTTAAGAAGATGCTTTATCTGCCCGGGTCAGGTGGCTGAATTTGTCGGGGTGTTGTCCCATACACCAAAAACAGGTTGCGGGTTCAATCCCTGGTCAGCGCACATAACTATGCTGTGGGTTGCATCCCCAACTGGGACATGTACGGAAGGCAACTGATAAACGTTCCTCTCACACATCGATTTCTCTCTCTCTCTCTCTCTCTCTCTCTCCCTCCCCCTCTCCTTTCATTCTCACTAAAATCAATAATTATATCCTCAGTTGAGGATTAAAACAAAAAATACTCTATTTCATTTATAGTCAGAAGAAGACAAATGAAACTGCAGTGAGGACGCATTTTTCACCTATCAAATTGGAAAAGATCAACAAGTGAAACCCCAGGTGGCGTCAGCAAGGCGTGAGGGGACCAGCGTGCTGTACACTGGCTGCTGACGGGGGTTTGAACGAGCACACATCGAAGGAGGCTGATCTGACACGAAAGACCAGAGTTCACAACAAACAAACCCTCTGACCTGGCAATTTCACTTGTAGAAGTTTATTCTTTGGATACGCTGTGCAAAGAATCCTATGTATAAATTGCTGGTTACCAGATGGAAAAGAGTGTGGGTTACGTGAAAAAGGTACAGGGATGAAGAAACACAAATTGGCAGTTATAATAGTCGTAGGGATGTAAGTGCAGCATAGGGAATATAGTCAATAATACAGTAACAACCACCTACAGTGCCAGGTGGGTGCAAGATTTATCGAAGGGATCCCTTTGAAAGTTATACAAATGTCTAATCACCCTGTTGTGTTGTACACCTGAAACTAATAATGTATGTCAACTGTAACTGAAAAGTAAACAAGTGAAAGAATAAAAAACACACATATTACGACAGTTCCTTTTTACTGCATACACTTATATACCTTTGTACAAACACCACCACCCCCAGCTGAGACCTGCACAGAACGCCCATCAGAACCTCCACAGAGGTGAGAGTAGTTGTCCCCGAGGAACAGGAGATGGAAGGATATTACTTTTCACTGCATACATTTATGTATGATCCTTTGAATTTAGAATCATGTGTATACATTTATTACCTATGCATATGTGTACATACAGTATCTATACATGACCTACAAAGGAGTCCCCATCAGACTGTCAGCAGATTTCTCAAAAGAGACCTTACAGCCAAGAAGGGGCTGGAAAGAGGTATTCCAAGTCATGAAATCCAAAGACCTACATCCAAGATTGCTCTATCCAGCAAAACTTTCATTTAGAATGGAAGGGCAGATAAAGTGCTTCTCAGATAAGATCAAATTCAAAGAGTTCATCATCACCAAGCCCTTAGTATATGAAATGTTAAAGGGACTTACCTAAGAAAAAGAAGTTAAAAAAACATGAACAGTGAAAGGACAGCAAACTCACAGTTATAAACAACCACACCTAAAACAAAAGCAAACTGAAAGGACAGCTAGATCAGGAGTGAAAACATAGAAATGAAGATCTCAAGGAGGGTTAGCAACAGGGGAGTGGGAGGAGAAGGGGGGAGAAGGTACAGAAAATAAGTAGCATAGACAGTAGATAGAAAATAGATGGGGGGCAGGAATAGTACGGGAAATATGGAATCTAAAGAACTTGAGACACATGATCATAAACTAAAGGGGGGGTAATGGTGGGGATGGGGGGGTAGAGTGGAGGGGAATGAAGGGGGGAATAGAACAACTGTAATGGCATAATCAGTAAAAAAATAAATTAAAAATATATATATATATACTTTCGTAATTTAAAAACAAAACCTTTCCTAAAAGTTAAAAGAAAACATTAAGAAGTTTTTTTTTTCTGTTCTACTGGCTTCAGTTAATAGTGGAGAATAAAATGCGACAGAGGAATTTCATTTAACTTCACTAATGGCTCTTGTTGTCTTCTCACTACAGAGGGGATTCACCACAGCTCCCCATCCCCAGCCCTGTCCCTTTTCCTCCCTTAACTCACCTTGGCATTGGCAGTATCAAAAATAGTTTCAATGAGCAAGATATCCACCCCGCCGTCTAGAAGCCCTTGGGCCTGCTCTTTGTACGCATCAACGAGCTCATCAAAAGCTGCAAAAAAGAAACCCCATCCAGTATGTACATCACTCATCAAGATCCTCTGAATGGCTAGGACACACAGAGTTCAGGCCTGGCACCTGTGAACTACACAGTGCTGGTTTACAAGGCACAATTTAAGGGCAATGCCACCTTCTGTTAAGAAACCAAATACAGAAACATGGCAGTGGAATAAAGATGGAAGTTAAACCAGTAGCTGAACACAGTCGCCCCCAAACACCTGCATGGAGCCTGCACTTCGCATGTGTGGGCAGAGGCAGAGCGAGGCAATGGGAAGCTCCGGATTTCCTGAGCCCTGTACTGACTGTAGATATCTTTAGGAGAGACCATCCTTTCCAGGGACAGTTTGAATCAATTCACAGGGAGGAGTATGAGGAGGAACTACAGAAACCTGCCACACTGACTTAGACTCATCGCAGGGCGAGTCACATCCTCTCCCTCTCCGGGGTAAAAGGCTCAGTCCTGTGGGTTTGGCTCCCGCCCTCTGACTCCAGCTCTGCCAGAGAACAAACCTGCCTGCTGGGCCATTTCAGTCTCAAAGAAAAGTGTTCAGTCACTCCTAGGCAAAGTCTTTATTAGAAACATGCTGAGCTGTCTGTCGTCATCAGAGGGGCCATCCCGCTCCCCATGTCACTTTTTAACCAAAAGAGAAAATGCTCAGATACTTGGCAGAGAAGCCTGAAGAGCACGTCAAGTGAACCTCATCTTACACAGCGCAGAATCAGGGAGGGTCACAACCTCACTGTCACACTGAGCCCACGGAAGCATGAGAATGAACAATGTGAGGACAAAGGGGAAATCACTGCATGGGAAGTCTGTGACCAAAAACCTACAAATCACAGCTTTCTGAACTTGTCATCTACACAAAGTCCATGACCATACATAGTACTATTCAGCTCTGAAAATTCAATCATTTTTTATAGTCTGATGCTTAAGAAATTGACCTAGCTTTTTTGGTTTTTTGGGGGTAAAATCTCAACACAAATATGCTTCTATATAATAGTTTATAACTTTTATAATACTAGTATGTTTGTGCAATTTGGACTGCATTATTATAAATAAAATGGAGGTCATTCTCTAATACACCCAGGCCTGGTGTCCATAATTTCTCAATTCATCAGTTTAAAGCTTTATTTTGACTGGTTTTATTTCCACAGCTGATAAAAAATAACTAACACAACACCATGTACATTTGTAAGGAAGCTAAAAAAAAACAATGGCTAACTATTTTTTGGATGTATTCTACATTCCACAGACCCTGAGACACTCCTTTATCGGTCCCATTGTACAGACTTAGAGATCACTGAAACACAGCAGTACTTGCTCAAGATCAGTGACTACACATGATGAATACTCACTGATGTTCCTGTAGTCCGGTCTCTCCACAGATGGGGACACAGAAAGTGTCTTGTTAGTTGGACCCAGAGCTCCTGCCACAAACCTCTTAATCCCTGTGGGAAAGAAAAGCAAGTGTGAAATCTCTGAACAGCTCAAGGTTTTTGTTGTGAATCAATAAGTTATAAGATTTCCCTAGGATATAGGTCTCCAATCCTTTGTCCAAAACTCTGAAATCCAAAAGGTGTAAAAGTCCAAACTTTTTTCTTATTTCATTTGACCACAAAACTCGACCTCTCTTGAACTAACAAGAGGCTTATTTATAGTCTTTCTCCCACTCAGAGGGCCAGTTTACAGATTTGACTGTAAATACACATTTGATCCCAGGACTGCTCTGGACCCCACTGGAGAAATGATGAGTACAGGGCATGTGCACATATTACCACCAAGCCAATCCCAAAAGCTCTGAATCTCACATGTCTGCCTTCCAAGTGTTTCTGTAATTCTTTTCCAACACCATAGCCACGTTTGGACAAATTCTCTCTCGCTGTTCTTGAAGGTCCTGAACTTAACATGGGTTCTGCAAAGGCTCCTTGCAGTAGCATTCAACAGGTTACAGGCCCAAATATTCCTTATCTTCTCCAAAGCTGAACAATAATGTGGAAATAAAAAGAAATGTCCTTCTCTTTCCCAGCTTTCGCTGGCTGAGCAGCCTCTGACCTGTAACTCTGCTGGGGTAATAGTCTACACATCTCCATGGATTTAAACATTCTCTCTCAGAAATAGTGTTCCTTTCCATTCAAGGCCAACACTCACTCCACTGAGCCACAGCAGCCAGGGCAGAAACAGAGTTCCTATAAATTGATCCGTCTTCATTCATTAGTATGCTGCGTCTAACTTCCTAACACTTTTGTTTCATCTTTCCTCTTGGCAGTAATTTCACATTTTCAAATCTCAAAGAACTCCACATATTTTTCTACTCCTTTCCCTCCCTCAAAGCCTCCCCACCAGCTGCTTCCCAAGGGTTCTTGCGGCAGCCAGCCAGGAGGTTGGTTATTTTAGGGAGCCACTTTCCAAGTTCCTGCAAGACTGAATCTACTGACAAACTCTGCTGTGCACTACACAGAGCCTTCAAGGACATTAGTGGTACGGAGTGCAAAATGTTCCAAAGATAGTATCTCTCTACCTAGACAAGCCAACCACAGGGATGGGAAAAGCTTTAGAGGGTAAGATCAAAGACCTGAATAATAACCCAAATGACCAAAACAGTCAGCTGTTGCATTAATAACCTTATGGTATGCTTCCAACGGGGGAGAAAAAACCTTTTAGCTGTAATGCACAAGGAGCCATGGTGCTAGCAGCAGAGTAAACACAGAATAATCCCTGACCCAAGGCCCACAGGGATAGTCAATCCAGAGAGACAGTGAATGCTTGACTGGGAAATTGCAGAGAGGTAACCTGCAAATAAGTTCAACACATTGTTTGCAGGGTTGCTGGAAAGCCAATGATTATTAAAGGGAAAAGTGCAATAAGGACAGCATATTACAGCTGAAAATTTCCTAGGAATCATCTCTATATAAAAAAAAAAAAGGGGGAGAGCCCTGGCTAGTGTGGCTCAGTTGGTTGGTCTCTGCCCTGCAAACCAAACGGTTGACATCCGGGCACATGCCTGGGTCGCAGGCCAGGTCCTCTGTTGGAGTGCGTGTGAGAGAGACAACCCATCAATGTTTCTCTCCCTCTCTTTCTCCCTCCTTTCCCCTCTAAATTTAAAAAAAAATCTAAAAAAAAAAAAAAAAAAAAAGAAAGAGAAATGTTCCTTACCGGTCTGGAGAGTTATCTCCTCGGCTGCCTTTCTGGCCACCCCCGCAGAGCACTTGTTCATCCGGTAGACCTAACACAGAACTACAAATGTTAGCTCACCCTTCTTTTCCTCCACATGTTAAATAAGGAACTCATGATCTTCTAAACCCAGTGTCACTCAATAGGAAATGGAAAGCAAATTAATCTCAGGACTGAATGAATCTTGGCCAAGAAGGCCTGTCAGCTGCCCCAACCTCAACAGCAACAGGAAAGACCAAAGTCTTGAGGAACAGCTTTTAGGTTCTTCCCCAAAACCATAATTGAGGTGGCAAAAGAACAATCTCTGGACCTCTGGCATGTCTCAGAATATGCTGATGTAGTTAAATATTCTGAGATTTAGAAAAAATAGTAGTAATGGAAAAAGCAGAGGCTTTACAAGACCAGCTTTGTCACTGCCGGCCAGGCAGTTCCCATGGCAACTTCTCCAGGCCCCGACTTCCTTCATCGAACAATGGGTGTACTCAATGATTCTGAACTTTCTGTAGATTATTACTTTCTTGGAATTTGGTAAAGGCCCATGAACCCACTCACCAGGAAATAAAAGCAAGTAGGCACACATACACAAAGTACTGCCTACATTTCAAAAAGGTTCAAAGGCCTCCTGAAGGGCTTCCACAAGCCAACCTAGGAAGTCCTAGACTTGTGATCTTCAACGTCCCACCTAATTTAAAGATCCTCTGTGCCTTGGATCCTCATATCTATATATTAAGAAACCGTATCATCCTAAAATAGGGGTGCATCAAACTATGGCTCCCAGGGCAAATCTAGCCTCTGCTGACTAATTTGTAAATAAAGCTTTATTATAACACAATTAAGCCCATCATTTACACATCTTCTGTGACTGCTTCTGTGCTCCATCGACAGAGTTGAGTGGTTGCAACAGAGGCTGTATATAGCCAACAAAGCCCAAACTATGTATTATCTGGCCATCTACAGAAAATGTTTGCCAACTCCTACTCTAAAGTAACACAAAAATAACTGCAATCACTAGTTGCAGTTCAGTGGCAACTACTAAAGTGGCAAAAATCACTAATTTTTCCATGATACACAAAAGGCACGTGATCTCATACTACACTTAGATGAGGAACTAGAGGAGTCAGATTCAGAGACTGAGAGGAGAAAGGTGGGTGCTGGGGCCTGGGGAAGGGTAATGGGGAGTGAGTGTTTTATGGAGACAGAGTTTCAGTTTTGCAAGGTAAAAAAGAGCTCTGTGCATGAATGTTGGTGATGGTGTCACCAACTGAATGTACTTAATGCCACTAAACTTATGCTTAAAAATGGTTAGGGTGGTAAATTTTATGTTGTGTATTTTGCCATATTTTTTTAAAAAGGAAATCAGCCCTGGCTGGTGTAGCTCAGTGGATTGAGCATAGGCCAGTGAACCAGAGGATCACGGTTTGATTCCCAGTCAGGGCACATGCCTGGGTGGCAGGCCGGTTCCCTGCAGGCTAGTTCCCATCAGGGGACGCACAAAAGGCAACCATACATTGATGTTTCTCTCCTCCCCTCTCTCCTTCCCCTCTAAAGATAAATAAAATCTTGTAAAAAAAAAAGGAAATCAAATTTACCATGCAATACTTAAGAAGGCCTCACAAAACAATGCACACAGCCAATCACTATGCTTTTATCAATAATCACTATATAATAAGCATCATTTCTATTTGATTATTACTCACCCATAAAAGGAGCCAGATGGAAAAATAAATGAGCTGCTATATTCATAAGCAGAAGAGAGTCAAACCATTTCCCTGTCTGAGCACGAACAACAGATAACCAGGCATGTGCTTCAGGTGATCTTCTCACCAGCAACTAGCACTGTGGTACCTGCTTCTTGAACATCTTAGTTACGAGGGGAAATGCAAGGCTTACCAAGTGTTCCAGGCCGTAGTCAGCTTGGGCAACATTAGTGCTGCTGAAAGTGTTTGTTTCGATGATGTCTGCCCCAGCCAGCAAGTAATCCTGCAACAAGACAGTCCTGTCGATGCTGAGTTTTAGAATCCGTCTCCCCCAACAACAAGTATGCCTTTTCATCATCATCGCCCCCAAGCAGCCTCTGACCACTTACTAAGCCTACAGCACTGCATCGGAGGCTAGAGATGCACACAGATGTAGGACTTTCGTAGGAAGGCACATGGTGTAAATAAACACAGCACTTGAATCCAGGCAAGTTCACACACTAAGGTGCCTGAATTGAGTCAGGTTCCCTAGACTGTCTTAGTCTCAGTATCCTCTTTGAAAGTCTTAAAACCCTACTTCACAGGGTGGCTGTATGATGACACAAAACAACACATCAAGTGTCTGGCACAGAATGGGCATGCAACACACTGCAGCCCCCTCCCTTGCCTTCCCAGTGCTTCGCTACACTCTGGTCCCCACTGAGAACTCCACTGCCTCTAGGCCTCGAAGCCGACTGTGCAGCGCCGCCCACCTCTCCCGGCCCCTCTGCAGCAGACCCGCACTCCCACGAGAAGCTCGAGGACCCGGTGCCCTCCTGTTCTCCCTGTTTAAAACCTTTCTTCTCAACTCCCACCTGATGGGCACTCTGGGATCTCCCAACCTCCTAGATTTTCCTGCAGAGAGTGGGCCTAGTCCCTTCTAGCTGATAAAACTCTTTGCAGAAGAGCTGGGCAATGAAAACCAAGATTTACACAAACTTCTTAAATGTCTATCATAAAGAAACAGGTAAATAAACTGCTACATAGCCATTTTATTACATGCCGTGTGGTAGCTAACAAACATTGTGTATATCTACATATACTAACACAAAAAAGATCTCCAACGTACTGCTGAATAGTAAAACAAGACTGATTGATATGTAAAGAAGGACATCTTTTGTATATACGTACATATATACAAACTATATGTGAGTTTTCTAGATATATATGTATACACATACACACACATATCTGTACACACATATACTTATGTAAGTGTACCACAAAGTCGTCTGGAAAGACATATGTCAACTAACATGAATGGTTATCTTGGCAAAAAAAAATAGAACTTTGGAGTAGTTTTAAAAGGAACTTACTCTTATCTGTGGGTTTTATGAGAACAAATTAATTAAAATTTAATTTTTAAAAAAGAGTAAGAAAAATTTCTTAATGGCTAGGAATAAGGAGACTAGTTAAGTAACTGATGATGTATACATAAAATAGATTAATATGAAGTTATTAAAACCATTTTTGGAACATTTAATGTTCATGGTATATAAGTAAAAAATAAAAATTTTAGGATAGGATGGAGTCATATAGTCATAATTTAATTTTTTAAATCCAAATATAGAAAACTAGATTGAAATATAAAGTATGTGAATGGTAGTTCTCTTGGTGTTCATATTACAAGTGGTTTTTATTTTCTCTTTTATGCTTTTCTACATTATCTAGCTAGACCTGTTTTGTTTTGTTTCGTTGTTTTTTTTTTAATATGTGCTGCGGAAGCAAGCACTAAGCCTGCTTTTTTAAACAGTGAATGCATACTATCTTTAAAATTAGAGAAAAAAAATTTCTAAATTCCCACAGATGTCAAGATTTCTACAACACAAAGTTAAAAGGCACTGTCTCTAGTGAGTCGGCCCTCTCTCCACCTTCCCTCGGCACTGCCCCACTCATGGGCCCTGCAGAGGACGCCCCTGTGCCAATCCTATTCTCTCGGACTCAGGGAATGTGTGATCTGGGGCAAGCTGCATAATTCCTCTGCTCCTGTTCCCTCCTGAAGAAGGCCGTCAGAGGAGGACATTAAAAACGGCCCTCATAGAGACTAACAGATGTTTGAAATGGGGTTTCCCATTGGTCCTGGTCTACACTGACGGCACCTGGCTAGTAATGCCTGTGGCAGTGACGGCCAGACGAACTTCAGCAACAAGCGTCAGGGAGCCTTGCACGAAGCAGGATTCATTGTTTACCATTCCAGGATGATGCAGGCACTCCAGGGGCCACACACAGCCAGGTGGCATGGGGCAGGCATATGTGAGCAAGTGAGTGCATGTGAACCTGGAGTTCAGCCTTCACTGAGGTCAAAGTCGGGGTTCTAGGGGTTTCCAAGTTTGATCTTTACCGGCAAATTTAAAACATAAGAGTGGGAATTAGGGTGCATAAAGGGAAGAGCACTGTCACTCAAGCGGTCAGTTACCTAGATTACCCAGAGCTTTCTTAAAGGGGAATTTCAAAGGTGAAAGTGGCCGAGTTCCCTATCTAATTGTTTAGCTAGCAACTGTGTCATACACCAGCCAAAGTGCTTGTCTGAGGCAAATATCTTTGAAACAGATGCCTCTGCAATCAAAAGCTTAATGTCAGGTACTTACACTACACATATAACAGAGAGTCCATTAAACTTAAGTATCAGAGGATCTGATCTACAGTCATTAATTCCACTAGAAATAACTAAGTGTGAAAATAACCCAGCCTTTTTCTGTTCTTAACATGACATGGTTTCTACATTCAAAGACTCTGGTCAGTAAATAGTTTCCCAGGAATGAGATAGGTAGATAGACCTTATTGTATTGTAGCCATTTTTGCCTCATGTACCTATCATGGGAATCTTGTTGTTCTATCTAGAGGCCTGTCTAGTACACAGGACAGGATTTGTTCCTTTGACAATGTTGACTGAGTACTAACCACATGCACGATACTGTTCTAGGCAGTAGCTATTCAGGACTGAAACACAGGGATAAAATGCTAGCCTTAGGAACTCAGACACTAGTGATAATCCACAAGAATAAAGCCACATGGCATGGTATTTGTGTGATTCACCAACTCTATTAGAAGAACTGAGTTTTGTAACCACTCCAAGCAATTCATACCACGATGACATGCCCAGTCTCAATACGCTGGAATTTTTATGAGATTTGACTATATATTTTCAAGGCCTAGCAGAAAAACTGAATTACTATTCTTTCTGCAGAACCAAACTTCTTCAAAGACCAATTTGAAATCTTCCACTACCTACAATTCCCCTTATAACCAAAGAAAAGGCATTCTTAGCTTTTCTTCAATGGAAAAGTACTCTGAATCTTACTTAGAACAAAGTTTTGAACGCCCAGTAAAATGATCCCTTCCACTCGATTAATTACTTGTTACTCAGTGATTTGTTTAGGTAATTTTTCCCCCTAAGAAAAGTCTGAAACACCTATAACAATAAGGCTCCAGAAAATAAAATCTTCTCAATTAAATGATAAATAAGATTTGTTCTCACTGATTGCAGACCAGGGAAACGAATCAAATCACCTATCTCTTCTAGTCATAATTCTATGAAATTTCTATGATCACCTATGAAACAACTCAATGTTTATTTTAACACTTTAAAAGTATAGCAATGCCCAGCTACGTGCTTCTCATCTCTTCTACATTGGCTAGACATATTTATAGGAGACAAAAGCAACAGAATGAAAGAACATGGGATTTCAGCTCAGTAAACCTCTGTCCTACCCTATCAGGCAAGTTATTTAACCTCTGTGATCCTGTTTCCAAATCTAAAAAATGAAAATAACAACTATCTTTTGTTGTGTTTCATCAAGGCTGTTTTGGTGACTTAAGTAATATAGTGGATGTGACAACTAATTTGTCCAGGATTTTGTGGGTTTTTTCACTGGAGGTGAAACACCTCAAAGGCAAAAAACCTACCTTCCTCATGTCCTTACCCTGAATGCTCAACACAGTGCATGACTTTTATTTGGTGTCCAACGCCTGCATTCTGAACAAAGTACCTCTTTCTTCTGAACCCTCCAGAGCACTCAGCACAGTGTTCTGCCCTCAATACATGAAATGGTGTGAAGAACGACAGATTAAAATATATAAACAAGCACTTGGTGACACTTTACCTTATGGATTTGATAAATGACATCAGGTTGAGTTATACTTAGAATGTCATTGTTGCCTTTCAGTGGCCGGGCGTGATGCTGAAATTCCTGACCCCGGAAGTCTTCTTCACTGAGCTTGTGCTGCTGGATCATGGTTCCCATCCCTCCATCCATCACCATGATCCTCTCCTGCAGAATGGCTTCAATCTCATCCTGCAGGGTTTTCTTCATGCCTGCTTTAAAGAAAGTGAAAATATGACTTTAAAAAATGAAAGGGGAAAATGCTGTGTGGAGAGGGAGTTTAGATAATGTATATCCATTCACAATAGAGTTAACAGGGCTCATAAAAAATATGTTCATGGCTCCACGACATTGGAAAAAATGCTGCGCAAAAATGTTTTCATTAAGCTGTTACAATGCCAAGATTATACATCACACAAATCACCAGTGAAGCAACAAACAGATGTTAAAGCAGGCTGTAGTTACCGTTCCAAAGAGGAGGAAAGGGCAACAATGAGCCAAGTGATGCAAGGCCAGCCAAGCTGCCAAGACGCCTTCAGGGCTGACTCTGCCTCTGTTAATTCTGTGCACATGCTCCCTTCATAGGGAGGTTTAACCGGGATAACTGAAAATGATCAGTAATTCCAAACTCCATTAAATTGTGAGCTTTGACAGACTTCTCCACCTACTGCAGAAATAAGAGCTTCACACCCCTCTGCTCCATCTATAAAATAACTGGCTAACTAACACCCTGGGATGCCTCAGCTCTACGTCCTAACGAATTTTGTGGCCAACCTCATAAAAGTCCAGTGGGCCATGAAAAAACAACATGTAAACCTGCAAGCTCTCAGTCCTATTCATACTGGGGCAGAAGGCAGGAACGGCATGTTTGCAAGTGAGGAAATGAACATTACTCTGGCAGACAGAAGGCAATACTCAGTGAAAAAAATAAAACGCAGAGTTTCAAATGGGAAATTAAAAAATTAAAAACTTTAACTTATATGCCCAGTTGAATTCCTTTCTTTTTAAAAGAATATAGCCCTGGCTGGTGTGCCTCAGATATCTGAATGCCAGCCTGTGAATCAAAAGGCTGCTGGTTCGATTCCCTGTCAGGGCACATGCCTGGGTTGCAGGCTGGGGCCCCAGTTGGTGGTGTGTAAGAGGCAACTGTTTCATGTTTCTCTCCCTCTCTTTCTCTTTCATTTTCCTCTCTAAAAATAATGAAATCTTAAAAAAAAAAAAAGGACTATAGCTGCAATCCACCCTGAAATGAGACTACGTGAGCCTAAATGGGTGACTGATTCATCGGATTGGTTGGGGAACACAGTGTGATTGTGGGGGGATGAGGTCGTATATTTGTAATTTAATTAAAAAACTATCTAAACTTTCTATGGAAAAAAGGCAGTATTTTTCACGATGAAATATGTCCTTGGTCCGTTGGTACCATATTAGTTACATTTCTTTGTCCTTCTATCTCCTGCACTGAGTAAGTGCACACGTTAGTCTGAAAGGAGAAACTGGCACGAGGAAGGCCACGCCTCCCCCGTCCTGGTCCACCTCGCCGGCATTTGGCATTTTCTACTCACTGCAAATCCGACAGTGGAGGGTGACTCTGCTCCGAATTTTCTTACAAAGTCTAAGCATTTTTCCATGGGGATCGCACTGTATTTACTTTTCAACCAGAAATATAAACTGTTCTCATACTTTAAGACAGTTCACTATTTACCATGAAAAAAGCCCTGTCCCCACACATACAAATTCCAAGATCTTGGTTCCAAGAATCATCATACATGTGAGAGATCAAAGTTTTTTTTTAATTCTAAACAAAACATCTGATTTTTATGAGAAATTTGACAAACTTATTCTATTACTTATGTGAAAGACTAAAAGCCCATAAAGAGCTAAATTAATTTTGAAAAAATAGGAAGAGGTTACTAAATCCACCAAATGTTATAATATATAATGAACCCCTATCACAAAATAAGTAATGTACAATATAGAAAGTCTGCATTACTCAGAAGAGAGACTTCTTATGACTCAAAAAGCTCAATCTGTAATGTTTTTAAAAAATAAATTTGATTACATACAAACTAAGAATTTCTGTTAAAAGAAATTCACCACAGTGGATAAAAAAAGGCCGTTGAACATAATCTACAATGGCCATAAAAAAAATGAAACCACACCATTTTTGACAGCACAGATGGACCATGAGGGTACTTGTGCTAAGTGAAATGAGTCAGTCAGAGAAAGACAAATGCCAGATGATTTCACTGACATGTGGGATTTAAAGAATAAAATAAATGAACAAACAAAACAGAAACAGACTCAAAGATACAGAGATGAGATTGATGGTTGCCAGGTGAGAGGCAGGATTAAGGGCCTGGGTAAAAAGGCAAAGGTATTAGGAAGTACAAGTCAGTAGTTACAACATAGTCACAGCGATGTAAAGTACAGCGCAGGGCACAGAGTCAGTCATATTGTAATAACTAAGCATGGTGCCAGGTAGGTACTGAAAATATTGGAGGGGGACACTTTATAAAGTATATCAGGGGTCCCCAACCTCTGGGCCTGTTAGGAACTGGACCAAACAGCAGGAGGTGAGCTTGAATGTAATGCGTGCTGGAATCATCCCCAAACCAACCCTCCTACCCAGTCCGTGGAAAAATTGTCTTCCATGAAACCAGTCCCTAGTGCCAAAAAGGTCGGGGACCACTAATAGTACATGATTATCTAACCACTGTGTTGTACATCTGAAACTAATACAAAATAATATTGTGTCTAAACTTTAATAAAAAAATAAAATTTAAAAAAGTTTTAAAAGAAACTCACCACAAACAAAATAGATTATAAATTGTAGAAACATTTTACGATGTCTACAATTGCAAAGGACTAATATATATAATGTACAAAAGGAACTTCTACAAATCAATAAGAAACCAAATAGAAAAATGGGCAAAAGATATGAATAGGCAAGTGAAGGGAGGGGAAACTATAATAACCAAGGAGTAGATGAAGTGATACTAAACTAATTAACCATCAGAGAAATGTGAATTAAAACAGCACAACAACTTACATCCAATTTACAGATGGGCAATAATTACAAAATTGGATAATGCCAAAGAAAATCCGACCCCTCAAGCATGCGTGTTGGCATGCAGACAGCCATTCTGGAGAGCAGCCTGGCAGATTTAGTAAAATTAAGAATGCAGAAAACCTAAGCAATCTCACTCCGGGTGTATTTCTCAAACTCTCACAGACCCACAGAGACCACCCAACGACCTAACAGGGTGATTGTTGGGATGGCAAGTTGGGGACAACCTTGGCTGGGACCCGGCAAAGTGAATACTGAGTGACGAAGTCGGCAATGGTTAACTACCATGAAATTATTTACATAGACTAAAAATACATATATACACAAACTAGAGTACAGAGAAACATACAAATACGTGGACATATTTGAAACAGGCTACTTAGGGAACAGCAAATACATAAAAGGGAAACCTAACAAATCAAGTTATAAACAGGAATTGCACGGATAGAATATAAAACTCCTCTGCAACTGAGGTCCTTCAAACGCCCACTGCTTCTACGTGTTCCCACATCCTTACTTATCCTATCCTTAGTGTAAGATGTGTTGGTTTAAAGTAAGTGTTCTCTGTTCTCGGCCTTGGCCAGGGGATTATCTAACAGGGACTTCTAACTGCACAGAACCCTCTCACGAGAGGCAGTCGGGGCCAGCGGTCATGGAAACGTCTCTTCCAGGAAGAACCGCCACCCAAACCCTACTACTTATCAGGACTCAGCCGGTTATGTCCGGAACATTGTACACGTCTTGGAGCAGACTCTCCCGACATCTTTTCCGTGAACCCGGTATTGCTGTTTAGTGCTGCAGTCACCCAGTGAGCCGAGGCATCCCCGCCAAAAAGAAAGCACGTGTTTCCTTTCTAATTAAACGGGGAGGGAACAGCCAGAAGTCCCAAATTAGAGACAGGATTCAAATAGCTATACGATACCCTATGAGAGGGACAGGCCTTACTCCCCGGCAGCAGGGATAAGGCGTTGCTCCATCCCTGTCCCACTGATGAGGGCCCTGCTGCTCTGTCCCCATTACAGTTCCTCGTTGCTGCACGTCCCAGTGGAGGTATCTGCACGGGCTCCAACCAGGATGACCGCAGAGACCCACAGCTGTCCTTCCCGTAAAGTGCAAATCACACTCAGTACCGGCTAGTGTTTTTCTCAGTGGTGATCCCAGAAGGACGAAGTCAGAGTCACCTGAGGTCTCTACTCCCCATCCCTACCAGCTGAGCTCGTTAATGTGTTTTAATAGTGATCCAGTGCGGCTGTTATTTCAAGAACGACTGCTCAGACTCTGGAGTGCAAAATAAATACTCACAGTTGTTTAAACGGGCCTCTGGGTTTCCTCACCTGCCCTCAGCACCTGAACTATCTTTGGCTGAGCACAGTAGGTGCTCAGTAACTACCCACCGAATGAGAACGCCAAGTCAGGCAAAACTGCCCTCTGAAATCGGCTGTCAAAACGCAAAGTTCTTACTCAGACATTAGCAGTGTGTTGCCCCACCAAGAAAAGAGGTGTGTGTTCAGGATGTGACAGCCGGTTTGCCGGGGGAGGAAGAGATGCCCGCGGGCAGGGACGAAGTGCGGGCTGGGAGGGATCGCAGGCTAGCGAGCAGGAACTGGATGCCGCGGGCGGGATGCTGGCAGGGGAGGGACGGGGTGTTGGCCGAGGAAGGAGCGGCGAGACACGTGGATACTCCGGGAGCCCACAGACGCCGCCCATCTGCTCACGAGAAGCTTGCGGGGCGTATGAGGGTGTGAGGTCACCACCAAGCGTCTGGGAGCGCACAGCCTGAGTGGAAAGCACGGCACGCGAGGCCACACAGAGTGTTACCCGAGGGCATGCGCTCCTGTTGCGGGGGGGACATGCCGCCGCGTCTGCAGCTCCTCCTCAGGCGCGGGGCGCAGCGGGGAAGTTTCCACGGCAAACGGCTGAGAGCGGCGCCGGCCAGCGCAGGGCGAGCCGCGGGGAGGACCTGAGGACCACGGAGTGCACTAGGTGGACCGAAGCCAGGCCAGGCCCTCCCTGCCGAGACAGACTCCTGAAGACGCAGAGAGATTCTGCGGCAACCCAGCAGCCGCGGAGCCCCGCCCTGGGGCTGTGATTGGTGTGTGCGAGCTCTCCGCCCTAGTATTGGCTGTAGGTCTCAACCAATCGCTTCAGTGTCGCTCCAGGGTTCTCTGGGAGATGTAGTCGGTAGAAGAGGGCTAGGGAGAAGGTCCTGTGGTCCTGCCTCCGGAACTGCGGCCACATGGCCACAGCTTGTGCCAGCTGGGGTGGAGGCCGACGCTGACCCAGCACGGGGTGCGCTGTTCCACAGACGACCAGGCGCTAGTCTGGTATTGCCTGTGGCTGGGTGAGATGCATGCTAACGGCCTCTAACGGACAGTAAACGTTTATTTGCTCTTATCATGTGTAGGCCTTGGAATGCAGACCACCACCTCCGCCTCAGAGGAACTCAGGACTTAGACAAGACTGATAATTGAGCAGGAAAGTAGATAAAAGTGTGCCTGCAGTGTGCCAAGGCAGCTGCAGGACCCCGGGGTGTTAGGGGAAACCTCTGGGAAGAAGCTGGGTCTAAAGCAGCGATTTTCACCCTTTTTCATCTCATGGCACATAAACTAATTACTAAAATTCTGTGGCACACCCAAAAATATATATTTTTTACTGATCTGACAAAAGTAGGTATAATTTTCGCCAGATCAGTAAGTGAATCTGAATACTTTTGATTCATTCACACTGGATAGCTATTGTCTTTCTTGGCTGTTGTCATTTTTTAAATTTGAAAATCTAAGGGAAAAGAGGGCAGGGCGCCCTGACAAGTAGTCAGGTATTTCATGTGAAAATTGTCGCGGCACACCAGAGGACAACCTCTGGCCTAGAAGGACAGTGTGTGCCACACTGTGCCAGGCAAGGCGTGCCAGCTGGGAGGAGGGCACCACTCAGCACTTGAGAGAATTTGAAAATACAGCACCGAGGCTGGGCAGGGTAGATGGGAGGAAAAGCAAATCTAGAAAAAAATAAAATTGAGACCAAATTAAGTACAACTTTGCATGCCGTTCTTATTCTATATTTAATTATATTTTAATGTCTTAGTCTACAAAACCAACAGTAATACTGTGAGTAGCATTCTTAGCAAAGATGGTCATGCCTGGGGGGTGTCAGGGGAAGGCAGAGTAAGTAGTAAGAGAAAATGAAACAACAGTGTAGGATGAATGAGATGCCCCTTAATAACTGAAGACCCTGATTTTAAGGGCTAGTTTTTAAGTTCTCACCAATCTCACAAAGTTTTTTGATTTGTCTCTTGAAAAATTAATCTTTCAGGCAGTTAGTCATTTACTATCCCTTATCCTAGCAGAAATTCCAGGAACTGTGAATCAGTCTTTGCTTTCAGAAGGTCATCAGAAGTTTACTTCTTGGCTAAAACTGACCAAATCCAGTATTTTCTCAGTCATAAAAGGGTAATAAGATCAAAGCAATACATAGTGCCTAGAGGAGCAGTGGCTGCCTATTTAGTACACAAATTCACAACTTAAATGAGTCCCGGTAATTCTGTTATGGGTTGAATCATGTTCCCCCAAAACAGTATGTTGTAGTCCTAAACTCCAGCACTTCCAAAATAAACTTAATTGGAAATGAGGTTATTGTAGATGTACTTAGTTAAGATGAGATCCTACGGCAGTAGACAGGACCTTTAGTCCAATGCGACTGGTATCCTTATAAGAAAAGGAGAGACACAGGAAGAAATAACCATGTGACAGTGAAGGCAGAGACTGGTGTGATGTGCCCACAAACCAAGGAACCCACAGATTGCCGGCAAACATCAGAAGCTAGAAGAGATGAGAAAGGATTCTCCCCTGTAGGTTTCAGAGGGAGCACAGCCCTGCTGACGCCTTGGATTTGGACTTCCAGTTTCCAAAACTGAGGCAATACATTTCTGTTGTTTCAGGCCACCCATTTTGTGGTACCGTGTGATAGTAGCCCTAGGAAATAATACAAATGCATCTGTAGATGGGGCGGGAACACAGAAGCAAAGCCTCCTTGCTCTCTGTAGGAGAGTGCCTACCGCCTTGTTTGGCTAGCTGGTGCCCCACCTGCACCTTCATCCTCACCCTCGGTCAGCTCCTCCCACACAAACCCATTGTGAAGAGATAATACTTCATCCAACTGCTCAGGGGGGTGTGGCTTCTTTCCCAGTAGATTTGTCTTCCTGATCAGCAAACCTCACTATCCCACTCTCATTGTGGCCAGTGGTAAATTGGCATTCCAGCTTTATATGCTGTTCTATGGGCTTGGTTATGAATGTTAAACCCATTAGGTTGCTTGTGTATCCTGCTAGTCCTAAGAATATTACCTGAGTCAGTTCTGGAACAGGCATTTCTGCTTCTGGGGCCCATCGGGATGACCACTGGCTTTCCCCAGAAGACCCTGGACTTTGCCACAGAGCTGAGCCCACCACCTCCTTTTCTAAAATCTTTTCATAATCTCAAGATTTAGACCCACCCACCCACCCAAAGTCATGTTGTGATTACCCCACAATGAATTGTACTAAATGAGCCGAGTCTGTTGAGTCTGGGATATATACTTGACACCAAGTACAAGGTAATAAGGGTGAATGTAAAGGAACTTTGCAGTTACTTTGTCACCAACAGCCCCCGGAGGCCTTGCTCCCCCTTCTGCACTGAGTGAAATACTCTCTCTCTTTGTAGGACACGACACCCAGAAGGCTCAATTGGCTCGATTTCTGCCATCTGCTCCACTGACTCCCAAAGCATCCTTGTTTTTAAAATTGATTTGAGAGGGAGAAACAGCAATTTGTTGTTCCGCTTATTTATGTATTCAGTGGTTGATTCTTATATATGCCCTGATGTGGGGGGGCCACTTTTCCCAGAAGTCCCCCCATCTGCCACGGATGAAAGTAAACATTGCCAAGACATGATCTGCTTGGGGAGGAGAGGTGGCTGATTACTCAAAAGGGAAGGGCCCCGAGCCCCTTCCGCCAGGGGCTTTTATTGGGTTGTAATACACAGGAGTACAGGGCAGCAAGGATCAAAGAGTAAATAACATTTCAAAGAAATCTGAGGGCTTAGTCTAAGTCAGAGTCTGTCAGGATGGGAGTTTTGCAGAAACTTTAGGGTTTCTTGCTCGGACCCTTAACATGTGAATGAAAGCACTCTTAGCAAATCAGGTTTCACAGGATTTTGAGGGGTTCTTTATTCCTCAAAAATATGCCAGATTTAGACTTCTGCCAAGATGGAGGTGTAGGTGGAAACACTGTACCTTCTTGCACAACCAAGTTTAAAAACAACAAAGTTTTAGCAACAAAAATTCAGCCAAAGCACAGAAAATTGAACTATACGCAAGTCTGACAACAACAACCCCTTCAGCCAAACTAGTAATAGGGACAGAGCCAGCAGTGGAGCAGGGTCGGGCAGAAAAGATCCACCAGATGGACCTGGGCGCACAATCCAGGGACGCAGGCAGCCATGGGTGGATCCTAGGTGTGGACTAGCAGCAGGCGGACCCACTGAGGGCTGACCGCAGTCACAGGTTCGCGTGCAGATAACCAGCGAAGCAGCGAGCAGTGAGACAGACTGTGCAAGCCCTAGCATTGGGAAGCAGCAGAGGGGACCGCTATTGTCCCTCTCTGACCCTGCTCCCACATACAGCACCACAAACCAGTGACCTGGCCCCTCTTTGACCCCACCCCCACATACATTGTCACAAACCAGCAACCTGGGTGGCCCCGCCCTGGTGAACACCTAAGGCTCCGCTCCTCATATTTAACGGGCACGAACAGACCAAAATATTATGGCTCAAGAAGAACTCGAAGTCCCAGAGCCCATAACTCTAAGCGACAAAGAAATGGCCAAACTTTCAAATGCACAATTCAAAACACTGGTGATCAGGATGCTCACAGAACTGGTTGATTTTGGTCACAAATTAGAGGAACAAATGAAGGCTAAACTAAGTGAAATAAAGGGAAATGCACAGGAAACCAATAGTGATGGAAAGGAAACTGGGACTCAATTCAAGGGAGTGGACCAGAAGGAAGAAAAAAATGACCAAACAGAAAAGGATTCAAGAATTCAAAAAAATTAGGAGAGGCTTAGGAACCTCCAGGACATCTTTAAACACTCCAACATCCAAATTATAGGGGTACCAGTAGGGGAGGAGGAACAGCCATTAGTGGAAAACTTATTTGAACAAATAATAAAGGAGAACTTCCCCAATCTGGCAGAGGAAATAGACTTCCAGGAAATCCAGGAAGCTCAAGAGAGTCCCAAAGAAGTTGGACCCAAGGAGGAACACACCAAGGCACATCATAATTACATTAGCCAAGATTAAAATGAAGGAGAGAATCCTAGAAGTAGCAAGAGATAAGGGGACAGTCACCTACAAAGAAGTTCCCATCAGGCTGTCAGCAGATTTCTCAAAAGAGACCTTACAGGCAAGAAGGGGCTGGAAAGAGGTATTCCAAGTCATGAAATCCAAAGACCTACATCCACAATTGATCTACCCAGCAAAGCTTTTATTTAGAATGGAAGGGCAGATAAAGTGCTTCTCAGATAAGATCAAATTCAAGGAGTTCATCATCACCAAGCCCTTATTATATGAAATGTTAAAGGGACTTATCTAAGAAAAATAAGATAAAAAAGATGAACAGTGAAAGGACAGCAAACTCACAGTTATTAACAACCACACCTAAAACAAAAGCAAACTAAGAGGACAGCTAGATCAGGAGCAGAACCATAGAAATGGAGATCACGTGGAGGGTTAGCAACAGGGGAGTGGGAGAAGGCGAAGAGGGGAGAAGTTACAGAGAATAAGTAGCATAGATGGTAGGTAGAAAATAGATAGGGGGAGGGCAAGAATAGTATGGGAAATATAGAATCTAAAGAACTTGAGACACATGGACATAAACTAAAGGGGGAGGGAATGGTGGAGGAGGGGTGTGCAGGGTGGAGGGGAATGAAGGAGGGAATAGAACAACTGTAGTGGCATAATCAATAAAATATATTTTAAAAAATATGCCAGATTTTTCCCCCAGGATCCACTCTGGCAAGGCAAGGAGCTGCACCCCTCCCAATCAGGTATTCAGGCTTAAGGGGATTAGAGCCAGGAAGTGCTTCTCCCAGAGGACATGGGGACTCGGGCTGTATCACATAGCCAGGGAGCAAGGGTCCATTGCTTGCTCTTTGTTGCAGCCCCCCCCCCCAAGTCCTTCCATGATGGCCTCACAAGTTATTGAGTCTGGCTTAGGTTGCTCCTCACTGTGAGGAGACTTACCAGTCATGGACTTCTGACCACACTTTGGGGGCAGGGAGGAAACTGAGGCAGCATTTGCTACCAGAGACAAGCTTTGTCTCCTGTGGCTCGAATTCCAGAGACCACTTACTCATCCTTAGCCATGGGGGGTAGAGTTACAATTCCTGAAACCAGGCAGAGTGGTCTACAACACCCCGACTAGGGGTCAAACCCATAACCTTGGCGTATGGAGGAGACACACCGCCTAAGTGCAGGCCAGGGCCCCCAGGCATTCTTGATTCCCAACAGTTCATTCACCTTTGACCTGGTTAATTACACCAGCACCTGAATATAGACATCACTTGACTGAAAGGAAATGCAAAAATGAGTTTATCTAATTACATAATAATACCAGGTATCAAATATTGAACACAATGTCTCATTTAATCTTCATTTTATAAAACAGGATTCATGTTCTTGTCCACATTTCAGAGGCAGAAATTAAGCAAGAAGAAAGTGTTCCATTGTTCATACAACCAGAGAACCACGGAGTGGGGACCCCAACAGCCCGATCCCAGAGCCTAACACCATAACTTATGGGTTAAATAAACGTTTAATCCCCAATACTATGAATATCAGTATTCAGGAAACAATTTTTGTGGATTTAATTGTAAGGATTACTTTTAAACTTTTTTAGAAAATCCAAAGTGCGGAGTACTTTGTGTTTATGGGCTTTTTTATTTGTTTGTTTTTCAGTTTTGCCTAGGAATACAGCAAATTATTTTTGTTTAATAAACAGGAATGTGGTACTTAATGAGCTTCAGGTGGTGAACTGGGGGCTAAATTTGCTGACTGCTAATCTATCTTACTTTAATAATGAGGTACAAGAAAGGGAAAATGTTTTGACAAACACTTTTAAAGTCTTGTCTTTGAATCCTGCAAATTTACATCATAAACATGGAACTGTTGAGATCTGGGAAATTGAGAACATAGCCTGACCACAGCAAAACAGGAGCAAGGAACAGCATGCAAACAAAGGCTGAGCAGACAGCCTGCAGTATGTGAGTTCCCTATTTAGAGCAAGATAGGCAGATTGTAATCTGTTTAGTTTTGAATTTTGAAACCCCACCCTGTTCCCACGTGCGGTCCCTGTCAGCAAATAGCTAACTGCCACGTCTGCTTCTGTCCAAGGCTTGCTTGCTCGTCCCTATATAAGGACTTAGCTGTAAGCGCTCGGCGCGGCTCTCATCTGCAGCCCTTTTGGGCACCGTGTCTCCGGACACCCCGAGAGTTCGCCCCTGCGCAGGTTACGCTTGGCCAATAAAATAAGATCAAAACCCTGAAAGGTCTTCGAAAATTATTCTCACGTCTGGTGGATATAACAGAACCAAATCAGAAATAATGTTTAAATTGGAAATAGTTTACTGAGAACAAATTCTTTTCTCCAAAAAGAAATTGATTGATGTTCAATGCTTATTTTTAATGCTATTGTTCATCAAATGAAACTGCGGGGGTTCAGAGCTGGCCCCTCCAAGATGCGCTTCTGTGGCATGCGGATTGTTTTCTTTTTTACCCACACGTATGTCCGGACAAACTTCTATTTACCAAAGATCTTTTCCTCTCATCATCCTGAAGTGACCCTTGGAAGCCTCCGAGGCAGCTTCCCTCATCCCTGGCTCAGAATGTCTTACACGCCCATGTTCCCTTTCTGTCTCTGAAACTTCCGTGCATGTGGGGTCTCTGAAATCATGTAAGTGCAGTTCTCATACATATGTTTTAAATTCGGTCATTTCCTGTTGTTGATCTGTCTCATGTCTGTTTGATTATCAGACCAAGCAGAAAAACCTTGAGGACAGAAGAAAGTTTGTTCCTCCCCACAAAACAAAGTTATTATTTTGCTTTTGTTTTCCTTTAAAGGACAAGTTTTAAAATAAAGATGACTTGAGAGAATCAAGTGAACTAGCCAGTATTGTCTTCTGGCCCTGTCTGGAAGGGAAGTGCCAATGAAATAATCAAGTTGAAACCTGGAATTTCTATAGCATTTGGGACACAATTCAAAGTCATTAAAAGGTAAGAGTTTTTGGTACACTGGCAATTAAAGATCAGTTGTTGAAATCCTATGACTTGTGGAGTATTTATTTAACAAATATTTATTGACACTGTCATGTACCCATCACTGGAGTTAAAATTATGAGACAAGCAGACCCAGGCCCTGCAGCTTAGAGGTCAGGACAAACGAGAATCCTCATGTTATGATAAAGAAAGGTTAGAGGAGATTCTATAGAAGGAGATTCCTCCTCCGTAGAGGAGAATCTCTACAAGCTCATGCTGTTGTTATTGTTGGTTTACTGATGAAAAACCAAAGGCAAAGGTTGGCTGGTCACCTTGGCCAGATGGCTCACATGGTTCGAGCATCATCCCATACACCAAAAGTTGTGGGTTCGAGACCCAGTCAGGGAACATACCTTGGTTGTGGGTTCCATCCCCGGTTGGAGGTGTGTATGGGAAGCAAGTGATGGATGTCTGTCTGTCTCTCTGTCTATCTGTCTCTCAAATCAATACACATATCCCTGGGTGAGGATTTTTAAAAAAATGTTGGCTGGTCAGAGTGCACTGGTTATTTACAAGTGATCGATCACAGCGAGTCCCAGATTTCTTTATTCCTGCTCCACTCCCACTGCTTCACTTGACTGACCTGGAAGAAAAGAAAAACACACAAAAGAAATTAAACAACTTGCCCGAGGTCACACTTGTAAGAGCTGGGCCTCAAACCTGGGAACGCTGGAGTCAGCATTCCTGCAGGTAGGTGCTCACTCACCTGACCCTCCCTGGGAGCAGCTGACTGAAAGGGCCTTGCACCCGATAGCTGAACACGCCTAATCCCTTGCAGTTTCAACTGTTACTCAGATTTGCTGGCCTTCGTGAATTATGCAATGTAATGTGTAGCTTACTGCTTTTGTAAATGTGTGTGCGTATGCATCCTAAACTCTGGTGTTCGGGAGTAATTAAATAAAGGTCATGTATAAAGTTAGTAAGTAATTCCGTTAATTTTGGTAGACATACTAGTGAAACTTTTAAAATGTATTCAATGAAAGTATAGATTCTAAAAATTCCTTAGTCGTGTATAAATTTTGTTTTGTTAACATGAAATAGAACATACCAAATATTTTATAAAATAAAATATAATAAGTTCACAATTGTAACGGGAATAGTTTGTGTGCTCAGACAGGTATGTTCTCAATACCTTCTTGTCTAATATGCACCGAATCTAAAAGAAGTGTAAAAAATTAGCACATGTTTTGTCTAATGAAACTAGAAAGCAGGGGCTGCCTTGTTCTGTACGGCCACCTGGGGTTCTGCTGCCCACCACGCATGAAGTCCAGAGGCAGAGGTTTGGTCAGAAAGGAAAAGGATCTTACTTAAAGGCTATCCAATTTCGGAAGAATAACGGACTTCTGACTCAAACCCCATTCCCTTTAATACCCGCAAAGGCAAATAATCCCTCCACCTCTTGCCAGTTCGGTTCAATTATGTGCCTGGAATCCCTTCTTCCAATGAAAAACACTCCCCTTTGGGAAATAGAGGCCGCTTAGCTGGCGCCCAGGCGCGGTTCCGCTCCAGGCGCCTATTGGCGTCTGTAGGCCCCCGTGTCCCCCTCGCGGCGTGCTGCCCTTTCCTCTGGCTGCTGCCTGCCAGCACTGCTGCTGCTTCTCGTGCGGGGAGGGGCTTGCAGCCTGGCCACAGGATCTCCAGGACCTGTGGGACCCTAGCCCCGGACTAGGATAGTGAGGGGGAAAAAAGAGAGGGAGTTTCTACGCGAGCTCCGTTTTAAATCTTTTGCCCCCAAATCCTATGTGCCATGAGTGTCCAACTTGTTAGCCAATTACGGCTAATGTCTACCAATCGCAGCAGCCGGCGCAGCGGCTCTGCCCCTCCTGCCAACTATCACGATCTGCAAGAAAGCAGGAGGGATTTCTAGGCATGTGGGGCACAGTGCCTCTGCCCAGTGGGGTGTCACACGCAGTTTGTTTACCCTCACCTGGGGGCATGGCACATCCTGCTGTGGCTTCAGTCTGCCACCTTGGAGTTTCCTGCGACCCTTCCCCCTTCTGTGGGGAAGACCAGCGCTCTCCCATCTGGAGGTTCCCTTCCCCACTCCCTAAAGCACAGCCTTTGTGGGGGATCAGGGTCGCAGGGGATCCCCTGCTCCCCAGGGATCTGGCCAGACCCCCCTGTTACAGTCTCAGAAAGCATTCCCACACTGGCCTGGGCTGCTTTGGGGGTTCAGTGGTGCCCCTCTAATCAGCTTTGTTCGTGAGAGTGGTTGACAAGACTGTGCAATACATGATCTGATTCGTTTCAGATGGTTCACGCTGTTGATGCTCTGACTCTCTGTAACCTCCCTCAGGGGCAATTCTTTCTTTCTTTCGAGAATAATCAAGGAATGGAGAAGGAAGTCAGGAAGGGAGGCCTGGCTTCTCTGCCACCCCAAGACTTTATAAGCCACATGTCTGATTTCAGAATGTCCCGACTAGGGTCCACATGCCAGTTAACCTTCAGCAGAATGATGAATAAGACAGGAAAAGATAGAAAGTTTAGGGTGGGAGTGCAGTGCCTTTGTTAAGCATGCCCCCAAATAAGCACTATTTCAGGTGGCCTCTTCGGTGCCTGGGAATGTTTTACACCCTAGGTCAGCACACCTTTTTGTGAGATTTAGAATGGGTCGAGAGCAGTCTTTTCTTTTGAAAAGTGGGAGAAGGATGCTTGTACAAGCAGAGTGGCAGCAGAGACCCTATGCTAACAGGAAGGAGCACGTGGGGAAGTCAAAGGTCTAGAAGTGCACTGGAAGCATCCACTTCTGCAAAGCACTTGGACATCTTCCCGTGCACAGGTGCTCTTGCTAGAAGACCACTCCCCTCAGCCACGCATCAGTCTGAATTCCTTCCCTCCTTTCTCCTGCCACTGGCCTGATGACCTCCACCTTTTCTCATTCCTGCGGGTGCTCCTCAGTGCCATTCACACTCACACAGACTCGCACCACTGTCCCTCCGGTGTTTACTACCTGCCATGTGTGGGTCCTGTGCTAAATAAAGGATGCAGGGATGAGACATGTGCCTGGCCTGGGTGACCTCAGCCTAGCAGGGGAGGCTGACCAGCAAAGCATCACTCCTGGGCGGCATGTGGGGTGCTCACGGCAGGGGCAGGGACAAGCTGCACAAGTAGAGGAGATTAAGCCCATGAAGGCAGGGAGGGAGGGAAGGCCTCACAAAGGAGGAACAGACTCGGAGAAGGGCAACCACCCCAACATCTGAAACAATGACTGGAAGAAAGGGGGACATTTGGGGAATAACACTGCTCAGGGAATGCTGAGTAGGAGATGCACGTAGGAACCACAGCCAGCCAGGGTGAAGGCAGGTTCCCTGCTGGTGGTGCTCACTGGCACTCGCTGATGTAAAGGCATTTCCTCACATTTGTTGGCATCTCCCATTAGTGAGTCACACAGCAGAGAACAGAGGCTTGAGGGGCGCGACTGTTTCAATTGCCTGGAGCAGTGGTTCTCAGCTTCCCTGCCGACACCTTCTGAACCTCCACCGCTAACCGATTTTTATTTATTTGTTTCTAGAGAGAAAGGAAACAAGGGAGAAAGAGAGAGAAACAGTAATATGTAGTTGCTTCTTGCACGCCGCACACTGGGAACCTGGCCCACAACCCAGGCATGTGCCCTGATTGGGAATTGAACTGTCGACCCTTTGGTTCGAAGGCCGGCACTCAGCCCACTGAGCCACACCAGCCTGGGCTCATGGAGAAATTTTTCAAAGCAGCCTTGGTGAAGCTGATATGCACCTGCAGTTGAGGCACAGGGGTGGACGTGCAGGGGAAACCCAGTCTGGGAAGCAGATGTTTCTGATGATGCCTGGGGACGGGCCCTGCAAATTCCAGAGCAGGGATTTTTTTTTTTTTTTTAGCTCTGTGAGCACTCAAAGGGGCCTGCAGAAAGTATGCAGCCCACAGGGAAGGTGGTTCTGGCAAGGGTGGCCGTTCTTGGTTTTTGCCAGGGGTCACTCAGGTCATCTCAAAATAACAGAATTAAATGTGGACCATAATACCATTTTATTGTCCGTACCGAGTATGCAAAAGTTCCCTTTTTTCCCTCTTCTACAGCTACTACAGGGGTGGGCAAAAGTAGGTGTGCAGTTGTGAATAGACAAAAGTTTATTCTCGTATTATCAGCATGTTATTTATTTGTGTACATAATGAAGGCCAGCAATTTAAGCGTTTATGAGATTGTACCTGAGGGCACTGTGCCACTGTGACATTCTTTTGAGTTAATCAAGTTGTTATAAACATAATATTGTTATTGTTATAAACATAACCTGTCTTTTTCCATTCAAACGACTGTGAGCCTCCTTTTGCCCATCCCCATACTTAAGTAGAGAAGCTTTCTCCATCCCTGCTAACTGGCCTTGTAAACACACATCACGTGTTTATCAGCACATCTGTCGCTTTGGCTTCTTGGGAGCCCCAGCCAGGCACAAGGACTTGCGGGTGTGGCCTGAAGGACCCCCGAGCATTTCATGTGCCCTCGGGGAAGCCTGCCCCGCTGAGGGGGCAACAGGGAAAGACTTTCAGGCTCTGGGGGTCCTTGGTGGGGGCTTCTCACTGACAAGTCTCAACATCTCCAGCTCCCACCTTAAGAAGAATGACGTCTGTCAGTTACGTATTAAGTTATTAATTAACAAATCTAAACAGGAAAAAAAAATCCTGTCTCCTCTGTGCTCCCACCTGAAATACAAAAGCCCCCTGGACAGACAGTGTGGTCACTACGTGGGCTGCCGGCACATGAGCAAGCTCATGGACAGCTGGGCCCACTCAACGCCTTCTTGTCAGATAATACAGGAAACTGGGTGCATTTGCCATCTTGGTAACAATTAGCAACTTCTTAAAATACAAGTTTCTGACTCAGTGTCACGTAGATTTGTCTGCTTTCACTTCAAAGCTGCAGAGAGCACCTGTCCAACTTTCACAAGCACACAGGAACTGGGGACAGGCAGGAAAGAGACCAAGTCACTGCCAGGCACTTCTGTGTGACTGACTAGATGGTGACAGCATTTGCCTGTCCATTCATGTCCTACTAGCCTGGCCAGTGAAAGCTTCTCCAATTCTTTATGCTTCTGATTACTAGTGACCCTGTCCCTCTGATCCAGTGGTTTTCAACTGAGGGTTACGAGAATCCTCCACGGAGGTCTAAGATAACGCAAACGTCCGGGTCTTAACTCAGACCCTCGCAACCTGAAATTGGAGCTAGGGCTCCATACGCACACATTTTTAAAATACCTGCTGGGGACCATGGAGTGATGTCCTAGGTTAAAAATCCCCTCCTAACCCATTCATTACTCACCTCTCTCGGTCAGCCCTCACTCCTCACCCCCAATTCACCCCTTCTAACATGCCAGTCTCTACTTCTTTAAGGAAGGTGAATACTAACCCAAATGACAGTTTTTAAATATGATGGAAAATTTAAGTGAAGAAGTGTATGGTTAACCAAAGAAACTGGTTATTCTTTGAAAAAAAATAAGCAAGGATTCTTTTTTCTTTTACAAATTAAGTTTAATTGATAATTCAGCTTCAGAAATAAAAATAACTTCTAAAATGAGAGTATAAACATGTTTAGTAAGTGTTTTTCAGAGTTTATCCCTTTTATTCATTTATTAGCAGACAGTACTGATCTATTCTCTTGCCTGAATATTATAAAGAAATTAAAATTTTAGGTAGATGAGCTACCCGTACCCATCCTAAAACACTGCAAGTCCCCCCAGTGGCCTCAAAGAAAGAACGACTTCCCAGTTTTTCCACAATGTCTATGGCTGGAATATAGCACCTGTGTGAAGTGAAATAGGGAGTCAGATTTCCCTTAAACGTCACCCAAAGTGTTCGGCATTAAACATAAGGACTTGGGCATTTCAGGAATTTTCTAACTACCAAATACTTAATAAAATGAAGCAAATTAAATGAAATTTATAAAGGTTGAAGGTTCTAAATGGGCCAATGTAGTAAAACTATGAAGTTACCCGACAGTTATGAGTGGAAAATATCACATTTCCAGCTGTTGGTGGAAATCCATAAATATCTGAGAAAACAGACTGTGAGTAACAAGCACATTGCTGCTTTTCTAGTAACACTTGAATTGCTGCTTGCAACTCTTTTTGTTTGTTTACAATCCATTTCCTGATCAGTAAGGACTCAGAAACAGAATTCCTGCTTTATTCTCCATAAGCTGTTGACAAGACAGAAACAGAGAGGGGATTCGTAGCACACAGCAGTTCAAGCACTGGAACAAATGGACATCCGAGAAATCAGACAACGCTAGGAGCACGTGTGGCATCCCCTGTAACAGGCTTCAGGTGTGGACAGTGCTAGGCACAGCACTCATCAGATCAGCATGCAAACCCATCAGTGACCACGCGCCCGGTGCTGGCAAAAGCATCTAGTCATTCCTACTACACAAAGTGAACCTGCCCAAAATATGTAAAGGTCTCTGTTGCTGCTAAGAATAAGTCCTTCCCTAACAACTCCTTCTCCAGGTAAAAAACCAAAGGCATAAAGAAGTTCAGCCCGGTGAGTGATATAGATCAGGGTGCTGGTTTCTGACCCATCTCCTGTTAGGACCTATTACTACAAACACCTGTTTATTTCCAAACAGAGCACGTACCTACAGTCATTTCTTGAGAACCTGTACTAACAAGCAAAGGCACAGAAACCTGAAATTGATACTTACTTCTAAAATTCTCGTTTTACCTAGTGATTCCACCTTCCTCTCTGGCAATCAGACTGACTGCTGTGTTTCCTGAGGTCTCTACTTTAGAGGATGAATAAGGCATCGAAGTCCACTAACTGGACTGCATACTCCTAAACAACGAAGAGTTGACTGTAGTCTCTATTTAAACTCTTTTAAGTACTAAAGATATTTTCGATAGTCTGGTTCTATTCCCTGGAAGTTCCACCTCACAATATTAAATTCAGCTAAAGAGACGATACTACCATTTATACTTAATATTGCTAATCTTTGGATAAGCAAGAAAGTAAAACACTGATACCCCAAACATATGTCCCTGGTGAAAATCACATAAGCATATTAGATACAAGAGTATTTTTAAAGATATCAAACATTTATTTACCAATATTTTTTCCTGGTCTTAAATCTTGGGCATTTTGGAATTTCCCATCTTATACTTTTTTCCTGTCCCTAGCTCCTCCTATTTTTACACTATACTCAAGCAATTTGCTTTGCTTTATCAAAGAAACAAACAAAAAACGCTGATATTTCATTGCATGTAGCTAACAATTCAGAACTAAAGAATCCTATTTATGAAGCACACTGCGTCCTAAGCCGTAGAAACTGAACTTCACCGGTGTTACATTGCCCGGCGTTACTCAGCGGGTAAGCCTTTCCCTTCACTTAACGAGGCTCGTCAGTTTCCACTGCGTGGGCGGGGCCGGGGGCGGGGCCGGGCTGGTGGAGCGGGCTCACAGGTCACTCTCGCCGTACAGCGCCGAGGAGAAGGCGGCGTAGTCCAGCGCGCCGGGCACCGATCCCGGGCCCTTGTAGGCGGGCATGCGGCTCAGGCAGTACTGCGCCTGATCCGGGGGCAGCTCGCGCCGCAGCTCCTCCGCCAGGATGTAGGGCTGCAAGAGACGGGGTTTGCCAGTCAGTCGCGGGGAAGCCTGCAGGCGTAGGGTGTGGAAAGCACTGGGAGCCACAGCCCACCCACTTTCCTCACCCCCATCCGCTGCGGAGGGGGCGAGGGATGGATACTGGGACCCCGCACACGGGCAGCGTGTGACGTGTGTGACTTGTGCATGGGAAAGGGGGGCCGTTTTCCTGCTGGGCTTACTGAAATACGAGAAACAGGCTGCAATGGAGACGTCTGTCTAAAATAAAAACTGGCATTCAAAAATGGAATCTTTTTTAAAAAAAAGTCACATGTCCCACAGGAAATAGGAGAATTCTGGTAAAACAAACTGGCTGGTAAGAGTCACAATAAATGAATAGCAAGTGTCATACTGTGATTTATAAAAGGGATTTGGGGGCTTCGATGAGCCATGGCTTATTACCTCCTAGGCCAGGTGGGCTATCTCACTGCCACTTCCTCCCCATGAGAAAGGATTCATTTTCAAATAAACATTCCCCTTTTTATGACACTTTACCTCCTCTGACTGTGTAAGGGGTTATCACAGCTAATGTGTTCTATTACCCATCTCCCTTTTCGTCTCACCCAAAACACTGGGTAAAAGAATCAAATACCTCAAACTGATTTTATAGCTGCTGAGATGTTTTTTTGTTTGCAGAATGATACAAAAATTCTAGACTTGCAATTAAACTCTTACTTAGTTTTAGACTGTATGTAATGAGAAGCTTGCCAGTTTTTTAACCACTGGACAGCTCCCTAAACTTTGTGTGGGCACAAAGTTAGGGTCATCGATCCCTAAGAGAAGGTCCCAGTTCCCTAATGTCTGAATTGTGTTGTTTCTTCTGAGTCTTACCTACTAACTCAGAATGCAAAATGGGGTGGAACCAGTAAAACACACACACAAAAACTATAAAATACACACTCTTGGTTCCTCCCATAAACTCGCTGAGGCCCAAACTCAAATTTTGGGAGAATGTCTGTGTTTTTCTGGTCTGGGCCAACCACTGCTGTTTCCCTGCCGCTTTCTGGGTTCAGGGCTGCTGTGGAACAAGCACTGGTGCTGAGCGGGTTTTACGGGCAATGCGGTTCCTGTGCTCATTACAAGAACGCAGTGGGCTGGTGCAGGCGCAGAGGAAAACCTGTCAGTGCAGACCTTGTCGGATGCCAGGATGCGGAAGGAGGCGATGACCTGCTCAGCTGTGTCGGTGTCGGCCGTCTCTCTGGTCATGAAGTCAATGAAGGACTGGAAGGTGACGGTGCCCTGTCCGTTGGGATCCACCAGGGTCATGATGCGGGCAAATTCGGCCTCACCCTGCAGCAAGGTTGCAAAGAAACATTTACTTCAAGAGCTCACAACGACAGACAGAACTATTCTCTGGCTCTTCCCTACTGCCTGCATCTTCCTTTGTGTGTAAGAACGTAAGTATTCCTGCACCCCCTTCAGTCCTTGGAACAATTCCCAGCATGACCTAGGTTCTCCATCCAATGGTGTAACAGCTGCTCTGGCTGCAAGCCAGAAGCTCCTGAGTGTCAGGCTTCCTTTCGCCGTGGGACCCATTGTCCTCCAGGGCTGAATAGAAGAAAAGGAATTCAGGGAGAGAGTTGGGCCCTGTCTAGACGACTGAGAAGAGCAACCTGCTAAATAGAAGACAGTTCAGAAGATGGCTGTCATGACTTTTACTTTCAAGGTCTGAGAGGCAGCTCATGTTGAAAATACACATTAGTGGGTAACAGAGAAGTGAGGCGAGCAGTACCATCGCAGCCCACAGGGGAATGTAAGACTTTCTTAGTGACTTATTACTAAAATCTGTTGACCTTGTAAAATATTAGAGGAAACACCACTTAAAAGTCATCAGGATACTATAAGCCACTGAGGGTACACTTTAAATGGGTGAACTGTGTAGTGTGTGAATTATATCTCAATAAAGCTGTTAAAAGTTATCAGGAAAGCTTATGTTCTCTTCCTTCACTAAAAAATATCTGACTGCCCTGGCCAGGTAACTCAGTTGCTTAGAGCGTTGTCCTGATATGCCAAGGTTGCAGGTTCAATTCCCCAGTCAGGGCATATATAAGAATCAATCAATGAATGCATCAGTGAGTGGAATGACAAATTGATGTTTCTTTTCCTCCCTCTCTCTAAAATCTGATCAATTACTAAATAAAAATATATGTTCTAGTTCTATGAAGTTACTTTATATGCTAGCAATCAAGCTTCAAAAATATTATCCTATTCGATGACAACGGACAATCCCAAATGTGCTACTGTCCTTCACAGCAGCCACCTCCTGTAAAAAATCCAAGTTCAATAAAATATCCAACCTTAGTGAAATTTCCACTTCTGCCTTACCAAATCATAGCCCATGGAGATCAGGCAGGCTCTGAAATCCTCATGATCCATCAGGCCATTCTTCCTCTGCCAACAAATATAAACAGACAAGCTGAGACTTAGAGGTAAATGAGCAACTGTACTTGATCCAGGAGACAAAACCCAGTGAGACAGGAGACACCCGGAGTATTGCCAAGAGACTGTGAAGGTCACCACTGACTTACAGGAAAACCGGAGCCAACACAGAGATGTTACAAAATGAATTCTTAAGAAGGGAGAAGGGTGGTGGACAACAGACTGAAAAGAAAAAAGACCACGCATTCAAGAAAGCAATGGAAGGACATACCCAGTGGCATGGAAAAGGACCTAGTCAGGAGCTGACCACTGCCACCCACTGATGACAGAGCATACCCTATACCAGTCTCAGGTGGGATGGAGTGTGGCAAAATTGGCCTTAGCCCTGTCCTGTGAAGGTCTACACAGAGCAGCTTACAGCAGGGCCGAGTGGACAATGACCCTCCCAGCAGAATAAAGGCCAGGCAGGATGCACAGTGGCCCAGGTTCTAGTGACCCGGGCGTCTACCCAAGGGTGTGATGTGGAGCACAGACTGCGCTGAAGACTGCCTTGAGGGTTTTGAGAGGACAGTTAAGGTGCCAGCACCAAATACAAAACTAAAGGTAAGCAAACATTTTTATTATTAGCCAAGCCAATGAATAAGTAGAGGTTCTTTTCTGATGTTTTCATGGTCCCCAAAGCTCACAGCAGAGGTTCCCTTTTCTGTGAATGCTGTTTCTCACACCCCTGTGATCGGCCCACAGTCACTCCCTGCCCCTCTGCAGCGGTCTCCGAAGCGATGCTTCCCGCTGTGGACACTCCTGCCTCCACCGCCCCCCTCGGGCTCTCCTGCCTCCTTTTGGCGGGGTTAATTCCCTGGGAGCTGGGTTTTCTCTCTTCTTACTCTCTGGACCTTCTCTTGCCAGAAATGACCATTAGGTTTCAGCTCTGAAGTCCAGAACGGGATGCCCCACTGCACAGGGCACCTCCAGTTCAGCAGCACCCTTTCCTTGTGTTCTCAAGGCTGAGTTTTCAGGTCATTTTTAATCTTTCCCTTTCCCTCAGCAACCTGTCATTAAATTGTCAGATTTCTGTGATAACTGATCTGTCTGTTCTCTCCTCTTCATTCCCAGAACTCCGATCCCTCAGCTAGGAAGTTCAGGTTCCTCTTCCCTCACATCTGACCCTCTGCTCACTGTCTCTCCCCTCCCCCGTCCCTGCAGCCCCTCTCAGCCACCTCTGCCAGGCACATTCTTCTGAAACCAGCTCCTTTAGACCTACCACACCTACTCTGCACAGCTCCAGCAACATGCCTGCAGGCCGCAGGGTTGGGCCTCTGCTACTCCTGTCTCTCTTTTTTAATGAGAAGAGGAAGTGAAGTGGATTGTGTCCCTGACTTCCCCATGACTTTCTATCAAACTCTGTTTCCCTCCAAGACACATAATGCTTAACATTTAATTCAAACAAATGTTCCAAATTGGAAGGTTCTGCATCGGCCTCCTTGGACTTTTGTTGCAAAGGACAGTCTCATTATCTTGGATTCAAATAAAGATGCATTTTTAACGTGACATGGCCCAAATGAGCAAGAGCTGTCCAACAAGCCCAGAAGGGTTTGTTCAGGAACAAGGACCAATTAGTTCCCACCTTGGAAACCTGACTGTCAATGAGTGAAGTCAGGGCAGTACCACAGCACCTCTCCACACTAAAGCCAAAACCAGGCCAACCTCCATCTGTACAGCCACATATAATTCCTTATTCAGGCCTCAGCCCCGGGTCAGAAGTCTACTTACTGTTTGGGATCTCTAATGGGCCTGCCTTTGGCTAGGCCTGCCCACAAGCATCTTAACCGGTTACTGATATTTGTAAACCATTAGCAGTGTCCCAAGCAAAGTAATGGTATGCCTTTTTTTTTTCATATCTTTGACAAATGGAATGTGGCCTTTATGATAAACAAACTGGGAATTTTCTTATAGATAATTGGTGTTAGTCAATATTGAAATCAAGGTCCACTTAACATTTTATAAATGATCACCATTTGTTGGTGCATTTTCATTAAAACATTTCAAGAGTTGATTTTGTTAATTAAAAAGAAAATTAAGTTTTATGTGTCACAAGAATGGGTTATATTTCTATCACGTACTTTACCTAACTAGTTACTGAGGAAAACTAGCTCAGAGGTTTGTATTAAGTGACCTAAATCCAGCGGCCCCATTTTGTGAAGGGTAAATGTTCACATAGAACCTTCACCAGCTTTGCTGCCAAGTACAAAGGGATTTAGGGCATCACCTGCACACAATAGCACACAATCCTGGATGTCTGTTACCCGGGCAACATCAGAGCTTAGCACACTCCACTGTGGTGTCTATTTCCCTTTGGTGTTAATCACCCCCTGTCCCTGTAGCCCTCCTAGGGCACTAAGACTTAAACTAATAGCACGGGTATTATCTTTGACATATTTGAATGTCTCCAGGACTGCCTTTCAAAGAACTCGAGGGGGACATACCCGGTCAAAGTGGTTGAAGGAGGCTCTGAACTCGTTCATCTGCTCTTGGGTGATGCCCTTGGCGTCCCTCGTCAGGATCTGCGTCTCCACCTCGTTGATGGTTCTGGCAATGGTTGTCAGCAGCAGCTCCCATCCAACACGAATGTGCTACCAGGAGAAAGGAACCATCAGCAGCAGGGCTCCCAGCACATCCGTCTTGCCCAAAGGGAGATAAGTAGGGCTTACTACAGACTTTCTACTCTGTGTTACTCCACATTTTGCAAGATTCTGCAGTGGGAAATACTCAGAAGCAAGGCCAGGGTTCTAACAGTGACCATCGACACTTTGTAAACAAAATACAGAGTGCTCAGTCTCCTTGGCACTAGAAGTATCTTTCCATTTCCAAAGTAGCAGGAGGGGCCCTTGGTTATACCCACTGGCTCCCAGGGAGGCCAAACTGGGTCAAACTGGTAGACATGTAATTTCTGGTCATCTCTCTGAAGCTGTGCAATGACTTCCTGTTGTGATGGTGTTGCTGATGATATCATTATGTAGTGCTTGCTGTGGTTCACAAGCCTTTTCCCAAGTGGTGATGGAAAGATCCCTACCTTCCACACCTGCAGAACTTAACAGAGTCAAACAAGACAGGTGTGGGAGAAAACACCCCAGGTGAGATGGTCACTATCAGGAACAGTGGCACAGGTGTGTGTGGTGACTGTACCTCCATGGTGTAGTTTGTGTGCCTGTTGTCGAAGACCAGGGCCTCCTGGATGAGCTGGTGGTCTCCCTCGAGCTTGTCAATGTTGTTCTTATAGTTGATGATGTTGTGCTCATACTGCTTCAGCTGATTCATCTGGTCCTCCAGGGACGCCGTGATCTGGATGGAGCTCCGGGCAATCTCCTGATGCAAAGCACAGGGGACACACGGGTGAGTGGGAGTCGGCACGCCCACTCTGCTCTGCACACTAGGCTGGCAGCAGCCAACACTGCCTCACTGTCTCAGATGAGGTGGGAAAACGGAAAGTGCCACAGAACAGAACTAGCTCTAGTTCCGGTCCATCTAGCAAAGGGGAAACAAATCAACTAGGATGAAGAAAAACAAAGCAAGAGGGGTAACAAATGGGCCACTCCAGGCTCGGTGCAGAGGAGGCAGCTGCCAGCCACAAGGTCCCTGGATCAGCCACGTGGGTCAGGGCGATGGTGCAGCCTCAGGGTGAGAGGATTCCTTCTGGCTTCAGATGTGCTCCTCTCAGAAGAAAGGTAACACTTTATCACCAAAGGGAGGTTGGGAGAATAAATGGGCCACTACACATCTCCTGGCTGCTCACGGTGATAAAATGAACCAGAAAGCAGTGCTGTTCGAAGATCACTCTGTATTACTTAAAGTTCTGAAAATGCCAAGTGTTTGTGACCCTTCACGTGTCCCTCCTCCTGGGCTGGGGGACGGCTGACAGCCTCGGTCCTGCAGAGGTTAAACTGAGAAAAAGCCCCGCCGTCGTTTTTAATGACAAAGTGAGCAGGTGGCAGCAAGATCAACCTCGTCCCCATGAGTGTGCCACGCCCTGTGATGCCCACAGGCGCACCTGTGCAGAAGCCTGGGCACAACCAGAGCCACGGCACGAGAGGCACCACAGCTGCAGCAGCTCCGGGACTGGCTTCCAAGTCCGAGAAAACTCTCCGAGGGCTCCCACCTACCTCCATCTTGTTCTGGATCCAGGGCCCGATGGCGTTGGCCTGAGCGGCAAACTGGCGCCGCAGGCGCTCATTGGCGTGCTGGCGGGCCAGCTCCTCCTGCAGGGACTGGTCCCGGATGGGCACGAGCTGCTTCACCTGTCAGGGCCCAAGGGCAACAGGCATTAGGGGCCAGCTTTGGTCCAATGGGGGTGACCCAAGGGTGGAGTAATGGTCCAAAGGGTGGGGATGGCAGGGGGTGAGGGAGAGGAAGGGTATGGGATGTAAAGAGAGGAAGGAGTGTGGGAGTCCCAACCCTAGGACTAAAGGGACAGTCCATTCTAGCTTTGACTGCCACCCAGTGCCACCCAGTGCCTGCTTAAGGCTGAGTGCCACGTCCTCTTCCAACCACGTTGTCTGACAAGGTCCGGGCATGGAGGAGTCGAGTTCAAGAAATTCGTCTCCCCGGAGGAGAACGTGGCATCCAAAATGGGTTAACAATTGGCTGTTTTATTTTAATTATTTTACTCTTGCTTCTGAATATAGACATTGTACTGTACTTACTTATTTCTGTGAAAATCACCCAAGAGGAGGGGACAGTTCAGGGGAAAACATTAGTATTCCCCACGGAACTGCCTGAAAGGATGGAAAAATCTCCACAGATTCCCCTCTCCCTTATACAGGGGAGTACAACAGCCAGGGTGATATAATTGTCAACCACAAGGGAAAACATGTCAAGGTGTATAAATTACCCTGGTTTGAGCAACTTAAAGCGATCAGGACCGCCATGGTGTACCAGAACTAAGAAAAATAAGTTAAATCTCTTAAATCAACAGTTAAGGCCAGTTAATAAAGAACCAGGTTATTGTTGCAGACACAGGTTGTGCTGCCAACAGTTGAGGGAATGGAAGAAGAGATTAGGAAGACTTTCCCAGGACTGTTCCCTACTCACAGATACAAAGAGTCTTCCAAGAAGACAAGTAAAAACTATATATACCCCTACCCACAGCCCAGGGATACGGTCGGGACGGTTGAGATGCATCTGCAAGGCAGAGGCAACTGTGGCTGGATTTCCTGTCTATCTCTCCTTACATGTTTGTTTGGGTGATCAAAAGGTGGTGGGATTGTTAGACACTTGTATTTCAGGTTCATTGATTAGCATAATTCCAATGAAGTAGTATAAAATAATGTATTGACCAGAAAACAAAGTCCCTGTATGTCTAAAAGTTGTTGGAGTAATAGCCCCTCCTTTACCTTGAATAAGAATATATATCAATTAGACAGGCAAAGAAATAAGAAAAGCTGGCTAGTTATTACAAACTAAACACATAGAAACAGTTACTAAAGAGTCAGAGTTTATAGCACACAGAGAAACATTTTAGACAGAAAAGGATAGATAGCTAAGTTAGACATCACAAAGGCCTTATAATAAATCTCCTATTACCTCTACTCAATCTAGTGTATCCTTCTGCCCTGTGACAAATTCTGAGAAACTTTAATATACAATAAGATATTCAAATTCTGTACAAACAGCTACTTCTAATTGTCTGATTAATGGCTCTCCTGGTCAAAATAATCTTTGTTTATTATAACTGAATCTATGGGAACTTTCGTATTTTTCCTGGTTATCTTTGTATTGATTTTTTCTGCTTAACTGATCATGCTATACTGCAAATGTTAATCACTACCTAAAATGAAAATATAAAAACCTGCTTATACTTGCAATAAACGGAACACAGCTTCACTGTCCTTTGAGGCGTGCTGTCTGTTACCCATCACCAACGCCTTACCCACCTTAGGGAATCCCTGGACCCTGCTGCGGCTGGTCCGCGGCAGCTGAGTATGTCTGCATTGGGGACTCTGAAATTCCTCTCAGCTGCAGCTCTCACCCCATTGGCCCAGGTCCAGAGTACAACACAGGACTTATGAACTTGAATGAGGGAAAACTGGCATCTTCATTTTCACTCTCTAATTGAAAGTTAGTACTTCCTTGGATTATGAATGTGGGCAGCATTTAGCAATACTGTGACTTTACCGCAATAGAGATCACAGACGTTCTCATATAACATTGGTGATCGCCTGCCTCTCGAAACAGCGCGGCTTCAGCACCCTCAGACCTGCCCTTAGACCTTGGCTTTACCGTGTTAGTAAGAAGCAGATACGTTACTACATCCCAACTTTAAAACATATTTTAATGACTGTAGTTTAATGTAATTTCTTTCTGTTGCAACCTTTAAGTATTTATTTGAATTTACAAATAGTATTATCAGGAAGCATCCACAGGCTTCCCCAGACTGTGAAAGGGTCCAAGACAGACCAAGCCAAGGACCCTGGCTCAGTCCTGTGGGATGTTGGCGCCAGGAAGGCACTGTGCCCGCCTGCCCCTGCATGTCCATCCACGCACGGCCGAGATGCGCACTTTAATGCCATCCTCCACTCTCTCTGAACCAACAGACAAAAGAGCTGCTTGAGAAGTCTGTTTGGTGTCTTCTGCAAAGCTGCTGCTGCAAACAGCATTCAACCTCCCTTTCACAGAAGTCCTTGTGGCCAATGTGCTTTATAACTTAGTGAATGCCGAAGAGTTCGTCTCCCTAGAAGAAATGATATTTCCCTTTTCTCGAGGAATCAGCTGAACACGTTCCCTTTCTTCTTGGCTGACAGAAGACGGGGCTGAGTGTAACGCCCCAGGGAGCAGTGACTCCCTACTGTCCTCCTCCCACGCCTGGTTTTCCCTTTTGCATTGTTTGTAACTACACAACTACTGTGTGTGTGTGTTCACAGCAAGCACCTCACAGCCATGGGACTCACCCCCTAACAACTGTGTGAGCCCACAGATGGCTGTGCTGTAATCTTAACCAGGACAATGAATGTTTCTTCAGAAGGAGACAACAGGTTCAAATGAGCATATTTTCATGATCATTGAATTTTTTCTTTTAATCCTCATCTAAGGACATTTTTTTTTCATTGCTCTTAGAGACAGAGGGACAGATTGAAACATTAATGTGAGAAAGAAGAGTCCACTGGTGTCCTCCTGTGACCAGACCCGAAGGACTGGTGCCTGGACTGACTACCATATACATCTGGACCCAGGGGTCACGTGCACCCGAGCCCAGACTGGGGGTTGAACCTGCACCCTAGGTATGTACCCTGACTGGGAATCAAACCCGCAACCTTTCGGTTATGGGACAATGCTCCAACCAACTGAGGCACACCAGCCAGGGCTGTTATTGAATTTAAGGGCAGTTCCCCCCAATTTAAAAGGCAGCAAGTTAGGAAGAGTACTTTAGTTTCCCAGATAGAGTTTTCTAAGCAATTCTTCTGAATTGAAAATTCACACACATTTGGGACATGTTTATCCCATATTCTAAAAATTCTTTAATGAAACACTATAGGCAAGATGATGCCACCAAATCTTCAGCTGGGGATTTAAAGATGGTTTCCCTTATGGTACCAGTATCATAACCTTTACAGATTTTGCTAACATTTATAAGACCTTCTGGAAGAAAAATCATCTCTGCTTTCCTGACAAACCACAGAAGTTGCTGAATGGAATATAAGAATGGAACATATTTTGTCTGTGAAATTTGGGGTAAATGCAGCAAAATCAAGCAGTCACTCTAACCTCCTGGGTTTTTAGGACTGCCCTCAGCCTTGGCTTCTTCACAAAGGGCCCGGCCCCACGCCCAGCCCCTGCCACCCACCTTCTCCCACTTGTTCCGGAGCTCGTCCATGGTGACGGTGCTGTAGGGGTTGCTGGAGCTGACCCTGATGCTGTAGCTCTGGATCACCTTCTCCACCTCGTTCTGGATGGCCATGATGGATTGCCGCTCACCGTCTGCCTCCGGCAGTGTGGCCTTGAACTGCTCATGGGCGGTGATCAAGCTCTAACCAGAGACACAAGAGGGGAAACCGCTCTCACTTACATGAACCTCACGGTCTTCCACGCTCTCGTCTGCACGTGTGTAAAAGTCTCTGTAACTGCACAGACCTCTGGGGGAAAACAAGTTCTGGATGTTTTGCAAAAGCTATTTTGTGCACAAAGGTCAAGTTCCTTGACATGGAACAAAAGGTATCAGGATGACTATTTAATTGATGGCTATAAATACAAAGTCTTCAAAAAACAATGTTTTTTTTAATTTTTATTTATCTTTTTTTATTTAATTGTTTTTCAAGTACAGTTTTATGTCTTGTATGTTTTCTTTTTTTTAATCTTATTTGCTTTCATTATTTTCCATCCTCAGCTAGTATTTAGGCCTTACTCTCCACTGAGGAATAGAACTTAACTTTGCTGCTCTTTCTAATGACAGTTTTACCTTTAAAGTCCAACAAAATAACCCAGTGTTTGCTGCCTTTATACCTAGAGACCACTAGGAAGTATCTCCCTTACTCCTCAAAAAAAAAAAAAAGCTGCAGAAACCAAGTCGTTCCCTTCAGGCTTCATAAAACCACCACCTACCAAATGGACCACGTGGCCCTGAACTGTGAGACAGCAGCCCCTCAGTTCGGCTGGCACGAGGACAGCACGTGGACGACCTTCTAGCACAAAGTAATGTTCATTCCAGGAGCTGCCGCAGCCCAGCTGCCAGCACCTTGCACTGAACAAAGAAATTACTTCTGGCATTGAGTGTGGCTCCCCGGGCACCTTAGAAGCCTCACTCACTCCAAACACAATGAGTTCAGGTGGCCAATCTCTGACAGAGTACACTCAAGACACACCATCAGAGCCCCTTCCACAAGACAGGAGCAGTGTTCGATAAGGTAACTGCTTTCCCTTTCACCCAGGAGCAAACCCTCCTAGAAGGCCTCCTGCCAGGGAGAAGAGGGTTCAAATGCCAGTCTTCAGTGTCTCCTTTATATTTGGGTTATTTTTGATGACCTATCTATTTTATGGAAAAAAGAATTTGAAAGTACTTTATTTCTATATTCTATTACAAATCAAATTTACTGTACAATGGTCTTTAAATATATTGGGTCCTGGCTATTAGAGAGTCACTCTCCCCCTTAACATGGCCACTTGCCCGTCTTATTTACAACTTTTATGTCCAGCAGAAATAAAAAGAATATGTGTATTGTGGGAGGCAGATGGTGCTGATCTGTGGTTGCTGATAGTTTGTCATCTGGCAAAACTCAGTAGACTTCAATAAACTGCAATGTGCACCCATTCTGCATCGTAGTCAGCTCAGTAGCCAGGAAACTCGTAACTCTCCATGAGCATTCCAAGGGCATTCATGTCTGTTTTGCTCACTGATCCCACATTTTCACCACCATCTGACTGATGTTCATTCGGTTAACTTGGCAGCAGAGAGTGGAGGGCACATTCTAAAGCTAAAGCTCAAAGGGTAACATGGGCTTTCTAATCACATTTCTCTCAGCAGAAAAAGGAAACAAAGTGATGAGGGTCGGATGGCAAGGACCGGGCGCACCTGGATCTCCTCGATGCTGTGCACGATGAACATGTCCTGCAGGTCCTCCATGGCGCCTTCCATCCAGTTGTTGAAAGGAGCAGCTCTCTTGGCAAACTCCAGGTGGAGCTGGTCGATGGTTTCTAGCAATTTCTCAGTTCTCTGAAGATTAAACAGAAGCAAGTGTTGTCAGAGATGAAACAATAAAAATGATCTGAAGATGTACATGAGTTCTAGAACAATACACCATCACCTGATGTGTGGTCACTCACAGTGCTCTCATCATTACTGTGTTTATATACAAGACCAGCCGCTGTTCCCACAGGCTGTGCCCTGCAGGTGTCTGAAGGGTCTTCTCAATCAAAGAAGAATCTGATAACCTCTGAAGTAGCCTGGTTTTGAAAGTACTCACAGGGATCTGTTAGGTAGCAGCTGGGAATGAATGGCCAGAGTGAAAATAAAGCCAGGGCCCTTGCCATTCCTGTCTAACCAAGAACTTAACATGGGAGGCTGGAAGCAAAAGGAAATCATGTCTCAACAATTGGCTCAGCAGTCCTGAGCTCGGTTCAATGAGACTGTCCGGTGTCGTGGGCATGACAAGCAAAAGAGCACAAGAGAGGGGAGAGTTCTTGAGATGGCACTGAGAAAAAGGGCTTCTGTAACAATATGATTAAGATTGCTGGGTGTCCTGAACATCACAATCAAGAATCACACAGGGAGCGGGTGGGTAGTCCTTGAGATTCTATTCTAGGAAAGGGAGCTTCTGTAACAATTTCACTATGACAAAGAGCCTTTACTAACTGAGACAAAAAGCCTTTGTAGCTGTACATTATTCCCAAGGCTTTGTAGCTGTACCTAGAAGCCAGCTGAGGTACATAACTCCTGAACCCCAACAGTCGGGGTACTTTACATTAGCTAACCACTCACTTGTAGCCTCGGCCCAAGTATATACAACAAATGCACTACCTTACTAACAACTTCCTTTCCTCCACGCTTGGGGCACTCAGACTAGCTGAGTGCCTGCTTGCAGCTTTGTGCTCATGTGTGTTTCCTAGAGGAACTTGCTATCTCATTTCCACTCTACATGTTTGTCTCTCTCTTGAATTCACCTCATGCGGCGAGATGAGAACCAAGGTGGGGAAGGGAGGCCTCCTGACTCAGGTCTCCCTCCCTGTCTGCAGCAGAGCCCCCACAAGCCACCTCTCTGAAAACTGAGAAGCCACAGAGGGCACACGGTAACCCGGTTTTTAAGTTAGAGGAGGTGACTCCCCAGCCATGCTGGGTAACAGAAAAGTCGGGGCGGCTTCCTCATTCTCATCAACACTATGCAGAGAAGATGCCTTCCTCAAGAGCCACTCACCTCGTGGAGGCAGGAAGAACTACAGCATTATGTTCTCCTCATTCAGCATTTAACAGAGACTCCCTGGTTGCCTTTCGGGCAAATGAAAGCACAAGGCTTCCGGCCAGTGCACGGCACCACTTGTGTCGTGTGGCGGAGAGGATGGCGAGCAGACAACAGGGAAAGCACCCGGTATCTACATGTCTTCCATAATCGCATTCCTTTCCTCCTGTTCTAAAATATATGAGCTATGTCTGTTACACACCTGGTCCTTCCTCTCTCAATACTTCTTTCTCTAGGTGGACATGTAACAGCCACTTGGCATCTAGGATTGCATCTGGTATCATGTATTTTAAAATTTCCCGGAGTCAGGGTGAAAGGTCTCAGTAAACCGATGACTGCTTCTTGCCTTCACGTCATCCGAGTCTTCATGGTGAAAGGTAAGTAGATACAGTCATCCCCCCCTTATCTGCAGTTGCACTTTCCACAGTTTCAGCTACCCACGGTCAAGCTGAAAACACTGCGTTTCCCCAACCATGGACACCCTCTGCCCCGACACCCAACCACCAGCATCCACACGGTTCGATGATCCAGGATCAACAGAAGCAGATGACCCTCCTCCGGAGGGATTTCCAGTGGTCGGCCACAGCCTGACCTGCATCACTCGGTGCCCCTCACCTCATCACACAGGTGCAGTGTCATCTCACGCTAGCACGAGATGGTGAGGACGGGATCATAAGGTATTTTGAGAGAGACCACATCCACATAACTTTCATTATAGTATATTTTTAAATTGTTCTATTATTATTGTTGTTGTTACTCTGTTGCTGGGCCTAATGTATAAATTAAGCTTTATCATCGGTATGTATCGATAGGAAAAAAACAGATATATAGGGTGCAGAACGGTCCGTGGTCTCATGCTTCCCCTGGGGGTCTCGGTCTTTCCCCTGAGAATAAGGGGGCACTGCAGCAGTTAAACGCCAGCTACCTCCTGCTGTTGATCCACGTGCTAAACCTGAGTAAAGCCAATTCATCCGGACTCTTTTCCTATTACTTTTCTCACATCAACATTTGTTGCTGTTTCCCTTTGCACATATTGAGTTGAGTCCTGCCTGACCTTGACTCTGCCACAGCTCAATTTACTCTTATATCAGGACTTTTGGAAATCACTGTAATCACTACTGGATACAAAATGGGTTATACCAACCGTATCTCGTGACCTCTGGACTTTTTAATTCAAAAGTACAGTGCACTGCTGTATGGATAAATCATAGTACAAAGTTTCCAACTTCCCATTTGCTTCCTTTTCCTACTTTTCATACCCTTTTTAGAGGCTCCTTTCACTGGATAATCTGCTTTGTTTTATACATGTAATGCCACAGAAAAACAATAAATAAACAACAGGGACTTAGTTAAAAGGCCTCTATTTGCCCTGGCTTGTGTGGCTTAGTGGGTTGAGTGTGGACCTGTTAACCAAGGGGTCACTGGTTCAATTCCCAGTCAGGGCACATGCCTGGGTTGCAGGCCAGGTCCCCAGGAGGGGCTGCCTCGAGAGGCAACCATACATTGATTTTTCTCTCTCTCTTTCTCTTTCCCTTTCTCTCTCTCTCTCTCTCTCTCAAAAAAAAAGCCTCTATTAATAGGTTTCATGTTATTTTGGCCAGGTAGCTGAGTTGGTTATAGTATCTTCCCAATACTCCAAGGTTGTGGGTTTGATCCCCAGTCAGGGCACATACAAGAACCAACCAGTGAAGGCATGAACAAGTAGAACAACAAGTTGATGTTTCTCTCTCTCTCAAATCAATACTTAAAAAAAAAGGCTGCACATGATCGGTGGCTCCGAGGCCTCACCTCCAGGGCCTCTCTCCTCTTCTGTGTCAGCGTGCCCAGTCTGTCCCACTGGTCGCAGATCTTCTGGCAACGGTCATTGACGTTCACGGCGTCATGATAGTCCAGCTCGCTGTCAGAAGTGAAAATACAGGTTGGCTTTTGCAGAGGACATCAGGAAAAATGAACACGGGTCCAAATAAACAGATCAGATCTATATTTTTCAAAGGCTCTGAGAGAATTGGCAGGAACTTCAGCGTTTCGTTAACCATCACCACTGCAAACATGATCACTATTCTGAGAAAAATTAGCAAAACTTTGCTGGTCAAAAGGTTTGTAAACAGAGATAAAGGCTGCCTTTTCGATGCCTCAGGCTGATTATTCTCCCTCTGATTTCTTGGCCGGACCCCCAGAGAGAGTTATTTTCAGTGGCAGTGTACCGGTAAGCGAAGCCCACTGTCTGACCTGAGGACAGCCCCGCGGGCCGTGCTGACGCCACAGCAACTGGAACGTCCAAATGCGTCAAGGGGCGTAGGCGTCAGCTTGCACCCATGTGTCCTTGGTGCCTCTCAAGGGCACTGGGCCTCACCTGTCACAGCGAGATGAGCATCCTGTCCTGAAGGGGCAGTGGGACTCTGGCACTGGAGGGACGTCTGACGTCTGGCAGGACAGAGCCCTTCCTCTTGTGGACAAGGAGGTTCCGACTTGTCTTGGGCCACCGTGTGGCAGCGAGAACAAGACTTCTCACCGAGTGATTCCTCGTCCTCACCAGCCCATCCAGACACCCTAACGGGAGCTTTGTGATGTGAAGTAATGTGAAGCCACTACCAAACAAATTTTCAACTGGAAGGTCAACCGGGTATCTCCAGGGATAAAAAAAGACTAAATGCTGCCCTGGCTGGTGTAGCTCAATAGATTGAGCGCGCGCCTGCGAACCAGACAATGGCGGTTCGATTCCCAGTCAGGGCACATGCCTGGGTTGCAAACCAGTTCCCTGCAGGCCAGTTCCCAGCAGGGGACGCACGAAAGGCATACATTGATGTTTCTCTCCCTCTTTCCCTTCCCCTCTAAAGATAAATAAATAAAATATTTTTTAAAAAAAGACTAAATGCTGTAGAGAATTTAAACACCCTCCAGTTAAGATCAAAGTGAGACTCGCAGAGGTTTAAAGGCGTCTTCGGGAGACGCCTCCCAAGCAGCCCCGCCAGGGGCACCTTCTCCTGCCACACCCAGTCCTGACACTTACATTTAGTTCTTAACAAACTTTGTTTTTAATAAGATCTTAAATTCGGACAGTGGCTGTTCATTACTTGTTTTTTCCCCTCTTAAATAACATTAACTTGTCCTCACTGAATGTCACTGTTTCTGTCACTGGGTAAAGGACATGAAAATGGCTGTGACCCTGGAGTTCTTCCAGTGGCGGAGAAGCTCCCCGTCACTGAATTAGAGTTCGTTGGGTTCCTCTCAGACTGAGAGGAACTACGATTCTCGGGCTTATTTTTATAACTAAATAACCAAACACACCAGCACTTTGCACAGCCTTGACTGTGAAGTGGAAAGACTGCAGCTCTTCAAAATGTTGTCATTAAAGAGAAGAAAGACTTCAAGACAAAACCCAGGAATCGTACTGTTGAGTAATGGAGGCGCCAGTGCTCGGGGCTCAGGGTTATGTTTAGGGTGAACATTCCACCCTCTTCTCTTAACTCATACGTGCTAGTGCCAGACATACGTCTCTCGAGGAGTCAGGGCCTGCACCGTGGGGCACACTATTTTACATACACTCTGAGAACGGCACCCACAGTTTGAGTTCTTATTTCAGGGAAGTTAAAAGGGACAGGGTCATTAATAACATGAAGAAGAGCCCAGATTTAAATTCTGTACACGGTTCTTCTCTTGCCTGCGTGAAGAGATAGGCATTGGCTATACCTGGAATCATGGGAATAATTAAAAATTACTACTTAACTTTTATGGGCAACACTTAAGAGCATTTCAAAGGACTCCTGAGAGCTACTGCAGAGCATTGAATGGCTTGGGTCTCTTTCGCCCATTTCATTTGAGAGTGTCAACAGAAGAGAGACTGCAGTGCATGCAAACAGATGTGGTGAGCAGCACGCTGCTAAGAGGCTGTTGAAGCTAAAAAAAAAACTCTTGAAATAGGACAAATCTGTTAATTAAGAGGGAAGGAGCATGGGAATTTTAAAATATAACATGAAATAAACATTTATGTTATCATTATGTGACAAGCTTTAAAAATTTGCAAACCTGTCAGTGATTATGACGAGGGGAAAGGAGTAGAGATGAAATGTTGCGTTTATCAAAAGGGGACAAGGGGTCTTTAGGGACACTTGGAAAGACCAGCGGGCAGCCTCTCCCGGAGGGCGGCCTCGGTCACAGGCTGCACCCCGCACCGAGCGGCACTGACGGATGGTGAAGTGGGGCCGCCCTGTCTCCTCCTGCAGAGCTAAGGCACTATCTCTGTTTGTTTCCGTTTCTGGACGGGAGTGTGGTCGCCGCCTGCACCTGGGCCTGGTGGGCCCCCTGGTGGGCTGCGCTCTGGGACCCCTGCTGCGTCACATGTTCCTGCAGGTAGATGCCTGCAGTCCCAGGTGGGGACTGCGCGCTGCAGGACGAGGCACACGGGGGTCCCCCAGCACCAAAGACCCAGAGCCAAAACAGTTCGTCCTTCAGAAAAACAGGGCAAATCCTATCCCCAACTCCTCCAGCTTCACTCTCCCCACATTCCGCACAGAAAAGGAAGGCCAGGCCCGGGAGCCTTCCGCGGCCCCACCCCTGCAGGTGTCTGCGGCTGCACGTACTTGAGCTCCTGAGCGATGGCCGCGATCTGCTCCACGCGGTCCTGGTGCGCGGCCAGGTCGCTCTCAAAGGCCTCGTGCTTCCTCAGCAGGGCCCGCACCTCGGTCAGCGACGCCGACTCGTAGTCCTTCTGCAGCAGGATCTGTTCTTTGCCTGCAAAGTTTGTCACGAGAGGGAGAACACTCTGAAGTCACACAGCAGCCTCTCTGTGCCTGCAGTTCTCAGGGATTGTTAACCTGGAGAAGGGGCCAGGCAGCCAGGCTGGACACGGGCAGCAGCATCGCACCCGGGTTCAGGCGTCCCTCTGTGGACAATGTATGCCCAGGTCTCCAAATACAGGGGAAGCTGGCAGGCTGCATCTTGATGACACACCTGCCTTGTTCGTGATCCTGGTAATAAGGATGTGACTCTCCAGTGCGCCCCTCCGTTAACTTAGTAATTATTAGCTCACAGTCACCTGGACTCGTCAGGCAAAGCACTTGAACTCTGTCTGCCTACTCTAATTCTTTTTGTTTGACAGCTTTACTTTCTGTGGTAAATGTAGTCTGTAGTTTTTTTCCTAATAAATCAGACAGTGCCTCTCTGAATGTCTACCTGTTTCCCAAGTATTTCTTAAATCAAGCAATGGCTGGACACACATTCTTTCCCTAGTTGTGACCTTTAAGAATTTAATTCTTTAGAGCTACAAACAGAAAGCGAACGACCGCATATTTAATAGTGACAGCCCAGCACTGTGTGCCAGGGACTGATTTCAATGCTTTATGAATACGAACTCATGACATCTTCCTCCAAACTCTGTGTGTGCAGGTGTGTGGGGGGTGGGAGGTGGTCTCTGTCACTCCCGCTGTGAAGAGGACCCCGAGGCACTGAGAGGTGAGGACTCTCCTCGGAGGCACAGAGCTAACAGGTGACAAGGCTGGGGCTCCAGGTTGGGGCCTGGAAGTCTCCCGGGGGCAATCCCATCAGCCACGCCCTGAGCAGGTGCCCACGACCCAGGATGAGGGCACCCCCCATGCTCTGACAGGACAAGGATCTAGCGCAGCAAACAGCAGCCTGCAGGCGACGGCAGGACCACAGTTGGAGGCTGCGGGAACAGGACCGAGCAGAGCTGAGGGAGGGAGGCAGGTCTGAGGGACATGAGGACACTGAGAGCAGACAGTGCTACCTGCCTTCTTCCTTTCCAAGCAACTTTCTAAGTAGGAAATTATGCTGCTTTGTGGCATTTAATAAACACCCTGTCAGCGGAAGTCAGCCTGTCTGACCCCCAGTTGGGGAATGAACAGATACTTGGAGAACCAAGTAAAGAAAGTCGGAGGTACAGAAGGAGGCCAGGCCCTGTGTAGGCAAGTGTGGGAAGAAGGCATTTCGACAGGTACATTATCTGCTTGATTAGAAAAGAAGAGGTTTAGTACAAGAGAGCAGAGTGGAGACAGGCGAGGACCCCCGTCTGCAGGGTCCCCAACATCAGGACAGGGTGAGTAACTGTGCCGGTGGCTCTGTCCGCACCCCGAGCCAGGTCGCTCACCATAAGCCCAGGTCTCGTGCGTGGACGCCTTCTGCCGGAACTTCTCGGCCAGGTGCTCCACGCGCTCCAGCCTCCGGATCTCGTTCAGCAGCCACTCCTCGTAGCCCTTCTCCGCCTGCTCCAGCCTCTGCCAGGCCCCGGCGATGTCCTGGGGGCAAGCACAGGCCAGGCCTGGTGTCCCACTCGGCCCCTCGGGCATTCTGCAAACCCCTCCACGGCATGGGGGACACTGTCATCCTGTTTGCTTGCCTTTTCCTCGCCTTCCCCCATAACCAGTCAAATGTACCCCCTTCTAAATGTCTACTTATCGCTGGGGCCTTTGAAAACTGGCATAGTTGTCCTCACAAGTGAACAAATGGCTGAGACTCTCCAGATGTGGACAGAGGCTAACAGGGCTTTACTTTTCTGGCCAGAAGACAAGGACTCCTTCTCACAACCACTTAGAAAGTGACTCAGTTCACAAGCACTTTGACTCAGTGACAGGGCTCGGCCAGCCGGTGGCCGGCAACCGTCTCCTAGACATCACCCACATGCGGGGTGGGCATGAGCCAGAGACTCCATGTAAGCGGAGCGACACCCAGCAAGTCCCTGTCCTGTGCAGCCTGCACATCGGCTGTGGAGAAAGACAGTCAATGACTAAGCCCATCCGTGTCAGACAGTGACATGCTGTGATGGAAAAACTATGCAGGATTGGAGACGCCGAGACCCCTGGGGGACGGTCCTTTGGGCGGGTCACTTAGAGAAGAGCCCCCCCATTTGGGGAGGTGGCATCTGAGCAGAGACCTCATGGCAGAAAGCCAGTTTTGTGCAGAAGTGGGGAGTGTGCGTTCCGGGCTCCAGGAGCAAACCGAAGGCCTGGGGGACGTGCTCCTGTGGTGAGCGAGAGGCAGAGCGGCCGGGGGGGGGGGGGGGGGGGCGAGCACGTGGGAACCTGGAGGCCAGGAGATGCGTCAGCACCTTATTCTAAATATTTTGTTAAGCCACTGGAGGGATTTTAGAAGGAACGAGACACACTCCGACTTACATTTCAGGAAGATGGTGGTGGCTGCTGCGAACAGCATGAATTTTAGGGGCAAAAGAAAAAGAAGAGGCTGTGAGAGAGTTAGTGTGGGGTCCAAGGAGAGAAGCTGGTGGCCTGGCCAGGGGGTGACAGTGAGTGCAGAGAAGGGGACAGGTTTAAGATGCGATCTGGAAGTGGAGCCACTGAGACGAGGTGCGGGACTGGATGCAAGACAATGACAGAACGGGGGCGGAGGGTCAGCAGTGACACCAGGGTCTGGGGCTTCAGTTTCTGGGAGGTGCCTATGTGCACGAACAAAGAGAGCACTGCAGGGCATTCTGGGCTGCGTGAGGTGCTCCTGAGACATCCAAGCAGATCCATGAACCTAGAACTCAGGAGCATTCGGAGCTGGAGACTAGAATCTGGGTGCACAGGCGTCTGGGCGGCGATCAGAGCCACATGCCTGGGCAGGATCACCTAGTGGCCTGAGGACAGAGGAGACGGCCAGCAGAACCCAGGAACCTCTGTGCACAGGCCGGTCAGAGGCCAAGCTTGGAGCAGCGACAGAAGGACCCGTTGGTGAGGAAGAAAACAGGAAGTTCAAGGATAGAAGGAGTTTCAGGAAGGAGCGACGGTAAACAGGCTCACAGCTACAGAGAACAGGAAGTAAAGTGACTATTGATCGGATTGTCAACAGGGATGCTGTTGAGATGGGTGAGCACAGTCTCAGGGGAGGGGACAGAGCAGGGGACTTCAGCATGAAGAGGAGAAAGAGTGGGGGGGATGCTGGTGGAGGGCTGAAAACCAGTCTCTTAAGGACACTCCCTCGATGTTCCACTGTGACGGGCAGCTGAGCAATAGGACGCTCCATGGAGGCATGGGGTCACAGAGGCCTTACTTTTCGATTGGTGGGTTCTACAGGTCTCTGTGTGCCAATGCGAGGGATCCAGTACAGGGGGAAGGTGGAACAGGGGAGGTGACAGTGGGGAACAGAAGCCGGGCCTAGGTGCTGGCAGACCGACCGGGTAGGGACAGTCGTCCAGGCACACAGAGGGGGGAGAGGACCAGGCCGTGCATCAGGGTTTATTAAAGGCCCCCAGTGGGGAGGCACTGCACCGGCGCAGAGGGCAGTCAGAGCTGCGTGGTGGTGGAGAGGAGACACCGAGAACCAAGTGGCTGCAGGGCCAAGCTCTGCTCCACAGCTGAGACCCCTCAGCAGCCCCCAGGAAGAGGCCGGGGCTACTCACCGACACCATCTTGCCCTCGGAGGGCATGAAGGCGGGCCGGTTGCTGATCCGCAGCTTGGTCTGCAGCGTGTTGAAGTTGATCTCTAGCTGGCACTTCTCCTGCACCTTCGGGGGCTTGTGCTTGCGGCGGTAGTCCCGGAAGTCCTCCAGCTTCTTCTGCATGGCCTGCATGGTCTTCTCAGGACTCCTGTTCTCCAGCCAAGGGATCGTGCGGCGGATCCATTCCAACAGCTGTGCCAAAACACGCAAGTGCTGTTAAACACACCCGCAAACTGTGCCCATGTAAAAAAGACCTCACAATTAGGGATGGATTAACTTAATGTCCCTGCAACTGCAGAAGTGCGATGCCCCACAGCAGGGAGAGGAAAGGCACCTCTGAGCGCGGATGGCAGGTCAGCCTCCCACCCAGGGCCACCAGCGATCGCCCAGCGACACCACACACCAGTCGAGAACTCAGAGTCAGCACGAGTCATGTGGTACAAATGTGTGACATTTACAGAAAACTCGGGGACCAGACATTAGCAGACAAAGGCTGGATGGAGCTTTTAAATAAAAATAATAATAATAAATACATAAAATAAAAAAATCACCTGACTAGGCGAAATGTAGTGTAATAAAATCAGCGAAGCAGTGGGTTTAACTTAAGCTCCGACCTAATAAATTTATGTACTAAACTGATGTATTGTAAGTCTGGGACTGACTCAGTGCCAAAGTATATTTTGGTTTGATATCTAGTGAATAATACCTGAGGACAAGGCATACTCTCCTGATTTACTACCAAAGTCTTAGAAAGGACCTGCTGAAAAGCCACAGAAAATTTCTGCTTAAGATTGCTTAGAAAATGGCAGCAGACAATAAAAATTAGTTAAAGTGGCGATGCGTCCACGGGCCTGAGGGTCTGCAGAGGAAAGGGCGGGACGTAATCACCGAGGCTCATCGTCCTCCTTCCCGGCCGGGCTTCAGCCCCCGGTGCTCCGCTGGCACCAAACAACAGGCCAGACCAACTCCTCCACCGCAGCAGGGAGAAAAGAGAAACTCCTGGTCAGACTGAAGTGCGTGTCCTGCTACTCTTCCCAGAACAGACCATGTATCGCCTATGTGCAGTCAGGACAAACGTCATCTGGTGTGTGGCCTGCGTGATGGTGACCGAGTTCCAACTAAAGGGGCCCGGACCATGGGCGACGAGGCTGCTGAGTTCCGACTGATGCTAAAACTGGAACAAAAGAGCCCAGGGGGAGTGCTGTCCTCACCGAGCACCTGGCTGCCGCGCTCCGGGAGGGTCACGTACAGACACCAGGATGGAGGGCTCGGCCTCCCCTGTGTTTCCCTCTAGGGACTTAGGCTGGAGGCTGAGCCATGTCCAGCAAGGCTGGGTGCGCTCCTCTGAGCTGGGTCACCGTGGACTAGACCTCTGACCACGGAGCGCAGCCTCTGTGATGTCAGAACCAGGAAGAAGTCATGCAGTGACACGTCATGTTGGGGAACTCTCCCCTGGAGGGGCCCAGCAAGAAATGATGCCACACTCCGCTTCTCGAACATGCCAACTGCCTCCATGCTCTGGGGCCCCTCAGTGCTGATAATTACGTGGTTACAGACGAACCACCTCTGAGTTCAACTGTATTTTCCTACTTTTATTCCGTCTGGGATGAAAAATGCGAAGAAAACAATACTGACAACCCATGTTCACCCTCTCGCCTCACCGTCTGGGTGGGTACAGACAGGACTGAGGGTCACCGTTTCCTTTACCTCACTCGCTAGCCTCTCATATTCTTCCATCAGCCTCTCATTCTCTTGATTCACAGCAAGAACCTTACATATCCTGTTAGCTGCTGTCTCGGCCTGTAAAACACAATAGGTAAACACGACAGCTCCGTCGACGGGACATGCACACACAAAACTGAGCGTGGCGGGTGTGAGGGGGACGGTGGGGTTGCCGTACATGGTGCAGAGTCGGGTGAGGGAGGATAAGGCTGAGGGCATGAATCGCTTCACACCTTTTTTACAGTTTTCACACAGACTTACACGGCAGGCTGAATGTACTGTAGGGAACAATGGGGAGATAACATTAGTCTGAACACAAGCTTTGTAAAACATCAAGCAAGTTAGTAACAGAAATGTATGGGTCAAGGAAACCAAACTCTCAGGTCCCTGAACGTGTGCCCACTGGAGCACGCTCCTGGCCTCAGGACTACAGGGGGAGAACTCGGAACAACCTCAGCCTTTGCGAATCAAAGCTCATTGCACGGAGTTCAGATGGGATCCTTCCCCAGAGCGGAACCTGCCTTACCACTCTGTTTAACCTGCATGAGGAGCTGGTGAGGTAATAACTCTCTATCCTCCTTCTGTGGAGGAAAACCTGGGCCCGGACTGGCAACGTGCCCCGACCCACGGTGACAGAACGAGTGGGGAAGAGCCACGTGCCGTCCGGGCTTCCAGGCCTGCAGCCTGTCGCAAAGCCCTGCCTTCAACGCCCTGGGTGGGCTGATGTCCCGTTATCCTCATGTGCTGCTGACAGTCTTAAAGGGACCGGCGAGAAGCACAGCTCTGCCCCTCCCGGGCCACCAGGGTTCTCCAAGGAGAGTCATGGGAGGAGGCCAGAGACAGAAACAGATAAATGCAGAGGAAAACACATTTACCCACAGGGTCCACCCCTCAGGCTGTGTGTCTTAAGGAATGTGAGTTTTTTGGTGGGAGGGGGGGTTCTAACACTGTAATCTCTTCCCCATTTCAGTTAGAATGGGATTTGTCTTGAAAGATGCTAGAAGCAACGCCAGAGCAATGAAGGCAGCTTCTACGGACTAGGGCCCAGGGAGGCACTTGCTCGCGTTGGGGAAAGTCCCCTTTACTCCACCTTTTGTTCCTAAAGCACCGTGTTTCCCACAGTTTACTAGTGAAATAATATCACAGAAGGAAGGGCGGAGTGCAAATGCTTCAGGAACTGTCTAAAGTTAACGCTGTTAAAAAAAGAGCATTCACAGTTTGGAACTTGCCGTATTAGGTCATCACGAAACACTCAGAAAGATCCCAAGGTAAGATGTGAAGCACACACGCGCACACACACAACCGACGCCCATGCGGAGGGGCAGCGCAGCCCCGACGGACGCGTGGTGGGTACCTGCTCCGCGCCCGCGAAAGCATGGTAGAAACAGGACACGTACGTCATGATGGCCCTTTCGTCCGGTTTGGGGGTGTTCACAATGTCTGAGGGAGGGAAAAACAGCACAGAGAACACACACACACACGGAGAGCAAAAACCAGGGTGAACAAGGGAGGGACCAGTCGGCTTGCACCGCTCCATTTTCTGTGTCTCCCGGGCCCACGGTCCCAAACCTCAGACAGATGGTTTGTGAACAGCACGATTTAAACCAGTGTTTCCCCAGTCTGCACACTGAGGCCTCTCCTCCTCCCTCCCCTTGGTGGGCTTTTGAAATGCCATCAAGGCATTACCGCATTACCACGGGAGCCGTGGGCCTCGGGTCAAAGCTTGTGGCCACTTCCCACTGGCTCGTGCAGCCCACACCCTCTTGGCCACATCGGGGCACCCGGGTGTCCCTTTGTGAGATGCTGGGAACAGCAGCCGAGCACAGAGCCCCGTCTCTCCAGCCACTTCCCCATCACACCTACGGCTGCCCTCACTCTGCTCTGTGACTGGCTGCTGGTGTCAGGATGACGCCCCCCAGAGAAGCACGGCGGGTGAGGCCTCTGTGCGCACTTACCACGCCATTTATAGAGGTCACCCGGGGCGACCAAATGTGGAGAGAGAAGGGTGTGCATGGCTTGTGCCCACCCCGACCCTTGACCCTTGCTACCGTCTGTGTTAGCTGCCACATTGACCAACAGGAAGACAGAGACAGACCATGTGACAGGTGCCCTTCCTCCTCCGACTCAGCAGAGCCATTTTCGCTGAATTGCCTTTTCACTTTATACGGAACTCAGTCACGGGACAGAATGAAGTTAAAATTCCCTGAAGTGAAACCCAGTCTCTGGGTTTCCAGAGGATATTAATAGAAAGGACACGCAGTTGTGTAACAGTGTGGAATCTCCTGGAAAACAAACACGAACGGCACACTGGTACACAGACAGAAAGTAAGTTTCATAGAAAACTAGACTTCAAAAAACACACAACTGCCTCCTCAGAACCAGACAGGTCTCCTTACTCACAGGAGAGGGGAAAAGAGAAAAAAACAACTGAAAGGAAATGAAGACCCACAAGGTGAAGGTGGGCAGCGACTCAAGTTTGATGTCCTCGCCCCTGTGCACCACGAGAGCATGCCGGTGACAGGAGACCGGAGTTGCTTTGGCTCGCCCAGCAGGTCTGGCCAGGTTTACTGAGTCTTTGTGGCGGAAGCAAGGCCACTGGTTTGATGTTTGACACCTGGGCTCCTGCGGAGCTGCCTCAGAGGAGTCAGAGCAACGAACCTTCCCTGTCGCCCTACTCGTTTATGTTGGGAACACTTCAAACCAAAGAAGTCAGACCGGCCTAGTCACTCCTCCGTGTACTTCTTAGAACTGACAAGAGAAATCAAGGAATTGACAGTCCCAGAGACGTCTGTCACTGGGCACAGAGCAGACCAGGGCCAGCCAAGACCCTCCGCAAGCCCACGCAGCACAGGCCCACCTGCATGTCTGAACCTTGTGCCCACCTCAAAAAAGGTCTGTGGAGGAAAACAGGGAAGCAACATTCTTAATCTTCTAAAACGTGAAGATAGGATGAGGAAGCATTTCTCCAGTTTTTGCCTCAGGTCACAGTTCCAATTAACCACCAGAAAATTCCCACCAGGGGTTCAGGTCAACAGCAGCAGGTGGAGCCCGTGATCTGAGGAGGGGACCAGGGCACAACATGACAATGAAAGGTGGCAGGAATAAGACAAGTCAGCATGATGCTGGACCGACGTAAGTGTGCGCAGTGACCGCAGGTACAAGGGCTGACGTGGGGGCATCTGCTGGGTTGGTAGCTACATCCCAGTGTCCCAACACCCCTGTTGGTCAGAAGATCCTTATAAGAAATTACTCTACAAAGGAATTAGCATAGTTTGTAAGGCTTTCTTGGAATCATTCGAAAGGAAGGATAAAGAAAAGTAGTGGAAGATTCGGATGTGTCACAGGGAGGAGGAAACATCCCATCAAGAGCAAAGGATAAATGGAGCAGACGTGTGCCCCAACCAGGGGGAAACCAGGGGACGAGGGGGCAACAAAAGCACCGAACGCGACAAGGATCCTGGCCCCCCAACGCCAGAGTGCCAGGGAGGCGTGGGTGGACTGTGAGATGAGTGCACTCGGGACACCAGCTTTGTCCTCACTTCAGCATCTTAGCCATTAACTGGAGTGAGTTGACTCTGGGTAGTTGTCTACTGTACGGCAAGGTCAAAGGAGAGACCAGGCAAGTGCAGACTTAGGGAGGACAGCTGGAGAAACAGCAACAGGAACTTGTCTCGGTACTAGTTCATGGTTTTATTGACCTTCTCCCTCTGAAGACTTGTGAAGAAACTATAAGTAGAACTCTGAAGGGTGTGCTCAAGTGTTAACACCAATAACACAGGTGTTTGATAATGGTTAAATTAATAAATAGGTAACGTTAGAATCCTAATGGAAAGACCAATGTTATGTCTCCTAAAAGTTATGGGGAAGTCCTACCCCCAGTTCCTATGAACATGACCTGATCTGCACATGTACAGGTTAAGACAAGGTCATGTGGAGCAGGGTGGGCTCTTAGTCCATTGTGACAAGTGTCCTTACAGGAAGAAGGAAGGAGACACAGGGACAGGCACAGGGACGTGGCGAAGATGGCCACGTAGAGACAAACCAAGCGAAGCCACCACCAGCTAGGTGAGGCATAGGGCTTCACAGAGCTGTAAGAAGCCAGGAAGAATGCTCTCCCGAGGCTTTGGGGGGAGCGTGGCCCTGCTGATCCCTCAGTTTAGAAGTATAAGAGAATAAATTTCTGTTGTTTTAAGCTACCCAGTTTGTGGTAATTTGTTATCAAGTATAATGCAATCACCAAAAATGAGGAGGAATCAAAAGTGGATGGACCATTGACTATAATCGAGTTCTTTGCTTTTCTGAACAACACAATTAGTGGAAGCAATGGACCATTTGGGAATAACACTCACAACAAACACAGTGACAGAGGTTCCTGGAGGTCAGGACCCCACCATACACATCTCATTATGCCCTGTGGTACCCAGGGTCCTGTTCACAGTAAGTGCTCAGCCAGTGTCTGCTGAGCGATGAGTGAATGAGAGAAGTGAATGGATGTTCTCCACATCAGTGCTTTGAAGGGAGTACCGTAGGCACAGCTCACAAATGCATCTGTGTAAAGGGCACAAAAGGCACTTGAAACTATTCCCTGCGGGAGTGATGCTAAACCACAGAATATTTAGAAGTTCTTTCAAATCTAACTAAACAAAATTTAACTTAGACCAATAAAAGTAAAACGTGACAGTTTGAGAGGTACGGTCTACATTTTCATTCCATATCTTCCCATTGGAAGGAAGGACTTTTTCTTTTCGGAGTCTTAAGCACTTTGCAAGAAAATTTATTTACTAAAATTGTCTCAATGTGGTAAGGAAATTCAGTTTGTTAAAAAAATAAAACATGAATTTTTTCTTTGAAAATCACAAACTAAAGCATCCTGTTGTTTGGTCAAAGCTGAATATTTTACCAAATCCTTTCACCATAGTTTTGCTGGCTTGTATGTGTGTGGTGTGCAGAATTTTTACAAATAATTTATGAACGAGCTGCAGAGGAAACCCTCTAATATTCCCTAAGGAATCCGAAGTGCTTCAGATGTGGCCTGACCAGGAAGTTCTGCCAGCCCCGTGCGTGGCCGCCACATCCAGCCCAGATTTTATGCGAGTCGATAACACAATTCTCCTCACCTTCGGCATCCAACATTTTGGGAATATCCAGATGCTTCTCTGCGATTTCCATGGCCAAGTTAATATTGCCTATTGGGTCATCCTGCACGAAAAACAGCATCATCAGTTTTTTTTTAATGCACTTTTGAACAAGACACGTAAATAACGTCTTCTATGTACCTCACTTTGGGAGGAGAGCTTCCCTTCCACACAAAACCACAATAATATAAGTGATTTCTCTTCTTCTCTCTTCCCAATCACTTTGAACATTTAGAAGAATATAAAAAATGATACCAAAACCACACAATCCATGCACCATGCAATTCATAACATGGGAGCACAGGTTCAAGAGAACAAAGGCCTTGCAGGTGGGAAGAATGTGGTTGGGTGTTTTCTCTGGGCAGGATCTGGAAGGTGATCCCGGAGAATCAGTCCGACACCCTGGTTTCAAATGTGAGAGAGGGAAGGGGCAAGGAGAGGGAAGCCGCTGCCAGGTGAGCACCCACTCACGGTAAATGTTACCAAATGGCTCAAAGAACAAAATCATGTTTCTGCATGTCAGAGATGAGAAGAAATTACAAAGACTTGAAATGGCAAATGAAAACTGTGAAGAAAGTTTTCTTCTTAAGATTACATTTATCTTAGACTGTAAAAACTGATTATATATACAGGATCCAGCAGAAGTGAGGCCTGCTTGAGTGTGTCGCTAGGGTAATAATATGGGTGTAATAATTTATAGGTTTGATTTGAACATTTCACCTAAAATGTCATATGGTGTGCTTGAGTGTGATATTGTTATGTTACAGAATTATGTGCTTATGATTTTATAGTAAAAGATTTTGTAATAAAAAGGGGGTGTTATTTGTGCTAGACCCTGTATATAATGCAACAAAATAAATTTAACCAAAGGTGTAGAAGTGAAATACTGAAAAGCTAAAAGACTTTACATTTCTTGTTTTGGCCCATTAAATAGACTGAACACTATGAACCTGGGATGGGGAGGGGGCATAAGACAGAGAAATCAAAATGAAAAGCAGTGTTAGTCCAGGAATGGCTCTGATGAATTTTAACATCAAAGCCATTTAAACACGTTAGAAACTGCCATGCTTTGCAATGAGCACATTCGTTTTAATATGGTTAAACATTTCAAAAGTGCAGGCTTCAAAAACACAGTCACAGCATTCAGGGAAGAAGCCAAAGCAAGCTTCCTGCTTCGCAGAACAGCTAGTTATTTCAGGCAAAAAGCTACTTTGACCAGGCGTGGTTAGACAAAGCCCAGGACCACCTCACAGAGAGCCGCCACACCAAACAGGGAGTCCCACCGGCCGCCTCACCCCAAGGTTCACCAAGCCACGGCGCTGAGCAAAGGTTTCCTTCTTTTTGTTTTTGATATGTGAGAAGAGCTTCAGTGTTAAAAACGGAGAGGAGTGACTCTGAGGCTGTGGAAGTTACCTCACTTAGACTGTTGCTCACAGAGACAGGGTGGCAATGAAGCATTTTCTTGGCTCGGCACCTGGTCGTGTGACCTAGGGCAGATTACTGAATTCCTCACTTCCTTCATCTGTAAAACTGGGGTAATAATAATGCCTAGTTCATGTGTACAGTAGATTATATTTTGCTGTACATTGTGAAGACTGAATTAATATATGTGTAATATACATATAGTACTTACTAATATGTATTGATGTGAATGTATATGTGTATAAATACATTACTGTTATAGACTACACACATTAATACATGCATACATATGATATACATGCATTTACTTATAACGGGGTCTTATCTAGAGCTATATAAGCATTAGCTGCTACTGTTATCATTTTTTACCCATCATAGATGGCCAAGGAGCATAGGTCTGTTCACCTTTTGTAATAAAAACTGACTATAAACTAGTGAAACTAGGTCTGTGTGTCTAGTACAGTCCCCTCATTTTGCAAATGAAATGAAGATTAATGGATAAAGTTTATACACTGTCTGCATATATGAAATGTTCCAAAAGCTCAGGGATAAAATACACACTTTGAAAAGTTGAGAAACTGCAGTGACTCTGCTCCCTTAGGCCACCTCCTTCCTGCACAGAGCGGCGGGCCCGAGGCTCAGGCGTGGTGGTGAGCGGGTGACCGCTAACACGTGGAGACAGCCAGGGCGCCGCCGGCAGCATGCACGCCACGCAGGTGAGGGCAGCATGCGCTGCACGTGACAGTTTGAGAGGTACGTCCCCCAGCTCAGCTTCCAGCACACCAAGCACACCAGCAACCGAGGCCTGGGCCCTGGCAGCCCCAGGGCAGACGGCAGTGGGGGCCCGCAGCGGCCAGGGGGAGGCGCCCTCGGGCTTAGACCTTCCCACAGTATTATTTCTAGGGCAGCAGGTGGACGGGCACGGATTTCTTTTTTCCAGTACAGATTACTTTTTTACACTTCTTTCAAAGGAAGAGTTCAAAGACTACTTAAGCACACTGAAGTTTAAGCCTAAAGGGAGAATAAAGATTTCCTAAGTTGAGTTTTCTGAAGCAAGCAAAGCCCCCTCTGAAAATCCTCAAACTTCTTTCCGAAGTTGCAACTAATATCTGCATCAACAGCAAGATCATTAAGAAATGTCCCTTGTGTGACACGTTAATCAGTTCTGGGTGGATTAGTCTGCAACTCAGCCCTTCGGAGAAGGCAAAGGGTCTGGAGCGAGACGGCCGGGAGGGCCTGAACCTCACGCCCCAGCGCCAAAACATACGCTTCACACAGCGTGGCTGCCAAAGACACCTCTTGGCGGCTGTCCTGCCGTCCCCTTCTCATATTTGGTGTAGGAATGCAACATCTCTAACAAACGTGCATGGAGCCTCACGGTAAAACTCAAACCCAATCAATAGCGGCTTAATTTGGGCAAAAAGGGTGACTGCCTTGGGGCTGTCCTGTCCTCGTGGTGACAGGGGAGCTTCTCTGCTGCCCTGCCTGCATTTGGTGAGCCGGGCTGGGGGCTGTCTGGGGGCATGCAGAGCTCAGTGCTGATGTGCTCGTTTTGGGACCACATGCAGGGGTGCGGGGGGCAGGGCAGGCAGAACGGACATGCAGGCCCAGCGACCTTGTTCAGCTTTGAGTAGTCAATGAGGTCGGGCCGGTGCCGGTGGATGAGCGCACAGAGTCCAAGGCCATCCTTCCAGCTGCGCCACATCGGGAAGAATGGGACACGAGTTAGTGCAGAGAAAGCCACAGGGTCTGCACCGCTCAGACGGTGGCCTAAAATTTGGGTCACGCGGCCCCTGACTGCTTTTCATCCAGCTTCATGAACAAAAGGCCCCCAGACCTCCCTCCCTTCCCACCCTGTGGCCTTGTACCCCTTCCTTGAACACCCCTTTTCTCCCTGGGGTCACCAAGAACTGCCACCCCCTTGATGTCCACTTCCCACCTTCAACTTCAGGCCCCCCCATGCCTGGGCCTCCTCCCAGTCACCCTCCCCCGGTCAGGTTCAGTGCTGGGAGTACTGGCGTGACCAGAAGAAAGATGTCTCCTGGTAGCTGTCCTGCTGTCCTCTTCTGCCACTGCCCCTCCAGTTCCCATTGCCCCCTCCCTTCCAGTCTCCCTTCTGGACCCAGAGTCAGCCCACTGGCCCCACCCAAGGACGCCAATCTCAAATGCCCAACACACACGTTCCACCGTGAGTTCTCACACCTCTCAGGGCCACTCTTAGCTCCCAGGTAGCCACTGTCTTTCCTCGCAATGAAATGTTTTTAAAAGGGCAAAGACATGCAGGTATGTAAGGCAGTCAGAAGAGAGGACACGGGTGAAAGTCTGCTTCTCTCAGGCACCAGCACTACCCATTCCCAGCCACGGCAGGTCGGGGCAACCAGAGGGTCCCCTGACAGCTGGGGTGGGCGTCTGCTCCTCAAAGGGCCGGGGGAAGGGAGCCGGGGCCACACCGCCGCAGTGCTTGGGCCACCCTCGGCAGAAGAGAAGGAAGGTACATGGGAAGCACGTCTGGGGCCCCGGACCCTGGCCCTGGCCCCACCTCCTCAGAGCACGTGCAGGGCCATCTCTGCACCTCGAGGTCCACCGCTCAGGGCCAGGCGCCTGCTAGACGCTCTAACAGTATCTGTGGGCCCAGAGGAACCTCCCCAAGTTTTCATGTGTCTTGTGCTCATCCTCCATCTCTCTGATTCTCCATGTATTTTCAGGCTGACCACTGTACAGAGGGTGAGAAAATGAACCACTCACATGCAAGAGCCACAGAAGATCTGCACTAAGGAAAGAGACCAAAGCAAGGGACGAGATCGTGGTCTCAGACTCTGTCTGGATTTCCTTCACCCAGTTTTCTATAATGTTTCAAACACGATTCTCCTACTGCTCCTGAATCCCAGTGCATGAAGCTGATCTGAGGCAGAGGGGACAGGGTGGGCTGGGCCCCGGGGACCTCGGACTCTGCTGCGGTCTCTCCTCCCACTAAGGAGCAGTCCCTGCCGCCACCTCCCAATGCCAGGTGAGCTCCAGAGAAGGCAGCTTCCTACACCCTCACCTTCTAAAGGCCCAGTCTGGCGCCACGTAAAAATCACTTGTAAACACAGAGCTGTCTCACGAGCAACCCTCACCTTAACCATGTCTTCCCTGAGAAACCCTGAGAATGAAAAATCCGATAGCCACGGTCCTGCTACAAACATACAGGCCTCTCAGGCAGGAGGCAAAAACGTGAGTGTGGATGCACACGGTCCCGGCCATCGGGATCCCAGCGAGGAGGGGAGGCCCGGCGTGCCCACCTGGTGTGGAAGTTCTGGATGTTGACGTTTCTGTACGGGGCGGTCTTCCTCTGGCACCACAGCAGCAGGCCCTCCTTGGCGGAGGTTTCTGGAATGACAGCCAAGGAAAGTGTCTGCAGGGACACACTCACCACGTTGTTCGCACGACGTCAGCCGCCCTGCCAGGGGGCCCGGCCTCCCACGCCTTCCCTTCTCTTAGCTTCTGCAGGAGGACGGGAGCTGGAGCCCTGAGCCCAGTGACCGACTTCTGAGGACACTTACGGACTCAAAAAGGACACTTGTAGAAAACTGCGAATGCAAGTTATGACATAAAACACATGAAATTTACCTTTCGTATGAAAATATAAAAACATATATAGTTCCTGACTTAACTGTCATTCGCCTCATTTATAATTTACATTCTCTAGTAAATGAAATCCACAGAGGCCACTATGTCTAAAATGTATACCCTTACCCACAGATTTTATAATACTGAAAGATTTTTATTGATAAATTTGAGTTTTGAGCGACTGGATGACCCACACCCAGCCCCAGGGCACCAGGAAGCTGAGCTGGGGGACGTCCGCTGCCTGGGCGCAGGGTGGCACTGCAGTCCCAGCTGCCCCTCCCTGCCCTCCCAACACTTCCTCAGGCTGCTCCAGCCCAGACCAGCAAGAGAGGGCACCTTCCTGCCGAGGGGGGACTCCTCTAAGAGCGACGCCCCACTGGCCTGCAGAACAGGACTCTTTGCTCCCGGCCTGCCTGCCCTCCTCCTGCACAGGGGGGTCAGCCAGGGGCTTTGCCTGAAGGGTCTCTCTGCCATCGCCTGCCCTCCTTCTCCATCCTCCACAGACACTGCCCCAAAAACTCTGTGCACCTCTGTGTGGACCGAGTGTCTGCGTCCCCCATATCCATGTTGTAGAGCCCTAACCCCCAGTGCGATGGTATTTGGAGAGGTAGCCTCTGGGAGGCAACAGGGTGAGATGAGGTCATGAGGGTGGGGCCCTCACGATGGGATTAGTGGCCTTCGAAGAAGAGACACCAGAGTACATGCACGCACATGCTGTCTGTATGTCTGCTATGTGAGGACACAGCAAGAAGGCAGCCGTCCACAGGCCTATAGAGGGCCTTCAGCAGAAACTGACTGTGCTGGCACCTGATGTTGGACTTGGCCTCCAGGGCTGTGAGAAGTTTCTGCCGGGGCACCTGCTCCATGAGACACCACCGCAGCCGCTGCCTCTGGGCGCCCACAGCTGCGCACACCCAACGCTCCTCCAAACCACGGCTAGGATCCAGGATTCTACTCCTGGCTGAGTGCTACCAGTTTGGAGAATCCTTGCAAACACATAGACTCTCTGGTCTTTCATGTTAGTAGGGGCTTCTAGTTGATCTTTCCAAATCCAAATAAGTATTCCATAATTTTTTATCTGAATTGTCTTTCTAGTTCAGATTTTTCTCTGACCCATAACCCAGTTGAAATAAACACACTCCCAAAATTTCATGTGCTATAAGAATAATTTCCATGATTTGTATTCACATCCCTTGCCTAGCAAATTCTTGTTAAGAAACAAGATGAAGACTTTATTAATATATGAACTGGTACAGGTGTTGAAATATGAAACTCCACACCTAGCTGCTTCGCTATGTACAGCTGCCTGCCTTTGAGTTCTGCCCAATGTCATTAGTAAGAAAAAGTGCATCAGGGGGAAATAAAACTGTATTTTTACAGTTTAAATGGAAATGATATTAGGAAAGGACACAGATGTAAAGCAGATCCATAAAATCTTATCACTGCTACCAAAGTTTAGACTCACAAGTCAGTGAGTTTCACCTAATTTCTTCCTGTCTGACAGCCCTGAACACACTGAGGCTCTCACCATGGAACGAGTTTCTCCGTCCATTTAACTGTGGCTCTAATCGAAGCTGACTCTCTCCCAAGTCCATGTCCAGGTTTTCAGCTAAGGTCGACAGACCTGTCCAAGTCTGTCCCTGCCCAGGGGACACCTCCCTGCCCAAGGGTGCAGGTGAAACCTGCAACGTGGCCACTTGGCGCACACACGTCCACACACCAAACCCGACCGCAGTGTAAAAGCACATGATAAACAGGTCATGTCACCTGTCATTCCGTGGTGAGTGTGATGCACCGGGAACCCCCCGCATGTACACCTGATGGCCCTCAGCAGCCAAAACGTTTACCTGGAGTTCGCCTCTGGGACGAGGCCCCCCACTCTGGTAAAGGAGGCTGGCTCCTCAAAGAATTACGTGGTAACAACACCTTGGTCTACATAATATGCATCAATGAAACCAATTAAATGATTTTATTACAGACTTACAGAAATTAAGTGAGGTTGTTAAGAAATGACTTCATAAAGTAAAGAGAGTAAAAACATAAGTTAGCAAACTAACATCATCTGATGTGTTGGACACTGAAAGACAGCTGATTCAAGAAGTTTAGGCACTTTGCTAATGAAATGATCACTTTTGAGTGTTTACTTTCAGCAGCTTCTGAAAAGCAAGTTAATATATCATGATATATAACATATATCATGATTGTTCACAAAATACTGTGGCTTGATTAATTATTAGTAATAATTTGGGGGAAACTCTCTAACAGATACTACCATTCATAGCTACACCTGAACCAGAATTAAGTTTTCAAATCATATCACCACAATTTGAAATATGTAACCGATCAGAAAAAAGCCAAGGTCAAGTTCACCTCTGTAAAAAAAGGAACTGCTATTCTAACACAGGCAATAGCGTGAACAAGATTTTTTAAATTGGCATTTGTTCTTTGAAGTAGGTTCAACTGTTTAAGTGTTTAAATTTAGAAGTATATCAAATTTATAAAATGATTATAAGTTACTCTTTTTTAATAAAGCAGGAACTTTTAAGAAGCATCTATTATTTTCATTAGTATGAAAGCAGCGTACTTTAATAAACGTACATTGTCTGAAGTTTTCCACTTCAAAGTATTCATTAATTCTAGCTGGCTGAGACTGAATTCTGGAGGTTTTAACAGCCTCAGATCTTTGCTTTTCAGGTGACATAGTGGAGTGTCAGTGCCGGATGGGAATAACCTACATGCATCAGAAACTCTGTATGGGCAAGTATTACAGGCTTCATGTCTCTGGTAAACAGGAGGTGGCCAACTGCTGATCTTCATTATGTGTTGTTTGGTTAGTAACTTAAATCCCTTAAAAAGAGCAGTGTCAGAGGGTCCTTGGCCCCAGGCAGAGTGACAAATGATGGCCCCACCCTCACCATCCAGGCACCTGGTCATCTGCTAGGCGACAAAGTCAGAGCAGGCTGACCGGATGATTCAAGCCCCCCTTAAATAGGTTCAGCTGTATGTTCTGTGACTTGAGACCTTAATATGCAATATTCTAATTTTAAGAAGGTCAATTTCACCATTTTCAACAGTGCTGAGTTCATCAAAAATACTTAGAAGTACAGTGGACATAAGGCTAAAGATTTCCACCTTCAGTTGTAGCAGCAAGCCCTGGAACTCTAGTATAAGGAAAGAAGGAGGGAGGAAGGAAGAAGAATGAACAAACTTGGATTTCACTTGATCGGGTTCTGCACCTGAAAATCAGTGTCTCAGCTCGAAATCTACAGAATTGTGTTTCACTTATGAATGTACTAGTATATCAAGCAATAAAGACGCTCAAAAAAGTGTTCATCTAAAAAAGCAACTTCTGTTTGGAACAGGCGCTCATCTCTTCCAAAGTGGCTCCGCCCCCAGGACTGGGACTGCGGCGCCAGGGTCCTCCCCACCCAAAGGGAAAGCCACGAAGGGCCAGTGTGCAGATCTTTCATTCAGTCACAGAAGTGACTGTTCAGTTTTATAAAACCGCGTCCCAATTTTAGTTTTTGCAAGCTCAGTTTACACGTCACTCTGTGTCTCTTAATACAGTCAGATTTTTCACCAGGTCTCCTACCTTCAACTGAGATGTCCTGAATAGCGAAGCGGAGGATGATGGTCCAGATCATGCCCAGGGTCATCTTCACGTTGCCGTCGACGATCTCTTTAGGGAGGAAAACCAACAACAGATTACTGTGAAGACACCATTTGCCGTACACAACCCTTTCCTGTAAGTTATGTTTCCCGTAAGTTTTGACTTCAGAGCTACCGGAAAAAATATATATGGAAAGACAGTTTTATGTTTTCATAAGTGTCACAATGTGTCCAGTTATAAACATGATACTCATAACCAAATGCCTCCTGTTTAAATGAATTCTGAGTTAATAACAAGCACAAATCTCACATATGCATAATCAGTGAAAACAACCCATGAGTTTCCCAAGTTTAAGGACTAGGTGAGCTAAGGTTCAAAATGTGGTCGTACCCCCCATCCTCAGGGGTACATTCCAAGATCCGCAGTGGATGCCTGACACTGAGAACAGCACTAAGCGGTGTACATACTGTGTTTTTTCCTACACCCACACACCTGCTCAACTAAAGGAAGCACGCAGGGCTTCTCCTTTGGCATATCCGTATTGCCAGCCCCACTGCTCCCTGCTTTGGGGCCATGATTAAGAAAATCATGGTGACTTGAACACAAGCCCCAGATATCGCCACAGAGGATCCAATATTCACTGGGCTACCAAGTGGTTAACAGGCGAGGAGCACATACAGTGTGGAGCCAAGGGACAAAGGGGTGACTCACGTCCCAGGACGGAGTGGGACAGGCCAAGATTTGATCACACTACTCAGAGGGGTGCACAATTTAAAAACTTAGGTTTGTGTTTATTTCTGGAATTTTCCATTTATGATCTTTGGCCTATGGTTGACTATGGGTAATGGAAACCATGGAAAGAAAAACAGCCAAACAGGGGACCGCTGTAATGCAATACAGAGAACTCCGCCTCATTATCACCCTGGTCCTTCTTCCAGCCCCGCTGGCAGGTTCACGGGACAGCTGTGTGCCGTGGCATGGGCACTGGCAGTCCCTGTGGGGCACTGGCAGTCCCTGCTCCCAGCGCCCCACAGAGAAGGAAGAGGACACATCCCTTCACAGTCACGAGTTCTCACTGAGAGCCGATGGGACGCACATGTTCTTTCTCACTCCTGTAACAGGTTCGGAGTGGAGAGCATTATAATATACTGTTCTTTGCAAATGATCCTGGAGCCTGGCTGGCCATTCATGGCACCGCCTGCTCTCATCCGTCTGTGCTCAGAGCCAGCAGGAGCTTGACCCACTGGGGAACCCTGGGGCCCAAGGCCACCGTGAGGCCAGCCAGTGCGGTGTCAGGCCATTCCTGTCGCAGCTCACCTTCAGCCCCGATGGACACCAGCTTCACGCCTTTGCTGGCTATGTAATCCAAGGCTTTGTTGACATTGGCAATTTTGTGGAATCGCATTTTTCCTCGGTCAGGTTTGGGCAGCCTTTCCCCTGTCAGATGAAAACAGATAGTTCAGGCAGAGAAAGTACTCGCCCTCCCCCAACCCTCACCTCCTGGGATGTGGAACCGAAATGTCGAAGTTCAGAGTCATGGTCTCCTAATGGAAGTGGGTACCTGTTTCTGATGTGCCCCTGGTTTCTCAAAGTACAGAGGGAGCATTAACAAACTCCCGAGAGCGGACGGACCAGTGGGGAGCCATGCTACGAAAGCCATGTGCTTTTCAGCTCTGCTGAGTGTCCAGCGGGGCCCACGAGCCCAGTTACCAAGGGGTTAGGAAGGAAGCTGCTTGGTGTCCAGGAGCATCTGGGGTTGCTAACTAGCTGCCCGAGGAAGGCAGGGCAGCCTAGTTCAAGTCACAGAGGTGGCTGCCAGCGCTCCTCCCAGACACCCAACTATGAAGATCCATGGATCAGGCAGACTTGCCATCCCCCTTCCCAGTCACACCTCCACAGGGCGATCTATTCTCTAGTCCAAAGTCTAAACCGGCCGGCTGATTTTCAGGGCAAAGCATAGCCCCCTAGTTATGCCAACAGGTACACTGAGCTTCTGCTTGACAATGTCTGGAATACACACAGGCTGGACTGAGGATGCAGAGGGCAGCATGGTGGGTTGTCATATAACTCTTTTATTCTCTAATTTTGTTACAAGGTGGGTGACAGAAACACTAATATGCCCATTTTAAACAGAATACACTTCCTTTTTACACAGAAAAATAACTCCCAGCAGACTGCTCTTCAAGAGGCTTTCTTTCCCAATAACACCATGTGCTTGACCAGCGGGTTCAAGGGAACTTGCAAAGCAGCATGTCTACCTGGAGGACCATCTGCTGCTCACACGCAGGAGCTTGGGGATGGGCGCAGCACCGAAGCAACGCTTGCCACCAACCTGAGATGACTTCCAGCAGCAACATGAGCTTCAGGCCGTTCCTGAAGTCCTCCTCGATGTTCTCGATCTGGGTGCCCGCTTTCCTGAGGTGGGAGTTACACCAGGCAGTGAACGTCTGCAAGAGAGTGCATGGGGTTCAGTGTGGCCCGATGGGGTGGACCCTCCGTGGGGGACCCTCCTTGGGGGACCCTCCTTGGGGGCCATGCCACGGCTCACACCTTCTGGAGCGCCTTGGGCCATCAAACAGAATGTGATGGGAATGACCTGTGGCCCAAGGGAAAGACTTTAGCAAAATTTCCTCTTTAGAGACAAAACCTTTTATTTGGTATACCAACCTGAGGGCTTTTTGCCTTCAGTTTGAAAAGGTACCACGTTTACAACTATGCCATCAGAAAACTCTGTGTATACAACAAAAAATAAGCTTGCCTGCAAAATGAGTGAGTAAATAATGTATGAAGACTGTCTCACTTACATCCAACGTCTTACTTCAGAGTAGAGGGCGAGTGGTATTGCGTAGCAGGAAGGGGAAGAGAGGAGGGGCCCATCACCCCTCATTATCTACAAGTTATCCTGCATAAACAACAGTCTTACACTAGTAACTAGTCAATTAAACAAATTTGCAGTGTCGTCAATCTTCAAAAAACAGTAGCGGTGGTACTAATAACCTCCTCCTGACGCAGGCCTGGACTGCAAAGATGGTCAGACACAGCGCTGCCCTGCAGGGGCTCCCGCCTGGCCCGGCTAGCGGGTCTGCAGGCGACCTTCGGGGAGAGACGGGCTGCACGTGAAGAGGCACCCAAAGGCACTCTGTTTATTTTTTCAAGGTCTTTGAACTTGGCTTCCACTTGTGCACAATTTCCTGCCAAAACCAGATTAGAAACACGCCCGGCAGCTGCTGGCTCAGAATGCGAACTCTCCCCAGTCTCTCAACAGCTGCTGGGCTCAAGAACCAAGTGCCCGCGTGTCACACACGGGCGGAGACACACAAACAAGCTGCGTTACAGACGGGAAAGTGAACCTCTCAGAAAAACGCTGTTCCCAGGAAGGTTACAAACAGACAGTTTCCATAAAAATGACTTTCCTGGGTAATAGAGAGGACTTTCAAACCTGACTAATAGTCGCTTATTGTAAGAAATATGCAACGGCATTAAATTCTAGAGCAAAAAGAAAGTGTAGACATTTTCTTGGATTTGCAATAGTAAGTCTTCCCGACAACCTAAACTAGTAATTACTTTTCCTAAAACTCATGTAAATTTTAGTCAAGTCTACACAGAAGGGGCACTCTAGGCCGTATATTCCAGTTCTGTGCCCAACCCGCGGGGAAGGCGCTTTTCACAGGTACCTACGTGAACGTAAATTAAAGTTTCGGCTCCTCGGCTGCACAAGCCGCCCTCCAGCATCACGGGAAGTCCCATTCGACAGCACCACCCGACGTACACAAATTCTGTTTCCTGAAGCTAACATTGTGACAGGAGTCTGTAATTTACTTACGTAAATATGAATTCTTCGTATCTGCTTTTTGAATAGGCAATACGCTCCCTTTGTTCAAAATTCCAGTGGTACTAAAGGCTCAAAGCGGGAAGCCTCCCAGTGTCCTTGCCCGGAGGATGGGTACCAAGGCAGGCGCACGCCTCTCCTTCAAACCTCCTACGCGGGGCCTGGACCACAGGGCTCTGCACCTGGCTTTCTTACCCACTTGGAAACGTAACCTAGGGAGCGTTCCTTATCAGTAGGATCATTTCTTTCTATGGCAGAATATTCCACTGTGTACCTTCATGTAACTAGCTCCCTATGGATAGATGTTGAGGTTGTTTCCAGATAATTAAGTTTTTCCACAAAAAAAAACTTTGCAGGCCCCATACACTGCAAGCAAAACTCTTTTAAAGGTGGTGTTTCTTAACCAGCAATGCTATGAATAATCATAGGCCTAACTCCCAGAAAAGGCACAAGAGGATAGCAGGTTATGATTTTTTAATGGAATTGATAGAAAGTATGGTAAATATTTATACAGTTGTTTTTACTTAGATTCTACTTCAAATGGGCAGATATTGCTGGTGTAAATGACCATACCCTGTTACCACATTAAGCCCCTTCATGATGAAAGTATCAGGAGCACTTTTGGATGTAACCCTAAGCTGCTCATGAAATCGGTGCAAGCTTCCTGACCCCACTCTGGAATCCTGCAGAGTCTGTCTGTTGCTACCTTTCTATAGGTATACATACCATAAAGGTAAATTTCCATAAGTAATTTTCAGTTGTGCAAGTCCAGAAAACAGATTTAATCATAAAGTCAATTTTTGAGTTAAGTCCAATGAAAAATGCCCCATCTTTTTTAAACAGTTTTTAATATTTCAATTATATTTGACATACAATATTTTATTAGTTTCAGATGTACAACATAGTGAATAGACATCTATATAACTCACAAAGCGACCACCCCAATAAATCGAGCGCCCATCTGACCCCATACACAGTTATTACAATGTTGTTGACCATGTTCCCTGTGCCGTACCTTACATGACTGTCTTTGTAATCTCCCATTTGCACATCTTAATCCCTTCCCCTTTTGTTGCCCTTCCCCCATCCCCTTCCTATGCAGCCATTAGTTTGTTCTCTGCATCTATGAGTTCGCTTTGGTTATCTGCTCATTTATCCTGTTTTTTAGATTCCATAGATGAGTGAAATCATACAGCATTTATCTTTGTCTCACTTATTTCACTCAACACAACACCCTTTAGGTCCATCCATGTTGTTTCAGGTGGCAAGATTTCATTCCTTTTTTTTCTTCTCCTCCCCTGAGGACATCTTTTCGCTGATTTCAGAGGGAGGGAGTGAGAAAGAGAAACACTGATGTGAGAGAGAAACATCAACTGGCTGCCTCCCACAAGCGCCTGAACTAGGACTTGTACCTGCAACCTGGGCATGTGCCCCAACCAGGAATCGAACCAGTAACCTTTTGGTGCACAAAATGACGCTCCAACCATATGAGCCAAGCAGCCAGCCCAGATTTTATTCTTTTTATGTCTGAGCCTTATTCCATTGTATGCATGTATACCAATTCATCTTTATCATTCATCTGTTGATGGGCACTTAGGTTGCTTCCATATGTCGGCAATTGTAAATAATGCTGCAACAAACACAGGGGTGCTCATACTCTTTCAAATTTGTGGTTTGGGTTTCTTCAGATAAATGCCCAGAAGTGGAATGGCTGGGTCTCTCTTTGCCTCTGGTCACAGCCTTTGCTTTTAAAGTCTGTTTTGTCTGGTACAAGTATTGCCACCCAGCAGGTTTCTTGTTGCAGTTTTCACGAAATGCCTTTCCATCCCTTCACTTCCAGTTGGTCTGTGTGAGTCTTTCCGTCTGAAGGAAGTCTCGTAGGCAGCGTGTGTAGGGGCCCTGTTTCCACATTCATTCAGCCACCCTGCATTTAAAGAATTGTTGAATTGTTGATATTGTCACTTTATTATTTATACTTTTTATCTTTTTTCCTTCTTACTTTAAAGAAGTCCCTTTAACATTTGTTATAATATGGATTTGATGGTCATAAGCACCGCGGCAGCTGATTCTCGTCTGGGAAGCCTGGCGTGGGGCTGGGACCACTGGCTCCGCAGGGGCACCTCCGCAGGTGACAGACATACGCCTCCTGATTTTTAACCACCACACGTGGGCGTGGGACCAGCCTGTTTCTCGTCTCCACCCCTCCCGCCAGTCTGGATGTTGTTTCTTCTGTAAATCCTTAGTTGTAGGGCATCTGTTCGGCGAGACTTCAGGTGGTTCTCCATGAGGGTTGCCGTGCAGTGTAGCTGTAACGCTGACCGTGGGAGGATCTGAGAACGGCATTTACCTGGACTGCCATCTGCACTGGAAGTGAGTGCCCCTGTCTTTAATGACCATCCCTCAGGGCCAATCAGGGGGCGCCTAAACAAGTTAAATGTGAAAGGGATCCCTGCTCGGTGGTAACAGCTTACAAAGAGGCCAGTGTACTTTGAAAAGGAGCTTCATTCAAGCCAGGTATCAAAATGTTTCAATTCATTCTATCCACAGTTTGTTCCCACAGCCTGTGGAGACTGCTCCTAGCATTTCCCATTGTCCCAGGTTTCCGTGAAAAGCCTGAATGTTGGAGAGTTTAACAGCAAAGCCCCAGCACAGCAACCAAACCCCACCCGTTTTACTAGAAGGCTTCTTCAGGGATTTTCTTGCTGACTGACAGGCATCTCTAAGGCCTGTGGGAATTAAACCCTGGAGCACTAGGATGGACTAAAGGGTGGCCCAGGCCCCCTGGTTCAAACCAGGTTACCAAGAGCTGTCCCCTTCCTAAGAGACACGGTGTCTATGAACAGGACACAGACCATCAAGGAAAGAGGCCGAGCCTCCCAGCCCACAGCCAACTTGGACGCCGCCCTGTCACTCCTGGCCAGGCTGCCACTCAGCCCTTCCCACTCCACTCTCCCGCTGCGCCACACCTCCCGGGAAAGAGAACTGAGATGGGAGACCACAGAAGCTTCTGCCTGTGGAAGGGAAAGGCAGGTGCTTCCAGGCCTCATTACCTTACAGAGAAGCTCATGACAGAGCTAAGGGGCAGGGCCAGGTCACCACCGAGCAAAGGTGGGCAGCGGTGGGGATCTCGGCCTCACTGTGTGTGCCCCGCAGACACCAGGGCAGATCTCAGCCTCTCTTCCCCAAGCATAAGCGATGACAACCCACGGGCCAGGGTGGGCGTAGGCTGGGCCCCAGCCCCGCGTGGCCCCCCAGCGCTGTGGCCCAGAAACTCGCCGAGCACCAGAAGTGGAGGAGGGGCCTGGGGCTATGGCGGGCGAGCCCGGGACTCGCGGCGTTGGGTCTGCACGAAGTCTGGAAGTCACTCAGACCATCAGCAGCGTGTCTCCTCAGCTGGTTCCGGACGCTCGCTGGAGGCCCGCAAATTCTCTTCAGCCCCGACGCATGTTGACGGAGAAAAGTATTAGCTAAAGGAATTTCTCAAGAATGTTCGTGAGCAACAATTGCGAGCCCTCTGATGGCAGGCCAGGCCACGCCTCCTTTCAGGAAGAACTTACCAGCAAAGACCCAGATTTGTGAGAGTTGTGACACTGCTACTTCTCTCAGAGTTAAATGATACAATATGACAACCAGCACAGTGAGCTGAACGGCAAAGAGCACTTGGGTCCTTGTTGAAATGTTGAGATAAGCTTGTGTTACTGAATGCTGGGCATTTGAATTTGGTTTCTTTTTAGGTTAGTTAACCCTACAGACATGACTGCCTTCAGGGGTGTCCAACCTTTTGGCAGCTCTGGGCCACGCTGGAAGAAGAGTTGTCTTGGGCCACACATTAAACACACTGCGACATGGAATCACAAAAAGCTCATAATGTTTTAAGTAAATTTACAGCTTTGTGACGGGCCGCATTCACAGACATCCTGGGCCACATGTGGCCCGCAGGCCACAGGCTGGATGCCCCTGCACCCCACTGAGAGGAGGGAAAGGGCCTTCCAATCAAAATGAGTAATATCTGTGATTATTTCTATCACTTACATAACACAAGTTCACATCTTCATCTGGGTGAGTTTATCACCTGGATACACAGATGAGGACAAAAAGAATCCACCCTGAGTCTGACATGGTGCATTTCATGTGATTAGTTCATTATCACTGCCTTTAGGTGAGTCCTCCGGGGCTCACTCCTGGGAGCGCAGCTGCTCAACAGACTTTATCATTTTCTCCAAACAAAGAATTTGGCAACACAGTATCTATGAACCTCCTTTATACTTTTAAAACCAGCTTTTATTTTGATAATAATTATATAAAATACCAATTTCAGACCACACTTCCTGAAATGGAGATGCACCCCAGTCTTGGGGCTTTTGTGAACAAAATGGAGCAGGGTCTGCAGAGGGCTGGGACGCAGGGCAGGGCCTGCAGCACAGGCTGGGGGCAGGCAGACCGATGCCTCCACCTCCAAATGCGCCGATCGTGAAACGGCATCGTCTGTCAGGCCCAGAGGTTTGGGGCAGCGTCGGAGTGTTCCGTGATGGGGTTTGCATATCATTTACCTTCCTCAGTGAGTAAAGACATCACAAGGTGCTCGGTGCCAATTCCAGCCTCGCGCCCTCTGGGGTGGGACAGCTGAGCCCCAGAAACCTGGGGACACGGTCCCTGGGAGGGAGCCTGGAGAACAGGCAAAGGCCGGCCCCGCTGCAGGCGTGGCTCAGAACTCAGATTCTATGTGTGACTCTGATACCACGCAATTATCTGCCCTTTGTGTCCTGACACATTCCCAGCTATAAAAAAAGGAATAATAATTCTCACAATCAAGTAACTGTATGACCCAGTTCAAAAGCTCATCAGGAGGGGAAATGTAAGTGCCTCGGTCAACACCACTGCTGCTCTGCGGAGCTCATTTTCTGAAGGCGCTCCATTGGTGCTTCCATTCGCGGCAATCACTAGTACTGTTTCCTCTTCCACCTCACAAATTCCCAGTTTGCCAAGACTCCTTCCAGTCGCTTTCTGGCCCTTTCCACGTATTGGAAAAGTAAGGGGCTCTAGAAAGCTGCACACCAGTGCAAAATCTCTGGGTGAGGTTGGGGCAGAGGGTGGGGGCTGCTTCTCTGAAGTAACTATGGCTTCAGCTCTGGCATTCGAGGAAGAGCAGGGGCCAGCAGGCGCTGGTTCACTACCGAGCTGCACAGCCCCACAGCCAGGAAGCCCCGACCCACCGTCACAGGAGCACCTGCTCTGGGCCCCTGCAAATGCCACACTGACCCGAACAAGGGGCCGCTCCAAAGTCGTGTGAGAAATCAGCAGCACGACCTAAATTTAAGTATTCAGACACTCGACCTTCTTTCAAACACATGTAAAGGGTTTCTGCCTGCATTACAGGGAGATCAGGGAAGGTCCCTGGACCCACAGCCACTCACGGTGGTGGCTGGCCCTCAGCACACGCAGGGTAATCCTGTGGACTTGAAAGATCCCGAAACTTCAAGGTCACCAAGTGTCCTTTCGACTCCTCGCACAGCATTTAAGAAATGGACTCGGGGCGAGAGGTATGTAAGTGGGAGAGTGTTAATTCTGAGGGTGCCGGGCGTGCTACCATCAATTACCAGATGTCTTGGAAGTCCGCTGGGGCCCGACTGTTCTCAGAACTTGCACAAGCAAGCACCTCTCTCCACAGGGAGCAGCGCTTTTACTCTCCGCCCACGCCCACGAGTCTCTGCTTTGTCTCCCAGATCCTGCTGGATAACAGGGCAGGCGGCAGCTCAGGTCAGCAATCCCTCACGATCAGCCTCCCTAAAACCTGAAGCCTGGCTCTGGGACCAGTTCGGCGTCCGCTGTGGGCAAGTCAGCCCACCTCTCCCGTGGCTCCCCTCTTCCCCTGAGGGCTGCACTACTAATGTCATTCAACGAGAAGTCTGCACGAATTCCGAGAGACTGGAAAAATATTTCACAAATAAAAACACTTTAGAATCTCAGGAGAACGGCGGTCAGTGATGGCAATTCGGAGAAACTCGAGGTGCTTTGGGTTTAAACTGAAATGGAATAAGGTCATTGCAAAGGAGTACCAAAGACAGTTGTGCCCGAAGTTCACTCGAGCACAGGAAATATTCCCACTTTAAAGAAAGCACACGCGGCTCAGCACACTCACAGGCCACTGCTGTGCACAGGTGGGAAGGGACACGAGAACCCAGAAGGGTGCGAGGTCGGATTCACCAATTCACCGAAGTGTACGACCTCTGTTCAAAGGACAAAGGACAGCATAAGCGTATCTCAATTTCCTCAAGGGACAAGGCTTCAGAAAGTTAGGTTTTGCTGCTGGGAATAAAATAATAGTTTGTCTGTGCATTTTTAAAAAATGGACTATTGTCCCTAAGGACAATTAATATAAAGGATTACGCTTGAATCAGGACTTGGTTTATAGCACAGCAGGTACAAGGAGCCTTAAAATTAGCTCGTGCCGAAAGGCAGACCCCACTGCACTCCGTGGCCACGTGGAGGTGCACACTGTTCTCCCCAGCTGTGTGTGTCTGCGAGCTCCCAGGTCCTACATTAAAGAACCAGATGGACACTGCAGCCTCTAACCCTGCCTTCCCCGCCTTTGGGTCACCCAAACAACCCAGCACCCAGCAGGTGCGCCACAGTTCACATACACAGAACTAGTGCCTATTCAGTTTTCCAGTGCTTCAGGTTGAAACTGTGACGATTTCAGTTGTAAGTTAACTGTAACCACACATTTTGCACCAAAATACTGCTTTTCACTTGGGTTCCAGGGAAACTCACAAATACAAATTTAGTTACTCAAAGACAAAGAAAGAGAGAGGCAGCCCTTTCCCGTTGATTCGTACCAACAAATTCTGCCTACGAGCAGGATTTCAGATCTCTTTCTACCAGCGTTAGAATGCCTAACACTCGTACTAAGGGCACGAAAGCCACAAACGTCGCCGCCGCCACTGAAGGGACACACCGAGGGGCAGGGGTTTGTTTTCTGTTCTTGCCGATGCCTGGAACACTGTGACAGTAACTATTTGTTGCATGGCATCTCATTCATCAGACTTTCCGGGGCAAATGAGAGAGAACATCAATCAGATTTTATTAACTGGGAAAAAAAAAGACGGAGGAGCTAAAAATCTACATCTGCTCATTACCCTGTCAAACTGAGCTACAGAATCCTTCACTGTTAAAAAAGACTCTCTCTGGAATCTTGCCAAAAAAAAAGTTCAATCTTGTAAAAAATAAAAGGCAACCTCCCTGCTGGGGCACCTAAAAATAGGACCAGGCCAGGGTGAGACTTTAGGAGCGCAGGCCAGAGGCAGCGCTCTCAGGGCCCGAGGACGGTCCTGTCCAGGCGTCACTCACAAATGCCAAGCCAGGAGTTTCAGGCTTCAATCACCAGGCTCATGGACTGACTTCATTTAGGTCCCAAGCTGTTTGGAAAACATAAAGAAAGGTGCTAAAATTCTGAGACTGCCTAACAGGGGGGAAAAAAAGTCTTTTCGGGATTTTTAACAAAGTCGAATGCACCCCAGACTAATTCTGGCTTAAGGAGTAACCTCTCTGATACGTGGCATCTCCTCCCTAACTTCTAGAAAGAATGGAACAGATTGACGGTACGGAATTTGGAAAGGGAAAGTGGCTAACAAGGCTCCTTGATATTGGGAAAAATCTGAGTGTCCTTGGGAAACACGTGCCTCATCTAGAGCACCCTTCTGGGCCACCCTCCCACCCCGTGAGCCCTGACACCCAGCAGCACTGCCCAGCCAGCCCCCTCGCCTGAGACTGGGAGATAGGAGTGTGCTCTGCTCCATGCAAGGGGGCCTCCCACCTCTGGCAGGGGGTCTGCCTCCATGAGACACCTGGCCCCTGGTCCCCAGTGCAGGTGTGTGCCTGTCCTTCGGATTTCTTTGGAACTGGTATAACCCCTCTCCAGGCTGTCACTAATTCGTTAACATCTTTAACTCATGTTCACTTTTATATTTGTATGTCATGATTTTACCTTTAAAAATTGTCTTTTAATGCACAGTTTTAGACTCTTTTTTCTAAAAAGAGGTCAAGAATCAAACAAGCTAAAACATGCACTATCATTCTGGTCTAATTTGACTGATTTCGCCGAAGACAGAGAGTCACTAATTTGCGAGAACGGTGCACTGACCTAACCGACGCCTGCCGATGGCTGGTCCTGGATCACGGCCTGCCCCCCACGCAACCCCCCACCCTGTGGAGATGACAACTGCCTGCAGGCTCTGCCCACCAAGGCCCTTCTCCACGTCAGACCCAGCGTGTGTCCCCAAGCGTCCTCTCACACCATGACATTGTGCTGGTGCTGAATTATTGAGCATTTTTCTGTTTCGTGAATATCTTACATTTATCTAGAAACCAAAGTATTTCCATCTGCTAATTTCCTTCTTGCTCAAGAAAATACCCGACAAGCATTTTATTGTCACTTCCAGGAGTCCCCATCACTCATCCTCCACATTCTTATTTACCAGCTGCAATTGCTCATCCCTGTACTTCTGTCCCCCTCAGGGTGGAGTCAGGCGGTGCACCAAGGGCATGGGATGCTTCTCTGAGCCACTGGTGGCCCAGGCTGGTGTGCAATCCTGGCTGTGTCTGCATTAATTCCAAGGGGTGTTTTAAAATGCTTGAAACAAAATTCTAACTAAGAAAAGAAGATAATAGCATTCTCTCTTCAAGAGAACAGTTAATGATCTTGATGAAACTCCCCATTTTAACTGTTATGTGGAAAAAAGAGTTAAGATTAGAGATATGCAGATTCTTCCCAAACTAGTTTAGGGTTGGAAGCACATGTTAAACTAACCGATCAGGTATCTTCAGAATGAAAGGCAAAGTCAATTCTGCTCTAAAAGGTAAGGAAAAAAAGTGGCGAGCTCAAGAACCACAGGCACGTTGCTGGAGCCGGTCACTGGAGCTCAGAGAGCCCCGCAGCCGGGCGCCTGACTCCGCCGCGGGCTGCAGTCCCCTGCGGTCACACCTGCCCCCCCCACGCTGGCAACCTGCGTGGGGCATTCCTGTGAGGACTTTCTGGTAAGCAAGCGTTTAAGGCTCCCAGCAAAAAGCCATGTACACGACTGATCCTGAGCCGTGCCTCCCAGAATAACTTGTTCCCTTGGAGCCTGGGTAATTATGTGCAGGGTGGCTCGGTGACAGGCAGGCCCGGCTGCTGCTCAGGGCTAGGCAATGGCAACGTGTATTGGACTGTCATCGTTCTCTTCTTGAGGCTGGGTTCAAGCTTCCCAAAAAGCACTGACGTTACCCCAGCCCATCCCAGCCACCGGAGAAGCAGCTTGTACTACTCAGATGGCAAAATAAGTATTCTTTAATTCAAGTTCGCCACTCCGTTACTATTTTCAGGGGCCTAAATAAACGGCTGCCTACACAGAGGGACTGAGCGTTCCTTTACAACAGAACAGCTCTCTGTTGCACGCCACTCTCTCCCCATCATCGGTGTTTTGGACCAGAGCCCATTCTAAGTCAGGGACAGCCCCAGGCAGGTGCATCTCCACACGAGGGAACAGCTCTGGGTCTTGACAGAAGGGTCTGCAAAACAGGGAAGCTGGGCCCTTCCAGATTCCTACGCACTCCACAGCAGAGGCGGGCGGGCTGGGATTTCCTCCAAGCCCTTTGCTAGGGCTCACGCTGAGTGGAGAGTGCTTGTAAAAATACATAATGAAGTGTTGGTATCCCACGCCATTTCAGATCATTATATATTAGAACATAAAACCCATAGGTATGTGCTCCTATGGAATACATCATCGCATAAAGTGGTCTGGTAGGCAAGGTAGCAAAATGTTAACACTAGTTTCCACTAGGTTATGACTTAACATTTTTGTATTTGTATTTTCTATCGTGAACCCCTGTGACTTATGCGATTATTTTAAAATGTGTCTTTAAACAGTAAGCGGAATGTGCATCCAATCTGTGAGCCCAGGTTCTTTGCTGTCCCCTGGTGGCCTGTAATTAAGTCACCTTGCTTCACTTCACCGACCAACCACATCTCTACCTGAACAAGTAAAGAGCCTGAACCCACTATGGCCCAGCAACCCTAGATCGCTGAGTTAATCACACAGTGAAGTGCTACTTCAAATGACTATTTCAACATCACATTGGAAAGCTCTGGTGCCGAAGGCACACACTGGCCACCCTGCGGGCCACAGGCGGAGCTCCTCTGTGGCCTTGCGTCCCCCGGCCCTGACCTGCCGCCCACCAGGGTGTCTCATTAAAAGGCTCTAAAGGAGACAGTGCCCACCACCCTCCCCCCATCTCATCATGGAAACAAGGGAAATTTCTGAATCAGACATGTCTTTATCTTGCAGTAAATATATCTACCACCACTTCATTCCCAGATTTTCAACTGTCTGAACATGTAAGTAATTTTTTTTTAACAAAAGACTTGAACTGTCAGAAGAATGAACCTAGAGATCTGACTTTGGTCCAGATATTTAAATGATGATTAACTCTTAGCTTCTGAGATGTGCAAAATTAGCACCCTAACGCCTAGCATATACTAATATCAAATTGTCTGGTGTGTGAGCATATTTACCATTTACGACCCTATGGACAGCATATAAAACTCCAAAGTGGAACAGCGGCACGTGTCACAGGGGAACCGGGCCCCCAGGAGGCCCCCAGCAGGGCGGGCGGTCCTGCTCCCTCCAGACTCAAGGCTCAGTCCCCTTCCAGGGGTGTCCAGCCTTTTGGCATCTCTGGGCCACACTGAAAGAAGAGCTGTCTTGGGCCACACATTAAACGTGTTGTGACACATAATCACAAAAATATCTCATAATGTTTTGAGTAAATTTATGATTTTGTGTTGGGCCACGTTCATAGCCATCCTGAGCCAAATGCAGCCCACCAGCTGAGGGTTGGGCACCCTGTAAGTCTAAAGTGTTCATGAACTGCAAGTCAGAAATTACTAGAATCTGGTGTCAATTTGTCAAAGCATTAGAAATGGCACTTCACAACGTTTGCATTTTTTTAAGTTCCGAAACAGGCCAGTCAGTACTTTGAGGAAGCGCATTCCCATCCTGTATATATTATCAGTTGCCTGGCCCCACGTTCTCTGAGGTTGTCTGGAGTGTCTCCTTAGCACGCAGTGGCCATGGAGCTTGTGGTCTTCACTGGACCACTGCTGAGAGTCCAAGGGGACCACTCATAATGACCATAGGACAACAGCCTGAGTGGGACTGTCCTGGCACACCTGGATGCAGGGTTCCCCTGCCCCTGAAATCAGTCCCCTCCTCCAGCATCTCCTTCCTGCGGAACAGCGACCCTCGGTAATGAGCAACACATTGAACACGAGCATACACTGTGATGGCTCAGTGAAGCTAAGACATGAAAGCAACTTACATGAAAATAAAATTAACTTAAATTTTAAAAAGTAAAATAATAAAACAAAATAAATTGAACCTTTGTATGGAATGAGGTGCCCTGGAATGGCCCCCTCACTTCCAAGGCCGCCCAAGAAATCTGTATCTCAGCCGCGGAGGGCCTGATCTGTGTCTAAATAAATTCCCCGGAAGCCGTCTTGGCAAGACTGCCCCTAAAAATAACCTTTCCTCAAGAACCCTGTAAATGTCTGCCTTGCTCCTTCCTCCGGCTGTGCTCTGGGGGTGGGGAGTAAATCGCGATGCTCCAGTATCTAATTCAGCATCCTCAGACATGGCTCCCACTGCACAGCAGTCAAAGCAATGGCCACAGGAGCGAAGAGAGGACCAGACCCGAGGAGACCCGAGGGAGGTCACGGGGTCGGTTAATCAGGTCGGTTTGCAGCAGGAGCAGAGAATACACCCTGTCAGTACTGACTTCACACGTGGGCACAGGTAGCGGTTAACCGTCCACGTTTACAGGAGGCTAAAAGGTTCCACTTCTACTTTCTTAGACAAAAGTGCTTTCATAGCACAAATCTTCTCCTGTTGTGCCAGAAACCTGGGAATTACATCACAGAGTTACTGTTTTAGAAAGTCACCTTTCAAACATTGGTGAACTCTGGGAAGGCAGGTTTTGGAAAAATCTAGTTTTTAGGAGGAGAAAATGACAGTGTCAAAACAGGCAAAATCATCCGGAGAACCTGGGGGTTAGAGAAGCTGTTTGGGTGAAGGGGGCAGGGAAAGACTTTGCAGCAGGGGAAGGGGTGAGGGGGGGTCTTGGGTGAAGAGAGGGGTTCCCAACGGGAAGGCGTGAGGCAGCCAACTTTGCTGTTTTGCTTCATGATGGTTTCTTTCAAAGTGTCATTTAGAGAGTAAAGCATTTGTTGAATATAAAAACTTTTTTATCCTTTTGGAATCAGACATCCGTGGTAATCATTTCATAACACATGTATCAAAACATGTTGTACACTTTAACTAGATGCAATTTTTATTTGTCAATTACACCACAATAAAGCTGGAACAAAGGGAGACTGGGCTTCCCTATTCGTGAAACTGGGGATTTCTCTGGTCAGTGGGGTTCAGAGGAATTCACCATATTCTACATCCTCTCTGTTTTCATGTATGTTTGAAGTTTTCTATAATAATAAGTTAAATACATAACAGAAGAGCAGGGTTTGGGGATGCAAGGGGGCCCTAGGTACTGCCATGTCGCAGCACGTTAGAGCAAATCTCCACAGAGCCCAGTCTCAAAAGGTATCCCTGTCCACTGAGACACCAGGCCCAGGGGGGACAACTCTGGCCTACTAATCTCTACTAATCTCTTGCTTCTGGAAGCCTCATCTTCTACTTCCAAAAGGGATTGTGACTCAAACACTTAGGCATCATGAGCTCCAGTTTCTTTTGGAACTGAGTCAGGCAGACCAGCAGTTAATTCCAAAGATGTGCCCCCAGTGGCACATCCCATACCATGCGGCTGGGGAGGGTAGGCTGGCTTTGCCGCGGTCCCTTCCTCCTACTGTAATATTTCTGTTGGACAAAGCTACTGCGAGCCTGACAGAGAAAACCTGCGAATGACAGTATGTCCCACCCCACAGAATGCAGTCTTCTCACTCCCATTGGTTCCCAGTGTTACCAGTTAGAAATTAAAAATTCACACACACGCATGCACCCTTCCGAAAGGCAGTGAAGAGTTAGGAATGCTGAATCCCAGGCATGTGCTCTGGGTTGTCGGTTACAAACCTGAGCAGAAAGCAACAAAAACAGAAAAGTTTGGTGCTTAAAAGCTCTGCCACTTGTAAACGAAAATATGCAATAAAGTAATTAGCACCTCTACATTTTATAAAATTTCAATTGTGAGACAGAACTATAGCTTCACAATTTAGACAAAATTCTGTTTTTCAGCTACCACTTCCCCACCCTTTGCTACCCGTGGGCAAGTTACTTAACTTTCTAGATAAAAAAAATGAGCATAACAATACTCATCTCTTGTGATTATTTTGAAAATCTAGTAAAATGACATCTATAGTCAAAACAGTAACGGTGGAAGAGTTGGGACAGTAGGAGCACTACCAAATCGCCTCCCCCTTGTTTTTTAACCTAGTGACAAAACTCCATATATTAATATATCACTTCTACTGTATTATTGGCATTCTTTTGGGGGAGGGTTACACTGAAAAAAATTTAAAACATCCTTTCATGCCGAAATTTCACATAAAAGATCAAAGTATGCAAAAAATATATATAACTAGCCACTTCCTATTTCATGCAATGATATACATGATAGAAAGTTTATAGTTTGCAAAACATAAAATACATGATTTTTAGCTTGTGAGATAAGTTGTGCATTTCTAAAGGCCATGACCAGCACAGCTGCTCCCTAAGCAAAACCAAACAAGACTGGATAACACATAGTCCTGCTCCCTTCTAAGTCTTGGATTCGACACCTTGTCAGTACTCAGGCCGGTGCTGAGCATTTTTCCAACTACATGGTCTCCCACACCCCATTTCACCCTGCTTCCCTGACAACTGTTTGTTTCAAAACAGACAGACATTCCCTCTCTGGGTAAAGTCTAAACTGACTGCAATTCTGTGTCTGTCCTTTACACTTTCAGGACTGATGAGACTCTCCAACACCCAAAATACTGATACCATTTTTTAAGTCTTAAAACTCTTACATGAGAACAATTCCTTTCTTTTAATTTTATAAATGATAAAATAGAAAAAGGGAAACTATTTTGGAGTTAAATTCTCCATTCAGCATGTTAAGATGAAACAAATCCAACTTTTTTTCAGTAATCCTTACCAATTTTCAAACAGTGTCGCTCAGTGAAGCTATCAAGGACCATTCTGGTTGCAGAAGGATCTACGCCATAGACTTGAGCACAACACCATAAATAATGCCTTGCAGCTTTTCACTTCCTGCGAATGCATAACTTATCTCACTAGCTAAAAGACATCCATTCCATGGCGCCAAGTCTCCGGGCTCCTGTTCCAGCAAGTAAACCAATGGAAACACTACATTCACACCTACTGGCGGAGTTCCAGTGGAATACCAAGGTGAGAGTTCTCCAGGAAGAAGACCAAAGCCACCAACAGTTCGAGGGTTTCAACTCGTCTAGTGTAGGCGAGTTTTAATCACCGCAGACAGTCCCATAACTCCACTGCTGCCCCCAGGAGTCCCTGCTTCAGCTCCGCGCTGCGCCCCCCAGGTCCGGTCCCCTGTCCCCTCCCCTAGTGTCATGCCACCCCCACACCTACATCTCTACCCTTCATTCTTCCATTGAATAGCAAGCCCTCAGTCTAAACCCAACTCACCCTCCTAGTTTCCCAAATGAAGAGGAAAGGCATTAAAGATAAGGGTATAAATGAGTAGATGTCAGTTTTATGGCTTGTTCTTGTACAGAACTGGTCAAGGGCCTTGAATGTAATGATGCCATAACGGTAACAGGCTTTATCAGGTTGAACCTTTCAAAAACTACAATTTTTGGAAAAAAATACTGTACCAAGAATTTCATATGGTTCAACCTAATACATATGTATTATCTCAAAGTCCTAATACAGAGCAATGAAATTACCTACATTCTAGTAACTATTCACAACCTGTTTGAATGTGAAGTGACCTAAAGGACTCCCTAGGACTTCAGAAGACAGGCTTTCTTAATTTACAATAGCAATTATAACTGGCTGTTTAAGACTCAAACACAGCTTCATATTAAACACCGTTTTCACTCCCCCAGAACAATCTCATAGTCACCCTGTCCTCACAAGCATTAAAAAATGAGTTTTTCCCAAGCATGCCTTTTCATTAATGAAAAATTCCTATAATAAGAATGTGTTTTCAACACACAATGATTTCTAAGGGCCATGACCAGCGCAGTTGCTCCCCAGCAAAAATAAACAAGACCGGACAACTCAAAGTCCTGCTCCCTTCTAAGTCTCGGAAGTGATGGCACCTATCAGTACTCAGGCCGGTTCCGCCCCAGGACCGCACACGTCCTCAGAATCGCCTGCACCCAGTCTGCATTTTCCAGTGCCGCTACTCATGCTTTATATACGAAAACACAAAATTGAAATTTATAATTACCTGAATCATAAGTGAATTTTGAATTTTCTTTATTAAATGGATAAAGATTTTTGATCTGGAAGAAAAAGTCATTTAAATCAAATTTAGGTTACCAAAACCTTGTTCATTAACATGGTGATGCATTTTATTATAATTTCAATAAAAGTACACGTATGATTTTTTTGAACTCCCAAATCTCTAAATTCCAAATTATTTTATTTTTAAATTAAGCTTAAAATTTTTATTACACTACGTTTCTTTCAGAAATACATTCTACAAATGGGAGTGCACACTGACCAGGCCCAGTGTGGGCCCGGGGGCACCGAGACAGATGCCTCCCAGCTAGAAACCTGAGGAAGAGGAGGAGGAGGAGGAGGAGCTGCGGAGAGAGAGGAGGAGCTGTGGAGGAGGAGCTGCGGAAGGGGAGCTGCAGAGGGGGAGGAGGGGCTGTGGAAGAGGAGGGCCTGTGGAGGAAGAGGGGCTGAGAAGAGGGAGGAGGAGCTAAGGAGGAGGAGGAGGCACTGAGGAGGGGGAGGAGGAGCTGTGGAGGAGTCGGGCTGTGGAGGGGGAGGGCTGGCTCAGAAAGCACCTGTGGGAGTGGAAGAGCAGAGGGCTGGGAGCACAGGCTTAGCCCCCAGCCACTGTAAGCGGCCCTCCTGAAGCAACAGGAATCACAGAGGGACTTGAAGCTGGGAGCACTGTGGCCAGGCTTGTGTTTCACAAAGATCACTCTTGCCAGCATCATGCAGAAAATCCTGCAGACAAGCATGGTCTGCAGAGAGTGACAAAGCACAAGGCCACCACCAAAGTCCAGGCAGGAAGCACAGAGAGCCTGTGGCACTAAAGCACAGAGTGGAAGAAAGGGCAGGGTCCAGAGGACATTTGGGGCAGGTTCCTCAAGAGGTGACAGAGAAGGAGGCCTCAGGATGGCACTCAGGTTCCTGGCTGGGCGCCAGGGAGGAAGACATCTCCTGGTCAGGAAGCCATGCAGGAGGGGCAGTGAGGAACAGTCTTTCTCACCAGCCTGGTTGCGCTGGGCACCCCTCTGGGCTTCACCCTGACCTCTGTCCCCTGAACCCACTGAAAGCTCTGTCACTGTCCCTGCCACCCATCAGGCATAATACATGTCTGTCACATGAATAAAAGAATGGACAGTCAGGCTGTGCTCCCTTATGTTTTGCTCTTCAATAGGTAAGATCGCCCTTAGTTTCTGATCTAAAAAACTGTGGGGAGGGATGGGGGGCGTGCGTGCGACACATGTTCCCTGACTTCTTTAGAAAGACCAATGTCTTGCCCTCAAGATTTTCCTTCCTTTGAAATTTCTTGAGCATAGTAGCTAGCTCACTTCACCCTCATCTCTGCTTTCTGTTCTTTCTGGAGGAATCAGTACCGTTCCCAGGGAAACGGCGGTACAGTCCAGACTGTCCTCCAACGTATTCCGTGTCAACTCCTCTGCTCATCACAGCGGCGCCCGCCCACGCCAGATCCGCGGTTCTGTAGGTGTCCCCAGCTGCGCCACTGCAGCGCCTTCTGACAGCTTCTGACGCTGCATTCATGACATTTCCAGCTAAGTGTTTTATTCCTCTCCCCATCCCATCCTCGAGGAACATCTTACTAGGGGTTCGAGTTTCTTGCCTGGGGCCCAGGGGTTGGGAAGCCCCCTAGAACAAAAAGACGAAAGACAACTCTTTGTCTTAGAACTCCTGTACCTGGCTGTCCACAGCAAATCAAGGGCACGTTTGGAAACACCGTCCCCCTGGGGGCAGAGGTTTCTCAGGGTTTATCCTAGATTATGCCTTTACCCACCGGCCCATCAGCGACTTCTATTGGACATCAAAGGCTACCTAACACCCCAGCCCTCCTTCACGTGGTGGTGACCTGACCTGGACACACAATGTGCCCCTCAGCACTGCAGTTCACTGTCCTGTACCTGACGACACGTCCTGCACATACTTAGCTCTGCATCCAGACACCGTCTCCCGGTGCACATCCAGGCTCTGTTCATGAGCTGTCCGCTACTTGTCAACACCACTGTTTTGAGGTTTAAGTCCAGGGGCTCTAATGGTGAGAACCTGTCTGCTGAATTGGATTTATACCACAGCCTGTGCTGGAACAACATGGGCTTATTTAATACTGTTATAATCCCTCCTGATCACTCTCAAATGAATGCCTTCCTCACCACTGCTGCCACAGCCTCTAACCTGTTTGCTTGGGGCCCCCAGCAGGGGCCCTCACCCACCCTGATCTCTTCTGCAAACAATACCCCACGTGAATGTGTCTCTTCCGAGCTCAAAGCCTGCAGATCTCTGCTCTGCTTGGAGGATGAAGCCCACGCTCACCCCGGCACCCCTGAGCCCTATGTCCTGGCCCAGTTACCAACCCAATTTTCTCTCTAAACTTGCATCTTTAGCTTCAGTGAAGCCCGTCTCCTCTTTGCACCCCCGCCATCCCTCCATCGCACCTTGAGCAGCAGGCAGATCCCAGACCCGGGGGGCTTCCCTCATCTCTTTGGCTGGGTGAGGAGGTCCCACGAAATAACGGAGGTGAGGGTGCTGTGAGAGTGCTGAAGGGTTACGTAAACACATTACTGTTATGCCATCACACTTCCCATACACACGCGCCCCAAGAACCCAAGACAGGCTGTTCACGCTACCTCTCTAGCCAGGGGTGCTCCGTTTCTCTCCTCCCCACTCAGCTCATGTGGACTTATTACTGAAGTTAAGGCCCATCCCAAGCTCTACTTCCTTATAAAGCTGTTATATCATTATTCTCACCCACCATGATTTTCCTCATTTGACCTTTATAGAATAAGTATCTGCAGCTTAATATAAAAGAGTTTCTTATGCCCTTTCTAAGTGTCTGAATGTGTCCATCCAATCTAAAGCACATCAGCAAAGGGGGGAAGTTGTTTAATAGGCCCAGAGTTCCAGTCTGGGTCGATGGAAGAGTTTGGGAGGTGCACAGTGGGGCTGGCCGGGCAATAATATGAATGTATCAAGGTCACTGACTTGTACACTAAAATGGTATATTTTGTGTTATGTATATTTTACCACAATAAAAAAAAGCCCATCAAAGCCATGAGGGGGCAAATCTTATGCTTCTTTGACCTCGCAAGTCCAAGTGTGGTACTGATTACTATCACAGCACCTGATACAATGAATTAGATTTGCTGCACAGGACAATAATACTTGAACGTCTGCAGATCATTTTACAGTGCATAAAGCTGCTTCAGCATAAACCAGCTTAACCATCTGATCCTGCAAAACCCTGTCACAGGTATTTATCGGTATTTTCTAGATGGACACATGGAACCTTGAACGGTTTAGTGACTTGATTATGGTCAGAGAGCACCAGGCTGGGCTGTCATCTGGGTCTCACGAATCCGAGAGATTTTCACAAACTTTTTATTCACTGTTCACCTTGTTGGAACTGTTAATGCCTTTTCTCCAGGAAAAATTCATGCACAGACATATTTCCTTGTGCAGGGCAAGGGCCCTTCACCTTAGCCTCTAAGCAGCAGCTGCTCTCAAGGGGCACTCACAGGGTGACTCTGGGGCTCTCAGCTCTCTGTTTAATCCCAACCCTGCGGGCAGCTGTTCCCACATACGAATCTTTCCATGTGCCTGACCCCACAGGACAACATTGTATCCTGGATGACAGGACTGGCGGGAGGTGCTCCAAGGTGAATGGTGAATTAGTCCATCTATAAACTGTGAATATGCAGAAGAACTTCAATTTCCTTAGGGACGATGAAGCCAGACAGAACTCTGAATGCAGAACAAATGAAGGACTCTTATGCTCCCTGCAACTGGGAGAGACGCTTATCCATCATCTTGCCTTACACAGGTTAGGCCCCTGCGTACGGCAAGGCCCCTTTCTGCACCGAAAAGTGAGCGGCTTCCTTAAAAGGCCTGCGCCTGCCCCGCAGGGGGGAGGACACTGCCCTGTGCTTGGGGAGATAGTGCACATATTCAGCATTGCTGTCCTGACGAGTCACCTCCTGATTAGGCTGCAGTGGAATTGGAGGCTGAATGTGTTCCTTGGTTCCAGGACAAGCTTGCTTCTAAACACTGAAGCTCTAGAAGTTTCTAAGGTGCCCTGAAAAGAGCCAAAACTATGTGAATACAAATATTCCTACTCATTTACTAAACAGCCCTGGGAGAGAAGGGGAGTGCTTGAAAACGCCTGTACCTTTTCATGCCGAATGCAACATCCTCTGAATTGCCTCCTTTTGGAAAAAGCACTACACTTCCTCAAAAAATTGAAAATAGGTGCCACATGATCCAGAAAGTTCACCTCTGGGTATAAAACCAAAACAATTTGAAAGCTCGGTCACAAAGCGATATTGGCATACCCATGCTCACAGCAGCACCATTCACAATAGCCAAAGGATGGAAGCACCCCAATGCCCGTCACCCAGTGAATGGATAAACACAATGTGCAACATTATTCATCCTTAAAAAGGAAGGAAATTCTAACACATGCTACCACATGAAAGAACTGTACAAACACTATGCTCAGTAAAGTAAGCCAGTCACAGAAGGAGAAATACTGCAGGATTCCACTCATCTGAGGCATCCAGAGGAGTTAAAACTCATAGAGACAAAGTACAGTGGTGGTTGCCCGGGGCTGGGAGAAGGGAGAATGGAAAACTATCATTGAATGGCTATAAGAGTTGAGCAAGATAAAGACTTCTGCAGGTGGTAACACAACAAAGTGAATGTACTTTTGACACCACTGAACTTAGAAATGGTTAAGATGCTAAATTTTGTTATGTGAATTTACCACAATTTTTTAAAAACCTCTCATGAAAAAAACAAAGCACTACATTTTTACTAAGTCCTTCTATAGCCAGGATCACCACAGTGCAGGAGACTCTGCACTGCGGCTATAATTAGGCACCACGTCCGCTCCGACGCTGCGGACGTCACTGTGTGCTCCCTGCATCTGTTGACAGATCTCATACCCAGCATATCACTGAAATGGCAAGTGTGGAGAAGGTGGCCCACAATAGAAACAATGGCATTTGCTCCTCACCCGGTTCCAGCGGTTTGTCTCATAGGACGCAAATAGAGGCCATGGCTCTGGCTGCGCTGACCTCAGAGCTCAGTGTGATTTCACGGGCCTGAGTGGTTCCACACCAAAAGTGGAAATATCTTCAGGGCTGTTCAGGCCTGCGTCCTAATGCAGTGTGCTAGTGTGTTTCCCCCGCTGGCGTCTACATACAACTATCTAAGAAGAAAAGTCAATTCTCATTTTAAACATTTTAGTATTATCTTGAACTAGGATCAGGAAGTACAACTGTTTTTTAATGACACGCTCCACATGCTATATAATTATAATATTCACACTGGAAGCCAAAACCTAAAATAACACAAAGCCATTATATCCAAAAATATTATGAATACATTAAAAATTTAAATATATCAGAAGATATATGTCAATGGGGTCTGTGGAAACTGACATTAGCTCTGTTCTGCTATTACTTTAAAAAATCAACAGAGGCCATTGTGATTACACTGTTACTTCCAAAAATTATTAGATGACTATCTGCCCCATTCGTAGCTATTTTACTGTTCCTCCTATGGGGAAAAAAAAGCAATCTTTGAAACAGACTTATAAGTTTTTTTAATCCATGACAAATATAATAATGAAAATTGAGAAAAAAAATTTTTAAAGAAATGCTCACTGCTGAAAATTAAAGTTATTTTTTAACTCTTTGCTGATTAGTGACACATTAGCGAGTCCAGATGACACCTAAATAACCCTCGGGCCAGGGGTTTCCCTCACAGCAAGTCAATAAACGTGGCGGAAGGTTTGAAATGTTATTTTCCTTTGTAGACTCAACTTCTACTTATCACTCCCATTCTCTTGTTTCCAAGAAGGTAGGGTTGTTGGAAGTCTTAGGAAACTCAGATGGGAAATGAAATGTAGCTGAATCGAAGCTTTAAAATAATAATAATAATAATAATAATAATAATAATAATAATAATAATAAATGGTATTTTAAGAGAGGGTAGACAACAAAAGAGAAATCCTTACATAAAAATAACTCTTGGATATTTGATAATTATCCAAATACAGGACCTCACTTCTTCCAGTTAAGATTTTGTTGGGAGGAAAGTATGGGATGTGTTTTCCAATCATCTACTAATTCACCACACACTGTTACGTGATCACCCACAGTGGCAGCTACACGCAGCACTTCCCATGCACACGTAAGGTTATCAGCTTAAAAGCAGGACCTAAGAAGGGAATCCACTCTGCCCTGCCCCCAGATAGGGGGAAACACAGGGCATTCTGCTTTACCATGGCCCCGTGTCATGAGGCTGGGTGAGCAGGTCTGTGCTGGCAGGCCTGACCCAGCCAAACTCTTGCCAGTCAAGCAGGAGGTGAATTTATCCTCCTGGTGAGCATCCCTGCTGGTTCCAGCCAAGGGGATCAGGAAGAAACCCTGAAGAGTGGAATGTTCCACTGGGCCCAGAGAGTGCCAACCAGGATGGCATGAAGCTCTCAGGGCTGGCTCAGTCCCTCGTCCTGTGCACTTACCTCAGTGACCCATAAATAGAGTGTGGATAATCATTACTTTATCGTGAATATCCATTGTTCACACGGCAACCCCTCTAAGGAGCCCAAGACAGTTAAGAAACGGTTTTCAATGACTGTTTGGGGTAGCTCCGTGCACACCACAGGGCCAGGAGAGTGTAACTCTGTGGCCAAGGTCACAGACTCGGGCGTCTCAGGGTCTGGTCAGACGCAAGTCAGAGGAGAAACACTGAACACTGATCGTTTTGTGCTCTCACATCACGCGCGCGCGCACGCACACGACACCTGGCTTCATGCCTGTGGTGGACCTGGTCCCCTCTCTAAGCGGCGCCCAGCTGAGAGGACCCGGGGCAGCACGACTCCTCCCGCTCATCGCCGCGGCCGGCGACAGACACACGGGGTGACACAGACACGCGAGGATGGACACGCACGCCCACCGACCTTCCGCTGCTGCTTCTCCCAGGCGGGGTCCAGCAGCAGGTCGCGGTCCCATTCCTCCTCCTGGATCATGTACTCGTCTTCATCGTACACGTAGTTGTACTGCACGCCGGGCTCGACCTGGTTCATGGTGCTGGGTGTATGGGGGCTGGACGGCGGACTCGGACTGACAAGCGAACGGCGGGAGATGCGGAGACGCGGCGGAGCGCGGGCGCGGGCAGAGACGCTGCTCCGTGGGACGGCGGGCCGGGCGCTGGGTCGCGGGGAAGCACCAGCTCGAGCCCAGAACTGCTCCTCTCGGCTTAATACCTGCGCTCCGTCACGTGGCCGCGCACCCCGCCCCCGCCACGCCCGTTCACGCCCTGGCCACGCCTGCGCCACGCCCACGCCGCTAGGAGCGGCAGCAGGTGGGCTGGGGCGCAAGGGCTCCCGGCCGCTCCAGGACCCTGGTCCAGCTACCCGCTACCACCGCTACCACCGCTGCCCCGACCCCTCCGTCGCGATCTGAGTCCCCACCCCGCCCACCTGCTCCCTCCAGCTCCGACTGCGGCGGCGGCTGGATTCGTGTGGGCCTGGGTGAGTACCCTGATGGGTGGGTGTACATGGGCCAGGAGGGACCCCCATAGCCTGGGTCCCTGACCAACCCCCAACGTGTCCGTGTTTTTGTGCATCGTTTGCATACTCACGGTTTCCATATCTTTGCACGTATTCCTTAGCTATCACGCAAAATACATATGCTCCTAAAAAGTAACGTTGAAGAGCTACAGAATCTTCTTTATTCTTCCCCTTCTCTACATCCTAACCTGGGGAAATCAAGGCATGGGACTTAGACCAACCATATTAAAAGGTCAGGAACCAAAACCACAAGTAGTGTCAGCTCTCACCTGCCAGTCATAAATTTAAGAGAACTGACAATGGAGGACAAGCAACTTCGTGTTATATGTCCACGCTGCCCTGACCTGTCACCCTTAGCCTTCTCACCCCCATGGTTCTGGTTCGCGCTCCCCTATCAGTTAGCCCCTGAAGGAACCAAGGTTAGGTCTCTTGGGACGAGCAGTTTGAAAATTTTTACCGCATTTATTACGCACCTACTGTGACCTAAACACTGCATCTTTCAGTGATGCGTTTCAAGGTGAAAGTGGGCCTGGATTTATCATTGTTCCTTCAAATTTTTAATCCCTTAGTTTTTTTTTTTTTAAGCTTTCTGCAAAAAGACTTTGGCAAGTTAGCAAATATACTGCATTAACATTTTTGAAAAGCATGCACACTAGAATGTGAACTCCACAAGGGCTGGGACTTTGCCTTGCTCACAGCTGTAGTGCCAGCAATTAGAAGTGTGCCTATTTCATACCAGGTGCTCAAATACTTGGTGAAGGAACATGTATCCTTGGAAACAGTGACTGGGCTAATTTGCTTGGATTTAAATTTAAATTTTAAAGTTTCTATTTTAGATTGAAATCATACTCTCTGAACAAGTTTATCAGTCCATTTTCACTATTAGAAACTGAATCATCAATTCTAAAATGTGTTCATCTTAGTCATCAGAATGAACTGTGGAAACTTCAGGTTTCAGATGAAATGCGGAAAAAGCACCAGATGTTCCATCCTACATAAAACAGCTAAAATGCCAAGGGGATATTAATGAAACAAAGATTTTCGAGACATTGGTCATAAGGCAAAGAAGGAAGATGATCCCTGAGAAGCAGAAAATAAACAACATGACCACTACAATTGTCCCAGCTTGTCTCCTGGAGAAGGTTTTCCAACATGCGATACGGTAGAGGACCAATGTGGCCAGAATTTGCAAGACCAGTTACAGAAGAGGAGAGAGCTGCAAAAAGCGAACTCGGGAGATTTGCAGAGGGGCTCAGTGAATGCAGGGGAGAAGGATACTTGAGACCAACCAAGTAAAGGGCACCCAAGAGGATTAAAAGAAATGATCCTTGGAACTCATAAAGAACCAGAAATACTTCTTGTTTCCATTAGCCAGAGTGGAGAAGTTCATAATTCACAGAGCATCAGGTAGAGTATTCGGATGTGGGAGAAATTAGTCCTAATGTGAATAATGTACCGGTCTTGCCTGAAAAAGCTGAAGAGCAAGATGTGAAAAGATCAAACTGTTTCCAAGTCACTTATCTATGTTCCAGAGCAAAACTCAAAAATATCTACAGGAATACAAAAACATTCAATATTTAACAAGGTAAAATTTGCAATTTCTAGCACCTAATAAATATTACCAGGTGTGCAAAGAAGCAGGAAAGTATGATCCATAAAGAAAACAATCAATCAATCAATCAAAATGGACACGATAGTGTTAGTAGAAAAGAACATTAGAAGTGATTGATCCAATTGATCCAAAATGGACACAATTGTGTTAGTAGAAAAGAACATTAGAAGTGATTACCGTATGTTCCCATGTATAATGCACACCCACATTTTTTGCCCAGACTTTCAGAGAAAAAAATCTTTTGTTTCAATTTTTTAATTCAATTATTTATTTATATTTAGATACTTGTTTTTGTATTACAAATGGTATTATTTTGCATACAGATATCATTATTGCTTTCTAGAGTTACACTTTTAATGTGTAAGCATGAATAAAAGAATTAAAAACATGTATATAAATATGGTATTGGTACTACCCATGTATAATGCACATCCTTATTTTTCCCTCAAAAATTTGGGCAAAAAAGTGCATGGCAAAATATGGAATTACTATGTTCCATATTTCATGAAGTTAGAGGAAAGACTGAACATGCTAAGTAGGACCATGGAAGTTATTTTCTAAAAACCCGAATTGTGTGTCTAGAGCTGAAAAGCACATCTGAAATGAAAAATATACTGAACAGGCTACACTGCAGAAGAGACACTGCATAAGAAAAGATGGGTGAACTTGAAGACATCACAATCAAAACAATCCAATATGAAACACACAGAGAAAAAAAAGAGGCTTTAAAAAATAAGCAGAGGATCAGTGAGGTGTGGAAGAACTTCAAGCAGCTTGTTATCTGTGTAATCAGAGTCCCTGAAGTGGAAGGATACCAAAAAAATAGGAAAAAATAATTGCAGGAATAATGGCTAAATTCAAGAAGTACTGATAGAAGTGAGGAAACTTCTACTTCTGGCCAAGGTAGAGTAATGGGAACTGGGATCACCTTTCCTTCTGAAACAACCCCTGCCCTCCCCCCACACACACACAAAAAGGAAGACAAAGCATATGAAACCATGGCTTCCAATACACTGGACATCAGGCAACAAAGGACAGGAATCTTAAGAGATGGAAACAAAGGAAAGTCCTCTAGCTGTATCAGTTTGCAGCCTTGAAAACACCTGAGGGCCAGGGCATTGGGCTAGAGTCTGGAAGATGCCTTGAGTTGAGAGGAAGCTGGGTCATGGAAGAAGGCATGTGCACCGCTGGTGTTCATAGGACAAGAGTATCAGGAGAGGACCACACACAGAGAGAGCTCTGGAGGTCTTCAGTGTCCCCCCTGAGTCTTCAGCAGAGTACTACTGATCAGACATGCCTGTGAGGAAACTACCCAGGTCCAAGGAAAGAACCATCTGAAGGATTAGAGGGAAGAGGGCAAGGCCAGTTGGTTCCCGTGCCCCCTCCCCCATCCACCGTCCACAGGACCGCAACACTCCTAAATCCCAGAGCACTCAGTTGGGTACTTAGGAAGATCTTGCCTCAGTACCATAGCTCTTACCTTGTGCCATTTAGGTTACCCACAACCCTTGGTGCACAAAACGGTACTTCATACAAGTATAACTAATGTTTATTGAACACTTTAATTGTTCCAGGCATAAGGGAGTATATTTTGAATGTTATCTAATTTAATCTCACAAAAACCTTATGTAGGAAGTCAGTATAATCCTCCCCAGGCACATGTGAGGAGACTACGGCATGGAGAGGTGAAGTGACTTGACCAAGGTCCTATGACTAATAGGTAGTAGGATCAGAACTTGAACCCAGGACTGTTGTTAACCATAGCTCAGGAATTAGGGGCCTTGGTTGAGATCAACTCCTGAGTGATGGAGCCATAGTTAGAAGCCATATCTTCATTTCCACTGGCTCTTCTTCAGGACTTCTTCTAGGTCACCTGCCCAAACTCTCGGCCAGCTACTTTCTCACCTCAAACTTGTGGAAAATTTCATGGCTCAAGATTCTCAATCTCTGTTCAATGTGTTCATGTCTCCAAATATTCCTGATGTTCATAAGCACCCATAGAAGCAGCCAGGGATGCTCACACCATGCTGGCTGGCTTCCCTTCGCTGTGGTAACATTGAGGCCTTCCTGCCAGCTTTCCTTGGGCCCTCCCAGTCTGCTTTCCAATTTTCCACTGCACAATTCTTGTCCCAACAGAAACTTAAACTTTCAGAACTACTGATTGTTTAAGGAATAATAACTAATATTGTGATTGATTTATTAGAGATACCAAATTTCAGAGATCCTCACTTGCATGACACTTTCCAAAACTTTGTACCCAATTTAGAATTCATGATTGTGCATTCTGTTTTCTTAGGTGAGGCCCACAAATTGGGTAAACTACAGGGCAGGTCCTGAACTCCTCCTGTTTCTGGAAGATGTGATGTAACTCCTACCCATAGGAGCCCCATCACCTAGAGCTTCAGAGTAGACATCTGATGTGATTCCACACAGTTGCCTTCCAAATGCAGCCAATAACACACAGAAAGTTCTTTTCTAGTATCTCATGAAACTTGTCTTCCAGATTCTGCACCATAATGCCATCTATTAAGGGCTCTGTACATGATGAACACTGGGGTAATCACGTCACATAAATTATTTTCTTGAATCTGCACAGCCACCCAGGAGGGAGTAGCTATGACTCCCATTTCCCAAAGGAGGAAACTGAGACTTGAAGAGTTTATATAACCCATCTGGGGTCACACAGCTCAAATATGCAGTGGGTTGTTACAAAACCCATATATTCAACAGGTATGTATCTTACCTTCTTAATTTTTTTTCTGGACACACTTCTGCATGATTCTATATAATCTTTCTAAAATGTGTTTTCGATGTGGTCTTTTTGGAAAGGATTTGTTACTGCCTACCAAGAATTATAAATTGACCCTTTGCCCCCAAATCCCAGTTTATGTTTTTTGAAGATTTTACTTATTTATTTTTAGAGAGAGGAGAAGGGAAGGAGAAAGAGAGGGAGAGAAACATCACTGCATGGTTGCCTCTTGAGTAGCCCCCCGTCTCCCACCACTGGGAACCTGGACTACAGCCCAGGCAGGTGCCCTGACTGGGAATTAAACCAGTGACCCTTTGCTTTGCAGTCCAGTGCTCAACCCACTGAGCAACACCAGCCAGGGCCCCAAAACCCCATTTTAATGAATCTACCCTACAGATATGGACGAGCATGCATGTGGAGGAGACCAGTGAAGGAAGTTATGGAACATCTCTAAGCTTTTATGTTGTGATTTAGAAATGAAAAGCAAGTTGCAAAAGTGACTTCCTTTGTGGAAGAAAATGTCTCTAAAATATTTGTATTTAGACAAACAGCAAACCACAGGGAATAGGGGGTGGAAAGATGGAGGAACTTGAACTATTTATCTCACATGGTTTTGTGCTATTTGTTTTTTCCAGTCATTTCCTGTTACCTTTATGGTAAATAATAGCCTCTATTACTCCAGCAGTGTTCTCACGAGGTTGAGAACAATACGTCGTCAAGAACTGAAATCTCATCTATTAATCCAGTTTAACTTTGCATTCAGTTTTTTGTCCACCTACAGTTGGCTTCAATAGGGTTTGCTGTCAGCGAAAACACCTCAATTTACACAGAACCAGAAAGCAGGGTGGGTAAATAAGAGATAAAATTCAATCCCACTATTGTTCCTTATTGTGAAGAACAGACTTAGAACAGCCATGAAATCCATGGCATTGTCAACACTCATTCGTGCATCTGCCCACCCATCTCTTTCCTACTGAGGATGGTTAGGGTTTTCTTGAGTTGCCTCCAGGCTCAGAGTCCCTTAAGAAAGGGACAAAGCGCAGGCAGGTGGCCTGGCTATTCAACGGTGCTTGAGGTTTATTATAAACGTTCATTTGTAAATGTCATGCTTTTCTTTAACCCTGCGAACAATTAGTGTTGACAGATTCTTCTGAATGCTATCAGAGTTTTTGTATACATATTCACACATACGTAAGTATTATTTTATAAAACTTAGAACTAAACTATATGAAGTAGTATGCAACTTCCTTTTTTAAAATGTAGCATTCTTTCTGGGCTATCTTTCCATATCACTGCATGCAGACCATTCTTCCTAAAGGCAGCATTTTCTCAGTGATGTCAGTTTAACTTCCTGACGGTCAGTCTTTGTGTGTTTGTGGGAGAGGTGAGGAAGGAGGAGTAGGAGCAGGGGAGAGAAGGGAAGGGCATGCATCCTCCTGAATTTTTAGAAGGCAAGGAATATTGGAAGTCTGCCTGCTCTAAAATTATGTCCCCCATATAGAGATAGTTCATTTAGGATATAGATGTTGCTTCTGCAAGTGACCAGCACATCACAGCCCAGCAAACACCTGGACGGCAGCAGCCTGTCTCTGTCATTCCTGCAGGTCCCCTCCTATCTGTTCAGCCCACCAGGTTCTAGTCTCAAGTCCCTGGCTGCTCCCCACCCTGGTTCTTCCCTCCATCTCTACATCTGCCTCAGTGCTTTGCTCTTGTTCTGGGAATGCCTCTAGGTCCTCTTCCTCCATCTGACTCTACTTTCCCTAATGCTTGTCTGGCCAGATGTGAATCTCCAAGGAAGGGACCCTCTTCCTGCCAGAATTCCCCTTCAGGTTCCACTCAGGCCGGATGAGCCCAGGAGAGCATTCTCAAAACCTGTGGAGGTTGGGAGGTCGAACAATGGACAGGATTACATTTGCCCATTCATAGTCTTCCGTCCAGGCAGGTGTCTGAGACGGACTTGGTGCATTTGGGTTTGGGTAGTGAGGTTTAAGTTGGGCGTGTGGCAAAAGGGGAAGGCTTGAGGGGGTGGCATGTAAGAGGACGCAGCACCGTGCTAGACAAGAAGGAGGAGGTGAGAAAGTGAAGGCTTCACACACTCGTGATTTTGACTGCAACTTGGGTGGTGGCTGAAATCATCCCTTACAAACTTCTTTTTTGTGAAGTCAAGCTTTTTTAAAAGTGATTTTAAAGAGAGAGGAGAGGGGGAAGAGAGAGAGGGAGAGAGGAGAGAAACATCAGTTTATTGTTTGACATATTGATGCATTCATTGTTTGATTCTCGTATGTGTCCTGATGGGAGATTGAACCCACAACCTTGGCACACTGGGATGATGCTCTAACCACCTGAGCTTCCCAGCCAGGGCTCAACTCTTGTTTTTGATGACTGCCCCCAGGTGCCCCTCCAATTTAGGAATATTTCATATAACAAAAGGAATTTCTAGAGTTTTCTGTGATTGAGCTCTGGCTCAGCCAAATAGTGTGGACAAACAGGTCAAAAAGTTCACTTCTTTATACAGAAAATCTCTTTGAGTGTGTTTTCAGTATCAAGGACCATGGTAGGTGCTGAATATAAATTGCTCTCCCCTTTAAGGAGCTCCCAGACTACAAGCACACGAGTGAAGGCTTGGTACAATAATGTAACAGGTGTACTGGAGTGTGTACAAGTGTGTGGGTGCACAGGAAGGTGGGGCTCGGGTCTAATTAGATGAGACAAGGCAGACTTTTCAGAGGAGGTGGAGTTTGAGCTGAGATGTTGAAGATGAGTTTTCCAGGTACATCAGCAGGGGGCTGTTTAGGAAGAAGGAGAAACGCCTGCCAGGGCAAGAGGCCCATCAGAGCCCTGAATGTGAGAGTCTAATACAAGGTGCCAGGGTTGGGCAGAGCAGGACAAAAGGCTGACACGTGGGCACATGGGCTGCGGCAAACCCTGAGGATGGGCCTTGGGTACCAGCCTGGACAGTGCAGATTTGTTCAAGAGAAGGAGCCCTGCAGAATTCACTCAGGGGCTCCTAACTGGACTGTGGTGAAAGATCATTCCAGTAGCAAAGGATAACAAGGCGGGAGCTAGGACAGTGGCAATGAGGATGGGGGGAGGGCTATAACAGACATTTGGAAAGTAGAAGAAATATTTTAATTGATCGAATGGAAGCAGAGCAAGATAGATCAAAGAATCTAGGCTTCCTCCTGGTTCTTGAGTTGGTCAGTGATTGGATGTACAATGAGACAATAGAGGAAAATCAGCAGGGAATGTGGAGGAGGGGTGGGTAACATGGTGAACTCAGTCTGGGCCATGTTTACTAGTCACACCTAACTTCTTACCTGGAGCACGGGAGAGAGAATGGTTAGGAGAGATCTGGGAAGCACCAGCTCTGGTGGAGAGGAGATTGCTCATTGAAAACATGCTGCTTGGATACAAAATAAATATTCAGAAATCAGTTGCATTTTTATACGCCAACAATGAAGTATCAGACAGGAAAACTAAGAAAACCATACCATTTACATTTGCATCAAAAAATATACCTAGGAATAAATTTAACTAAGGAGGTAAAAGACTTGTGCTTGGAAAATTTTAAGACACTGAAGAAAGAAATTAAAGAAGATACAAATAAATGGAAGCATATGAGAAGAGTTAACATTATTAAAATGTTCATACTGCCTGAAGAAATCTATAGGTTCAACCCAATCCCTGCCAAAATACCATGTGTTTTACACAGAACTAGAACTAATAATCAAAAAATGTATATGGAACCACCAAAGACCCTGAAGAGCGTCAGCAATCTTGAGAAAAAGAACAAAGTTGGAGGTATTATACTATCTGACATCAAACTATACTACACAGCCATAGTGATCAAAACAGCATGGTGCTGGCATAAAAACAGACACATAGATCAATGGAACAGAATTAAAAAGACCAGAAAAAACACACCTATGTGATCAATTAATATATGACAAAGGAGGCAAGAACATACAATGGGGTAGAAACAGTTTATTCAGTAAGTAGTGTTGGGAAAATTGGATAGATTCATGCAAAAAAATGAAACTAGACCACTTTTGTACACTATTTACAAGAATAAACTCAAAATGGATTAATGATTTAAATATAAGACTCAAAACCATAAAACTTCTAGAAGAAAACAGGCAGTAAAATCTGGGACATTTTTCTTAGCAATATTTTTGCCAATAAATATCCTTGGGCAAGGAAAACAAAAGAAAAAGTAAACAAATGGGATTACCATATTTGCCATGCATAACGCGTACCCACATTTTTGGCTCAAACTTTCAGCAAAAATATCTTTCTTTTGTTTTAATTTTTTAATTCAATTTTTTATTTATTTATATTTAGATCCTTGTTTTTTAAGTATCTAAAGGAATTTTAGCATTTATTTTTGAACATATTATGGTACGAGAAATTTTATGTAACAAATAATTGCAAAACACAAGAACAGATACTAGGTATTTCAGGTACTACACATGTATTATGTGCATCCTTATTTTTCCCTCAAAAATTTGGGCAAAATGTGCACATTATACTTAGCAAAACATGGTACATCAAACTAAAACAATTTTGCCCAGCAAATGAAGCCATCAACAAAACAAAAAGACAACCTACTGAACGGGAGAACATATTCATCAATGATACATCCAATATTGGTTAATATCCAAAATGTATAAAGAACCTATACAACTTACCACCCCAAAACCAAACAACCCAATTAAAAAATGGACAGAGGACCTGCACAGACACTTCTCCAAACAGGGTACTCAGATGTGCAATAGACACATGAAAAGATGTTCAATGTCACTAATCATCAGAGAAATGCAAATTAAAATCACAATGAGGTATCACCTGTCAGAATGGCTACCATCAATAAATCAACAAGCTACAAGTGCGGGCAAGGATGTGGAGACAGGGGACCCTCTGCACTGGCAGTGGGAATGCAGACTGGTGCCGCCACTGTGGAGAACAGTACGGAGATTTCTCAAAAAATAAAAAATGAAACTGCCTTGTGACCCAGTAATTCCACTTCCGGGTATATATCTGAACACTAATTCAAAAGAATATATGCATTCTATGTTCACTGAAGCATTATGCACAAATAGCCAAAATATGGAAGCAGCCCAAGTGCCTATCACTAGATGATGGGATAAAGAAGATGTGATATATATATATATATATATATATACACACACAATGGAATATTGCTTGGCCTTAAATAGAATAAAATCTTATCATTTGTAACAACATGGATGGACCTAGAGGTTATTTATTATGCTAAGTGAAATAACCAGAGAAAGACAAATACCATATGATTTCACTTATATGTAGAATCTGAAGAACAAAATAAATAAAATTGAAACAGACTCATACAAACAGAAAACAGACTGATGGTTGCCAAAGGGAAAAGCATTGGGGGGAAGGGTGAAAAGGTGAAGAGATTAAGAAGTGCACATGGGTAGTTACAAAACCATCACAGGGATGTAAAGCACAGCATCGGACATATAGTCGCCAATACTGATTAATTATGTACGGTGCCAGGTCAGTACTGGAAACATCAAGGGGAACACTTTGTAAAGGATGTAATTGTCTAGCCACTATGCTGTACACCTGAAACTAATACAAAATAATATATAATGTAAACTGTAGTTGAAAAAGAAAATTTAAAAAAGAGTAAAAAAGAAAACATGCTGTCGGGTATTTTTATATTGGTGAGATTCTGTTGCCAACAGAAAGCAAAGGAGGACAAACTTTCCACAGTGGAGATTCAAAACAGCTATTGTGAGTTTGAATTTAAACAGAATGTATGAATTTAGGGAATATACTAAAAGGCCGGTTGCTTTTCTCCAGCAGACAGCCTGCAGTTTTCCCCTCGGCTCTAGAGGCCACCCTGTCTGTGAGCAGTGGGCTCAGATGCGGGAGAGGACGGCAGCAAACGGCAGCAAACACGCCCCATCCTCAGTGCTGGGGCTGCAGGAAAGAGAAAGACTTTCTCCCCAAGAGTTTCTCACTATAAGCTGGCTCTCACGTGAGTGTGGCCTCGCAGCCCCAAACCACACTTCTAAAAGTCTCATACTGCGAGTTTAGTTTAAAATGGTCGTCAGTAAGATGGGTGAACTTGAAAATTTACCAAGAGAAGTTATTAACATTTAAGACAGGAAGAAGACAGAATTTAAAGGACAAAAGCAGAATATCAGTGAGTGGTGGGATACCCAGTAACTAATCCCGCAAGAAGAGGGCAGAGGGGAGGGAACAGAAAAAGCATTTGAAGAGATGATAGTTAAAAATGTTCTGAATTTGACAAAAACTATAAACTCATAGCTCCAAGGTACGCAGTGAATCTGAACCACAAGAAACATGAAGAAAACGACATCACATTGCTCAAAATCAATGATTAAGAAAACATTTTAAAAGTGGGCAGGGAAAAAAGGCATGTTTCACACAGAGGGAAAAGAGGTTATAAGCAAGTCAGGATCCCAGCAGATTTCTTGCTGGAAGCAATGTGAGGCAAAGACCACAGGGGACATCTTGAAGTATTAAAAGAACATTTATAGACTTAGAATTCTATGCCCAATGAAGCTATAGTTCAAAATGAAGGCGAGTACTTTTTTTCAGACTCATAAAACCTGGAGGAGTTTATTACCAGGAAGAAAAGTTAAAAGAAATCCTTCAGGCAGAAGGAAATGGTAGCAGGTGGGACTTAGCCTTTCTAACAGGTATGCAGTGGTGCCTCATTGTTGTTTTAACTTGCAGTTCCCTGATGATGTGTGATGTAGAGCATCTTTTATGCTTATTTGCCTTCTCCTTATTTTGTTTCTTGAGGTGTCTGTTCAGATCTTGTGTCCATTTTAAAACTCGTGTTGTTTGTTCTCTTACTGTTTAATTTTGAGTTCTTTGCACATATTGTGGACTCCAGTCCTTTATCAGGTATGTGTTCTGCAAATATTTTTCCCAAGCAGTGTGTTCTCTTTTCTTTCTCTTAATAGTGTCTTTAACAGAACAGAAGTTTAAAAAAATTTTTACATGAATTCCAACATCATTTTTTTTCATGGATTATGCTTTCACCAAGCCCAAGTTCCCCCACATTTTCTCTATGGTATTTTCCAGGAGTTTTATAGTTTTAAATTTACACTTAGGTCTAGGACACATTGTTTTATCTTTTTATTAATACTCTCCATAGTTCCCCCATTTTAATTGCTACATTGCTGATTGTTTTCCATTTTGCACAGCAAATTATACTCTGAAAATTATGTATTCCTCTATTGCACTATGTTTTCCTGCTTTCTTTCCATAGGTATTTCTTCTATAATGATCTTGTTTTTATTTTTTGTCATCCTCACCTGACGACATTTTTTTCATTGTTTTTTAGAAAGAAAGGGAGGGAGAGAGAAGCATCGCTGTGAGAGAGAAGCATCAGTTGGTTGCCTCCTGTACGTGCCCAGACTGGGGACTGTACTTGCCCTGACCGGGGACTAGCCCGCAGCCCTTCAGTTATAAGGCGACGCTCCCGCCAGCTGAGCCACACTGGCCAGGGCTGTACTGATCCTTTTATAACATGTGTATCGCTCGGACCCATGCAGTAACTTCTCTAATCGTGAGCATGTTATGCAATTAGTAATAGTCAAAGATTCATCGTTTACAAATGAGGAATGCTTGTGATCCGGGCCCAGAAAGAAACTCAGTGTGTATCTAACTCAGTATGTATCGCCCAACCCAAGCGAAGCTGCACGGGTGAAGAGCTGTGGAGACCCTGAAATGGTCCCCGTGGTGGAACATTCCAAGAAAGCGTGGTGTCCCAAATGGGCTGGGGTATCATGCTCCTCATGAAGCCGGGCTCGCCCTTTGCAGCCTAACGCGTATGGTGACAGGTGGAGAGACTACAAATAGCCTTGGCCTCAGAATGGAAAAAATGATTCGCTGGGGCCAAGGCTTTCAAAGTGACTTAGTGACAGGAATGCAAGGGGCAGACCTGAGGATACAGGGGGTGTAGCACAGGATCGCAGGGAACTTGTGAGGGCCTGGGCCTGGGTGCCTCCCACTCTCACGCCGGCCCTCAGACAGGGACCGGACACTGCAGCCTCTGAGTCAGTGTGGCCAGTCCCACGAACACCAACTTGTCGTCAGCAACAAGCTGTGCTGAGCCGCTACAAACTGCATGTTTCCCAGGACGGTTGGGCCGCTGGCTCCCGCTGTGTTTTGAAGCTGCTGAATGTGGAGCAGCTGAGCTCACCTGTCAGCTGTGTCGTGTTACCTGGAGGGTGGGGCAAAGGCCACAGAGAGGGATTTAGAAGCTCTGGGTTTTAATCCCAGCTCCACCTGTCTACTCATTGAACGCTTTTGGCATTTTGTTTTCCTCATCTTTAAAATTGGGGTATGAGCTGGCTTTACTGGGGAGGTGACTGTGAGTAATTAACTGATGAAATAGGCCACTTGGTGCTCTGTACATTGTTCCGTGGATGAGTAGTTAAACACGAACTCCAGGCCTCGCTCCGGGAGATGTTTAAGGCCACATGACCCCAAGATTGTTTCCATTCCCAAACCCCAAATCCACCCACTGTCCTTGCAGCTCATCAGGTGGCACTGCTCAGACCTCAGCATGGGACAGACCCCCATGGGGCTTGTGAAAACACCGATGGGGCCCAAGACTGGGCCTTCCTGACAAGGGCCCGGATGGATGGAGCAGACGGTCTTGCTGCTCTCCAGGGCCCTTGCCCCTCAGTGCCACAGCGGCTGAGAAACTCTGACCAAAGGAGATCTGGTGAGCAGCACTTAGGTGCACAGCCCAGGCCACTTGGTGGGCACACAGCCTGCAGCCCCTCGGGAGGGGCTCACCCTCAGTTAATGTGCGACTGTCACCAGCCACTCAAACTCTTCAATTTTGAACAGGATGGCCTGTGTTTTCATTTTACTCTGGGCCCCATGAATTATGAAGCCGTTCCTGTTCCTCATTCAGGTTTTACAAATAAACTTTGGGTAGTGAACAAATGTCATTTGGGAAAGGCACCTTAAAAACTACTAAGGACATTTAAGCTGCTCTACACCCAAAGAAACAGGCTTGTTTAGAAATTATTCTATTATTACTGGCATTTTCCACTCTGCTAATCCACCCAGCAGAGGCTGGTGTGCACAAAGGTCAAGCCTCAGCCAAGACAGGGTGGCCTGGGGCCCGTCTCATCCACCCCTTGTTTGCTCCCCTCCCTCCTCTCCCCACCTCAAGGCTCTAGCTGGGATGTCTGCATTTCAGAGATGAATTCCTCCAGAGAGAAAGCAGTATTGCTGTATAAATATACATATTTCTGAGGGTGGAGGACTTCACCCTTTGAATGACAGCATCAGCATTCAAGGACAGTCTGCTCAGGCTCTCTCAGACTGGGCTGATTGTCATCTTATCCCTAATTCCAGAGACCCTTTAGGAGTCGAACCCGAAGGTGTGGCTCAAGTGAGACCGACTACATGGGCCAGCTGACTGTGAGCAGGGTCAAGGCCAGCGAAGCAAAATGAAGACATCCACTTCTTTTTTTAGGACGGGATTTCCTACACTGGCATACCTCTTGACTTGTTTTCCTTTCCGTCAGAGCTAATAAAAGCACGTGTTTTATATAGTGCTGTAGTTGCGCGTGTCAACAGCGTAAGGCAATGGAAAGCCAAAACCCGCTTATTTTGTTTCCTGGGGGGAGGTGGGAGTAACTGGCATTTCACTGGTAGAAACAGACAATTTAAAGAAACTTTTCCAAGAGGACAAAAAAAAGTGAAAGAGCCATTGCCTAGCCCTGGCCAGGTGGCTCCCTTGGTTGCAGCAACGTCCTACGCACCAAAAGGTTGCGGGTTTGATTCCTGGTCACAGTGCGTACAGAAGGCAACCAATCAATGTTTTGCTCTCCTCTCTCTCTCTACCTCTCCCTCTTTCCCCCTTCCTTTCTTTTTTAAATGGATAAACATTGGATGAGGATTTTAAAAAAAAAGCTATTGCCCAGATTAAGATTTTATCAGCCTGACTGAGAAAGAGGCTTGCTCTCAAAGTGGTAGCCGGGAACATGAGGACATACTAAGAATGGAATGATGTGACCAGTGTCTGAGTTTTTGTTTTAGTCAAGAGTGACAGATGAGGATGATGAGATGTCAGCGGACCAAAAATGAAGGAACTAGTTAGCCTCCATCTAACTTGGAGAAGCTACTCTAAGAATACCAGGAAGTTTAGCCCACTCTTCCTCTGAAGGGTCAGGTACCCGCAGCCCCAGTGTTGCGTTCAGGAAGAATGTGCACTTAGAAAAAAGGGCCTCACTTCCTCAGGAATCTCTGCAGCCATAGCCCAGAAAGTTCTCATCCTTGCCAAATAAACCTGATGCCCTGAAGTGAATGGCACAATGCACCCAGCCTACACGCAGAGCCCCTGTCCGAGGACCCAAGGTCACAGGGACTGTGGCAGACCTATCAGCTATTTCCTCAGGGGTAGTGGCTACAGATCATTGTCGAGGATTAATTTTTATTGCATACTGACCTTGCCATGGCTGTGGAATGAGGACTCAAAAGCACACGGAATTACCGTTCATCGTCCTTCCCCAGACGACGGCGGCATTCTACCCAGTACCTGCAGGAGGCGCTGATCCATCGCATCGCATACAGACTGACCGTCCCAAAGAGCTGCTCTATCGCTTCACATTTCATCCCCATCGACACCTTCTGGTGGGTTCCACTGCTCCCCTAGTCAACCCTCACCTCCTCCCCGAAGCCTGCAGGACTTCCCACCCAGAGGAGCCCCGGTTCACTTCAACTCACGGCACCAAACAGAACCCAAATTTGCTGGGTCTGCTCTCATGCTTTCCCACTTTTTGCATTTTCCGTGCAACTCATTCCACATACCTGTGCTTCCAACATCTGGTTTTTTATCCAGGGCGCAGATTCAGTACTGGGACCACCATGAAGTCAACCTGCCATTAAGAAACCCCTCTCTCCTGACACTTAACCTTTCTCGATCTGGTTGTACAAAGGGGTGTGCTCTTGCCTTATTTCAGCAATCATATTTTGCCAAAGATGGTCAGTTTTCCAAAATGTGGAAACTGGTGAGGTCTTTCTTATCTCTCCTAGCAGGGGCAGGGGGTGAGGGCAGGGAAGGCTCTGTCAGTTGGCAATTCACCAACTTCTTCAGCGGCAGGAGACTCTTCTGCAGAAAGCCAGGCTCTCCAGAAGACAATGACGTGGCCGTGCACGGATCAGCCTTCCAGAGACACTGACCAAGTGCCCTCACCGAGCTGGCCACTATACCTACCAATACATTCATTTTCCTTATCAAAACCAAGATGACTTGACTACAAGAAATGAATCTATTTCACAAATGCAATACAAAATTATAACAATCAGTATGAGCATAAAAAGGCAAAAAAAATCTATCAACATATAGTTTCTTGCTAAATTTTTATTTATTTTGTCTTTGGCCAAGTTTATTCTTTTTTTTATTTATTGATTTGTAGAAAGAGAGGAAAAGGAAGGAAGAGTGAGAAAGAGAGAAACTGCAATTTGGTATTCCATTTATTTATGTATTTGTTGGTTGATTCTTGCATGTGCCCTGACTAGGGATTTGAACCCACAACCTTAGCATATTGGGACGATGCTGTAAACAACTGAGCTATCTGGCCAGGGCTCCAACTTCTTAACTTTACAATATATGTATGGAAAAAATAATTTAAGGCTGAAACAGTCACTGCTCTTTGAGTTCACCAAGAGAACACCTGGGTTAGCATGCAGAGCAAGCAAGCATTTGCAGGAGCACAGGTGGAGACACCTCTGGAGGCGGGGCCTACATGATCCTTGTGGGGAGGGCGACACACTTCCCAGAACAAGGGGACCAAAAACAGAAGCCAGGTCACGATTCCATTTAACCAAGTCAGGAGAGGATTAAAATTTGCATTAGTATGCCTGTCCCCAGGGTAAGACAGATGTATCATCCAAAGCAATGCGGTATCACTTTACTCTCAGCAAAGAGCTGCCTTCGTTCTACAGCCCAGGGATAACGGAGCACACCTCTCACCCCTGAAATGCCCTGTGCGCCGAACACGCACATTGCATCACTGGTACCAGAGCCTCACAAACTCCAGGAGCGAAGTGTGGCCACAGGTGTCAGTTCTGAATTCACCTGGCCCCTCATGACTTTGGCTCTTCCATGTCAGAACTTAGTGTGTTTCTTACATCAAGGCTCTTATGCTGAAGCAGGGCCAGACTGAAAGGCAGGCCTCTGTGCGTGGCGGCTGAGATGACCCATGTGCCTCCGGATGGGAGAACTCTCACAGCTGTGCCTCTTGCCAAATTGCTACGCTGCCTTCAGACCAACACCATATCTGTACTTACCAGAGGAACTGGAACAAGAATCTAAATCCAAAAATCACGCCTTAACTGGCTACTAAGCGACTAAATTAAATTCTAATTTATTAATCTCTTCGATACCAGTGCTAATTGATATCTGAAAACATCTGTTCCTTATGCAAGTCATTACAATGATGCTTTAAAAAAGCAGGGAACCAAATTGCTGTCCCATTGTGTCCTCTGCTGCTTTTATGCTGCTTTTCCACTCACGCCCAAGGCAGCACCCGAAGAATGCAACTCCATCCCCCGCCATCTCTGTGCCAACCAGCTCCACTCACACAGCTTTATTTTGTGAGCTCCACTCACACAGCAATATTTTGCACACAGCTTTTCAGGAGTTGATTATCTCATTCTAACGTGCGGCTGGACTTGAGATGAAAATTATAATGCTACATTTCCATGTGAAAGGACCGCTAATGAATGGTTTTGTTCTGTTTTCAGAAACAAACATCAAAAATCTGGCTATAACATTGAGGATGGGAAGGAAAGCGAAAAAAAGAAGCCCATAAAATACAGCCTGAGGCACGCTTCTCCACCATCACCATTCACAGTCACTTATTCATTAGGGGCCCAGAAAATGTATCATCCAAACTGGGGTGTCTGAAAGTGGAAGAAGGGAGGCTGTCCATAGTTGTGGTGGGGACAGTGCCTATGAATTGAGCACTCCTTACATGCAGGAACTATATGACATATTGGGGGTGTAAAGAGGCTAAAGATGTAATTTCTTCTTTTTAAAAACTGCCTAAATTTTAGGTGAGGAGAGAAGATATTTACAAAAAAGAAACACACCCCAAGGCAGCTAAATCAGGAGCATTGATCCTAAGAAGATAATTATTAAAGGCTGAGAAAGGCGTCACTGAAGAGGTCCAGCCCAGTCTGCATGTTCACGCCATTAAACCCCACAAATCCGGAGATGTAGCTCAGTTGCTCCTAACAGCTACCAGTAGGAGAGGTTGGCAAGGTAGACACCGTCTTTTTGTTTCGAAGGAGGAGCAACAGACAGAAGATGGATTCTCCAGCCAACCTCCCTGCTGCTAAGGGCAGGGTGCAGAAGAGAAGCCAGGGGCTCTGATGCAGGCTCAGTGTCCTCCATGACAGCAGTCACCGTGGAGGGCCACATAGTCACCACAGTTCTGGGAACAACAGTGAAGTGTTATGAACAACCCTAACTGGGTTTGTATAGAAGACAACTCAAGTAGATGTGAGATATAACATTGAAACCCCAGTTTATGTAAGGGTAAAATTATGAAACTATTGAACGCTAGGTTAAAACTATTACCATATTTCACCATGTATCATGCACACTTTTTGCCCAAATTTTGAGGGAAAAATAAGGGTATGCATTATACATAGGTATAATGATTGCATACCATGGATATAATAACACCGTGTGTAATGCACACAAAACATGGCTGCTCATTATACACAAGAGCACACTATACATACAGCAAAATAGGGTAAACATGGGCCAAGGACGTCATGTGTGTAGCATCAAGTCTTTAGAGCATGAAGACACTAGAGAGAGGCTGGCTGTCCTGCTGCAGCGTGGGGTGCCGTGCTGTAGGTGGGAGTGAAGACGGCAGGTCTGGAGGTGGGAAGGGCTGTGGGACTCACCAGGTGTGAGGAAAGAAGGGAGCGAGCTGTGCTATTATAAGAATGGAATACTATGAACAGAAATAGGGACGCTCAGTAGGAGGGCTTCTTAACAGCCCTGGAGGTCTTTCTGTGCCATGACATTCAGACCTACTGTGCTCTTCTTCATTATCACACGGTGTTCCTTAGCATAGTTGTACCCGAGCCTCTTTTTTCTTAATTCAATCTTGTTCTCACTCACCCTTTTGTCAACATTTACACTTTCAACGATAAAGGAAAATCTTGTACTTGCGAGTCTTTACCTTATGAATAAATACCAGAGGAAAACATTAGTTTGGCAACTAGGTTCTTTCAGAACATTGCATTTTTGGCATGAAAACAGCGCATCCATCAAAAGGCATCTGAAAAGTCTGAGTCGGTAAGTCAAATTTCCACTCAAAGAACATTTTTTAAGTCTTTTCTATGTGCAAATCACAGGTGACAGTGCTGTAGGTTTGACCTCAAGGAATTTAGAGTCAGGTAGAGGAGACACTCATGCAACAAAATGCCAAACAGAAAAGAATGAAAGCCACACTGCAGGCAGAAGCGAGTGCCAGGAGGACACCGAAGGTGGAGCTATCGGTTCTAAAGGCAGAGGTTCATTGTGAATGACCTCATGGATTAGCAACTGGTTTTTTTTTTGTCCTCCAAATCAGATCCATACGTGGCAGTTGAACCATTCAGAAAATGCATATTGATTGTGTGATCCCAGGAACAGAACATGAACAACTAATGTTTGTGAGGCACATACTATACACTGAGAAAAAGCACGATGCTCATTTACATCACCTCATTCAATCAAATAATGGAAAGCAGATTGGAAAGGGAAAATATAGTTTGCTTAGTCTCATATTTGTATATATTCCAATAGTACCCTAAGAGGATATCTGTGAATAATTTTTACTAATTCTATAAATACAGAAAAGCTATTATTAATTTTCTATGCAATTATATACATGATAATTATTTTCTAATTAAACATAAATACCAAATAACCTAGTAAATTACATTTGTAATTACACACTAATTGTGAATGTCTATTGATGGTGCACGACACACATTACTGGATCCGTTGAGAACACAGCTTTACTGCAGAGGCCTCGCTGCTGAGGCTGCTCTGGGCTCCTCTACCCTTTTCTTCTCCCTTTTTCTCCCCCCCCTTGGCCCCCCATTCAGCATGGCTTTCTTTAACTAAAATACAATAAGTATTTGAGTTCCATGAATCCATTACTTGTGATAATTTTTACAGTTACAAGAACATATTCCCTTAGGTTTCGGAATTAGTTTTAGTCTGTCTCTTGTTATTAACCTCAAAACAAAACAAAAACCCCTTTTACCCTCCTTCTTTGGTGATTTTTTCTTTCTGCAGCAATTCCTTTTTTCAGTACTGAATTGTGCACGTAAGTCAGTTTTACAGAGTGTCTAGACAAGGCTCCAGTTTGAATCCGGGAAGGGGCAGAGGAGAGCCGACAGCTGAGTGGTCCGGGGTTCAGCCTGAGCACCAGTTCCATCGTGTGGTTGGGCCACAGAAGGGAGAAGGCTCTGGTGGACACACCTCCCCCGGTTCACGCCTGAGCTGAAAGTGGGTGGGATTCGGTAACGTCTATCCACCCACCTTCTCCCAGTACACATTCAGGGCAGGGGAACCAAGAGCTGGAGGGATGGCCATTGGGCTGAAGGGAGGCTCCAAGCACCTGGGGCAGCTCTCCGCCCTGGAATCGTAGAAGTCATGTCTGAAAGAAAGAACTGGGCAGTCAGAAAGTGTTAGAAAGGAGAACAGAGGAGTGCCCCTACAGCCTGTCTCACAAAAGGAGATGCTCCCGGGTACCACCCTTGTCCCCTCCTCTGCAGGAGTTCTGTCCTGGGTCCTAAAGGTGGCCTCTGACAGTTCGAGGCCCCATGCCTGAAGGACAGGGTCGGGGAAAGTCACACTGTCTCCCACCCCACCCCACACAGGCAGCCGCCTGCTCCTCACACTCCCAGGCACACAAGTTTTATAGGTGAAACACACTAAAAGAAGCATTAAGCCATCTTAAGAAAACAATACGGCACGAAAGGAAATGTGCAGCTGAAAAATATGAGTGGAGCGTGAAAGGGGCCGAGGCATGAGGACCAGCCACCATTCTACCCTCAACACCCTCCAGAGCTCAGAACCTGGGACAGGACTAATAATGCGTAGTGCTCGGCGGACTCTGTTTTCAGACATTCTTTTCACCCACAGCCTGTCTTTACGGTGCCGGCTCAGTTCATCCACGCGGCCGTGTTCCCCCCCACTCTTTGCAGAGGACTGGCAAGGAGGCTCGGGGGGAGTCCTAAGGTTCTCAGAGGCCAGAACCAAGGGCAGGAGGTTTTCATCTAAATAGATGAGAGATGCTGCAGGTGGAGGGGTGGGCGAAGGGAGAAGGAACCCTGAACTCCATACGCAGAGATGAGCCGAGAGCCGAGATGGACACCCGACTAGAGAAGCTGGAATCAGGAACAGAGCTGAGCAGTTGGAACCAGTCACGTGTCTGGGGAAAGCAGCTGAGGCTCACGCAGGCGGGAAGCTGATTGGCCTGTCTGCCTCCAGCTGCTGGTCTCAGTGCCTCTGCATGGGCGTGTCAGTTGCCATTCCTGAGGTCTTAGGGTGTGGCTAGTGCGAGGTGGGGGCTCATCCAGGGGAGGCAGGCCCTCAGGCCCTTTTCCCTGCTGTGCCCCACAGTCTGTCTCTGGAGCAGCTGCCCTCCCCAGAGCTGGGGGCAGCTCCCCTGCTTCTGCTTGGCAGCTGCTCTGTCACCAGCTCTCAGATGAAACACACACCCTCGGCCATAGTACACATCTTCTTCTGTGTGTTGTTTTATTGTTGTTTCTAGGCATGAAGCAGTCTCTCAGCACATGTAAGATAAACGGGAATGAAACGTTTTCCTCAAGGCAGCCCGTCTGGAGCCTGCGCCACACTCTACTTCCTGAGCTGCTCGGGTAACTGCATCCCTGGCAGTGCTCTGGGTGCTGAGAACAGCAAGCGGTGAGAGCAGGAGGTGAAACAAAGGGCATTTATCCTTCTGATGTGACAAAAAGAATGTGAAGGCTGTGCAACGATGACAGCTCTATCCAGAGTTCATGTCCTTGGCCCCCACGGTCGCAATATGGCTGCCTTTGCTCTAGGCATTGCAGGCGAGAAGGAGGGCAAGGGGTGACGTCAGCATGTTCTTCCTCCCACCTGTTCCTTTTGTAAGGAAGTGAACATTCTCTCAGGAACAGCTCTCACCCACTTCCCTTTGTGCCTCACTGGAGACGCGTGGTCACTGCTGACTGCAGAGTAGGCCAGGAGGGCAAAGCTCTGTTCGCTTGTTTATTTTCCCCAGTTTCTGCAATGAGAGGCAGACAAGGGGAGGCGGCACTGGGAACGGCTGTTGGGTCCAGGAGCTTCTCTGCAGGGTGCCAAGGCACAGGTCACTGTGCAGAAATAGTCCCTTAGGGCAGCTCGGGCAGGCTGCTTCTGGCCCCAGGCCTACCCCAGTTCACGTTGTGGGCCTCACGTTCTGGTCTTGGCCCCTCTTTATACTCTCAACAATCAAGGAACCATGAAGAGCTTTTATTTATCTGGCTTATATCTATCCATATTTATCATCCGAGACATTAAAACCAAGAAACTTTAAGACTATTCACTTAAATATAACAATAAGGTACCCATTACATGTGAATACAGATTTCAAAGAATATATTTTTATGAAACATAACTATTTTTCAAAAAAATCAGTGCATACAGCAGCCTCGTTTTGCAGTTTTGCAAATCTCCTTATCACACACCTTGCTAGAAGGGAGCTGGGCTCTGCTCTGCTCCTGCAATCTGTCATTGTCACAGACAACACAGCATTGGGGACACCCAGCTGCACGTTCACAACAGGATGAGAGTGGAAAAGAGAGGCACTGTCTTAGTTTTCTTATCAAATATCATTATTATAAAAACAGTTCTGAGCTCCCACACCCCTGACAGGCCTCAGGCCCACCACAAGCACCAGCGTGCGTTGGAGCCGATCACTAGCCAGCAAGCCCTGAGCTAGCCATCCGTGTCTGCCACGGTCCCCGTTTCCAATTTCGAACTTTACTTTTTATTTGCATAACTAAATGGCCAATTCAAGTGTTCGTCTCAGAACTAAGAAATAGCCTTCTCCACAGTGTATACGAGTCTTCATGGCTCACTGAACAGAGAACTACCAGCACTTTGAAAGCATGGGTTCATTGGGTTTTCCTTCTACGCATTTGGATGTCAAAGGTCATAGGGTCTTTTCAGTCCTGGCTCAGACAGCATCTGTTTCCCTCTTCCTCCCAGGAGTCTCTGCCAGCAGGAAACCTCCCCCCCCAGCTCCCACACCCGAGCAGCGCTGGGTGGCGGGCTGGGTGGGAGACTCGGGCAGGGGAAGCAGGCCCACTCCCACCTCAGCCTCTCTCTCCAGGTCGTGAGGACCTTGTGTGTGCACAGCCCTGATCACAGGGCTTACGGAAGACACAGTTGATGACATCCAAAGTCACTCTCTAAATCTTAGGATCAAACCTAAGACTCTCAGTCAACTGTTGTCAACGTTTAATTATACCAACCTCGTTCTCACTATACGACTCAAGCCCTTAGCTCTTCCATCAGCGCTGTGAGTTCACAGGGCAACACTGGGGAGGGGCCAGGACTCAGGACACCTCCCGCTGCCACCTTCCCTGGAGAGCTCAGGAGTTTAATTCTGAAGTGTCAGGAGCTTTGTTGGCAAATTGCAGGGAAAGCTGGACAGCCCCATCTGGGAAACAGCCCCCAGCCAGGTTTCCTGAGGAGGTGTTGGGGTTCACAAGTCAGGTTCAGAATTGCCTAGAACTTGCTCAAACTCTACATGCTGGTCCCTTCCCCCAACCCCTTGGAGAAGTTCTCCTGGCCCCACCGGGTTGCAAAGCCCTGATCTAGGTTGTTAGGAAAGAGCTTTAATAAATTTAAATTTAGCTTGTGAAGCTGTGGATAACCCTATCTCTGTTTCTGAGAAACAGCTGTTTACTATTCTAACACCGCAGACGCCTGGCAACGGCTGAAGGCAGGACTGGCAGCCTGGGCTCAGGAAGCTTCTGAGCAGCTGCTCTGCCAGGGACCCCCACCCCGAGCCCCACCCGCCCCACTTGGTGCTCCAGTTAGGAGGGGTCCACCACCTCGGACTTCGCAGGACCGAGAAGGGCAGTCAGGACCTATTTTGGATGATCCTGAGGGATTATTTAGAAAGGAAATTCCGTAAAGTCCATGCGGCTCTCAGAAAGTATTTTGTTCCACTGCTCGCTTTCTTCGTGCCTCTGGTTCTATTTCTGCTTTTCCCTCTTGACGTTTATGGGTCTGGGACTGAAGAGCAGTGAAAAGAAGCCATTGTCCTGAGGAGACGTTCCTGCCTGGGCAGTTCCCAAAACCCACCAGCGGCCGGCGTTCTGGGTCAGTGGTGTCCCTGCTTATCTGAGGGGGGGGGGCGTCCTTATTCTATGGTCACCTCCTCGGGAAAACGTGATGTGGCCCAGAGCTGCGCAGGCACCGTGGCCACATGTGTTGCCGACCACCGAGACTCTGTTTGCCCACACTTTCTCTCTGAAACATGTGCGGCAGGCAAAGCCCTCTGATTAGACCCTCTGCTCCTCAGTCACGTGCACGGTACGTGACACTTGACGTTGGAATGGGGGCACTGGACTGCGGGGCAAAGGGTCACGGTATCTCTACAAGTGACATTATAGACATGCCATGCCGCGTGACCCACAGCTAAAATGAGACTCCAGGGACTGGAGGGAATGGAAAGTGATGACGCGAGGTGCCGGAGCCGTAGATACTGTGACCTCAGATGACACCCGGAGCCAGTACAGCACACGCTGGGCGGCTGTGTGCTGTGACGGCATCGTGCGCAGAGAACGTGGTGAAGTCCTATATTGTTCCCTGCTCACGGCGTCCTGTCCAATGAGCCTACTTTCTATGGAGAAAATACGATGAAGCTTGTAGACTTCATCAGCATTTGGTGTTGGACATGTGCTCTGGAAGAGAACGTATTTATGCATTTAAAGAATGATATTTCTTTTAGCAAAATTTGTCCAAACCCATCTCTTCTGCGTCATCTTTGACATTTTTCTCTGGCAGAAATGCACCAGCCAACAAGTACGAACAGAGCCCCCGCCACAGTCAGGGCAGCGGGTTGAAAGATACACAGAGACGAAACGGATGTGGGACCTAGCGGGAGAGGACACATGTTAACACATGAAGAGCTGTTCCACAGGCGCACATACAAGCATACATTTGTGCAGAGGAATGTCACAGAGCATGGCCACAGTACCTTCCATTGGGTAGGGTATTTGTAAATGAATGAATCATATACATGTGAGCAGGGCGTTTTTATGGAGGATGCACAGGAATATGCTTCTAGAATCTTTATGCCTGGAATTCTGGACACCAGGGAAAGATTCCAGAACCTTCCTTCTAATAAAGATTTTGTGTGACAAAAGTAACAGTGAACCCTCTTTGTAAGTGTATGTATAGCTCTTTCTGTCACTGAAGGAATCATACCTTTATCAGATGACTGTGTAACATAAGCACACGGTCCCCCTTTTTCCACAGCAAATTCCACGGGATGCCAGAGAGGATGCCCGGCCATCTGTTGCTCAACAGTTCGTCGTCCACGCCATCCCCTGACATCATCCCGAGTCCGAGAAGGGAGGGTGAAATGCAGAGTTCACTGGGCCAAGGCTACGTGGAGGGGTTTCCTTTGCTGTGAGGATGAGACATGTGCGCATCATACGGGAACATTTTTGAGTGTAAGGTCTCCCCAAGGCAGTACTTTGATGTTTTGATGTATAAAAAAATACTGGTGTTGTAGAACCAAATTTTTAAAATATTTTGAACCTTTTAAAATATATACAGGTGTTATTTTAAATCTAAATACTGTTCATTTATAAGCTTTTAATTAAACTGACTCCATTACAATTAAATCTGAACAGTTATTTCTAATAATAATGGAATGAGGTCTTGGTGGAGAAGGTGAGTGTGCAATCCAAAACATTTTTTGTGTTTTTATTGGAAAAATAGTGCATTAAAGTGGAACTTTTCTAGGAGTTTGGTGTAAAAAGACGCAAAAGCAAATTTGAAATATGTCGTCTAAGAATCTTAATATTAAAAAAAAGAGAGAGAGAGAGAGGCAAGCTTACCAGCAAATGACTAGCATGCTTTCTCTAATTTACACCTTGGTCCTGCCCCGTGGGAGCCCGTCTTCCATTAAAGGCCAGCAGCGCTCCTGGGAAAGTCCATCAGCACTTGGCACTGGACCTCAGTGTCGGGAGGGGGCCACCAAAACGCCAGGCTGCCTGCCACCCTGTCTGCCTGCAAGGAGGCTCCTGCCATGTACCGCCTGTCTGGACGGCAACGTGTTGGCCTGCACGGTGGCACTGGCCCCCTGCACCCGCTCCCCACCCTCATTCCCACTCCCACTCCCACCCGCACTGCGTGATCTCAAAGATTCCACTTCCTCGCCCTGTGACCCTGGAGGCATGTGCACCCGCCCACATGTGCTCAGCCTCTCCCGGTCCCCTTCCTTGGCCACTGCAGAAGCCTTGCTGCATAGCACTGAGTCTGCTTTCAGACAGTACTGTCTCAGACCGCCAAGCCCCAGCTGCCTGTCCTGGTTCTAGTATGTGTCTGTTGGAAATAAGACCTTCAGGAGAGGAAAGGGAGAGAGGAAAGAGGGGGGAAGTGGGGGACAGACACAGAGATGGAGGAGACGGAGAAGGCGAGAGGGAGGGAATTTCCCTCTCGTCCGCCTCCTCATTCCATCCCCTCTGTTCCCTCCACACCAGCACTAGTGCCCAGCAGGGAACGTGGGAAGAGGAGGAATACGAAGACCCTCATCTTGTCCCCTACGTCCTGCTGCTGCACCTCCCTCCCCTCCCTGCCACCTCACACACCCCAGTGGTCCCTGGTGAGAAGAAGGAGATGGGAGTTGGGTTCAGTGCTGTCCCACGCTGTTCCTGAGCCCCGGGGCCACTCCATCACCCTTACGACTTAAAGTGGCCTCTGCCCCTTCTCCCTGCCCTGTCTGCTCTCATGTCCTCTAAGATTCTTAATAGAGGAGGAGGAGGAGGCAGCTTACCAGCAAATGACTAGCATGCTTTCTCTAATTTACCCCTTGGTCCTGCCCTGTGGGAGCCCGCCTCCACTGCACCCTCCCCTGCCACAGCCGGTCCTCTAGGATGGCCAGTCCTTGCCCGCACTCCTCTCCAGCTTCCAAGGCTCAGTAACTTCTGTCCTACACTCTGGGATCCTTGCTGGTGGTATAGACTTAGAAGGTTCTTTTTACACTTTTACTATTTTTATTATTTTTTAAATCTTCACCTGAGGATATTTTAATTGATTTTAGAGCAAGAGGAAGGGAAAGAGAGAGAACTATCAATTGGTTGCCTCCCATATGTGCCCCAACCAGGGATCAAACCCACAACCCTCCAGCGTATGGGATGGTGCTCCAACCAACTGAGCCACCCAGCCAGGGCCTGTGGGGTTCTTAATCCAGTTCTAGGACGGTGGTAGCATTGCAGACATCGTTCTTGAGAGCAGAGTTAGGACGCTGTCAAAGTGAGGCTTGCTCTGATGTCCACAATGCCTGCAGGACGAGGTACAGGTCTCATCATGACCCACAGGTCTTTGACAGCCCAGTTCCATTCTGCCCTCCCCGGCGTCGGTCGCCCCTCCTCCCCTCATGCTTCCTGCACCCCATTCACCACACGGCTGCTGTTTCCGCTCCTGCTCTTCCTCTTGCATGGAATGAGTTCCCTGCGCCTGCTACACGTCTGCTCCTCACTCTTCCAGGAGCAGCTGAACGTCCCCTCGATTTCCCTTTGGGACCCTCTTTCCCCTTTCTCTCCAGGCAGACTCCGTTTCTCCCTACCATGGATTTCCACACTTGAGAGGTGTGCACATCTGTCACATCACGGGAAAGTCTGTTCATGTTCTGCCCTCCTCCATGCACAATGTGCATCCAGGTGGAGTTCGGGGAAGGTCCGGGAGCATTTCGGACCCATTGTTAACTCCTAAAGAACTAGTATGTGGTGAATTTCTGTGTGTGGTGAGCGGAGTTCAATGCTGTATCATTTATTACATCTGCGAGGTAGGTGTGCTGCAGACTGAATAGCATTTTACACCTGCCACATGCTGGGATCTATTGTAGACACCAGAGATAGAGCCATAACGGTGACAAGCAAGGCGCCTACAGTTGTGGACACCCCATGATGGGGGAGAGGCAAATAAGCAAGCAAACAACTAAATGAATACACATCACAGAGTCTTGGGCTCCGTGGAGGAAATACTGGAGGGCGGTAACAGAGTGGCCAGGTAGCACGTTTTTTCTAGAGCAGCCAAGGAAGGCCATTCTGATGGATTATCAGTAACATTTGCTCTGAGACTTGAATGATAGGAGGGAAACAGTGAAGGTCTGGGAGGCAGAACTTCTGGGCAGGAAACGGTGAGAACCCAGCCCAGCATGCGAACGAGCATGTCGTGTTTGAGAGACCGAGAGGTCAGTGCTGCGGCGGAAATGCGAGAGGGGCAGTGGGTGACGCAGACTGAATCGTGTCCCTAAAATCCTCACTGAGGCTCCAACCCCCAGTGCAATGGCGTTTGGAGATGAGGCCGATGGGGGGTGACCAGGCTTAGAAGAACCTGTGAGAGTGTTGGGAATCCCTCATGTTGGCATCAGTGCCCTTATGAGGAGGGACACCAGCGAACTTGTGCGTTTTGTCTCTGCTACATGAGGACATAGCGAGAAGGCGGTCATCGGGGAGCCCAGGCTTGCCCGTGGGGCTGCCTGCATTTGGTGGCTGAGCTTTCCTGGAAGGTCTGGGGCTTGGTGCTGACCGTCACCTGGGGCACCTCGGTCCTCCTCCCTCTCCATGAGGCATTCGCCTCCCAGGGCCTCCCCGTGTGGCCCCTGTTTCTGGCAGAATAGTCTGGACTGCCTTATGGTATGGCTGCTGGGCTGGAGAGGGAAAACTGCCAGGCTCAGCATCACTGCCTCGTACCCCACTGGTCAAAGCGAGTCCCAGAGCCAACACTGACTCCAGCAGACGAAAAACAGACCCACGTCCTGGTGCCGGGAACATGCACAGATGGAGAAGTTGTTAGAGCACAGACTCCCCCTGGAGTCCAACCGCCCTCTGCATCCTCCTGTCCCCTCCTCTGGGACCTCGCAGAATTATGAGCACCTCTAGTCAGGACTCCGGAACTCACCTGAGTCCCTTTGTTGCAGGTTCAGCTCTGGCTGTAACCCATGTCATATTAATGGGTTTCCACGTCGTTCCCCACACCCAAAGCTCGAACTCCATCGTGTGTGTGTGTGTGGTAACTAAATCTCTTTCTTGCTCCTGTTGAGGTAAACTGACTTCACATTTATATTTGTTAAACCCATTCTCTGTACCAAGCAAGTCATGGTACAGAGGATTACTCAGGTGGCCCAAGGCAGTCTAACCCATTTTGAGTTGATTTTGTACATGGTGTAAGATAGTGATTCAGTCTCGCTCTTTCACAAGTGTCTGTCCAATTTTCCCAGCACCATTTATTGAAGAGACGATCTCTTCCCTGTTGCATGTTTTTGGTGGCTTTGTCGTAAGTAAATTGTCTGTGGGAGTATTTCTGGCCTCTGTGCTCTATTCTGCTGATCTGTGTGTGTTTTGGCCAATGCCTCACCATTGCCAGTCTCTTTAGTGTTAGTCATTCTGTGGACGTGTAGAAAAATCTCACTGTGGCTTTGACAGCTTCCAACTGATGCTGAGAACATATCCATGTGTTGACATTCAGATGTTGTCTTTTTGAAGTGACTGTTAAAAAGAGCCCATTTTTCTACAGGGCTATTTGTCTATTTTTTTTCTTTTTGATTGAAAGCACTCCTTAACTATCCTGGATATGAGTCATTAGTCAAATATACATATTGCAAGTATTTTCTCTACTCCTGGCTTGCCTTTGTCTTAATGGTGATTTTTGTCAACTTGTTTTTACCTATCACCACTCCTAGGCGGCCCCGCTGCTGGTCACTTTCCGGTGGGTCAGACGGTTGCTCTGGGCCCTCTCGCCTGCTGCCCAGGGCCTGCGCCCTTGCCTTCAGGACAGTATCTCTTGCTGGTCCCACTGCATGCCATCGGAGGTCAGCGCACCTGTTCCTGTCCCTTCCGGGCCTGCCCCATCACGGTGCGCAGATCTGGTTCCAAGTTCTGGCACCTTCCACTCTTCTCAGACTCCCTGCAGTTAACTAGCTGTGCCCAATCATGTTCTGAAAATAAGTTCAGGGTGTCCAAACAATTGCCTTATAAGTGAACTTTTGAACCCATGACTTCGTACCCTGGGAGCCCTTGTTTTACTTTGTTCTCCTCTAGTCACCAAGGATCAAAAGTACCTCTTCTGGCCAAAGAGAGCTGAAGCATTGAGACCATGACGAGGATCACCAGGACGCCACTGCCCTTTGGTACCAGCCCGCCCGTGCAGGGGGAAATTACATTACACAAAAAGTCTTCAGCCAGACTGAGAGACTGAACAAATGATTGTCGCGTGCCTGATATGTGTTCATGTACCAAACCCTGCAGAAGCAACACATGAAAAAAAGCCACGCAGATGCGGCACTTGGGCCCTGGATGGAGCCACACACGGTACACCAGCTACGTCTAGCATGTCATGGAATAATGCTGAGAGAGGGCGGGCAGGAGCGCAGGACAGGGTAACGGACTGGCAGTTCTAAATGCCATTTCCGGGCAGGGACTCACCAAAAAGGTGATATTTGAACAAAGACCTGAAAAGCGGAGAGAACTGTGGAGATATAGGGGAAGACAGAGCAAACAGCAAGTGCAAAGGCCCTGAGGTGGACGTGTGTCTCTTGGGCTAGAAAAACAGTGAGCAGAGGAGAGACAATGTGGCTGGAGTTGAGAGAGCAAAGCAGAGAGAAGAGGGCAAAGAGATATAAGGGGGAAGGGCCTTCTAGGTCACTGACCTACAGATAATGTGTCCTAGGCTCTACTAATTTGGGCTAGTGATGTGCAGAGGCCAAGTTTACCTATGTGTAGACAAGGAGGATGTTGTAACTTGGTAGTTAAGAATAGTGTGCAGCAGCCCTAAGGGGAAAGGAAGGGACAACCATGAGACAGGAAGGGCCAGGGGCCACACCTGGACCAGGGGTTTGGCTGGTCAGGGAGCGGAGCACTGAGTGCACAGAGACGAGAAGATTTTGGGAAAGGCCAGGACATGGGAGGCTTGGCCGAGCCTGGCTGGCGTCGCAGAGAATTAGTAAATGAGGAGCGGGGCTGAGATTGTATTAAGAGATCTCACTGGTACACAGTTCATTGTCCAAGGAACAATGTCTCTTCGGGGCCTGTCTGCTTTGGGCCATTTCTATACAACATCTTATTGCTGTCTATATTTTGTGAAGATTTTATCATCTTTTAAAAAGAATCTTATTTATTTATTTATTTATTTTTAGAGAGTGGGGAAGGGAAGGAGTGTGGTTGACTCTTGCATACCCCCAACTGGGAACCTGGTGCACAACCCAGACATGTGCCTCGACAGGGAATCGAACTGGTGACTTGCTGTTTGCAGGCCGATACTCGATCCACTGGGCCACACCAGCCAGGGCAAGACTGAAGATGTTTATCTGCAAGAAAATTAGTCCATTCTAGCTTCTATACCAGGACGAGAAGTGAGACTTTTATTATTATTTTCTAATCCTCACCTGAGGATATGTTTATTGAATTTTAGAGAGACAGTAAGCGGGAGAGAGAGATCCAGGTGAGAGAGAAGCAGCGACGGGGCCTCCTCCCACACGTGTCCCGACTGGGGTGGAGCCCGCAGCCTTCCAGTGGACAAGGCCACGTGCCAACCATCTGAGCCACTCAGCCAGGGCTGCTACTATTTTTTATTTCAAGAGGTTATCTGTTGTCTTTGGCAACTCTCTCTTGCTCTATATGTGTTTGTTAAAGTCTCTGCTTGGCTGGTAAATAGTTCTCCTTAGGTAAGATGCATTTTTCTTTGTGGGCTCGGGTGGCTCTGCCCTGACATTGGATTGCCCCCCTTCATGTGAAGAAAGCAGCTGCCCCTCCCAGGGGCTGGCAGGTGGAAGGGGTGGGGGAACAGCACTGCTGATGGTCACAGGCAATGTCTCTCTGTTCACTCTTTCTTCTTACTTTCCTAGGCTCAGGACTGACGAAGCCTTGTTGAGCTTTGATTAGTAAGCATTGCTATGTAACAATATTACCGCAAACCTAGTGGTTCAAAACAACACACGTTTATTACCTCGCACTTTCTGCAGGTCAGGCACCCAGTCATCTGCTTCAGCATCTGACAACCTGCCAGTAAGGTGTCAGCGGGGGCGGTGGGACCATTTAAGTGCGACTGGGGACGAACCCGCGTCTGGGCTCACGTGACTGTTGGCAGCATCCAGTTTTTTGTGGGCTGTTGGACTGAGGTCTGTCATTTGGAGGCTGCCCTCTGCTCCTTGTCCTGTAGGCCTTCCCAGCAGTCACTTGGTCCCGAAAGCCAGCCAGGAAGAGAGATTCCTGGGACTGTTGTTACATCATGCCTCCTCTGCCATATTCTGTTGGTTGGAAGCAAGTCCCAGGTCCCGTGCCCACAAAAAGGAAGGGGCTAGATAAAGGCATGAACCCCAGTCCAGGGGCCATGGGGACCACCTGACAGTCCATCTGCCACTAGCTTCTCCTTGGCATCTTAGGGCTCGGAAGACTGGACACATTCAGGCATTTGAAGGCAACCCACTACAGGAGGGGCGTAGATTCCAGCAGGACATGCTCTACCAGGAAGCCTCCCCTGCACGGCCTTCATGCAGAGCTTGCTGGTGCTCTTAGCCCCCTGCCCTCCTCTGGCCCCAGAGGTAGGCGAACCTCACCCAGGGCAAAGGGCCTGCTTCCCTAGCTGCTGCCGTGGCTGTTGGTCCAGACGAGGCACAGACAGTCAAGTCACGAGTGAGCCTCGCTGGCAGGGCGCATCCCCAGAATCCCCTGCTGTACATCTCTTTAAATTACAGCCTCCGTGTTTGGAAAGGATTTAAATATAAGGTTGAGCAAAAGCTAGTTTGCAGTTGTTCCCATGGGAAATAATTCAATAATTAACAAATAATACAAGAATAAAGTCTGTTTTGTGTACTCACAACTACAAACCTACTTTTGCCAGCCCCTGTAAATTATGATATGCACACATTATAGTATCTTTGAATTATGTAGCTATTAAAGGAGTTTAGCATGGAAAAATATTCTGGGGGGGAGCAGTGTAAAAGACAGTATTTCAAACATGCTTCTTTTAAAATATATGCATGGACATATGCGTGAGTATTGAAAGTGATTATCTCTAGGTGGTGAGGGTAATGAGTGATGTTATGTTTCCTCCTTAGCCATATCAAAAATAGAATGAGGCATATTACTTTGCTACTGAAGGACCAAGCTTCAGAAGTTTTCACTACTTTTTATTTTAGAGCGTAATCTATTTAGGTTGAGGCCCATGGTACTGATCTCTGTTTCTAGACCCCAGCATAACTCCCTTGGACAAACTCGGTTCCTGAACAATTCGATGTTTTTGAACAGACAATTAAATGTTCTTGAACACACACATGGATTTCAGAAGATTTAAAACTAATACTAAGATATTCTGTGAATACACAGATAATAAAAATGTATATGCGTGATTACAAACAAAACAAAACAGTCTCCCAACCCTGCCCTCTGCTTCTGAGGAGGCAGCCCCACTCCGCCTTCCCCGCCGCAGCCAAGGGCGCAGGAGGTCAGGGCTGCAGGCCATGCGGCTGCCGGGGAAAGGATGAAATTCTTCCTTCAAGTGAAGGAAGAATTCACAGATAATCCTTTGAACAAGTGAAATTCACAGATAATCTGACGTTTAATTTTAATCTATGGTTTCAGCTGTCTTCCCTGGTACGACTTAGTGAAAAGTACTAATGGGAAGAAAAATGGGTGGAATTGTCAACACACTTCCAAACTGGGACCACCACCGTAGGAGTTGGTAATGAGCAATTAACTGGTTTTGAGCTTTAGGATGGGGGAGAGGAAAACTAAAGGGCCAAATAAATAACACTTATAATATCAGGAATTTAATGTAAACAATTCCTTGCTATTTTTCAGTTCACCCAAAATTAACTGTCACTCACCAGGAGTGAGTGGGTAAGAGATTTATACTAAATGGTAACATATCATGATGTCCGTGTTGTTCTGTCTGTTTTTGCACTTCAGTGCTTAATTCATTATTTTTTAAGGATAAGGGGCAAGTATGATTTGAATGCTATTTCAGAGAGGAATTTTGAAGCACAGAAAGAGGCTAGAAATTTTACAGATGATTTGCAAAGTGGCCCATCAAATAATAGATGTTAATATTTTTGATCAATCTATCTGTGTTAAGTGGGACTGAGATCATTTTTACTTCCTCCTCACCAGTTTCTTGATCTTTAATAAAATAAAACAAGAAATAGCTAAATAGATCATTGTTTTCTTTCTCTATTTTTTCCTGACATTCTAATATTTTATGATGATTAGCTCGGATATTCTTTTTAGTTTACTCTTTGCTCAACAGATGTGTCGGGACTCCAGAGAGCTCTTTAAATGACAGACTCTTCTGATGTCAGCTGAGTAACAAAGTTACCCAACGACAACTTCATAACGTAGTACAGCCTCTTGGTGGGTTTCCCCCTGTAATTGCGGCTTCGGCCTCAATCCCACCTAGGCTGACTGCTGCTGCACCTTCCCCACTTACCATCCTACAGTGAATGGAAGGCTGCCCGTGCTGGATGCTGTGCTGAGTCCTGGCTGGAGGAAGAGGGAGGAAAAGACAACTGAGCAGACAGCCCAGCTGCCTGCTCCTGGTCTGTGCCCAGACAGTTTTCTTCTCTCTCTCTCTGTCTCCTTCCCTCTCTCCCCCCCCCCCCCCGCCCCCACTAAGCTTCCTCCATTGAGTCTCAGCCGGGAGGCCCCTGGTTTTGTACACTCCACATCTGAAATCTGAGCCCCAGCATGAGAACCAACCAGCAAGCAGCCTACTCACCTTCTATCTTTTCTTGACCTTTGATCTCCTTTTCTCTTTGTTGATAACCATTTTTTCTTTGAAAAGATCAAAATTCCATTCAACTCCTTCACCAGTAAGAGTACACATAAATGAACACAAGGTTACCTTACTGTATTCTAGGACTGTCTAAAGTTAACTGTTATTCACACACACACACACACACAACTCACACAAGACATTCAGGAAGTATTGTTTTTAGATTATATTGGCTTCCAGATTTTCTTGAAAAATTTTTTTTCTGATATCAAATGAAAACATTCTTTTTTTAATATTATTTTATTTGTTTTTTAGTACATTTTTTTAATCTATCTCTTCACAAAATGAAAAAACAGAAAACACAAGAAGTATAGAGAAGAAAACAGAAATCAGTCTAACTGTCCAGTTAATATTTGCATACATTTCTTTCCAGATCTTATTCCATTCATATATGGTTGATTAAAAATATGTGATTACTACACAGGGATAATTTGAGATAAACATTCTGGATCTCTTTTTTATTTAGCATAGTCTTGTGACATTTTCCAACAAAATAAATATTCTTATATGTTATTTTTAAAGTCTACCCTTAATTACTTTCAGATGTTTCTCTTCATTTATTAATAATTGATATGATTTACTAATGATTAATATAGTAAATAAATAAACCAATAAGTATACAGGCATTCCTAAAATCTGAAAATCTGAACCCTACACTTTGAATTTTTTAACTACTAAAATTAAATGTAAAAAAATAAACATGGAAAAGCTAGTACTGCCATAAATAATATGGTAAACAAATATGTCATTTATTTGACTTTATTTGATGGAGAACAGTGTCACTATGCATCAGGAATACCTAAATGCAGCTAAAAATAACAACTATAGTTGAGTAAGCCTGAAGATGTTCTAAGAACAGATGAAGAAACTTGATAGTAAATTCCCCTGCGGTTTGCGAATAGATTTGCGTGCTCTGTTGGCAAATATGGGTCTTCTGTTCAAGTATGGAATTATGTCCAAGTTAATTTCAATCCTGTCTTTGTGGATTGGAGGTTAGGGAAGTGGTCAGAACTGGTCATACAAGTATAGCAACTCTAAATCAATATTTCTAAGATGATTACAATAGTAAAGAAAAAAATCTTGGAGAAGAATATATTGCTTATCAAGAGGCTCAGAAATTTATTTGTTGTAATAAAAGCAGTAAATCATACATCCTACTTTCTTAAGAGAGCATATGCGCTCTGACCAGATCTGCAGAAAGCTGGTCATTGGGGCAAATTCTTTCAAGGACTTGCCTTTAGTAGAAAAAGTACCCAAATGGGATTAGAGAACCATTTGAATGATCTGAACAATTTACACTCGTTTATCTGAGGCTCAGATTTTTCCTCCTTAAAAAGTGATAAAATTAATGCATGTTCATTGTTAAAATAATAAGCAATATTTAAGTCTATAAAGTAAAAGTATACTTTGTCTCACTTTCCAAGTCTCTTCCGTGCTGTAACCGCTGTTAAAAATTTGGTGTATGTTAAGAAGTACAAATTAGTTGTTACAGGATAGTCACAGGGATGTAAAGTACAGCACAGGGAATATAGTCAGTGATATTTTAATAACTACGTATTGTGTCAGATGGGTATGAGATTTATTGGGATGATGAGTGAGTGAGCTATGTCATGTCTAATCACTGTGTACACCTGAAACTAATATAATATTGGGTGTCAACTGTAATTTAAAAAATAAAAAATAATTAAAAATTGATGTGTATCACTGTATATATTTTCCTTTAAACATTTAAATATATATACATATTTAAATATCTCTTGGAACATTTTTTAAAGATTTTATTTATTTATCTTTAGAGGGGAAGGGAGGGAGAAAAGGAGAGAAATATCAATGTATGGTTGCCTCTCTTGCGTCCCCTGCTGGGAACTGGCCTGCAACCCAGGCATGTGCTCTGACTGGGAATCGAACCGCGATAGTGTGGTTCACAGGCCTACGTTCAATCCACTGAGCTACACCAGCCAGGGCTTAAATATATTTTTTAATAAAAATAGGATCAAACTTTGTGTATAACTTGCTTGTTTCTACTTATTATGAATATTCTTTCCAACTTTGGTCTTATATTATTATTTCATGGCACAGCAATACCCTCCCTTATTTAACAATTCCCATTACCGCAGGACATTTAGATTGACCCCAGTTTTTCCCATCTAAAAATCTGCAACTAGCACATAGGTATATTATATCCTCATGTGTATGTATTAGGTTTCTTTAGAATAGCTTTTTAAAAACGAAATTGCTGAGTAAAAAGGTGCATGTATTTTAAGTTTGTATGAGTAGCACCAACTGCCCTCCGAAAATACACCTTGTGATGATGTTTCCACGACCAGCAAGAGCACCTGCACCAGCCTCTGATACCATGTATCTTTTTCTTTTCCACCAGGACGATCAGGGAAAATGGAATCGTACTGAACCTTCCTTAATCTATAGAATGAAGTGTTGGACTGCATAATCTCTAGAGGCACTTTGTGGAATCATGTAGAATGCAATTGCTTTACCTACAGACGTAAATGTCTGATGTCTGGCATCCTAATGGACTTTTCTGAGTCCTTCCTCGCCCTCTGGAAAACACAGTCCTGGGTTTCTGCTGAGCGTTCTGGGAGAGGCAGGACATCAGTTAGAGATATGAGACCTGTCAATCTCATCTGAGGTAGAGAAAGACAAATGCTGCTGTTATCAGTGATTTTAACTAAAAGGGAGAAAGCACAGTACACTTAAAAAAAAAAGAACAAAAAGGCTTAAACATAGTCCTTCGATACTGTCAGGATGAAAGCTCAGTGTTTAAAATCCAGCATTTGACAGGGACTCTGTAACTACTGATAATAATTATACTGATGAAACCACCTCAGTTAATGTCTTCCTTCTTCTACATTTTGGGTACATAGATATTATGCTAATGCTAAAAAAAAAAACCTATCAGTTAGCCCCAGGGGAAAAAAAAGATTATGACAGAGTGATGGAAAATCTACCTCGGAAGGTTCATTTGATTGATGTGCCCTTCTGGCTGTGGCACTAAGTGGCTCCGGTAATGTCTTTTCAGTGCTGCCTGCAAGCCACCTCCCAGGCTGAAGGCTCTAGCGAGCTGCCCCCACGCTAACTCCTTAATTTCCATTAGTTTTGTTTGATGCCTTCCTTTCTGGTAGCTCTTTTTATTTCATAAATTCTGTGTGCAGTTTTAAAACCTCCAGCTTTTAAAGTTTCAATCAAATGTATTATAAGAATGGAAGATATAATTTCTAAATGGCATTTGTAGGGAAATTTATTAAAATGTTAACATGACCCCAGCGTCACCTTCTCCGGGTCTCTGCCGCCAGCTTTGCCACTTTGACGTGACCACCACTCCCGGCCAGAGCCGCCCCCTTGACTAACCTGCTTTCCAGAGGAGTTGGCTGAGACCTGACCCTGATCTCCAGCTGCCACCTCCTTCCTGCCTGTTCTTCCTACCACAGCCCACGTCCCGATAACGTCAGGCCTGCAGTCCCGCAACACTCTGCCCACGTCACTGTGCCTTTTCACGGTCCAGCTTCTGCTCAGAATGACTTGTCCCCTAGGATGTCATCCCCTCGTTTGTTTCTTTCAATCTTTCAAGACACAGCTCAAATGTCACCTCCTCTGGGATAACAAACTCCCCAGGAGAAGCTGACCCCTTGTGCCCTCTGCTATCTGCCCTGTTAAGTGAATGGCAGGGGCTATTTTAAATGGCTGCCTTCTAACTGGACTGTGCTGAGGCTTCTTTCTGGTTGAATAGAGGCCCTGGGGTCAGTCACATTGCCATCGTTTATCAAAGTGCCAGGCATACTGTGGGGATGTAATTAATGTTCATTGAACTGACTTGCATTAAATAAGAAAAGCAAATCTGATATTACTTGACAACTCATTTTATTGGTGACCTCAGCATAAATTCCAACAAAGCATTGTTGAGTGAACTACACTTAGAAAGTATGCTAACAAATCTTTCTTTGTTGGTAGTATGCTAACTACTAACAAATCGTGATTGAGGCACAGTGATCCCAAACTCCTCATTATTATTGGAAGAAGGAAGGATGAGAAAGACTTAATTCTCTGATATTAACAGTCTTGGGTATATTTCTTATAAAATAGCCGTAGGTCCCTAGAAATTCTGAGATCTTTTGCAATGTTCACCTTCAATGAAAACGCAAGACGAACAACACATGCGAACAACAGGGCTCACATCGCTAGTGTCCACCCAATTAATTTTTTAAAATGTACCATCATCCTCTAACTTCAAAATATTCAAATAATCTGAACCTGACCAGTGTTGGAGCTTTGAATGGGATGGATTTCCCCATTACCTTTCTGGTAGTCCAAAATAACAACAGCCTTATATAAAAATATATCACCCTTTCATCCAAAGCCTTCACTTTTTTAATGGCTGCAGTTCTACTTGTAGCTTAAAATTTTTGCCAGTCTAAAGACTTTGAAAGAAAGGTCCTCTGACATACACAATGAGAAATTACACAATGTTTCAGAAGTGTATTGAACAGAGTGAATTCATTCCACCACTCCTTCTGTTGTAGAAACCTGACTCCCAGAACTGAATGTCTTCTTCAAAGGATGCTCTTTGTACCAGGCTAAACAAAAGCCTTTAAAATAGCATAACCCAAATGTACGTTGGCATTTAAATTGTTGTTGATATATTACTTTTAATAAGCTGTATGGAGTTATTCAGGGAGAAAAATGTTGACTATATCTATTCCAGTTTAAATTTTAGAGTCTGATTTAAAATGGAAAAATGACACCCTGTAAAAATGTTTGGTATGTAGTGATAAATTAGAAAAAGATCTTTGATTATTTTTGTGTAAAACTATCAAACTATAGTTTTTGACTTTATATTTGAAAATATGTACTTATATTAACTGCAGTTATATTTAATTGTATATAACTGTACTTTTAAAATCCACCATTCCACATAATAAAGTCATACCAGTCTGCTTATGGCTGTGGAATGTTGGGTTGGTGGAGACCTCCAGAAATAGAATTACTAAGTTAATGGGTATGAACATATCTTGAGTTCCTGATGCATATTTCTTTTTTTTCTGATACATATTTCTAAATTGCTTCTGAAAGGGTAACACTTTTTAGTATCATTGGTAATGCATGAAAATGTGAATTAAAATATGCTTCTTACAGGACTAAACAATATTACTTTTTTTAGATTTGCTAATTTAATAGGTTAAGGTACATTATTCTAAATCTACATTTGTTTTCTGACAGAATTGAACATTTTCCTATTAATTTAATAGTTGTATTTTGTACGTGTGAATTATTTGGTTATATTTTGGCTATTTATTGAAATGTGTTTTTCTCATTATGAGACATATATTATTTGCATGCATATATACATACATGTCATTCTTTTATCTTCTATATTGTCATTTTTCACTGTTGTCTTTCAAGTTTGTTTATGCATGATTTAAAAAGGCACAAGATATTGTACTTGAATTTGTGGTTTATACATACTTAGAGCTGCCGATCTTTTCCTCAATAACTTTTTTCTGAGACTTCTCCCCCAAATTAATAAGGATGCAATTCTATGATTTCCTGTTTTTTCTACTATTTCAGTTCTTATATACTTTTTAGCATTTTGATTATGATGAAATTTGGTGTCATTTCCTCCCTTTCCTTGTGTGGGTATTTACTCAGTTTCCTGGATCTATTGATTCACAGTTTTTCTTCCATTATTTTCTGTCTGGCCCTTCTTTTGGGGACTCCAATTGCAAACACTCTAGAACACACAAAGTTGTCCCATGGCTGTGTGATGATGCCTTGTTCATTTTTAAAAATCCTCTTTTTCTCTGGACAGTGTCTGCTGCTGTGCCTTCCAGTTTACTGATCTTTTCCTCTGTGGTAGCAACTTGGCCACCAATCCATGAAGTTTATTTTTCACCTCACACACTGTAGTTTTTCTCTTTGGTGGTTCAATGTGAGTCTTTAAAAAAATTCTGTCTCTATTAACTTTTAAATATATGGTGCATAGTTAGAACAATTGTTTATTGTCCTTGTCTGTGGATTCTAACATCTGTATTAGTTCTGGGTCTGTTTCAACTTATGTTTCATCTCATGATGTTTTGTATTTAGTTCCTTCTGTGCATATCTTGTGATTTTTCATTGGATGCCAGACATTGTGGAATCCACCTTGTGGGTGCTGGATGTTTCTGTATTCCTTCAGACACTGCTGAATTTTGCTCTGGAGTGTGGTTAGGTCACTTGGAGAGTTTTATCTTTCTTATCCTGCTGTTGAGATGTGTCAGGGACTGGACTGTGCTGGGTTGGGGCCAGTTAGTCCCCACTTCTGGGGCAAGACCCCCCCTATGAATGAGACCTCATGGTGGGAACAGGTACCCGCCCTGTGGGAATGCAGGTGGTGTTCCCTCTAACCTTTGCAGATGGTTCTTTCCTCAGCTTTATGTAGTTTCCTTATAAACATGCCTGCCTGGTACTCCAGGGGGACCCTCTGCAGGTCCTCAGAGCTGTCCCTTGTTTAGTTCTCTGTCCCGCAACTCTGGCCACCCTGTTCTCCTGGACTCTTAGCTCCACTTCTTCTACTCCGTGCTCTGCTGGGTTTCCTCTCCTTGGGCCGAGGCCAGGAGACCGCCAGGCACTAATGGACTTCATATCCCTCTGGGATCACTGGGAACTTAGTTGCTGATACAGTGTCCTGAAAACCATTGTGTCACACATTTTGTCTGTGTTTCAATTGTTTCCATTGGTGGTGGGGTAACAGTCTGTCACTCCATTCTGGGACCAATTTCTGTAGGTATTCTGGAATCCATTCTTGAGTATAAATTAAGGTGAATATCTATTTTGATTTTTTAAAATTCCATTCCAATTACTCACCCCAGCATTGATTGGTAGGTATTTTCTCCCCTGATTGTTTTCTGTATTTACCTTGTATTGTGTTAAATACTCACATATACTGGGGTCTGTTTCTGGATTAGCTTTTTGGGATTGGCGATACTTTTGCTCCAGGCTATATTCTTTGACCTGTAGCTGCTTTGTCATTTATTTTTAATATTTGATTATGCTAGTCTCCTCTATTATATATTTTCTGCTGTGTCCCTCTGAGAATTTTTAAATGTATTCTATTATACTTGTTTTTTATATTCATTTAAGAAACATTTTTGTCAAATTAAACCATTTTAGAATTTTTAAAGATTAAATTGAATATGTAAATTAACCTGGGGATGGCACATGGACATTTTCTTTATTTTTTTTCCTATCCAGGAACATATATATTTATCAATCTTTTCCACTCATTCAGATTTTTTATTTAATTTTCCGTAAGGTTTTACACTCTCCACAAAAGGCTTATAAATTTAAGTTTACTCTCAAGCACTTTGTGTGTGTAGTGGAAATTGGACTTTATCTTGTGTTTCCCCACAATTACACATAAAATGTTACTGATGCCCCATGAATGTGTCTGTGTGTATAATTTGTACCTGTCTAGTTTCCTGCAATTCACACTATATGCAGTTGTTTCATAGAACTGAATCCTTGGCTTTCCTAGGTATATATAATCATGTGACTAGGAAATAATGGTACTTTTGTCTCTTTTGCTTATAACACTTAAATAACCCACATAAAACTAGACTTGCCTACTGGGTCTTTAAAGCAGCTACAGCATCGAATTACACAAGAAGCATTAGTCTGGCTCTCAAATAGAACTTATAGTGAGTTGGAATCTTTGTATGAGTCTTTTAAGTATACCAAAGCAAGAATCCAAATGTCACACAAAATAAAAACTTTTATTTTTTCTATTTGCTTTCTATCTGTCTAATATCGCACACAGGAGCTTTAATTTATCCCTTTCTCTACTCCTAAGTTCTTCTTCAAATCCTGCTCACCTAGAGCCAAGTCCTATACTGCCCCCACCCAAAAGTTTCCTGGATTTTCTGATCATTTTTTGCCATTATATTCCTATTAATAGTGTCTCACTGGCTTTCCCAGTTCTCTACTTCATCGTTACCTTGGTCAACACAGAACTCCCCACAGCAGCAAATATTCAATGGAAATTAACTCAGAATGAGGTGGATGGGGGAGGGATTCAGGCTACTCATACCTACAATTTAGTGTACTCATTAAACAGATGACTTATTCCAAATGTCTCATTAGCTAGGAAAATCTGAACGTTTGAAATTTGATTCTCTAAACAACACTTAAAAGCATTATTTTATTGCATTATGTAACATGTGGAAGGTCTAATGATCCAATTTTTACATAATTGTACACAGTTTTCAAATTTTCGAAGTTTGAAAACTTGCTCCAATGAGGTCTCTGGGACACTGCTGGGGCCACTGGGGATCAGGAAATGCTTAAGTGCCATCTGCTGGCTCCCAGAGGTAACGCAGACATTTGCTCAGATGGATTTCCAAATCAGTTTTTCAACTCCCAGCTCCCTGCCAGTTATTTCAAAGTAACCAGAAAGATAGTTATAATTTTGGGTGATAATGTTAGTGTCAGTAGCTATATATTGATAAAGGAGGGGAGCAAAGCGAGTGAGACATTACTAAGCTTAATCAACAAGGGAGCATAAGCCTGTTTCACTAGGAAGTTATAGCTTCACACATCCCCCAGGGCATTCTCTGGGCTTGGGATCTAATCCCCTTAACCAGGCAGGAGGCTCATTACAGAGGATGAACAGAAAGCACCTGTGCAACGGAAGCCAAAATGGCTTGAGGAAGGTGCTTCCACTTTGAGGCAAGTCAGTAGGAACTAAGATGGGGACCACGAGTGGAGTCTAGCCTGGGAAAAGGATCAGATAAGGAACACAGAACCCCGGAGAGTCAAGAAAATAGATCTAGACTCTTGTGTTAGAGGGAAGACCCAACACAAGCCTGTAAATGATTGGGACATTGATTGGTGATTTTGAAAAGGCACCTGGTCCTTCCCAAACCCAAGATAATAATATAACCCAAGTTTAACAATGAGCTCACTCTTGCTCTCACTCTTTTCCTAACACAAGCCTGCCCCATTTGTTCATCCCCTCTCTCCATAGCAGCCCAGTGGCCCTAGCAGCCACCTGGGGCCCTAGGCACAGGTATGGGCACAGCGTCACCATAGGCAAAAGAACATGTGGTTAAAATACCACCTGGGAAACAATGTCCTTGAGTCAAGAAATATGTATCGGTTACAGCTAAAATTATGGGTCCAATAATGTAAAATAGCAAAAGGCATGAGAAGGACTATTAGACTCACAGCCACATCTGATCTACAATTGATATTTTACATTCAAACAACTGAGAAAGTAAGTTTGCCGCAGTCCTAGATTGAATGAATAATCAGATAATCAGAAAAGGTGATAATCAGAAAACAGGAACAGATCCAAAGAATTATTTTAAAATGAAGAAAAACATATAATTCAAGATCATGGTGTATATTTTTACATCAAAACTTAAAAATATTTTTTTGAATCTCTGGCTTGCTTCCTCCTGGCTTAGAAACTATATGTTTACTTCTAAAGTAAAATTCCGTGTGACGCCAAATTCCATCGAAACTGGCGTAGAAAGGATTCAATCAAATGTCCGGAGGGTGTTTGTTTTTTATTTTCACTTTGAGAAAGCTTTTGAAACCATATTGAAGCTCTTTTCAAGGCAAAAAAGCAAGTATGTCTCAAGGATAAAATAGGCCTGGTTTTCATTTCCTACCTTCATTTCTCCCAAAGCTAATTGCTTTTGTGGAGGTAAAAGTCCTTTGACACATTAGGAGGGTGAAACAGATACCAGAACTTTAAATAACATGTTCCTCTGCAAGACAGAGAAGGAGGTGAACGATCTGTAGAATCACTGGAAGTTCTGGTTGTTTTGAGCACGCAGCACCCTGCGTGGGGAGACAGTGCACAGCCACGCGGGACCTCTCAGCGGCATTAACTTGGTGACGCGGGGGCACCGGGGCAGAGGAACTGGGCGGCCACGGAAACTGCCTATGTCTTGGCTGCGGCGACTGTATTACACCGACGTGGTCTGTTAAAACTCATGAACTATCATTAGGCTGACGTGGGTAAATCAATTCGTAAATTATATCTCAACAGGGTACGTTTAATAGAAGGGAAACCTCCGAGGTGCACAGCGGTGGCGGGACGGCCGGGCCTGGGACGGCGACGCCCGCGCCCATACAGCGTCTCACCTCCGGGACTCACGTTGAGTGACGGACGCCCACGGTACCGCTCACACTAGCGAACCCAGAGACCCGAACTTTCCGACGCCCCCCTCCGCAGGGCGGTGTCCGCAGCCGGAAGTACGGCCCACGAAGGCGGGGCTTCGCAGCAAGGAGGCGGAGCCATTGTTTTTACCCCGCCGCCGAGTTGTACCGTTTCTCTCGCCGTAGTGCCCGGGACCGGAAGCTGCCCCAAGGCGTGCTCTAGATTTCCGGTGGAAAGCCGGTCTGGGCTTCCATGTGGACCCGGCAAGAAGGGTTTGGGTGTTAAGTCCTGCCCAAGTCGCGCTCCGGTGAGTAGGCGTTGTGGGCCGGTATGGACCACGGCGGGGTGCGGCGTCCGCGGGCTTTCGGGTCTGCGGAGCCGGGCTGGGGGAGCCGAGGCGCGGGTGCGGTCGGGGAGCCGCAGTAACCAGAAGACCCCGTGGCTTTGGTGTCGGCACCCGCAGAGCCTGCGGGTTCTTCATTCTGTCCGTCCGGGGCAGCGGGTTCGTGTCCACGGCGGCGCCGGTGCGGTGCAAAGCTGCTTGTGCGTGAGGCATTTGCCGCTTTCGCTTAAGCGGGATGTAACTAGACTGACAGTTTCGTAGAGCTTTTGGTCGTGTGTTTCCTAGCCCGAGTTTCAGAAACCCACCGGCTGAAAGATGACGTCCTTAGCCCAGCAGCTCCAGCGACTCGCCCTCCCTCAGAGTGACCCCAGCCTCTTATCTAGAGATGAAGTTGCTTCTCTGTTGTTTGACCCCAAGGAAGCGGCCACCATCGACAGGGACACTGCCTTTGCCATTGGTGAGCTATCTTTTAGGAAGATTTTTGAAACGTTTGTTTTCTGGCTGTTGCTGTACTTTCTTGTTTTCTGTTCTGATGTGCCCGCTCCCTTAGCAGTTTCTAACTTGTTGGCTGACGTTGTTAGGGAAAGAGAATGACAGCCATGTGCTAGATTCTTGAAATGTGTGTAAGTCGCAGCACACAGCCTCGTGAATGAGGCTGCAAGGTTAGGGCGGTCCTCTAATCATTAGACTCTGAGGCACAGAAGGGAGGATGACATCCACAGGCGCCAGAGGAGCCCTCTTTCCAGAGGGCTGGCATAGTTTTTTGTAGGGGTATTTACAAAAAACAAAAGAACAGCCCTGCCAGGGAGTACTTGTTGTTCCCCTAGTTGGTGTAATACTATTTTTTTTTTGTAGTTGAAAGTTAGAAACCTGTGTTCGGGACTGTATTACAGATTACAAGATATATGCTAAAAGAACTCAGCTTTTATCTTTTAGGGGGTAAGTCAAACTGTAGAAGGTGTAAGAGGAATTTTCTTGCAATGAATTGTTAAATGAGCTGGCCTTTTCCTAGGATGCACTGGCCTGGAAGAGCTGCTTGGAATCGATCCTTCCTTTGAGCAGTTTGAAGCCCCGCTATTCAGCCAGCTGGCAAAAACCTTGGAGCGCAGCGTTCAGACCAAAGCAGTGAACAAACAGCTGGATGAAAACATTTCATTATTCCTTATTCACCTGTCACCTTACTTCCTGTTGAAGCCAGCACAGAAGTGTCTGGAGTGGTTGATTCACAGGTAGCAAATGAAATGACAGGAATAATTATGGGCTAACAACTTTGATCTTCTTAAAATAATTAAGTAATGACAACATTTGTCAATTTAAGGCTGAAAAATCAGGTAAGAGGATCAATATGACATCAGGAGATGAGGTAAGAGGCACAAATGAGTGTGCCTTTCTGCCACTGAACTCACTTGTGTTAAGAATGAAAGAGAGGACTGCTGGAGATCTTGAGGTCCAGCCTCATTAGTTCTAAGAGGCTTATGTCACTTTGCCATTACCAATTATCACTGCGTATTTGGGGCAAAGGGAATTACTAAACTTCTTTGTTGCCAGAGTAACAAAATCAGTGGTTTGGGAAGAGGGGACTAGTATAAATGTACTGACCATTTATACACTAAGCCCCATGTTGCACATTTTGTGTGTGTTATCTCAATAGTCACATCATTCGTGTGGGACTTGTACTGTCTTGTCACCATTTTGTAACTGAGAAAACTGAGGCATAGAGGGTTTAAGTGGCCTAAGTCACACACCTAGTATGCTGAGATATGAGTTTGTTTCCAAGTCTGATGTTCCGTGTACTTCGGGGATTGTCTCCATAAGTGTACTCAGTTTTATTTTCTCACTTACTAGTATCACATCACAGTTTATTATACATCTTTGTTTATTCTTCTGTATGTATGTTGTAAGAGAAGAAAGATTTCCAATTCATTCATTGGAGACATGGTGGTAAAGTGACTTACCTTCAGGGAGCAAGTGAGCATTGAGAAAACATAATTTTAACCGGGGTCTTCTGGTCATAAGAACATTAGATTCAAAGACAAAAAAGAATCAAGCCTGTAATATTCTCCTCTGTCTTCTAGCATTTCATCCCCCCGCCCCCTCATAGACCAATTCTTCTTGGAGCACTTTTTGCACTTGGTTCTCCATTTATAACATGTAGCCATGTAACATTAAGTTCGATACAGAGATGACTAGGCTGCCCTTGGTAAAAGGTGTATGCAGATTATTCCTCACTAAATGTAATTGTTACTGTTTCTGTTATAAGGATATCAGTACATCATTCTGATAGTGAAACATTGGAAAAGCATAAGGGAATGTTTAAGCTGCAAAACATCACAGTGTATCGGTCTACATCATGAAATTAAAAATGAAGTTCTGTTTGTGGTGATAGGTCTCCTAGACATAATCGTTTCACGAAAAAGGGAAATTGCACAGTGATATGTAGAGAATGCTACTACTTAAGTTTCAGAACTGGGGAAGAAAAATGGGGGCAGAGATTTCAAGAAAGAAAAGAAGATAAAACTGGAATGAAAGTAGAGTTTGGATTGAGCGGTAGTCATGGTCATTTTTATCTCTATTTTTGGACTTTTTTCCGTGAAACTGTTGGATATAGTATTTAGGGAACTGAATACTTTTTTTAAAAAAGCACTTATGGAAAGAACTGTATCTGTTTTGAAGTTCCCGGGAGTCTGAGGGTGTGCACTACACTGTAGTAGGATCCTTAAAGAGACTCGGACCCTCTTTAAGGACCTAAACTGAGGCTGCATCTCTGTCTCCTCTCCTTCACCGCCTGAGGCCAGTCACACTCTTCCTTCTTCCTCTGCATGAGAACACAAAGTGTAGTCCCTTCTCCCCTATTTGGTACCCTTTCATTTCTCCAAAATTTAAAAGTAGACTCTATTTCAGACATTCAGACAATACAGAAATGAGTTTATTAAAAAAAAAAGTGTATGCCAAGTTTGCGGCCCCTAGGGCTGCCTAAACTAGTTGGGGAAAGCTTAGTGGACAAAGTGACGTCTTGCCTCATATAAAGCTACACATAAAACTAAAAAAGGCAGAGTGGTATGATATGCTGGGAAAGATACAGATAAAAGAATGGGAGGGTTTAGACAGGTATGAGGGGTCACTTGGCTGGGGGAGTGAGGAAAAGCACCTTTGGAGAGGAGGCTTTGGAGCTAGGCGTTGAAGGCTAGAAAGGATTTAATGTATGTGATAGAACTAATGACTGTTAGTTTTTTATTAGGATGGAGGGACCCATACAGAGTTTTGTGAAAGTTCGTGGACAAATTATATAGGGTTGTAGTTTGGCAACTTATTTTTTATTCAAAGAAAGTAACGTGGCTGTCTTTAATTAGTGGTTTGGTTTTCGAATTATAATTAAGGAAGCTGGAAAGGTGCACTTCAGAGCAGAGGAGGAGCGGAAGTGGGTCGCCTATGGGCCGTGCGTTTCTCCATTGCTTTGACCGCGGTGGTCCCACAGTCACGTTGATATGACGATAGGTTGAGACAGAGTGGAAAGTCAGTGGGATATAAACTTTGATATCAAATTTTGAAAACATTGCTGCACAAGAATTGGCAGTACCCTGCTGAGTACTTTAATACAAAATAGAGAGCTTCTGTTTTAACTCCTCTGTGTCCTGTAGTTATGGGGTTGTTTTTACTGATATTCATTTGAACTAGTTTTAGCTCATTGATAATATGATTTGGACATGTAAGGAAAAATTGTTACTTTTTTTCTATAAAGTAAAAGATACATTTTTCATTTTTACCAATAACTTTCTTGGGATATTTTGGGTATGTTGGCTGTCTCCCACTATTGGCCAAAATAGTAGGTAGAGGACACAGGTGCTGCTAAACATCTTCCAGTGCATAAGACAGCCCCACAGCAAAGAACTATTTGGCAAAATATACCAAGAAACTTCATAAACCGCTTTTGACATGTCTGACCAGTAACAGCACCCTTTCCATATACTGTACAAACCTTTTTTTGTATTTTCAGTTGCATTTTTACCTTTTTTGAAAAAAGGAAGCATAGTATGCTGAAAATGTTGTGTATCTTCTTCCATCTTCAGTATTAAATGGCTGCACAAAATTTCACCAATTTTAATGTTTTTTAAAAAGTACACGGGAATATGATAGCTGTCACAATACAGTCTAACAAAATTGTTTGGAGTGAAGTTAAAGACAACTAAGCACTGCTAGAGCCATTGTGCAACAACAACAAAAAACATTGTTTTTGGCCAACGGAATGTATGCTCGTAAAGTTTGTGTCAGTTTGCATTCTTTGCTTTTTTTCCCCAGGTTCCACATCCATCTTTATAATCAAGATAGCCTCATTGCTTGTGTTCTGCCATACCATGAAACAAGAATATTTGTGCGGGTTATACAGCTTCTGAAAATTAATAATTCAAAGCACAAATGGTTCTGGTTGCTGCCAGTTAAGGTATGATGGTTGAGTGACACACATGTGTAATCATTACAGATCTTGATTAAGAGATACAGTTTGGAAAGAATAAAGTCAGTGCTTCCAAGGGTAGTCCCAAGTATTACCTCCATCACTTTTATTTCCTGACTTCCAGTTTAAACCGTTAGTGGGTAGCAGCTGGCTTTTACTTGTACCTAATAATCAAGCGAGGCCCTTTACATGTATTGTCTAGGAGTTTCATCACAGAACTCCACTTTTTCAGATAAGGACATGGTCAGACAATTAAATTCCTGCCAGAGTTAACATAACTATAAAGGGTGAAGTTGGGATTTGAATTCCAATCAGATTTTAAAGCTTATATCTTTTCGCTATCTTATACTGTCTGGTATTTTAAATTTTGGAATCGAAAAGCTTAAAAAATGTTGGAGGTGAAGAAAAGCAGGAAATAATGAAAATTGGAAAGATAAGGAAAACTTGAAGGACTTTGGGAATTACTAAAGTAAGGAAGATGCTAGGAATTCATTTAGAGGTGAATAAAAAGGTGGTTGCATTACAGGGTGGGTTTGACTAAGATTAGGTAGTGTGATTTGGTAGTAAAACAGCTGATTTGCCATTTTCACTTTGCAGCATATAACAGAGGAAAGTGGATGTATGTCAGGAATTTTACTGAACTTTGGGTATAGGGATTCAAGCTAGGATGAGGACAGATAGGGACAACAGTGGGCTACCAGATGGTTTGACTGGGCAGAGTTTACCTGTGTGGGTTATGACAGTGAGATCAGTGACCTGAGTTATTAATAAGAAACGAATGGGAGATTTTAAGGAGGAGAATTTAGGAGTTTGAATGTAAAGCACATGAACTGTTAACGTTCAACAAGAAAAGGCCAGCCTATGATGAAGCTTCTTATCCAGCTACAGGACATTCATGCGGCTGACGGGAAGGTCATTTTCCCCTGGCCTGCACGCAGACCTGCTGCTCTCTAGTTGTATTTGTTTCCCGTCTCCACACCTGGAGGTCACCTGTTACGGTTTGCCTCACATTCCCTGTTGCACTGATACTCACCGTGCACATTGCTAGGCGGTGGGAGTAGCAGTATAAAGGGGCCAGTGCCTAGAGTTATTTATTGCCAGAATTACTGCAAAGCAGTGATGAAACCATATTAACAGGGGCTCAAAAACCAAAACTAGCTGCCAGGGTTACTAAGAATCTAGAGAATTTTCAGATTTAGGTAAACACACATTGAGGTGCTGATGAGAAGTGGGCATTTTTCACTGAGTGCCACCACCCTCATTGCTGACATGCTCTTGAATTTCTAAGGTGTGCACAGTTTTAGCTGTTAACCTCATCTCTGTTACCTACCAGTTGTCGGGAGAGACTGTGCTTCGTACTTACGAACAGCAGCAGCATAGAGCTGCTGCTGCTGCTGTGGTGGGTGCTTTGAGAGTAGTGACCCGTGGATGCCTGTGCTTTCTGTCTCTGACAGCAATCTGGAGTGCCCTTGGCCAGGGGGACCTTGGTCACCCACTGCTACAGAGATCTCGGGTTCATGGATTTCATTTGTAGCCTGGTAACGAAGTCTGTGAAGGTGAGTAGTGCGTTGTTCTGTGGATGTATAGTCCCTGTAGAAGACAGCTGGCTCTGAGTAGAGCAGACGCACTGGCCCTTCCCTGGTGACAGTGGCACTGGAGGAGGGCAGCAAGGTGAGCGGCAGCAGGGTGAGCGAGCGGTTCAGGAGCACGAGCGTGGGATCGGTCTCTGATCACCAGAGGTGTTTTCTGTTGTGCAAAACTGCATCAGTCCTCGCCAAATTCCATTCGTAGTGATCGTTTAAATGGTTTAAAAAAGACAGTCTAAAAATATCAAAAAGATTGTTCATTCATTCTTGTCATCTGTAATTGAACCCCTGGATTTGTGTGTTCATGTTGCAAATGGTAAAAATTAAGATGTCAGCCTGAGGCCATCGAGAACTGTAAATATTTTTATGCTTTTATTAATTGGCCTTTCACTCTTAAATGTGTCTTGCTTGTGCTTTCGTTCCAGGTTTTTGCTGAGCATCCTGGGAGCTCCGCTCGGCTGAGGGTTCTCTTAACCTTCTATGCTTCTACCATCGTGTCTGCTTTGGTGGCTGCCGAGGACATATCAGACAGTGTGGTTGCTAAGCTATTTCCATATGTCCAAAAGGTTGGCTCTACTCAAGTATAGTAGGTTATTTTGCACTTGAAGGAATGTCTTTGCTTTTAAATATTTAACTTGGACATAAATGTTCTAAAATGGACAATGCAGATGGTTGATGAGATTTAATTTTTCAGTAAAAAAAAGTACAGCTCTTTTCATCTTAAAAACTTACCAGAGTAGAATCTTAATTAGAGCTTCTTAAAGAATAAATTTTGGCTAATTGTCTCCTAGATTGTTTTTATTCTTTTGAGGGGTGTTAAACAAGAGAACTTTAGTCTCTCACAGTTCTGGAGGTTAGAAGTCTGAAGTCAGGGTGTCAGCAGGGGTGATTCCCGGGGCCTCTGAGGAGAATTCCAGGCCCCTCTCCCAGCGGCCCTTGGCACTCCCTGCCTCGTAGCGCAGCCCCGGCTTCTGCCCATCTTCACATGGTGGTCTTCCCTTCCAGGTCTCGATTAGCCATCCTGTCACCTCACTGGACAGAAAATGGGTTAGAGAATCTTTGGGGCACAGGCTCTCGTCATCAGTTTTGCACTGACTTCTGCTCAGTATTTCTTCTCCCAGTTGTCTTAGTGCCTGCCACGTCTCGGGTCCCCACGGAGGTACCACTCTCGCACCCCACCCATGTCCCATGGTCATTGTCTTCACTTGGACAGTTTCTGATGGAGGCCTCTCTCCCACCCCTGGGAGTTGGCATATAAAAGGAGCTCGTTGGCTTCTGTTAAGATGTGTGGCAGATGTCTGAGTGGGGGACCTCCTGAGACCCTGTGTTGTCCAAGAGACTTCTGTGACCGCTCAGGAAAGGGGTCACCATCTTGATTTTTTTCCTTCTGAGGAGCGTGCATTTGGTAGTACCACTTTCTGATCTATGGCATTTCTAATTCTCAAGGTAAAATAACATTTTAAGTAGAATGAATAATACAGTTCATTATTTTTCCTTATCTTTTAAAAAACGTCTAGGGATTGAAATCATCCTTACCAGATTACAGAGCTGCAACATACATGATAATATGTCAGATTTCCGTGAAAGTGACCATGGAAGATACTGTCGTCAATTCGTTGGCTTCGCAGATCATCAAAACGCTGACCAAAACTCCCTCTCTGGTGAAGGACGGATTAGGCTGCTTGATAGTGCTCCTGCAGCGACAGAAGCCGGACAGTCTAGGGAAAAAGTACGTGCAGTTGATTTGAGAAATGATCTCTAGAGGTGGAAGAAAGTATTTTGAGTAATTTTTAAAGATAAATTGCCATTTATTGTGTAACTTGTCAAGTCAGCACCTTATATACTTGTCTCTTCGAAGGCCGTTTCCTCACTTGTGTAATGTTCCTGACCTCATAACAGTCCTTCGTGGGATTTCCGAAACATACGACATCGGTCCCCTTCTACGCTACATGCTTCCCCATCTGGTTGTCTCCATCATTAATCATGTGACAGGTATGTGGCTTTACATTGTGTGTCCAAAAACTCGTTTTCTGTTACTCGATTCTCTTAAAATAGGAACCACACTCATGTTTATGTCTAAGATATTTAAAGTTTTTTCTAACCAATTGTTTTTGTGTAATTTATTTATTTTTCTTAGAAACCTTTAGGGGGAAGAGCAGGTTGGTTGGAGAGAATCCTTGATATGTTCAGAATTCTATTGTCTAAAAAATGTGTTCCTAAACAGTCTCTATAGGAAAGTTTAAGGAATTACTTTAAAAATAAGTTATTGAGTAAAACTTCCCCTTCTCATTTGATTAACTGATTAATTAATTTTTTAGAGAGAGAGAGAAATGTTGATTTGTTGTTCCGCTTCTCCATTCCTTGGTTGCTTTTATGTGTCCCAACCAGGGATCGATCCCGCAACCTTAGTGTGTTGGAACAATGCTCTAACCAACTGAGCTACCTGGCCAGGGCTTCCCTTTTTGTTTCGATAACTAATGAATTTTAGTGATTTCATTTATAATAAATATTCATTTGCTAACAAAAAGAGTTTTTCTCCCTTGAGCCATTGAAAATATAAGACCAAGAAAATCTCATGCATAAAAACCCAAAGTTAATTAGAAAGTGTTGACTTGCGTTACATGTATTTTATCCTTTAATAAATACAGAAAGATAAGGGAGAACTAGTTGGTCCTATTGCTACTTGGATTAAGCAAGACATCTCTAAATAAAAGTCAGTCTCTTAGAAAATAAGGTTTGCTTAACCAAATCTTGGTTTAAATATGTTTCAGAAATGGGACTAGCATAAATGAAAGTTCGTCTCTCTTGTTCTGAGGGTGACGAGGAATGTCACCCCAGTCTCTGCAGGCAGGGCCAAATTCTGGTTCCTGTGTTGACAGGGAGTCTGAGGTAGAAGGTGGCAGCTCTCGGTCCAGGAAGGACGTATCGGGAAGAACATTTAGCCTGTTTTCGGTGATACAGTCACCCCCCCGTTGAGTTCAGTTGTTTGTGGTCAACTACAGTTTGAAAATAGTACATGGAAAATTCCAGAAATGAGTGATTCATGAGTTTTAAATTGTGTGTGGTTCTGAGTAGCTTGATGAAGTCATGCCCTGTCCCTCTCTAGACCTGATTTGTTCCTTTGTGCATTGTCTCCACGCTGTGGACACTGACCCGCCTGTTAGTCACTTAGTAACTCCTTGGTCATCAGATCAGCTGTCTCGGTAGCGCAGTGCTAGCGGTCAAGTCCCCTTATTTCTCTTAACAGCGCTCAGGAGTGTAAGAGCAGTGATGCAGGGGATTCATGTCCTCTCCGTCACAGAAAGAAAAGTGAGTGCAGGGCAAAGAGATTTTGAGAGAGAGAAAGACGCCGTTTCCGTACCTCATCGCTGTATGTCATTGTAATTGTTTTATCGTATTATTAGTTACTGTTGTTGATCTCTTTCTGTGCCTGACGTCCAAATTAAACTTTATCATGGATATGTATGTACAGGAAGAACACAATACGTAGTGTCGGTACCATCAGGGTTTCAGGAATCCACTGGGGCTCTTCAACGCAGTCCCCATGGGTGGCGGGGGACAGCTGTATGAGATCTTGGTTCTGGTCCCAACTTAACCACTCATAATGTCACCTGGGGGAAACCATATTTTTGGACTTCTGTTCTGTTAGGGAGGTAGGCAGGATCATACTGGTGTTGAAAAATACAGAGAATTTCAGGTAAAGGGTAAATTAGGGTAATCTATGCCAAAGTGCTCTGAAAAATATAAATGACTAGGTGAAATACACTTTTGAAAATAGATTTTAAAAAAGCAAGATTTAGGGTATACGTTTTAAAGTTACTCCTGTAGGGAGGTTTGCTACTGTAAGTAAATTTAATAGTGTAAGCATGCAGAAATCATTTCCCCAGTCAGTCTCAGTTTGTTTGTACTAAGGAGAAGAAACTGAAGGGGTGGATGGTCAGATCTACAGGAAACACTTGGAAGCTATACTCATGCATGTGTCACTGAAGAACAACTTGGACCATTTATTGGCCAGGTAAGTGGTTATTTTTAATGTGCTTTTGTTTTGTAATTTTGTGGCTTAGTATACTACTTAGGGTTTTTCAGTATCTGTTTATATTTCTCGCTTTGTCCATATCAGTTCATTAATTGTGAGTACTTAGCTTAGAAATTGTAACAATAGAAAAAGTAGTTTCTCTTGCTTGTCTTTGGCATTTGTCCATGATCATGGGCAGTTCATAGTTAAGCTGAATTTGGGTTATAGCTGCGTGTGATTTGCGACTGTTTAGATTCCTAATAACAAGTGAACCAAAAGGCCTGAAACAATACCTCACAGTTGAGGGTTGGCATGAAGTAAAATTATTTCTTCCTTTTTCTATAAAAATCATTCAGTCTCCCATTTTCTTGCTTAAAAGGCAACTTGCTAGAGTGCAGAGAAGGTAGGCATCGCAGTCCCACGTGGACTCGCATCTGCCTTTGTCTTTTCCAGGGGAGGGCACAGGATGTTGTGCGGGCTGGGGGCCTGGGTCTGGGTGTGCCCTTGCGTGGGGTTGGGCAGGGGCCTGTTTGCCGGGGTGTCACCATTCATGCCTCTTGCTCTCAGGCGTGGCTTGTGAACAAAAGGGGCTGCACAGGTGGAGTACTTGAGAGCGTGGGCTCTGAGTCAGCTGGGGCCAAAAGCCCTGCTCATCTCTGCCTGGCCGGGTGGCGCTCACCGGCATAGCAGTAGTTTCTGGTCTCTTTGACCTCACGCAGATTATGTGGTTCCTTTTTTTTTTTCTAGATTTTATTTATTTTTAAAGAGGGGGAAGAGAGGGAGAAAGAGGGAGAGAAATGTTGATGTACGAGAGAAACACCAGTCGGGTTGCCTCTCCCATGCCCCTAACCAGAGAGGAACCTGCAACCCAGGCATATGCCCTGACCAGGAATTGAACTGGTGACCTGTTAATGGGCTGGACAGCACCCAGCCCACTGAACCACACCAGTCAGGGTCAGGTTGTAAGACTTCTTAGCCCTAGTGTTGTGTATGTTTAAAATAAGTGTAATTTTCTATCTTGGAGTGGTTCGAGAGAGAGAATATTCCTAAACCACCCAGAGCTTGGTAGGTACTCAATGAACAGTTACTCTCATCTGTTGACACTGGTTTTGTTTTGCAGCCTTCTTTTTGAAGAGTATATTTCATATAACTCACAGGAAGAAATCGATCCTACTAAAGTATCTTTACTGAATGAACAGTTTCTTCCCCTTATCAGACTTTTAGAAAGCAAGTAAGTGGTGTGTTTGTGCCTTGTTTTGTTAATGTGTACCTCTTGTTTGAATTTAACATAGTAAACGAATTGTAAAGAGACTGTCTTTTTTTCCCTTTCAGGAAAGACCAGGTATAAGATTTAAATGTATTTGAAATATAGGAGGAGTTAGGGGTTGTGTGGGAACTGTGGAGAGTAATGTTTTTATAGATTTTTTTGTTGTTGTAATAGATGACTTGTAACCGTTGATCAGTATCACTTGATCTTACATATTATACTGTTAAAATACTGGTGTCAATCTCAGTAGTTTAAAGTTTTTTATTTATGTCTTCTATACATGTAAGGTATATGTGGTTAATAACTTTGTGTAATTTTCTATATGGATTAACTCTTTGAATTTCTTCCCAGATATCCCACAACATTAGATGTCGTCTTAGAGGAACACCTAAAGCAAATTACAGACCTAAAAAAACAAGAGCTTTTTCACCAATTTATCTCTCTCTCTACAAGTGGAGGGAAGTATCAGGTAAGTTTTTCTTCAGAGGAATTAAGACAATTCGTGGTATGTTTATGTGGTTATTTGAAGAACTCTGGAAGGAAGTTTTTGCTCCATCACTCGTCTCTTTGGAGTGCGTGTTTCTTGTTTCTTTTTTCTTTTTCTTTTTTAAAAATTTGTTTTAGAGAAAAAAAGCAAGTTGGGGGAGAGGCAGAGAGAAACATCTGTTTGTTGTCCCACTCACATTGCATTCACTGGTTGATTCTTGTCTGTGCCCTGATCAGAGACCAAACCTTGGTGTGTTGGAACAATGCTCTAACCAGCCGAGCTGCTTGGCTAGGGCTCTTTGTTTGGCATGTGTTATGAAGAGATGAGATTATGCGCAATTCTGCCTAGTTACCTGGGGTAAGGCCAGGAGGCAGGATTGGGTGCCTGGCGAAAGGAACAGGAGTTTATGTAATTGTGAATATGGTACTTATTCCAGGAAAACTGTTGTTTGGAAACCTACCTATGACATGCATTAGCAGTCCCCAAAAGGTGGCCTCACTCAGGTTGGTGGTGTCCTTACCTTTATCTTCTCTTCACCTTCCAGTGTGGTGCCACCAACCATGGATGGCTGTTTAAGTCATTGATTAGAAAAAAGACATGGATTTTTACTTCATGATCATGTTAGAACTTTAGAAATTTTCTGATGATTCACCCTTAATCTTTATACTAGAAGTTCGACATCTAAGCAGTTCTTATAAATAACCTTGAAAATAAATATAATGAAGAGACATAAGGTCGTTGCTTTTTTCTTTCCTAATGAGACTTTGTCTTTAGTGGGTTTGATTTCCAAACCCTAGCGTGGTGTACAGATTTCCTTAGTCTACTTAGGCAACTGGGTGGGTTGTTACTAATCTTGAGTGTCACCATTGTGTCCTTTAGAGGAACTGCGTTCTGTTTCAAGTTTCACTGAGGTGCTAATACAGTGATTTACCTCAAATGCTTTTCACTTTGGAATCATGTCTGTAACTATACAAAATTACTTTATAGAATTACTAAATTAAACCTACTATAGACACAATTATACAGGAAATCAGAGTATTAACAATACAGATTTTTTTTTAATCTAACTCAGACCATGTTCTAGAGACAAAGATTAGTTTCCTTTTTGGTTTCTGAAATTAGATAGTCGTTACTGAATGTGTTTGGCAGACTGAGGTGGTTTTCTCTGGTTTTTATTCTTGATCGTATACTGCTCAAAATTACTCGTGAGATCATGTGGTAATTGTGATGAATTCTATAGTTTTTAGCAGATTGTGATACCTCCTTGATGCTCAGTCTGAATCATCCACTTGCACCTGTGAGACTTCTGGCCGTTAATCATCTGAAAAATATCATGGAAACATCAAAGGTTTGTGTCAGCTTTCATTTGTTCCGTGTGTATCCTGATGAGGAGCCGGGTAACTCGAGAGCAAGTACTGGAAGTTGGCACCTGGAGTCGGCACTGTGCGATCATAGAGACCAGGTTTAAAGTGGGCGAGAAGACGGGGCCAAGGGCCAGCGCTGGACAGGCTGCAGCCGCCGTGACGGGCTGTGGGTGCCCTCGCAGCCACTGTTCTCACATCTCCATGGTGCAGGTCATCAGTTTGGGTCCAGCTCAGTGTTTTTCAGACTGGAATTTATAGATCAATTTGGAGAGGTTCTGAAGTTAATCTGAGAATTCTCTACTTTTGAAATCTGCTTTTGATTGTCTTACGTTTACCATGAGCGTATTTGGGGACATCAGAATGGTAGCTTTTGGAGCACTTGCCAGTACCTGCAGTTGTGTTTGTGTTTAAAATTCTGGTGGCTCCAAAGAGTGAGCACAAAAGCCAACTTAAGTTGCAAGTTCTGCCTTTGTACCAAAATGGTAATTTACAAAGACTTTGCAGTGATTCAAATAGAGCATTATTTCCTAACTTTAGCTATTCAAACAGTATCTTCACAATTTTTTGTTAGCTTACCACTGATAATTATTTCCTTAAAATTTTTCTTTAACTTCTTTTAAGTGGACTCCTTTTTTTTACATAGTCTTCACATCATACATTTGAAGTGCTAATTATATATGTACATGTTACTGTAGTTACTATGATTAAAACAGAATGTCCATCTGTATAATATTTTTAATTGTCTTGTATATTCCTTTTTGCACATTTGAAAAATTGCGAATAGAGAAAGGTGGTGGCGGTTTATACTTTCCCCAACAGCACATGCTGGTGTCAATCTGCTGAGTCCTAGAACTGGTGTCAGGCACTTAGAACCAAGTCATATTACAATAGCATTTAATTTCGGCTAATCATAATTACCACATTAAATGCATAATTTGAGTTTTACTAATTTCATAGTTTTAGAAAATATTTGAATTATAAGTTTTTTGGTTATATTTTAAATATTTTTGTCTTCTATATTTTTAAAGAGTTTTTCTTTACCCCCTACCTACAGGTAGGGATATTTTCAGGTTGATGAGTAGTCTTACTGTTCTGTTACTGTGAGGGATTGTGTGCTTTTTCCTTTTGTATCATCGGCTGTATGTTATAGATGAGAGCAGTGAGGCAGAAAGGTTAGGGGACTCACCTGTGGACGCTGCGCTAGTAAGTGCTACAGCTGCGGCTGCAGCCCGCGTGCCCTCCATGGGCTGGGTGCTCTCGTTCCAATATGATCGACTCCTTAGTACAAAAGTCATACTTAGGTTATACCTGTTGTATTTTCCGTGGAAACTGTGAGAGGTTTGTGCTGGACAATTACTCCTCTAAATGGAAAGGCCCTTTGAGGCCGTCTCGTCCATGCAGTGCGCTGAGAGTGTTTGAGTTCCCACTCGGCGCAGCGCCTGCCCTCCTCGACCCGTGTCCTGGAGCGCTTCTCACAAAACCAAGCTTCCTTTTTAGTGTTTTAGGAACAACTAAATTAGTATTTTTTTCTGTCGTTCAGGAGAGTGTCGATGAGTGTTTCATAAAAGAAGCTATCGTATCCCGATTGGGTGATGATAGCATGGATGTTGTTTTGTCGGCTCTAAGCGCTTTTAAGGTGAGTGGATATGTTCATCAACATGCACATTGGTTGGTAAATATTTTCTTGCCCTTCTCACTTGATTCTCTGCTCTAGGCAGGAATATATTTGAAAATTATTCCCCCACTGGAAATCTGATCTCTTGAGAGCACAAATGTAAGCCTGGTTGGAAAAAGCTCATGAGAGTAATTAGATTGTGCAGTTTTATACATGTGGAGGGTCTTCCAAAAGGAAAGGGACTTTGTCAGAAATTTTACCTTGCGGTCGTGGAAAATGGGATCATGAATGCCACTTTTGAGAAATTGCTCATAAAACTTTTCAGTTAGACTAGGATTCCTGGGAGATAAATTCTTTATAATTTACGGGGTTTTTTCAGTTCATTTAAGAAGCACCAAATGTAAGCAAGTAAAATTTCTCTTAGGACATTTCTTTTTCCTCTAGATTTTCAAGAGACACTTTACATCAGAAGTGACTGTTTCAAATCTTCTGAATCTCTTTCAAAGAGCAGAACTTTCAAAAAATAGGGCATGGTATGTATTCATTTCTCCTTACACAATTTTGAATTGGTGAAATTCTTATATTGAATTCATTTTGATTTTTTTCTTTTGCTTTTCATGTTTGCAATTTACCTTGTAGTTATATGCCACTATGATTGTGGTAATAAAGTGGATCTCGTTACATTCTTGCATTATAAATATTCCATTCGGGTTTGCATGGATTCATTACACTGTTCTCTGAAATTTTCCTTCATAAATCGGAAAAAGAAGTATATAATGTTTGATATACTGAAATGTGGAAAGTAGGATGAAAAGAACTTTCATTTTGTATTTTATAAATCTTTATGTCTGGGTTTTGTTTTGCAAGGATTATACACTATACAATTTAAAAATATATTAAATATACGTTCAGAAGTGCATGTTAACTCTGTAGTAAGTATTTGATGAGTTTTGGTCATTTTATTTTTTTTCTTTTTTTTAAACCTTCCCAGAGGAGGTGTTTATTGATTTTAGAAATAAAGGGGAGCAGGGAGAGAGAGAGAAACACCAGTGTGAAAGAGAAACATCAGTCAGTTACCTCCCTTACTACCCCAACCAGGGATCGAACCCACAGCCTTTTGGTGTTTGGGGTGATGTTCCAACTAACCGAGCCACCTGGCCAGGGCTGGTTGTTTTATTTTTGGCGCCTAAGCTCTTTACATGGACAAATGACTAAGCTCCTTAGAGGAAGAAAGCGTATCTTACAGGTTTTTGTATCTATCATGTCTAATTCTTAGCACATAGTATGTGTTCAGATATTTTTTGAACTTATGAGTGAATTTTTTATTTCTAGTGGAGTTAAGATGGTACGTTTTATGTTACAGTTAACCTATTGTGATTTAAAAAAAAAGAGTTGGCCGAATTAGCAGTCCTAAACAGTTCCTGTATTAGCATGGTTTTCCACTGATCGTCTTGGTGTCTCTGAATGACATGTTCGGTGAGGGGACCAGCGTGATTGTCCGTTGACGTGGAGCAGTGTAAGGATGATGATTGCCTGCTGGATTGAAGTCCCTGATGTGCCTCCGAAGCAAATGTGCTTTTATACCTTTCAGGTGTGAGGTACTTGAACTGGCCACAGACATGATAGTTAGAGAAGAGATGCTGAATGGAAAGGATGAGTTGGCGAATGAGATAGTGGTTCGTCTGCTTCCCTTCATGGTCATCGACAGGGATGATCTAGAGTCCCCCGAGATGAAAACTGCTGTGTATTTATCCCGATCAGGACTTTGCTCTCTGCATCCTGTGCTACGGGGCTGGAAAGAAGGTAAGAAATTCTGTTGCTTTTTAGACAAAATGAACAGGTAACACTTCAAAAAGAAGATAAGTACCATTAGAAACTGGCCATACTTGCCATTTGAAATCATATGTGTGTACATGCCACATAAATGCCAGGATCTAAAAATTTTCTGCTAAGATAAAATATACAGTGAGAAAGAAACTGACCCATAGACAAATTCAGAATTGGATGAAAGGTAAAATAAAAAGCAAATGTTTATAGGAAAATAATAAAATTTTTGCTTAAATTCCTTCGTCTACATGATCCTTTAAGCAAGTGTTGGTGATACAGGGCCCTGTGTTTAACCTTTTTTTTTTTCTTTAACAGCTCTTGAAAATGTGATGAAAAGTACAAAGTCAGGAAAACTAATTGGTGTAGCAAATCAGAAGATGATTGAGTTGTTGGCTGACAATATAAAATCAGGGGATCCTTCTTCAATGTTAAAGATGGTAGGGACGCTGCTAAAGCCCCACCCCCGAGTCGCCTTCTTACAGTCTTAGATTCTCTGTGTCTGCTTGTGTAGAGTCATCATCCTCTTTCTTTTTCTTTTTCTTTTTCTTTTTCTTGTTTTGATAATAACTTGCATTCTTGAGTATTTTATTTTGCTTTAAACATGTATAGTGTTGTGTTATATATTCTGCAGATTGTTGAAACCCTTAACATTTAATATAGTTTATTTCATTGTAGTTTTTTGTTGGGCCAGTAAGAATAACGTATACTTTTTCACCTCCTTTTTTGCTTTCTCATTTAAAATATTAAAGTTATATATTTGTTAAAATAGCAAAATACCTACAGGAGGAGAAAATTGCTTTTGCTGTAGTAAATACACCCTTTATAAAGGTATTAGGTTTGTGATTTAAAAACATCCAGTTGGCAAGTACAGTTATGTTCGTTATAATTTTTGAAATTAGTTATTTTTATAATTACTAGAAATCAGTGCTGACTACTTTTTGAAGGCTTTACATTTGTCACCTCACTTTAAATGTAAAACACATACTATCTGACGAGGCCTGGGGTATAGGGAATATGCGTTTGGTGCCACCCGAGACTTGGCAGTAATGAGCAGCGCTTGTTTTCCCAGGTGGAGGGTTTGATCAGTATCGGGGAGAAGGAGCCCCTCAGCCTGCAGCAGAAAGTGACTTCCCACGTGGTCATGTCTGTGCTGGTCTCGTGCTGCTCATCCTCGAAAGAAACGCACTTTCCATTTGCGATAAGAGTCTTCAGTTTGTTGCAGAAAAAAATAAAGAAGCTCGAAAGCGTCCTGACAGCAGTGGTAAGGAGCAGGCCATCCTGGGAGGTCGGGGATGCGTAGAGTGACGGCCTGGCCTGCGGTCGGGGCAGAGCTGGCCGCCGGGGGCCGAGTGGCTAGGAGCCCTGTCCGGGGTGGCTGTGGCGCGGCCTTGGGAGCAGTAGGGGGTGAATGAGGTGCTCTCTTCCTTTTTCAGAAAGTTAATCCAATTATAGAATTTCCGGGTCGCAGTGCTATTGTCCGTCTCGTCTTTATTGGAGTTGTTATCTAAGCTGTGCCTAACTGCCCTTAGTGGTAAAGATTTCACTAGCTGTATCAGTGCCTGAACAAAATGCTCCTTCGTGCTCTTACTTTCCAAGAGTGGATCTTTTGTGTTCTCTTAATATTACATTACACTGGCTCTCACCAGCCTGCCGTTGTCTCTGGCAGTGTTAGTGAGTTACTGGTATCACATTTTGAGGTCATAAGATTATTTCTTTTAATATTTGCCATATATAATAGTGCTTTGTTTTGTCCTCCAAACCTCAGAAGGCTCCTTATTGGATTTGCTAAATGAATCACATCCTTTTAATGTTTCCATATACCCTCAGGATTGTGTAAGTTCAGGTCATGGCCACTGGTAGCTATAAAGTGACGTAGACTTTAAAGGAATTACTCTTCATATGTTGAAAAGTAGCCCAGAGAGGCCCTTTTAACTTCTTTGATACCTTTTGTAAAAGTGTGAAGCCTGAATTGTATTTGCTCCCAGTGTTAAAAGTGTGGACAAATGGAGTGTTTTCTGTATACACAGATACAGATGGTTTTCTGTTCATATTTAATCCCCTCTCTGAGAGCCCTGAGCATCTTCCTGGCTGTGGCCGCACAGTGAGCTACGAACTGCCTCGCCGAGGGCAGTGCCTTGTGAGTCTGGCTTTGGCCTGGTTCTCTCCCCAGTTCCAACTCCGCACACACCTGTCTGCGGTTCTGTTCGTCCCTTTCCTACGCCTTTTCTCGTGCTTCCTTCTGGCATTTGTTATATAATTTCTAAATACCTTAACATTTTGCTACTTGTTTAGAATCATCTGTAAGTTTGGGGATTTTATAATGTACTTTCTTCAGATTAGTTGTAAAAAAAAAAAAAACTGAGAAAAGCCTTGTTAGGGATCTCTTGGAAGCCCAACTCCTTCTGTTTAGAAAGGTGCCATTTGAAAGACAGAATTTGTGTGAATAATGTTTGTTTTTAGGGTTAATGGTTTAAGAAAATAGATAAAAAGTGAAGCCATAATTAACTCCTTTCTTTCTTTTCTTGTGAATGGTGATAGATCTCTTTAAAAACCTGATTAAAGTTACGAATTCTCTCGCCCAAATCCCCACACCCGGTTTTGCGTATTCCCCCGGCGTACACACCATCGCAGTCCGCCCGTGGAACCCGGTTTCAGAACTGCTGTGAATCTGCGCCCTTCTGTTTCCTTCCCACTTCAGGAAATGCCCTCGGAATGGCATTCCGAGCTGATGACGGACCGGGCGATACCAGCGCAGCTGTGGGCACATTACGTACAGCAGGTCAACGCTGCCCAGTGGATAGCTGTGGAGGACTCAGCGTTACTCGTATTTTCGCTGAAAATTTTTATTTATGCACTAAAGGCTCCTAAATCTTTTCCTAAAGGTAGGACCAGGTGTGACCCTTCTGAATGGGATTCCCTGGAAAACTGAGTCCGTGGCTCCACTACTCTTTTTGTTGAGTGTAAAGTCCCAGCAGAGTGTTCACGTGAGTCACACGTTGTCTCTCCTCACGTCTGTGTAGATGATGTGTGGTGGAATCCTGACCGGCTGGAAGCGGACAGCAGAGACTACCTGCGCTTGCTCATCGGGCTCTTTGAGACGATCCTCCGTGGGGCTGACAGCACCCACTTCAGGGTGCTGATGAAGCTGTTCCTCAAGGTGCAGGCCCCTCTTTTTCAGGCATTCTCTGCCCTTCAGGGTGTCACAGGTTACTTTAGCCATGACAGTTCTGAGTGAGAATGAAAGTAGACTTCTAAACAGCAAAGAGTGTGTGGTGATCACAGGCCCTGTAAAGCAGTGCTGTGATCCTGACCTCCATCAGTGGGGTCGACAGAGACCAGCATCCCCATGTGCCTCATGTACTAGGCCTGTTGACATGTTTGGTCATAACAGCCCTATGTGCTGGGGCTTAATAGTGTTAAGCGGTGAGAAAGTGATGTTCAGAGAGATGGTTTAGCCTATGCAAAGTCACTCAGTTAAGAAACGTCAGAGCAACATGTGACACAATTGACATTGCTCCCTCCATCTTTGAAGGACTTGCCTTAATGAGGCTTCCCAACATCACTTTTGTCTCAGTTCTGCTCAGTGTCTTGTTTGTTTGTTAAGTGTGTTCAACTGCAAGGTTAGAGCGAGCCCTGTGGATATCAGTCCTCTGAATTCACTTATATTCCTGCCAGTTTGCTAAAATTCCAAGCATAGAATAAGTTTGCATGATTAGACACAGCTAAATATAATTAGCTATTTGTTTTCTATAGTCGTATACTATTCTAGTTGGTGTAATTATGAAAATGAAACTTCCCTGCTTTTGTTTTATTTTTAATTCAGGTACATCTAGAAGATGTTTTTCAGTTATTCAAGTTCCTTTCTGTGTTATGGACCTATGGTTCTAGCCTTTCAAATCCCTTGAACTGCTGCGTGAAGTCCATGCTCCAGACTCAAGCCCTGTACGTGGGCTGCGCGATGCTGTCCTCCCTGAGGCCACAGTGTAGAGCCCACCTGGCTTCCACGTCTTCTCCAGGTACTGCCCGGAGCATTATACATGTACTGTCACCTCTGGCTCTACGGCTTTCCCTGCGTGTGCATCGTGGGGTTGTAGTTTGGAGAATTTCTTTTTTTACAGTTTTTTAAATAGAGCATGTGCGTGCTCCCCTTTCATACATGTTATATTTGTTTACTTCTCTAAGTATTGCTTTTAAGTTATTAATGTCAGTTGCAGAATCTCACTAAAACAAATGATGGAAGCTATAGGTGATTAATTCAAACCATCATAATATAATTCTTAACTACTTATAAAGTGGGTCTGCACTCAGGCAGCCCTCCTGGATTTATTTCTTTTATCACATGTAAATCATTTTCAGGTTGGGCACTCACTGTGAAACCTCCCAAAATGAAATTCATATAAAGCAAAATTGCAGATGTTGACAAAGATACAGAATTTCATGAAGTTGATGAATATGATACTGAAAGTGGGTTGACCTCCTTCCAAAGCTATTGACAAATGGGAGGACCTGGCAGAGGTCACCCCTTAGTGATTGAAGGTGAGAAAGTTGATGAGGACGGTGGTTGTCATCAATACTGCAGACTAGAATGACTTTAAGATCAGGGGAGTAAGTGGCCCTTGGGAAATGTGGAGAGGTTCTTGATTTTTTAAAAGATTTTATTTTTTTATAGAGAGAGAGAGAGGAAGGGAAGGAGAAAAACATCAATGTGTGGTTGCCTCTTGTGTGGCCCGAAGAGGGGACCTGGCCTGCAGCCCAGACATGTGCCCTGATTAGGAATCAAACCAATGGCACTTTGGTTCACAACCCTCACTCAGTCCACTGAGCTATGCCAGCCAGGGCTCTTGATTATTATTTTTTTTTTTTAATTTATCTTTAGAGGGGAAGGGAAGGAGAGAGGGAAAGAAATATCACTGTATGGTTGCTTCTCATGCGATCCCTGCTGGGAACTGGCCCCTGCTGGGAACTGGCCTGCAACCCAGGCATGTGCCCTGACTGGGAATCGAACCACGATCTTTTGGTTTGCAGGCCCGTGCTCCATCCACTGAGCTACACCAGCCAGGGCTTTGATTATTTTTTAATTACGAAATTGGTCTTCATAAATGTTCTGTAAAAGCAGAGTGAATGATCATAAACGTTTCACAGAATAATTTCTCAATGTTTGTCTTATTAGTTCCTTGAAAGAGCACATAATTACAGTTGTAACCAAAATTGTATCAAATGTAAGGTAAAGTAGATATGTAAATTCAAGTTTTACCCACAAAATAAAATCCTAAGAATGTATTTTTTTCTGCACTACTTACTATAAAACTGCAGCCCCTGTTTTAGGTAGACTTACTTTTAAGAAAGTTAAAAAATTTTTAATGAGAATTTTCTATACACTTTTTAACTTTAATTTTTCACTTAATATAAGCATTGGTCTACATTAATATATCGTCCTGGCCAGTGTCACTGAGCTGGTGGGAATGTTGTCCCGTAAAACAAAAGGTCACAGGTTCAATTTCCAGTCAGGCTACATACCTAGGTTGCAGGTTTAATCCCTGGTCAGGGCACATACGAGAGGCAGCTGACTGGTGTTTCTCTTCCCCCCCCCCCCCCCCGTCCCCTCTCTTTCAAATCAATGGGCATGTGCTTGGGTGAAGATTAAAAAATAATCTTAATGTTAATTTTTTAATGTCCTGTTTTCAAAAATATAAATAAACATAGATATATAGAAATTTATCTTTTTTAAAATGTCTGCGTAGAGTTTCATCTTATGGAGGTATTATTAAAACAACTATCTCCTGTTAAACGTGAATTTTCAAAAAGATGTATGTGTTGTATTTAGAGGTCGTAACTCTCCCGATTTGCTATCAGGTCTGCCATGTCTGCTGTCCTTTGGCATTGAAGGGGGTGGCCCCTGAGGAGTATACCTCTGTCTCTCCATAGCAGGACCAACAGACCTCACTTTGCCTCTGGTGTTGCTGCAAGACAGGCTCCTGCCCATCCCTGCTGCCTTGTCGTGTGTCACTTCCCTCTTCCTAAAGTGCCTTTGCACTTATGCTGCCTGGACACGTCACAGGACTCCACTGAAAACAGGAGAGGGGCACCTTGTTCTGTCCAGAAGCTCAAGCACCTTACCCTAGAATCCCCGAGGGCCGCGAGCCACCGAACCCGTCCGCAGCGCACTTCTAGCCCAACCTCGGCAGGGAGGGGTCTGGGAGGTGTTGGCTGGTGGCTGTCCTAATTTAGTATGTTATGCTGCTCAGAGAAAGATACTGCCTGTTTTAGTAATATAACACCATAATGTACGCAGTGACTTGACAATCTACATTTATTACTTTGCGCGTAGATACGAATTCCGGCTCAGTCTTGCATAAATGATTAGACTTTTAACATTTGTCAGATGGAGGCTGCCTTTGGTTTGTTATGCCTGATTAATATAGTGAATTTATTTGCATGTTTAGAAGCAAAAACACATTTTTGTATTTTATGTAAAATATGCTATTTTAAGTCTAAGTAAAATTAGAATGACGTCACATACATTTTTTTAAATGGAAGGTGTTCCTAAAAGCTGATTCCTTAAGTAATGTAGCTTTGACTTCTCTTGAGTCCCAGTACCTTATCTGAATACGGGAGCCATAGTACTTACACAGTTAACCTGTGAAGATCTCAGAGGTGAGGGCCGCCGACTCCCACGAAGTCAAAAAGCCATGCATAGCTTCTGACTTCCCAGAACTTAACTACTGAGAGCCTGCTGTTGACCAGAAGCATTACCAACAAAAGCCAGTTAGTGCGTATTTGTACGCTTTATGTGTTATGTGCCATATCCTTATAATAAAGTAAGCTAGAGAAAAGAATATGATATTAAGGAAATCATAAAGAAGAAAAAGTTTACAGTATGTATTGAAAAATCTGTATTATGGTGGGCCCACACAGTTCAAACCAGTGTTCAAAGGACTAAGTGAGGTATGAGGTTGGAGTACTTTAAATTTGTTTCTGCGTTTGGATTTTTCGGGAAGTTCTGCTCTTCTACACAGAGAGGTTTTTTTGGTTGTTTGTTCGTTTTAGCAAATAAAGTATCTTGGCCTAAAGCTGCCCTTTGTACAGGTAAATTCAACTTTGCAGCTGTTTGTTTCTGGCTTTATTTTACAATCTAATGTTGCGGAGGCCAGGAAGGATTTCCAGGTTTCTTACTGCACTCAGAAACGTCTGAAGGCTGTCAGGCTGGCTCTTAGCATTCTAGAGTGGGAAATGTGTAACAGGTCATTTCTAGAAAAATAAAAACCAACCAGTGTGCTTCAGTACAAAGCATGAAATGAAGTAACTGCAGAGCAGACGAGGAAACAGGCAGCGTCTTAGCCCAGACACAGCTGTCCAAGAGCAGCCGCAATCCAGGCGATCTCACAGGTGCATTCCACTGGATCTTCAGTGCTCTTGAGCTGGGCAGGCCATGGAGCGAAGGGAAGCTTCCAGATTCTTCCTCTAAACCCAGCATAACATGGAAAATTGGCACTGACAGACACAGCAGAGCAGTTGGCCAGGGTTTTAGTAGTGATGCAAAAATCCCGAGTGTTTGCAAATTGAGTTCAGCAGTCTGTTGTTTACAAATCAAGCATTTGCCCAAATAGAGTTCACATTAATAAAAAAGAATTGGTTCAAAATAGTATAATTGGCCATATAATTGTTGACAGAAAAAGCCATCATGTTCCAAAGATCTGAAATGGCATTAGATAAAAATCAGTAATTATTTCTAGTTAAGCGACAGCAAAGTCTGGGTCATGTGATGGACATAGTTCTTAAATCAAAGGCTGACATTTTCACTGCATAGCTACGAAGCAAAAACGAAATCAGCAGTGCTGAATTGGTCACTGTTCCTGAACGTGGCTCTGGAAAGACTGTTTGGTGAAATGTTTCAGTCAGAGCTGACCCCTCAGATCTGTGGGCTTCTTGGGGGGATTATGCAGTAGGAGAGCTGGTCAGCTACTTGGAAACATTTGAAAAGTTTGACTCAAGCCTCATCCCTCAGAAGATTTCACGTCAACTAAAGATTTCACAGAAAAAACCTGGCCCTGATATTAGCAAAAAACATGGAGTACATACGATCTCTAAATATCCACATCGATACTTTTAAATTCATTTATAGTGAGGAAGGTCTTTCCAAGCCACGTACAAAATTAGAAGAAAAAGTTGACTAAAATTTCTGCATTGAAAGTCAAGTCACAGTAAATGTCAATTCAGGACAAAATCTTTGCAAGCATGGTGCACACGTGGGTAGCTTCCTCCACACAGTCATGCAAGGGTGTGTGTCCAGGGGTGTCGGCAGCAATTTTAATGCCAAAAGTCTGGGACCGCGCTAAAAACTCTATCCAGTAAGGTACCAGTTTTCAAAATGCGGAAAGTCAGCAGAGTCGTGTACAGCTTGAAAAGAATGATTTAGTTTACTTTCGTGTGGAAAACTCTTCAGCGTGTTTTGAGATGCGACAGCAGTTTCTGTAGAAGGGTGTATCTGTACTTTGCTCTCATTTGTATGTTTTCAAAAGAATTTACCAGCATATGTCTGGCATTTTCTAGAAGAGTAAACAGACAGTGAATGGTCTTCAGAGAGGGAGTTTTAGTTGGGAGTAAAACTTTTCATCATGTGCCCTTGGGGACTATTTAAATTTTGCACTGCTTCCATTTTTTAAATTGTTACTTAAATATTTTTCCCTTTGGTTTCAGTGGTGGCGTCTCTGTTGCTTAACCTGGGAAGCCCCATAAAGGAGGTCCGGAGGGCGGCCGTTCACTGTCTGCAGGCCCTCAGCGGAGTGGCATCCCCGTTCCACATGGTGATACAGCATGTGGTGCCCAAAGCAGAGGAGGTCACCTCGGACGCCACCTACGTCGTTCAGGTAACTCCCAGCACAGAGGGTTGCAGGCGTGCCCACTCGTGCACACACCTGAGCAGTTTCCTCCTTTCTTGACTTTTGCTTTGCAGGGACTGTGGTTGAGTTCAGCCTCCGAATTTAGAAACTAACAGGGTGATAGCTGCACCTCTTTGCCCCAGTTTTAAAAGATAACTGCTGGGAGACCGGTGTCTGGTTTTTGAGAGGAAGCTGCCTGAGGGGGACCAGTGTCCTTGCCTATTAAATTTTTAAGGGAAAATGAAGAATGACCACCTCCCCCCGCCCCCCACCATAATTAGTACATTTAACATTCAGGGTTGCTTCACTCTTTTTACCTAGTTTTCTTCTTTGTTACCCCTAGGATTTGGCTACATTATTTGAGGAGCTACAGAGAGAAAAGAAACTGAAATCTCATCAGAAGTTGTCCGAAACTTTGAAGAACCTGCTTTATTGTGTATCCAGTTGCCCGTCTTATGTTGCCAAAGATCTGACGAGAGTGCTTCAGGGAGTGCACGGTGAGGTGAGTGTGGTGTGAGGGGCTGCACCCCAGGGGGTGTCACGGCGGTCACTGAAACCACCGCTGGACGGGCAAGGTACCCGCAGAGGCACATGTGTGCCCTCAGTGACAATGTTCTTACTAACTGGGGAGAGGAAACACTGTGGTGGAGAAAAGAGGTAAACAAAAAGCAGATGTCGGTGGGTTTCTTTCCAATTTAAAATTGTGAGTTAGGTCTGTCTAAGCACTGACTTGATTTTAAATGAACTTTAAAATCACATGGGGAAAAAACACTGAAGGTGCACTGTGGAAAAACTGTAGGGTTGCCTTGGTTCTTCAGGTAAAAGTCTTCTACAAGGTAATATATTTGAACATACAGTGGGGGACCACAGACAACCCTGGAATTATCTTCTGGGGTGTGGGCCCGTGTAGTACAGGTTTCCTGGACTAGGTGAGTGTTCTAGGAACCCACCTGGAGCAGTGTGCCAGCTGGCGTTGTTGTGAGAGGCTGTGTTTGGCTTCAGTGAGTTTTTTTTTTTTTTAAGACTCAGTGCATTTTCCCAGTTCATGATGGGTCATTTATGAGCACACCGCCCACATTGCTCTGAGTGTTCAGCAGTTTTTGAACAAAAATGGCATGACCCCCATGCCCCACCCTCCTTATTTACCCAATCTTGTCCTGAGTGACCTTTTTGTTTCCCTGGATAAAAAAAGCTCTCAAAGGGAGACGTCGTGCTGATGTAGAAGAGGTGAAACAAAAAACAGCCGAGGCACTGTAAAGACATCAGAATCGATGAGTTCAGAAACTCTTAAGCAATGGAAAAAATCTCAATAGGTGCGTTGCATCAAATGGAGAGTGCTTTAAAGGTGACTGAAGTTTAAACATGTAAGAATAAAAACCCAATTTTTTATAAATAAATTCCATTTTTGGGTTGGGGTCCCCCTGTTAAGACTCAAATATTTCCAAAACCACTTGCTCACTTTTTAAATGTATGTGGTCGTATACTTTTGGTGGGGGGGGGATCCATAGCTTTCATTATGTTGTCAAGGAAACCTGTGCTGTGAAGAGAGAGGTCATGAGAGCCTGGTTGGCAAGCGTGCCGGGTGCAGAGGAAAGCCTGCTGATCCTGGTGTCCGGGTGCCTGTGTGCCTCACCAGTGCCCTGCCAGCCTCCACTGACTGCCCCGGGGAGCTCTACTAACATGGGCACAATGCCGTAGAAACCGTTTGGTTGAATTTCCCTGGTGGAAGCAAACAGATGGCATTTATCAGCTCTGTCATTGCAGCTCTAGGTTAAGAATTGACCATCTTGGCCCTGGCTGGTGTGGCTCAGTGGATTGAGCACCAGTCTGTGACCCAAAGGTTTGCTGGTTCAATTCCTATCAGGGCACGTGACCGGGTTGCCAGCCAGGCCCCTAGTAGGTGCCCAAGAAGCAACCACACATTAATATTTCTCACCCTCCCATCCCCCTCTCTAAAAATAAGTAAATAAAATCTTTAAAAGTAAAAAGAATTGAGCATCTTGTCTTGTGAAGAACTGAGTAGCAAATAGTTCAGGCTCTGCAGGCCGCACCGGCTGTGGCAGCTGCTCAGCTGTGCCGTGTGTGGCAGTAGCGGTGGAGGCAGCAGCTACACGGCAGGCCTGGCTGTGTGTCGTGAGCAAGACGTGCGGAGCGGGCAGTCCTCTGGCTCTGGCCCACAAGCCATATTTTGCTGCCACCTGGTTCAGTTATTAAAGACTTCACATACATAATTTGAACAAATGTTAATTATAGCAAGTTGGAAACGTTGTTTGGGAAATTGCAATAATTTAGAAAAAGCTAATAATTGTTTTTGTAGTCTAGACCTTTAGTTTAGTTTGTATTTCCTGTTTTCACAAGGACTTGGAACACTGAAGATTCGTCCACTCATTTCTGAAGGGTTTAGAGCTTTTGACCATTATAGACAAAACCATCAGAAGGGACCCGAGTGCTCGATTGGTTAGTAGTTGCGTCGTGTCCAAGAGGCCATCACTATAGGGATGTTTTCTCCAGGCCAAGCTCCCAGCCTTCCAACCCGATCCCTTCGGAGGTCTTTGTTAAAACAAGCAAAAACATGTCAGTATAAAAACTTTCCTAATACATTCTCCACACTTCAGATGGTGCTTTCTCAGCTGCTGCCTATGGTTGAACAACTCTTGGAAAAGATTGAGAAGCAGCCCACAGCTGTCCTGAAAGATGAGGCCACTGTTTTGCATCTCACTCTGGGGAAATATAATGAATATTCAGCTTCTCTTTTACATAAGGATCCAAAGAGTCTGGATATATTCATAAAAGCCGCACACACAACAAAGGAACTTTTTTCAGGAATGCCTGCTGTTCAGATTACAGCCCTGGAAAAGGTCAGTGATTACTTTCGGAAACTGAAGCACATGCAGGCTTGAAAAAAATGTGTAATGTTTTACTTGGAGAAGATGGAGTGGACTGCACATGTTTTAGAGGAATTTGATTTATTTGACCCGTTTTGCAAGACTGAATGATATACGTGGGTCATTAAGAAGTATTGCATTCTGACTGACAAAATTGGGGACAGTTTTACAGAGAGAATAATCGTTGGTTCATTGAACTCAGTGGCTTTTTTTCTGCCTCCTCTAGATTACAAAGCCATTTTTTGCAGCCATATCAGATGAAAAAGTTCAGCAGAAGATTGTGCGCATGTTGTTTGATTTATCTGTGAACTGTAAGAATACGCATTGTGCTCAGACTGTTAGCGGTGTTTTTAAAGGGGTAAGTTGAAAGTGGTTTGTAATTTATTAATGTTTGTTCTCTTCGAAGTAACACATGTTTCAACATCCTCCATTGTTTTTAGAAAGTCAAATGTAACCATGAACTAAATCACAGAAAATTTGGTCATAGAGAAGCGCTTAATCAAAACGAGAGGTTTCCACCGATATATTTAGCGTGTGGACTATCTGTGGTTTTAACCAGGTAGAGTTTGTGTGTTAGTTTGGATTTTCCTGGCGTTGGGGCACCTGCCTTTTGTGTGCAGGGGTCGGAATATGCGTGTGGGGCCCGGTGTTCAGCTGGTCCCGCTCGCTTGTGCCTGAGCTCAGGAGTTGTCTCAGGACGCGTGTGCGATACCACTGAGCACCTGCTCATTGGTTTGAATGCATGGAAACCTAGCCGTGCATCAGAGTAACCGCCTGGCTTTCTGTTCTGGGTTTTGTGGGAAGACACATTTCCAAAGGGTAAGGATATGGTGAAGTCTTAGTATCCTGATTCAGCATTTCTCAGAGTTTTAATGTTATTTACTTAGCTTTTTCAGATAAACTAAGTGAAACAGAGTTGCAGAGCAACGTGTATCATATGCTCCTGTGTTTTTGTTTTTTAAATCTTTACCCATGGTCCACATGTGGAACATTGCCAAATGAATATATAAGGAGTTTTCAGCGGTGGTTGCCTTTGGGGATCAGCCTGGGCTCTGGAGTTGTAGGGAGGCATGAAAGGGAACTTAGACACTTTCATTGCATCTCTTCTAATCAGTGTTCACTGCTCTCATTTTATCCCATGAATTGTGTCACTAGCAGTTTATTCTTTTTGTTTCAGATTTCTGTTAATGCTGAACAAGTCAGGATAGAACTGGAGCCACCAGATAAAACTAAGTCCTTGGGCACAGTTCAGCAAACGAGGAGGCAGAAAATGCAGCAGAAGTAAGCTGTGACTGCAGGGAGAGCGTGCGGCTCCTGGGCCTTGAAGGCTAAGAAACCGTTGATTTTTCCATGCCCATCAGTTTCGCATAATCAGGCATATTTTTTTCTTAGCACTGATAATAATTGTTTTTCTAATTTTGGGTCATATCTGTTTCCCAGAAAATCACAAGACCTGGAGTCTGTCCAGGAGATTGGAAGTTCTTACTGGCAAAGAGTAACCCTCATCCTAGAATTGCTGCAGCACAAAAAGAAGCTCAAAAACCCTCAGGTGCTGATACCCACACTTTTCAGCCTGCTGTCAAGGTAACGACCCTGCCCGTGTGTGGTCAAGGAGAGGAGGGGATTCTGAGTCCTCTTCATTTTATTGAACATTCTTTTTTCTTGCTTCGCTGGTCTGCAAAATTAAAAACTGTTGTTGAAAGGTTAGAAGAATGGTTGTAGGTGCCATTGTCAGTGCCCCCGGCTCTCCCCTGATCCTGCACTGTGTAGGAAGTAACCACGCGCTCACCTACTTCCCTTAGCTTGCAGTTATGGACGTGTTTCTTTTTAGTTTCTATTTATTTATTTTATTACATTTATTGAGGTGGCGTTGGCTAATAAGGTCATACAGGCAGTATATGATCTCTTACGTTGTATTGTGTGCCCACCACAGGTATTTGGCCCCCGTTACTACCCCGCCAGCCCCCTTTTGTCCGGTAACCACCATACTGTTTTCTGTGTCTGATTTTAACTTTTCTTATCCCATGAATGAGGGAAATCTTGTGGCTCTCAGCTTTTCTGTCCGACTTATTTCTATCGGTACCGTATTCTCAGGGTCCTTCCCTGTTGTTGCAAATGGCAGTATTTCATCTTCTTACGGCTTCTTAACTTTCAGCATCGTGTCCCCGGAACAGCATTGCTTGTATTTAAAGATACAGGGTGACACCCACTGTGTTTTTTAGGTGTGAATTGTTAGATTAGTCGTAGCGTGTGCCATTGAACTGTAGATGTGTCCTTTCATCTGACCAGCAGAGTGATTCTGAAAGTCCAGACAGGCGGACGGAAGTGCGGTAGAGAGAGAGGTAATCTGACATGAGTGCCTGCCTGTGTGAGAAGGAAGTTAGAGCGAGGAATCTTCCCTCCCGTGTACAGCCTTGATGTTTCCTGTTGGTGTCTCAGCCATGCCTTATTTAACATGTGTTGTGGAAAGGGGCCATTGGCACGTCCCTGCTGTTGGACGACTTTCCCATCTCGTTTCTCTTCTGGGGTCCTGCAGGTGTTTAGAACCTTTGCCACCAGAGCAGGGAAACTTGGAATACACCAAACAGTTAATTCTCAGCTGTTTGCTCAACATCTGCCAAAAACTCTCTCCAGACGGCGGGAGAATACCAAAAGGTACGTGTGGGCGTGGGTGCTGTGTTGGAGGGGGTGGGCGGAGGAGTCGTCCACGTCCAGTGGAGCGGTGCCTGCCACTCAGAGGTTGCTTGCTTCTCACCACTCTAGACGTTCTGGATGAGGAGAAGTTCAATGTGGAGTTGATCGTTCAGTGCATCCGCGTTTCCGAGATGCCTCAGACCCACCACCATGCCCTTTTACTTCTGGGGACTGTGGCCGGAATATTTCCCGTGAGTACTAGTGGGAGAGGACGTCAGCAGGCGCTTCTGCCGTCTGTGGACACGCAGAGGGGCTCGCTGTTAAGGCCAGTGGACTGGGCGTCTCAGTGCCGGTGGGCTCCCAGCCCCGCCTCTCACTAGAGTTTGCGGAGCCTCGGTCCCTCTTGGTAAAGTGGGAGTTAACGGTAGCCTTCCTGTCAGGGCAGCGGTGAGGACACCCTGCATGGTTTTCTCATCACTGAGCACAGTGCCTGGCCCACTAACGCTCTGGTCAGTGCTGGAGTCAGCGTAGCTGGGAAAGATCGCTGTCGCCACCTGTCCTCAGACGGCTCTCAACCAGCGACCTGCGAAAATTCACTTGATTATGAGCTACCTTAGTTAAAGAGATTATGTCAAAGAAGTGCATCTTTTAAAGAATTTTGGAGAGGTTGGCATTACTTTCCTAGTGGAGATTTATGTCAGAGGTTCTTAACCCAGGGTTCTCTGTGAGTGTGAGGGTGTCTTTTGATCTACTGAAATCATGTGCTTGTGTATGGGATTTTTTTTGCCCTCGAAAGAAAGTCAATAGCTCTCAAAGAGGGTGATAATCCAGAAATGGTTGAGAATCATTGATATTTTTCCATTGTTTGTATTGCAGTATAATTTGTGCCATTAAATTCCCCCATTTAAAGTGTACAATTCAGTGGTTTGACTCTGTTCACAAAGTTGTGTCACCATCATAGTTATCTGCTCCCAAAACAGTTTCATCAGCCATTAGCATGCACACACCCTGTTGTCTCTCGCCCCACCATTGTCTTTAAATGGACTCATACCATACAAAGCCATTTTTGTGCCTGAATTCTTTCACTTCGTTAGTGGAGTGTTTTCAAGGTTCATTTGTGTTGAAGCTTGAATCAGTATTCCTTTTGATCGCTGAATAGTATCTCATTATGTGTATACAAAGGGTATTTAAGCTATTTCTGCTTGTTAGCTGTTATGGTAAAATTATGCTCAGAGGGCATTTGTAAATGAGGTTTTGTGTGCAGGTGTTTTCAGTTCTCTTTGGAGTGGAATTGCTGGGTCATTTGCTGATTTTAACTGAGAACCTTCCAGACTCTTTCCCAAAGCAGTTGCATCGTTCCGCGCCCAGCAGCGGTGTGTGAGGGCTCTGATTCCCCGCACCCTCACTCCTCTGTGTCGTCCCTCTGTCCCAGAACAGTCCTCCCAGTGTGTGTGAAGGGGTGTCTGGGTTTTGCATTTCCCTGGTGACTAATGATGTTGAGCATCTTTTCTGGGGCTCATTGACTGCTCACTTATCTTTGGGGAAACAATCCTTTGCCCATTTTAAAGCTGCATTGTTTCTCATTGCTGAGTTACAATGAATCATCAATACTCGATATGTTTAAAATAGAAAATGTTGACAGATATATTTTCTTTCAGGATAAAGTTCTACATAATATTATGTCCATTTTTACATTTATGGGAGCCAGCGTCATGCGTCTAGATGATACTTACAGTTTTCAAGTTATCAACAAGACAGTGAAAATGGTTATTCCAGCACTTATTCAGGTAAAATGTCTCTAGACCATCGTTAACATTATTGTTAAAGTTTTACACAGTGTGAAATTTGAGTAGTAGTAAATGAATGACATTTAAAAGCCTTCCTGAAATTCTCAGGTGTTTGTGCCTCTTAAATTTTAGATAGCGAAGCTAAGAAGTAATCTTGGAAATAATTCTTTTCCAAGAATATAAATAAATGTGCATTCTACAAGGCTGTAACTAGAAAAGTATCTTGACATTATTCTGATGAAGTGAATTTACATTTACTGTGTATTTCAGGACATTGCATCATTTTGATAACACACTGTGTAGGTCGATGAAGATAGGAAGTTTTAGAGCTTCAGTGGCAAAATTGTTAACATGCAATTCGACAGACATTTACCAAGTGCTCTCTAAGAGCTAAGTGTTCAAAGAGATGAGTGAGACATAGTCACTGCCAGTAAGGAGTGGACAGTTTGAAACTAAAATGTGGCCTCGGAAGTGAAAGAGGTTGGTCATCTATTTGAGTTTTTGTTTGCCTCCATTGTTGTTGGTCTTATGTTAACAATCGACCATTCCAGGGATGACCATATTCAGCACTGTCTCCTTTTAATCTTGGTATTAGACTGGTATTCTCTGTGTCAAACATGTCAGCGAGTTAGGATATATGTATATAAAAAAGAAAAGCAACTGTCCTGGTACTGTATCTGCCGGTAGAATAGATAAGTGCTGAAGTGCTAGGGACCAGGCTGCCCCCAGAGCCCTGGCAGCGACCGTGTGAAGTGGGGCGCAGGAAGGGTCTGTTGGCCCTGGGCGGTGGCAGAGCCGACAGTGGCACCCGCAGGGGCACGGTCCAGGAACATGCTCAGTGCGGAGACTGGCATGTGGGTGACTTGGAGGAGAGCAGAGAACTGAGACAGAAGGGGGGCGCTGGTTTGTACGTTCATCCTTTATGCATCGGACAGCTCTGCTGCGAACACCGGTACCAGACTAGAGCAGGTTGAACTTGTTCTGAGAGAAACCGGGTCCTTGGCCTTTCTGTGCTCTCTCAGGCTCAGTTGGACCCTTTCTTCTTGAGCACAGCACAAGTCCTGCCTGGTTTTCGCAGCTTCTCAGAGGTCCGGAGAACAGACTTGCTCTCGGTGCCGGGCACTTGGCGTCCCCTTCCTGTCGTTCTCTATCCACACCCGTGACTGGTTTCTGATGCATCTCTTTGGGGGCAGGGCTCACGCTTTGTGTGCCCCTCGGGGCCCAATAGTGCCTGGGATGTGGTTTGTACTCATTGACTATTTACTGATCGGTCTTTGATTATGCGAATTCTTTCCATAACTTGGGCGCACACGAAGACTTGTCCCACCCTTCTAAAGCCTGTTTTGTGGTGTCAGGGGGGGTTACTTGTTCCTACTCACTGACCCTGCTTCCCACTCCACAGTCTGATGGTGGAGACTCTGGAGCAGTCACGAGAAACGTGGAAAACATCGTGGTGAAAATCATGAATGTGTTTGTGGACGCGCTGCCCCACGTCCCTGAGCACAGGCGCCTGCCCGTCCTTGTTCAGCTTGTCGACACACTTGGTGCAGAGAGATTCCTCTGGGTTCTCCTCGTCCTGCTTTTTGAACAATATGTCACTAAAACAGTGCTGGCGGCTGCCTGTGGAGAAAAGGTCAGAATATAGGGTGGGGATAAGAAAGAAATGCTGTTTCACACAGGTTTTGCAACATATTCAAGCTTAAATAGGGCTGGCAGTGCTCAATGCACATTACTTAACAGTGCTTGCTCAGAACACTTGTAAGGGAGTCTTTGTCATTCTTTAAAATAGTTTGCAGAGCCCGTGGCTCTGAATTCCTCAGTAGCCACCAACATCTCTTGGGGGGGGGTTGCCTTTTCTAAGAAGCAGGCCTGGCGTCCTGCTGCGTGATTTCACTTTAAGCGCAACAGAGCACAGCTGTAAGTGATTAAACTCTGTCTCTTGACAGTGGGTTTGAAGTCATTTCCAAGGGAAAGAAGGTGTGTCAAATTGCTAAAATCACTGGGACACAGGTGATTGCCTTGAGTAGCCCTTTTGGGACAGGGGAGGATGGGGCTTAGGGGTCAGGGTTGTTTGTAGGTGACTTCGCAGAACTAGGCCGGCTCTCTGTGAAGCAGTGTGTCTAGACTGCTGGAAGTCACAGTGCAGATTATCCTGGACTGAGGCCCCTGGGTTTCTCACAAATGGACTTTTTAATGTAAGGAGCCCAGCAGCTCATTCCTCTGGTGATACTTGTGACCTTAGGCAGTGACTTTGTGTCCTGAGAAATGTTTTTAAGACGTTTCCCTTATCTGTACTTATTAACTGAGAAATTTGATAGGCTCAGTGTTATTACCTTTGTTCTCTATACAGGATGCTATTTTAGAAGCAGACACTGAATTTTGGATTTCAGTCTGCTGTGAATTTAGTGTCCAGCATCAGATACAGAGCCTGATGAATGTCCTCCAGTACTTGACAAGGCTGCCAGAGGAAAAAGAAGGTGAGTCTAAATACGCAGTAGTTACTGTTGAGCCTGAGAGCCTGGGAGACGCAGAGAGCCCAGAGACCCGGGAGCCCCAACAGCACCTTGAGGAGGGATTTAAGTGAGTTAATAACTTTTCATTTGGGTATATGATTGTATTACTTCCTGAAATCTCTACGGAAAGAAAGGGTACGTACTCCATTTCAGTAGGCTGTCTGCCGGTCCTTCCTCACACCAGTGACGTTGGCTGGATGTGTTGCATGTTCTCGGTTCTCTGCCCTTCAGAGAAGAGCAGCAGGGCACTTCCAGACAAGGGTCTAAGGATGCTGCGGGGACAGGTTTTGTGTGGCCAGCCCTTGGCCCTGTGTCCCCTGCTTAGCCAGGCAGTGACTCACCTCATCTTATAGTCGTCTCAGGGACAGATGGGAAGCAGCCTAGAGAACTCGGTGTGGTAGTGACATGCTACAGGAAGAAGGCTCCATGTTGAGTCACGCTGGGACCATGGACTTTAAGGAGCCCACCCTGGACCCCAGCCACCGCACCCCAACTCTTCCTTCTTTAGTCCTCACCTGAGGATGTGTTTGATGGTTTTAGAGAGAGAAGAAGTGGGGGAAAGACAGAGAGACTCACTGAGTGGTTGCCTCCCATCTGCCCCCGCACTGGGGATCGAACCTGCAACTTTTTGGTGTATGGGGATGATGCTCCAACCAAATAGGCCACCCAGCCAGGGCCCAGCCCTTTTATATTAGATCCATTTCAACATGGGATTCTACAAGGCGTTAGGACACCTTTCACCTTTTAGAAGTAAAAGTTAAAGACTTCAGTCTGTTGTGGGGCCACCAAGCCAGTGCCTCTGAGGCTTCAGAGATTGAGCGCGGAGCCAACAGTCACAGACACCTTTGGTAATATTTCTGTCTTCCATTTGCCTGTCTCGTCGCCCTGGGTTTTCCTTCCTTTCTCTTGGTAATTATATTCATGTCTTTCACTAGTTTAGAAGAGGGAAAACAGTGTAATAGAAAAACAGTGATCTTTCGGAAAGCTGTGTCCCTTTGTCTCTGTCTGTACTGAAGATTCAGATCGAAGAGGAGTGTGGTCACGTGTTTTGTTGCTCTTCTTCAGAAACCGTTCCCAAAGCCGTGCCTGATAAGAGCGAGTCACCAGAGGAAACCCTGCAGGTTTTTAATGTGGACACCCACACCAGCAAGCAACTGCGGCATTTTAAATTCTTGTCAGTGTCCTTTATGTCCCAGCTCCTGGCTTCCCGTCATTTTATCCGAAAGGTGATGTGTTCTTTCAGTATGTTTGTGATACAACGATTTTGCTTTTTCCAAAGGAACAGTGCTTGAAACTAGGAGAGAGAGCTTGGCAAATATGAAAACATGAGGCATGCCTTTTAAGATAATAGGAAAAATAGTGCAAATCACCATGAAAAGCCGTTTGGTGTGGTCTGCTAAGGCTGTATTTCCGTGACTCAGTAACTCTGTCCTCAAGTGGCAGACACCCACAGAAATGCATGGCCGGGCTCCAGGAGACGTCTGGGATGTTCACGGGAGTTCAGAACTGGCAACATCTGAGTGTTCACCCACAGCCAGCTGATGAAGTGTCATGTAAAGGGACGCACATGGGTGAGCCCCAGTGACGTGACACCTCACAACTCTTTGTAATGACATTGAGGGAAAGAGGGCAAACACCAACAATGCATCCTCTGGTTCTAGTTCAAAAGCAGCTGTGTGGGTCAGAAGGAAGGGCGGACTTTGTGTGGGGCAGGAGGGTTCTGAGGCTTCGTGACAGGCCGCTCCTCACCTTAAGGAGTGAGCTCTGTGGGTGGGACTCGTGCCCGTGTGTGTGTGTGTGTGTGTGTGTGTGTGTGTGTGAGAGAAACTTCAAACAGTGAGTGAAAGGAGACACAAACAAAATGAAGGACTGAAGAAAGATTGAGAGGAAGGAGGTTGGTGGCGAGGAACACAGAGCAGCTCCACAGAGCACGTCTGAGTTATGTGCTGCTCTTGCCTCCTGAGCAGATCGCAGGGGATTAGTGAGACTGGACGTCCGTCGGGCACACTGGTGTGTCCGGGAGAAAGGGCACATGCGTCCCAAAGCGGTGAGGGGAGAGACCCCTGTGACCACCACAGCTGGTGCAATTTATTATCCACGTGGGGAAGAAAAGACAACGTCACACTGTAAAGAAAGGACAGTTTTACGCAGATTAAAAACTTTGGCATGGAAAGGAATACTTAGAACTGTGAGAAGAAAATTGGGGGCTATCACTGTGACCGGAGAGAGGAGAAGGATTTCTTAGAAGCTTCCACTCAACAGAAAGCCACCGTAACCACAGTGAAGTGAAAGCCACTGAGAGAAGATTGCTGTGTACAAATCCGAAAGCATTGGTTTCCTTTAGAACAACGGGCAGAGCATGTGCATTCACCGAGGACGACTCACGTGGCCAGTAAAGGCATGAAAAAGTCACCTTCCTGGTAAAAAAAAACACTGTAGGTTAAACAAGCTGTCACTGTGAAGTCCAGTCACAGTAGGAGGTGACAAGGCTGTGGGGACACAGGCGTTTCTGTGCACAAAGCTGGGTGCTGTGAGTCGTGAAAGTGTGGCCAGGCCCAGCCACGTGGCAGGTGCTCGGTTCCCTTTCTCAGGTGTATACACCACAAAACGTTGGATGCTCAGGGAGACAAAGGCGCTCTTGTGTGGCATCGTTACTGAGAGAAAGGGCGTACAGTAAATGTCCGCCAACAGCTGAATGAATAAAAAAGTCGTGAACAGGAGCAGCCTGTCACGTAGAAGAGGTCTCAGAAATCCAGGGTGGCCAGAAGAGCGTGGTGCTGGCCGCAGACTCAGGTTTGTGGGCAGAACAGGGCTAGGGAGCAGTCCACAGAGGAAGCACACTTGTACCCGTAATGGGTCATCTTAAAATTGGGTGGGGGCTAAAGAAGGATTGCCGTTCTGCAATGGGTAGGTATCAGTAAATGGTAATTGATTGCTTGGTATACTTTTTTGATCTTTGTCATACTTTACAAATACTACAGATAACCTGTAGAATATAACTAGTGAGCTGTAATAGACTAAGGAAATAGAGTTATTACAGTGTGATGGGGAGATCTGAGTCTGATTAAATTATAATGTCAGCAAACAGGTGCCGTGGGAAGTGCGAATTGAGTAATGTTAGAGCACAGGCGGCAAACACAAGGCCCGAGGGCCGAATCCGACCCTCCACCTTGTCTTATCTGCCCAGCACGTTGTTGCTGCCCGGCGGCGGCGCCAAGCTCCTTGTCCATAGTTAAGGGGTAATTACATTTGTACAGTCCTCAAGTTACAGGCAACCCTGAGGCGGACATGGCCTCTAGTGAAAATTAGTTTGACGACCCTGTGTTAGAGGTGTCATTGTGCCCACTGCAAATGATTTTCTGTTACCAGCTTTCATATGGTTCTAATGATGCGTTCTTTACAAATTAGGTAGTTGAAAGTGGTGGCCCTGAAGTTTTAAAAGGCCTTGAACAGAGGTAGGTTGCTTTTCTCTTTCCAGTTGCTATTTGTAAATAACTTTTCCCACTGGTCAGAAAGCCGGAAGCAGGGCACCCAGTGTGCTCAGGAGCCTCCTGTGTTTCAGGTTGCTGGAGGCGGTCCTTGGCTACATCAACGCTGTCGCCCAGTCTGTGGAGAAGAACGCGGACCAGCTCACTGGGAAGTTCTGGCGAGCGCTCCTTAGCAAAGCTTACGACATGCTAGACAAGGTAGGCCCGGCTTCTCCCCGTCTTCTGTGCGTCCTTGCTGTGTTTATGACATTGCGAAGTGATTTAGCACAGCTTTACTTTAAGAATAAACTCAGCCCTGGCCGGTGGATTGAGCATGGGCCTGTGAAGCAAAGGGTTGCCGGTTTGATTCCAAGTTAGGGCACATGCCTGGGTTGCAGGCCAGGTCCCCAGTAGGGAACACTTGAGAGTCAACCACACATTGACATTTCTCTCCCACTCTTTCTCCTTCCCTTCGCTCTCTTTAAAAATAAATAAGTAAAATATTTGAAAAATGAACTTAGCCATCACTTCTTTTCATATAATGCAGCTCAGATCTTTCTTGGAAAAGAATCTCTTCATGACCAAAAATAAATTGGTCAGGAAGACAGTTTTCCTATCGAGTATGTATGTGGGCGTGTGCCTCAATAAAGACCATGCTTTTACTGTTCAATCACATAACACAGTGTTCCACTTGATTCAAGTAGAATGAGAGGAAAGTGCCTGCCAGGGAGGGCCTGTGTCTCTGGGAGGTGTCACTGGCCTCAACACCAGGCCCGGAGCTGCGGCTGCACGGCAGCCAGCAGTTCGCTGCATCTGAGCATCAGTTCTCTTTCTCTCTCTCTCTCTCTCTCTCTCTCTCTCTCTGTCTCTGTGTGTGTGTGTGTGTGTTTTCCCAGTAAACAGGATTAGTAATGCCTACCTGAAAGGTTAGTGTAAGAAATAAATAAGAAAGTGTGTTTGAAAATGCCTGGCACCTAGCAGGTATACGGTGAACAGAAGCCTGTCCATCTGAGTTCATCTTCCTTTTTTCCTGGTTTCCGCCGTTGTTAACATACCACTGCTCTCTAGGTCAATGCCTTGCTGCCCACGGAAACGTTCATTCCTGTGATGACAGGGCTGCTGGGTAACCCGCTGCCGTCCGTCCGCCGGAAAGCGATGGACCTGTTGAACAACAAGCTCCAGCAGAAAGTGTCCTGGAAGAAGAAGACTGTAAGTGCGGGCGCAGCGTCCGGCCCTCCACCGTCCGCACTCCGTCAGACAGCTGCGTTACCTCCCCTAAGCTTCTCTGTGGTTCGCTCTAAATAAGCAGATTGTTACCTGAATACAGGGCTGTGCTACGAGTGTTTTCAGATGGGATAGTAGTTCTAACAGGAGTGTGTACGTGTGTTCTACGAGCTCTTAGAATGGAATTCCAGGCCTAATGGAGGTCTCATGTGATACGGACCTTACTGTGCCTTAGTTGGCTAGGGCAGCTCTAATGCACTCTCAGTCCAAACCCGTCGGCATTTGGTAGGAATCAGAAACTGGTCGCTGACACACGCATTGGCGTGGTGGTCAGTCCGTCAGCTGGAGAAGGTTAGTGGTGTGCATTCCAGTGGCTCAGGGCCTCTCAGCCTGGCCGCCATTTCGGCCGCCTCAAGCAGGAGCTGTGGAAAGTGGACTGTGTTTTTCTGGTTTTATTTATTTGGGAATTTTGTCCTCTTCAGGTTTACCATTTCCTAAACCTGGTTCCAGTTCTTTTGGCCATTGTGCAGCGTAAAAAAAAGGGGGCAGAAGAGCAAGCAGTAAACAGACAGACGGCTTTGTTTACACTGAAGCTTTTATGCAAGAACTTTGGTGCAGAAAACCCAGAGCCTTTTGTCCCAGTGCTGAACACTGCAGTGAGACTGATCGCCCCCGAAAAGAAGGACGAGAAGAACGTCTTGGGCAGTGCCCTGCTGTGTGTGGCGGAGGTGGCCTCCACCCTGGGGGCCCTGGCCATCCCCCAGCTGCCCAGGTATGCGGCGGGACAGACAGGAGCGCTCACACGGGGGTTCTGGTACAGGCTGCAAGAGAACACCTGAGTGACTTTGTTGCCTCTAAGTGCGAGTCATATAAAATTAGACTTGCTGAAGGAAGGGTCTTCAAATGCAAAAGCACAGTATTCTCACCTTTCTGATGTTCCTTGTCCCAGTTTTCGCTCCCTGTTGACCATCTGTAACTGGGGAGCAGCAGGTGAAGGTCCTGTGGTTGGGCAGTGCTATGGGGCACAAGAGAGGTGCGGCCGGCTCTCTCTGGGGCCCTGGCAGTGACTGGCTGTGCAGCCTCCCAGGTCACTTTGCTCTGCTCTCTCTGAACCCGAGACATCCCCTCCTGGTGGGATTATGTGGGACAGAACTCGGACGGCTCTTTGCACAGTGCCTGATACAGAGCAAGTGCGGGGTCAGTGCTGCTGGCCCCGGGGGACATGCAGATGGCGCTCTGGGGGCTCCAACGCGCACAGCGAATGTGGTGGGGCCCCGGGGTTGGACTCTTCGTAACGAGTGGTACCCCACGCTCCACTCTGTCCCTGCTCAAAGTTACTCCAACCATGTCCTTCGTTCCAGCCTGATGCCTGCACTGCTGACGACAATGAAGAACACCAGCGACCTGCTCTCGGGCGAGGTCTATCTGCTGAGCGCTTTGGCGGCCCTGCAGAAGGTGGTGGAGACTCTCCCCCACTTCGTCAGCCCCTACCTAGAAGGCGTCCTGTCACAGGTGAGCCACCGTGACCACGGCACGCTATTCAGGGTAGCAGGAGAATGGGGGACATTGCAAACTGGGTGCCTTTATTTGTTCTTTAAGTGTTTAGTTTCTGTCTGGCGGGAAGATTCTTGTTTCTGAAGGAAGTGCTTGTCACCCCTAAATGTGTGCTTGTTTCTCATCACGCCGTCGTTCCTCCTGCTTAACCCCAACCCCAATGTGGTGGCACTTTGTCATGCGGCCCATGTCTCTCACACTGGCACAGTGTGGTTACTGTTACTTTCTCCTGTGAGGTCTTTGGGGTTGAGCTGGCAGGGCTGCCTTTATCACGTCTCGTAGGAACTGGTGAAACTGGCCTTGTGTGTTCCCAGTGCTGGAAGTGCCTGTGCTGAAGTGCAGGGGCCACGTGCAGACACCGCAGGCAGGTGGTGTTTTCAGCGGAACATGCCTGAGCAGGGCCCCTCGGGCCCTTCTGTTCAGCACTTGCCGTTCACGAGGTCGGGAGCCCTCACTGCCTTGACAGGAAGCACCTAACCAACGCCCACGTGCTGTAGACCCTTGAAACTCGCAGAAAGGCTCCTCTGCCTCTGGGGAGCTCTCTGGCTCTGTTAGCAAGGAAGACCTTGACTCTTCACACGGTCTCTGGATTCCTGTCCTCTGAGAACATCTACGTCGGGGGGCTCTGTGTCCTCGCACCTTTGATTCCCCCTCTCCCCACCCTGACACCCAGTTGGGAAAGTAGCATCTGTCCATTTTTACCTGCAGACGTTCAGGGTTGGCTTGGAGAGGAACCCCTGGGATCGGACCTGCACCGAGCCCTTCCCGGTCACTAGCGTTTGGGCTGACTTCCCACCAACCCTGATGTTTCTGTGAGTGAGTCAGACATTGTCCCCAACCCCACGCAGAGGCCTCGATTTCTGTCTTCATGTTTCTGCAGGTGATTCACTTGGAGAAAATCACGAGTGAAATGGGTGCAGCCTCCCAGGCTAATGTCCGCCTCATGTCCCTTAAAAAGACACTGGCCACCGCTTTGTCACCTCGCGTCCTGCTACCGGCCATCAACAGAACGTACAAGCAAATCCAGAAGCACTGGCAGGTTAGTGGACATCGGGTGGCAGACTTCGGGGAAGGGAGGTGTGGCGCTGAAATTCTCCCTGTCACTCAGTGAGCTCTGTGGCTGCTAAACGCTGGCGGCCTCTCTGCTGTCACTGCAGCACCACATGGGCCCGTTCATGAGCATCCTGCAGGAGCACATCGGGGTCATGAGGAAGGAGGAGCTTGCCTCCCATCAGCCTCAGCTCACCACGTTTTTCTTGGAGGCCTTGGACTTCCGAGCACAGCACCCTGAGGTCAGTTTATTTCCACTCCTCCAAATCCTAAACTTGTCTGCTAAGGGCCAGAGAAAAACTGGGTGTGTGACCAAAATTACTTAGAGCTAGAAGTCAGAACCCCGCCTATCGAGTCACCCGTTTTGTTTTCAGAGTGATCTGGAAGAAGTTGGAAAGACAGAAAGTTGTATCATTGACTGCCTGGTAGCTATGGTTGTAAAACTTTCCGAAGTCACGTTCAGACCCCTGTTTTTCAAGGTAAGCTGCCTTCCTCCACGCCTCCTTTGCACTCTCTGTGAGCAACAAGATGTGTGGAACGAAGTCCTGTGATTTTTTTCTTTGTAGCTGTTTGACTGGGCTAAGACAGAGGATGCCCCAAAGGACAGGCTGCTGACCTTTTACAACTTGGCGGATTGCGTTGCTGGAAAACTGAAAGGGCTGTTTACTCTGTTCGCTGGCCACTTAGTGAAGCCTTTCGCTGACACCTTGAACCAGGTGAACGTCTCTAAAACAGGTTGGTAGCTGACTCCAGTGCAGATGACACCTTGGTCTGTGGGCCTCCCCCAAGGCTCAGAAGCACAGTGAGTGTAATGGGGGTGTGGGTTCCATTCTGTAGTGGGCTCTTGGGCCTCGGGTGTCTGTGGTAGCCCGGTGACACAGTCGTGAAGTCCCTGCCTCGCCGGAAGAAAGAACAGAGTGGGCGGTGCTCCAAGTTACCACAGGTGCCTTCCACACATTCAAACTAAGACTGCTGCGCTGATGCAGATGAACTACTCGGTTGACATACTTGTCACTGAAGTAGCCAGACTAAGGGATTCACAGCCGAGCCCGAGGCTGAGCTCTGAGGAAGGATGCTCATCTGAGAGACTCTCCCCCTTGTGTTCTGCCTTCATCCTGAGCCTGCGTTCTAGATCGGGCTAAACTTTGGAGATTCAGTTGTGAAATTCTTATTCTTTTTTTTTTTTTTTTCCATTTTTACTCTCTCCCGTCTTACAGATGAAGCGTTTTTTGACTCTGAAAAGGATCCTGAGAAGTGCTGCTTGCTCTTACAGTTTATTTTGGACTGTTTATATAAAATTTTCCTTTTTGACACCCAGCATTTCTTAAGTAAAGAGAGAGCAGAAGCCTTGATGACGCCTCTGGTGGATCAGGTAACCAGACGAATCCTATCAGATGAGGAAGCCGCCACCATTGTGTGTTTGCAGGTTTCAGACCTACTAGACTGACTGCGGAATTATTCCCCTTCCCCCGCTTTCCCCCCTCCGGGTGTGGGTTTCTTATTTTATACAAATTTTATTTCAAAATTGATTTCTCGTTTTTATGGATTTACATTTGAATTTTCAAATGAAAGGCATAATGTAAGGTCTAGTGGTTAAGTTTTTAATTTTTTTAGAACTGGTTCCATCAAGTACGTTTGAGGTCACGGCCACCTTGGAAGAACAGCTCCCAGAGGATCTGCTGGAGGGAGGGGCCCCCAGGGGCTGCGGAGTCCCCATGAGCGCCACTGCATGGCCAGAATGTTTGAATGGGACATGGTTTTTGAGTGTCATAAAGGATACTAGGATTTTTTTTTTTTAGATTTTATTTATTTATCTTTAGAGGGGAAGGGAAGGAGAGCGGAAGAGAAATGTCAATGTATGGTTGCCTCTCGTGAGTCCCCTCCTGGGAACTGGCCTGCAACCCAGGCATGTGCCCTGACCGGGAATCAAACCAGAATCGTGTGGTTCGCAGGCCCGTGCTGAGTCCACTGAGCTCCACCAGCCAGGACTGGGAATTTTTTTTTAAGATTTTATTTATTTTTAGAGAGAGTGGAAGGGAGGGGGAATGAGAGGAACAGAAACATCAGTGCGTGGTTGAGTCTCACATGGTCCCCACTGGCACCTGACCTGCAACCCAGGCATGTGCCCTGACTGGGAATAGAACCTATAACCCTTTGGATCACAACCTACTCTCAGTCCACTAAGCTCCACCAGCCAGGGCCAAAACAGTATTTATACACATTGGGTTTTTTCTCAGACAGGAATCAGCCCTGTTGCTGAGTCCATTTCTCACTCTTAACAGCTGGAGAATGAGCTGGGAGGGGAAGAGAAGTTCCAGGAACGGGTGACCGAGCACCTGACGCCGTGCATCTCCCAGTTCGCAGTGGCCATGGCCGATGACTCTCTTTGGAAACCACTCAACTACCAGATTCTGCTGAAGACCAGAGACTCCTCACCCAAGGTCAGCAGCTGCGGGCATCCAGCACCGGTGCCCAGACAGCCATGACGCTGTCACAGCTGTGCGACCGTGGTAACTGGTGGGACAGACTGGGCTGCTAGTCTGAGACCAGACTTTGGGCTGTGGTAGACAGACGCTTGCGCCTGAGGTCTCTGGCTTTACTTCTAGGTCGTTCACGAGCAGCAGCACTCCCTCCCCCGTGGCGCATGTGGCGCAGGCACTCAGACACCTTCTAAATGTGGGCTTTGAAATCTCGGAAAGACTTAAAGTGCTTCCTCCTACTTTTTTAACTCCTCCGGGTGTCACTGTGCTCCCTGAGACAAGTGCTCTGTGCTCGTCCCCAGACGTCCTTCTGAGGGAGGGCAGTGTCCATGTCCACCATGCCTCAGGCTTAGGGTCCCTCACAATAACAAAGGTGGGGGGCTACCGACACCCACTGACCAGTGGGGGTTCAGAGGGGCAGGGCTCCACATTGAATCTCCATTTCTCCAACTAGTAGTCCTCCTAGCACCTCAGTGGAGAAGTCACAACAAAGCAGAATTTAATATTTATTTATTAGGAAATGAGAACAATGAGGCTATTTTGGTGAAGCCCCAAATTCTAAATTATAAGTTCCTACAAAATTGCATTAAATTTATTGTTTTATTTGCACAATATTAAGAAAATCCTGATTGAACATACCTAGTTACAAGTGTCATTTGAATAACTCACTTTGCTGTACCCAAATAGTCCTTAAATTATCCACAGTCAGAATGCTGGCACATTCTTGTACTCCATGAGTCACTAACACAACCAAACAGCTGTTTGTGTTCCTTGTCACAGTCACGTTGTGAGAAACACCCAAACTTTATGTAACACAAAGAGGGTGTTTTTCACTCAGTGCCGAGATGAGAGCGTGACCCGAGCCAGTAACCCGGCCCCTCACACAACTGCAGGACACCCCAGTCAGGGCTCCGGGGCAGGCCCTCCTGACATGGCGGGGACACTGTCCTGCCAGGGTGGCATCAGCTGTCAGCAAGGCAGGCCGGTGCGCTCTGGGGCAGTCAGGTTGGATGACATAATTTTTCTACTTGGCATTTTATTTCCTTGTTTTTCAAAGGAAAGCGTTCTAAAACGCCTTCAAGTTAAAGGCCTGAGGTGCTGGAACGTAGGTCAGGTTGCCTGTGGTACGGACAGGTCCCAACCTGTGAAGTGAACTGCTCTCCTAAGGCAAATGTTGGATGGACACAAACTGAAATAAACTCGTGAAAGAACAGTTAGTTTAAAGAGCTTGTGTCGAGTTACGTATTAAGGAAATGAGTAAAGCAGTACGTGTATATCAACCTTCACCTTTAACGCCCTCAGGTTCGGTTTGCTGCCCTGATCACCGTGCTAGCGCTGGCTGAGACGCTGAAGGAGAATTACATCGTCCTGCTACCAGAGTCCATTCCTTTCTTAGCTGAACTGATGGAAGGTACCTGTTTGGGAATTAGTAATTACAGTGGAGTTCCTTGAAAACGTGCCTAGTCTTAGTGCAGATGTGGGTACAGTGTCGTTAGCCCTGGACCCAGGACCTCTGCCTGCTCCCGGTGCAGACTGCAAGATGGGGGCTGAATTCCTGTCTTGAGTAAGGGTGGGGGGGGCGGTTCAGAATGACCTTTCCTTTCACTTCATCCCACATGTGAGTAACTTGGTCCGCGGGTGCAGGGTTCTTACATCACAATGTCTAGGGTCCTTAGGGCTGCACGGAATTGGCTCCGTGTTTACGGCGGCCAGTGTTCGCTCCGTGCTGTGCGGGGATGGCCCTGCCGTCCTCAGCATGGGGTGTGCCATTACCTGTCTTACACAGGAAGGAACTGGAGACTCTAAGGGGATTAAGTAATTCAATAAACTAAGAGTAAGTGTGGCAGCTGGAACTGGGTGGAAGTCTCGGTGTGTGCAGCCTGGACGTGGTGAGAGACAGTGATCGGCCCGACTTGAGTGTTAAGCAGGGCGGTGGAGGCAGGTGGGCCGACACTGATATACACGTGATCCTCCACTTACCAAACAGAGTACGTCAACCTTTGGTTCTGAAACCTGGAGTGTGGCATCACTAGGAACTGGGACCTGTCGTGTCGGTGCTTCTGTTTGGGGGTTTTCTCTTACTCGGTTTCCAAATCTAAGGCAGGAGGAATGGGGAGACTTCATGGGTACCCTCTGCTGCTCTGATGGCTTCCCTCTGTGTCCTGGCGCCTCAGAGGTGGAAGACGAGTGGAGGCAGGAGGGGAGGAATCGGGGCAGGAAGTCTGACTCATCTTACTCCGATTTTTAGACGAATGTGAAGAAGTGGAACGTCAGTGCCAAAAGACTGTTCAGCGACTGGAAGCTGTCCTGGGAGAGCCGCTCCAGAGCTACTTCTGAAGCCGTGGCGTCTTGCTGTCTCCTCTGACTCTGTTCAGAGTTCATGTTTATAGTTTTATTTGGGGGTGTTGGGTACCATGTTACTTTTGGTGCTTTAACACCCACGTGGACTTTACAAAATTCCTGCCTCGTTTGTACTTCCATTCAGCCCTCCTGACATCTGGATAGAATTGCAAAGGCAGTAAATGACAGCGGTGGTTTGATGCAGGCGGCTCCTGACGGCCGTGTCACTTCAGACGCATTTGATCTCTGCACCCAGAGCGGACGGGGCCCCACTCAGACTGTGAAGTCCTAACTCCTCTGCGCAGGGATGGCTTGTGCACGTGGGGTCCCCGTCAGAGGCTGCACTCAAAGTATTGAATGGCCTTTACTTCAAGAAAATGAATTATTGAGCCTTCAGCAACAGTGCTTTTGAATGTGAAGTCATTTGGATTTTTACTTTTCATTCTGGGCAGAAACACCAGCCTTGACATTTATATGCCCCTGGAGGGCAGTAGTTCTGCAGTGTACTTTTGACTCAGGACTCGTGTCTTTGATCCTGCCTTCAGTCTGTGCGGGTGCTCAAGACTGGGCTGCCTTGGGAGCTTTGCCCTGGTCAGGGAGCAAAGGACAAAGGATTCTAAAAATGAGTAGGCAGCAGCACTGTCAGGCTACCGCGAGGCAGTTACTGGGGAAGTGTTTCTGGTGCCTTCCCCAACCCCCGCCCTCCCCTGCCTCCCTTCAGTCCCTTGGCAGGTAGTGCTGCACCCAGTAGGCCAGCTGTGCAGGTGAAGCCTCAGTGCTAGGGCAGTGGGAGGAACAGGCTTCTGGGCGTCCTCACAACAGAGCGGCCCTGAGGTCATCAGGGACACCAGCCTGGTGTCACAGCTCAAGAAACTAACGGTCCTCAAGGAGGAAGGTACCAGAGGTGCCCAGACTGGGCGTGTCGTGCCCTGCGCCCAGGATCCAGAGGGCCACAAAGAGGGCCCCAGGCCTCTGTCATGGTGACAGTGGGAAGGATGCTCCTGTGCCAGACCCCAGCACCGTCACGGCCCCCGTGGCAGCGCCCCACCTGCCCCTGCTCTGGACCTGTCCCCACCCATATGTGACTCTTCCTCCTCCTCCAGGGCCGCGTGTCTAGATTAGGGACCGTCAGGGCTGAGGCAGTGGGGAGAGATGACAAATTCATTCCTTCGTGCCACCCTCTCAGCAAGGACCACAGAGGGCCTGGGACCAGGAGAGCCAGTGCTATCCCAGGGCACCAGGCAGGCATGGCCCCCACAGCACATGGTGTCAACAATTTTAGGAAATGGTGGAACGAGGGATGAGGCAATTGTTTCTGTGCAGGGACTTGGACACGAAGAAAGAGGTTCCCAGCTGGCTCTCCCGCCACTCCCTGAAGGCCAAGTCACATACATTTACTGACACCCTTCAGCTATTAAATGGACTGATGCCCGCCCACCCACACTGTACTGAAAAGTCTCTTCTCAATGAGGAAGTGGTTCGTGTGGGAGGGAGGATCTGCAGGTCACACACAGGGCTTGTGACAGTCCCCACCTGGTTTACGGACATGGTGGGACAGGAACTGGCAGAGGGGGGATGAAAAGTTGCTCCAGGTATCAAGAGAACCAGAAACACAAGTGCTTGGTTCATGCAGGAGAGTGTTGGGTGAGAGTCCAGTGTTGTTTCCCTGGAGACGGATTAACTCACTGGGGTGCTAGCTTTGGACAGAAATCAGTGTCTCGTGGACCGGGTCCAGCCAGTCCCCCTCTGCACAGTCCCTACCCTCCAGCCCATTCTGGCCATCTGCCCTTCACACAGTCCTGGGGTTCTGAGCCTTCTCCCACCTCGGCTCTCTGGGCCAAAGCCTCAGTCTGGCATCTCCCTTCCGGGGCTCCCAGCGTGGGAGCCAGCTTTGCCTTCCACCTGTCCTCTTGCTGTCGGCTTCTCCAAGCACCCTCTGGTGCACAGGGTGGTAGTCACGGTGTTACCGAACAAGAGGTCGGTGGGGGGGGGGGGTGTGCAATATTTGGCCCACCTGGGGCCCACCTGTGTAGCCAAAAACTGCTACACAACAGGGGCCCCTCCCAAGGACAGAATACTAATATCTACTGGGCTCTTCTGTCCACCGCCAATTGGAAAGACATCTCTCAATGCCAGAGATTTGTGAAAAGGAAACAAAATGTTTATTTAATGCTATTCAGGCCTAACACCTCCACTAAACTATCAAAGTCCTTTAGGGTATACACCTACACCCACACAGCTCTCCCTTCTCCCACTGTCCCAACTCTGGGTACCGTAAATCAGGAAAAGAGCACACGTCCCTTTTTCAGGCTGCTGGCACCATCAGCTGTGTCAGGCAGGATCTCTAGTTAATCCAAAGTACTGTGGTCCCCTCTCATGGTCCACTGGCAAGAGTCCTTTGTACCAAGTTCCAGTCAAAGTCTCTCCTGCTTTCCAGGCCATGTGGCCATAGGGGGCACCCCAAAACTGCGTGGGCCTCTTCTACCAAAGCTGCAGGGGTTCACACTCCATCAAAAGCATGTGGCTTTCTTCTTCACCTGGCTGCAGGGATCTCCATTCTGGCCAAACTGCGTGGTTTTCCCTTTCACATGGGAAAGAGGGAATCCTCACTCTGCCCAAAACCGCATGGCTCTCCCTTCACCTGGCCAAGAGGGGATCCTCACTTCACTGAAACACGTGGCTCTCTCTCCAATGGCTGCCATGTCTCAGTTTAAATCTCCATACCCATCCTCCTTTGTGGCCCCATTTCCGACTACTCCTATAATCAGTTACTCCTGCCAGAACTCTCATACCCTCCCAGCTTTACTGGGCTGCCATCATTAGTCTGGGCAGGTATCGCCCGATGTCCTGGAGCCAATCTTCTCCACGCTCCCACGCAGGTGCTGTAACTTGGGGGACCTGCCCCCAGTTACATCTTGGGGGGAAGTCCCTTCATCCCCCTAGCTCCAAGCCTGGCCACAGCCATTTAACATATCCAAGTGACCTGCCAAAGGCTATAGATATGTTAAATGGCCATGCCGTGGACTAGCTGCAAGGCTGTGGCTGTACAAAACAGCCCTGCATGTTTATGCTCCATGTGTCCCTTCCCCCAACTCACACCTGTGGGGGGGGGGGAGGACATCTTATATGTCTTTCTAATATTGCTATATATTTTGAGTTCTGGACACCATTCCAAATCTTTTTTTGCACCCCCCCCCCCTTTGACTTCACCCTGTATCAACGGTGCAGTACAGGAACAGTTGTCTGGGACCCTGGGCAGCAGGGATCGTGTGGGCCTCACTCGTGCCTTGTGGCCTAGCGTCTGGGTCAGTGTGGTACCACCAGGAGCTCACCACACATTTAGTGATACTACAAGCAGAAGACAGGGATCAGATAACTGGGTGTCAGGGAAAGGATGCTGTCAGAATGGCAGAATGTGGGTGCACTTGAGAGGTGAACACCCCGGGTTCAGGCCCTGGACTCAGCCACCAAGCAGAGCTGAGTGTCCCTCACCCTCTTGTCCTTGTCTGAAGGTGACAGATCACCACTCACCTCACACTGTGAGACTGAAGTGATGCGGCCACCAGCTCTCAGTGTCCGCATCATTATGGATGACATGAGACATTCACACAGACTATCAAGTGCACTGGAGGAAAAGGGACAGCATGGCTTTTTCTCAAGGGAAGAAAAAGCTGAGGCCCTCTGCCATGACAGGCCTTTATTGGGTTTCTCCCCACATTACATGGAGGTCCTCATTCACTATGCACGGGTTGCTTTAGGTGGTTACCTTTAACAGCAAACAAAGGAGCCAATGCCTCTAATCACATCACAGAAGAGGGATATTTACAAATGAAAAGGCAAAAGTGGTTGAACCGCTTACACTGGTCCTTGGAAGGTTTAGCATGGATTTTAGGAAGTTACTTTGCAGTAAATGTTTGCCACTGGGGGCTGGGCCCACGCTATGCAGAATGGTCTCCTACATTAAGCACCGAGCCCGGTCAACAGCAGGCGTTTATAAATGAGAGTCTGCTCCCCGGCGATGAAAGAAGGGGTCTGGACTCACTGGTGGGTGACGCCCCTTCTGTTTCTGACGGCCCACTGCTGTGAGGTAAGGGGCGTTCTGGGCTTTGCAACACTGAGTGACTGGAATCGGCCTCGCAGCCCAGCCGCCTGCACATTGGACCCCAGACTTTCCTGCACCCAGCACGCACTGGACTTTGTGGCCATCCAGCCCCTGCCGCAACGACTCACTCTCCTGGCAGCATGGAAGCAGCCATGATGTCACGTGAGTGTGGCTGTATGCTGATAAGACATTGACAAAATCAGACCGTGGACCGGTTTGGCTGACTGGCTGTGGCTTGCTGTTGCCCTAGAGCACAGGTGGCAAACAAGGCCCTCGGGCCCAATCCAACCTGGTACCTTGTTTCTACTTGGTCGCAGTGCCAATCTCTCACCTGTTACGGAGTAGTTACATTTACGCAGTCCTAAAATTACATTCAGCCCTTTGAAGGCAACCATGAGGCTGATGTAGCCCCTGGTGAAAATGAGTTTGACACTCCTGACCCAGACCACAAAAAGGTTTTGTTTCATTATCAAGTAGACCCAAGACAAACACTTCATTTGCTTATTTACTATATTAACATTTTTTTCAGTACCTACTATGTGCCAGGCCCTCTCAAAAGTGTGAGGCAGAGCAGTGGGCATTGCTGAACTGCCATTTCAAAGGGCAGTGACTCCAGAAAACTTTCTATTTACCGTCCACACCCCTCACTCCAACACGCTGTCAGCAGAGAGGATAGGTGCTGAGACTTCATGTACCCACTCTTCGACCAGATCAGAAGCTCTGGTCTTAGCCATTTTATAGATTTGGATTCCTTATAATATGTGAAAGATGGGTTCTGTGTCTTTAAAAAAAGGTTTGAAAATCATAGGTCTGAAATAGGTGTTACTATTAATGGCTGGGTGTGGGGGACAGAATCCGAAGTCTGGCTAACGTCAGGTTGCATCTCCTGCTTCCCCTGGACCTATCAGGCCTAGTACTGTGCCAAAGGACATAGAATTAATCTGAAGAATTAATGAAGACATTACTGGCTTCCAAAATCATCCTGTCATTACGTAGGGCCTTATCACGTGCTGGCCCAGGGACAGTGACTGGAACACTGGGGACTCTCCTGCCCAGGCTGCTATGTCAGGGAATTTGCCCCTCCTTCCAGCAGGGCCGGTCTAATTACCAAGTAACTTAATTACCTAGGACTCCACAGCTAGTACTCTCACACAGGTAAACTTACCCAAACTGCGTTAGCTTAAAAACAGAACAAGTATTTCTGGCTTTATCATATTCTTTTTTTCAATTCAAAGACTGACCAAATGTCAGCTCATCAGATGATGAAAATAATAAATTTGATCGTGTAATAAAGTTACCAGTGGCAAGGAACGAGTAATAGCCTTTGAAAAATTTTTGAAAAGTTTTAGACATTGGATGTGTCGGGTGTTCTCGTTAGGAACACAAGGGAATAAAAACAAATTTTGGAACACATGTCCGAACCTCTGATTCTGAAATGTGGGTGAAGAGTTGGGAGGTGGAGCACAGACCAAGGGGGACTTCATGGGAATCCCGAGCTCAGAGGGAGGAGGGACTGCCAGATGCGATACAGTGGGACCCGAGAGGACATTCCGGCAGGGCTCTGGGGTCTGCAGAGGCTGCTGCAGAATCTCCAGAGTGGAAGGGGACTGACAGCCCTGCGTAGGGTGCCCACAGTAATGGAAGCGGGATCTAGACCCAGCCATTGGAAAACTCTTGGCACACAGCAAAGACGCTAATTTCCTGAACTCAGTCGGCTCTGAGTCTCGAGGGGCCCTCAGCCAGATGCTCTGAAACTCCTGGAGAAGCCCCCTGGGGCAGCCTCCCGAGTCAGACAGAAATCTGGCTTTAAAGGTAGAGAAAAATTTAAGCATTTGGGAATTTTTTCCTTGGTTATTTCTAGAAGGATCTGCTTTCAAGTCACTCATGAAAATGAACCCCTCACACACGTGTGGTAAATGGTAAACTGTAGTCTACCAAGTTCTAAGAGAGTGAACGGCCTCCCTCCTCTTAACTGGGGCCCCTGGGCTTTGTCGGGCCTCTCATCCCTCTCCCCACACTCAGTCTTGATTTTTTTTCTCCGTAGACTGTTTCTCACTGCGCTGACTAGTGTGAGGACGTGACCCCAGGCAAGGTCTGTGAAGAGGCAAAATGGCCAGTGGAGAGCAGGGATAACAACAGATGTGTCAATAAAGGGAAGGGCTGAGCTCTATCAAAGACATCACTGTCAGGGGAGCTTGGTGCTGGTCCCAGGGCCTTGGCAGACTGACCTTCCTCCCCTAAGATCACCTGCCACAGCACAGTGTCATCTGGGTGGGGATCAGGTGAGCTTCAGGAAGGTCAGGTCAGCCCAGTGTCTGATGCACAGTGGACAGGGGATCAACACTGTGGGAGGGGCCATGGCAAACAGCCGCCTGCCAGGTACTGAGGTCAACAGGAAAGGAGCGCCTGGGTGGCCGTGATGAGGAGATAAACTCGCTGTGCCTCAGTTTCTTCATCTGTAGAGCTGGATTATAATGAGATTAATACCATGGTTCATGGTAAGTGGTGCAGCACCAGCTCAGACACTCAGTGTGGCTTGCTGCCCCCCTCACTTGACATCCACGCCCCGACCAAGGTTTTCTGCTCCCACTACAGCGAATGTCTGCCACACCTCAGCTGCCATCCACAGAGCCCACTTGCTGAGTAAGGGATGGTCCTAGGACACAGGCAGGCCTGTCGCAGTTGTGCCAGACACCTCAGCTCGGTGCCTGCAGCAGTGCTGGAAAATGGACAAGGCCCCCGGTCTTTGGACACCTGTGGTCCTCACACCCACAGGGAGGCCACCTCCCAGGTGCTGCTGCTGCTCCTGGGCCACTGGGTGCCAGGAACTCAGGGTGACCCTCACCACCTCCAAGATCACTCCCCCCAGTGCTGATAGCTGCAAGGTGCCTACACCAACAATGGGAGCCCCAAATGGTCCCTCACGGGGCTACCTCGGACCAGCAGAGCCTAGGTTTGTGGCTGATAAGCAGCCACAAACATTACATGGGATGTTGATGACCTGACTTCTGAGTGTCCCCAGGCACAGTGAGAACATGGGAGACAAGTAACAGATGTGTGGCCTCAGAACCCCGGACAAGCTGTGCCCTCTGGTGCCACATGGGCCGAGCAGCCTGTGAGGGACCCCAGCCCCTTGTGTTTCACAACAGCCCAACCTTGGCTGGGACTGAAATACAGTTCTAACAAGTAACGACAGATGAGAGTAACAACAAAGTAGTCACCACCTGTTTTTAAATGCAAGTTTTTACGAAGTTTTACATAATCGTGCTGGACTGAATAATGGAGATGAATTGTCATAAAACCCATCATCCGAAACTGCTTTGCAGAAAGTTTCATGGTCTAAAATGAACAGCCTTACTCACCCCACAGGGTAACTCTAACTCTGACGTAAGTAAACGTATGTTTTCCCCAAGTGCATGGGTAAGGACATCAACCCAAACGGCTGCAGGCGCCCCAGAGCGAGAGGACAGGTGGCACTGGGGAGTAAGATGACTGTGCTAAACCTCCCCCAGGCCCTGCACGGCTTGGGCAGTGCCAGGGAAGAGCTTGCCGGGGAACCGGGCGTGCTGGAGGGACCGGAGGGCGGCAAATCGCTGTCCGCGGCTGCCCGGCAGTTCTCAGAGTCGCCTGCTCATCCACCTAGGTGACTCCCACCTGCAACTCAACCGTGCACTGCCAGCCTGCCCCCAGCCCCGTAGTAACTGGGGCCCCGGCTCGGGCATAGCGGCCCCCACAGGATGGGGCAGACCACAGACTGCGGGCTGACTTACCAGTCTTCTCTCCGTGCCCTCCGAGAGGACTCCCCACCACCCAGCAGTCAGACCGACAGCGGCCTGGCCACTCTGTCCATCCCCCACCGCCGCCCCCCCCCCCCAACCGTGTTCCGCCTCCGGACTCGCTCCTCTGGACCTGCACTTCCGGTGACGCGCTTCCTTCCGGGAGGGAGGAGAGCAGCGCTGACTCTTCCCTGCTGCTCTGTGGCCGCCTCAGGATGACTCTCCCTCACAAGTCACCATCCTGCTGACCGACCACACAGTCAGGGACTCCACACTGTCCCTCCAGGCTTTCTCTGGAGCCTCTGCACAGCCCCCCGGGGCGCAGCGGGCCTCTTGTACATGGCGTTAAGTTGAGCTTACTGAGGGGCCGGGAATGGAATTGGGTGAACCCTTCACACACACACTACCCCACTTAAGGGAGGGGGGTCCTCCGCCCCCACACCTGCAGAGCGGCTGCGGCCTCCAGCAGCACCCCTCACAGCCCCCCTTCCCAAGCCACTGTGGGTTCCGTGGGATCCTTCCCTGCCCCCAGCCAGGGCTTCACACAGAATACATCCTACTCCTTAACGTGTTCCACAGTCACTACCGTCTAGGGACATCTTGTGTTCTTTTTGTTGTCAAAAGTTTTCTTTTCCTTTTGAGATTCCTTTAGTCAGAAAGTCAGAAGGGGGACCCTCTCTGTTTCCCACGTCTGATATTCAGGATTTAGGTAAGGATACAGTCGCCACTTCCTTATCTCTTGACTGCAGAAAAGAGAAACTCTGAACCAAATGCCAAGCCTCAAAAGCTCTGGGGGCCACTCGTGGTCCCCAGCAGCCCGAAGCCCCACCCCCACCAGAAGGTGGCCCAGATAAAGGCTTCGCCCAGAGGAGACGAGCCCTGCCCAAATGTGCAGACCTGGGTACACACAGGGGCAGTGTTCCTGGCACCTCCACATCAACCTGACAGTCCCAGGAAGAGCATCCCACCTTTGTCAGCACCAGGGGGACAGGTGTGAGCTCTGGAAGCACCATGAGAGCCGACCAGAACTGCACAACCAGGGCCCCCAGAACAAACTGTTGTTGGAACCACAGCCCAAGAGAGCACACCAGACCTACTCACTATACCTGAACAGGTGAGTGCCTACCAAAACCAGACCCAGAGTTTCTCAGGAGTGACGAAAATCACAATTTGCATGGGAAAAGACAACAGACACCAATACCGAGATGAATTGAGGCTGGCATATTCTGACATGGTTTTAAAGCCACCGTCATATAAATGCTTCAGTGAGCAACTTAAAATACACTTTAAATACTTAAAATACAAATTAAGAAAAAAAAAAACAGAACAATTTCACCAAAGAGATAGAAGGCATAAAAAAAAAGAACCAAATGGCAATTATATAACTAGAAAATACAATAACCAAAAGAAAAACTCACTGAATAAGTTCAGTATCGGAATGAATGTGGCAGAAGAATCAATGAATTTGAAGACAGGACAACAGAAAATACCCAATTTGAACACCAGAAAGAAAATCTACTGACAAACAGATTGAACAGTCTTAGGAACCTGTGGAACAATGGCAAATGAGCTACCATTCGTGCCCCTGATGCCTCAGGACAGGAGGGGCACAAGCTGGAAGGGCATTTGAGAAAACCATGGCTGGAAACCTCCCGGATCTAGTGAAAGACACTGCCTGCAGATTCAAGAAGCTGAGAAAATCCCAAACAGGATAACCCCCCAAAAATCTACCCCAAGACACATCATGATTAGACCTGTAACGACTAAAGACAAAGACCAACTTCTGAAAGCAGAAGAGAAATGTTGCATTTCTTACGGGACCACCAAGACCAATTACAGCCAGTTTCTCATCTGAAACTATGGACTGGCACACAATTATTCAAAGAATGAAAGAAACAAACTGTTGACTGTGCATGCTATTTTTAGTGAAAATACTCTTCAGGAATGAGGGCAAAATAAAGCTCTCACAGGAAAATACAAAGAGAATTTGCCATTAGAAGACCCACCCTTAAAGAATGGCTAGAGACAGCTTCCCAGACACAAAACAAATGATAGCACACAGAGGCCTGGAACTTCTGAAAGGAAATTAGAACAAAGAATGGGCAGAAATCAGAGTATTATGCACTATCTTTCTCTCCATGAGTCCAAATCACATTTGATGGCTGATGAAAAAAATGTAACCCATTTACAGAGGGAAGATATGAGGACACAGAAAGAAGACAGCTGTCCACAGGTCAGGAGAGAAAGCTCAAGAGAAACCAACCTAGCCTCCACAACCATGAGAGGATCATTTCTATCGTTTAAGAAAAAAAATCCACACACATCTGGTATCTGATGGTCAATGTATACAGAAAACAAATTCAAGATACTTCTATTTTAAAAGTAGGACAGGCAAAGGGCCCTAAATTGAAGGAAGGTTCCTATACTCCTATCAAAGTAGACTTCAGAACTTACATGTATTTTGTAGTATCTAGAACTACTGCTAACAAAGTATACAAAGAGTATATTCAAAAACTGTAAATAAATCAAAATGGAGTTTTACAGACTGTTCAAGAAATCTGCCAGAAAGCCAGATAAGAAAAATAGAGCAATGAGGAACAAAAATACAAATATTACAATGGCATACTTCACCCCTACATATCAATAATTTAAATGTAAATAGTCTAAATACATCAATTTAAAGGTGACTGGTAGAATGAATTTAAAACCATACAACCCAACTCCAAAAATGCAGAGCACCTGGCTAAAGAGGCTGCAGCGGGGCTTCCATAGAGTGGGGCCTGCCCAGAACAGAGACCCCCCACGGCCACCCCTCCAACTCAGGGAAAGAGGAACGCATGGGCTCACAGCTCCCTTCGCTCTGTCCTGTTCACAGGAGAATCCTAATGCAAATGACAGACGCACACCAGCAGAGGCGTAGAAGGTGGGTAAAATCTTCAGTATGTCCGTGTCCAGGGGTAAGTCTGCTCTGTGGAACTGAACCATAAGAGTGTGGCTGCAGGTCCCTGTGACTGTCACACTAAGAGTTTGGGAAGTTCCCTGTGATTCTTCCAACTGGAAAATTCTGTCTTTAGCTCAGCAACCCTGGGACAAGAGGAGTCAGCAACCACCCTATACAGGTCATGGTGTTCACTGAGGGTAGCTGGCAGCCAGAGATCACCGTGCTCTGCCTCAAGCACATGAGCTATTATTTAGATATTAGAGGCATGTTCCTAGTCCAGAACTAAGGTGAGAGTGTAGCATTTCAGGGTCACTGAAGATTCATGACAGCAAGCAGGTGTCTGTTGTTTTCTTTTCTAGAAACTGAAGAACACAAGTGGCTTCTAAAAAATAGGATACTGTAAACACCTTCCCTTGTTAATGGTTTTGTTAGAAAGAAAAGAAACACCGGTGTATCCTCAAAGGTTTTTCAGTTTTGATAATTTAAAAATAGTAAGTTAATCTGAACTTTAGAGCAGGCTTCTATTATATCCCATAGAAATCTCCCACAGGTATACAAATGCCTAAAAAGATTTTTACTGAATTTGGTATACTATTAAATTTTTTATGATTCTTTCCCCCCAAAGCATCTACTTTTTTCAAATATACAAATCAGCCTAGTTTTCTGTACATTAGGGGGCACAGTCACTAGAGAAACAAAAAAGCAGATTTGTTTGGAAAGTTGATTCTGGGAAATGACCTACGAGACCCTGGGCAAATACATTCCTCTGAACCTGTCTTCTTGCCTGCAAAATGGGGCACATAAAGATGCTTATGCCCAGAAGACCAGAAATACCACACTGAAGCAGCCTGAAGATGGCTCCGAAAACTGGGAAGCACAGCACAGATGCCAAGGCTGCCGTCTATGCGGCTGTCGGGGCCTCTAGCAACTCAAGTGTCTCCACCTTACACACTTGCTGGTCTGACCAGGGAAGAACCCAGGATCTTATTCTCCTTGGTCTTGTACACTCTCAAATTAACTTGATTTTCAAAAAGCTACAGAGGACTTCCAAAAACACCCTGATAACTAATTCTATGTCTTTTAGTGACCCTTTTCTACACGCAGCTGACTCATTCTTTGGAAGAATGCTCTGGGCTGTGTAACTCACGCAGGTGTGGGAGTCTATGTCGATCTTGTCCTGGCGCCATGCTATCTGAGCTCAGGTCCTGTCTGGTGTTTGTCGTAACTAAACTTAGGAAGCAAGATTTCTTCTTGACTCTTCTTTCCACATCAAGTGGAAAATTCATGTAGAAACTCCAACTTCCTAAATTCTTGTCATCAATTTCACATGAAAGCAACTTGCTGATTCTGACAGAGGCGGTAACCAAAGCCCTGAAGTACTGAACAGCCCACTCAACACACTTTCAACAGTTTTGGGATGCTGACAATTATTTGTTTTCACATTTTAAAAAGGATTTTCAGAAATTAATGAGAAACAATGTGGTTTTAGGGGAGTGGTGAACTACAGACCAACCCCATGGGGTTGGGGACTTGGTTTTGCTCACATGGCATTCTTTTTCTTTCATTCATTTCATTCAGCTTTAAAGGCTGGCCAGACAAGCTGCCTGCCACTCATGTTCACATCACCACCTGCAAAGTGTACGAGCAGGCACAGCATGGAATTTGTAGAAACACAGGGCTGAGCAGAAATAGAAGGACCACACTATCTGGTCACCTGTCTATGCAAGAAGCCTCTACAGCACCGTGCATCTGCAGAACATCCCCAGGGAGGGACCAAAACCGGCTTTTCAAGGGTGTCCATGTCACTTCTCTCTTGTATGACAGCTGTGTCTCTGAAGACAGTCTCATGATCTCCCAAGTTCTCTCTGAGCCAGCCCCTCCCCCAGCTTGTCCAGCACCTTCCACCAAATGAACTGAGGCCACTCAGTCCCCTCCCATCTGCTCTGAGATAGTGGAGGACATCCCAGGTGTGCTCTGACCTGCTGGGCAGACAGGCGAGCAGACCTCTCACCTGCCATCCCAGCAACTGCATCCTGAGCAATGGAGGCAATGTTTACATGATGTTCAGGTGTCTGGGGCATGAAACAGATTTTACTGGAGAAGAAAACCCTTACTCAGGCCATACTGCTAAGGAGAGAAGGCTTATTTCCAGACCCAATTGGACTTTCCAGTAATTCCCTCCAAACTATACTCTGTTGTTCCGACTCCAGTTTTCCAAGCCCCTCCACACGCTAACTCCTACCATTCAGTACATTTCTTTAACACCCCATTAACTCTGAGGCTCCATCCCCACCTTACAAGTGAGAGTACTAGAATATCGTGGGGTGGGAGAGCCAGAAGTTAACCCGGTCTGGACACCAAGGCAGGAAAGGAGACAAGATGAGCACTCCTTTCAGCACACGTGGCCTCACGTCAAAGGGGCAGAGAGTGCCCCGTGAGAACCTGTCTCCACAAACTTGGGCCTGTCCAACTGCAGAAGTGCCCCAGGAACTGTTCAGACCCTGAGGCAAGGTGCCTGGAAGAAGACCGCAGGGATTTGAGTCTTCATGTGCCCTGATATGCAGAGCGCGTAGGAACACCCTGTAAAGGTGCCCCCTGAACCCTCCTCAGACTCCCACCAGACTCAGCTCTCACTTCTTCCTCTTACTCTGGTTCCCAGCTGGTGGCATCTCCTTTACTGAGAGTCTCCCCTTGAAGGCCAGGTCCACACCTGATGTATCTTCTCAGCCCTACTGGCCAGGGAAGCACGAGGTCCTAAGCGACTGCTGGTAGATAAAAGAGAGGGCAGAGAACACCAGCAGAACCGCAGAGGGGTTCAGAATCACAGAGCATGCGATGGCCCTGAACACTGGACGGTGCCCACCTCCTCCCTCCTTCCCCTCCGGTCTCCCTTCTCCCAGCTTAAGGGACTATACTACTGGGGATTAAGTGACAGCTGACCCCACCAGGGTGCCAACTGACAATGGCTCCAGGCAGGCAGGCTCCAGGAGGGCTGAACAAGGGACACGTTCGTTTCTTTCGGAGTATTCCAGAGTAACTCCCTGCAAATATGTTTGATTGAAGCCCTGTTCCCGGGTCTCGCCGGGGCTGATTTTGCCTGTGTATTCAGACCCAACAATACACACCCTACTTAAAGTTCAAGGTTGGAATGAGGTCGGTATCATTCCAGAACCAGAGCAATTCATTCACTTGCATATTTATCTTCAGGTGTAATAAAGCAGGTTTATTTTTAAAGGAACTTACAGGCTCTTGGGCAAGGCTCTGCGTTGCCTCTGAATACTGGCACACACTCAGGCATTTCCTTCTTTTAGAGCAACTGTACTCTTCACTTGGGTTTACAAAAATCCTGGGGGAAACAGTGCTGCCTTGGCGGCAGGGGCAGTGGGGAGAGACACCAGGCGGCCACGAGTTTGAACTGTCAGCCCACGCCTGACTGATCCCACAAGCAGGAAGGGCCCAGGGCGTTAGTTGGCATGAAGGAGCCGCCCCCAGGTTAACTTTTCTGTTGGTGGTTAACCAAGAATTCCCTGTATAAGAAAGTACACAACAGTTTTTTTCCAAAGTTTTGAAGTTCTCTAATCTGTATACTGTGTCATGGTAAAGCTGAAAGGTGAGGTTCAATTTAAATTAACGCTGTCTTCATTTTACAGCTATTAATTATTTTTGCCTTTTTGAAATTTAAGGCATCTAAGAGCTGTCCCATAGAAAGTTCAATTTGAGTTTGAAACTGAGTCTAATTTAATAAAATTCAGTGCAGACTTGTGCCAGAAACAAAGGGCTGCCTTGCAGTTTAGACACGTGCCTATTTCTCTCCAAGAAACGTTTCAGTAAGATTCAGTCATACATGCTAATAGCTTTGCTTCAAAAACATTTTAAGATTGTATACTTATTCTATCAAAGAATCAGTCTTTTGTAAAACAAAAATGAAAATGAACTGTGTTTAAGACTTAGAGGGAAATCTCAATCATGCAATCTGATGTTCTTTTAGGAAAAAAAAAAGAATAACCCTGAGGGATTCTGGAGTCTTTCCCTTCTACAACTTTCCCAAACGTTGCCCTCCCCACCCTGTCGATGGTTTTTGAGCTTGGAAAGACTCAGAATAATAAATTAACATGAAAAAGCAGGATAGAAGTGCTAGAAGTTCCTACCACGGAGTACTTTTATAAAATGGTACTAGTATTCTTTTCAGTATATGGATACAAAAAAAATAACCAACGTCTATTAAGAAAATACCCCTAAAGCCAGCAGAATCCAGCCCAGCAAGCTACTATGATAAAACGATCTGGCCGCCTCAGCTTTTTACCTCCCCGCTCCCAAGCCTTTGAAATTTGCTGTAACAAGATCTGACCTGTAAGAATTCTGCAAAGAACTTCTGCCAACTTGCTTCAAAGAATAACAGAAAAAATTACAGAAATGCAACAATTTAGCTTGCTGATACAAGTTTGATTTTAATCACTTGAAGTAGAACAATGTTTTGATCTCAGGCTAATGACCATGGGCTAATCTTGAGAACGGCGGAGAGGCAGTTTTGCTTTGCATGTAGAGAACCAACGGGTGCTATGCCTCTGTCTATTTTGGTCTCGGTCAGTATACTTTACTTTCTGATAGCACCTATTTCATAAGCAATCATTAAATCAACGCTTGATTTTGCTTCATTACCCATAAACATCTGCAAATTCAATTCCTCTTGTTTCTACCTTAAACTCTCTGTAGAGGTACATGCAGACCTTGGACACCTTAAATTCATACATTCTAAAATAATCACTTACTGGTACAGAAGTCAATAGCCCTGTGATTCACATCAAGTTAATTTCAACACTGTCTGCACCATTTGTTTTTGTTGGTTTTGCTTGTTTGTGTTGGGGTTTTTTTGCACTGATCTTCGAGTTGTGTTCAGATTTCACACTGTTCATTCTTTGGTAATGCTTACAGCTAGCAGAGCTAGATGTTTATTGTGCTAAAGGAAACTGCCAGATATTAGTATCAACTCCTCATCTATGGGGATAGGAAAGAAGCCTCCTTAAGAATGTGGTCACCAGGACAGGAGTGTCCTCTATCAGTTAGTCTTTAGGTGAATTAGTAGCTGGGTACTTTCAAGTCTCTGGTGAGTTTAAACTAACCTGCAGAAGAAACAGTGGCACAAGAGCAGATCACAGAAGATTCCAAGCTCAAGAGTATGGGGAACATGGCTTTGAGCACCACTGTATGTACACCCCCAGCTCCCAGTGCAGTGCTGACAAAGGTAAGTGCCCAATGTGTGTTAGCTACTATAGTAGAGCAGGCACTTCCCAAGTACTTCCTGAATGCGAAGTGGGTTATAAACAACAGACTGGGTGGGGAAGACAGTGGCAAGGCCTGAGTAATGGGTAAGTTGCTGTTGTCTGGAATATCCTCCTTCTGTGCTAGGCAAAGCCCCAACTGCATGACTGAGAACACCCAGTAGGACAAACGCTGTGTGAGCTCATTTTTACAATATATAGACAATATGATTGTGCAATGCATTTTACAAGGCCAGTGTCACATCAGCCATTCTGTATTTTAGTTTTTGTTGCAATGATGCCAGCTACCAGCTCCTTACTTCCAGCAAGTGGATATCTCCATCGATTTCCAGTGTGTCGATACTGCTAAGCTCTTTAAATCTGTGTTTGTACTCCAGGCAGTGAACACCATTTACCGCGACCTTGAATTCTTTAACATCACAATAAATGATCATCTGAAAGGAAAGGACACACACATTAGTGCTTCCCCTTGTTTAAAAACTGTTATCGTATACTAAGAATGTAAAATAAATAATTTGCCTTGCTCTATACACATAGAGAATTCTCACAGCCTGCTGCTGCTGACTTCCCTTCTGTGACTGCTAAACCCTCATCTCACTTAAGAGTTCTGGAGATGGCACCTTCTGCCTTGTCCCACCTGGGAAAGGGACTATCCCAGCGCCTGGTGAGCCTACCTTTCACACACATTCCCTCACCTGTAGCCTTCGCTTACTCCTTGCTCCATGCCAAGTTGAAAGTTGCCCCTCCTCACCAATGCTTCAGCCCTCTAATGAAGTAGGAAAACTGCTGGTATTTTGTTCTTATTTTCCCATCACCTCACCCACCTGTCCACTGGCAATCATCAGCTTGCTCTCTGTAAGTCCTTTTGGTTTAGTTTATTCATTTGTTTTATTATATTCCACATATAAGTGAAATCATATAATACTTGTCTTTTTCTGTGTGAGACATTTCACTTAGGCCCATTCATGCAGTTGCAAATGGCAAGATTTCGTTTTCTGTTGCTGAGTAATACTCCATTGTATAGAGGTTGCTTCCCTATCTTGGCATTACTAGTCACACTGCAGTGAATGTAGTATGACTATAATTTTTTGAATTAGTGACTTTGCTGGAAATCTGGATTGTATAGAAGTTCTATTTTTAATTTTTTGAGGAATCTACATATTGTTGTCCATAATGGCTGCACCAATTTAAAATGTGACTAATAGTGAAGAGGGTTCCCTTGTTGTTTATTTATTGATGCTAGCCATTCTGACAGGTGTCAGGTGGTATGTCATCGTGGTTTTAATTTGTGTTCCTCTGATGATTAGTGAAGTTGAGCATCTTTTCACACATCTGGTGGCCATCTCTGTCTATTTAGATGCTGTGATCATTTTTTCATTAGGTTTTGTTTCTTTGGTGCTGAGTTGTCTGAGTTCTTCATAAATTTTGGATATTAACCTTTTTAAATAATATATTTTATTGGCTCTGGCTGGCGTAGCTCAGTGGATTGAGCGTGGGTGGGCCTGCGAACCAGAGTATCGCAGTTTGATTCCCAGTCAGGGCACATGCCTGGGTTGCAGGCCAGTTCCCAGCAGGGGACGCATGAGAGGCAACCATACACTGATATTTCTCTCCTACTCTTTCTCCTTCCCTTCCCCTCTCTCGAAAAATAAATAAAATAAAATAAAATATTTTATTGATTATGCCATTACGGTTGACCCATTTTCCTTCCTTCATTTCCCTCCACCCTGCACACCTCCTCCCACCCACATTTCCCCCCTTTAGTTCATGTCTATGTGTCATTAAATTCGTTAGCTTCTACATTTCCCACACTATTCTTGTCCTCCACATCTATTTTCTACATACCATCTGTGCTACTTATTCTTTGTACCTTCTCCCCCCCTCCTCCTCTCACTCCCCTGTTGCTAACCCTCCATGTGATCTCCATTTCTGTGGCTTCGCTCCTGTTCTGTCCTCTTAAGTTTGCTTTTGTTTTAGGTGTGGTTGTTAATAACTGTGAGTTTGTTGTCCTTTCACTGTTCATGTTTCTTTAACTTCTTTTTCTTAGATAAGTCCCTTTAACATTTCATATAATAAGGGCTTGGTGATGATGAACTCCTTGAATCTGACCTTATCTGAGAAGTGCTTTATCTGCCCTTCCATTCCAAATGAAAGCTTTGCTGGATAGAGCAATCTTGGATGTAGGTCTTTGGATTTCATGACTCGGAATACTTCTTTCCAGCCCCTTCTTGCCTGTAAGGTCTCTTTTGAGAAATCAGCTGACAGACTGATGGGAACTTCTTTATAGGTGACTGTCCCCTTATCTCTTGCTGCTGCTTCTAGAATTCTCTCCTTCATTTTAATCTTGGCTAATGTAATTATGATGTGCCTTGGTGTGTTCCTCCTTGGGCCCACCTTCTATGGGACTCTCTGAACTTGACTTCCTGGAAGTCTATTTCCTTTGCCAGATTGCAGAAGTTCTCCTTCATTATTTGCCCAAATAAGTTTTCCACTTGTTGCTCTTCCTCTTCCCCTTCTGGTACCTGTATAATTCAGATGTTGGAACTTTTAAAGATGTCCTGGAGGTTCCTAAACCTCTCATTTTTTTGAATTCTTGTTTCTTCATTCTTTTCTGTTTGGTTGTTTCTTTCTGCCTTCTGGTCCACTTCACTGATTTGAGTCCATTTTCTTTCCATCACTATTGGCTCCCTGTGCATATTCCTTCATTTCATTTAGTGTAGCCTTCATTTTTTCATCTAATTTGTGACCAAAATCAACCAGTTCTATGAGTATCCTGCTCACCAGTGTTTTGAACTGTGCATCTAATAGGTTGGCTATCTCTTGGTTGCTTAAAAGTATTGGCTCTGGGGCTTTGGTTTATTCTTCTGTTTGAGCCATATGTTTTGGTCAGGCCACACCTGTTACCTATAAGGGGCAGAGCCTTAGGTGTTTACCAGGGCAGGGCAACCCAGTTGCTGGGTCGTGACTCTATGTGAGGGCAGGGTCAGAGAGGGAACAATGGCACTTGTTTCGCTCTCTCTAGGATTTCAGTCCCTTCTGCTACTTCCCACAAGCAAATTGGGCCCTTCTGGTGCTGGTTCCTGAGTGGGTGGGCGTGAGTACATTCTAGGACCCTGTGAGTCTCTCCAGCGAATTCTCCTGTGAGGCTGGGAGTCTCTCCTGGCACCTTTTCAATTGGTGCTTTTAGGCTTTATTTCCTGTTGCTGGAATACATGCTGGATTTTGTGGTTCCCTGTTGCTTTGTGTGCCAGGTAGTCTTGGAAACTGGTTGGAGCTGGGCAGATGCTTAACAAACGGCACTGAATTGTCAGAATGGAATGGCTCTCAGCAGGAAGGCCAGGTGTGTCTGCTAACACCCTGATGTGCTTCTTTCCTTTGGAGGCAAAAGGCTCCAGGCAATGTAGCTGGTGCAGCGCTCCTGTAGGCGGGCCAAAGCACAGCTCTACTGCTGTGGAGGGCGCACAAACACAGGGGCTCACCAGCTTCTCTAGCCAGGAGAGTTCCCACAGCTCCTAGATTGTTCTTGTGGTTTTCTAGCCTTCTCTAATTGGTTTCTTTTTCTCCTTTGTTGGTCAGAAGCTGTTCAATCAGCCCTCAATTGTCTCTCAGGAGTAACTGCTCTTATATATTTGTGTTTGCTCATGGAAGGGGGTAGGTTCAGCATTGTCCTGTGCTGCCACCACCTTGGACCTCTGAAAACTGCTGATATTCGACCCTCATTAATGGAGGAGGGGATTCTACCTCAAAGGCTGGGAACCAAGGGACTAGGATCCTGACTTTTCTGCCTCACATTCTAGGATCTTGGACTAATTTGATGAAAAATTTCAGCAGTTTATGGCAATTGCTGGAAATGCGCCGCTGCTTGGTGGTCCTGATTTCTATCCCATCTGGGCACATCCTGGCCTCCATCTATTTCTCAAAACCTCTTCAAAGCTCAATAGTCTATGATGCTATGGTGTAATTAACATTCTGGCAGAGGTTCAGTTCAGATTCATCACTGGTGTTAGCCCTTCAGAGATCTTTGCCTAAAACTCAAAACAGTAAAAGCACGAAAGGAACCACTATCCTTTTAGATCACTTTTACACCTAAACCTCACGTTTCTGATATCACATCCTGGTGCCAGCCCGGCCCCCTGCTTCTGCCAGGTGTTTCCTTCCTGCCCTGAAGAGGCCCGTCTGGTGAGCCTGCACAGCGGCCCCTGGCCCCTGCCTGCATCCGGGCTGTGGAAAGCCAGAGAGGAGCAGCACAGCCTTGTTGCCAACCTGCCCTCCCACACAGGCCGGGCTGACGCACAGAATCTTTATCTGCAAAGAAGCAAACTGCGTGTGTTTCTTCTGGTAGAAACAGTTGCTGGGAAATTCCACAAATACTAGACTAGAGCTGACAGAAATGAAGGCTCTGAGGGCACAGACAATGGGGAAAAATATCTGTAACAATGGTGGAAACCTCAGTTTCAGTCAGGGGGAAGGCACACCTTTGGGAAGGTGCAGTTAACAACATTTCAGGAGACCAAAGAACACAGCCTCGTGCGCTCAGAAGGGAACCCAAGTGGGTCTTGGATGTAGTGGGAAAGAGTCTGCTGTGTCAGAGCAAGCGCAGAGTCAATGCGTGGCAAACATGCACGAGGAATGGCACACGCCTGGGCAAACATACTGTCACAACACAGAAGAAAGTATGTAGCCCGGAAAAATACATGGAACCACAAAATGCCCCACAACCATCTGATGGTACAGTACAGCTCCTGAGAGTATAAAATTGATCAAAAGAGCTCATGGGCAGAATTACAAAAGAAAGGTATTTTGGTAAGTAAATGTGAAGTCAAAGTAATGGCACAATGGAAAGATTTGAGGATTTTTTTAATAGATCAGTATTTTTTAAAGATTTTATTTATCTTTAGAGGGGAAGGGAAGGAGAGAGGGAGAGAAATATCAATGTATGGTTGCCTCTCATGAGTCCCCTGCTAGGAACTGGCCTGCAACCCAGGCATGTGCTCTGACTGGGAATCGAACTGCAATCCTTTGGTTCGCAGGCCCCCACTCAATCCACTGAGCTACACCAGCCAAGGCAGATTTGAGGATTTTGATGAAAATACATTAAAAGCACAAATTTAAAGCAACTGGAAAAAATCTATCACTACAGAAAATTGACAAAAACAATCCAACACAAGGACAACTATGTCTGAAGTAGAACACTAACCAAAAGACATGATTATTTGAAAGAATTTATTATCACTGTCCTTTTATATTTTATTACAGTAGTTCAAAACCTGGGGGCTCAAATAGGTCAAAAAACAAGTTATGTCACTAGTTTCCTATCACCAGCCCTCTCTCCTGCCAAGTCAACGAATCCCACGCTGCCCTTCTCTCCTCCAGTGACTTGTTCAAATCATCCCCTAAATCTGGAAAACCCAACTTGACCTTCAACCTTCCATATCCTTCTCAATTTCAAACTTCTATAATTAGCTCACACCTGTTTTTCCACATATATTGCATTAGACTGGAACTAAGGAATAAATATTAATGTCAAATTGCCATCTTCTATTCAGCCCTGATGTTTATGCTTTTAAAAATTAGTTTCGATAATTCCTCAAAAACTCAAATGGTCCAGAGCCTAAGACTTTTTAAGATGTAAAAACATGGCCTAAATCAATGAACCTAAAATGCCATGTGAGGCAGTGAGTCATCTATGTAATGGGTGAATCTAGCCAACCACTCAGCATCCACGTGTTCAACATTCCAGACGTATTTTGGGAAAGTTGTGCTTTTGTAATATTCACATACTCGAGTACTCAAGACTATCTGTCTCCAAGTTCCAATGGCCTGAAGTAGCTTTTCTTAAACGCACACGAACAGGACCAAGTCCTTGGATGAAAGGACTGCCACCTACGGCTGTGGATAACCAGCATGGACGGCAGCAGTGTCGGCAGCGTGAGGCTTCCCATATCCTCACACTCACTGGGTATCAAACATATCACTCCAGTTGAGACAAGGCTCCTGTTAAAATTCCTATTAAACAATAGGGGGCTACACAGTCGTTTTGTCTGTAACAGCAAATATCAAGTAATTCCAGGGCAAATAATGTGGTCCTCTACTGGCTCTGCCATTTGCACAATGTGATAAAGGAGGCATTCAAAATACAATTGGAATAAGTAAACAAAGCACAAACACACACGCAAAATCTCTACAGGATTTGCATGGACCATTTATCGTACCCTTGCTCCCAGGATGATTTTTCCTATCCCATTCTCAAAAAATACAATCTTACCTCAAAGTACATCCCAGTGCTAAAGGGAAAACAGGTAATATTTCTCTCTTCCTCTCCCCAGGACTCCTGAAGAAAAGAATTTCTTACAAAAGCTTTAATATTCAGGCGTGGGTTCAAGTGGAGAGCGATATCCTTTGATTTTCCTGATAGTAGGTCAACATTGAAGCTTGTAAGAGAAAAAGAAAAACATGCAAACAGTAAAGAGTAGTGCACTTTCTGAAATTTTAACAATCAGAACTGAACTCTGATTACAACACAGAAAATGTAAGTATGCATATGCACAGAGGAACACCGAAAAATGAAACTTTCAATTCCAAGTTATCACTTCATAAATAGAAGTATGTGATTTGCAAAATAAAAATTTTAAGAAACTGAAATCAATGTAGAAGGTACAAGTCTGGTTGGGGGAAAACTGAAAGGTTAGAAAAATAAACCAAGTGACCTCTTCAGGCTGCAGGAGTGTGAGGGCCTTTTGAGAAGGGATTCTCTTCTAACATTTACATGTGTAAATGTAAATGTTAGAAGAGAATGCCCTTGGAAGTCACTTCTTTCTATGAAGCACCTCTAATTCCACGCTTTCAGAAGTCAGACCATCTCTGGAGATGTATTTTAAAGCAGAAATGTTATAAATCACATGACAAGAGGAGCCCTAACAAAAGTTACGGGAACTCACAGGGCTGCCCTGAAGTTCTACATGGCAAGAAGGGACCTCGTGGGCAAAAATGCCACTCTTCGTCTTGGCTCATAAAGCCTGGGTCACAACATTAGAACTTCGTCCTGGTTCTGCCACCAAGTAGTTATTAGCAGTCTGACTTCCTTTTGCATTAATATTCTCCCCTTTCAGATGATGATTATGACGCTGGCCCTACTCTATGACGCTGGCCCTACACAGGCAAGAATTCACAGTTACTGTGAACTCAGTGACACCAACCTTTTGGCTTTTGCATTCACTTCTCCTTTAATGACGACAGTCCGCCCGGGGCCCATGGAGCAGTTCAATCTTGCCACGAATGGCAGAGTCTGAAAAGAAAGCAAAGCTGGCCCTCGGAAGCATGCAGAATGAGACCTTGTGGGAAAGCTGTCCAAACACGTGACTCTGAACCCCATGAAGGGACAGTTTGTGTCTGCCTTGGTCCGAGATGGGTCCCCAGGAGTAAAAACTGTGCCTGGCTCACAGCAAGCAGTGAAATGAGTGGATGTGGAGTGGGACCTCATACCCTTCACGTGAGTGAAACTCACTCTAGAAAGACCTGTGATTGGGGGCTGAAGTGCTGTTCCTACTCTGCCTGAAGGGAAGGAGTTAGGAAAATACACATTCGTGGCTCTTACACAAAGCCCAGACAACTGATAACTGTCCAGGGACAGGAAGAAAATGAGAGGCAGTGCTGTGCGCTTCTACTGAGGGTAGAGGTGAAATTTACCAGCAAATTAAACTTGTCATATAGAATTAAGAAAATTTGGGGCTCCGCAAACCTTTGACAAAGAGTTGATAGGTAGTATTTTGGTGCAAGTCAAAGTGAGATTGGCAGTCGAATCTCTGCTCTTGGTGCAGACAGTTCTGGGTACGATTTTACCAGTGTCTCCTCTATTACTAGGCTGCGGGGAAACAGTTCTGCAGTAAGGCACAGAAGGAATGAAGCTGTCTTCCAACATTTAAACCATTCACTTCCTGGGCCAGTTTATAAAATGTTCTACATATTATAATGCACGTAAAAATACTTACAAATTGTGACACACCAGCATTTTGTGCCTGTTAGAAGAGAAAGACAGATTGAGGGTGTCTGAAAGGGAAGAGTTGTATGTTATAACTGGACTTACTGGCTGTACTGAGCCAGGCCACAGCTGGGGAGTCTGCGCCTGCTCTGCCCTGGCGGTGACCGGGGCACCAGAGCCCCACGATGGCACCGTGAGGAGTCGCTGAGGGCTACTCGGGCTGCAAGTGCGGTCTGAGCCCCATCTCCCCCACTGTACGCTAATCATTTTTCAGAGGAGCTTCAAACACATTTTACTTGCTCTTTCCAGGGTGCTTCCCAAATGCTGAGATTATATTCTTATGAGGTACAATGTGCTGCACTCAGTAAGGCCTCACCTGTTCCATTTACAGCGGCAAAAACTCAATGTTTCCGCTGGACTGTTTCCCAAAGGGGAGGAGAGACTGTGGAGGCTCCCTTCCCAATGCGCTGACGGGGTTCAGCACCTGGCATCAGTGCTACCTCCCCTGGGGAGAGCTCTTTCTGCACCGACTGGGAGGCGCTGGGCAGGCACGCTGCAGCTTAAGTACCAGAAAACCCTATGGTGCCTGGCAGCGCCGAAGTGGCCTCAATTTTCAAATGCTTACTTACAGCCTACTACTCTTAAAACTAATTTCTCATACCAAAAACGTAATTATAAAAAACTCGGCCTGCCTGCCACCTGAGTGATATGGCAACTAAATGAACATTTTTAAACTGGTGGTTCATAAAAAGACCAAATATTTACATTTTCTGGACGTATCTCTGTCAGTTCCAGGGTTGGTGCTGGGCTACTTCTTGAATCCTGAGGAAAAGATGAGATTAATTTTAACATCCATCAGAATTCCCTTAGCCCTGGCTGGTGTAGCTCAGTGGACTGAGCGCAGGCCTGTGAACCAAAGTGTCGCCGGTTCGATTCCTAGTCAGGGCACATGCCTGGGTTCCAGGCCAGGACCCCAGAATTCCCAATATAACCTGCTTCACATACCAAAAAGAATGATAAATGGTGCTAAACATGAAAGTATGCTTGAAAATCATGATCCAAAATAGCACTTACCATATTTCATTAAAGGGACTAGGAACTAACATCAAGAAGAATGTGAGCAAATACGAACAGCTCTTGAGAGTGCAAACTATTTTAATCTTTTTGGAGGGCAAGTCAGTGGTATCAATCACAAGTTAAAATGCAGTCACCCCCTGGCTCAGACATTCCACCTCTAGGTGCTCCTGTGTCAAGGACACAACCCCCACCTGGCTAAGGGTTGTTGTTGTTGTTCTGTTTGGGATTCTTTTAAGTATATCTTACTGATTACGCTATTACAATTGTCCCATTTCTTCTCCCCTCTATCCGCCCCCCACTTTGCATACCCTTGCCACCAGATTTCCTCCTCCCATCCCCCATTAGTTCATGTCCATGGGTCATACACATCAGTTCTTAGGTTTCTCTACTTCCTATACTATTCTTAACCTCCCCTTGTCTATTTTGTACCTACCATTTATGCTTCTCATTCCCTGTACCTTTTCCTCCATTCTCTCCCCTCCCACTCCCTGCTGATAACCCTCCATGTGATCTCCATTTCTGTGATTCTGTTCTTCTTCTAGTTGTTTGCTTAGTTTGGTTTTGTTTGTTTTAGGTTCCGTTGATAGTTGTGAGTTTGTTGTCATTGTACTATTCATATTTTTTATCATCTTTTTTCCTTAGATAAGTCCCTTTAACATTTCATATAATAAGGGCTTGGTGATGATTAACTCCCTTAACTTGACCTTCTCTAGGAAGCACTTTATCTGCCCTTCCATTCTAAATGCTAGCTTTGCTGGAGAGAGTAATCTTAGATATAGGTCCTTGCCTTTCATGACTTGGAATACTTCTTTCCAGCCCCTTCTTACCTATAAGGTTTCTTTTGAGAAATCAGTTGAAAGTCTAATGGGAACTCCTTTGTTGGTAACTGTCTCCTTTTCTCTTGCTACTTTTAAGACTCTCTCCTTCTCTTTAATCTTGGGTAATTTAATTATTATGTGGCTTGGTGTGTTCATCCTTGGGTCCAATTTCTTTGGGACTTTCTGAGCTTCCTAGACTTCCTAAAAGTCTATTTCTTATAGCATATTAGGAAAGTTCTTCTTCATTATTTTTTCAAATAAGTTTTCCATTTCTTGCTCTTCCTCTTTTCCTTCTGTCACATCTGTGATTTGGATGTGGGAACATTTAAAGTTATCCCAGAGGTTCCTAAGCCTCTCCTCATATTTTTGAATTCTTGTTTCTTTATTCTGTCCCTGTTGAATGTTTATTCCTTCCTTCTGCTCCAAATCGTTGATTTGAGTCCTGGTTTCCCACCCTTTATTGTTGGTTACCTGTAAATTTTTCTCTATTTCACTTTACTTTGCATAGCCTTCCCTTCTTCCTCTATTCTGTGTCCATACTCAATCATTCCTGTGAGCATCCTGATTACCTGTGTTTTGAACTTTGTATTGGATAGGTTGTCTATCTCTTCATTGCTTAGTTCTCTTTCTGGCTGGACTTTTGATCTGTTCTTTCATTTGGGCCCCGTTTCTTTGTCTCAGCACACCTGTTACATAGCAAGGGGCAGAGCCTTAGGTACTTGCCAGGGCAGAGCAACCCACTTTGCTGCACTGTGGTGCTATATGTGGGGGAAGGGTCATAGAGGGCACAATGCCACTTGCTCAGCTCTCGCCCCACTTTCAGTCACTTCCCCTGCTACCCACAAGCAAACTGAGCCCTTCTGGTGTTGATTCCCGGTGGGTGGGGCTAGTGTACGTTCTAGGACCCCGTGGGTCTCTCCAACAAACTCCCCTCTGAGACTGGCAGTTTTTCCTGCCACCACAACCCCCACAATTTTTAGAGCAAGAGGTTGTGAGGCTTTAGTTTCCCACACTGAAACCCTGGGTTGCATGGTCTGTCTCACTCCCCAATTGTTCCACCAGCTTATTAGCACATGAACATACGTTCGCCCAGTCCACCAGCTGCCACTTTGCCTGCCCAGTCCACCACCTTGCCACACATCCTCTCTCTCCTGACTGCCCATCTCTGCCCCTGCTACCAGTCTGGATGAATGTTTTTTCCTAACTGCTCAGTTGTTGAACTTCCATACAGTTTGATTTTCTGGCAGTTCTGGCTGTTTTTTGCTTTTTAATTTGGTGTTGTCCATCTTTTGGCTGTGCAAGAAAGCAAAGTGTATCTACCTATACCTCCATCTTGGCCAGAAGTCTGTTTGGGATTTTTTTGCTAGAACCATATTAGACTTGAGATTCTACTGACAATACAGCCCTGGTCAATAAATAGCATCAGGCAGTCCGGATGCTGTTTATTGATGCATGAGGATGCTGAACTTGCCACCTCCCATAAGCAAACTCAAATATACACGTATATGGAGAGCAGTGATTCCTGTGAGACAACTGGGGGCAGAACAAACAGCTTCTGAACAGAAAAGAGAAAGGGACAGTGAGTAGTGAGGCTGGGAGACAACAGTGCCCTCCACAAGCTGCAGGGACTCTGGTCTAGAGGAGCCCATGAGTCCACTGTTTATGTCCCCTCCACAGTGACCACGCAACAGCTATATTCGAATGCTTTGGCCAACCTACAGGAGAACTGCAGCAAGTTCCCATCTACTAGGCCCCAAGCCTTAACCCCAAACAAAAGGAGCAAGCGGGCATGGCAGGGTGTCACACACATACCTGGCCTTCCTGCTGAGAACCACTCCAACCCAGCCAGGTGCCGATAAGCACCTAAATGGCACAAACCAGCTTCTAAAACTACCTGGCACACAAAGGCCACAGAGAAGACCTTCACTGCTATAGAAGACCACGTTCTGTACAACAAACAGATTGCAGAGAGAGGCATCTGGGGAGCCGTGAGAACTCTCTGGGACTATGTGAAGTCTCCAGGGTCAGAGGTGCCCCAGAGTGCCACTGTGTCTGTCCCCTTCCACCTCCACAGGATGGAGAGGGGCCTATCCAGGTGCTCCACCTGCAAAATCACTGCAGCTCTTTCCTAGACATGTCACCTGAGCCCCAACCTCCCTCAATAAAGGGTTGGGCGAGCAGGACCAAAGGGCATAACAGTACTCTCCTGGCCTCACTGCCTGGAGCCACTCCTGCTCCAAAGATCAGTGCCCTGACACACGGGACAGCCACCCAGCTCTGACCTGCCCAACCACCCAGGACACGCAGCCTACGTGGAGGCCACATCTACACGAGGCTGCTCTTTCAAGACTGGAAGAGGGAGGTATTTTGTCTAACTCATATAAACACGTGTGGAAAGTCAAACAAAATGAAAAGACAGAAGAATACCTCTCATATGAAGGAATAAGAAAAACCTCCAGAAAAACATCCTAAGGATATTTTCAAAGAAATAGTCATAAGAATTATCACCAGTCTTGGGAGAGGAATAGAGGGACTAAGGGAGAACTTCAACAAAGACTTAGAAACTATAATAAAGAACCAGGCATACCTGAAGAGTACAATAACTAAAATTAAAAAAAAAATTAGAAGGAACCAACAGTAGATCAGTTAATGGAGAGGAATGGATCAGCAACCTGGAAGGCAGACTAGTGGAAATCAATCGGGACAACAAAAAGAAAAAAGAATCTAAAAAAATAAGGATAGTTTAAGAGGCTTCTGGGATAACATCAACTGTTCAATCATTTGCATTGTAGGGGGGCTTCTGGAAAAAGATGGACGAGTGGACAGCAGAGAAACTTTATTTAGAGAAATAACGGCTGAACACCTGACTCACTAGATAAGGGAGCAGACATCCAGGTCCAGGAAGCACAGAAAGTTCCAAACATGGTGAACCCAAAGAGACCCACACCAAGACAGGTTATAGTTAAAATGGCAAAGGTCAAAGACAAAGACACAGCCCTGGCTGGTGTGGCTCAGTGGATTGAGTGTGGGCCTGCGAACCAAACAACCGCGGTTCGATTCCCAGTCAGGGCACATGCCTGGGTTGCAGGCCAGTTCCCAGCAGGGGACGCACGAGAGGCAACCATACATTGATATTTCTCTCCCTCTCTCCTTCCCTTCCCCTCTAAAGATAAATAAATAAAATCTTTTAAGTAAAAAAAAAAGATAAAGACACAATCTTGAAGGAAGCAAGAGGTAAACAATGAGTTCCATATAAAAGAAACCCCTAAGAGCTGATGCTAAGAGCTGATTTCTCAGCAGCAACTTTACAGACCAGAAGGGAGTGGCTGGACATCTTTAAACTGCTGAAAGAAAGGCACCTACAGCCTTTACCCAGTGAGGTTAACATTCAGGGCTGAAGGAGCAACAAAGAGCTTCCAGGACAAGCAAAAACTAAAGGACTTCATCCCCATTAAATCAGCTTTAGAAGAAATGTGTCTTCTTTTAAGCAAAAAAGAAAATGCCATAATCAGAAATGAGAAAAAAATCTCGCAGGTAAAGCCAATTATTTAATAAATAGAATGAATTAAGACATTTAAAGAGCTACTGTGAAGGTCAAGAGAAAAAAGTATCAAACTCAACTCAAACAACAACTAGGAGGAGATACACAACACAGAAAGATCTAAGACATGACATTACTAACATAATGTGTGGGCAGAGTAAAAAGATGGTCCTTACAGAATACATTAGAACATAAATGCCTATCAGATTAAAGCAGACTGCTGTAGGTATAGAATGACACACATAAACCTCATGGTAAACAAAAATGAAAACCTACAAAAGATACAAAAGAATTAAGAGAAAAGAACCAAACAAAACACTAAAGAAAAACAGCAAACCACAAAAGAAGAGACTAAGAAGGGGGAAAAAAAGAGGATAACTATAGAAACAACCATGAAACAATAAACAAAATGGCAAAAAGTAATTAACAATAATTAGTTGACATATAAATGTACTAAATGCTCCAATCAGAAGTCAAAGGGTGGTTGAATGGATTTAAAAACATGACCCATCTATAACGCCACTTACAAGAGACTCACTTTAAATTGAAAGACACACACAGGCTGAAAGTGATGGGATGGAAAAAGATATTCCAAGCAAAAAAACCCAAACAATCCAATCAAAAAATGAGTAGAAGACCTGAATAGATATTTCTCCAAAGAGGACATACAGAGGACCAGACATGTGAAAAGATGCTCAACATCACTAATCTTCAGGGAAATGCAAATTAAAACCACAATGAGATACCACCTCACACCTGTCAGAATGGCCATCATCAATAAATCCACAAATGCAAGTGCTGTCGAGGATGTGGAGAAAAGAGAACCCTGGTGTACTGTTGGTGGGATTATAAATTTGTCAGCCACCATGGAAAATAGCATGTAGAGTCTTCAAAAATTAAACATAAAGCTACCACATGCCCCAGTAATTCCAGTTCTGGGTATTTATCTGAGGAAACCCAAAACCCTAATTCAAAGAGTGATACTCACCCCAAATGTTCACTGCAGCATTAATTACAATAGCAATGATGAAGAAGCAACCTAGGTGTCTACAGACAGATGAATGGACGAAGAAAAGATAGTACACATATACAATGCAGCATTATTCAGACATAAAATAGAATGGAATCTCACCCTTTGTGACAATATGAATGGATCTAGAGGGCATTATGCTGAGTGAAGTAAGTCAGACAAAGACATATATTGTATGATTTCAGTTACATGTGTAATCTAAAAATCAAACAAATGAATAAACACTACACAACTGAAATAGACCCATAGAGAGAGCAAGCTGATAGTTGCCAAAGGGGAGGTGGGTAGGTGCATGGGAATAAAAAATAAAATAATGTTTACAAGTAGTAAAGAAAGCAAGGTTGGGTTACAGAACTAAAAACTATTTTTAAAAATAGGCCTCACAGAGAAGCAGGTCAATTTCCCAAATGACATTCACACAAAGTAAGTTCACAGAAAAAACCAGAATACTAATAGTCTGAAAGATTTACTTTCAAGAAGTGATGCACTAATGAAGGAGATATTTACTTTATCTTACGAGATGTTAGGTAAAGATACTTCCTCCCATTTCATCAGAAAACATCATTGAAGAAGGCCTGACCCTACGGAAGGATGGAAGTGCACTCACCGAGCTGAAGCTGAAGCCAACTGAGTGAATGTTCACTGTGCCATAAATGCCCAGAGTGTCTATTTTCTCTGGGCTAATCCTGTGGGCATAGAGCAGTGTATGTTTTCCATTTACAGCCACCTAGATGGACACAGAAAACAGCCCCCCCCAGAAAAGAGTTAATAAATTTCATTCATTTACCGCAACTGCAATGTTTACTTGGGTTTCATTTTATCCCTTTTCCCACAGGGCTCCACTTTACGAGTCTGACGAGATGGGGACCGAAAACATCGCGAACCAGCAGCGTTTATCTTATTTTCACTTCCTCACCTCCAGACCAATCATGCATGCATGCACACGTGTGCATGTGCATACGTGCATCTGGCCAGAAATAGGAGACATCCTGGGGTTCAGAGGCTCCTGATACCCTGGTGGACTGTGAGCCCAGGAGAGACCTGCTCTGCAAGCTTACTGCACCCCCGATGGACCACCATGTGGGCAGGCGCTCAGCCTGTATTTGCTGCACTTGCTGAGTGAATGAATGGGCAAGTCCCCCAACTTCTCTGAGACTGCTGTTTGTGAGCAGGAAAACGCTGTCACTCAAAGGGCTGCTGTTGTGAGGAGATGAGGCCACTGCTCAGTCCCAGCGCAGCCTGACACAGAGCAGGTGCCCAGCACACGCAGTTCCCTTCCCTCCCTCCCAAACACCAGGCACTGTGCTGCAGTATGTCAGGAAAACACAGGCAGAACACAGCACGGTCTTGACATTACAGGAGCTCAGAATGACAGGGGCAGACAAAACAAACACAGGAAAAAATACTCAAAGGCCAGAGAGGAAAGAGGTGATGTTCAGGGGGTTAAGGGGTGATGTTCTGGTGGGAGCAGGATCCTGGAGGCCAGGAAGGACCTGCACCAGGGAAGGGAGCATCTTCTCTTGGAGAGCAAGCAGGAGAAGAGCCACTGGGGCTGAATTCTACATCACACACGTGAAATGTGAATACACACAGGATTTCAGAGATCTCTGGGTCTAAAATGTCAAGATCGTAAAGAGCCCTCTTGTGATAGGACCTAACCTCCCACTGGACTCTGACTTCTACACTCAGGTTCCCCACCTGTCCATTAGTCCAGATCCCCCAAACTTTGGGGTCACGGTGGTTCTAATTTACTACCTCCTATTAGTATGGTGCTGTGCCAATTCAGAACTGAGCTCGGCCCTGCTAGGAGAAATAGCACCCATCTTACCTGCAGGGACCTGCCCAGCCCCTATGTTAGAGAAAAATTAAAAAGCCAAACTCTCTCTGGACGGAAGAAACGTGAGGAGTTCTCACTGCTGTGAACAAGCTTCCTGCACACCGACTCCCATCAATGTGGATTCAACTTGCAGTCTCCAAAGCCTACCTGGAACTTGTCTTTCAGCACCATAATCACAATTTCAAAAGACTTTTCTTTCATGAAAGGCATGTCATAGGTGATCTCTTCCCGCCCCCACTTTTCGTTTTTCAGAGTATTGCAAACAATGCAGTTGGCCCTTTTGAAACGTGGATTGAAGTGAAAGACCACATCGGCTCGGGGTTTCACACTGCTGCCACTCTGGAAGTCCACCTGGAACCTGTGTGAGGAAAGAAACACGCCACACCTTGAGGACTCCACAAGGAAGGCCACAGGGAGGGCCCAGAAGCATGAAAACCCAGGCTGAGCAACGTATGGCTGACCCTCTGCTCTTTCATCCTCGTGGCCTGAATACCCTTCCTTTGCTTCCTCCCCAAGAACAGGCCCCTGAGGGGCCCATCTGTGCAGAAGGAGCCCTTGCAGGCAGGCATGTTCACGGGGTAAAGCTCTGCTGAGGTGGAAGCTAAGTGTTTAAGGCAACTACTGGAAGTTGTGATAAGTCAGGTGGCCTCTGCCTTTTGTCTACCTCCTGCCCCTGTCCCCACCCCCAAATAGCACATGCGCCCACCCAGCTGCCGTTGTAGTGCCAAGAATCAAGGAAAGAGGACCTCACCCTGGGATAGCAGAGTGGATAGCCAGAAGTGACCTGCTTCTCTAAGACTTGATGGAGTTACCTTAAAACACCTGCACTGTCTCCTTTAGACTTGACTTTCCTATCTCGTTTGAACCACTGCTGTGTGGGCAGCGGCCACGCTGACCCGAGCCCAACTCTAACAGTATGGCCTTGTGCACAGTTAGTAGCCAGGGACGCACACCGCCTTAAGAGGTGCTGTGCAAGCCCTGGCCAGGTGGCTCAGCTGGCTGTAGCACAGTCCCACACACCAAAAGGTTGTGGGTTCAACCCCCAGTCAGGACATATGCATAGGCTGCAAGTTCAACCACAGGTTGAGGCATGTATGGGAGGCAACCGATCAATGTTTCTCTCTCACATCGCTGTCTGCCTGCCTGTCTGTATCCTCCTCCCTCCCTCTCTCAAATCAATAAACAAATCATCAGGTGAGGATTAGAGAAAGGGAGAGAAATGCTGTGGGACTGTGACCCTATAACTGGACTTTGTCCCTGTCATCTGATCACAGTTCCCCCCACTAATGTACGAGGCCTATCCAAAAAAAGTCCAGCCATTCTTAATGTAACAAGAATGGTTTGCACAACATCGACGTAACCTGACAGCCAGGGAGAGTGGACTGGAATGCACATGTGTGAACAATGACTTCACTGTACTAGTCAGTGGGGGGAGGAGACACTGTAGAGTGAGTGTGTCTACTGTGTCCGTCACATTCAAAATGACTGAGCAGGTACAGCAATGAATCTGCATCCGATTTTGTGTTAACTTTGAACATTCCTCCGTAGAAACTATTTGGATGATCCAGAAAGCCACAGCTACGGGCAACCAGTGATTGGCAGCTGTATCATGACAACATGCCTGCTCATGTGTCACATCTCGTGCAGAGTTTTTTGACAAAACATCAAATCACCCAGGTGACTCAGCCCCTGACAGCCCAGATTTGGCACCCTGAGACTTCTGGCTTTTCCCAAAACTAAAATCGCCTTTAAAAGGGAAGAGATTTAACACTGTCAATGAGATTCAGGAAAATATGACGGGACAGCTGATAGTGATTGGGAGAACCGTATGAGGCCCCAAGGATACCTATGTTGAAGGGGACTGAGGTGCCATTGTCCTATGTACAACGTTTCTTGTATCTTCTTCACTAAATGTCTCTATTTTTCATATTACATGGCTGGACACCTTCTAGACAGGCCTTTGTAGATCCAATTCTTTACAATGAGATCAGACTTATAACAATAAAATAAAAACCCAAATAACCTCTACTTCAGTCACTCATTCCAATCTCAGCACCTGGGCCATGAAGCTGACGAAAGCAAAATCAGGCCTCAAATACCATGTTAGTTTTCGTTATTGTCCCGCAGCCACAAAGAGACAGTTTGTTTCTGTCCCTTCTCGTCCAGTACAATAATTTTACCTGTCTGAATCAGCAGGAACGTGCCCACGAATTACAATCAAAGTTCCAGGCTCCAACTGCTCAGATATAGTCCCAACATAGGGGATTACCTAGAAAAAATAAATTTAACAAATATACTTTTACATAAAATTGAAAGACTGTATGTTTAAGCACTGCATTTTTATCACATAGAAATCTGCTCAATTAGCATTTTCCAAGCTGTGTTCACTATTCATACAGCTATACAATATCTGCAAACTGAGTTATTTGGGAAAAGACAAAAGATTAATACCATTCACAATATTTTGTACTTGGCTAGGAATTTTGTGAAATAAAACTTCCACTTAACAGAATAATCCTGATAATAGAAAAAACAATTCGTGGCAGCGTCATCTCTCCCCACCCGAGTGTTCCTCACAGCAGCAAGATCAAGGCTGTACCCGGCCCCACGCCAGCACCAATGGGGTGAGGACATGCACTGCCCGGGGAGGGCCCGGCCACACCGGGCTTCCTGACTGCAACCCACACCACACTGCATCTGAGAGATGAGCTCCGGGTGCCTGTGGTCCCCTCATGGCACAGTGTCCACTGACCCTCGCCTGGTCCATCTGCAGGCTTGGGCTCCAACAGGCATTCCCACACAGCATTTGGGTTTCAACCTGTCCCCTCACCAGCTGGAACCCAGCCTTTGTACCTGGGACCTGACACACTCAGACCTTGTCACTCCCCTTCCCCTAAGGTGACTACACTGGCTGGGGACCTGTGCTACATGGCTGCTTCTCCTCACAACCTCCCCTCTTCCAGTTGGGAGCACCTTGCCAGACACCAGCATGCTGCATGCCAGGCTCCCAAATGTCATATATGCTGCAACTTATCCCAGGTAGTAGTAGTTGTCAAGATATAAATAAAACACGAGGGGCTTGTTGTCAATGCATGGCTCTCGGCTCAAGGACATTCCTCTGCAGATCCGGTCTCAGGTTCCCCGGGCCCCCTGAGTGAGCCCCCCTGAGGGCCCGGCACAACACTGCATGCTGTCTGTGGCCCGCACCGCTGTGCTGCTCCGGGTCATCACCTTCACATCCCCGGGACAGAGGTCCAGAGATGATCAACCATCACATGGCGAATGAATGAGCTCTTGCCGCCTGGAAAGGGCTGTGGCCGGCCTCTCGCAAGCAGATGAGCTGCGATGAAGCGGCCGCTGCACAGCAAGTGTTGCTGCCTTCAGCAACAAGAATCCCCCAAACCAGTTACCATCTGGTCTCATAATGGCTGAGTGACACCAGAAATCTCTCACTGCTCAATGGATGCACAGAGTGTGGCTGCAGACACACAGCAGAGTGGTCAGGTTTAATGTGGAAGGAGTCACACCTCCACGCTGATCTTTTGGACCACAGCCAATGACAAGATTAGGTGGCAGCATCTTCAATATTGTAAATCAATCTTCATAAAATGAGAATCTCTGTAACTTCAATTTTAATGTATGTTCTAATTACATGTATGCAGAGCATTCAACAACACACAAATATTAGTGATACAAGTATCAGTAAGAAATTAGCCTACAAAATTATACACATTATAATCTTAAATATCTTAAGTTATAATAAACATTAAAAAGAAAACACTGTAAAGAAATAAACCAGAGACTTCCGCCAAGATGGAGACGTAGGTGGAGGAACCACCTTGCCTCTGTGCACAACCAAATCTAAGAACAACTATTTTTAACAACAATCACAACCAAGCCACACGGAAAATCGACAATACGGAGTCCAAAGGACAACTAAATGCTCAGCTAAACCGGTAAGAGAAGCGAAACCAGCAGCGGAGCAGGTTAGCAAGAAAAAATCCCCGGGTGGTGCGCGGTGCAGCGAGCAGCCGAAGGCGCTGACGCGAGCTAGCTATGGGAGCGCACAGGGAAGAGGCGCGGTGGGCTGCCTCGGTCGGTCGGTCACGCGCATCTGCATGCGGAGAAACCAGTGAGAAGGGAAGCCTGCGCGGGGCAGCAGGCTCGCACAATTCCGATCAGATAAACAAGCCTGTGGCGAGTGGTGTGACGGGACAGGCTGGGCTAGCGGAGAGGACCGCCATTGCTCCCTCTCTGACCACGCCCCCACACACAGCGTCACAAACCAGCGACCTGGGTCGCCCTGTCCTGGTAAACAACTAAGGCTTCGCTCCGCTTACTTAACAGCACGAATAGACCAAAAATGGCTCTAGTACAACTCAGAGCCCCAGAACCGATAGATCTAAGCGATGAAGAAATAGCCAGTCTTTCAGATGCACAATTCAAAACACTGGTTATCAGGATCCTTACAGAACTGGTTGATTTTAGTCACAAATTAGAGAAAAATATGGAAGCTAAACTAATTGAAATGAATGGTAATACAAAGGAAATCAATGGTAATGGAAAGAAAATTGGGACTCAAATCAAGGGAGTGGACCACAAGGAAGAAAAAAATGATCAAACAGAAAAGAATGAAGAAAAAAGAATTCAGAAAAATGAGGAGAAGCTTAGGAACCTCCAGGACATCTTTAAACGTTCCAACATCCGAATTATAGGGGTACCAGAAGGGGGAAAGGCACAGCCACCAGTGGAAAACTTATTTGAACAAATAATAAAGGAAAATTTCCCCAATCTGGCAAAGGGAAATAGACTTCCAGGAAATCCAGGAAGCTCACAGAGTCCCAAAGAAGTTGGACACAAGAAGGAACACACCAAGGCACATCATCATTACATTAGCCAAGATGAAAATGAAGGAGAGAATCCTAGAAGCAGCAAGAGATAAGGGGACAGTCACCTACAAAGGAGTTCCCATTAGACTGTCAGTGGATTTCTCAAAAGAGACCTTACAGGCAAGAAGGGGCTGGAAAGAGGTATTCCAAGTCATGAAAACCAAAGACCTCCAACCAAGATTGCTCTGCCCAGCAAAGTTTTCATTTAGAATGGAAGGACAGATAAAGTGCTTCTCAGATAAGATCAAATTCAAGGAGTTCATCATCACCAAGCCCTTATTATATGAAATGTTAAAGGGACTTACCTAAGAAAAAGAAGATAAAGAAACATGAACAGTGAAAGGACAGCAAACTCACAGTTAGTAACAACCACACCTAAAGCAAAAGCAAACTAAGAGGATAGCTAGATCAGGAGCAGAACCATAGAAATGAAGATTCATGGAGGGTTAGCAACAGGGGAGTGGGAGGAGGAGAAGGGGGGAGAAGGTACAGAAAATAAGTAGCATAGACAGTAGATAGAAAATAGAGGGGGGGGAGGGTAAGAATAGTAGGGGAAATACAGAATCTAAAGAATTTGAGACACGTGTTCATGAACTAAAGGGGGAAATGGTGGGGGAGGGGTATGCAGGGTGGAGGGGAATGGAGGGGGGAATAGAGCAAATGTAATGGCATAATCAATAAAAAAAATAATAAATAAATAAATAAATAAATAAAAATTAAAAAAAAAGAAATAAACCAGAAATGATTTCTATAATAAACATTTATATTTTTATGACCATGGATGTTTTTATCATGCATTTAATTTTAGGGCTGGAAAGAGCTTTTTGAGACCGTCACTGCTAATAAGTTGTTCACAACTATTAGTAAATTGTTCTAGTCTGAGAAACAGCCGTGTTGAAAACTTGGGCCATTTTCTGTTTCAGTTGTCTGGGTTAATGGTTTCTGCTTGGTAAAGTGCCCTGAATTACATCAGTAAGACTCAGCTTTCTGGGACCACAGACAGGAGTGAGTCAAAACGCCCTACAGCCCACTCACTTAACTCACAGCTGTCCGCTCCTGTGAAAAGGGAGAAGGAACTGTTTTCTAGGTAACTGCAAACTTTCGTGCTTTCGGTTTCACAAGGAATTACTTTGTGTAAAAAAATTAAGGGAGATACGATCGCACTGGAGACAGTACCATAAGCTTAAGCCCTTGTTAGGTTTGGTGTCCTCTGCCAAAACTTCCCACCCTGTTCAATATCCTAATTGATTAACTTACAATATCGAAGTTATCTGTGGCCTCTTTTTTCCCCTGGTCTTTCAAACACTAGAAGGGGAACAAGTTACACATGGTAGGAGAGCTGACACGCAATACAGGGACTCGGTGCAGTGAATGTTTAACAGTAAGTGAAATTTAAAGACATCCAAACATTATTTTTGCCATTCAGGACAATTTCTCTACCTACCCTTTTCTACTTGGGAGAACTGACTACAACACACAGAAACTTAAAGGGCCCGAAAATGTTTACTTTGTAAACTTGTTACCATGAAGTAACCTCTGAAGTAACCTCGGAACAGAGCAAAGTCATCTGGAAGCCCAGAGGACACTTCCTGCTCTAAAGCAGCGTGACCTCCGGCCCCCCTTCATCAGTTTAGGGTGCTAACCCCAGAAATCACAGGAATTGTCAAGACATACAGTGTCCAGATATGCAGGTGTTTTAACCTAGAAAATGATTTTCCAAACACCATTACAATTAGGCATCTTTGTACATGAAGGCCAGCACTGACCAGTATGACCTGATGGCCCACGCCTCCTGACTCCAGTCAAGGTTACACTGCAGTCATCCTTGGCAGGCAGCCTATCTTTTTTTAAATCTCTGCAGAAGCCAGTCTATAACTTTGAGATGCTTTTAACCCTAAGACACACAAAATCAATTTAAGTATCTCTGACTTCAAATTCGGGAAGTCTTCTCTTTGAAATCTAGTACTACCGAAGGCTATGTCCTCTAAAGCTGAGTTTGCTTAATATGGTGGTCATACCTTATTCTTGCACACTGACGTTGAAACTTGGGAGGAAAAGAGTTATAGCTACAAAATAAGTAACAAAAAAACTGAACCCACTTACACTGAGACTGGTTTAGGACCCTTACCCTCCCTATTGCCCAAGAGTCTCTTGGAGGAGCAGAGACTATTTACAAAAAAAGCAGCAACTCTACCTGAGACCTAAAATTCAGGATTCAGCGCCAGATACATGGAAACTGCATCCCTACTTAAAACTAAAATTCATCACTTCTTGGGGGAACACTGACACTTTGAGCAATTATGGTCATTCAGGGGTTCCTGGACCAGCCTCAGGCTGGGACAAGACCCTCAATTTTTTCATTCATCTCACCACTAGCTTTTGACATTTCTCTGCTCAAGGGACAAACAGCATTTGAAAGGCAGAAGGGTTAAAAACTGAGACATTAACTTCTCATAAACAGGTCTAATTGAAAAACAAAATTTAAAGCGTGTAGAGTAAGAAGTCCATTTTCTTTTTAAAGTTACGTCTTATGGTTAACCTTCCTGCCACCACCAACACTGGCATGCCCCCCACTGTCCTCTTGGGTCCCCATTCACGACACGCTCGTTCTCACCACCTTTGTGGCAATGGGACCTGGCCCCCCAATGGACAGCTCCAAGGGCTGCATCTGTTGTCACAGTCCCTGAGGGACTGTGTGACCTGTTCAATGAATTTCATTCTTGACCCCTCCCCCAACAACAGATCATTACTATCCAATTGGATTTGCTCTCAATCCTGCAAGGTAGAAAGTGACTTCAGAGAAACCAGTTACCGGGTTACTGACGACACTCTGCAAGTTGTTTAAGGACAACATCCTTCTTTTCCACTGTGCTGCTGACAGGGGTCTCTCTGCTGTCACTGATCTCAGACTTTAAGCAAGTTTCATTTAAAGGCTTCCCAGACTGAAACTGAGGCAGCTGCCCTGTGTGAAATCAAAACAAAGGAAAAGAAAATGAGTCAGTTTTCTTCATATCATTACTACTCTTAAATTTAAATGATAAATTATCTTACTGACATTTACCAAATAACAAGATGCTATTGCAATCAAAGATGTGACCCCAATTCTTACCTACTATGCTTATAGACTAGTGTTGCATTATTAATGCAGGAAATGTTGGTTTAAAATGACATCAGTTGAAAGTTTGTAACATGAAATGTGTTATTAAAAATACTAAAATAAAATAGTAGCAAATACCCCTGTACAAATTTTCTCATCTGTAAAATGAGAATAGCACTCACCTCACAGGTCTGTTCTGAGAATTAAATGAATTAATGAAACATGGGACAGCAAGTGCTTTATAAGTTTTAGTTAATATGATTAACAGAAAGGATTGAATCTCCTCCCCCGAATTTAAACAAGTCAAAAGGGGAAAAAATCCAGCCTTGAATATTAAATATGAGTTTTTCCTGTGGCAAAAAGAAATAAAAGATGTGTGTGGTGGAGGAGCATCAACCACAGTTTTAAAGACAAACCTCTAGTTATATATAAACCACGGGATGTAACAGCAAAGGGAAACACAGTCAATAAGATCGCAATAACCAATGCACAGACCTACCGCGGTGCTCACTTCGTAAGGTAAGTAGGTGGGGTCTCTGTGTCGCACACCTGAAACTAACCTGATGCCGTATGTCAAATATAATGTTAAAAAAAAGAACCCGTCGGTACGGCTAACAGCGCCAGGAGGGACGACGACCTAACAACAGAAGAGAAACGAAACTGCGGCCTTCCACCTGACTTCCGCCTGACTTCCGCCCGCTGAAGCTACGCTGCACAGAGCATGCGCACACGCAGCCAGCACTGGGTCCCGGGAAAGAAAACTGCAATCCTCCCGGTTTACCACAGGCTTGTCTTCAACCACACGTAGGAAAGGCACAGACAAGGACGCAGAGAAGCCAGGGCCACTCATAGGTCACACCGTGCCCAGCCCCAAGGCTTCCAGAGCCCGTGGTTCCCGGAGTCTCAGCAATGCTGGCCGCCGCGCAGGAACCAGCGTTACTGTCAAGGACCATTGGCGCCTTTGGGAAACCTGCGTTTCCTAACATTTCACAGGCAGTCCAGCTACTCGGCTTCTCACAGGGCGCATTCAGAGCAAACCCGTGGACCCGCGAGGTCTTCACTAAACTTGAGACCCTGTCATTTAAGTGGCGGAGGAAGAAGCCGCCCCAGACCGCCGGCCTGTGACGGGAGCCCCGCACCACCCGGGGCGCGCTGGCCGGAGACGAGCCCACCCATCAACTCCGACCTGGTTCAGTGACGGCCGCAGCCCCTCGGATGCCGGCGCGCACACCGCCGAGGCTCCCTGGAGCCCCCGACTCACCCGGACTGGCATCCGAGGCGCTCCGTCCAGCTGCTGCTCGGCGCCCGCGCACGGCTACGGGACGCGAGAGCAGTCAAGTCTGCTGACCCTGTCCGAGTTCGCGCTAGGGACGTCGCCGTTGGCCACTAGTCCGCGTCTGCCTACCAGCCGCCGCCTCCCAGCCCCTCCTCCCGCACAGCCTCTGGCCGCACAGCCTCTGGCGACTGGGGCTGCATCTGGCTCGGTGGAGGATGGCAGAGACGAGGGAAGACTGTTTTAAAAAATCCTTGGCCAGAGCTGGCCGCCTCTGCCCAGTCGTCGGGATGGGGCGGAGGGAAATGTGGGAAGAAAAGAAAAAGTCTTCCGCTCCCAGTCCAGCATGTCCCGTCCGCGCCGTGTCGCCGGCCTCCAGTCTCGAAGGGAGGGCGCTTAGGGCCGGGGTTCACACCGCCCCGGCCCCGCCGGACCGCAGGCCGTCTCTGGCCTTCCCTGGGCGCGCAGGTCGCCGGTGTTTCTTGGGGTCGCTTCCTCGTCTGCCTGGGACCGGAGTCCAAGTTTTGTGGTCAAGGGTAACCCGACTGGAGGCACCCCCTTGTGCCACTTCTCTGGGCATCAGTGAAATGGGAGGCCAGGGGCCTGGCTCCAGTGTTCTGGACTGTACCAGCCCTGAGCCCGTCGTCGTCACCGGATGGCAGGTGTTTGCTAAACTGTGCACGTCTGCTCGAGACGCACGGAGCACCAGTGGGCCACACGAATGCGAACCTGACCGACCTGCTGCTGGGAAAGCTTCAGAGACACAGCCCTTGTGGGCCACCGTGGCGGCTGGGCTCGCAGCTCATTTTCTATTCTTGCCTGTTGCCACTAGATTTTTATCCACATTTGCTATGACAGACACGTTTCGGTGTCACTGCTATGGCCTCTGTTCTGTAGCTTTTGTTTTCATTGTTTTTTTTATTTTATTTGAGCAGTTCATTACGCATCCCACACCAGTGAACTCAGGTGTGATTCACTTACTTTTCTCTTTCCCTTCCATTCTCTTTACAAATTTGAATTCGCTATTCAGGATCCAACTTCAATGGCTGTGTTAGCCCTTGACACACACTGCCTTGAACATGGACTTGTCTTTCCGAGCATTGTGTTCTGTCTGTCCTGCTCCATTGCAAATTGAGACCAATTTAGTCTAGTATGAGCAATCCCCTACTGGGGATTCTTAGGCACTGGAAGTATTAGGTTACTGAGCCATTGAATCTTTTCTCAACTTTGGGTTTAGCACCTCTCCTTTACAAACTAGTATAAAACAAATACACATCGATGTTCTATTTCTTTGGTAGATAGGATTTAGGTACAAATGGATCTGAGTAAAAGAGCCAGAAATCCAGTGTAGATGAAGTAATTCCTGATTAAAAAATGCACAAATTCCAAGAACATATGCTTAAAAATAACCACCTCGTGGGTCCCTGTTCTGCTTAATGAACTCAAACTTAAAATCAATAACTATAACTTAAAATCAATAAATACAGACCAAATGCCCACCATGACAAGGCCCAGTGATAAGGATTGTGAGTATACAATGGGCTTCACAGGGGTACCTTCCATTACTCCTCTGAATGTCATGCAATTTAAAATTATATATCATATTTCTAGGGCTTTCTATTTAATATTTTCAGACCACAGTCGACAGCAGATAAAGAAACCACAGGTAAGGGGGGACGACTGTATTTGCCTGATGGACGCTTCTAGATGCAGAGAAGATACGTAAATATTTGGAAGTCCCATGTCACTTCTTTGGATTATTGCAAGTGCCTCCTAATTGGTCTCCCTGCCTTTGCCCTTGCCCCCCTACAATCTGTTCTCAACCAGCAGCCAGAGAGACATGATAACAAAGCATAGTCCATACAATGTTATTCCTCTGCTAAAACCTTCCATTAGCTTTTGCTCATCCTTGGAGTAAAGATCCAAGTTCTTAGAAGCACTTGCTGGTCTGCCCGCCACCCCCCCCCCCCCACTCAGACTTCATTTCCTACTGCATTCCTCCTCCCTTACTCTGAGACAGCCACACTGGCCTTGTCCTCTGGGTGGCATGCTTGTCACACTCCCACCTCAGAACCTTGGCATCCGATCCTTTGCCTTCTTCATGTCTACCCAAATATCAATCTTCTGAGGCTCTTCCTGACCACCAGAATTAAAATTGCACAACTCTCCCGAAACACACACATATACGTGATCCCTACCGCTCTTCCTTGCTTTATTTGTCCAGAGCACTTGTCGTATTCTAATATGCTACATAATTTACCTTTTTATTTTATTTGACTTCCCCCACCAGACTATAAGCTCCAGGAGACCAGGGACTTCTAACAGTTCTCGCCTCAATGGAGCTTGCGTGCCAGCAGGAGATGCAGACAGCGATGTGTCTGGAGAAGGTTAAGACAGAACAATGGAATTGTGAGCACTTGGCTGGCTACTCTAGTAAGGTGCCAGGGAGAACCTCTCGAAAGAGGTGATGTTTAAGTTGCGGTGAGTGAAGGAAAGGAAGAAGCTAATGATGATCTTGGGGAAGAGACTTCCAGGCTGAGGGAATGACTAGCATGAGGAACCTGAGACCCCTGAGCGCACCTTTAGTGCCCTCAGGAAGAGAGGCCACCTGCATTCCTGAGCACAGTAGACAAGGAGAAAATGGTATGAGGTGAAGTCATAGAATTTGATAGGGTCACCTACGAGAGTAGCTAGATGGACAACTGACATAGGATATAAGTCAAGAAGAGAAAAACCAATAACAGACTGAGGAGGGGCAGCCATGGAGACCTGCTGTAAGTGGTGACATAGAAGCCCAAGAAAGTCTGGAGGAAGAACAGCCTATTAGGCCAAATGCTGCTAAGAGGTCAAGGAACATAGAGGCAACCAACAGACTTAGAAACACGGAGGTCATTTGTGACCAACAGTGGTGGGTTGAGAGGTGAAGTGGTGTAAATAATGATTAGATGTTTCAAGAAGTTTTGCTCTGAAGAGGAACAGAGCATGGAAGCCAAGGAAACAGTGGGGTAAAGAGAAGATTTTTATTTTCTTTTGTTTTTATTTGTGCTTATTTTAAATACAGAAGATACCACAGTGGTACCTTTTAGACTTTTCTCCAAGCCACAAGAAGGACTACATTTACATTGTGACATTACATACATGCTTAAAATTATGGAAACCAAAATTTCACAAAGCAATACTTGTTATGCATGCAGCCTTCTAATTTTTCATTTAAAAAATGCTTATAACCCACTAAAATATTGGCAAGTCCCACGAATGGGTTGTGATCTAACTTGAAAACACATTTAGCCAAATAGGAGGTGGCTCATACCACCTGCGGGAGCCAATTGTGCACCTTGAAATTGGTCAGGATGGGAGTATTTACACCATGGAAATAAGCAACTGCTACAACTTAGGACTCCCCTCCCGCAAATGTTAAACATTCACCAACACACTATTAACTGCTCACATGAGTGGTCCTCTCCTACAACAACATCAGCACCTCCTGTGAGCACTCAGCCTCTTTTTCCCCCTCCAGACCCCCTGTGTTCAGATTCACCAGGCTTACCTCTTATGTTCCACAGGATCACGTCCCAAATCTAGTCTTTCCAGGAGTGAGAATCAAGCTTCTAGAACTATAGCTTTGTCATAATACGAAAGAATCTTAGAGATGGAAAAGGCCTTCAGAATGCAAATTAAATTAATTCCTTCCAATGGATCAAAGAATGATATGCTATCCTATTTTTAAAATACTTTTCTTTTTTGTAACATATTTATTCATTTATTGTTTAGAGAGAGGGAAAGTGAGGGAGGAAGACAGGGAGAAAAGCATCAAAGTGAGAAGCATCAACTGGTTGCCTCTGATATGTGCCCTTAACCAGGGACTAAACCTGCAACCCAGGCATGTGCCCTGACCAGGAATCAAACCAGTGATCTTTAGGTTTGCCGGACAATGCCCGAACAACTGAGCCATGATAGTTAGGGATAATACTTTTCTTAAATGACTTGACAGACTATGGGATGTTAACCAAACAATGTGTGTTGTTATTTCACACGAGAAAAAATATGTCTGAAATTAGGTAAATTTTAAAAGTCAAAACAATCCTGTCTGGGTGGCTCAGTTGGTTAGAGCATCATCCTGTATACTGAACAGTTGGGTCCACTCAGGACACAGACGGGAGGCAAGCAGCCAGTGTTTCTCACATCAATGGTTCTTTCTCTTCCTAAAATCAAAAAGCACATCCTAGAGTGAGGATTAAAAAAAAAAAGGCAAAACAAAATGGAATACTTCAGAATAGGAAGAAAAAAGTATAAATAGAGGGGTGGGCAAAAGTAGGTTTACAATTGTAATACAAATAAATAATACAATAATTACAAACTGTTAACGCTCAGTATAATGTCAGTTCCTATAATCAAAGTCGCGAGAGTCACAATGCCAGTGAAGGCCTCCCTCAGCAACCGTTTCAGGACTTAGCCATCCCTCTGAGCACACAGTGCTCCTCTGCCAGCTTGTACTGACACAGCTCATTGTAAAAGTGACAAGGGAAACCTCAAGGGAAGAATCTGTGACATGTTGGAGCAAGCAAGAAGTCCAGGTGGTTTTTCCAAATTAAAAAAAAGAAGTTATTTAAATCAAATACTCTTCTAAAACCTTTTTATTTTGGACGTTTCAAAACATACCTGCAAGTAAAGCCTGTGATGGCCCCCATCTGCACACAGTCCGGCTCCAGCCGTAATCAGTGGTCCTGTGTGCTCTGTCTACCACCTCCTCACCCTCCTACCAATGGCTCATTTTAAAGCAAATCTCAGACTTCGTTTAATCTGTAAAAACTTCAAAACTGGTGGTTAGACTTACCGGTTTAATAAGACCGGGGATCAGTTTTAGGGTGCTATGTACTTCCAATGGCAAGTCATCAAGAGGCATTTGAAATCTAATTTTTCTTAAGATTTTTTAAAGATTTTATTTACTTATCTTTAGAGGGGAAGGGAGGGAGAGAAGGAGAGAAATATCAATGTATGGTTGCCTCTCGTGTGTCCTCTGCCGGGAACTGGCCTGCAACCCAGGCATGTGCCCTGACTGGGAATCGAACTTCGATCCTTTGGTTTACAGGCCTGCACTCAATCCACCGGGCTACACCAGCCAGAGCAAAATCTCGTTTTTCTTTGGATGATATCAGGACTGATCAGTGGCTTCAGCTGTTGTTAGCCTGATTCATCTATTACAAAACTGCCATCACATTTTGACCAAGGTTTTAGCAGCTAGCTATCTATGGTTATTGCTACCCATTATTTCATTAGGGATTGAAAAATGGTGATATATAAGCCCTGGCTGGCGTAGCTCAGTGCATTGAGCACGAGCTTGCGAATCAGACGATCGCAATTTGATTCCCAGTCAGGGCACATGCCTGGGTTGCAAGCCAGTTCCCAGCAGGGGATGCTTGAGAGGCAACCATACATTGATGTTTCTCTCCCTCTCTCCTTCCCTTCCCCTCTAAAGATAAATAAATTTTAAAAATGATATCTAAGTATATGTGTATAATGTGCCTAAATTTTTTTAAATGGTGATATATAAATTCCATCATTCCTCCAGTGTTTATGAGTCGGAATTCTTCTATAAGGAAATACTGTTTCTTTCACCAACTGTTTGATGACACCAAGGTGAAGTTTATGACGGGGTAGGTGCTTGATCCTTGATCCTTTCCCTGTACTTGGGGGTTTCCTTAATAACTTGGTTCCCCACTTTTTTGTTCTCACACAAAAAGTAGCCATTGAGTTGGTTTTTTAAAAGTATCATTATGAATTCATCTTTATTAATATATTTATTGTGGTTTTTTGTATACTTAAATTATCCCATTCTTAACCAGAGGGGATCCTTTTGACTGGCCTTGGTGTTCTTTGGACACAAATCTTAGTTTCCTTGCCTACTGGTATGACAAGATGTCCCAAGCTGTCATTTTCATTTCCTACCAAATCCGGACTTCACAGTTTCTCCAAGGGAACTGTCAGTCAGAAGTACATAAAGACCAACTTTTGACTAGGGATGCTTCTGGCAACTGGGTTGATTTCTAAACCCACTCAGTGGGTGGAGCTAGAGAAAATATATTTTTTAAATATGTGAATTTCTACTTGCTTCTTTTCATTCAATACAGAGCTACAATGTTTTCATTTAACTTTTTAAATTTTACTTTTGTACCCCATTTTCTTGTGAAATCTTGGTTTCTAATATTAACATAATTACTTATTGCTTTACCCTATTATATAGGAGTTTTGAGATAAAAAACAACTATTATCAGAATAATATGATTACAAAACAAAATCGAGCTTTATTTGAAGTTTTCTGTCCTTAGGCTACATCTCAAGAGAAAATTAAATGTTTACGTGTTAAAACAATTTGACAATACTACCCAAAGTGATCTATAAACCCACTGGAATCATTATCGAAATCTCAACAGCATTTTTTACAGAAATAGAAAAAAAATTCTAAAATTGGTAGGGAACCTCAAAGGACCCCGAATAACCAAAACAATCTTGAAAAATAACAAGAGTTGGAGGTCTCACACTTTCTGAGTTCAAAACATGTTACAAAGCTAGTAAGCGAATTAGTGTAGTACTGGTGTGACGACAGACACGCAGGCCAATGGAACAGGACACAGAGCCCTGAAACGAGCCCCTGGTACGAAGTCACTTCACAAGGGTGGCAATGCCATTCAATGGGGAAAAGAAAGTCTGTTCAACAGACAAAATTGGGAAAAATGGGTAGCCACATGCAAAAGAATGAAGTTGTACCCTTACCTACACCACATACAAAAATTAACTTAAAATGGACTACGTGTCTAAACATAAAATCTAAACTATAGAATTTCTAGAAGAAAAACTTCCTGATGTTGGATTTTGGTAATGATTTCTTGGAAACGACACCAAGAGCACAGATAACAAATTTTAAAGTAGGCGAATAGGACTTCATCAAACCTTAAGAGTCTGCACCTGAGAGACACAATCAACAGAGTAAAACGACCACCTAGAGAATGGGAGAAAATATTTTGCAAATCTTTATGTGATAAGGGGTTAATATCCAGAACATAAAAAGAACTACTGCTACTTAAAATCAAAACAACAAAAAACAAGTAACCCAATTCAAAAATGTGCAAAGAACTCAGAAATTTTGCAAAAGAGGATATATAAGTGACTGAATATATGAAAAGGTGCTTAACATCACTAAATTAGAGAAATGCAAGGCAAAACCGCAGTGACATACTACCTCACATGCATTAGGGTGGCTTTTATAAAAAATAGTAACAAGTTTTAGCAAGGATGTGGAGAAAACAGTACGGCAATTCCTCAAGAAATTAAAGATGGAGCTGCCAAGAATCCAGCAATCCCTCATTTGGGTACATATTCATAGGAACTAAGAGCAGAATCTCAAAGAAATATTTTTATACCTGTGTTCATAGCAGCATTACTCACAATAGCCAAGAGGTGAGAACAACCTAAGTGCCTGTGACGGATGAATGAACAAAATGTGATACATACATAAAATGGAATATTATTCAGCATTATAAAGGAAATCCTGCTATGTATGCTACCACATGGATGAATATAGGACATTATGCTAAACAAAATAAGTCAGTCACAACAAGACAATTAAGATAATTTCACTGAAATGAGATGTCTAAAGTAGTCAAATTCATGGAAACAGAAAGAATAGTAGTTGCTCTGGGCTGGGGTAAGAGGAAGAAGTGGGGAGTTGTTTAATGGGTACTGAGTTTAAGGGTTTTTAAATTTCTGTTTTATTGATTTGAGAGAGACGGACAGACAGACATCAATTTGTTGTTCCAGTTATTCATGCATTCATTGGTTGAATCTTGTATGTGACCCGACTGGGGATTGAACCTGCAACCTTGGTGTATCGGGACAAAGCTCTAACCAACTGTACCACCTGGCCAAGACCCAGAGTTTTAGTTTTGAAAGGTGAAAAATCCTAGAGATCTGCTGCACAACAGTGACTATGCAGTTACTGAGCTGTACACCAGGAGCACCTCTCTTGTGCGCAGTGATTCTCCTGAGTCCACAGGCTCCAGGACAGTGGAAGGTGCTGCTTATCTTTGCACCCTCAATGCCCAGGACACATGTTATAAGCTCACTAGACTTCTGATTGACCCACAGAACACGTGAATCGATGACTGTGTTGGAATCTACATACAAGCACCGATTAAGACATGGCAGTTGACATCAATCTTTAATTTTGTAGCACCCATTATAATAGATAAAAATAACCTTTATTTCTAAGAAAATACAAAATCATACAGATCAAAATGAAGGCAGCTTCAAAAGTACATTATGATGTATAAACATAGAGTATCACAAAAATTCAGTCGTTTAAAGGCACTGCCTTCAATGGCTGGAGAAATGTCGTCCACAAGGCTTGTGAGGGCTTGCCTCCGAGGCTGTCTCTACCACAGAAGAGCTACCATAGCTTAGGGGTCACGGAAGGCTACCCTCTTTTACATTTTCAGAGCGGGTGGTGCACTCGGGCGTTTGGAGCTGCACCTCAGTGGAACTGCACCTCAGTGCAGCTGCAGGGTTGATTCCTAGAGGGCGTGGAGGCTGAGCAGGACCTGTACGGCGAGTCTTCCTCCAGGTGATGGGTCCCACCAGGTGCGCACCCACTGCATGGAGCTCCGGCGGGCCCAGCACTTAGTGCAGCGGCCATGCGCTCACCAAACACTCGTCTCCTGCAATCAGAGCCTCTTGCACAGGGTTCCGAGGTGGAGCCTGAACTCCCACAGAGCAAACAGATCAGTCTCCTCAGTTCTTTGGACACGCGTCATTATGTAGTTTCAGTTACACAGTTAGAAAACAGTTTTAACATTATTAGGCCCCAACTGCTATTAAATAGGAAAGACAATCCCACAGATTGCCTCCACATGTGTAAGTGAAAAAAAAAACAGTAGAGGTTGGCTGGTAGCTGGGGGAGCGAAGGCCATAGGCACATAGAGGGGTCCGACTTGAGAAATGGGCCAATGGCTCTAAGATAAACGACACAAAGCAGAAACAGGGACAAAGGAGAGAAAAATCACACCACACGGAGGGCAGAAGTCAAAAATATTATACGGGGAATAGTCTTGGCTGGAAACTAAACAAAACATTTCTTCATCTAAAAAAGAAAGGAGAAAGTGTGCTGGGCCGTATTTACTAATATTGCAGCCAGAAGAACGAGTTGTTGCCAGGGTCTCAGAGGGAGGGGGCGCTGGTGCTCCTGGTCCACAGGTGCTGTGATGGCGGGGATTGGGGCAGTGCTAAACTGAAAGGGAGAGACCAAGTAACCATCGGTCCCCAGAGTACGGACCTGGCAGCAGAGGGAACTGTCACAACACGATCTGAATGACGGGTGATGTAGTAGGGGCACCTTCAGGGGACTGGGCGCTCATTCATGCCAGCCTCATTCTACGTACCTTTGCCCATTTGTGAAATAGCTGTGCACTTCCCATTTTTAGTGGGGCTAACTGGGAGGGCTATTTTAGTGCTGTACTTTCTAAGCTTTTAAACATACAATCAAATAATAGAAGTTGGTGTTAGGCTGGTTTCCGGGAGGCACTGCCCAGCCAGAAAGGGTGTGTGGGCCCCATCCTCCAGCAGAGGGCAGCACCACAACACAGCTGCAGTGAAGCAACCGGCACAGCATCTTGTCTATTATGGCGAGTTTTCTCTAACACTGAATGATACCGATGCCAATCCTGGCAAACCATTTGAGCCCTAATCATCTGAAATCTTACAACTTGAAATAACGTGCCTTAGGTGAGTCCTTGTCCTGGGTGTGTGGAGTCAGTGCGGCTTAGCTTTCATCCCCTGCGTGTGGTGACACACTGCAGCCAAATGAAACGCCTGCTCCGTAGCGCGTCACACTGCTGGTGGGCGCTCCGTTTAAAAGAGCATGCCTCAGAGTCTGGCCCAAGAGATTTCCTCCTTCCAACAGCAAAAGGACCTCGGCACCCGCAGTTCAGTTCCTAGTATGGCCAACCAAACATGGACCCCTGCAGACAGCGCATCAGCAAAGCCATTCTGTATTGATGACCTTACGTTGTAACAGCTCAATCAGTTATAATTTTCTTCCTTGCCCTTGTGCAGTATTGGCATATTTACCCCCTTACAGTGCTTGCTATAAATTAATTTTTTTAAGTATTTGGGTAATTACACAACTGAGTTACAGTTCTATCTCTGTAGAGGATTACTCTTGCCATCTTGCATTAAGTCAAAGTCTAGAGCCCGAGTTAACTTTATGTTTTAAAATCTTTTGGTTAAATTTCTCTCTACCCACATCAGACCCCTAATAATCAAAACTTTTCACAAAGTACATGCCAATCCATACAGACGTATGTGCAGACGATGACAGAGGCAAACTGAAACAGCACATTTACGTCAACTCTCCGATTTTTAAAAATCCCTCCTATGCTGCCATTTCCCCCTGCAAGTGTAATAGGAATTGTAAGCTTTCATGGCCAGGGGTAGAAATCAAAGCGCTCAGAACTCTGGGAGTAATGATGCCAAATGGAGAGGCGAGCGGGTAGCACTCTGTGGTCACCGGTTTTCCTGTGTTTCCTGAGTTTAAAGAACACGGAGCACACTCAACTCCACCCACACCAACGCACCTGAATTCTGTGTCGACATTTTTCATCCGACTCAAAGGTAAGTTCAGCGGACACTTAGGAGGAACAGCAACATGCAAGATACATATGATGATACATTCACTTTAACGGTCAGTGTGGAGACTGAAATTCTGAGTTTGGAATTCTGGAACACGTCCCATAGGAGCGGAGCCAGCGGGGACCGTGTGCCCACAGAGCACTCTCGATTCACACACCTGTGACACAGTGAACGGACGGTTTTGTAGAACCGCCTCACTGTGTGTAGAGGTGCTTCCAGGGGAAGATTCCCACCCATTTTCCAGATTTAAAATCTGGGATAGTAGAAACTTTTATCTGCAGCTGTGGTCCTGTTGGCGGGATTAGAAGCCCACCTCTGCCAGCTGCTGTCCCACCACCCAGAGTGGCATTTAGGAGCACGGGGCCTCCCCTGAGCTGGCAACTGGAGAGGAGCCCAGAGAAGCTGGCCGGGCAGCCGGGGGAGAGCAGGGTGATGCTGGGAGTGTTATTTCCACCCCCTCCTCCCTCGGGTTGCCCTTTGTCAGTGGTCGAAGAGGGAGCCTCTGGACGTGCAGAGCCCTTTCCACCCCCTTCTGTGCAGTGAGGGCTGGGTGGGTGGAGGCACCACCTGCCCTCCTATTCTCTGTGGAGGGGCGGTCAGGGCCCCAAGTGGGAGGAGGAAGGAGCAGGGGGAAGACGGGAGCAGAGAGGGGTTTTCCCTCCTGTCCTTCTTCTGCCCTCAGGTCCCCCACTGCCTCAGCTGGTCACGGGCCCTGCAGGCTGCCCTGCAGTGGAGGTGATGAGTTCCCCAGGGGTGGTGATGGGGGAGGGGACTACAAAAGGAAGGAGTGGAGGGAGTTCCCCGGCGGTCAGGGGACGGAAGGGACTTTCTAGTGGCACCTGGCCAGGAAGCAGTTAGCAAGACACTTGTCAGGCTGGCCACTCTTTATACCCCACGGGGGTGTCAGGACACACAGAGCAATGACCATCGGACAGCCAGGGTGCAGTACCATGTGGCACTAAATAATCACAACCTTGTTAGTTCCAATTCCCTAAAACGTGGATCACAAACACCGAAAGCTCATCCATGTTTACCCACAGTAAGTTTTGGACTAACATGCACAAATGTGTCACACGTCACCTCCTGAGGACATGGCATGAAAAGTCTACTTCCTAGGAGATCAGAGCCCCTCAGAAGTCTGTCTGCCCAGGGCCCAGGATATGGCTGATGATAAATATTTTACCATCACCTCGCTGGACATGCAAAAGTATCTATTTTTTAAACTCTCTACATTTTACTACTGGCTGTGGCTCTACATGAATCTCGCAACCATCCTGACATTCATCTGATAACTCTGACAAAGGAGGGGGAGCTGAGTCAGAGGCAGCAGTAGGTCTGCTAGTTTGGAGTTTACATCTGATGGTGAGGCTGACTTTCTATTAAGCAACCCAACAAAAACCACTGTAACCATTCGTTGAAAAAACGTTGGGTTGTTTAGTAAACAACTTTCCTTTGAGCTAATACTAACCTTTTTTGTACTGCTCTAATCAATGTTAATCCACCACTTTTGCTTATTTTAATTAGACATATGGAATCTCCCCAACTGAACAAAGTGCCTTAATTTTCTAACCCACAGCCAAATCCAAGTAGCACTTTCATGAAACCATCCAGCACAGCAAGGCTTTGCACCACCCCCCACCCCCACCCCCCACATCCTAAAAAATCCAGTCTGTCCAATAACAAATGCTTCTGTCTGCTGTGATTCCCCTCCTCCTTATTCATCATATAAGAACATTAGATCTTTGGACCCAGTATTTCATTTGGTTTAAAATTTGGATTTTAACGCATATCCTCCCCTCCAGCATCACCATTAAAGATCCCCCCACCCCTTGCTGACTCAGTGGCTTTTGGCTGAGTCAGTAAGTGTTGGAAGGGGCGGCGCACCTGCAGGCCAAGTGATTTGTGTTTCTTTGTTAGTAGAGCTCCCGCTCAGGCGGGTGAGACAATCAGCCTCATGTAGTAGATGTCAAAGTCCACTGCAAGCTAATTTTTAAAGGCTGTGTGTGTGTGACCAAGGGGCAGGCTGCACCCTCTTTGCCAACCCCAGTCCCACGGCCCTTTCACCTACTAATTCCCGACTCCGCCCTCCCAATGACCATTGATTTTTTTGTATCTCTTTCAAAAACACTCAAGCAAATGACATCTTTGATAGAGCACAGACTATAAAAGCATTTGTATAAAACGAGGGGACAGGTGTTCTAAAAGGTATCACCACATAATACCAGCATTCTGTTCATTCACCGAGAACGTTATAACAAAACAGTCACAAACAAACCCCACGGGCGGCCTCTCTGTGCTGCTGCCTCAGAGTGGTGGCCACGGGCCCAGATCAGGAGCCGGTGGGCGCGGGCTGTGTGGGGCCGTCCCCGTCCCAGTTCCTACTTCGACCTTCAGCAGCACTTGGGGCCAGGATCGTTTCCCTTTCATCGCGGCACGGACCCGTTCTGATCGTAGGCCCCGGCCTAGGTCCCTAGATGAGCCTACAAAACATTTCTGCCAATTCGATTCAAATATTAAATTAAAATGTGTGCAAAACTAAACAAGCAAAAATCCACCACCAAAACATAATGCACCCTTCCCCCGCAGCCACCAGCGTGGGGGGAACCGCTGTTCCACGTTCTTATGCTAAATTTTTTTAGAAAGAACAGATTCCCGCCGCTCCCTGACCTGGGTTGTTTCAACGTTCCAAAGAGGCGGAGGAGAAGGGGCAGAGGTCTAGCAGTGTCTGGGGTGGTCCCCACACCTCCTCTTGGGCCACTCCTCGTCCAGCCACCTGCGCAGGACGCTCTCCACGTCCGCCCGGCGGTAGAGCCGGCAGAGCTCCATCAGCTGGCCCACTGGCCTCTGGCTGTTCCGGAGCAGGAACTCCACGGTGGGGCTCTGGGGCCTCTGCTCCAGGAAGCACAGCTCGTCGTAGGGCATGCCCCATTTGCTGGCAAAATTCCTCCAGTTCTTGACGGTCGGGTGGCACGGGTCCAGCTTTATCCTGATCACGTCGAGTAAGTCCTGATCATTGAGCAAGTCGCTGATGGTGGCGGCCCGGGGCGAGCAGGAGGAGCAAGTGCAGTTGTCCGGGCAGGACTTGACCTCACTCACATCTGGAACACACAGGACACATGTCAGCAAGTGCCCAGAGATGCCTCAGCCCTCTGGTCCCTCACGTTCTGTCTGAACGGCCAAGAGGCTCAGTGTCCACACTCGCACACGGTGGGCTCTGACAGCCCAGGACAGGCGGCTGTGCTGGGAGCAGTAGTGAGATTTGATCAGTAACGCCCCTTTCCCTTTTTTTCTGAGACTCTTATGTCTTATAACGTGGGGCTACCGGCCAGAAGGAGGGTTACAAGGGCTCCCAGGACGAGGCATTAGCAGGGGCAGGGGGAGTGGCGGGGGGGGGGAGGGGGCAGATCACCAGTGCATTGAGGTCAGACTGCAGTCCCAGGAGCAAACCAGTCCCTACGTGCCTGCACCTGAACCCCTATCCCTTGCAGTTACAAGTCTGCCCTGACAGCTGTCTAGTGCCAAGCACAGCACGGTTAGGATGCAAAGGATTGCACAATTCTGTAAAAGGCCTTTAAACACACACACACTCTGAAAACTGGAATATCCACTCCACACACAGATTTGAAAATGAGTGATATTTGATAATGCCTGAAAGCTTACTTTTTAAATTTACTGTCACCTTATCATCGCTTTGCTTTTATCTGCCTTTTCTTTACCCGCAGGGCTTCCTCTGAAGTGGGGCCAACACCTGGAGGAGTGCACAGGCGCGCAGGGCAGACGCACAGGACCCAGCCCAGCCAGGGGCGAACAGCGCACCCCCAACAGGCAGCTCCAGCCTGGGGTCCGTGCTCAGCATGCGTTAGGAGGAGGGGGTCCGCAGGTTGTGAGCCGAGTGTGCACAGTGACAGAGCAGCCTGAGCAACCTCCCTTCTGCGCTAGCAGGGGCCTCCTGACTCCTCCGACGCGGAGATTACCAGCCAAAGGCCATGCCGGAGACCCCTCCCTGGCCTAGGAAATTCTGGAAAGTTACAATGACCTTTACCACGCTAAGCTGTGGACATGCCAATTTAGAAAAATAAAGCATTAGGAAAAGCGAATCATTTTGCTGATGGTTTAGGTAGAGAACCAGCAATTTGGGGTGAGCACATATTAAAAGGTAACAGGAGCCATGACCTACTGCTCGAACTTCTGGGCGTCCTGCCCAAGGAGACAGTCTGAAATGTGTGTGCCCATGAACATTTTTGTTACAGTCTCATCCGTTTTTTCAACAACTCCCATGTCAACTACTTGGCAGAATATTACTGAAGTCATTATGAAGACTAGGCAGCAATGTAGAAAATGCCTGTGCTGTAACGTTCAGTGAAAAATGTCTGTGATTGGAATATGTGAAGATTCCGTGTTAATATTACTGTAGAAGGAAGTGTACAAAAAACAACAATAGCCTTTGGGTTAATATGGTAGGATCATGTTTCTATTTCCAAACTTTCTCTAGTGGTGTTATATTTCTGTAACAACCAAAATAACGTCTTACGTTGACCAAGGCATTGCTTGGCTTTGCAGGAGAGGACTTATCACTCAGGGGCACGGCATGGCCCTCTTTGCCGAGCTTCCCGAGCACCTGAGAGCCTCCCTTCCCACCTTCTCCAAGATTCGTTTCATCAAAGGTCTCCTTTCATCCCCCCACCTCCAGCCCCCAGCTCTACTTCTTTCTTTCACCTACAAACATGTATAAGGGCTCCTGTATTGCAAAAAACAAACCAACCCAAACCTCTCTCCTCTGGTTTCATAACTTGCTGAAGCCACCTCCCTTCTTCTTTTCTTAATTCACTGTGAACTCCTAGAAGGAGAATTCGAAACCCACGGCCTCCAATGCCTCCCCGCATTCTTCACCTGCTCGGACTTCAGGCAGCAGCTGACCGACCGCTCCTCATCTCTGCCAAACCTCGTGGAGACCGGCCCCAGGTCCCTCCACCCCAGCTGCTGGCAGAGTGATGCTGTGACCCGCAGGAAAACCCAGGACAGAGGGGCAGGTCCCCACCTGACCCCCAGGATCGCTGCTGCTGCCCAGGTCCCCAACACGCCAGTTCCCCTGGGTACTGCTGGTGCTGCAACTGCACCCAAGACTCTGGTCCCTTGGACACTGCAGGTTGTAGTACAAGGCTGCACCCTCCCTGAAGTGTCCTTCTGACCACCAAGCTGCATCCCCCAGGCACTTCCTGCCATGTCTCGACTGTGTCCCTTCCCTTGTCAGCCTGTCCCTGTGAGATCCCAGGCTGTACCACTGCCCAGTCCTCGGAAGTAACCTGGGGCTGCTCTAGTTCTGTCGTTGGCCCTGAGATCCCCATGCCACGGTTACTTTCTGGTCACCTCCCCAACTCCCAGAGCTCTCATGGGACAGGAAGGCTCCCCTCGCTCTGCACAAGTGCTGGACCCAGCTCAGCACGTGGTGCAGAGCTAATGCTTCCCACGGTGGCCGGGCACGCGCAGAATGACCAAGTGTCTGGCACTGCCCGTCCTTGCAGGCTCCAGAACTGACCACCAGAAAGCCCCTGGCACGTCCAGAGGGTCTCCGCCACGAAAGGGACCTCAAATCGTACTGGACACTCTCCTCCTGTGCACCCAAAGCACCTGGACTACTCACACCACAGTTTCACTCCCCCAACCTGTCCCCACCCCCGTGGACTCCCAGGGAAGCTCGGGCCACTCTGCCCAAGTGAGTCCCAGGACCTCCCCCACCACGGCCTGTGCTCTAGCCGGCCGGAGGACTGGGCTCCCAGAACACACATGAACTTTTTTTTTTAAAGCTCAATTAAATTAAAAGGAATATTAATATAAATTCAGTATACACCGTGATGTGTATAAATTTAAAAATTATACACAGTGATGGACACTCTGGGTTTTCCCTATTTCATGACTATGAGTAACAATTCAATGCAGACCCCTGCGTATACATTTTAAAGCATCTTCCAGGTCAGAGGACCCGCAGGCCACAGCCCCAGCTGCCGGAGTCTCTGCCCCAGCTGCCTCCCACAGACAGACACTGCGCCACCCCACACTCCAACCAGAGCCGGGGCTGATGCCTCTCTCCGCACCTTTTTCAGCACTAGACACTGGGCTTTAAAGATATTTGACAATTTCATAGGCAGAAAAGTATACCTTCTATTTTTCTACTTCCATGCCTTTTCTGGTGTTTCCTCTCTTCTTTCCCTCTCCCTGAACTTCCTCTGTTGAACTTCCCTTCCACTAGTGACCTTCATCCATTCTATAAAACCCACCTCGGACCCCCTCCTCCAGGAAGTCTTCCTGCTCCTGCCGAAGGCCTCACTGGGGATCCCACTGTTGTGTCTGCATCTCCTGACTCTGTGCAGGAGACGTTCCGTAGGCTCCCTGTTCATTGTGCCACCCTAAACGCCTGCAGTGCGTTCCGCCTCTGTTTAAAATGCAGCTACATTTCTACTTAACACACAGAGAATGGTCCCCAGCTGTATGGGTGGAGTGTCAAACAGTAAGACTTCAGCTGCCTGGTGGGAAGAGTTAATTCAGCTAAAAACAAAACAAAACAAAAACACCTTTCCAAGGGTGAAAGTGGCTTCTGACTGAAAGAGGGGTATATGAGGGCAGGCCTGAATTCTCTCTGCTCTTGCTTAAAGATAGGGTCACGTTAACAACATTCTGCCAAGTGGGAAAGAGGTAGATTACCACAGAGTACATATAATTCAGTTCTGTAAAAATAAATAATATAGTCATTCAGACTTCTGGCCAAGATGAAGGCATAGGTAGAGATATACTTTGCCTCCTCGCACAACCAAAGGAAGAATGACAACAAATTTAAAAGCAAAAAACAAGCATAACTGTCAGAATTTGAACTATATGGAAGTCTAACCACCAAGGAGTTAAGAAGCAACATTCATTCAAACCAGTAGGAGGGACAGAGATGGGCAGCCAGGGTGGAGAGGACTCACAGCATGGCAGCCCGTGAAGGGCCAGGCTGACGAGGGGGTGGGCAGTCCCACATTTGCATGAGGATGAACTGGGTGGAACAACGGGGGAGCGAGACAGACCACGCAGCCCAGGGTTGCAGCGTGGAGGTTCAGAATAAAGTCTCAAAACCTCTGGTTGTAAAAATCTGCAGGGGTTGCAGTGGTGGAAGAAATTTCCAGCCTTACAAGAGAGTTTGTTGGAGAGACCCACCCACCCGGAAACCAGCACCAGAAAGACCCAATTTGCTTGTGGGTAGGGGAAGAAAAGTGGTTGAAAGCAGGGAGAGAGCTGAGTGGCATTGTTCCCCCTCTCACCCCTCCCCCACATACATCACCACAACAAAGCGATATGGGTTGCCCTGCCCTGGCAAATACTTAAGGCCCTGCCCCTTACTATCTAACAGGCACACCAAGACAAAAAAAAATATGGCCCAAATGAAAGAACAGATCAAAGCTCCAAAAATAAAACTAAATAATGAGGAGACAGACAACCTACCCAATGCAGAGTTCAAAACACTGGTAATCAGGATGCTCACAGAATTAGTTGAGTATGGTCACAAAATAGAGGAAGAAGTGAAGGCTATGAAAAGTGAAATAAAGGAAAATGTACAGGGAACCAACAGTGCTGGAAAGGAAACCAGGACTCAAATCAATGATTTGGAGCAGGAAGAAGAAATAAACATTCAACAGGAACACAATGAAGAAACGAGAATTCAAAAAAATGAGAAGAGACTTAGGAATCTCTGGAACAACTTTAAACATTCCAACATCTGAATCATAGGGGTGCCAGAAGAAAAAGAGGAAGAACAAGAAATGGAAAACTTATTTGAAAAAATAATGAAGAACTTCCCTAATTTGGCAAAGGAAATAGACTTTCAGGAAGTCTAGGGAGCTCAGAAAGTCCCAAAGAAATTGGACCCAAGAAAGCACATACCAAGACGCATCATAACTACATTAGCCAAGATTAAAGATAAGGACAGAATCTTAAAAGCTGCAGGAGAAAAGGAGACAGTTACCTACAAAGGCATTCCCATAAGACTCTCAGCTGATTTCTCAAAGGAAAACTTGCAGGCAAGAAAGGGCTGGAAAGAAGTATTCCAAGTCATGAAATCCAAAGACCTACATCCAAGATTGCTCTATCCAGCAAAGCTATCATTTAAAATGGAAGGGAAGATAAAGTGCTTCCTAGAGAAGGTCAAGTTAAGGGAGTTAATCATCACCAATCCCTTATTATATGGAATGTTAAAGGGACTTACCTGAGGAAAAGAAGATGATCAAAAATATGAACAGTAAAATGACAGCAAACTCACAACTATCAACAACTGAACCTAAAAAAACCCCACAAAAAGAAAAACAAAGCAAACAACTAGAACAGAAACAGAATCACAGAGATGGAGGTCACATGGAGGGTTTATAAAGGGGGGGGGGAGAATGGGAGAAAAGGTACAGGGAATAAGAAGCATAAATGGTAGGTACAAAATAGACAGGGGGAGGCTAAGACTAGTACAGAAAATGGGGAAGCCAAAGAACTTATATGTATGACCCATGGACATAAACTGAGGGGGGTGGGGGAATGCTGGTGGGAGGAGGGGTGCAGGGTGGAGGGGAATAGAGGGGAGAAAAAATGGACATGTGTAATAGCATAATCAATAAATTACATTAAAACAAAGAATACAGTCATTCACATCCATGTGAAGTATACTGTACACACCTTCATAGGCACAGAGAAAAACCGGAAGTATGTCTAACAAAAATAGATTTTTATCTTAATCTTCTATAATCATCATGTTTGTTTGGGTACTTTAAAAATAATTTTAAATGTCACAGGAAAATAAAGATATCATGTCTAAGATACCACTTCAGACCCCAGAACTAAGTGCGCTGGGGTCTGAAGGTCTCTCCGGCAGCCCTTTGGTAAGATGTGGGTTTGGCAGTGTTTTCTCCTCCAGTCTCAGGAAGAAGGAAAACACCAGAGGGACTCGCTGAAGCTCCTTTAAACTGTCCAGGGTACGAGGAGGTCACATTGCTTTGAACAACGGCATTGGCAAAGTTATCCATGAATGATGTGCCGAAAGTCCAATCGATGTTTTCTTTCCTTTTGTATTTTCAACAAAACAAAAGACACCTTACTGCATTGGAATCTACACAACTGCCAGTGTTGGTGAACTGAAAGTTGCCTTTTGAGTCAAACACTGTAATTAGCTCTCTGGGGGACTAGAGCAGGAAAATACGTTTGTTTCCTGTCCAATGCGTGTGTCCTGCCCGCTGTGAACACCTGTCACATCACAGTGGGTACGGGGCAGGAAGCCGTCCCAGGGAGAGACTCAGGGCCAAATAAGTTTTCTGGAGGGAAAGGTATTATTATTGGATGCCTCTCGATGAGAAGCACGGGGTTGCTGTGCAGCAGAAATTCAGAAATCATTTGCTGCCTGAATGAATGAGAACCGGGCGTCTGCTCAGGAGACGGCAGATGTGTTACAGTGTGTAGTGAGTTGGAGACCCTGAACAGGGAATTACTGGGAAAGGAAAAAATGGCGTTGGTGGCTGCTGGCATTAAACTGATATTGGTGAAAACAGTACACACTTGGTCTCGAGATACAAAAAGATGGATCGATTCTAGATCTGGGAAGCGGAGGGCCCCCAAAAAAGGGAGTGAATTTAGTACAAAAATTTACTTGGGTTTTCTAATAATTAGGGTCCTGGGATGGCACATTTTGACACTTGACTTGTGTGGTCTCTACTGATGCAAAGCAAGAGTGGCCCGCTCTGTGAATTTATGATGACTTCCTATTCCAGAGGCCAGACCCCTGCAGGGGGTGCTCTCCGCAGGTCCCTCGGAGTCAGGGCTTACCCTGGGGAAGATCGATCGGGCAGGAAGGGCCAGGTTTCTCAGAGGTTTTTCATCATCGAGGCGACGGGTACCAAGCACCCCGAGGACGACCAGCCCTGGACTGCGCCCTCCACACCCATACCCCTCCCGCCCCACTCTGGGTCTGTGTCACACGGCACCCATCAAGCCCGGGTGCGCCAGCTTCCAAGAGCTTGGCTCTCATGGCATTGACATTCACGACTTCAGATTCCTCATCTGTAATATGGATGATAATGACTTCCTTGATCTCGTCAATTAAATCACATAGTTGATGTGAAAGCATTTTTGCCAACTCTCATGTAACGTTATTTGAAGATGTTAGGTTTTGCATTTGCTTTTTGAAGGAGCGGCAGGGGAGGGCGCCACCATTTCCATTCTGACCCCATCTCCACATACAGCATCATAACCCAGCGACTCTGAGTGGCCCAGCCCTGGTGAACCACCTAAGGCGCTGCTCCCCACCCAGTGGAGAGAAACAGCAGAGGGGGTCCCCATTTCCCCGCTCTGACCACACCCCCACATACAGCGTCACAACCCAGCAACCTGGGAGTCCAAAGCGCCGTTCCACACACTTAAAGGGCGTGAACAGAGCAAAAATGGCGCAAGAAGATCTCAAAGCCCCAGAGCCTATAAATCTAAGTGATAAAGAAATAGCAAAACTCTCAGACGCACAGTTTAAAACACTGGTGATCAGGATCCTCACAGAACTGGTTGATTATAGCCACAAATTAGACAAACATATTAAGGCAAAACTAATTGAAATGAATAGAATTGCACAGGAAACCAATAGCGATGAAGAGGAAACTGGGACTCAAAACAATGGAGTGGACCAGAAGAAAGCAAATAATGGCCAAACAGAAAAGAGTGAAGAAGCAAGAATTCAAAGAAATGAGGAGAGTCTTAGGAACCTCCAGGACATCTTTAAACGCTCCAACATCCAAATTATAGGGGTACCAGAAGGTACCAGAAGGGGGAAAGGAATAGCCACCAGTGGAAAACTTATTTGAACAAATAATAAAGGAGAATTTCCCCAATCTGGCAAAGGAAATAGACTTCCAGGAAATCCAGGAAGCTCAGAGAGTCCCAAAGAAGATGACTCAAGAAGAAACACACTAAGGCACATCATGATTACATTAGCCAAGATTAAAATGAAGGAGAGCATCCTAGAAGCAGCAAGAGCTAAGAGGATAGTCACCTACAAAGGAGTTCCTATCAGACTGTCAGCGGATTTCTCAAAAGAGACCTTACAGGCAAGAAGGGGCTGGAAAGAGGTATTCCAAGTCATGAAATCCAAAGACCTACAGCCAAGATTGCTCTATCCAGCAAAACTTTCATTTAGAATGGAAGGACAGATAAAGTGCTTCTCAGATAAGATCAAATTCAAGGAGTTCATCATCACCAAGCCCCTATTATGTGAAATGTTAAAAGGACTTTTTACATAAAATGTAAATAGAAAAAGAAGATAAAAAGATGAACAGTGAAAGGACAGCAAACTCACAGTTATTAACAACCACACCTAAAACAAAAGCAAACTAAAAGGACAGCTAGATCAGGAGTGGAAACATAGAAATGAAGATCTCAAGGAGGGTTAGCAACAGGGGAGTGGGAGGAGGAGATGGAGCGAGAAGGTACAGAAAATAAGTAGCATAGACAGTAGATAGAAAATTGATGGGGGGGCAAGAATAGCATGGGAAATATAGAATCTAAAGAACTTGAGACACATGGTCATAAACTAAAGGGGGGGGTAATGGTGGGGACGGGGGGGTAGGGTGGAGGGGAATGAAGGGGGGAATAGAACAACTGTAATGGCATAATCAATTAAAAAAAAGAAAAAAAAAGCATCATCCTAGCCCATAGTGAGCAAGCAACCGAGAATTCATAGCTGTGGGTGAGGAATCATGACCAATGGCCTTTTTAAAAGCATAAACAAGCCAGTCGGAGGAAGACAAATACCATACGCTCTCACTCATATGTGGAATCTAATGAATAAAATAAATTGATGAACAAGATAAAACCAGAGGCATGGACACAGGGAACAGACTACCAGATCCCAGGGCAGGAAACTGGAAGAGATTGGCCAGATAACACATTCGCACATATGCAAAGCCCATGGACGCAGACGGTGATGTGGTGAAGGCTGGGGTGGGGGTGTTGGTACAGGCAGGCAAGGGGGGAAGTGGGGGACATCTGGAATAGTGTTAGCAGTAAAAATAAAGGGGACAGAAATAAGAAAAAATCAAAATAAAAACATAGAAGCAGTGGTTCTCAACCTTGGCTGCCAAATGGACTTCAGCCCCCAACCCCCCCTCAGAGATGGACAAAACCCTAATGTCCTGAGACCCCGCTCCTCTCCCCTTTACTCTCTCACACACCTTTCATGTTGTACGTCAGAGCAGAGTGCGGGAGCCAAGCAGGCTCTTCAACAATGTGCCTCCAAGTCATTAAAACAACCACAAGAAACAGTTTTCCTCCCATGTGCAATGGTGCGGCATCTCACTATGAAGCTGGGGCTCCGTAGGCTATAAATTACCGGTCAGCTAACAGTTAATTGTGCACTGGAGCAAGACTCAGAATCCGCAAGGGTTGTGATTAGTTGAGCCTAGAGAATGGCTCCAGTCTGGGTGCTGGCAGTGGATCAGAGACGGACTTAATGGGTCTCCCTGCAGGGGCGGCGGGGCGGAGTGGGGGCGGTGGGTTTTTCAAGAGCTGTTACCGCTCGGTGTTTTCCTCCCCATGGGCTCAGTCCCACTGGTAGCTCTCAGATGGTTTATAAGAATGTTCCCCAGGATAACTAGATGTCAAGTAAACATGTGATATTGGCAACTTCACCAATAGCAAAATATTGCGGTCTTGAAATGAATTCTACCCCAGGTGTCTATAAATTATCAGATCTGGAACCTGCAAAATCGCAGTGTGTCACGGTAGAGTCGAGTGCTCCTTTGTTACATTTCTTAAGGGTGTAAATTCATGTTTCTTTCTGTGTGGTTCCTGATGTGGTTGGAAACGAATTTAAAACGCAGGTTTATGACTTTGATAAATCTTGGGGTGCACACACACCATCCTCTTCAGCAGAGGCAGTCTGTTAAATGCTAGGAGCTGGAAAAGTATGAAGAATTATTTTCATCTCCTAAGACACTGACTCAAGGGCTTTTGGTGGGCGTTTGATCTCCACCCACAGGAAGAACGATGCGATTTCATTTTCCCTCTCTAGAATACCCTTTTAAGGAGACTCCGCGTTGGCAGCGGCACTGGGCGGCCTGACAGATCGGATGGCTCCAGGCTGCTGAATCGAGCTGAATCTCAACTTTATCATCAAACGAAACTGGAATGTGGAAGGCATAGAAAAGAAGGAGAAGAAAGAAAGAGAAACAAACTCTTTGATAAGAACCCAGATTAAAATTCAGCCTAGAACTATATGTGAATTGTGAAAGTATATGACACAAACATACTAACAGTATCACTTTATGGACCTTGTTTGAAACAAAAATCCTCTTTTACCTTCATTTCTGTGTGGAAATTAGGTTTCGCTTAGGCACCTGCTGGATTACATGGGATTATCAGACAGTCATCCCTGAAAACACGGCTGCTGTTAGGAGCAGGTGCCCAAGGTGTCGTGGTCCCCCCGGGACCGACCACCAGAGGGGGGCAGGAGACGAGGTTTCATATTTTCCAATTTGGGGGATTTTTTTGGTTAACTGGGCCTTACTGCTTCAACGTCCAATGTTTTATTTTGAAACTTCGCATGGAAACACTGTTGCACGTGAATGTGTCCGTGACCAGGGTGTACGGAGGGCGCCCTGCCCCGGGCGGGCGTCGGGTCGGCGTCTCCGCCCGGCAGCTCCACGAAGCGGCTCTGCTGTCCTAGCATCAGTGCCCTTGAACTGCCTTCTGTTTCCTCCTTGATTACAACCGCGGGCTATCACTCTCCTGCCTACCCCTCCGTCTGACTAGTGGGCTATATATAGCCTCTCTTCCTGTTCACCTTAACCTGCATCAACTGGATTGCACATAAAGTCGGGTTCTCAAATTACAAGAATCACTTACAGCCAGGCTGAGTTAAGGCCAAGGGCCTGGCACTTCTGGGAAAGGCTGCCCAGCAGCTCAGGGGCTGCCCCCCTGCAGGGGGCAGGGCTGGACAGCGGCCTGTCCCAGCTGAGACTCAGTTTGACCTTCAGCCCGGGGACACTCACGCACGCAGTGGGTGCTACACAGGTGACGCACTGGCCGAGAGGGGCAGCCTGGTGGGTCGGCTGCACCTGGGCTCGGGCCGGGCCGGGGCTGGAATCCCTCTCTGGGCTGGTGGCCAGCTCCGGCCACGTGACCCTGGGCTGTCCCTGCACACGCAGCTGGGGAGAAACGCTGGAGCCTGCTCACGGAGGTCATGACCACGCCTGTCTAAGCAGGTCTGGAAAGTGCTCACGTATAAAACAATAAAATAAGTCTCACCTAAGTGGCTACTCTCACTCAAAGACGAACTACGTGCTCGTCTGCTGTGGCCAGTCACCCAGCAAACCCAACAAAACCAACACCTGCCGCCCGCACTGCGTGGGGGGTTCTAACTGCGCCTCCGCCGCTGTCACCAGGGAAGCCCCTTCTCCCCGAAGACCTTGCATTGCATCTCGACACCGGTGACATTTTTAGAGACAGCCTGAAACGTGGTTAATCCACTAATTTACAATGACCTTAACTCGTAAGGGCCCTTGAAGGGTTCACAGACACTCTGCAACAGCTTTCTTTCTTCCGTTCCCTTGTAGCTGACGTTTCACACTGACAAAGGCTAAATGAGGGTTTTAAAAACTGGAATAGAAATATGTGCTTGTCACGGGAAATCTAAAAATTCAGATGAGCCCATGGAAAACAGTTCACGCTCTTGCCGCCAGGCCAGGCCCAGCCTTCCAGGTCCTGTGTGGCCGCCCGTGTGTGACCCTGCGCCTCATGCACAGGTGTTGTGCAGGTTAGAGTTTGGGGCAGATCTCTCTCATACCCATTCATGTTAGACATTTTTTAAATACAGGGTGGGGCAGAAGCAGGTTTACAGCTGCGAGTTTCTGAAACACAGCACAGGACAGTGGGAAGGAAGTCAGGTTGTACCAGGGCCCTACCCCGCCTCCGGTCACCCAGCGGGCTCTTCTCATGTGAGCCTGTGACCGCTGCAGAGTTCGTGGAAGCCAGGGCCCAATTGGCAAGTGCCCATGGGGTGCCTGGATGGGACCCCAGTCATGGGCCTGAACCATGAGACCTGCTGGGAGGGCTCTACCAGAGGGCCATCCAGCCCGATTTCTCCTGTGATTTCTCTAATTCTAGCTGGGCAGTGTCTGGGCTGGAATCAGAATTGTAACCTCTGTTTCCCATAGCTGCACTTTAGCCACTAGGCCTGACACACACTAGGTCTTCAATAAAGAGAGAGAAGGAGGGGGAGAGTAACATCGATGTGCCAGAGAAACACCAATCAGCTGTCTCTCACAGGTGGTCCACCGGGGACCAGGCCTGCCACCCAGGCATGTGCGCTGATGGGGAATTGAACCCATGATCTTCTGGTTCACAGGCCAGCGCTCAACCCACTGAGCCATACCGGCCAGGGCTCGGGAGTTTATTTTAATGCTCATTCCATATTTCCCCCGAAGAGTAATAAGAACTCTAAACACTGACAAGGCTTCTGTCTTTAAAAAGGGGCGCAGGGGAGACAAACTTTAATGTTTCTTTGGTTAAACACACTAAAGGCAGGAGCGGGCTGGAAGGTGGCACGTGGGCTAATGTCCCAAGGGGCCGCGTGGGCTCCCCACGTGCCCGAGGCACACACAGGGAGCAGAGGGTGGCTGGGCCGACCCGGCATGCGTCCCACTGCTGTCCCCCTCCTGCCCGAGTCCCCTGCCAAGTTCTCTGTCAACACTGCAGCCCCCAGAACCTGGGCAGGGAGGGGCAGTCTGCGCAGTTCTAAGCCTTGCCCAACCCTCAAGCCTGTTCGACTGAGAACCCTGCCGAGCCCCTCACGAGCGATGCAGGGTTGAGGCAGATAAGGTAATTCTTCGAGGGCACGTGGCTGGAAGGTGTCTCTACTCTGTAACACAGACCTAAAGTTAATGATAAACACAGCCTCAGATCGCCTTGAATGTAGCCCCTGTAGCTATTGCTAAAGCCATCCTCGGCGTCAGCCACTTACCTGCAAGGGGATCTCCAGTGCTGTCTGCAAAGCCATTCTCTTCTCCCTGGAAACCAAAAAGCAACCGTCATTAAAATCATACCCATGTACAAATGGAGGTATCACCAGTTTTCCAAGTGAGTTAAATGTCCATGAAAACTTGGGGCGGGGTGATGGGTGTGAAGAATGGTATTATGAGGGGCCGTGAGCTCTGCACCCCACTCAGAGTGTAAGGCTCCAACGCTTCCTCGGCTGGGTCCTCCAGGCCCAGCATGACCAGCCTGCCGACACTCAGCAAAGTTCGTTAAATGAATGGCTGTCCCCAGTTTTAAAAAATGTACCGATGTATGCAGCAATGTGCTACTGTTTTATTAGTATTTCATCTTATGCATTATTTCCCTTACTGTGTTTCTCATCTACTTCTTGGTGGGCTGTGTGTCAGGCCAGGTGAAAATTCTTTCTTCCTGTCTGGTACTTTTTAAATACACACTACAAAGCAGCAAAGAGAAACTTAGGCCACAGTGGCACCCAAATCTCGAGAGGTGATCGTGTCTCTGCCTGCATGATGGGGCTCATTTTCGTGACCAAGGCCCTGGGAGGGATGGACCCTGACCTTGAAGGGCCTGTGTGCATGTGTGCACGCGTGTGTGCAGGTGTGAGCAGGTGTGCATTTCCAACCCTGTCAGTGGACAGCAGCCCCATTCTGTGCAGCTGGTAGCCCCATCTCTGACACGCTGGTTAACAGGACCCCTTCACCCTCTGCACTGCGGAGGAACCCCGAGTTGGGTCAGAAGCCCCGGTTCCCCTCCAGCTGCCTTATCACCTCAGGCGCGTGGCGTGCCCACACGGTCTCCATTCCTCGGCTGTCGGACAAGGTGGACGACAGGTGAGAACCATCTCTAAGTGCCCTGCGTCCTCGGATCGCGGCACATTTCACCCTTAAAAATGTGCTAACTCCCTGGGGTTGAACATCGTAAATAGTCTTGTTCTCTCTCCTTCTAAGAAGACTTTCTCCTCCCTGTGAGCTCATAAATTCCGGTGTCTCCAAACGTAAACACGCTTGTCTAATTATGAGTTAATTTTTTCGCATTCCTCCATCCCACCAGCTGGGTTTTCCCCTCACTCGATACTTCTTGCTTCTGTTTGAGTGTCTGCCACCGCTTTTCCTGGAACAAAGAGCCGGCTGCTCCCCCACTTCTATTACAGTTTGCAAGAGAGAGGAAGCCTTTGAAAGGACAAAAACTTCCTACGTTTACAAGGTCAAGTCCAGAAGCTCCACGACGCTGGGCTTCCCTCCTCACTGTGCAACCAGTCGTGTGACCTGTGACCACAGCATGGCCCTGGCAGGAATGACAGGGACGTGCTGCTGCCACCGTCACACTCTGCCCCCTGAACCAGACACAAGGAACCAAGACAGAACCTTCCAGAGGTGTGAAACACTCAACTTGGCAGGGTCTGTGGTACGACTGAGGTCCCTGCTGAACATGAACTTCCCTTTAAGGCTACATAACATGGCATACTTCATCTTGCACAGTCCAGAGAAAGCTTTTAATGAAGTCGCTGTCTGGCCAGAATCGTCCCCATGATGAAGCCAAGGCACCTGACGCAGAAGTACTTGTGAAGGTTGATGATGACAGAACTTGGGGTCACATCTATGACCCCTGTTCTTGCTCTGATTACTGTTTCCAGTGGTTTTCTGGAGTGAAATCAGAAAAGCCTTCTTTGTGTGGTGTTCAGGGTCTCACAGAAACGGCATCCCTACCTTTACCCAACGCTTGTCTGCCGAGCAGCTTGTTCCCGTGTTGAGCCCAGCAGACAAAGGGGAAACGCCCTGAACCCGGACCTCAAGGCCTGCCCTCCACCATGCTGGGGTTACACAGACGCAGGAGTAGCTAAAATACCGGCAGAGGGTGACGGAGCTCGTCAGAGAGGAGGGGTTTCTTCAGACAGAACCCTCCCCGTCCCCAGAGGTGGCTTCTTTGACACAGAGATGCTTGAGAGAGCCCTGCTGAGGACGTGCAGTGGGGACTGGGGAGGAAAGGGCATTTAGCCAGAGGCCCACGTGAGTGGGCAGTAGCCTGGGCCCCCCCCCCCCGCCCACCATGGGGCATTTCTGTTGCAGCGAAGGCAGTAAGAGAGACGGCGGAGGCAACGAGGCCGGAGGGAGACCCGAAGGTCTGTCGGAGGAGCAGGCTGCATTGTCATTAGAGCCCTGAGCAGAGCAGGGGCCCCTCAGAGCTCTGGCTGGGGAGGAAACTCCGCCCGACTATGGGGGAGGGGGTGTCCCTAGTGGTCAGGGACAGCGTTGGAGGCCGGGAACTGGGGGTGCGCCCGGGAAAGCAGGGCTGACTCACAGACTAGGGCAGATGAGACCCCAAACCACTACCCTGGGGCAGGAAGGCACCAGGCTGGAGCCACCGCAGAGGTGGAGCCACCGGGGCAGTGGGTGGGGGGGTGGGGGGGCAGTGGAGGCGAGGTGAAGGGCAGGTTTGTCCCAGCTGAATCACGGTGCTGGGGTGGGGAGGCCCCGGCAGGACAAGAAGTGGTGCAGTGGTTGTGAAAGAAGACGCAGGTGGTGGAGAACCAGGTGTGAGCTCACAGCAAAACACCCACGTTCAGCACAGGGGAGGAAGGAGAGAGGAAAGCAGACAAAAGAAGTCACAGCAAGTGGTGACTGCCAAAAGCTGCAGCAAGACTAGAGGCTCTGAGGAGCGGAGTGGTAATTTGGGAAGGCAGGACACCCAGGAGGCGGTGGGGCCATGGAGGTGGCCAGAGGGGACAAAGAGATGGCCCGGACCCAAGCAGGGCTGCAGGCGAGCGCCCCCAGCCCTTCTCTCTGCTGAGCTTTCCCGTATCTTTGAGGCCTGGGTTTAGGCACCGCCTCTGGGAAACCGACTCCCAGTCCCAGTCTGGTGCTGTACCCTGGGCAGGCCCACAGCATCCCATACAGACACCACACCAGGCCCTGGTTCCACTGAGTGTAGAGGTTTGACGTGCCTCTTCTGCTCTAGACTCTAACTACAAAGCAAAAGATCTTATCCTTGTGCTGCGGTGACTCGCACACCTGAGACAGGTACTGCCACACACCTGCAAAGGGAGGCTGAGTGAGGGGCGGAGAGGAAAGGAGACACACGCACCTGGGGAGGGACTCCCCCACCACGCCCACCTTTCCCCCCTCCTGCTCTCTGCCCTCAGCTCCTCAGGCACCAGCTGCATGAGCTCCACCCTACTTCGTCCCTCTGGCCTCACCTGGATCCTGTGTACTTGGTCACAGTCAGCACTTTAGTGATGTGTTTGAGAACCCCTACATCTGTGCGCCGACTATGCGCCCCTCGCCCTCCTTAGTGCTGGATGAGCTCCAGGCCTCAGCCTCGCCCCGAGCGTTTCTGAGCTCACGAATCTCATTTTGCAGCGGGGCCCCGGCTGTGCCTTGGTTTTGTGGGAGAGACGAACGGGTTAACAAAACGTGGCATACTGTTCAGTTTTAGAAAGGAGGGAAACTGTGACACCTGCTACACCATGGAGGAACCTGGAGGACATCATGCTCAGTGAAGAAGCCAGTCACAAAAGGATAACTATTACAAGATCCCATTTCTGTGAGGGACCTAGAGTCAAATTTGAACAGACAGGAAGTAAAACAGGCGCTACCAGCAGCTGGGGGAGAGGGAGGGGAAGTTAAACTTGAGTTTAACGGGATAGAGTTTCCGGGTGGGAAGAGGAGACAGTTCTGGAGGTGATGGTGGTGACGGCTGCACAGTAGTGTCAGTGTAGTGCATGCCACAGAGCGTGCACTCAGAAATGGTCCGGGTGGCAAATACATGTTATACGTACTCCACCACAACAGAAAACGCTCACCTCCTTGGTAAATCTGAGGGTATCGCAAAGTTCAGTACCAATATTTTATATATACTCAGGTGGGCTAAAGGCAAGTCCCGCTTTGTAAACTTCCCCATTGCAGATACAAGGGATTCCCTGATGTTGGGGAAATGTGGTAACTGGTGCCTGAAATTCTCTGGGCAGAAGGAGAGGCGGGTGGTTACGCTGGTCTGCACTCTGCTTAGGCCCCACCTCTGCACAGGCAGCTACAGGCGCTGGGTGCTGGAGAACCCCCTGCAGACTACACCTGCCGGCTCCTCAGCGGCTCCCAGAGACCCTGGGGACCCTCTGCTCTCAGAGCGGGGATGCACCCCACTGCAGTCCCCAGGGGGCCGGACAGAGGGCCCAGACTCTGACAGAGGTGGGGGGAGGCGGTAACCGATGCCGAGGGGCTGTCTTCTGCAGTGTCCCACTGTTCCACCCGTAATGCTCTACACTCAGCTACCAGACCCAGGGTTCTACCTTCATTACTTTGCAAACTAAGGAGGGTCTGCTTAGAAACCTAATCGTCCCAGCTCACCGGGCACCTGCCACTGAGACTGCAGGCCGAGAGCCCAGAAGGAACACCTCCTGCAGACGACTTCACACTGGAGGGACCTGGGGGCCCACGCCAGTCAGAGCAGGAAACCAGCATCTGCCCCAAGGACCGCCCGAGCTGAAGCCTGACCTCTCTGCTATAAGAAAAGACTTGAGTGACGGTCTTTGAAAACAGGATTTTAAATGTGAGGCGTAGATGGTAACGGGGCACAGACAAGCACGGACTTAGGCGTCTCACTCTGGATTCTGCCCGGTCTTCCTAAAGCAATTCATACCAGTTCTTTCTCCACAAAGTAATTACCATTATTGTAACAAAGGCCTGCACTTACCTTTTTATGGAAGTTTAATATACACACAGAAAACTGGCGTTTAAAACTGAATCTAACCTAGGACACATTTATCAAGTACCCACGCAACATCAGGGACCATTCCAGTCCTGGACTGTGGGGACACAGGAGGCAGATCCGGGCTGCCTCAAGTTACCGGCCATTAATGGAACAAGAACGTGACAGACATCCGTGCCACAAGGAATAACATGTTAAACAGGCACGCAGAGATGCCAGGGGCACAGAGGTGCGCCAGGCTTCAAGTGAGACCTCAGGGAGCAAGGGGAGTTTCACTGGGATGAAAGGACAACACACGGAAAAACAGAAATTTGAACCAAGTGCTACGGTGCTTTGCTAGGATGAGAGCAAACCTGCAGGTTTGTGTACCTTTAGTTCTTTCTTCTCTTCAACGAGTTTTCTATCCGATTACAAGGAAGCCGTGCTGCTCCGGGAGGTGAAGTGGGGGTCAGGCGCAACCGCTGCCCCTGGCCTGCGAGACCGCGCTCAGGTGTGATTTCACTCCTTTGCTCTGGTTCCAGAGATGAAAGCGGGTGGTTTCCCTTTCTGTGTGAGGGATCGTCAGTGATTGTTCAGAAACACCACCAGTGCTTTACAGGGGATTATGGTTTGCAGGCGCACAGGCAAGCAGGCCCGCAGCACGCGCGTGTGCGGAGGCAGGAGTCTGCCTGCGCCCCTCCCTTCAGGAGTCGGCGCTGCAGGGGCCCTGAGCCGCTGGGGGCCGGGGCGGGGGCGGGGGAGGGAGGCGCGAGGAGGACGTACGGCCGTGAACCGGGTCGTGGACTCGTCGTTTGGTCTACAACTCCTGTGGCGCGTGACGCTGTGGAACACTTGGTGTGGCACTTGGTTAGGCTCATCTCGCTCCCAGAGGTTCCTGGCCACATCCTAGGCACATCCTCGCTGACCCCAGTCATAGGAACTAAACAGAGATGTCTTTTAGCCCCAAACCGTATTCATCTCCAGCTCGCTTTCTTTAACAATATGACAATGACATACGGCAGTACTAATGTGGGCTCAGTGGCCCCTCCTCTTTTTCACAGTTTCACAGCATAAACCCGTCACTGTGCGAGCGTTTATCTACCTGCTTCCTGCCGCGCTGCTCCGGCACCTCCCGCTCAAACACGCTCTGCTCCGACTTCCGACTTCCGTTGGATCGAGTCCCGGAGCGGCCCTGCCGGCCCCACCCGTCACAGAGGCGGCCAAATAGCGTCCCGGAAGTTCTCCCACTCTACACCCCCAACTGTGTGAGGTCGCTGCCCCGCCCAGCACCCACCGGAAGTTCCGGTGACATTTGAGAGCCTTACAGCCAACAGAATACGAAGTGGGACTAGAAGAGAATACGCTAGGTAATGAGAGGCCACAAAGTCAAACAGCTGACAGAATGGAGGACTGCGGGTTCATTGGTTAATTAACAAGCCTCCCTTACGCTGCTCTTACGGAAACAGCTACCAAGTGCCCGAGAGCAGGCATTTTGCCCATCGACCTATCCAAGTCTTAGAGCATAAATGTTTTATTTTGACTTGACCCAAAAGTACAAAGAAGTCAAACACAGGGAAGTCAAACACATCCAATCCGAGTACTATGATTTCTTTTAAAATTACAGTTTTGGGAAGTCCATACGGGAAAAAAGTCTTCAAGGCCCTGAAATGATGGCTGTGGCTGTGCTGGGTGGCATGTATGGCGGGAGAGCGGGGGGCACCTGTTTCCTCTAAGATTCGAACATGGAGACGGCAGGAGGTCCTGGTCAGGGCTCAGCAGGGCAGCTTCTGCCCCAGCCAGCAGAGCTCCGCCAGGAAGGGGTGAGCCTGGGTCAGGGGCGGGCCTGAGAGTCTGGGGTGGGGCCTGACGCAGGGGGGAGGCACTGGGAGAAGGTGTGGACCCAGGCGCTGGGGACTGGAAGGCCGTCGTAGGGGATAATCAGCTTAGTGTGGAGAAGGGAAGATGACTGGACTTAAGGAGGTGATGTCCAAATGGCTAGAGTCCGATCTTTACCTGTCGTAGGTAAAAGTGTCCAGGGCATCCAAATACAGAAAGTAAAGATGTATGGCTTTTAAAGGCCCTCATCAACTCCACCTGGGATTACACACTTATTTTTTAACGCTCTGGTGCTTAGTGTATCTCTTCACCTATTTTCCAGTGTGACCTCGTCCCTCACCTCCCCAGAGGTGACAAGGTCACCTCCACAGACCGATGGGAAGCCAGATGGGAGGAGACAGGGGAGCAGGGACTGTGAGGAGCACAGGCCCAGAGACACTAGAGAGAAGCTCAGAGAACTGGAGGGGAGACGTCCACTGCAGCGGGGCGAGCCCTGAAACTCCTCCCCTCTCAGGGCCCAGACAGCGGTGGGTCCAGAGGCCCCCCGTCGGTTTGCACTGGCAGAGGGGAAAACTCCAAGTGTGGGCTCTGGGGGAGTCTTCTAGTTTTAGCCAGTTGCCCTGGTTCCTTGTTCTCTAAACTTGGTATCAGGGAAGAAGAAACCACCAAGAACTTCCTAAAACCAGAACCATGTGATTTTCTCTGGGAGCATTAACACATAAAGGACAGAGACCCTGTCCTTTCACAGAGACCTATCACAGAGACCCGGCTGGGGCCTGCCGGCTGCTGTGCAGCCAGAGGGCAGCCAGAGGGCCCACTGGGCCGATTCACATCACCCAGGGCGGGCGCCGCCTGGGTCCCTTCCCCGCTGTCACAGAGCTCAGAACTGCTTGAGGTGCGCAGGGGGCCTGGTGGCGTGCACTCTGCCAAGGCGATGATGAGGATGACAGACCGCATTCTGCCAATTACCTCTCAGTCCCTGTACTGAAAAGAGCAACCCTCCATTTACCAATCTTGTTCTGGTGGCTTTTCCCATGCCCTCCTGCCAGACTGTTATTGTCAGAATGTGGAAAAGCCTAAAATCTCTCTAGATTTAGGCAAAGTGAGAGGCCCAGCAGCAACTGGTGCCACCCACGTGCTACTGATTGAGAAACACTGGGCATGGGGTCATGCTGGGGGTGGAGGGTGACACTGGACAAGGTGCCAGGTCCTACCTCTTCCACTGAGATCACAAACAGCATGATTTCTGCGACCCCCTTCAGCTCTGAAGAGGCCGACACGTCAAGTGGCCGTCGGGCCCAAACCCGCTTTCTCAGCTGTCGGGGTTGGGGGGGCCGAGCCACCCTCTGAGGGGGTGTCGGTGGCACTGAGTCTAGGATGGGCCTTGCCCTCACGCCTCTGTCAGAACATTGGGGCGTGCGGGAGCTGGGAGGAAGGGGGAACCCGGACGTCCAAAGAGAAGGTACAGATGGGCATGTGAGGGTCAAGGCCACGGGGAGAGTCCCACCGAAGACACTACACACATGTCCTTGGAAACAAAAGACTCCTGCTTCTTTGGTGAATAAGCAAGATGCAAAATGAGCCACAATTCCTTGGGCCACTCCTTTGGCATCGATGATCAACTAAGATGGTGGTCTGGCTTTTAAGGGGCTGCGAACTCCCGTCTCAGCCTCCACACCGCACTTCCTGTCGCACCATCGACAGCCCAGCATGCTTGGCTTTCCATGGCTTACAACTGGGCGACCCAGCCTCCCAGTTACTCCGGGTAACACAATGCAGGAACTTCAGTTTTGAAAGTCATGTTTAATATCAAAGAAATCAATTAGTTGTTAACAGGCCTTCCCAGATAAGACAGCATCTTTTTGGTTTTTTAATTTGGTGGCATTTATCACAAGGATTTGACTTTGAGCTCTTCTGACTTGCTCCGTGGAAGAACAAAGGACAGCCTGGCACACTGGGTCTGTCATGTCTAACGGCAGAGATGAACTGTCAACAAACAGCCTTACAAGGTGGGGGCGGGGGAGCAGGATGGCATGGGGCCTTCCCCACGGCAGTGTTTACAACAGCAAAAGGGTTGAAGCCCCCTCAGTCCAGAATAGGGAAACTCTCCAAGCAACTGTGGCAGAGTGAAACCTAACCGGAATGAGATGGGATGTTTTCCTGGGGCCTTAAGAGCTCTAGCTGGAACCCCAAGAGGGCAGTGGCATGCATGCACCCCACAGAGAGGTGCTAGATAAACCCTAAGAGACCAGCCACGTGGGGGCCTCAAGTGGCAGTGTGACCCCTGCCCCAAACCCACCTTTAACTTGTAAGAGGAAGAGATCTCTTCAAAGGGATTAGTGGAAGAAATGAGAGCTGTGGCTGCTTTTCCTTCTCTGCCCATCAGGAGGAGGGGGTGGGCCTCTGCCCCATCCACCCAGGTGAGGGGGCTTCAAGAGTGTACTAGTTGGGGGAGCCTCTCGGTCCCCGGCTGGATGCCTCCTGATGTGCAGATACACCAGGCCCAACCCTCAGCTATCGGGGGACCCCATCGGTGGACAAGCAGGCAAGTTGTCCATGTGAAGCGCACCAGCACCATCTTGAAAGGACCCTGCTCAGAACATCCACCTGCTCGGGTAACAGGGACACAATCAAAATTTCAGGCCGGGCCTGAATGAGAGGTGAGGAGAGAAGCTTTGGACTGGATGAGAGATCTAAGTACTGTGTACAGTTTATAGCATTTAAATACAATACTAACCAGATGGTTATTGAGCACCTACTGTGTGCTACGAGACACATCATTACACCCATTTCATAAAGGAGGGAACTAACTGACAGAGGGCAGGTAACTAGTTCAAGGTGACACAGCACACAAGGCCTGGTAGTTCTCCCTGGCTCCATCGCCCATGATGAGGCCGGAAGCACCTACAAGCAGGCAGTCTGCAGTCAGACTGCCTGCGCGGTTCAAATCACGGCTTTGCTACCCCACAGCTGTGTGATCTTACCCAAGTTATTTGACCTCTCTGTGCATTTTTAAATGGACATAATAACAGTCATCCCACAGAGGGTTGTTTGAAAATTGAATTAGTTCATACAGGTAAGCGCTTGGAACAGCAACACTTAGCCTTAAACATGTTACCTATAATAATTATTATTTTTATTATATCGTATTTACTGCTTATACAAAATGCTCATGCTACTGCACTAAGAAAGGAAAACAGCTGCTCTCATGCAAAGGAAAAACAGAGGAAATAATATGCCTCTCACCTCCTTTCAATAAGAACACTACTTCTATTACAGAACAGTACTCGCTCAACAGGAAGAACTCTTTACCCCTAGCTCACAGCTACGGTTGACACTTTTTACAGAGAATGTGAGCCCGTCACATCTAAGGCACTGAGATTTGGCAAAGGACGAGTAAACCTATCCAGCCGTGTCCCAGATGGTGAGCAGGAGCACAGGGAATGCATGGGAAGAGGTGTGCATGCGACGTACACAGGTGGAATGGATGACAAATAAGACAAAATCATCCTCGGCAGTCGAGGCGAGTTCCATAGAAAGGCGCTGGCATTGTGCTCGGATTGTGCAGAAAGGCGCTGGCATTGTGCACCTGTAAACCGTCAGGTGTGTTTCTGACACGGGAGAAGTGCCAGCACGCACGAGCCCGGAAGCCCGGAGTTACTCAGCATCCACCTGTGCCACTTATGAATGCTGCTGGGAATTAGAGTCTGCAATATAGCTCACACCAAGTCTCGGCAAGCTGTTGCGCCCTGAACTGTGTCCCCTCCCGACCTCAAACTCGTGTGTTGGAGTCCTCGTCTCAGCACCTTAGGATGGGACCTTGTTTGGAAACACAGTGTTTACAGGGGTAATCAAATTAAAGTGAGGTCATCAGGGTGCGCCCTCCTCTAACAAGGCCCATGTCCTTACAGTCAGGGGAGTTGGAGACAGGCACGCATGCGGGGCGAATGCTGCACGAAGACACAGGTGGAAATCACGATGGCGCTTCTATAAACTGGGACACCACAGGCTGCCGCAAGCCAGGGGATGCTGTTATCCCAGGAAAGTAATACTTCAGACCTGTTCATTGCTTCGGAAAAGGGAAGAAATCTCTCTGTGCCCATTTTCTTAGCTATAAAGTGAGAAATGGACCAATGATACAGCCCAGGAAAGTCTGCATGAACTCTGGACCCCAAGTGCACGTTAGGGCCAGAACAAACCTAAAATAGCCTGAACTCCAGTGCAGAAATATGTCAGCATTCCCCCGTGTGTGCTCCTGGAATTATCGAGCCTAAGAGGCAGAGGGCGGGTTTGGGGTGTCAAAGGCTGCTCCCTCCCACACTGGTCACCAGCGGCAGAGTGTCCCCCTTGACTGCTCTGACCGTGGGGAGGAGCTGGCTGCAGGGTCCGGCCCAACCAGGCTGCCCCAACTCTATGGCAGCCAACTGGGCCACACCTGGGGGCAACGAAGACCCGGGGCCGTGGGCATGTCTGACTCCAGTCCCCTGAGGACACTCGGTCCGGCCCTGCCTTTCTCATTCTGGCTGCCCCTGTGCCCCTTGGGACTGGAAGAAGCATATGCGTGCTGCCTACCCCGGACCACTTCTGCTCGAGTCTCCGGCGTGTGGGACGCAGGATGCAGAACCATCGGTCTAAGCAAATCACAGGTGGGCAGTAATAACTTAGTGAGAAGACTTAAATATGTTGTCCCTGGGCCACGAACAGGTGCTCTGTAACATTAGTCCTTAAGAATTCTCATTCCTGCCCTGGCTGGTGTGGCTCAGTGGATTGAGTGCAGGCCGGGTCCCCAGTAGGGGGCACACGAAAGGCAACCACACATTGATGTTTCTCTCCCTCTCTCTATTCCTTCCCCCTCTGTAAAAATAAATAACATCTTTTAAAAAAACAGAATTCTCTTTCCTCCCAAAGTGCCAGATCACACAGCAGCTACTTGAAGGGCCTGCCCCTTTCCAGCACCTTCTATGGGCAACATGAGATGCCAGCCTCTGGATTATCCCAAAGTAGCTGAGAGGGTCGGGCAGTGAGAGCACACGGCAGACAAAGACTAATCTCATAATAGTAGACGTACCTTAACATTAACTAACGTTATTCCAATGCCAACCTTGCTGTGGATTGACAGATTTCCCCCATGGCCACACACCTGATCCCTCCCACTCAGTGATTTTCTTTGCCGGCAGGTGGTAGGGTTTGTGACAGTCACCAGGGGGCTTTTCGAACCACCCCCAGTCTGGGAAGACCCTGCTTTTCCTAAGCTCAGCTCCTGCAACCCAGCCCACCTCCTTCCCCGCACTCACTGCCTCTCACCAGCGGCAGCTGGGGGTCTCTCTGAGGCCTGTCCAGTCCTCCCCCAAATGACAGGCCCGACCCACGGCAGGAGAGCCCTGGCCTGAGCCTGGTGGGCCCACAGTCCGGTGTGTCTGGGTCCTGCGGGTTTCTGGAGGGCCCAGCCTGGCCTGTGGGGGTCCCCTGCAAACCACGCTGCAGACCCTGGCCTAGGAGGTGGAAGAGGCCAGGCTGCTGAACTGAGCGGGACCACCTCCTGGTTCCTGGGGACTCTCCACACCCATGGCCTTCACGGCTTTCTTTCACGCCGTCCGAGAGCCCCTGCTGTGCTCCGGTCCCTGATGCAGGACACAGGACGCAGGCTGTTTCCGGTTCGCATCCCAGAGGGCACCTCCCACTGTCCGTAGGCCCTGCACCATCAGGGTGAGTAATGCAGTACCGCACAGGCTGCTCCGGGTTTGCCGTACTTCTCCGTCATACTCCCAAAGAGCATTTGTGACGTGCTCCGAGACATTTTTAAGAGCTTAAAACAGATTAACTTGATCCCCCCCCACCCCCACTGCCCTGACAGGCTACTTTCCAGTTGATGACTGTGGCCTCACCTGGCCGCCACCCTTCCCTCCTGTCGGTTCCAAGTCCTATCAGACCAAATATTTTTCATCTCTCCTCCAAAATGTGTTGTTGCTGTTTGGTTCTTTTTAAAAAATTAATTAATTAATTAATTAATGTTTTTATTTATTTTTAGACAGAGGAGAAGGGAGGGAAAATGAGGGAGAGAATCATCAACGGGTTGCCCTTTGTATACACCTTGACTACACCCAGGCATGTGCCCTGACTGGGAATTGAACCAGTGACGTTTTGCTTTGTGGGATGACACCCAACCCACTGAGCCACCCCGGTCAGGGCTGTTTAGTTCTTGTTTTGTTTTGATCTCAAACATTGTTGGGGTTGAGCTGTGTCCCCGGAATAGATGTGTTAAAGGCCTAACCACTGGCCCCTCAGAGCGTGACTGTAATTGAGGTAAAGTGAGGTCACACGCAGTGGCCCTAACACAATATGACCTGTGTCCTGAGAAGGGGAAATTGGGACACAGTGACAGGCACAGGTAGGAGGAAGGTGAGGTGAGAGACACAGGGAGCACGAGTCCACAGGCCACAGAGGAAGGCCCGGAGCAGAGCCCTCAAGGCCGTGGAAGGAGCCAGCCAGCAGATCCCGGGGCTCAGAGTCATGGGCTTCAGACCTGGAACACGATGCATTTCTGTAGCTGAGGCCCCACGTGCGGCCCTTTGCCCCAGGCCCCAGCGCCCCAATCCACCTGTCTTAACTGCACTCACCTGTTCATTCTCCCCCCAGCACCTGCACCCGGGCTGTCAGGGGCCGCAGCCCCTGCGGTCCCTCAGCCTCAGGCTTCTTCCTACCCAGGCCCTGGGCAAGCCACCGCTAGGACAAAGGACAACCTTTCTAGAGCTCTGTTTTGGCCCCATTATCCCATGGGAAGACTCCTCCAGGAGCGTCCCATCCCCCGTCCTGGCCCTGCAGATTTCCACGTGAGCCCAGCCCATGCCCCGAAGGCTTAGAGGAGGCACTGGATGAGGGGGTGGGGGGCATTCAGTTAACAGCTCCAGGGCTGGCAGGGCAGAACCAAGTCTCCATCCACAGAAGCTCACTTACCCTCTATGTGCTGAGACTCCCTAGGTGTCTGAGGGAGTGTTTCTTAGCTTCCTTGCCTGTGGAGCCCCTGTTCTTGGAGCACCCACATACCTTGCTGCTCAGCCTGCCTGGCAGAGACCGTCATGCTCAGTTGACCGCAGCCCCGAGCACTCACCCCTGAGTCCCCGCACCAAGCAGCGGTGCTAAGGTGGTCTTGGCTCTCAGCCACCTGGTAGACGGGTAGATGTGTGGATCTTGAGTCCTCTCTCCTCTCGCAACCATTTCCAATTCACTGAGCGCTATCACCCCGCGCCAAGTCCCAGAAGGCCTGTGCCTCCCTGCTGGAGAAGCGGAACACACTCCTCATCCCAAACATCTTCACTAGGCTTCTCCTTTCCTGCCCCACCTCCACACCCTCTTTCAAGGCACAGCTCATACTGGACCTCAGCTATCTCCACTGCTTGTCTCTACAGCTAAAAGGAAGGTTACTATCTCCACTCGTCAGCCTTCCTTCAGTCTTGCCTCCAACGAAGAGTGATGGTTCTTCCTTTTAAAATATCAGGTGACCTCTCTGCGCCTTTGAGCGTCAGCTAACACCCACATGCACACATTGCATCGGCCCCCCCCAGATTGCAACCCCCCGAGGGAAATCCGTGTGCCCAGTGTCCTCCACAGAACGCTGCCAAGAATGGTACCAGTGAACATTCGCTGAGAAAACGAATCCCGTCTACTGTCTGCAGGGTAAACAAACCCCCTGATTGTTCATTATCCCACTTCTCTCTCTTCTCCCTCTTAGTTTTAGCCGCTCCACTCCCCGTGACAGCCTGCCCTTTAAAATCTGACGCTCGCCGCCCTACAGAAGAAAGGTTTGCTGTGTTTTCTGACTCTCTCCAAGGAGAGGTTAATGCTTTTCCTTGCTGTCTTAATGAGTCTGACAGGACTGCAGAGTCTCTATGACCCACTCATCCCTTAGGCCTGGCAATTACTTCTTGTCCCCGCGATGGATTTCCTCCCAGAAAGACCCCAGGAGTATCCAAGTGGACAAATCTCAGGGGCTCGCCTGTGGCCACGCTGGGCCCCAAGGATACTGGCAGTCCTCTGCTGGGCACTTGAAGCCGCCCAATCCCGGCCTCTCTCTCTCTTTATTCGACATGTATTTATTCAGACAAATGACGTGCTAGGCAGTCAGGATGGAATTCTGAGCAGAAAGACACTGCAGGCCCGACCCTTGGGGGTCACAGTGTAACCCCCAGGAGAGACGGTGAAACAAACCATCAGCAAACATGTAACTACAACCTGGGAAGGCGCAGTGAAGCGGAGCGCCCTACCACCAGCAGCTTGCCGCTCGGCAGCTGCTCTGCCTCCGAGCCCCTGGGCCACCTCTGACTGGGGCTGCGTGGGGCAGAGCCCGAAGCCCCGCCCCAGCTCCCTCTGCTGCTCCTGCTCCACAAGGGCTCATGCCAGCAGGTCTCCTCTGCTCCTAGAGCCTCCCCTGTAACCCTGTCCCAGGAGCCCGAAACCAACCCCTGGGGCTGCGTAGTGGACCACTTACTAGACCTGGTCACAAACTCTCGCCCCCCAAACTCCACAGGCCTAAGCGGACCGACACAATCCTAACAGTTACACACACACCGGGTCTTCTTCCAGATTTCTCCACTTACACAGCTCCCAGCAATGGGCTCCCAGTCCCAGGTTGCAGCAGTTTTCTCCCCAGCCCCCCTCCCCCAGGGTACATATGACACCGGACTGTCCCTTAAAGCCCCAATACCCCCATCTACTGCTCCCCAGCATTCTAGGCTTTGGGGCCCAACGTACTTTTTCAATCTGCTCTCCCAACACTTATGCTGCACGTGAAGTGCCCTCTGTCACTGACTGTCCTCAGGGTCTTACTGAGAAGTCCCTTCCCCCAGGCGTGCCCTCCCCTGGCCCTAGACACACTCCCTAGCACCTACTTCTGTGTCAGAAAAGACCCCAGGCAGCCACTGTAGCTGGGGAGGCCTCGTCGCAAACTGGACGCAATGTTTGAGAAATGGCTTTGTACAACAATGGAGGCATTCCCGGTGTTTAGGATCTTCCATATGACATGGTGCAAGGGAGTCCTGGAACTGCAGGTGAATTTTTCCATTTTTCTAGATTCTAAATTTTATTTAGTGTGGTTTTCTATTTATTAACTTTTATTTTAGAAGAGTTTTAGATTTACAGGCAACTTGAGGAGAGTATAGAGAGTCCCAGCCTCCCCTCTGCTCACTGTCCCTTATGCACGTCTCTCGTGACTGTTTTACTTCTGTCACAACTAAACGAGCCCAGAATGGAACATGGCTTTGAAAACTTAAATAAAAAAAAAATAACAGCATTGGTTTGGCAGAACCAACTAAACAACATCAATTGGGGAAATGTCATTCTTTCCATCACTGCTAATTCCAACTTAGCATTGAATATTTACCCTTTTTCTTATCATTTTAGTCTCTTCTTGGTGTGGATTCTTGGCTACAAAGTGGAACAGAGTTCGTTTTACTATCACTAGCCATATATTTGTGCACATAGTTAAAGTAGTAAAAACTTTAGTGTTCCTTAAGGTTCTAGGGAATATTTTCTTTAACACAAAGAACACGAGAATGTTTGAACACATGAATCGAGGATAGCGTGCACTCCTTCTCAAAAAGCCTGTGAGCTCCGCTAGGGTCCCACCTCCTCTCTCCCTCAAGAGCACCCGGCCCGGCTGGTGTCAGAGCTCAGCAAACCCCAGCTGCCAGGAACCAGAGGAGCTGGAGACCCTAACAGACGGGGTGTTGATGTTCAGTGACTAAAAGGGAAGAGCACTTTACGAAGCCTTGTCGGAGATGTCAGACTTCAGACTTCCGCCTCCAAAGAACCACAATGTTCTTCCTTTGCCTCATTCAAACAAAGCAGCTAAAAGTCAGTCTTCGTAGACAAGGATTTTAGATTCGAAGTTATAACAATCACAGAAACAGCAAATATTCAATATCTTAAAGAACATGTTTTCAGCTTGCTTTTAATGTCTCAGCTATAGAAAATGGAGTGTGGGTTTCTGTACTGTGTGTGGGTTTTTTTTTAACGTTCCTCCCCTGGTGAGTTTCCTTTGTTCTGACTGCCAAGTCGGTTTCAAAGACTCTTTCGGGATCTCTAGCAGTTAGAACAAATCCTATAGATTACACAAAGAAATAACCAACTGAAGAGGCCCGCTACGGGCCTACTTTTTTGTAGCAATATAACATTTAAAAACTCAAATAGGCTCCCCCTCCTTTTTTCAGTTGATAAATATACTTTCATCTTTTAGGACAGATAGTCTTTACTCCACATAGAAAAGAACTATAACACAAAAATTAGGAAAAACACTGATCAGCATCCTAACATTAAATGGACCTAACCTTAAATGGTTTTGGAAAATCCCTAAAAGCAAACAAAACAATGCAGCATTCTTATATTTTTGAGGGAGTCTATACCATTCACCCCAAAAATGTGAAGAACAAAACTTGGTTAAACAAATTAGAAATTGTAAGACAGGAAAAATGTATAAATTAGGTTTACTAAAATATTTTACCCTCAGTTTGTGCCAAAGTCAATCATTAGCTTGTAATTCCAAGGAAAATGCTGAGTATCAAAATTAACAAGTAAGAGTATGACAGTCACAGTGGGTGCCTGATGACCCGCAAATGAAAGTTAAAATAGCATCACTGACAACTTTCACAAGGGCTGTGTTTTATAATTACATTACTTGTTTTGTCAACTGTATTGAATAACTTTGCTTTCTTACGAAAGTGATTTGGCTGTTCAAGAATACCCTCACTAATGATTCATTACAGACTGATGTTTTGCAAGTCAGACTGAACATAACTTCAAGTTGGTCTTGTTTAAAAATTAACCTGGCACTAAGGGAGGAGCAGGACTGATCTCGAGGCGAGACATGCCTTTTGAGACCCTTGATGCTACTAAACTAAGCAGATGTGAGGTTCTGTGCAATTTTGCTGATGAGCTCTGGGCGGATAAAAGAGATACACTGCATAGTACAAGAAGCAACCAACGAAGACATCAACCCAGAGAAGGTACTGCAAGAATGTACCTCAAAACATGAACGAGGCAATGACAGGCAATTTCAGATTATTGTGTACATTTTTATCCCATTTGAAATTAAAATAACAACCATTCTTTTATAACCAGAAAATGATAAATGCACTTGCTTTTTGGAAAAGAGCAATAAAAATGTGTTAAAGTTCTACTTCTGCTATATGAAAGGGCAAAAGTTTTATAAGACATTACAACAATGTTCTTAGAATGTAATAAGAAGTTCCTATGCACATCACTTATGAAGGAAAGCAGCCCTTTTTTCTAACTCACTGAGGGGGACTGTTTCTCAGCCTCTAGGGAGGATTTACTTCACAGAATGGATCCAAGCTGCCACAGAAACTACAAGTGACATGAGTTCTACGGATTGGCCACAATACCCGGATGCTCCAAGATCATTTCCAGACCTATTTCATTACCTAAAAATCCTGTTCTTTCAGAATTTTTAAAGCTCTAGAAGATGATTTCTTAAAAATCGCAGTTAGAGTATACATACATGGAGGTAAGAATATAACCGAAGTTATTCTTACCTGATGTTGCACATCCGGATTGGTTGGGCAGTCCAAAGGGCTTGGATCACACTCTTCAACTGGGGAAAAAGAGACGCAAAGCTTGGTGAAAAGGACACAGTCCACGGGCCGTGAGGCCTAAGACTCCACATGACATGTGGCCTGGACACAGGGCAGGGTCAGGCCACAGACTTGTCCCGACACCACCCCATCCTCTCTTGGGGACCAGGGCCTGTCTCCCCCAGCACCTGGCTGCTCACTCTGACCCCCTGTAGAGCCCCATGTGGTGTTCAGGCTCCTTCTCCCCCAATGTGTGAACACATGACTCATACACATCTGTCGATGTCACCTACCCAGTGACAGGTGTCCTGTGTGTGGCCACCTCCATAACCCCAGGGCAGGGCCCCTCTTCACAGACCGGGTGAGTAAAAGGCACTCAAAACACCTTCCACTCTGACAGACAGCGGGTCAAATGCACCATGTCACTCATCTGTCCGACGTTTTACTAAGCCCTTCTGAGAGCCAAAGGGGTGGGGTGCGGGGGAGCATTTGTCTTGCTAGCTCACCTCCCAAAAGCCACGCCTAGCCATTCCAGTTCTTTCGTGAACTTGGGGGTTGCCAGGAGGTCAAAGGAGCAGAGCATAGACGTAAATGTCTGACACCTTTCAAAGTTCATGGTTGGGTTAGAACTTCACCCGCAGGCTGCCCTACGTGTGTGAACTTCACAGGTCCCCAACCTGTGGTGACGGTGGTACAGACGTGTCAAAAAACGATTTGGCTTCGTCAGATTTTTATCTTTAACCTCAGAATTCCACACCATACTCTAAACTTGAAAGCTGACAGAAACACCGCATGCTATAAAAGAAATGTTTGGTGTCATGTACATTTTCAGAGTGACAAAGCCTTAAACAGCGAATCATTTAACTCAGGGTTCAGAAGTGAAGACTGAGCGACAGATTAATGCATCTGTTTATTTTTTACCTTCGTTAACATTCATTCACCTATTGTGTGCTGGGCTGGCTGCCAGGTTTGTCCAAATAAGGGGCTACACTCACTCCCTCCTGCGCAATTAAACGAAACACGGTCTTCCACTGAGAGTCTATGAGATATCCTTTCAGCCGAGCGGCAGAGGTCCTGCCTCAGCTTGTGTTCCTCGAGATACAGTCCCCCGCCTTTTGCACCTGAGTCACCGGGGCTGCTTACTAACCAAGCAGATTCCTGGGCTCCACCCCAGGCCTTACCTGGCACCTCAGAGACCCCCCAAAACTGACATTTAACGAGCACTCCACGGATCCCGACGCAGCAAATAGTTACAGACCTGTGAGTCGTACAGTCATACGACTTATCACAGTGGCTAGGGTCATAATGTCAACTCAGCATTTCTGTGAAAGTGCGGTATTTTTCCCAATGCAATGATAACTTGAATTTAAATGGCAACTCTTCTTATGTGGTCCCCCAAACACTCCTGAGGTTTGCTCTCCGAAAAAGAAGAAAATTTGCAGAGCGGTCAACTTTCTATTCATGTCCTAATTTGTGGGACAGGGTTGCTATTTGGTTTATTATAACAGGGGGTACCCCAGAGAGTCTTGGTGGAGGTAGGTGGGAGGGCGCTCAGTTTCACATTTGAACAAGAAAACCTATTAACAGAACTGTGTCACCGTGCAAGGTGAGAATGCACAGGAGACCAATAGGTTGACTTGTTAGTTTCAGGGTGAAAATTTTTACTTCTGAATTATTTTAGAGATTTCCTTAGTACATTTTTATTTTCTCTGAACTTTTTCAACCTAAGCTACTATTTCTACATTTAGTTAACCAATTGTTCTAAAAGGACCCCAAATATCATCTATGTTAAGTTCAAATTCCTCAAAATGATTAACAAAACCAGTCTACTTCTCTTTTAACTTTGAATTCACTACATAAATTTTTGGACAATAAAAGAACATTAACACCAGAAAAAATAAAGATGATAAAATGATTGATTTGTGAAGCACGATCTCCCCTCACTACGAACAGTGGCTCGAAAATCAGAATTCTTTTTCCAAAGACATTTTTCTCTCAGATGTGGGCTCACACTCCTTCAGAACACTTGAGCCAGCATTTTCTACGAGACGAGATATTCTGTTCCATCTTCTGAATATTGGTCCTGAGTTGAACTCAGTGCCTCAGATGCTCACGGGAAGTGTGTCCTACCAGAAATGAGGCCTGGCACTGTGACCCCTGAAGTCTCTGCCACCAGGGAAGGCAGAAGCTACACACTTGTTCCTCAACAGAAAACAGGCGCAATAACACATTTCACCTCAAAAACACACTGATCACTATAATTATACTGGGTTTCCACAGTTGATCCATGGTAAAAGCACATCACTCACAACCACTTCAGTTTGATCACATTCAGGAATTAGTTTTCTAGTGTCAATGAATAAAGTGGGAATATACTAGAAATATAATAAGGATTTTGTGAAACATGATTAATCTGCTAAAGAAAATAAATTTCGAGGACTTTTTAACCATATGGAAATTGCTCAAGCTAATTACAAATGGCTCATTCACTAAATAAGAAGCCTCCCTAAAATTCATTTAAATGTTGGGGTCTGAGTTTGTACTTAATATAATTAGATTACATTTACTTTTAAATCTATAAATTAATTTCTTCACTAATTTGTATGGGTTTTCTCTCCCTAAAAACAAAGTCAATGAGAAAATTACCATACACATTTGATGACGATATTGTTAAGGAAATATGTTGTAGACCACTCTGCCTGGTTTTAGGAATTGTATCTCCATCCCTTGTGGCTAGGATGAGGCACGACCTTTGGAATGCGAGCTGCAGGAGACAAAGCTTGTCTCTGGTAGCAAATACTGCCTCAGTTCCTGTCCCTGCCCCCAAAGCTTGGTCAGAAGTCAATAATGGGTAAGACCCCTCACAGTGGGGGGGCAACCTAAGCCAGACTCGATCACTTGGGAGGCCTTCACGGAAGGACTGGGGGGGCTGCAACAAAGAGCAATGGACTCTTGCTGCCCCCCCCCCCCCCGGCTTTGACATAGCCCAGGTCCCCATGTTCTCTGGGAGAAGTGCTTCCTGGCTCTAATCCTCTTAAGCCTGAATACCTGTTGGGGAGAGGTACAGCTCCTTGCCTTGCTAGAGTGTGTCCTTGGGGAAAAATCTGGCGTCACCAAGATTTACTGATAAACCTGTGAAATCTGCTAAGAGTGCTTTCATTCATATGATAAGAGTCTGAGAGGAAATGAGTACGTCTCCCAAAGTTTCTGCCACTCTCTTCCTGACAGACACTGACTCAGACTCTGAAGCCCTCAGATTTCTTTGAAATGTTATGTACTGTTTGATCCTTGCCGCCCTGTATTCCTGTGTATTGCAACCCAATAAAAGCCCTGGAGCAGGGGGCTCAGGGCCTTTTTCTCCTCAGAGAAACTGGCTGCTTCTGGCCTTTGTCTCCTCTGAGAAACTGGCCACAGCCCACTCCTCCTCCACAAACAGATCATAGCATGTCTTGGCCATATTCATTCACTCGTGTCCGTGGCACTTGGGGAGACTCACGGAGAAGTTGCTCCCACATTTTGTTAAGGAAATACTAGCAGACATTAAGTTGTTATGTTATTGAATGCAAATGTTGGAGTGAGTAAGCATTTGAACTTCTGGACACAGTCCATTACACATAAGATGATATATTTCTTTGGAGATAAGAAACTATGCACTTATTAATTCTAGTTCTGCATTAGATAGAGTTTTTACAGCCACGCTTCTTGTCGACTCATCACCATTCTAATTAAAGTTTTATCACAAGTTCCAGGAGAAACCCAACAGTACGGTAACAGTCCTATCAGGGTGCTAAGCAACAATCTTTTTCTTTCAAAACAGGAAATCTCCATTTAAGGGTGATAAAGAAAAGATCTCGAGACAGATGGAACCACGACAGTGTTTTCCCTGAGTCACTGCAGCTCATCCTTTGTCTGAAATAGTCCCACTCCGGCCCTGGCTGGTGGCTCAGCTGGTTGGAGTGTCGTCCCAAACACTGAAAGGTGGAGGGTTCGATTCCAGTCAGGGTGAGTACGGAAGGCAACTGATCCAGGTCTCTCTCTCCACCCCCACCCCCGCCCCTCTTTGAAATCGACAAACAGATCCTTGGGTGAGGATAAAATAATAATAATAACAATAATAATAATAACAACAACAAAGATAGTCCCACTTTATGCCGCCCTGCTACGAAAGCTTCAACAGTCCTCAGCCCTGACGTCTCCCAGTTCTTCGGCCACCTCCCCTCCACCTGGCTGAGGCTTGCGTGTGTCAGGCACCGGCCCGGGCTCGGTCCCCCAGCTTCTCACAAGCACTTGGGAGGTGGATGCTCACAAGTCCTGCCTGCGCTGCAGATGGGAACCTGAGACCCCGAGGCCTGCGGCCACCACGGGGCCCATGAGAGCTGGTAGTGTGGCTGGGCTCTGTTCTCAGGTCGCTGGCAGGCACACCAAGCTCTGGAAGCCTTCCAGCCTGGCTCTCACAGTGAGGTCTGGGTCCCGGCCGCTTAGTCAGTGTTAGAATGCAGGTTCCCCGGCCTGACCCCGGAGCACCCAGCATGATTTCAGGGCAGCGGGGCCTGGGATCTGCATTTTAAACAAACACCACACATTGAAGTTTGCAGTGTCACCCAAGACTGTGTCCCATCTGCGCCTGGCCATGGGGCTCATGCCACCCACTCTCCTGCAGAACTGGAGAACCACAGATTGGGGACTCAGGACACTCAGAGGTCACCCCCGTGGATGCGGGGGCAGTGCGCTTGCCAGGGCCTCCCCTGATAGCTGGGAGTGGGGCTCACACCAGGTCTTTCCTCCACCAGTGCCTTCCCGGGACACGGACACACACGGGAAGAACCCTCTGATGCTGTAGCTTCGGGGAGCAGGGGGTGAGTCTGGTAAGCAGGGACTGGAAGGGAGGGGAGTGGGCCCCTGTGGGAACTCCCGCCCACCTCCAGTCAGTGACCCCGTGACACGCGGCACTGCGCAGGATGCTGGGAACCCACAGTGAGTGCCAGGACGTCTTCTCCCCAGGAAGCGGGGGATGTGGGCAGGGCAGCTCTGAAGCTGGTCAGATTGACCACTCCCCACTCTCCTCTCTGGGTTGTCAACAGAGCGCAAGTCAAGGCTTCAGTGCGGCAAACAGTGCCCGGCCTCCACCGCAGACGGACGCTGGGCAACCAGGAGAGGCAAAGCCTCGCGCCCCCGCCCTGCCGGGGTCTGCACCAGCCCGCGTGTCGAGTGTTGGAGTGCGCGCTGTGAAAGGGCTGCTCTTGCTTTGGGGCCTGACAAGCCGCCCTGCTTCAGAACCGGTGTTCCTGTGGTCTGGGTGGAAATGGAAATGACGGTGTACCCCTCCGCACCCACCCAATCTCAAGGCTCAGCCCTGGTGACCACAACTCATTCTGTGGCGGCCACACCACCAAACTGCTCATGTTGCACTGGTGGGGGAAGGTCGGCCTCTCTGGACCCTCGTGAGCAGCACCAAGTGAAGCTAATGGTGTTGGGGACCATCCCCCCACCACAGGAAAAGCCCCCTGCCCCCTGCCACAGGAAAAGCCAGTCTGAGGACAGAAGACAGAGCCGGAGAGAGAGTCAACGCCACCCTTTGAGTGTCTGCAGCTGGCAGTGCTGGAGGACCTTAAGCCAATAAGTCTCTCCCAAGTTTTAAAACAAGCCTCAGCGAGGCTTCTGGCCTTGCAACCCGAGGTCGTGGGGAGTGTCTTCATGTCATGCACATGAAAAACACCATAGACATTTCATGATAATGTTATAAACTAATTTATACATTTAATAAGGAAGTTCATGCCTGAGATAATCATCCAAAAAAGCCATTTACAATTTTAAGTAGTGGAAAGTCACTTTCCCTAGTGCTTCATTCAAGACAGTACAATAATCATAAGCTCAAGTAGTTATGTTAACTATACATACCTTTAGGGAGTCCCGTGTCTTGAATAGGATATTTGTCAGACTGTAGAAACCAACAAAAGAGGACAGTTATTTTTAAACACCACAGTCAATTACCAGATCAAAAAAAGAAAGCTTTGTCTTGCGAAAGTCATGATTTCAACGTAAAACTTTGCATGTGGTTAGCCCTGGACTTGTCACTGGGGCTGACCTATCCCTGGCTGGCTTGCGTTCTCGACTTACAGACACGAGAACAAGGCTGATGAGAAGTGAATGTTGGAGCGTGAAGCAGGGAAGCAGAGCAGCCTCCGGCTTTCCCGAGCTCTGGCCCCCCGCACCGCACGTCCTGTCCTGCCTGCAGACCTAATTTCCTGCAGTTTAGACCTGAGGGGCATTTTTCTCATGAATTATGAGGATGCACTCATTTTTGTCCCACCATCTCTGTGGCATTCGTCTGGGTCGACATGCAGAGTCCTGGGTGGCCCTGTCTGGGACAGCCCTGTGCTGTGTTCAGTCACCTCCCATTGGCTGCAGGAAGATCTGCAGACCGCTCAGTCGCCGGGCACAGCTACGCACAGCGGCCCTCGCCTTCGCCGAGGGCTGCACTACCCCCCTGCAGCCGTGCACTCACAACTGCGAGTTGCTCTGTTGGTGCCCACAAGCATGCAGGTATGGAATGTTCTGGAAGCGCTGGCTCCAGACTATACCGGTAGCTGTTCTCTGAAGACTTCCACGAGTAGGGTGAGAGTGTGCCCAGTTCCCCACCCGGCCCCCTGACCCAGGGGGCCCACTGTCCTACAGTCTGACTAAGCTGTACCTTCCAGTCCTCCCATGGGCCTCAGCCTTGGACAGAGGACAACAACAAACAAACCTGAAAAAAGGATTTTGTTTTAAATGCCTTTCCTTGGAGGTTCTTTGGAGCTGGGCGGTAAAGTTTCAGGACGTCTAGAAGCCTCCAACCCCTTTCCACAAAAGCAACCAATCAATCAATCACCAACCACAGAGAACTTAGGGGTCAGTTTTCCCCCAGATTAAATCCTTCCCGCCGACACTCGGCTGCCCAGAAACCCCCCGGTGTGGCAGCACTTCCGGGCTCTCTGTACGTTATTCGCCTGTTTCCTGGGAGAGACAAGAGGAGGGCCCAGGTTTTGATCTGTGTTAGCGAAACATCTGCGAGCCTGCAGGGATGGACACTCGGGCCGGGGAGGGTGGTTTCCTGGAGATACTGACATCTGAGCTGGGCCTAAGGGGGGCCTGGGACCAGGAAGACCGAGAAGAAGGGCGTGGCGACTGCAGACAGTGGCACAGAGGAGCAAGGCCAGGTGGGCGCAGAGTGGTGTGGCAGGTGAGGAAGGCCTGCCAGAGGGAAGCAGAGATGCCCACGGAGGCAGAAGAGGAAGACAGGGGTGCGTACGACACGTTGGGGCCGGTTACAGGGAAGCCCTGGAAGGGAGGCAGAGGGGTTCAGGTGAGGGCTGAGCTCACCACACCCCGCCACCTGCCTGAGCCCAGCTCCGCACAGGGGGCGATGGCTGGCACAGTCTTGCATGAACTCAGACAAGCAAGTGATCCAGCACAACTTGGTAGAAAGTAGGGATGAGTTATTAGGAGGGAGCACCCAAAGGCCTGAGGGCAAGGTGAAGAAGGCTTTGTAATCGGAAAACCTTGACTGGGAGGGGGGGTCGCAGGAGTTCACTGGCTGAGGACACAGGGAGGGGGCCGTGTTACAGGTGCCCTGGGAAGGTGGTAGGGTGAGGGGCTGGCCATCTGAGGAGCAGCAAACAGCTGTTCACAACTGGTTCTCAGAGGGATGCTGACCTCACCAGACACGCCAAGGAGTGTGACTTAATCCGGGAGGCCGCAGGAATGTTATGGGATGAACTGTGCCGTCCCCCGCAAGGTGTGCTGAAGCCCTACCCCCTGTACCTCAGAATGTGACCTCACTGGAAATAGGGTTGTTGTAGATATAATTAGCTAAGATGAGGTCATACTGGTGTAGGGTGAGCCCTTAATCCCATGTGACCGACGTCCTTACAAGAGAGACAGAGCTACGGGGAGAAGACAGCCTCGTGCCAGCGAAGACAGAGAATGGAGTGATGCAGCCCCAGGACACCGAGGGCGGCCGACAGCCACCAGCGGCTGGAAGAGGCAGGAGGGGATTCTCCCCTGCGGGTGTCAGAGGAAGCACACCCTGCAGACACCCTGGTCTTGGACTTCAGGATCCAGAACTTCGGGACGCTACGTTTCTGTGGTTTAAAGTCATTCAGGCGGTGGGGACCTCCTTACTGCACCCTAGCAAACTAATGCAAACTAATACAGCGGTGCTTCAGAAAGGGCACTTGGAAAAGTGCTCGGGCAGTGGGCTGGGACCTAGGACATGGCCGCGGGGGCATTTGCTTTCTGTTCTTGTGGGAGTGAAGACAATGGCATCTGTTCCTCCTAAATTCCCACTGGGTGCCACTGCTCGATCCCCTTCGCCGTCCACTCTTATCTCGGCCGTGAACACAAATACTGCAGGTCTTCGAGATGCCAACCAGCCTCGTGACTCGCCAGACTTACAGACACTGGATTTTATCACGCTCAGTGCATCTGTTGTCATTTAAGCACCCAACCAGGTCCTCCGGAAATAAGACTGTGCCTCACACTGTAGGCCAGTAACACATGTCCCCTTGTCATGGCCCGACGTGGTCCTGAGCCACAGGTGGCATGCAGGGCAGAGCAGAGTGACAGGACACAGCCGTTAGCTCGCTCTTCCTCACGGGTGGAATGAGGGTGCAAGTACCCGCCCCGCCGTCTCACAGGTGGATGCAGAGCCATGTGCGTGGAGGCCAGGCGGGCGTCCCTCCGGCGCTGCTTCCAGGCCCGCTGGGCCTCAGTTTCGTCTACAAAACAGGCAGTGCCCACCTTCCCACGGCCTGTGGGGACTCCGCCACCGGAAGGTGGTCCTATGCTTTCCTTCAATCTCAAGTCAGACATTTTGCAGAGGGGACAGCTACCCAGGGACAGCATGAAAGGGAGACGCGCAGACAAAGCCCTCCCACATCTGAGAAGTTCACTTCTGCCAGGTGTCACAACACGTTGGGTTGGGCGCTTTCAGCCTGGAGAAACGCAAGGCTTCTTTTCATCACAGAGATTTCCACGATAAAGAAACTGATCTTGGGAAAATATCATTTGGGGGTTTCTGACCTTCATGGTAATAATGAGTAATAAAAAATGTAAAGAAATAACAAAGGGAGGAAAGGAAAAACAAGAGTCATGGCCGACGGGGCGCAATCTGTCACCTACCACGTTGAAGGGCAGGGTGCTGGGGTCCGTGTCTTCCACGGGCTCGTCCGCCATGCGACCTGCAGAGAAACAAGTGCGGGGGTCTCCTTTAAGGTGAGGGCTCAGAGGTGTCCCTGGGTAACCGTCCCCAAGCAGACGCAAACTACCTTTGTCAGTGGACAGTAAGTGGAGGGGGCGGGGTCGTCAGACTGCACGAGAAAGGGGTTGACACAAACTTTTTTAAAAATCCATATTTGGAACAGTTTATTTATAAATATCTGCAAATACCCAGAGTTACCAATAACCACAAATCATACAGACAGGATGTGAACTTCACTGTAACTTCGAGCAGGAATGGTTTGGTTTGGGCTTCTGCTGCTTCCCTATTTCCTGCTCCTCTGTGATCCATCGGTACCATATTAAACTATTAAGCATCTGAATGTGGCTCACGCAAGTCAAAAATACAGAATCTTTATCAAAGTTAAGGAAGTTAATGAGGAAATGTAGAAAACAGAACAGACTCCCACTAGATCTTATGAATTTGTACAAATTAGAAAAAGCTCCCCCTTCCTGAAACGCTTTACAAAACATCTGCCAGAAAACTGTCTTGATAAATGACCATATCTATAGAACTATTTTAATAAAGGACGGTATCTGCTGGAGTGGGAGCCTCGGCCGGGCAGCGTGGGGCCTGCTGAGCCCTACGTGGCAGCCTCAGCCCACCGAGGGGCGGCTTCCATGGCTCCCCAGTCCTCACTGAGCAGACACCGGGCCCCGGGCCCCGGGCCACTGCTGGAGAACCAAACCAGCAGACCAGGACACTTGGTTGAGATCATTTGTGTAGGCAAAGGTCTCCCTCCCAAGAGGGGCCTTTCCACAGCCCGTGACAATGCCAAAGGAGGGCGGTGTGAAGAGAACTGTGTGTTTCGTGACAGCCTCCTGTCACTGGGGAGATTGAGAGGGTGACCCAATGAGCGGGGCAGATGTGGAGGGTGTGGCCAGTACCCTCCCCCCGGACAGGGACAGTGGTCTGCAGCTTCACCACCAGAACCCGGAGGTGGTGAGACCACATGCAGGAGGGCAGGAGGGCTAACCCCGGTCCCGTGCTCCAGCCCCAGCCATGACCATGACTGGTGTCTGGCACAGGAGCAGAGGGCTGCCGGAGCTCGGGGTCTCCTCAGCCTGGACCAGGAGGACGTTGTTCCTGCCGCAAGGCACTAAAAACCCTAAAGCTCACCCTCCGCTTCTCTATGTGGCTCTAAGGAGGGGCCAGGCCCCCAGTTTGGGCTAAAATGGAATTCCTGCCGGCCCAGTAGAAAAAGATTCAGATTTGGATTTAAATCAACATAAAGAAAATAACACACTGTGTTGTTAGCTGCACCCTGAGTTTACAGAACTGCTGATGGCCACATAACAGGAAATGTAATCACAGCACGAGCACTTTGCCCAACACCAGAGAAACACACAGAACAGGATGGGCACAGTGGGCAGGGCGGGGGGAGCTCCCGTGTACTGCCGCCAGCTGGGAGAAGGTGCTGGCAGGGAAAAGCATGAGGCAGAGGGAATAGCATGGGCAAAGGCCTGGAGATGAGAAAGGACTTGACAATCAATCGATATGCTTTCCAACGGGTCCTGCCAGCCACACCTGCAGTCGGCTCCTCCCCCGCCTCTAAGTGGGGGTGCGGGACTGGGGGGGCGGGGGCCACCACCCCGCACCATCAGGCCCTTCTTCCCTCCTCCTATCACAGCCTCCTCTCAACTGCTTCCTTTTCACTAACGTGCACCTGGATGCTAACACGTCACAGCACTCCCTGCCAGCCAGCGCTGCAGGACTGGAACCGGCATGAACGACGGAGTGTCAGGCCAATGGCTGTGTAGCACTGGGGGAGGGGGGCATTTCTAAATGACCCCGGCAGCACCCTGGACAGCTATGCCCACTCTGTCCATGACAAACGAGGCCTGTTTCCTACATGCAAATTGGCATGAAAGGCAGGAAAGAAAGAGACACAGGAGGACAGGAGGCGTAATGGCTGGGAGGCAGAGCTGCACCAAAGGCAGCAGAGGGGATGCAACAGGACAGCTGACAGGAAGGCACCCTGGGCTCGGGGTGCTGCCTGAGTCTCACCACCCACCAGAGAGCCCGCAGTCCGGCTGGGGACAAGCCCAGCGGTGTGACCTCGGATGGCTCACAGAAGTGTTTGCAGCCTCAGGCTCTTCCTCTGCAGGGTGGGGGGGCCCAGGCTCTGGTGCCCACACTCAGCGGTTGATTGTCACTCTGGTCAGCTTTGGGAACTGCCCAGTGGAATGAACTCCCGGTGCCCCTTGGAGCTGGCTGACCGAGCTCTGCGACAGCTCAGCGTGTCCCAGAGGGCTCTGGGCTGAACAGGAAGGCACAGGTGGGTGGCAGCAGGGTTTGGAGGTGCCCGGGCTCTGGTTCTGGTCTGAAATCTCCAGAATCAGCGGAGGCGCAGCTGGGAGGGATGCAGAATTTAGGTTTTGTTTTCTGCAGCATGACAGCCAAGTGAGAGGGCCGTCAGGAAAGGCATGGTGTTTGGGTGGCAGGGTCAGACGTTCAGGTAGCAGAGGCAGCTGCTGTATTATCTTCACTCCCTAGACTGTGCCGGCCTCCGGCGGAGCGGTCGATTGCCACAGGGCTGACCCTGGTGTCTGAGGCTAGTCTGGAAGCAGAAGTCCTAAAGTTTCCCAAGAGCTCTTGGAGCTGCATGTTCACAATATTTTAAGTATAAAGTCCAATAGTTTATTTAAAAGCTTTAAATGTTTCTTTCTACAGGCCCCAGGGAACGGCTGAGCCCCCGGCCAATGCTGTGGTACCAGATGGGGCATGGGGCGCAGAAGAGCCGAAATGGAAAAGAGGCCGTGCACCCTCCGCAGTAAGGCCAGCAACCCCGGCAGGGCCAGGGCCTCCCTCCGCCCCAAACCTGGAGTTGGGCTCATCCAGAGACTATCAGATCCAGGGAAACTGATTTATGGGGCTAACACCGGGGGCAGGTTGGGGCTCCTGGTGGTGGCAGAAAGCACTGGGGCAGGGTGGTGGCAGCGTTGCCAACCACATAGAAACACACGGACAGACATGCATACGTGTTCTGGGTTAGGAAGACTGAAAACTATAAAGGGGTGTTTTTACACTAGCTTGTACATGTAACTTGTTCACCAGTGTGCCCGTTAAGAGCTGTGTGAGGGCCAAGTAGATAAACAGAGCTGGATGTTTTATGGTGGGGGCAGGGAGAGACAGGCTCTTAGCTTATCTGAAAAAATAAACCAAAATATTCTCAAAAATCAGCTACAGCAATTAAAAGTTTGGTCCTAGCCTAGATGTAGTAAACAGAAGGGAGAGTCTAGAAACAGACCCAAATGTCTATGGGAATAAAGACAAAATAAAGAAGTAAGGCACAGATCACCCCAGAGTAGCTGGCAACTAACTGGCCAAGGGACCTCGTTGCCGGCAGTGCGGGCGATGCTTCATCCACGTGAGCCTCTCCGGGGAGCTCCTCCAAGGCACGAGGGAAACCCACGGTGGCCTGATGCCCCCAGGAGGGCACCTGGCCTGGCTCTGAGGCCTCGGGTGACAGCGAGGAGGGGGGCTGCACAGTCGTTTGTTTCTCGGGCACAGTGTTTCTCATCTGAATGCGTGGGGACAGACAAAGAGCCTCCACATGCCTGTCCGGCTTTAAAAGTCCGTGAGGGATGAGCCCTGGCCGGGTGGCTCAGCTGGTCGGTGTCGTCCCCAGACGCCAAGGTTGTGGGTTGGATCTTCAGTCAGGGCACATACAGGAAGCAACCAGTGACGCACACGTACGTAAGTGCAACCACAAATCAATGTTTCTCTCTCTCGATCTCTCTCTTTCTCTCAAATAAGTGTTTTTGAAAGTCCATGAGTGGGAGTGCTGACAAGGAATGGCCCCCGTCAGTGAGAGGGTCACCATGAAGTAAGAAGCCCCTGTCGCAGCACTTCCTCGCTGTCCACGAGTATTCCACATGCCTCGTTGACAACGAGGAGCGCTCCCGCTCCCCCGCTGCCCACCTGTGTGCATGGTTTGCACACAGTCTCGGTGCATCCTCAGGGGGACCCTGAGAAAGGCACAGGTGCCCCCATGTTTACAGATGGAGTGCCAAGGTCATGCGGTAGTGAAAGAGCCAGAATGTGGATCTGGGACTCTGCCTCTGTCCCACCGCCGTCAGGGTTCACGCACAGACCGCCTCTCGGACCCTCCCTCGGAGAATCTGTGTCCAAACTTCCCTTCGGTTAGGGTACCAGTCGCACTTGATTAGCACCCCCTCTGATGGCCTCGGTTCAGCTTAATTCATTCCGTGAAGATGTTGTTTCCAAATGAGGCCATGTTTTGAGGCACTGGGGGTTAGGATGCCAACAAAATTTGGTGGGGAGAACATAGTTAACCCATAACAGACCCCTCTCTGGCCCCTCAAATTCACATCCTTCCCACGGGTGAAATACATCCATTCAACAGCTCCCCACGGCATCCCAGCATCAGCCCTAAATCCACAATGCCATCTACTGATCATCCACTTACAGACCCAAATCCCATCATCTACAGGGTCAGGACCTCTCCGGGCTCCAGGAACTGCACGCGCCCGCCGCAGCCTCCCCAGGAGGAATAATCCCACGTGGCCAGCACCGCTCTGTGGGTCGTGCGGCCACCACACTGTCAAGTTCCCACAACTGCCTCTCCTAGTCACGTCAGGTAAAGGCCACTGGTTCCTCGAGACAGTTGCTCCAAGGAAGTTCAAAGATCTCCTCTCACGGTGTCCTCACAGAGAAAAGAGGGAAATGGGCAAGAGTTCCCCAGACTCCCAACATCTCGATGCAAAGGTGGGGGAGGGGGCTTCCATGCCTTCTAATGAAGAATTAAAGGTGATTCTTTGACCTGGTGATTGCAGGGTTAATTTGTCTCTCACATTATTCTTTTGTGTACGATCGTGTTTCTTTAGAGCCACAGCTGTTTGCATTACCGATTATAAGGACTTGGAGCGTGCTAACCAGACTCAGGATTACAAAAGTTCTCAGGGCCTCGGACTGCCCTGGGCGGTGCTGACACCCAAGTATTTATTTTATCCTCTGTTTTCTTCACCAGCCCTCTGTCACCCCACGGGGCTGAAGGAGCAGAGAAAGGGCCAGGGATCTAGCCAGGGGGCTCCCAACATTGCATGTGTGCAGGTCACCGCAGCACAGGCAGGGGAGGAGGAGGGCAGAGCCGAACAAAGGGTCACAGGGGGAGGTTCAGAGGAAGAGAGAAGGGAGAAGACTTAGAAAACACAGGCATTAAGAATGAAAGACATGCAGTGGGCACTGGACAAACTGGTGGGGAGGGTGGGGGAGGAGAGGGTGGGGGAAGGGAAAGGAAAACCACAGCGTCCATCCTCCACTGAATCTGAGGGGGCGGGATGGTCCACTTTCAAATGTGGGTGCTGCCCCTGCTCCCTGTGCTCGGGGGTGTGCGAGGAGACCACAGTGGCACCTTGCACTCACCTGCACCCACGGGGGGCTGGGAGGGGCCGTGAGGGCTGAGCTGTCCCCCAGGGGCTGTGCTGAGCTGGTCTCTAGAGCCAGGATGGTTGCGGAAGGGGGCGGGTACTCCCGGCCCTGGGCGCTGAGCTCACTGCGAGGATGCCAGACTTTCAAAGCCTCTCTCTTTGACTTTCTGTACCAACACGAACCAGACTTTATTCCCATTGGGTAGGCAATTCTGACCCCCTCCCTGCTGGCTTGCTGACCAGTGTTAGAGAGAGGGCTGCACTGGGACCAGCATTTCCTCCTCCGTGACCTCAAAAATCTCGTCAGCTCTCTTTCTTAGTTAGAAAGCTGTTGATTTCATTAAGCGCACAACAGCACCATCATACATACACGCCTTTGTTACATGCATGTGGACAGACAAATGTATTTTTTAACTTTACAAGGTAACCTCAGCTCACGCATCTGACCAGGTGAATGAGCTCCTCAGAGCTGGACGCACATGTGGTTACATTTGCTCTCTCTCCCCTCCCTGAGGCAGTGAGTGGCTGGCCTGCACTTACTCTGTGCTGTGAGCTGCGCAGGGGCCTCAGGTATCTGCCCCGAAAAGCATGCATTCGCTCTGTCCAAGAGCACAGTGGCGGGGGAGCGAGGCCAGGACCCTGCTCCAGAGGGAAGGTCCGGGACTGCAGAGCGTATAATGTGGGGTTTGATCTGCGAGACTTTTGAGCTGAAACCTGAAGGAGGTCAGTGGAGTGGGGATGGGTGAAGGGAGCCTTGCAGGCAGCAGAAACCGCCTGTGCGAAGGCCAGGAGGTAGGGGTACAAAAGCACAAAACCCGAGGAGACAGCACAGAGGCCACGCGGCACAGAGCGTAGCAGTTGGACGAAGGGCCAGGTAGAGACCTGTGTGCAGAGTATGGAAATGATGTAAGGACTGGGGATTTGGTGGAAATTCAGTGAGGGCTTCTCAGTGGAGAGAAATGATGGGATCTGAGTGGTTTTTAGAAGATCACTCTTGGCCACCTTTCGGCGAAGGGCTTGGTAGAAGGCGTGAGTGGGTGCGAAGCACCAGGTGGGAGAGGAGTGGAGGAAACTGGAGGAGGGAGGCTAGAACCCCAGTGTGGGGTGGAGAAGTGAGAATGCCTTTCCCCAAGGTCCACAGAGTGCCACCGTCTGTGGAGGGGGACGTGGGTGTGCCCTGGAGGTGACAGAAACTAAACGAGACAGCAGAAGGGATGTCATTTTTACATCTACTTCAAACTGATAAGAACAGATACTATATTTGATCTTAGCCAAAAGGCCGAGAAGAGATTTTAACTGTTTTAAATGGAGGGACTGTCATCGCATTGACAAGCTCCAGCATGGACATGGGCACGGGGCCATCTTCCAGGTGCCTGACTAAGTTCCTCAGCATAACTGCACGGGACGAGGACAGCTCTGCCTTAGAAGACCTCCCCCCTCTTTGCAGCAGCCAAAAGGATTTCACCTCCAGGTGCTGCTTCTCAAAGTCAAGGAGACATTCCTTCCATAGACTGGCTGGTGTCACCAGGTTCTCCGTGTGCTGTCACACCTCGTGTGCAGGGATGTCCAAGTGCCCTGGCCCCAGGTTGGGAGCCACGGTTTGGCTGGGCAGAGCTGACTCGGAGTCCATCATGGAATCTAGATTTTTCGTAGCACTTACTGTCATCACAGATCATATTAGTCACCGTGGTGGCATCCTTACATGACCGACTCACTGAGGCTTTTTACACATTGTGGGAGGGAGCTGCGTTTGCCAACACCGCCCCGTTGCCAGCTGATTGGGAGGGGGAGGGGCACAAGCAGATTTTACATTTATTCCCAGTCAGTGGCTCCCTATCAAGATCTGTTTGAATTCTGCCAGCTCTCATTTAACGAGACCTGAGACCACAGTTAGCAGAGTCTGGCCAAACCCTTGTGCACCTTGTCGATTCGGGTCTCAGACCACAGGGTGAGAGTGGATGGGGAGTAGGAGGGCTTCTCCCCTTCAGGCCTCTTCTGCTTTTCCAAACAGTGGGCAGGGGGGTGGGGGAGGTTAGCCAGACAGTGCATTTTCCATCTCCCATGGGTCAAATGTTTATTGGCCCCCACCTGAGGAAGAGTTTAGATCTTTCTTTAGAATGTCCAGGAAACTCCCCCAAACCTAGCACATCACCATGTCAACCTGCACAAACTGTTTCCTAACAGCTCAAGCCACAAATCAACGATGGAACATTCAAGCTTGGTCCCTGCTCCAGCCCAAGAAGTATTGGTTTGGCCAACAAGTCCGTTATGTTTTTTCCCCATAAAATAAAAGACACATTTTTCAGTTTCACCAATAACATCATTGAGCTGGACATTTTGAGTATGTTGGCTGTCTCCCGCTATTGGCTTCTACTGGGTAGAGGCTGGGGTGCTGCTAAACATCTTCCAGTGCATAAGGCAGCCCCTCAGCAGAGAACCATTTGGTCAAAATGTCAATGTACCAACAAACGTCACAAACCACTTTTGACACATTCGATCAGTCACAGCATCTTCTCCATGCACTGAACAAATCTTTTTTTAAATTCCAGTTGTGGTTTTTTACCTTTCTCGAAATAATAAATTATAACACACTGAAAATGTTGCATATCTTCTTCCATATTCAATATTAAAATGGCTGCACAAAAGTTCACCAACTTTATAACAAGTTTCTTTTAAATGCATGTTGACATGACAGCTGTCACGACACAGTCTAACAAAATCGTTTTGAATGAAGTTAAAGACAACTAAGTGCTACTAGCCATCCTACAAAAAAAAAAACCCAACGGACTGTTTGGCCAACACAACAGACTAGGAAACCGGCCCACCTGAGCAGCTATATGCAGTTCTGTATCTGGATATGTGGTCTCCAACCCACCCCCTGGCCTTTCCAACCTCCACAAAACCAGGAGAGCCTCCGCGCTCCAGGAGCCCACCATTCATTCATTTGCGTTCAGGACTTGCACTGCGCATAGGCCAGGTTACCGTTACCGGGAAAGCAAGGGCAGAGACCTTCCTAGGAGGGAAGGCCTGAGGAGGATTTTCAATGCGAGGGAGATTAGACGACAGTCCAGACTCTGGCCTTTGAGACAAACACAATATTTTAAAGTAGGGACAGGACTAGAGGCCCATGGAATCAAAGGCCCCACAGCTGGGGTCCTGAACCAGGACCCGAGTCTTGGTTTGGGGATGCCGGTTTATGAAATAGCTCGAGGGCCAATATCTGGAGCAAATTTACTTTATAGTAAGTGAAATGAGAAGAGGAGAAATGAGACCTTTGAGAGGGAGGGAGACAGAGCCCAGAGGAGAAGGGAATCCGCCCCTGGCGCTCTTCTCTGCCGGGGGTTGGAGGGACTTGTCTCAACCTGGCGGCGGAGTCCAGAACAAAAGCGCTGGGGAGGTGGGAAGCGGCGGGCGCGCCCGGGGCACGCGTGGGTGATGGGGGTAGGGCTGTGTGGGGACCTGGTGCCACTGTCCCCTGCCAGCCCCGGGCCGACCCCGGTCAGACGCCAGTAGTGGGGGTCATGGAAAGCTCGGCCCGGACCCCGCGCCGCGTCCAGGCGCCTCCAGGTGAGCGCGCGGCGCTGTGCCACTTTACCTGCGCGCAGAGGGTCCTCCGGAGAAGCCATGGGGGCGTGTGGGGAACGAGTGCCGGACTGGTGGCCTCTGACCAACAGGGAGCGCGCGGAGGGGACTGAGAGCCCTGCGGTGCAGACGCGATAAGAGCTCACCCCGCAGCCCGGCGCCCCTCCTCCAGCTCCCGCCCGGTCCCTGCTCCTCCTCCTCCTCCTCCTCTTCGGCTCTCCGCCGCTCCTCCTCTAGCTCACTTCCTGCTCCGGCAACTAGCGGAGCTCCGTCTCAGGGAGTCCTTCGTCCCTCCTGCAGCGGGCGGGGCGGCGCGGCGCGCTGAGACGGTCCCAGGGCCCGTGCGTCCCAGCCCGCGGTCCCTCCCGGCTGCACCCAGGTCCCGGGGCAAGTCCCCCGAGCTCGCGCGGTGGCTGCCAGGGCTGGCTGCGGATGCATCATCCTGAAACCCGCACCTCCGCCGGTACTCGCTCTCTGCAGGCCGAGGGGGAGAAGCCTACGGGCGATCGCGCCTTAACGAAGTCCCGATCTTCGGGCAGACTAAGCAGCTGCGGGACGGCGCACGCCTGTACCTTCTGTCTGGATTGCTCTGGCCTTAGCTGCTGCACGACCTCCAGGGCGAGCGCTGCGCAGACAGCGGGAAGGCCACCCCGGCACGCCCCCAGGGCCTCTCCAGCAAAAGAGCTGTGGGCCTCTCGGAAATACGGACTTGGTTCTTAAAAACAACTACTAGGTTTTAATGTAAAGAAATGTTTATACCGATTACTTACGTAAGCACAGACTGACACCGTTTACTAAGAATACACAGGGTGGGGCAAAAGTAGGTTCACAGTTGTTTGTATAGAAAATAATACAATAAAAATAAATAATACAAGAATAAATTTTCATGCACTCACAACTGTGAACCTACTTTTGCCCCACCTTGTGTTTAAAATTGTTATACTTTAAACCTAGCATCAATCACAAACCTATTACACAAAGGTGATGGGCAACTTAAATTTAAAAGAAATCTCTTAAATTTAAATCTATGCCTGCCTTCATACCTAAAACTAGAAAGACAGGAACTGGCTTGAAAGAGATAAGGTAAGAGCACTTAGTGCACAAAGGAGGAGCCTCCAGCTAAAATCTCAGCTCTGAAAAGTGCAGGCAAGCCACACATGCCTACGTACCCGCCGGACGCCCGGGGTCTTGCTGTGCGCCCCTCTTCACCTGTTTGGTGGTCCTGAGGCCCATGGCGCACTCCAGACCGGCTTTATGGCTGGAACGGGCCGTGAAGACACGCAACACTGACAGCAGAGTCCCGCTGCTGCGCGAGGCGACAGAGAAAGACCTTCCCCATGAAGCCTCTCTGGGAACTTTGTGGGTGGGAGGATAAACTTCCTCTTGGTCCGCCCTCTGATAAGAAGGGAAACTTTTTTAAGGTTATTTTTTCTTACAATTCACTTTGAGGGTGGGTTTGTGGTTCTTTCTGTACTTCTCTCAACAATGGAATTATTTCTGAGGTCGGTTATCAGGAACCACCCATCGAGCTAGGCCATCGGTTAGCGGCACAGCCGCAGGGGCCGGAGCCTTGCTCTGAAGCTGGCTTGCTGAACAAAGCCCTGCACGGAGCTCCTCTTCCAACCACTCCTATTCTTCAGCATATCAAACGAAGATGAGTGGCAGGAGGCATCTTAAGGTCATTTTTTTTCAATCCTCACTGAAGACATGCTAATTAATTTAAGAGGGAAGAGAAACGTAGATGAGAGAGAGAGAGAGACACACACACACACACACACATCCCTTGCCTCTGGCGCATGCCTGGACCAGGAACTGAACCTGCAACCTAGGCATGTGCTCCCACTGGAAATCAAACCTGCGACCTTTCAATCTGCAAGATAGTGCTTCACACCAGCAGGGCAAGGTTCATTTTTTTAAAGGAAGATTGGCTATGTAGTATATATACTCATATAATATTAACATATTCTATATAAACTGTATATATTATATATATTTCCCTTACATTCCATTTCATTGTACCTCCTTTCTTGTGAATGGCATCCATATCTTACCTTTGTTTTTCCCATGCGTTGTGAACTATAAAGTATAATTCAAATGGAAGCTGTTAGTGTTGCAAGTGATAAGGAAAAAAAGTAATTTAACAATTCTTATGCACTGGAGTTCCCAAAGCATTCTGACACTATCTATTTGCTGTAACATTATGCCTCTGCTCTTGCTTTAATTGCTGCCCAAAGAGTGTTTTGAAACAAATGCTCTTTAAAGTGAATGTTTCCAACATTTCCTAATAGCACTTAAATATGCATGCATCTTGGAATTACCGTATTTTACCATGTATAACGTACACCCACGGTTTCATGCACATGTACACGAGATTAATATACTCATACCCATGGTATGTAATCATTACACCCATGTATAATGCACATCCATATTTGTCCTCAAAAACTGGGGAAAAAAGTGCACGCTGCACATGGCAAATATGGGCACGTGTTAGATTTCAGGCTGCCGTTGCCACACTGCCCTCTGAGGGACCGGCACTTCTCTTTCCATACATGGCAGTTGCAGACTTGGTCATCCCCACACTGCGTTTTGCTCGTGGGCCTGTCATCATTACTTGGTGTGACTTTGGCAAGTAACCCGAAGTCCGAGTCTGTAAGAACTTACAGGACTGTGAAAATTCATCGAAATATTGTACACACCAAAATACCTAAGCCAATGCCTGTGACATAGTAGGTACAAACAGTTGCCTTTTGGCCTTCATTCTTTCCTTGCAGTTTAGTCTATTGAGAGAGGCTCCTATCATCCTGTTATGAGAAACGAACTGGTATGTATTACAGGGCTTGTTCGTAGAGCATGGCTCAGTGGATTGGCCGGTAGCAATCATTCACGCAGATTTCAACTGCCCCCGGCCCCCCCCCCCCCCACCAAACAAAATACCAAGCCCAGGGGAAACCAAGGTGAGAAATCCTGACTCCTAGGAGTTAAAGGCCAAGAGAGATTTGCAAATGTTTCACTATAGACTGAGGTGATGAAAGTTTAAGCCAGGACGGGTGTGTGTGTGGAAGAGGTCTTACAAGGACGAGGGGGTCGGTGTGACTGCCCTCAGACGATGTTGGCCGTACAGCTCTCGCAAATGCTGAGACCGTCATTCATGACACTTTCGCTACGGCCTTAAGTGGGGGAAACCTGCTGTTTTGTATCTTTTCACAAACAGGTCATGACAATGATCAGGACCACTGCTAAGCTTCAAAGGAAGAAAATGGCAACTCAAAACACATTTCATTTGATGCATCATGGAATATATTGGTTTTGTTCATTTTTAGACCATTTTGGGTGTTACTTTAATTTATGCAACCTGAAATAAAAAGTTATACACTGAACCACATACTTCAATATTTCAAAAGACACGAATATTGGGTACAAATGAACCCAGCAAACTGAGCTCCCCGGCAGGGTTTGAGCTTCATTAAAGCGGCCAGAACTATGATGGTCACATATGAACTACAGGAGACGCCTTATATGCCAGAATCAGACAGCACCTTGGGTGCCCGTGGGTGAATATCGCCAGTAGACCTGCGTGTGGTGGGGAAGAGGCCCGAAGGAGAGTTGATGAGCTCGTTTGTCTCCTAGTCTCTGGAGTAGGAAATGCATTTTGTTAAATTTTGCCCAGATCTTGTGAAGACAGTTGTCGCGGACCCCTGTTTGCCACCAGCTTTTCTTAACGGCGCCCCAGGTTGCCGTTCCCACTCTCAGTCCGTGAGGGGAGGCGGTGGCAGCACCGCCTGGCTCCTGACTTCCAGGGGTTTGGCATGGGACCCGGTGTTGGCCTTCCAGAGCGTTGCAGAATGAGCAATGAGCCTGGGAGGGGCGTGGAACCTCTCCCCGGAAGTTGCGAGGTGCCTTCAGTAACGCGCCCAGGGTCACACAGCTGGCACCTGGCAGGAGAAAGGAATGAACTGTCCAGGAGGGGCCACCCCATAAGAGCCTTGACCACCAGACACAAGCCTTGGGAAAAGCCATGGTTTTTTCAGGTAACAGGAAGCCAGGAAGCTCGGTTTTGAAAAGTGGCGTATGAAAATTGGTGTTTTCGGAGGATTAGTCTGGCAGCTGTGTGTAGGAGAGAACAGAGTAAGGGGAGGATGCAGGCCAAGGGGCCATTTATCTTTACAATACACTGTAATTTATTGCACAGTTCCACTTACATCCTTGTGAGGGAAACACGTATCTGAAGTTGTAAAATGTTCTTTTGTTGCCCATTTTTATTATTTATTAATCTTACCCGAGAACTTTTTTCCACGACTTTTTAGAAAGAGAGGACGGGAGAGAGAAACATCGATTGGTTGCCTTCTTGTTTGCGCTCTGATGGGGGATCAAACCCTAAACCTGGGTAGGCGCCCTGACTGGGAATCCAGCCTGCGACCTTTCGGCCTTTTGGTCTGCCGGACGACACTCTAACCAACTGAACCACACCAGCCAGGGCTTTTTATACAGTCATTGTTTCCCAGGGATGTTTGCCCTGCAGATTTGCATATATGTATGACAATGATATATTCCAAAGCATTAGTAGAGGAACTAAAAGACTTAAATGAGTAAAATATAGTAGTATCACTTTGGCTGCTTTGAATCCTATTCTGTTTGACTGGGCACAACATTCTAGCTCATGTATTTAGACAGGAACCAGTCTTGAAGGTTCCTCCACTTCTCACTCATGCAGTCGGTGCCCTTCTAGTGCTGGAGGTGAAAGCTCTCTTGCCCACTCATACCAGCGGACTTTGAATTATTTACCCATTGAGACAATGGGCTAGCAAACCACACTTTGGGTGCTGCGTTTGGCTTCCCACGGAGAGAATGGTACAGTGTGGGCGATTCCCAGCTGGCGAGTTGCTGCAAACACTGGGAACCCCATGGAGAGGGGACTGGGAGGTGTGGAGGGCGGGAGAGGCAGGGAGAAGAGGTGCCACTGTGCAGGAAGCACTTTTATTCCAGAAACACCCCTCCCGCCTCTCTGATCTGCACTGACCACTCACCGGTGGGTCCTGGCCCCTGATCTCAGCACCATTTCCAGGTGCTTTCTTAGTGAAAAGCTTCTTAGGTAACAATTTATATCTGCTCCAGATTTTGAGAGAAAATCTGCTCAAAGAGGCGAACTTCATACACTGAAACCTGAAACCCAATTCACTAAAGTCAGTTAGGGGAGACTTGCTTCTGTTTTTGCTGTTAGGGGAAAAGGGCAAATGAGAAGGAAGTCTGGTGCTGGAAGCGGCCAGCTAAAACCGCACGAGTTGGCACCAACGGCACCATTTCCCGTGCTCCGTGCCCCGGAATGCAGAACACAGGCTCAGTCTGGCCACTCAGACGCCTAGAAGATCATCAGTCACTGAAACGTTAACCTAATAAATTGTCCTTTACAATCTATTCTGAGCTAAGACAAGAAGGTGGATTTATGGCAGATCCCAGGGAGTCAGCTGGGAAATGGGGAGAACCAGTAACTGGGTTCAGCTTGTGAGGAAAAGCGCTGAATCCAACACCCTCCTTATCACCAGCAACCTCCTGGGAAAAGTGGTCGGTTCTTAGCAAACATAGCCATAAAGTAACTGTGAGTGAATTTAATTCAACTGTGGAAAATGCATTGCAAGGAGGACAGAGCTTTACCCAAAAAAAAGCACATGAACATAAATTGGACGAAACAGACAGCTGTCCCAGGTCAGAAGGTAAGAAGCCTCATTGTTGCGAAGATGATCAAGATGTTTTCATCTGGAGATTCAACAGAAACCAAGTCAGATCAACAGGATTTTCATGGAACGTGAAACTGACCGCAAATTCATGTGGAATGGTACACCCAAGAGAATTTTTAAAAAGAAAAAAACAGAGAATGGGGATTTGCCCTCTAAGATAGCAAAACTATAAGTCAACAGTACTTAAAACAGTGAGCATCGGTGCAGGAAAAGTAAAAGGATTAATGGAATAGACAAAAATTCAAGATACAGGCTTGGGTCTGCCTTTGGAATTTACCGTATGAGAGTCGGTTAAATGGTGAAAAGGTGGACAGTTCCAAAAAATTGCATTGGGACATTTTGACATATACAGGAAAGCAATTTATATCCCTGCCTTATCCTGCACACTAAGTAAGCTTCAAATAGACTGGAGAGCATTTTACCTTTAAACTCATTAAGAAAAAATATGAGGGAATCTCTTAATTTCTGTAACAGGAAAGGCTTTTCTTAAGGCAAAGAATCAAAAGACATAGAAGAAAAATCTGATAAACTGAACCAGATAAAAATTTAAAGGCTTATGTCGCAAGACAACAGAAAATTATAAAACAGGATAAACTTAGATAAACAATATATACTATTCTAATTTATAATGATAAAATATAACATAATTATAAAAGATTTATATTTGTAATTATAAAATAGAATATTAAACAGCATGTAATTCATATGTAAAACAAAAAAACCCAAAATTTAAAAGATATTTTCTTTATTTTTAGAGAGATGGGAGGGGAGGGAGAAATAGAGGGAGAAAAATGTCAACATGGGAGAGAAACAGTCTGTTTCCTCTCGAATGCGCCCAACCGGGGACCAGGCCCGCAGCCTAGGCACATACCCTACCGGGAATCGAACCAGTGACTTTTTGCCTTGCAGGATAACACCCAACCAACTGAGAGCCACACCGGTCAGACAGTACCCAAATCATAAGAATTTATTCAAAGAAATTAAAATATGATTAAAAATGTGATAGGTTAGGCAAAACCTAAACAGAAAATTCCTAGAAGAAACAAAAATGGCTAATAAAATTATGAAAAGGAACTCAACTCCGCTAAACACAAGAGATGCAAATTTAAACCGTAACAGGCTAGTAGATTGGCCAAAGCTTAAAAGCCCACCAGTATCGACCTTGGACAAGATTGAAGAGAAACGGGTCTTCGTACGCTGTGGGGGTGTAAGCTGATGTGGTGCAGCGCAGAGTGAGCTGACCTGCGCGCCTTCCCCAGAGGAGCTCGTACAGCCCCAGGAGGCGCGTGTAAGACTGGGGATGCAGCATCACCTGTGACAGACCTCAGACAACCTCAGTGGCCACCCAGAGGGGAGCGGATGAATATGATACACTCACGCCATGGAATAGCTTACAGAAGTTACGGAAAATAAGCTAAAAATTTTGTTCAATGAAAAAACAAGTTGCAGAATGGGGTAGACACAAACCAATCTATATATACGAGTATTCTATAGTCACAGATGGATACATGTCAACTTATTTTGCAGCCAGGGCTAGAGTGACGAGAACCAAATTTACTCTCCTGCCTGAAACACTAACAGCACGACACCCAAAGGAATGATATGAAACAACAGTTTTAAGGCACTGCAAGTCTGGTAAAGAAGGATAGCGGTCTCTCGGGCTGGGACCTAAACAACGTAATTCCTAGGTTTGCCCCAGTTTATTGCCCTGGAATTTCTGGGTTGCAGGGCAAAGAGAGGGAACCGAGGCAGAGCCCAATGGACGCCCTCATTTGAAGAGATACATCTGAAAATCTGAGGAGACCAAGGCAGCTAGAAGTCACAGGACAGAGTGCTGTGAGGACTTCACAGAAAGGCCCCTGGTGATACATGGAAGTCCCCCTTGACCACTCAGCATAACACTTACTGATGGGCCCATTCATTCTGGGAAATGCGCAAAGACGGGGAAGGGGGATTAGAGGGAGCAGAACCTGGTGCTCACTCAGTGCCATTAATCATGCTTGTTTGTACCAACCAGACCAGGAAAGAACCTGCTAACTCATGGGCATTTGGTAGGGCACTCCGAGGGTCGTGCCTCAGTCCTGGGGACATAACTCACCTGGGCTGAGCGAGCATTGCCCCGGACCCAAAAAACCCAGAATTTATTTATAAAAAATTGTCTATTTATTTATCCTTACATAGGTAAACTTCAGTCATCTTCAAAATATTCTCCATGTGATGCAATTCACCTATTGAGACTTTTTTCCACTTTCAAAACAGTTTTGGACTCATTGATTTTGATGCTTTTTAGTGCTTCTGCCATTTTTTTTGCTTCACCTCTTCCACATCAGCAAAATGTTTTCCATTTGTGGAGTTTTTTCATGTGGGGAAATAAAAGAAATCGAGATCGGGTAAATAGGGAGGTTGGGTCACGGAGGTCATGCTGATTTTGCTGAACTCTGAGCTCAGTGTGGGTGTGCTCGTAAATCACCCACCACGAAATGGGAAAATATATTGAGTCTTAAAAAAAAAAAGCACTGAAGCTGAACCCAGCCTCTCACAACACCAGCCGGTGCACCGATACAGATGGGTTCCTAGAACCCTCGCCTAGAGGGGAAAGCCTGTACTACAGGGCCACCCTCCAAAAGATAATTTTGGTTTTCAGTGGGGGGTGAGGGAGCGTCCTCCCCTTTTACATCTGAAAAACAAGACCACAAAGGACCAACATCTTTCAAGTAATTTAGCTCCATCCCAACAATCTCAAGAAGATTTATAGAAATACTGAAATACCCAGTTCTCAACAGGTAAATTGCACAGTGTCTGGAATGCAAATTTTCAGGCTGCAAGGAAAACACAGGCCCCTAATGAGGAGGAAAATTAGTAAAGTGAAATTGACCCAGAAGTGGCACTGATGTTAGAATTAAGGACACAGAGCTTTTATTATAACTGCATTCTATAGGTTCAACAAGCTAAGTAGAGACAAGGAAATTATTTTAAAAAACTGAGAATAGAACTTTCAGAGATTAAAACTCTAATACCTGAGATAAAAAGTATACTGAGTGGGATTAACAGGAAATAAGATACTGCAGAAGAAAAATTCGGTGACTTGAAGGCATAGCAATCAAAGTATTGCTATAAATAAAAGTAATAGAGAAAAATAAAAGTTATAGAGGAAATCGATTTTTAATAAATGGAAAATATTGTGGGACAATGTCAAATGCCCTGAAATGAAAAGAGATAGGGAGACCAAAAAATGTTTGAAGGAATAATGGTTGAAAGTTTCCCAAATATATTGAAAACCTTAAACCCACAGATCCAAAAATTTCAATGAACCCTCAAGCACCAGAACCATGGAAAGCTTCCTCAGGCTACAGCATCACCACATTGCTCAAAGCCACAAAGACAAAATCTTATTAAAGTGGCCAGAGGAAAACAGGCAGTACAGAGGGACAGAACGAGGGTGCCGGCAGGTCTCCCACCAGAAGTCAAGCCAACAGGAGATGGGGGCGGTGACTTTAGTGAGCTGAGAGAGAGTAACCTGAACCTAGAATTATATGCCCAGCAGAAAGTTCTTTCAAAAGCAAAGACAAAATAAAGAGTTCTTCAGAGGCGCAAAAGTTGAGCTCATCTCCAGCAGACCTGCATCACAGAAGATGCTAAAGGAAGTCCTTCGGGCAGATGGAAAATGACCCTCGGTGGAAATGCGGACCCCCACAAAGGAAAGAAGAGCACCAGAAATGGTAACCATGTGGTCAAGTAGAAAAGGATTTCTCATATTATTTAAGTGTATTGAAAAGCTAACAGATTTTGAAGCAAAATAGTAAAGCAAAATGTATGTGTGGTTTATAATAGAAACAGAGGTAAATTTACTCTCAACGGTGACTCAAAAGGCTGGAGGGGAGAAATGGAAGTATATTCTTCTAAGGTTCTTAGGTATAAATCCTTATAATATCACTTAAAGATTTATTGTAGTATATTAAAGATGTTGACAAGAAACTAAAGCAACCGCCAAAATAACACAAATAAGGATTATAGTTAATAAGCCAATAATGGAGATAAAATGAAATCAGAGATGATATAGGTCGGGGTACATACAAGGGTCAACCAACGAATCCATGAATAAATGGAACAACAAATCAATGTTTCTCTTTCTCTAAAATCAATAAATTTTAGCCCTGGCTGTTGTAGCTCAGTGGATTGAGTACAGGCCCGCAAACTAAAAGGTCGCCAGTTCGATTCCCAGTCAGGGCACATGCCTGGGTTGTGGGCCAGGTCCCCAGAAGGAGGCAAGTGAGGAGCATCACACAATTTTCTCTCCCTTTCTTTCTCCTTCTCTTCCCCTCTCTCTAAAAATAAATAAATAAAATCTTTAAAAATAAATAAGCAAATAAACTTTTAAAAATACTTGGGCAATTTCTTAAAAAATTAAGTGTACAAAATCTGGATGATCCAGCCATTTCACCCTTAGTTATTCACCCAAGAGCACTGTAAGCATGTTTAAAAGACTTGTACATGAATGTAAAACCTAAAGCTATGCAACATGCAGAAGAAGACATAGGAGAAATTTTTGTGACTTGGGGTTATGCAAAAATATGTAAGATATAACACCAAAATACACAATACCTATAAAAATTTAAAAATTGGACTTGGTCAAATTTAAAACCTTTGCTTTTCTAGAAAAAATATTTGCAAATCTATAGACTCTAAAAATATAAAAAGAATCCTCAACCTCCATTATAAGGAAATAAACGACCCAATAAAAATGGGCAAAACATTCAAAGAAAACTTCACTAAATATGATGGCATGTAAGCACATGAATAGATGTTCATTCACACAAATACTAATTAAAACCATAATGAGCTACAACGTAACACCTGTTAAAACTGTTGGTGCAGTGAAAAGGCACCAGGTGTTAGACCAGTGCAGTCAGGCCAGCCCTTGGTTCAGCAACCTTGGCACTTGAGTTCCAGTTAAGAAAGAATTCAAAGGCAAAACTCAGCAGTAAAAGTTTATTTAGAAAGTCACAGAGGTGGAAGAAGTAAGCCATAGGAAAAAACGAGCTTTAGGAAACAAGTTACAGATGCAAAAGAAGGGCCCTTGGACCTTAGGAGAAAGAGAGAGGCAAGGAAAATGCACCTGGGGGAAGGGGGTGGAGAAGGCCCTGGCGTGTTCTAGGGGGAGACCTGCACTGTATTTATCTGGAGGTCTCAGGGGAGGATCCCAGTAGACTATTCATCAGCTTTCCAGGTGTGTCCTTCCAGACAGGGGTCTCTACTGATTGGTTGACGCCAGGGCAGGGGGTCATTAGTCAGTGCAGCTGGCCCTGAGGTCGGCCACGGCATCACTTTTCTAGTTTTGCTGCTTTTCTGGAGCCTGGAGCTGAAACATAAACGAGACCTAGATGTATCTGATGTGGGTCAGAGCCTGACTGTCCTGGGGGCTCAATGCTTAAGGGCTGTTCTTCAGCCCCCTTGTTCATCGCCCCTCTGAGGGGGTCTTACCCACGTGACTAGCAGCATGCTGGGGACAACAGGTCAGGGGGCATCCGAACCACAGGAAAGGTCAGTGGGTCTAAAGGTCATGACCAGCAGTGTGCTGGGGGAGGAAGGTCACCCTGCGGTGGGGGGTGGGGGGGGTGGGGGGGTGGAGATCCTTATTTGCTCGGTTTTGCCCATTGCTGGGCACCGGGGACTTCCCTCCCAGGTGACCTTCTTTGCCTGGCCTGTTGCCCTTGCTCTGCTCACCTAACTGCCTACCACAGAATGATTAAGCTCTAAATGACTGACCACACCAACTGTAGTAGGGATGGGAGGACCTGAAACTCTCATACCCTGGGGGGTCGTAACTTGGGTAACACCTCTTTTGAAAACCATTTGGCAGTTTCTTAAAAATTCAAATCTATGCCTACAACACGATGTTATTATTCCATGTTTTTACCCAAACATGTGTTGTTTAAAAGCACATGTTGCTACAAAGACTCCTCCAAAAATGTTCACTGCAGCTTTAGCTGTAATAGCCCAACGTGCAAACAACCCACGTGCCCACCAGCAGGTGAGCAGGTAAAAAGGTTCTGGCGTACCTTGACAATGGAATGTGACTCAACAGTAAAAGGAAGGACCTGGTGATCCCCATAACAATGGGAATGACTCTCAAAACAGCTTTGATGAGCGAGAGAGGCCAGAAAAAAGAGAGCACGCACTGCGTGACTCCATTTGTTTGAACCTATTAACTGCAGACTCAGCCGCGTTGACAGATCAGTGGGAGCCTGAGCTGCCGATGGGGTGAGAAGCACAACCGCAGAGGGAGAGGAACGGCCTGGGCCACGAGGGGGATGTTCGCCAGGCAGACCTGGTGGCGATGATTTCATAGGTGTGCACATGTGCCAAAACTTACCAAGCTGTTCAGTTAAATATGTGCAGTTGGTTGTGTGACTATTATACCACAGTAAAGCAGCTTTTTAAAAAAGAATGGATACATGCTGAACTCGTAACAATAGTTAATAATGGCTAGCAACCAGCACTGAGGGAAAGGCCAGGATTGGGAGAGAGTAATGCTTAAAGAGTCTTTAACTTTGTCTGCAGTGCTCTAGTTTTACATATAAATAAGTTATTCATGTATATCTTATTTAAAATAATTTTACATAGAAAATTTAGGACTGATTTTCATGAAGGTCCCTGCTTCATAAAATCAGTCTTGACCTGCCTGCTCCTTAAAGATTTCCAGACTATAAAACATTCAAGCAAATGCGAAAGTAACAGTTGATATTTTCCATTTTACAGACTAAGTGGTGGGCAGCATATTTTCAGTGATTTGAGACTTGTCCTCTCTGATTTACAGCGATGACATTCCACTCCTTCATGTCACACTATTTCTGTGGCAGGCTGTGAGGTGAGAAGAGCAAGGGCGACAGGCCAGGCACAGAAGGTCACCAGGGAGGAAAGCCCGGGTGTTTAGCAATGGGCAAAACTGAGAAAACAAGAATTTCCCCTGCAGGGTGACCTTCCTCCCTCAGCACACTGCTGGTCATGACCTTTAGACCCACTGACCTTTCCTCTCTGGCATGCTGCTAGTCACGTGGGTAAGACCCCCTCAGAGGGGCGATGAACAAGGGGGCTGAAGAACAGCCCTTAAGCATTGAGCCCCCAGGACAGTCAGGCTCTGACCCACATCAGATACATCTAGGTCTCGTTTATGTTTCAGCTCCAGGCTCCAGAAAAGCAGCAAAACTAGAAAAGTGATGCCGTGGCCGACCTCAGGGCCAGCTGCACTGACTAATGACCCCCTGCCCTGGCGTCAACCAATCAGTAGAGACCCCTGACTGGAAGGACACACCTGGAAAGCTGATGAATAGTCTACTGGGATCCTCCCCTGAGACCTCCAGATAAATACAGTGCGGGTCTCCCCCTAGAACACGCCAGGGCCTTCTCCACCCCCTTCCCCCAGGTGCATTTTCCTTGCCTCTCTCTTTCTCCTAAGGTCCAAGGGCCCTTCTTTTGCATCTGTAACTTGTTTCCTGAACCCATTTCTTGTATGGGTCACTTCTTCTACCTTTGTGAGTTTTTTTTAACTAAAGTCCATACTTTATTCAGATGTTCTTAGTTAAAAAAATATTTTATTGATTATGCCATTACAGTTGTCCTATTCCCCCCTTCATTCCCCTCCACCCTGCACATCCCCCCACCACTCCCCCCCTTTAGTTTATGTCCATGTGTCACAAGTTCTTTAGATTCTATATTTCCCATACTATTCTTGCCCTCCCCCTGTCTATTTTCTACCTACCATCTATGCTACTTATTTTCTGTAATTTCTCCCTTCTCCTCCTCCCACTCCCCTGTTGCTAACCCTCCATGTGATCTTCATTTCTATAGTTCCACTCCTGATCTAGCTGTCCTTTGAGTTTGCTTTTGTTTTAGTTGTGGTTGTTAATAACTGTGAGTTTGCTGTCCTTTCACTGTTCATCTTTTTTGTCTTCTTTTTCTTAGGTAAGTCCCTTTAACATTTCATATAATAAGGGCTTGGTGATGATGAACTCCTTGAATTTGATCTTATTTGAGAAGCACTTTATCTGCCCTTCCATTCTAAATGAAAGCTTTGCTGGATAGAACAATCTTGGATGTAGGTCTTTGGATTTCATGACTCGGAATACCTCTTTCCAGCCCCTTCTTGCCTGTAAGGTCTCTTTTGAGAAATTAGCTAACAGTCTGATGGGAACTCCTTTGTAGACGACTGTTCCCTTATCTCTTGCTGCCTCTAGGATTCTCTCCTTCTTTTAATCTTGGCTAATGTAATGATGATGTGCCTTGGTGTGTTCCTTGGTGTAATTCTCTTGGGTCCACCTTCTTTGGGACTCTCTGAGTTTCCTGGATTTCCTTGAAGTCCATTACCTTTGCCAGATTGGGGAAGTTCTTTATTATTTGTTCAGATAAGTTTTCCACTTGTTACTGTTCCTCTTCCCCTTCTGGTACCCCTATAATTTGGATGTTGAAACGTTTAAAGATATCCTGAAGGTTCCTAAGCCTCTCCTCATTTTTTTGAATTCTTGTTTCTTCATTGTTTTCTGTTTGGTCATTTTTTTCTTCTTTCTGGTCCACTCAATTGATTTGAGTCCCAGTTTCCTTCCCATCACCATTGGTTCCCTGTGCATTTCCATTCATTTCAATTAGTTTAGCCTTCATATGTTCCTCTAATTTGTGACTAAAATCAATCAGTTCTGTGAGTATCCTGATCACCACTGTTTTGGACTGTGCATCTGATAGGTTGGCTATCTCTTGGTCGTTTAGAAGTATTGGCTCTGGGGCTTTGAGCTGTTCGTCTTCTTGAGCCTTAATGTTTTGGTCTGTTCTCGCCTCTTACATATGAGGGGCGGAGCCTTCGGTGTTCACCAGGGCAGGGCAACCCAGGTTGCTGGGTTGTGATGCGCTGTATGTGGGGGCGGGGTCAGAGAGGGAGAAATGGCACTTGCTCCACTCTTTCTTGGACCTTGGTCCCCTCTGCTGCTTCCCTAAAGCAAATTGGGCCCTTCTGGTGCTGGTTCCCAGGTGCGTGGGCTTGTGCACCCTCCAGGACCCTGTGGGTCTCTCCAATGAACTCTCTGTGAGCCTCTCCCGGCACCCCGACCCCCAAAAGTTTTTCCAATTGGTACTTTTAGGCTTTAATTCCCGTCGCTGGGGCCCTGGAGCAAGCAGTGAGTGTGAATGTATGACCGTGGTCAGCCAGCTGCCTTGCTCCCTCAGTGGGTCTGCCCATTGCCACCCCACGCCTGTGATCTGTCAGCTAATGCCTGTGCGCCTGGGTTGGTCTGGCTGCTTTTTCCTGCACAACCCCTCTCCGCCAGCCGCTGACTCTGCCCCTCTTACTGGTTTGGATGAATGGTTCGTTGTTGTTGGACTTCCATACAGTTCAATTTTCTGTCTGTTTTGGTTGCATTTTTGTTACTAAAACTTTGTTATCTTTAAACTTGGTTGTTCGAGGAGGCACAGAGTTTCTACCTACGCCTCCATCTTGGCCGGAAGATGTGACTTTCTAAATAAACTTTCTCTTATAGTTTGAGTCCTGACTGACTTCTTTCCCAACCAGAACTCAAGTGCCAAGGTTGTTGAACCAAGGTCTGGCCTGACAGCACTGGTCTAACACCTGGTGTCATCCTCGCCACTGCCAACATTTTGATTCCTTTTAAAATTCAAATGATCTTATGCTGTTACCAATTACTTTAATCAGGTTTTCTCTGGGGAACTGGAACAAACATTAATGGAGAAAATCACAAGCAAGGAGAGGGAAGTGCACCAAGAGGGAAGGCAGGGGGCGCTAAAGGCACACAAGAGTGAGGACAACCCTGCCTGAAGTACATCAAACCAACAGCTGGGACAGTGAAAGAAACTGTCAGAAAGTTTCTGTGCTTTTTTGTCAGTAAGTTATACTCGGCACTGCTAACATGGAAAGAAATTTAAGTTGCACACTGTTTAATGGAGTTTGGAACTTAGGATTATGGATTTGAGTTTTGGATTTAAGAAAAAATAACCCAAAGGAAGAATAAGTTTTAAGTTCACAAAAATTTTAAGTAATGAAATATAAATTAGAAAAAGAAAAAGTGGTAGCACCTAATGGTTCAATGACAGTAGCATGGCTGAATTACGGTACACCAATGATGATCACAAAAGTATTTCAATAAATAAAAGTTATTTTGCTTTGAATATTAAAAACTTGACAATGGCAAGCACGTAAGAAGTTAGGAGTCATCACTCCCTCCTAACAAGTGTCCAACAAACTGAAAAACCAACAGCTCTTCTTAGAATCATCAGAGACGTGATGTGATAGGCAAACTGCTGCCCTCAAAAATCAGAGACCAGCAGGTGGATACACAGAGAGCCCACTTCCCAGAACAGAAACCCACAGGCGAACCTGTGGGGGGCAGGACCCAGCAGGAAACCTGAGTGGCAGCTGACAAACCGAAGGCTGCCCATGGACTGGAGGGACATTCCTCGCTTCTTTGAGGTTTACCTGGAAGAGTTTGACCAGGTTCTCCCAGGGACTCTCATTAGGAAGAGAAGAAAAGTAACCATTTTGAAAGACCATTTTGTTTCCTGAACAACCATTTTGTTTTTCTTTAAAGATTTTATTTATTTATCTTTAGAAGGGAAGGGAAGGACAGGAGAGAAATATCAATGTATCGTTGCCTCTCATGGGTCCCTTGCTGGGAACTGGCCTGCGACCCAGGCATGTACCCTGACTGGGAATCAAACCACGATCCTTTGGTTCGCAGGCTCATGCTCAATCCACTGAGCTATACCAGCCAGGGCCATTTTGTTTTTCTTAGCACAGCCTGCCCTCCAGAGAAAGTATTTTACAAGAGCCTAAACTATTGGGGTTTTATAAGAGCCTGACCAATGGGAGAGGAACAAAACGCCCAACTCCAGTGGGCTCTAGTAATCCTGTCCACGAAGTGGGAGTGGGGACTGAGAAGCATTTGTGAAGCTCGGTCCAGAGGCTGACCAGAGGCTGTGCTCACTGACGAGCATAGTCCTGATGGCTGCAGTGTAGAGGGGCCTCTCCCCCCACCGCACCACCACATCACTACAGAGTTATTTGTTGCAGTGCATTTACCCAGGACACCACATCCCACTACCCAGAACAAGTTACAAGGCATAGCCAAAGGCAAACAACATAATTTGAGGAGACAGAACAAGTATAAACCAGATACGGCAGGGATGTTGGAATATAAGACAGGGTGTTTATAACAACTGTGATTAATAATCTAAGGGCTCTGGGTACATGGCATGGAAGAACAATGTAAACAGAGGAGTGGAACCCTGGCTGGGTGTCTCAGTTGGAGCATCCTCCTGTATACCAAAGGTTTTTGGGTTCAAATTTCCGTCTATTGGGTGGCCCAAAACATCCGTTACATTTTTTTCTGTAAAATAAAAGACTTTTTTTCATTTTCACCAATAACTTTACTGAATACGTCAGCTATCTCTTGCTTTGACTTCTAGTGGGTAGAGGCCAGGGGTGTGGCTAAACTTCTTCCAGTGCATCAGAGTCCCACAACAAAGAGTTATTTGGCCGAAATATCAGCAGTACCAAAAAACTTTGCAAACCACTTTTGACACGTTTGATCAGTCACAGCACCTTCTCCGTACACTGCACACATCTTTTTCTTTTTCTTTCTGCGTTTCAGTTGTGTTTTTACTTTTCTTGAAATAGTAAATAAAGCACAACTGCCTAAAATGCTGCATTTCTTCTTCCATCTTCAGTATTAAAACGGCTGCACAAAAACTCACCAATTCTGGTAAGTTTTCTTTAATGCTTACTGATATGACAGCTGTCACAATATAACCTAATGAAATTATTTTGAATGAAGTTAAAGACAACTAAGGGCTATTGTATGGGAAAAACAATAGGTTGCAGCTTTGATATCTGGTCCAGGTGCTTACCCCAGGCAACCCATCCATGTTGATCGCTCACATCAGTGGTTTTCTCTCCCTTCCTCTCTCTCTAAAATCAATAAACATATCCTCTGGCGAGGATTTAAATGTAAGAAAGAAGAGGAGTGGAAACTCTCAAAAAGAATAAAAAATAAATGCTAGAGATTAAAAAGACTAAAATGAAGAACGCCTTTGATGGGCTCCTTAGTAGACTAGATACAGCTGAAGAATCTCTTAACTTGAAGATGTCATTAGCAATTTCCAAAATGGAAATAAAACAGAAAAAAAGGAACAAAATACCCAAGAACTTGGAGATAACTACAAAAAGTTTAACGTATGTATAAGGGAATTATCAGAACAAAAGAAAAATATTACAGGCTGAGCTGTGGAAGCCTCAATCGCTGGCACCATCGTGAGCACATTTCACTGTGGAATCCCCACGAGAAATGCACTTAATGCCCTCTATCAATTTAATTTCCAGGACCCTCGGCTGGAGACCCTAGTTGGGTAGAAGGAAAAGGTTTTTTTTCGCCCCCTACAGTCTGATTATAACCGATTGTTTATTGGGACGACACAGGAAAACCTTCCGAGCACTTTCTATTCTCCGACAAAGTAAGCAGCCAGGTGCAGAAAATCAGGGCAGACTGGACTTGAAGGAACTAAACCTGAAATGGGTGCGTCGGGAAGGGTTCCGCCTCGGACTGGGGCAGCCGCTCCGGCCCCCGCCCCGCCTCTGTGGGGTCCCGTGTGCCGGATCCGAGGCGGCAAGTGAGTGGGACTCCCTGCAGAGAGCGCTGCTGTTTGCACACAGGCTTCGCGGGTGCCCTGCTGCGGATCGTACCCTCCACTTGTGTCTACGTAGAGCCCACTAGTCGGGTGTACCCCGTAAGAGCCCATCAGTGAGCGGCCCTGGAAAACAATGGGGAGGAGAAGAAGGGTCCGGCCCAATCACGGCTGCGCCAGGTCAGGCCTCGGGAGCGCTGCATTTCGGGCCTGTGACAGAGGGGTCCCTCCTAGGCCACGCCTGCGCCTCCCGTGTTTTGGAGCCCGCGTGGTCCGACTTCATTGGCCGCCGTGCAGCCCGAGCCCCCGGGGGGGGCGGGGCGGGGGGGGCGGAGCGGCCATCGCGGTAGCGGTCAGGGTTCGCTCTGCTCGGGCCTCGCCTTCCACGCGGACCACAATTCCCACAAGGACCCGCGCTTGGGGGCGGGGCCCCGCTGTCGGGGCGGTTCCTGGCGCAAAGGCTGACCTTCTTGGAACGCCTGTGTATCGTCAGCGCTAGGCTGGTATTTGGTTGGCCCTCTGACCCTGAATCCCTCGCTGCCGGCGTGTGCCCAATTGTCAGCTGGGGAGGCGCAGGCTGGGACTGGGTTACATTGAAGCTGCTGGTGGTTGTGGGTTTTCCGGGGAGTCTGTCTGAAGCCCAGAAAGTTCCAGATGCTGGTAGGGGAATCCCAGGCTGGGGAGACTGGGCCCACACCTGCGAGCACTACGAAGGCCAACAGTCACTTAAATTTCGGCGGAGAGGAGCGGGAAAGACGACAGTCACTTGAATGGACGTCCGTGGACTGGACCGGCACGCATAGCTCTGTCCCCCATAATTCTTTACCCGGCATTTGTATCTTGAATCGCTTTGTGCCTTGTGTGGCCTTCTGGGGGAAACTGGCTCCCTGTTCTGGCGCTCTGGTTTTCAGCAGTGTCCATTCTGCTACCCCAGCCCATCAGTGCAAGGTTTCTTTTTTATGTCAATGGCTGTTTGTGTTTCCAAGATCTCTGGTCAGTATTTTTCATAACTGCCTTCGGTGCATGATGTGATGTTCTTATCCCTATGATTATTTTAATTATACCGATTTTAGCGTCCTAATTATTTTCTAAGAGTTCTCTCAAGTGCAAATTTTCTCCTACAAAAACAAAACAAAACAAAACAGGAAAGTCCTGGCTGGTGTGGCTCAGTGGATTGAGTGCTGGTCACCAGTTCTATTCCCAGTTGGGGCACATGCTTGGGTTGTGGGCCAGGTCCCCATTGAGGGGCATGTGAGAGTCAACCACACATTAATGTTTCTCTCTCCCTTCCCCTCTCTAAAAATAAATAAATAAAATCTTTAAGAAAAAAGAAAGATAAAACCGGAACACTGTTCATATGCAATTATTAGGTTAACTCCTATCTTATCTGTGCCTCAAATCCTTGTTGTTAGTGGGCATTTTACATTTGAATATTCACTTTTTTAATTAATAAATCTGAGGGTCTATTGTTTCCAGCATTTAAGCACTTCATTGACTTTAAGCACTTCAGCTGTGATTCCCAGCATTCTTTGAGTACAAAAATAAGGATTATGTTTAGTTTTAGGCAAAACAAATGATTGCAGCATATAAAGGCTTCAGCACACCGAGGTTGGCATCTGCACTGCCGTCCAGAGCGATGACACACTCCGGTGGAACCGTACCCATATGCACAGCAGGTGCTTCGTCCTCACTCTGGATGCCTGTGCATTTGTTCTCATGTCAGTCCACAGATACCTTAGTCAGGAAGTTCTGCCAGACTCAGCTCAGTACAGTTTACCACAGACTTCATGTATTTCCAAATTTAATTCTCTTGTGATTTCCACTTTCCCCATCTCTTTCAACAGGTAAGAAAACCTTGCTCTGCAAAACTTGGGTGTTTGGCCAGTTCATAAAAGATACAATAGATGTATTACTAGCTAAGTAATTTGCTGTTACTAATTAGTGTTACTGATACTAATGGCTAGAAATGGCTATGTAATTTCAAACATTGGTAAAGAGGTTCATTTAGCTCAGACTTTACTGTGGAACTTCATTTTTCAGAGCCCAGTAGTGAAGTGAGAGCAGAAGCCCCACTAGTCTGCAGGGGACGCAGGGATGTTTCCATCCATCGTGCATCAGTATTGTTCAACATACTAAATAGCAACACCTTCAGGGGCTTCAGGAGCCACAGTCCTTAATTCTGTGTAATTCTCTTATGACTTAAATTCCAGGTGAGGTCATTGCAGCCATTTCCTAGCCAGATGCAGGCATGATATGGCTTCCATGTTAAAGCATTGCATACAGATTTGGAACCTGTAAGCAGTGGAGAGGATTTCTTAACGTGAACACACCCTCCACTTCAGGCAGAACACAGAGTCTTGAATTCAGACCTTCAGTGTCAGCTTCATTTAGTACAAAAATATCAGACCACCTCCATGTCCATTCTTTCATTCAATCACACACCCAACAAATACTTGTTGGGAAATGCTTGCCAAGTTCCCAGAATTGGCTTAGGTGCTGGGGATACCGTTGTGCTCAAGGCCAGGCAAAGACAGCTTTCCCATGTGGAACACTGTCTCCAGTTCTTGTATCTCTGAGTACAATTTCGTTTCAGCAAGTGCCATCTGTTGCACATGGTCACTGGGAAAACTATCATCACAAAAGGAGTTGTGAGCCAAGGGGTCAGCAGGTCAGGATCACTACGTCATTGATGATAGTACTAGTATTTTTACATGTATTTGCCTTATAGTCTTTTACTCTGGAAGTAGCTTTCTGAGGTTTAAAGAGAACTAGTGTTTCTACTCTCATGTTAGAACCGAGATTATAAGAAAGAAGAGAGGTCAGATTCCTGTCTGAAGTTGCCAGCAACCTGGATGTTGTCAGTCAGTTCCAGAATTCAGGTTTGTGGACCCAGAATCTTCTAGGCAGAGAGGATGGGTGAGTGACATCACTGCTCATCACCCCAGTAGATCTGCCACCCGTGCTCTGTTTACTCCTCCCCCAAGGACTCGCCCTTGCTTGGGTGGAAAGACTAAATTACCCCCATGGACATGCAGTCGTTTTAAACCCTGTCTTCCTTAGGCTCCTCTTCTCCAAAAACTGTGTTGTGCAAGCCGGGCTTTAGGATTTCATCCCAGCAACCTGTTAGTGCCCTTCCTGGAGTGGGGACGAAGGCACCGATGGTGACAAGGGGCCTGGTCCCTGAGCAGGGTGCACTGGGCTGTACAAAAGTTTGGAAAATAGCCTCCTGCACAGCCTCACCCCCAGGCCTCCATGTCTGCCTCGCTCATCAGCACCAAGAAGGAGCCCTGGGTTTAGAGTTTATTGCCTTTTTCTTTTACAGATAATATAACCCCACTAACAGAATTCTAAAAAAGGTAAAAATTCCTCTCATATTCCACCAACAAATCAAACTATTTGGAAGAGTAATGGTTGTTCCCTTTCCAGACCTTATGTGCATATATATGATTTATGGAGTTTTAATGATGGCTTGAATTTGAAAACTGCCCACTGACTTACATAGTCTCTCTGTTCTTCCAAAAGATTCATCGTTCATCTAAGAAGAGTACTGTGAACAGAGGGGCAGAGTTACGGAGCACGTTCTACCAGCTAGTGAATCACTACTGTCGCCGTTCTCAGCACAATACTCGTTACTCCACCACCACCACCCCCCCCGCCCCCATAGGTTGGTTGTACAAATGAGCTTTCTTCAAACTGGTGTTTCTCACTTTGCAACCTCTGAGCAATGCAGGCCAACGGCATCCCAGATTCACCTAACCCTGCTTGTAAAAAGAACTTAGGGGCTTACAGCTCCATGAATATGAAAGAGAAAGAGTGGACTCATTTTAGTTACTTTCTAATCCTGCTGATTTGCCAAAGAAAGGAGAAAGTAAATATCAGAAACCATATCACCAAGCACAAGTCCCAATTTACGCCTAAGTCAGGATGTTCTTCAGTAAATAAATCAGCAGCCGCCTCAGAAGCCTTCACCGACTTCTCACATCTCTGTCAGTCTGTGTAAATAGAACTACCATATTTTGCTGTGTATAATGTGTGTCACGTTTTTGGTCCAAACTTTTAGGGAAAAAAGACTTTTTGTTTTAATTTTTTAATACAGTTTTAATTTATTTATATTTAGAAACAAAGCTGATTATTATATTCCAGGGTATTAAATTATTTCCAGGGTATTAGGGAAATTCCCTAATTTAAAATGCTTGAACCTTACAGATGAACAAGTTACCCAAGGTTGTGACCAGGTTGCAGCACAGCGGAAGCCAGATATTTTGCATACAGATATTGTTATTGCTTTCTAGAGTTACAGTTTTAAGCATGAGTAAAATAATTTAAACCATTTATATAGATATGGAATTAGTACCACCCACGTATAATGTGCATCCTTATTTTTCCCTCAAAAGTTTGGGCAAAAAAAGTATGCATTATACATAGCCAAATACGGTAGTTCCCAGAGCCCAGCTGGCTTGTTAATCATAATCACCTTACTCCCAGAAGTTCACGCAAATTGTCGGTGGCATTTCTATCCCATCACCTGACACTGACATAGAACTGTTCACCAGCTGACTTCTAAGGAACCACACAACATTTTAATAGAAAAGCAATATCCTTGATTGTACTGTGGAGACAAAAGTGCCCACTGCAGTTTTCCTCATGTGTACAATTACTTCAACTCATAGTAAATGAATCAAGGCCATTGTCACAGTAAATAACATGGGTTAATAAAATTACACAGGTTTCAGATGTACAGTTCTATAATACATCATCTGTGTGTTGTATGTCCACCGCCCCCAGTGAAGTCTCCTTCTGTCACCATTGACCTCTCTCTACCCCCTTCTTTCCCCTCCACTCCCTTCTCTCTGGTAGTCACCATGCTTGGGGATTTTTTTGTTTGTTTGTGCTTAATCCCTTCACCTTTTCCACCCAGTCCCCACCCCCACCCCCACCCCCACAGGTGCCAGTCTGTTCTCTATCTCCGAGTCTGTTTCTATTTGGAAATTCCCTAATTTAAACCGCTTGAACCTTACAGATGAACAAGTTACCCAAGGTCGTGACCAGGTTGCAGTAGAGCCAGGACCCTGTCCGGGCGCCAACTGCGTAAACCCGGCTGCGAAATCCAGCTGCCTGCTCCCGGCCCTTGGTTCTTTCTGCTGCTGCTTGTTCTCTGGGCCTGTTTCAGAATTTAGGCAACGGGAGTAATAACAGTGCCCGCCTTCGTGGGCTGTTCTGGGTTTTGAACGTTTCAGCCCTGTCCGACATTTACCACGGGGCTCCGTAAACATACAAACGGCGCTCCAAACACTGTCCCCTAGCATTGCTTGTCAGCGCACTTTGCACCCACTGCCCCGGCTCTTTTCCGAACTGATTGGAGCAGAATTGTCCTCTGGAGACCGGGTAAGGCACACGGTGAATGGGCGCCGTGAGCGCCAGCACCTGGGAGGGTCCGTGATGGCTGAGCAGCCACAAGGAGAAGGGGCAGAACAGGATCCGGAGATGAGTGCACCGCTTCGGAGGCCGTGCCCTCCGAAGTAAAGCCTCACCCCACGGCCCACTGGGGCCGCCTGCAGTCGGCCAACAGCAGCCCGACTGATCTGCACAGTGAAGGACAACGTGACAAAGCGGCACAGAGGGCCGCTTGCCAAGAGGGAGGAGAGCAGCGTCTTTGGCAGGATTGGTCCCGCAGGGGGGTCTGAGGCAGGGCTGCTGAGGGACACAGAGGTCAGTTCTGAACTGGCTGCTTATTTTTTCCCCTCCTAAGATTTTGTTTTATTTTCAGAGAGAGGGGAAGGGAGGGAGAAAGAGAGGGAGAGAAACATCAATGTGTGAGACAAACAGGGATCAGTTGCCTCTTGCACACACCCCCAACCCGAAGCCTGGCCCCCAACACAGGCATGTGCCCTGATGGGGAATCGAACTGGTGACCTTCCGTTGCTCGGTCCGCTGAGCCATCACACCAGCCAGGGCTGGACTGGCTGCTGTCTCTGAGGTGGACCCGTAGAAGCAGGTTCATCAGGCTTGGTGCTATCCTACTCTGCTGCTGAAGGATGACCACACACTGGGCGCCTTAACCAACAAGCATTTAGGACTCATGGTGCCGCAGGCCGGGAGCTCTGCTGTCTGGCGAGCTTCCACTTCCTGGCCTGCAGACAGCCACTGCCTCAGGGGTCTGCACAGGTGGACACTGGCCCCATCCAGGTGGCTCCATCCATCCTCATGACCTCCTCACCTCCCAGATGACACCTCCTAACACTGTCGCATTGGGGGTCAGGCTTTCAACATGTGAATTTGGGGGACACATTCAGCCTATACTGGGTGCTGTCCCAGGACTGTGTCTGGGTATCCCCAGTAATACCTGGGAATAGCACACAGGTCTGAGCGTCGTTGGGGAGAAGGCCGGGGTTAATCAGAGAAGCAGTCCTGGCTTCGCAGCTGCAGCAGACTCTGCCTTCCTCTGAGCCTGTCCGCACCCCCCTCCCCATCCACAGCCGAGCTGCCTTTTCCTCTCCCAGTACTCTCCTCACATTCTTACTGCTGCATTTTCACTCTTGCGGAGTTAGCCAGTTAGCGTGCCATCCCTCAGATTTCAGCACGTTTGTTTGCAATTGTGGAAAGTGCCAGAGGTCAGGGGCTGACTCTCTGACCCTGGGACTCCGGCCTCTGGCCTCCGACAGGTTTCCATCGGGTAGGGGGTGGGGGCTGCCCTGTTTCTCATGCCCTGTGCTGTCCCCAAAGGTTCATGGACATCAGTTTGTTTAGTTAAAAATTTTAATTGCTTATATGTGTGTTTGAATGGTGGTGATTAGGAAAAAGCCCTTGGGGCTTTCAGTGAAAATGGTGCAGAAACTACACCTAGAAGTTACTGACGAAACTTCTAAGAGCTCCCACGTGTTATGAGGAGAGAAAGAGAACGAATCCACCTCCCTCCCTATTTGTTTGAAAGTGTGGCCAAATACTAAGACTGCTGGCTCTTGGGACAGGTGGAATTTTTCATGGAAAATTCTGGAGACACCGTGCAAGGAAGCGCTCCTGACCCTCAATTTTGTGTGTTCTTCCAGGGGCAAGTTTGAGACCTGGGAGGGCAAGCGGCTGACCAGGGTCCACAGGCTGGGACTGCCACGCACCACGGGGCACAAGAGGGTGTCTGGTGGCCTGGTGTGGAAGCCCAAGTGGTGTCAGCTCACGCAGGCGCTGCAGGTGCTGCGCAGGGTCCCAAACTTGGGAAGAGGAGAGGGCTAGCTAAGGTGATTTATTTGGGGGTAGGAAGAAAAGCAGGCAGGAAATGACAGCAACATCAGTAAAACATCTTGGCAACGGGGTGCGGCGGCCTTTGCCTCTTTGCTTTCCTTCACATCTTCCCCTCTGTGCCTTGTGTTCTGAAACAAGTCCCTAGCTCGACCTTCCTGTTCACTGATTTACTCTTGAGCATCCGGTGAATTCTTTAACTTTAAAATCTGTTTTTCTCTTGCAAGATCTTTTCTCAACACCCAGTGGAGATTGCTGTCACCCTATCATGGTGTTGGCTTTCCTCAGATGTCTGCGGTTATTGCTCACTCACCATTCTGGGCTCAGCAGTCCCTGATAGGCTGGCGTCCTGGTGCCCACACCACTGTGGGTGGTGGGGTGGTGCGGGAGGGGCCCCTGCCTGAAGACATGCCCCCCTGGGTCGCTGCCTGGCTCACAGTGAGGCACAAAGCACTCCTGGGGCAGACTCTTCACTTGTATCTCCTGATGGTGATGGGTGGGATCACCTGATGTGTCTGAAAAGCGGAATTTGGGCTATGTCTTCCTCATAACGGAGAAGTAAGCAGGCATATATTCTGGGAGGGGAGCATAAAAAATATTCCGCATGACTTTTTTCCTTTTACAGAAGCCATCATGGGAAAAGGATTTTCTGTTCTGTCAAATATATAGAGAATAGAGTTTTTAAATCACCTTTTAGATATGAGAGTTGGCTTCAGACAATCACATATAATATTCTTTCCTCTTTCCACACTGATGCTGAAGGAAACTAGCAAGGAGAGGATTATCCATGGCTCTAGGTCTTACTCAAAGTTTTGGTACCATCAATCTTAAAATAAAAATCTCTGAACACTGATGGAATGCAATTATTAGCCTAAGTCCTATCGATACCACAAATCTCCGAATCCACATAAAATTTAAAACATTTTTTAAGGTGAGCTTAAAAATTTTCAGCCTGTTTGTACCTCCCGAGCAGGACTTCTTCAGGTAGACGGCCAAGGGCATGCAGAGCTGGCCAAAGCTCAGATGGGTTCTCATGGAAAGTGTCATGTGAAGATGGTGTGCAAGGCTCGAACTAACAGTACTGGAAATTATATTTTCATCTTATATCCCTGTTCTACAGGGGATCGTTTTCTTTTAGAATATCCCCAGAATTGTGGGTTTATCTCAAGGACAGCTTATGACAGGAGTAGACCTCACTAAGATTTTTTTTTTAAGAAATTCTTTTCTTCCAACAAGAGGAAATCCTATAAAAGGAGACAAAATATATGAGGCCATAGTTGCAGGCACTGTGCAAAAGCAGCACAGATTACAACCCCTGGGAGAAAGCAGACTCAGTCCCTCGGCTCTGTTCACTTTTGTCGTTCTTTTTCTTCGTCTGCTCCTCAGATTTCAAATGACTTATCTTCATATTTGCTGATTCTTTCTTTTGTGTGCTCAAGTCTGATGTTCAACCCCTCCAGGGAATGTTTCAAATCAGTTACCATATCTTTCAGCTCCAGAATTTGTTTGCTCCTTAAAAAAACATAATTTCTGTCTCCTTGTTGCCATTCTCATCTCGTTCGCGTATTGTTTGGCTGATTTCCTCTAGTCTCTGTCCATGTTTTCCTTTGACTTTTTGAGCATATTTGAGACAGTTCAAGTCTTTGTCTAGCAATTTCAATGTCTGTGCTTCTTCAATGACAGATTTTAGTTTGTTTGGTGTTTTGTTTTTTCATTTGAGTGACCTTGGGCAAGTCCACTCTTCCAAGGAAGGAGAGCGCTTGGGACTGCTAGTTCAAGAATTAACATGTTTCGGTCCATGTAAAGCACCAAGAACAGAGACTGTCACACAGGAAACGCTGACAGCCGAGAGCTGCCATTGCCAGGGACTCTCCGTCCTCACTGTGCCCAGGGTGGAGTATGAGGAGCCAGGTATGCCATTGCCTCTCCCCGCACCGTAGGTGCCCCGTGTCTGGGGAGCTTTCAGTGACTGCCCAGGCCTCCTGCGCACTTTCCTGCAGTCAGGACTGGCCGCGTGGACGCGCCTCCACAGTGCCCTCCCTCGCCGCTCCCTCGCCCTGCCCTGACTTTCCACACGGCTGTCTTTGCCACCAGGCATTCCAGGGCACTCACTTTAATTTATATGTCCATAAAACCGAAATATAGAGAATTGTATGTAGCAATTATTAGAACTCCATATAATAATATATCATAATCATATATAGTTATGTACAATTTAGCTAATGATATGATCTGTATTTTATCGTGATACTTTGTTTTCTGTATTTTCTTAAATGAACTAAAATTTTTGCTTAAAAATTCACACTTTAAATATGCTAAAAGAGCCAATAACGGCATTAGAAATCATCCAATGACTGTGCTGGATAACTGATGTTTGGTGAGAGCCTGGAGGGAAAGGGGTGACACAAAGGAGCTTTTTGAACGGGGGACACGCCCATCCCTGCCAGTGGGTCGGCCTGGGAGGCGCTGCCATGAGTGATAGGAGGGATGAGGGTCCTGTGGAGCACCCTGATGAGGGTGGAAAGGACGACTTTACAGCCGTGCAGAACGTGCACTCTGCTGCCTTCCTTCCAAATGCCAGCGCAGGAGCTGTGCCTCCACTGGACACATAAGCTACAGTCTTCTTACGGAGGAGGTGGAGTCCTTGAAGGGAGTCAGATAATGGAGCCAGTGATCCCGAGCGGTGCAGGGACAGAGGGGCTCTAACCCCCAGTGAGAAGTGACGCCCAGGTGGCCAGGAACAGAAACCCACCGGGCAGAGCCTGGGTGGCACAGGGGGCACCAGATTCTTCAAGGGTGACAGATCCAGCCCTCGGAGAAGCAGCAGCACAAAGCAAAAAGGAGCACCGGCTCGGAATCAATGAATGTGGTATGAATGAACCAAGGGAAGTGGCACTGAACTTGAAGAGTTCGGGGCTAATGCAGAAGCCCAGTGTTAGGAGGTTCCCAGACCTTGGGGTACAGATGGACAGCGGGGAGACACTCAATCCCAACACGAAGTCTCCTCCTTGACTGGCATGGCTCTGCTTCGTCGCCCCCCGTGTGATCTTTTCCTCTCCCCATGACACTCATTTCTCCTGTCGACGACACGCTAGTGGCGGTAATCCCGGCTGTGGCTTCCCGGGGAGGAAGCCTGGGTGCAGCAGACAGGAGCAGGCACCCCGGTAGGAGGTGAGAAACGGGTCCTGATTTGCTGGTTCTGCTGCCTTACTCTTCGATGTCTGCTCATCCTATTAAGATCTGCGTTCTAGAAGTTACCTGTGGAGAAAGAGGCCAGAATGGTCATACGAGTTTTGCCAGGTTTTTGAATTTAGCAACTCCTGAACATTGAACTCTAGCCAAGCACAGTAAGTTGGTTATTAAAAAGATCTTTTAAAAAATATTTTATTTATTTATTTTTCAAGAGAGGGGAAGGAAAGGAGAAAGAGTGGGAGAGAAACATCAATGTGCGATTGCCTCTCATGTGTCCCCTGCTGGGAACTGGCCTGCAACCCAGGCATGTGCCCTGATTGGGACTCGAACTGCCACCCTTTTGTTTCACAGGCCCCTGCTCAATCCACTGAGCTACACCAGCCAGGGCAAAAGATCTTTTTCTACCTGACATTTCTCATTATATAAAATCCGAGAGTTATTCATGAACCTGAATTATTTCATGTTTTTGTATGTTGTATTGATACCGGCGTGGGGCTCCAAGCGAGGGTGGGGGCACTGAGGGAGGGGCTGCAGGCAATGCCCGCCCACCGGAGGCAGGCAGCGAGAGAAGCCGCACTACCCTGGTTAACAAACAAGCACTGCGGCGCGGAGACCACAGGTTTCCCCACCCCCACCCAGGCAGAAAGGCAGGGCGAGGGCTTTCACAGAGCCTGAGGCCAGTGAAAAGTTCAGATAAGGGAAAAGCCCTCCTACTTCCTTCCCGTAAGTGGCAGAAGGGGAAAAACCCGTCTGTCTAGCCTGGGGAAAGGACCGGATTGGTGGGGGTGCTGGATGATTTCAAAGCAGGCGAAAGTTTTGGAGGAGAGATCTAAATGGAAGGAAGGGAGAAACGCATCTCTCTCCCCCGGGACCCACCAGCATGGACGTGCGGGCAGGTGCTTTGCGGGTCTGTGGGCCCTGGAAGCCACATGGCTGGGTGGTGGGCTCCAGAGGGAGCCCCCAAATGACCTACCGCAGCAGTTGACAGTGGCCCCGGGGCCCTGGCATGGGAAGCAACTGTATCAGTGGCTTGGTGACACTGGTCCCGCACACAAACTCCAGGAAGGAGCTTGAGGCCTGATAGTGATAGGAAGGAAGCTGAGCTGCTTGGATGGTCAGGCGTTGGCCCCTGCAATGCCCAAAGGATGGTGTTGTGAATGGGAGAAGGAACCTGGGCACAGCCGGACACTGGTATGGCAGAGGGTGGCGGGGCTTCCTCTGTCTTTCCCCGAGGGGATGGGCTCTGAGGCAGGAGCCTGCGGTCCTCCCAGACTCGAGCTTTTTTAAATACAAGACCTCTTTCCTACTCTCTCCAAACCTCTGCCTCTGCAGTTTTCCTGTGGGTGACAGTGGGCAGCCCAACTCCACTGTCTGTTCAGTAACAGTATAGTAAAGAGAAAGCACTTTTATACTCAAGAAATATTTCCAGGGGCTGGTAAAATGAAACTAGACCACCAGCTTACACCATACACCAGAATACACTCAAAATGGATAAAAGACTTAAACACTAAGTCGTGATACCATATAAACCCAAGTGGAAAGCATAGGCAGTAAAATTTCAGAAATCCCATATAGTGATTCTTTTGCCAAATGGGACTATGTCAAATTAAAATGGTTCTGCACGGTTAAAGAAACCATTGTCAAAATGAAAAGGGAACCGACTGTAGGGGAGAACGTAGTTGCCAGCAGCACACAAGACAAGGGTTTCATCTCCAAAATACATAAAGAACTCACATGACTCAACACCAGGAAGACAAACAACCCAATTAAAAAATGGGCAAAGGACCTCAATAGACACTTCTCCAAAGACGACATACAGAGGGCCCAGAGACATAGGAAAAGATGCTCAGCATCACTACCTATCAGAGAGATGCAAATTAAAACCATGATGAGATAACACCTCACACCTGTCAAATGGCTATCATCAATTGTTGTAGGAAAACGAAGCAACCAGACACCGAGGGATTCTGGAGTACGAGGTTTATTATTTATGTGCACGGGCCCAGAGGAGTCAGTCTCCAAATTCTGAGCCCCGAACAAAGGATTCCTGGGGTTTATATAGCCTATGGGTCTTCCTGTCTACGTAGGAAAGCGGGATACAGAAGAGGAATGCAGAAGTTAGTTCTAGCTACAGGCAGAAGCAGAGTACAAAGGCTAAATGTGAGAATTAGTTCTATCAGCGGGGGTGCTAGTCCCAGTCCTTGTGACTATCCTGCTGTTTGCTTTTCCCAGACGGCCTTATCACTGTCCCAGGGCGCCTGGGGTTTTGGGTGAACAAAGGTTTTCCAAAGCTTCCCACATCATTCCCCCCTTTTATGCTAAACAACATTAGTGCTTGTTTTAGCATAACAATATTCTTGTAGGAATAAACAAGTCCCCCCTTTTCCTGGATTCAGAGCATTAATAAGGTTTCTTTCTTCATCATTTTTCTCCTTGTGGACTATTATATACTTCTTTGTAGAACTATTTACATAGTTCTAACAAAGCAACCAAAGATTTAGAACAAAAAGAATACAGATGGTGTAAAGACCAGGTATTTCCCTTGCTATTACCTATAATTCCAGTTCTATTATTGTAAAAGAGCAGTCAGAAACCAAGTTTTTCAACCTAAAATACTTTCATGTCTTTGCTCCCTACTCGCACTGTCCCAACTCCAGGTACTGTAAATCAGGAAAGAATACACATCTCTGTTTCAGGTCGCTGGCACCATCAGCTGTATCAGGCAGGATCTCTAGTTAATCTAAAGTTATGTGGCATTCTTTCACGGTCTACTGGCAAGAGTTCCTTTGTACCAAAGTTCTAGTCAAAGTCTCTCTTGTTTTCTAGGCCACGAGGCCAAAGGGGGCACCCCAAAGCCGAGTGGGCTTCTTCTACTAAAGCTGCAGGGGTCGTCACTCTGCCCTAAACCGCATGGCTCCCTCTTTCACCTGGGTAGTTATCCCCTCATGTCCTGGAGCTGATCTTTTCTAAGCTCTTATACAGGCCTCCCCCCTCAGGGGCTCTGCTCCTAGTTACATCTTGGGTAAGTGACTTCATTCCCCCAGCTCTAAGCCTGGCTATACTATTTAACACATCCATGAAACTAGCCAAAGGCCACAGACATGTCAAATAATCACTCCAGAGGTCAGCTGCAAAACCGTTGCTATGCAAAACAGCTCTCAATGGCCCTGCTCCATTCGTCCCTTCCCCGTGGGGGTGGTGAGGACATCTCAATATTTCTTGGACACCCCGAACTTTGGACCCAATCCTAAATTCTTTCTGGGCCCACCCCCTTGGCTGCACCCTGTATCAATATTCCTCTTTTCAGATTTACACCCACTTTATAATCATATAAAGGAAAATGGACGAAGGTCTCATCTTCTTTTAACTGCTTCTGGCTGGAAATGGATGCTGTCCTACCTACCCCTGGGTCAGGGGTGCCCTGAAGGTGGGGAGCAGCACGGAGGGAGTACTTCCTGTAAGGGGAAAGACCTTACAGGGTCCTGGTCAGTTGGCTGCCACCAGGAAGTCGAAGTCTTGGCGTCCAAAGGCTGGCATTACTGGACTGTTGGCATACTGGTCAGGTTGTATTCTGGAGGTGACAGATTAGGCAAGAAATTGGAAGCACAATTAAATCATAACTATTAATTGACGAAGGCAGGGACTTCAGTAAAGAATGGCTTATCTCGTGGAAGGTGCACAAGGCATGCTATACCTATCCAAGACTCTTGTGGCTTAATATACTTCACTCGGGCTGAGGGGAATACATTAGGAGTTCCCTCCTTTCAGATTTCTGAGCCCTTTCTGTCCAAGCTATTGAGACAGAAAAGGGAAAATCAGTTCTAAAGTAAAGCCCACAGACTGCCCTAACTTTTTATTAACTTAACTACTTAGTTCAACCAAACCGTTGATTCTCAGGAGGGCGATGACGAAGATGGGCTCCTTAAGTGAGGCTTATATTGCTATTAATTACTCATAGGCATAGGCAGGTCATAGGCACATGCCCTATGAAAACAGAAGAACATAACACAACAATCTCCAAACCAGTCTCTGCACCTGTGAGACTGCCTTTTGGGAAGATATTCCATTGCAAGGTCCTCTGCACCTGTAAATTGTACATCTTTAGTGATATCATGAACCTGGTTTCAACTCTTTAATGAAAACAAACTTTCAAGACAGTTAGCTGCACCATTCTGATGTCCAATACTGAGCATTGTGATTTTCTTTGAACTACAATTTTTCTCCTTAAGATCACCCTCACCGTTATTACAGGGACTACTTTGGGTCCCACTTTTGATTTTGACTGTTTGTTTGCATAAACACACCAAGAGCAGCCTGGATCACTTGTGATCCTTAAGTCTGCTTTGCTGGAACTCACACAGGGAAACTCTTAGATTGACTTCTCAGTCCGCCCCTCAGGGCACAGAAGCAGAGCCACACATCTGCCATCTGGCTTTGCCTGTACCAGTTGTTTCACTCAAATCCTTGAGCCTCTATTGTGCCTACAGGTTCCTTTTTAGCTATCTTTCAGGAAAGCAACCTTCATTCCTTCCCTAGAGAGACTGGCATGAACCGCACAACCAATCAAACTACCAGGCTTTTCTCGTGGGCTTTCACTAGCTTCACAGGTCAGTCCCAGTTCCTCAGAGCTTTCTGGTAATGACCAGAACTCATATATGCCTCCTTCAGGCATGACATTCCAGTCAAAGTCCTGGTTAACAAAACTACTATTAATGACCAGTCTTATTGGTTTTATGCAAAGAAACCTTATGTCATCACTCACTACTTCAGAGTGCCAAATTCTGGAGGGATTAGGTAGGGGGAAAAATACAAAGTGTGATGGAAAATCCTTTTCCTTCTGATACCTACTACGATTGCATCTACATGCCTTATACCTTTTTATTACTAACTCTACATAATTCCTTTCTAAAACATTTGCAAACTTCTACAACCTTTTACATACCCTTTTCTATCTGCACAGCTTTCCACAGACCTTCAGCAACATCTAAAAAACTTTTACATCCTTTCATATACTTCTTTATTTACAAATCTTATACTTTCTATTGTTCATTTTCTTACAGAATATGAAGTTTCTAATTTTTCTGGAATCCTCAATTTCCTTTCTCAGAGTAGATACAGAGCAAAACCAAAAACACAGAGTTCTGAAACAATATATGGGTAGAGGCATTCTCTTGCACCAATGCGTCCACTGGTACCTCACAGAGACATGCTCCTTCAGGCCCAGTCTCATGGCAGAGACATGCTGCTTTGCCTCGGGCTGAAATACTTATCAGCCCCAAATGACCCTTCCTGGGTCCTGGGTGGCAAAGGCGTCCTTTCCAACCAGTGACCTTTTCTAGGTCTTCAGGTATACATTTCTGATCAGAAACAACCAGTGGCAGAGAAATTTGCTCTTTTCCCACAAAACCAGAAAACAAGTAGTTGAGGTTTCCTTTACTCTAGGTTTAAAAATTTCATATCTTTTATACATATTTCTACTCATCTAGATTTAATCATCATTCTCTTTTAATCTTGGTTCCTTTCCCACACTGGGAAAGACTATACTTAAACTCAGTGCTTAAACTCAGTATGTGGCAGCTAAAAGTCCCTAGCACTTTAAGTATCTTCTGCTAAAAGTCCCTTGATTCACAGGGACATTTTGCACCTTTCTGAAGCTTAGACGTTGTAAATACCCTGTAAATCAGGTGGTCACTCTTGGACCTCAGTTCATGACTTTCAAAACCAGAGCCATTACTATTAGAACCAGTTACACAGAGAACCTGACTGCTGCAGTGCCCACACAGCAGTAGCATGCAGCCTATAATCTAAAGAGAAGCCTTATCCAGGTCCAAGATGGCAAAGCCCGTGCATGCTCTGTCCTCCAGGTAGGACACTCATGTGGCTCATCTATTTTACCTACAATGGCAGTACTCCGACTCTGGTTCTGCCCACCTGCGAAGGTCCCAGGGCTCCAGTTTCAGGAACCCCAGAAGCCACCAAGGCCCCTTCCACCTTTCGGTGTGGAGGCACCACAAAGCCACCCTCCACCCATTGGGGTGGTTTACAGAGGCTGCAGTCACCAGTGGATGTGGGCAGAGGTCTCCCCCGCCTCTGAAGGTGGGGGCCCTGCGGCTCTGTTTTCAGGAGCCAAAGCAGCTCCTGGCAACCCCTGCTGTGGTGGGTGAGCAGAGCCTACTTGCAGAGGCTGCAAATCTATGGTAGAGACTTCTCCCACTTGCAGGGCAGGAGAAGCCATAGTGGGCCTCACCTCCCTAGAAAGCAGTGTCACCACGCGAGTTACTGCCCTCTGGGGTCCCCCATTATCTATTCTGAGGATGGGAGGAGGTTTCCCAAAGACTAATCCACATGGGGCACAGCCCAAAGGGCTAGGGGCACTCCCAACCCTAAGCAGCGCCAGCGGCAGCAAATCAGTCCAAGACAATCTAGCCTCCCAGTGGAACCCAGCCAGAGCTTCCCTGAGGGTCCGGTCCATGTGCTCCAGCCTTCCCGAGCTCTGGGGTCAGCATGCAGTGTGCCCACCCTGCCCCGACCTGCACCCCTTCTTCATGGGCACCCGGCACCCTGTCTTCATTAGCAGTTCAAACAGCTGGCAAGGGCCTTCCCAGCACCGGTCTCGGGTTGGTGCGGCTGAAAGGAGGTTATCTACACACCGATAACACTGGGTCAGTCTCCTTCTCGGTAAATGATTTTAGATCTCTGGCCAGGGCCTCTCCTAGGGGAGTGGGAGAGTTTCTGAAGCCCTGTGGCAGTCTGGTCTGGGTGTAAGCCAGCTAACCTGAGGACTGTAGGTGCTCGTAACCCTGGTCTTTGTCACCCGCCAGTGGGCTTTTCTTTTTTTCTTTTGGGGCATTCTCTTTTCTAGTACCCCTTCTCTCTGCAGTAGGCGCACTGGTCTCCTTCCGTGCTCCAGTGTGCCGGTCTATTTCTTTTCGTAGGCAATCTGGTGGCTCCCTCCTCCCGGGAGGTATCTGGTTTCGTAAAGGACCCACTGCCAGGGTCGTCAGCACAGGTCTTCACAGCTCGCTCCTGGCTCGATCACGGGGCTTGGCTGGGGCAGCCCTGCTTGTCTCCCTGGCAAGTCCTTTAGCAGGACCAGGTGCAGGGGGCCATGTGGGCCTCAGCCACCTCTTGTCCCTCCAGCAGAGGGGGGGGTGTCACTGCCTCTGCCTCACTGCTCTGTTATACTGGGGCATATTTTAGAGAGGCTGACCCCTTTGAACAGGGTCTCTACTCTGCTATCAGTGACCAGCAGGAGCTGGAAACTTGGTCGCCGATGAGGGTCTTTGCTTCCTGTCTCTGGCTGAGAGTTTCCAGAGCATATAGGGGAGGCAGACTGATAAGCGGCTCTTCCTCTGGCTCTCCTTTGAAAATGGGGGGCAGCGTGTTCCTCTTGACCGGGAGACTAAAACACTGGATTGCGCCACTTTTCGCCTACCGCCAGCCTTTCCCATTGTCTTAGGCTTCTGACCTGCACCCTGACAGCATGTCCTGCACTAATTCCTGCCAGCGGTCTATATAAACACACTGATTGGGGTGTCCTGGCTTGCCTGTTACTATGAGGTGGACTGTTCTAATTATACCTAAGTTCAGTGTTCCTTCAGGGGGCCAGCCTACTCCAAATGTTGGCTACTCAGAGATGCAAAAGACCTCTAACTGACCGGCATCTATGCTCGGTTCCTGGCCCCGGAATCAGTCAGAGTTCTGCAGCATGCAATCTAACACAGTGGAAGGTCCCCCGCCCATGGTGATCCTCCCAGAACGACGCAGACAAACAAAGGGAAGGGGGTTTCATTTCCCCCGCCTGGCCTGCTCCCTCGCGGGACGAAGTCGGTTTTGGCTAAGGTTGCCCCAGCAGAATTCGGGGTTAGCTGCCAACCATTATGCCGTATGACCTGACACAGGAACCGCAGGTTGGGGCCCACTCTTGCTCGGTAGGACCAGCCCGTGGAGCCACAAACACAGTCACTCACACTTTCACTCTCAAGCACTCCGAGTTTAAACAATCCCTCCCCGGGTGAGGGTCAAGCGGTCGGACTCAGCATGAATCCGACCCAAACTTCTGATTTGAGGTGATCAGCCTCTTTCCCGTCTCGGATCAAGTCCCCGGGGCTCTTACCAATTTGGCACGTCTGGTCTCGGGTCAGGTCAGTAGTAGTCTGAAACCCTCACTTCCCACCTAGAGTGCAGGCTGGCTGCCGTCGCCCCAACCAGATGGGGCCTGAGAAATCTCAGGGCACTTGCACCCCCGCTTCCCCAATTGGACCTCCAGCCACCTCCCCGGTTATCCAGTTGGTGACAAGTCGACCCGAATTTGTGTGAGGTGGCTTCCCGGTCAGGGAACCAAACGTTATAGGAAAACGAAGCAACCAGACACCGAGGGATTCTGGAGTACGAGGTTTATTATTAACGTGCATGGGCCCAGAGGAGTCAGTCTCCAAATTCTGAGCCCCGAACAAAGGATTCTTGGGGTTTATATAGCCTATGGGGTCTTCCTGTCTACGTAGCAAAGCGAGATACAGAAGCAGAATGCGGTAATTAGTTCTATCTATGGGGCAGAAGCAGAGTACAAAGGCTAAATGTGAAAATTAGTTCTATCAGCGGGGGTGCTAGTCCCAGTCCTTGTGACTATCCTGCTGTTTGCTTTTCCCAGACGGCCTTATCACTGTCCCAGAGCGCCTGGGGTTTGGGTGAGCAAAGGTTTTCCAAAGCTTCCCACATCCAATAAATCAACAAACAGCAAGTGCTGGAGTGTGCACTGTTGGTGGGAATGCAGACTGGTGCAGCCACTGTGGAAATCAGGATGGAATTTCCTTAAAAGATTTAAAATGGAACTGCCTTTTGACATACCAATTCTACTGCTGGGAATACACTGAAGGACCCTGAAACACCAGTTCCAAAGAACTGGGGTGCTCTTGTTATCTAACAGCACAATTTACAATAGCCAAGTGCTGGGAACAGCCTAAGTGCCCATCGGCAGATGAATGGATTAAAAAACTGTGGTACATTTACACAATGGAATACCATGCAGCACAAAGAAAGAAGTAGGACATTCTACCCTTTGCAATAGCATGGATGGAACTGGAAACTATTAACTAAGTGAAAAAAGCCAGTCGGTGAAAGGCAAATACCATATGATCTCACTTTCAAGAGGAATCTAATGAGCGAACTAAACTAACCAACAAAACAGAACCAGAGACATGGAAACAAGGGACAGACTGACGGCTGCCAGAGGAAATAGGGTGGGGGACAATGTTGAAAAGAAGGGGAATAGATTAGTCAAAGGATATGCATGAATGACCCTTGGACATGGACAATGGTGTGCGGACAGACTGTGGGAGCCAGGGGTTGGAGGTGGCGGTGGGGAGGTGGGGCCTAGACAGCGAAGGGCAAAGGGGGGAAAATTGGGACAACTGTGATAGAATAAATAAGAATTTTTTTTTAAAAGAAATATTTCAGGAGGGAAAGGGCCTCTTTCACTTTGGTAACTTTTTGTTCTTGTTCCTTTTCAAAAGAACGAGAAGTATCTTCAGAAAAGGCCAGAAAACCTAATGTCAAGCAAAACTGCATTCATATAAGTCACCGATATAAGTCTAAGGAACAAATCCCTGGTATCTCCTCTATATACAGTACTGGAAGCCCCAGTATTCAGCTGGCTCATTAGTACAAGTTCATCTTGCTGTTAAAAATACAAAGTATGTTATTACACTTCACAACACCTTGGGTTGACACAGACTGTTCATCAGCTTTTTCCTCATTTGTTACAGTGACAAGTCAACCCAAACAGTCATGGTCAAATGGCAGTCCCCTGGCTGGCGTCATGGAAATGTAAACAGGCAATTTAACTCTCACCATCTCTTATCACCCAAGAAGCTCACGGGGAGCTCTGAAGCCTTGTTACAAAAACACCCTTAGTCATTAAAAATAGTGCTGCAGAGCCCTGACTGGTGTGGCTCAGTGGATTGAGTGCCATCCTGCACACCAAAGGGTCGCTGGTTCGATTCCTCGTCAGGGCACATGCCTGGATTAAGGGCCAGGTCCAGCCCCCAGTGTGGGGCAACCACGCATTGATGTTTCTCTCTCTCTCCTTCTGTTCCCCCTCTCTCTAAAAATAAATTAAAAATATTTTTCAAAAATAGTGCTGCAGAGAAAACCTGGCGCTGAGGGGATTCGAGGCACTGGTGCCAACATGCAGGGTGATGATTCAGACATTTGACTCATGACCTTTTTGGAAGAAGCCATAATATCCTTTGTTAATGAAACATCATTTTGTGTCTTACTGCCTTTTCAAATAACGCCATGTTTAAGCCATCTGAAAGAAATTTTCAGGCTCTGATTGGTGTAGCTCAGTGGGTTCAGCGGCATTCCACAAACCGAAAGGTGGCCAGTTTGATTCCCAGGCAGGGCACATGAGTTGTAAGCCAGGTTCCCAGTGCAGGGCGAGGGAGAGGCAACCAATCTATATTTCTCTGGCACGTTGATGTTTCTCTTCCTCTTTTTCTCCCACCCTTTCCCTTTCTCTGAAAATAAGTAAATAAAATCTTTTTTAAAAGACTGCATGCAGAATTATTTTAAAAACAGAAATTAAGTTCCAGCCAAGATGGAGGCATAGGTCGAACCACTTCACTTCCTTGCACAATCAAAAGAAGGATAACAACCAATTTAAAAACAAAAAACAACCAGAACTGCCAGAAAATCAAACTGCATGGAAGTGTAACAACCAAGCAGTTAGAGAAGAAACATTTATCCGGACTGGTAGGAGGGGCGGAGATGGGCAGGGAGGATGTGCGGCGGTAAGGTGGCTGGGAGTTCCCACATTCATGGGTGGATAAGCCGGGAGGAACACTGGGGAGCAAGGTAGATCACGTAGCCCACTGTCCCAGCGTGGGGAACTAAAGCATCAAAACCTCTGGCTGTAAGAACCTGTAGGGCTTGCCACTGTGGGAGAAACCCCCAGCCTCACAGGAGTTTGTTGGAGAGACCCACAGGGTCCTGCAATGTACACCCTCCCCCCTCCAGGAATTAGCACCAGAAGGGCCCAACTTGCCTGTGGATAGAGGGGGAAAGTGACTGAAAGCTGGCCGAGAGCTGCGCAAGCATCATTGTTCCCTCTCAGACCCCCTCCCCCACAGACAGCATCACAACTGCACTAACGTGGATTACCCTGCCCTGGTGAATACCTAAGGCTCCATTCTGTACAATGTAACAGATGCACTGAGACAAAGAAATATGGCCCAAATGAAAGAATAGATCAAAACACCAGAAAAAGAACTAAGTGACAAGGAAATAGCCAACCTATCAGATGTAGAGTTCAAAACACTGGTAATCTGGATGCTCACAGAATTGATTGAGTTCAGTTAAAATGAAGGAAGAAATGAAGGCTATACAAGGAGAAATACAGGAAAATATACAGGGAAACAACAGTGATGGGAAGGAAACCGGTACTCAGATCAACAGTTTGGAGCAGAAGGAAGAAATAAACATCCAACCGGAACAGAATAAAGAAACAAGAATTCCAAAAAATGAGGAGAGGCTTAGGAACCACGGGGACAACTTTAAACATTCCAACATCTGAACCATAGGGGTGCCATAAGGAGAAGAGGAAAAGCAAGCAATGGAAAACTTATTTGAAAAAAAATAATGAAGGAAAACTTCCCCAGTCTGGTGAAGTAACTAGACATGCAAGTCCAGGATGCTCAGAAAGTCCCAAAGAAGTTGGATCCAAGAAGAAACACACCAAGGCACATCATAATTAAGTTACCCAGGATTAAAGTTAAGGAGAGAATCTTGAAAGCAGCAAGAGAAAAGGAGACAGCTACCTACAAAGGAGTCCTCACAAGACTGTCAGCTGACTTCTCAAAAGAGACCTTGCAGGCAAGAAGGAGCTGGAAAGAAGCATTCAAAATCATGAAAGGCAAGGACCTACATCCAAGATTGTTCTATCCAGAAAAGCTTTCATTTAGAATGGAAGGGCAGATAAAGTGCTTCCCAGATAAGGTCAAGGTAAAGAAATTCATCATCACCAAGCCCTTCTTATATGGAATGTTAAAGGGACTTATCTAAGAAAAAGAAGATCAAAACTATGGACAGTAGAATGACAACAAACTCACAACTATCAACCAACAACTGAACCTAAAAAACAAAAACTAAGCAAACAACTAGAACAGGAACAGAATAACAGAAATGGAGGTCACGTGGAAGATTCTCAGTAGGGAGCAGGAGGAGGAGAATGAAGGGAAAGGTACAGGGAATAAGAAGCATAATATGTAGGCACAAAATAGGCAGGGGGTAGTTAAGAATAGTATAGGAAGTGGAGAAGCTAAAGAACTTACATGTACAACCCATGGACATGAACTAAGGGAGGAGGAATGGACATGAACTAAGGGAGTGGGGGTGCAGGGTGGAGGGGCATAAAGGGGAGAAAAATTGGGACAACTGTAACAACATAATCAATAAAATATACTTAAACAAATAAATTTTCAGGATATTGGAGAAACAAGAATCACATTTTACTTCAATAAGTCTGTTAAAATCATAAAATGTATTTTTTCTGAACAGGCCTGAAAAAGTATGTCAAGACAAAGTGTCTTAGCGCTTTCTGCCTAGAAGGTGAATTTATGTGATATATATATATATATATATATATATATATATATATATATATATATATATATATATTGTGGTGAAGTTACAGAACAACATATAAGGTAAACTAACTAACCAGCTTTGCCGTGGTGTATACATAAAGCTCGGTGTATAATATGAGTTAATTAAATTTCTACAACAAATGAATGTAAAATTCTATTTTCTTATCAAGAACATGTAATAAATGCATATCTTACAACCAACTTATAACCCTGAAATCAAGGTTAAGGGTTAAATTCCATAGAGAGGGGAAAAAATACAAGTGCACTTAAAACTAGATTATTATAGGAGAGTATTTTGCCCTTCATAGAGAAAAAACTAGCCAAGAACTCAGCTTCATAGCTAAAAATCAGAATACATTCAGCCTTTCATTCCACTGGCTAATGCTCTTTGTGTCGAGATGGTGACTGATGAGTGAATATTGTTCAGCCTTCTCCTTTTTCTCTGTCCACGGGTGATAATAAGTTCAATGTTGCTTCCTCAAAAGTTGCAGCATTGACTCTGGCTAGTGTAGCTCAGTGGATTGAGTGCAGGCCTGAGAACCAAAGGTTTGTGGTTCAATTCCCAGTCAGAGCACATGCCTGGGTTGCAGGTCAGTTGCCAGCAGGGGATGCATGAGAGGGAACCATACATTGATGTTTCTCTCCCTCTCTCCTTCCCTTCCCTTCTAAAGATAAATAAATAAAATATTTTTTTTAAAAAAAACGTGCAGCATTACTCCTCTTATCCTCTCAAAGAAATATTGTACTGATTTTTTTTGTTTGCCTATGGCTTCAAGTTTAATAAGAGTGAAATCAAGTATTTAGGATTTGTAATTTTCTCTTTCCAGAAGGGGCACAATTCTAAGATGGTCATTTGGGATATCCTTTGGGATTATATGGAAAATTCAAACAATATTAACGATTCAGTCAATGAATGTTTACTGGCTGCTGTGTCTGTGTTCCGTGAAAAATAATCAGGGGGCTATTCGCTGAGTGAGGCGTTCTCTCTGCCAGGACGCCCCCGTCTGGACAGGCTCGGTGCACCCACATGAAAGATGACATGTGTTCCGGAGCCGCACCGTGCATGCTGTGCACTCTAGTCGTCACTGGCCTTCAAAGGAGAGAAAGACAGTGCTTGGCCTGTGGTCCAGGGGTTGGCTACATCTCAGGGTAACAGTGGGCCTTGAAGGACTAGAGTTCAAGGGTCAGGTGGGATAGAGGGAAGAGAACAGCAAACGTTGAAGGGGGAAAAAGGGTGGTATTCCAGCTAAAGGATCTGCAGTGAATCTGCATATGCATTAGTAGGTGGGAAATTAGATCTGAATAAATTTTAAATAGAGTGATCTGCACATTTTCACAATATCCCTTTGAAAAGGTGAAGCATACACGGTTGATCTCCTAGCCCCATCCAGAGCCACAGGGCAGGGGACATGGCCGTAGTGAGGTCACCCCACCCCCAGTCTCTTTCCTGTCCCAGATGACCAGGCTGCCCCTTGCCCCATGTCCAGTGCTGTGTTTCAGTGTACATCAGGATGTCCGACCTTCCTCTCAGCCAGTCTCAAATCCTGGCCTCCATCTAGTTAACAGTCTTGTGAACTGTGGCTCGCTGCTCAGAACTTTCTCTCCCAATGCTCCCTGGGTCAACGAATGGTCATTTTTACTTTGGAATCTTCCCCTAACGACTGCCAGTGAGAGACCTGCTGTCTCAGAATTCACCTGTGATCTTAACCACCAGGCTGGGACAAGGAGTGCACAGGGCTCCAGAAATTTTTTTAAAAATCAAATTAAAGGATGCTGGGAAACATTACACAAGCGTCTGCCTATTCGCAAAGCCTCACTGCTCCTCTTGGTTGAGGATGCAGGCGACAGAGAACAGCTCCCTGTCACTGTCACCCCACCCTGTGTGTCAGCCCAGGAGTTGCCTGTTTCACCAGACAAGGCAGAGGGTGCCTCACTCCCTGCATTGCCGCTCATTTTTGAGGTGATCTGGGGCAATTTGCTTCATTTCTTGGTATGTCCGACTAACCCCATAGGGTGTTGGGAGAATTCAGTGAGTTAATACTTGTAAAGAGAAAAGGACAGCACCTTGCTTGTGGCAGGACCAGTGGCAGCAGCGACTGAAGTGGTGGCTACTATGCAAACCAGTTTCAGTCTCAGTACGGCCCTGGCGTGGTGAAGGTTTGCAGAAGTGCAGGGTAGGAATAGGAGAAAAGGAGCTGCAAGAATTTACTACTTTATTTCTCAAAAATTGGGGGAATATCTGTTGAATTTTTAAGGTGTTTTACCAAGAGGATTAATTTTGAGTGCAGAGAAATGAGTAGCTATCAGTATTATCACTGTAGCCTGCACTCAGTAGGCCAACCCTAATAGTTGGTCATATATGTCAACAGTTTTCTGGGTTAGTCATTGCTAACTTGGACCCAGTGGTGCCCTGTTAAGTTATACAAATAAATAAGAAATCCTTTTACATTACAGAGCAGTGGTTCTCAATGTGACTGTGCCTGCAGACTTAACATTTTTTATTATTTATTAAAGTATATTTGACACACAGCATTATAGTAGGTTCAGGTGTATGGCATAGTGATTAGATGTTGGGAACCACCCTGCCTGGTTTCAGGAGCTGTAACACCCAAATGGCTAAGGCTGAGTGACCGACCTTGGGACCATAAGCCACTTGGATCCATAAGCCACTTATCTCCCTGGCAGGGGTGCCGCCTCTGCTCCTTTTACTTCACCCTGCCTGGCCTTCAGTGTTTGATTGGTTAGCCAATGACAGGTAAGATTCCTCAAGGAGGGACAACCTAAGACAGGCACAATCTCAGGGGACCACAGAGAAGGACTTGGGAGCTATAGAAAAAGGGGATGATGGACCCTCACCCCTCAGCTTTAACGAAGCCTGGGTCTTCATTCTGTCTATAAGAAGTCTCCTAATCATTTGGCTGCCTTACTTCCCCTGACTGACTTAAGCCTGAAACAATGCCAGAGGGCGGTGTAGCCCTGTGTTGGAAAGAGCAGTTTCCTAGGGTGATCAGGCCTAAGAAAGAATACATAAAATCCTGTGAAACCTACTTTGCTAATACCCTCAATTTAAATAATAAGGGACAAAGCAGGAAGTGAGTTTGTTCCCCAAAGTTTTATGGCCCTTTAACTATCTGACCCTGATTCAGAATAAGCCCTCAGAGTTCTTTGAATGTTATCTATTGTTTAATCATTTCTGCCTGGCAATGATTGATGAGCTTTATTTTTGTGCATATTGAACCCAGTAAAAGCTTACCCAGGCAAGTGTATGGGTGCTCTCCTCTTGAGAGAGTGGCTGTTCCATCCCTTTTCCTCCACAGGACTCAGTAGGCCATGTGAATTTCTCGTGCCTCATCCACAATGTGGTGGACCCCAGGAGCCGGGGCCCACGTCAATTAGACATTTCTATATCTTACGGTGTAATCACCATGATAAATCTAGTAACCATCTGTCACCGTGCTGCTGTTAAGGTATTATTGACTATATTCCCTATGCTGTACATTACACCCCTGTGACTTAGTTATTTTAAAAACTGGAATTTTCACTTAATCCCTTTACCTTTTCCTCCCATTCCCCTACCCCCTTCACCTCTGTCAACCATCTATTTGTTCTCTGTATCTATGTGTCCGTTTCTGTTTTGGATTTTCTTATTCAGTTTTTATTTTTAGATTCTACATCTAAGTGAAATCATGTGATATTAGTCTTTCTCTGTCTGATTTATTTCATTTAGCATAATACCCTGTAGGTCCATTCATATTGTTGCAAATGGCAAATTTAATTCTTTTTAATGGACAATGAATATTCCATTGTATGTATGTAGTACTTTTTCTTTATCTATTCATCTATCAATGGCATTTAGGTGCCTCTGTATCTTGGCAATTGTAAATACCACTGCAATGAACAGAGGGGTGCATATATTCTTTCAAATTGATGTTTTAGGTTTCTTTGGATAAATACCCAGACGTGGAATTTCCTGGGTCATATGACTGTTCTACTTTTAATTTTGGAGGAACCTCTATACTGTTTTCCATGGTGGGTGCACCAGTCTGTATTCCCAACCACAGTGCATGAATGTTGCCTTTTCTCCACATCCACACTAACACTTGTTGTTTGTTGATTTATTGATGATAGCCATTCTGACAGGTGTGAAGTGACATCTCATTGTAGTTTTGATTTGCATTTCCCTAATGATTCATAAAGTTGAGCATCTTTTTGATACAGGGTGCAGCCGGGGGGGGGCCCCAAAAAAAAGATTTAGAAAGGTGTCCAGAATTCAAAGTGTATAGAAATATTGGAGACACATATAAGATGTCCTCACCGCCTCCCCCCCCCCCCCCCCCAGGGGGAAGGGATGAATGGATCCAGGCCATTGAGAGCTATTTTGCATAGCAACAGTTTTGGAGCTAACCTCTGGAGGAATGGTTATTTAACATATCTATAACCTTTAACTGGTTTCATAGATATGTTAAATAGCAGTGGCCAAGTTTGGGGCCAGAGAGAAGGAACTAGCAAGGACTGAGGATGGGGACTCAAGAAGGAACGAGCAGAGACTCAGAATGTAACGAGGGGCTGCGTCCCTGAGTGGAAGGCCTGTGAGAGAGAGCCACGCGGTTTCAGCAGAGTGAGGACCCCCTCTTGGTGAGGTGAAAGAGGGAGCCACGTGGTTTTGGCAGGGTGTGGACCCCCCTCTTTCCCAGGTGAAAGGGAAAAACCACGCAGCTTTGCCAGAATGGAGATCCCTGCAGCCAGGTGAAGAAGAAAGCCACATGCTTTTGGTGGAGTGCGGACTCCTGCAGCTTTGGTAGAAGAGGCCCACACGGCTTTGGGGTGCCCCCTTTGGCCACGTGGCCTGAAAAGCAAGAGAGACTTTGACTGGAACTGGGTACAAAGGACTCTTGCCAGTGGACCATGAGAGGGTACCATAGTACTTTGGATTAACTCGAGATCCTGCCTGCACGGTGACACAGCTGACGGTGCCAGCGGCCTGCAACACAGACGTGTGCTCTTTTCCTGATTTACGGTACCCGGAGTTGGGACAGTGGGAGAAGGGAGCGCTGTGTGGGTGTAGGTGTACAACCGAAAGGACTTTGATATTTTAGTGGTGGCATTAGGCCTGAATAGCATTAAATAAACATTTTGTTTCCTTTTCACAAATCTCTGGCATTAAGAGATGTCTTTCCAATTGGCGGCGGACAGAAGGGCCCAGTAGATTTTAGTATTTTGGTTTTCGGGAGGGGCCCCTGTTGTATAGCAGTTTTGGGCATCCCTGGATGGGCCAAATATTGTATTGCCCCTCCCTCGGACCTCCTCTTGTTCGGTAACATTTTCACATGTCTGTTGGCCATGTGTATGTCTTTTTTCAGAGAAATGTCTATTCAGGTTCTCTGCCCATTTTTTAACTGGATTGTTTGTTTTCTTGGTGTTAAATTTCATGATTTCTTTATTGTTGGATATTAACCCTTTATCAGATATGTCATTTGCAGATAACTTCTCCCATTCAGTAAGTTGTCTTTTCATTTTGTTGATGATTTTCTTCACTGTGCAAAAGCTTTTTTGTTTGATATAGTCCCATTTTTGTTTTGGGGGTTTTTTTTTGGCTTTTGTTACCCTTGCCTGATGAGACATATCTGAAAAAAAAATATTGCTAAGACTGATATCAGAGTTTACGGCCTATGATTTCTTCTAGGAGTTTTATGGTTTGAGTTCTTACAGTTAATTTTTAATTTATTTTCAGTTTATTTTCATATATGGTATAATAAAGTGGTCCAGCTTCATTTTTTTGCTTGTATGTGTCCAGTTTTCCTAAGATCATTTATTGAAGAGATTATCTCTATCCCATTTCTGGTTTATTGATCTATGTGTTTCTTTTCATGCCAGTACCATGCTCTTTCGATTACTATAGCCTTATAGTATAGCTTATAATCAGGGAGCATGATACCTCTACTTTTATTCTTTTTTCTCAATATTAATTTGGGTATTTTGCTTCTTAATGTTTGGGGTTTTGGTGGTTCCACATACATTTTAGGATTATTTGTTGGACTTTTGATAATGATTGCACTGAATCTGTAGATTGCTTTGGGTAATATGGACATTTTAATGATATTAACTCTTCCTATCCATGATTATAATAGAGGCTCCCATTTATTTGTATATTCTTCAGTTTCTTTTATCAATGTCATAGTTGTGTGTGTGTTGTTGTTTTTTTTTTAGTAAAGGCCTTTACTTACTTGGTTAAATTTATTCCTATAGTGGTTTTTTAAAAATTAATTGTAAGTGAGACTTTTTTATTCATTCCTCTTTCTGATAGTTAGTTATTAGTATATAGAGCACCACTGGTTTATATATATTAATTTGTATCCTGCAACATTACTGAATTCATATATTAGTTCTAGTAGTTTTTGGTGGAAAACTACTTTAGGGTTTTCTCTATATAGTATCATGTCATCTGCAAATAGTGAGTGTTTTACCTTTACCTTTTAATTTTGATGGGTTTTATTTCTTTTTCTTCTCTGATTGCCATGGCTAGGACTTCCAGTACTATATTGAATAGAAGTGGTGAGAGTGGCCATCCCTGTCTTGTTCCTGATCTTAGAGGAAATGTTTTTAGCTCCCCACCATTGACTGTGATATTGGCTCTGGGATTTTTATCTAAAGCCTTTATGATGTTGCGATATGTCCCCTCTATTCCCACTTTACTGATATTTTTATCATGAGTGGATGTTGTATTTTGTGGACGTGTTATGTTAGGAATTGAAATGACACCAAGGCAAGAGAGGTGGCCCTGTGTCTTCCAGACAGCTGTGCCTCTGGGGCCCTCAAATCCCACTGATGTCAAGTGTTCTCTGAAACATCAGTGGATGACCACCCTCCTTCCTTCTGGTGCACTGTGGCTATTTTGTAAAGATTAAAGGTAAACAGAGACCAGGGATTGCTGTATAAATATTAAAAGGACAGAGAATACTCTTAATTGTGTCAAATGTTGCACAATGAGGACTAACGTAGAGAATATAAGACTTCAGACTACCATGTACACTTCTTTCTTGTCAGCAGTGCTTTCTTGCTCCTACTGGAAACATAACTCATACTGCTTCCTGTACTGCGCACTGTGTGCACCAAGAGACGCTTGACATGAGCTTATAATTACTGGTCGATAGTTGGAGAAGCCGTATTCCCAGCAGTGGCTTTGATGGCACTGCTATGTTGGTTCCCACCCACTTACATCCGAATGGACTTTCACTGTATGTGGGACTGTAGTCCCAGATTCTCCAGAGATCTTGATTCCGCATGTTTTAACTATTGTCCAGAATAGTGCGTAGTGATGTCTAAAAGTGATCCAGAGTAGGGTAGTCTCTTAGAAAGTGGTAAGTCATAAAAGAATCTCAGACCACATATCCTAATTCAGAGGTTTGAAAATTTTCTCAAGAAAAATTTATCATGAAGAAAATCCTCTCTATGAAAGATTCTGTTTTGTTCCTGTGTGAACATATGATTTCAAGAGTTGTCAAGAAGCAGTGCCTTCCAAAGTTAGCTATAAGCTGATCCTCATTTTACTTTTTGAAGACATGACATTTAGAGCATATTAACTAGGAAATTCAGGTATTTTGGCATTCATTTTTCAAAAGGTTCATTTATGAAATAAATCTTTAAAAAATCTATAGTCTTAGAAGTTCCGCCAAGATGGAGGCATAGGTGGAAGCACTTCACCTTCTCACACAACCAAGTTTAAAAACAACAAAGTTTTAGCAACAAAAACACAGCCAAATCACACAAAATTGAACTACACAGAAGTCTGACAACAACGAACCCTTCAGCCAAACCGGTAAGAGGGGCAGAACCAGCAGCAGAGCGGGGTCAGGCAGGAAAGATCCACCGGACCAACCCAGGTGCACTACCCAGGTGCGCCAGCAGCCGTGTGCGGATCCCAGGTGTGCAGAAGCTGGTGGACCCACTGAGGGCGGACCGTGGTCACACATTCGCACACAGATAAACCGGTGAAGGAGCTAGTGGTGGTGAGGCAGACGCACGCAGGCCCCAGCAGCGGAAAGTGGCAGAAAGAACCGCCACTGTCCATCTCTGACCCCGCCCCCACATACAGCGCCACAAAACAGCGACCTGGGTGGCCCCACCCTGGTGAACAACTAAGGCTCTGCTCCTCATATGTAACAGGCATGAACAGATCAAAACATGGCTCAAGAATGACTCAGAGCCCAAGAGCCGATAAATTTAAGCAATGAAGAAATAGCCAAACTTTTAGATGCACAGTTCAAAACACTGGTGATCAGGATGCTCACAGAACTGGTTGATTTTAGTCACAAATTAGAGGAACACATGGAAGCTAAACTAATTTAAATGAAGGGAAATACACAGGAAACCAATAGTAATAGAAAGGAAACTGGGACTCAAATCAAAGGAGTGGATCAGAAGGAGGAAACAAATGATTAAACAGAAAAAGATGAAGAAACAAGAATTCAAAAAAATAAGGAGAGGCTCAGGAACCTTCAGGACATCTTTATTTGTTTATTTATTTATTTTAGATTTTATTTATTTATCTTTAGAGGGGAAGGGAAGGAGAGGGGAAAGAAATATCACTGTATGGTTGCTTCTCATGCGACCCCTGCTGGGAACTGGCCCCTGCTGGGAACTGGCCTGCAACCCAGGCATGTGCCCTGACTGGGAATCGAAGCGCGATCTTTTGGTTTGCAGGCCCGTGTTCAATCCACTGAGCTACACCAGCCAGGGCTCCTTCAGGACATCTTTAAATGTTCCAACATCTGAATTATAGGGGTACCAGAAGGGGAAGAGGAACAGCCACAAGTGGAAAACTTATTTGAACAAAGGAGAACTTCCCCAATCTGGCAAAGGAAATAGACGTCCAGGAAATCCAGGAAGCTCAGAGAGTACCAAAGACGTTGGACCCAAGAAGGAACACACCAAGGCACATCATCATTACATTAGCCAAGATTAAAATGAAGGAGAGAATCCTAGAAGCAGCAAGAGATAAGGGGACAGTCACCTACAAAGGAGTTCCCATCAAACTGTCAGCGGATTTCTCAAAAGAGACCTTACAGGCAAGAAGGGGCTGGAAAGAGGTATTCCAAGTCATGAAATCCAAAGACCTACATCCAAGATTACTTTATTCAGCAAAACTTTCATTTAGAATGGAAGGGCAGATAAAGTGCTTCTCAGATAAGATCAAATTCAAGGAGTTCATCATCACCAAGCCCTTATTATATGAAATGTTAAAGGAACTTACCTAAGAAAAAGAAGATAAAAAAACATGAACAGTGAAAGGACAGCAAACTCACAGTTATTAACAACCACACCTAAAACAAAAGCAAACTAAAAGGACAGCTAGATCAGGAGCGGAAACATAGAAATGAAGATCACGTGGAGGGTTAGCAACAGGGGAGTGGGAGGAGGAGAAGAGGGGAGAAGGTACAGAAAATAAGTAGCATAGACAGTAGATAGAAAATAGATGGGGGAGGGCAAGAATAGTATGGGAAATATAGAATCTAAAGAACTTGAGACACGTGGTCATAAACTAAAGGGGGGATAGGTGGGGGAGGGGTGTGCAGGGTGGAGGGAAATGAAGGGGGAAATAGAACAACTGTAATGGCATAATAAGTAAAATATATTTTAAAAAATCTATAGTCTTAACATGTATATATTTTATGCTCTGAAGATGATTTATTATCAAGCAAGCCCCACCAAAAGGCTCTCCGAATAAATGGACATTCTGGATGCCTGAAACCCTCATTATTAACACCATGTCCTTAATGGCCTCTAAGGAGATGTTTGCGTTGGAGAAAGGCTAGGTTATTGTTTAACCTGGAAATAGTCCCTAATCAGCTGATGGGGGCAGCTTTCCACCAGCAGGGTGCTAGGCAGCTGTGATGGGGCAGAAGTCAGGGAGGAGCCGGAAGAGGCTAGAAGGGGGGCTGCAGTTTCAGTCGCTAATAGGAGTCCGGGGGGTATGACATTAGTGAAATGGGCTGCAAGGGCCGCGCTGGGGTGGGGCTGTAGGGGAGGGGGGCACATGCCCTTCCCGAGGTAGCAGCATCTGCTGAGCCCCAGCTGACGCTTGACATGTGAAATTGTTCTCAGACCTTCAGGTTTTTCAGTAGGTCAGCAACTTGATATAAATGTAAACTCTTCTCATTGCTAAATATTGACAGCTAATTACATTTTTTAAAAAGTCTGTAGATCAACAATCTGCAAGCCTAACAGCTTAGTTCTAATGTGAGGCCACAGGACACCAGTTTGATACCCAAAGCGGAAGCGTCTGAAGACAGAGGGTGGTCACTTTCCTCTGCCCCCTGTGGACGACCCCTGATTACTCTGCACGCGGTGCATCTTATGGGCTTGGCCAGCTCGCTCCCTGAATGTGGAGTTTGATGACAACACTCAAGTCCTTGAGCTTCTAGAACAAGCAGGGCCGTCCTTCCCCAGAGTCGCTGGAGAAACTTTGGAGTGAAATACCAGCCTGGGGGTGCTGCAGTGGACTTCTGCCAGGGGTCCGAGAGCAGGAAAGTCACTGGATATTCCCCCGCACTCCTCTTTGCTCCTGTACACTGAGCAGGGCTTGGCTTCTTAAGTGATGGGTCCCTGGGAGAGCGGAGTGAGAGTCAGGCCCAGGAGCCGGGAGCAGCACCGGCGAGGCCCTGCTGCGGTCGGAGAGCCACATAGCTGGCCCGCTGCCCCCCTCAAACTTGGACCCCCCACTCACGTCACCACTGAGCTCTACCCAGCTGTGAAATGCGGGCAATAAAATTCCTGTCTATGAGGTGGTTGTGAAGATTAAATGAGTTAGTGCTTAGTGTGCCATACAGTTTTTGCTGTTATAGGAAAAATGTTACTTTGGAAATACAGGAAACTGGGGCTCAGAGAAGCCAGTCGACTTGTCTGAAGTCACACTACTTAAAAAAAAGGAGGTGCTGAGATACGGACCCCACTCTCTCTAATTCCAAATACAGTACTTTGGTCTGTTTGCCTCACCCCGCACTTTCTCATTAGGATGTTGGGTTTGTCTGATTGGTTAACGTAAATGATTTGCTGCCAACTCTGGTTGCACTGGAAGGCAGTGTGTCATAGGAGTTGATGGTGGTACTTCTAGGCAAGTAGCCTTGTACATGATCGAAGTTTCAGTTTGAGTTGGAGGCAATAAGGGAAGTTTCACAAGACAGAGCTGTCATGAGTTCTATAGACCAGAGGGCAGAGGAGAAAAGTCTCCGCAGACTGTGGGCTCCAAGTCAAAAGCTTGGGCCAAAGGCAGAGAAAATGAGAAGCATATCTCTGATGCTCGCTGCGGATGCAGTAGGTCGCTCAGGCCGCGTAGTGGACCAGGCAGTAAAGAGCTGAGTGGCCTTGCAGAATTAACTTCCCCAAACAGGTCTCTCTCCGAGTCCTCCCTCTGCCAAGCCCTTCCAAAGAGCACGTGCTCAGATAATAGTCTAAAGACCTCAGCTCGGGAGCAGCTTCAAAGCAGATAAGGAGAGCTAGACCTGCGCAGAGGAACAGCGGGTACAAGGTCCCACCAGGAGTTGTGGCAGAATGCCAACCAGGCTCCAGGCACAGGTGTGTCGTGGTTAGGACCATGGCCTGGGACTCAGATCGCAAGAACAGAGTCCTGTGTCACCTCTTCACCTCTCTATGGATTTGGGGAGCTATGGACAGTTTTGGAGCATCAGGAGGAAGAGCAGCACTGGCCTCACGCAGTTGTCAGAGAAACAATGGGTCCTTGGAAAGCCTGGCACGTAGTGTTGTTGCTGTTGTTACTGTTGCTGTTGGCTACACAGTCACGCGCCAGCCATCAGGAAAGAATGGCCCCAACCTACTGTTTAATTAGGCTGATGTAGAAAGAAAGGGACTTCCAGAGCTTTTCTTCCCACCCAGGTCAACTCAGAGCAGCTGCAGAAGCCCGGAAGCCCGGGCAGGCCCACCTGCTGGGCTTCACCTGGCCTGCTTGGGTGAGATTCTCCCGGGTCAGGCTCACTCCATCCATGAAGAGTGGGTGGCGAACATGGGTCTGGTGGGTAGTCTGACTCTGTGCACAGACAAATCTGCGCACACTGGTGCTGACATGCTCACCTCCTTTGGGAGGGGGAGCGGGGAAAAGCCAGCAGGGGCAGCAGCAGTGGCCACCTCATCCTCTGGCTTAGCCTCCCAGGGTCCTTCCCTCTGTGTGCCCAGGTCCCCAGGTGCCTCCCTCTATGTGTGCGGGTCCCAGGCGCCCCTCTGCCTGCTCCCCAGATGGCTTCTTTTCCCCATGAATCCTCTGCTGTGCTGCAGGACCTGGAGACCCTGGGTAGAACTCCAACCCCAAGGTGCAAGGACCCTGGAGGGGTGTGGCTGAGGGATGAGTGAAGGCACTGACTTTTCAGCCTTCACTAGGGCTTCTGGCAGCTGGAGGAAGGTTTCTCTGGCCCTTTGAGGTGCTCAGAACACTGATTCCACAGCCTCGCCGGCTGAGACTGCCGGGCAGGTGTCCCCCTGCCAGCAGGCTGCACACCCACCCGCCCCCAGCCTCGCCTTCCCCCTCCTCAGTAGATCCTGAGAGTCACTGCTAAGTTTAGTATTTTTACAAATTTATTTTATATGTAAGGTAGATGCATGAACATAAATTTAAATAAAACATTTAAATTTACATACTCGTAAGCATATCAAACTGCTTTCATTTGTGTATGTTTTCTGCCCAGATCTTATCCAGGTGTGTACAAATGCCCTGTGCTGTTTTAATTCATGATTTAACCTTGATTTTTAAAAATGTGTGTAAATAATAATGCCCTAGGTGGTTCAAACACTCATTTTATTCACTTAAAAGATTTAGGATTGATTTAAGGAAGGGAAATCAAAGACCATTGCTCTGTACTTGAACACCGAGCTGAAGAATGAAGTCTTTGTAGGAAATTCCTTCCTTCATGGGTCAGAGGCCACGGAAGGCAGGTGGGCACTGTTCTGCATTTACCTGTGGGAGGTACCTCGAGGTGAGGTTACGTGAGGCAGAAGAATAGAACGAGGAAAAAAAATCCTTGGGGAAGAGAGGCAATAAATGACCCATTAAAATTAACCTAAAATTTTAAAAAAAGGAAAGGTTGATTTGCGCGCTCTCTTAGAACACTGATAATAAAAATGGCAAATACAGTAGAGTTGTTATTTTCATCAAAAATATACTTTGAATATGTGTGATCTTGTACCAAATTACCTGTGCAGCTCCGTGATAGAAATAGCTATTTTAACAGAAAAAGGCTTGCTTTACGTGAAAAGATACCAGGACACCAGGCGCTGTGATGTCATCGCAATCCACCTGCGTCACCGGGTTTCCCTGCGGTTCCAGCTGACCATTCATTCCTTCCAGAGGCTTAGATCAGATGCAACTCCAAGGGACAAGTGTGACGTAGGCTCCAAGTGTCACAAGTGTGACAAGCTGACCGTTTCACAATTTGTGCAGATACTGAGTCTTGATGTTGTACACTTGAAACTGATGGTAGACAAATTATAAAAACTATTGTTTAGTTTTATAAAATTGATTCTAGAGAGAGGGGAATAGAAGGGGAGGGGAGAAGAGAGAGAGGGAAACATTGATTTGTTGTTCCACTTACTTATTTGTTCTTGTTTCTTCTACGTGCCCTGACCGGGAGTTGAACCCACCACAACCTTGGTGTACCAGGACAATGCTCTAACTAACTGAGCTACCTGGTCAGGGCCCAGAAGTTAGTGTTAAAGAAAAAAGAAATAGTTCTGACTGGTGTGGCTCAGTTGGTTGGGCATCATCCAACAAACTGAAAGGTCACTGGTTCAATTCCTGGTCAGGGCATGTGCCTGGGTTGTAGGTTTGCTTCTCAAACAGAAGTGTATGAGAGGTAACCGATAGACATTTCTCTGGCACATTAATGTTTCTCTCCCTCTCTTTCTCCCTCCTATTCCCTTTCTCTAAAAATAAATAAATAAAATCTTTTGTTAAGAAAAGGCGTAAATTTGAGAGACGTCACACAGGTTGGCGCTGGCAAAGCGCGTGCCCTGAACTGTCGGAGGCTAACCCTTCCCCAGGAAACAGTCTCACGATCTCGTGGTGAGGAGGAGAAAGGCCCCCGGGGCGTCACTTCTGTGCTCACTCGGCAGCTGTAACTCACGCCCTCGCTGCAGTCTGGAGGGCATGGGATTTCCATGTGCTCTTCAGAGACTGGATATTAATCATTCCATGCTGAGCCTCTTCCCAGCCCTCCGCCCACTCAAGACCAGGACTGGTCAAACAGAGTTGTAGGACTGGTAAGAACCTCGCTGGGAGAGTGTAGTCAGGGACTGCGGCCTTGGCAGCCCGGGAGCTCCTAGAAATGCAGAATCTTAGGCTCACCGCAGGCCTCCTGAGTCGGGGCCTGTCCTGTCACAAGGTTCCTAGTGACCGACTGCTCGTCGGAGTCCAGAGCCTGACAGCCAAACACATCCGAGTGTCTTAGGATTCGCTGTCTGGCGGCTTTGGGCCAGTAGCTCCCAGGCCCGTGGCAGGATCCTTCCTTGATTTTTCTGAACAGAGACACATATGCGAGGGACTTTGTCAGACTTGGTATCGTTTCATGTTGGTCTGTACTTAGAGCAAATTAAACACAGGGGCTAACGTGCGTCTGACAAAGAGAAAGGCCCGACCCTAATCCGATAGCAATAATAACTCCAAACTTCCCGGCAACAGTGTTCTCCACGCAGCAGTCTGGAGGTCACTGTTTACAATTCCGAATTTGTCCGTGCTTTGCATAACGTGTGTGTCTTAGGTTTTGTTTAAGTTTTTGATGAGCAAGTATCATCAGTTGCTTACTGTCGGGGGAAGTCCGAACACCTCTGCCCACTGCTGCTGCGTCTTGGAGTTGCTGAACAAAACACAGCACAGGCCCTGGGGGAAGAGCTCTACTGGCACAGAGGAGAGGCGGAGCCAGGGCAGCTTCAGTGAGTGGCTCCCTGGCTCTCCGGTGCCCTCTGGAGCTGCAACAGAAGGACCCACTGCCACCCCAGCCCCAACAGGGGACAGACACCACAGTGGGGCCAGATGCCAGAAGAGGCACCGCTTTAGCAGAACATAGGAGACTGCGTACCGCTTCTGAAAGCGGGGAAGATACACTGTCCACACAAGGGACAAGTCCCCACCTGCCGTGAGGGCTGTTTCCTCCCCATAAGGAAGTGCTCCAGGCCCAAGGCCCCTTTTTACCAGTGGCCTGTGGGGTCGAAAGGCTCTTTTCCCAGCAGTTTCCATGTTAGTCCCTGTCTACCTCACACTAACTTTGTACAAGGCAATTCCATTTAACAGTGACCGAAACTGAGAAGAAGGTTCACAAACCAGGGAAGTCCCGTGTCCCGCCGGATGGGAGCGCTGGCCTAGGGCGCCAGCCTTCCCAGGTGCTTCTCGGTTGACCAGTGATGCAGCTACGACTGCCTGAGTCTCTGTGAACCAGGAGCCCAGCAGAGGCCCCACCAAAGGGAGCCAGGGCGGGATTCACTTCATCCCATGCGCCTTGCCCAGGGTTGGCTGTTGTTTTTGGCCTCTGTCGCACCGCATGGCCGAGCTGGACCAGTGCCTGCTGTCCCTGGCCTGAGGAAGTGTCTGCACGGCATCTGCAGTGAAAAGGCTCCCAGCTGCTGGTAAAGCAGGGCCTGGCCGTGTGACGGAGTAACTGCGGGGCTATTGAATGGCTGCACAGTGGGCCGGCTGAATAAAGCCAAGCCAACAAAGGAGCGTGTACAGGATGTAACCGATCTTGTCTGATACATCTCACTTTTCACACACTGCAGGGCCTCTGAGGACAATGGGCCAGCCTTGTTAGAGACCATGACTTTGTCAATGGCTTCCTGCAAGGATCGGAAATGCTCGATTTTGTTGTAACAAACTTTACCAATTCGGTTTCTGTTTTTGAAGTTCTGTTTAATAATGTCTTTCCTACCTTTTAGGTCCAAAGATGTTCTTCTACATCATTTCTATGAACTTTATAGTTTTGTCTTTCCAATTTAGATATTTAATCTATCCAGAACCCTGTTGTATAGTACTATGCAGAAATAATTTAGTTTTCCTTTATCAGTAAACTGCTTTCTTTCCAACAGTGTCATTTTGAGCAATTTGTCCTTCCTCCGCTGATTTATGAGACTGGTTTTGTGGTGTATGTGGTTCCCATCTGCACACAAGTGCACCTCAGAATTCTCTCTTCTGTTCCATCAGGCTATTTTTCTCTTCTTTGGCCCCGATCACCGTTTTAGAATTAATTTCTAAACATGTCAGTAAATGATGGGCAAATAAATTCTCCCTCTTTTCTTTTTAAAGACTGACTTCATTATTTATGAACCTCCTATTTATGTTTGTATGTACAGTTTAGAACAAGTTTACTGACTTTTTCAAGAAAAATCCAACTGGAGTTTTGTTTGGTATGGCACTAGATCGGAGATTAATTTGTAGATAATTGATATTTTTTACAATTGAAAGATACTTTATGCCAAACCATGGGATGTCTTTCCTCCTATTTAGAACTCATCCTTTTAATCCCTCCCTTGCCGTGAGTGGGAAGCTTGGGTCGCAGGCACTGTGAGGACAGCAGTGCTGGGGCTGGCATCGGCCGACACAGGTACTGACCGAGGGCTGACAGGTTCCCTCGTTCAGCATGATGTTGGCAGTTTTTCTGGTGTATAAACTTTATTGAGTAAAGGGTGTTCCCTTTCATCCTTAATTTGCTAAGAGTTTTTCCCCTTAATCATAAACAGCTATTGAGTTTTAATTATTTTCTGCATCTACTGACCATGAAGTTTTTCTCCTCCCATCTGACATGTATTCATTAATTGTTTAGTGTTATTCCACTCTTATATACTTGGAATAAACTCTGTTTTGTCATCTTCTTCATGTGGTGTTCATGCTAATTCAGTCTGCTATTGTTTGGTTTGAGATTTGAGACATTTGACTCGTGGGTGGGACTGGCCGGTCATGTTCCTGGTGTTCTTGTCTGGTTTACTATTAACGTCTTATAATCTAACAGAAGGAATTGAAGACCATCTCCTCTGTCTTTATCTTCCAGAGGAGGTTTTCTTAGTTTGGAACAATCTCTTCCTTTCAACTTTAAACTTGCTTTTAACCTGGCCAGATGTAGGTGTTTTTCTTTTGCTTAAAAAAATGTATATATAACACAGGTATCTCTATGTATACATATCTGTGTGTATGTTTACTGAAGTATCGTATACACCCACAAGAGTGCGAAAGACATGAAAGTGTACCTCGATTTTCACAAAGTAACTCGACTCATATACTCACTGCATTGGTCAAGAAATAGAACATAACCTATCAGTCCTTCCCAAGGTGTTTGCTACTGGCTGTCTTTTTAACTTTTTATTAGATATCAGTGTTATTTTTAAAAATACACATGGCGTATTTTTGTTAATTTGTGTTTTCTGACTTCTTCACTCACTATTCATTCCTGTGTCTGAGACGTCTTCTTCCTCCGACAGTGTATTGTCTGTGAGTTCTTTCAGTACCAGTAGGAGACAGTGTGTTCAGTTCCTATGAATATGCCCTTATTTTGCTCTCATTTCTGGGAGAGGTTTGATGGGACGTGGGTCCGGGCCGACCCCGACTGCCGTCAGACGTCGACCTGGTGTGACCTGGGGAGAACACAACTTTTTTTGTTTGCTTTCTACTCATCAACCAGCTTTCAACCCACTAGCCCGTTTACTATCTTCACTTCCCCTGGTTCCCAGTCGATTTGGTTGGAATGACTTCCTGACAATATAAAATACAGGACAGCTTCCTCTGCCTCACAGTATGAGTCGTTGTCTTGTTTTGTTGAGAGTACATCATAGTTCTCCCACCTGGAGTTAGAGAGGCCACTTCCCCTTTCCTCTGCAGAAGAGGGGGCCTGTCGGGAAGGTGGAGTACTGAGGAAAGGTTAGGCAGGGCCCCAGAGGTATCTCGATAGAAGCATAGAGAGAGTATGTTGATAGAAAATCTCAAAGTGGAACAAGGCTAAAATCCCTCCCCTGGTTATAACCCAGTCTGCTAAAGCGCCTTCAGAGCTTCAGGAGGCCGCTGTTCAGAATGTGGGAGGTGAGACAACCGCAGTAGATTTGTGTTAATTCCTGGTGGTAACTCCTGCCCTCCAGTGAAACAACAGTGGGTTGTTTTTGTTACTGTTCTGTGAATGTGGCAACATGAGAGGGAAATTGAGCCAAGGAAACCATTGGGGATATTTGATCTTTTGTTTCAGATGTCTGTTTATTGTGATAAGGATGCATTCGAGATTAGTGGCAATGGAAATGCTATCCCCCACTGCAAACATCCGCTCAAAGAATTGCAAGGAATTGACACCCTTGGGGTCTCTGGGGATGGGATTTAAGGGATTCGAGGGACTGGGAGTTGACAAATTTATTTAGGATCGTTGAAATACACCATGGCTTATGTAATACGGATGCTCTTTATCTGGCTATTTACTTACTTGTCTTTGTGAACTTCTCTTGTTCTTCTGCAATGACCCTAATAACATTAAGTGCTCCTGGGTATTGTCATTACTATGACACAACGTGTTTTGGTTCTATAAAACAGACGAAAATATTGATGAAATTTCTGCATCATGTAAGACTGTTGTTGAGGACACTGTTCCCTCCTCTCTTATAACCCTTGTCCCTCCACATCAACAGACTCGATGAGTTTTGCTGAGTCTTTACTATAACAGAAACAGCTAACAGTAACAGAGTCCTTCGGCTTGGTACTATGAATTGGGAGTTAGTAGTGAACAAATAGGCATGATCCTTCCTTATCCTCTTTGAGCTTAAAGCCGTTTCTACTTTTGGACAGTGCCATTCTCTTACTGAACCTCACTAGGGGCACTCAAACTCAGGACAGCTGCCTGCCACATTCTGACTCTGAGATACTGCCTTCCTTGAGAATGCAAAAGCTGGCCCTCACCTGCGGTGTAAGAGAAAAGGTGGTGTTACAAATGCCACCTTTTTATTATGAGTTTCCAGGATGCCCAAGAACAGTAGGTATTTGCTGGGCCGTCTTGATCAACCTGCTCCCCAACCCACAGCCAAGCGTTCTGGCAACTGCCCACATCGCAGTTCAAATGAAAGCATCCGCGTTCACACAAACACGGTGATCCCGGCGTGGGCACCAGGCTCAAACTGGTCCTGAGAATTTGGACTTGGGACCAAGAGATTACATTTTCGTTCTAGAAAGAAAGGGAAGGAAATCCTAGGGGAAGAAAGGGGCTGCCGTGTTTGCTTACACAACCGAGAAGCAGGGAAAGCTGCTGTGCAGCCAACAAGAAAAGCTAACAGCCCCCAAGGGGCAGCAAGATGAAGAACACGGAGATTCCTGCGGGACTGGAGCCCCTGCCTCCAGATTATTCTGCAGCCAGGCTGCCTCCTTGCCCTTGTGGCCCACGAGTCATTCCTGCAGCTTACAGTACATTCTCTCTTTCCACTTGAACTTTGAACTAGTTTGGGTAGACTTGCATTAGTTTTGCACTGAGACAGAAAGTGTGCTTATGGGCTGTCTAAGAATGATTCGCGGGCTTCGTAGTTTTGGCAAAAGTCACTAAGCTTCATGGGTCACTTGGACTTTTGCGACTGTCCCTTTTCATCCTTGTTCCATTGTAAGCCCACTGGGTGGATCCCTCTTCTGAGAGAATGCAGACCAGTGCAGCAGGGAGTCGTTCATCCTTTCTCAGATAAGAAAGGACGGCATTGGGCTGATCGTGCTCACGTTGCAGGCTGTGGCTGCGTCTGCACCTGCGGCAGTGTCAGTGTCCCGGAGAGGGCCGCCCCCACCCCCACCGCCTCCCGCGGGCTTGCCCTCCGTGTGCAGCACTGGGAAAACCAGTCGTGGATCCCTTGCAATTTGCCTCTGGGACACTGTTTCAGCTGTTCCGAAGAGGGACCCCGGTCCCATCCTCAGCCAGGGCGGTTCTATTAGCCCATCCGGTCACATGTTACTTTTGTAATTGAGGGTTGTAGGGTGTTTATGCACTGTGGGTGAGAAAGCAGTTGGCCAGCAGACTACACTGTTATTCTGTACTGGTCCGTGGCCTGTTAGGAACCAGGCTGCACGGCAGGAGGTGAGCGGCAGGTGGGCAAGCGAAGCTCTACCTGTATTTACAGCTGCTCCCATTGCTCACATTACTGTCGGAGCTCCACCTCCTATGGATCAGCATTAGATTCTCATAGATTCTCGTCAGAGCACAAAACCTGCTGTGAACCGCGGTGAGGGATCTGGGTTGCACTCCTTCTGAGCATGAATGCCTGAGGATCTGAAGTAGAGCCGAAGCAGGGATGCTAGCGCTGGAGAGCAGCTACCAATGCAGATTATCGTTAGCAGAGATGTTTGACTGCACAGAGACTGTAACAAATGGATTGCTCGTAGACTCCTATCAAATCCTGTCACTGAGTGACAAGTGACAATTAAGCTGCATCTGGTGGCAGTCTTTAAGACAAAATCTGACAATTTTAGTCCATGCCTGGCCCGTCCATTATTTTATTTGCCACTTCTTTCCTCGCCTCTTTCCTGCACTGCGCACTTGTCTAGGTCACAGTTTTGGTGAGCCCACAAGCTAACCCCAGTCAGAATGAGCACCAAACAAATGTTCCCAGAGAGCTCCTTTGAAAAGGGGGGAAGATCCAATAATGAGAGAGCAGAAGACTAAGACTGCCAACAAAAAGAAAGCTGCATGTAAAGAAAATACCAAGAGTCCTACTTAAATTATTGCAATATGTGATTCACGTTCTCCAAGCCTGCTTTGTATAACATGTGATGGCCAGCTATGCAATGCAGCCATGAAACCTTCAGAACTGCTTTGCCACATGGAGACCAAACACCCTGTTCGAGTGGCATTACAAGACAAGCCTTTGGAGTTTTCCAAAAGAAAAAACGTGCACATGAAGAGCAGAAGCAATATTGAAGGCCACCACTTCATCAAATGTGTCTGCACTGAGAGCATCACTCTTACTGGCTGACCACATTGCTAAAGCTAAGAAGTCCTTTACTATTGGTGAAGAGTTGATCCTGCCTTCTACTAAGGACTCTTGGTGTGAACTTTTAGGAGAGGCTGCAGTTCAAAAGGTGACATGTGTTCCTCTTTTGGCCAGCACCATAACTAGACGAACTGATGAAAGAGGAGAGGATACGGAGGTACAACTGTTAGAGAGGAGTAATGAGTCACCGTGGTATGCAGTCCAGGCTGGCGAGTCTACCGACGTTGGCAAGGCAATGATGCTTGTTGAGATGTGTTTTTGGGGAGGGTGTGCGTGAGGATATGTTATGTGCACCTCTGTTGTCAACCAACACCACAGCTGCAGAACTATAGGAAAACAATGGGTCATTTTGTGTCAGTATCTCCACAGGGATGGAGCAACTGCCATGACTGGACAGCTTTCTGGTTTCACTACTCGGGTCAAAGAGGTTGCTTCTGAATGGGAGTCTACACACTGTGTCATAGATACAGAAGTCCTGGCTAGCCCAAAACTGTCACCTGAACTTAACAACGTTTTGCAGGACGCAATCAGAATGATCAACCGCATTAAATAAAGTGCATGCCCTTGACTAACGTCCGTTCACGGCTCTGTGAGGAGATGGACACAGAACACACACGCCTTCCCTTCCACACAGAAGTGAGGTGCGTTACTAAAGGTGGATCGAGCCCAGAGTTTCTGAGTTACAAGAGCCACTCACTCCAGAGGTTTCTTTTAAAAGAACCGTCACCGCTGGCAGCACGTTTCAGGGACACATAGTGGGTCACAGAACTTTCCTGTGGGATGATCTCTGTCCCGTGCAGCTCTCCCAGCTGCTGCGGATGAGAAATAAGTTGTCCCAGGCACACTCTGGTTGTTCCGGTAGGAAAGGGGGTGGTGATTCTCTCTGGTGGGGAATGCCCCACTGAGCCCTTCCCCAAAATGGCTTTTCTTGGGGTTGGAATGTGCAGGGGCATACAGTATGCATGCACAGCTCATCGGTCAATGCCAACAGGTATTGTCTATAGATAATAATTGAAAGAACACAGAGATCTGCCTCAGGGTCTGCGTCTGTTAGTCATGCTGATTCCAGAGGGTCTTTAAGACGTGATTCATGAAATGAGGAGTTTACTCTTTATGCCTTGAACTTGAACGTACGGTTTATATCAACAGGGCTATACAAAACAAAGCAAGCTTCTAAGGATACAATGTATTTATCAGGCCTGATCTCGCACAGGAATCCTTGGCATTAGGGTTGGGTCGTGCCTGCCACCTGCATTTCCTGGATTCCCAGTGAGACTTACTGGCCTTTTCCAAGGCCTGCTCCTGCGGGGCTACAGTGACTGAAGCCACACAGCGTGGTCCCCAACATTTGCCTAGTTGTGTGACAGATTCAACCTGCTCAGTGAACTCAATCTGTCCCTTCAGGGGAGAGCAACAACTTTGTTCAAGTTGACCACTAAAGTGGTTGCATTCAAAGCCAAACTGGACATTGTGGCATGACAAGTGAACATTGGGATTTCTGACACGTTTCAAGCATTAGCAGAGATTTTGAAAGAGACCGAGCCAGGGCCTTCTTTCTCCCAGCTGGTGCATGGTCCCCTATCTCAGCTTTCAAAAGAGTCTGGGCATTCCTTTCCAACCACAAAAAAACCCCAAAATGGGAAGGAATGAACCAGCGACCCACGTGTGAATAAGCCGGGTGAGTGGACTTTGTCCGGGCTGGAAGAGGACCAGCTGCTGGAGATCGCAGATGACGGTGGCCTTAAAAGGACGTTTGAGACAACTTCAGACCTCCATACAGTTCTGGATTAAAGGCAAGGTGGAATATCCTGAGGTTGCCACAAGAGCACTAAAAAGCCTGCTTCAGTTCCAACATCCTGTCTTTGGGAAGCGGGGCTTTCTGCAGTGGCAGCCCCAGAGGGAGATCAGGAGTAGAGGGACATAAGCAACACACTTCAGGTGCCACCGTCTCCCATCACCCCCAGATGGGACCGTCCAGTTGCAGGAAAACAAGCTCAGGACTCCCACTGATTCAGCATTACGGTGAGTTATATAATTATTTCATTATATATCACAATGTAATAATAATAGAAATAAAGTGCACAATAAATGTAATGCATTTGAATCATCCTGAAACCATCCCCTACCCTGCCCCCTGGTCTGTGGAAACATGATCTCTCACAAGACTGGTCCCTGGTGCCAAAAAGGTTGGGGAGCACGGGCTTATTCGACAGCGAGTCACTGAATGACCACTGCGTGTCGGGGGCTGTTCGGCGTGCTGAGGATACGGCAGAGGACATATCGAACCACTGTCCTCACCCCACAGAACTTACATTGTGGTGGGAAAGAAAGGAAAGAAGACAAGTAAAATGTGTGGTGTGTTTAAATGTGCCAAGGAGAAAACAGAGCGGAGAAACAAGAGGGGAAGCACCGGGCAAGAGGGATCACAGTGCTGAAGTGGAGTTCCTAGTGACCATCTGAAGAGGGTGGCCGCGGAGGGACGGTTGGAGGGGAGCGTGCTGGCAGGGGCCCTGCCGAGGCTTGCTCAGTGTGTCCGAAGGACAGCAAGGCGGGAAATAGGGCTGAAGGTGAATGAGCCCAGGAGAGAGCGGCGGGAGGCAAGGTTAGGGAGTCCTGGGAGTCAGACTGCAGAAGGCCCCACAGGTCCCTGTAAACACCCCGGCTTTGGGGACCAGCCTGGCGGGAGCCAGTGAAGGGCTATGAGCAGATGGATGATGTGTTTTAACAAAAGCTCTATGGCTGGTTTGCTGCCAAAAAAATTAAAGACAGGTGAGGAAAGAAGTGGGAAGACCAGCGAGGAGGCTGTGGCAGTAATTCACACAAATGGGGGCAGGCATAACAGGCACGGTGAGAAGTTATCAGATTCTGGGTGTATTTGGAAGAAAGAGCTGGCAGGATTGGATGAGACTGGGGTGAGAGAGGAGAGAAGACAGCAAAAGGCCAAGGATTTGGGCCTAAATAGCCAGGAAAGGGAGCTGCCATTTACTGAACCAGGGGAGACGGCAAGAGCAGCGCGTGGGCATCAAAGTGAACGTGTCCACTAGGCAGGTGGACACGGGTCTGGGGTTGAATGCAGAGGTCAAGGCTGAAGGTATACATTTTGGGGTCGCTAACACAGGATGGCAGTTAAAGAGGGAAGTTTGGAAGATGTAACCAAAGGAGTGAAGGTGACAAAACAGAAGAGCCTGTCTAGGGGTTTGGAGATGAGACAGAACCAGCGAAGGAGACTGAAGACCCTAGGCTGGAGGAGGACCAGGGGAGCAGGTTCTGGAAGTTAAGTGAAGAAAGCCTCTCACGCAGACGGTGATCGGCTGTGCCAAATGCTGCTATAGGTCAAGTCAGTGAGGACGGAGACTTGGCCTTGTAATGCAGCGGTGCGTGCCGGGGCAGCGGGGAACCTGGTGAGAGCAGTTTGAGTGGAGCAGCGAGGCAAACACTTGACTGGAGCAGGTTCCAGAGAGGCCAGGAGAGAAGTGGAGGCAGCAAATGCAGATAGCTGTGTCAGGGAGTGTTGCGTGAAGGCAGAGGCCTGGCAGAGCTGCAACGTGTTTCTGCATGTTGATGGAATAAGTCTGTAGAGGGGAAACTGGTCGTGTAGGAAAGAGGTGGAAGAAGCGCTAGAGAACGCCCCGGTTGTAGGATGGGGTGGCGCGTGCAGCTTGGCGCACCGGTGGGCGGTGGGAGACCTAGGGCTGGGCTTTGGGTTCTGTATGCTTTTGGCCAATGAAATAAAATTTTTGGTGAACATAGTTATATTTCTCTTTTATTTTTAAAGGTTTTATTTATTTCTCTTTAGAGGGGAGGGGAAGGGGAGGAGAGAGGGAGAGAAATATCAATGTATGCTTGCCTCTCATGCGTCCCCCGCTGGGAGCTGGCCTGCAACCCAGGCATGTACCCTGACTGGGAATCAAACCACAGTTGTTTGGTCTGCAGGCCCACGCTCAATCCACCAAGCTACACCAGCCAGGGCCATAGTTATATTTTAAATAGAATGACAGTGCTGGTCAAGATACTCACTTTGGGATGAGAGGTTCTCTTTAAAGCCTGGGAAGTCCCAGTTCTGCTGCTGCTGCTGCTGCTGTGAAATCCAGAGACTCGGTAAACTGATGTTCCAAGATGGTCCGGCAACTGCTCTCCCAATAGTTCCTTCTGACCCTGCTATCTGGGTACGTTAAAGTGTTTCCTTAATAACTAACTCTATGAAGACAACTTTACAATAGTCGCCTTCATTAAACCCTAGTTGTTTGGTAGCTTGAATTTTTTAAAAAATATTTATTTATTTATTTATTTATTTATCTTTAGAGGGGAAGGAGAGAGGGAGAGGAACATCAATGTATGGTTGCCTCTAGTGCACCCCCTGCTGGGAACTGGCCTGCAACCCAGGCATGTGCCCTGCCTGGGAATTGAACCGTGATCCTCTGGGTCACAGACCTGTGTGCTCAATCCACTGAGCTACACCAGCCAGGGCGGTAGCTTGGATTTTTGAGTCAGAAAGTTTTTCTTGCTATGTTGTTCCTTAAAGTAGACTCTATTCCTGTTTCCTGGGAATTATTACACATAGTCTGGTCTGCCTGAGAAAGTGGTGAAATGTGCCCGCCAGTTGCTCCATTCACCCAACATTGACAGCTGCTTTCCAGTTTGAGCCCTTACCTGTGGGAACACAGGGTGACAGGCTGTTCGTTGACTTGCTGAGATTGGTGCTCACCCTGAGAGTGGGAAGAGATCATTTTCAAATGTTTTACTACATTAGAAAAAGACTTCTTGGTTGAAAAAGGCTTGGTACAGCTCTCTGCTTTTTAGGTAGAGCTATTGAAAGTCAGGATTGAAAAACTCATGGCCCTGGCTGATGTGGGTTAGTGGACTGAGTGCCGGTTTGTGAATGAAAGGGTCATAGGTTCAATACCCAGTTAGGACCCAGGGCTGGGTTGCGGGGCAGGTGCCCAGTAGGGGATGTGTGAGAGGCAAGCACACATTAATGTTTCTCTTTCTCCCTCTCCTCCCCTTTCTCTAAAAATAAATAAACACACTCTTTATTTTAAAACATCATAAAAGACCATGTGGCCCATTCGTTCATTTGATGCTCAAACTCCCCTTTTAACATTCCTGCTGAGGGCTGTCCACTGTGCTCACTTAGCTGCAGTCCAGGGGAGTGCCCGCTTCATTTCTCCGTGTCATAGAAATTGTCCGGCCAGGACACACTAGTAGGTTTCCATTTTAAATTATTATAAGTTGTATGTCACTTCTCAGGACAGCTGAGAGACTTTTCAGTTGTTACACAAAAAATGCAAATCAGAGCTATGCCTTTTGCATGGATGCAAAATGGGGCTGTGCAGGTGCCATGCATACCCCGTGCAGCAGGCTGAGGTGCAGAGAACCCCAAGCTAACTGTGTTGTGAGGCGCGGCTCCCTTCACAGGTGAGGCCACAGAGGGAGGTGAGAGGCTGGAGCTCCAGGGTGCCACTCAAGGCAGGTCCCTGTGCCGTTCTCCTGCAGCCTTGACCGTGACTGGGGCAGATGCTCGCCTCTGGCCTGGCTTGGGGAGCCTGCAGTGCTGCGGTTTCAGAGCTGACCCTCCTGGGCCGTAATTTTGGTTGGAAGATTAAGTGGATGATCTGGACATGAATACTCCTCATTTTTTTTTCTCTTGAAAGCAGAGGATGCACACAGAGTGAGGAGAAACCACTTTAAGTGAATGAATCTGTTGTTTGATTTTGTTTTCATCTGTGTGGTTAGAATCAATTCCAGTTGATATGGACTTTTCCATTTGGAACATAGATGTCAGGGTGGAAGTTTACTGAAAAATGATTTCAGATTCATGTCATGATAAGTGTGAAAAAATAAAAGACTTCTATACTGATAAAAACATTGAGAAAATAAAAAATGATTTCAGTGGAAGGGAGGGATGAACAGGTGGAGCACGGGGCCCGTTAAGGACGGTGAAACCATTCTGTGTGACAGGGCCGTCCGTGGTAGACACATGTCATTATACATCTGTCAGAGCTCACAGACTGGACAGTGGCCCAGGTGACCTCTGATGTGAAGGATGGGCTTTGGGTGACAATGACGTGTCGGTGTGGGTCCACTGACTATAACAGCGTCCCACCCTGGTGGGGATGTTGGCCATGGGGGAGGCTGGCATGTGCAGGGGTAACTGGGAACTAACTATCTGTTCTGTTCACTTTTGCTGTGAACCTAAAACTTGTCTAAAAAACAGTCTATTAAAAACTGACTTCAGCCCTGGCTGGTGTGGCTCAGTTGCTTGGAGCATCGTTCCGTACGCCAAAAGGCTGGGGGTTTGACTCCCAATCTGGGCACGTACCCAGGTTGCAGGTTTGATCCTCGGTCGGGCACGTGTGGGAGGCAACTGATCAATGTTTCTCTCTCACACTGATGTTTTCTGTCTCTTTCTCTTCCCTTTCCTCTTTCTCTAAAAGCAAAAGACATATTTTTAAAATGACTTCACAAAGCTTTCAGATATAAATGTAAGTTTTTAAAATAAATACAACTACTAACATCCAAAATGGCCTTTAGTTATTAACAAACTTGGAGAAATTTTTTTGATAAATTAATAAAATTTTACACATGGCAACTAAAAAACTACAATGAAGGCATTCATTGATAGATTGTTTTGTACGTAAAGTATCACTCTAATTAGTTCAGGGATGTCTGAAAACAGCACCGCGGACTAGAAGCTTCAGATTTTTTTTTTTTGTTTGTTTTTTAGAAAGAGAGAAAGAGAGGGATAAAGAGAGGGAGAGAAACATCAATGTGTAAGAGAAACAACCCAGGCCTGTGTCTAGATGGGGAACTGAACCAGTGACCTTTCAGCTTGCAGGCTGGCACTCAATCCACTGGGCCACACGGCCAGGGCTAGAAGCTTCAGATTTTAAGACATTTTAAAAAACAACCTGAAAACTGGGGGCGGGGGGGGTTCTCTCAAGTAATTTAAAGTAATCTGAAATGACTGAATATTTCTTTTGGGCTTCCTGATTGCTTTATAAACTGGTGGCAATTATGGGCTGGTGGAAACACAATAGCTACTATTTTCTAAGAAAGAGCCAGTTGATTTTATTGTATAGCAAAACAAAAAGTGAACCTTTGGAATCATGGAAGAAAGGGGAGGCACAGATGACCTGCTTTCTTCTTGGGGGGACTAGAAAAGTCCCAAGAATGTCATTTAATACAGTGGCTGTGCTGCTCTGGGGGGGACTGTGGACAGAGACAGACAAGGAGACATTAGCTAAGAGGCCCTACAGCGCATGGCGGAGTGTGTGCTGTGATTGTCTTTTTTCCAGAGAAGAACGCAGGGTGTTTATGTCACATTCTAAATGCAAGAGGCCGTCCTGCTGGAGCGCAGGGGGAAGACAAGTCCCTGAAGGGAACAAAGGAAAGAGTACAAGATGGAAGCCAGACTGTGTGCGATTCTGTCAGGGCCAATGGAGTCCAAATCTCAGTCAGGACTGTGGCAAGTCAGAGAGAATGGGGCACCGGAGGCCGGTCCCGCTTGCTGGGACTGCACGGTAAACACCAGCCTCCTCCGGGCAGGGGTGGGCAGGAGGGGACGGTAGTGGGGCAGGAAGTGTGGGCATGACCCTCAGAGAAGACACAGCAGCACAAAGCCACTGACGGGGCGCAGTTGACACACAGCTCCAACCCAGGAAAAAGCAACTGAATTTGGAGAAACGAACTTCTTGAGGTCCCAGGGACCAGGAGTAGAAATTGACAGGAGGGCGGAAGTCAGTGCCTCACAGGAACACCCCAGCCTCCACTTAGGACCTCCTGTGGCCTTCCTGCCTTCCCTTGCCTGCAGTCACTGTGTCCATAACCTTGCGCGTCTCTGCGCCCTGTGACGTGGATTTTTCTGTCTTCCAAACATTCTTGGTGCTGTCCTCACTGACGCCGTCTGGAGGGGCTGGGACAGGACCACCCCAACCCTCAGGCAGTTTAGTCAGAACTTCGGGGTTATGAGAAGTGTTTTGTGTTGTAGAAATTAGGAGGGAGGAAGAAATTGGCGGAATTATGATTCCAGTTTTCCTAATTGTTCAGATTAGGAACAATAGATTCCCCATCACATATTAACTGGTGGAAATACAATAGGTATTTTAATAGATTCCCCCTTCACATATTAACTTCTCGCATACCTCAATGTGTTTGTTATGCAAATGAAGCTTTTGTTGAAACTGCTTCCTTAGAAATGGAAATAAATCTAAGTTTAAGATTATTAGCTTTAATGCTGTTAAGTGAAAATGCTTGACAGTGTCACAGCTGAGTAAATATTAAAGAAAATCACAAATACTTTAGGAAGATAACTAATAACAAGCCACAAGCCAGCCAAGTGCTTTTGCTTTAGTTACTTTTAATCCCTATTACTTGTCAAAGAAAAGGGGGAAAACTTCTCTCAGAATGATTCAGAAATCCTACCATCACACAAAAATTCCCCTTATGACTAAGTTACAGGTAGAAACCCACTTTTTAAAAAATTGCTGTGGCCAGTTGGTTAGCGCACCAGCACTACCTGCAAATACAGTTGTTCAAACACAACAGATTGTCAGGACTCAGCAGGTTCACTGATCGCAACTCGGCTTGAAAATTACCAGTGTTATTAAATTTCCACCCCATTACCTTGACTTTTATTTAGAAATGTTCATCAATGAGTTTCTCCTTCATTAGAAGTCACAAGTTAACCAAGCCATAAAATCACAGAAACACAATGATGTCTTGGAAATGTAAATACTTAGTTCAATTTTGTTACTTCACAAAGTCACTGAAGCATTCCAGTAATCTACTTAAGACCATTCTCAAGCCTTTGATTCAAACCCAGGAAAAAGCAACTGAATTCAAAATAGTTGTAGACATTTCAAATTGTGCTTGACAAAAGGAAAACCCCAAACTCCTGAAGTAATGTGTTTCCAGTTACGGGTCTTAACCAGTCGTCTGACAAGTGTGGTACACCCTGTCTTTTTGATGGTCCCCAAACCTCTCTTTCAGGAGCAGTAATCTCCTGCCTTTATGAAAGTCTCGTCTTGCTGCCTTCCGCAAGGACGTTCCTGCTCCAGGCAGCTGCTTCCCAGCTGTCCGCAGCAGACGCTCAGGGCTTGGTTTGGAGAGTGGTGTTTCTCAGATAAACTGAGATCCTAAATAACATTAATGAATGAACAGCAGTCAGTTGACAGATACTTGGTGACTGTTTGTTCACTGGACTAAATACCCACTGAAGAGAATTTGGTAGGAGAACACAGTCCTCTAAAACTTCATACTCTGGATGGCTGCATGGATGTCTATAATATACACACACATACTTGTAACAGAGAGCAGACTGCTAGGGCTCAACGAAGGTCGCGGGAAGGACCTCTGTCAGAGTCTAGACAAGTCAGTCTGAACAAGGGGATGAGGTAGTGAGGCCAGTCTCTGACAGAAGAGGCAGAGATGCGTGGAGAGGAGGGTGGTGGGGGAACAAAGGAATAAAAAGGGTGAGGGCATTGTTCACATTGAGCAAAATGAAGTGAATCTGCGACAGATATAAACCTGTGTTTTTGTGCATGAGTTAGTGTGCCTGCATTGCAAATGCGACTAAGATTGGTTAACTCATTAAATGAATAACATCAGAATGACTTAAGCCCATTCTGATGCTATTCATTTGAAGAGATGAAGCACACTGAGGTCGCCCACACTGATCCTGTTTGGCTCCCTAAGAATCATGGGAAACAGATAGTCCTGGCTGGCCCCAGTGGAATTTCTTTTTTTTAAAATACATTTTATTAATTATGCCATTACAGTTGTTCTATTTCCCCCCCATTCCCCTCCACCCTGCACACCCCCTCCCCCACCATTCCATCCCCTTTAGTTTATGACCATGTGTCTCAAGTTCTTTAGATTCTATATTTCCCCTACTATTCTTGCCCTCCCCTCTCTTTTCTACCTACCATCTATGCTACTTATTTTCTGTACCTTCTCCCCTCTTCTCCTCCTCCCACTCCCCTGTTGCTAACTCTCCATGTGATCTTCATTTCTATGGTTCACTCCTGATCTGGCTGTCCTCTTAGTTTGCTTTTGTTTTAGGTGTGGTTCTTAATAACTGTGAGTTTGCTGTCCTTTCACTGTCTTCTTTTTCTTAGGTAAGTCCCTTTAACATTTCACATAATATTGTTTCTCCAGGTTAACCCCTTCCTGTAAGCTGTCCCATCCACATCAATTCCAAGTTATCACTGCTTGTCTTTGGGGTAGGGCAGATGATACTGATAGACTTTATTGCTTGTGCTGACCCTTCTCAACTGAATAGGTCTGGGGTTAATTCATAAATTCTTCCATTCGAAAAATGTAGTCAATTTTTCTATACCTTAGTTCCAGATAGTTAAGTTCGTCTAACCCGAGTGGTGTCTGTAAGTTATAAATTATGTAAATTACAGTAGGCATACCATGGCTCTTTCTGACGTGTGCCTTTTGGTATTCCATGCTCAGGACATCTGTGACAACTTAATGAACCTGTGGCTATAAGCCAAGGTGAAGAAAAAGTGGGGGCAGAGTGCCCGAGGTACAACACGACTTCCTGGAGGCCACAGCTGCTGCTTCAGCCCCAGCAGCTCCCACCCCGCCGTCAACGGCGGAGGGCAGAGTGCTCACTGTCTACCTCTTGCTCACTCCATGCAGTCTTGCTCTCTCCCCACAAGCTAAGCTCTGGAAGGAATTTGAATTCTGAACAAATGTACAAAGGGCTAAAGGAGATTGGAATTGATCTGTCCAAGGGCAGTACCTGAGAAAGACTCCGCTTAGAGTCCCTGAATGCTGTCCTAATGCGTTTGCCCTCCCTGAGGTAGGAGCGGTGACATCTTCCTTGATACTGGAAGCCAGGGATCTTCACCCTTTTTCACCTCTTGGCATATACATCAACTAATTACTAAAATTCTGTGGCACACCAAAAATATTTGCCAATCTGACAAAAAAAAGGTATAATTTTGAGTCATTCACACCAGACAGCTATCATTGTGTTGGCTGTTGTCTTTTTTTTATTTGACAACCTAAGGGAAAAGAGGTTAGTGGCTCTGACTAAGCAGTCAGGTATTGCATGTTTTAAAAATTCTTTTGACACACCCAGTGAAAATCGCTGCTATAAGCTATTCCAGTTTTTTTCTGTTGCTATTCTTTTAAAAAAGAATTTAGCTAGAGGTGATTTTTTGTGGCTGGCAACCAAAAAGGGGATTAAAGTATACACTTTCCTCTCTCTGTTACAACTGCCAACCGCAGTGTTAGGGATGGAAAGGTTCAAACATTGTGCCTGCAGGATGCAGAGGTGACATCATCAATGCCTCCTGGTGCTGCTTTCAGTGAGTGCCGCTGATTTTAGGGATAGTGAACAAAGAGGTCAGGGTGAGAGAACAAAGAAGGTGGCCATCTGCTCCCTAAGGAACTACCTTTCACACCACTCATTGCAGCATGAACACTAAAACAGATCCCCGCAGGCATCATTATGAATGAATCTGGCTACAGTGTATCTGCTGGTAAACCCTCGGAATTTCAAAATTCACCCCCCAAGAAAAAAACTGGTTCCCAAGAGATGAGTGTGTCTGGCTTCTAGGCTGAAAAATAAATGGTGGAATGTAAGGAGGGGCGGGCAGTATCCTTGTTGCTGTTATTTTCTGGGTTAGGTCACCAAGAAGACAAAAACTCTTTGATCCCTGCACTGGAGTTCTGTGCCTGCTGTCCCCTTTCTACCAACTGACCACTCAATAACAAAGCTAGAGGGGTTCTACCTACAGGCCATAGATTCTACACTTGAGTTCGGAAGCAGGAGAGGACCTGAGATTAAAGGTCCGCTAAAGGATCTGAGATTTTTATAAAAAGAAAATTTTTAAGTCACTTAAGCAACAACAGAAAATACCTGGGGCGTTTTAGAATATAACCCCAGAGAGTATGGGTAACCAATAACATGAAATGCAGCACAGAGACAGGAATCTTGGGAAAGGTCCACTAGATTTGACAAGAGAAACGCTTTAGTAGAATGATAGGGACAGACCGCATTCATATGAGGGAAAGGGGACTGGGAGGAGAGAAAATAGAGGTTTGGCAAAGAAAAGAAGAGGAGAGGTAGAAAAGTAGTTAAACAAAAAATTCTTTTTGTTTTCAGCTAGGGCCCTGCACTTGCGTTTATGCTCTGCTGTCACTGTGTTGAAATTCTTTATATTTTTGGAGCCAGGACGCTGCATTTTCATTTTTCACTGAGCCCCGTGAATTATGAAAGTGCTCTGAACAGAACCAAGTACTGCGTGTAGCTGACTGCTGCCTCTCCAAAGATGCCCACGCCATAATCCCCAGAACCTGTGTGTCTGTTACTTCATGCAGCACAAGGGACTTTGCAGAGGGAACTAAATCAACGATTTTGATGTGGGGAGATTATCCTGGATTTCTGGGTGGACCCTATGCGACCACAAGGGTCTTGATAAGAGGCAGGCAGTGGAGTGAGGCTCAGAAAGAGGCCGCGTGTGGCAGTGGCAGCAGAGGGAGCAGGAGCGGACCGAGCTAGGGAATGCAGGTGACCTCTCGAAGCAGGAAGAGTCGAGGAAATATATTGTCCTCTAAAGTGTCTAGAAGGAAGGCAGCCCCTGCTGATCCAGTTTGGACTTCTGACCTCCAGAAATGTAAGATAATAAATTTGTTTTAAACCTATAAATTTGTGTAATTCGTTACAGAAGTGATGGGTACCTAATACACACTAAAGGTGCTGTATTTCTAGTTCTCTGGAGGTCAAGCCTATTAATAAAATTAATAGCACCTATCATTGATTGAACCCTTCTGTTATGTCATCCTGCAACAACTTTTGAGAATGGGGTCATCGTATTCACATAAAGACAGGGAAACTGGGGCATCCAGATATTAAGTAACTTGTGTAGAATCACATGATAAGCTAGAATATTTACAGGTGGGTGCCGAGCACTGTCTACATCACAAGTTTTTCTGTGCGTTTGTCCCTCTTCCCACACTACGTTCTGAACATTGGGGTTCGTTTTCACTCTCTAACGTGCTTCCTGTTAGGAATGGGAGCCGGACAGGCAGAGGATGACGGGGGGGGGGGGGGGGGGGGGGGGGGGGGGGGGCGCATCAAATGAAAGAGGGGCCGGAGCCGCGGGGCCTCACCAGGCCCCAGGATTGGATGAGGCCACGGGCCAGCGTCAGAGAAAGCGCCTCGGGTTCAAAGTCGAAGTCGCTAACGTACGTGGGTACTAGCCGAACCCGGGGTCGGGCTAGACGACACCGTGGACCAGGCCCTGTTTCCAGGACAACCTCAAGGGGAAGGACGTCCCTCCTAAAATCCTGGCCTTCGCCCCTTGTGTTTTGGAGCTCACGTGGTCTTGCCTCATTGGCCGCCGAGGAGGCCGCCCCAGGAGGCGGAGCGACTCCGCACCGGCACAGGCCGGTTTGTACCTCCGCGATCCCGCCTTATGCTCGGACCACAATTCCCACAAGGCCCCGCGCTCGGGGCGGGGGCCGGGAGGAGGCGGGGCCTGGAGCGAGGCGGGGCCCGGCGAGGGGCGGGGCCCCTGGGGATGTGGTGCGTGCGCTGGGTTCGCCGCCTCACTCGCAGCTGCGGGGTTCGTGGACCTCTGACCCTGGACACTAGCCGCCGGCGGCCGCAGCCCTCGCGGGTCGTCCCTCGGGCCGCTCACGGTTCCCCAGCCCTTCGGGGCCCAGCCGGCCGCGGTGCAGGGAGCGGGCAGCATGAGCCGGGGGACCCGGCGGGCCGGCGCGGAGCGGGGGGCGGCCGCGGTGCGGCTGCTGGTCACCCTGAGCCTCCTCCGGGGCGTCGTCGAGGCCCAGGTGAGCCGGCGATGGTGGGGAGGCCGGGCGGCCTTTGGGTAGCGGGCGACCTGACAGGAGTCCAGGAAGCGCCGCTGCGCGGGGCGGCGACACTCGGGCAGGGAAGGGGAAGAGGATGAGGGCCGGGAGGTGTGCGTTTGGAGCTGATTTGTGGCGCCGCTAGAGTACGGCGAGAGAGGCGGGAGGGACCGGAGCGAAAACATCCGCGCTGAAACGCCCCCCTCGCCCTTGGAGAGTTGAGGGGACTGGAAGACAGAGGCCGGTGGCCTGCGGGAGCCCAGGGGACCGGGAGGGGACGGGACTCCCGTCCCGCCGAATTAGAGCGTCTCTTGGCTGTCACCCCCGCTAAGGACCACCGTGTCACATCAACTTGTGCGTTCTGCCTGGCGACACCCAGGTGCACCCATGTGCTAGCCGGGGTCTGGGTCGGCCTGCGGTCTCAGCAGGGCGGCAGTGGCCCCAGAGCAGAGTTCGGGGCTTCCTTTGCGAAGCTTACATTACAGGTGTTCCCAACATGCTGGAAATCGGAGGGTTAGTGACCAGATCTTTGTCCTTAAGAGGCATGTTTGCTTTGGGTTACACAGTCGAGTTTGGGTAGACTGGTGCCAGGTGCTGCTGTTTGCACCTGCAGCAAAGTGGCAGAACTGAGAGAGGAACAAGGTGGCTCAGGTGGCCCGATAACCAGGGGAGATGTGATTTGAAGCAATTAAATCTCATTGTTAAGAAAAATTCCAGGTAACTGACTGTAACCGTGTAAACATGTTTTTCTGACTTTATTCAGACACTTTTTTCATGGCCCTTGATGCTCTGCACTAACTCCCAGAATGCCTGAATATTCTACTTGTGCCCATGTTTGAATACTTTTTAATAAATGATTTGATAAAAACAAAAGGGACAAACTTTTGGTTTGGGGGAATATGTTAAAAATGCACGTTCTCTGGCCCCTCTGCCAGATATCTTGATTTAGTGGCTCCAGATGTGACTGACCCCAGGAGTCAGCATTTTAAAACAGCCTTGCGGGTAACTACAGCACAGTTATCCTTCAAACTACCTGTCCAAGCCCACTTGGGAAATACTGAAATAGAGATAGTGGAAATGTGGACATACCTACCAGACTTATGAAAAGCAGACTTGGGCAAAATTACTTTCTAGTTACTAGTTGGATGTTTGTTTTTGAGTGGAATTTACATTCAGATATTTTTTTAACATGAAATTTTCTCATTTTCTCTCTCTCTTTGGTTTCTCCACATATCACTAATTATGTACATTAAGGCTTCATAATTGCATCTGACCTTTCATTTTTATTGTATACAAGTTAACATGTAATTTTCATTTCATTCACCCAATGAAATTAAAGAGTTGTGCATATTCACAATGGCATTGTGCCAAACAATCTTCAAACACGAATACATTTGGTTTTTGTTTCTGGTGGTACTTTCTGATATACCGTTTGGTCATATTTTAGATAGTACTTTAGTCTGTAACAAGTTACAATATACATTCTCTCATTTTATTTGATATGTCTCAGAAATGGGGCTCTTGAGGTGACTGAAGTTCAAGGAGCTCACATGACAAAACATCACACTTACTAAGTCAGTGAACAAGGGGAAGCAGAGTCCCAGTGGGCCCTTTCTGATCCGCACAGCACATCCCAGTGTGCTTGCTGCTTTGGTATAGCAATAACGTACAGGAAACCCAGGAAAATGAAAAAGGGGAACCGAGACAGCTCTTTTACTCTTGTTCCATATGCTAAGTTGGAAGCAGAACAGTAAAGCGTAAAGGGAAGAGTAGATTAAAAAAATACTTTTATTCACAAAAAATTACTGAGATGTACTTTGGCAATAAAAGCGTAAAATTATTTTCAAGCACACAAAATAATAGGGATTTGTATATCTCAACCCCGTTTTCTTATAAATGCAAATGTGTTTTGTGTGTGGCAAAGCCCTAGGAAGCAAAGACAGTGCAGACAGGTGGTACAACAAGTTAGTCTTCCTGTAAAGAAGTAGTTTCAGTTGGATGTATTTTAAAATCTTTCTACATGCACTTCTGAGGTGGCATGAAATCCAGAAATACACAGAGCACCCCACCCCTGCCCCGGAAGGAAAGCCATATATAACCTTGGGACTCAGCCACTGTCGTTCTAGTCCATTACCCTGGGGATTTTCCCCAACCCCGAAGACCTCCAGCTTCTGCTTTAACAGCTGTGTGGGGTGGAATGAACAAGACCTAAGGCCATATCTGTTCAGGGAGAGGAAACTAAAAGGAGACCTTACCCTAAAGCCTGGACTCCAAAGGGCTACATCCTCAACATATGGATGAGTGAGAAATGATTCCCACTGGGAGTAAGGGAACAGGAAGGAAAGTTGCTTGGGGAGGGAGGAAAAGCTCCCTGAGAATTTGTAACCAGGAACTACTTACACAGGTTTGCAGGCCAAATCCATGCCGCCTGTGCTGGGAAAGGGTTCAGGTAGAAAATTTAATTTCTAGCAGGCTCAGGTTGGTATGCCCCTAGCTTACTGGCAAAAAAATATCCATTCTCTCTGGAGGAGTTTATTTTCAACCATGGTCCTAAAGAATTATTGGAGGTAAAGTGCTGGGAAGGGTAGCAGCTGACAGTCAAAAATCACAAAACATACAGGCACCACTAATGAGGTATTAGAAATATAGATTATAAAAGTAGAGGCCCTGGCTGGTGTAGCTCAGTGGATTGAGTGTGGGCCTGTGAACTTAGGGATCAAGGTTCGATCCCCAGTCAGGGCACATGCCTGGGTTGCAGGCCAGTTCCCAGCAGGGGACACACGAGAAGCAACCATACATTGACATTTCTCTCCCTCTCTCCTTCCTTTCCCCTCTAAAGATAAATGAATAAAATCTTTAAAAAAAAGTAGACCCATAATGACCTAGGTTCTGAAAATATAAGATGTAATTTTAAATTGTTCGATGTGTATAAATAAGAGATTTGAAAGTATAAAAAGGCAATAAGAGACCACATTAAAGAATGACCAAAAAGATGACAACAATGAAAGAGTTCTAGAAATGAAATGAAAGACTCAGTGGATGGATTAAATAGCCGAGTATATCTGGCAGAAGACAGGGTTATTGAACTAGACAGCATTTGCTGTTCGTTCCTTCTACGTAGCCTGCCTGCAGCACGTGGTTCATTCTCACTGTCCGCTTTAGACATCACTAACCGAATTGGAGTAACGGAGTGACCCCATCTGTGCATCTGCGGTCTCTGTGCCCACCTATTTCGACTTCTGTCGATTATTTCTGTAGAGAACAGTTCATGCTCACAGGCCAATCCCCCTTTCCCATCTCAGAGACCCGGCTCAAGCAAGTCTGTCCTCGTTCTCCTGGATAATCAATTTTTCCTTCTCTAATGGACAATTACTGTCATTATAAGACGTGCTGTTCCTTCTACTGTTTTAAAGTTCTCTCTTGACCTACCCATTTCTTCTGACTGGTATATTCTTCTAGGCCCTTCTGTAGAAAAAACCTGAAAGAGCTGCTTCCGTCTCTCCTGTGCTGGCCCTGTCTTCAGCCCACGCCAGGCAGACTGTTGCCCCTGCCGCTCCCCGGGGCTGCCCTTGTCAGGGCTGCAGGAACGTCTTCCCAAAGCCCATAGTTTTCACACATTGGCTTATGTGTCAGCAGCAGATTCTCACCCCTCTCCCTGAAATTCTCTGTTCTTTTCACTTCGGGATACGGTTCTGATTTTCCTCCATTCTTGCAGTCCAGTCGTTCTCATTATCCCTTGCATGTTCCTCCCTTGTAACACACGCGTGCGTGTGTTATAAAACTGATTTATATATATATATATAAATGATTATATATTGATTATATTACATATAAATTAATTGGTATCTATCTATCTATCTATATATCTACATAGATATATAGATAGATAGATAGATAGATATATTGATTTTCAGAATCTCCACATTAGGAGTCTTAGCTCTAGATCCGAATATCCAACTACCTTTCACTGTCTCCACTTGGATGATTACTAGATCTCTCATACTGGATGTACCAGAAACCAAATTCCTGATCTTTTCCCTCAAATTTGCTCCTTCCAGTCTTCCCACTAAACATGCTGTTCTCAAACAAGGCACGTGTGTTCTTGTTTCGAGGCCTGGATGCCTAGCATAGTCTTCTCATGCATTTTTGTGGCTCACTGGCTCACTTCGGTCTCTGTTAAAGTGTCATGTTATCACACTTGTTCACTTATGTGAATTGTTATCTTGCTTGATCATACAGAATAAAAGAGAAACCTTCCTTCCTTGCCTTGTCCTTCATGTTCCTTTTACAGTCTGCTTAAACAGACAGTAGTAGCTTCCTGTGTCACTCAGTGCGGTGTAATCCGCTAATGTATTAGGTCCTTGTCACCTGTTCTGGCACAGAGATCCTAAAACCCTTGGAATTTCCTGAGGGATAGGAGTGCCTTTTGTTATTCATAAAAGCCCCTTTTAATCAGTTAATGCTAATGCTGGTGGTTTAGGTGGAGTACCCCTGGGTAGCCTCAGGGCGGGACTGCTCTGGAAAGACTAAGTGATGAGAAAGCGGGGACTTTTAACCTCCAGGATGGGGCAGGCCTGCTGGAGATGGAGTTCTGTAAAAGCTCTTAAAAACACAAGTTAAAAAAATTGTTTTTTATTCAGAGAAATGACATGAAGAGACTCCTGTTTCAGGACAATATATATTTTTAAAGATTTTGTGTATTTACTTTTAGAGAGTGTGGAAGGGAGGGAGAAAGAGGGAGAGAAATGTCAATGTGTGAGAGGTACATTGATCAACTGCCTCTTGCACACCCCCAACTGGGGACCTGGCCTGCAACCCAGGTATGTGCCCTGACTGGGAATTGAACCAGCAGCCATTAGGTTTGCAGGATGGCTCTCAGTCCACTGAGCCACACCAGCTGGGGAAAAAACATGAGTTTTAAGGAGCCTCCAGGTTGGTAGTACAGATACTTGGTGGGAGGGTGGCTCACAGACACAGAATCGCTGCCTTGCACCTCCAAGTACCTTGCCCTGTGCATCTCTTCCACTTGGCTGTTCTGGACTTACATTCTTCACAATAAGCCAGAGAACATTAGTAAAGTGTTCTCAGTTCTGTAGGCCACTCTAGCATATTATCAAACCTGAGAAGGGAGTCACGGGAAACTTGGGTTTACAGTCCTCTAGTGTGGGTGGCCTGAGGTTTGAGACCAGCCTTTAAGTTAGAGGAAGCCCTGCGTGACTGAGCCTCTGGTCTGTGGGCTTTGCTCGAAATGCAGATAGTATGTATTATTAGCAGCAGAATAGCACCAGAATGGTACTGGTGGTTGGATGTTGGTTCAGCAACCTTGGTACTTGAGTTCCAGCTAAGAATTTGGAGCCAAGACTCAAATACAAGTAAAAGTTTATTTTAGAAAGTCACAGAGGTAGAAGAAGTGAGTTGTGGAAGAAGTGAGCCAGCTGGGCTGCGTGGAATCGGGAAACAAGTTCCAGAGGCAAAAGAAAGGCCCTCGAAGTTTAAGAAAAAGAGAGGTAGAGACCAAGCCTGGGGGAAGGAAGTGGGGGAAAGGCACAGGCATGACAGCCATGCTGGGTCCTCTGTCCTGAGTGTTTTTATCTGTTTTCTAAAAGTGGGGACTTTAGGGGAGGTCCCAGGGGAGGATCCCAGTAGCAGAGTCCATCAGCTTTCCAGGTGTGTCCTTTCGTGGTCGTGGTCTCTACTGATTGGTCGGCACCAGGGCAGCCGGTCCTGAGGTCAGCCATGGCATCGTCCTGCCTGGCCGGGCTGCCTTTCTGGGCCTGGAGCTGAAACACAGCCGAGGCCTAACCGTCATCTCCAGTTGGACCAGAACTCTGACTCTGTGGTCAGCAGACCCGAGGCTTTTGTTAGTCAGATTATTTGATGCCAGTCAGAACCTCATCATCTTGACAGCTTAATGCTTAAGGGAGTGAGTGGTGCGAGGGCTTGTGTGGGAGTGGAGTGAGGCTGTTCTCCAGCCCCTTTGTTCCTCCTCTAAGGTGGTCTACCGAATGACTAGGGGAGGAAAGGTCAGGGGAGGGTCCAGACCAGTCTGGATGTGAAAGGTCGGGGGTCCGCAACACCTGACCGGAGAGATGCTGGGGGAGGAAAGGTCTTCCTGGGGCTGAGGTCCCACCCTACAGTTGTCTGCTGCTAGGCTTGGCCCAGTGACCTCTGGCACCCAGGCCTGTGGTTCTACTCTGCTCATGCCTAATGCCTGCAGAGCTGAATGGGCACCCAGTCAGTGTTGGGGAGGTGGCTGGTGTGAGAAAACATGACTTTGTGAAAGCCAAAATCTTACAGTGGTCTCCTAATTCTTTTTTACTTACTACATAGTCCTCTTCTTTGTTCCTCAACACCATTGGGCCAGCTTACTGCCTCGGGGCCTTTACATTTGTATTCCCGTTGTTCTTGTCTCATTGGTGTGTGTATATATGGGTTCCACAGACCTTCATCACATGTGGGTTTGTGTACCCACCACCGCGGTGCTGGTAAGAGGCAAGTCCATCGCATGGAGCCCTCCTGCCCCTGTCCCCACTCCAGCCCCATCCACTACTCCAGCCCTAAGCTCTGCCAGCCAGTAATCTGTGCTCCCTTTCTAGAATTTTGTCATTTCAGAAATGTTATGGAAATGAAACTATACAGTGTGGAACCTTTTGGGATTAGCATTTTTTATTTAGCATAATTCTTGAAGTCTCATGTAAGCCGTGCTTCTCAGTGAGTCTCATTTTAAAATAAGCTGAAGAATGTTTTATGGAATTTTCGGACTCTGAACTACTTTGTAAAACCCAGTTTTTCTTTCATGAATGGATACTTTGAGTAGTGGACAAGAGCATGTGTTTTAAAGTGTAATGACTTGGGACTAAGTCTCATTCCTACTTTGGAAAAATTATTTTAACCCTGCTAAGCCTTAATTTCCCTAAATGTAAAATGGGGATATGCTTATTCACTGGGTATTTAGAGAACGTGATGACGTACGTACTGCTCTTGGCACCGTGCCTGCCGCATCGGTGTTCTGTAAGCGGCCGTCTGAAAGAAAGCCAGGGTCACCACAGCCACGTCGCTTGGTCCGTGACTTGTAGGTTAGTTTTGGAAGAAATTGCTGTGGCACTCCAACAACTGCTTGGATTTGATGCGTGTGTGAGCAAAGGAAAAACTCATTCAATATCTTTCTTTTTTACCACTAAGCAAGTTGGTCCAAAGGTTGTGGGTTATTGTTAAGCTGACCACTAAACAAAAATGTTTAGTTCTTCAGAATGGGTGCATCTAATCCTTCTGTTGTGTTTTATTGACTTGACCATAGTAAAAAGTAAGTGACTACTTCATTATGTATCTTAATTAGCAATTCCTAGCTAATTTGAATGAACAAATTATCTTTTTATGTAATAGTATGGATTTGTCAGATTCAAACATCATTTATTTATTTTAACTTATATGTATGTATATTCTTTCTAGGTCGTTGGAGTCCTGGATGATTGCTTGTGTGATATTGATAGCATCGATAACTTTAACACCTTCAAAATCTTCCCCAAAATAAAAAAATTGCAAGAGCGAGACTACTTCCGTTATTACAAGGTATGGCTATAATTTTTTATTCTGTTGCTACCAAAGATTTTTATATACCCGTCTACTCATGTGACTTTTATTACCCTTTTGAAAATGCATTTTTGACTCTCCTCAGCACCGTATGTATTGGGTTGGCCAAAAAGTCCATATAGTTTTTTCCATAAAATAAAAAATTCAATTTTCATTATCACCAATAGCTTGATTGATTTGGATATTTTGAGTATGTTGGTGCTCTTCCTCATGGTATAACGTTGATTATTCTCGATTAATGTCTCAGTTTGATCACTGTCAACTTCAACTGGTCTGCCCGACCGTGGAGCATTGTCCAGTGAGAAATATCCAACATGAAACTTTGCAAACCACTTTTGACACATTTGATCAGTTACAGCACCTTCTCTGTACACTGCACAAATCTTTTTGTGCATTTCTGTTGTGTTTATACCTTTCTTGAAATAATAAAGCATAATATGCCAGAAATGTTATGTATTTTCTTCCATCTTCAATATTAAAATGGCTACACAAAAATTCTCCAGTTTTGGCAAGTTTTTTCAGTGCACACTGATATGATAGTTGTCACAATACAATCTAACCAAATTGTTTCCAGTGAGGTTAAAGACAACTAAGTGCTACTAGAGTCATCGTGGGAAAAACCCAATGAACTTCTCGGCCAACTCCATATATCTGCTCTTGGAATGTATTAAGCCTTATACTGAAAACCTGTTAGTCTCTCCTCTCGTTCTCCCACCCATTCTCTAAAAATAAATAAATAAAATATTTAAAAATATATTAAAAAGAAGCTGTGGCTGGTGTAGCTCAGTGGATTGAGCGCGGTCCTGCGAACCACATGTTTGCGGTTCGATTCCCAGTCAGGGTTGCAGGCCAGTTCCCGGTATAGGGGACTCAGGAGAGGCAACCATACATTGATATTTCTCTCCTTCTCTCCTTCTCTTCCTCTCTAAAGATAAATAAATAAAATTTAAAAAAAATATATATATATATAAAAGAAAACCTATTAGTCTTTTTGGAATGCTTAGAATCTGAACCCTCTCCCTATGTTTGGGAAATTCTTCATCTTCACTTTGGACTGTGAGGCAGAGACTCCAGCCTCCACAGAAGCTGAAATGCCACAGACTGACCCGGTTGGCAGCCTTGTAACTGAGGTTCTGCCATTCACACACACCTGCCCGGGCTCTGAGCTGAGCTGACCGCAGTGTCACGTGCCAGTGCCATTCCCTGTGTAAGGGACCAGCACAGTAGACGTTCACTGGTGGCTCCCCGGGAGGCACCGACCCGGCTGAGGATGCAGGCCGAACGGGGCCCCCCGTGATACTGCAGGACTGGTTCTTAAATCCAATGGCAGTCTACTCTGTACGGAGAGACCGCGCAAAGGCAGCAGCCGCGAGGCAGCATGGGAGAGAACAGCAGTTTAAACTTCAGGACAGTAGTCAAAGTGTAAGAACAGTAGGTTAGATTTAAGAAGAGTAGTTTATTTAAAAGCTGCTCTCAGGCCTTGCCTGTGCTCTTGTTCTAAGTGTTTGATTAGGTTTATAAGTTCTTTAATTTTTAGTGTATTTTAAAAATTGAGCATGATTTTTCTCTTTTATCCTGATTCTATATAGGCTTTAGTTCTTTAAATATTTCTGAGGATTGCCCTGGCTGGTGCAGCTCATTGGATTGAGCGCGGGCCTGTGAACCAAAAGATCGCGGTTTGTTTCCCAGTCAGAGCCAGTTCCCAGCAGGGGACACACGAGAGGCAACCATACATTGATGTTTCCTTCTCTCCTTCCCTTCCTCTCTAAAGATAAATAAATAAAATCTTTAAAAATAATATATTTCTGAGGATTAAAAAATCCAATATTTTGGTGGTTTTAAGTTGTGCAGAAGGATAACAAGTTAGAGAATTAAAAATTAGGGAATGCATCCTTTTTTTCCCATCAGCACCAACAGTATCCAGAGTAGGTAACTGTTTCTCCTCTACACACAGTGCCTTAGGAACACAGATTCCACAGACACTTCTGAGAGTAACGGATGCCTAAAGAAACTGTATTTAATAGAGTGTCCAGGGTTCTGGGCATTTTCCATGCAAATAAGGTAGTTCAGAATGGCTTCTTCTGATTCTCACCCTAATGCCATAAATCTATCTGCATTTGTAGCTGCTTTCTCCTGTTTTCTTTCTACAGTTAGGTTTAACCACATGGAGTTGTTACAGATCACAGCAGTTGACTGTCGCCAATGACATACGGTTCAGTCCCGTGCAGTGGAGGAAGTGTCACTTCTACCGAAGGTCACCCCTTCACAGAACACCCAGATCCCATATCTGCGCAGTCTGTCGTCACCCTCGCTTATTCACTCCTCTCTGTTGGGGTCGTATCTTCTCTTTCTGTGTCCCCACGGGCCTGGTCAATAGTAGGCACTCACATATTTGACTAAATGAATGAGTATCTCGCTATTTGTACTGAGCACTGTTGGGTCAGTATTAGCTGCGCTTTACAAATGAAGCAACAGTTGTTTTGGTGTTGTGCGTAGAAGTTTCATTATAAAAAGGCATGGAGCAGCTCACAAAATTGAAAGACACGCTGAAGCAGCGTACTTGAGAAAAGACAGAAATGAGAGCAGGAGCTACTGACTATGACTCTCTGTGGTACCACCACAGTTTTGGGTCAAATCCACCACTTCATATAAGGGTCAGATTCCTGGGAGAAAGGGTCCCAGTGGTCTAGGTAGGGTCATGTGATCCCTTGACCAAAAGAGGGAAAGACACTTTGGCTAACCGTCCTATGTGGACTTTCCTCACAAGTCCCCCCAGCCACCACGGATGAGAGTAATCATGACTGAGACATGATATAATCTGCTTGGGGAGGAGAAGTGGCCATTTTCCCAGAGGAAAAAGGCCGTGGGCAGTGGCCAGTTTCTCAGGGAAAAAAGGCCAGCAGCGGCCAGTTTCTCCTGGGAGAAAAAGGCCTCGAGCCCCCTCCTCTAGGGCCTTTTACTGGGTTCTAATACACAGGAATACAGGGCGGCAAGGATCACACAGTGGATAACATTTCAAAGAAATCTCAGTATGAGTCAGTCTGTCAGGAACAGAGTTTTAGGGTTTCTTGCTCGAACCCTTGACATATGAATGAAAGCACTCTTAGCAGAGCAGATTTCACAGGTTTATCAGCAAGTCTTTGTGGTGCCAGATTTTTCCCCAGGACACCTCTAGCAAGGCAAGGAGCTGCACCCCTCCCTATCAGGTATTCAGGATTAAGGGGATTACAGCCAGGAAGCACTTCTCCCAGAGAACAAGGGGACTCAGGCTTTGTCAAAGCCTGGGAAGGGGGGCTAGAGTCCATTGCTCTTTGTTGCAGCACCCCCCCCACCCCAGTCCTTCCATGAAGGCCTCCCACGTGATAGAGTCTGGCTTAGGTTGCCCCCCGCTGTGAGGGGTCTTACGCATCATTGACTTCCAACCAAGCTTTGGGGGCAGGGAGAGAAACTGAGGCAGCCTTTGCTACCAGAGATAAGCTTTGTCTCCTGCAGCTGGCATTCCAGAGGTCGTCCTTAGCCACAAAGGGTCGAGATACAATTCCTAGGACCAGGCAGAGCGGTCCACAACTGTCCTATTTGCATTAATATAAAGGAAGTAATTGTTTATGAATGGGAAATTACAGGATGTTACAGAAGAAAAAAAAAATGAAAGTTGGACAGGTAAAAATTATTGTACAACGTGGTCCTTGGCCAGCCAACATACAATGTATCCTTATACATGAACTTTTTAAAATGTTCTTACCAACGTAATGAAATTCCTCCCTGTGTAACCGGAATGTACTCATATCCTCTCCCCAAGGAGGAGAATGCAGCCATCTGGTTAACGTATTCAGCTCCAGGTCTAAGGAAATTTAACCAGTATTCTCTAAATATCACAGGGGCAGAAAGGGAAAGCTAAGAGAAGAGGTGAATTTTAAACACATTTAGATATTTATGCTGCAGGGAAATACAGGCAGAAGCAACACTATATACCTCTGTTGGCTCGTCAGTTGGCTGTTGAAACTGGCAGGTATAATTCTGTCTTGCAGTATCCATTCCGTTTCTTTATTCACCCCATATTCATTGATTTAGCTGTACTCTGGGTGGTGGGGGTCCAGAACAGAGTAAGACGAAGACTCTGACGTTGTGGACCTTTTATTCTGATTAGGGAGACAATAAACGAGTAAAGAATAAAATATAATTGTATGTGGCTATAGGATAACTACCATGGAGAAAAATAAAGCAGAGTAGGGGATAGAGCATAATGGAGTTGGGGAATGTCAGTAGCCTATGTAAAAGAGGTTGGTCAAGGAAGGACGGTATTGAAGGTATTCATGCTGTGCAGCTTAGGCAGGGAGCTTCCTGATGTGAAAGGGTGGGCGTGGCAGTCCCTGGGAGAACAAGCAGGGAAGGGGACTAGAGCTGCAGGTGGGAAGGGTTCAGTGTTTGAGGAATGAGACGGCGACTGGTGTGGCTGGAGGAAAGCTAGGGAGACCCAGCTGAAGAGGCGCTGGGGCCAGAGGAAAACAAGCAGGGGTCTTAGTAAACATGAGGATGTAGAGGCTCTTTCTAGGTGTGATGAGGAGCTACTGCACAGTTGTACGAAGCAGACCGACCATAATGGTGTGAGACAGGCAATACAGGAACCACTGAGGAGGCTGTTGCATCAGCCAGGAGAAGAGGAGGCATGGAGGCGGGGCTGGGTAGTAGAGTTGGAGGAGGAGGAAAACAGTCAACTTCCTGTTGTGTATGAAGGGTAACTCCAGTGAGCCTTAGGGGCTGAATGTGAGATTAGAAGTGGTATCTAATGACATTGGTTTTGAGCATATTACTAACAACATATTGTGTCCAAGAGGATTTTATTCCAAAAGAGCAAGGATGAGGCCTTTAGATTTTCAACACCTATTCCTGATTTTTAGAAAATTTAATAAATTAAGAATGATGGGTACTCCCTTAACACGATCATTTGAGCCCTCACATTAGTATTGCCAGCTTCTTACAGGAAGCCGCTGAGGGAATTTTCACTTAGAACTAAGGAACTAAGTGAACTAAGGAACTAAGAGGAAGCACGCTCTCCTCAGCTGTTGGAGGCATTGGCCTGGATAACCAAACAAGAAAAAGCAAGCATTTTTAGAGACAAAAATGTTTCAAGAGTAAGTAAAACTATCTCCACTTATAAATAACAAAAGTAAATCTAGAAAAGTCAAAGGAAATAATAAAATTAACACAATAAAAAAATGTATAGCAGGATATAAACAGTAAAAATCAGTATGTTCATAATTACAAACAATAACAAGTTAGAAAATATACTAGAAGACAAGTCCCCATTTATATTAGCAATGAATGAGGATAAAATATATAGGAAGAAATGTGTAAAATCTGAGGCAAGAAGCACACTCCAGAGCCTCCTGAAAGGCACAAAATAGTCTGACCAAATGGACAGGTAGTCTTTGTAGTATAAAGATGTTAATTCTCCCCCGAGTTAATATATACATTTTAATATGATCCTATTAAAATATCAGTAGTTGTTTTTTTTCAGGAGCTGGACAAGTTGCCACAGGCTAAATCCCATGGGGAGCCAATTCCGAGACATATTAGTGTGTGAGAAGTTAATTAGGGACTGCCCTTGCGTCCAGGGGAGGGAAGGGCAAGGGAGGGAGGAAGTCAGGGTGGGGGAGGGAGAAGGAAAGCTGTGGTGCCGCCGCAGTGGGCACCTCTGTGACCTTCCGGAGCTGTGACCACCTGAGGGAGGGTCTGGGCCTTTATTTTTATTTTTATTTTTATTTTTATCTTTATCCTCTCCCGAGGATACTTTTTTATTGCTTGTTTGGAGAGAGAGGAAGAGAGAGGAACATCGATGCCAGAGAAAGACATCCATAGGTTGCCTCCCTTATGTGCCCAGACCAGGAATCACATGCTTCTGGACTGGGGATGGAACCCACAACCCAGGCACATGCCCCTATTGAGAATTGAACCAGTGACCTTTCAGTTAGGGGATGATCAACCAACTGAATCATGCTGGCCAGGGCACGGGTCTGGGCCTTTTTATCCCCACGCCAGTCATTGGATGAAGGCCATCACAGGCAGGGTGGGGGGCCTTGGGCAAAGTGGCTCTCTTCAGGCTGGCCGCCTGCAACATTCCTGAGGGGTGACCTGAGCAGCGTGCTACAGTGTCTCCGGCAGTCCTCTCCTTGCACTGTGTTCATTATCTATTGCTGCATTAAAAATTAGCCTGAAATTTAGCAACTTAAAATAGCAGACTGAGAGGTGGTATTTGAAGAAGACCTAAAGGGAGTGAGAAAGCAAGCTATCTGCAGATCTTTCAGGCAGAGGGAGCAGCAGGAGCAAAGGCCCTGAGGCCACAGGGTGCCTCCTGTGGTTGAGGAACCCCCAGGATGCCAGTGAACAAGGGCAGAGAGCGGCGGGGCAGACCCTGCAGGGCCTTCTCGGCCAGGGAGGAACTTGGAGTTTGACCTGACCCTATTTTCAGAGGTGGTGTATGTGGGGTGAGAAGAGATAAGGATGATGCCAACAAGATTTTAGCTTAAGGAACGGGAATAATGACTATTTACTGCGATGGCAAGAATCACTGGAGGGAAGAGCACAGATATGGTCATATTAGTAATTCGGCAGTGAATATCCTGTGGGAGAGCAGAATGAGAGGAGGGGAGTGGACCTGGAGGATCCAACAGCCTCTGTAACCACCTGGGGACAGAAAGGAGCCCCGGATGGGTGCCCAGCAGGAGGGCCGGGAGGTTCATGGCAGGAGACAAGGGCGGGGTGAGCTGGCTGCAGACTTTGGGGAGCCACAGGAGAGTCTGGAGTGGGGATATCATCTGAATGATGTTTTTTAGAGAGGTGGTTATGGCTGCTGTTTGGGAATCGAAGGCGGTGGGAGCAGAGAGACTTGCAGCAGTCTGGGCAAGAAATGAGTGGGGGGGGTGGTGGTGGTGGTGAGGAGCAGATTGTGAGCTGTGTGAAGGGGGTGGAAAGGGAGGAAACAAGACTTAAAACTGCTCTTGGACTTGGGCGTTCCCTCTGCAAGTCCTGTTGAATTGCTGTCTTCCCGTCATGGTTAGAACGGTTGTCACGGTGGTTAAAATGGCCTGCCTGACCTGTCCCTTGCCTGTGCCTCCCTCAGTCCCTGCCACTCTACCCACCCCACCCCCACCAAACTTCAGTGACTTCTCAGAAGTGTCTGAGGTCTGTCACCTTAGCCAGACACATTTGTCCCTCCAACGTCCCTCTGTCCTGAAACAATGCCTCCTCCGTGGTCTGCAGCCACCAGCCCAGCGGTTTCCATCAGAAAGTCAAGATTTTCCGCACAATTTGTTATTAAAGAAACATACGAATATATAAATTTTGTGCCCTCCAGCAGATGGTGAGGGTTTTGGGGGGAGGGGAGTGCTTTTTCTGCCTTTCCCCCCAGAGCCCACCAGCCCTGACCATGGCGGGGCTCAGACACACTCAATTCAGTGATGGGGGCATCGGGGACCTTGGGAGACGTTGAGGTGTGGAGTCCACAAATGCTTTCCACTTCTCCAGATGAGCTGTGCACTTGGCTTTCTTCTTTTTCTGAAGTGTCAGAGGACTAATGGCATCGCTTAATTTTAAAAATTGGTATTTTATCTGGGTGTCTAGAGAATAGCAGCCATTTAAATTCTGACCTGGGGACAGGAAGCTTCTGCTCATTCGCCCCACGTCCCCGGTGCCCAGTGCGGGGACACTGAAGAGAGCGCTGCAGGGCTGTGACACGGGTGTACTCACGTTAACTCATTCTCTCTCTCAAGGTCAATCTGAAGCGACCGTGTCCTTTCTGGGCCGAGGACGGCCACTGCTCCATCAAAGACTGCCACGTGGAGCCTTGTCCGGAGGTAAGGCACTGAATCGGGCCTGCGCTCGGATGGGTCTGCGGCTGGCTTACTCTTATCCACGCTTCAGGGATCCGTGTCGTATGTCGTAGGCAAGAAAACCAACAAAAAGCACTGCTGGACTTTAAATGTAAAATTCAGAGTGAGAATTAAAGTACATAAAGTGGGGAAATTTCAGGCTTGGACTTAGGTCTCCAATTCATCTTCTTACAGTGAGGGAAAAAAGGCTGCAATGTTTACATTTTAGGTGTTGTTTTCTGACATCTAGCATAGTTAATTATATTCTTTTTCATTAGTACTTAGTTACTAGCTATATTTTCACATTACTTTTTGGTTTTGTTACCTACCCAGTTAGCCTAGTTTGTTGTCTTAAAAATATGAAAAACCCATCTGAATGAATGTCTTTCCTAATGGGAAAGTTTTCAAAAATATATTATTTTCATTTCCCTTTAAGAATATAGTGTTTTTTAAGTTTTTAGTTTGAAATGATTGCAGGCCTAGAGAAAATTTGCAAAAATGGTACAAACAATTCCCATATACTTTTTATCCAGATTCCCTAAATGTTAATCACATTTGCTTTGTTATTCTCTCTCTATGACATATTTAGTAACATTATGTTCCGAACCACTTAGGTGTAAGTTACCAACATGGTCCTTTACCCCTAAATATTTCAGTGTGTATGTCATTAAAAACAAGATTATTCTCTCACCTAAGCACAGCATGATTAACAAAATCAGGAAATTAGCGTTAATGGAATACTGATTTCTAATCTGTAGACCTTGATCATATATTGCCAACTGGCTTAATAATGTGCTTTAGAGGGAAAAAGTTCCTGACCCGAAAGCACGTGCGGCATTTGGATGCCGTGTCTCTAGCTCTCTCTCCACCTGGAGTAGTCCCTCGGGAGCTCTCTGTCTCCCCGCGGCTCGGCTTTTCCCTCCCTCCTTCTCTCCCTCCTTCTCTCCCTCCTTCCCTCCCTCCTTCTCTCCCTCCTGCGCCCCCCTCCCTCCCTTCCAGGTCACCAGTTGTTTGGTAAAACGCCCCTTATTTTGGCTTTTCTGGTCTTTTCTAATGATTGGACCCAGGCCACACACTTTCAGTGGGCATGCCATAGCTGTGGTGGTGTGTCCTCAGTGTGTCATGTTGGGAGTCATACGATGTCATCTTCATCACTGGGTTAAGGTGCTGTTTGCCAGATTTCTTCACCATCAAGTAGGAAAAGTCTTTGGGCCTGTGAAAATTTCCTACTTTTCATTATATATTTACCATTATAGTTTTAGCATTCATCAATGACTCCTGCCTGAAATAATTACTTATGTGCTGTTTGCCAAATAGTGATTTTCTTATTCCATTTCCTCCATGCTTATCAGTTGGTATTCTACCATAAGCAAGAGATTTTTCTGGCTATTTATTTCAGTATGAACTTGAATTAGTTATTTAACATTTTATTTTTTGTAACAGCTTTATTGGACAACTCATATACCATAAAATTAACTCTTTCCAAAATGTTTTTCAGTGGTTTTTAGAGCAGTCACAGAATTGCGCAGCCATCACCATTCATAAACGTTGTTACCACCCCGAAAAGAATCCCCGGCTTCTTAGCAGCCGATCACCGTTTCCCTGTCCCTCTCCCTGCTGGAAAGCATGGATCCACTCTGTCTCCAAGCTCACCATGGGCGCTTCGCGTCAGTAAAATCATACAGTATGTGGCCTTTTGTGGCTGGCTTCTTTCGCTTAGTGTAACATTTTCAAGGTTCCTCTGCACTTTGGCGTGTACAGCACAACCTTCCTGTTGCAGAGCGACCTTCCATTGTAGGGATACACCTCGTCTTGTTTGTTCATCTGTTGATGGGCATTTGGGTTGTTTCCACTATTTGGCTGCTGGGAATAATGCCGCTGTGAACATGCAGCTACAGGTTTTTGTGTGGACATATATTTTCAGTTCTCTTGAACGTACACCTTGGAGCGGAATTGCTGGATCACATTGTAACTCTGACTGAGGAACTGCCAAGCTGTTTCCAGTGTGACTGCACCACTTTCCCTTCCCACCAGCAGTGTACGATAGTTCTGATTTCTGTACGCACTTGTCAGCCGTGGTTATATCATCTGTCTTTTTTATTTGCGCCATCCTTGGGAATGGTATCTCATTTGGTTTTGATTTGCATTTCCCTGATGGCTACTTATTGGCCATCTTTGGCGAAATGTCTTCTTAAACCTTTGCTCATTTTTAAATTGAGTTACCTTTTTTTTTTTTTTAAGATTTTATTTATCTTTAGAGAGGGGAGGGGAGAAAAGGAGAGAGGGAGAGAAACATCAATGTATGGTTGCCTCTCGTGCATTCCCTGCTGGGAACTGGTCCACAACCCAGGCATGTGTCCTGACTGGGAATCGAACTGTGATCCCTTGGTTTGCAGGCCTGCGCTCAATCTACTGAGCTATACCAGCCAGGCCTTGAGTTACCTTTTTTTCGCTGAATTGCAAGAGTTATTTGGCTTTATACAGAATATATTTCTAAATTGTTTTACATTAAAATGTTTATTGTTTATGGTAGGTTACCCTTTTTAGTCTTAAGTTTCTACTAAGAATAAATGAAAATGTTTATTTATATATGAATCCTGGACACAAGACATATAACATTTAGATGCATTAAAAAATTTCTGTCTATTCCCTTTCCAATCCCACTCCCTCCCTTTTTTGCCCCAGAGATAAAATTGGTTGCTTTTTGTTGGTCATTTTAGGTGATGTGACCATATTTGTATTTCTCTGTCTTTGGGGGGAAATGTAGTAGGCATTTCATATTGAACCCAAACTTGTCATGATACAGAGTGAAATTTTGCATCCCATAATCCAAAGTCGAATTTGTGATGGTTGCCTCATTTTGTACTTCTCAGACTGCTACTTATTGCTTGTGTTAGTGGCAACAGACAGGGTTGCTTCATGCTTGGTTTTAGTTATTAACTTTATATTTCTAATTACTTTTCATTCTTTTTTGTGATTTGTGTATTATTCATGATGCTCATCTATAGTGTCTACCGCCATATTTTCAGATGGCTTGTGTTAAGATTTGTTTCAGGCAAATTATTGCATTTAGCATCAAACCTTTTAAAAAGCTGCTGCAGATTTTGATTTTATCATACCGTACTACGCTACAGTGGTCAGAGGGTACTTTTGGCTAGTATTTATTCCCTATTTAAGTTTGGGGTCTTAACAGCTGTTCTTGGTGGATTTGGGTTTCATAGCTTTCTCTCTCCTGCCCTCTGTTGGAGGCTCTGGTAGGAAACACTGGAATGGTGAAGTGCCAGCAGCGAGTAACCTTGTTATCGTATATGTGGTCATTTTTATTGACTAGGAAAAAAATCTTTTATTATAATGATAATTATTATTTAAATTCTTCAGCCTGCCAGGAAAATATTTATTCTGAATATTCTGAAATATTCTGAAAATTTATGAAAAATGAAAAATTTTTTGTTAATTTTCTATTAATTTGCTAACTCATACATTCAGGCATCAAAAATCAGTTCTCTTGGTTGATCAGAGGATCAGCCTGTGATTGTCTGCTTTCAGATATGATTTCTGTTTAAAATTAAGATAAACTAAGTGTAATAATTCATAGATTTAAGTCTAAAATGAATTATTGACTTTGGAGGGAAAAAAGTTGAACCTACATGTAGTTCTTCTGTGGTAGATCCTAGGTCAATCATAAGGGCCAAAGAACTTACTCTTGCTGCCTACATTAATGCAAAATTGCCTAAACTTTAAATGTCAGTTTAGAGCAGAAATTAAAAATGAATCGAGCATAACATATTTCAAATAATCTTGAAGATTTTAAAACTTCTGTTTCTGTGGTAAGGAAGTTTATGGAAAAAGTGATTTAGTCATCTTAAAAACCTAAAAATTATATAAACTATTAAATACTGCATTGGGAGTTTAAATTAGAGCTGAGTTTGATGCTGCGGTTTTGTGTATGTCATTCAATTTTCTGTCCTGTGATTTACAGGTCTGAATTGGTGTAACTCTTTACCTTTGACCTCAGAGAGGTAGTATGATTACAGAATTTGAATGAATGTACATTTTCTCCTCATGGAATAAAATAGCCTTTGTGTTAGAGCAATAGCATTCTACTTTGTGAAGAAGTCTTAAAAAATGAAGATTGCTTAAAATTTTTTTGTTGTTGTTCTTTTAAGAGCAAAATTCCTGTCGGAATTAAAGCTGGGAGTGCTAAAAAGGTGAGTCACTTTTCTTCCTTGAGTACTTCTGCTTTGTGTGGTGAAGCCCACCATTCACTGGTTCCCCGGGGGTTGCAGAAGGGAATGGTAATATGGTTGATTGAGAACGGCCACATTTTATCCGAAACTCCCTAACTCCTAATTTTTGCAGCAAGCATGGACGTTGTATATTCTTACAATTAAAATTACATAGCTTCAGTTCTGTTTTTGGAAACTCTAGAAGAATTACGAAGTGTTGCTACAAAAGCAGGTGGCCTCCCCAACAGGTGTGTTACCGTGTACGTATTTTTAGTCTTCTGTTTCAACTAGTCAGTCTGTCATATTCAGGATTATGTTGTGCCTGGTAAACAGTTATCAAGATATTTTGAGCCTACTACTTTTAAATGGAATGAAGCTATTTTTTTTTTTTTTACTAAAGATTACGCCTTTCCTCTTCTGAATATGCTGTAATTTACTGTGTCATTCCCGTGTTTTTAGATCGTAGTACACATGTAGTTTTTGCCATCGTGCATACATGCGAAGGTCCTTATGCCCTCCCTCACTGTGAGGCATCAGCTGTTCTTCACTATTGCTCTCTCCCCGAGTGGCCTCTGGTTTGCATTCGCTCCCTTTTATTTATTCTTGCTTCAGGTCTCCAGTAGACAAATAAACAGTGTAAAGACAGTCGCAGTCTCTTCTGGACTCCTCCCCAACCCCATTCTGTGTCCTCCCTCCCCAAAGCGAGGCGTTTTCTGAAGTCCATGTGTGTGTGCTGTGATACACTTTCTGCTTTTACACGTTATTGTATAAGCATCCACAGTGTATATAGATCTTTTCTGTGAAATTTTTAAAAATTTGAAGACTATAGTTTTGTGTTTATTCCAGTTAAAACTTTTTCAGTGTGTATTTTTACTGCATATTATGTTTTTTGGGTTTTGTCTCTGTTCACAGGTCGATTTAGTTAATTCTGACAGTAGTGTAGTGTTCGATTGTACGACCATATTCCATGTCCCGTATCCATGGGCATTTCAGCTGTCTTTGGTGTTGCTCTCCCAAGCAGGCGGCCCTGGCATCTCTGTCTCTGTCTCACTGTGCACACATGTGCGTTCCTCTGGGTGTAGGAGTAGAAATAAGATTGCCGGGCCATGGGGTATGCCTACCTCCGCCTCATGAGCCGGTACCAGAGAACTTTGGAAAGTGGTCGCACATCATTTAGTTTCTGTTTTTAAGTATTGCTCTGGATTTGGATTCCATAGTGAGGCTGCTGGTTCAAGGGTTTATGCATTTTTACAGCTCTCAATAAATGTTGTGAAGTGACGTCCCTAAGAAGGTTGAGTTTATATCATCATCAACATGCTGATTATGTTTTTAATCATAACCTGTTTATTAGTAAAACTCTGTGATTCATTTCACTTGTATTTCTCATATTTGTTAATAATTGGAGGTGTCTATATTTCGTGTATATTATCATTGACAGACTGCCTGTCCTGCCAGTTGAGCCTGAAATGAAAAGGAAGGTAATGATTACTACTCAGACTTGTCTGTTGTGAACTTCCTTTCAGTACTTGAAAGTGGCAAACAGTACCAGGGAGCTAGAAGACTGTGAGCAAGCTAATAAGCTGGGGGCAATTAACAGCACATTAAGGTAAGTTTTGTTTTAGTAATATTTAGAAAATTCTGTTGTTTATATCAGAAATCTCCTGTTTTTCTTGCAATTTTAAAACATTAAAGTTTCAACTAATTTTTCAAAGGAAGAAGTTACTCTTTATCCTGCAGACTGTGAGAGCTGGGCTTCCTCTTGTTGGCTGATTCGTTCCTAAATTTCTAACTCATCAATAGTGCCTCTATCAAAAAGTAAAAATTTAGAAGACTGCTCAGCTTTTGCAGGATGTATGGGTCTGTCTTTTCTGATTATTATGGGAAAAGGAACTTGAATCTATAAGTCTTTTATAAATAGTAATTCAATTTATCTGTTACATTTTGAATAAAAGTTACTATTCACATAACAGTACACATGCAGTTTTCACTATTGCACTTACTTGTGGAGGCCCTGATACCCTCCTTGTTGGAGTTTTCCTTATTTGCTCTAAGGACAAACCTGCCTTTGAAGGCTAACATAAATAATTTGTAGATGGTCTCGGATTATGCAGTATAAAATGACTGAACATATCAGTGAGTGGGGAATGGAATATTACAGAAATTCTTTTTCATTTCCCTATTTGCTTAGATTTGTATTTCTGTACTATAATTGTTATAAACTTAATGATGTTAGTTTTATTTATCTTATTTATTGAAAAAAATTTTAATTTAGAAAAAGAGAATGGATAATAAATACTCTTATATTCTCCATTCCAAATGAATAAATGTTAACATTTTCTACCTCTTGCAATTTTTTTTTTTTTAAGAAAAGAGGAGTATCGAAGATGAAATTTAAATCCCCCATGTTCTGTTCCTCAATCCTGTTTTCTTTCCTTGTTTCTCAGAGGTCATGACTGTCGTGAATGTAGTGTATATCCAGGCCATGTTTTTGCCTTTATTACACACACATGGGTATAGTTTTGTGCATACAATTTTACTTTTCCTTTATGTAAATGATATAATACTGTATTTAACATTCTGCAACTTTTTATACTGCATATTTGCTTTCCAGATCTGTTCCTGTTAAAACAGAGATTTGTCTCTTTCTTTTAACCAATGAATAGTTTTCCTGATGTAAATATACTACATTTTACTTATCTATTCCCCTACTGATGGACATTTAGGTTGTCTCAAATTTTTTGCTTCTACAAACTGTGCTACCTTGAACATCCTCGATAGTGTTTTGTTGCTGTACACTAAAAGGAAGATACCAACGGAAGTTAATATCTGTGTTTTTCATATTCCTGTAATGTGTCTTCATCATTCCTTCATGTAACCATTAAGTGAATTTGTGGCACCATGTAATTAATAAAGAAGTGACTGCAGGTTATCCTATTTTTAATTATACTAAAATACTCTGTCAAAATTCGCAACTCCAGACTTAATCATTTTCCTCTTTATTCCTCCTTCCCATAGCAATCAAAGCAAAGAAGCTTTCATTGACTGGGCAAGATATGATGACTCACAGGATCACTTTTGTGAACTTGATGGTAATAAAAGAAACTATCATAATTAATTTACTTCTACTTTCAACCTTTTATAAGACACTGAAATCAATTAAAATGTCAACAGGGCTTTAAGCACCAGGTGTGTCGCCCCATACTGATTACCTTAAGTATATTCTGATCTTTACAGCTACCTCATGCCTGTGTATTATTTCATGTCTGAGCAAACTGAGTCTCAGAAAGACTAAGTAACTTGCTCGAGATGACCCAGGAGCAGGAGGCTGAGGCAGGATTTCCCCCCAGATCTGACTGAATCCAAAGCCTGTATTCTGTCCATTATAAAGTCCATCTCGTATAGACTTCCAGTCAGGCCGTTCAGTTACAGATCTGTGCACATTATTATAGACAAGGTCACACCTTCCAGTGTTGGGGAAGGCGGAAGGCTGACGGACTGCTTCCCTGCAGCCCTCTTCCCTGGCATGGTACAAAGACAGGCCGCTGCTCGGTAGTCACTACCCCTCTTCTTAACTGAAGGTGACTCAGAGTTTTTTTATCTATAGGAGAATAGTCCCAAGAATTGTGTTAAGGAGGCTTAAATTATTCATTGGGCTTCTGTCTTTACCTCTACCTTAGCATTGTTATATTTTTGGTGATGGAAAAGAATTTGGAGTTCAAGCAGGCATAGCTGGTACAGACAGCAGATGTTCTCCTGAATCCCAGAGCATCTGGAGTGGTCATACTGCGTTCTCAAGGTTTCTAAAGACTCGTGGGCAGTGACGCTGCCAGTGCAGGCTGCAGGGGGACAGTTCACAGTGAGCTGCCGTGGTAGTCTTGGGAAGGGAGAGGACACTGAGGGGTGCAGTGTTACTACCACGGTTTACAAGGTTCCGCAAGGAAATCTGAGCAGAGTTTCTTTGGGTTATCTGGATATAACAACGTGCAACTAATAAAATACCCCTGTAATGGTATTTAGAATTGGCAAAGCAAGCTGTTGTACCTAGGTTAGGTACACACACCATTGCTTACTCTTTCTTTGCCCTTTGGTTCTCATTCTGATTATATTTGAGTGTTTAACACATATAGTCATTTCTGCCCAACTTTTCATTTTACCTGTTCTTTGATTAAAAAGAAAACATTTTAATAGTGTTTATTTAGCAGCTTTTCAAATAAAAGGATATTATGGCCATATATATTCTCCTTATAGTAAATGTGGATATATATTTCTCTTATAGGTATTTAATAAAAATGCTACTGAGGGATCAGCTGCTGTAATTAAGTGATGTGCTCGTTACTTGTCATCAGTATAACTGGTGTTAACTAATTTTTTAACATTAGCTTCTTATATAATAATAAGTAACTTTTATATTTCATGTAGTTCCTAAACGTAAAAGCACACTACTAATTGGATTACCATTCTTCCTCTGAGTGGTAATGTTTGTTTGTGGCCACGACGTAGACCTACAGCTTTAAAAGATGCTCTCAGAGCAGTTCAGAGTCATTCTGTGGTTATCTCAGTTGTCTGAAATCATTGGATTAAAGGAGAAATCTAAACAACTCACCCCAGTTTGTTGGATCATATCCATACAGCCCTGCTCTCTACTCTTTTGTTGATCTGTCATTGTTTGAAAGGAAGGTGATCCCCACAGATCAAGTAGAAGGTTTTTAAATAATTTAGCAGTTTAAGGTAAGCTGCTGCCCCTACCCCTCTCCATTTTTCTATTCTTATTGTCTTTATGCGTGGCTTGCTCCTTCCTTTGCTTCAGGTTACCGCTCGAATGTCACCTCACCAAAGCCTGCTGCCACTCCCTGCACAAAAGCAACCACTGCCGCTCCCTGTCTCTGTGCAGTGCGGCCTGCTCACCCAGAGAACTGCCTGGGAGTGCCGGGCACGTACCTAGTTTATCTGGCTGTGTCTTTCTGTTCCAGCCCGACTGGGCTCCCTGTGAGGAAAGGGACCCAGCCTTTTTGGCTCACTACTGTATGCCCCGTGCCTAGGACAGTGGTAGGACATTTGCTGAATTAAGTAGTTGGCTCATAAATAACCTACAGAGTGTGATAGATGTTTTTACTTTTACGCCTAACAGTATTCTTTAACACAGTAGTTTTTAAATCAGGCTGTGCATCAAAAAGGATGTGGGCGCTTCACAAACTGTAGGCTCTCCTGAGCCCGTCATGTTCCAGCAGGGGTGGGGCTGGCGGTGGAGGGTTGTAGGCTCAGCCCTGAGTCTCTATCCCACCATCTGTGATCTGTGTCCAGAAGCGAAGCCTGCACACTGCGCTGGCCTGCGCTGCCACTGTTTTCAAAGAGATTTGGTTTAGGAGGCGGGAAGAAGTGCATAGCATCCTAGGAAATGCAGCGTAGCCTTGTAACACTGGCATTAAATTAAGACAATGAGAAGAAAATCCAGCTGGGGAAAGAAGGTGTACTCGAGAAGGAGGAAAAACATGGTTCAAGTTGATGAATTCCCAGAATTATGTATTTTGATTCAGTGGAAGTTCTTTGAATATTGAGGAATGGTTATTAGTATGGCAAATAGAACAGTTTTGCTGAGGGAGGCAGAAGAGAAAACCCTTCAGGAGGAATCAGGATCCTTAGAGAACTGGTGGAGTGACTGATAACTGCTGAACGAATGGGAAGAAGTTACAGTTTAGGAACAAATGAGGTAAAATCATGTCATGGGTGGCCCAGGGGTAAGGATGGGTACCAGCGCTGGCGTGTGGACAGGCTTTCTCCCCCACACAGTGCTCCCTCTGGGTGTGGTGAGGTCCTGTCAGTATGGGTCAGGGATCGACGAGCCTCACTTCTGTACATGGACAAATAGCACATGAGGCTGGGGCCTGTATGGTCCTTATCGCAGCCATTCAGCTCTGCCATGACAGAGTGAGCAGCCCCGAGCAGATGGCATGACTCATCCTCCCATAAAACCTTCTTCACAAAACTGCGCCGCAGACCAGACCAGCTCCCTGGGCTGTGGTGTGCTGACCCCTCCCCCTGGTAAACAAAACCCACTTTCTTCATGTTTTGAAAAAGTACTAAAAATTATTCAAGTTTTGATTGAAGTGAGGGAATACATGTTAAGAACCTTAAGAAAGTAAGTTTTACTTAAGAATGTAATTAAAAATTGATGTAATTGATTTTTGCTCCTGTGTTCTTCTGCTCCTTTAAAATATATTTTAAATCTTTATACTTTAATATTTGAATCTGGTTGCTTAGTTGCTTTTGTTGGACAAAGAGAATGATACCAGGCCAGTCTGCACATTCACAGGTGACCCTACAAAGGCACAGGTTTACATGCACACACGCATTCCTTATGCGTGTACACCTGCACACATCTCAGTCAGTAAAGGTATATGTATGCTGAATAATATTTGTAAAGCTTATGTACATAATTGAATTAATTTTGCCAGTGAATTTACATAAGAAGAGCTCAAAGAAATTAAAAATGTATAACAAAAGCTAGTGAATTGTAAAACTTTCATTGGAATTTTACTGTATATAAAAGCCATACTTTTATTATTAACTTTTTAATTTGAATCTTTGCTTTTAAATTTAGACTTAAAAAATTACATTATTGGTTTTTAAGTCTTGAGTCAGTTTGTGACCTTAGGTAGTTTCTGTTCGTCCATCTACAAATTAACAGTTTTCAGTGCCTTGTAAACTGGAAGATCCGTACAATGTTAGGACTAGAAATAGAGTCAGTATTCTCCAAGATCAGGTTCCATTGACTCTAAGTTTGACACAACTCATTGAGGAACGAGCAGTTGTAATTATCTTTGTGCTCTTCCTGTTTCACGTAAGTGCCAGATAGTTCTTGCAAAGCATGGGTTGGGGTGCTGTTTGCCCTTGTGGTTGTGGGTAATCTCAGTCTGTGGCCTCTGAATGGCCAGTGCATGTTGACCAACAAGAAGGTGCACTTATCAGGTCATGAAAAGAAGAGGGGCCATATTTTAATGACTGTATTTGACCACTATTTTAATTCTGGTGTCTGCATACTACTGATTACTGTCATGTGTCCAAGAAGTAGGAAGCACGTAGATGAAGGAGCACATCAGTGTCTCCATGGGTAGCACTTCAGCGGGTGTGTATCATGAACAGACATTTGTGAGCATTGTCGTTACAGTCTTCCTACAGGCATGAAGTGAGTGTGTCCCTGTCTCCCTAGACTGTGAGCCTCAAGAGTAAGGACCACTTTTCTTTATCTTTTGTGTCCCTCAGTGGTCTCTACTGAAATGTTGTCCAAATAGTGGAGATCTAGTAAATGCCCATTTAGGTTTTGACACAAAGGAAGTGGTTATTTAATTTTAAATGTCTTAACAAGTCCTTGTAATTGTGCCTATTGTATTGATTTGAGAAGAGAAAAAAGCACTTTGATATGTTAACATTGGTAAAAATAAATTGGTGATGTTTTTAAAAGCTAGACTGTTGTGTAAGTTTAGGAATGATTGATTTTGAATCACAAAGTTACCGAACCATCCACTTCCTGAGTTGGAGGCAGAGTCACAGGATCTGTCTGTATTTTCAATACAACACATGCTAACAAGTAAATGTTCCAAATTTGTGCTTAGGTAAGTGTACATATTGGGAAGAAATCAAATAAAACATTAAAACAGGTGATGATTCTGCTAGGTCTTTTCAGTCCTGGTGGTCAAAGTGAAGACACAGTGAACGCCTCCAACAAGGTGAGGGCCCTGCCCTACTTCAGAGCACCACGGTCCAGAGGAGAGGGAGGGGCGGTTTTGCCTCTTTCAAGTCCAAGTGACTATGAATCCTGAATCCTGGGTCAAGTACAGTCACAAGTGCATTTAGCACTCTGCCGATTCACTTGGAGATTATTTAAAAAGTGTAGCATTTCTTTGATCTTCCAGCAGTCCTGTTTGCTTTGTGGTGCTAAAGTTGAGAAAATTGTGAAACAGGGATGGCTTATGGATTGTCTCTGTTTTAGATGAGAGGTCTCCAGCCGCCCAGTACGTGGACCTGCTGCTGAACCCAGAGCGCTATACCGGCTACAAAGGGCCGTCCGCGTGGCGAGTGTGGAACAGCATCTATGAGGAGAACTGTTTCAAGTAACTGGGGCGGGGGGGGGGGGTGCGGGGAGGGGAAGGAGCACGTTTGTGTCTGTTGGGAAAAATTACAGAACAAACTCAATTTGCTTCATGTTTGAGTTTTGTGGGATGTTTTTTTTTTTCAGGCCTAGATCTGTTTATCGTCCTTTAAATCCCCTGGCACCCAGCCGAGGTGGGTTTTTTTAAAAATACATTTTTATGCTTTTAGAGATTGTTTACAAAATGTCTTTATTATAACTAAACTTAATTTGAGAAAGGTTTCAGCTGTTTTATATGTCGTTTAATTTGAATATTCAAAAGTATATTAAATGCTCTTAGTTAAGTCTCAAGATTACTGCGTGTTTTTATTGAGCACCCACAATGTGCCAGGCTCTGATGAGGAGCTTTATGTAAAATTAGTCTACTATGTGGCTAATCCATATATTAGCAGTTTCCCAGGAAGCTCATAGAAACCTGGAAGCTCAGGCCCTATCCCATGCCAACTGAGCCCAAATTTACACCTGGGCATCGGTATTCTTTTACTGTCCAACGGATTCCAGTATGCAGCCAAGTTTAAGAACCAAGGGCTGATGTGTGCTTCACAGACTTAGTGTGCGTGCCAGTCGCCAAGGAGCCTTGTTAAATGCAGGTTCTGATTCTCTAGGTCTTGGGCAAGGCCCCAGCTTCAGTACATTAGGTTGCCTGCCCCCTGCACCATCTGAGAAGGCAGCCATTTGCCGCTTCAGGCTGCTGAGCACATAAAATTAAACTTTACAGTTTACTTCATTTTAGTTCATTTAAACTTAAACACAGAAGCAATGTAAGACACATCTGCTATTAAACAGAACTTTGTTGTTTTGGTAGAGCTGCTTAAACTCCTGTGTTGCAGGGCATGTGTACCGCTTGCTTTTTGCAATGTGGTATTAGGAAACATTTTATTAGAAAACTTTACTAGAAAAAATTTAAAACTGCATGTGTGGCTGGTGTGTATTTCTGTGGGACAGCATAGCTGTAGACAGTTGGGGTTACTCAGTATAAAACTGGGGGTACCTCCTCAGTCTCTTCTCAAGAGGAGCCAGCCCTGGCAAGCAGCCCTGTAACTGACTTGCCCTTCCACTGTTTTCTGCAGACCAGGGTGGTAAGAACTTGAACTTCCTGGTCTAGGTTTATATGTTCAGGTACTTCTGAGAACCAAGGAGACTTAGGAAGGCTGAGCGAGCGGACTGCTCCTGGACGCGCCCTGCATCACAGCGTGACGGGCACTCGTCCCCAGTTCGTCCTCACGCTGCCTGCAGAGGGCACCCGGTCAGGGCAGGCGTGCATGGCTTCTCGCCTTTGCCTCTGTTACTTCGGAACTTTTCTATTTTCAGCTTAAATGTTTTTATTACATAAGATTTACAAAACTTACAACAATACAAAAGTTACATAAACTAAAAAGGGAATGCCCCCCCCCCCCGCCTCCACATTCTGTTCCACAGGGCAGCTTGCGACACTCTTGGACAGGTTTCCTGTGATCACTTCCTTTTTTTGAGGATTGGAACTTTTAAAATTTCTTCCACTGAGGTGTAGGCGATGTATTACTATGTTAGTTTCAGGGACACAGCACGGTGGTTTGCTGTTTCTGTTGCAATGTGATCACCACAGCGAGCACCACAGTTAGAAATCTGTTTTTCCTGAGATGAGGACTTTTAAAGTCTACTCTCCTAGCAACTCTGCAAGGTGTAGCACAGTCTTATTACCTATAGTCACCTTGCTGTACGTTATATGCCCGGGATGTACTTATTTTGTACTGAAGTTTGTGTCTTTTGATCTTCTTCACCCATTTCACCCCCACCTTTAGCAACCAGCCATCTGTTCTCTGTATCTAAGAGTTTGGTTTTTAGATTCCGCGCATATCTGAAACCATGGTATATTTGTCTTTCTCTGTCTGACTTATTTCACTTAGTATAATGCCCTCAGGGTTTGTCCATGTTGTCACAAATAGCAAGATTTCATTCTTTATTGATGGCTGAGTAATATCACTTACTTTTAAAGCAGCAAATGTAATTGTTTGTTTAATAAAACCATTAAATCCTAAGAAACCCTTCACTTAGTAATTATTTGTTATGATAAATCAGAGCTATGAGACTGCCGGAGAATTGAGGGGGGAGGGCAAGTGCTATATAAAGAAGGAGGGGGCAGAAGAGAGGAGGAGGAGAAGGAAGTATGAAGGAGGGAGAAGAGGCCAGGTGAGGGAGAAGGTGGGCCCCCTGGAGTACGGAAGTGGCTCTTGCCCACCTGCTGTGAGTGCAGAGCACTGTCTCCATGGGAACTGCTGACTGTCGACCACAGCTCTCACATTGTGAACTGTTCCTGAGCCACAACCTCTGGGCTTCTGCAGCTGGCTTTCCAACAGCTTGTGAACAACTGAACCTTTTTTTTTTTTTTTTTACAAAAATGATAGGCAGTGGGGTTTCACTGGTTACAGTTTGGGAAGAACTTCTGTCAAGGCGTGTGGGCCTGGGAGCAGGAATTGAAAGGAGGAAGTGTCCCAGCAGGGAAAGGATGGTGTCCGAGAAAGCGCGGGATGATGTCCTGCACGGGGTGATGACGTGGGTGACCTCCTGTTAGTCACTGGTTGACACCAGTGGCCTTTGTGATTATTTGTAGTTGCTTTCTGATATGATTTACTGTGTGAAAAGTGAAAGTTGTGCTTTGGGGGCTGTACCCTCACTAAGAAGTCTCACTTGCGGGTGACTGCACTTGGACCGGGGTTCACGGTGTAAGTAGCAGTTGAGCACACAAGAAAGTTTTAACCCCACGTTAAAATGAACAGGATTAGAAGCTGAACTGTGTAAGACATTCTCTAAAATCTCGTCTACTGTTTTCTCTTTCAGGAGAAGATGACGGTGAGTTGAACGCTTGTGTTTTTGTTTCAAGTAGAGGGAGTGTTTTTAAAGATCAAAGTTTGGTTTTTCCCCTGATTCAAAAGAAAGCACTTATCTTATTTTTTTAGAAAATACCTACCAATAAATAATGACAAAAATTGAGTAGTTTTAGTAGTAGAAAGTTACCCTATGTTAAAAAAATATATAGATCATTTTCCTTTAATGTTTAGAATGGGAACCATGACCACATGACAACCTCTCCGTTTTCTGGTTGTTATAATCTACTTAGATGTGCTCTGAAGGAACAGAAATTAGGATAGTCTGACCAGATAATATGTCTTGTGACTTTTTTATTTTCTTATTGACTTTGAAATTTACAGCCTCAGATATTATCATATTTACTCTGATGAATAATACTAATTTATCAGCTGTGGGTTACTCAAGGTTACTAAATGACTATTGGTCATAAGATGCCTCCAAATTGCCTAAATACTTACTTCAAATGAATAGTTATTTTAAATCTACATTCAAGGGCATATTGTTCATAGTGATGTTGTGCAGGATAGAAAGATGTGTAAAAAGTGATGCCTTCCCTCTAGGAGCTGACATTATATAGCAAGAAGGATAAGCTCTATAAATGATGATAAAGAAGTACTAAGGTTGCAGGTTCAATCCCCAGTCAGGGCACATACAAGAATCAACAATAGATGCATAAATAAGTGGAACAACAAATCAGTGCTCCTCTCTCTCTCTAATTTTTTAAAAAAAGAAGTACTACACATACATAGCACAAATAGTCCATTAATATAGCTCTGTAGAGGTGCCAAAATTGTATTTCACTGGAGTGATCTGGGAAAGCCGAGGTGCTAGAAGTGGATAGGATGTGCTATTTGGAGAAATGGCATGGACCTAGGAACCAAGAAGGGAAAAATGGAGCATGTGTGGGCAGACACCCTGTGAGCAGTAGGAAAGACTTTATATAGGGGTAAATTAGAAAGGTGAGTAGAGGCCAGATTATTGAGAATCTCGGGAGCTAATAGGAACGTTAGCTGTTAGGGTTGTTTGAATAAAAAAGAGATATGATGATGAATGATCCTTAGTAAGAGGCTATTGAATGAATGAATCTGTAGGAAGATGTTGGAGTTTTGCAGTGGACCGACTCCCAGGAGGCACAGTCACTCCCCCTCATCTAATGTACCCCTAGATTCCCACTCAGCTCCTCTGTGTGCTGGGTTTCTTACCACACTTTGCTTTTCTCAGTTAAAATCAAACAAAATAAGGGTCAGTAACCCAGGAAGTGCATTAACTCTTTTCGTCTTGCCAACTGTCGCCTCATCTCTCAAAGTGATACGTTGGTCTAGAAACTGTTCTCTTATCGTGAGTACTCAGATCAGCTGGGGCCCTGCATGTTTAAGTTGTGGGCTTTGCTTAGTAATTATCTTAAAGATGAAGGGATTTAAAAATTGTCCCTTGAAAGTCAGTAGTCTTAGATAATTGAGGAAATATACCTAGCTTTACTGGATCAGGAAAAAATGGAATAATAATAAGATTTTTGTATTAATTATAATTCACTGTTTTTTTTTTCTGAAATTCTAAGAGTGCCATAGTTATCATCAAAAGCAAATTTAAGATTATTAAAGTCTCCCCCCAGACTTATGGATGTTTAAGCCTTCTAGTGAATAACATTTATGTAACATTTTGACTAAAGTGTTTTCTCAGAAATTTTACTAGTCAAAATATCATTTATAAGAGCATTCTTCTAATGCTTCAGTTACTTTTGGGATTTATTTTCACATGAAACAATGGAAATTTCTAAAGATATTCCTTAATCTGTCATAAAAATATTTATAGATAATTTATTCTAATATATAAATGACTTTAAATATTTTAACCTGATTCTGTGTGTATGTGTGTTCTTTTTTTAAGGAGAATCATTCTACACATGGCTAGAAGGTAAACTGTGTCTATGTTATAAATTAAATTTTCGCAAGAAATGTCTTGAGTTGTTGAACGTATTTTTGTAAATTTTAGGAGTCATTGCCTAGACAACTAATTTTGACAGTGTTTGAAAGGAAGTGACATGTTTTAGGTTATTATATTTCGGGACGCAGTTATTTGAAAATGTTGAAGCCAAAAGTCAGCATTATGGAAACACAGAGCAGACACTGTCACTGGGTCCCCAGGACACCCCCCAACCCCTTCCTCCCCAGGATGCCCCCCCAACCCCCTCTTCCCAGCCACGTCTAACAGCCACCACGCAGACCCAGCATTTCCAGTGGGACTTTTTACATACGAAGGGCAAAGTTGAATTCATAAGGTTTTAAACATGTTTTTTTTATACATGTTAATACAGTCTAAACTTGTCTATTTAATGGATTAGCCATATAGATCCCACTGTACCATATACTTTTGTATTATTATATTTTCTAATATTGAAGATATTAGGAATGTAAGATGTTATTAATAGAGAGCTGAAACACTGTAGGATTTTAACAATTGGATATATGATGCTTTTTAAAAAATTATCAAATTACCATTAATTTACAAAGCCAAAAGTTAAAATATAATAATGAAAGATAAGTAAGTTGAATGAAATAGGAAAACTGATATTTTATAGCCATAACCTGACAGGAACTGTAGAGTTAAACTAAGTAGTTAATTCTGTTGTACCTTTGCTTTCACCGAACTATGTACACATATTGGCCATTGTTAAGGTAACTGTTATAAATGCGTAGGTACAGCTAGGAGTCGTATTGATAAATGCTTATGTAGGAGAAGATGCTTAGCTCTGTTCAATTAGTTTTATTCTAAAGATATAAGTTGTGAAAAAGTAACATTTAGGCTATAAGAGGTGGTCAGAGATTCTGAATGTTGATGATGAGGGATGAGAATGATGTTTATGGGCAGTACTGGGTTTTGGGGTGTACTGTACCAACTGCTCTTGTCGAATCTGACTGACGGGAGTCCCTGTGGAAAGGACTCCTGTTTCCAGGCAACTGACTCACATTTTCTGAGGTTCAGTTTCTTCGTCTGGGGAATGAAAGCGGCCATAGCCATCCAACTGTGAGTGTGGGTTGAGCCTGTAGATCTTCCTTTAGCTGCCAGGTACTGTGTGTCCATGTGCCAAACTACACAGAAAACCTCATCCTTTTGTGAAAAGAAAAATCAGTGTCCTCTAATCAGTCCAGTTGCTGAAAATGAATTTGAATGAAATCAAATGCAGAAAAAAAAAGAACCACTTTCAAAACAGGGTAGTGAATTTGCTCTGCATTGTGAGAATTTGTCTTTTTACTTAAACATGGGAGTGAAGTGGCTGCTTGGGCCCAGCAGCCTGCAAGTGGGAGAAGCTGTCCAGCCAGAGCTGCCTAAGTGTGTTGTGTGACTGGCTGGAGGACCTTTTACTGTTACCATTTTGCTTGGAGTTGCCTGATTTTCATGTATATGGAAGTACATTTCCACTCCTCCCTTCTCACTTGTCCCCCATCCCCACTCAGGGCCTTTGTGGGCTTTGCCAGTTAGAGTTGCCTTCTAGGCTACCTGGTCTCATTTTGGGGCCTCTGCATCTTTACAAGCTTTGCTTTTCTCTGCTCTCCCTTCCCTAGACTTTAGACATTTTCCTGGATACAAGTCAGTGCTGCACACAGAGGTGTGGGGAGGAAAAGAAGGTGAACAATGTCAAATCGATCGTTTTGCTCTCTGATAACAGAGATTAGAGGTTGTACTGGAGGAGAAGTTAACACCTAATACTGTACCAAATTAAGTCAGATAGTTACCCTAAACATTCCAAACTGGCCATATACTTTTAGGAGGAAGCTACAAAACAATTTAATTTTTACATTTTGGTCTCCATCCATAACAATGGGAATATTTTAGCAAAATTTCTGAATTAGGGAATGAGATCTCAAGCTGTTGTTAAGCCAAACAAGACTTGATAATTACATTTGCTTTAGTTTAACCTAAACCATGAAAAACCTGTGCTGTTGCCTTTTGAGTAACCTGGGACCTGCCAAGTGCATCCAGAGTGTTGAACCCCCAGGAACCCACACTTTCTGTCTTATTCTGTGTCCAGTTATCATTCTGTCCACTCCATTTGGAAGTCAGAAGCTTATATTCTCACCTAGTGAGAGAATCTTGATCCGGTTTTTTCATAATATTCTTTGATTTACTCATAATGTCCTTGAATCTGAACTTTAAAAATAAGCCTGTGTACGTAATCTTCAGTATTTCTGTTATCTAAATGGATGTGATATCTTTATCAATATTTTTCTGAATAGGTTTGTGTCTGGAGAAAAGAGTCTTCTATAAGCTTATATCAGGACTTCATGCTAGTATCAACTTACATCTCTGCGCAAATTATCTTTTGGAAGGTAATCAGATTTTTACATGGAGATTTTGCCCTCTATTAGTGTGAAAATTGTTGGGGGTGAATATATATTTTCTATAGAGAAAAAAGTCCTATCTATTAAAAGTATATCATGTATTTCTCTCTCTTTAGAAACCTGGGGTAAACCTAGCTGGGGACCTAATATCAAAGAATTTAAACGCCGTTTTGACCCCGTGGAAACCAAGGGAGAAGGACCAAGAAGGTTAAAGAATCTGTACTTCTTATACTTAATTGAGCTGCGAGCTTTGTCAAAGGTGGCCCCGTATTTTGAGCGCTCGATCGTAGATCTTTACACAGGAAACGTGGAGGACGATGCCGACACAAAATCCCTCCTCCTGAGCATCTTCCAGGACACAAAGTAAGGATCCAGGCTGTGCGCGGGTTTGAATGAGGCAGCGCTTGAAACGCAACAGCAGCTGGCTTCTCACAGTTACTAGAAGAGAGAGGGTTAGAATGGAGAAGGGAGCGGTCGACAGAACCGCAGTCTTCAAGGTTTTTTTTCTAAAAATGTCTGCTGAAAATCATCTGTAACGTAGCATTGCAGTTCCACACTTGCGAATGGGCTATACTTTAAAATGTAGCTTTAAGTTGAACGCCACTTTAATGCTCTTTCTGCCAATTTCATACTCTTCTGGTCGCTCTTCAAGTTCAGATGGCAGCGTATGTTACCGTGTCTGTAGATCTCTGAGGGAACACCATTAGCCTTGCCTTCTACAATATGACCCTTTAAAAACTGCCGGGTCTAAAGCTTGAGCTTACTGCCGTTAAAATGAGCATGGAGGAATGTTGGATTAAAAGTGCTTAATGTAAACTATGGATTATGTTTTAAAAGGTGCTTTAAAATATTAACAGGGATGTACATTTTTCACATAAATTGTTTTTAGTTATTTTTTAGATTATTTTTCACATACTTTCTTAAAACATTACAAGCTTATACATTACAAAGCTGTCTTTATCTTGCTTTAGTCTATTATTGAATGGTTTATATGTGAACTGTTTGTCATTTTGCTGTTATAAACCTTACATATGAATAAATTATTAATTTAAATATATGGCTAAAAAATTCTACCAGAGCACTAATACACAGCAGTTGAATTTTGTCCGCAACTTAACAATGTTCTCCTCCCATCAGGTCCTTTCCCATGCACTTTGACGAGAAGTCCATGTTTGCAGGTGACAAAAAGGGGGCCAAGTCATTGAAGGTAAAACTGACTGGGGGACAGGGTGTGGGGAAGTTCACTGGCTATGTTTTAACCCCATTCGCCTGCACTGTCTTTCCCCGGCCCACCTTGTTGGAGCTGGTCTGATTGGGTACCCTGTGAATCATACAACGTCCCCTTCTCCACACTTGCTTCTCAGTTCCTCTCTTGTTTGACCAACTGCTTGGCGGGCACCGCTGCAACCAATGAGTGAGGCGCCTTTGTAAATGCCTCCGAGGGCAGTGGTCCAAGAGTTTTCTTACTTCAAAATCATATTGTCTTTAATCCCCATTGAACGCAATAAATAGCATATTTTTCTAAAGTTTCTTTTATGGAATGTTAATAATTTATGAAATTCTTAGGTTTTTGTCCTTGTGGACTAACATAAAAGGCAAAGATTTCCTATAACCTGAGATGTAAGAAGGAGAATATATTTTAGGAACATTATAAAGCTTCATGTGAGGAGGTCTTTGTTTTCCTGGGCTTACAGTCAGTACATTAAGGAATACATTGTACCCTTAGAATGTTATGAAAGTATTTGAAACAGGGTGGCAAGTAGTCCTCTAGTACAGGTTCACAGCCTTTTTATGCAATTCCAAAATCCAGAAGGCTCCAAAAACTGAATCATGTTTCTTGTTTTTGGTGTAAATTAGGTAACAAAACATAACTTGAATTGATGTAAGAATATTTATAGTCTTTTAAAAAAACTCTGCTTTGTAAATATTCTTTGATGTTGTGTAAATATTCTTACAGAAGCTTTAATATATTTGATTATGGGGTGTTGCCACATACTCTGGAGAAGTGTTTCTTAATAAATAGTGAATGTGCTGCTTTTGAAATCTGAAAAATTCTGAAACACATTCATCCCCAAGATATTTTAGATGTAGATATACTACATGAACTAAAAAGTTAGCACTGAGTGGTCTCCATTGGAAAGAGTTTCTTGGTATTTTGAAATGAAATAATTTAGCCACATGACATTTTAGTTTGGGAAGGCTGCTTTGTTTCATGGTTGTTTTAGAGGTATATTGCTATTTTGGCATTTAATATGATAATTCATTTTTTAATCTAAAGTGGTTAATTCATTTTTGTAATGCTTCCTATTTTCTACATATTTATACAAATATTATACTTTTGACCTTCAGAACGCCCTTGTGTAAAAGATATGACCACCATAATTAGGTATCATTTTATAGATGAGGAAGGTGAGGCTGATAAAGCACTAAGGTACGGCTAGCTGTCAGCTACAAAATGCTGGAAATTTTGTTTGCTATTTTCTGAAGACGTGCATAGTAGAACTTAAGTTTATTTTTCCATCTGCTTCAAAAAACATGAAATGCATGAGGCTGCAGAGCAAAGGAGTTTTTGTGTTGTACTTATATCGTCTTGGTTTGGCCAGGGTACTGGTTCCTCCGGGCTTGTGGTAGCCAGTTTTCAGGTGACGCATGTCTAGCTGCATGCAACAAAATGTTCACCTCGGTTCAGTAAAATGATTTTTATTTCCAAATTTGCCATGTGAAAAAGATAAAGAAACTTTCTCTTAACTAGTGTTGTCCTCAAGTAACATGAGCCTGCCCTTAGTCACAAGAACACGTACAGGTGCCCACAGGCAGGAGCCTCCCCGTGTGACACAACCCCAGGGCCCTTTCCTGAGGGGCCACCCTAGTGGATCTGGGGCTGTGAGACTCTGCCCCCCCACCCACCCGCATTCAGCCTGTGATCACCCGTGCTGGTGTTACAAGCAGTGTGGTACTAGGGAGAGAGGCAGGGATCAGCATTGTTCTAGGGTGAGTTTTCCAATTTAGACTCACACAAGGCAATCCGTCAAAAGTAAGTGAAGCATAGTGTAGCCATTTACCGCTGGTCGTACGCACATAGTAAGTAAGTGGAGGCAGCTGTGAAGTCCTGAAAGTAAAGACTGGGTATTACTTACTTTCGTGTTGATGCTTTGCATAGAGTTGCCCCTCGGCGAAGTTTGTTGAATTAATACGTGGACTGAATTTTCTAAATTTTCATTCATGTTTTATGCTGTACAGTTTCAAATAGTTTTCTTCATCACTGTTGAAAAACAACTCATTCGCCAAAACTTCAAAACTTTTCCTTCCTATAATTCAGACACAGGCAGTGTCATTTTAAATGTGTAATTAGAACACAAATATTTTCTGCACATTAGGAGGAATTCCGGTTACACTTCAAGAACATCTCCCGTATAATGGACTGCGTTGGATGCGACAAATGCAGGCTGTGGGGGAAGTTACAGGTGTGTGTCGTCTTCTGTTTGGAACTCTTACTCACCTCACATCTTCCCACTGAGGAGCAGAAACTTTTTGTTAAAGGCTCTCACTGTTCACTGAATTAGAGATCTGAAGTGTGGTTTTTCTGTATTATTGATGAAAAAAGTTAATATGAAACTCCGTGGCTTATATGTGTATGTGTAAGGGCATTTTTCCTGTTACTCTATGTTAATGATTTTGGGTCAGAGCATCTGTTTCTATTGATATAATCTCAAATTCATTTCTGAAGTTGGTGGTTATAAATAGAGTATGTCAGTATTTTATATGCCGTGCACGGTGTATATAAATTTATCACGTGCACGGTCCGTGAGGAAGTAGAAACTGCATTTTGCATAGTTTAGTAACATGGTGAAGTTCAGTTCCTCTGCGTTTCCGGACTCTCATCTTAGTAACTGAGTATTCCTGTCAGCCTTCACAGTGGTCATGGTGTGATTTTGACTGTAAGTTTATCGCTATTTGCTTTAGACTCAGGGTTTAGGAACTGCCCTGAAGATACTATTCTCTGAAAAAGAAATCCAGAAGCTTCCAGAGAACAGCCCGTCGAAAGGCTTCCAACTCACTCGTCAGGAGATAGTTGCTCTTTTAAATGCTTTTGGAAGGTAAGGTGGGACTGGTTTCTCTGCTGCTTCCAGCCAAATGCAAGGTCCTCTCTGCTGAGGTAGTGTGTTTTGCGGACAAAGAGAAAATTTTTATCAAATATTATTATGGCTGTACTCAAAAGCCAATTTCTCTATAGCTCACCACACTTGTTCACCACTGTTTCCCAGTTTGCCTTTCAGTTGTTTGGGGAAGAAATTCTCCCCTGATATTATGCTCCTTAACTGACCATCTCACATGTCCTTTGTTCAAGAACGATGGCTGTTGGAGAGCTTGGGGGAAGGGTGCCGAAGGAAAGAGAGATGACACCTTTCAGCTGCTTCATTTCTTCAACTGAGGAGGCATTTTTCATTTTTTTAAAAAAAATTTTGTTTATTTATCTCTAGAGGGGAAGGGAAGGAGAGAGGGAGAGAAATATCAATGTGTGGTTGCCTCTCGTATGTCCCCTGTTGGGAACTGGCCTGCAACCCAGGCATGTGCCCTGACTGGGAATCGAACCACGCCTCTTTGGTTTGCAGGCCTGTGCTCAGTCCACAGAGCTACACCATCCAGGGCTAAGGAGGCATTTTTCTTTCACTCATTCTTACCCCACTTTTTCTGTACACAGATATATAGTTTACTTTCTGTTTATACCACAGATGGTTTCAAAAATAATTTGAATTTGCCGGTAGAGATACATGCAGTACCAACTGAGTAATGCAGAACAGAAGGAACAGAATTAGAGAAAAATAATACTAAGCTACCATGGGAAAAAATACAAAAAATTCAACTTCAGAAAGAATTTTTTAATAAGTAGAGAACCAAGTGATGCAGAGATTATTTCTTATGTTTCCTTAAAATGCATTTTTAAGCTAAAAAAAGGCAGTTAAATTAAAAATAAATTAGTTGCTCATTCCTTGTCTTAATAGCAAAGATTTCATTTGTTGGCTCCCTATATTTGAAGACGACTGTGTAAGCGGAGGTTTCAAATAAAATAGACATAGAATGTCCATCTGTAATTGGCATTTCATGAAAAATTCAGTCCACCCACTTATGAGGCCTACAGTAAGATAAAACAGGAGAAAATTAATTTAAAATTTAATTTAATTGAAAAAGACTTTTTAACAACTTGAACACTTTCAACCAAATACAATTAAATTGAGAAAGATGCAGATGTTAACTTTCTCAGAATTTCTCATCTTCCTGCTCTAGTTCTACTGGACAGCCGGTCTTGCCTCTGTTGTTCTCTAGAGGGCGCTGGACTCAGAGCCAGGGCTGTGGGCGCCCTGGACCCTGCTGCACCCTGTGCTCCATCCAGAGTGTGAGCACCCACAAATCACCTGCCTCTGTCTGCTGTCTGCTCATTCTGCAAAGTGAGGCAGACGCAAACCTCCCTCACAGAGTTCCCCCTGAAGGTACAAGGTGGTTATATATGACAGCACCTCTTAAACTCCAAGGTGCTGCCTGAATCCCGTGGCAGTGTGGGTGTTGGTGGGGGTGATTCACAAACACCACTGGGTGGTTAGAGCGCTTCTTATTTTTCTGACTAGACGAGATAGGAGAAACCTGTCTTCTCTTAGGGTTGATGACACTGAGGGTGGGCTGGTCACACAGAGGTACAGCCTAATTTAATCTTTTCCTCCCCAGGGAAAAACAAAGAGTGCCTGCCATTCTTCTTTTACATTCAGTTGAGCTGTATTGTTTCCTCCATATAGAGTCTATACATTTCTTACTTCTCCCTTAATGAATGTTACAGTTCTTAATAATTAATGGGATCCATTAACTTCCTTCTATGTTCCACTTAATTATCATACCATTTAAATAATGAATTTTGGCCATGCTGACGCACAAAATTAATGTTAACTTTGGGGAGTATATGCACTAGTCTTTCTTAAGTATGCTGGTGGTTTTCTCTGTCTGATAACCTGTTTAATACAGTTAATATCTGTTTAATTAATACCTCAGGGCGCCCAGCACAACGTGGCTTTATCATGTGATGCTAGTGGGCAGAGACATACAATGAGCATTGCCTTTGGTTCTGGCCACTGAGTCCTGGAGAATGTGGTTTCTTTTTTTAAAGATTTTATTTATTTATCTTTAGAGAGGAAGGGAAGGAGAGAAGGAGAGAAACACCAATGTATGGTTGCCTCTCGTGAGTCCCCCTGCTGGGAACTGGCCTGCAACCCAGGCATGTGCCCTGGCTGGGAATCGAACCGCGATTGTGTGGCTCTCAGGCCCGCGCTCAATCCACTGAGCTACACCAGCCAGGGCCAGAATGTGGTTTCTTTATCTCGACTACAAGGGTCTTTCCTATACTAGCAGCCCTTTTTGATAGTTTCATTGTTTATATCAAATGGTTTATTTTCCCGGGAATAGACATATGGCATAAATATACCGACTGGATATTAGTGTATTTTAGTGCCTCTCTAAAAGGGTAAAGTAATAGGTAGACGCATGCCTTCCTGTGTCTATTAGAATAATACTGGAGAAGGTGGAAACATCTTTTGGGTGATAAACTGGGAGGTCTGGACGGCACCTCCCCAGACACTGCACTGCAGTGCGGGGCAGCTTGTGGTCCCAGGAGAGGGGACACCCGTAGTTAAGGTAACCGTCGGGTTCCCTGATCCTCTCTCTGCCTAAACCAGACGTGGAGTGTAGTCTCCACATTCTGAGCCCATCTGCTATTTACTAAGCTCTCTTCTTTAGTGAGTTAGGCCTTGGGCTCTTTGCTGCATCTTCATGTATATTTTGGTAGGTTTTTTTTTTAAACAGCTGATGTGTTGAGGTACAGCATATGATTTTAGACATTTATTTTGTTTAATAACCATATTGTGTTTTCCTAATAATTAAAATCTGTTTCAGTCCTTTAATATTCTGATGGTTACAGTAAGAATTCATTTTCTATGAATCCCACAACCTGTCAGAATATAGAGACAATGAATGGTTTTGAGACCTCAGAGAGCCTGAGTTTGTTGAGCAGCCATATGGTACTGGATCTGATGAACTGGTTGGAATGCACCCACCAGCTGGCCGCGGCTGGGAAGTAACTTGATCTGTTTGAGCCTCTGCCCTCCTGAAATATAAAATCAGAGTTAATTTTATCCACCTTGTAGGGTTTTTTTTAACAGTTAATGAGGTTATGTGTTGACGTGCTAGCTAGAACATTGCCTGGCATAACCTAAGCTCTCGGTATAGGAAAAGTTATCATTTATTAAGTATTTAGAGTAAAGAAAGGAGCTGACTACTGCATACTATATCATCTTCAGTTATAGAAAGAAGACATTAGATATTTGTTGTATCCACCCTGACTTGTACATAAGGATAATTGAGCTTATAGAATTATTTTGTGGTTCCCATTCCAGAGTTTTCCTGCTGGACCTGGGACCTGAAGCATTTTATTCATTCATCCTTATTTGTTTATCGAACACCATAAATGTGGGATTCAGCAGTGGGCAATACAAACAGAATCTTTACCTTGAAAGATTTGGGAACTAACAGTATAAAACAAATTAGTGTGTTTGGGGAGCAGCAAGAAAGGAGCAGACATCTGGTGAGAAATGCGCAAAATGAATTTATGGACTAAGTGTACATGTTTTAAGATTCTTTCTGATAATAAATTACTCTTGTCACTGTTCCTCTCATTAATGTATTAAAAATAAGAAATAACTGGCTTCCTTTGCCCCTTCTTAACCAAGACTGAAGAACCATAGCCCTGTGTTTTATTAATGCTTAATAAGTAATTATAGCCTACTTAATTTAAAATGAAAGCTTCAGTGTTCAGTGTTGAATGCATTCTTTTATTCTGGATTTTGCTTTTGAATTATAGCTCATGTACAATATCGATCATTCGAAATATCATATTAGCTATGCATATCATATTAGCTGTACTAATATGTTTTTTTCCTCCAATAGGCTTTCTACAAGTATAAGAGAGTTACAGAATTTTAAAGTCTTATTACAACACAGTAGGTAATAAAGGCTTATTATATGTCTAATTAGAGACATAAAGAGACTACGTCAGAACTTTTACTCCTGGACATTCAGCAAAAGGAGACTAATCTTCAGAGGCTTCAAGAATTCTGAACTCGTAAAGAGAAAATTCAAATGTTCACTTGAATATTTATGATTCTTAATAGACTGTCCATTAAAGGTATTTATAAAAGAAGTATATACTTTTAAAACATGTAAGTTATGCTAATTCTGTGTTTAATTTCATGTTTCCATCTGTTGAATATTCTGCTGTTTGTTTAGAATTGGTTTTGCTCTTGTTTTATTATGCTTTATTTCCAGTTGTCAAACTGAAATGACTGTGTCTGCATCCTAGTAACACTGTCAACTGTCTGTTAGGGAAAAGGGGATCCAGGGAACAAGCGTCGTTTAGGGCCGGTCTCCGGGTGACACGGCTCTGACGTGTGGGCAGCCTTGCCTGGCTCCGTGTCACCTTGGAGGATGTGCAGGTTATTTGGGTGATGACTGGCCCTTCCAGTGTGTGGTTTCAGAAGTTACTGAAGAAGCCTCAGGACTTCAGCTTCAATTTCATTGGCTATTATCTCAGTTTTTAGTGGCTGTTGTAGTTTTGGTTTGGTCTAAAGGACCTGCTGCAGCAAAGGTAAGTAAGTGCTGTCCCCTGTGCCACCAAGACCAATTTCCTGTGTGGACAGGGCAGGGAGAGCTCTTTACTCGGAACCTGGACATGAGTTTCTTTTGATTTTGTGTTTCTTTGTTTCTACTCCAATTTCAGACATTCTCATTTACTCTAAAAACAAAACAAGAAAATGCATAAATATTTAAGTTTCCATCTTGATAAAATTTGAATGGGATTTTATGGGTTTATACTGCCAATTTAAAACATAGTATGCACAACATTTACTACTTTAAATTAAAGTAAGCATTTGTGAAGGATTTTATTTTAGAACACAATCTATGCAATCCCCACAATCTGATTTTCATTGGTGGGGGTGTAAGCAGGTAGAGCAGTTTGAGACTCTTAAGCACCCCTCCCCCTACTATGTCTCTGTAGCCCTAGTACATAAATGGTACTTCAAGTGATTTGTACCAACAGATGACGCATTTCTCCTGAACAGTCATTTTCTAAACCTGGATTTAAATATCCTCAATATTTAAAGTACTGATTCTTTAAAAATATGTCAGCAGATGCAACGTTAAAGATGCTAGTAGATGCAGGGTGGTTAATTTGGAAGGTTGCATCTATGTGGAAGTGATGTGGGTGCAAAATAGAGTTTTTCCCTAGACTCTTCAGTCTTATGAAGTAAATAAGTGCTCTTAAACCCATTCTCTTCTCCTGCAAAAGTCTGAAGTGTGTTCGTTGTGTAGCGGTGTGTTTTTTAACTGTTTAGTTGGCTCGCCCCTCTTTTAAAAATATGTAGTCACCCTTGGAGGGAGAGATGTGGTTGGACAGAGGAAGGTCTCACTAGCTAATTATTTTCTTACCCAATTTCTAATCTTTATAGAGCTGGGGTTTTATTGTTGATGGTGATGGTGGTTTTTTTTTTAAGTCAAATAAAATGGGCTGGCTTGATTAGAGCCTTCTCCACTTTTTCTTTCCATTTTTAAGATGCAAGTATATGCTGGGAGAGGGGAACCTTCAGGTAGATGTGAAGTGAATAAGTAAAATTGCTGGTAAATTAATAAGAATTCTTCTTAGTGTTCCTTCACAGTTTAAAAAAATGTGAGTTTTGTACTTTGTCTGTTTTTACTGTAAGTTTAAAAATCTTTTTGGTAGTGTTTCTTCACTGTTCCCTTGGTTAAAGGTAAAGCCTATTATTTATTTAAACTCTTACTAGAAAAAACCCTTGGCCATTCCCATTTATTGCTTTTTTCCCCCTTTTACTTTGATTTGCTTCAAGCCCCTTTAGGAAAAAATTGTGTATTAGAGTGAGTTCTAGGAAATCCAAAAGTCTAGTTAAGTTCTTTTCAAAATTTACACAAATTTTTTCACTACCAAAAAAAATAAACAAATGAAGTATGTTAAGCTGAAATTTATATTAACTTTATTTTACTATTTTACCATAAATTAGACAATGGGGTGCAGCCTACATTTTTGTGTCTCTGTATTTCTTAAGTAATTGTGTAAGCTCTAAGAAACTCTGTTTTGTGAGCCTGTTGATGTTTTATTGTTCATGTGACAGCACCTGTTTTTCCAGTCTGAGCACCTTTTGTTGTGAAGTGGTCGTAAGAGTATTGATTGCTTTGTAAAAACGCTTGGCTGGTAATGCCTCTTGGCATCTAATCTTTATCTCACCACCTAGTTTGAACATCCAGCACTTGACAATATAATGACAGAAATGATTGTACCAGTGGATGAAGTAATGAAAATGAAGAAAAGGAAAAGAACCCTTCCTTCCATGGCATGAGTTTTTTGATTTTTTTAAGTGGCATTTATGTAAGTTAGAAATACTATATATTAAAATTGGTAAAGTTTGAACATTTCTCCTGTGTTGATTCTTAGACTATGAGGAGGATCAGATAGCTTTCAGTTTTGAAATCTGGTTAAGTCAAACATTTTGACATTGTGAATTACTCAGTACTTGCAGTCTCTGTGTACCCAAAACCCTGCGCCATGTTGTCCATCTTTACCTAGAGGCCATTCATTGGGTCTCAGAAAGGACAGCTGGTTTGGTCTTCGTGAGCACTGCCTCAGCTAGGAACTTGGGCTACACCATAAACCTCTCCGCAGTTTGCAAGCTCAGGTGCCTGCAGAAACCATAGATGCTCACCAGAGCAGACTGGGCATGTGGGATTGTGGAAGTTACTCGGTAAAACAAAACCCAGACACACATGCAAGTTATGGGTGCTTTATTTTAAGTAATAGCTACAGGTGCACCTTTGATTTTGAACAGAATTGTAAGTAATGTCCTCTCGTACCCACCATATAGTAGAAAATGTGAATTAAAGTAAATGTTTCTGTCGTCTTTTTTTGGTTTTTTTTCCTCCTTTTTCAATGTTTCCTTTTTTGAGATGAGGATTTTATTATAATTTGTGGAGAAAGGAGGAAATCTTGAGTAGTCTGAGGCTGTCCCTTCTCATCATGATGGCAGCCCGCAGGTGAGGGGCTCTACATGGAGGATTCCACCCTCACAGCTGCGCAGTGGACAGATATGATCACTTCTGCTCACAGACACGAATGCTGAGGGTAAGAGAGGCTAAGTCCTGCATCTACACTCACAAATCCCTGGGTGGTTGTGGGACCGGAATCTGGAACCAGGAAGTCTGACTCTAAGGCCTCCTCAGAATGCGCTACATCTGTGTCATTTTATAAGTTGGTCTATTACCATTCCACTAACTATTGGGGACTTTCAGCATTTTGCACGCCCCTGGTCAGTGCAAAATGAGCGTCTTTTGAATTGTATTGAGTTATCAGGCTTTTTAAGTATATTTAAGTTTTTGAACAGGTAATACATTCGCATGATTCAAAAACCAAAAAATAGAAAAGCTCTGTGGTAGAATGTTTTCTTTGTATCCAATACTGCGCACCTTACCCCTGCTTCTCCAAAAATAACCTCTGGTCTTGGTTCCTTATGACTTCATTCATACTGTTTTAGACATATATAAACAAATAGGAACGTGAAGTCTTATTTTTTCCCTAGTTTTTACACAGAGTGGTATCATGTATATACTGTTTGCTTTTTTCCCCCACTTAAGTTTTCTTGGCAGAATTCCATGTCACTAGATAGCTTACTCGCATTTTCTTTTTTTCTATAACTGCTTGGTATTCCATTATATGAACATGTAATCATTTAACCAGTCCCCTATTAATGGGAATTTGGGTATTTCCCAAATCTCTTACATATCATTTCACATGCATATAATTATGCACTTGTAGGATTTGGGGATAAAAGACCATCTGCATTTGTAGGTTTGAAAGACTTTAGAACATTGCCCTCCATGGGTGGAAGCAGCCCATCCCCACACCCACCTGTAATTCAGACAATGCCTGCTCACCCACCAACTTACAACACAGGTGTTGTTCAAAACTCTGATATTTGCCATTGTGATATATGCAAATTACACACCCGTGTACTTTAGTTTGTATTTTTATTACAAGGTTGGCTCCCATTAATCTTTGAGCCCTTGGTATTTCCTTTGCGTTCTTTTCTTTCACTCATTTTCATACGGTGTGGTTGATCGATTCATGAACTCGCAGGAGTGCTTTCTCGGGTTAGGGATGTTAGTCCTGTCACTGTAATGAGCTAAAAATGTTTCCAATGTATCATCTTTGGACTTTGCTTTAGTGATTTCTGGACTGTAAGTCATACTTAGAATGCCCTTTCACTCCACAGCAATAATGTACCTATATTTTCTTCTGGAACTTTTACCACTTAGTTTGTTTGATCTAAATTTTTATTCCTTTGGAGTGTATCCCAGATGGTTACCCAGCTACTTCAGTATCACTTATTGGACTGTTTTCCTTTCCTTACCTGTGTGAGATGCTGCATTTATCATACCCAAAGTCCCATGAGGACTTGGCTCTGTATTTGGGTTCTTTCTATTTCACTGGTCTATTTACTGATGCACTTCACTGTTTTCATTACTCGGGGTCTGTGTTCTAATATCTGGTTCATTGGTCCCAACTCATTCCCCCTCCATTTTCTTTTACAGTTTTCTTTAGTTGTTCTTGTTTATTCCACATGGGTTTTAAAAAACCCTTTAACATTATGGATCATGCTAAAACTCCGCCCTACTCAGTGTCTTCTCACTAGGGTTGCATTTTTAACCACTTAATGTGTCCCTGTTCTTTTAATTTGATACTTTACTAGATATTTTCTTTTTACTGCCTGTTGTGTTATTTCCCAAGAGGTGAGGGGAGAGGCAAGACATGGCATGTCTATATAGATAGAATTTTACCTCATTGCTTCTAAGATTTAGCTTCTAATTTGAGAACTACATGTAGAATCCTTATTTCCTTTTTTATTCCAGTATGAATTTTGTCCAAAAGTTGGGTATTTATAAATATTATACCCGTTAAGTCAGCACAGGTGGCTGCAAGTGCAGGTACAAGGAGTTAGCTTAGACGATGTCACTGGAAGAACAGGGTCTGACTACACGCACTGTTCTAGGAGTTGGGGATGTGAAAAAAAACAGACAGGGATTCCTGCCAGTGTGAAACAGGGGAATTCTGCAGCCAGACTAGGTCCCATCTCGTTTAGAGAGATGCACCCAGAGAAGAGTATCGACTGAGGGGGAACAGCTCACACAGAAGCAGGTCCAGTGGAGGTGCCCTCCATCTGAACGGCTTAGTGTCTGCTTGATGGCGCCATCCAGGTGTCGCAGATGGATTGAAATTGTCCATGTAACGCCCCTGGTCAGTGCAAAATGAGCATTCACCTTCTGATATAATTTAATTTTCTACATGGATTTCCTTCACCCCATATCCCCCCAAATGGGGAAGTGTGCTGCTCCCATGGACAGGTTTTAGTCAGCAAACCTGATGCCCAGACCCTGGGCCAGTGAACTCACCAAGAGTACTTGACACCAGATGGTCCTGGTCAGTTTATCCTAAATATGCCCTTTTATACCTTAGTTAATGCCCTCCAGGACCACCTTGACTTGGAATTGTAAAGAGATGGAGGAGCTGTGTTGTAGGGGACCAGGTTCCTGGGAAATTGAGGCTCAGAGCCAAGGAAGGCCACAGATCTAGCTGAAGAGAGCAGCCCTCGGGGCTCCTGTTCTGACCACATTCAAGTTCGGCGGCAGAAGATCTGTCCTGGAGACAGGGTCTAATGTTCTGAGTGGTAGAGCAGCCAAGGTCCAAAGGGCAGGCCAGGTTTGCAGGCTACAGGATTAACATTGGCAAGGTGTAATTATTTCCAGGAAAACAAAGGACAGGCCCCAGCCACAGGCCAAGGAGTCCAGCTTTGGGGGAACTGGGCAGACACCCTTAGGGTTTGCTGAGTCACTGCATTTGGATCTGAGGACTCTGAAGCCCAACTAGATGACCTGGGCAGCAAGTCTCAGAACTCCACACTGGATGGATGCCATCAGTGCCCAGGCCCAGAGGAGCTGGGGACAGGTATGGGAAAGCAACAGAGGATTTCAAGGTATTTGGTGCAAGGGCTTTTCCCACATCTCTGCTAAGGGCCAAGAGGAGGGCTGCCCTCAGGGTATTGCTGAGTTTGCAGACTGGACCCGGGGCACATGGCAAGTCCCAAGCCCGGTGTCCATCATATAATATGCACTTGGTAGACAATAACTGAATTCCACTCCCTCGTCCTCGGTGTCCCTTTCTAAATAAATGTTTCCTCACTTAATCAGCTCATTGATAGTCTTTTTTTTTTTTTTTTTAAATATTTTCTTTATTTATTTTTCAAGAGAGGGGAAGGGAAGGAGAAAGAGTGGGAGAGAAATATCAATGTGTGGTTTCCTCTCATGCGTCCCCTGCCGGGAACTGGCCTGCAACCCAGGCATGTGCCCTAACTGGGAATCGAACCGCGATACTCTGGTTCGCAGGCCCGCGCTCAATCCACTGAGCTACGCCAGCCAGGGCTCATTGATAGTCTTTGATGAGAATTCCACTGTTTGCCTGAAGCTTTCCAAAAGCTCCTCCCTGTGGACTGTGAGAGGTCTGAAGTAGCCCTATGCACAGTTAGAAATGTTTTTGATAAGTAAAATTCTCCCTCATGTGGAGTGAAAGATGGAAATGTGTATTAGCTGTGTTTTCAGTCAGATCCCATGAGTCTACATTTTACCATGCTGCAGTCTGAAGGGGCGCAAGGTGTTTTTTTTTAACCAAGTCTCTTCCACTGGAAATCTTGATAAAGTTTCAAATATTTAGATCCATTTATTTCTAATGTAAGTTCACCTTTATCGTCAAAAATAAAAACAATATTGTAGTGATATCCATTGGGTAACTAACTATAAGTGGGAACCCTTTTCTCAAAGCACTTCTCACTCTTGGGTGCACTAATGCTTAGTCCTCTCCTCTCAGTAGGGGTTGAGCGCTCAAGGCCACTGAAAGCAGTTCTTGGGGATTTCTGTAAAACAGGAAACCCCTGACAGTGTCCTAGAGACTGCCTGACCTTTGCAGCTGAACATGGTAACTTGCAGTTAACCACGTGCCTGACATGCCCAAGTGGGAAGTGTCCTGTGACTGCTGTGTATATTGTAAGATAAAATTTAAGAGTCCACAGCCCTGTGGGTAACACACCCTGGACATTTTAATCATCAGCTCAATTAAATGGGTTAATTGTAAAAATGAGAAAGAGTTGAAGATGTCCACTCTGCAGTTGGCTGTTCCACAGAATTCCAACAGCTGCTCAGAAACCTGACAGGCGTTGGAATTCGTGGGGAATCAGGAGAGATGGGTGATGGTACAAAATGCACGAGGATACTGGCTCTTCTCCGTACATTCTTCCCTTTAATTTCCTCATGTGTCCTTAAAAATCAAGACATTTGGGTGCTTTCAGGACGGAAATCGCCATTCCTTGCCTTTTCTTAGCCTTTAACCATTCCACGTAAGGAGTTGCTTTGTTTGTTAGTGTACTTAGCAGCACAAGAAACTAAAGGAAGTTTTGGTTTTCCTTTCCATCCAAATCTGCCCCATATTCACAGGGTGTATATGACCATGTATTACAAGAGAAAAATAGTTTGATACATAGTTTTTAATATTCTAGATGTGTTTAATACTCTAGATGTGCTTTAGCGTTATTTTTAAAAAGAGAAAAATGGGCACTTAGAACATTTTTATCCTTTCTAATGAAAAAAGAATAGTTCAAATAAATACTAGTAGCTTCATCACAAAAACAGATTATGGTTTTTACCAGTAAATGCTAGGTATTTCAATTTTCTTGCCAGTAATAACAGAATAATAAAGTATCATAGGATAGATGTAATAACTACATAGTTTTAGTGATATTTTAATCACTGTATTCTTTAAAAACATCTCTATCCTTGAATGGGCAGCATGTCCCAAAAGCCTGATTTAAAGGAGCTCCAAGCATATGCCAGCTCTGCTTGTAAATTCCCCTAAGGATCAGTCACAAAGATGGGTGACAAATGGCAGGGGTGTTCTTAGAGCTATTAACAACTTCTATCTTAGGGTGACCTGAATAATCAGTGCAAATTTGCTTCAGTGCAGAACTTCCCCTGAAGTAACTATTTTACATGATGTATGACTCTTCCACAAACTGAAAGGCGAGAAAGAGGGTTAAATGCAGGGAAGAGATGCTCTGCACAAATGAAAACCCAGTCGTGGCCTGTTTAAAACTGGAGATAGATCCAGTTGTAAATCCCTTCGAGATGAGAGAAGGTGGGCTTGGTGTCTGTGCAATCAGTGCCCAGAGATGAATTATTCCTGAAGGGCAAAACGGGGTTTCCTCGTGGAGGCGGGACTTTCGGGCAAGACCGAGTTCCTTTCACCTCCCCAAGCGGCGAGACTCCGGTCAGAGCAGAGTCTGCCCCTCTGCCAACACCACTTCCTTTCGCACCTCGTTTCTGTGTAGCCTCCGTAAAGAGCCACAATCTCCTATCACAGGCAGTTTTACAACTGCAGAATACGAGCATATATGTGAGATTTTGGAATGGCACTTGTGGTTGGAGAACTAGTATTTCCTGGTGTTGCTCTCCAATTAGAGAACACAGCAGCAGCCAACCCGGAGTGCCCTTCACGTGGTGGAGGCGGAAGTCACGTGAGGGAGCCCGCGCTTCTCCCACGTGAAGCGCCGCGGAGCCAGCTACTGAAAAATAAAGGGTGTTGTTTTAAATGTGGGTGGAGATTAAGGGAACCAGTTAGGGTTCCATGCTGCCTTCCGGCTCAAGGGCCCCGGGGTCTTTCTTACTGACCCCCTATGAGAGCCCCTTGGAGTTCCTGCAGCGGCAGGGGCGTTCCGTGCGCGGGAAAGGCGCGCCCCTGCTGTGGTCCTGAGGTAATTCCGCTTCACAGAGCTGAAGAAAGGCTGTACACCTCTGAGGGGAGCGGAGGAGGTTTACGGGTGTGAGTCAGCACTACCAACACCTTCGACATCATCATCTGAGTGTACCCACTAGCGCCCTCCTGAAGAGTACCAGACTTTTGGCAAAATTGGTTTTCTTGGAGGGACCAACTATCTGGGTCTTAAACCGTAAGGAGCCAGGGAGCTCATACTTGGCCTGTTGACATTCTGCTAGAGTGTCACCCTCGCCACTGGAGCCGTGCATAGAGGCTGCCAGCGCGGAGGCCAGGATCCGAGTGAAGAGGTAAGGATTCGAGGAATGCTTTAGTCCAAAAGCCTAAAAAAGCCCTCAGACCATATACTGTTTACTTTTAAAGTGAGTTATGCATAAAAGTCTGTGCAAACTGTAACATTGCAGTAACATTCTCAAAACCCCCTGCTATATTTTAGCACTACTATTTAAGTTATATAAAATACATTTTTATAAAAGTATGGAATTTTTGAAGTTTAAATTATACCCACTGAAATAGGCAGCCAGGCTCCCTTTTTAGTACTAAACTAAGGTTTTGTCAATCTAAAATTTAGATTCTAAGTTATTGCTTAGTCCTGTGGAGCCCTTAGAAACCTATAACAAATAAAAATCAAGTCCTACTTCTTAAGGAAAAGTGCCCTAAAGAGTGAGCTGTCATTAAGTTAGTCTTCCTGAAGTTTTCCACCCGAGGAATTGTCCACGAAACCGTTCACTGGTGCTGCCCATGGCTGGGCTTGTCAGGATCCAAACTTGAGTCTGGTGGCAGAGTTCCTGCTGGAACCAGGAAGCTGTTGGCTTGGTGTCCCCAGTCATAGTAGTCTGGAGCAAAACTTAAAAAGAAAGAGGTATTTCAGTGAAACACTGTGCTTATTACCAATGACATGTCTGCTTTAGGTAAATAGCACTGGGATTCTGTGTGAACTCCTGGCAATTTCAAGGTTTTTAAAGGCAGCTTCTTGTCGCCCATTTTTCCACCAGACAGTGCTTTGTGCAGTAGCTAGAAGTCCACTCACAACAGTCTACTGAGCTCTTCAGAGCTCACCAGTACAGTGTTACTGGACCATAAACCAATCACAGTGTATAACAAAATGTTAGCAACAAACCGCATCTGAATCCCAACACAGAGGGCAAATGGTTCTCTAACTGTTGTGCCTTTGGACAGGTAACTTTCAGTTTTATCACCTGTGACTATCTTGTCGGGCTTTTTTAAGTTAATACCTATAAAATGCTTAGAACAGTATTTTAATATACAATGAGCACTCGATAATGTGCAATTGTTGTTATTTCCTTCTGTGGAGGGACAGGGGTCTTTTTTTTCCTCCACGTAGGTAGTGAGGACTCGCTCAGCTCTGCTGCTCCTGGCAGGTGAGGGTGCACACAGAGGAACATACATGGCAAGCAGGAAGTGCAGCCGGGTGACTGGGTAAGGGAACAGTGTTACAGGAAGAAGGTCAGGACAACTTTGGACATGGGCTCTCCATTATGGACTCACTTCCGGATGACCCATATCCCCTACATCTTGGATGGGTCTGCTTTGCTTTTGCCCAAGCACCATTTTTTGTTCCATCTGACCAGGCCTTCTGCTACCCGGCCCACTTAGGAAGCAGTGTGTTCTCCCAGGTTCTCACTCCACTCCCCAGTCCCTAAAACACTGGCCCTTTTCTTCAGAGCTCTTTTATGGTTTTCTCAGGGCTTCTACATCTTCTTTTTCATTTCCTCCTGGAAGGAGGGGACAGGAAGGGTTTTACATAAAATGTTAATGATAGGTCTTTAAACCCATAAAGGACTGCCTACAATCAGCTTTTACTTCTAAGTGGCCTGAAGCTTCCCTTCCACAAGAACAGTGCGAGGTCCTGGGGACACCAAGCACTGGGTTGGCAGTTGTCCTCCCCTCCTCATCCTAGGGGCCTCAAAGTCCCAGAGGCACAGTTTGGAAGAGGGACATGACAATTACTGGGCAGTGGTGTGTGGCTGAGGAAAGGAGACAGGAGCCCCAGGGGCTGCCACCCTCCTGTCTGCAGAATGTGCCTGTGACCTGGCCCAGGTAAGAAGTACATGACTGTGGGAGGGGCTGTGCTCTGGCTACAGGTTGCCTCGCGTGCAGGTTTCTCACTCAGCCCTGGTTTCAGGGCTCCCGTGCAGGCGGTTTTTCCTGCTGCAGTCCATTTCACTGGGGCAGCCCTCACCATGCCTCTCACACGGGGGAGGGGCTTACCTTCCCTGGAGTCCCTGGGGGGCAATGTTCCAGGCAAGATCATCATCACTGTCATATCTTCGGGGGTTGTCAAAGAAGTAGGATCTGGGGCTGAATCCATGGCTGGGGACCATCCCAGGACTGGTCTAGAAAGATAGCTGCTAGGTTAGTGCATGTTCACACACTGGGCATCCCACCAGGCAAAGAACAACAAGACCTCTTGCGGGAGACACAGGATGCTCTGCTCCTCCAGACAGAGGCCCTCTGTCCACGGTCGTGTCCGTTTCACTCGCTTTTATTATAAGAGGCTCTATTTCTTTACTTAGTGTGGACAAAATCTTTCAGATCTCTGCTGACAACAATGAATTCTCCAAGTATCAATCCCTTAATGAAAAAACAGACAATGCCTAAACCAGCCAGACCAGACAGTCCCACTTTGGATCTAAACCTGTATAATAAAGCGAGCATTTACAATTTAAAATAATGAAATAATGATGGTGAAATAATTCTGAAAATGTTCCTTATTGCCTTCCATACCCTGCCTCTCTAATTATTTCATCCTGTTTCTGTTCCCAAGCCGAGTTTACCTCTCAAAGAATTTCAAAAGACTGGTTCCGAGTAGGTAGGTCAGGACTATACGATATGGCAAACCAAGTGTGGCATAGAAACCAGCAGTTGTCTGACATCCTTGTATATGCACAGTGGCCCATTTAAAAGTTAACCAACAGAGAATGAACCCAAGTTGTTATGGAAGGTATCCATATGTGAATCCCTGCTTCTCTACGACAAATCCACCAAATGTGGGGAGCAAAGTAGAACTTACACAAGGTGTGATACCTTATAATTTACTATTGTAGCAGATCAGGAATACCTATGCAAAAGAATGAAGTTGGACCTTACCTCTTATAAAAAGTAACTCAAAATGGACCAAAGACCTTAATGTAAGAGTAAAAACCACAAAACTCTTACAAGAAAACACAGGGGCAAATCTTCATGACCTAGAATCTGGCTAAGAATTCTTAGCTATGAGATAAAAAGCATGAGCAACAAAAGAAAAAACAAGTCAGTTGGACTTCATCAAAATTTAAAACTTTTGTGCTTCGAAGGACACCACCAAGAAATTTAAATGACAGCCCACAAAATAGGAGAAAATGTTTGCAAATCATATACCTGACAAGGAGTCACATCTGAAATAATGTGAAGAACTCTTACAACTCAAAAACAGATGACTCAATTTAAAAATGAGCAAAGGAGCTGAAGAGACATTTCTTCAAGAAAGCCACTGAGCACATGGAAAGGTGCATGGCATCTTTGGTCACCAGGGAAAGCCATGTAAGATAGCCCTGCATGGCCATCAGGACATTTAACAGCAAAGTGTCAGGTAATAGGTGCTGGAGAGGATGTGCAGGACCCAGAACACACTACCACTGAGTGTGAAGTGGTACACCCTCTGTGGGGAGGAGTCTGGCACCTTGTCAAAGAGTTAAACATTATTTTCAGCAACTATACTCTGAGCTATATTCCCAAGAGAAATGAAGATGTGTTCAGGCAGAAACTAGCACATGAATGTTCACAGCACCATTATTCACAAGTCAAAACATGGAGACAACCCAAGTGTCGATCAATGGATGAAGGGCTAACAAGAGACAGTATAGTTGTATAGTGGAATATTACTCGGCCATGAAAAGGAATAAAGTCCTGATACATGCTACATCATGGATGAACTCTGAAACATTATGCCAAGTGAAAGAAGCCAGTCATAGAAAATTACACATGACATGACCCCATTTTCATGAAAGTTACAAATGGGAAATCCATAGACAGAAAGTAGATTGAGGGGAGTGCTATATAAAGGGTACAAGGTTTCTTTGTGAGGTGATAAAAATGTTCTAAAAACTGGCTATGGTTGTACATATCTGAATATACAAAAACCCACTGAATTGTACATATTTAATGGGTGAATTGTATGGTATGGGAATTATATCACGCTATTTATACACAAAAAAATTATGGCGAGAGATTCTCAAACTCTACCCCAGAGATGCTGACCTGGGGCCAGGACAGGGCCTGAGAACTATACACCTAGCACCTTGGTAATCTGATGGGACAGCACAGCCACACTTTGAGTACAACGTCAAGTGTAGAGGCTGGTTTGCACCTGCTGAATTATGGACACAAACAGTAAATCACATTCTACAGAAATGCCCCACCTGTGGTGTCTTTTCCCTAAAAGCACACCTGTAGTGTGCCCTTTTAAGATTGATGAGCATGAGTTAAGTTGTAAATTTCCCCCAAAGATATTAGACGACTTTCCTCCAAGCAGTACAGATGTACAGTAACAGCATTATTATCAAGACATGTGTACAGCAGGTCCTGCAATGACGTTTCATCATAATGTTGCTGAGAGGCCACAGGAGGTTCCCTTTGGTTTATGTCAGGCAGCCAGTGGTTAAAATGGGTTTGTTATACATCGTTCCATGTAAAAAGTCCCAGAAGCTATCTGAAACCTTAATTGAGGACTTACTGTGTTAGGAATTTAGTTTCTTTTCCAAACCTTACTATGCCAAGGAAAGCCACAGGGTAGTGCAATAATTAAAATCATGGACTTAAGAGCCAGACCGACTCGGTTAGAATCCTGGCTCTGTCTCCTACTTGCCATGCTGCCTCAAGCCTCAGTTTCCTGATCTAAGAATGAGCGTAAAAAGGAGGCAGAGTCAAGATGGTGGAGTAGGTAAATGCTGACCTCACCTCCTCTCATCAAAACACATCAAAATTACCACTAGCGGTCCCCAACCTTTTTGGCACCAGGGACCGGTTTTGTGGATGACAGTTTTTCCACAGACTGTAGTGGGTGCTGGGAAGGGGAACAGAACCTTTGCTCACTCACAGCTCACCACCTGCTGTGCAGCCTGGTTCCTAAAAGGCCATGGAACAGTGCCAGTCTGAGGCCTGGGGCTTGGGAACCCCTGAACAAAACTGCAGAACCACCATCACTGAGGGCCACCTGAAGACTAGGGATAAGAAGTCCTACAACTAAGGATATTAGTTGTAGAAACAAAGGATTGTCAGAAACAAAAGGACTGTCAGAAAATACTACAATTATATGGCAATAAAATAACATGGATAAATTCCTAGAAACATAAAATCTTCCAAGGCTGAATTAGAAACAGAAAATCTGAACAGACTGGTGACTGCTAACGAAACTGAAGCAGTAATCAAAAACTCCCAACCAACAAAAGTCCTGGACCAGATGGCTTCACAGGAGTTTTACCAAACATTCAAAGAATTAATACCTATCTACTAAAACTACTCCAAAAATTTCTGGAGGAGGGAAGGCTCCCAGGCTCATTTTAAGAGGCCACTGTCACCCTGATAGCAAAACCAGACAAGGACGTTACAAAGAAAGAAAATTGTAGGCCAATATCCTGATGAACATAGATGCAAAAATCTTCAGCAAAATATTATCAGAATGAATCCAGCAATAATACATTATAAGATCATACACCATAATCAAATGGAATTTATTTCTGGGAGGCAAGGTTGGTACACTCTTTCCAAGTCAATTAACATGATAACAACATAAACAAAAAGCAAGCATATACCGTATTTTGCCATGTATAATGCGCTTCAGTGTATAGTGCACACCCACATTTTTGGCCCAAACTTTCAGAAAAAAAAATCTTTCATTTTAATTTTTAAATTCAATTATTTATTTCTGTTTAGAAACAAAACTGACGATCGTATTCAAGGGCATTATTTTGCATACAGATATCGTTATTGCTTCCTCAAGTTACAGTTTCAACACGTGAGTACAAATAAAAGAATTAAGAACATTTATATAAATAGAGAATTAGTACTACCCACATATAAAGCACATCGTTATTTTTCCCTCAAAAATTTGGGCCAAAAAAGTGCACATTATACACGGCAAAATATGGTAAATCATATGATCATATCAATGATACAAAAAATCATTTGACAAAATCCAACATCCATTTATGATTAAAACTCCCAGCAAAGTGGGAATAGAGGGAAGGATCATACCCCAACATAATAAAGGCCATGTATGACAAACCCACAGCCAACATCACATTCAATGGGAAAAAGCTGAAAGTGTTTTTCCCCGAGATAGGGAATAAGACAGGGATGTCCACTTTCACCTCTCTTATTTAACATAGTACTGGGAATCCTAGCCACAGCAATTAGACAAAAAAAAAAGAAAAGGCAAATTGGAAAGGAAGAAGTAAAACTCAGTATTTGAAGATGATGTGATACTATATAGAGAGAACCCTAAATATTCCACCAAAAACTTCAGAACTGATAAATTCAACAAAGTAGCAGGATGCAAAATTCATATTCAGATATAGGTTGCATTTTTATATACCAATAATAAACTATCAAAAAGAGAAATTAAGAAAACAATATCCTTTATAATTGCATCAAAGACAAGGTACCTAGGAATACAGTTAACCAAAAACCTGTACCCAGAAAACTGTAACACACTGAAGAAAGAAATTGAAGATACAAATAAATGGAAGCATATACCATGCCGGTGGATAGAAAACATTAACAACATCAAAATGTTTGCACACTGTGGAAAACAATCTACTGATCCAATGAGGAAGTGTTTAGGGTCTGATGGGACAGAAGCCTCTGAGTGTTCCTAAAGCACACCAAGGTCAGATAATGAAAATGAAAGGGCAAGAACAGGTCTTCCGATCTAGAAAATGTTGCCCTAGACATTCGCAGATGAATTTTACCAAACATTTAAAGAGGGGCCCATTGTCTCTCAAGGCCGGCCCACCACCTGCCCACTCCAGTCTCACTTACCTTCTTCTATTCCTGGCTCATTAGTGACTATGCAGAGATGAATAAGAAAAACACAAAACAAAGCACCACAGACTGGTTATTACATATTTGCTTTCCTTACCACTCACATTTTGCTCACATTGGACAAAAAATTACGTTTCGTTATACTTTCCCATGGGTTTCCTACACCAGTGATTCAAAATTCTACCACTAGTTAGTGTGCCTGGAATAATTTATGGAGCAAAGCTTCCTGGGCATCCTCACTGCTGGGTTTTGCATTTTCTCTCTGCCCTCATAAACACATTTATGTAAAGTCGGTGAGTAGAAATGTGACCAGACTAGGGGAGTGGCTTTAGCAGTATTTTTTCCCACAATGTTTTTAATTCCCTATCATCCCATTCGGCAGGAGATAGGAATAAAGAACTGAATTTCCCATTTTCCTTTGCTAAAATAGAAGCTTATAGATTCAGTTCCTGGCAAGTCAAGGCTCAAATACTATCAAGGCTGTTGTTGCATTAGGAAAAGTAGTTAATCACTCTCTCTAGGCCCTGAGATGCGACTCACTTTCATTTACAATTTCATTGTAAATATGCAACTACATTGTAAAACACATTTTCTCAAAAAAGAATCAAGGGGGATAACAGATTCTTTTCTTTTTTTTTTAAGATTTTATTTATCTTTAGAGGGGAAGGGAAGGAGAGTGGGAAAGAACTATCAATGTATGGTTGCCTCTCCTGCGTCCCCTGCTAGGAATTGCCCTGCAGCCCAGGCATGTGCCCTGACTGGGAATCGAACCACAATCCTGTGGTTTGCAGGCCCGTGCTCAATCCACTGAGCTACGCCAGCCAGGGCGGATAACAGTTTCAATTAAATATGGGAACTTTTTCTATCACAACAGGACGGAAGAGGCTCTTGAACAAAAAAATCGAAGAAAAAAATTCCGACCGTGTGTGTTTGTGATTAGAATCAGGCAGTATCCTCTGTAAGTATAAAATGGTTTACTCACAAGGTCCCTTGCAGGATTCCTAACTCGGAAAAAGTAGACGACTAAGGTGGTAGGCAGGAGCTCCCACACGAAAAGGACGACTCCGAATACCACGTAGCCGGCATCTCCCAGCTGGTTCTTCAGGTCTGCCTGTGGGGAGAGAGGCGGCAGGGTCAGGGCTGAGGGCGGAGGGACTCGGCTGGACGCGTTCCTCCTACCTCGAACTGAGAGCACCTCCGATCTAGTGCGATCCATTCCCCTAAAATGTGCAGGCTGAAGCCAGGCAACACAGGGTTGGGCCAAAAAATCTGTTTAGTTTTTTCTGTAAAATAAGACACGTTTTTTATTTTCACCAACAACTTTTTGATTTGGGTATTTTGAATGTGTCAGCTGTCTCCCACGTGGTGGAATGTTGATTGCTCTCAATTAATGTCTCCATTTAATCACGATCAACTTCAGCTGGTTTGCCCGACCATGGAGCATCAACCAGCTAGAAAGCTCCAGCACAAAACTTCACAAACCACGTTTGACACGTTCGATCAGTCATAGCACCACCTCCATACACTGCAGAAACCTTTTTATTTTTGCATTTCAGTTGCATTTTTATCTTACTCAAAATAATAAAGCAGACAGACTTCCGCCAAGATGAAGGCGTAGGTGGAAACACTTTGCTTCCTCGCACAACCAAATCTAAAAACAACAATAAATGCAACCAAACTACAAAAACAATACGGAGTCTGAAAACAACAAACTGCTCAGCTAAACCAGTGAGAGGGAGGAAGCCAGCAGCGGAGCAGGTCGGGCAAAGACTATCCCCCGCCCAGGGCGGCGTGCAGGCAGCCGAGGGCGCGGATCCCAGGTGTGGGGTAGCTACGGGCGGACCCAAGCAAGGTGTGGCGCAGCTGGCTGTCTGCGGTTGTGCATTTGTGCGCAGATAAACCAGTGAAGAGACACGCATTGAGACAGATCTCGCAGGCCCTGGTGCAGGGTGGCGGGCTCACACATTTGCGCCCAGATAAACAGGCGGGGGCGAGCGGTGAGGCAGACTGGGCGAGCTGAGAGGACTGCCGTTGCTCCCTCTCTGACCCTGCCCCCGCGTACAGCATCACAAACCAGCGACCCGGGTGGCCCCGCCCTGGTGAACATTTAAGGCGCCTCTCCTCATATGTAACAGGCACAAACAGATCAAAACATGGCTCAAGAACAACTCAGAGCCCCAGAGCCAATAAATCTAATCGATGAAGAAATAGCCAAACTTTCAGACGCACACACAGTTCAAAACACTGGTGATCAGGATGCTCACAGAACTGGTTGATTTTAGTCACAAATTAGAGGGACATATGAAGGCTAAACTAATTGAAATGAATGGAAATGCACAGGAAACCAATAGTAATGGAAAGGAAACTGGTACTCAAATCAAGGGAGCAGACCAGAAGGAAGGAAAAAATGACCAAACAGAAAAATATGAAGAAACAAGAATTCAAAAAAATGAGGAGAGGCTAAGGAACCTCCAGGACATCTTTAAATTCTCCAACATCTGAATTATAGGGGTACCAGAAGGGGAAGAGGAAGAGTCACGAGTAGAAACCTTATTTGAATAAATAATAAAAGAGAACTTCCCCATTCTGGCAAAGGAAATAGACTTCCAGGAAATCCAGGAAGCTCAGAGAGTCCCAAAGAAGTTGGACCCAAGGAGGAACAAACCAAGGCACCTCATAATTCCATTAGCCAAAATTAAAATGAAGGAGAGAATCCTAGAAGCAGCAAGAGATAAGGGGATAGTCACCTACAAAGGAGCTCCCATCAGATTGTCAGCGGATTTCTCAAAAGAGACCTTACAGGCAAGAAGGGGCTGGAAAGAAGTATTCCAAGTCATGAAAACCAAAGACCTACATCCAAGATTGCTCTATCCTTTCGTTTAGAATGGAAGGGCAGATAAAGTGCTTCTCAGGTAAGATCAAATTCAAGGAGTTCATCATCACCAAGCCCTTATTATATGAAATGTTAAAGGGACTTATCTAAGAAAAAGGAGATAAAAAAGATGAACAGTGAAAGGACAGCAAACTCACAGTTTTAAGAACCACACCTAAAACAAAAGCAAACTAAGAGGACAGCTAGATCAGGAGCAGAACCATAGAAATGAAGATCTCATGGAGGGTTAGCAACAGGGGAGTGGGAGGAAGAGAAGGGGGGAGAAGGTACAGAAAATAAGTAGCATAGATGGTAGGTAGAAAATAGATAGGGGGAGGGCAAGAATAGTAGGGGAAATATAGAATCTAAAGAACTTGAGACACGTGTTCATGAACTAAAGGGGGGAATGGTGGGGGAGGGGTGTACAGGGTGGAGGTGAATGAAGGGGGAAATAGAACAAATGTAATGGCATAATCAATAAAATAAAAATATATTTAAAAATAATAAAGCATAATAGGCTGAAAATGTTGCCTCTTTTCTTCAATCTTTAATATTAAAATGGCTACACAAACATTCACCAATTTTGATTACCTTTTTTTAAACATACACTGATACGACAGCTGACACAACACAATCTAATAAAATTGTTCCCAATGAAGTTAAAGACAACTAAGTGCTACTAGAGCCATCTTAGTACAGAAAAAACCAAACACACTTTTTGGCCAACCCACTACTAATGGTCCCAACCACAGGTGCTCCTGCCACTCTCTGGTGTTTCATTACTTCCCCTTCCAAATTCTTCCTCACGTCCACATTGAGTCCCAGATAAAAGTTGACTGTCTTTTCTCCACCAGCTAAATAATGAGAATGTGTCGTCTTGTGCCAAATTCTTAAGGGAAGTATGTAAGAGTCATCCTAGGGTAAGCGTGCCAGTGTACAAACGTCTTCACACTAGCCTTGTCCCATTCTTTACTCTTCAAAGCTCTGTGCAGGTGAGAACCTCTAGAAAACAGTCTGTGTCCAGGACATCAAGCTTCTGGACCAGAGCGGTGGCCGAGCAGCCTCGGGTGGACGCTCTGTCCCTGCGGGCGGGCGGAAGGCATGCAGGGGAAGCGCAGGGGGTGTCTCGGCCACTTGACCAGCAAGGCCGTCAGTTTAAAACCAGCGCGCCAAGACCCCGCTGTAGGGGGCCGGTCACCTAAGCTGGTTCTGGGTCCTTCGCTGTCACGGCGTATTTATGTATGGTAACCAAAACAAGTCATGGACTCTTCAGAAAACCTGCACCTCGAGTTCCACCTGTGACACGTCTCAACACGCCATTCTCCCGGACGGCACGTGCGACTGCAGCCCAGCCTTGCTCTCGAATTCCACTGGCTGCCCTACACAGCCTAGATGTCTGTAAAAATGTCCACTAAAAAGAACACAAGTTTAGAAATTGTAACCATATTTTAAGTTTGTTATAAGCTTTTATTTGTTATAAGCTCAAAATTGAAATAATAATTTTGTTAAAACCAAATCTGTTCTGTAATTGGTTGAGAGTTTCAGTTTGGGAAGGCGAGAAATTTCTGGAGGGGACAGTGTTGATGGCTGCACAGCAATGTCACCACGCTACGGCCAGTAAGTTGTTAAAAAGGTAAATTTTATATTTTACTACAATAACGATCCTTTCTGTATTATGAGTATCATGTTTAAAGTTTACATTTTTACATACGTGATACTCTCAACACTGGGTACACCTTCATCAGCGCCTTGCCACAGTGCCCTCGTCCTGCGTCTGCTGTTGGTGGGGGCGGGGGGGAAGGGGGCTGGTTGCTGTTTTAATCCTTTCTAATTATAGCACCTCACTGGGCCTTTTCTGAAGACAGCTTGTCCTCACAGGTTTAACCCATCTCGGTCATTTCCTTCTCTCCCCCACAGCCCTAACCCAGTCCAGGTTCTGAGCGCTGCTGGGGATTTCAGAAGTGGACGTGTAGCAGTGGGGAGTCAGTGTTTTTCCAGGAAAAGCGAAGAAGCCTTTGCAATACAATCCAATAGACTCTCTTCTACAAGTTCTACTTCCTTATGGTAACGGTGTCTGTATGTCTCCTTGGGGACATCAGCTCTCTGCAGGGAGGGGTTCTGCTCACTTCCGCAGGCCCAGCTCTCTGTCCAGGACGGGAGAGGGGAATCGGTGCTTGTCAAATGAGAGAACGCCAGCTCGTTCTCATTCCTTTTTATTCTGAGCTTCTGTGAACATGGTTGCCAGTTAATATTTCACTACCTTTGTACTTTTGCTTTATAATTTATGACCATCTGAATATGTTAAGAAGAGATAGAGTATCCCATTGAGACCACGGGTAAAATGAGCTTTTGCCAACACTTTCATGTCCTCGAGCACTTTCCTCTGGACTTTCACAAATGCCATTAGTGTCCCCACTCCATCAAAAAAAAAGATTCTTATAACTCTGTAGTTTCATGTATTTTCTGAAACCTAAATATAATGTTTTACCTGTGTGAATTTCACCCTTCAGTAAGAGCATTTACATTTATATGTAAGCACTTAAAAATGTTTAAGCAGCTTAACAGGAGCCCCCAGAAGGTGCAAAGGAGAAAGGATGTATGTGTGTGCGCGCACACGTGTGCATCGCAGTTGTGCTGGAGCAGCAGGTGCTACGATCCCGTTTCACAGACAAGGAGGCAGATACCTCACAGGTGAGTGACTCTGAAGGTGACCCAGCTCTTTAACAGCAAAGAGCTTCAAACGCTCTGCCACCTTAGGTGCCACGAAGCAAAGAGGGGCCGTGCCGGTGACACCTTGCATGCCCACTGACCTGGTCTGACACATTGTACCAGTCGTAATCAAAGGAGTGGACGCTCCTGCTCTGAGAGAAGGACAGGGTGAACAGGTTGTAGCAGGCTCGGGAGGTGTACAGCAGGATGACGGTCACACCGACGGTGGTCACCTGACACACGGAGGAGCCCTGGAAGAGTGACAGCCGTGAGGGGCACGCCCGCTCTGGTGCAGACACGGGCCTCCTCCCCAAACACCCTGTGCCCACCCAGGGCCCGTCAGGACCCTCACCCCCAGGCCTCAGACCCACATGCCGCAGTCCTTCTGAAATCTCAAACTATCTGCACAGAGAAGCCTGGGCTTTGATTAGGGGGTTCCTCCAATGGGTCTAAAATGTGGGCCACGTGCCCAAGGCCGGGCTGGTAAGAACAAGAAGGTCAGAATGCTTCTTTGTGCAGTCTCCAAGGGCCACTACACAGCTCCGAGGGGGGCCTGGGAGCCCAGTGCCCACCTCTGATCTAAGGACAACCAGATACGCTCGGGGGGCACAGCAGCCTAGAGGGAGCCGAGCAGATGCCTGCAGCCCTGGGCAGCGAGTGCTTCCTCAAAACCCAGCACCTTCCAGGCTGGGAGGAGGGGGTTCCGATGGACTCTGGACTTGGAGCAGGTGGGAATCAGTGACCGTGACCCAGATTATGAACTGTCCATTAACTGTCCATTTCCAAAGTCAGTTAGAGGACCCCCAGCTGGAAACAGGTAAAGAAAACTGAAATTCGTTTCTGAGTTTTGCATTTGGAAGTCAGTAACTCAACCCAAGCTATTCAGTTCTGACAGCAGAGGTTTGTTAGCTTGTTTGCCATGGAAGTGACCTCAATGGTAACTGACAATGTGAAACTTAACCCTCCTCTTAAAACCACAATTCTGTTGTTAAAAGCTGTGTATGGCCCCTAGGTGGTACATAATACAATTAACAGAAAATTAAGGCAAAATCAAGATGAAAACTCATCAAAATTTATAGATGGAAAACTAGTCTGCCACACTTACTTCTTGCCAGGATTTTGCAAGAGTTCAGCCAGTTCAGAGAGGGCTCTGATTAAGGCTTGTATTTTGACATTAGAAGCACAGGTTTGAACCAACCAGTCACTGAAGACACTGAGGGAGTCAGAGCTGCCCCACAGCCAGATGGGCCAGCACAGAGGAGGCGGACCCAGGGACAGCCAAGGACACTCAGCCACGGAATTCCAGGAACACAGGCACCAGAGACCACTCAACCCTTGTCCTCGTGCAAAAACCAAGCCAGAGGCTGAGTGACGAGGGTGGGGGTCCCACAGCCCGGGAACACCCAGCATCTGCTCCCCACCCCCCACACTCCACTAGGCTTCTCAATGGAGGGAGAGCAGGGGTCAGACTGGTGGGGGTGCTGGGCCCCCAGCCTGAGTAGCCTGCCAGCTCCTCTGCATCCTGGGACAGGAAAGAACACCTGGGTTGTGTGGCCCTTGTCTGACTCCCTCCCTGAACAGTCAGCGACAGCAAAGGCGTCCTGAACTCCAGGGCCAGCTCCCTCTGCCTTGGAGACCCTCTTCCTTGGAGACCCTCAAGGGCCTTGCCCATCCACAAGAACCTGCACCCAAGTCTCCACTGCGGTGCAACCCGGGATGGGGAGGGCAGACCTGCAGCCAGGAGGCCGGGGAGATGCTGGCCCCTACAGCTACACGCCTGGGGGGGGCCTAGTGACTTGTGTGCCTCAGCTTCCTCATCCACAAGGTGGAGAGAAGATGGACTCACCCAGTTGTGAGGTGACACTTGTCCTGCGCTCAGAAAAGTGCCTGGAACCCAGTGAACACTGATGTGTGTTTCTAGTAACATTTTAGCAGAATCTCCCCACCTGTCCTTTAAAATGCGGTTAAACCACCGTATCTACAAACCAGGGAATAATTCCTCCCTCCGATACACAGAGCCGCCCAGATGGAATGCTTCTTGCATGAAAAGTTCCTCGACCCCCGTGCTGCTGGGTTCTGGCCACCAGTGTGCCTGGTCATTTGAAGGTCAGCTGTGAAAGGTGTCTGTTGAGTCTGTTTGCAAACCGGGATACTATTTTTAGAACACGCCGAATGGAGGGCTCTCGGTCACGTTTCCACCTTACCTTGGACTCCAAGTAAATGTTGGCCAAGGACATCTTGGAGATTTTGTAGAGGCAGACGGAGAGCGAGACGGCACACAGCACGAAGAGCGTGTCGTTGATGGCCACGCGCACGGAGACGATGGCTTTCCTCTCCCAGCTGCCCGTCCTCACCAGCACGGCACAGGTGAGATTCACCAAGAGGAACACGAGGCTGATGAGGAGCGAGGCCAGGTAGAGGGGTAACCTGGAAGCGGCGAGAGCGGCGTGTGAGGCACCACGACACGCATGTGGCTGCACGGTCTGGATCAATCCAGAAAAAAGCAGACCTTCTTTGGTGACCTGCTAGGTGCGGAACCCACCAACGTTAACAAACACTTCACAGGCAGGCTGTGCAGGTGGCTGGCGAGGACTCCAATTGCAGGCTGACCACCTCTCATGCCCTCAGGAAAGTACATCAGCTCTCGGAGCCTCACCTGCCCTGTTGCTGGGCAGACTAAAGATTGAACGGGGCGTGAACGCCCGGCGCTCACTGCGTCCAAGCGTCCGGAGTCTGGAGGGCAGGCTGGACTGCAGAGAGGGTTCCAGTGAGCCAGTCATCATCCTGGGCTCCGGGGACTTGGGGCAAAGTCAGCCTGTGTGAGCCTTGGTGCCAACAACCGAAAATACACTAAATTATACCCTGCACGCAGTCTTTGGTGGCTGAGGTCATGTTTATTTTAAAAGGTAACTGAAGAAGTGGGAGTCGGGGGGCACTCACTTGTAGCGGGGAGCCCTCACACCAGCTTGCCCAGGGCAGATGCTGCCGGCCGTCCTGGTCTCTAGCCACTGTGAACTCATAGCTTCTCAGAGCCACACACTTCTTCAGTGACCTGTGTAAGGTCTCTATGAAGACTTCTCAGACCTGCTAACACCACAGCCCACAGCCTGTCCACCTCGCACTTCCTTCAGGTGGACACTGCTTAACAGGCACACCAACGAGAGACAGGCTTGCTGGGCTCAAAACCAGGCTGGTGCAAGCTGAACATTCGCAAATCCAAAGGCAAAAGACCATCAGCCAGAAGTGGTTTTGGTGCCAGACAGTGACGGTGTTTCTAAAGCTGTCACAGACCAGGACACAAAGACCTGGGTTTGAGTACCAGCTCAGACACCAGTGACAGGAGCCCGTGTGAAGGGTACGGGGGACAGGCACAGAGAAATGGACAGAAAAACAGAGACAGAGGAGATGGAGGAGCAGCTACAGTTTGGGTTCCTGCTTGCGGGTGACAGGGCCTTGTAATCAACCCCATGGCCCCCCAGCTAACTTGAACGCAATAATAATTTCCTGTTCACTAGCAAAGTCCCTCACCTGATTTTTCAGAACATTCTGTCAAAGGAACTTTTTGGGCCTTATTCCTCATCCTTCAGATTGCAGCTCGAATATCACTTCTTCCATGAAGCCTTTCCGGCCTCCTGTACCCCTTACAGGCACATGTGTGTACATGTGTGCACATGCATGCACACACATGCACACAGGCACACCTCTGCCTGTGCCTTCCTGGTCCCTGTGCTTTAGCTTCACAGACGAGGGTCCCCCTGACACGGAAGCATGTGGACGGGCTGACCCGCGCCCTCCCCAGGGAGGTGGAGGTTTGGCGCTTTCTGTCAGCTCCCCACACCCCCGTCACCCCGTGCTAGCAGGGGCTCTGGAAACACGAGTGAGTCCAGGTGAAGACGTGCGTCTGCATCAGAATTGGGAGGCGGGTCCCTCTTCTTTCCAGCAGCCACCACAAGCCCGGCCCTTTCGGGGAAACAACTTGAACTGGAGCAGCTCATCCTTCAAGATGGAGTCAGAGGATGGAGGCTGTTCCCACCACAGCCCTGCTGGGGCTGGACAGCCTGCAGGGGCAGATGGGGTGGGAGAGAAGCTGCAGGGGCTGGCAGCCCACGGGTGGGTACGCAGAGGGACAGTGGAGCGGGACAGGATGACGGGACTCCAGTCAGGAGGCGATGGCCCGGAGCCGAGAACGGAGTGTGACCAGCGAGACCTGGGCAGGCGATGCCACAAAAGGAGCTGAGAGAGGTGGGGGAGGGCCAGGGCCCAGCGGTGCTGCAGGGACGGTGACGGGCAGGGCTCGGCCGTCTCACAGACGCACTTCCATGTGCAGTTACACACTGAAAGCTTTTCAAGCAGCAACAAATTTTGTTGGAAAAATAAACATAGCATGGGATCACTGGTCAAGGCCCTTCTAATCCACCTCACTCTCACCAACTGTCATGTCCCTGCCGGTCCCTCTGGGTGGAGTGCCCACGTCACCCCACCCCCAGCTGGCCCTCCATACTGTCCACTGCGGTCCCCATCACGGAGTGCACACCGGTATGGCTGTTCAGTTCTGGGTGCCACCATCTCCCCGAGCAGATTGAGCTCAGGAAGGCCCTCCGCCCCCGCACTGTGTCCCCTGTGCCAAAACGTCAGGCTGGGCCCACGGCAAGTGCTCAATACACCGCCCACCCTCGTCTTCAGGCCCTGGACTATGTCCCTTGCTTTCCCGTTGCTAAGACCAGGACCCTGGCCACATGGAACACTGTCCCTCTGACAAGGGAGTATTTCTTCTCTTCCTGAAATCTTCCCCCCATGGTGGGGCTTAGGGAAGAGGGTAGGTCAGGGCCAGGGAACTAGGAAATTCCTGTGGCACCATGGGCCAGGTCCCTGACAGGCCAAGCTTTCACTTCCTCCCAGACAGACGTACAGACATGAGGTGGGGCCACGTGCTGGGCTGCCAAGAGAGCCAGCCGGGGAGAGCGCCCATGGGCAGCTGGCCCGGCACTGTCCTCTGTTCTAAACCACATTGTCTCAAGTGGGGAAGTCGGGGGCAGGGAGACAGGGAGAAAGGCAGGTCTTTGGGAGTCACAGAAAATCTGCCTCCTGGTTCCTCGAAAGCCCATTTTCATGGATTTATCACCATCTGCTGTGCCTCTGTGGTGGATGTGGGGCACTCCCACCTGCACAACGGCACGGCCTCTGGAGGAAGTGCCCTCCGGACGCCGGGCCTTCCCAACAGCTGCCCGTGGGGTGGCCTGAGGTGCCACCGTGGACAGAAGTTCTTAGTCTTCGTCCTCTGCTATGAAAGCGGTGTGCGGTCAACGCAGGGCCCGGGGCAGTGCTGCGCCAGGGAACAGGCGTGCCCTGCCCCCACAGTGGCTCCACCACTGCTTTGTGGTGGCCCCCGTGCCCTTCCCAGCTCGGACTGTCATAGGCGGTGACTCATCACCCAGCCTCGGCCTTCACCCTCACTGGCCTGGTGTGACCAGGGAGATAGGGGCCGGATACAATCAGAGCGAGGCTGCCGGCAGGCTGGGCCACACGTCCTCAGCTGTGAGAGGTGGATGACGCTCCTTCCCTCCTCAGAGACCTGCCCGAGGATTGGGGGCTCTGCACCTCTTGCTGTCCCCTCTGTCCTCACCCCACAGAGCCCCTCCTTTTGTCGACAGCAAATTCCAGAAAATTACTTCCTCATAGGGGTTCTGGGCCTGATGCCAACCCCATTCTCCCAGGCCCCATGACCAACTCACTAACTCAAAGGTATAATCTTAGAGCACCCTCTCCCCAACCTTCCTCAGGCCCCCCTCCTCTTCTGACCTGGCCCTGGGGAGCCCCTGCTTCCTCTTCCTCTTCTTTCCCCGAAGTGACAATGACGTCCTGGGCTCTCTCTTCCACACCCTCTTTCTTCAGAGACAGCTTCTGCATAACCAAGCTCTAAAGGCCACCTCAGGCCACCGCCTCTGTCCTTCGTCCAGACTCTCGTGCCAACCAGCCTGCCACTGGGGTCACCTCCATGTCCACGCTTCCTCCCTAATGATCCGCCCCCAGCGTTCAGAACCACCACAGTCCCACCGTGAACAATCTCCACCTTGATGCTTCGGACTGCAGAGAGCTTGCTTCTTTGCCCACAGTCACAGACATACACACACATTCACTCTCACAAACACACTCGCACACACGCCCACATAAAAACACACTAACACACTCAAGCACACACACGGGCAAACACACTAACATTCCAACACGCATGCACGCTCACAGACACACATATTCTCACATCCACAAACACTTCCACGAACATACACACTAACACATATGCACACACATTCACACACATTCATACTCACATTCACTCACACACTTCCACATACAAACATACACACTAAGACACACTCAGTTTACAAACACACGAACACACATTAAACATACTTTCACACTCACAAACATTCACACACACACACACACACTACAGACACTCACTCCCCCACACACCTTCAATCACTGGTCAAACTGCACAGGCTCCTTACTCCCGCTCCCCCGACTCTGCCCCTCTCCCATTCTCACCACCACGGCTGGGCCTCGTGTCCTCTGACCAGAACTAACGCCACAGTGCCCTGATTGATGCCTGCCCACCCCCTGCAGTCCACAGCCAGACCAACCGATGGGTGCACAGCATGCTAATTAAACCAGTCTCCTCACTGTCCCCAAACCTGTCCCGCTGTCCCCATCTCCCTGTCTACACAAGCCCGTTTTTCTCCCTGAAACCTTCCCACCCCTGGACTTCTATCAAATCCAACTCTTGGCGCCTAAAGAACCACCTACTACAGAAAAGCCTGCTGCCCTCTTATGGAAACAACATGGAAAAAGTACTAATGACCTGTCGGTAAGATAAAACTGAGGAACCAAAACTGAGAAAGAAAAAACACCAGCTCTGTCCTGGAAGCCGTACACTGAGAACCCACAAAGAAACACATCACTTCGTTCCCCGAGGGAACATGCTGGGAGGAGCGGTCCGTAGACGTGCTCTACTACTTCTTTCCACATGTGTAAATTCGCAACTTCTCTTTCTGTCTCGTAATTTTTTCTAGTGAACTTATACAACTTTCATAGTGAAAAAAGTACCTTATACAGCATAACGCTTCCCCCTTGGCCTGTGGCTCCAGAAGAAAAGGGGAGATTTGGAGGGTGGAGAGTTTACCACTGGGGATCAGAGCAGGCAGGGCTGAACAGCAGGGCTGTTTCCATGGGAATGGTATTTTGTGCCTAAAAATGACTTCTTTTCAACCCAAACTACAGGGTCAGAATAAACAGCCCATGATGACAGAAGAGACAGATAAGAAAACCAGTGGGAATGGAGAAGCCAAAGAACTTGTATGTACGACCCATGGACATGAACTGGGGGAGAAATGCTGGTGAGGGGAGGTGCTGTGCAGAGGGGAATGAAGGGGGAAAGTGGGACAACTGGAATAGCATAATCAATAAATTACACGTAAAAAGAAACAGAAAATAAGTGGGGGCTGGCATCTGGGATGAGCACTTGCTTGTGAGGGCAGAAGCAGCAGCTCCCGGCAGGTCAGCAAGCGCAGAGCGAGGCGAGTCCTCAGGCAGCACCCCTCGCCCTCGCTCTTGCTCTCCAGCTTGGCCAGCGCCTCACCACCTCCCAACGTGAGGGGACGGCACTGATGAAGTTCTAACACCTTCGACTTCTTACAGAAAGGGAAAAGCAAAGCATGGCTTGTTATATTTTTTATTTAAAAAAGAAATCAACGATGGAGAAAAAACAGCTAAAAATGTTTAAAGTCAAAGTACTCTCGTGCACTCCTGTGCCCCGTGTTCGTATTTCCTAAGCCAACGATTCTAACACACAGACTGAGAAAGTCGAAGAGCAAATACAATTCAAATGGGCAGCATCTGCCCGACACGGGAGCTCGCGGCTGCGTGAGTGAGAAAGTGGGCGGGGCGGGGCTGGCTACATCAGCCTCACAAACACAGTGGGGCTGCTGCAGTAGCGTGGGATGGGAAGCCAATGTGTCAAAGGGCCTCTCCTGAGTGAAATGCTGCAGTGGCACCTGCCTGAGAGAAATGGAGAACTTTCAGGGGTTCTCAGCACCTGGTGACTGAATGGTCTGATCTGAGTTGACAGGCTTCTCACTCTAGGACCTCAGCCTCCTGGCTTCCAGACGCCCTTCTCAGCCCACACTCCTCACCTCCACCAGCTGACTCCATTTGACTTCCCCTCCCGCTCTGCAAACCCCTCCCAGTGAAAGCCGCCACCCCACCCCGACAACGCAGCCTGCCTCTCCAATCCCACCCGGTTCCAGGAGCAAGTCTGCCCAGCGCCCCCGCTTCTCACCTGAAAAACCCATCCCTCAAGAGCAGAGGTATAAAATAGGTAAATCCTTCTTTCTGACCTGCACTTTCAGTTTTCTTCTGGAAGCTCCCACACTGAGTCACCCCAAACTCAACCAAGCACCCAAGACAAGGTAGGCTCTGTAACCCAACCAGAATATTCTCCCCCAACCCACCCTTCACTCACTCTCTGCTCCCAGCCCACCCGGGGTGGGGTGGGGACTGCTGGCGGGCGGAGGGAGGGAGAGGATGAGATTAAGGACTCAGAGGAAAGGCTACCTACAATCAGACATGGGAGGACCATATACCTGGACCCTTTCAACTCCTGCCCTGGACCAGCGTCACCAGCCAAGCTGGATGGCAGAAACATGAACCAAACAACCCGAAAGGCAGCGAAGGCGGCGCCAAGATCAGAGAAAAACAACACCACACCACGAGTCTCCTTCCTCGGACCTTGGCCGATCCTGTTACGCAATTTTCTGAACTTCAGTTTCTTTGGATATAAAATGGGAAATAAAATATACACCTTCAGAATTTTAACTAAAGTCTTTATAAGTTTAAGATATATACAAGGTCAGTCTGAGATAAGTCCAGCCATTGTTAATATAATGAATGGTTTGGGTGACATTAGTGTAACCTGGCAGCCAGGGAGAGTAGACCAGACTGCACATGCGTGAACAATGACAACTTCACTGTACTAGTCAGTGGGGGCGGTAGATGCCATTGAGTGAGCATGTGCACTGTGTGGCCGTCACATTCAAAATGACTGAGAGTACAGCAATGAATCTGCATCAAATTTTGCGTTGAGCTTGAATATTCCTCCTCGGAAACTATTCAGATGATTCAGGAAGCCGCAGCTGTGGACACCTGGTGATTGGCAGCTTTATCACCACAACAATGTGCTTGCTCATGCATCACTTCTCCTGCTGAGTTTTTTTGGCCAAAAATCAAATTACCCAGGTGGCTCAGCCCCTCAACAGCCCAGATTTGGGGCCCTGACACTTCTGGATTTTGCCAAAACTAAAATCACCTTTGAAAGGGAAGAGATTTCAGACCACTGATGAGATCCAGGAAAACATGATGGGGCAGCTGATGGCGACTGGGAGAACTGTGTGAGGTCCCAAGGTGCCTACTCTGAAGGGGACTGAGGTGTCATTGTCCTACGTACAACGTTTCATGTATCTTCTATCTTCTTCAATAAATGTCTCTATTTTTCATGTTACATGGCTGGACACCTCCTGGATAGACCTTATATTTAAATAAAATATAATGTGTATACCTTTTTGCATATTTTTAAGTAACAAAATAATAAAATTTTCATTTTGATTCAAGGAGGTAAGTGGCTAAAGTCGCCTTTCCTCAAACGTTTGCCCTCGGTGTGCAGGTCTCTCAGGCAGGGACATCAAGACTCTGTCCCTCATGCTGCACCTGCCTCACGTCCCCAGACGCCTGGCCTCCCCTCCCCTCTGCCCGAGTCCGACCTCTCTCAGCCCCCAGTTCTCCCCTGGGGGTCACGGAGCACTGTGCACACTTGGGAAGAGCCACAGCCCTCTGCATACACCGGCATGCAGGCCTTCCCTTCTGGACTGCAAGCCCCTCCTGTTCACCCTGGCACAGACCTCACTTCCTCCACCACATTCCCATAACCCCCCAGTGCCCAGAGGCCGCAGCACAGATGCCCATGCACGCAACACATCACTGATGGCACTTGGCCTGACTCTGCAAGTTTTTCTGCTGTTAAGGACACCTTTACCCTCAGTGTTTACCACCCGCCCCACCAAGACCCAGCCTACCGCCCTGCCTCAGGGTACCCAGCTGAGTGCTTAATGGTCAAAACTGTATTTGCCGGATGGTGCTGGGGTGACCACTGCCATACCCAGGCCCTGCAACTCTGGAGAACAGAGCCCATATGCAGGTGGTGGCTACTCTTGGGGCCAGGCCACCAGGTGGAATGCAGCGGGCAGGCTCTACCACAGCTGCACCGCAGGAGGGTGGGGAGAAGACAGGAGGGGTGCCAGGCCCATCGGGCGTCAGGGACCCTCTGCCTCCCACACGCTCAGGGCCCACGTGGGCTTCGGGTGTGCTCCTCTCCCCTTCCTCTTGGGTTTCAAGAGGCACAGGCCTCTCGTTCCTAAACCAGGTGGGCGTGCTGTGGGACCCAGAAAGTTCAGCCACCTGTCGCCTGTGGGGACAGCTCACGTGTGAGCCTTTCACCTGCTTTCTCAGGAGAATGCCCCGGTACTTACCGGTACTTGAGTAATTCTGGAGAATACTTTGACTTGGCTTTGAAAATCACCTGCAATGACAGAAAAACACAGTGGTTTGGGGACGCAATAGGCTGACCCTGAGGCACTCACATCACGCTCTGGACTCCCCTCCCCCTCTCCCTGGGCGCCAGATGAGGAAGTTTGCTAAGCTAAATGCTTTTTAGGCAGTGCATACAATTTTAAAATAAAGGCAGTTAAATTGTTACGATGTTTAAAAAAAAGGAAGGGTCTTCTATAACTTTAAGGTTTATGTGCAAATCCGTACTTGTCCCAGAGATAAACCCCACCCCCTCCTCCCATGTTATCGGGAGTTTCCCAAGCACCAAATTAACCCAGTTTGACCAACTGTGCACGTCCCCAGGCCTCCAGCTTTGCTGCACAGGCAAACTGCCCCTGGACCACAGACATGTCAAACTAGACGGTGGTCTGTAGGAAAAACGCGTGTTGGAAGTCCTCCAGATCTTCGGCAGGTTGCACAGGTGCAGCAACCACCTGGTGGAGCCTTGAGAAGGTGGAGAAGGGACCACAGGCAGGTGTCGGCTCTAGCCCCAGCCAAGAGGGCTGGTCTGCCCAGGTGGTCACAGAATGGAGGGCTGGCTGGGGGCCGGGGGGCAGTGGAGTGGCAGAGCATATGCTCAGGCATTCGCCATCCTGGGTCCTGGTGGGGGGCAGGCACTGGGAGAAGGAGAGAAAGGTTTGGAAGGAGAGAAAGGTTTGGAAGGACAGAGAATGGGCCACTTTCTCAGAGGAGATCTGGTGAGAACCTTCTAGCAAAGCCTTCTGTGTGGAGTTCCTAAACAAGACCTCGGCTGGAGGCCCCTCTCTTAAAACTCCTCAGGATCTGCTCAACCTGCAAATATCGAAGGGGAGAAAGATGTTGCCTGAGGGGGAATTTCCCCGTAGGGCGTGAAGGACAATGAGAAACACGGTGGGGAGCAGGAGCCTGGTTCTGGTGAGAGCTGAGGAAGGGACAACCGCTCTGGGACCCTGGGAGTACATGGGGGTCAGATATTGTTGCCCCCTTGTCTGAGGAGGAAGCAATGAGAAATCAGTTTCCTGCATGGATCCTGGAAAGTAACCCTAGAAATCACCCAGTGGATCCCAAGTGTCCAGCCAGACCTGCTGGTGCAGCGGCCACTGGGGTAGAGACCCTCTGCCTAACTAACTCTGCAGGCCGATTCCAGGACACACTGTGCAAGACGAAACTGAGAGAGGCAGGATGGGGCTGACCACAGATGAAGAGCTCGAGGGGCCTGGGCAGCCCACCCGGGCGCGCGCACGCACGCACACCTATCAGTCGGGTACCCCCAGGGAGGACCCGCAGAATCCCCGCCTGGGGCAGGAACCACAGCTTCCTACAGACCTTACAAAAAGCACGCCCACCTCCCCTTTCAAAAAAATCGTTTTCAGAGCTTCCCAGAGGAGCATTCCAAACTCAGACATGAGTTTTATCTCTGTCCTAAGTCCTTTTGAGAAGCAGGTAGGAGGCAGGGATGGCACCATAAATAAATGAAAATATCTAGTCAGACAAACGGATGACATGAATTCAGGGCCCTTACTTTCTGAGAGTCGTGAGGCAGCTTTGTCTGACAGCGGGCTGCTCCCATCACTTTCTGCGTCTCTCAGGACCAAGGAGAGACACACACGACTCCAAGGTGCTGTCACAAATCTAATACCAACTCGTGCCCCGCAGACAAAGCTCTCAGAGATATGCCCTCCTGCTGATTGGTGTTCAGGGCTATCACTTTCAGTAACCAAGAAAAGTCGTCACAGACATCAAAGCAGAAGAAACCACAGGATTTTTAAAAGTGTTTGACCATGTCAAGGAAATACGCAACTATTGTTTAATATTCTGCCACACTCAGGGGGACTCAGGTCACTTACAAGTCACTCTGACAAGCCACAGCCTGTCCCAGCAACCCTGCCACCACCCACAGCATCCCCCACCCACGGACTCAGCTCTGTGCAAGGTGCTGTCAGGAACCAAAGGAAAATATGACCGGTTCTGCCTTCCATGGGCTCACAGTCGCTGTGGAGGGATGAGACGTGGACAGAGGAAGAACCAGCAGAGGCCGGCCAGCAGGCTCCAGCCGTGGAGCACGGGAGCTCACGGAGCTGATCTGTAGTTCGCAGACTCAGCCTCGTGATGATGTCAACCCTTCTCGGCCACATGCTGCTCCAGATGGCCCAGGCAGCTCCTGGTCACCAGAGGTCAGCATGAGTGTGTGATTGTATCAGGGTCAGCTGAAGGCTACTCGGCTCCCAGCTCACTCCCACCACTTGGCCAATGCTGGGTGTCTCTGGGATGTGGAACCCGCAGGATGACATACCAATCTAGCCAAGAGCTGCGAATGTAGATGACACTCCCAACTGGAAGTGTAGCCCCCCTCCTCCAACCATCTTCCTTTATAAACAAAACAAGACGCTGCTAGACTTCCCACAGCCCCACCCCTGCAGCTCCATCCACTGGTTTGGTGGTGCTGGGTGGGCTGAATGGAGTCAAGAGCACCCCAGAGCACCCTCCTGGAACACTGCAAAGGACAGCGGTTCCAGCCAGCACCATCCAATAATTGGTCCAGTACTCCAGCCCTATAAGCAATCAGACACTTTGCCTCAACAATTCCACCTGTAAGAGATCATTCAGAGGCAAGGCTTCTCATAGTGTGCCCACAGAACTGGAAATTTTAAATGTTACTGGAAATAAGTGTTGTGATCAAGCCTACGGAGAGCTACGTGGCCAAACAGTTTTTCTTCCTGGCAGCGACTCCCAGAGCCTGTGAAAGGCTCATATGCTGTGAACCTTCAAGCAAAACATGGTGCTGCAGCAGCTTCCAAACTGATTCGGCCACTGTAGGTCTTCCCAGTAGTGAGTGTTCCTGGGAACGCAGCCGGGGAACACTGCCCTGGGGCACCAAGAACCAACGGAATGCTCCCTACAGCTCTAATAGTAGTGACAATGACAACTGTCACTACTATTAGACAATGACAATGTAGTTCTAATAGACACTGCAATAATAAAATAACCACAACAAATGAGAAGCGATGAAAACTTTCAAATGATGCTGAGTGTTTACCCTGTGAACATGAGCTCCAATCAAGCATGAGGGGTCCATGGGGTTGGCAAACCCAAAAAGGACCCACAGCCCCACCCTGTAGAATGACTTGTGCCATAAAAGATGGGGAAGCCCCACAAAACTCAAACTCAAATTACCATCACATCCCTGCCTGCCCAGAGGAAGACAGTTGTCACAGGTAAAGGAACAATCAGGCAGTCAATAATCATTCCATCCTCTCTACACTGAGAGCAAAGGTGACAACCTGTAAACAAACCTTGACCCTGATTTGTAAAAGTTCTATCCACCCTCGGTCGTTCCTGACAATTACATGCTTTGAATCCAACTGGGTGTATTCATGCTGTGCTTGGAAACACTTTGTTTACGCTTCAAGCTAATCTTTAAAGTTCTTAAAAGTTTTATTTAAGTTTCTGGCATATTAAACTGAGGTATACACCAGTATACATACATTAATTATAGTACAATTTCTGTCCTCACTAATTTAAGGGCGTAAATGTCTGAACCAAGTGTTAAAAAAATCCAAACTTGCCTGCCCACCCCACCCCACCCCCATCTGGGCGACAAGAGACTTCACTAACACTGATGAGGGCCCAGAACTGCAGCTAAACCTCCCAGGCCAAGGCCTGGGACCTCTCATCGGCCTACCTACCTCCTGCAGTCTGTGCCAGCTCCCGCCGATCCCAGCAGGGACTCGGCCTGCAGGCAGAAAGCCAGGCCCACAGACTAGGAGTGGAGGGAGACCAGGACTCTGTGAGGGAGCACTTGAGGGAGCATGCCCAGCCAGATAAAAATGCAATGGTTCCACATTCAGACTGGTGGTGTTCACGACAGTGCAACTGGAATGAGCGCTAAATCTGGGTTCCAGAATTGTGAACATAAAGAAAAGCTGGTCCATGCCCTCAAGAAACTCACAGACAGACACAGACATGCCAGCAGTCTGAGCAGAGTGGAGCTGTGACGTGGTGTGAGGAGGTAAGGGGACGTGTAAGGAGGTGTGGGTAGGAATGAGGGGATGTGTGGAAGTGAAAGGAGATGTGAGATGTATTGGGAAGTGTGAGGAGGTGTGAAGTGTGGTGTGAGGTAGTGTGAGGAGGTGTAAGGAGATGAGGTGTGGTGTGAAGTGTGTGTAAGTATGAAGAGCTGTGGGGAGGTTTGAGAATTTGAGGAGAGGTGTGAGACGTGAGTTGGTGTAGGGACAGGTGAGGAGATGTAAGGAGGTGAGGTGTGGGGTGTGTAGAAGTGAGAGGACATGTGAAGATGTGTTGGGATATATGAGGTGTATAAGGAGTATGAGGAGCTGAGGTGAGGGGAAATAAAGGGAGGTATGGAGAGGTGTGAGGAGGTGTGTGACGGTGTGAAGAGGTGTGTGGAAGTAGGAGGAGGGAAGGTGTGAGGAAATGTGAGGAGGTGTGGTGTGGTGTGAGGTGTATGGCGATGTGAGGAGCTGAGGGGAGGTGTGAGGAGCTGAGGGGAGGTGTGAGGACGTGAGGAGAGGTGCAAGTAGGTGTGAGGGAGTGAGGAGAAGTATGGGGAGATGTGTGGATGTGTGGGGAGATGTGAGGAGTTGTGTGGAGGTGAGGGGAGATGTGAGGATATGTAGGGAGGTGCATAGAGGTCAGGGGAAATGTGATGTGTTGGGAAGTGTGAGGAGGCGAGGGGATGTGTGAAGAAGTGAGGGGAGGGGTGAGTTGTGGTATGAGAAGGTGGGGGGTGTGAGGCAGTGAGGGGAGGTGTGAGGATGTGTCAGGAGGTGTGAAGAGGTGTGGAGAGGTGAGAGAGGTTGAAGAGGTGATGGGTAGTGTGAGACGGTGTGAGGAAATAAGGGGAGGAAAGAGGAGGTGTGAGGAGGTTTGAGAAGGTGAGGGGAGGTGGATAAGAGGGTACCTGGGGCCCAATAGGTGACCGTGACAGTGAACACAGCACACGTAGGTGGGGAACTGGAAAGAATGTGAATCAGGTCTGAATGCTATAAAGGAGAGAGGAAGGCAAGGAACCAGCCAGCAGCAGGGGAGGGCCTGGTGGTCAAGCCCCAAAGACCCCAGCAGAAAGAGGCCTTGGTGGAGGACAGTCAGGGTGTCCATGCTGCCTCGGGGTCAACAGCATGAACCTGGCAGCTTGCCAATGGAGGAGAAGAGAGCCCATGCAGACTGGTGGCAGGATGAAGTGGGTGTGCTATGTCACTTCCAGAACATCAGCTGTGCTTTAAAAATGTGTTTGCAAGAGTTCCGGCCAAGATGGAGGCCTAGGTAGAAACCCTTCCCTTCCTCGTACAACGAAAAGGAGGATAACAATCAATCTAAAATCAATAAACAACCAAAGCACCAGAAAATAAAACTGCATGGAACTCCAACAACCAAGGAATTAAAGAAAAAAAATCAACCAGAACAACCAGACTGGTAAGACAGTAGACCACATGGTCCGACTGCAGCAATGCTGCGGACCTGTACAGCGGGCTGTACGGCTGACACGGAAACTGAGGGGAAACTCAGGGAAACTGAGACTCAGAGCTGTCTGTGGACTATGGCAGGGGTTGCCACTGTGAAGGAAACTCCCAGTCTCACACAAGGGTTTGTTGAAGAGTGCTCTAGAGACCAACTACACTGCTCCCTCTCTGACCCCTCCCCCACAGGCAGCACTGCAGGGAAGCAAAGAGGGCAGGTTGCCCGCCCGGGTGAACACCTAAGGTCCCACCCCCTTACAACTTCTCAGGTGCACCAAGACAAAGAAATATGGCCCAAATGATAGAGCAAAACCTCAGAAAGAAAACTAAGTGAGGAGGAGATTGCCAACCTATCTGATGGAGAATTTAAAGCCCTGGTAATCGAAATGCTCACAGATCTGACTGAGCTTGGTCGAAAAATAAAAAAACAAATAAAGGATACCCAAAGCAAAATAAAGCAAAATATTCAGGGAACCAACAGTGACAGGAAGGCAACCAGGATTCAAAGCAACGATTTGGAACAAAAGGTTTAAAAAATAAACATCCATCCAGAACAAAATGAAGAAACAAGAATTCAAAAAAGTGAAGACAGTCTTACAAACTCTGGCACAACCTGAAACATTCCAATATCTGAATTACATGGGTTCCAGAAGGAGAAGAACAGATAATGAGGGAACAAATTTCCTTCATTATTTGAACAAATAATGAAGGAAAACTCCCCCAATCTGGTGAAGGAAATAGACTTTCAGGAAGTCCAGGAAGCTTCAGAGGGTCCCAAAGAAGTTGGACCCAAAGAGCACACCAAAGCACATCATCATTAAGTTACGCCCAAGATTAATATAAAGAGAGAATCCTAAAAGAAGAAGACAGTTACCCACAAAGGGGTACCTATTAGGATATCAGCTGATTTCTCAAAAGAAATCTTGCAGCCAAGAAGGGGTGGAAAGAAGTATTTGAAGTCATGAAATCCAAAGACCTACAACCAAGATTGATCTATCCAGCAAAGCTTTCATTTAGAATGGAAGGACAGATAAAATGCTTCTCAGATAAGGTCAAGTTAAAGGAGTTCATCATCACCAAGCCCTTGTTATATGAACGTTAAAGGGACTTATCTAAGGAAAAATATAAACAGTAAAATGACAACAAACTCACAACTATCAACAAATGAACAAAAAAAGAAAAGAAAAACAGCAAAAACAAAAACTAAGAAAACCACCAGAACAGGAACAGAATCAGAGAAATGGACATCACACAGAGGGATTTCAGTTTGGAGGGGGAAGGGAGAAATGGGGGGGGAATACAGGGAAGAAGTATAATTAGGAGGCATAAAATAGATGAGGAGAGATAAAATGGTATGGGAAACAGAGAACTTATATGTATAACCCCTGGACATGAACTGGGGTGGGGGGCAATGCTGGAGGATTGGGAAGGCAGGGCAGGGGGGAATAAAGGGGGAAAACTGGGAAAACTAATAGGATAATTAATAAAAAATACTTAAAAAATGTGTTTGCGAAATGAAAGGTTCTTCAAGGGCACTGGACCTACTTCTTTTTTTCCCTTTAATCCTCACCAGAGGATATGGTTTTATTGATTTTAGAGAGAGAGGGAGGGAGGGAGAGAGAGATAGCGATCAGCTGACTCTCATATGTACCTCAACCAGGGATCGAACCCACAAACTAGGTATGTGTCCTGACCGGGGATCAAACCCACCTTTTTAGTGTACGAGTCAACATTCCAAATGAATGAGCCATCTGGCCAGGGCTGGACCTTGTTTTTAGGTTTGAGGGACCCACTGTGCGGAGGAGCCCAGGCCCCAACATGGCAGAGCAGAGGGACAAGTGGAAGCAGGGGTACGGTGGAGGGGCTCCATGTGGGAGGCAGACGGGCTGGACACTGAGGCCAGAAGGAGGGGGCAGCAGCAGAAGGTGGCCATGGATTCTGGACGGTGAGGTCGGGCTAGAACCCTGAGGTGGAAGAAGAGGCCTAGCTGCTTGTTAGGGAAACGTGACCAGGAACCCACAGTGAGTGAGGCAGGGTCCAGGCTCCTCTCTCCCCTCCCCTCCCTTCCACACCTACACTGTCTGCGAAAACAGCAGTTTTCCCAGGGTCCCACGTGGCAGTGAAGGGATGAGAGCATGGGCAGGGAGTGGGACTAAAGATGACATCGGGGAAAAGCAGCAGTTTCTGTGGGAACCCCCACTGTCTCACAGCAGTGAGGCACTTCTCCAGATCACAAAGCCCTTTAGGTTCCCAGCATCCTTTCTTCCACTTCAGATCCTACCTAGAAAAATGCCAATGAAAGCAAAGTCTGGTGACTCGACGTGACTCCCTCGGTGACTCTCTCCCTTTCCTGACTCTTCAGGTCTGAGCTCCAGGAAGGCCTGAGGTGAGGCCGCAGAGCCTGCCAGTTCCTGCTCTGCTCCCTGCTCCGAGGGCCCGGCCACCTGTGGGCAGGCTCAGAGCCCTCCGTGACCCCAGGCCCTGCACACCACCCTTCAGATGACGCAGGAGGCCCAGGGAGCAGTATGTGACGCACTTGAGCAGAAGGAGCTAGAAGCAGCTGCTGACTTCTGCCCCCCTGCCCCAATAAATCACAGTCCCGGGATGTCACCATCTCTGTTCCCAACCCTGACCTCCTGTCTTTTCCTCCTACTACTGAAGCTGGCATTCGTGGTCTGACATTTTTCTAATGTCATGTCGGCTGCTGCTGACAGAAATGCCCCAGAGTATTCTTTGTGGGCAGGGCAGCGACCCTTGTGCATTCAGCAAACTAACAAGAGTAACTTCTGTCCCCAGAGGCAGTGTGTGACAACCAAATGAAGCACTGTGCATCCATGGACTTTATTCAAAACCTCTGTGTAGATATTTTGCTTTACAAATACCCCAACAAAATGCAGCCCGTGTCTCCGTGTCCCCGTTCCTGGGGCGCCACTCCCTGAAGGGCTGCTCCCTTAGCCACTTCGCAGTCCTCCCACCTAGAGAGGCTTTGGACCCTGAAGCCAGACCCCTGATCCCATGTGCCACAGTTCAGCCTGGGGCTTGAGGCCCCCAGGGAGACCCCAGGAATAACAGAGCCAGTCTGAAACTGTGTCAAGCACAGGCCAGAGTCTAAAGAAACCAGTATTTACATACAAGATATGCAGGCAGCCTACATGCCCAGCAATGGACTAGTGGGTAAGGAAGGTGCACTGCAAGTACACAACGGACTATCACTCAGCCACAAAAGAAGAAGAGCATCTTACCATTTGCGAGAACATGAATGGACCTAGAGGGGATACGCCAAGTGAAATAAGTCAGACAGAGAAAGACAAATACCGTATGATTTCACTTAGATGTGGAATCTAAAAACACAAATGAATAAACAGAGAACAGAAACCAATTCACAGATCCAGAGAACAAGCCAAGGGTTGCCAGAGAGAAGTGGGAAGATGCGGGGAAAAACAGATCAGGTGATGTGGAGGGCATTTCCCTATAACTAATACAATAAAAAGAATACCGAGTAGCATAAGAAAAAAAGAAACCAGTATCTCAGACACACACACAGTTTGTAAATTAGTACATGTGCAAATTCATTTGTCTGTTGCAAATTTATGGTAGGACTAAACTTTATTATAAAATATGTCAAGTCTACACAAAGAAATAACATGGCAAATACTCACGTACCTGCCACGCAGCTCGGTCAAAGCATAACACTGCCACACTGGGCACCACCAAAGCCCCCAGCACGCCTCCCCGGGGCTCCAGTGCTCGCTGCTCTGCCGAGGTCCCCAGGACCTGAACCCAGTGCTGCCACACCAGGCAGGCTCACTCTCCCGCCACGTACGTGTGCATTCACAGACCGCATCTCGTCCCATCTTGCCTGTTACCAGACCCGCCTGCAACTTGTCTGCTCACCCGTCATGATATGATGTGTTCACCACGTGTGGGTGCTGAATGCCAGCTCCAGGCCGTGCACTGCACACTGAGTCGTGAAGCCCCACCATACGCAGGCCACGGCTGCATCTGCCCATGGCCCAGGGACAAAAGAATGTGGACTTGGGAGCTCACATGCCTGGCTTTGAATCCTGGCTCCACCAGTGACCAGCTGTGACTGTGGGGCCATCCCTTAACCACTCTGGGCCCCCAGGTCCTCATCTGCAAAGTGGATGGGTTTTGTGGGGGTGAGGTGGACCCGGACATGTGGATGCCATGTCTGGTGCCCTTGTCCCTGCCAGTCGCCTCGTGTATGTTCTCAAACCGTAACTCTAAACCGCGAGCACAGATGCTTTCTTGACCATAAAAGGAGCCTCCACACTCAGAAAGTTGGCCCCACTGACACATTTGCCATTTGCTCCCGTGGCCGCTCTGTACTGCCCACTTCCTGACAGAATGCAGAAGTTACTCGAACCAGGGGGCCTGGTGTCCTGGCATCCCGGCGACCGTCACCCGTCTAAACCCACACGCGGGCTCCTCCCCGTGTGCAGCTCCTCTGGTCCACTCTGAGGCAGCGGGTTCTGTCTGCAGACTGTCCATGTTCTTAAAGCCACCGGAGTCCGTGTGGTCCCGGCCACGGGACTCTGTGTGCAGCAGCCTAAAGCCACATGGGCTGTGTCCAGGGTGTCAGGTCCTCACCATGCCAGCTCCTGTGTTGGAGCCTGGCAAGCATACGGTTCATGGAGCGCGTCCTACTCACTTCCTGGTCTCACGCTGACCCTCAGAACATGGAACCACCGGAGCCACGGGAACTTAGGGGGCACTTCCTCATGTGTGGCCTCAGACCAGCAATGACGCTGACATTGTCCCTCCTCTGGGCTTCCGTGAAGGCCAGCGTCCCCAGGATATCCTCGGCTTCCCCAGCGCCCCAGAGAGCTACAGTGTCCTGTCACCCAGCTGACCCAGCCCCGGGAAGCCCCCCTTTAGCACGTGTGAGTACACACATGCACATACCCATGTGCATGCATGTGTTATACATGTGTGTCACCCCCAGTAAGACTGGGAGCCCCACGAAGTGGGAACTCATCCCACCTGTCTACCCTACTCTGTGCTCACTCAGTAAATGGTGAAGCGTCAGAGGCCCCATAGGTGAACCCATCTCCACCGCTTCCCCTCCTACGGCCCCTCCTGCTTCCAGTTCCCCTCTCTCCTCCACCCTCCATGGCTCCCAGAGCCTCCATCCCTCAGTGCGCTCACCAGCTGGGCTGCCCTGGGCTGGGCCTGCACTGGGAAGCCCGGGAGGGGCAGAGGGCCACACCCCTCCCTGTGAAGGCTCCCAAAACGAACCGAAAGACACAGACCGCTGGTCTCACTTTTCCTGCTTTTCCACGTTATCATCTGAGCATCTGGATTTGGGGCTGTGGCTGGCTAGACGGCTACAAACCTGCCCCTGATGAACTCTGTCTGCCCCTGACTTCCATGTCCATCTGTGAGGTCAAAGGTTAGCACCTTGTTCTCTAAGGCACCTCTCCTTTGAAAACCTTACGCCAGGAAGGGCCTTCTGAGAGGGCAGTCTCCAGTTCTGATGCCCGGCAGACACAGCCCAGCAGCCTGGCAGCAGCCAGGTCACATAGACCCCGAGCTGCCCCTGCCACCCCACTGACTCTGAGGGGTGAGTGCCTGCCCGCCCGCTGGCCTGAGTGGACTATGACCGTGTGGATCAGCCTCTGGGTCTCATGAGCAGCCAGGGCTGTGGCCAACGGTACCATTATCTTTATTTTGTTTCTGATGCCGCTCCTACCACAAATGCGCTTTGGTTTACCAGCCAGGACCCTGCCTCCAGTTGTTCCAAATGGGCTTAAGCGAGGTGTCACAGCGGAGCAAGCCAGCCAAGTGCAGACTCCAGGAAGGAAGGGCCCCCGACCCCTTGACGGGCGTCATCTCACTGCCCACCCTGATCTTTGTGCTAAATTACGCAAAAACCACAAAGTTACATGGAATAGTCCTCTGTTTTTCCCCCTAAATAACTTTCTGCCTCTGAAGTGAGAATACTGGGTCGCCTGGAATTCCAGCCCTTGCTGGAAGCTGTCTGTCTGTCTGTCCCTGCCTCTGTCCCAGTGCGTGAGGACAGCAGGGGAGGGCAGCCGTCTGCAAAGAGGAAGCGGCGCGCTCCACAACCCAGCCCTGCTGACGCCCCGACCCCGCCCGTCCAGCCTCCGAAATTGAGGAACGGGTGTCGGCTGCTGCAGCTACTCAAGCTTGCTGAGGCCGAGTCGGAAGATGCTCCCCAAAAACCCTCCCGGTGTCCTGCCAGCCATCACACCTCCTCCAGAGTGGTGACAGAAAATGCTCTCTGGTGGTCTGCCCCTGGGCTGCCCCCAACTCGCTGTGGACACAGGGCAGGGCCCTTAGGGACAGGGGCTGGGATGGTCAGAGAGAAACCACATCCCATCAGAAATAACAAAAGGAACTGAGAAAGCGCCACCCGAAGCAGAGGGGCCTTGGGTGGGGACGGCATTTGCCATCAAATCCGTGAAAGGTGCGCTGCTGTGGAGGAGGGGCAGACCTGATGGGCGACAGTGGGCGTCAACCCGCGCCAACCCAGGCACCACCCGTCCGTCCTCACGTTGGTCTGGACCCCAGGGAGCTGCCACGAACCAGCCAGGGCAAATGGATTTGACTCCTGCTGATACAGCAGCAGAAGTCGCTGGTTGTTTTTAAAACGAGTATCCTAGAGGGAGATGCGCACAGGAGTGGAGGGTGAATTAAGCCCCCAACCTGCAACTAGAAACATCCCACAGCGCCCATCACCACGGCAGGGACTGACACCAAGTAACAGAGGCCAACAGCACAAAGCACACGTTATTTATATACTCTGTCCTGCCTGTTTGACGCCAAGTGCCATGAGGGCAGAAGCCTGACCTCAGCCCGGTCTGCACAGCGTCCAGAGAGCGAAGGCGCGTAAAACCACGTGGGAAGCAGCCTGAATGTCCGTGGAGAGGCGGACGAGTGAACGAGCTGCGTTTCACACAACACGGAAATGCTGCCCAGCCTTGAAAAGGAAGGACCTGCAGTACAACACAGAAGGACCTCGAGGCACGACGCCAAGTGACAGCGGACACACGCTACAGCCACGCGAGGTGTGGTCCCCTTGATGGGAAAAGCGAATCCAGAGACAACAGGCTGGTGGCTGCCAGGGGCTGGGGCGAGGGGGGTGGGGAGAGAGGGCTCTGGGGGGTGCAGGGTGCCATCTGTTATGGCTGACGAAAACGTTCTGGAACTGAACAGAAGTGATAGTTGCAAAATAATGGAGTGTACTAAATGCCACTAAGTTGTTCATATTAAAAGGTTAACTTTATATGATGAGAGTTTTACCCCAATTTTAAAGACATGCTTGTTGAGTGGATGCAATGAACGTCCCTGTTCTGGGGAAACCTGTGTCACTGTGTGAAAGCCAGGACCAGGACCTCTGCAGGGACAGGTGTGTGCGTCTCATCAGGACAGGAGGGCAGTCCGGACCCGGGCTCACTCGCTGCCTGAGCCTCTCCCTTTCTGCCCCAGGTCACATCGCATGATGGGCAACACGGCCCCTGACACTCTCTGGGGGAGGTGTGGGAAGCAGGCAGAGTGGAGTGGGAGGCAGGGTGCCACCTGGGAGCTGGTCTCGTCACATGTAGACATCTATCAGGTGTTCTGCTGGCTGCAGAGCTTACCAAGTGTCTGCCACTGGGAGGGGGGGGGCGGGCGGTGCTTTGGTCCGGCCCCAAACGCCCAGCCCACCCTGGTCTGCATGTCCCCAGCCGCTGGTTCCCAAGGGGAGAGGTTCCCTTTGTGTGCTGGGGGGCGGGGGCAGGTGGCCCGTGGCACCTCGTTTCAGCCTGCACCTGTCCTTCCCAATAGCGAGTGGCCCTTCAGCACGGAAACCGTCTCTGACCCCAGACATGGGGGCTGGGTGACGGGTCAGATGTGCTCCCCGCGTGACCGGTGCTCTAAGGACGAGACCAGAGGCCGAAGCCGGTTTCCAACTCGCCCAGCACAGATCACAGAGCAAAGGCAGGGGCAGCTCCAGACAGGCGCCGGGCCTGTGCTTCCTTGTCCTGAGGACCAAGCCCAGCCTGCAGCCTGCTTCTGTACACGCTGTGAACTTTACGGTTTTTGTATTTTTAAGGAGAGGTTACACAAATATGCAGCAGGGCTGTACATGGCTCCCCAGGCCTGACACCCTGAGCCGACTCGACCAGGTGTCCTTTGTGAGGCCCACGCACCCGTTGGAGGAAACCAGCCCAGTGGAACGAGCGCACTTTGTCCTCTCGACTCCAGCCACAGGATTAAATATAAAGTGAAAGACCGGCAGCCCGCACGGACCCCTGCACGGCCGGACTGTGCCGGGCTGTCCGACCTGTCTGCTGCGGCACCTTCTGTCTGGAGGAGGCTGGCCTGTCGGGGCGCAGGCGGCCCCGCACACCAGGAAGGGGCTGTCCCCTCTCACTGGTGACAGTGAGCCAGGTGACAGGCAAAGCCAATCTGGGGATCACCTGACATGTTTTAAAACCCTAAGATCTTCGTGATGTTTTGGAGGAGCAGGCTTCCATTCTGTCGTGTTCTCTGGTCACCTCCAGATGAGCCCCTCCTGGGACTGGCGGCTTTGGGTGGTGGGCACCCTGCGGGGACAGGCCTCTGCCAGTGGGCACAGCCCCAACAACCCCCGACTCCAGGCACGCAGCCCGCCTTAGCCCAGGGCTCGTCCCCTCCCGCTAGTCCTGCTTGTGGGGCAGGCCTGGGAGCAAACCCCAGCAGGTACCGGCGAGTGTGGGTCCCAGTGCAGGCCTCCTTGGGGCCGGCGGGACCCGGCACGAGGATGGCGTGGCCACGCCAGCTTGGCCTCTGCTGCTGGGAAGTCAGACCTTGTGGTCAGCAAGGCTGCATTTCGGTCACGCCGTGAGAGTCTCAATGTCCCCAGGAGCACTGAAGGCATTCAAGACATCTGATCACCGGAGGTCCGCAGGGGCCCCTCAGGCACTGCAGCAGCAACCGCGCGCAGAGAGGACAGAGGTCCAGGAAAGCGGGCTGTGCGTCGGAGTTAGGGAGCCGCTGCTGCTGCTTCCTGGGGGTGCCAGTGGGGACGGCAGACAGGGCGCTGCTAGGGAACGTGTCTGGTCCCATGTGCCGCTGCGCTCACACACGTGTATGCAGGCAGTCACACCCATGCTCACAGGAATTCACACAGGCATGTGCCTGGTGCATGCACGCGTGCTCACACAGCCACACACCAGGGCTCACACGGGCGCTCACAGGTGCGCACACAGAGTGGGGCAAAGGTGGGTTCACGGCACTGAGTGCGTAAACAGAGTGTATCCTTGTGTTGTTATTGACTGATTATTGTGTTCTTTTCCACACAAATAGCTGTACACCTACTTTTGCCCACCCTGTGTACACAGCTCTGGTGGCTGTGAGGCCACCGAGTGACCAGGGCCAGTGTGCAGTGCACAGGCGAGGCCAAGCCCATTCGCTGGACAGAGTGACCGACCATGGGCCTCAGCTCTGAAGTCGGCACCTGGGGACTGGCAAGCCCCGTGAGTTTCTAAGCCTCTGTCTCCATAATCCCCAAGAGGCCCAGGGCCTCCCCCTGCCCAGCTCCCCAACTGGGGCACACCACAGGGGTCTGGTGAACACCCCTGATGAAATGAGCCACAGCGAGACCCCACACCCCTTTCCTGGTGGGTGGAGGGCTGTGGCTTCGCAGTCCGGTGCCACCAGGTTCCCAATGAGCAGGGTGAGGGCCCCGGTGCCTGTCGAGTCAGGGTGTGTGGGCAGCAGGGTGCCAGCCCAGCTGGGCTCTGCCCTCCCGCCGGGCTCATGAGCTGGGCCGTCTCTAGAATCCTCCAGGCCCAGAGGCTCATGTGCTGGCCTCCAGGTGCGTTCGGCTTGAGATGTGAGGGGCTGCACTGGGAGCAGCTGCTACCCACATGTTCTCCCTAAGGCCCTAAGGCAAGGCCAGCGTCCCAGCCAGGTCACTCACGTCAGCTGCAGCCTGCTGGACAAGTCAAGTAGCTGACATGTGGGCTGGTACGGGCAAAGCACCGGGGCCTGGCCCTCAGGAGCCTGGGTCCAGGCTCTGAGGCCTGGGAGGCGCGGCCTGCCTGAGGGGGCAGAGCAGAGCAGAGGGGGCAGCATCCCCTTCGGCTGCCCCGCCCACCATGAGCTGCACAGCTGCCATTTTCCTGGCATGGAAGGCTGGTGCCCTGGGGGCCAGGCCTGGATTTGGACCCGGCTCTGCCCACAGGGTGCCTGCTCCGTCCCCTCCAAGGCTGCCTCCTGAGTCACAGGTCTTCGGGGGCACGCCGTAACCCAGGCCTCGCGGAGAGCGCCAACACCTCCCATGCACCAGGCCCCCCATGCCTCCTGGACCCCACGAGGACCCCCTTGTGGCTCCCCAGTCGCCCTCTGAGGCACAGTGCGGTGCGGGCTCCTGCGTCAGCATCCATCGGTCACACCACCTCCCCGGCCAGAGGGTTCACTTCCCCTTTCCTGCCTCGCACTACAGGGCTCTGTCGCAGGGTCTCGCTCCACTCAACCCAACTCAGGAACCCGATGGCCTGAGGCCATTCTGAAAACAGCAGGGGTCACCAGGCCCTCCACCACATCCCAACCTGCCACCCACGGCCCTCCGCCCAGCTCTGCAGACAGACCTGCTTGCCCAGGAGCTGCCCGGCTGGGTGGCAGCAGGCGCCACAACACTTAGGCCTCAGGGTCCTGCCCCACTGGAAACCCCACCAAGAGGCCCATGAACACGATGCTGCTGCTGCTGCTGCTGCTGCTGGGGCAGGAGGGAGCTGGGGACCTCCCAGCACTGCCAGGCCCTCCATGCTCTGAGTCCCCAGGAGAGCTTCGAGCCTTCAGGCCAGATGTGTCCCCCCCAGCACACACACACACACACACACACACACACACAGAGCCGCTGAGAGTGGGCAGAACCAGTTCAGCTGCCAGCACCTGCCCCTTTATAGCCCATCAGAGGGTCGGAGGAGGAAGAGGTCGGAGAAGGAGGACAGCAGAGAAGTCATCGGCCTGTGCCCAGGAGCGCAGTGCTCGGGGTGAGGCCAGCCCTCACCCCAGGTCACTGAGGACACAGCACCTTACTCAGGGGTGAGGAAGAAAGGAGTCCAGCCCCGCTCCCGACAGATTCTCGCAGATGCAGACACCAGAGTGAAGTGGCCGTGGGGAGAGTGTCCTGGCAGAGGCCAGCCTGTGCCTGCAGGTCTGAGGGTCCCAGCAACTTGGGATCTGCAGGTAGCAGGGCCCCCGGACAGGCAGGGAATGAAACGGGGCAGGTGGAGGCCTCAGGGAGGCAGTGGGTGGGGAGCAGCCCGTCACCTGTGTGTCCCACCTGAAGAAGGGACTGGGATGGAAGAAGGGAAAGGACTGGGACAGAGCAGAGGGAGGAAGCCAGGACGAAGGTGACCCCATGACGTGGACACAGCCACCTGGCAGAGTCTCACACAGGCAGAGCAAGACCCGGAGGTGGACAGGCACAGGGTCACACAAGACAAGCCTGCCCCTCCCTGGGCCAGCCCCAGAAGAGCCGGATTCCAAAGATGACAACGAGAGAGGCCAAGGGCACAGGACACACCCCAGCCCTCAGACCTGGCCGGACCTGACTGCAGCAGCACGGCCACCCCAGGCAGTGCCACTCAGGCTGCCGTGTGGGCATGGGGTGGCCCCCAGACCTCAGGAGTGTGTGCTGAGACCCTCCCTCCTGTGGGGCAGTCGGGGAGGTCAGCAGGCAGGGCCAGGCGCTGGGAAGCATAAAGGGCATCACAGCCACAGAAAAGAGCCTTCCTTCACCTCTCGGGACCCCCTTCCAGTTCATTCCAGGCCCTCTCCTCTGGCCTCAGCAGCTGGCGCAAACCTGCCTTGTCTCTGAGGACCCAGGTTCCACTCAGGTCTTCCAAAGCCTAGCTGCCCCCCCCAAACCCCTGGAGTTGCTGCTGAACTGGGTCGTGAGCACTTTTTGTCCCCACCCGGGCAGTCGCCTCCGGAAGAACCGGGAATCATTTTAGCTGAGGGCGTGTTTTCCACAGGGAGGGGTTTCGAATACTGTACCATGAGGAATAAGCCTCACAGTCAGATGTCGCAAACATGGGCAACCATGGCTCCACCGTGCACTCACCCTGTGACCTTGAGCGAGTCATCTGACCTGTCTGACCCGCCTCTATGAAATGGGGTCCCTGTCAGTACTTTCCTCACAGGGTTGCTGGGAAGAAAAATTAAGACACACCCCTTAGAACTGTGCCCACCACGCGGCACCTGCTGCTTAAAGGGTGGCTGCTTCTGCACCCCACCCCCACTCCACAATCTGAGTTCCTTGCTCTGAGATGCCACGTGCCCCCTCACCCCTGCAGCAGTGACTCCTCAGCTCCCCTGACACTTCCAGTGTATTGAAAACCTGCGTCAGTCTCGGAGCAGACGTCGGGGGAGGGGCAGGACAGAGCGGTGCCAGAGCTGGGAGCCAAAGGGGGGCCCATCTGTGACTCCCCAGAGCATCAGTTTAGTCAGGTGGCCAGGGAATGGCTTTGCCCTGCCAGGTCCGAGATGCCAGCTCTCAGGTACTACTGGCTCCTGCCAGCCGCCCTAGAAAGGGGACAAAAGATTCTGAGACACAAAGAAGGCAGGGACGTGGCCACAGGCCTCTGGGCTGGAGTGGCTGTCTGCCGGGTCACTCTTTCCCTTGCTCAGCGTTTACTCCCAACCAGCAGATGGTGAGGGGGAAAAAAACGTGCAGCACCTGCCCCTAATCCCACAGACTTTGCATGTGATTACCAGGGCAGCCTCACAAAGGGACAGCAATGAGGACCTCCATGCGCAATACGACCCTTGTCACAGTTCTGGAAGTAACATCAACCCACCTGACTTTGTGTCGTGTTGAAACCACTCCTTTCGAGCCAATTAAGAAGCCAGAGGGTCTGCAGAGGAGCTGGCTGCCTGAACTGTTTGGGGGCTTAAGAGTAGTGTTTGGAGACATAACACACATCGTTTGCCCACTGGAAGTACACGGAGACCTCTGGGGTTGATCCATTTTGCTATAATAGCTTCTAAGTAGTACATAGGCTATTTTTTAGTGGTAAGTATTTCCTCCAAATTTTTAGTCACGGGCTCCTACTACACCGGAGCAATCAATCTTTTTTCTACTCTTTCTTATCTTCTTTAATCAATGACATTTTCTTTAGAGAAATACACACTGTTAAAAGGAATGGAGTGCTTGTCTGCACCGAGCCTCTGCCCAGTAGACAGCTCGTAAATGACCCCAGCAGGTGACATGCCTGGGCCTTCCCCGAGTGCAGTCCTGGTGGAACGGACATTTCGGGGCTTGGAAAGCTAGTGAGAATCAGAGATGGCACCGACGGTGGTGGTGGGTGTGATTAAACTTTACACAACGCTTAACGCGGCATTTGCGAACTACTTTACAATTACTCTGCTTTCACTAATGTATGTTCTCCCATTAGCTTATTAACAATGCTCCCCATAAAATGACTCCTGTAAAGGGGCCCCAGCAAACGTGTAAGCTTGTGCTTGGGGCCTGATGCCGCCGGGCGTCACCCAGGACTGCTCTTCGGCACTCCTGGAAGTGAGTTAGTAAGTCCTAAGTCCGTGGGGCTCCTGGCCTGGAGGTTCTAAACGTCACCCAAGCAAGCACGGTCCCACCTGCCACCCTCAAAAAAGCCAGTCTGGTCCAAAAGTACAGATGACCTTTCCAGGCTGGGGTGAGAGGGTGGAGGGAAAATTCTAGAGTTCATCTCCCAGAGGACACACCTGCTAGTACTTCTTCTGATGTGTGAACGAAGATGCTGCGCGCCAGGCACCCACTGGATGGTGCTTCACTAAGAGCACATACTCACAGGTGGCCTTCCGGCCCTCACTGTCCTCCTTGGCTTCTTTTGGGGATGAGAGGGCGTTCCCTGAGAACGCCTGAAGGTAGGTAGGGCAGGCTCAGACGACCCAGAACCAGTGCCTCCCCGACCCCGCACTCTCAGCCCCTGGGGTTCCGCGACTGGCCCCCGCGCTGCCATCGCCCCCACCCCCGCACCAAGCGCTGTGCGGGGCGACTTGCCAGGTGAGCCCTCGCCAGATGTCTCCGGCCCGCCCAACTCACCTGCGTGAAATACAAGTTCATGAGTGTGAGGGTGAAGAACTGGAGGCACACGGGGAAGCAGTAAAGCAGCCAGAAGACGAAGGGACTAAGCGCGTTAGCCGCCACAAAGTCCCTGAAGTAGAAGGAAAAGAGGACGGTCCGCAGGGAGGCCCAGAAGAGGCAGAGGAAGAGGAAGACGCTCTGGTAGCTGAGTCGTTTGTGGCCGTAGCGCAGCACCAGCCAGAGCTGCAAGTAGATGAACACGAAGAGCAGTGAGTAGAAGGCGGTGTAGACGCTGGTGAGGCCGAGCTTCACGTAGGGGGGCACTGCCGGGGTCAGCGTGGGCGGCAGCGAGTCGTTTCGGAGTGGGTCCCAGCGCGGAGCCGCCATCGGGCCGAGGGCGCTGCGGCGCGGCCGGGGACTCGGGCCTCATCAGGGCTGGCCGACCCCACGGGGGTCTCCGCGCATCGCTCCGCCCGGCCGGCAGCTGGAGGAAAGAAAACAAGTCGACTTCCTCCCGGCACCACATGATTTACGGGGCGGCCTTTGTCTGGGATTGGCGGCGCCGCACCTCCGCCCCGCGCGCGCCCCCGCACGCCCTGCGCGCCTCCGCTCCACGCGCGCGCCCCGCACTGTGCGCTCGCTCCAAGGCCAGCCCTGTGCGCCCACCACAGCGCCCCACACTGCGTGCCCCGCCCCACGTTCGTCCCCACGTTCGGCCTCTGGAGCCCACCGGCGCCTCTCCGCCACTGCGCTTCTCTGCCACGCGCGCCCCCAGGTGCTGCGCCCCCGCCCCGCATGCGCGTCTCCGCCCTGCGCGCCCACAGGTGCCGAGCCCGGACCCTCCACGATGCGCGACTCCGCCCGCGCTACCCCAGGTGCTCCGCCCTGTGCCTTGCTGGTTTCCACCCCGCGCGCCCCCAAAGCCCCAGGTGCCGCGCCCCCAGCCAGTGAAGACCCTCAAGACCGCTTGCCCGCCCATGCCCCTCTTGGGGTAGAGCTCCGCGCCTCGCACTTTCCGATGGTTAGTTTAGCAGAAGTTAATTCTTTTACTTCAAAAACAACAAATTTTATGTCTTTTTTTCTTTTAAAAATAAAACGTTATGACTCCGTGCCTGCTCATGCTGGGGTGACGCTTATTTCTAAATCTAGAAATGCCAAAGACGGTTTTTGTTTTTGAGGTCAAGTTTGTTAACTGGGAAGGAAGGAAGGATCCGGTGGCGCCCGTTTGTTCTCGGAGACCCGCGCCGCGCGCCCCACGCAGTGCGCCCTAGCACACAGTGCGTGCGGTGGGGACGTTGCGCCTCTCACCTCTCAGTAGTGCAGTGGGTGCCCGGGAGCGTAGGGCGGTGGGGGGCCGCAGCAGCCGCAGGACTTCCGAGAGAAGTAGCACCGCTCTCTGGCCCTGCCTCCCATTGCGATCCAACCCGCCCAGTACGGCTGTCTCTCCGCCTGACCAGCAAGCCCCACATCTGCTGTGGCTGAGCGAGTGGCTGCTCAGGAGGCAGTGAAGGGGACTTAAGTTTTTGTCTCAGAACGCCTCTCTAGCCTTATCCTGGGGGCGCGGGTGGTGTAGGGCGCGCTGCGCTAGGAGGGGATGCCCCGCTGCCTCTGTAAACAGGTCTAGACGAGGAGTTCCCGTATACAGAAGAGAGGGACCCGATTCTTCAAAGCGCGGGTAATTTCTTGTGATTTAGTTTCTTCTCAAGTTACTACAAGCCGACCTTAGAAATACTGCCAGTTTGGTTCCAGACCACCACAATAAAGTGAGTGCTAATCTTTTTGCTGGCGGAGGGTCTTGCCTTCAGATAGTAAAAAAAACCGCAAAACCCGTGAAGCCCGACAAAGGGGTATGCCTGTATTCCGCTCCCCACCTAACTGTGTGGTCTGTTTCCTAACAGGGGCCCCTCAGAGCCCGAATCCAGCCCTGCTTTTCCTCCTATTTATTTAGTGTTTACACACTACCAAAGTGCTTCCGGTGCTTCATCAGGGGCAAGTGTACCTTTCGTGTCAAGTTCCTTTTCTAGTTCCACTACCCTTTCCTTTTCTCCCTATCACTGTTTAAAGAGAAAATATAGAATTAGTCTCCCCATCTCCGATTTTGACCCCCTCAATCCATTCTGCACAGAGCGGCTGGAATGTTCTTTCTAAAGAACAAATCTGGCCATGCCATTCCTCGGCTTACATTCCTCTCACCTTCCCCTTGTTCTGAGGATCAAGTCCAAACTCCTACCCTAGCTTGTCTGCTGAACTCTCTTAACGGGAGAGTTAACACCTCTTAACTCCCTGTGCCAAGAAAACTCTCTCCACCCTGTCCTCCAAAAACCCAACAAGCCCTCTGCTGTAAGGGTGTCACTTCCTCCAGGAAGTCTCGGGCCAGGCCAGCCCCCACCCACTCAGGCTTAGGCGAGGTGCACCACCTGTGCACTTACAGGTGCCCTTACAGAGCACCCTTGCATGTTGTCAGTCACCCCACTCGTTTAGGCGTTTCCTCAGGATAGAAACGATGTGTGGCACCAGAGCTGCCGTAACTCTGAAGCGAGGTGGAAAGCATCCTTGCCAGACGGGACCAAGCAGCTTTTGGGGTTTTTTGTTTACTAGGAATGAGAAAAAAAATCGTTCTCCTTAAGGGGCTAAACTGATGTCACCACCTTATTAAGTTTATGATGACCTGTGGCCACTCTCCATGACTGTGCATCTTCTACATCAACTGGACCATTATGGGCGTGTTATAGGCATCTGTCACTCCTGTGGCATTCAAGCTCCTTCTAAGAATTGGTATGGGCACCAGATTGTCTGTTGTTGACTTACAGAACTTTCAGTTTGCTTCCGTCACATGGGCTATTATATAGACCACACAGGGCTGCCCATCTGTTTTGGTCCTAGGCGCTCAGGATCGATCCCTTTCCGTCAAAGATACCTGAATGGCGGGCCAGTCTGATCCCCAGACAAGCCCTGGACGTGGGTGTGGTTTCCATAACTTCAGCTGATATGGTCTCCCCTCTCCTGGTGGTTGCGCCCGCTGGCGGGGATCCTTGACAGCTGGGATCCTGGGGTCTGGTTAACGTCAGCCACAGCACCGTATGTAAAATAGCCATGAAAGTGCTCATGAGAGGTGGTGGCCCTTCCCTCACCAATGTATTTCTCAGTGCCTTGATGAAAGGTCCCTCTCGGGGGCCGGGGTTAGGGAATTGGCAAGTGGGTCATGCACAATATGTCCACACCGACGTTCCTAGTTCCTTGGATTCCTGCTCCTACGTGATGTTAAAGAAATTCAGGCAGCTTGACCTCTCTTGGTGTGGGTCACCAGGATTCACTCCACCGAGTTACACTGTCTTGGGAAGGAAGCGTCCTGTTCCTCTCTCTCTGGTGAAGCAGCCTCAGGATTGGTTCCCATGAGTGTTCCCAAGGCTTTTACCAAGATAAAGAGAAAAATATTACCATTCCTTTGGAATAGAATCTCCTTCGTCAAAGATTTGGTTTTGCAACATGAAGGACATGTTAGTATCTACCTAGGGTTTTAGTCTCAAGACAGAAGAAAGAGGCACAAAGGGACTGGCATTCCTCCTTGCAAAGTGACTTCCTGAGGTCAAAACACTATGGGTCTTGAAGCAAGGGGGGAGCAGTGTCTCTAACCAGGGAGCAGGGAAGCTGTGTGCTGTCTGCATCCTCATTCCCCTAGGTCCCCACTCAGAGTCACTGATGCTCAGTTTCCAGTCAGTCCCCTAATGGTCGATGGGACAGGAGCAGGTTGTGAAGTGAGCAGACACTGTGATCAGGAACCCACGGACCTCCCTGTTGGTTTAGCTGTGGTTGCAGAAGTCCTCAAGCCTTTCAGGAGGCTGCCATTCCCTTCCTAAGCTTTCCACCACTCTCATCTGTGACCCCTCCACCCACAGTCATGGGTTCTTGGTGCCCCATGCTGTTTTCTTGGTTTCCTGATGCCCTAACTTCACTGTGCAGGTGACGTTCACGGCAAGTGACCACAGGGTCATTAGTGTCCTGAACTGTCTTAATACTGCCTGAATTTTTATTGTCCTTAGATCCAACCAGACCACATAATCAATCTCAAATCCTCACCACCCCTGGGGTCAGTTTCTGGATTTCTTGGGATTCTTGATGGCAAGCAACAGAAAAAAACTTTGGTTAATTTTTTACCCAGTCTCTGCCTTTATCTTCACAGTGTTCTCTCCTAGTCTAAATGACATCATCTTTTTTTTTTTTTAACTTTGGTGAATTTAAGCAGAAAAGGAATGTACTAAAATACATGTTACGTAGCTCATAAAATCTTCAGGACTTCAGAAGGAGGAGTGACCAGAAATAATGCTGCAGAACTGGTCTGACAACACTAGCCCCATACTGGCCAGGACGTGCTGGTTCACACCGCTGACCACACCATGCTGGACACAGCATTCGTTCGGAATGGACACAGTTTTGAAGAACAGAAAACCTGGCAATAATCGTTTAAAAATAAATGCTTATTTTTCACATATCTGGAAGTCAGGTGTTGCAAGCATGGATTCAGCCATCTAAAAAAAACCTGCCAGGGACCCTGGCTTTCCCCCTCTGCTCTATTCCCATGAGCTTGTTGGCTTTAATCTTCACAGTGGTCCCATCAAGGTCGAAAGAAGGTTGCTGCAGCCCTAGATGCCACATTGGCATTCGAGGCAGAAGACAGAAGGGTTACTGTATGAGGGAGGCAAGAGTTTTCCAAGAAATTTCAAGACTGACCTTCACCTATATCCCTCCACAGAAGTCTGCCATGCGCCATCTAGAGGCGGAGAGGAGCATAGGAAGGCACAGACTGGACAGGCCCAGCTTCTGAAGTGTGGGACTGCAGGGGAGCATGGTGAAGGGGTGCGGGACCTCCCTCTAGAATAGATTATGTGCACTCCATGCACCTCTGAGTCAAGAGCTTCCAGTGCAGAGTCTGGGCAGCGCCCTCCAGTTGGAGAGCCTAGGCCGTGTGCCCACGTGCCAGCCAGCAGCCGTGGTGGCTGGGGACCTGGGGGCTGGCATCTTCAGATCCGACTTCCTAGAGAAGGAAACTCCCTCCCCCATGGACCAACATGATGACAAATATCTTCCTATATTGTTATAGCCCTTTCCGGTCGAGTGTGTCCACATAGCTAAAAGTTTAGAATTAACTTTTTGAAAGACAGATATAACATTTGCCTTTTTAAAAATTATCAGCTGTCCTCCGAAATTCTTTTATTTAAAAGATTAGAAGAAGGTAGGCCAAAGACAAATTTGCATTGGTCCTTAGCAGATCGAATCAGGTCCAGCTACCACCAGGCATGTCTCCCAGCTCTGAACTTCCTGTTCCCACAGAAACCGGAAGAGACACCGGCATTCTGGCTGCCTGTCAATACCAAACCCAATAAGCAGAGACAGCGACTGAGTCTTTCTGGGCGCTTTATGCAGGTGGCCAGCCATCTGAGAAAATGGTGGTTCATATCCTAAAAGACCATCTGGTCTTTTCTTTCCAGGCCAAGGTTTTTATAACGGGAATAAACAAGGTGTGGTGAAGGGATTTGAAATTCAGGGAGGATTAGGTGACAGAGCTGCAACATTCCTGTCCTGTTAGCTGTTCCCAGGGGAGGGTGGTCATCTGCCTCTCCCTGGAACACAAAGGCCTGGATGCCTCCACTTGTCCCCAAGTGGTCATCTCTAGCAGTGCCCCCGGAGGTCAGCTGCTTTACCAGGAGCCAGGACGGGCCTTATCTGTAGTTTCTGAAACAAAAGCTGTAACATATACATTACTTACTAGGCTCTTAACTTCTTACTTTAAACTAGAATTTTCTAACCCTTGAGTCCCTTATCACTACCGCACACCCACACACGGTATCCTGGGACCCCCACCGTACAACTGCGCCAGCCATCTGACCACGGTGGGTCTGGCTCCTGGCCTTTGTCACGTGCAGCCCTCGCTCCAGGCCATGCGTGCGTCTCTGTCCGTACTCCACTTCTGGGACTTCCCAAGGTGGTGAGTAGGTGTTCATTTCAGCAAACAAATCCTTGCTGGTGTTTTCCCAGGAAAGTGGCCTCTGTTGTGTTCAGTACGGCTGATTCCTGCCGCTGAGCCACACAATCCCGAACCACGGCCTGCTCAGTCAGGCCCCTGAAAGGGCCGCATGGACCGCGAGTGTCCGTCACTAAGAGGGCATGCCTCCCGGACAGTGGAAGAGACGTATTCACGTCGACAGGTGGACATGGTGAGATGAAATGACTCGGCAGCTACAGTAGCCACAGAGTTATGCTTTTTTACATATTTTCAATCCAGCCCCTGGAACCTGGGTGTCACGTGGCTTCAGCCTCCAGATCTCACTCCTAAAAAATTTGTTTTGCTCTAAGCGATGCTGTGCCACGTTTTGTCAGGCCCAGGCGAAGGAAGGACACCTGATCTCTGTGTTTCCATGACCGACACGTGTCAGGTGTTTGATTTACTATCGAATGAGCCACTGACTCGCTGGCTGCAGTTTTTGTTCTTAGTCATTCGGGACATGGTTAGCATTCCTTGTGGGTCTTTGGTCTAAATCGAAAGCTTGAGCTGTGAATGCCAGGGCTTTCAAAGGTTTCAGGACACCGGGCCGCTCCAGGGGGAGTAGGGGTGAAGGTCCAAGCAGTGAGGGTTTTGCAAGCTAAGGTCATTCTGGTGTAAAATGTCCTGTTTCAACAAATAATTCTGACTTTTTGTGAAATATGCACCTGTTTGTTTTTATCTCATGCTTGTAATTCCTAAATTTAAAGGGCAGGAAGCATATCAGATTAAAAAAAACTTTATAGGATCATAAAATTCACCCATTTCAAGCCTGCCATTCAGTGATTTTGTAGTAGTTTTACCTAGTGGTACGTTTTTTCCCCATGAATCTGGGTTAGAGTATTTCATGCCCTGCCGCCCCCACCCCAAGCCTGTCAGGTTTTACCTCAGCCGGGCGGCCCAGCAGATTTATTTATAACAGTCCAGTCTAGGGCAGTTGCCCACCCAGGAAGCAGACAGGTGGGTGGTGCTCAGAAGTGCTTTGTTAATGGTTCAATAATCTCATTAAAACTTGGGTATTAAGTGGATCTGGGGTAAAGGGGAATTTAGTATGAATTGGGGCCCACAGGGGTCAGCAGCTCCAAGGCTTGTTCACCTGAAAACAGATGAAATCCCCTCTCAGCCCTGGGTGGCCACTCTAAGTGGTTTGCCCACGTTCTCTACCCTGTTTTTGGAAAGGCCTGCTGCCGCCCACGTGCTCCTTCTAGGTTCCCGTTTTCATCTCCAGAAAAAACAGAGCGTTGAGTCGCAGGAGCGGGAGGGGGCCACTCCCACCGGGAACTCTGTCCTGGGACCCAGGTTCCCAGTTTTCTGCCCAGGAGGGGGCTGGCTGTAGTGACTGTCCCAGCGAGCCCCCTGCACACCCTGCACTGAGTGCTGAGGTGGTGGTGGCTGGGCCCAGGGGCCACAGAGGAAGGCCTGCTGACTGCCTCAGGCGACAGGTGAGGGCCAGGGCAGGGGCAGGGGCAGGGGCAAGGGCAAGGGCAGCTGGAAGAAGTGCTTCTGAGAAAGCATTCAAGAGGCGGTGCCACAGCCTGTGTCTGTGGACCCTGAAGCTTCTCCAGTGTTAGAGACCCTCCTTAAGAAAATAAAAATACAACTGCACATACAAGAGTAGGTACTAAAGTGAATGTTTATATAGAACAACCAGTTACGAATTTGAGAAGCTGACCAGTGCTATCAACATCACAAAACTCAGAAGAATTGATAGGGAGCTCAAGCCTTGGAAAATTTTAGCTTAAGGTAAAAAGTTATAAGTCTAGCAAGTCATGCGTATGTTAAAACTTTTGTTTCAGAACCTACAGATAAGGCCCATCCTGACTTCTGGGAAAACAGCCAACCTCCTGGGGCACTGCTAAAGATGACCTCCTGGGGACAAGTGGAGGCATCGGGCCTTTGTGTTCCAGGGAGACACAGACCCACCCCTGGGAACAGCCAACTGCCCAGAACAGGAAGCTGCAGCTTTGCTCACGTAATCGCCCCAGAATCTCAAGGCCCTCAACACACCTTGTTCATCCACCCAGCCCCACCTTATGAAAGGTCTGGCCCAGAAAGACAAGATGGTCCGTTAGGGTATGAACCTGCCATCTTCTCGGATCACCGGCCATCTGAATAAAGCGCCCATAAAAGATTCAATCGCTGTCATTGCTTATTGGGTTTGGTACTGACAGGCAGCCCGAACGCCAGTGTCTTTGCTGGTTACAGAATCACGCCGCATTGTTACTCACTGATGGTCCGAGGCATCATCTCTAAATTCCCCTCCCTACACTTTCCGACTGCGTAATCTTCTTCATGTAAGAAGGAATCTGCAGTATCATTTTCTGTAGAGAGAATAGAAAGCTTGGTTTTTTCTCCTGCACAATTGATCAGATACTGCTTTTATTATTGACATTCAGAGAGTTTCATCTTCACAATGTGTTCCTGTTAGTCCTGTAGGCTTTTAGGGTTGTTGTCATTTGGGAAAACTTCAGTGAACTTTTCTGTCACTTCTGATCCCTGGTCTTCCGGGAACCTCAGGCTGCCTTGTGCACCCACCAATCTTAGCTTGTGAAGGGACACTCATTACCCAGTTTGCCGTGCTGTCCCTGTCACAGAGGATGAAGTTTTTAGTTGTCCTTCTGGCTCAGGCCCAATCTGCTGAAAGGGAAAAACACAGGCTGGCCTCAGAAAATGCAAGGCAGTGGGTGGTGGGCCGGGCACACCCAGAGCCTCACTGGCATTTTCCTTCTGTGTGCACAGTGGCTGATTTGTGTTTAGAAAGGGAAAAATATGTTCACTGTCCATGTGCCAGGGGCAGCCTCCTGTGTCCTGTGCCGTGGAGACAGAGAAAGGGGAGCAAGAGGCGGAGGCAGGGCGGCTGCGATGCTGGGACCACATGTTCCAGCAGGTGCCCTGGGATCACACTGTCCGACCAACCCTTCTCAAGGAGACGGAATATTTACGACTTGTTCAGGAGCGGCTAGAAGCAAATCTCAGAAAAGTACTTGCTAATCATGGTCTTGAAACATGAAAACAGCACCAGGAATAATAATTCCTGTGGGGGCTGCACTAGAGAAACTTATCTCCTCCCAGTTCCAGGGGCTGAAGTCCCAGGTCAGCCTGCCAGCACGGTGCCGTCCTGGTGAGAGACCTCGTCCTGGTCTGTAGACGACCACCTTCTCGCTGTGCCCCCACAGGGTGGACAGAGGGAGCGCTCTGGTGTCTGTCCTTGGACGGGCACTGATTCCATCCTGAGAACCCCACCCTCACGTCCTCCTCTAAACTCAGTTACCCCCAAAGGCCACACCGGGAGATAGGGCTTCCACGTAAGGACCTGAGGGCCCAGCTCAGCGTAGCGCCAACTAAACTGAGGGAAGGAGAAAGCCTGGGAAAGGAGCTCAGGGGAGTTGGGAGAAGCAGTCACAGGTGTTGAGAAGCGGTTTGGGGAGCCAGTGGGAGGATGAACGCCATCCCCTCTGGCCATACGAAGAGCCGCCCTCTGGCCGAAGTGGCCGCAGCTGCCAGCACTCACTACCTCAGCATGGCTAGGTCACGGGACACTGCCACCTGTGCTTTGACAAGCTTGACAACCAGGCTTCTCCCCCGCCCCCCACCTGGGCTGGTGCATTAGGTGCCGCCGGAGGTCTCCTGCAGCAAGCTGAGTGCAAGACAGAGCCAGGAGTATGTGGGGGCCCCGGAGGAGGAAGCAGGCCCCTGGCACACCGGCACTGAGCTGCTCAGGCAGGAGGTGAGAGGCTCTGGGCTCTGCCCAGGATGGACTCCCCTCGCTGACTCCACCGTAGCCTTGCAGATCACCATGGCTCTTCTTGTCCGGACTAGACAATCGGCCTCGCAGGGCGGCGGTGAAATGATATAAGACACGCACATGAATGCCGAGCCTTGTGTCTTGGAGAAGCCACCCACTTAGGGTGGGGAATGGTGCTGCTGTGGACAACTCTGCCAAGGTGACAGGGGCCGTGAGCTGCCTTTACATCATGGTGAGGGCTGCGGCCTGGGCCGTCCACCTCCTCTTACCTCATTCCCTCTGCAACAGAAGTGACTCAGCTGCACATGCCCTGAGATGAGCAGCCCCTTAGGAGACATGTGACTCCCAGCTCCAGGGCTGAGGGTCACAGGACCGAGAGGGAAAGAGAAGGAAGTAGAGAGTCGGGGAGGGCTCGAGGTACAAGTGGGAACTGGGAGTGTGAGCAGGAAAAGAAAGGTCTGGTAAAGGGGGAGACTGGGGGCCCGATGTCACAGGCTGTGCGGGTTGTCAGCAGGGACAGCAAGCGGGTTTGGGACCATCCCAAGGTGAGGACATAGGGAGGTGGGGGTGAGGAGGCTGGGGACTGACGTCAAACAGGCTCGAGGGAGACCAGGCAAGCAAACCAAGTAACCATCGTCCTCAAGGTGTCAGACTAAGACATTTCAAGCACAGTGTTCCATTCATTGCATCACTCTGCACCCCTGCTGTCTCTGGCTGCTGCGTGAGGAAAGGCTCAGGGAGGCCAGAGGCCTTCCCTGGAGGCGCGCAGCTCTCTGAGGGCAGAGGGGCCTGGGAAGCCTGCGTCTGGCGCTGAGCACTGAGCTGCACAGGGCTGTCCAGTGAGCACGGGGGCCCACCACGCCCTGGGTGAGCCCCTGTCCGGCCTGCCATCTTTCAATAGCAACCAGGCGCTGACTCTGAGTCTGGGACCAGCAGGCAGCAGGCTCTACCCCACCCCAGTCTGAGTGCCCCTTGAGCAACGACCATTGTGTAAAGGCATTTACACTATGAGCTGTCATATGTCTGGGCTTGGCCAGGATCCCACTTGACTCAATGCTGGCCTGTGGCCACCACCTCTGAGACCACCCCAGGGGCTGAGGGACAGGCCACCAGAGACAGAGTTCCCCAGCTAATTAAATTCACCATGCACCAGGCCCTGGGGCAGGTTCCAACAATGCAGAGGTGGAACCACCCTGGCCTTGGTCTTGAAGAGCCCAAGGCACACAGACACACACCCGTGGGACACAGGGAAGCAGGAGGAGGGGCCTCCACCCCTGGGAGCATCTGAATGGCGTGGCCAGAAAGGGAGGCCTGGCGGGTGTCAGCAGCAGTGAGGGGAGCTGTTGTGGTCGGTAGCCTGTCTGAAGGCCCAGAGGTGAGAGCTCCCTGGCTGCAGGGATGTACCAACCGGGCAGAGCAGGAGGGAGGCTGGAGCCCAGCCAGCAGTCACTGACTGGCAGCGGCTGAGTCGGGGTCTCATTCTTTAAGATGGTATTTGTTGGGACTCTGTGCTGCAAACCTAGTAAACCATCGCTAATGAACTGAAGCACAAAGAGGAACTATGAGCCAAGGATCCAAAGGTCAGGGAGGGCAGAGGTGAGGCTGACCTGAGAGGTGTCCAGTGAAGGTGGGACAAGGTGGGACCTCGTGTCATCACTTGGTCTTTCCTCCGTGTATATCTGTGTTCCAGTCTCCTCCCTGTCTAAGGTGGCCAGTGAGATGGGATTAGGGTCCACCCTCAGGACCTTGGTGACCTCTTCAAAGACTTCTGTCTCTAGATACTCTCATTCTCTGAGATCCTGTGGGTTAGGGCTTCAACATCTGAATTTCAGGGGACACAGTTCAGCCCAGGACATAGGATTAACAGGTCATTTGGGGTGAGTGGTGGCCAGGAGATGAGAGGGAATGTTATGATCATTTCCAGTGCTGGGGTGCTAGGCACTGTTCTAAGACTCCCTCATGAAGTCACCACTTTCATCCTTGTAACAACCAATGACTTGCTTACATCCACTTAAAAAACAAAACAAAACGGAACAGATGCAGTGGTTGGTCCTGGACCGGAGCTGGAAGAGCTCGGGCAGACTGCGCCCTGGGTGGGTCCACAGGCAGCGTCCACCCGTCCGCAGGTCTTCCTGTGAAGTTCCAGTCCCTCTAGTCTACTAGGTACGCACCTGATAATCAAACTCAGAGGTATGTGTGGAGGATTTGCTGGGCGCAGGGCCCAGAGCCCGGGAGCTGGAGACGTGGTCCTGCGGGGCAGGTAGTTTTGTGCGTGTCTGGACTTGGGTCAGAAACTCCGGAAGCGGGAGAAACGGCCAGCAGTGGCTCGCTGCGGGTGGGACTGGGCAGACGGGATGGAGCAGTGAAGGAGGACTCTCACGTCCACCTTTTTGTGTGTTTTTATATTTTTTTGAACCACATAGCTATTTATATGGCCCATTCACAAAAATTAGGTTAAAAAGAAAAAAAAGATAGACATGAGCCCATTCCTCCAAGGACCCATGATTAGTCACGTTTGTATCAGACTTTAACTTTAGCAACACAGCGAGTCTGTAATCGGAAAGGACACCAGAGTTCGGGCTGCCTGTCACTACCAAGTCCAATAAGCAATGACAGCGATTGAATCTTTTATGGGCGCTTTATTCAGAGGGCCTTCGATCCGAGAAGATGGCAGGTTCATACCCTAAGAAACCACCTTCCCCTCTCTTTCCTGGTCAGATCTTTTATAAAGGGGGTGGGGGGAGACAAACAAGGTGCGGGCAGGGCTTTGAGCTTCAGAAGCTGCGGCATTCCTGTCCTGGGCAGTTAGCGGTTCCCAAGGTGGGGGTGGTCCTCTGCTCCCCTGGAAGACAAAAGGCCGGGAAGCCTCCGCTTGTGCCCAGGCGGTCATCTCCAGCCAGTGCCCCAGGAGGCCGGCCGTTTCTCAGGAGCCAGATTGGGCCTCATCTGTAGTTTCTGAAACAAAAGCTTTAATGTGCACATGACTTGCTAGACTTGTAACTTTTCACCTTAAGCTAAAATTGTTCAAGTCTTGAGTCCCCTCTCAATCAGAGTCTCAGATGGCACTGTGTGTGATGAAAGACAGTTTCACAAAACAACCCCCCCCAAGTTTATCAACATGTGCATCTCACATACACATGGGAAAGAATAACTCAAACAGGTGGCTTAGGACCTGGTTTACACATGTTCGAAAAGAACAATATGTTTATAGTGGAAAGGAATAAACAAACCAGAAAGAAAGAGGTGTCCTCGGAAGGATAGCACCAGACGAAGAGAGGGACATTTCGGCTGTGGTCTCAGGCTGCAAGAGGCTCTGAAACACAGGTGACTGAAGCTGAGGACACGGCGTCACTCCAGGAGCCCCGACCTGTGGTCTGCGGACCTGTGGCGGTAGGTGGGTTTCCTGCTGGCCGGTCACCCGGCACACAGGTAGTAATGTGCCCAGCTCGGCCAGGTAATTTGGGATGAAAAACAAATTTTCCAGCCCTTAGACGAAACGCGGCGTGGGTCGCTCAGCCGCTGGGGGGATGCAGTGGCCGGCGGGCAGGAAATGGGGTGCGCGATCCGGGTGGGCAGAGGGGCAGAACCGGTCCCATGGGGCTTTGAATCGGGCATGGGGTGACTCAAGGCAAGTTATTCCTCCTCTCTGACTCCCAGTTTCCTAACTTGGGAATTGTCTTGTGTTCTCCACGCCTTTCGTGGTTGTGGGTGTTAAAGGAATTAAGGTCTAAAACTACAGCCTTGGTGAGTGAAACCCCTGCGCCCGCAGCCACCCAGGAGTGGAGCCGGCGGGCTGGGGCTGGGGGCGAGGCGGGCCAGGCCCCAGGGGCTGCGGAGCCACGGGCTCTGCCTCGCATCCTCATTTGCACCCAGCAGGGTGGGCTGGAGACAACCGTCCACACCTGTGCCCCCTAAGTAAGAGTTCTACCTCAATGATAGGCGGGTCTTGAGGAAACCACGGGCAGCTGCTAAGAAAACGGCCTGGGTCTGAGAGGAAATTGCCCTTCTGCCCACCTCCCCTCACCCTCCCTGTCTTTCCTCGCACGCCCGTGGGCAGGGCCAGAGCTCGTTCTGGTCCCCGGCCACCCTCCGGAGGGCTCCCAGCTAGATCACTCTCACACATCCTAGTCAAGGATTCCCTTTACTTCAGCTCCTCTTGTGCGAGGATAGGTCGAGCCGAGAGCACAGCTGCAGTCCTCTCCTCAGCAGAAGCGCCTGGAGTAATGCAGGAACCCTGGAGACAGGTGGTGGTTGGGGAGGGAGGGGGGCCCCGAGTCCCAGCGCCCAGGGGAGCCAGCTGTGACTTCCACGCCTTGGCCAGCATGGACCAATTTAACCTTAAACGTGGTGAATGGTCTCCTGGCTGGTGTGGCTCAGTGGATTGAATGCCAGCCTGTGAACCAAAGGGTCCCTGGTTTGATTCCCAGTCAGGGCACATGTCTGGGTGGTGGTCCAGGCTCCCAGTAGGGGGCATGAGAGAGGCAACCACACACTGATGTTCCTTGCCTTGTCTTCCTCCTTTAACCTCTGCTAAAAATAAATAAATAAAATCTTTAAAAAGACTTCTTTAAACAAAATGGTGAATGATCTTTAAAGGCAAATGTTCCCTGTTTCTAAATGTTCAGGTTGGAAGAGATCTGAACAGCCCTTCCGGTTGTACTCGCAGGAAAAGGCCGCCTTGCCCGAGGCTGCTCGGCTGCTCGCAGGCGGGTCTAAGGAAGCAGTGCCGAGGAGGTGTCCGGATGTAGCCAGGCCTCTTCTCATCCGCGGCACCTGCCGCCTTCAAGCCCTGGTAAGGCGACCTGTCCAAGGCCGGACAGAGGGCAGCCTGCTACCAGGGCCGCCTGCTCCGTCCGCCTCTCTGGAGGCGGCTGTCCTGCTCTGGCTTCTAGCACGTCTGGCCCAGCTGTACTCACTCACGCGCCGTCTAAAGAGACCAGCCGGGTCTGTCTGCTGAGGCTGGACGGCCTTCCGATTTTTCAGGATGTTGTCAGTAAGAAACAGCCATCAAATCACTTGGGAAAACATCCATTTGACGGATGGAAACACTGAGCCCCAGAGGACAAAAGCCTTTGTACGAAATAATAGTGTATGAGAAACTCTTACTTTAGTCTATACAAATAGAAAAAAAGTTCTGATTCTAGGAATGATGGCTTTGATGAATTATGATTCATCCTTGAAAATTTCTGGGAAAATTAGCTGGTAGAAGTCAGAGGCAAACATGAGAAAAATATAATTAAAGAGGCCGGTGATTGGACTAAAAATGCTTGTTTACCTCAGGAGCCTTTCAAAGAGCAAAGTCAAAGAAACCAAGAAGCAGTCAGCTGAATGTTAAAAAGACAAGAAAAGAAAGAAACGAGTCAGAGAAAATCTACCATAATAGACTAAGTATATACATCAAAAAGTCAGAAATATAATTAAAGAGGAGACTCTTATTACAGAGCATATAGGTTTACACTAATCATCAAAAGCAAACACATTTGGAAAGAGAGAAAGATAATGACAAATTTGGAGAAAGAAGTCCAACTGGCCCGAGAGTTACCATCCGCCTGCCTCAGCTTCCCCGTCTGCAATCATCCAAATTCAAAATTCAGTAAGAAATAGCTAACTCCCAGAGGATCTCGGTTCGATTCCCAGTCGGGGCACGCGCCTGGGTTGCAGGCCAGTTCCCAGTGGGGGACACACGAGAAGCAACCACACATTGATGTTTCTCTCCCTCTCTCCTTCCCTTCCCCTCTAAAGATAAATAAATTAAAAAATCTTTTAAAAAAGAAATAACTAGCTCACATTTTTTTGCTTCTTAATTTCCAAATCTTATTTTTTTATTAAAATAAAAAATTTTATTTTATATTTTAAAATAAATATATTTATTTTTAATATATTTAAAGAGAGAAAGAGAGAGCTATCCATTGGTCGCCTCCCATAGGCACCCACACTGGGAATTGTTTGCGCCTGCACCGGGGATCAAACCCACAACCCAGCTGTGTCCCCTGACCGGGAATCGAACCTGCAATCTTTTAGTTTCAAGATGACACTCCAACCAACTGAGTGAGCCACATCGGCCAGGCCTTATTTCTTTATTTTTAACTAAAACAATACATAGGCAACTTTTGTAGAAAAAGTAAAACACACGTCTGAGAAGAAAGGCCAATTACAATCACTCATCTTACCACACAGAAAAAGTTACTGTGACTACATTAATGTATGCTCTCCCAGAGTCATATACAAATACAGATAATTTTGATATTACCTGTGTTCAGTGAACAGAATATTTCAAGGACATTTCTTGTGTCACGGTTGTGTTTCCGTGCTAATGCCGTGGACTGTAGTTTAAACGAAGGCATCGAGTGTGGTATTTGCGGCAGAGCAGATGTGAGTATGTCCAGAACGGAAGACGTGGAGTAAGCTGAGAGGGAAAAAAAAACAGGGCAAGATGCTTCCGTTTTTACACAGAAGCTTTCTAACCTACGAAGATGTCCTTTCAGCTCTGTGACTGCCCAGACAGCGCAGTGTCTAGCATACAGGAAATGTCAGTAAACGTGGTTGAATAAATAAATGAACATGCATTGTTTTATGTATTCCTCATAACACTGGGGTGAGACAGGCATCATTTTACAGCTCATACTGGGCACCTCTGAAAAATTCATTGTAGTTTAGGCCTTTTGCATAAACATATCTCCTTTGAGCTACAAAACTTCTCTGCAACTAAGCAGAATTTAATTGCTTTAAAGAGCGATGGAGACCGAGGTAGTGGGTGGGGAGCTTGACCTTGAACCCAAACCCACGACACCTCTCACTGCTTCCCAGCTAGAAGCCCCTGCTCCATGTTACTGAAGCAGTCTGAGCGACGATGAGACAGAGCCACCCCAGTGCTGGTTTAACACTGGGCCCTGGGGGCGGGAGCCCTGATTTACAATGTTCGCTGCTTTCCCTGGTGTAAACCCTCCCATTGTGGCTGATTTGAGCCTGATGACATGATGTCACTGAACTCAGGGGCAGAAGGATGTGACCACCACCAGCCCCCAGCAGCCAGCTGACTCTAACAACTGAGTGTAATAAACTGTTTTTCCTCCTAAACATTCATTCCTGGAGGCTAGGGACTGTATATCCTTTTGGTTTCACAACGCCACACACAGAGGCAGCAATAAATGGATGTATTAGGCATAAACATCTAGCCTGGCTTTGCTGGTCTGGTTTCTCACTCTCTTTAGCTTCCACTCCTGGACTTGGGGGACTACATGGGACAATACTGTCACTTTGGTGTTGCCATTTCCTTCATCTCCGTTTGTGTCCTGGCTGTGGCCTGGGGCACAGAGGGAGGCGTGATGCAGGAGAGGCCTGGGTAGTCACGGTCTCATGCTTCCCAGTCTCTTAAGACCAAGAGTCTTCCTAGGATCCCAGCACCTCACTGTTCCCAGAAACATCTGGGCTGTTGCTCTGACGGGGTCAAAGGGCGGCAGAGATGGCAGATGGGGTGGGGGGCGGGGTGAGGCTGATCAGGCCTGTTGATGAATTTCTTCCAAACAGAACTGGCACAAAATCCATATACAATTTGGAAACCAGGAAGTTGCTGGTTCTACCAACCAAGGCTACAACTCTTGGGGCTCTTTTTCCCTAAACATCTCAGTGGGGATTTTCTGCTGTGGATCTTAGCTAGAGTTGGGGTCTGCTGATACAGAAATTAATTTTCTTGAGGGTGAAAGGTGTTAGGACACAGTGGAGAATGGAGAGGAGGGTAGAGAAAAGACACACTTTGGCGCCATCTGCTGAAAGCTTTTGTTTTTACATGCCATGTACGATTTTAATGACATAGACAAAACAGAAGTTTTGTATTCTGTTTTCTGATACATGGTAGATTTTGAAGATCTCATAAGAAATATGGAAGACATAAATTTAATAAAAAATTACTTAATATAACTTCTCCCCCCCCAAAACATTGATCAAATCTGATAGCAGATTGAATTTTAACTCTACTTACTTCCCCCTCTGAACTACCCTCCCTTCAGATACTGATATGCAGTGAGACAGCCAAAGAGGAGAGAAGAGACAGCGAGAAAAGCCGAGGCCAGAATGATGACTGGCCTGAAAAACTGAAAAACTTTGGTCTCCCTCGCCAAAGCCTGGGTGCCTGCCGTCCCCCCTGCCCCAGGCTGCTCGAGCAGGTGTTCTGTGGAGCCGGGGAGGGAAAACCCTGCAGGGATGTGCTCAAGAACCCCTGGACCTAATGGTTGGGGTGAGGGGGTGGAGTGCAGCAGCTCTCCGTGGAGCTGTAACTGAAACACAGGTTCAGCTGCCTAATAGAACAGAACCAAACTCGAGAGGCAGGTGCTGGTGCAGAAGGACAGAGGTTTACTCAGGTGCCCTGCCACTTCCCGCTCAAGCCTGTAGTTTGTACAGAGGTAGGGAGGGGACGGCTTTTTGCTTCTAACTGTCTTGCTAGCTTTTGGTGGCTCGGCGTAAGAACCTCCCCCTGTGCCATCTTGGCCAAGAAGGGAGACTCCTCAGCACGCCCTGACTGTCTAGGGCAGCAGAGCCGGGACCCGAAGCCACAGTGACTCCCGTGTGCTCCGCACGGGGCTAGTAGTTAGAGGAGCAGGCGACATGGGTGTGAATAACTACAGTGCAGGTTGTTTTCCCCACGCCAGTGGACTCTCCCACACCGGCTGGGTGCGCTACAATTCCACTCAATTCCGACACTACCTGGAGAGCACATCAGAGGCCACTCACTCCACAAGACTGCTCCCGTCTTCAGACGCCAACGGAAGGCCCGCGTCCTCACCGTGCCTCCAACCCCCTATAAATCAGAGGTTCCTGTGACCTCTCCTCAGCCACTTGCTAGAATGGCTCACAGAACTCAGGAAACAGTGCACTTACTAGATTATGGGTTTATTATGAGAGAGGTATTTATGACAAAGGGAAGGGGCCATGACATCAATAGAACAGATTTCTGTAGGGGCAACAGGCTGACACAGTGATGCTGGGTATGAAGCATGTCTTTAACTTCCAGTCCGGGAGTCGTTTCATAAACAGTTGTTTGGAATATGAAGGCGCTTTAAGCTTAGTTCAAAGATTATTTTGTCTGGTTTTAAATCCAAAGGTTTGAGCAGAAAGACGTTCAAGACGGTCCCTCTAGGGCGGTGCCTGCAACTCCACCGTCAAGGGTCTCCTTCCCATTCTTTCCCACACGTACTGTGAGAAACAAGGCGGGAGCAGGGAAGGCAGCCGGGAGACAGGGAGAAGCACGTGCAGAGGCAAGCTGTGCTCAGGGCGTGGGGTCGCGGGTGGTGATGGGAGGTCAAGCTCTAGAATGAAACATCCGAGTTTCGGTCCAGCCATCTATTAGCCTCCTGACCCCAAGCAAGCACTCTGTGCCTCTGTGTCCTCGTGTGTAATAAGATACCGATAAGGGTACATACTTACACTATATGATTGGGTAACAAGTTAGGGATTATACAGTGTCTGACACAGAGGATGTGCTCAGTCAACGTGAGCTCCAATTACGACTCCTGATGAGGGTGGCGGGAGGTGGGGCGGGACAAGGTGGAGGAGAGGAGAGTTTCTAGATGAAGCCTCAGGGGGAGGATGAAGGGTCCGGCGGGAGAGCACACTGGGAAGAGGGGAGAACTGAGGGCGCCCACCCACTGGTGTTAGAGGGAGGGTGCCGGGGATTGTCAAGAGGGAGGGGGACTACCCAGCAGCCGTGCAGCCAGGGGTGGGGCTGTGCCCCAGAACCCTCTGTCCCCTGCTTTCTGCCCCCAAGAAACTCACAGGAAGGCGCCTGGAGCTATAAAACCTCCCTCCAATGGGCTGCAATTATGCTTTAGGTGTCTTTCGTTTTTCTCTCTTCCTTATCACTCACAATTTCTCTGTCCACCTCTCCCTTTGCTTCTAGGGTGGCCGCCCAGGGGCTCAGCCCTGGGGTAGAGCAGGTCTGATGAACACAGGGCCTGGGGGCCTGGGCCAGCCAGGCCACCTGTCCACATGCCTTCTAGGGCGGCAGCACATGCTCCAGGCTCGGGCAATGCACCCTCTGCTCGTGCACATGGCCCTGCACACCGCCCCGCCCAGTGGGAAGTGGAGAAACCAGTTAAACACTGGCCGGGAAGGAAGGCAGAAAGTGTGTTAGAGGTCTGTTAGAACGTATAACGCAGTCACTTTTGAACCTCTGGCTTTGTAAAAGGTACATGCACTTCATAGTAACCTGGAACCATGTCTAGTTATGGTACAACAGTGCCATACACGTCTATGGGAGGAAAGAAGTTTTATTTGTGTGATTCTACTTATTAAACATCAGCACGTATTCAGAGGGTGAGTGGGAACTAGTAGGTGGGAACCCTTAACACCTGCTCACACCGTCAGCAGCTCAGCGTGGAGCTGGGCCTCTCCTGCCCGTTGTGGGTCAAAGTCTCTCCCGCCTGCACCGAATGCTGCTGAGAGCTCCCTTCCCGAGGAGACCACTCTGTCCCTGAATGGAAGTCTGGGTGTGCGTGCTCCGCTGCTGACTCTTGTCCCCCCCTCTGCTGACAGTGCAGGGGCACAGGCTCAGGATAGTCTGGACAGTTATTTTTGGTCCTGGTGCGCCAACTAAATACAGTTAGTTTAGTCAACGTGCAGGTGCACAGTGAAGTGATGAGGGTGATGGTTCGAGATTAAACCTGTCCCTAATGCCGAACGGACCAGCTGTTGTTTCAAGCACTTGACCTGCAAGGACTGGCCCTCACAACCAGACGAGGTAGAGGTCGTTACTAGCCGATTTAATGAATGAGGAAACCGAGATAGAAGTTAAGTAGCGTGCCCAGACTGCACAGCAGGTAAGTGGTAGAGCCAGGATGCAAAGCCAGGCCTCAGCGTCCAGCTCTCGGACTGCATAGTTGCTGTATCTCTGTGTATTCTCATGTGTCTCGATTAGCTTCGCACAGCTTTTTGAAGAGTGGAGACCTCTTTTACCCTGTCCCTATTCCCGTTAGCTCCAGCTCCTACCCTTGCTAATTCACATGAATTTTCCCTTTTTGGCCCTCTGTTCACGAGGGCCTCACAGCTACTGGGTTCCTTCTTTCAAAAGGCCCTACTTCTGGCAGATGACCTCTCATTGCATGTGGACTGTCCCCTCCATGTCCATCAGTGTGAGGAGGGTTGTGCCCCAGTGACAGAGGTAGAGGGGCTACCATCTATGGGTGGGAGGGACATTGTTGCTAAATCCCCTCTCCTCCAAGTTGCCAGGTGGGAAAGGGTGGATTTCTCCTCTGCAGATAAAAAGACATGAAGACTCTCGTATATTGTGGGGGAGCCAAATTGATTCAATATTTTCAGAGTGGAATTTTGCACTATGTAACAAAATTTTACATGCCCCCTTCCTTAGCAACCCAGTTCTCTAAACCTATGTTATAGAACTGCTGGCATAAAAAAAGGCATTGCAAAAAGTGTCTGTGAAGAGGACGCACATAGCAGCTTGGTCTATAAAAGCAAAAACCAAAAGGAACGTCAGTGCGCATCAGCGAGGCCTCATTCAGTGGCTCGAGGGGCCTCTGCTCCCCAGGATGCAGCCCACTGACGTCGTACACCAGACCCCCTCTATTGCTGATCGAGAACGCTGTGCAAGAGAAGTACATACAAAATGTACCAGTGAAGACAAGTGTGGGGGCGGAGACTGAGTTGTTTGCCACTATTCCTTCTTTACCTCCTTTAGGAATAGGTCCAGTGTCCCCTGCCCCCACTGCCTGGAGGTGGGGTGAAGACCCAGGGACCATGTGGCCCAATCCTGCACTTAAGCAGCAGGCAAAGCCTCTCTTTAGCAAAATTGGATAGAAGGTCTACAATCTGGCCAACAGGATATGAGCAGAATTGGTCACAGCCTTCAAACGGAAGCTAGTTGTCATCCACTTCCTCTGTCCCCTTCCTGCCAGGGGACCCCAGAGATAAACCTGTTGTAGACAAGGACCCCTGCTAGGGGTCAGAACTTCATGGAACTCAAACAACTGCTCACCTGGGCTAACTCCTCTAATCGCTTCTGGAAAGAGAAACTCCTATCTTGTCTGAACTACTGCAATTTGGGGTCTCTGTCGCAGCCGTTAGTCCTATGCCTACGTAATGCAGTGTTTATAATATTCCCACTGCTACTAATAATTAACATACGTCTAGTGCTTATTATGTGCCAAGCACTGTTCCAGGCACTTGGCATGTATAACTCGTTCGATTTCACAACAACCCTGTGAGGTGAGTAAGTGTGGACATTGAGAACCAAGGCACCTACTAGAAAGGGCTCCTAATCACTAACTGAGCTCAGATTTATAAAACAGAGCCTAGCAGCCATTTCTGCACGGAGGCCTCTCACACAAACCGCACTTCAGGGAGAAAGGGGGCTGCGCCTGCCTCTGCACTGAACTGCAGGCCTGCACCCTGTTCCTGCCACCTGAGCCCCGCCTCAGGGAGGAGTTCCTGGAATCCTATTTCAACCAGCAGAACTGACCTTCCCCATCTATTGCAGCTGTGCAGCTATAGCCCCATCAGCATCTTTACTGACCAATTGCAGAGGCTCCATTCTGATCAATCAGGAAAGTGCCTGTTTGAACCAATAAAACTTCGAGGATCTGGAGTCTTCATTTACATAACGACAGACCAATCAGGGACCAGGGGTAAGGATTTCTCTCTATATAAGCCAGCCTCCCCCTCCCTCTGGAATGCACTTTGCCTTCCCACCCCAGAATGGAGACTATTTCCCAGGCTGAGCTGAAATAGCAAAGATGTTTTGCTGTTTCATGCAAGCTCAGGCCCCAGCAGACCAAGGAGTAGAGCAGAGCAGAGCAGAGCAGAGCAGAGCAGAACTGTTTACCCTGAAAGGGGCCTGGCCCCAGGACTGCCTCGCCGCTGTACTGTATCAGGACTGAGCTGTTTGCACAGAATAAAGTTTCCTTCTTCACCACACCCCAAGTGGGGGATTCCTGCTGGCACACCAACAACCTTCCCTTGACAGTAGCATTATTGTCCCCATTTTACAGATGACAGAACCGAGACATTAGGAGAGCAAGTAACTTGCCCAGGGCCTTCCAAGGAGTGCAGCAGAGCGGGAGCTGCACCCGGGCCCTCTGACTCCAGATGCTGTTCCTGAGATGGGACCCAAATTATCCCTGGAATGTGGGATTCGGGGAAGTGAGAGGGCAAGTTTCTTCTATGTTTGTATACATTTCTGAATGTTTGCATTTTTATAATAGTTATGCATTATTTTTACAACATAAAAAAGGGGAGGTTTTCTTAAAGACGTCTAAATATTTTAGTGAAAAGTAAACACAATGGAGAGTGATAACATTAATTTAAAATGCAACTACAAAACGAAAAAATATGCTTTTCAGGCCCGATTGCTCATTCCGCCTCAGAGAGGCAGGAACGGGGCCCATGTTGAGCCCTGATATTATAACAAGACACGTTAAGGGTTGGGTTTGATGTTGAGGTGAGTACCAGGGACCGAAAATGCCCCCAGAGGGGCCAGCTGCTGCTGTTGTGCAAACAGCCCTCTGAGTTGGCCAGGCCTCCCCAAAGAGTCCCGCACGCACCGCCGCTCTCCACATCTGTGAACATTCAGTGCTGTGGTTCCTGGGGGAAGAAAAGTATGGCACTTTTGTAAACTTCCCCGTGCTCTGCGACAGCCCCAAGGGGCACGTAACCTGGCCACGGGGCTGCGCCATATTTGGGATGAAATGAGTGGACGGGGGATTGTTTTAAATCTTCTAACTAGAACAGAGGATGTTAGGTCCAGGCAGTTTAAGTGGACGCGAGGCTTCCATCCAAGTACTTATTTGAAGAGCCTCTGGCCTCTCAGTCTACCAGCAGCTGGATGTGCTCTTGTGCCTGGCGGAGTTTCTGAAAGCCGAAGAGGCGGCCTGGCCACGTGGGGAAGTCAGCGTTATTGTAAAAGCAAAGACAGAAATTCACTCCTGGTGCGAGTTGACCTTTCCTAGCTCTGTAATGGACAGGACCCAGGCTAGAGAGCTGGTGTTTCCTCAGCGTGTGCCTGGGCACCTTGTGGATTCCTTCACTGCTCGGTGCAACTGGGTGCGGTTTTCTGTGTTCATCTGGTGTGTTGTTTTAAAAGATTTTATTTATTTACTTTTAGAGAGAAGGGAAAAGAGGGAGAAAAACATTGGTTTTCAAGAGAAACATTGATAGGTTGCCTCCTGCAAGCCCTCAAACCGGGGACCTGGCCTGCAACCCAGGCATGTTTCCTGACCAGGAATTGAACTGGTGACCTTTCGATTTTTGGGGATGACGTACAACCTACTAAGCTCTGCCAGTCAGGGCACATCTGGTGATTTTTGAAGATAAAATTTTGCATGAGCAAATGCAAAAATGCATTATTTCCTAATATCATTTGTGTTGGAACAGATTTGCGTGTTGAAGCCAGTGTTACAGCAGAACTGACTGTACTGAAATTCAGTGAGAAAACAGCCGGATTTTGCTGCGTTTGTCCCTTTCCAGTGGTCACGTCTCCATGAGTCTCCAACTGGAATCACCTCGCTCCTTGACCCCCTTCGTCTGCACTTCTCCCTTCCGTGTTCTCTGTGACCGCAGGCAGCCGTTGAACTTGGTCACAACAGCATGTACCCTGGTACTTGGGCTGGTTCCCTTTGGGTTTGATATTGCCTACTGAACTATTTCCAGGCGTTTGCTAAATGTCAAAAGCCCTTCCTGCGGCAGACAAGGCCGAGGGCCCCACCCCTCACTCACCCATTTCCACCTTGTTACGGAGGGAGCTCCTTCTGGCTAAGGGACCCAGCGTCTGTGGCCCAGGGCTCACACCTGGCCGTGCAGACCTCCGCCTGCTGTGCTGCTTTGCCCTGCGCACACCTGGCTGCTTGCTCCCTCACAGCCTTCTCTGATCTGAATAGTGACATGACCTCGCACACCCACCCCGGCACTCTCCTAAGCTATTTTTATTCATAGCATTTCTCTCGCTGCCACCCGACACGATGTAAATTGTTTACTTGTTCCTTTATCACCCATCTTGTTCTCAGGTGCGCCCCGTGCCCAGAACTGTGTTAGGTGCACAGAAGGTGCTCAGGAAACATTAATGAAGAATGATCAGTACAGATTATTAATGGCAATTAAGGGAATACATGGAAGTCCATTGTCGAAATAAGAAAACTGAGAACAGGGGCTGAGAAACCATAAATGTAAACTGTGTAGATTAATCTCTCAATAGTTTTCTGTGATATTGTCTTTGGATGAACATTGTTTTGGAACATGACATAGTTATAAAAATAGTCTCACAGATAATTATGCAGGTAAGAAATATAAAAGAATATTGATATTAAATAAAAATGTGAAAGTCCATGATTGGAAACAAAACTGTATGCAGATGCTTGTCAAACCCTGAAAATACAAAAGATAATAAAGTCTTTATTAAGAATGAGAGTGATAATTCTGGTGCTTTACTGAAACATTACTAAATTCTTTTACTTTCTGAGACAAACCCAGTGGAGCCCTGACCTGTGTGGCTCAGCTGCTTGGAGCACTGTCCGTACCCCAAAAGGTTGGGGGTTAGGTTCCCGGTCAAGGCACGTACCCGGGTTTCGGGTTCCATCCCCTGTCTGGGCGCACTTGGGAGGCAACCAACTGATGTTTCTCTCTCTCCCCACTTCTCTTTCTCTCTCCCTGAAATGAATACACATTTTTAAAACTCCAGTGGCGAAATCTGGGAGACACCAGATTTCAACTGATTGGAGTCAACATCACGGATAAGGGACAAAATGACACATGCCTCCCGACGTGATCTAGTGAGAACAGCAGCACCTCCGTTCTGTGGTGCTGCCGCCAGACTGCACAACCGTAATCTAGGGAAACTCTCAGACAAACCCAAATTGAAGGCTCCTTCCACAAAACTACTAACCTGTTCTCCTAACAAAAGACCCACCCCCTCCCCTCCAAAAAGAAAGACAGAAAGAAAAAGGCTGAGGACCTACTCCTGAATAAAGAAGACTAAAAGGATGAGACAACTTGGATTAGATCCTGGACCATGAAATATTTATTACAAATGACGTAATTGGAGCAACTGGTAAAATTTGAACATGGATGTGTTGGCGGCGAGAACGGCACTGGTGTTAGACCGGTGGGGTCGGGCCGGACCTCAGTCCAGGATCCTCAGTACATGAGTTCTGGCTGGGAGAGAATTCAGGGCCAAGACTCAAAGTAAAAGAGGATGCTTAGAAAGTCGCACACACAAAAGTCACGGAGGTAGGGAAGTGAGCTGTAGAGTAAGTGGGCTCAGGAAGCGAGTTACAGGCAAAAGAAGGGCCTGTGGAGCTTAGGAGGGAGAAGGGTGAAGGCACTGTGTTTGGGGGGAGAGTTGGGGGAAGGGGATACCGGTGTGCTCCTGGGAGGGAGGGCGCGCTGGGTCTTGGGTCCTAAGGCTTTTAGGGGTAGACATTTTAGGGGTGGTCCCAGAGGAAGATCTAATAGTATATTCATCAGCTTTCCCGGTGCGTCCTTTCAGGGTCATGGTCTCTACTGATAGGTCAGTGCCAGGGCAGGGGGCCCTTAGTCAATGCAGCTGGTTCTGAGGGCAGCCATGATGTTGCTCGTCTGATTTTGCTGCTTTTCTGGAGCTGAAACACAGCTGAGGCCTGGGTGTAATCCCTAGGGGTTAAGGCTTCAGGGCGTGGTCATGCAGTCAAGCAGGGGCCCACAGGGGAGTCGCATGGGGCCAGTCTTGGGTCTGTTGTTGCTCCTCCAAAGGGGTCTACCATGAATAGCAACACGTCAGGGGAGGACAGAGTACCCCGAGGGTGGGCGAGATCATTGTTTTCCCAGTTTTGCCCCTTGCTAGACTTCCAGGGCTTTCCGCCCTGGTGACCTGGCCCAGGGTCCTTGCTCCGCTCCTTTCTAACTGCCGAGCGCAGACAAATAACACCATTATTTAGATAATGGCGTTGCAGGTGGGCACAGGTAACCAGGCTCTTGGTGATCATGGACCAAGAATTGACACAAACACACAGAGTTTATAGCAGAAAGAGAGAGCAGATTTATTAAGCAACAATACACTCCACAGAACACGGAAGCAGCCCAACTTTGAGCAGAGACTGACCTCGGGGGCTGGAGGGGTTCCATTTTTATGGGGCGGGCGTTTCCTGGCTGGTTCTGGCAGAGTTTTATTGCGCATGTACAAGTAGTTGTATCACTTTGAAGCTACAGCACTTGTGGTCTCCCATGATTTTTCTTGATTGTCCACTGAGGAAGGGGGTCCCAAAATGTTAATTTGTGTAGCATCTTCTGCACAGGTGCATTCATGATTCACTATGATTCAGCGCTTTTTCCAGAAAGCAGAACAGGGTCTCTGTCCTGTATCCTTGACCTTTATCTTAGCCCTGGGGCACCTCCAGAGTTTCCTCCTTCCTGTCTCTTGCCTCAGAGGGACTGTGTGAGTTTAACACGTCCGAACCATCATCACGGTGCTTGTTCTCAGGAAGCTTGTGCTTGAGAGTTTAGGCATGAAGGGCCATGACATCTGCAATTTGCTCCCAATGTTTATACAAATAACAACATACAGAGAGACACTGAAAGAGAGAAAGCAAATGCAGGAAAATCTTAATAACATGTTTTGGATGTATTTTTTAATATTAAGGTTTTATTTATTTATTTTTTAGAGACTGGGGAAAGAAGGAAGAAAAAGGAGAGAAAGATCGATGTGAGAAACACTGATTCGTTGCCTCTCATACGTACCCTTGGGGACCAAATCCACAACCCAGGTAGCATGTTTCCTAACTGGGAATCGAACCTGTGACCTTTCACTTTGCGGGATGACACCCAACCAACTCAGCCACACCAGTCAAGGCTGGATGCATTCTTTATTAAATTTTCTCGGGGTCTGAAATTTTGCAAAATAGCCCCAGCTCTTGTGGCTCAGTGGATTGAGTGTCAGCCTGCAAACCAAAGGGTCACCAGTTTGATTCCCAGTCAAGGTACATGCCTGGGTTATGGGCCAGGTCCCCAGTAGGGGGTGCACGAGAGGCAACCATACACCGATGTGTCTTTTTTTCTCCCTCCCTTCCTCTCTAAAAATAAATAAGTAAAATCTTTTAAAAAAAGAAATTTTGTAAAATAAAGAACTTGAAAAAAATGACCATCATCAACAAAAGACCCCAAACAACCCAATTCAATATGGACAAAGGACAGACTTAAAATAGACACGTCTGCAAAGAAGGTACACACCTGGCCAATAAGCACAGGAAAAAATGCTAATCGTCACAAATCATTAGGGAAATGCAAATCAAAACCACAATGAGATATCACCTCATATCCATTAGATGGCTGCTATTGAAAAAAAAAACAACAACAGAAAATCACAGGTGTTGGTGAGGTTGGGGAGAAATTGAAATGCTTGTGGACTGCTGGTGGGAATATAAAATGGTGCAGCCTCTGTGGGAATCAGCACTTTATTTCAAAAACTAAAGAACAAATTTACCGTACGATAGCAATTCCATTTCTGGGTATACACCCCAAAGGACAGAGACTCCAGCGGATACTTGCACACCTATGTTCATAGCAGCATTATTCACAGGAGATAAAATGTGGGGGCAACCCAAGTGTCTGTTGGGGGATAAACAAACTGGGTAAACACGCTGTGGAATTCACATGCAATGTTATTCCGCTCTAAAAGGAAGGTCATTCTGACACAAGTTGCAACAAGGACGAACCTTGAAGTCATTACACTCAGTGCAATAAGCCAATTGTCCATACACACAAAAGACAAATACTATACAGTAATCCCACACATGTGAGGTCCCTAGAGCAGTCAGACTCAGAGTGACGGAAAGCAGAGGGCAGGTGCCAGGGGCTGGGGGGGAGGGAAGTTAATGTTTAATGGGGACAGAGTTTCAGTTTTGCAAGATAAAAAGAGTTCTGGAAATGCTGGTGGGGATGGTTGCTCAACTGTGTGGATGGGCTTAATATCCCTGAACTGTACGCTTAAAAATAGTTAAGATGGCACATAGTTTAACCACGATTTTGAAAACTTAAAAATTGGCAAAAGGAAGTAAAAAAGCATTTGGCAACAATTGTCAAGTATCACCATAATAATTGATTCTGGCAAGAATCATTAACGGAGTTAAAATTAGTGGGTAAATTGAACTTTCTACAACATACTCCTTAATTGCAAAAGAAAACACAGTAGATGTATCATTGCGGAGATGTGTAGGAGATGGGGTCGAAACGACCGCCCCAGCGCTGGGACCAGCTGACGCCATGTCTCCTGACACGGGGAACTGGGACGCCACATCACATTCGCAGTCCTCCCACCAAAACTGAAGCAAAAGATCTGATCTAATTATAAAGAAAACACTAGAAAAACCAAAAATGAGAGACAGCCTACAAAGTAACTGGTCTCTACTATTAAAAAATGTCAAGGTCATGAAAGATAAAGAATGACTGAGGAACTCCGTAGAAAGATGGTTAAAAGGCATGACAACTGAAAGCAATTCACAGCTTGGGATATTCATTGTTAAAGAATGTCATTTTGACACATGGTGAACTCTGAATAAGATCCATAAAGCAGAGTATAGATCATAGGTTATAAATATTATATATCTATACATGAGCAGTGTCGATTTCCTTATTTTAGTCATTGTACTGTGGCTATGTAAGCAAATGCTCCAGTTTTTAGGAAATATATAGGAAAGTATTGAGAATTAAAGGGGCACTGTGTTCACAACTGGCCCTCAAATAGTCTAGTCAAGATAAAATTGTGTGTGTGTGGAGAGAGAAGCAAATGTGGTAAAATGTTGATACTTGAGGAAATTTGGGTGAAGGGGATTGAGAAATTTTGTATTATTCCTGCAACTTTTATGTAAGTCTAAAAATTACAAAAATCTAGGCAAAATATTAAAACAACAACAAAAGGCCAGCAGAACTCAGGCAGTGTGTGAAGCAAGTCTGATGATGATAAGGCAGCAGGACGTACAGAGGAAAACAGGATGTAGAGATAGGAGGATTAAACCTGATCCTGTCGATGGAATAAACACTCAGACCTGTAGAGTTTTTGGTGAGTTTATTTAAGCCAAACTGACGAGAATTCCTGGGAAGCAAAATCTCAACGGATTAAGAAATGCTCCAGAGAATGGCAGTTCATCACCTTATTTTACACATTACAGTCAAAAGAGGAAAAATTATGGGGTACCAGGAAATCCACTGGTGACGGATAGAGGTGGGAGATAGCAGAGATGGAGAGGGGGAACCTCTGGCATAGAATAAAAGGTAAGGTAATAGACACATATTTCCTTTACACAGGGAAGTACAGGATAGTTAAAGTCTATAGTTAATATGCTGAAAATAACCAGGAGGGCACTGGCGGTCTCGGCTCTGGAGAGGTGGTTGTGTCCAGGGCTCTGGAAAAAGGGAAGTTACCCCGACATTGCAAAGCTGTGTTATCCTAGATGCGAAATGACAACAGACAGGCTTGATTAAGGTGAAGACTGACCTTTGGCAGGGAAAATATCGCTCTAGGGTATGACCACCCGCCTTGAACTGCTTTTAGTTATGTTTTCTCTTCAAACCATCCTTTGTGGTCACTTTAGTTCTCGGAGTTTGTAAAACTGCCCCACAGGCCTCCCCTAGCACGTAGCCCCATTTCTTCCACAATCCTGAAAACTCCGGCATCTTCTACACCAAACATACAGGTAGATTTTTCCCCAAAGTACCTTGCACCCAAACCTCCTTATCAAAACCCTGCCTGATTCTCATCTTTGTTATTTAGTTTGTTATTCTCATCTGAGGTAATGATTGACCGTAAACTGTTGAACTAAAAGAGTGACCATCTCATTCATGAATTACAGGAATTCCTTAGGGATTAAAACACTAACACAATTAACTCCATCGGACGTCTGGTTTCTATAGGAATCTTCCATGTCTCTGTGGGTCAGCGGTCAAAATTCGCAGGACAGTGAGTTGAGAACAGATGTCTCCTTCGGTGACCCTTACTTAAGGGTCTTTGCTGTGACCCTTACTGCCTAGACTTTCATTACTTTGGCTTCTCATAGGTTTAGCTTCCTTCCTAAATGTTATCTTCCTGCCTCATTGGCAGTCAGCAAGAGTACGGGTCTCTAAAGTTCAGGGTTTAATTTACATAAAACAATACTGGAATATTATTATAACTGTGGGTGCTTATGCTACACCTATATCTAATGATTCTTAAAAGTACGATCAAGTTCTTAAACGATCATGTTCATTAATGTACAGGCAGCATCAGGATAGGTCCCATGAACTTTGGAAAAGAAATAAAACAGCCCTGGCTGGCATAGCTCAGTGGATTGAGCACAAGCCTGCAAACCAAAGGATCACGGTTTGATTCCCAGTCGGGGCACATGCCTGGGTTGCAGGCCAGTGCCCAGCAGGGGACGCACAAGAGGCAGCCACACATTGATGTTTCTCTCCCTCTCTCCCTTCCCCTCTAAAAGAAAAATAAATAAAATCTAAAAAAAAAAAAAAAGAAAAGAAAAGAAAAAGAAAATCAAGGCTTCACTCTAAAAACAAAACATGCAAAAAAAGAAGTAAAACACATGATCCTTGCACACAGCAGTGAAAAACACGTGAGACGACTAGAGAAAAAGATCTAATTACTGTGTAGACTTAAGAAAGTTAATTGTTCCATGATGCAGGTTTTGACTGCACACCAAATGTATTAGAAACTGTGAATCCTGCAGGAGCACCTGGCACCCAGCCCACATTGTCCTGTAGACGGCACAGCAGGGACGCCACGCCCCCCACAGCAGGGACGCCACGTTCCCCCCCCCACACACACACACCAGGCTGTGCACAGTGAGTGCGGGGCTATAAACAGGAAATGACGGGTAGTTCGCAGTGTGGACTAGGCGTACTTCAGGGGGTCGATGCTGCTGACACAAGGGAACAGGAGCGTATATAACAGGGGCATGGGCATTACACGTAAACGACGGAGAAATCACATCGTGTGGACGACGATCGAGGGAGAAACTTCTGGAGAAAGACAGGAGGGTGCAGCAGAAAGGATGTCAGCTTTGGCTTCACCTTCCCTGGGATTCAAATCCTGGCTCTTCCACTAGCTGCTGGGAACTGGGCGTATTTCCAGCTCTCACAAACCTCATCTGCCCCCATCTGCAGTGATGATACTAGCTTGTGCAATAGTATTAGCTATGTCAGAACACAGTTAGAACATAGTTAACACCCGATCGTGTGCCTGTTATGTCTGTCCTCCTCAAGGGGCTGTGCGCTGCTCTTGAAAGGAATGCATCTCAATGGTCTTGGTATTTCAAATTCCCAGTACAGGGTCTGACTCATGGTGGACTCTTAGCAAATGTTGAAATAATAAGAATCACGAAAACTGCCAGGGGTGTCCAGCACGCAGTCTGCAGGCCACACGCAGGCCAGGATGGCTGTGAATTTGGCTCAACACAAACTTGTACATTCACTTAAAATATCATGAGATTTTTTTTTGTGATTATCTGTCACAATGTATGTAATGTGTGATCCAAGACAACTTTTCTTCCAGTGTGGCCCAGAGACACCAAAAGTTCGGACACCCCATACACTTAGATTGTAATGATGGTTTGATATTAAGGGTGCGCTTCCCGTGCTGGAACAGTTCATGGATTGTCTTATTTAATCCTCCTCACAGTCCCGATTGTAGGCCTGAACTTCCCATGCCAGTGGGGAGGACCCGAGTCTCAGAAACCTCCCGGGTTTCCAGGGCTAGTAAACAGCGGAGCCCGCCTTCAGCCAGGCCAGCCTCCAGGTGCAGCTCTGAACCGGCAAGGTGGAGAACTGCGGTTGCTCCTATATTTGCTGAGGAAAATCCCATGGACCAATAGGAGTTCCAGAAGCTGTCTGAGTACCAAAGAGGGCAAGAATTCATGGGAGGGATGAGGGCATTGTGGTACCAGTGACAGCTTCAGAGCAGGCTCAGACAGAGGGGATGGGGGTTGAAGGGCAAGCACCTGAGGTGCATGCTGGGTTATGGGGTCCGGGCTGTGGGCAGGTGAGCACTGAGGAGGAAGCGGGGGCTCCGTTCAGAGTTCCTGGCAGTTGGAAGGAGTGGTGCTGGGGCCCTAAAGCTTGGAGATGGATGGCATGGGGTAGAGTCAGAAAGTGATGCTGGGAGGGAGCTCAATGCTGCAATTCCGGGAGGGAGTTGAAGGAAAAGCCATTGGATTTGGCAAGATTGCAGGCAGCCTTAATCACTCCTCAGCAAGAGCAGAAAATGTAGCAATAGAGACGAGACGCCACTTAATCAGGTGGTCGTGCCAATTCAAGGTCAACAGGTATCCCCAATCTGGGGTGCAGCGAGGAAGACTTTATTCAGTGCTAATAGCTCAATTATGATACAGCACAGCTGTGGAAAAGCTCAACCGTGTTACAGCTCAACTGCGGAACAGCAGAGCTAAGGTTCTGCTCCTGCTTGCCAATGTCACCTGGGTTTCAGCTCCAGCTGGGAAAAGCAAGCTTCAGTGGAAAAAGCAAGTTTCTGTGCCAAAGGAAAATGTGCTCTCTCAACCAGCAGATCCCCTGAGAACTGATTTATAGAGAAGGAAGTCCCAGCCCCTGGTCCCTGATTGGTCCATCCTCATGCAAATGACACTCCAAATCCTCATCATTTGGTAGGCGCAAAAAAAAAAAACAACCCAAAAACAAAACAACACCCCAAAACAAAGCACTATCCTGATTGGTTGGAATGGAGATGCTCTGATTTGTCAGTGAAGATGCTGAGGATGTATAGGTAGCTGTGCAGTTCCAGTTGGATGGGCAAAATCTCACTTTTATTGGTTGAAATGTGACTTCAGGAGCTCCTCTATAAAGGCCGGCCCAGAGGGCGGGAACACGGTGCAGGGAGGCGGTTCAGGCACAGGCTGCTCCCTGAGGCTGGCTGGCGGGAGGAGCCCCCATTAGCATTAGCAGCTAAGCTGCCTATAAATTTCAGCCCAGTTTGCCACCAGCCGTCCTTTTCAACAGGTACATTCATTCTTGGGGTCAAGACCTGACCAATGAATTTAAAGCATGTCATGAGTAGGTCAAAGACTTTCTGTTCAGAGAGTGCTTTTCATTTGCTTGTTCTTTGTGTTTTCTACTAGTTTGGGACTCACACTCCCTAAATAGTATTTGAAATTTGCTGTTCATTAGGAGAATTATTAAAGTGGGTCCCAGGTCCTCAGTTACAGCCGGTGACCAAAACAGATGGCTGTCGTTCTCGCCAGGTCGACACAGCATCGAGTACATGCAACCCCTTCTGTCCCAGGTCTTGCCCCCTGCCTTCAAAAGGCAGCCCTGATTCCAACTTTAACCCTGCGTCCAGTTCTAGCTTTTCTCCCGACCCCTGCAAGTGAAATTCATAATCTCGCCTCACTCTTTGCATTATAATGCCGCTCGGATTCATTGCTTCTCAATGTCCATCTTCTCCTTCCTCGACCTTTCCACTTCCTTGCAGTGTCCTCCAGCGACCTCCCGTCCCCCCTGGAACCCGGCGCCAGATGAACAACCAACCAGTCCTGAGGGTGCCACGGGCGCCACTTACCTCCTCCGATTGTCAAGAACTCCCCGTAGTCCCCCCGAGGGTCAGGGCGAGTTTAAACCCCTAGGTTTGATGCTAAAGGCTTCACTGGGAACAGTCCTTCCCCGAACCCTCCACCCACCATGGCCCTCGACTCTACCCACAGCTCAGCCCTGGGCTTTCCAGGGTCCGTCCTCCAGCCTCTTGCTTAGGCCTGGCCGGGTTCCCACGTCCCACACGAAGCTCTCCTCGGCCAGTTATCCCCGCCCGGCTGTCCTTTAGCACGTGGGGACCCCACCCCACCTAACACTGAATTATGTTACACACTCGTGACTCTGCCCCAGACGGGGGGACCCCAGTTTTGGCGGAACTTCCACTTCGGGAGCCCAGGCCCCCTCCTCCTCTACGGCGCTGAGGGAACGGAGGGATAGTGAACGAACGTGCTCCCGGCCCCGGTCCTCCGTGAGAGGCCCCGCACCTACGCCCCTTCGCGTCAGACTCGGACCGCGTGGGTCTGACCTCCCGACGCCGCCAGGCCGCCTCGGGGTGGGCACGTAGCCCACCCTTCAGGGACGCAACTGCGCGCAGGGCGCCTGCCCGCCGCCTCCTCCCCACGACGCGGCCCGGGCTCGGGACACGGTGCAGAGCTCGGAGGTCTGTCCCCACCTCCCGTTCCCGCAGGGTCATCCGGTGGGAGCCGGGCTGGTTTCGGGACTCGAGGCCACCGGCGCCCACCACCCTGAGGACCGGCGCTGGGGGCGCGGTGTCGCCCTCCCTCCCGCACGGATATTGGGCGCGCCCTGCGCTCGGGCGGGCCTTCCCCTCGGCCCCTCTTCTCCTCCCCCATCGCCGGGGAGGGGCTGCCAAGGGGCGTCCGGTTACATCTCCGCCTTCCAGCCTCCCGCGCCGAGCCGCTCGGGTTAGCGGGACCGCAGTCGGGGACCATGTGGGCCGCGGTCTGCTGGAGCCGGGCTTCGTGCATGTGGGCGCTGCCGCTGCTCCTGCAGCTGCTGCTGGCGGGGCCCGGGGGCTGCCTGCGCCGCCAGGAGCTCTTCCCCTTCGGGCCGGTGCACGGGGACCTGGAGCTGGAACCCGGAGACGACCGCGTCTCCCCGGCCCTGGAACTGAGCACGGCGCTGCGGTTCTTCGACAAATCCGACATCCGCTCGGTCTACGTGAGTGCGCTCCGGCCGGAGAGGGGGCAGCCAGCAGGGGAGCGGGGGCCGAGCGGGGAAGGGAGGAAGGAGGCCGGGGGCCGGGGCCCCGGCGGAGCCGGACGGACGTGGGCGTCGGGGGCGGGGACCGGCCGGCTGGCCGCTGAACGTAGGGCGCGCGCTGGCTCAGCGAGCCCCGTGCGCTCCTGACCCTTAGCCCCCGACGTCCCCATCGCCCGGCCACTGTCGCCGAGGAGCTCGCGGGGCTGCTGAGCTCGTCCCGTCTGCGCGGTCCCGTGTGCACCCTACTCCCTCCGGGACCCCAGACCTATGGCCCCGGGCCCGAGTGTTCTCCCCAGCTGCCGTGCGGGACATCGCTGCCGGGAAGTCGGTCTCGCCATTGTCCCGAGGCTTTGGGGACAGGACCCCGGCCCGGTGGGGCTAGGCGCGCGGGGAAGCTCCGGGGAGGTGTTGGCCCGAGCTGGGGCTCAGTGGCAGAAAGAGACCGCCCAGCGAGGCTCTCTGCGCCGGGAAAGGAGCGGACCGGCCCCTACGCTGGTATGCTCCAGCTCCGGCTGTGCCCCGCAGGGATTCTGCTCTCTGACTGAGCTGGTTCCGTCCGAGTTTGGGGCTGGGGAAGCAGACCTCCCCGGTGATCCAGTTTCCTGTAGCCAAGCATGGTCACCTTGGAGGCCCCGGCTGAGGAGCGGGGCCAGGTGACCTCTGGCTCTCTGGAGCCCGCTCAGAACTGGCCAGGGGCCACCGTCTTGCAGGTCAAGGCCTTCGGTGACGCTGCCGCCCGCCACCGCGCCCCCTGTGGATTTCATGTAAAGCTGTGTGCATCCAGAAGGGGGACCACACAGCCGCAGCTGGAGGCGGTCCTGCCCGGCCCGGGACTGGCTCTGCGCCGGGAGGAGTGAGCCTTTCGCCACACCCACGTGGACCTGGTCGCTTTGCCTAAACAGAACCAGACCTGAAAACCTCCCTGCACAGGGATGGTCACCAGCGGGTTGACTGCACTCACCTCCTCGTGCAGTCTGGTGAAACCTGAGACCCTTCTTAGAATAATGTTTTTAAATGAAAAAAAAAAAAAAAATCCACAGGAGAGCCAAGGAAATTAACCATATTGAAATACCGATCAAAATACTAAAACAGAATTTTTGTGAAGTTACATATGTGGTTCTTTTTAACCGCAACAAATAGCGAGATGCAGCAGTGGGTCAGGTGATTGTGAACTTTCGGGGTCACGAGGTCTGTAAACAACTTTGGAGACCCCTGCAGTGACAGGAGAGTGTCTGTCCCTACCAGTGGCGAGGTCATTGAGTGCCACTACTGCTGTGCATTGCTGCCTGTGTGTTCAATGGAAGGAGATGCTGGCTACCAGTGAGGGGTCACTGAAAAAGGAAATGAAATTTCTTCTCTCTGTCTAAGTCAACAGACCCACTGAACTGTAGTCAGAGCCCCCATGGGGGCCACTGGGCCCCAAGTTAAGAACCCTGGCGCTAAATATGGGACCCCCTGCCCCTCCTTTACTTATGGTGTCAGACTAGCTCCATTGCATTCTAAAGACCTGGGAAATTTATTGCTAAAAATGGATTCCTGTCCAACATTATTACCTTTTGGGACTGCATGGGTTTATTTGGCATTTCGGTGAGAAAAAATCCCCACGCTTACTGTGGATCTCATGCCTGTGTTACAGGTTGGGTTCCCAGGGAGCCGACTCTGGGGTGCAGCTTAGCAGGTGGGTTATTTCACTGGGGGAGCGCCTCAGAGCCACCCCTGTGGAGGGGGGGACTGAAGAAGGGTGGAGCAGAGGGGAGCCTCAGCTGCAGCACAGTCCCAACAGAGGTCACAGCCAGCTCCCTGGCTGTTCTGGAGCTGCGATGGCCTTTAGAAGCGATCTCAAGTCCGCCTAAGAGGCCCGGGCCTCTGGGTTCTTGCAGTGATCAGCCACGGGATAAGGGCTGCCCTGGAAGGAGGAATGGCCCTGGGGAGGCAGGCTGCATTCTTGGGAGGTGGCCCAGGCCGGCTCCCACCCCTCCCTGTAGCTGTGTAGGTGCTCTTGGAGCGGATGGAAGCCTTCGTGTGGCCCTGACGGGGAAACTGAGTGCACAGGGAGTGTGAGCGTGAGCCAGGCGGTCCGGACCTTCGCGGACACCAGGCTGGGGACCGAGAGGACCACCCACGGAGACGGAAAACAACTACTGGATGAGCACATCTACCCCTGTCAGGGACTTGCTGATTTTATATTGTCGAAACTCCACAACAACTCCCCCCTTCCTTCAGATGAAGAAATAATACTAATAATTAGGAATTACCCAAGGCCATACCACCAGTTGTGTGCCCAGACTAGGATTACAGCCCAAGTCTGTGTGTGTCTGACTCAAAACTCTCACGCATCAAGCCCAGCACACGTGGAGATGGACTCAGGGAGTGTTGTGAGCCAGTCCGGGAAGACTTCACAGAGAAGGTTTCAGACTTGAAAGACAGGTTCAATTTCAGTGGGGGGAGAGGGGATGGAGAGGCTGTTCCAGGAGGGACAGACTGCAGGGGTGGGTCCAGGAGGATGGATGGAGCTCAGCTTGTTTGGGGAGAGTGAGGAATAGGGTCCGGCAGGAGCTGGGCGTGCCTGTTGCAATAGGCAGTGTCTATCTGAATAGGTGGGTGGGGTCAGGAGATAGAAGATATTAGTTGCTTTTGCTGCGTGAGAGACAACCAGGAGAAGCCTTATCGCTCCCGGGTCTGAAGCAGCAGGGTGCACTGATCTGGGGCGGCGTGGCAGGGCCAGGTGGGGGTGATGTGGTTTGGTGTTTGTCCAGGGCTGTCTCATCCTCCATAGCTGTTTTGTCTAATACAGTATCCACTGGCTGTACGTAGCTATTTTCAGTTGGATAAGTTAAATAAATGATAAACATTCAGCCCGTCGGTCACAGTCACACTAGCCACATTTGAGATGCTGCATACCCTGCTGTGGCTGGTGGTTACTACCTGGGACAGTGCTGCTGTGGAATGTTTCCATCATCACTCCACATTCTACTGGAGAGCGCTGCTTCGAAGGGCCAGCCTAAGCCTGTGTGTCTTAGTGGGGGCTGTCCGCTGCTCAGAGTCAACACAAGTGCGTAAGTGCCTTTCCGAGCCTCTGCCTGGGTCAGGTCCTCTAACGCCTCAGGGATTGAAGCAGGTCACGTGGCTGAGCCGCGCAGTCGGTGGCTGCGGGCACCAATCCCGGGAGGGGTGAAGCACGGGGCCAAGACATGGAGTGCCCTCCATGAGGGCCATGACCGACGGCCAGAAGGTTGGTGGTTGGCCGCAGCAGCTGTCTGGACCTGCTCACAAGGCAAGCCTACCTTTAGTGAGGCAAGTCTGGCAGTGGTTTGCACGACAGCCTGGACAAACAGACAGGGAGGAAAATCAGTCCCACAAGTTGCTGGTTTTATCCAGATAAGGGCTTATAGAAGGGGAGGGCAAGGAGAGAAGAGGGCAGACTTGAGAGGTGATCTCTGATGCGCGCCAACCGGATTTCTGACCAGTCACACATGATACCATGCGAGGAGAAGGCGGGGGTGGAGGGTGGGGGTAGGAGGTGGCACTGGGCCAACCAGGGACCAGAGATGCCCTGCAGCCAGTACACCCCCCAGCGAGCACTCTGGCTGGGAACAGAGGGGGGGCCTCGAGATGCCCGTTGCAAGGGGAACTCGGGAGAGAGAGACAGGCTGAGAGTGGGTTCAGGCCCGTGAGTAACAGTCTAATGTGGCAGTTCCCAAAATGTGGTTGGGGACCTGTGGGTGTCCTGGAGGCTCGATCAAGAAATTCGCCATGCCCTGGCTGGTGTGGCTCAGTGCATTGAGTGCTGGCCTGCGAATTGGGGTTGCTGGTTCGATTTCCGGTCAGGGCACATGCCTGGGTTTCAGGCCATGTTCCTGGTGGGGTGGCAAGAGAGAAGCAGCCACCCATTGATGGGTTTCTCCCCTCTCTCTGAAAATAAATAAACAAAATCTTTAAAAAAAAGAAATTCGCAGGGTCAAAACACTTTTTCTTATAATGCTAAGGTGTCACTTGCTTTTCCCACTCCCTCTCCTTCGCCCGCAGTGGAGTCCCCAGAGGCTGCCGGACCCACGGCTCCCTCCCAACAGCTCACCCGCAGAGCCTGTGGGCCCAGCTGCCTCCCTCCCGCCACGTGGCACATCCGCTGGCAGCAGTGCAAAATACGGACACTTTTCTCTCCAAGTTCTTCTGAGTTGGGTTTTCCTAAAAAATGTTATTTACATTAGCATACAACGCATTCATTATTTAAGTTATAAATATTTAAATTTTTCTCAGTTTTAAGTTGTGACACGATAAATCCTGAACTATATAAACCCAGGCTTTTGGGGGGCGGTCTTTAATAATTCTCGAGAGTGTAAAGCAGTCCTGAGACCAAAACGGGGGAGAGTGGCTGGTCGCAGGAGCTCAGTCTGAGAGCCGGCAAAGGCGGGAGGGGGGACCTTCCGTGGGGGCGCGTGAAGAGCCACGCTGCAGGCCACGGCAGGCTGCCCACAGCAGGGCTGGCTCTCCCCAGGGACGAACCTCTTAGTTTCGGAAGGACAGTCAGGACGGCCCCAGCAGTGAGGACAGCATTCTTGGGTCCCATCCTGGACGGGAGTGGGGAGTGGACCAGTCTGTAAATCGAGCCAGCCTGTGCCCCGAGCCGCTGGGCTCCTGTGAGCCTGCTGCCCTGGCCGATGAACTGACCTCCCGGGGGCGAGTTCTTCAGGAACATTGTGAGGTTGTACAGAAAGATGAAACGTTTTCTTCCTTTGACTAGAATTTTATCACCTCAGTTTGTTAATGCCGGTTCTCTCTTACTGATCAGTAGCTCTGATTGGCTGTGTAGACCAACAGGAGAATTTTTAGAACGTGATTTTACTGCATATTAAATTATTTATGTCTTTATCATAGAAATGGAAAGATGAATTAGTTGTTCGGTTTGTTTTGGAATTAAAATCCGCCATGCTATGGAAAAATAATAAAAGTTTATTCTTGGTGGCAAAAATAAGTTTATAGCTCTGTCCTGACTCATCTCCCTGCCTCACAAACAGATTTTCATTGTACCATTTCCGCACAGGAATCTCTCCTTGGGTAAATTTAACTCAGCCTTCAAGACCTTCTGACTTTCTTCCCGTGTTTGCCCCACCTTCTCTGCCAGCGCAGGACGCTCACTTCCAAACTGGATTCGTTGGGCCAGTGTTTACCAAGGGCCTCGTGGGTGTGCAGGGCCCTGGGCTCGCTGCTTGAAACACAGCAACCGACCGTGACCTCAGGGTCCCTGCCCTCAGGGATGGGTCAGAGTGGAGAGGAAGCCACAGGGACAGGTGATCCCAATGTCCTGTGAGAGAGGATCAGTCCTCTGAACGTGGGGGAGCTCAGAGTCAGCGAGGAGCCCAAGCCACCGGGCTCCCCTCAGTGCACGGTGCCCTTTTGCAGATGTTTCCCTTTGCTCGTCTTGGCTGTTCTCTGCCCACGAATCCACTAGAAGGCCCCTGGAACCACAGGGCGTGGCTTGTGTTTCTTTTGTCCAGTTATTGCTTTCTTTGGAGATCTCGCTTCACCCGCCTGCCCCACGATGCCTCTGGCCAGGGCCACTCTCAGATTTTCACAACCGTGCCAGATGTTTCCACCCAAATGTCCGCCTGCCACTGCAGGTTCCACACGGCACCTGAGGATCAGCCTCGGCTCCTTTCAGCCTCAGCCTCCCACCAGCCTGGGCTCCTTTCACTGCCACTTGCCTTTCCTTGGTCACGGCACCTCGTGAGGGTTCTCACACCCTCCTCCCTTCATTCAGTTCCTCCACAACTGTTTTAACACGCGCCCACGATGGGCCGGGCACTCCGTGGGCACTTAGAAACGGCCCTGTCCTCAAGGAGTTTGCATTCTAGTGGGGAGGAGCAGGAGAATAAGCAGACACGGTGCCTTCGGAGGTGCTGTGCTACTGGACCCCAGAGCCTGGGACGGAGTGGGCAGTCGGACACGTGAGCCTGGAGTTTGGATGTCGATTTGGGACCACTGGCATGTAGGCGGCGTTTGAAACGAGAGCCAACTAGATGCACTCCAGCACGGGACTTGGGTGCAGACAGAGAAGAGGTCAGGGGTGCGGGGAGACCGACAGGAGGTAGGAGGAGAAGCGAGGGAGGAGCCCTGGAAACCAAGTGAAGACAGTGCACCCAGGGGGACAGAGGGGACCACACGCTGATGACAGGCCACAAAGACGAGGTTGGGCAAAGGAGTGGTCACCTCGGAGAACCACTGGTTCTTCATTTCGCCTCCGCAGCAGGTCCCTGCCCCTTACCCCTGCCGCCACGTTGGCAGTGACGCTGTCCAGCTGCGTTCAGTTCCTTTGGTGCCCCACCCCCACCCCATTCTCGCTTCAGAGGAAGGTGGACTCCTTGGCAGGGAGTCAGGGCCTCGTGCTTCCTTTCCAGCTTTGTTTCCGGTTTGGCCGCAATGCTTCCCGGAAAAGTGAGCTAGGTCTTCCTTCGGCCCTGTGCCCGTTCTTCGACTCCACCACAGGCCCTCCTCCGCCCTCCAGGGACCAGCTCAGTCCTTTCCTAACTAACCGGGGCCAGCCGACGACATGGACCTCTCATGCTTAGAACCGCCTGTACCTCCGGTTGTTTCTCCCTGACGACTGTTAAGATAATGCTGCTGTGAATGTTTGTGCACAAGTTTGTGTGTGGATGTCTGCTTTCAGTTCTCGTGGGTGTAGATATACCCCGAGGTGGAATTGCTGGGTCTTATGGTAACTCTCCATTTAACTTTTGAGGAGCTATCCAACTGTTTTCCAAAGCGGTTGCCCCATTTCACATTCCCACTAGCAATGCGTGAGGTTCCCACTTTCTCTGCATTCTCACCCACACTTGTTGCTATCGGGACGGCTTGACTCCAGCTGTCCTAGTGGGTGGGAAGTGCTGTCTCATCACGGTTTGGATTTGCATTTCCCTGATGGCCTATGGTGTTGAACATCTTTTCACGTGTTGATTGCCATGTGAATATCTTTAGAGAAATCTCTACTCATATCCTTGTTCATTTAAAAAACTTTTTAAAGATTATTTATTTATTTATTTATTTTTAGACAGAGGGGACAGGAGGGAGAAAGAGAGAGAGAGAAACATCAATGTGTGGTTGCCTCTCACGTGCCTCCCTACTGGAGACCTGGCCTGCAACCTAGGCATGTGCCCTGTCTGGGATTCAAACCAGTGATCCTTTGGTTTGCAGGCCAGTGCTCAATCCACTGAGCCACACCAGCCGGGGCTCCTTGTTCATTTTTTAATTGAACTATTTGTGTTTGTATTTTGAGTAGGTTAAGCATTATGTAACAGGAATACCTCATTAATGAAGCCGTACACGTCATGTTGTATAACATCAGGAGGCAACGATGTTGGGCTGCTGCTCTGCCGGCTGCCGGCATTGCAGAGACGACAGACACCCAGGTCCCATCTGTCCAGTTAGGTTTCTCCCTGTGAGCAGTGAGCAGACTCCGGGTGACGGGTGAGCCCATCAGCTGCCCCTCCCCCATCACCCTTTCACCCAGTGCTCTGGTATTCACTCATGATCTTTGCCCAAATCAGTGTTAAATCAAGGGTTGCCAAATGGTGTTTTACTTTGTTTTGTTCCCTGCTTGTTTCCATCATTCTTCCTATGTTTATTAGCTGGCATACTTCTGTGAAGAAGAGCTGTCCCTCATCTCTGCGGCCTGACACAGGGTCAGTTACGTGGACCTGTGGTCATTCTGGAAAGGCGAGCGATGCTTCGTCTTTTCCCTGTAACCTCCCTGTGGTTTCAAATTAAGGGATCGTGTTCAAATGAAGGAATTCGTGTAACCCAAAATAAGGGAGTTCGGTTGCTCCAGTGGGCACAGGTACACACCTGGCCTCTGCGTCCCAGGTGCTCAGGGGGAGCACGTTCCTCCCCAGAGATGGGGGCTTTGGACCGGTCCTGTCCTCCCCCCAGCCATGCCCGTTCTGGGGTGCCGGAGGGCAGACACCGCCACTCCTCTTTTCTGACAGACGGACAGAAGTTAAAACTCGAAGACCCCCAACCATTTAAAAATGTTGGAAGGTAATCTTAGAGAATCCTTGCAGAAGAGATGGGTAACTGATCCAGAGTCTTCCATGAGATAGTAACTGGATTAAGTGGCAAACATTGAGTCAGCTCTTAACTATTACTGTAGGTTGTCCCTTATTTTTATCTGCTAACCCTTTTGTTTCTATTCCTGATTCAAGCCTCAGCCATTTCTCTGGCTCTGTGGGGTTAATGAAAAACATTCGTGATTTGTAGTCAATAGTTTTGTTCTGGCTCTTCTAGTGTAGATTGTAGGCGAGTCTTACAAACTGAAACTCATTTTTTCCTCAAACGAAGAATGAGATGATAGTAATGCTCGCTTTACTCGGTTTAATGCGATAACCGGAGTAGAAATACCCTGTGAGCTGTGACGGGTCAGGTCCCAGGCCCCTCCGGGTTCTAGGCTGAAGTCAGACAGCCTCCCCCTTGGTTGTGGAACATGAAATCGATGATTTCCAGGGCTCCTTTAGCAAGTTTTTTTTTTCCCTTAGGCCCTTTTAGTTCCCCAGCTTTTCGTAGCTGTCCTATCTCTAAAAACTGTGGTGCTGTCCCGTGAATCGTTGTGGCTTCCAGGGCCTCTGCTCCCAATATCCGAACTAGGCCCTCAAACACACAGGCAGCACACAGCTTTTGGGCTAGAGCAGGTGTGCGTTCGTATCTTGGTTCTGTTGCTGTCTGGTGTGCCTTTAAGCTAAATCAAGTCTCTTGTTATTTCCTGATCTATTTCAGATGTGTGACAAGAGGAATGGTTGTATGAGTTTTTTAAAAAAATGCCAACAGTTTTAGTAAAGGGCCTCCAACTTAGCAGACACTCAGTAAATGTCTGTTGCCTTCCAGTACTTCGCCCTAAATTATTTTGCCTTAAGTCGCTGCTTTCTCCCCCCCCCCCCCGAGGAGTTTGCTTTTGCAACTTCATGTGATTTCAGTGTCTCTTCAGTGTGGCCGTCTGCTTTTCTGAAATGCCCATTTGTTTCTCGTTTGTGGCGACCTCCAGCGCTCTGTAACTGCGTCTGTTTGGGGGAAGGCTTTCCTGCCACTGCTGCTGGCCGCTTTCTGCCCCGCGGACCCCAACCAGACTCATTTAAACCAAAAACGTGGCTGTTGTCTCGTTTCAGTTTGCATTTAATGTAAGGAAGCCCACACACCATCGAATTTATTGGGTAGCTGCATTTAGACTTTTCCCTGAGGTTCATCCTGTAAAGGGATGAGCCAGAAAGTGTTCCTTTAAGTGGGGACAGTCCCCCATTAAGAACAATAGCTCTGTCCATCCTCTCATTAATTGAGCCGGGTTGGAACAATTGCACATAAGTGGCTCCAGCTGTTAGTCATGTGATGCTTGGCATGTCACCCTGGGGTGCTTTCGGCTGCGGAATGGATGTGCTCTGCATTAAGGGGCATGAAGTTGTTAGTAGCACACGGAGCTGAAGTTCACCTTGGCTTAAGGAACTTCTTTTTCCCAGTGTGAACTGTAAGTGAGATTTCAGGGCAATATTTACATTGGTTCCTGTGCTGGTTGCAGCTGTTTTTCCATAAAGAGCTGGTATATTACTTACAAGAACCTCAGCTGGGCAGTACTTGGTTAGTCTGAGCAACCCAGAGGCAACAATGTAACAGAAGGGCCTCTCAGGACACGTTCAATCCATAAGGCTGACCTGTAGGGGTGTGACCTGCAGGGAGGATGTGCTGGTGCCCTCAGCAAATGAGTCCAGTCGGCTCAGAGTCAGACCCGAGGCCACTGCAGAGGCACAAAGGAGCTGGTGGTGACCCTGCCGGGGCACACCCAGAAGGCATCACAGCAGAAAGGGCACTTTGCCAAGGGCTCAAGCCGGGTAGGGGTCTTTAAGGCAAAGGGGCCCCCTAGATGCAAGCAAGAGCGTATGGGTTAGTAGGTGAAACACCACAGTGAGTTTGCAGAAGTGTACGCAGTTTATTTATGTCTGTAAAATAGACATTTTATTTATTTGTATTTAAACATACAAACCAACCAGCCAAATGGGTATTATTCTCATGATACAGCAAAATACAAAACATATTTTGCAAATACTTGAGTCATAAACAAATGAGAGTTGCAGTAACGCAGTGAAAAAGGCAGAGGAAGTCGGTGAGGCGTGTTGTAGCTTAACCAGTCACCTGGACTGAGGTTTGTAACAGGCCTCCCAAACCAGGAAAACACAAATAATCCTTTATCACGCACCTTTGTACTCTAAATTTCTATTATTGAGGCCCAGATTCTGGATCCTAGAGTTATCCAAAAAATTATCATACCTGATTATGTGTATCCCGGGCATCTTTTATCATTCGTCTATAGCTGCAAGGCCACAGGAACCTCTCAGACCAGACCTGTCTGCCCCCCACCCTACACCCCAAGTCGGCACAAAACGCGCAGCAGCATGTGAAGGTAGAGGTGCGCAGGAAACCCTGGCGGAGGTAACACAGACACTGCCCACACTGAGAGCGAGTGGTATGCCCACGTGACACCGTGTGTCCGTGGAGGCATCTGGGAATGGGCCCACGGCTGGCCGGCCCTGCAGTATGTAGGGGTTTGCAGGATTGCACAGTGCTGCCGCATAGCTTTGCCCAGCGGGTTCCACGGTGGCCTCCCAATCACTGACAGGATTTTGCTGGACTCGGATCTGGGGCTGCAGGGGTCTCCTGCATAACTGTGGAGCTGAGGATTCCGGGCCCGGTTATTCCTGGCTTGGGGGCACCAGGTCTGCCTACTCCAGGAGTGGCAGCTCCGAGTGAGGTCACTGCAGGTCTGGTTGCTCCGCATCAGAAGGTTTCCAGGCATCCCCGGTGGGAGGGAGAGGGTGCAGCTACTCTTGGTTGCTGAGCTCAGCTCAGTCACGCGGTTGCTCTTTGGCCAGTGGTGTTTCTGCTGCCTTTCACATTCCACTCTCTGGCTCTGGAACCAGGTCTTACTCAATCTGTTTGTAGCTCTGGTTCAGCATGTTGGAAAGTTCTTGCATCTGCTGGAGGCTTAGATATTGCCGTCTCTGAAATCTCACTGAGGACACAGAGCCTGGCCTGTGAGCCCGGTTCTGATCTTCTGTTCTTTGACCCAGACTTTCTCCCCCTTCCCTGTGCTGTCTCTCCGGAGGTGGGGAGCTTTAGGCTGGGCCTGGTGAAGGGTCAGGGCTGTTCAGAGCAAGCAGACCATGGAGGGAGGAAGAGCAGGGACTGCCTCCATGTACGGTATCTCAGCAGGTGACATTTTCCAGGACGCCTAGTTTTCCTCAGGCGCTGGTGGAGGTTTCCCAGAATTGGATGCTTCAGGGCAGGGTAGGCTTTGGGAACAAGCCGAATCCACACTCCTGCTGCTTTGCAGTAACAGGAGCCAACCAGCCCACTGGAGCCTAAGTGTAAACAATGTAAAAGTCTTCCCAGCCCACCTATTTCAACTCTGGCCTGTGTCCATCAACATCCATATCAAAACTAACACGGGGCCCCATAACCCAGGTCATTTCTGAGTAGCACAGACGGAAAGCGGCGCTGGTGCCTGCTGTGCAGTCCTCAGGGTTCCACATTGCATCTCTGGACTCAGCGCCGCACCCGGCCTCCCCCCGTAACTTCTGATTAGTTGCTGAGTCTGCTTTCACCCACACCTTCTGCTCATTGTCACAGTCTGGTGCACTCAGTGCAATGAACATTCCCGGAAATCCCTGGTGGGAGGGAGGGGCCGGGATCGGGTGCTGGGCCTGTCTGGGGAAGCCAGGGATTGACACGGAGCCACGGGACCCCCTCCTGACGATGGGACATTGGCGTGGGCTTAAAAGCCAGCTGCCTTTCTTTGCTAAACTTTAGGTCAGTTCTGTTCATTACCATTTTTTTTTACAAAAATGTTTTATTATGGAACAGTTCAAATATATGCAGAAATAGAGAAAATATTAGAACGCACTATTGGGAGTCACCAGCTTCAATAAGAATCAATTCATGGCTTGTCCTTACAATTTTGTTTTTATTTTTTATTTTAGAGAGAGGGTAGAAGAGGGAGAGAGACATCGCTTGGCTGCCTTCCGTATGTGCCTCGACTGGGGCCTGAATTTGCCACTCAGGCATGTGCCTTGACTGGGAATTGAACCCGCAACCTTTTGGTTCACAGGATGATGCTCTAACCAGCTGCGCCACACTGGCCAGGCTATGGCTTGTCTCGGTTGCTTTCTATCCACCTGTTGCTAATATCTCCTCATTACCTAAATTGCATTATTTTTAAGCAAATCCCAAACATTTGATTTCATTCTAAATATTTCAGAGCATATCTTTTAAAGAAATACTGTTTTTAAAATAAAACTGCAAAGTCACAGTAACACCTAAAAATAAGTAGTAATTCCTTAATATCATCCAACCTCCAGATATTTTGCTTTTTAGGTGATTGGTTTGAATCGGGATCCAGACAGAGGCCATGCGTTGCATCTGGGAGCTATGGTTCTTAGGGTTTCCTCACTCTATAAGATCCCCCCACCCGTACTTTTCTTACAGTGTGTTTATTAGACTGGGCGTTTGTCCTGCAGGGTGCCCCGCGTTCTGAATTTGACTGATCTCGACCCTACGAGATCATTTAACGTGCCCATTCTCTTGTCCCCTCACTGTTGTACACTGGCAGGTAGGTCTAGAGATTTGCTCGGATTCTAGTTATTGGTCCATATTCACGCAGACTCTGTGTCGGTGCTGCCTGCCAGGGGAAAGAACTGCAGCAACACCTCATGCTTCGGCCCCCCACGGCTTGCACTCGGTCAGGCATAATCTCTAGAAAGACCTCGGTATGTGGACCATATTCCGCAGGAAATCCCCTGCCCCATTTCCTGGCGGAAGTGAGGAAGGCTGGGGGCCGACACGTGCCAGGCCACTTGTGAGATCCTCAGCTACCTGAGCAACTGAGATGGATGAGGGATGGACTGCATAGTGGGGAGGGCAGCCAGAGCCAGCAAGCAGACAGCGGAAGCCTTACAGATAGGAGGTGGAGAAAGAAATGGGGGTTCAGGGAGCCCCGAGGGAGGGGAAGGAGGGGCGAGGAGCCTACCCCGAGGGTTAGAGAAGGCTCTCCCAGAAGGTGTCGTTGCTTCAGCTGAGGCCTGAAGGGTGAGGCAGAGCCTGTCATGTGACCAAAAGAGGTGGGGGAGGATGCTGGTGGCAGCGGGGTGGGGGAAGTACTGGATGCTCAGGAGGTAGGACACTCAGGACTCGGCTGAGGACGAGGAAGGAATCAAGGCTGACTCCTGAGGGTCCTGGCTTGAGTGACTATGTGAATGGCAATATGGGGACAGCCTTAGCCCTGGGCCAAAGGGGAGGTGGCTGTGTGAGTCCCTTCAGGGTCCCCAGCCTAGTCCCTTTGGAGACTGTACCCAGGTCGGGCCTCCTGGCCTCCTCGGTGCCTTTCCTTTGTGCCCTCACCCTCCTGTGGAAAGGGTGGGCGGTGCTTTAAGATGATGGAGAAAAGGCACGGAGAGCATCGTGTGCTCGGCAGGTGTGTCCGGTGAGACCGGCCCCAGACGTATGGGAATTGGTGCGTCTTCCTGCTGGTAACAGTGTCTCTGGGAGAATGAAAGTCTCCTGGGGGCGGGGGTGGAGTTTAAAGCTGGGGTGCACATGAGACTTCCGGTGTTCTGCACGTGACGTTTATCTGTAATGGCATCTTTCTTTATGAGCACAGGCAGTTGAGTTCAATGTGTAGGAAAACTGGCTGAAAATCATTTTCCAAAACGAATACTAATGAGGGTTCTGGTCTTTGTCCAAAGCGTCTGCAGTGCTTCCTGACAGTGGGGTGCAGACTTGGTTCCGAAAGCACTGCTTGTGAAAGTAGGAACATTCCAGGCCCAGATGCCAAACAGTAAGAGCCACTGGGAGTCTTCAAAACTGTTGGACTGACTTGAATTTCACTGGAAAATAGATTTTAAAAACTAAGTTGTCTGTCCGTGGCCCCGTGTGTCACTTCCCGCTGGCAGCTGGTGACTGCTGACTTCTGGTGTCTTGAGAAAGCGAGCCATTTCCCACGCTCCGGCTCCCTGGCCGCCAGGCCGCGCTGGGAGGTGTTCGGGTGGGGGTGGGGCACCGCCGGCTGGGCCGGCTGCCCCCTGACCTTCTCTGCAGCCTGTCCGCGCAGTCCGGAACATCACTGCACGCTCCCAGGCGACGCCCCCTGCACGCTCACGGCCCGTGAGGTTGGACAGAAAGAGGGGTGTGCTGGTCCACTCCCTCAACTCCTGTTGGGTCGGCTCCACCCCAAGGAGCCTTTTCCCTTTTCACCTGGTTCTCGGCAAGTTGCACCGGTGTCAGTTCCTGTCCTTTTTGTCCGCCCCGTCCTCCCCTCCAGTCATGAGGTCTGAAGTGACTGAAGGGTACGGATGTGGGTGGAGGAGGGGGGGACCTAAGTGACGTGGGAAACCCGCAGGCCTTCACATCTCCTGGGCAGCCGAGTGTCCCCTTTGGCATTGGTGTGCCCCCAACCACAGCCTCTTAAAGTGCAAACCGAGGTGCCGTTTGCAAAGTCTCTCCCATGTGAGTAGGGATTTTTTTTTTTTTTTAATTCACAGATTCTTGAAGTAAAAAGGCCAGTGGGGTCGGTTCTGTACGCTCAGTGGGTTGCACAGTGATGAGATCGTGTGCAGGGTCAAAGCCTCATTCTCAGCGTGGCTGTGCAGGAGGCCAAGTGCCCCCCGTGAGAACTGGGATGCCGTCTCACAGGCAGTTGTAACCGACTTTCAGACAGACGTCCACGTGTGCGGTGGTGAGGACAGCCAGCGCGGGGCTGGCCTCCCTGGGTTCACATCCCACTGTCGGTAACTGTGGACAAAGGGATCCACTCCCCTCATTTTCCTCACCTGAAAAATGTGGGTACTAGTGGTACCTAGTCTTACAGGGTTCTTCTGAGAACTAGGTGTTACAGTGACGGCTAGAACGTGCTAAGCGTTCAATACGTGTTAGCTGTTATTCCAAGACATTAAATCGTTCACCACAATGACACCATGATGCCCATGCAGGTTCACTTCTACAGGGCTTACTCCTCACTTCTTGCATCATCCTCTGCAAGGGTCCGTGGTTCTCACGCCTTTCCGGATGGTGGGCTCTTGAAGGCAGAGTGCGTGCAGTGCCCAGGGGACCTGGCCTGTGAGGACTACTCAGCTCGTTGAGTAAATTAATGAAGGACTTAATAATTGCTGATGTTGAATGGCCCTTTGCAGGATACAAACCCCACGTCAGGGAAGCCCGAGGCTCTTCAGACACTTGTTCATGGTGCGGGACTGGTGCGTGCCAGCGTCGGGGCTGTGCCTCTTGCCCTGTGCCCCTTCTCTCTGACATCTGTCTGCCCAGGCAAACGCGCTGATGCTGTTGTCCCAGGGGCAAACTGTGGGCTCCTGTGGCAGTGATCTCTGAGTGGGCGCTCAGTCATGCCGGAGGAAAGTGTGATGTCTGCGGCCCTTTAACTGGGCTTGGTTTTGCGCAGGTCACCACCAACGGCCTCATTGCCACAAGCAAGCCCCCGGCGGAGGAAGCACACCCTGGGCTCTTCCCTCCGAACTTCGGGTCCCTGGCACCTTTCCTGGCAGACTTGGACACGACCGGCGGCCGAGGGAAGGTGCACTATCGGGAGGACACGTCGCCCTCCGTCACTCGGCTGGCAGGGGAGTGTGTCCGGAGAGGGTTCCCGGAAGTCTCCTTCCAACCCACCAGTGTGGTGGTCGTCACCTGGGACTCCGTGGCCCCCTACCAAGGGCCCAGCGAGGACCCCGCCCAGGAAGGCAAGGTGAGCGCTCTCCCAGGTACCAGTGAGTGGTGCCCAACAGGCGGGCTTGGTCTGGAGTCCGCCACTCTGATGTGCCACGGGCTCTGTCACCGATGAAGACGGGAGTGGGAAGCAGATTTGAGTAGGCCATCATCACAGGTCGGAAGCCCCCAGGGCCTTCTCTGCAGGGCTCTGCCTCGGTGTCCCAGGGATGCGGAGATTCAGTGGCGAGTCAATGAAGGCTCCTGCAGGGGTCGGACAGTGGGAAGTCGTTCCTGGTTCAGTGAGACGCTATTGCTGTGAAGCCTAAGGTTATCATAACAAAGTAGCCCTGAAAGATGTGAAGAAAAAAAGACAAAAGCCACTTGCACCCTGTGGCTGTTTCAGAACTGGGGGGGCAAGTGGCTCTGGGGCCCAGGGGTCAGGAGCCCCTGGAAGTGGTGGGCGAGCTCCAACAGCTGAGTAGGTCACCTAAACCTGAAGCCACTCCTCAGGGCGTGCTCCAGTTTTTCCCCGGAAAAAGAATTTTGCTCCACCTTACTTAATTTTTATAGGATTACACAGTAGGGAGAATGTGGAAAGGCCCGAAAGTACCATATTTTGCCGTATATAATGCACACTTTTATCCACATTTTTGAAGGAAAATAAGGATGCTCATTATATGTGGGTATAATGGTTACATATCATGGCTATAATAATAGGCATAACAATCCCGTGTATAATGCGCACAAACATGGGTGCGCACTGTACATGGGAGTGCACTGTACATGGGAGCCCGTTAGGCACGGCAGAACACAGCACTGCAGTTACACGGGTGTGTCCCAACATGAGCACAGGAAACACTTGGCCAGCAGCCCTGTGGAAAGGGCCACGCTCGGCCAGATGCATCGGGGGAACCGACAACTCGATTTCCCTCTTGGTGCCTCTGCGAAGCCCTGTCACAGAGAAACCACCTCAATTTGGATTCACCTGGCAGTGCCCCGCCCTCCGGCAGCGCCCTCTTTCCTGGCACAGAACACCCTGTGGGAGGTCCGCGGTGGGCCTGCACGACACCTTCCGCTTCGTCCCCTGCATCTGTCTAGCGCTGTTCGTGAACGCTGCTGAAAGCCGTACATTTCTCGAGTTTGTGTCCTCTTCCTCGGAGTGACAGACGTCCGGCCCCCTGCACGGAGCCCCCCCTGCCTCTGGGCCTGACCCTGCACACCCTCTTCAGCGGCTACTGGTCAGTAGCGGTGCCTTGCCCGCGCTGTCCCCTCTGCGGGTGGTCATGCGGACTCGGTCAGCCCGGTGCATGCCCACCTCCCCGGCGTCGGCGGGCCCTCCCACGGCACCCACAGCGCTGGAGCACTGTTCCAGCCTCTGTCCCCCCTCCCTCGCTTTGCGATGTCTTGTTCACACGCCAGTCTTGCCTTCCAGCCCGTACATTTGTTCTCATGTGCAGGGACCGTGTCTCCTTACTCCTCGTGTTCAGGGGCCCAGGGCTACACCAGGTCCACAGGGAAGGCCCTTTGTGCAGGGAACACTCTCCCCTGCTCTCCCGCCCTGTCTGTGAAGGAGGTGGTTCATCTGCCTCTAACGGCTGTGGGAACCGAGGCTTACAGGGCTTAGTCCTGTGCCCGAGGTCACACGCCAAGGAGGACTGAGGATTGGGATCCAGGCCAGTTTTCGCCCAGAGCTCTGTATGGCCCTTGGGCTCAGGAGCAAGTGCTAAACGAGGGATGGGGTCTAGTGTGTTTAGTGGGAACAAACACTGAGGGTACAAATTTGCTAAATTACATGAGATTTTCAGGCCACCATCTGGAGGGAGGAACCATCTCTGTAATTTTTGGTTAGTCTTAGGGTGACAGTTATGCAAAGGTAATCATTAATTCATTAGAAAATGGCATGTTGCCCTAGCCTTAGAGACATTTAACTGGCGCTGCCCTGGACGACTTAGTCCTTCTGGGTCCTGGGCTACAGAAGTGCTTCTCTTAGAATGAGGTGGGAATACTGCCATGTCCGGGTGTTTCTCGGACCGTCTGGTCGGTACCTGCCTGAGTAACTGAACTTCAACCCGTCTTCCCAGAGAAACACGTTCCAGGCTGTGCTTGCCTCCTCGGACTCCAGCTCCTACGCCATCTTCCTCTACCCCGAAGACGGGCTGCAGTTCACCACGACGTTCTCCAAGAAGGACAACAGACAGGTCCCCGCTATGGTGGCCTTCAGCCAGGAGCTACTGGGGTCACGGTGGAGCAGCAACAGAGTTTACAATATATTTGCCAATGACAGGGAATCGATTGGAAATTTGGCCAAGTATGCTTCTTTGTTCTTCAGTAGATTCCCCCTTAACAACCTTAGCACTTTATTTATTTATTTTTTATGAAGGATACTGGAATGGCATTACAGAACATAACCTGAAAGTGTTCCCTGGGATCGCAATTTTGTACGTAGTTTTTATATTATGTGCTATTCTTTTTCTGATGAACTCGAGGGGATATATTCTTAGAATGAACGGGGGTCCTGTTTCTTAAGTATCATCCCCACTTGAAGCAGTTTCTACCACCTCATCTCTAAGTAGAAAGTCAGAAATAAAAGTTTTTCAAAACTGTCTCTTCTGTGAACCCAAGGCTGAGGAAACCCTTTTCCCCAGCCGACCAGGCAGGGAATCTGACACCAGAAACGGTGCTCTATCGGGCTGTGCTCTATCGGGCTCTGTCGTAGAGTGTGGCCACAGGGGAGCGGGAGCTCAGACTGCCTTCTCTAAAATTCAAATCTTTGCCCTACCAACATTTTTTGAAAAGTAAAGAAAGACCCTTTCCCCCAGTTTCATACTGTCAAATTGAGTCTAAAACTCCTTTGCCTTTCACTCACTGGTGACTGGTAGTTGCTTAACAGCTGGCTTTACAGGCGTAGGAGAGCCCTCACTCACAGGGCCGGCCTCTCACCGTGGTGGCAAAGCTCCTGCCCTGGCCGGGTGCCTCTGCCCAGACGTGTCACTCGGCACGGAGACGAGGAAAGACCAGCCGCAGTGGCGTTCTTACCACGCAGGTGCAATAGACCCGTAACTTCAAGAAAGCCAATAAAAGTCACATAATTCAGACCTGATGAGTTTGGATTATTTATTGCCTTTGTAAAAAGATAACTTATTTCATTGTAAGTTATGGTTGTTATTTACAAAGTTTCATTGTAATTTTACATCACTTTTTTTACAGTGGCTGTGTTTAGTAACTGGCTTGCCAAGTTTCTAAAATTGAACAACCAGCTCTCACAAGAGACGTCCTGTTTCTGCAGGACTCTCCATTCCTCGTGCCCTGTCCCAGCCCCAGCTTTTGCTCAGCGCCCTCCACCAAGTAATGTATGTCCCTTGTTCCGGTTGCACAATCTCATAAGAGTAAAAATGGTGCAGCCAGAAGTAGAGTCTAGGGTTATTCTATCGTGTTATAATTATGAAATGGCTTTAGAGTCTGGACCTCATTTGCCTTACACTGTCGTTTTTGAGTGTGAGAAGGCTGACTGAAACGGCCCCAGATCACACGCTGGTAGAGATGGATTTCTAAGAAAAACCGAGTCTGTTCTGTTTTCACTCACAACACTTCGGACACCAAATGTGTGGCTTCTCTCTCACACCAGCCAATTTTCCGACTCACCAGACACCAGCTGGCTTGTCCGACAATTCAGTTCAGTTGTGACAGGAACTTGCCCCTGGGCTCGGCGCAGACCCCACAAGGGAAGGGCTCAGTCCCACAAGACACCCCCGCTTGAGAAGCCAGGCACAAGTTCCTGGCTGCAAGCTCCCCCCCACGCCTCAAGTCACAGAATTCAGGAAGGCACTACCTTAGTATTGCCAAGCTTATTATATACCGAAACGACTCTGAAACCAGCAAATAGAGGAGGGCCCAGGGCAAGGTGTGGGAGGGAGAGGGCCCCTGAGCTTCCCTGCGGGGGGGGGGGGTGAGGGGGCACGCCCTCCTAGCACCTCTGTTTTTCAGGGCCCCAAAGCCCACCCAGCCTTTGGGGTTTTATTACTGGGCTGATTAAATCCTTGACTGCAGCGATGAGCTGTGACTCACTCCCTCTCCCCTTCAAGGAAGTCAGGGTGGGGCTGAAAATTCCAACCTTCCTCTAGGTCTTTCTGTGAGGCAGGCCCCATCCAGATGCTATCTAGGGTCCCCAGCCCCCAGCCACTCATTAGCATAAAAAAGACACTCTTATCACTCCAGAGATCACCAGGACTTCAGGAAGGCTTGCCAGAAACAGAAAAAATCCAAATACAGTTAATCCTTGAACAACAGGGGCTTGAAGGGCAGGGTTCATTTATATGGGGATTTTTTCAGTAAACACTGAATGTATTGTCCTTCCGATTTCCTTAATATCATTTTCTTTTCCCTAGCTTACTTTATCGTAAGGATACAGTACCTAATACATAACACGGTAACATGCAAAGCATGTATTAAACGACTATGTAATTGGTATGGCTTAAGGTCAACAGCAGGCTTTTAGTAGTTAAGCCTTTGGGGAGTCAGAGGTCTTGGGGAGATGTGGTTTTGGACTACATGGGACTGGTGCTCCTGTCCCTTGCGTTGTTCAAGGGTCAGCTGTATATATTTCTTGCCACCCCGTGCCATGGGAAGAGAATGATGGATAAGTGAACGCCTGGAGCCAACAGCTTGCCTGCAGTTGGGCACGTGACCAGGGATCAGCACAGTCTCATTTTAAGGCCCAGCAGTGCCATGGAGTGCTCCCCTCAGGTGGCTGGGATAAGCCTTTGCTAGTGTGTGTCCCTTGGGACACAGCCTCACCCATTGGCCTGGATGACCTCAGCTCTGTGCTGACCACAGGTGACCCAGTCTGCCCTCCCCCCTCCCCCCTCCAGCCCAGCTGGGTTCAGATCAGCAGGGATCCCCAGCGCTCCTGCGTGGGGAGCGGGGCCTATTTCCAAGTCTGTTCTTTTTCTTAGGAGCAGCAACTCTGGGCAGCCGGGCATCTGGGTGTTTGAGATTGGGACTCTGAACACAGCCAGTGGGGTGGTGTCCTCGGACGTGAACCTCAGACTGGACGATGGAGAAGAGTATGATGATGAGGATTACCACTCGGCGACAAGCCTGGGCCCGGAGGACGTGGGCACCACATCCTTCCCCGATGAAGCCCCCAGAAGGGGGGACACCGGCACACCCAACGTGCGCAGGGTCCTGTCCCCCCGCCGCCTGGCCACCGACAGACCTGCTGGGCCTGCCACCGAGAGGACCAGGTCTTTCCAGCTGCCCTCAGCGAGGTTCCCCCAGGAGCACCCGCAGGTCATAGATGTGGATGAAGTCGAGGAAACGGAAGTGGGTAAGGCCGCCCACGTGGCAGTTGGTTCGTTCTTGGACACTTGGGTTTCTGGACAGAGGACCGGTGTTGGTGGGTTGCCTGTGATGTGCATTCCAGGGTGGGTTTTGAGGATGAGAGCCTGGGAGGTGGGAGCGCACAGTGCAGAGCATGGTGGACAGGCCCCGGGCCAGCACAGGCTCAGGACAGGGTCAGGGTCTGGGATCAGGCCTGTGGCGGTGGAGACTGCTGACCGTGTCCTCTTACTGCAAGTTCCCTCTTATTCCCGATTGTTTCGAGGAGAAAAGTGCTTTAGAATTACTTTCAAAGTCAGATTTTCTTATTTGTGATTTCTGAGGTCAGAACTATATTCCCCCACCTGAAAAAACATTTTAGAAGTTCCTCTGGCTGTTGACGCGGTTTATCTTTGACATTTATTTCCTCTTGGCTTTGGAACGAGAATGGTTGATTGTTTTTCCTCCCAGCTCCTGTCACTTTCAGAGTTGGTTTGTGAAGATTTTAAAATACAAAATAAGTAGATCCGTCTTTTCAAATGCAAGCAAAAGCTTATTTAGAAAGTCACAGAGGTATAAGTGAGCCGTGGATGAAGGGAGCCAGCTGGCCTTTGTGGGCTCAGGAAACAAGTTCCAGAGGCAAAAGAAGGGCCCTGGGAGCTTGGGCCTGGGCAGGGGGTGGGGGAAACACAGCTGGAGGCAAAGGCGGGGCGTGCCCCACGGAGGGAGAGCCAGACCGCTCTTTAAAGGTGGTTATGAAGTAGCAATACAACCGTATTGCTACTTTATATCGGGCCAGCCGTATTATATCAGGTTTTTGCTCCATTTTGAGGGAAAACCGGTATGCTTTGATTTGACTTACAAAAGACGTCCAAACTAAACTGTGTTCGTTAACTTTTGCTCTCGGGTTGCCGTATAATGTGCACTGGGGTTCCTGTCGTCAGCATGGCCCAAGCCTTTAAATACTGTTTATTGTGACTCTGCTGTTCTACTGGGAAGTGTTCTAAGGCCCTCAGAAAACCTCCTCTGCTGCACACAGTCACTCCTTTGTATTTCTTCTAACGACAGCCGACAGCCGCACGTTTGTTCCGGAGAATCACAGAGCGTGGACTAGATCTGGTGGCCCGGACTGCTGGGCTCGCTTCCTTCCGAGGCGCATCAGTGGGGACCTTGCCCTTCAGTGGCATGATGAGGACATGGGTCCATGTGTCAGGGCTTCTCCCCCCACGCTGCACCCCGATGTTCTCCCTGGGCTTCCTGGGGTGATGCTGACACCCCTTAGTGCATGGCACTCTGCCCTCGCAGCTGGGTTTCGGAGGGATCTCTCCAGATGGGTTGGCTGGTTTCCTTGCAGATGTTGAGATCTGAGCCCTCGTCCTACCTACGTGTCTCTGAAATCCTCCTCTGTGAAGCCCTCGCATTGAAGTGAGGTCATATCTGGCCCTAGCAACACTTGATGGTGCATCGCTTGGTACTAGTAAAGCCTCAGTTTGAGCCCAGCATGTGTCCGAAACAGATGTTCTCTGCCCGTCTATCCCAGTAATTTCACTGCTTATAGTAAAAGGCCCGTCTGCTGGGGCCAGAGGTGCATTCCTGGTGTTATCTGAACGGTCGCCCTCAGATAGCTGGGTGCAGCGACCCACTGACGGCTGGAGCTGGCCTGGACCCCCTTCCCTCTGGGACGCACCTTACTACTGCCTGTGTCGCCACTGTTTTTTAAACTATGTTATTTTTTAATGGAATTTTTTGGGGTGACATTGGTCGATAAAATTCTAGATTTCAGGTGTACAGTTCTACACATCTGTAGACAGTGGGGTATGTCCTCCACCCCAAGTCAAGTCTCCTTATCACCATTTATCCCCTTTATCTTCTTCAGCCCACCCCACCCCCTCCCCCTCTGGAATTCGCCAGGCTGTTGTCTGGTCTGAGGTTTTCGTTTTTTTTTTCTTAATCCATTTACCTTTTTCTGAACGCCATTTTTATACACTCTGGGAATTCCCTTCTGAGCGTAGAGGACTAATTGAATCTTCCTGGGTTAGACTTTACTGTTATCTTTACTCCTAACAGTCAGTTGTAAATTGGACCACTATCCCCTCTGAAAGTTTATCCTCTCTGGTGATTTTGAGCTTTATTTGAAATTAATTTCCTCTGGATTAAGTATAATGAGTGTTAGTTCCTAACTCTAATAAATGGAACCTGAGTGAAAGGCTTTTAAAGCAGGTATGACTGAGAAATTATTTCTAATCAGCTTTTGAGAATAAGAACTTCTGAGTTATCCCCTGGGGGGGAAGGGGAAAAAAGGTTTCAGAATACTCGAAAGCCATTAAATGATAAATTTTATGTTATGTAATTCTGCCACAATAAAAAATAGTAGTAAAAACAAAAATTTAAGGCTTCCCTGAAGTGTGAAGCTGGTGTTCCTGAGTGCCTGAGATGGACGCCACACCCAGACTGGCACTGGCGCGGTGGCCCAGCGTTGCTGCAGGGACCCCCCGCAGATTTGATGGCAGCGTTTTTTGGATAATTCACCCCCGAGATCTCCACACTCCCCTTGGCCCTGCACACCTTGGTGGTCTGAGTGGTACCGCCAGCACACCGCTGAAGAAGCTCCGCTCAGGCAGCCCTGTCGCTGAACTGCCTCCCTCGGCAGACGCGAGCTCTCCCTGCAGGAGGGGGTGCCCGTCATGCTCACAGGCGCTCTGGGTTTTCTCCGCAGTTTTCAGCTACAATACGGATTCCCGCCCGACCTGCGCCAACAGCAGACACCAGTGCTCCGTGCACGCGGAGTGCAGGGACTTCGCCACTGGCTTCTGCTGCGCCTGTGTCACCGGCTACATGGGGAACGGCCGGCAGTGTGTTGCTAAAGGTACTTGCTTTTCTTCGGTCATTCGTGGGGAGGGGGAGGGGCGGAGTTTCCTTTCTGCGCTTGTTTTGAAATGCTGCCTTTCCCCAGATGCCAGTTCAGGCTCTCTGCACTCTGTCCCTGGTCTTTCTCAGGCTGCCGAGGGGCGGTCCTCTGGGAGGCCCCCTTTCCCTCGAGAGCTGTTTCTCCGCCAGGGAAACAGCTGCCCACGATGGACAGGGCAGAGGCTGAGGTGGTGACATTATGCCGCCTGGACCAGGAATTGTCAGCGCCTCTCATTGTCCTCAGTTTCTGTCACACCTCTGAGTGGGCACTCACTGCTCACAGACCTGACTGTCGCATGGTGGTTAAACCCCAGCGGGGCCATGGTGAGCTGGAGAGACCACCCTAGGTGGTGGGGGGGTCTTCCCCCGCCCCAGTCCCTCCAGTCTCGCCCTCTCCTTGTGCCCCTGGGTAATGGCAGAGCATGCAGGTGACCACAGTGGAGTCTAGCGCTGACCCCACAGTGTGGCGAGCTCCACGCTGCATCCAGCTGGGGGCCGACCTCACTTCTGAGCTCTGCTCCTAAAAGGACCCGGCAGACTGCTGCTCAGAGATGCTTAGCCGGTTATGGGAGTTTGGAGACTCCAGGTAATAGTTCACCCGGAATGAGCTCTAGGGCAGCCTGGGGCCCTAAACTCAACTTAAAACAAAAGCAACAAATACCCTATCATCCTGGATATCTGTCCTTGCGGATGCCAAATCACCCCACTTGTCACCGCTCAATTTCCTTGTTTTTAGTGAGGAAACTCAGTTGCCTCACAAATAAAAGTTTTCCTGCTTTTCAGATTATCTGCCATAGCTATAGTTAAATCAGCCTTTTAATTTACTAAAAAAAAGTTTCCTTCTGAGTCACAATGAGATAAACTGAGTTTTGTAAAATACTAACTTTGGCAATGAAAGAAAATTTTGTATCATTACGCTAATTTGGGGGGATGTTTTAAACTTCTTTAGTTGTGTTTTCTGTTTTCTCCCAAATCACACACCCCAGGAGCAGTGAGCCTGTGCTTCTTTGTTTTATGCTTGGCTTTAAATCTGGGAGAAGTTTCCAGAATCCACAGCACAAGCTGCTTCTCACAGAGCAGGGTCTCAGGAGCTCCTCCTGGGCCGAGTGTCGGAGCTGGCGGTGCTGAGTGGTGTGTCTGGCAGGCAGCCCTGCAGCGAGAAGCTGCCCCACCCTGTGTTTTAGCGTTGCATACACGCCCCGTAAGAATTCGTGGCTTAAATATTTGGTGGATTCTATGTGGTTCAAATATCTTTTGGATTCTTGCTACTTTGACACATTTTTGTAGCTCAGAGTTTGGCTGAAAAAAATTGGTTTCCTTAAGTTGGCTTTCCTGCCTGTGTCTGCGACTGTTTTGGGGATGCGGCTTTTCCATGTTCGTCTGGCGTGACAGTCTGTGTGCCGCAATACGCCATGTGTCACGTGGCTTTCGCTCCGCAGTCACCGTTAGCAGCTCAGACAGCGAGGGAGCCAAAGGCCTTCTGGACACAGTCGCGATGGCCTGTGCCAGCGTCTGCCCAGGGTTATTCGGCAACCTCGCCGAGAACCCACTTCGCACGAAGACTCCGCGGAGGCTGGGCGGGGGGTTGGGTGGGAAAGCCCTGTCCCTAGTAATTTCTAACCCCAGGAAAAAAATAAGATGTGCGCACTCAGTTGCCGATGGAATTTAGCCTAGCTCAAACCTGAACAGTCCAGGGTGACGCACGGATGTCATGGACACCCAACTTGAGAACATTTTCATCACTTTGGACAGACCTCCGCACCCCACAGCACTTGCTCTAGGTTCCCCTCAGGCCCCCAGGCCCTGGCAGCTCTCCGACAACACGTTTTCTTGTTCTGGACTCTTCGTGTGAGTGGACTCCAACAGCACGTGACCTTTTGTGTTCGGCTTCTTTCGCTCAGCTTCATGCTTTCGCGGCCCCTCCGTGTTTCCGCGGGTCCCAGGGCTTTGTTCCTTTCCCCCTAAGCAACGCTGCACACCACGGATGCGCCACGTCTGCTTCCACTCACCCACTGGTGGACACTTGGGTGGTTCCCCTTGCGGCTGTCACGATCAGGGCAGCCAGGAGCGCCTGCGTGCACACTTCTGTGTGCAGGTGCGTTTGCTGCCCTAGGGGCGCACACCGAGGAGCTGGAGTTGCAGAAAATCCACAACGGAGCCTTGTTCTAAAAGAGCAGACTTTTCTGCCGTGGAGGTCAAATGGTGCCTGCGGTTCCCTTACTCAAGTATTATAAAAACAACGTAATTTCTTTAGAGCTTATCTTTTCCTGATTAAACAACAGTAAGTATATGCAAGTTATAAATATGCGAACACTATAGAGACATGTAGTGCAGAAAGTGAAGCCCACGCATCACCCTGAGTTAACCACTGTGCGCAGTTTCGGGGGCGTCTTTTCCGATTAGTCCCACCCAGGGGTCTGTCAACATTCCTTGTTAATGTAGCTTTTAAAACAAAAACAGTACCTTGCATACACTATTTGGCAATTTATGAAGAAAGCTTTGAACTTTGCTGCAGTGGGTCTCCCGTCAGTCCCAGTTGTCTGAGTGGAGCAAACACTTATCCCCACCCACAAGCAGGTCTGTTGGTATGGTCGTGGGGACCTGCCCGCCCTTCCGGAGCGTGCTGGCGGGGGCTGCAGGAAGCTCCGGGACTTGGACTAGCAGCCCTGACCGGGGGTTGGTGCTGTATTTCAGCCAGAGATGCTCACTGAGGTGTTACAGGGCTGGCGACCGAAGGTCCCAGATTCCCAGGACCGTCCAGCGCAGCCCTCCTGTTCAGTGGCGTTACTAATTCTGCCCCTTACACTCTCCAGAGTGATCAGTTTTATGGCCCCTAATTCTGGGTCATGCATGATACTGCTCTTCTCCTGGATTACCTTTCATGCCCTGGAATTCCTGTCACACGCAGCGCCCATGGGAGGCAGAGGTGGGACCCTGGGGTTGCTCAGGCTCACACACATGGGCATGGGTGCTGCGTTTCGGGCAAGAGCAAGGACCCCCGCTGACCTCAGAGCCCCAGCCCCCAGTGCTGTTCTGTTGCTCTGCCCTGTGGGGACAGGTACCAGGCTTGGCATCTTTTGCGAAAGGCTGGTTGCTTCCTTTGGTTCTCGCTCAGGCTCCCCGCAGCGAGTTAACGGCAAGGTGAAAGGAAGGGTCTTCGTGGGGAGCAGCCCGGCGCCCGTGGTGTTTGAGAACACGGACCTGCACTCCTACGTGGTGACCAACGACGGGCGCTCCTACACGGCCATCAGCACCACCCCCGAGGCCGTGGGCTACTCCCTGCTCCCCCTGGCCCCCATCGGTGGCATCATTGGGTGGATGTTCGCAGTGGAGCAGGACGGATTCAGGAACGGCTTCAGCATCACCGGTATGTGCCCCGGACGTTAAAATCAGCCGGCCCTGGGGGGCCTGGGGATGAACGGGAAGGGAACGCTCCTCTGCCAGGAACAGAATGAGCTTTTGTGGCTCTGGGAATAAGATGTGGTAAAATCATCGGTATTTTGTCATTCGTGGGTATTAACTAAGACTGTAGAACTGTGTCAGACCGGGGGTTCAGAAGTCCCCAGTGGGCAGGTGATGCCATCTAACTGCTCACAACCCCAGGGGTAGGGCTCCCAGGTCCCTCCTCCTGCTCATCTAGTGGCCTCTACAGTCCAAACCAATCTGAAACTGGTGTTCGACTTTTCCTCAGTGTCTGATGGGAAGAAAGGAACCTGTCGCTTCCAGCTGATAGACACGTTCCTCGAGAGTCAGGAAGCCTGAGTCTCCTTGAAGCTTCTTAGCGGCTGACCCTGGCAGGCGGAGCTCAGCCTCTAACAGTCACTCGAGAGCAGATGGTTGGGGGCAGAGTCCCCAGGGCAGTGGTGGCCTCTCCCATGTTCTGCCCGCTGGTGCAGACTGGAGGCCCTTTCCTGGGAACCGCCCGGGGGAGAGCCTTCGTCCTCCATCTCTGGCCACTTGCAGGAGCGAGAGCCTGTTGGCTGGGGCCCGGGCACACAGCCGCTGCCCTGCCCGCCTAGCCCTGCCCACTCCTCACCACGCAGCCTCACTGGAGCCTCAGCCATGGCGTGAAAGCAGGGCTTCTAGAATGTACCCTCCAAAAGTCAGACCACAGACACCAACTTCCCGAAGTGTGGCCATTGTAAGGAAGGAGAGGCTACCTATTTGAAAAGGGTGGCACCTGCCCATCAGGTATCCAGTTTACGGCGTGATGGGTTTCTCCCTGTTCCTCAGGCTTTAGATCCGAGTTTGGTAACCACTTCCCTGCTCGTGTATACACACAGCAGAGCTTTAAGTCAGACCAAGGCCAGGCCCTACTGCTCCCCGCACAGCTTCTCGTGGGGCGAGGCTTTGTGTCACGCCACAGCTGCAGCGGACCAGGGAGTCTGCACGCTCCCACAGTGGCAAGTCCTCGTGCTGCAACAGTTCCAGGCTGCCCGGCACCCGTGCGGTCAGCGGGCTGTCGCCCGGAAGCCGCTACAAAGCGGGAGTGTCGACTCTTTCTGCAGAAGGCCCGACAGTAAATGGTTTACGCTTGGCCAAGTACTTCGGGCTGTGCGGCCTCTGCTGCAGCCACTGCGCTCGGTCACTGTCCAGAGAAAGCGGCCGTGGGGAAGATGCAAAGGAATGGCGTGACTGTGTTCCAGTAAAACTTCATCAGTATGCACCGAAATTTAAATGCCGTGTAATTTTCACATGTCCCGAGACATTTTGACTTAAAAAAATTTTACAAATGTAAAGTTCATTTTTAGCTCAAGGGTTGCCAGCTGATTTCACTCTGGGCTGGGGCGAGCTGGCCATGCCCCACGGCAGTGGGCGTGGGCACGCGTGGGAGAGGGAGGAGGGGACGTGCTTTCCCAGCCAGTCTGGGCTGCGGCCCTGCACAGCCCCGGGGGCTCTGAGCCTGCACCATGCGGTGCGCTCCGGGCTGGTTCTGGCGCTGCTGACCAGGACGTGGCTGACATCGCTGCGTAGTTCATCTCCTCTTGTTTCTACCACGTAGACTGTGTCCCTTGTTGTCATCAGGAACTGTAGGCTCAGCGGCTTCCGTGCACCGAGCCAGCACCCAGCGCAGCTGGCTGTCCAGCCCTGGGCCCCTGCTTTTTTCTGCATAACCCTTGAGCCATCCCTTCTCGAATGCTGGTTTGTGGCTGGGAAGCAGCTTCTCCCTGTGTGTGACTTAGTTAGGTCACATGGATGTGCCCCCCTTGTCCTCAGGTGCCACCAGCCCCATTTCTACCAACCAAACTGAAGCACCTGCGGGGGAGGTGTGGTCCTATCACCTCGGTGACCAGCACGGGGAGCCAGGGACAGGCACAAGGGTGGCTTTCCTGATGGCAAGGTGACAGACTGACTTTGCTTTCCAGGGGGTGAGTTCACCCGCCAGGCTGAGGTGACCTTCGTGGGGCACCCGGGCAAGCTGGTCATCAAGCAGCGGTTCAGCGGCATCGACGAGCACGGGCACCTGACCATCGACACGGAGCTGGAGGGCCGCGTGCCGGAGATCGCGGTCGGCTCCTCCGTGCACATCGAGCCCTACACGGAGCTCTACCACTACTCCCGAGATGGTGAGGGGACAGCCTGGCGCCCCCAAGGGCTCCCAGCCGCCGCTGTGACAGCCCGACCTGCCGCAGCCCTGTGGAGAGGGAGACCCAGGGCAATACCTCCGTACAGCCACCCGCCCCCTAACGGCAGACACGGTGCACACTCGCGCCAGAGTTTAGCACAAGCAGAAGATAAGCGTAACTTACAGTCGCAAAACCAGGACATAATTCTTACTAAAATTGAATGTTACATATAGAAAAAACATCCCAACACATATAACATCCCAACATAAATATCTCAACATATTATATAATTTCAAAAAATGGTAACATAACTTTATTATGCTATACATCTATATGTAGTTAACTTATTTTCAATATATCAAATTTATAGAAAAACTGAAAATCGTATAATTTCCACACACCCTGTCCCCAGCTTTCCCCATCAGTGGTCAACGTTTTGCCACATTCATCACTCTGTCTCACATCCGTGCATATTTTGAGAGTAAGCTGTAGACATAGTGATTCTTTTTTAATTTTATCTTTCCCATCACCATTTACCCCTGTACCCTCTTCCACCCCCCTGGCCCCACCCGCAGTCACCACGCCGTCGTCCGTGTCTGGGAGTCTGTGAGTTCTTTTTCTTTCTGGTTTGATTCCCCCACTTCCCTCCCCTCCCCTGAGACAAGGTGATCCTTTATCCCCTAAATACTTCACGTACTTTCCTAAACACAAGAGCATTCTTTTACTCGGTGCGGTACAAGGATCAAAATCAGGAAACTCAACATTGACGTAACACTGCTGTGTAATCTACAGTCCGACACACAGTCTTTATTTAGTGAAATCGCAGCCACACCACATTCTCCTATCTTCACTTTCCCAGTTAATGTCAAATCACGAATATTTTATGGTTTTATTAAGTAGGCTTTGAAAACACTTTTTAATGAGTTTATAGGATGCTGTTGTATGGCTACTAATTTAAACCGTTCTATTTTCTAAAAGTTGGTTATTTCCAATTTCTCCCTCTCATAATGAATTGAAATAACCATCTTTATCATAAATCTTGACCAAATTTCTGATTCTTTTCTAAGACTCAGTTCCTAGAAATAGCAGTGCTGAGTCAAGCAGTAACAACTTTTTCCAGGCTCGTACTAAATCGCCATCTAGGAAGTTGCCTGGGCAACCAGATGGCAACTGAATTGCCATCTAGGAAGTTGCACCAGTTGCCTGGGCTCTGCGGTCTGGCGGGCTCTCTGGGGCCAAGGTGGGTGATGGGCAGGTGGGGTGAGTGGTGGGAACCCAGCCTGCGGTCGCCTGCAGGCAGACGGTGTTTCTGGCAGCCCAGCACGTGGGAGCTGGATGGGAGGCAGCTTACATTAATCTTTTATTTACCCTTTGGCTTTATTTTGAACTGCAGTAGAGCACACAAATATAAAGAGTCTTTTATATATTAAAAAAAAAAAAAAAGAAGTAGAGACATTCACGGAAGGGGTGAAAAGCCGGGCTCTCTTCTGATAGAAGAGAGAGAGAGAGAAGACTGTCTTTCTTGTCCTTTGAGGTTTGCTCCCAGCACCTAGTAATATGTCAGTAATTGGCTACTGAAATGCATTTCCTGTCTTATTTTTAAACGCTCAGTGAATTACTTAGTCTGGGATTATACATAGTAACCGCTATTTGTTGCATCCTACGTGAGGTCACTTCTATCAAGCAGTTAGCACTGTGTTAGTTGAGTGGTGGTTCTGCATAAATGGTAGTTGATCTTAATTGTATCGGCCCATTTCCAGAAACTTCACCTATGTCATCTCATCCTCATCCCAGCCTGTGCTGCAAAAGAAACTGAGGCTAAAGAAGTTAGTGACTGGCCTGTGATCACACAGGTTGTGTGTGAGGTCACACCCAAGATGTGACCTCAGGCCTGTCTCTTCCCAGGAGCCCCAAATCTTTCGATTGGTTCTGGGCAGCCTAGGAACTTACAGAGAGGCACTTAATGGGGAAAAGCAACAAATCTTACAGATACAGATAAACCAATAGTCGTGTGGGAAACCTGGTCACCCAAGGAGTCTCCATGTACATGTAGAAGTAAACCATCGCGTTTACCTACTGCTCCTGCTGTCCCTTCCTGAGGCTTTGCGGCAGGGATGCTGCTGACGGCTGTGAGGCCCTGGACAGAGCCTCTTGCCTCCTCACGCTCTCTGCTCTGTCTCCCTGCCTGTGTCCCTCCTGCCCCCAGTGATCACGTCCTCCTCCACCCGCGAGTACACCGTGACAGAGCCCACGAGGGACGGGGCTGCCCCTTCCAGCGTCTACACTTACCAGTGGCGCCAGACCATCACCTTCCAGGAGTGCGTGCACGACAGCTCCAGGCTGGCCCCGCCCAGCACCCAGCAGCTGTCGGTGGACAGCGTGTTTGTCCTGTACAACCAGGAGGAGAAGATCCTGCGCTACGCCCTGAGCAACTCCATCGGGCCCGTGCGGGGTGAGAGACGGCCGCTTGGCCTGGGCATCGTGGGGCTGCACGTCTGTTTGCAAACTGTGACATACAGTTTTCTGTCTCTTACTCTCAGTAAGAAGAAGATCGTGCAAGAATGTCTCCTAACAGAAAAAAAAACCGTCTTGTAATCTGTGATTGTTAGAAAGCCTACCCATTCGTGTTTGGCCCTCCTCATGATTCTGTGTGGGGTGGAGTGAGGGGTGGTCACCTGTGAGTTATCTTACAGAGCCGGCCATCAAGGCTGCAGCTGGCTTTGGCAGGGTTTTTAAAACACTCTAATACCCAACCCCAAAAGGAATGTGTGCTCAGGGCCCGAGGAAATCTGAATAAAACCTGATGAAGGCCAGGCACTCAGGCCACCACACTCTGCCCTGTGCCGGCACACCGTGGGTGCTTCTGGCTGTGCGGAAGGAGCTTTCGTGTGGGGAGCTACTGCGGCTTCCCTGTCAGATTTCACACGGTCCCAGTCCTCACGCCCCAGGGTTCTGCATATTGGGGGTCCGGGCGTTACAGGCCTTTCTCCTTGGTCATGTTGGATCTCTCATTACACCCAGGTCGCTTCTCCAGCTGGTCAAGTTTGTCCTTGTTTTAGCCCCATGAAGCGGAATTGACAACTGCAGCTTTAGACATCGGGGGTTGGCACTGTTTTGGCTAAATGGCCGGATCATAACTATTTTAGGGTGTGGCTCAAACCACCCAGTGTCTGTCACAGATTCAGCATAAAAGCAGCCGGAGACCGTAGGCAGGCAAACGGGTGCAGCGGCTTCCCGTGAAACTTGATTCACGAAGCAGGCGTGGGCCGAGGGTTGCAGTTTGCAGCCCTGAGGCGGTGGGTCTCCTACCCGGTATTTTTGCTGCAAACTTCGTCACTGTACACCTAATTGGCCCTAAGTCGACGTTCCCACAAACGTTGTCACTGTGCACCTCATTGGTCGTATAGCAACATTGTTGCAAAAAGAGGTGAACTGCTCTCCGACCTGCAGCGCCCACTTGGGGACCCCCGTGAGCCCTCTGAACTGGCTTTGGAGCCAGAGCGAAAGGCCGCCTGTGCGCGTTCCCTTCCTCCGCGGGGCTTTCAGTGGGAGAGAGAAGTTAAATAGTCGTGGTTTTAAAACGGTCAGCACTTCCTCCAGATGCCACAGTTTTTCCCCTGCTGTTGCTGGTTTCTCGTTTGGAAACAAGGGCCTGGGAGCAGAGGGGAGGTCCGGGCTGGGAGCCGTTGAGCACTTAGGTTGCCTCCCCGAGACCCGTGGTGTCCAACCCTGCACACGCTCAGCTGTGCTCAGGTAGTTTCTGTTTCCCAAGAGGTCTTTTCAAATTGAAATGTCCTTAATGCCCCTCTTTTTTGTGTTGTGATTTTGACTTTTTTATGGCAAAATCACCTTACTGTGAGTTGCGCGAGGCAGACATGCTGCCGGGGTGGAAGCGGCTGCGGCGGCCTTGTGCGGGACCCTGCGGGCCTGCGCCCTGCCCCTCCCTCTGTGGAGGCGGAGCCCGCGGGTGCTGAGGTTTCTGTGTCTGTCCTCACAGAAGGTTCCCCGGACGCCCTGCAGAACCCTTGCTACCTCGGCACGCACGGGTGTGACACCAACGCTGCCTGTCGGCCTGGTCCCGGGAGCCAGTTCACCTGCGAATGCTCCATCGGCTTCCGAGGAGATGGGCGCACCTGCTACGGTACAGCCTCGCTTCCGACGTCGGGGGCGGGGTACGGGCGGGAGGAAGAGGCCCCGCCCCGGGGTCCAGCGCTCTGGGAGGGGGTGTGGCTCCTGAGATGAGCACTGCTGGGGTGCCACTCGGTGCCCCCTTGGGGATGCTGGGGCCGGTCCAGTGCACCGACTGTAAGCCGCAGAGCAGCATCTGTAAGGCTCACTCCGCACGGGTGCGAAGGGAAGCTCAAGTGCGCGCTGTTCGCAGCCCTCAGAGCCTAACGTCCTCAGGCACGCTGGTGTGAGTTGCTTCATGGACACCGTCCCATTTAACTCGGCTGCTGTAATGAGATAGTCACTTCTGTCTTTTTAAAGTTGTTTTAATTGTGGTAAAAGGCACGTCATGTAAAATTTACCACGTAAGCACTTTTAAGTGTGCAGTGCAGCGGCATTCTTCGCCTTGCCGTGCAATCATCACCACCAACCCTCTCTAGAACCCTGTTTGTTTGCAAACCCGAAGCTCTCTCCCCATTAAACCCCCTCCCACTCCCCCGCCCCAGCCCCTGGCAACCAGCGTTCCGCGTGCTCTGAGCTTGCCTCTTCTAGGGACCTCGTGTTTGTGGGGTCGCCCAGCAACAGTCCTTTTGGACCGTGCGTCCCTCACCCGGCGTAGCTTCGTGGAGGCTCGTCCGTGCCGGAGTGTGTGTCAGAGCTCCCTTCCCTTGGAAGGCGGGGAGGTTCTCCGGTGTTGTGAGCATATGCCACGTGTTCTAAACCCCTTCGTCTGTCCGTGGGCACTTGGGTGCTTCGGTTTCTCTGCCTCCTCGCCAACACTTGTTTTCTGATGTTTTAATGGCGGCCATCCTACTGTGTGGGAAATCTGTTCCTCTTCTTACAGATGGGAAATTGAGGCTGGTTCAAGTGAGCCTCTGACAGCAGTGGGACTCAGTGTGTGGCCCCAGGCTGTGTGTTACACGGTCTTCCTGTGGAACTTAGAGTGTAACTTCAACTGTTTTCACATGGACAGCCTGATATTTGCATGTTTGCTGTTAAATTGTAATCTGCCACCGAGGGGCACCTGGATGGCTCCTGACCCAGTGAAGTGCTTCGCTGCACACGGCACGATCGGCTGTGCTTGACGTGACCTGCCACTGTCATAGAAAACCCTCTGGTGTCCTCGCCCGACAGGACAGGTGGCCTTGTGTGCGCTTGCCTTTGTCCTGTGGTTAGTCCTTGTTCTGGCAGATTAGCATGGTGGAATGTGGGTTTGCTCCCAGCGCGGCCAGGCTTTGTTCTGGGTCACTGGGACACGCCTCCACGCGTTAATGTGCTGAGACACTGGGCTGTTGGGCGGAAATTGCATTAAGCAGATCACTTCATGTGTTATTTTGGCCGGGAGAGGGCCTTAGGGGAGAGACTGAGTGTGAGCCCGTGGGACTCAGTGTGCGCAGCACTGATAACGCGGCAGGTGCCGTCTGCAGGGCTGGTGGGCGCCGCTCCCCGGGAACTGGGGGAGACTTCCAGCTGAACCACAGAGCTCTGGCGCTTGGCAGAATGGCTTCCATGTGTTTCCCACCTGGGCGTCTGTGAGGACCGTGTCGGGTGATCTGTCAGGGGGTGACTCGAGTGTGTGCAGGCATTTCACAAACGGGCGGGCGCCGACACCGCTCTCAGAGGCCTGGCCTTCGGGGGGGACAGATTGGAGAAACTTGGAGTTGCTGAAAACGTGAGAAGTAGCTACTCTGAAAAAAATAGTCAAAAGGGGAGTCGTAATTAATTATGAGAATAATCCAGGAGTTCCCTGTTGGGTTAGGGAGTGATTTGTGCGAGAGGAAGTCTCTCCTCAGAGAGAGAGTCCTGGCCTCAACTTAGAGGAGGGGGATTTAAATCAGCCTTTAGGGAGAGTTTCCAAACTGCAAGGACCGTGAGACACGGGTGGGGAAGTTGCCCGGGGTCGCCAGCTGGGGTCCTCTGTGTGGACCTGCATGGAGGTGGAGGTTGGGCCAGGACCGCCCCCCGCAGGTCCCACACCCCGTCTGCCGGTGGTTCTCCAGGTGGGCTGTGAGGGTCGAGGGCCCTCTTTTTCAAAACACACTAGTTCCCTCTCTAAGGCTTCCCGGGGCGAGAGGAGCTTGGAAACGTTCCCAGGGTGAGGTTTTCCTGTCCTTTGGGGGTGGCGTCACAGCCTCCGGGCCCTGCCATCTGCCCACTGTGCCCAGACGCCGCCCTGGGAGCTGCGGCACGGGTGCAGGGGAGTCCAAGTGGGCTTTGCTGCCCCTGCGGGTGCTTCAGCAGCTGAGGATGAGCTGCCGAGTCCACACTCAATGAGCTGCACCTCCACCCTGCTCCCGCTGGTGGAAGCAGCCGCCCCAGGAAGAACTAACTCTGTTCTGTAACCTCCAGGCTGTGCCCGGAGCTCACATCTTGCCGGAGACCTCTTGTCTGAATCATTTCACACAAACATTCATTGCAGTGTATTTTCAAAAAGCTGAGCCCCATCGGTTTGGGCTTTTGCCTGGGTTCAGGTACACTCACGGGCAAGAGTGATCTCTGTCTTATTGTGTGTAGCGATGTGAAGAGGTTTAAACGAGTGTTCTTTTTTTAAAAATTCACCGCAGACATCGACGAGTGCTCAGAACAGCCCTCAGCCTGTGGGAGCCACGCCGTCTGCAATAACCACCCGGGGACCTTCCGCTGCGAGTGCGAGCAGGGCTACCGGTTCTCCGAGGCGGGGGCGTGTGTGGGTAAGCCCTGGAGCTCAGAGTCTCTGACTCTTTCGTCCTGGGGTGTGTGTCGGTGCCTGTGGAAAGGTGTCACCAGGGTGGCGGCGCTGGGTTCTGCCCTTGGGGGCCCGTTTCCAAAGTGGAATCGGCTTTGTCCCTGTCCTTTGACTTCCCGGGGAGTCACAGGCTCAAGGAACGAGCGCTGTTACTGCTCCACTGGTGGCGCCCACCCTCACCTGTTGCGGCTGGCTTCGTATTCCATTCCGTTCTCACAACAATAAGGATCTGTTTTTGAGTCATATTATTCTTTGAACAGCTGTGAAAACAATTAGATTGGTTTCCCCCTAACTCCATGGCCTTGGGATTCACGGGGAGGAGCTACCTCACAGGCCGAGGGTCCTTTCCCGCCTCGGGCTGTCCTCTTCCTCATTTACATCTGAAAGTCCATCTGGGGCCTCCTACTGCTGGATTTCAAGTTTGCAAACCACAGTGGTACCATAACTTCTTAGCCTTTACAAAGTAAAGGAGTTGAGACTGTGAATTAGGCCAGGTATGTTTTAGGTTGGTGATGATTTGGTGATGACGATGATGCGTCATGCACAAAGAACAAGATTGTTTGACTTTTCCTGCTTTTTCCTACTGCTGCACTTTGAACTATGGGTTCCAGGATATTTAAGCTCAAAGATTCTTGGATGTTTCCAGTCTGCAGGGCAGTGTGCTGGACGGGCCCTCTGAATTGAGCATTTCTTCCCAATTCAAAGCAGATTGGTCCTTTACGGCCCCAGCGACCCTCTCCTTGCCCTTCTTCGCTGTTTGCTCAGCCGGGGTGTGCTTTCTGTTTGCTCCGCCTGAGGCTGCCGAGGTCACAGGGCGTTGAAGGGAACAGGCAGTTCTCATACTTGGAGTATGACCCAAACATCTGTGAGTTGAAAGAAGCCAGTCCCCTTTGCACAGAGTTGAGATTTCAGCTCTGCTAAACTTACATCTCTTTTTTAAAAAAATAGAGAACAACAATTTCTGTGTATTTGGCCTGATTTCCCTTTCTGCTGTTTTTTTTTTTTTAATCCTCAACTGAGGCTATGTTTATTGATTTTAGAGAGAGAGGAGGGGGGGAGAGGGGACACAGGGGGGAACATCACTGTGAGAGAGAAACAGTGACTGGTTGAACCCGCAGCTTACGTATGTGCCCTGACTGGGAATAGAACCCACGACTTTTTGGTGTGTGGGATGATGCTTCAATGAACTGAGCCACCTGGCCAGGGCCCCTCTCTGCTTTTTGAGGTGGAGATTCAAAGGTTTGCTTTTTTTGGTAGCAGCATTTATATTACATTTTGGCTCAAACTTGGGTAGTGGATCCTTTATCCCTTGCGTGGTGAAGTGCATGGTCCTGGGACAGGTACGTGTGGGGCATGTTGTCCTGAGTTACTGGATCCAGCCATTCCTGGTGTCCACACTCACTGGAGGGGTGGGGGAGGGTGGTGGTGCAAGTGTCTATTCATAGGCTCTGGGTTTTGAGGAATATACTTGACCTCTCTGGGCCTCTGGGCCGCACATGTAAGATGAGGAGATTGGACTGGGTCATGGGTTCACTGTGTCCCCTGAGCCCTTGGAACTGCCTCAGGAGCTGCCAGCGAGGCTACAGGGAGGCTGTGGGCAGGCTCCTGGCCTCTGGCCCCAACCTCCATGCTTGCATTTCTGTATGTGTCCCCTTATGAGCGAGATATGGATCCCATGGCTCAGAAACAAGTGTGAAAATCACCTGAAGATCATGAAGTTAGATCAACCAAGACCTGGCACCAGGATGCCTCCCAGTTCTCTCTCTGCCTTCTGACCCCACGCTGCTCCGTCCCCTGGGCCCTCCCCCCTCGGATGCTCCTTTGAGACACACTGTGCAGGAACATGGCTCCCTGGGTCCAACCAAGTCAGCCCCAGGGCAGCCAACACAGGGCTCTGCCACTTACTGGGTAACTCAGTGGTCAGTGCCTCTCTCCTGGAATCCATAAGACAATCTCCCTGCTGGAGGGCTGGGCCGGGAAGGTTTCTCTCTGGGTTAAAGCAGGGATGAGTGAGGAAGACCTGGGCTGTGTAAGAAGCCGGCACCGTGCCCTGCCGGCTGTGAGGGCTGGGGCTGCCAGAGGTCATCGCCTGCTCGTTGGAATCCACCACGGGAGGGCCGCTCTGTGACTTCCATACCTGCCATTTTCTGTACACCTGTGGCTTTCCTCCACCGGGTGGTAACTTGTACGGCTAACTGGAACGTACAAAGTGTGTTCACGTAACAGACTGGCCTCGGCTCACCTGTCAGTCAGCTTTATGTGACAGCACCAGCACCGCTCTGCCCAGACTCAGTCCTGTGATGCGTGGCCTGGCGCAGGGGGTGCAGGGAAATGCCAGGTCCCACTGCGCCCGCACCAGGCGTCTTCACGGCGCATGCAACAGCAGCACACACCTGCACACCGTCAGGTGCGGTGGGGCCAGGCTTAGCTTTGCCTCACCCAGCATTCCCGCTCTCCCTCCCCCCATCACACTGTGGGGAGGGTTACTTTGAAGCGTTCGTTTTTGTGATCTTCTTCGCAGGCCACGTGAGCCCACCTAGAGCTCCTCACACCCTGCCCTTCCTGTGCCCTCTGACGCGTGACTCCCTTCCCAGCATCTCCTCCTCCCTTCTCCCTCGTTCCCTCCTTTCCCGGCCCACCGGGCCTGTGGGTGTCTCAGGGACCACTGTCAGCTGGGTGGCAGCATCTCAGAGCTAGCTACCCACTCTGCTCCTTCCCTGTCAGGTGCAGTGCTAAAAAGTGAAACCCCACCTTACAATTTAATTGTAATTTTTCATTCCTATTTTGAGCCCAAATCTCTCCTTTCCAAAACTTTTCCCTCCATCAGGCAGCGTCCCATTGGTTGAAGGGAAATTGCCTCTCTGCAGGGTCAGGAGCTTGAGGACAGCTCACCCATGTCCCCTCCAGTGTATCAGGTCTCCTTTCGGGGGCTGGGGTGGCGCCTCCTCTCTTGTTGTGATGGGCAGTGGCTGTCCCCGTTTTAAAACGACTCCTCCTCGAGTGAACGCAATCAGTAGGCCGCCAGAAAGTCCTATTGCGTGAGGATGGCGGGGGGCTCCCTGGGCCCCCAAGGGCCTAAGGAAAGACTTTCCTTGGCATCGATGGGAAACAATAGCTAGAAAATGCCCCATTTATATTAAAAATGGAAAAGATAGAAGTAAACTGTGAAGTGGACTTTTAAAAGCCTATTTGAGAAGAAAATCCCTTTAGCGTGAAAAGTGGTCTTACAGAAAGGAAAATGTGATTTCAAAAAATTAAGTTATGAACTACCTTCTTCTGTAAATGACTGGAGGATTGTGGAAACACGCCCAGAAGAGGGTGGTCGGGTCGGGGACCCCCCGACCTCCAGCGTCTGCAGGAGGGCCTCCTCCGTCCCTAAGGATGGGGCATGGGGAGGCTCTGAGCAGGCACAAAAAGTGATTGCTTGCAAGCTGTCAATGGCACACGCTCCCTGGAAGAGCAGGAGAAACGAAAGTGCAGGGAGGTCCGTCTGCTTGTAGTTTTCTGTCTGAATAGACCTCTCCCACCCACCTTTCTGGGTCACAGTTCTTTGTGAGTGGCCCCGTTCCCACTGTGTGAGCTGAAGGAGTGGGGGGCAGGGTACCCGGAGAAAGGAAGAGCCTTGGGAATGACAGGAGGGGAGAGAACAGAACAGGGTCCAGGAAGCAGGAGTGTGTCCTTGGACTAGTAGCTTCCTGGGTTCCTGTTTGTCAGACAGGAGCTGGGACCCCTGGTAGCAATTTAAAACCCTTTGGCCCCTGAGACGTGGGTGGTGTGATGGTGCCGGTCTCACGGGAGTCCATCGACAACCTGGACTTGGGAATCCAAGCTGCTGAGTGCCCAGGCTGGGCCTCCACCTGCCAGTACTTGCTGATCTCTTGTTTGGCACAGACCTTTGGAGAGTGTCCCCTTTTTGACCTGTCCCTGGGCAGTGCTTACAGCTCTCTGCCTCGAAGCACTGGAGGCAAGATAAACAGGATTAATCTTGGGAAGACCCATTGCCGCCGGGATCAGGCAGACACTGAGCCTTCCTGGGAGGGAAGGAAAGTTTCTGGTGGCAAGGCACCGGACCCTGTCCCAGGCCTAAGAGCCCTAAGACCGGCAGCTAAATGGTGCCGTGGGAGCCGCAGAGAACTGAACCAGCCACTGGGGTCACCCCGCGCACTCAGCCCCTCCTTTTCTCTCTCGAGGCCAGAGCACCGATGGGGTTGTTGGCGCGCCTCCGTGTCCCCCACCCACTTCCCGAGCCCTCATTCCGTGGGTCTTCCCATCAGGACCTTGAGATGACAGGAGTCCCATTCTCTGGGCCCCCTGTGCTCAGCCTGCTGCAAGGAACTCCTCTTCCACTGGGGAGAACGGAGGCTCTGAGAGTTTGGGGTCCATGCGAGGCCATGTGCACCCCTGCTGGAAACCCAGGGCCGCCTCCTCCCAAGGCCCAGGCCTCACCACTGCCCTGGAAGTTCGTTTCTCGTCCCCTGGTGGGAAAAGGCTGGCCTTGGCTTCGGGATTCACAGCGATGGGCTCACCTGCCCGGTGAACCACGGTGCAGCGCCGTGCGGAAGTCTCGGGCCTTACCACCAAACACCCCCCAGCAGAGCTGCCCTAGCAAGTGTGTGTGCCCACAGCGCTCCACCTCCACATCCAGAGGAGGGGCGTTGGGTCTGAGACTGAGCATGAAAGCCAGGCTGGGTGGATGACCCTGGTGTTGAGTGTCAGGAGAGACCAGAGGTGGCTCCGGGGGGAGGAGGCAGGAGAGCCGGGGGTTCCAGCCCAGGGGGAGCAGGGAGTGAAGCCTGAGAGATGCCGAAGTTCTGGGGTCCAGGCACCACCCACCCAGGGGACTAAACCACGGGTATAGAGGACCCGGGAGGGGCCCGGGGACAGCACAGGCGTCTCCCTGCCAACACTGTGCACCTTGTGTTCGAAGCTGACGTGGACCAGCGCCCCATCAACCACTGCTCCACGGGGCTGCACGACTGCGACATACCTCAGCGGGCCCAGTGCATCTACACCGGAGGCTCCTCCTACACCTGCTCCTGTTTGCCAGGCTTCTCCGGGGACGGCCGGGCCTGCCAAGGTGCGTGGTGACCCTGGTTTTCCTCTCTGCATGACCTGGGCAGTGCCCTACATGGGACCTACCATGTGCTGATTCCTGACTCGCCCAAGTGTAAAAGAGCTATTGGCCCAACTCTTTTGGTAAAAGCTGCATTTTTGTCTCTCTGCTAGTCGGAACTACGCGTTTTCCTTTGGCTTCTGTTCTCATTGAGGAAGACACCTGGCCTCCCCCTACTATTTGGTCCGTGTGACTTGCTTGTTCAGGCAACAGTTAGACACCTGCTATCTGCCAGGCACTGAAAAAGATTACCTGTCTTTTATGAAGAAACCATCCTTGTGTTCTTGGAGCTTGCAGTCTGGCTGTTTATTTAGTAAGATGTGTGTGGTCACACCCCTGGCCTGCTGTAGCTGTCTCTCCAGGAGGGGTGGGACCTCCTTATCGAGTGAGTGGGCACAGAGTCAGGGGTGTGTGTGAGTGACTCCTCAGAGGCCTCACAGACCTGGGAGCTGTCCCCGCTGGCCGCTGGAGTGCTCTGCAGGTGGCTGTCAACACAGTGCCCCAGTCCCTTGTTTTGCAAGATTATTTTATACCACAAAGTATTTCTGAGAAGTCCAAGCTTTTCTGGGATAGAGCGTAATTTCTGAGAGACCGCCTCGTCGTCACTGAGCACGTACACTTTCTCTGGGTTCCGAGGTCTTCCTGCCAAGCAGTTACTAATCTGTCTGTAAACACTCAGGCATTTTTAAAAATTATTTATTTTTATTGATTATGCCATTACAGTTGTTCTATTCCCCCCTTCATTCCCCTCCACCCTACTCCCCCATCTCCACCATTACCCCTCTTTAGTTTATGACCATGTGTCTCAAGTTCTTTAGATTCTGTATTTCCCATACTATTCTTGCCCCCCCTTCTATTTTCTATCTACTGTCTATGCTACTTATTTTCTGTACCTTCTCCCCCCTTTCTCCTCCTCCCACTCCCCTGTTGCTAACCCTCCTTGAGATCTTCATTTCTATGTTTCCACTCCTGATCTAGCTGTCCTTTTATTTTGCTTTTGTTTTAGTTGTGGTTGTCAATAACTGTGAGTTTGCTGTCCTTTCACTGTTCATGTTTTTTTATCTTCTTTTTCTTAGATAAGTCCCTTTAGCATTTCATAAAATAAGGGCTTGGTGATGATGAACTCCTTGAATTTGATCTTATCTGAGAAGCACTTTATCTGACCTTCCATTCTAAATGAAAGTTTTGCTGGATAGAGCAATCTTGGTTGTAGGTCTTTGGATTTCATGACTTGGAATACCTCTTTCCAGCCCCTTCTTGAACACTCAGGCATTTTTGAAGCTCTCATTTATGATGAGAAGAATCATCTTAGGATACAAAACAGTCTTCCCTCTGTTCCGTTTGCAAGCTTGACTTTTCCTGAAAGCATTATCGTTCAGGTGAAACACACTAGTGAATGCACAGAACAGAAACCAGGGACTTGGCGTTTTGATAATTAACGTTGAATGAATTCTAAATCGCTGTTCCTGGATCAGAAACGGGGTCCCCTGGAGTTGAGCAAGTGGCTGAAGTCACCTTGTAAACTAGGAATTGCTGAAGAAATCTCATTGCCCCGGGCCTGGGGGCTGTCTTGCAGACGTGGATGAATGCCAGCCGAGCCGATGTCACCCCGATGCCTTCTGCTACAACACTCCAGGCTCCTTCTCATGCCAGTGCAAACCTGGTTACCAGGGAGACGGCTTCCGCTGTGTGCCTGGAGGTAAGGCCTTGGGATCCTCGGAGCCGAGTGCTGAGGGCATGGCCCTGCGGGGAAGGCGAGGTGGAGAAGTGTGGGTTCCGTGGGAGTCCTGAGGGCTGTGGACGCGGGGGATCAGAGCACGGCCCAGTGAACGCGCCTGCATGTACTGCTGAACCTCGGGGCGCCAGGCAGGGACCTAAACGGACCATCGCTGCACTGGCAGCCTGGGGTCCAGTGTCCCAGTGACCTGGTCTGGAGCAGCCAGGCTTCTCCGGAGAAACAGAAGCTCTATGTGTGTACAAATATATATATTCATATTAAAGAGGTTTATTATAAAAAACTGGCCCACATGATTTTGGAGGCTAGAAAGTCCCCAGATCTGCGTCCGGCCAGCTGGAGACTGGGCGGAGCTGATGGGGCCGTTCCCGGGTGGGTGCTGGGAGGCTCGAGACCTGGAAAAGCCAGGGCTTTCGTTTGAGTCTGAAGCAGGAAACAGCCCATGGCCCCGTCCTCAGGTTGTCAGGAGGGAAGCATCTTTCTTCCTTGGGGAAGGCCAAGCTTTTTGTTCTGTTCTAGCTTTCTAGGCTCACCCCACGAGGGAGGGCAGTCTGCTTCACTCAGTCCTCGGAGTTAACAATTACTCGTCTGAAACACCCTCACAGAAACACCCAAGTAATGCTGGACCGTGTATCTGGACTCTCTGGGGCCCAGTCAGATGCACACGTAACACCAACCATCCCGGGTTCCTAGAGTCCTGGGGAGAGAGCTGGGCTGGGCTGAGGGCCGGGGTGAAGGCTCACCAGGGGGCGGGGAGAGGCAGCTGGGCCTCCGCAGAAGTGTTCGTATTACTGGTTACACTGGAGCCGTGCAGCCTCTAAGGTTTGCCTGCCGACCTGAGAGTTGAGTGGAATCTCATTGGGTCATGAGGATGGTGACTGCCCAGGTCAAGGCTGGGGACTTGGGATGCTGCCAGACCAGTGCAATTGACCACCACTTGTGTAGACCCTACTATGTGCTCAGTGCTTTACATATACTGTTTCATGCACTGTTTGTCATGACCTTTTTAAAGCAGGTGCTAATACTGTCTCCATTTACACTGCAACTTACAAGGTAAAGGCACAGTCGAGGTCCCACAGTAGGAAGGCCTAGATCTAGAGCTCCCACCCAGGCCTGTCGGATGGACCCCACCTGTCGGGTGGGTGCTGTCCTCTGAGCACATGGGATCTGTCATGAGATTAACCATGCGTTGGACACCTCAGACTGGAGTCAGCCTGTCGTATTAATAATTCTTTTTAACTACTGCTGCTCTTCTTGGCCAGGTGTGTGTATGCCACTACAAATGTTTCAGTAAGAGATCAGTGGGAAGTTCTTTTTTTTTAAATTTATTTATTTATTTATTTATTTATTTATTTTAAAATTGATTATGCTGTTACAGTTGTTCTATTCCCCCCTTCATTCCCCTCCACCCTGCCCCCCCATCCCCACCATTACCCCCCTTTAGTTTATGTCCATGTGTCTCAAGTCCTTTAGGTTCTATATTTCCCCTGCTATTCTTGCCCCCCCATCTATTTTCTATCTACTGTCTATGCTACTTATTTTCTGTACCTTCTCCCCCCCTTGTCCTCCTCCCACTCCCCCTGTTGCTAACCCTCCTTGAGATCTTCATTTCTATGTTTCCACTCCTGATCTAGCTGTCATTTTAGTTTGCTTTTGTTTTAGGTGTGGTTGTTAATAACTGTGAGTTTGTTGTCCTTTCACTGTTCATGTTTTTTTAACTTCTTTTTCTTAGATAAGTCCCTTTAACATTTCATATAATAAGGGCTTGGTGATGATGAACTTCTTGAATTTGATCTTATCTGAGAAGCACCTTATCTGTCCTTCCATTCTAAATGAAAGTTTTGCTGGATAGAGCAATCTTGGTTGTAGGTCTTTAGATTTCATGACTTGGAATATTTCTTTCCAGCCCCTTCTTGCCTGTAAGGTCTCTTTTGAGAAATCTGCTGACAGTCTGATGGGGACTCCTTTGTAGGTGATTGTCCCCTTAGCTCTTGCTGCTTCTAGGATTCTCTCCTTCATTTTAATTTTGGCTAATGTAATGATGATGTGCCTTGGTGTGTGTTCTTCTTCTTGAGTCCAACTTTTTGGTACTCTCTGGGCTTCTTGGATTTCTTGGAAGTCTATTTCCTTTGCCAGATTGGGGAAATTTTCTTTTATTATTTGTTCAAATAATTTTTCCACTGATGGTTGTGTCTTTCCCCCTTCTGGTACCCCTATAATTCGGATATTGGAGCGTTTAAAGATGTCCTGGAGGTTCCTAAGACTCTCCTCATTTTTTTGAATTCTTGCTCCTTGACTCTTTTCTGTTTGGCCATTATTTGCTTTCTTCTGGTCCACTGCATTGATTTGAGTCCCAGTTTCCTTTTCATCTCTATGGGTTTCCTGTGGAATTCCATCCATTTCCCTTAATTTAGCCTTCATATGTTTCTCTAATTTGTGGCTATAATCAACCAGATCTGTGAGGAAGCTGATGACCAGTGTTTTAAACTGTGCGTCTGAGAGTTTTGCTATTTCTTCGTCGCTTAGATTTATCTCCTGGAGCTTTGAGGTCTTCCTGCGACATTTTTGGTCTGTTCTGGCCCTTTAAATGTGAGAAGCGGCGCCTTGGACTCCCAGGTCGCTGGGTTGTGACGCTGTATGTGGGGGCGTGGTCAGAGCGGGGAAATGGCGGCGCCCTGTAGTGCCGCAAGCCACGGGGACCCCCGGGCCCGGTCCAACCGCCCACTCCCTCGCTCGCTCGCAATCAGGCAACCGCAGTCAACACGCTGCACTGCCTCCCCACTGTCTCCTCCGCAGTCGCTCACCCGGTGGGTCGCTCGGTGGCTCACCAGGTCCAATCCTGCGTCTGGAACCTGCGCGTCCGGATTCGCGCGTCTGGATTCCGCGCCTGGGTCCCACCGAGCCCTCCTTTGCAACTCCTCACCAGACGCCGGTTTCGCCCCTTACCGGTCGGGCTGAAGAATTTGTTGTTAGCGGACTTCTGAAAAGTTCAGTTTTCCGTGTTCTGGTTGTGTTTTCTGATGCTAATATTTAGTTGTCCCTAAACTTGGTTGTGTGCGAAGGTACGGCACATCCACCTATACCTCCATCTTGGCGGAAGTTGGAAGTTCTGTTTCACCACTTTTTAGAGCAATTAATCACTAAAGCAATGTCTGTCGCCTTTGCTAGCCTGTCAGTGCCCTGAGGACAGGGTACATGTGTGTTTTATTTGTACGTCCCCAGTGTCCGGTGGAGTATGTTGCCCGTGGGGTGCTCACAGCTATCTAGAGTTGCTGAAGGAATGAATGAATGCACCTGTTTGCACTCGTACCGGCAGCACTTATCCACACTCTCAGCAGGATTGGGTGGGTGTGATCAGTTTTTAGGATAGCTGCCCATCCGAAAGGAGAAAACTATCAGATGAAAATTTAGAATTTTGGTGTAGAATTGTATGTGTTGCTGGTCTAAATTGCTTTCTTCTGCTTAGAATAGTGATCAGCCAACTACCAGTCATGGTTCAAGTCCCTCCCACCTCCTGTTTTTGTAACTGCAGTTTTATTGGACCACGGCTGTGTTCATTAGCATATGTGTATTGTGTGGCTGCTTTCATTCTGCAAGGCAGAGTCTGGTGGTTGTGGCAGAGTCTGTAAAGGCTGGCAAAGCCTAAAACATTTACCACCTGGCCCTTGGCAGAAGTTTGCTGACCCCCAGCCTAGAGGAACCAGGCAGAGCCAGCTTTTGTTCCTGAAAATACGGGTAAAGACAGTAGTATTGCCCGTGATTCCGATGGGCAGGTTACAGAGAGCAGACTTCATGATGAGTTGAGTCAGGATATTCTAGTGGCTATTAAAAATGACCCATGTTCATTATCTCCTTCGGCTTGCTTCACATCTGCAGTTCAAAAAGGGGCAGCACTTTATTTTTTGTTTTGTTCTTTTGAGCCTGACCCCTCGTCCCCTCTCTGAGGCCGTGTTGACAAAACAGACAAACCCAAACCTGCAGGCCGGGACATAAAGATGGGCAATAACAAGACCAGTAACACCTACCCGCTGGGGTTGTGTCTACAGTTTTGTTCCGTTAAGAAAGTCTACATGTCGTTATGTCCTCGAGAGAGAATGTGCACTGGGAATATAGTATTGTTTGTAACCGAAAAAAATCCAAATGAGTGTCAGTGGGAGAATGGACCAATGAGTTTTGGTATAATTCATACATTGACATAATATGCAACATTTAAAATGAATAAACTAGAATTAATGGGTAAATCTCACAAGCATGTTGAGCAAGAAAGAAAAACTTATAAAGGATATGTGCAGTGTGATTCCATGTACAGAAAATATAAGCCTGTGTGGAAATAAACGTACCAGTGTGGGGCCTGGGTCGGGAAACAGAAAACGCCCACGCGGGAACGGGCTCTGAACGAGGGGCTGCAGTCAGGGGCCGTGGAGCGCGGGTAGTAGGAATGTGTGATAGCAGTAAGTGCTGTTCCATGAAACGACGCTTGTTCATGTGCCTGTACAAGTGCATAGAAGAGGGGGGGAGAGAGAGAGAGAGACCGAGTGTGTGTGTATGTGTGTCCTGAATTGCCCAATGAACTGTATTTCTGTGGGTCATGGTCAGGAAGTTTGAAAGCCAGCATATTAGTTATCTTTTGCTGCGTGACAAATTATCTCCAAAGTTAGCTTCAAATAATAAACATTTGCTGTCCCACGGTTTCTGCGAGTTATAAACCTGGAAGGAGCGTAGATGGGGGTCTTGTTCAGGGTCTCTCTCGAGGCTGTTGTCAGACAGAAGCCAGAGCTGTGGTCACCCCTGAGGTCCCTCTGGGGGCAGTGGGTCCACGGGCCGTCGGTAGCCCCGGTTCCTCACGGACTGGGGGCCGAGGACCGCAGCTGCTCACCGCATGGGCCTCTCCACAGGGCTGCCTGCGTGTCTTCCAGACGTGGCAGCCCGCTCCCTCCAGAACAAGTGGTGAGAGAGAGAGGACCCAAGGGGGGAGCCAGTCTTTTGTCACCTAATCTTGGCACGGCAGTCCTGTTGCTTCTGCTGACACTGTTACTCACAGGCCAACCGTATAACGGGGAAAAGGGACTGCATAAGCTTGAGAATACCAGCAGGAGGTAGGGACTGGGTGACCATACAGCCGCTGGCCTCACCCAGACAGTGACTGGGGAGAGTCATGACGGGAGTTGGGGAATGCGGGGAGCTATGAGAGGGCCAAAGAGGAGAGTGAAGTCCTGGGCTGGATGTGGGAAGCCCGATGCTGAAGGGCACACACCGCACCTGTGGGCTTTGACCCGCCCTCCAGGGCTGGCTCCGGCACACACGCACCGGCACTCGGGGCCACCTCCTGGGCGCACACACGCACAGGGAGGGGCAGTGAGAGTCCCGGCAGGTAGGGAGGAGGAACACTTAGGAGAGAAAACACAAAATGTTGTTTGTAACAACATTCATTTCAAATAAACTTCCTTTCAAATAAACCCGGTGTTAGAAAATTTGCACTTCCCAGTTAGAGCGGGAAGGGGCTCTAGAACTTCTGTAATTCATCTCCTTTGTTTTATAAATAAGGAACATAAGGCCCGAGTAATTTCTTAGTTTTACAAAAAGATTTCTTGAACCCTTTATATAAACATTTTTATAAAGAATTTTTTTCAAAATTGAGTTGGATGCTTTTAAAAGAGAACCATTCTCCCCCCCACCCATTTTTTTTTAAAAGAAAGAGTGGGAGAGAAACATCAGTGTGTGGTTGCCTCTCACGTGTCCCCCACTGGCAACTGGCCTGCAACCCAGGCATGTGCCCTGACTGGAAATCGAACCAGCGACCCTTTGGTTCACAGGCCTGTCCTCAATCCATTGAGCTACAGCAACCAGGGCTAAAAGAGAACCATGCTAAGGCTTCCTGTGTTGGCTTAGATTATTTTTATTATGGGTAAATCTAAGGATCAACTTGTTTTATAACTATAAAGTCAAATTACATTGATAAATTAAATAAAATTAGAAATTATAAATTTCCGGTCAACCTTCATTTAATGTGCCGGACAGCTGTCCAAGGTGAAGCCAGTGTCCCGGTGTCCCAGCTGCTGGCTCCGCTGCGCGATTCCAGCTGGCCTGCAGAGAAGCTGTGATACTTCTCATCTGGAAGACGAGACTCCCTGAGCCCAACCCCCCACCCCTCACGCCGTCCCATTTCCGTCCTCCCTTTGTAGTTTAATTCCTCAGAAGGGTCTCCTGGACTTACTTACTGCATCCACTTCCTCTTCTCATATCCCCTTTTTTTCCTACCATTTCATTATAAAATGAAACTTAGATAGAGAAAGTCATACATAACAAATGTATAGCTCAAAGGAGTTACTCTTGAGTTGACCCTTGTAGCTGCCAGTCCAGGCAAGAAGTAGGACTTGCCCAGCAGCCTCAGCAGCCCCTCCAGGTGCTTTGTCCCGGTCCGAGCCTCCGTCTCCCCCAAAGTAGCTGCCACCTCAACTTCTACAATAATCACTTCCTGGCACTTCTTCGTAGTTCATCCTAGTGTGCATTCCTAGACACTGGAGATGTAGCATTCCTCACTTTCCTGCCAGTGGTTCCCTCTTCCAGCCTTCTTTTCCCTGCATTTTGTGTGTTGAAGAACCCATGATGTTGAGCCATGCACTTCTCCACAGGCTGGAGTTTGCTGCTCGTCGCATTGCCTGTCCACTCTGATGGGCACACACTCACAGCTGGGTCCAGAGGCTTGATCAGACTCAGATTCGGCCCTTTCAGCCAGACAGTAGGTAGGACATCACCTTACACCCGAAGCACATAAAGTCTGCTCGCCTCACGCTTTCTGACCTTAGGAGGCATTTATGATCATGGCCTGGGTCCATTAATTTCTAGAGAGTGGCAAACGAACAGTGAGATTCTGGATCTGTCGGGTCTCATGTACAGGTTGAAATCGGTGTGCATTGCTTAGATCCTTTCATTTCTCCTGGGTGGTGAAAAACGTGATAGTCTGATTCTGTTGATTCTTTGTCATTTGTTAGTTGGAGTACTTAAAAAATTCTTCCCCTCATACACCCTTTCGTTGTCCGGGGGCACATTTCATAAAAAGCAGGACAAATGCTTGGGTCTTTCCCTTGTTTGCTAGTTGTCAGGACAACAGATTGATTCCTTATCAGCCGCTGAAAGTGACTGACTCATTTTTAGTTTTTTAATACCATTATAAACTCAGGGGCCTCAATTGGTTGTCATTATTATACTCCGAGTTGCTCAGAGTCCCTCCCATCTTTGGCCCATGGAACCTCTTCTAGTTGGTCCCCGGTCCTTTCTTTAAAAAAATTATTTTATTGTTGTTCAATTACAGTTGTCTGCATTTCCACCCCCCACCCCCCACACACTCCCCCTGCAACCCTGGCCAAACCCACCTCCCTCCCTTGCTTCCACTCCTCCTTGGTTTTTTTGTCTATATGTCCTTTATAGTAGTTCCTGAAAACCCTTCCCTCCTCCCCCCCTTGTCCTTTTGACATGGTCCTAGTAGCCTCTGATGGCTTGCTTGCTCTCTGGTGTGACAGGTATGTTGGGGCTCACGTGTATTTCCTGCCTCAGAACTGGAGCCAGCGCTTGTCCATGAAGCCCTGGTTTCTTTCCGTGGAAAATGGTATTGAAGACCAGGATCTCGGTACTAGGGATGCTCACACAGAGCTAGGAACACCTTATGAGTTCACGTTGATATCTGCAGTTCAGATTCTCAACTACGGGGTTTTTCTTAACCACTTTGGATGGTATCTGTAGCTGTTTTCCTCCATGTGAGACTCCCGGTTCTCACAGCTCAGTGGGTGATGAGATTAGAATAGACCACAATTCCTTATCTCACACTGCTCACTCAACAGTCTAAGAATAATGCTACCAGCACCACCACCACCAGTACAATTTCTGAGAACAATTAAAAGCTTTTTGCATCTGCTCTTCGCATCCCCTACCCCCCCCTTATTTTTATGGCTGTACCCCCTATTGCCCAAATGTGTAGCCATTATATATATTCTCTCCCTTTCTACCCTCCTTTGGTCTTAGTTCAAGGAGGAACTACATTGCTTGTTGCCGGGCCTTAAGTCAGTGTCTCTCTGGTTTACGTGATTGTCAGAAGCTTCCTCTCTGGTTGATTCCTCGAAAGGCCTTCTGCAAACAGTATTGCTTGGTTCACTTTCATTCCTTGACTGTCTCAGATTCCTTCTGACGTAAAGCATGCCAGTCACAAATGCAAACGATAAGCAAAAGATAATTTTTCCCTTTTTAACCTAGATGCCCAAAGGACTTTTTCATTTCATTACCTTCTATCATTCCCTTAAGAGGTTCAGTAGTTTTACTAGAACATGGCTTGGTGTTGGGCCTTCCGAGTCTATATCAGTAGTTACACTGTGTGCTTTTTCAATGTGTCATTTCAAATCTTTATTTTTTAATGTCAGGATTTTCCCCCTTGAATGAACAGTTTTAGTGTTTGTTCTTTCCTCCATTTGGTTTACTTCTGCAGGGGCTCCCATTTTTCATGGTGAACCTTGTCTGCCTGTCTCCAGTCTTGGTCCCCTTCTCAAGTTCATTCTATCGCATTTCTTTTTGGCTTCAAGCATTTTCCTCATCTCCACCCTCTGTTCCTCTTAAAGCATAAGGTCTCGTGTTTACTCACTTTATGTTCCTATTGGTTTGGGCTTAATTTCTGACATGCTTTTTTTCTTTTATTTCCACTTCTTTCCTTAATTCTGTTGCCTCATTTCGGAGTTTGTCAAGTTCTGATTCATTTTGTTCTTTCATATCTTACAGCATTTTCTTACTCTTTTGGCTTCTGTTTTGAAATAATAGAAGGTTGTCATTTTGATCTGTCCCATCCACGTATCTTTCCTGTGCTTTCATTGTCTGTAGGGTTGTCTTCTACTCTTTGTCTTTTTGCTTATTGTCACTTTGTATTGGACTTGACCTCCATGCTTTACTGTTGCTTATTTTTATGCGAAGCTTTGTGTTCCTGAACTATCAGAAAGAAGCTTGTTTCAAATACCTCTCCTAACTGGCAGAGCTTCCTCTTTTGTTTCTTGGCAAAGTTCTTAAAAATACTTCAACTTTCCAGATGTCCTGGCTCTGTCCCCTTCCTTGTCCCTGATGTCTTCTTCCTGCTGGATTGAGCTTCCCTTCCCAGTACTTTCTTCCACTGAGGGCAGGGCCCCTGCAGGTCAGATCGCTGTTGAAAATTCCTGGAGACAGCCCCCTGAGGCTTTGCAGATAGTCCCAGGTGGGTAGGGAAGCCCTCCGAACATCAGGGGCTACATGCCTGTTCGCTTTCTGAGAGCTCTTAAAGGTTTAGGGTTCACCAGTTCCCAGAATTCTCCGAGGCCTGTTGCTTCCCGCCTCTTTGCCCTCGTAGGCACTGACCCCTGTGACTGCTGCTGTGGCCTGCCCTGCTTGTGTCTGGGGTTCACAGGACTCTTTGTCATTGCACTTTGTTGTAAATGTTTTCCACGGATTTGGAGGTTTGCTGTCTAGTCACTCTGTGCGTAATTAGTTTCTAAAATGGGAGGGTTACCTTCTTTCCTGAGTCCCTGTTGCTCTTGAACCCCTGCCACTGGGCTGTGCCCCCGCCCTCACCTGCATGCTGGACCCGCTCCCGCTCCTGCTGGACCCCGATGACGCCCACCTCTCAGATCTCAGACCTCACCTTCCCAGTAGCACCGGCACAGTTGATCCCACCTTTCTTCCCGAAACACCCTCCCCATTTGGTGCCCGGGGCACCCATCACTGGCCTGTGTGTCTCTGGGGGATGACTGGTCTTAGTCAGTGGAGGAGGGTTTAGAGAGACCGAACTTGCCCGAGGCCCCCAGCTAACTGGCAGCGCAGCCAGGACCAGGTGTGACTGTTGCTTAAGCATCTGTTACGCACTCACCACTGTGCTCAGCCCGGGGACAGTAAGGTCCCTGCGAAGGAGGAGCTCACACTATCAGTGGGCAGGAAGCGGGGTCCTTTGTAACTCCTAGGGAACCTGTAGGTGTAGCCAGGGGCTAGAGAGCCCAGAGAGCTGCGGATGGATTGAACAGCTTTGTAGGATGGGTAGGATTTGAACAGAAGGTGCGGTGGAATACTGAGGAGGAGAGGAGGGTAGGCAGCCAGGGGCGGCTCGGGCCTGAAAACCAGGCCCGGGTGACCCTGCCGGTGACTCTGGGCCTTCCAGCTGTCCCAGGCCCTCGTGTCCGTTTGGCAGTGTCACGGCTGAGCCTTGCAGCTCCTCCATCCTGTCTTTCCTCCAGGGCCTCTCGCCTGAACCTGGGGGCTTTGTCTGCCACCCTCCCCAACACCTGGAACTTAGCCTGCAAGCCTGCAGCCTTCACCCTTGGCTGCTGGGCTCAGCCCCATGCCGTGCACGCTAGGAACAAGCAGGTTTGTCGCCCTTGTGTCAGGCCGGCCCTTGACCACAGGGCGTAGGTGCCCTCCTCTGCACCCACTGCAGCCTGTTTGGATCGGCCAGCCACTCACAGCGCCACCCTGATGGGGTCCTGGGCACCCCAGGCCTCCTGCCAGCTCTGACCCTTGCTGCTCGCAGGGCACCAGCAAGTTTCAGTAAATGCTTATAATGCAGAGTCAGGATGCAAGGGGCCACGGCGTTCCTGATTCAAGAAATATCACGAGTACAGTAGTTTTGACGCCCTGTGCTGGCCGGATGTTGGGAGAGTCGGCACAGTGGGGGGACCCAGGAGCCAGTTCTGCGTGGTGAGGCTGTGCACAGACTGGGGGTGCGTTTCCTCTTCCTGCGGTTTCGTGGCTTTGTGCTCCCACAGACCTTCGGCCTGTTCTGGCTGCTAGTTCACTCCCCACTCTGGGCGTTGCCTCTCCTCTCCTGCCTGTCAGGATTGGGGATGTGGGTCCGGAAGGGGCCGGAAGACAGCTCCTGAGTAGAGGTGTCTTCATTCTCATCCTCATCTGGCAGTGTTCTCAGTAAACCCCTGGGAAGGTAAGGACAAAGACCACATCAGACTGACACTGTCTCCTTCAGTGGTAAATCCCCGTTCTGGGAAATGTGGCAATCTTGGACTGATAACTGTCCATCTGGCAGCTGATGGGATGAGGCCAGGAGCCAGGAAGTCTGAACCCCAGCAGAGCACAGGCGTGGCTGTCACGCCATGTGAGCTCCTTGGAGGGTGCGTGCACAGGCCACGAGGAGCAGAGTGGCACCTGGCGGGGAGGGCGGTGTAGACTGTGCAGCAGGAACTGAACCACCGGCCCCTCCCCGAGTTCCTGCACCCAGCAGTAAAGTAGATCAGATGCTGCGAGTGCTACTTATTTAAAATAGCACAGGTGGGGACATTTAACCAGGCAAGTGACCGGGATACAAATCGAGAGATTGAAAATGTGGGTTTTTCTTGACTTCCTCTATTTCATTTTCTTCTCCTACTCTTTGTCCCCAACCTCAAAAAAAGTCACCCTAGACTTCCCGCTGTTCCCAGATAAGTATTAGGTCTTGAATGCTTCTTCCTGAGCAGATCAAACTAGGTGAGTAAAAAGAACCCCGCCTGAATCATCATTTTATCAACCAGAAACAAGGCCAGGAAATGCATGTATTATCCCATCCCCTGCCCCACCCCCAGCCCTTAAACTCCCCGTGGGGCCCGGGGCTCCCACTAGAGCTGCTGGCCAGGCTGAGAACTGTCCCAGGAAAACCGAGGATGTCCCAGCTGTCCCTAACTCATGAATTTCCAGGTCCTGAGTCACTATTGAGGTTTTTCATTCCCCTGTGAATTCTAGACCGCTGGAGGTTTTGAATGTCAGCCAAACACCATGCTAAACTAACACAAAACCGTCAGCCCCATTCCCTTTAAGGTCTGGGACAGTGCACACAGAATAGGCCATTTGCTCGTTGGAAAGGCAGCACTGTGGACAGACGTGGATGGGAGGGAAATGAGTTTGTGGGCTGCAGATAATTTTGGCAAGTGTGTTATGCCAGCATGCAAATATTACCACTGACAACGTGTCTAGTGTGCGTCGGCCTTCGTGGGTGCAGAGAGTGGGGGGCGGGGCCAGGGACCCAGAGACTCTGGTTCCGGCCTGAGCTGAGCCACTCGCGGTGCTGTGGCCCCTTCTCATTTGGTGTAAAGAGCATGGCTGCCTGATGCATGGGATTGTAGTGAGAATTCAGTGAAACCTGTGAATGGAGACAGCTTATATGGGAACGCTAAAACCCTGTACAAATGTAAGATACTGAAGTAAGCACCCTCTGTTTCAGAGTGAACAAAACCCAACACTTTTATTCGTAACCAGATGGCTTGTTTCTGGCTTTGTTTGGCTCTTGTTACATGAAATGTTTTGTTTTATTTTGTTTTAAATTAGCCTTTGGGACAAGAGAGGAAGCATACACAGTGTTCCCTTAGTGGGTTCAACTGCACTTCCCTGGCAGGCTCACTGTCACTGTCAACAGGCAGCCACGTCCAGCCAGCGGACAGACAACTGGCAACGTGGCCAAAAGTACTTTAAACATTTATCGGCAACATGTGCACAGAGCACCGGCGTGAGTGAGGAATGAACGTGTGGCACTGTGAAAGGGGGCGGGGACTGAATGCTCAGCCTCACGTAGGTGCGTCACCGAGACAGTGGGCGGGGACTGAACGCTCCCTCCCTCAGCGCTGCCTCACGCTGTCCTCGCCGCTCAGAGCCTTGCTGTGAGGCTAGTTACTGCTCCCACCACCGTCCTGCCCCTGAGGGGTCACAGCTTCACCTGCACCGTTGACGTGCTCGAGATAACAGCAGGAGCGCTGGAGCTGGGAATCACAAACATTTCTCAGAGAAAAAACCCTTGAAATATATAGTGTTAATATTCTATCACTACAGTATATACCATAGTACTACATTAATATACGAATTAGCATGTTTATATAAAGCTTCCCCCAACACAACTGATGCCCTAGAGCAGAGGCCGGCAGCCACAGCCCCCACAGGCCAAATCTAGCCTAGTGCCCATTTTTACCAAGTTTTATTGAAACACTCATGTTAATGTGCTAAGCTCCGTTGCTTTCATGCCATAACCACAGAGTTGAGCAGTTGTAAAAGGGCCCATGACCCACTCAGAGAAAGAATTGGGGGAGCCCTGCCCCAGGTCTGTGTGGCCGCATCTCCCCGCGAAGGTCGCCTGCTCCGCCTTCGGAGAGGACCTCGGCCTCCCCTCGTGTCTGTCCCGTCCTGGGCCCCTCTGGCAACACTTCGGCTGCACCATCACGCGTTTACCGTTTCCTCGCTCCAGATGGCGAGCTGCCGGGGGGCGGGCTGCGGTCATTTCCTGGGCCATGGAGAGGCAGTCACTGGCTGCCTCGGAGCCTGGAATGGGCCCAGGGAGGCCAGGCAGGACTGGTCCCTGTGACAAGCCGTGGTGACAGAGCCTGGAGAGCCCTGGAGGAAGGGAGGAGACGCCGAGCAGTTTAAAGGGTCAACTGGGGAAGGGGTGGGGGTGTCACGTAGTGAGCAGCCCACAGAAAGGCCCGGAAGGGGGGCAGCTGACAGGGTCCTGTTTGGGGGGTGTGGGTACCGCCATGCAGGACAAGTGGGGGGCACCCGCAGCCTGGCCCTGTGCTGGCCGGACTCTGGCCGCGTGGAACCAGCCGCAGCGCCACATAGGGTCTGGGAGTTGTTTATTCCAGGCCACAGCTTGTTATCAGCAACTCCCCACAGATCCAGGAGTGTTTCCGGCTCTGGGATGTGAGTTGCCCAGTTAGGAGGCCATGTTTTGCGCCAGACGTGAGTGTGTCGTTAAAGAGACACACACGCGTCGTTGAGTGTGCCTTCTGCCTTCAGCCCCCAAATGTTTGACTGTGACTCAGTGTAGGTAGTCAAGAAGTTCGATTTTTTAAAGACAAATTTAAGAAAAAACATTTTTTTAAATTTAAAACAAATGGCAGTGCTGTCCGTCCCATCGTGCACGGGAGGGCCAACAGAATGTGCCGCGCCGCACGCTGTTCAGCCACAGGAGGAAGGAAGTGTGTGCTGATAAGGAGGCTGCAGCTCGGACCGGGAACTTTCTGCTGAGTGAAAACAGCCGACACAAAAGCTCACGTTTGTCGTGGGATTCCGTTTCTCTGACGCGTTCGCAGTGGCCACAGAGCAGATTGGCGGTCGTGGGGGCCGGGCGACGGGGTGGGAGCCACAGCTCGGAGGTGTGGGTGTCCCTGGGGGGGGGGAGGTGCTGGAACTGGGTGGGGTGGCAGCGCAGCACGGCCACTCCTCAATGCCACGGAATGGGTCACTTAAAACTGTTCGTTTCATGTTGTGTTGATTTTGCCTCAACCTATAAAAGGAAAATTGCCAAGGAGAGAAAAGAAAATGCAAAGATAGTCTTTTTGACCGTTCAGGCCATTAAATACAAAGATGTTTTGAATGATACAAAACTGGTAAAGGGCGACCAAATGCTGACCAGGCAGCTCCGAGTTAAGCGTGGGGGACTTGCAGCCGTGGCCGCGAACCCCGAGGAAGGCACGGCTGATGTCTCCCCTTTGTTTACCTTGACAGAAGTGGAGAAAACCCGCTGCCAGCTCGAGCAGGAACACATCCTGAGGACAGCAGGGGTGACGGGCCCACAGCGCCCCCTGCCCTTGGGGCTGTTTGTGCCCCAGTGTGACGAGCACGGGAACTACGTGCCCACGCAGTGCCACAGCAGCACCGGCTATTGCTGGTGTGTGGACCGCGATGGCCGTGAACTGGAGGGCACCAGGACCAGGATGAGGCCCCCCTGTAAGTTGGGGGCAGCGTGTGCTTGGGCCTGGCCTCAGGCAGGCCTGCGGACCAGCGTTCCCAGTGTCTGTGAGCGTCTCTGGCGGGTCCTGCCGGGGACACAGTTGTCACTTTCTGCCTCCCTCGGTCCTGAGAGCTCCCCTGGCTTGAGCCCCATTTCCTCCCTCCCTCTCTGCACTCCTCACTCTCTCTCCCCTTACCCTTTCCTCCCCTTGCGTGCCAGAAACCAGTGACCCCTGTGGCAGCCACACTGTGGCTGGCAGCAGAGAGGGCACATGTGCCCCAAGTGACTCCCTGGAGTGGGCGGCCGGGCCTTCCAGCGCCTCCACACTGGGACCCAGCTGGTGGGAACCCCGGCGCCTGGCCCCCTCAGGCAGCGGGGAGGAACTGTTCCTGCCCTGGGACCCAGCCTCCCCCACAGTGGAGGCCCCAGGCCATGTAGGATGCAAGCAGTTTTCAGCAGCTGTGGCCATGGGACCCAGGTGCCCTGATACCCATCTGGTGCCCCTTACCCTACAGAAGAGCTGACTGTTTCCTCCTCAGATCCTCTTGTCAGGTGAGCCAGGGAGCCATGCTCCGAGACGAGGCCAGCAGGCAGGAGGCAGGGCCCAGCCCCAGGGCGAGGCAGCCCCTGGTCGTCACGTGCTCCAGAAAGGCCAGAGGGCACGTGGCCACTCGGGGCCTGAGGCCACCCACCGTGGACCAGGGCATGCGGGCCAGTTCACTGACAGTCTGTCCCGCACCAAGCTCAGCAGTGTCCACCGTGTGGAGCTCCCTGTGGACAGGGCTCTTGGGGCTGCCATGTCGCTGTTCCCTGTTGTGGCCCGTGTCCAAAGCAGGCATGCACAGCGAGATAACTTCTGTCTCTGCAACACTCAGCCCTGCACTGTCTTCTTCACAAATGCCCCGTGAGGTCTTTTTGCTCCCAAGCTTTCAGACTGAAAATGATCTTTGTGTGCCTGTGGTCTGTGGTGGCATGCAGGTGACATGGCCTGGCATGTGGGGGTGTGTGCATGAGTGTGTACAGGCGTGTGTGGGTGTGCATTCCCGCTGCACTTGGGCCTTGCTCACTGACCTCTCCTGCCCCCTAGGTCTGAGTACAGTAGCTCCGCCGACTCACCAGGGACCCTTGGTTCCTCCCACTGTGATCCCTCTGCCCCCCGGGACCCACTTACTCTTTGCCCAGACTGGGAAGATAGAGCGCCTCCCGCTGGAGGGGAGCACCATGCGGAAGATGGATGCCAAGACTCTGCTGCATGCCCCGGTGAGTGCTGGCTTGTTGTACTCGGTGACGCTTAGATGACCTGGGGACACAGCAGGGAGTAGCCAGACCGCCTCTCAGAGAAGCCTGTCTGCTTTGTCTGTCATCGTGGCACTCAGCATATGTGCGACACACACACACTGGTGCGTGGCCTGGGTGTTGTCCTGCTGCCTTGGAGACAGGAACCCGGAGGGAGGCCTGTCTTCTTCCTGGGCAGCCTCCTGCACACACTTGCCATGGGGATGGGTCAGTTCTCTGGGAAAGTCATCTCCCCGAGACCAAGGGGAGAGGCTGAGTGTCCCTGACGCTCTGAGAAGCTGAGAGTGGAGGTGGGAGGGACCAACGCCCAGGGCGAGTGTCCGCTGTGTGCTTTGGGTTTTTCATTTATCACCACTGTACTCATCTCAACTGTGTCGCTTGGTGGCATTCAGCGCATCCACGGCGTCATGCAGTCTTCGTCACACTCTATTACTTCTCTGTTCCCACCACGTTTCAGCATCCCGACTTGATATTTTATGCCCGTTCAAAGCAAACTCTGCTCTCCCTCCTGCCCCAGCCCCTGGCAGCCGGCCGTCTGCCTTCTGGCTCTGTGAACTTGCCCTTTCTAAGCTCCTCGTGTAAGGGCAATCACACGCTGTCTGTCCTTTCGTAACTGGCTCCCGTCATTCAGTGTAATGTCCTCAAGGTGTGTCATGTAGAAGCAGGCGTCAGAATTCCCTTCTTTTCAAGGCCGATGGTATTCCGTCATGTGGACGTGCCGCATTTTATTCGTTCGTTCATCGGAGAACAGGGTTGCCTCCACCGTCTGGCTGCTGTGCGTAGCGCTGCTATGAACACGCACGTGCCCATATTTGTTTGAGTCCCGCTTTCCCTTCTTTTGGGTATAACTCAGATGTAGAATTGCTGCATCATGCAGTAACTCTGTTTTTAATTTTCCGAGGACCTGCTGCTGTTCCATTTCTCCTAACGGCAGCGTCATTTCCATTCCCACCAGCAGAGCCCAGAGCCTCCAGTCCTCTGCAGTCTTGCCAGCCCTTACTTTCTGCTTCTTGACGGCAGCCACCCTAACAGACGTGAAATGCTCTCATTGCGGTTTTGATTTGCATTTCTCTACCGATGTGTGACAGAGAGCATCTCCTCCTGCCCTTGTGGGCCATTCGTGTATCTTTGGGAAAATGTTTATTCCTATTCTTCGCCCATTTTGTCATTAGGTTGTATTTTGTTGTCATCATTATTGAGTTGTAGGAGTTGTTGATATATTCTAGATATTAAACCCCTTATCAGATACATGATTTGCACATATTTTCTCCCCTTTCAGGGGTTGCCTTTCACTCTGCTGACTGTGTTCTTTTATGCGCAGATGTTTTTAATTCTGATAAAGTGTAATTTATCTGTTTTTGTTTTTAATGGCCCATCCCAGAAATCATTGCCAAGTCCAAGGCTATGAGGCTCCCCTGCCGTGTTTTTTCTGTTGAGAGTTTTGTAGTTCAGCTGTAGCATTGAGGTCTCTGGTTCATTTGAACCAGTTCTTGTATGTGGTGTAAGGTGAGCCTCTTGGTGCCCTCCTGGACCTGAGTCTTGAGGCAAAAGTGTCTGTTGAGAACCCCGATGTTCCCACCAAAGGTCAGCCTGCTCCTCCACCTCCGAGGTCCCCAGAGCCTCACGTTGCATTTCCAGATACATTTTAGAGTAAGCTTATAAGTTTCTACCCACCTCCATCCCCAACATAATCCTGCTGGGATTTTGATAAAGATGGCTTAGAATCTTTAACTCTATTGAGAGAGAATTGGTATTTCAGCAATACCATGTTTTATAACCCACTACACTGATTATCTCATCATTTATTTGGGTCTTCGTTAATTTAACTCTGCATCGTTTGGTAAATTCAGTGTAGAATATTGCACATTTAAAAATATTCTTAAATGCTTTGTTTTTGATGCCATTGTAAACATTGTTTTCAAATTTTATTTTTTGCTAGTAGAGATATAACTTTATAGTGACTTTGTATCCTGTAACCTTGTTAGGTTCAATAATTAGTTATAATGGTTTTATAGACTCCCCAGGATTTTCAACATTAACAGTCATGTTGGCTTGGAGTAGGGTGTTTTTGTAACCTCCCAATGTTTATGTCTTACGTTTCTTTCTTTAATGATCTTCAGGTAGGCAGAATTTTTTAGATGACACACAAATAGCATAAGAGAAAAAATAATAAGCTGGACTTACTAAATACTAAAAACTTTTTTTTTCGAAAGCGCTTAAGCAAATGAATGAGTAAGCTATATACTGAGAGAAAATATTACATACACAAACACACATCGGTAGATGACGAAAGGTTTTTATCTGAAATATGCAAAGAACTTACATAAGTCAGTAATAAACATGTTAAAGTGGACAGAAGACTAGAAGACACTTAATAAAACAAGGCACAGAAGCGCATGGGTCACTGAGGTGCCAGAGGGTGGCCTGCTCTCACCCCTGGTCTGTGCTTCCAGGATAAAGTCATCATTGGACTGGCCTTCGACTGCGTGGACAAGATGGTTTACTGGACCGACATCAGCGAGCCTTCCATTGGGAGAGCCAGCCTGCTCGGCGGGGAGCCGACCACCGTCATCCGGCAAGGTGGGTGAGGGAGGGCCTGTCTTCCGCTGAGTGGACATCGCTCACAGGGGCTGTCCAGACGTCCGAGGGGCTGGGTCTTTCCAGCGTTCTCTGGGGAGTCCTCCGAGGACTTGTCCTTGAACCAGGAACACCTTAGCTGGGATTCGTTGCTAGTCTAAAATCAAAGTTGAGTAAGCCTGTGCCTTTCTCTGACACTGTGGAGCCAGTTTTAATGAACAGTAAAGGCCAACCTCAACCATTCAGCTGGGATGTGCATTTTTCCCTCTGGCTGCTGAGCGTAGAATTAGTTCTCAGAGTGTCTGCCCGCCGCGTGCTCCGTTAGGGCTCTCCCACCAGCAGAGGTACACGGACCACACAGGCGGAGGGTCACAGGCATACTGGCCAGCACTGCCCGTGATATCTGAGTCTGTTCCCAAGACTGTTCACGGTAAGGGGTCATCATGTCACCCCAGGGAAGTGGGAGTCTCTTCTCTGCCCACCCTGCACCCGTGGGCTCAGACTGCCCCAGAGGAGCACAGCAGAGCAGGCTGAACTCTTGCTGACTTGCCTTTGTTGCACAACTGACAGCCAAGTTCGCGGTGGTTTGGCTGCTACCCCTTAACGTTTAACCTCAATTCCTTAACTTAGGAGTGCCGTGGTCAGCCAAGGACTGTGTGCATTATTTTAATGCATACATTCAGCAAGTCAACACTGTTCTACATGGGTGTGTTTTGTCAGCACTGAAGACTTGACCGTTACAACAAAAATCCGAGGGCTCTGTAAAAATCCCCTTGTCCTGGAGAGGACAGCTGACTTTCATCAGGAATTTTCCATCCAAAGACGTGGTCATGCTGGTGAAGCTTGTGTGAGATCCTCCTGCGTCCTCTGCAGAACCCTCAAATCAAAGCTAGGTCTTCAAAGGAGACAGCCTCACTCGGTATTTCTCTTTACTTGGGGCAGAATGAAGCTTTTCCACTTTCCTGTGTAACATTCCCTAACAGTTGATTTTCTAGAAGGTTCCTTTGCCAGTGGAGCAGCCCTTGGGGCGTTTTTCCCTTTCCTGGCTCCCTCTTTGGTAAGAGGTGATGCCACCGGCATTCAGCCGAGGTGGAGACGAACATGACTGGCTTTGGACGCAGACGCGACGTCCTTTTTGGAAGCCAGTGTGTTATTTCAACAACATCTGCTAGTTTTCATGGTTTGGTTTAACGAACAGAAGTTTGGAAACGCCTTTTTGCATCCCGTCTCTCTCTGTTGTAAATGTGCTGTGGTCTGTGGTTTGACTTGGAAACCCAGCGGGAGAGGGGTGCAGGTCCTCGCCCCTATTTCCGGTCACTTCCAAAGCTGATAATTGTCCAAGAAAGCTGTAAGGCCCATCAGAAGCATTTCAGGTGGGGCCCACTGTAGGGACACAAGTAAACCCTTCCCTTTGTAGAAGGAAGGGAACCGATTTTTGTTAGTGAAAAAGAGAGCAAGGAACTTCCACTGAAGCCTTCATCATGGTGCAGGTGGGTACATCGCTGGCCAGTGAGCGTGGCGGCGGGCTTCTCTGTATCTTGTCTTCCTTATTTCCTACAGTCCTAGGCTTCTCTTTCTTTCCTTGAGTTAAAGTCCTAGCAAAAAAGCTCCGATGTGTCCTAATCTGTTTCCTGAGTAAACTGCCTTGCCCTCTTCACGCCTCCCTCCCACCGCACAGTGCGGGGTGGCGCTCCCAGGCCCCTGTAGGTGCTGTGGCCCCCACAGAAGTGGCTCCTGGCTGGGGAGGGGCAGGGGGCCAGGGCTGCTTGCTTTAGGCCCTGAGGTCAGGACCAGGGCTTCCAGGGGGTCTTGTGAAGAGGCTCCCACTGAGCAGCCTCTCCCCTTTCACTGTGTGTGTGAGCAGCTCCCGCCGCCCGCACAGGGTGTGCTCACTGCAGACGGACCCCGGAGCTACGTGTTCCGGGTCCCTCTGGACGTCCGGAGGGCCTTCGCAGGTCAGGCTCACTGTACCTTCGCCTCTAGGGGCACTGGAAATAATTCCGTACTTTATAAATCTCCACTTTGAGTTTGAATAATGAAGATCTCGTTCAAGCGCTCTTTCTAGTTCTTAGTAAACTGCCTGCGGTAGGCACCTTTCAGGCCCTGGCGCTTCCAGCACTTGAAGTCACACACGTGCCCGCCGTCCGGTGCAGGCCGCTGCAGGGGCTGAGGCCTGGCTCGCTCCTGCGCTGATGGGAAAGAAAACACAGGGCCCGAGGATTTCCTCACACCCACACCCCACCAGGAGGGCAGCTTCCGCCTCTGGCCACAATAAGTGACCTTCGACGCTCTAATCAGACAAGGGGAAGGGACCCTGAGTGACACCAGTAAACCCTGGTAGGGTTTTGGTTTCATTTACAGTTGGGAGGCGGTCGCCGCTTTGAGCACCTGAGGAGCTGGGTGGGCGTCGAAGGTGCCCACTGTCGTCAGCTGGCCCTGCGGCAGCCCCTGCGTGAAGATCAGTTACTTTCAGCTCAGTGAAGACTCCCGAGTATTACTCTGGATCCATGACACCCCTTCTTCTACTCCTAATACCTCATGTATTTTTACTCAAATGACCTTTCCCCCCATATTAATGAATATGGTGAATCTGTTTCATTACTCATCTTAGTATCTTCTTGTGCCTCCCCTTTGCCTGTGGGATAAGCTGTAAGCTCATTAACACAGGCATCCTAGCTTCATCTCTGGCCACCCTCAACCCTCACGGTTTCCAGCCACACAGAATTACACACAGATCACTTCAGACCATGTCCACCTTTCTTTAGACTTAAGAGCCTGTTCCACAACCTGGAAAACCCTTATCCAGGACCTTTGCCTGAGAGACTCCTGTTGGTCCTTCAGGAGCCAGCTTCATGAATGTCACCTCCCCCAGGAAGCCTTCCCTGGTCTCCCCAGGCTGAGGCCAGGGACCCTCCCTGTGCTCCCAAGGAACCCAGAACTCATAGTTGGCTGTGGGCTCCTTGAAGGCAGGACCAAGCTTCAGCACCGTTTGGACCTGGTTTCCAGTGTGGTGCACAGGCGGTCAGTCCACCAAGGGAATGAGTGGCATCTATTAATTTGCCACTTTGAGTATTGCTTACCTTATAATGACAAGCATGTCACATTCCTGTTTGTTTTTTGAAATGCAAGGATTGGACACCATGTGAAACAGCACGAAGCGATCAGAAAACCTGATTCTTGCCTGCTCAAGAAATCAGGCTTGTTCTGCGTTTGCCTCTAGATCTCGGAAGCCCGGAAGGCATTGCCCTTGACCATCTCGGCCGCAACCTCTTCTGGACAGATTCTCGTCTCGATCGAATAGAAGTGGCAAAGCTGGACGGCACCCAGCGCCGGGTGCTGTTTGAGACCGACTTGGTGAACCCCAGAGGCATCGTGACGGACTCCGTGAGGGGGTGCGTGCTGTCCGTCTGCGTGTGTCTGCTGTCCTTGCTCCCGTCCCCTGGGTGTGTCGGTGAGGCTCTGACTCCAGCGCCTCCTCCTGACGTGAACGGCCGTGGTGGGCAAGTTACCGTCGGGGACTTGACACCACGTTCCACTTTCACGCCTTTTCCCAAGAGACTTTGTGAGCTGGGTATTTCCACGTGGGTTGAACGTGGATCAGCCGCTGAGTTGGACGAACCTCAGCAGGGCACTGAGTGTAAATGCACCCTCAGGCCCTCCCTGGGGGCCGCCCAGAGCCAAGGAGACCCCTTCCGACGGTTTCGCCAGCGCCTCGGGCTTCCTCTCCCTCTCCTGCTGCGGTCTCTGAGGCTGACACACCCGGCCCGGGCTCCTGGACACTCTGAGGCCACATCCCTGGTTCTGGGGCTGCCACCGCCTCTGCCAAGGACGGGTGTGCTGGCCTCCCTGGGTGGTCACCGCACGTGGGGCTCCCACAGGTGTATGCCACTTGTGGCGTTCTGTTCAGCTTTTCTCCTTTAACGACTTTACGGGGCTGTTTGAGGGAAGGGGACTCAGTGCTCACAGAGCCACCAGTTCAAGGGAAGCCCCCGAGGGCCGTGCGCCTGCGTCCTCGTGTCTGCTCACGGCTCCGTCCGAGGCTGCCCCTTGGGGGCTTCAGTGTGCTTTCTCGTGCGTCTTCATCATTTCTCTTCCTCTTCCTGCCTTCTCCTCCCCCAGGAACCTGTACTGGACAGACTGGAACAGAGACAGCCCCAAAATCGAAACTTCCTACATGGACGGGACCAACCGGAGGGTCCTCGTGCGCGACGACCTGGGCCTGCCCAATGGGCTGACCTTCGATGCCTACTCGTCCCAGCTCTGCTGGGTGGACGCAGGTGACCCCTGGGGTGGGGCAGGCTTTTCTAAGCCAAACAATTAGTGTCACCCACACGGAGCCAGCCCAGGCTGTACCTCAAGAGGATGTGATGGGAAAGGGCATAACTTTTTCTTTCCTGCACGAAAGCAGCGGCATACCCTTGCTCTGGAATTCATTGTTTCTCTGGGCTTGATGTTCTCTGGGTGGGGTCTCCCCCATCGAAGTCTGGGCTCAGCAAACGGCAGCCCGTGGGCCAGGCCACCTGCTCCTGCACCACCTGGTGCAACCTGGGGGCTGGGGACCCTTTCACATTTTCAAGTGCTGTGTTTTAATTGGCTGCGTGATGCCTCTACACAGTGGCCTTGTTTTTCCTCGAGGCCCATGGAACCAGAAACAATTAGTATTTGGTTCTTTAAAAAAGTCCGCCCACCCCAGAGCCTGACCTAGGATCCTGTAGCTTGCATTCGTCCCCATGGGGCAGGGCAGGGCTCGGAGCAAGAGAGATGGAGTAGCACCATTGTGATGCGGGCCCCCCAGCAGATTTGGGGTACACCCCGGGCGAGGGCTGTGGGCAGGGTGCTTAGTCGGGGCCGAACATCAGTCATCCGTTCGTGCCTGTTGAGAACTGCCCTGGTCTGGGCTGTCAGGTGCTGCCGGGGTGCAGGGACCGCGTCTTGCACTTGGGGTGTATGGGGGCAAAGTGTGCAGGCTAAAGGGAGCCCAGCCTGGTCGCCGAGTGGGCATGGCACCAGGCCCTGCACAGCTGTGGACCGGCGGAGAGGTTTGGCTCTTAGCCCGTAATCCGGGGAGGGGTCTGGAGAGGCCTCGGGGATCGGATGTGAGCCACAGCCGGCTGGTGGCCGCGTCCTGGCCGTCCCCGTGGGGCCCCTGCTCCAGGAATGGGTCCCTGCTTCTCTCACAGCTCCGGGCACAGCCAGGCTTGGGCGCCCAGCAGAGGCAGTGATGGCCCACGGGGCACAGCTATCCTGTGCTGAGGAGCGCGCCGCCTGTGTTCTCCGGGACCCGCTGTTGGAACGCCAGATCCCTCGCCCTCGCCACTCTTGTCCCCTGACACAAAGGGGCCGTTTCTTGTGCGAACAATAAGCGGCCTGTTCCCCTCACACAGGCACCAGTCGGGCCGAGTGCCTGCAGCCCGGGCAGCCCAGCCGACGCAGGGTCCTCGAAGGGCTCCAGTATCCTTTTGCGGTCACGAGCTTGGGGAAGAATCTGTATTACACGGACTGGAAGACGTACGTCAGCGGCAGGCCCCGCCACCCTCCGCCTCGGGGGCCCTGAGCCCGTCCCATTGGCCTCTCGGCTTCGCCTCCGAGACGCCCCCTCCGCTTCAGCCCTCTGGTCGTCAGAGATGGGCGAGACGGGGCTCCTGGGGGGGGGGGGCGGGGGCCACCACTTATAATGCAGGCGCTGCAGGGCGGGTGGCGGTTTCACTCTGTGAACTTGAGCTTGCTGAGTGCCGGGCAGGTCTGCTGTTTCCCCAGGCACTGGCCTGGGGCCCTTTGGCTGGTGGGCTCCATGCCCACTCTGTGCCTTTACTTCCTCGTTGTCCTAAACTGCAGAGCACCAGAGCTCCTTCCTGCAAAGAGGAGGGTTCAGCCAGCCAGCGCTGTGGCCAGGGCCGTCTGTGTAGAGAGCCAGTTTCCCAGCTTGCAATTGAATGCCAGGGTGGGGAGGAAAGCCAGCTGATCGCTGTCCTGCTTTAGGAGACAGAAACTTGCAGGCTTGACCCAACCCAGAGGAGGGAGGGAGCGAGGGCTAGAAAGCAAGGCCAGTGCATCTGTTCACAGCCCCCGACTTCTCCCCGAACTACGAGAGAGAGTTTGGTCTGCAGAGAACGCTGGAGCCATCAGACGTGTTCCACCTCTGCCCTTCCGTTCTTGCAGGAATTCCGTGATCGCCGTTGATCTTGCTGTTTCCAAAGAGACGGACGCCTTCCACCCCCAGAAGCAGGCCCGGCTGTACGGCATCACCGCTGCCCTGCCTCAGTGTCCCCGAGGTAACTGGGCTGTGCTCTGACTGTTCAAGGCCAAGGGCCCCTCAGCTCAGAGCCCATTCTCTGGCTGCTACCGGTGCAGCCTCTGGTGGCCCTGATCCTATGTTCCTTCCGCCAAGGGCCTTCCTTATTGGGGGGGGGGGGGCAGGTAAAGAGAAAACAGGAGGGAATGAGGTGGGCAGGGGTGAGGAAAGGTACTGAATCTTGGGCCGGGTGGTCTTCAGGTTCCAAACAGGAATGTCAGTGTTAGGGTCTCTGCTGCTTGGAAAGTCCATTTATTCAGTCTAAAGCAACAATAATTAATAATCAAAACAATTACAAACGTGAACACCTCCCTGTGAGCTGGCCACTTTACATAGACTGACTCACTCAGCCTTCCGAGTGCTCCATGTTCCTTAGTTCACTTAATTCTTAGCAGCCCACGAGGGAGGTACTGTAGTTGTGCTCACTTGATAAGGAAGGAAAACGGAAGCCACTTGCCCAGAGGCGCCCAGCTGACCGCGGCAGAGCTGGGGGCATCTAAGCAGCCCAGCTCCGCAGCCTGGGCTGTCTCTTCAGGACCTGTCCCCTAACACACTCTCCTCCAGGCTGCCCCGCTCCCCCAGTCAAGGGCAAAGCCAGCCGGGCAAGCTAGACGGAGGGCACTCTGTGCTTTGAAACTCCGACTCCGTGTTACCCTCAGAGGAGGAGCATTCTCCCCGAGACCCACGCAGCCCCCAGAGCAGCGGGCGGGACCCTGGCCTGCCTGGCAAACCCTGGAGGACGAGGAAACAGCCAGGACACGAGCTTAGCTGGGTGCTTGGCACAGCCTTCCCTGCTATTGCCGCCTTTTCCAGGTCACAACTACTGCGCAGTGAACAATGGTGGCTGCACCCACCTCTGCTTGGCCACCCCGGGAGGCAGGACCTGCCGTTGCCCTGACAACACCCTGGGAGTTGACTGCATCGAGCGCAAATGAAGACGAGAGTGCTTCGTTCCTCACCGAGTATTTCGCAGCAACACCCTATGTCAAAGGGTCCAGATGAAAAACTGTCTGGCCTGCTGGCTGGGTGACCGCCAGCCTGAGCCTCAACAATGTGCCCCTCACTGTTCCCCAAAACATCGGCCCTGAGCTTCTGGAACGGGAAAGTCTGTACCTACACAAAAGCAGAACACCCCTGGCCACCCCAAACCCTCAGACGAGCATATGCAGCCCAAATAAGGGTCGTATGCCCCGCCTCAGAGCCCCGGAACTGTTCCCCAACATAGCACGCCAGGGGTGCGCAAACCTCCCAGGCCTGAGCCCCGCCCTAAGCCCCGCCCTGTGGCCTTACAAGTTCAGCGTCACTGACACGCTCGCCATTTTGCTCCTTGACATCCCAGCCAGGGCCACAGCCCATGGGCACCGGAATCGGGAGAGAGGCTTCCCGGGAATAATCGGAGTTTGTCTTCTCAGAGGCGAATATGTCCCCGAGAATCACAAGGTTTGGGGAACCCATGGGTGGTTTATATAGCCCAACCCATAAGTTAGTTTCACTTTCTTTTTGTATTTATCATTCCATATCAAGCCCTCCATATCAAATGTGTGTCATGATTTTGTATGATTTTTATAACTTCATTTTTTAATGGTGAATTCTTAAACTGTGGAAACCATTGAAGGTGCTTACTAACTGTTCCCCCAGGTTATACCAGTGTGGATAATTCCCCGAGTTTACAGCTGTATAAATAGTGCTGAAAATAAAAAAAACTGTTACTATCCCTTCCTCTGTCCTCCTTGAAGGAATTTAACGTTGGGAGGCTGGTCCACAGTGGAAAGAACCATTTAGTCACCGGCCAGCCCCTGGGACCCTAGTGTCATGGGCTGCGCGGTTTCCTAGGCAAGCCAACAGAAGTCTGAGGGCCTTGTAAGGGACTTGAACGTGAACTCGGTCACAGACCCCAAACCACCTTTTTGGGTGTTGTTTTTATTTTTTAGAAAAATTTCCATCTCCTGGTTCAGTTCTGAAAGTGAGCTGTTGCCCCCTCCCCCATCCAGAAGGAACACGCAGTTGCCCGTGGAGGTCAGCTCTGAGCCCCCAGCCGAGCCAGGCACACTGACAGTGCAGTGAACAGGCCTTTGATTCGGGTGGGAGTGTGTAGTGCTTAGACACTGCAGGATGAGGGACTCAGAGCCGCCATCGCCATCTGGGAGGGAACAGGTGCCCCCTGTGAAACGGCTCCCTCGGGGGGAGCAGCACAGCATGCAGGCGAGAGTCTGGAAGGGGACACCTTTAGAGGTAGGCTGAAATCTCCAGTCTTTGATTCGGGTCAGAAAATCTAGTCTAGAGGGAGAGTGGGAGGCTCTGTGAACCCACCCCTCTGTTAAAGCCACAGCGGGAGTGGTGGGAACTGTCTGAACAGATGACACTGGGACTTTAGGTCTCCCAGCACCCAGGTGAGAGCTTGGGGATGCAAGTAAATTTTGGTCAAGTTCAACTTTGCCTTAGCTGTGGCCACCAGCCCCTCCCCCAGCCCCACATTCCTAGTGTGACTTCTCGAAGCTGGAGCCGGGAAGGCAACGAGGACCTCCTCGCAGATCAGGGTTGTGGGTTCTGATTGCTGGTTACTGCTTTCGGTCACCAGGGGAGGGGCAGCACAGAGGGGAAAATCTTCATGACCTTGGATTTGGCAATGATCACTTGTGTATGACACCGAAAGTACAAGCTACAAAAGAAAAACAGACAAATTGGTCTTCATCAAAATTTTTAAAGTTTGTGCATCCAAGGACACTATGGAGAAAGTGAAAAAAAACCCATAGCAGGAGAGAACTATTTGCAAATCCTGTACCTGAAAGCCGTTAGTACCCCAAGTATGTGAAGAACTACAACTGAAGGATAACAAAGACACCCAGTTCAAGACAGACAAAGGGTGTGAATCGACATTTTTTCCAAGAAGATACACAAATGGCCAATAAGCACATGACAACATGCTAATAACACCAGTGATCTTTAGGGAAGTGCAAATCAAACCCATGATTAGCTAGAAAAATCACGTGTTGAGCAGGGGAGGGCTGGGACCGCGGAGCACAACTGGAGCCACGCTGCCAGTGAGCATGAAGTCGTGCAGCCATCACGGGCGACCATGTTGTGGTCCCTCAAAAAGTTGAAAATGAAGTTCCCACCTGACCCAGCGTTTCTGCTCCCAGCTACACCCATGGAATAGAAAGTAGGGGCGACAACAGATTCTGGTCCTCCCTGGAGGTGTCCCCTCCCCGCCGCCCCAGAGTCCCAGAAGCTGCTGCCGCCTCCCCGGTCTCTGGGCCTCGGGAGGACGGTCCCTGGCGCCATCCCTTGGACTGCTCTGTTCCTAGGAGATCCCCACACCCCAGCCGTAGCCTTTAGCCTCAAATCATCCTGAAGTGAATACACCGGGGTTGCGAAAACTCTAGCTGCCACATGAGTCTGCAATCCTGTGACCTCTACTTTTGAGTATATTTGAAGATACCTGTAACTTCGTTTTTTAAAAACCTGTTTTATAATCACATCGCACATGCTCATGTCCAGTTGGGGTGCATGTTAGTCACAGGTGACTGGCAGGCATGAGTCACGCACATGCACAGAAAGGTGCAGTGCAGGGTTCAGATGCACAGAAAGGTGCAGTGCAGGGTTCAGATGCACAGAAAGGTGCAGCACAGCCCCGCTGGGTTCGCCGACTCACTGTGGTTTCAGCTGGGGAGCCTTCGGTGCCAGACAGCGCAACACACTCACTCGGAGGATTCTGGTTCCATTCGGTAATTTGTCACTCAGGGCTCAGGCTCAGCTGTATCCGGGAGTGTGAGCTCCCCATCCCTGCACAGAGTTCCCCCCCAGTCCCAGATCTGACCCTTTGGGGTTGCAGACCTGCTACTTAAGACTCCCTTCCCCACTGCCCAGCAGCCCGACTGCATGGGGTCAGGCTGGCCTTCCACAGCAGGTGGTCCTCCAAGGGTGGTCCTGCTCCTGGTGGTCCCATCAGGGTCTCCTGCCTCCTCATCCTAGCTGCCTGGACTATGGGGACCTGCGGCTGCTCCTTCGGCCCCCTTACACCCCTCTGTGACATAGGAGAGGCAGTGTCTTCCCCTGAGCAGCACAAGCAGTCGGTGGGATGCCCTCTCCTCCTGCTGCCCTTTCTGCAGGGCTGCCCTGCAGAGGCCCGTGGGGACATGTGGGGGGTCCCCGCCCACTGGCAGGCTCCACTTCCCCTGCAGGAGCTTGCTGCCGACCCAGCGCAGTTCTGCCTTCCCCTCCCCCCTCGGCCTTCCCCTCCGCTGTAGGCTTCTCTGGGGGCCATGAGGCGGGTGGCCTCTGTGTGCTCACGGCCTGGCAAGGCTGTGCTGTCTCACACCCATGTTCAAGGTCATTCTAACCACCACCCTCCTGGGAGCAAATGGAGTCTCTGTGCTGTGGTCCTAAAGGCAGAGGCCACAGGTGACAGGTTGAGAGAAAGGACTCACATGGTCAGTTTAACACACACAAACACACAGAGTCCAGTAAAGAAGGAGCAGGGACGTAACTGCCCAAACCACTTCTCAGAGGGAGGCGCTGGGTCTCAGACAGACGTGCTGTGTGCACACATGGGTCCCGGCGCCCCAGAACTTGAACACAGCGGCTACCTTGTCTCCCTTGAGGAGCACAGGTCCAATTGCTCATCCCCCGCCCTGCCCACTAAGAGGCCTCCACTGTTCCCACGCACAGACTTAGTTTAAAAACACCACCTCCAAAGCCCTGGCCAGGAAGTTCAGTTGGTTAGAGCCAAGGTTGCAGGTTCGATCCCCAATCAGGGCACATATAAGAATCAACCAGGGAATGCATAAGTGGAACAACAAATTAATGTTCCTCTCTCTAAAATCAACAAATTAAAAATAAATAAAATAATATAATATAAAAATTCACCTCCATGGATTCAGTCTCCTGACACCCAAAACGTCAATGTGAGCACTCGGCGTCCTGACGTGAAATGAGCAGTCTCATCATTTCCGATGGATGGAGCAGGGTCTGAGGGTGGCCTGGGCAGGCCCAGCGCTGTACCTGGGGCAGGTGTGTAGCAGGAGGCAGCAGCTGCCCCTGAAGAGCCGGGGAGCAGGAAGCGACGCAAATGGCTGCGCCAGCAGTGAGAGGGCAGGTAAGGGATGCCCGCTCACGTCCACTCGGACTGGCTCTCCTGGTGCCAGGCAGGAGAGGGGCCGCCCTAGTGCTCGGGAGGGGCCGCCTCTGGTGTGTCCAGCCTGCAGCAGGGATGGGTCTGTGATTCTTTCTGGTCCCCAGGGCCTCTTCCTCCTCGAGGGTTTCGGGAGAGAGGGCAGAGCATGGGCTGCAGACACCCCCGGATCCCCTCTCTTCTCTCCCAGCATGAGGGTGACAGACCCCGCCACCCCGAAGCAGCCCTGCCTGCAGCCCCGTCTACACCCAGCCCTGTGGTCTCCACCACCTGACAGGCTCCGGGACTCTTTCCTTTGCCTCAGGTCTGGGTTGATCAGTCCAGGGTGGGCAGTCAAAGACTTTCAAGGACAAAGACACATCACATTACAGTGGCATTTTGTGGTTGACTGGGAATACAACGACAGAGAGAGAAAGGACTTACTGCACCTCTTCGAACCCCCCGTGATGGGTGTGAAATCACTGCTGCACTTGGGTTTTGCTGGACACATGTCTGACAGTCTTTAACATTTTTAGAGAGGAGGAGGGGAAAGAGTGACGGAGAGAAACATCAATGTGTGGTTGCCTCTCATGTGCCCCCTACTGGGGACTTGGCCTACAGCCCAGACATGTGCCCTGACTGGGAATCAAACCAGCAACCCTTTGGTTTGCAGGCCGGCACTCAGCCCACTGAGCCACACCAGCCAGGGCACAGTCTTATGTTTTAAATGCCAGCATGGAACGCTTGCAGTTCTATCTCTTTGTAACTAGGCAACCGCAAGAAAATAAAAATGTAAGAGGCAACATGGTTGTGCAAACTTCTTCCAGTGGGTACTCAAGCATCACCTTGAAGATGCAAAGGAGGGGTGACGGGGCCAGAAGGATGGTTACTGCCTGGCCGTGGCTCTGAAGTCCCCAGGCCGCCCCCCTTCCGTGTGAGTCAGGGTGCGGGACACTGCCTAAAGCTACCGGTCCAGGGATCAGAGTCCCCTCCATGGAGACAACCCCTACGAGGACCTTTGTTAAAACAACACACAATTAAGCCTGGCCGGGTAGTTCAGTTGGTTGGAGCGACATCCCATGCACCAAAAGCATCAGAAGGTTGCAGGTTCAATCCTTGGTCGGGACACGTACAGGAGGCAACAGATTGATGCTTCTGTCTCTTTCTCTTCTCCCCACACCCTTTTCTCTCTCTCTAACATCAATAAAAACATGCCCTTTGGTGAGGATACACACACACACAGTAGAATGGCCAAAAAGGCTCGAAAGACAGGCTCCAGGACTGGCTTCCTGGTTACTTGAAGCACAGGTGGGGAGAGATGAGCCCAGGCAACAGGGACAGCCTGGGCTCTCCAGGTGGTGGGACAGCTTTTATTCGGGGAGGTTCTCCCCGGCTGCAGTTCCACCAGAGGACACTAGAGGGCAGGAGAGACCGCTCAATGCCTGCTGGGTGGGGGTGGGGTCACGGGCTGATGCTTCAGGAGGCCCAGCTACAATAACTTCCCCAAAAGCTGCATTGCTCAGGCTTTCTTATCATCCTGTTCAAGAACTTTCTTAATACGGGTCAGTTTCCTAACCTGTTACAAAGGAGACCCACAATGCCAGTTTCCCCAATGCATTCAAGCCTCTGCATTTCAACGCAGATTTCCCCCAAACAGCCCTGCACTTGGCCTTCCAATGTCATCTCTTACTCTGCACACATTTAGGACATCCGTGACACCGGGGCCTCAGCATCCCTCAGCCTGTGTTCCTTTCATCAGGGATTGGAATCGTCCTCACAGCCTCAGAAGGAGCTGCCCCTGCAGGCACCTGGATCTTGGACGCCTGGCCCCCAGACCTGTGGGACCATACATTTCTGTTTAAATTTGTGGCACTCTGTTACAACAGCCTCAGGAAACCGATCCGAATGTGACGTGTTTACTAATACACACGTGGCAGGCTCTGCCCCAGTTCTTCCAGTCGGAGAATTCCTGGGATCACAGAGCACGTGGGTTTCAGAAGAAAACCAACCTTAGCTGCAGGTGTGTGGGGCCCCGACCAGGAGCCTCCGACCTCGTCAGAACTCAGAACCAGCCCTGAGTCAGGCAGCGTCAGTCTGGCCTTCAACCAGGGTTCTGAGGTTGGGCACAGGTTTCCCCACAAGCGAGGCCAATGTGCAGCGAAATGAGAGCCATCGGAACAATAAATTATCTGATGGGGTTTCGATTGGGACTGGGTTGCATCTGTAGATCAGCTTGGGGAGAATTGCCCTCTTAGTAACAATGATTTTTCCTGTCCATCAACATGAACCATTTTGTAAGAAGTTGCAGCCAGGGAGCCCCCCCAAAGAAGGATTTGTAATGGGATCCAGAACTCGGGGTGTCCAGGAAATATTAAAAATATGGGATGTCCTCACCCCCACAAGTCTGAACTGGGGGATGGGACTCATGGAGCAGGATCATTGAGAGTTGTTTTGGATAGCACCAGTTTCGCAAATGACCTCTAGACCAGTCATTTTAACATATCTGTAATTCATGGATATGTTAAATAGCTGTGGCCATGCTTTGAGCCAGAGGGATGGAAGTGACTTCCACCCAGGATGTCACTGGGAGGCACCTCCCCCTGGTTACAGAGCCTGCGTGAGAGCTTGGAGATGATTGGCTCCATGCCATGGGGCCACGCCTGCCCAGACTTATTATGGCGGCCCAGAAAAGCTGGAAAACATGGGAATGCTGCCAGGTGTTGCCGATTGTGGGAGAGGTCGGAAAATGGGGCTGCAGAGGAAGATTGGTGCTAGGATTTAAACTCTGGTGTGGCAGCCATGACAAGAAGAACTACGCAGCTTTGGGTCTCCATTTGCCACGCAGCTTAGGAAGCCGGAAAGCAAGATGTAGGCGCCATGCAGAGCTCTCTCTTGGCAGTTTGGAAGAATGCAGGAGAGACACTGTGGGAAGGAAAGGGGTGAAAGGACTCTCGCTGGTGGGCCACGAGAAGGTGCCACGTGGGTTTGGATTGAGAACTGGAGATCCCGGAGACACAGCTGACGGTGCTGGGAACCGAGGGAGGCCTGCCAGCCAAGCATGGACTACTGGGAAGAACTGAGGGCCGACTGAGCCGTGAACTTCTGTTTCTTTTCCTCAGATACGGTGCGCCCCAGAGCAGGCAAAGCGGGGAAGGAAGGACTATGTGTGCTCGTGGGTGTGTTAAGGGACTTTGGGATTTTAATGAAGACATCAAGTCATTACTCTTACATCTATAGAACTTGAATAAATAATTCCTTTCCTTTTTATCACTCTCTGACATGGAGAGCTATAATCCCCTGGCGGTGGGTGAGCGAGGCGAACCTAGTACAGGGGGACCCCAGGAGAAGGGAGGGTCCATTCGGTAACCTTGTATGACCCTTCTCGGTGGCCAATCAAGGAAAATCGTGGGAGACCGCATGCGCAGTAGCTTTAAAGTAATGCTACGACTTGTACATGCGCAGTAAAACCCCCCAAACTAGCCAGGGAGGATCCGCCCTATAAAAATAGAGTCCCTCCAGCCCCTGAGGTCAGTCTCCGCTTGGAGTTGGCCTGCTCCCATGTTCTCTGCTATAAACTCCGTATGTTCGGTTCAATTCTTTGTTTCGATCGCTAAGAACCTGGTTCCTCGTGCCCACCTGCGACAGTTTCTCCATTTATTTACATCACAGTAGTGTTGTGTTACATTACAATAGTGACTGCATTCTCTGCACTGCACTTTGCACCCCCACGACTATTCCGTAACCACCAGCCTGTACTTCCTGTCCCTTCCCCCAGCCCCCCAAATCCCCTCCCCTCTGGCACGGGTCCATCCTGTTATCTCTGAGTCTATTTCTCTTTTGCTTGTCCTTTATTTTGTTGTTTAGATTCCACCTGTGAGTGAAAGCATCTGGTATTTGCCTTTCTCTGTCTGACTTATTTCCCTTCACATAATACCTGCTAGGTCGTTCCATGTTGTCACAAATGGTAAGATTTCTTTTTTCAGGGCTGAGTAATGTTCCACCATATGTGGGCACCACAGCTTTCTGCCGGGTGGGCCCTGGAAATGTCAGGGGGAACACTGTAATAAAGGATATGATTGTCTAACCACTATGCTGTCCACCTGAAATGAATATAAAATAATATCAAATGTAAACTGTAACTGAAAAAAATGTTAATTAAAAAAGACTGAAAAAAGGAAGGAAGGACAAAAAAAGAGATACATTTTTGTAGTCACTGTTATGAGCTGGCTCATTGCCTACATCACATCCAACCTGCATTTCACTGACGTGGAGCCTGAGCTGAGCCGGGTGCGGAGGCCAAGAAAGAGGGGCCGCTGGCAGGAGCGCGCTGCACTTGGGCTTGCCTGCCTCCTTGGGGCCTGCTCCACTCTGCTGTCCCTTCTCACCACGAAGGCACTGGCGGCTCCAGCCACTTCTAACTTCAGGTGTGTCGCTCACCTGATCAGTCACCTTCAGAAGGATGTAGAGGTAAGTGAAAAAGGAATCGGCAGAAACTGTCCTACGGCCTATTCTTGAAACACCCAAGACACGAGCCTCTACACCCAGGGAGGCTGGGAAGGAAGCGCAGTGTCTTCCCCGTGCTTCTCTCTGCCAATGGCGACGTGGAGGGGTCGGTGAGAAGGACCCCCTGCCCCTGACCATTAGGACACATCTCCTTTCCCGGTAAAAGAACTTCAGGTTGAGACACAGTGGGGAAAGATCGTCCCCATATGGCTGATTGCACAGCCTCACAAGTGGGAAGTTCCTTGGTTCCCTCTCACAGCTGTGGCGACTGTGGGGTTGTTCCACTTCTCTGGGGTCACTGAACACGCCACACCTTTCAGGGGAGGGACAGGGGAGGAACACACACAGGCTGAAGGGGCAGGCCCGCACCTACTGTGCCCGGACCCTCGGCGGGGCTGGCTGTGAGGGGGGCGGGGCTGCTGCCCTCAGGGTCACACTGTGGGCTGTCCCTCTGTACGCACAGGCCACTGGTCCCAGCCCCAGAGCTGCTTCACCCTTGGGCCTGCAGCAGTTCCTGTTTGGGGACCAAGGCACCCAATGAAAGTGACAGAGAGGAAGCTGTGGCTGTGAGAGCGAGAGTGGGGTAGGGACAGGGCCACCTCCCCTTTGTCCTTCGGGGATGGGACGCTCCTGGGCAAAGGCTCAGCAGGACAGGGGCTGCCCCTGGTGCCGCCCCAGGGGCCCCTGGTGACCACGGAAGAGACCTTCACTCTGACCCTCCTTCTTCCTCCTGTCCCCACCCACCCACCCAATGGCCAGCCACCCCCAACCCCACTCACCCGCCTTCCTTCTGCTGGGGGACTTCTCACCCTGCACTGAAATGACCCATTTCTTTGTCCACTTCCCAGACTGGCCTGTGAGTATTTTGAAGCCAAGAGCTCTGTCCCATTCATCTTTGCTCTCCCAATGCCTAGAATCATACAGGGTATCATCACACCTTAAACGTCAGTGGAGGCACAGATGGATGGAAGGAGCAAATGCAACGGAAGCCAGCACACTCCCACCTCACATAAGTGATCCTCCAGTTGGAACTCTCTCCCACTGCCTAGCTGTGGCCCACGATCGGCCTGCTGCCCCGCGAGCGTGGGCCAGGAGACATGCCCCGCCGCTCACACACAGCACCGCCCGGAGACCCAGGTGTCTGTCCCCACTGCCCCTCCTGAGTGTCTGAAAATAGAGCAGGCTTACCAAAATGAAAAGAGGGGCCACAGACGGGGAGAAAATATTTGTAAAACCCATCTGATCACGGACTGGTATCCAACATGCACAAAGAACTCTTAAAACTCAACACTAAGGAAACTGCCCAATTTTAAATATGGGGGGAAAGAGTCTAAACAGACACCTCACCAAAAAAAATACACAGATGGCAGATGGCATATGAAAAAGATGGTCAACATCATATATGATTAGAGAATTATAAATTAAAACAATGATGAGCCACCACTACACACACACGAGGATGGCCAAAATCCTGACCCCCGACAACACCAAGTGCTGACAAGGGCATGGAACAGCAGGAACCCTCACCCCGGTGCGGATGCAAAATGGTGCAGCTGCTGCAGAAGGCACTTTGGCAGTTTCTTTCAAATACTCTTACAATCCGGTGGTCACACTCCTTGGTATTTCAACTTACCCGCAGGAGTTGAAAACATGTTCATGCAAAAAAAACCTGGAAGCAGCCAAGATGTCCTTCAGTAGGTAAATGGATGAATGATGGTCCATCTAGACAAGGGACTATCATTCAGCACTAAAAAGAAATGACCTATCAAGCCATGAAAAGACAAGGAGAGAAAATATGCATATTACCAAGTGAAAGAAGCCAATCTGACCCGGTTGCATGTTGTGTGATTCCAACTCTATGTCTCTGAGAAGGAAAAACCAAGGAGACAGTGAAAAAAAAATTAGTGGTTTCAGGTTTGGGGGGAGAGAGGGATGAATGAGTGGAGCACCAAGGGTTTTTAGGGCAGTGAAGCTATTGTGTATGGTGATGTAAAGGGGTTTTTAAACACTGGACAAACCCACAGCATGTACGGCACCTACAGTGAACCCTGACGGGAACCGCGGACTTCGGAACAAAGCAGAGCATCGCCTCATCCGCTATCGCTGATGTCCCACACTAACACGAGACAGTGACAGGGGACATCGACGTTTAGAGCTGCACACATACGCCTGTCCTGAAATGTCCGAAACAAAATGAAACACAAAATCCAAGGTTTCCTTGTGGGCCAGGAGGTTAAAGTGCTGGGTTCGTCCGTGAGGACATGGGACCGTGTCCTGGAGCGGCTGGAACGGAAAACTACAACAGGGGCCGTTGAAGCAGAAATGGATTTCCCCCCAGTTCTGGAGCCTAGAAGTCCGAGATTAAGGTGTCGGCAGGGCTGGCTCCTCCCGAGGCTGCGAGAGGGAGCAGCTTCCCTCCCGGGGCTGCAGACCTTCAGGGTGGTGCGCATTCTCTGGCACACATGTGGGTGTCTGTGCCCCCAGTTGGGCCCTGATGACCTCATTTTTACATGATCTCTTTTATAAAGACCCTGCCTCCAAGCACGTTCCCACTCTAAGTACTGGCGTCGGGACCCCCAGCAGCCCCCAGCAGAGGCTGGTGACCAAACAGAGCAGGAAGGTCTGTTGCCTGTCTCCACAGAGAAGCAACGTCTGAGGCAGCAGGTCTTCCACAGAGGACAAGGTTTGCTCGGCGGCAGACAGAACCGGAGACGAGGCTCAGTCGGTCTCCTTGAGGGAAGGCTTGGACTTGGAGTGAGCTTAGAGGGGAAGAAGGAGGAACTGCACCCACTGTATTCTAACCCGGGAGTCTTGGGTGGACAGTCTTGGAACTAAGTCATCTAGGGAGGAATGGGGAAGGTGAGAGGAAGCAGAAAGAAATTCTGGGTGAGCTGGGTCATTGGCTGAGACCTGGGTGCGGGCAGCCTTGCTTCTGGGTCCTGACCGCAGGGCGGGTCTGTGCACAAAGGCCCCGCCACAGGTGGGTTAGGGTTCTGGCCACTGCGGGGCCAGCTGGACTCAGTTGTTGGCTCTTGGGCCTGGAGGAGCCTCCAGGACCCAGCTGACCCGGCCTGATCAGCAGAGCTCTGGGCAACAGCTCACGTCTCGGCTACAAAGCCCTCCTCCCTCCCAGCCCTGCTGTGGCTCCTGCCTGCTTTCTGCCCCAGCCTGCTGGGGCAGGGGACTGCAGCAGGAGGAGGATTGGGTGTGACAAAACAGGACTGGGCCGGGCGGCAGAACCCTGGTGGGTGGATGGCCAGGGGACGTCGTAGGAGAGGCCACTTTGCTCTTTCAGGGCTGGGTGCAGGTCTCTGAGGAGACCCCATCTCTCAGGGCTGTGTGGGGTGCCGGGCCATCCCGGACCCTGAGGCAATAGCCCTTCCAGTCCTGCAGCTGCTGAGTGGGGGCCCAGGGGTGGTGGCCGACTGCTGCGTGGCCAGCCATGGGCCACCGTGGACAAAGCATCACTAAATGGAAAACAGACCGGCCACAGGTACAGAGGAGGCCACCGAGGGCTGGCAGCCTCCCAAATTACACCCTCCTCACCCAACCGAGCTCAATGGACTAAATGCAGCAGAGGACCTAGCAGAAAGCCTGGTGGCCTTGGGAGTTGAGAGCTTGGTGTGGGTGACTGCCCAGGAAGCGAAGGGCCTCGCTCCTGCCGGTTCAACCAAGCGGTGTTTTGCTTGGCAAACATCCTGGTCCTAAATACACAGACGGGTCACCATCTGCCCAGAGGAAAGCTGACTTAGGCTTTTCTGGGACAATTAATTATATCTAATGAAATCATATATTTTATACCTCACCTCTCTTCCAAAAAGAAAGGGGGCCAGTTGACCTTACCCTAAGGGAAATTGAGGTTTTATATGGTAAGGAGAGCGGTGTTCCCAAAGACTTTGTCGAAAATGTTAGTAGCCATTTTCACATTCAGTCCCTTGACCCTGGCGGGAAGGGGAAAGTGGACAATGAAACAAAGCAGCTTTCCACAAATCCGATCGTGCCAAGGACTTCCGGGGGGGGGGAGGGGCGGCGGCTGGGGGCAGGGCTGGGGGTGGGGGTGGGGCGGGGTGCTGCCTGGGGTATCTCCGCCCAGGGCCCTACCTGGGAGGGGGCCTTCAGGTCATCCAATGGCCCCTTCGGCAGGCAGGAGCAGGTCCCGGTGTTTAGAGCTGATACTTCAGTAAAGTTTTCAGCTGGATTTTACGATCATCCCAGCTAGAGTTCAGTTCTTTAATATTTGGTTTCCTGCCAATTTGGAGGAATTCTTTCCCTGTTTTGCAAAGCAAGAAGCTGTTGCTTGCACACTTAGCTTTTATAGAATTGACTTTCGCATCTGGAGTTTAAGCAAAGATGAAACTGACCTCCCCGTTCCCCAGGGCAGCTTATCATCACCTCGTTATTAACAATTCCTTTGAAAAGTATAAAAGAAACCATCTCAGGGAGTGGGTTCAGTGATGAGAGTGATTACACTCGCTTTGCATGTTATTTTATTCAATTACTGCACAAATATCCACTCAGTACTTATATATTACTGTGAGAACTTCACAGCTATTTAAAAACTTTTCTTCATTGAGATCTGACTGACATACATTATATTAGTTTCAGGTGTATACCATAATGATCCGATATTTTTATATATTGTGAAATGATCACTGCAAGAGTCCAGTTGTCCAGTTAACATCCATCAGCACACACAGTTACAAATTCGTTTCTCTTGCAGTAAGAACGTTTAAGATCTACTTTCTGAGCCACTTTCCCTCATGCAGTACAGCGTCATTAACTGTATTCACCTTTCTGTGCATTACATCCCCAGAGAGTATTTCATAACAGGAAGTTCATACCTTTCGACCCCCTTATCTCTGCAGTGATGAAACTCCCAATACAATGTCTTGTTTGCTTTACAAGAAGAGAAGGAGGCACCCACTCGCCTGGCCGTGGAGTAAGGGGTGCCCAGCTCCTGCGTTTTCCTCTCCGCGGCTGCGCGCAGTGCTCAGGCAGGAGCCCAGCTATGTTGCACGCACCCGTGAGCTGGGGGCACAGCTCAGGAAGCTGGGTCAAACTGGTCACTGGCTTCTGCCAGCACCCAGAAAATCCGGGGCGGGACTGAGTTTGCCCACGGCGGTCTGTCTGGGACCCAGGGTGGGTTGTCTTTGTAACTGGGATTTAAGGAAGGGAAGCGGAGTCTGAAGGCAGGGTCCAACTGCTCCCCGCTGTCACTGCAGCCTCCTCCTGCCGGCAGTCAGAATGGCAGCAGCTGCACAGGCCCTGGAGGGCCAGCTCGCCCGCTGCCTGCTGGGCCGGGCCAGGAGGCTACCGGAGGACCCGTGGAAGTGAATGAGGGGCCAAGCCCCGGTGGAGGAGAACCTGGAGTAGGAGGAAGCCACCTAACCCGGGAAGGGAAGGCGTGGAGCCCCCAGCTGCTCATGCGGCAATGCAACCTTGTGCAAAGCACACTGTGTGTTACATTATGTGGAACGTGTTCCCCAAAGGCTTGAAGGACTTCCGCAAGGACAGAAGCAGAACTAAACCAGCATCGTGTTGGGTGAAAGTCCAGCCATCCGCAAGGCAGCCCTGCAGCTGGGTCACCTCCAGGCTCAGGGATGGTCAGGCCTGGGGACCATCTTTGGCCGTGTCAGTGACCTTTCTGCAGTCAACACAAATAAGATTGTACCTTTTGTAAACAGACCTCATCTGGAATTTGGAAAACATCCCTTATTAGTTCTCAAGCCTGATTTCCAAGTTATGATACTTTTCCTTTAGCCTCGGCTTGGTTTCCTTCTGACGGGCCTGGGCAATGAGAAGATCACTGCCACACCCTCCACCTCTCTGGGCTCAGCTGGTGCCTGTGCCTGCCGTGCCTGCGGGCCCTGCACAGCCACCCTGCCCCTGGCCTCACTGCAGGCCCGGAGCAGGAGCCCTTGCAGGTGAGTGTGCGTGCATATGTGCATGCGAGTGAAGTTGCCCCAGCACCAAGGCCGGTAAATGGGATAAGAATTCATTCAGTCGGCAAACGTTGACCAGGCACCTCCTCACCGTGTGGACTGGGGACATAGCAGTGAAAAGACAGACGAGCCTTGCCCTCCTGGTGGGGCGAGGGGTGAGGGGTGGGGGCCCAGGCGGGCCACCCTCTCCAACTGGACAGAGGTGCACCCTGGGCAGTCCAGCTCCTCCCTGGCCCCGCCTGTCGAGGGCTCTCTCCCAGGACACAGGCTTCACCTGTGGTAGCATCCCGGGAGCCTGCTTCCCCCACAGGCACTTGCGTCTGCTAACTGCAGGTTTCTCTCTCGGGGCGGGGCGGTCTGAGGGGAGAGGGTGGTCTGTCCAGGCTGCCACAGCTCCTGAATGCAAGACCAGCCTGACCTTTAGCAGCTCAGCTGACTCCGACATTTGCGTCTATCTGTGGCCTGGCTTTCACACCTCCCCATTCACTACCTCGGAATCAAAGGAAGGCAGGGCTGGGGTGGGGCTGGGTAGAGCCGAAGACCACCAGAAACTGACCTTCATTGAGGAGTGACTGGCAGCAGGCCAGGCGCCTGTCACTGTGGTAGCCCAGGTCAGGTAGCAGAGACAGCACAGCAAGGGACCTGGGTTCGAATCCTCCCCTGCTCATCCCCAACTGTGTGCCCCCTGGTGTGTTACGTGATCTCACTGGGCCTCAGTTCACTCACCTGGAAAATACTCTTAATGACAGCTGCTCTAGAGGGTTGTCATAGAGATAATGTTGGGAAAGGGCCGGGCACACGGGAGGCACTTTATAAGTAACAGCCGTCACAATTACCCCACGGAAGGTCTATGGCAAGTCTGGGAGGAATTTCAGACGCCACCCCCTTGGGGCTTCTCCAGGTCCGGTCTGCGTCCCAGCTGTCTGAAGGGCACGTTCAGACCAGGTGTCTGGGCTCCGCCCGTGCGGTTCTGAGTCAGTGAGCTCGGGTGGGGCCTGAGCACGTGTTTCTAACAAGTGCCAGGTGACTCGGCTGCAGCTGGCCTGGCCTCGCGCTTCGAACCCGTGCTGGCTTGCACTGCCGACATTAGAGAGGAGGGTCCTGAGGTCAGAGTGTGTGGTCCTCGCCCACGGCCAGGCCAAGGTCGGGAGACAGGAGAACAAGGTACCGGGTCCCCAGGGAAGAAGCTGAACTCCAGGCAAAGGCCAGGAGGACCCAAGGGTCTCGTGGGGGGAACAGCTTGACAGAGAGCAGAACCCTCAATTCAAGAAAGAGACGGGCCTCTGGGACCTGAGCTGCTGCTGCAGCCCTAGCCTCTGGGCTCCAAAAGTTTGTGTGAGCATGAGAGGGGAGTCAGTGTGTGGGTGTGTACGAGTGAGTGCGAGCGAGTGTTTGGTGGGTGCGAATGTCCGTGGGCGTGTTAGTCCTCTCGGGCTGCCAGAGCGAAGCAGCGCAGCCGGGGCGGCTGAGACAACAGGAAGCACTGCTCTCACAGCTCAGAGGCTGGGAGTCCGAGATCAGGGTGTCTGCGGCCCGGGGTCCCGCTGAGTCCTTCACCCGTGGGGCCTGCAGACTGCTGTCCTCTCCCTGTGTCTCCTCAAGGTCCTCCCCATGCGTGTCTGCACCCCAGTCTCCTTTCCTCACAAGGACCCCACCCAGAGTGGCTCAGGGTCCACCCATCTGGCCTTCATGTCGCCTTCATGTTCTGAGCCACGGAGGGTTAGGGCTCCAACCTGAGCACTAGGGGACAAACGGCGCCTGCGAGAGCGTCGGTGCCGGAGATGGGACTTCTCTCTGGCCTCCTCCCGGGTGTGTCAGTTTAGGAGATGCGGGAGGGGCCCAGCCTGTCACAGGTGCACGCGGTGCTTCAGCTCGCATCGGGGGTCCAGATGAGCCCCCCTCCATTGGTGTGGGGAGTGAGGCCTTCCTCAGAGCACTGGCTGGGCCGCTGCAGCCTTCCCAGGCCAACCCGCTGGTGGGCCAGTCGTTTGGGAAGGTGGCTGCCCGCCCCCCTGCCCCTGGGGGGGACGAGGCCAGTCTTGCTCCCCCGCCAGACTCCATTCACTGGAGCTCCGCTTACGTGTTGTTGGCCCTTTGTGTCCTGGCGACCACAGTCCCCGGTTTTTTTTAAAGCTACAGAAGATATTTGTAGACTCATTTTAGTTAGTTAAGCTTGTTCTTCCACGGTTAAGAACTGTTTGTGGGCTTGACGGGATGTGGCAATAGTTCACTTCGGCCTTGCGAAAGGCGTGTTTCCATGCGGGAAGGGTGGTTACCTAACCAGCTATCCTTCGCAGGAATGGCACAAAGGCTGACACAATCGCAGCTGGTGGCTCTTCCGGGGCAGCTCACATGCAAGAGGGGCCTGGGTCCACCTGGACTCAGTACAAACTGCATAACTGGGCCCAGGGGGTGGACACACAGGCCACAGGTCAGTGGGCACCGTGGCGGCAGGACGCATGGGCCCTGCCCAGGCAGTCTCTGTAACTGGTACTCCTGAATGTTTGCCGCCCGAGCAACTGACCGAAGGAATGAAAGATGCAATTTAAAGGGAGGGAAATGTGGTCCAGGTGGGAACAGTGATGGAGAGACGTTGTCCCCCTCTTCTTTCTCAAGGGGTCACTGCGGTGGTGACCAGTCCTGTCTGCCAAAATTGCTTATTAAGCACCCATTGTAGACAGAATCCTGGGAAGCAAATAAAAGAGGTCTTCCTAAGAATTTTGATTTCCCACTTATGTTATATAAAAAAACCTATATTTATACCTATGACATGTATTAGGGTTCTCCAGGGAAGCAGGGCCAGTAGGAGGCATATAGATGTATAGAAAGATATGATGTACATATAACATTGTATCAATTGAGGGTGTACAGCAAGTTCAAGGTGATGTGAGGAAGAGATTTGCTATGAGGACCTGGCCCGTGCAATGACAGAGAAGCCGCACAGGTGCCATCAGCAGGCTGCAGGTCCAGCAGAGCCATGTAGCTCCAGTCTGGCCCAGGAGCCTGAGGACTCCGGGCTGATGGCCACAGGGAGAACGTGGACGTCCCAGCTGAAGGACAGAGAGAGCGTTTGACCTTCCTTGGTCTCTTGTTCTGTTCAGGCCCCTGGTGGACGGACACTCTTTACTAAACATGCTGATCTAAATGCTAATGTCTTTTGGGAGCACTTGCTCACAGATACACCCGAAGAATGTTCCATCAGCCGTCTCTGCATCTCTTAGTCAAGTTGACACATAAAATTGACCATCACAAGACAAAAGGGAAAAGACTTGGAAGGAAATGAAAATGATTGTAATCGATTATCTTGACATCAGGGGAGTATGGCCAAATTGATTTGTTTACTTCCGGACTTTCTCTGTTACTTTTTGGCTTTAAACATCAAAATAGGTTTGTAAAGTACGTTAAACATCTGCTGTTGTGATTGCTGCAGTCTGCTCCGGCCGGAGCGCCCTTCCGGGAGCCCTAACCTCAGCTTCAGTGGATGGCGGTCATTGGCCCGGGCGGGGGGCACCCACCAACAGCAACCTTGGGCCGTTCTTGGGGCAGAACTAGCCTCTCTGTGGGGCTACACCTGCCCATGCACTGTCTACTCATTTCCCCCCAATACCCTGGAAATCTGGCTTCATTTTTACCCTTTTCTGTCATATTTTTCCACTTAGTCATTCATTTATCAGACGTTTATTAAGCAGCTGTCCATGAGCAGCGAGCCACGCCAGGCCAGTGGCATCACAGAATGAGCACTGGGCCCTGGGTTTCCGGCTCTGGCTCACAAAGGAGGTAGCTGATTAAACAAAAGGAGACAGAACAGGAACAACAAAGACATGCAGTCTGAGCTCAGGGCCAGGAACCTGAGCTTTAAGGAAGGGAGGCTTCCTGGAGGAGGGGAGGCATCTGAGGTAGCCTCAAAGAAAAGTTACAAGGTAAACAGAGACAATCTACAGAGGAGGATTCACAGGAAGGGGCTCTGAGGATGTCCCCAGGAGCCCAGGGTGCAGGAGGGAGGGGACGTTGTAACGCGGGTGTGGTCAGCTTTGAAGGCTCCGGTCTGCCCTGAAAAGGACTGTGGACTTATCCTATAGACAGCGGGGTGCCTCCGTCTGAGAGGAGAGTGAGGGTGTGGTGGTCACACTGGCTTTTTAGCGAGAGAACTCTGGTGGCCCTTAGAAGGCTGGGACTCTGGATCCAGGGCCAGAAGATCAGAGAAAAGGCGGGGGGTGGGGATTGGGGACAGGGCAAGGAAAGTCTGATCCAAGGACCCAGCTCAGGGTGTCGGTGGGATTCTGCCTCACTGTGACTTACAGCTCAGCCAGGTGACAGGGTGAAGGTGGAGAAGCCCGTGGATCCAGGCGCCTCCCCCAGTGTGAACACACCCCCACCCCGGGATACCCCCTTATGTCCTCTACACCTCCATTTCTGCTGCCGACACTATCCTTGAGGGGTCCCCAGGGTGTCCTCCCACCTGCGGCTGGAATGTATCCTCCCAGGCTCAGCATCGGGCTCACCTCCTGGGGAAGCCCTCCCACCCCGGTTCCCAGAAGGACCCTCTCCCTCCTCCGATCCCCGGGCACTGACTCGTGCCTTCCACCATCCCGGTTTCACTCTGTTGTTTACATGTTTTGAACACACATCACGTCTCTTGAAGTGTAGCGTAAGCCTTGTGAGGGAGAGCTGATGAGAATTCAAGCCTTTGTGTGCCTCGCAAAACCTGGAGTCAGTAGATGACTGAGGGACCGGCCTGTGGTCGATCTGCCCCTCTGTCTGGAGGCGCATCGGCAGCACCTGCCGCTCTGTCGTTCAGTGTTGCTGGGTGTGGGCCTGGCCACAAACTCCCAGCCTGGGGCCAGTCCCTTAACCTCCCTGGATTTCCCTGCTGTCACCAGGGAAGAGTCAAAGACTAATCCTTGGGTGTTGACCCTGGGTCCCTTTCAAAGGCTGGCCTGTTTGTGCAAGAGATGAAAGTGAAGCAGCCCTGAGCCAGGTGCTCGTCCTCCCTCCTCCTTCCCTTCCCCCCACAGCAGACCCAGGGAGGATGGGCGGCCGAGCTTCCAGGATGGCAGAGACAGCGGTCTGGTGTCTGCCTCAGCTCCAGCGGGTCCAGGCTGGGGCGAAGCAGTTACTGCAAAATTTCCCGAGGAAACCCAAGCTAGGGTTTGCTTCCACTTGGATTGAGCAACTTCCTTCTAGGGCACTCAACCTCCTCAACAAAACCGCCTCTTCGGACACGGGGAGCGCGACGGCACATGGTGCTGGGACAGCGCCTCAGCTCGGATATACAAACCTGCCACACTTGCTCCCGCGGTGGGTGTTCGCGTAACCTTGACGATCTGAAGAATCTGGACTCTTCATGGGCAAAGAATGGCTAAGGCCATATGTGCTGTTAGATTCCAACAAAAGGGTGTCATATCGAGTCCCAGCAGACATTTCCCACCTCACCGACAGCTACCTAAAGACAATCTGAACCCACACGCACGGGATCCCAGGCTTCCACTCCCTGCAGCCTCCCTCTCGCGCAGTCCAGGCTCCTCTGTGGGTGCCCGAGCCCCACCCCGCCCACTCAGGGGCCCCCACACTCACCAGCAAGGAGCTGCCGCCCGCAGCCTCCCTGACTCTCGGGAGATGGAGCGTGAAACGGTTCCCGATAGCAAAGTTGGTGGCCTCAAAAGGGCCCACACTCTCTGGCCCGATCCTCACCATGTTCGCACCATGGTGCGAAGTCTGTTGGCAACAGACTTCGAGAGCTGTTTCTGTGTTTCCAGTGCTTTTCCTTTCTGTGGACACTGCGACCTTGATGTCCAGCCCCTGCTGTCGGTCATCACTTCGCCAAACTTGGGCCTTTCCCTTCTGGTTGCCTATTCTCTCTCCTCACACCATGTGTGTCTCTCCCTCACACATGGTTCGTGGCTATCCATCCTTAAGTGACGTCCCGCTTCAGCTTCTCACCGCAGGGGTGACGGCTGTCACCCCAGGGAGCCATCCACCCGTCTGTGCAGACCACACAGCTCCTGTCCTCCGGGTGGCGGTGCGGGGCCTCATGGGGGCGGTCGTTCCCAGCAGCAGAGCTTCTCCGCGGGGAGCAGGAGGTCAGCGTGGCCAGTGGGGCGCTGTGCTGCTGCTGCTGCGTGTGTGTGTGTGTGCGCGCGCGTGCGTGCGGGTGCGTGTGTGCCTATGGGCCTGAGGGGCTTCCGCGGGAAGACCCCTGTGGTGTGACAGTGGCGAGGGTGACGTGGGTGGAGAGAGGCACAGTCCAGCACTCTCACGGAGGGGCTGAGTCCACGCACACAGGAGTCGAGTGAGTGCACTGTTTTGCTTACCCGATACTTGCCTGCCCTCGGGGCTCCATGTAGGTGGTGGCTCTGGCGACGAACATTGTTGCTACATGACCTAGGAGGGGCCTGGAAGTTGAAGGTCAGAAGAACTCCAGGCTGATCCGACGTGGTTTCCAGTCTTCCCCAAAGGACTGCCCGTCCTGCACCAGGCGGGCCCTGCACACAATGACCTCCTGTCGCAAACCTGCCTTCACGGCTGCAGTCATTCATTTCTGGTTAATTGCTCCTGGCTACCCCCAGTTAGTAGAGTTTAAAAGTGACCACCTTCTGGGCCTCTGGTTCCAGAAGGTTCTGCGAGAATATGTTTATTGTGCACCAAGCACCATTTGGAGCCCTTAGCATGATCTTCCTCATTTAACCCCAGAACAACCCTACAAGCTAGGTGCGGTTATCATCCCCATTTGTGGAAAACACTCGGGCAACTGAGGCTAGTAGCTTGTCCACCATCATCTGGACAGTAATGAGGGGAACGTGGTTCTTGAGCCCGCCGTCCCAGGCCTAAATCCCAGCCCCCAACAGACCAGCCCTGACCGCCGGGTGAGGGAGGACACGTCGCCTCCCTAGGGGCTATAGTTCCTTCCCCTGGACAGGGGGGGTGGCAATAGCAACTCGAACCTGGTACCGTGGCCGAGATGATCGAATGACTTCGTAGGTGTACAGAGCCTGTCACGACACAAGAGCCACATGTGCCGATGGCTGCTGTCCTTACACTGGCCTCTGCCTGGGCTGACATCCTGACTTAACACAAGAACATTGCTAAACTTTTCATTTTGAAAAGCTTCAACCTTACAGAGAAGTTGCGAGAAAAGTACAATAAACTCTGTACACCCCTCAGGTCCACTGATTGTTAATATTTTGCCTTTTTCCCCTCCCTTGACACTTGCTGTCATTATTGTTACTTTGCTAAACCACTCGAGAATGAAATTGCAGTGTTTCACCCTTAGCCTCTAATAACATTTTCCTGCATAACTGCAATGCAATGGTCACATTCAGGAAATCTAGCAAGAATACAATACGTGATCGAACCCACAGTCCATGTTCAATGTCACTGACTGGCCCGATAACGTCTGTTAGAGAACTTGCTTCTCCCTGCCCTGGAGCCCCACCCGGATCACACGCTGCTGCAGCTGCCTGTCACGTTCTGTGCTTTCCTCTGGGATAGTCCTCATCCGTGGCTTTCGTGCAGATCCCACAGAGTTTGTAGAAAGCCCTTCGTGTGGGCCTGTCAGATTTGTCCCTCGAGATCGTTTCAGGCTACGCACTTTGGGCAGAAATGTTGCATAACTGCTGTCTTTGTAGTGAGTCATGCAGCAGGCACGTGATGTTGGTCTAATCTGTGGGGAGCTACTATGGGACTCTAAATATCCGGTTCTTCTCAAACTTGCCCCAGTGGTTTCTAAATAAGCCAGAAGTCCACACGGCATGACACAGGTGCCCAGGCTGCAGCTGGCCACCGCATCCTCCCTCACAAGGCGTGCTCTCCTGTGTTGTCCTCCCCCGCTTTGAGGACACAGTGTGCTCCTCGTGCCCCTCCCTTCCCCCTCCCCCGCCTGTCACAGAGGTTTGCAGAGTAGATAAGAAATACCTGATCTGAGGTCCTGGAATCTCTCAGGATTAAGTGCCTCCCAAGTAGTGCCTTTCAGAGAGATTTTGTCTATAGCTAACAGAGCTGGGGCCCCAGAGAACAGAAGGACCCTTCTTGTTCTTCGGCCTGTGCAGCATTCAGACTAACTGAGGAAACTTTCAATAGAATATATGTTTAAAAAAAAAAGAAGGAAGAGAAAGAGAGGGAGAGAGAGAAGTATAAATATAACTAATTGTATACTAATATGATTATTAATATTATAAATATGACTATGCCCCTCAACTCACAACTCTGCTGGTTGTGTCCTGGTAGCAGGAAGAGCAGCCCCTAACGAGAGGAGAGAGAGTGAAATACGGGGCACACACTCTCAGGTGTTCACCAGAGATTTGTGAGTAGCCTATCGAGGCCTGGCACTATTCATTTGCTGGGGATGTAGCTGTGCTAAGACAAAGCACCTGCTCTCATGAAACATACTTTTCAGTGAGTGCTCACGGCCAGGAAACACATGTTGCCCACACACTCACGTGCATGCGCACACACACATCGGGGTGCAGCGAGGGGCCAGGGGTGGAATGCATTCCACCCTCAGAAGTAATAAGCTAGATTTTAAAAATAATGTGAATGGAACTTAAAAACAAGGTCAGTTGAAAGAATACAATAAAGTCGGTGGCACAGGACCTTAAACACATACACAGAATGACGTTGTGGGAGTATATTTGTGTATATATTCGGATACACATATATCCAAGAATGTGCGTGCAAATGTGCTAGTGTGCAAACCTAATGGGGGTGACAATGGGATTTGGAAGGGAGATCGAGGGGAAAAACGTAAAATAGAAAAGAAATGAGCTCGGATGATAGGAGGAGGCCAGGAGCTGAGCTGTCCCAACTGAATGCTCCTGGTGTAGGGAGACTTTATTGCCAAGTTCAAAGAAATCCATGCACTTTCCCTCCTCTGTGCATCCTGGGGCTGGTCCATCGGGGTCTCTGGGCTCCTCCCTCTGCCCTATGAGGCTGCTTTGGGGCAGTGCAACCAGCAGTGCCCCCTGACCCCACCCCAGCACCAGAGCAGGGGGAGGTGGACAAGACTGAGGCAGGGATCCCCCCTTGTCCTTGGCACTCAGCTCTGTTCCCATGCCAGCTCCACCACTTACAAGACCTGACCTTTGGGCTAACCGCCTGACCCTGCTAAAACTCAGTTTTCCCACCTGTGAAATGGGGCTGGGAACAGTCATCACTTCGGAAGGTGGTGTCAGGAGTCCATGAGCCAATGCCCGTGAAGACCTCATCACAGGGCCCAGGCGCAGTGTGTCCTATGAAATTCTTGGTTACTGGCATTCTTCTCTTTTGCCACCCTAAAAGGCTGCCAAACTAGCTGAGTCTCAGACATCTCCCTGCTTGTTTGGAACATGGCTGACATACCATGGGCAGGGCACCACCTTCTAAACACAGAAACCTGAGCCTCGGTGGTCGGCTCCCAGATCAGGGGCTGGAGATCATTCTATCGTGCCTCGGCGAGTTCTCAAGTCAGAACCGGAGGAAACCCAGCCCTGCCCTACAATTCTGCTCTCTGGGAAGCTCTCAGACTGCTCATGTTTAATTTTCAGTGCACTGTGCTCAGGGCAGCTTCCTTTTTCTGGGACTTTGATTGGAATCACATAAGCAACTGGGTCAGAGCACCAGGAAGAGGGTTGTGTGTGCCCATGTGTGCACATGTGCCCAGGCTGTGTGTGAGTGCGCATGTGTGTCATCTCATTCTAGTGGTGGCTCAGTTCCTGTCTTCAATGTTCATCTCACAGCGCCTGCACTTGACTCTCAGCCCAGGAGGATAGTTGGGGCCGCGTGTGCTCGACATCGGCAGGAATTATGAGCGCCGTTGTGAATTCTGTGTCAGCTGGCCGGCCCCAGGTGGCAGCGAGGCAATAATTACAAGACAGTCAGAGTCACATGGAGTCAGAAGATGGAGCCACTCTTTGTGGCTGACATTGCAGAACACAAAGCAGCTCCCCCTCTTTGTGTGGGGACCAGAGGGGAGGAGTGTCCCCCAGAGGAGGGACACACAGCTGGGAGACCCAGCCTGCCACATTTCCACCTTCAGAGGCATGAGTAAAAAGTATAACACTCGGGGTTGACCCCGAGAGGACGGTAGAAGATGCCAGAATGTGAACGCCCTGGTCCGGGGCTGCGCCTGGTTCACCTCTCTCTCAGAAGCTGGCACGGGCCTGGCCCAAAGCAGCTGTTCTGAAAGTGTTTGTAAAACAGAATCAGAGATGGAGGAAATCTGATTACACCTTAAAACAAAAACTAGCTCTCACGACCATGCAGCCGGCTGGAACCTGTACCAGGTCTTCTGCCATGAGAGCAGCTTGCTGTCACCTTGCTGGCTTCTGATGTCTTTTCCCCCTTTAGAAATGCAGATGGCAGGGTCTCCCCAGATGTTATTCAGGGGGACCTTCCTGCCAGCTTAGCACTACGCCCCTGTCTGCATCTGTGTAGTGTCTGTGCATCTGCAAAATGCTCTGGTGTTGCTTTCTCTGCCTCTCTCTGCAAAGCAAGGTCACTCGTCATCTCCAGTGTCCCCTCGGGCTCCAGGAGCACCCAGGAGTGGGGAGGCACGCTGTCCAGGGAGGATGGAAGGGTCAATTCTTCCCTAACCTGCTGAGTCAGATGCCCTGAGGCTTAAAGAAACACGGAACTGAGGTTCCTCCTGCAGTCTAGCATTCTGCAGCGGGTCTTCCGAGCAGCTGGCGCACCGCAGCAGTCCGCTTGAAGCAGACACGAGTCGTGTCACTTGGGCCCAGAGCGCTGGACTGGTTTCCCGGCAAACTTCTCAGACCGAGTGTCACGCTGACCTCCTTGCGCTATTCACTGCGAACACCTCTCGCCGGAATGAGCCCTCGTCCTTGCAGCTGGACTCGCACGTGACTGCAACACAGGGGTGGTTCCCCCAAAGATCCCAGCACCCCGCCCTCTTTGGCAGTTTACAGCCGAAGAGGGTCTCCCTGGATAAACTAAATCCATCCGGGGCAGTGAGTCTGCGCACTGGTAACTGAGTGGGCGTCCATCTCGCCTTCAGCAGATGGGTCTCAGTTCTGAAAAGATCGGGCTGAAAAGCCAGTATTCCAACTCGAATCCAGAAGGTCAGCCTCGCTCATGGAGGACAGGGGTCCACTCTGTTCTCAGTTGAATTTTCTTAGAGGAGGGGACAGAGCGAGCCGCCCTCACTGCTCGGTGTCAGAGGGCACACTGAGAATTGAAAAGTGTCCTGGTTTCTTGATTCGTGAAGACCGCTTTCTGGTCGCCTTGTCCAGGCCCCAGAGTCTTGAAGGAAGGTCAGCGAAGGAGCCGGGAGCACGTGGGACTTGAAGCCAGGTGTGGTCGCCTTGAAACGCTGCTGCCACCCGTCCGCGTCTCCTCCGTGAACGCTGTGCCTCCCTGTGTTGTTGGCTGCCGGGCCCGTGAACTGCGCGGGTAAGGCCCTGGCTCCCTGCCAAGGCCTTGGGTTCAAATCCTATGTGGTGTTTTCCATTAGAGCAACCTCAGGCAAATTATTTAATAAACCTTGGTCTCAATGACCTCCATTGTAAAATAAGACTATTTTACTACTTATGGAGTTCTCAGGATTAAATGACCTAATTTATTTAAAGCTTGTAGAATAATGCCAGGGACAATGGCCCTCACTCAGAAAAAGACAAATAAAGGTGCTAATATTACTTACGAAGTGGAGCTGGTAATGCCTACTTTATAGGAGAGCTAACACTTAACCGCCAGCACCTGCAGGTCCTCAGCAGTCTCCCACCCCTCCCCCCCCAGCGCCGGAGCACCTGCCACATAACTTATGGTGAAGAAACACAGAAGCTTTGAAAGGGGAAACAGCGGGACGCAGATAAAGTGGGGGAGGTTATGGGAGAGCACAGGGGATGGGATGGGGGTCCTTCCCCACAGCAGCCTTGGTCCTGGGGGGCTCGGCCCTCTGTTTTAAGTGAGCCCCTGCCAGTAGGGAGGCATCCCTGCCTGGATGGAGGCTCTGGGTGGCCCACCTCCCTCTGGAAGTACCGTCGGTTCTCCAGAGCGTGCTTCTTAAAGAGCCACAGAGAAACTACTTCTGGCTTTGCAGGCCAGCCAGCCGGTCTCTGTCGTGGTCACCCAACCCCACGGTCACAGGTCTAAAGCGCCAGAGGCGATGCCTGCGGACCGGGCGTGGCTGTGTTTTAGTCAAAGATTATTTTCAGGGCACGATATTTCTATTTCATTTCATTTTCATGTGTCACAAAGCACTGGTATTTTTTTCTTGATTTTTTTCTCGACCTCAGTTCTCAGGCCACAAAAAACCAGATGTGGGCTGGATGTGGCCTGGGGGTCACGGCTGGCCAACCTCTGAGGGTGCCTTTCTCGGTCCGCAGGGTTTTGTTGCGAGACTGTCTCGACATCCATTACTTTTATTCTCGTAGGTGCTGGGTGTGCCACCAGCCTCCTAGGTTCGGCATGACGCACACTGGTTTTCCTTTTCTTCCTCTGCTGTTGCAGACGTGACTCGCATTGAGTCTGTGTGTCTGTGCACACGGGTGTAGACTCATGTGAGGGTGAACTTGAGCAACTTGGAGTTTTTTATTTTCACTTTCACTTCTGAATCAGCATCTAATGGGCATTTACTCATCTGCATGATAATAAAGCACATATAGATACACCTTGCTATTGTAAGCATTTTGAGGTGCATGCTTCAGTGGCATCAGGGGCATTCACGACCCTGTGCGATCGGCTCCCCTTCCTGGCTTCAGCGCCTCTCCCGCACCCCATCATTGTTGTCTGTTCTGTCCCTTCAAAGGTTATTTCTGTGACAATGTAAGCTCTTAAAGCAGCGGTCCCCAACCTTTGGAGCACCAGGGACCGGCTTTGTGGAAGGTAACTGTTCCATGGATGGGGGTGGTTGGCTTCAGAATGATCCAGCACATTACATTCAAGCTCACCTCCTGCTGTGCAGCCCGGGTCCTAACAGGCCCAGACCTGTACCAGTCCGTGGCCCAGGGGTTGGGGACCCCTGTCTTAAAGGACAGCCTGTGCCCTCCCCCGACCTTGAGCAAGAGTCAACACTTGACAAACCTGTAAACAACCTGCACTTATTGAGTTCAGAGTCAAAGAGAGAAGTTGTAACAGCGAGACTGATGTTCAGGAGAAAAAGCGCAATTGCATTTAATCCATCTTACTATTTTTTTGTTTCTTGTATTCCGTTGTCATTTAAAACATGCCATTATACACACCACCACTTTGTAGGCTGTGCTATTCAAGGCTTATTCAAAAGGCTAATTATTGTCTCTCCCAACAGCTATCCCTTCAGCCCCCATTCCTTGAGGAAGAGCAGTCGTGGGCTGCAGCCACGAGGACTGTACCAGGTGAGGCCCCGTCCTCATTCTACACGCACAGTCTCTGACGTGGTGTTAACACACAATCATAAAGGGCCTGTACAGGCGCCACTTCCATTCTGCACGGGCCACTGCTGCTGTGTGTAAGGAACCCTCTGTTCTGTACAAGGCAAGCTGAGCAGGCTGCTGTCTCACCGTTTGCGAGATTTGGCTTCAGCTGCTTGTCTCAATGTCTGAGGTTTGCAGAACCATGCCGCAAACAGAGGGTGCGGGCCTTGGGTCCTCCCTCGGAGCCAGGATCCCGGGGAGCAAATACGAAGCTGAGTCGTGGCTGTCAGTGCAGGGCTTCGAGGCAGCCTGGCACCGAGAGCTCGTATGGGTGGTTTCTCGCCGACGGAGGCTTTCATTTAACTTGTCAGGGTCTCCCACCTAGCCTGGCAGTTCCTGTGTCTTTGCTTGAGGAAGCGACATGCTTCGTCCACCATGCTGTCTGGCCTGTGGGAGGTTTAATCCCCAGTCATAGTCGGACTTGGGAGAACCAGTTTTCCCCATAACTCTCGTCAGTGCTGTATGTATTATATGTATGGGTGTGTGAGTGTACAATATATGTGTATACTTATATATATTACACAAATACTTGCATACATGCATACACATATACAGGCCTACACATACATACATACACTATATTTATGAATGTACAGATAAATGGACAGCTAAAAGACTGATGTGCAACCTCTGAGTGACAGCTACTAACCTTAACCTTAACTTCAGATCATCTTTTTATTTTCCCTCCAGGATGAGAAGGGATAAATTGTTCACTTAGATTCTTGGCTTTAACCACAGCATATATTTCCCCATAATCTGTTCTCAGCCAGCGTGTTGCCACGTCAGAGGGTGAATCCAGTTTCCAGGTGTCTGTCTTCTCACCCGTCAGCACTGCTGCACATGCCAGAAGGAAAACAGACCCCGAAAAGAGGCGAGAGGCCTGTGATCTCTGGCTCCAGTGATGCACTGGAAACCTTAGAACAGAAAAGAATGCGGCGCTCCCCACCTGTGGGGACGTCCCATGCTGGCTGTGCTTGCTGACCCGTTGAAATGACAGCGGAACTGGCACCTTTGACCGGACGGGCTGCAGAATTGGATACGGCAAGTCCCTGTAATTGGGTTGTTCGACATGGGCCTTGAGGGACCTCTGCTTGGTCTTTTTGGCTGACTTGTCTGGACCACATTACACCAGCTACAAAATCTCAGGGTGTTTTTAGCTGATAAAACGAAAGGCTCTTAGCAGTGGCGTGGTTTCCCCAGGCACCCTCCAGGCTGTTTTCTACTCTAGCACCCGGCAGATTCTACTCTAACACGAACAGCACTGCCTTCCTTCCACACAAGCCAGCCCACAGGGCTGCCTCTCGGCCAGCCACCCATGCAGGACCCGCTCTCAGAAGGGCCACGCACTTGGGTCAGTGTCCTGCGGTTGTTGTCTCGAAATCCCCAATTTCTGAGCAAGGAGGGCTGCATTTTCATTTTGTACTGGGCTTCACAGATTACATAGCCAGCCCGGCTGGCAGGCTGCACATTTGTGCAAATGCCCAGCCACTATCTAGGACTCTCTCCTTTAGACCCTGCCCTGGCTCTTGCCTCCTGCTCCCCGCTGGACTCTAATCGTCTTCCAGCCCTCGGCCTCCCCATCAGGTTCCCGGCTGCTGAGAACTCACCTACCCTGACCCTTCAGACCTGACATCTGAGCTTGGCTTCCCCAGGTTGCTACTTCAAAGTTAAATGCTCTGCAGTTACATGTTGTATTTACTGCTTGGGTTTTCCCAGTTGTTGATGTGGACCCTGGCTGGCAGGATCTGTGTGTTGTGGCTACAGTGAACAAATTCACACAGAATACAGAAGTCCTGTGGAGAAAAAGGGACGGCATGGGCCACTCTCTGAGTGAGAGAGAGGGCCTGGTCAGGCTTTTATTGCTTTTCTGGGCACGTTACATTGAGGATAGTCCTCATTTACTATGCACAGGTTCACTGTAGGTGATTACCTTTTAAGATAACAAAGGAAAGAATGTTGCTGATTACTTCAAAGAGAAGGATGTTGCAGACCAAGGGGAAAAGTGGTTGAACTGGTTACACTCATTCGTGGAAGGTTTAACGTACATTTTGGAAGTTACTTTAAAGATATGCAGTAAACGTTTGCTGCCTCAGTTCAGGATGAGGGGGTTTTAGCAAAAAGCAAGTCTCAAAGCGGCCTAGGCGTAGGCATGGGCCCTGTGGGCAGGACCTCACTTCCCACTGGCTTTTCCGAGTGGGAGCTGGGCCACATTCCCGTGCCATGCGGAACAGTTCCCTACAAGTTGTAACCGACAACTTAGGGTGAATTCACTGCCCAGCCCGGCTCTAACCCTTACACCACTAACTTACACGAGCTCCAGCCCCGTGGGATCAGTTAGCCAATTCTGTTCCTAGAGAGCTGTTCTGGAATTTGGTTAAACATTCTTTATATTGAACCAAAAAGCTGCTTTCATAACTCCTATACATTAACTGGCAAATGTGATAGATGGCTAGTTATTGAGTGCACAAGTAAATTAATGCAAAAATGCACTGACCGAAATCAAGCATGTTGGCTACAGGGGACAGTACTGAACGCTGCCTCCCCCGACGGAGACGTCAGTGTGGTCCTCCCAGTCAGTGCCCGCACGGCCTTCCACCACCCAGCCGGCCTCCCGCTCCCCTGGCTCCTGTTCACAGAGGCTTGCTCAGGGCTCTTTATCCAGACTCTTGTCTGGCCTGACGCTCCTGTGTAGTCCCCGGGCCTGGCGTGGCACTTCACAGTGACAGCAGTCTCCCTAAAATCTTCCTTCCTTGGGTTCTGTTTCCATGCCCCTCTCACCGCCCCACAGTCCGGATTTTTCCCGGCTCTGGCACTGCAATCTGTACTTTGATGGTGCTCTGGGTGTCAGCCCCCCAGGGCCAAGGCAGACCTACAGCCGCCCCCGAAACCCCTCATGTCCATGGTCATCTGTCATGATCACTTAGACCTGCTTACAGTAAGGCTGACTTCTTTGTAGCCCGTGTCAGGGGTGTGTGTGTGCGCGCAGCATCGTTTCACTGGAACCCAGAGTGCGTACCTCACTATGAGGAGCTGGCCACCGGCACCTCCACACAGCCGGCATTTGCATCTGAGTGGACTTTGGCGCAGAACGCTGGGGGCTGGACACAGCATCCTAGCTGCCTCCTGGTGTCTGAATCCAAGCCCCAGGTCCGCTCTGTTTACGCACCAGGTTCATTTTCCTGGTGATTCCCAGGAGAATCGCTTGGACAACACTTCTTCCATGTACATTTGTGGTAGCCCCTCAGACCACTGAACCAGAGGTTCTGGGAGAGAACCCGGGAATCTGGATGTTTCAAGAGCTCCCCAGGCTGAACCAAGTTTGGGAAGCAAACCAGCTTCTCCCAGACGTAAATCTCATAGGTGGGCCATAGATGGGCCAGCACCCCACATCATTAGGGTGGGTGGGTACTGTTATCCCCATTTGATCGCTGGAAGAAGTGAGGGCCTGGGGGACTATGTGATTGCCCAAGAGCTAAAATGGAGCCAGGACTCCACGCTGCCTCCCCCAGGGGCTTCTCCTCCATACCCACGGCACCACTCGCCTGTGTGCACATATGTACATGTGCACATGTGTGGTGAGGCGAGTGCTTGCCACACGAGGTTCTAGACCACACCTCTCGAACCAGGTTGAGCCCACAGGCCACACCCAGACACTGTCAGCCTGCAGCCACTTACAACCCCGTCCCCCCCACTCCCTGCCGTGTGCTGCCAGGGGCTTTGCACAGAGCTGTCACGGAGCTGTCAGGCAGTCACCTGGTCACATGTCAGCCCACACTGCACTCCAGACTCGGTGAAACAGCAAGGGCTGTGGAGCACACGCTTTGGTGAGACACGACCAGGCCCAGGTCTGACTGTCAGGTGGTCGGTGCATTTGCTTGCTCGGTGGCCATGCACAGCCCCGCGGGTGGGTGGCTCAGTACGGAAACCGAGTGATGGGCAGGGAGGCAGGATGGGGAGAGGAGGCAGGCGAGAGAGTGATGCCTGGTGCGGACGTTCTCAGTTCAAAGACATTATGGCCATAGAGTCACCGAGGCAGCACAGAGTATAACGGTGGCCACAGGGACCACAGTCTCCTCCGCGGGGTGGAGGCCCATTACTCCCCTCCAGCAGGAGCAGTTTCCGATGCCACAAGTCCCGGGAAGTGGTGGCCCACATGAAGTCTCAGGGGACTGGCTAGGGACCCTCCAGTGTCCTCTCAGTCAGGGGGACTCTGCTCTGAGCCTGGGCCACTCAAGGTTCCTCAGCCCTTGATTAGGTTGACCAGCCTGGGGCTCAGAGGGCAGGGGGCACCCAGGGAAGCAGGCACCCTTCCGGGCTCCAGAGTCACTAACCCACTTGGCAGGGCCCCTTCTTGCCAGCTCCTGGCTGCACATCATATTTTTCTGAGCACTTGGCATAGTGAAGACTTGGGTTCAGCCTGGACAACAGAGAAGATGAGCTGGCTGTCTAGAGAAGCATCTGGAAGGTTGCAGCATATGTTCTCTGCTTCTGGGCTTCGCAGGCCTTGTGTTGGGTCCATTTCACACAGGTCCGGATGAAGGTCTCCAGCAGGGTCACACACCAGTTCAGGGTGGGAATGGCGTCCAGCAGGACTCACTGACTCACCGATCAGATCCACATGGCTGCTTGCTTGGACTTCTGTCCCCAGGCCCAGCCTGCGGGGGTGGCATTCGCTGCTGTGCTTTGACCACCGCCACCGACATCACCCTTCAGCAGGCTGCTCCCCAGACCAGGGGTACTCGGCACTGACTGGGACTGTTCCTGGACTCAGGGTCCAGATCAACATTTGCTGCAGCGTCTCAGCTAGAACTTATTTGAAAAGAGGCTGTTGTGACTCCATGCACGGGCCTTCCCACAGTCAGAGTGAGGGGCTCGCCAGGCTGTGCAGAGTGCTGAGGCCCCTCAGGGCCCCGGGGGCAGAAGCTGCCCCAAGGGCAGACCTGGGACTCTGCTATCGCCATGACAGCAGGGCAGCTCCCTCCAAGTTCAAGCATAAATGCTCAGTGGGTGACCGTAGCCTCACAGCCCCCGTGGACTCAGCTGGAGTCTCCTTCCTCAGTGGGAGTGAAGGCGTATTCCTTGCGGGGTCCGTATCTGTAGGGTCCCCACTGCACGGGCCCTGTGCACATGCAAAACTCACAGTTCCCTTACATTCCTTTCTTACTATTAATATTTTCTTCTTATTGGAGTATTTTGATCAATGACTTCATTGTTCTTCAGCCGAAGACTTTAAGTAGTCTTTTATTCAAACAATTAAAATTAAATAAAAGTGTTCATTTCTATTTAAACATCTCAATTTCATGGAACATTAAAGGAAAATGGAGCCCTGGCTGGTGTGGCTCAGTGGACTGAGTGCCGGCCTGTGAACTAACAACAGGTGGCTGGTTTGATTGCCAGTCAGGGCACAAGCCTGGGTTGGGGGCCGGGCCCCGGTTTGGGGGCCCACGAGAGCAACCATTTCATGTGTCTCGTAGCATCAGTGTTTCTCTCTTTCTCCCTCCCTCCCCTTCTCTCTAAAAAAGAAACAAAAAAATATTTAAAAAATAAAACAAAATGAAAACTGAAGAGTATTTACTTTGAAAACACACGGCTTAGCCGAGACGCTGGACCCCGGGCCGGCTTTCCGCCAGCGCACAGGAGCCCCGCCTGAACGCCGCGCAGGCTCTGACAGCGGAGCGTGTGGGAACACGTCCCCGGGCTGGGCTCATCCCCTCCCGCCACGTGGTGTGGCCACTCGTGCTGCTTAATCAGAGCGTCAGATGATGTGGTGGATGCGGTCCTGCTTTTATTTTTACAAAGCATCTCCCAGCGAGGCCTGATCTGAGCTTCTGGGCTTCTCCTTGGCTCCCCTCCAGCAACCTGACTAATTTCCTGTGCTGGGGGCCCTCGGGCCACCGTCCTCATTACAGGCCTCATGCAAGAGCCTGGCGCTGCTCAGAGTGTTCACTGCGGGAGGGCCGCTTCCCAGGTGGCTTGGGTGCTGGGACAGAGGCCTGGACTAGGGGACTGAAGTTGAGGCTGAATTCCAGCGTTGCCCCTTGGTGGCACAGTGTGTTCGGTTGGTTAAAGCGGCCTCCGCCACATCTCTCCAATAAGCGTCGCTTTTGCCCCTTGTAACCAATAACCTCAGGAGTAACCATCCTGCTCTGACAACCTTTGGCCCAGTGGTTTTAGCATCCAGTGATGCTCTTTGCCTCTATCGATCACACATCAGAGTATGATTGATACTCTGCAAAACTCACAGCTGTCTTACCTTTTCATTTTAACTCAATGGCTTGACTGCTTTTCTGTTTATGTCTTTTATGCTAAGACAGAATGACAAATTCACTGCTTTCCAAATCTCATTGTATTACCGGTTGTATGGCATTCCATTCTATAAATCTGGTGATCTTTACTGGTGATCATTTAGGTCGTTTCATTTTTTTTCCATTAAAAACATTGATTTCACTGACGGTTCAGTCATTTCCTTCTTTGACTTTGTTCCTAGAAGTGACATTGCTGCTTTTGTTTAGTTATACCTGTGGTACATGTAGTCCGGGGGCCCTCCAGAAATATCACACTTTTACTGAATCACTCAGGATGCATTCAGCAAGAGAACAATAACCACAGCACAGATCGGCTTAAATAATAAAGGCATTTGTCAGAACTCCAGATGAAAAGTACAGTGAACTCTGTTGTTACTAGATTTTGTTTTTAGAAAGACACTGGTTGTAACCCAACAACAGATTTCACGTCTACAGCATGAAAAATATCGGCTTCAGACACTAGGGTTCCATCCCGGAGCTGGAGAGAGGTGGCTACCTGGACAAATTCTGACATTTGTTAGCACCTTGTCTACAAGGGGTAGCAGAGCACACCTGCCCCCAAGGCTTTCTTCCTTAGCTTCCAAGCCTTTGCCAATCTCTGAAGTGGGAGACCGGCCTGGGCTCCTAGTCTGGAACCACCACTTAGCAGCTGTGTGACTTTGATAAAGTTACTTGACGTCTCTGTGCCTCTGACTCCTCATCTCTAAAATGCAGATAATAATATCTATCTCATAGATTTGTTATGAGGATTCAATATAACGTGCTTGGCACGGTGAGGGCATTTCAAAAAGCAGCTGCCCTTTCACTTGCAGGTTTCTGTGGCTCTGTCGGGACAAGATCTGGGGTTGAACTCGCCACACCTGAGAGGGAAAGTCAATAGACACTTGCGATCTGCCGGCACAACTGTGTCCTGGGCTCCCAGATGCCACCCAGATTGTGGGACGTGGAGACAGAGCTCGGGGGAGACTGACAGGGGGCAGTGTGGCCAGAGACTTGGGGCCCAGAAAGGCCAGGAAGGAAGGCAACAAGGACTCTGCCTCCCAGGACTTCACGAATAGAAGATAAACAGTAACCTAAACGCCCTCAGCAGGGGGTGTGTCAGGACAGCCCCACTCCTCCTTGCAGTCTGCTTGTTCGTAGGTTCCAGCATCCCCCTCACCCCGTCCCTGGTCCCTGTCACTCTCCTGCAGGGTCCTCAGTCTGGCCTGAGCCGCTCCAACCTCGTTCGGCAGCTTCCCACTTGGCACAGGTGTGGGCACATTGCCTGACCCCCTGGGAGCGCTGAGTAGACGGTCATTGGCTGAATAAATCCATTCGCGACCACTCCAGAAGATGCTGGAGTAGGCAGAGTGTCATTCTCCTTTGACTTTGACATCCCCTCTGGGGTCCGTGGAGGTTTGTGTATGACACTGAACAGCGTCTCTTTGGTAGGAGGGGAGCCTAAGTCTCTGGGGAACATAGGAAGGGGCAGAGGATTAACAGGAGGAAGAGATGTGGGTGTTCTTGTGAAAGAATGGAGGCTGTGGTGGGGGAGTCTGGGACAAATGTGCGTGAACAGCAAAGGCCTGGAGACCTGCCAGGGTCAGGGCCAGAGTCAGGGTCAGCGCCAGTGCTAAGGCCACCTCCTTCTTCTCAAAGGTGACACTGACACTTCCAGTGACCTCAAAAAGTGTTTGGGGTTCGAGGGAGCCAGTTCTTCACCCTTCACTGTGAGAAAAAAATCAAATCTTAAGTCATCTCCACTCTGTGACCAAGACCCCTCTGTGTCTGCCCCTGGAATGACTAAGCCACCAGACAGATTTTTCTCCAATGACACGTGCCGCCTGACTTTGACCTCTACTAAGCAGACTTTGGGCCTGGGCCTGGAGAGGAGACTATCTCTGCCTTTCAAAACTGGGTCGAAAGGGCAGCGTCTGTGAAGGTCACGGCCCGTTCCCTCCCAGGACGCCTGACCCTCCAGCTCATGCTCATCTCTTCCCTAGGGAACCTGCTTCCGGCTCACGGTGAGGAGCTCGCCAGGACCTGTCTCCTTAAAAGGGCCCCTCAGGGCCCTCCCACGCATCGTGCAGCTCCTCGAGTGGTTTTACAGTTACTCAAGGTCACAGAAACAGACGGTGCTAAATTAGGCAGCAAACCAGAAAAAAAGCAAGGACCCAGCGTTCAGGGCCCCGATGCCTCTATTTTCAAGCAGATGCTGTCTGAGGTCTTTTCAGATTCTGACATCCCGTAATTATGATCCTAACAAATATTTATCTAGATAACAGCACATAAATCACCTGGTGACTTCCCTTGTTATTTACAAACTGGAAAGGTCAGAGGTAACTGTGTTGAAATGGAAATGGTTCCAGTTGTTGAAATAGAATTACTGAAACTGTTTGAGTGCTAATTGATCAGAGGTTGATGTACTCGGCCTCTTCCCGACCCAAATCCTGGCCTTTCTCTCAGCTCCGATAAAAAGGAACACCACATGAAATCACTCCTCTGCTTACAACCTGTCAGTGGCTCCCCTCACCCCCCAGATACAACCCAACCCTTTTACCACAGTAAGAAAGCTCATACTCCTGCTGGACTCTCAGCCTTATCTCTTAGCCTCCTTCTCTGCTGCCCCCGCCTCGGCCTGAGGCTGGCTGCACCTGCGCAGCTAGGCCTCTCTGCACCTCGGTGGGGCCAAGGCACCCCACATCTTAGAGCCCCTCCCCACCCTCGCCTCTCCACCCTCACCCGCCTGAGCGATTCCCCAGGCTTTTGACTCAGCCAAGATGTCATTTCCTCCCAGCAGCCGTCCCCCTGCACACCCCCGTGTGGCTGCCCCTCGGCGAGCCCCCGCAGAGCAGTGCCGCGGGCTGCAGGCTGTGATGAGGCCCGTGCATTTGCCTGTCTCCCTTTCTGGCTGTGCAGCCGTGAACGCAAACACTGGGCTCCCTCCGCACTCCGTCCCCAACACCCCGCCTTGGGGTCTGGCACACAGTAGATGCGTGATAAGTGTTTCTGATCCAATGCCAATCTTGCCCACATGATTTTAGACATTTTTGCTATTTAGCATCGAGTTTCTATTCTCTCCACATACTCTCTGCCACCACGGAGTGACTCACATTCGCTCCCACCCAAGCTGCCCGCCTCCGGCAGCCAGAGGGCAGTCCCCTCCCAGCCCCTAGCGCATGCCCAACAGTCTCAACCCTGCTGTAGGGACTTGAGCGTCACGCGGAGGAATTGGCTTTCGGTCACGGAAGGGTGAGTCAGTGGAAGTTCGTTTGGGACCAGGGAGTGTGCAATTACAGCTCGAGGCCAAGAGGAACATTTCCACGAGGCGCAGGGTGCTCTGGCAGCAAGAAAAACACGAGTGAGGGAGGTCGGTTAGGGAACCATGAGAGTAACCAAAGCAGGTGGTTGGGGAGGAACCGAGAGGCAGGACACGGCCGTGCATCAGACAAAAGTGTGAAAGAGAGAGGCTCCAAGTGGACGTTCAATTCCTGGGTCTAGACACCCGGGAAGCAGGTGATACCGGCAACAGCAGCCAGAATCATTAGAGAGGTCGTGTGAAGTGTTGTGCTTGGGTTTGCTTTGTTTTTGTTTTTGAGGAGGGAGTGCATTGGATCCGTTAACAGAATGTCCATGCTGGAAATTGCAATTATTGCCCTGGCCAGTGTGGCTCAGTTCATTGAATGTTGTCCCATAAATCAAAAGGTCACAAGTTCGATTCCCAGTTAGGGCACATGCCTAGGTTGTGGGTTCAGTCTTGGTCAGGGTGCATATAAAAGACAACTAATCAATGTTTCTGTCTCTTGTCAATGTTTCTCTTCCTCTCTGTCTCCCTTCTTTACCCTCTCTAAAATAAATAGAGCATGTCCTTGGGTGCAGATTAAAATAATAATAAATTTAAAAAATACTTTAAAAGTGCAATTATTCAATTAAGAATTACAGATAACATGTTTTCTGTGACTTCCGTGTGCCAATGACTTTACAAAGTTTACGTCTTCGATGTTGCTGCAACACTGTGTGTGAGGCAGGCTATGTTCCTCTCCCCATGTTACAGACGAGGAAACCGAGGCTTTACTCATGTGTCCGCCTTTACACAGCTGTTCCTGAGTGCACAGGTCGGGGTGGGCCTGGGCTCTGGGACCCAGCAGCTTTAGCTGGTGGGAGCTGAGGCTGGAGAGGGCTCAGTGCTCTCTGGAGACTCTGGGTGCTGATCAAACACTGTGTTGGAAGAGGTGATCAAGGCAATGTGTGGAGGAAAGAGCTGGCATCTAAGGATGGACAGGGAAGGCCAGCGGTGAGCAGGCAAAGGGAAGGTGGGAAGCCAGAGGTGAGACTGCGCAGGAGCAGCCGAGAAGGGGAGTGGAAGAGTAAAGCATCACCGAGTAAGGCGGCAACACCTTCTAGAAGAGAATGATGATAGAGTCGAGTGCCATTTAGAGTAGCCAAGAGAGGGAAGTACTTTTAGGGCCTTGGGACTGTGTATTATTTGTTGATGGGTCAGGTTAATAATCAATATGTTTTCTGAGTGTTCCTGGGCCTCTGCAGGGCACAAAGCAAAGAAACGCTGAGAAAGCCATTTGGTAATGTCAGTGGCTTTCACAGAACTGCACCCGGGACAACACAGTGGGGGAGGAGTGTGTGCTGTGGTTTCCCACGCATGCGAAGCTATGACAGGTCAGGTATTACCGTGAAGGTTGCCTGAAAGCCACAAGTGATCACTACAGCATTGCTCAAGCCTCCTAATCGCTCTAGGCAAACACAGTGGCATTTAATTTGAACACATAGTCTGAGACAGCCTCATCTCCTGTGCTGGGGCCCCTGGGATCATTTACCAAAGGTCCAGATCGCATTTCCAGCTCCCACTTCAGGCTCCAGCACCAGATAACATGGGGAATGGTTGTTTCTGGAATCGGCCAGAATCATTTTTCATTTGAACTGTTCAAATAATACTTTATGATGTGTATTCAAAGAATTTATAAACTAAAATTATTCTCTTTGCCTTTGCCTGTTGTTAATTAGTTTTTCAGCTTGATCTACAGAGTGTCTGAAACTCGGGAAGTTTAAGATGATCTCTGCTAAGCCTGGTCCCTTTGGAAGGGGCCAGGGCTCTTTCCTTTTCTGTGGTTAAATAATAAATGAACTGGCATCCCAGTTGCTGACACTGAACTCCCGGGCTTAGTGACCTCACAGTGCATATGCCGGGGAGGGGGGACAGGACAGACTGGTAGTCTCGAGAAACTGTAAGATGTCAACACTAGAGGAACATCAAAACCATCAGCTTGGGCCGTCTCCACATGAGCAAAATGAGCCCCGGAAGTGTGAAGTGGTTTGCTCAGGCCTCAGAGCTAGTTAGTCCCAGTACTAGGGCTGCAGCCTGGGCCTCTTAACGGTAATCTGTTCTCTTTCCACTCTACTGTTCAGAAAACAGCTCATTGATGCACAGATTTCATCCTCTATCTAGCATTCCAGCGTTTTAGGATCTAACACCACCTACTGTCTCCATAAGTACATGCTGTGCCTTTGGCAAGCGAGAAGGGAAGGTGATGGGCACACAGGCTCTTCAGAACAGCCCGAGCTCACGCCCGAGTCCTTTCTCACGTGGCAACGTGAGCTTCAGGAAAAGACCACCTGGGTGTTGGGGTACCAGTCTTGTTTTCTGGGTTACTTCCCTAGTTTTAGTGAAATGTAGTTGACATCACCCTTGGTTTTCATCCTTGCTTCATCCTAGCTAATTTGGCACTGAACAAGTTGTTACTTAAAATCTGCTTCTTATTGCTGCTCTAACAAATCACCACAAACCTAGTGGCTTAAAGCAACACAGATTTATTCTACTGCTGCCCTAATAAGTCAAAAGGAGTCTACGGGTCAAAACCGAATGTCGGCAGGGCGGGTTTCTGCTGGAGGCTCTGAGGGAGAATCTGTTTCCGCGCCCCCTCCGGCTTCTGGGGGCACCCGTGTGCCTTGGCTTGCAGCCCCTTCCTCCCATCGCCCCGACCTCTTGCTTACATGTGTTTACGTTGGGCCCCCCCAAAATGAAGATAATCACCTCATCTCAAGACTTCTTCCACCTTAATCACACTGGCAAAGACCCTCAGACATATAAGTGAACATGGTCTGGGATGAGGGTGTGAGCATCTTCGGGGCCAGTGTTCTGTGCTCCACGAACTTTGGGAGGCTCAGAGATAATTCCGGAGATAGTGATTTCCATTGGCTGGCACTTAGACATCACTTCATATACTACAAGTTCCCTGGCACCCCTAAACAGGGTTAGGGTCTCCTCCTATGTATTTCCATAGCCCTCTGGGCTCACCTCTTTCCCCATATAATACTGGATTATAATTACTTGGCCATCATTATACCTTCTACGTTAGACTATATAGCTCTGGAGAGCAGGAATGGTACCCAGTATATTTTTTGTATCTCCTCTCTCCAGCACAGTGTCTGGCATGGGGTAGTTGCTCAGTAAATATTCATGGTCATGAGGATTAAGTGACATCATAGAAAGTGCCTGATGGCACCTGGCTCAAATAGGTGTTCAGTAAGTGATGGATGCTTTCGTTAAGGTCCATTGTACCTAAGGAAGTAGGAGATCATCTGTGGGTGACAAGTAAAGTGTCTCCCTCCTAACAGGAAAATGCAGTATCACATGTCTTCTAGGTTAGGGTCAAATACCCTTTGGGGCAATTAGAGGCGATGTCATGGTTCACCTTTAGTTTTTATTATAACCTGTCTGGCCCAGAATTGAGCACACATTTGCTGAAGAAAGTGGGCTAGCTGCCTTTCAGAGGCCAAGGAAGACAGGGGCAGGTAAGAAGGAAGGAACTCGCCACCCCTATTTCTTCACCCCAACCGGACAGGACAGATGTGCTACTTGGGCCTGTCTTCACCATTTCAAGTGCTGGGAATGCTGTCTTCAGTCCCTGCTCCTCTCCATGGGCCCGGACTGCCCTTTTCTGCTGTTTGCCAGACACAGTGGAGGGACCAGCAGGTGGCAGCAGCCAAGGAGTTCTGGGCGCCCCGTGGCTCTGCGGTTACTGTGTTCTTGGACTTGCTGTCTGGCCTTATGCAAGTCACTCCTCATTCCATTCTACATCTATAACATGCACAACTCACCTCCCAGATGCCAAGAAAGCCTAAGAGTTTGTTCGTGTTCCTGTCATGAAAGGGGAGAAGTTAAATTACAAAGCACTTATTACCTATCAGACTATTATTAGGCCAAAGCTGAAGTCAAAGCCAAAGCAAGCTTTGGTTTCATCTCAAAGCATGGAGCAGAGGATCCAGTGCCAGAACTTCTAAAGGTGCGAGCTGTTTGAAGTGAGCCTGCCCTACTGCTACTTGGATTCAGGTTCAGACATGTCCCACTGCAGGGACTCTGGTCCCCCCCAAGCACATGCAGTAGGACTTGAACCAGCAACCCTGACATCCAGCCAGGCAGTAATGTGGACTGAGGGCACCCCGGCCAGAGTCTGATTGGCATACCAACAGTGTTTGCTGACAAAAATAGGTCCTGTGGTCTGCACAAGGAATCATAAATGATTTATTACTTCATTTCTATGAAAAGTATAACAAAGAAATAATTATTAAACCAAACTCAGTTTCACATGCAACAAGATACTCTTTTAAAGAAGAAAAAATTGTGACCATCATGAAAAAAATCAGATCACCATGACCTCCTTGAAAACCACTCTGTTTTGTGTTTAAATCTTTGTCTTTTAAATACCCTTAAAATAGTCAGTACTCGACAATTTTTGACTCACTGTTACTGATTCAAGCAAACACTGGTTCTATTGTCTGATGCAGGGGTAAAGGGGGACTAGAGGACACAAGCTTTGCCACATGTGGCAGGAGGAAGTAAACAGATTTAAAAGGGGACTCTGCTCAAGTGAAAACAAATTTGCACTGACACGGAGTTTGTTCATCTGGGCATTCATGCGCGTACTCTTTCCTTTTCATCATTCAGCACTCAGACTTTCTCCAGTCCAAGGTGGTGGTGGAGTAGGTGGGAGTTCCATTCACCTCCTCCCAGAACCAAACTGGAATTACAACGAAATACAGAACAATTATCCAAATAACCAAGTGAAGACTAGCTGAAAAGAACACTTATAACCAAGGATTTACAGAAGAAGCCACGTTGAGACTGGTAGGAAAGGCAAAGACCCAAAAATTTCTGGCCCTGCTCCCATGGGTGGAGGCTGAGATTCCAGAGGGATAGCTCAGCTGGAAAGGTTACCCTGGAGGACTTTGGGGTCTCAACCCTACACCAGCCCCACAGTGGGCTCCCCAGCCCACAGAACAGGAGCCTGAAGAGGCACCCATATAACATCTGGCTGTGAAAATCAGCAAGGATGCTGCTCACCAGGGAGAGATGGGAGTCTGCTAGACACAGGCCCTCTCTTAAAGGGCCAATGCACAAAATCTCATCTGCAGCTACTCACCCTGGGCTCCAGCAGAGGGAGGGTGGAGAAGACTACAGTCTTGTGAGCAGAGGCTAGGGTTTGGAGAAAGCTGGAGGGAGACAGCCACCAGAGTACCTACACCGAGTCCTCCTCCCACACCACAGGTACCATCTTTCCTGGGTGAAGCACTCCCCTGCCTGTGGCATCAGCCTGAGGAAAAGCAATAGCCCCACCCTCTGGACTCCCTTTGGCCCCACCCTGCAGAGTTCAGACCCCACTGAGGAGTCACCTGCGTTGGCCAGGTGTAGAGATTGGGGCAGACTCAGGAGGAGTTGCTGACTGAGTTGTATGGCTTTGGGGTGGGGGGGTCATTCCCCTCACTCTGCCATGAACCTGATCAGTGTCTCTCCCCACCATCTGGGTTCCCCCTGGCCCCACCTTACCACCCTTGAGCTTCCCAGGGGATCTGGTCAGAATCTGGGACAGACTGAGTTCTGTGGCTCTGGGGCAGGGGAGAATCCTCCCACCTTCTCCCAACTGTGACAGCCCCCTCTTGGGAGAGATACTAGCCCCACCCTCCTGACTCCTGGTGGCCCCGCCCTAATGAGCTCAGTCTCCTTGAAGAATCTGGGACAGACTTGCTTGTGTGGCTCTAGGACAAAGGCCATTTTTCCCTTGCACATTTATGTGGTGCAGAACCTTCTGTTCACATAGCCAAATCTTGGTCCGTTTGGGCCTGATAAACTCTGCTGGCCTCGGCCCAACAGCTCCCTAGGACCCCACTCTACCACAGAGGCCCGTAGGCACCTGGCGAGTGGCAGCCACCCTTGGTATACCCTGGGACTTTTGCAGAGTGGCCTCAGACACAAGTTTGAACTGTATCACTCTGGAGAACACCACTCGCCCTTACCTAGCAACTCATTGAGAACCTAGCTCATGTAGCGTAAGTACTGCCAGAGTCTCTTTCAGTGACTCAGCTCAACAGGCAGCTCAGAGGCAGGGCCAGGTAGAGGTGGATCTCTGGGTGCTTTGGGCTTTTTGCTAACCTGCCTCTGGGCTCGGTGCTGGTGGAAGATGGCCTTGGAGCACAGCGTGGTCCTTCCCGAGCACACCCAGGCCCAGGAGAAGCAGCCACAAACTGTGGATTGATCTGTAGCTCCAAACAGGTTCCCCAGGGACAGGCACGGGCCGTGTCTGACATTGACCTACACCCGAGTCCCTGCAGAGAGGCTCCAGAACCAACATACCCAGTGGTCAGGTTCAGACAACAACAAAGCAGATCCAATTAGTTTCACAAGTGGCATCTCCAAAATAAGATCTCAGCAGGCACCAGACCCTGCTGAGGCAAATTCCACTTCATGTGGCCAGGAGTTCATCACCACCAAACCAGTGTTACAAGAAATGTCAAAGGGTCTTCTTTAAGAATAAGAAAAAACCCCCAACAAAACAGAGGACCAGAGTTACAAAGAATAAAATGTCAATAAATAGTACCTGTCAATAATTACTTTAAATGTGAATGGCTTCAATGCACCAATCGAAAAATAAAGGGTAGCAGAATAGCTAAGAAAATAAGTCCCATATATATGCTGACTTCAGGAGACCCAGCTCAGAACTAAAATACACACAGACTAGAAGTAAAGGGATGGGAAAAGCTATATCATGAAAATGAAAATGAAAACTAAAAGCTGGGGTAGCAATATTCCTATCAGACAAAATAGACTTCAAAAAAAGGCCATAACAAGAGACAAAGAAGGACATCACATAATGCTTAAGTGATCAATCCAACAAGAGGCTATAACCCTTGTAAGCATTTGTGCACTCAACACAGGAACAGCTAAACTTATAAAGCAAATCTTGATGGACAAAAGGGAGAGATCAACAGTAATATTGTCATAGCAGGGGATTTTAATAAGAAAAATTCCAAATAAACAATCTAACATTACGCTTAAGGAAACTAGAAAAAGAACAACAAACAAAGACCAAAGGGAGTAGAAGAAGGGGAATAATAAAGATCAGAGCAGAAATAAATGATATAGAGTCTAAAAAAATACTATGAATGGTCAGTGAAACCAAGAGCAGTTTCTTCGAAAAAATTAACAAGATTGACAAACCTCTAACCAGTCTCATCAAGAAAAAAGGAGAGAGGACCCAAATAAATAAAATCATAAATGTTAGAGGGGAAGTAACAATTGACACCCCAAAATACAAAGGGTTGTAAGAAAATACTATGAACATATGCCAAAAAATTGACACCCCAAAATACAAAGGGTTGTAAGAAAATACTATGAACATATGCCAAAAAAATTGACAACCTGCGGAAAATGGGTAAATTCTTAGAAATATATAATATCCCAAAACTAAACCAGGAAGAATCAGAAAATCTGAATACATCTATTACAACTAATAAAATTGAAGCAGTAAACACAAAACTACTAACAAACAAAAACCCTAAACCAGATGGCTTCATGAGTGAATTTTACCAAACATTCAAAGAACTAACACCCATCTTTCTCAACCTATTCCAAAAAATTCAAGAGAAGAGAAGATTCCTAAGTTCATTTTATGAGGTCAGCATTATCCTAATCCAAAACCAGGTAAGGACAATACAAAGAAAGAAAATTACACACCAATATCCCTGATGAACACAAAAGCTAAATTCGTCAACAAAATATTAGCAAGCTGGATCCTGCATACATTAAAAAGATCATACACCATGATTGAGTGGGCTTTATTCCAGGGATGCAAAGTTGATACAATATCTGCAAATCAATAAACATGATACACCACTTGAACAAAATGAAGATAAAAACCATATGATGATATCAATAGATAAAAAAAGCATTTGATAAAATCCATAATTCATTCATGATAAAAACTCTCAGCAAAGGCCATATCATACTCAATGGGGAGAAACTAAAAGCACTTCTTTAAGATCAGGAACAAGATTGGGATATCCTCTTTTACCACTCTTATTCAATATAGTACTAGAAGTCCTAGCCTCAGCAATCAGACAGGAAGAAGAAATAAAAAGCATCCAAATTGAAAAGGAAGAAGTAAAACCATCATTATTTGCAGAGGCCATGAGGCTATATGTAGAGAGCCTTAAAGATTCCACCAAAAATCTACTGATAAACAAATTCAGTAAAGTAGCAGGATATAAAATAAACATCCAGAAATCAGTTGCATTTTTATACACCAATAATGAACTTTCAGAAGTGGAAACGAAGAAAACAATCCCATATATTACAATTGCAACAATAAAAAATAATAAGTTACCTAGGAGTAAATTTTACCAAGGATGTAAAGACCTATCCTCAGAAAATTATAACACACTGAAGAAAGAAATTGAAGAAGTTACAAATAAATGGAAGTGCATACCATGTTCATGGATAGGAAGACTTAAATCATTAAAATGTCCATACTACTCAAAGCAACCTATAGATTTAACACAATTCCTATCATGATGCCAATGGCATATTTCTCAGACTAGAACAAATATTCCAAAAATTTATATCAAACCACAAAAGACCTTGAATAGCCACAGTAATCTTGAGAAAGAATAAAATTGGAGGAATCATGTTACTTTAATATCAAACTATATTACAAGGTTATACTAATCAAAACAGCAGGGCACTGGCATAAAAACAGACATATAGATCAGTGGAACAGAATAGAAAGCCCAGCCCTGAACAATGTGGCTCAGTTTGTTGGGCATCATCCTATAAACCAGAAGGTTGCTGGTTTAACACGTGGTCAGGGTACATGCCTGGGTTGCAGGTCCCTAGTTGGGGCAAATGTGAGAGGCAACTAATTGATGTTTCTCTCACATCTATGTTTCTCTCTCTCTCCCCTTCTCTCCATAAATAAATAACATCTTTACAAAAATAGAGAAGCCAAAAGTAAACCCATGCCTTTATAGTCAATTAATATTTAATAAAGGAGGCAAGAACATACAATGGGGTATAAAGACAACATATTCAATAAATGGTGTTGGGAAAGTTGGACAGATACATCTAAAAAATTAAACTAAACCACCTTTTTACACCATATACAAGAATAAACTCAAAATGTATTAAAGACTTACGTGTAAGACTTGAAACCATAAAAATTCTAGAAGAAAACATGAGAAGTAAAATCTTGGACATTTCTCATAGCAATATTTTTTCTGATATAGCTCCTTGGGCAAGAGAAACAAAAGAAAAATTTAAAAAATGGGACTACGCCAAACTAAAAATTTTTTGCACAGTAAAGGAAAGCATCCACAAAATGAAAAGACAACCCACTGAGTGGGAGAACGTATTTGCCCATGATACATCTGATGTGGAATCAATATCCAAAATTTATAAAGAACTTATAAAACTCAACACCAAAAACCAAACAGTCCAGTTAAAAAAAGGGGTGGGGGACCAAATAGATATTTCTCCAAAGAGGACATGCAGGTGGCCAATAGATGTATGAAAAGACGTTCAACGCCACTAATCATCAGAGAAATGCAGATTAAAACCACAATGAGGTATCACCTCACACCTGTCAGAATAGTTATCATCAGTAAGTCAAAGGACAAATGCTGACGGGGACGTGAAGAAGAGGGGACCCTCATGCCCTGCTGGTGGGGATGCAGACTGGTGCAGCCACTGTGGAAAGCAGTATGGAGTTACCTCAGAGAATTAAAAATAGAACTGCCTTATGACCCAGCAATTCCACTTCTGGGAATTTATCCAAAGAAACCCAAAACATTAACTTGAAAGAATATATACACACCTATGTTCACTGCAGTGATATTTACAACAGCCAAGATTTGGAAGCAGCCCAAGTGCCCATCAGGAGGTGAGTGGATAAAGAAGCTGTGGTCCATTTACACAGTGGGATTCCACTGTCACAACAAAGAAGGAAATCTTACCTTTGCAACAACATGCATGGACCTGGAGAGCATTCTGTTAAGTGGAATGAGCCAATCAGATAAAGGAAATACCATGTGATTTCACTTATCTGTGAAAGCTAATGAACGAAATAAACAAAATAGAAACAGACTCAGATACAGAGAACAGACTGACAGCTGCCCGAGGGGAGGGCGTTGGGGAGGCTGGGTGAGAAGATGAGGGGATTAAGCAAAAAAAAAAAAAAAAAAAGCAAACAACACACTCGCAGACACGGACAACAATACGGTGATTACTAGAGGGAAAGCGGGTTGGAGGAGGTAGAAGAGGGTGAAGGACGGCTAAATGGTGACAGAAGGAGTCTTGGTTTGGGGTGGTAAACACACAATGCAAGATACAGATGATGTGTTATAATATTGGACACCTGAAAGCTGTATAGCTTTATTAACAATTTATTAAAAATTTAATAAAAGGAACTCTGAGAGAATAATTTCTGGTGTTTAAGCCACCCAGTTCGTGGTTTTTGCTACAGCTGTCCTGGCAAACTAGTGCGACAGGAATCCACCAAAATTCAGAGACCCAGGAGGAGCAGACGGAGAGCGGCAGGAAATCCAGGGGAGCCAGTGGGCCCAAGCCAAGGAGCCCACGCTGAGTCGGGAGCGGTCTCTATGCCTGGTCAGAGCCAGTGAGCACAGACAGATGACTGCTTTGTATGGCAGCAGCATTTCTGCCGACCATGGAAGAGCATTTTCCAGAAAGAAAGGGGCCAGCGCCAACTAGACTAGGCTGGAAAAAGCAAGGGAGAAGAGGGTGCACAGATTCCGGGGAGGGGCAGCGGAGCAGTGCAGAAGCAGCCGGAGGGGATTTAGGACCCAGGGGTTTTTGTAAAGAAACAATTTGTATGCTGATGAAATGGACAGAAGGAGAAACTGATGGTGCTGGAGCCTGGAAGGTGAGGGGGGAAGTGGCTTAGACAACTAGTGCCACTCAGAAGGAGATGGCACTCATTCCAGGGACAAGGAGAAAGGTTGAGAGCGAGGGACAGAGAGGCTGACATTAAATTTCGTTTAGATTCTTGGGCTCTCAGTGATTGAACAGAATTTAAATAAAGGAGATTTTAAAAAAACCCTTATGACTAAATGATTCAATGTAGAGTCCAGGCTAGAAAAAAGTATGCACCAGGGTGGGAGAGGGCGGGAGGATCCGCAGGGGTGAGGAGAGGAGGGTAGCTTGCGGTGGTGAATCAGACATTGCAGGGGAGCGGGGAGAATACTGCCTTCCAAACTGGGCTGGGCAGTGGCACTGGGACGTTGAGAGCAGGAGGGGTGGGGGCCGGAGGCGGGGCCGGCTGACACTCCGCACCATTCAGGAGCTGTCCCTGCTGCTGCCCACTGAGCAGCTCAGCTGATGGCAGAGGTCAAGGCGATGATACATTTAGAAAACATGTGGCAGTTCAGTCACTGTACTTAATTTGAAGGCGGTAAATAGATACCCTTTACCTTTATCCTCCCACGTCCCTAGGGCTGATTGAAGCCCTGGCCCAGGAGGAGGGGATTCTGGGCGTTCAGGAGCAGTATGACATCATTGCCTAGTAGCCATGGACCTTTGGCCAATTATATCATCATCCACATCCTCGTTGTCAATTTGAATTCTTGCTGGGTGCCAGGCACTGAGCTGAGGACGCAAGTCCACTATCTTACTTAACCCTTATGTAGGACGAGGAGGTGTGGGCAAGCGGCGGCCACGTCTTACTCAAAAGGAATCTGGGGCTACGGGTGAATGGATGCCATGAACTGTGATGCAGGATCTACTTGCGCCAGCTGGTTAAGCCGCCTGGGGTGACGGAGGCAGCCCTTGAAGCTGCGTGTTCTCACCTTCTCTGAGCCCCAGTTTGTCATGGGAGTGGGACTAAAAGCACCTCCCACACAGGAGTGTTTCCGGGTTACAGGAACGGGAGTAGAGTGGGCATTCTACAAAGTCAGCTGTGGCTGTAATGCTGGAAATTGTTGACAATTAATGAAGGGCCTCGGAGGGAGAGTGTGTGTCTGAGAGTTTGTATGTGCATGGGAGAGGGAGAGAAAATGCAATGATGACCACAGAGCTGTAAGTTAGATCTGCTGAAATTTTGAGTGATGGTCAAAGACATGTTGTGTGAGGAGCTTCTCCTGAATGTCTCCAGTCCTGTGACATGCAGTTGTTCTTCATGAGGTTTTCACTTTCGGGGCTCGGACCGGGATGAGGTGACTGAGGCACTAGCCTCCTGTGTAACATTTAAAGGTACCCCCCAAAACTCAATTATCGAGGTAAACTGTGTATATTTAAATTATATATACAAAAAGCACCTGGGAATGTGTGCATTCTATAAAAGCATGTGTTTGTCCCACAACATTTTAAGATGGAATTCTGGTATTTTAGCTTATGGGTAAAATAAATGATTTCACCTATTTTGCCTCACTCGGAGACTTCATTGGAAATAGTATCTAGATTTCTATTGCTCTCCTCTTCTGCCCAAAGAGGAGTTAGAAGTGCCATGTTCGTTTTCTTAAGTGGGCTGTCACTCGCCTGTCAGTTGCAGACGTGCACCCTGACGATCCGACTGTTCCCTGTCCGTGTGCTGGGAAATGACTCCACACGAGTCTAGTTAGCACCCAGCACTGCAGCCACAGTTCTTTTTTGTGTGTGATGGGGACGTTTAAGATCTACTCTCTCAGCAACTTTCCAACCTACAACAGCATCACTGGCCGCAGTCGCCGAGCAGGCGTCACCTCCCAGGACCCCCACCTGGCTCTCTGCCACTTGCCAGCTCTCCAGACGTTCTCGTCACCGTGGGCGGAGTTGCATCCTAAGTGTATCACCCAGGTGCTTAACTCTGCTCTCTCTCTGCAGCCTCGGCCAACACAGCCCGCACTTAACCAGCACGCGAGTCCTACAAGTTCTGGCTCTTAAGCATTCTTGAAACAGTCCTAAACTCTGTCTCTTTCTCATCTCTCCCCAGGTAAGAGACTCATGATATCTCACTGGTCTCCCTGCCACCAAATGTGTCCTCAAATCTGCCCTTCCTTGCCTGCCCCCCATTACAACTTTCAGTGACCTCTTCTGCCTAAATGCCCAAATGTCGACCCCTGACTCCCAAGCCCTCTCTGCTCTGGCCCTAGACTGTCTCCAACTTACGTTTCTGACAAGCAGTTTGCTTTCTAGAAACACTAAACTGCTGTTTTCCTGACCAACAGCATGTCACTGTTCAGTTCCATATCTGGGCACATGCAGTTCTCTGGGCTTGTCCTGCCTTCCTCCCCCCTTCTCTGGCTCAGATCCCAAGACACGTCCCCCAGGAAGCCCGCCCGGATCTTCCTCTCTCCCAGACTGGCTTAGATATCTTCCCCAGTGAGACTGTCTTCTGTGTAGCAAGTCACTGCACTGGCTACACAATATTATAATCCTGCACTTCCCTCCCTAGATATGCTGTAGTTTATTTATCTTCATGTTCTTAATGTTTAACACAGCCCACTTGGTATTCACGTAATAAATAAACCCTGAATTAATCAGTATTTGTTGAAACCCTCCCACCCTGGAGACAGAGTGCTACTAGAAGGAATGAGATTAGTGTCATAAGGTGGAGGGAGGCACTTCAAACACCGGACAAAATCACAGATTTTGTTCAAAAGTGCAGTACAGAATTGCAGATGTCTCATTTCAGAGCTGCAGAAGGTGGAATGGAACTGGGAACACAGGGGTGGGGGCGGGGAAAGGTCAGAAATGGCCTGGAGGGGCTCAGATCAGAAAGACAGCTGCCCAGAGGGCCAGGTCACCAAGACTGGACAGCCTCCTTGACATGTCACAGTGCTAAGGGTTTACAAGCCGCCAGACCCGAGGAAAAGTGACATGGTCCTTCACTCATTCTACCAATGTTTACTGAGCATCTGCTAAGGAAGAAGTTCAGGCGATAAAGCAGTAAACCCAGAGGTTCATTGCTCCATTCTCACTGAGCTTACCGGGAGATGGGGAGACAGAAAATACCAAAGTGAACAAAGAAATGTGTCATTATGTGTAGTAATAAGCACTGTGAAGGGACTAGGCAGGATGCTATGGAGGAAAATAGAAGTGGGGCCGGGAAGGGCTCCTAAGGATGTGGTTTTTAAGCTCGAGTTGGCAAGGACAGGAAGGAGTGGAGGAGGAGCCGGCCAGGCTGTGCCCGGGGCCCATCCGGTGCAGTCAGGGGAAGGTGGACAGGGAGAGCAGGCACGCAGCATCAGCTGGCAGAGGCGGGGCAGGCGGCCTGGCCTCTGCCTCAGGCCACACAGGCTCAGGAGTTAGAGTTTGCTCTCTACCCAGGCTGCCATGGCTGCTGGGCTGTGATGGACATTCACAGGGAGTGTCTGGGCTGCTGGCTGGAGGAGATACCTTGGAAAGGAAGGAGTTTGGGGAAGAGAAGGGGGAACAGTCAGAAGTGGTTGGGACTACAGGAAGAGAACCACAGAAATGGAGATCACATAGAGGGTTATCAACAGGGGAGTGGGAGGGGTAGAGAGAGGGGAAAAGGTACAGAGAATAAGTAGCGTAGATGGTAGGTAGAAATAGACTAGGGGGAGGGTAAAAGTAGTATAGGAAAAGTAGAAGCCAAAGAACTTACATGTATGAACCATGGACATGAACTAAATGGGGGCAAGGAATGTGGGTGGGAGGGGGTATGCAGGTCAAGGGGAATAAAGGGGGGAAAATGGGACAATTCTAATAGCATAATCAATAAAATATATTAAAAATGGTTGGGACTAGCCTTAAGGTATTTAACTCCTCTCTTTCAGAAATATTATTTATTATTTAGCCCATTATAGCTGAGAAAACTGAGGTTCTGAGCTGGAAGGCAGCCCCATGTCTATTCTAACCTGGAGTCGGAACTTAAACCCCCGGCCTCTCTGTGGCTCTTGTGCTCAGTGACACGGAACCTCCAGGTGGGCGAAGACGAAAAACACACCAGGGAAGGCGCACTTTTCACCGGTGCAGGTGGGCATGCGCCCTGGTGCCGTGTTTCCAGGAGGCCCAGTGTCTATGAGACGCGCATCCGGGAGTTCCCCACGCCGGTTTCGGGAATCCTGAAAAAATAAGCCAAATCCTGGGCAAAGATGTCTGAACAAGTCTTCTTTAACAGTATTTGTCATAGCAAAATAGGGCATTGATAAAAACAGACCTCAGTACTGTGTCGTTAGTAACTAGTTATTTATTGGCATGGAAGAACTGTAATACATTGCCTAATGAGAAAATTGGGTTACCAAAAAATGCAGAGTAATTCCACTCTTGTAAAATATGTGTTTATGTAGAGAGAAAAGAAATTCTAGAAGAATCTACCATATGAAGAGTGGCTATTCTGGCTGGGTAGCTCAGTTGGTTAGAGCATCATCCTGATGTGCCAAGATTGCGGGTTCAATTCCCTGTCAAGGTACACACAAGAATGCATAAGTAAGTGGAACAACAAATTGATGTTTCTCTCTCTAAAATCAAGAAATAAGAATTTAAAAAATAGTGACTATTCTGGACGATGAAAACCTGGAAATTTTTGTTGTTGCTGTTGTTTTTATCTATGGCGACTAATTGCTCTAAATCGAAAGTGTTTAACTTTCTATTGAAGTGTATGATACATGCAGAAAAGGGCACGGATGCTAAGCTCACAACTTGACAAGGAATCACAGCTGAACACACCACGTTGCCAGCACATACATCAGGGAGCAGCGCGGGCCAGCCTCCTGGGGGACCCGGACAGATTCACACGGAGCCCACTGCCTTGTGTCTGGCGTCTTTCACTCAACATTGTGCTTTGTGTGACACTTTTATGTGGTTGTCTTGGCTACAGTGAATTAATTATTTAAAATCTTAGAATGTCAATACCTTGTCTTTCATAAATATGACACCCTTAATTTATGATGATTATTGGCATTTTCGTCACTTTATAAAGCACTTTTCATGGATTCTAACTCCAAGTGTTATTATCCTCACTTAAGAGACAAAGGGCCTGGAGCACAGAGGGTGTTGGCCAGGATCTGGCTCACACAGAGCCAGCGGGCGGCAAAGCCAGGACGGGCTCTTATCGGAATCCATGCCCTTGTGGCCATGCCTCCTGGGATTAAAAGCAAAGGTAGCAGGAGCTTAAATGAAAGGAATAACTGGTTTACCAGTAGCCTCTGTAGACAAGAGACAATTAGCTAGGGAAGGTGTTTAAAGTCCTTTTCTGAAACTCATTTACAGTACAATACACAGACCCTTCTAATCCAGAAGGTGAATGTCCCATACATATTCAAGCAATTTTAATATTTATTTGTCTGTGGAGAAAATTTCTCTGGCTAATTATTTGTGACAGCAACATTTTTCATTTTATACTACACACACACACACACACACACACACACACACCACAAGGCCTGTCCAAAAAAAGTCCAGCCATTGTTAATATAACAAGAATAGTTTGTGAGACATTAGTGTAACCCGGCAGCCAAGGAGAGTGGACTGGAATGCACGTGTGTGAACTTTGATGACTTCACTGTACTAGTCAGTGGGGGTGGTAGACAGTGTTGAGTGAGCATGTGCACTGTGTGGCCATCACATTCAAAATGCCTGAGTGAGTAGAGCAACGAATCTGCATCAAACTTTGCATTAAGCTTGAACATTCCTCCATGGAAACTATTCAGATGATTCAGGAGGCCGCAGCTGTGGGCAGCTGGTGATTGGCAGCTTTATCATGAAAATGCTCCCACGCATGCATGTCTCAGACACAGTGTTTTGGCGAAACATCAAATCACCCAGGTGACTCAGCCCCCTTACAGCCCAGATTTGGTGCCCTGTGACTTCTGGCTTTTCCCAAAACTAAAAACACATTTGAGAGGGAAGAGACTTCAGACCATTGATGAGGCTCAGGAAAATATGTCGGGGCAGATGAAGGTGACTGGGAGATCTGTGTGAGGTCCTGCTTTGTAGGATCCCAAGGTGCCTACTTTGAAGGGGACTGAGGTGTTATTGTCCTGTGTACAATGTTTCTTTTGTCTTATTTTTTAATGGTAGCACATTTTATTTTATTTTTTAAAAATGCTTTAATTATTTATTTATCTTCAGAGGGGAAGGGAAGGAGAGAGGGAGAAAAATATCAATGGAATGGTTGCCTCTCGTGCGTCCTCTGCTGGGAACTGGCCTGCAACCCAGGCATGTGCCCTGACTGGGAATCAAACTGCGGTTGTTTGGTTCGCAGGCCCGCGCTCAATCCACTGAGCTATACCAGCCAGGGCCGTTTCTTGTGTCTTTTATCTTCTTCAATACATGTCTCTATTTTTCATATCTCATCACTGGATATCTTCTGGACAGACCACACACACACAAACATACACACATATATACATATATACTTGTATATACTTGTCCTATAGATTTTATATTTGTACATGGCCACTCTCCAGTTGCATGAATAACACTGCTTACAGCATCTCAGCGATCGTAGGCAGGAGTGTCACTTCTCATTCACAGGTGGGAAACTCGAGGCCCATGGTCGGACAGCTGGTTCCAGCCACACTGGAGAGGAGCTCAGGCCATGTGGTTTGCAGCCCTGGCTCCCTGGACCACACATCACTGCATAGAGTCAGAAACCTTTTTCCACTTGGAAACACAGACAGTGATGGTCCTGATTATCACTGAAACTATGAGAGTGTTGTTGTTCTCAAGAAAGTCAGGCTGCATGACATCGCTTTGCGTATCATCAATCACACCAATATTTCACTACAGGATCCACAGTGATACTTCTTTAAAAGAATTGGGACTCTGCATGTCTGTGTTAGCAAATTTCCCCAGCCAGTGTACATCATAGAGATTCCAGAAGAAATTAAGTGGGTTAGTAGAGAAAACCAGGACATATCACCTCAAATGTTTACTTAAGCATCAACACGAGTATCCTTGTCTTACAGGAGTTGTCAGCCCCTAAAAGCTGAGTGGAGTAACAGAAGGGCTTACACTGAACTCCTCCTCTCCTTCCCCATCCCTTTCTCCCCTCCTGGAGATGCCCTTATTCTTTGTGTTAATTTTAGAAAAAAACAGCTGTTCATACCTGCAGTCTTTTTTTAAAGTATATTTTATTGATTATGCTATTACAGTTGTCCCATTTTATTTCTCCTCTTTATTCCCCTCTGCCCTGCACCCCCCTCCCACCAGCATCTCCCCCTCCACCTCCCCCACCCCTTAGTTCATGTCCGTGGGTCATACATATCAGTTCTTTGGCTTCCCCATTTCTCATACTATTCTTAACCTCCTCCCGTCTATTTTGTACCTACCATTTATGCTTCTTATTCCCTTTTCCCTCTTTTCCCCCTCCCCTTCCCCACTGATAACCCTCCACGTGATCTCCATTTCTGTGATCCTGTTCCTGTTCTAGCTGTTTGCTTGGTTTGTTTTTGTTTTTAGGTTTGGTTGTTGATCGTTGTGAGTTTGTTGTCATTTTACTGTTCACATTTTTGACCTACTTCTTTTTCTTAGATAAGTCCCTTTAACATTTCATATAATAAGGCCTTGGTGATGATGAACTCCTTTAACTTGACCTTATCTGGGAAGCACTTTATCTGCCCTTCGGTTCTAAATAATAGCTTTACTGGTTAGTTATCTGGATGTAGGTCCTTGCCTTTCATGACTTGGAACACTTCCTTCCAGTCCCTTCTTGCCTGAAAGTTTCCTTTTGAGAAATCAGCTGACAGTCTTATGGGAACTTCTTTGTAGGTAACTCTCCTTTTTTCTTATTGCTTTTAGGTCTCCCATCCAAGTACTAACTAGGCCCCACCCTGCTTAGCTTACGAGATCGGGCATGTTCAGGGTGGTATGGCCGTAGAGTCTTGCTGCTTTTAGGATTCTCTCCTTATCTTTAATATTGGCTAACATAACTGTGATGTGTCTTGGTGTGTTCCTCCTTGGGTCCAACTTCTTTGGGACTCTCTGGGCTTCCTGGACTTCCTGGAAGTCTATTTTCTTTGCCAGATTAGAAAAGTTCTCCTTCATTATTTGTTCAAACCAGTTCTCAATTTCTTGCTCTTCCTCTTCTCCTTCTGGCACCTCTATGATTCAAATGTTAGAATGTTTACAGTTGTCCTGGAGGTTGCTTCCTAAGCCTCTCATTGTTTTGAATTCTTGTTTCTTTATTCTGTTCTGGCTGAATGTTTATTTCTTCCTTCTGCTCTAAATCATTTATTTGAGTCCCTGTTTCCTTCCTGTCACTGTTGGTTCACTGTACGTTTTTCTTTATTTCATTTCGAATAGCTTTCATGTCTTTCTCTATTTTGTGACCATACTCAACCATTTCTGTGAGCATCCTGGTTGCCATTACTTTGAACTCTGCATCTGATAGGTTGGCTATCTCTTCATTGCTTCGTTTCATTTTTGGAGTTGTGATCTGTTCTTTCATTTGGGCCATATTTCTTTGTCTTGGTGCACCTGTTAGGTGGTGCACCAGGGGTGGAGCCTTAGGTATTTGCCAGGGTGGGGCAACCCAGGTCACTGTGTTGTGGCAATACATGTGGGGGAGGGGTCAGAGAGGGAACTGCTGCTTGCTTTGATCTCTGCCAGCTTTCAGTCACCTCCCCCACTACCCACAAGCAAATTGGGCTCTTCTGGTGCTGATTCCCGGGTGGCTGGGTTTGTATATGTTCTAGGACCCTGTAGGTCTTTCCAATGACCTCTCCTGCGAGGCTGGGAGTTTCTCCTGCCACTTCGACCCTCACAGGTTTTTTCAGTCAGAGGTTTTGAGGCTTTATTACCCCATACTGGAACCCTGGGTTGTGTGGTTTGTTTTGCTCCCCAGTTTTAATGCATACAAATGTGGGACCACCCACTCTGCCAGCTGCCACCTCGCTGTGAGCCTTCTCCACTCTGGCTGCCCATCTCTGCCCTTCCCACTGGTCTGAATGAATATTTCTCCTTTAACTCCTTGGCTTTTGAACTTCCATGCATTTTGATTTTCTGGCAGTTCTGGTTGTTTTTTGTTTTTGAATTTGTTGTTGTCCTTCTTTTGGTTGTGCGAGGAGGCAAAGTGTATCTACCTATGCCTCCATCTCGGCCAGAAGTCTCCCCTGCAGCCTTTCTACATGTGTGTGCAGCCTTGGATGCACTGCTCAGGAGAATACAGGGGACCACCACTTCGGAAGTGGGCTCTGCCTCTCCCTGGCTGACTTTCAGGAATCCCAAAACAGGAGGGTCTGTTCTTCCTGTCAACAGAATAGTATCTGCAGGCCAAAGGACAGCTGATAAGCGTATTTATTTTCCCAGAGACTTTGGCCAGGTGCTGCTGCATTCCTAGCTCTTCCTGGTCAGCCTTGCGCGGCAGGCTTGACCTGGCAGCAGGCCTCCCTCTGCTCTCACTGGCGGGCGGTCCGCGCCTCCTCTATGAGAGCCTCTGTGAATCTCTAGCGTCACAGTTACCTTTTCACAAATAGGCCCGGTGGGGGGGGATCTTCAACATAAACAGATGGCTGTGCTCTTGGAGCTACTGCCCTGATAATGACCTTTAGACACAAGGGAACTACTCCAGTAGCAGTTCAAGGAGCCCACAGAGCTCTGCCCCTCCCCTGTCTTGGGGCAGGGTCCTCGGGGCGGTGTGGTCCTCTAGCTGCATGGCTTCAGTGGGAATTCTGCCACTAATAACGTGCCCCGTTACATGAACATCGTCTCTCATACAGAAACAGCTAAGCCTTGAACTCCTCTCTGCTGACCTGGACTGTGGGCAGAGGCCGGTGCTTGTCCCAGATTCAGAGATGGCAGCGTGGGTCAAGGACAGGCTGAGTGAGGGGCGACAGGGAGAGTGGCCATGGCCCGCAGTGATAATGACCTTTGATGAGGGCAAGGGTGGGACCCAGCCTGTGGGCTTCATGGAGGCTGGCGAGGTTGAAAATGGGCTGATCGGGGGAGGGGCCACCAGCAGTGCTGCTACCTAAAGGAGGGGCAGGGTCTCTAGGAAGACCCTCACCCTTGACTGCTCCCCGAGGTCCGAAGGCCTTAAAAAATCCTCTTTTCCACAAGGCGTGGCTCTTGGCCAGTGCTTCAGCGTGTGTGTTCACAGCGGTGTTAGACTCAGTGAACCGCAAGCTCCAGTTTCAGATGCTGACCTCGTGGGAGGAGCCACAGAGGAAGGTACTGAGGAGGTTTCCTGCCCATCACATCATTGTGGTTGTTGTTTTGGTGATTTGGGGCTTACAGAAATATCGCAGAATTCACACAGAGTTCCCATTTACCCATGTTGATGTAAGAATCATCTGAACCTGTAGAAAATGTGTATAACAGCTGATTTGAGCCAAACCAAGGACGTATGCTGGGGAACAAGATTTGAATCCTAGTGGTTAACAAGGGCCTCCAAGTTCACCATCGAACAAGATATACTGCTTTCAAGAGGAAAACATCAGTTCAGAGCATCATCTGGTGGTGGGTGGTTGGCCAGTGGTAGGATTGAATGAGGCAGGAAGCATCGTGGTAAATGCAGGTAGCCCTGGAAGAGGTAAGTCTGCCCTGGTATGGGAACTACTTCAGGGCTTTTCGGGTGTGTTACAATGTAAAACAGAGCTAACAAACCCTTCAAAGTAAAAAGGATTTTTTTCCCTAGTGGAATACATTGGTATGACTTCATCATCAATAGCATTCAGCCAGTTTTCATGTCAGAAAGATAAAGAACTTTCTCCCAGTTCCTGTGACCCTGACATTTTTGTTGGGTGTGTCACTGAGTTAACTCAGAGCTGATATGAGGATGGTAAATATGGTCAGACCTGTAGTGTGTCCCCGAGTGTGGCTGGGAAGCCACCGGAGTGCCCCAGACCAGGAGACACTAAAGGCCGTGACTGCAGTCACTGCCCATTGAAAAGATGTTACCCAACACATACCCGGCGCCCAACGTACTGGAAGACACTTAAAACCCTTAGTTTCTGAACTAATTACAAAGACCGTGCTATGCGCTTTAGCATTCAGTCAGGCACAGGCATTGAGAATGTAGCAACATGGTATTATCCTTCACAAGCACCTGCTTCGACAGCCACTGCTCTGGACCTGCCACGATGCTGTGACGGGAATCTCTTTAACTAGAGTCTGTGTCCAGAATATAACATGATGAACATCAGTTTCCTACAGTAATAACCGGGAAAATTCTGGGGAAATACATGCAGTACACAATACCCAATCAATGAATATTTGTTGCGCAGCTACTACATCATTGTTATATACATACATGCATCGTGCAGATCCACAGACAGCAGTGTTAGGAGCTCAGAGCATGGAATTGGAAATTAAACAAGCCTGGGTTCTGGTGCTGGTTTCACCATGTACAAGCAGTGTGACGTCATGCAAGGATCAGATTCCCTACAAAATGGGAATATTAATATGCTCACCTGGTAGAATTGTTGTGATGACTGAGTGTGATCGGGTTTGTAAAACCTGGCTCAACTGCTCAATTGAAAATGTCTGGGAATTAGATGGAGGTGGTGGTTACACAACATTTGGAATATACTGAATGCCACAAAAGTGTCTGCTTTAAAAGGGTTAATTTTATGTCAGTTTCACCTTGGTAGAATTAAAAAGAAATAAGCAATTTATGGTTTTCATACAAACATGTATATGCTCATAAACTTGTTAATTAAAACATCAATTCAGAAATCCATTATAGGCATGGAATTAAAAGGATGACAATAGTATTTAATCAAAAATTTTAAAAAGAAATAATAGCAAGCAAAAAAGGCATGAGGCAGAAATCAGCACACAGAGGGCAAGAATCCACAGTCGGAGTTTGGTGAAAGTTTGCAAGCAGATGGTCTGTGCAGGTGACTGGGCTCAGGACCCCCCTTCTGGTGTTCAGTTCAGTTCTGTGACCTCTGAGGACTGCAGGATTCTCCAACCACGAGTATTGATGATCTCACGGGGCCGACTTGGGCCCTCCCCCTGTGCAGGAGAGTCGGGGCAGGATGACTCAGAGCAGCCACCCCTAAATCACTGACTGGAAATCCTGCTGCAGCTACACTGCAAAGGAGTCGAACTTGACTTGCCAAATTCCCCATGTGACCCCAGCATGGCCACCAGCCAAAGAGCCAGAGGGAGAGAAGGCCACTGGCCTCCTGGCAACACAGAGATTTCCTAGCCCCATCCCCGAATGCAAAAGCAGCAGAGGCTCCCAAGAAGCCGTTTCCAATGATGATTTGGCTTTGCTAGAGCGACTGCTGTACCCGTGTTTAGTGCATCACCCTTTTGGCAGCTCAGCCGTTCTTCCACGGGGAAGCTGTGTTCTGTGGTTCCCGTGGTGCCCGAGGCTACCGCCTTCACCATATGCTCCTGTATCTCCTCCTGCGACATCAGAGTGCAGCAGGATGTGCCTTGGCCATCTGATGGCGTGCAGGCTGTTTGACTCAACTGTGCACGTCCTCTAATGCCAGGAGAATGAGCCTACCTGAAGTCAGCTGAACAGAAGCCAGAAGTGAACTGCAAACAAGCAGCCCAGCTTGCTTAACGGCATGGAGGAGACCAGAGTCACCGCAGCGAACGGAGTGGGTGGCTGCTAGCTCCCAAGCAGTGATGATGCCTACAGAGTGACAACCCAAGGGAAGAGTTCCTTGCTCTCCCGAAGAAGGCAATCACAGTGCAGGTAGGTTAAAATGTTTCTGAGACCTCCCAGTGCCAGCCCAGAGCGTGGCAGCCTTGGAGGGCAGGTTGGGTGCAGGCTGAAAGCTTTTGAACCGCTGAGGAAGATGATTAGCAGATGGGTTCCTGGCAGCCCCGGTGCTCTCAGGGGCTGGTTCCTATGGACTGCTTGCTCAGAGGGGCCAAATACTGTGCAGAGAGGAAGGATAATTAAGGTTCTACTCTGAAGTGGGGGGAACCCAAGTCCCTTGCTGGAGAGATTCCAGCTCTGCTTCTCGGGTGCCAGTACACTAGGATTGTTGGTCTGGGGTGTGGCATAATCACAAGGACTCACTCTGTAAGTGGAGGCAGGTGGGCTCATGTGGGTGTTATCGGACAAGGAGCATCAATCCCAGCATATATCCCAATGCACTCCTGTTCTCATTCTCTCTCCCCTCCCCTCCGCCCTTTCTCCTCGCTGCTGGCCCTCTCCAACCCTCCAGCTTCTATTCTATTCCTGACCTGTGCCAGAGACATCTGAATCCCTCCTTACACCCCTTTCTTAGAGGCTAGAGACTGGTCTGGCAGGAGGAGGAAGTTGGCGCAGAACCTAGGACTGGAGTGAGGAACTTTGGAGGGAGGAAAGCAAAGTTCCATGGCTGGAGTTGTAGGGGAAGGGAGAAACCATGCAAACAAACGATTCAAGGGAAGGGGAGGAGGAGCCAGAATGTACATCGAAGTGGGAGGGGCTGAGGATAGTGTGGAAGCCAGGAGTTTGGAGGTTGGGAAGTAAAGAAGAAGTCAAGTTTGGGAGGGTTCTTGAGGAAGGGCCCTGAGCCAGGAGACCTGGAGAGCAGGTGCGCAGGTCAGCCTGGCTGGGGGAGATGGGAAGTGGGTGGAAAGACATCTCCATCGGAGCCACACCAGCAGGCTGGGGGCCACCCTCTTTCCCTGAGCCTTCTCACTGCCCACCTCTCGTTGGCCCCACATTCTCTCAGCAGGGCCCTCGTCATCTCTGTCTTGGGCAACCCCCGAGTCTGTCTCCCCACCAGTGTCCCTGCCTCTACTCTCCTTCCCTTCACATGACTGCCAAATATTATCTCTCTCAAATGCAAGCTTAGTCATGCCCCGAAGCTTAAAGGACACAAGTGGCTTCCCATTGCTGCAGAATAAAGCCCAAACTGCTTGCACAGCATGCAGGAGGCTTCAGGGTCTGGCCCCTCTGCCTCTGTGGAGATAAGTCCTGTAACTTACCTGCAAGCACCCAGTCACCTGCAAGTATCTAGTCATCGGGATTATTTGCTGTTCCTTGAATGTGACCTTGTAATTGCCTCTTACTTTCTGTCGTTCCCTCAGAACACCGTTTTCTTCTTGCCTGCCCACCAGACCTCTTCTTATCTTTCAGGACAAAGCCACTTCCTCTGAGAAGCTCTACCCATCCCTTCGGATCAGGGTTAATTGTTCTGTCTCCTATTCTCCCTCTCTCTAAAATATGCATACATTTACCACATGAACCATTTTAGGTATAGGATTCTGTGACATTAAGTACAGTGACATTATTATGCACCATCACTACCCCTCTCCAGAACATTCTGTCATCCCCAAACGAAAGTCTGTCCCCATAGAACAGTAACTCACAACTATCCCCTCCCCTAACCTCTGGCAACCTGCATGTGATTCCTCCCGGGGCCTCGTGTAATATATGTCCCTTTGTGACTGGCTTGTTTCATTTAGCACGATATCCCCAAGTTCATCCACATCGGGGCATGTGTCAGAACTTCCTTTCTAAGGCTGAATGACAGTGTTCCACTGTATGGGCGGAGCAGACATGGCTTATCCATTCAGTCGTCTGCGAACACTGGGGTTGCTTCCACCTTTTGAATATTGTGAATAATGCTGCCGTGAACATCAACGTTGCATACATCTGTTTGAGTCCCTGCTTTCGATTCTTTGGGGCCTACACCTAGAAGAGGGGTTGCTAGCTCACATGGTGATTCTAACTCCTATTCTTTTTCACCAAGGGGCAATGGTGCGTGTTAAGAACACATCCAGTAACGTAGCCACCTGTACATTCCCTGAGAGCCATGTCAGGCACCTAGAGCACAGCCAAGACTCTGCAAATAATACCCGACTTCCCTGCAGCAGAAGTGTGTTTTCCACATAGAGAAGCTGCAAACCAGCTGGAGCACGACAGTGCGAATAACACTTGAACTCTAAAATTGGGCTCTGGAAAAATGCTTTTAAGAAAATCCTTTCCAGAAATCCAATGAGCAGTTTTTGTTGTGCCTACTTTGTTAAGACCTGCTCGGAATTCAGAGGCGAGAAACCTGAGTTCCACCCTGCCCTGCCCATTACAAACAGTTAAGTTACTTAATTCTCTAGGCTCCAATTTTACTACCCATAAGATCACAAATGTCCCTGTACCTTCCTGATAAAAAGACCAATGAGAATGAAAGCATTCTGGCAACCACACACATACATACACAAAAGATCAGCTGAATTACCACACTGATAAATACGGCACCCCGTGCAGCCCTGGGCGTTTCTGGCAGAACTGAATGGTTACAAGTTGGACGCATGGTCCTCTCTCAAAGGAAGTGAAATGGAACTCTTTAGAGGACGTTGTGTGGTAACATCGGATCATTCCCTTTTGGATAAAAAAAAACAAACTTTGAGTAAGAAGTGGAACTCCAGGGACCTTTGAGGAGTGATAGGAAAGCTGCTGGTGGGAACTGAGAACAAAGCAGTGAGGAGACCGTTCTCCATAAATACAGAACAGGCACCGAGAAAGACAGCCACGGTTGTAAGAAATACTCTCGGTAGAAATAGATGGGTGAGTTCTGCACTGTGCATCCCACCCAGGCAGTGCTGACACGTGCTGTTGTGAACACCCGGTGGTAGAATAACTAACTACTCTAGCGTCCTCCACACGGTTGCTTCTGGCCTGCAGTGCATATTACTTGCAGCAAAGATGTGTTGACAGTCGCTGGTGAGATACTGGTGCCTAATCATGACACTTTTACTGAGTAATAAGTCCACATGGTTTCCTTGCCTTAAGAGAACTGACCAGTAAAGTTATTTTTAGATCTTACAACCCACACTCTTCTCTTCCAAGTTTTCAGAATGTCTGCCGTTGATTCTCCAGAAGGAAAGGCTTTTTTTTTTTCCACATTGATGGATAAATCAATACTGAAGAGGATATATTCTCCCTCCTTCATTCCTTCCTCTTCACTCCCGAAACTGAAGAAATGGCCAGGAAAAGGAACACATATTTGGCCCTGGCTGGTGTGGCTCAGTTGGTTGAGGTGTTGTCCCATACCGGAAAGGTTGTGGGTTCGATTTCTGGTCAGGACATGTACGAGATGCAACCAATTGATGTGTCTCTCTCATGTTGATATTGTTTTTTCTCTCTCCCTTCCTCCCTCTAAAAGCAATGAAAACAGAAATGTTCTCAGGCAAGGATTAAACTTTTGTTTTTAACTTAAAAAATACATGTGTTTGGAATACATACAGGGTTCAGATGATATAATAATATACAAGATAGAAGGCACAGGGCTATGGATGTAATAGCAGTTTAAGTCAAAGGAAGAACGAGACTGCATGTTGTCTGAAGAACTTCTGAAAATTAAGATCCCTTTTCAGGGCTATCAGTTTATGGATACGTATTTTCTTTTTATGTTAGAGCGTTAAGAAAGAACCTGGAAAACAGAAAGAAATTTAGTACGCAATAAAGGTGGCATTTTCAATTAGAGGGGAAAAGGTGAGTGTAATGCATAGTATTAAAACAAGACACTATCCATTTGGAGGAAAACATTTTCCCCTTTAAATGGTGTCCTTCACAATAGTCCTCAGGCATCTGGTTAGGGAGCTAGCCAACAGCGGTGGCACCCGGGGTGAACGTGGTTGGCCCTCAACCATTTCCCACCATATGTTCCTTCCTGGCTAACCAAGTCCCTGCTGGCCGAGGGCCTGTCTTACTGTCAAAGGCATCTATTATATTTCCAACTTGAATGTATCAATTTCAGGAAACCCCCTCAGAGCGGCAAGAGCATTCTCTCCCTGGTGATGAATGTTCCAAAACCATTTCTCTTTATTAGGAGTCAGTCACGGTGGGGAGGGTGGTCAGCTGCTTGCTGCCTTCCATGCGTGAAAAACTCCCTTCTCTCGACCGCCTGAGCCGGGCGCAGTGGGCAGCAAGCCCTGGGGGAACAGCCAGGCTCCTTTGGCTTGCAGGCCGGTGCTCAATCCACTGAGCTACCATGTGATCTCACCTTTAACAGGAAGCTAAACAACAATACAAATAAGCAAGCAAAATATAACCAAAGACACTGAAATAAAGAACAGGGGGACAGTGCCCAGAGGAGAGAGGGGAGGGAATTTCAGGGGGAAAAGGGAAAGAGTTTACAGGAATAAGTATAAAGGACACATGGACAAAAACTAGGGGGGTGGAAATGGGAGGGAGGTGGGGAGCACTGCGGGGGTAGGCTAGGAGGGGAGTAAAAGACAGAAAACTGTACTTAAACAACAATTAAAATAAATAAAGTTAAATTTTTAAAAAGCCAGGCTCCGCTGCCAGTAAACACAGTGCTGCTTGTTCGCCATCAGAAACCCCCTCAATGGACCTAATTAGCAGCCAGCAGCTGAGTCCCGGACACGGTGCTGTAGGCTGGGCAGGAAACAAGTCAGGAGAGGCTACCCTGTGGGCCAGTGGCCCTCGTGCTTCACAGCACATTTCCTGGATCATCTGTCACTCTGATTTGCTGACCTCGAGTTCCTGGCTGCTGCTTTGGATGTCTGGAGGTGAAATTTGTACAGTATGAGCAGCAATAGCCGCAGCGGGACTAGAATCATTATTTTTATTTCAGTTGCTGAGGTCTGATTTTTAGGGAGACCGTGTGATGGTGGAGGGAAGGAGAGTGTGATAGAAGGAGCAGAATGTTCCAGAAGTCACATAGAATTCAGGAGAAGCCGAGTTAAGGGGCATTTTTGCACATTGGCTACAGAACCTCCCCCCACCCCCTTCAAAGGGACACTGGAAGTAGCCACCAGGCTACTTTCCCCTTGCCCAAGGAGGCAATAGAGTTCGATGAGACCGCCTCTTGGCTGAAGGCCCAGCCCACCTGCTCCCAGGCCGGGCCATTTTCTTGGGGCTTTGCCAACTAAACTACTGCACTGACATCTGCGAAGTGACATGATTTAAAAAAATGGGTTAAAATCCAGAAGATCATAGGCCCACATATTTTATTTTTATGCTTATTTAAGCTCCTTTCCAGATCACAAAGGAGATTTACTATGTTCTATCTGATAAACTGTTTTCTTCAGAGCCCTGGACCCTGAAGACCCCCACCTTCTCTACTTTACATTTCAGTGATTGATTGTTCCAACATAATGTCTACATTTTCCCCAACATAGCTGTGTGTTTCGGACCTCTTTACCACGTCGGATGTTGGTATATTTCCAAACGGATTACAGCATATATTTTATTTTCAGTGAGATGGCACCCCTGGGTCACATCCGTCTATATGCTAAGTGAGCAGCTGTCTCAACTTCACTCCTGGAATAGCTGCATTAAAAAGACAAAAGTTGGCCTATGTCTCCTGTTCTCAAAAGTGAAATGTATGCCCTGTGGAGCACTGTTTCCTGTCTTGCTGCAGTGCAGTAGGGCTGGGCCTGGAGAAGGGTCTTCCCTTCACTCCAAGTCTCAAGCAAACATCTGCAGGGAGGGCACTCCTTCCCCACAGCTGGCACGAGGCAGGCCGCTGCACACGGCACATGGGGCCTCCCTCTCTCCCCCTCCCTCTCTCTTGGAAGCATGCGATGAAATTTTATTGGAGAAAGTAAAAGAAGCTCTAAATTAATAGAAGGGCAAACACGCTTCCAGATGGGAAGACTCCACATTAGAGACTCCAGATCTCTCCAAAGTTGTATACAAATTTGGTACAATTACCAGTCAAAATTCTGAAAGGACATCTTATGAAATAAAATGAAAGGAAATGAAACAGTCAGTACCAGTTTGAAAAGGAGAACAACGAGGAGGGACTTGCCTAACCATTCTAAACTTGAAGAGCCATGTGAGAAGTTTAGCCCTCTAAACTTTTCCGTGGCATGACCACGTGGTTGCCTGGGTATGAAGGTCTGGGACCAGGGCTCCTACAGACACGTCAGTGAGAAGAGGCCTTTCAGTTGTAAACGTCAGCTACCTTTGCAATATCTTTGACCTCTTGGGACTTGGAAATGTCTAGGATGCTGGTGGGGAGCAAATTTGGGCACCAGACACCCTGTGCTAGGTACCATCACCCCTGTCCTCTGCAATGAGTTTTATCATTAAATACCAACACCCTTAGAGTGACAGCTTCTCCAGAACACTCTTCACTCACTCATGCAAACTGTGCATAGAAACGTTTGAAACAAGCGCACCTGCTTTGAGACGGCTGTGGGCCTATGTGCCACTCACCAGCGGTGACATCTGGGAGGAGGTCACAGAAAACTTTCATTTTCTATGTTGGATATTTGCCTTAACATTTGAATTTATGACTGGGGAATATAGTCAATATTTTCTGCTCTAAGCAGAAAAACAATCCTGAGTTTAAGAAGAAGAAAAAAAGCTTTTATGACGATTAATGACACTGTTGCCCACAAGCAGTCTCTCCCACGCACTAAAGTAGGACAGGAAGGCTCATGGTTTCCACAGCAAAGAAGGGAAAATTAGGTTCTTTTAACACTTTTTAGCTTCTCAAAAGATCATCTCATAAAATATTGTTGATGGTTATAATTTTTTTAATGCAATGACATGAATTTTTAAAGTGAAATTTACATACTTTGGGGGATTTGAAATGCTATCAGAGGTTTAGTAGAGAAAATTACACAAAAGAATCTTATATAAACCTAATCTGATAAATTTTGCAATAGTAAGTTAATGGAGACATGAATTATAAACTGACCTCTTCAATAAAGTTGCAAAGTACCTATTAAAAAAGCAAGTTTTAGAAGGTTCATAGGCATTCTAACAAAGTAAAACACTCTAAAATAAATGTATATGTCTATAATTTATAATGTAGCAATTCCTTGGTCTGTAGTCAAATGAGGACCCTCTGTATAATCTTGACCATATTCCTGTAACTGCATCCCCTCTACCAATTCTTTACAAATCCATTTCTGTTCCACTGCCACACATGGACATTGAAGTTGTCACACATTACCTAAAAGTACGATTAACTGAGCATTTACATGCTTATTTGAATTTAAACAAAATTTTCTTAATTTGCACCATCCATTCAATAAATATTGACTGAGTGCTTACTGTGTCGGTACTGACCTGGCACTTGGAGTGCAGCCTAACCCAAATAAAGGTTATCTAAGTGTGGTAGACAATAAAAACAAACATAATAAATGGGTAAATTAAGTAGGATGTTGGAAGTGGATAAGTGCAATAAAAGAGATCATGTTTAGGATTATACCATGCAAACTCTCAGCACTAGATCCCAAGTGACAGAGAAGCTGTGTATTCTTTAATAAAATTAGTTTTGGGGGTATACTAGTCTGCTGGGACTGCCATAACAAAACATTGTAGACTTGGTGGCTTAGACAATAGACATTTATTTTCTCAGAGATCTGGAGGTCCAAGATCAAGGAGCCAGCAGGGCTGGTTTCTGGTGACACCGCTCTTCCATGGCTGGTGCTGGTGTGGAAGGTCTGGGGTCTCTTTTCCTTCCTGCATGGACACCAGTCCAATTGGATGAGGGCCCCGCCCCTATAACCTCGCTTACTCTTAATGACCTCCGTAGAGCCTCTACTTCCAGTCACACTGGGGATTAAGGCTACAACATGGGTGGGGGCTGGGGGAGCAATTCCATCCATAATAGATGGCACTTGTGATAAGAGGGACACTCAAGTATGGGGTCCAGGGCAGAGTCGCCTGTTATGTAGGTTTAAGAGCAGCACTGAGATAGACTTCATTGAGAAGGTGAAATCTGAGCAAAGACGTTGAGTTATTTATGTGGCTATCTGGAGAAAAAGCATTTCGGGCCGAGGGGACAGCCAGTGCAGAGGCAGGATTCTGTCTAAATGTTCAGTGAACAGTGAGGAGGCCAGTATGTCTGCAGGGACGCGAGAGCAGGAAGGGATGAGGATCCGGGAGCCCTGTGGTGTAGGCTCCGTAGGCTGAGGTGAGGACTTAGGTTTTGACCTGAGTGAAACGGAGTCACTGTAGGTTTTTGAGCAGAATCTGTATGACATGATCTGACTTATATGTCCATGTGGTTATGAATTTATTATTTTAATGTATCCTGGTGAATAATTAGTGTGTAATTATACACATATACATTAACTGTATCTTTTAAAACCTTGATTTTAGAATCTAATTTTAAAGTCAAATTATCTGAAGAATTTCCTAATCACCAAGTCTTCTAGTGTGTGATGTATATATCTGACTTCCTTCTATGTACCTATTACTTTATCTTTATTCTTTCTTCTGTTGCATGTACATGATTACACATTTTTATGTTCAGTTGAAAATTTTTAAGTTAAGTTTAATCTAATATGTATACTTAATATCTATATTGTAAAATATTCTTGAACAAAATCATTACTATGATAGCTTGGCTAAAATACTCTATAACTCAGATAATCAGAGAAAAGAATAGTCACAAATAACATTACTTTGTGTCTTTTACAAACACATAATATTTTGAGGGCCAACTGTATACATTGTATACAGATATAGATATCTGTACACAGATATAAAGTCTGTTTCAGTCTCTGGCTTTAAAAAAATCAGGATTATCTATTATCTTCCATTCCAGACAAACAGAAACTTAACAATTCTATGACTTCTTTTGTCCATTAAAAAAATGAGTCATTTTGAGATTAGTGGGTAAAACCTGATATATAAGTAAGAGTAGGTTTAATTATGGGTAAAACTGTGAAATAGGTCAAGTTTGACTTCTCTTCCTCTTTGAGTTCATGTAAATTCACCAAGATCTCCAGTGTCTTGCACAGTACCTAGCACACAGTAGGTACTCATGACATATAATTGACCCTTAAACAACAGGGTTCGAACTGTGTGGGTCCACTTACGTAGGTAGACTTTTTTCAATAAATATACAGTTGGCTCTCCCTACCCCTGGCTTTTGCATCTGCCAATTCAACCACTGGTGGATGGAAAACAGTATTTTCCCTGCACAGTTGGGAATCCATGGATGCAGAGAGCTGACTGTGGGCATTGTCCTACACCATTTTAAGGACTTGAGCATCTGTGAATTTTGGTATCTATGGTGGGTGGGTGGTCCTGGAACCAATGCCCTGCAGATTCCAAGAGCTGACTAGTTAAGTTTTGGGGGAGTCGAAAGTTGCATAAAGAGTTTTGCCTATGTGGAGGGTTGTGGCCCCTGACCCCCACTTGTTCAAGAGTCAACTATGTTTGTTAAACAACGGACAGTTTCCCTAGACATCTCTTTCACTAACTTGTTAGGGATTTCATATTGCAGGAGTAGAAAATTTTTCCTTTCTTCCCTTGGCTGGTCTACTAATTAATTTAACATAAGACAGATTTAAACAACAGAAAAAAAACAAATTTAATTTTCATGTATTGGAACCTTATGAAAATATGAGCCCCAAAGGCAAGCAATTGCAGGATGTCAAACTCATTTTCACAGGGTCCCACATCAGCCTCGTGGTTGCCTTCAAAGGACCCAATGTAAATTTAGGACTGTATAAATGTAACTACTCCTTAACAGTTAAGCGAGAGCTCAGCACTGCTGCAGGGTAGAAACAAGGTGCCTTGGGCTAGATAAAACAAGGTGGAGGGGTAGATTTGGCCCTGGGGCCTTGTATTTGCCACCTTTGAGCTAAGGATTTGAAAAGGGGCCTGGGGATTCAAAAGTAGAGGAGGACAATGGAAAGGAAGATAAGAAGAGCAGGTATTTGGCGATCCGGTGTTCTCCCCACTATGCAGGTGACTATCTAAATTCTTTAGGTAGTTCTAGGAGAGGTCAAAGTTTTTTTCCTGAATCTGCTGGGTCTTGATTATCTTCAGCTCAATATAATCCACATGCCAAAGTGGCATTTGGTGGGGCGGAGCATTCTGCTTTCCTTTGGGATGTTGCCCATCCCTAGAGTATGTGCATTTTTTATTTTATTTATATGAGAGAGAGAGAGAGAGAGAGAGAGAGAGAGAGAGAGAGAGAGAGAGAGAGAGAGACTGACTTCGATTTGTTGTTTAATGCATTCACTGTTGACCCTTTGGATGTGCCCTGACCAGGGATGGAACTCACAGCTTCGGGGTATGGGGTCGACGCTCTAACCAACTGAGTACCTGGCATGGGCCAAGTGTTTTTATTTTTAAATATTGCCAGAGGAAGCGGGCAACCTGTGCCCAAAGGTATGAACTTCCGAGTTCAGTGGGGACATGCGTCAAAATGCGGGATTTTCCCGGAGAGCCTCTTCAAAGCATAACACTGGACAATTATTACTCTGCTTGTCATTGAGTCAGGTGGGAGTTGAAAACATTAAAAGTTGCATTTGGTATACAGCCTTAGGATATAATATTCCAAGTTATTTTTATTTCTTGATTCCTGTGCAAAAATTACTGGAGTTGTTGATTCTAAAGCAATTCCTGTCGATTTACAGGCTTGCTAGGTAGACCTTGAATCCCAGACCCTCAGAGTTCAGGCCCTGTCCCACTACCTTGGACACCCCACAGTGCTTGTCACAGTTCCTGGGTGGTGGGGAGGGGTTCCTCTGAAACGCCCCACAGCCCGCGGCTGCAGCCTGTCCGGCCGCGAGCTGGGACCGGCAGCCAATGTCAGTGATGCAGCCAGAAACAGACTTGTATTTAACCCACGGCCCCCGCCGTCTGGAGGAGCCGCTATTAAGGCATATAACGTTGACAGTGAACGCTGCACCCAAATGTGTTGGGAGCTAGCCAGGCTGAAAAATGCACCTTTGCGCTAATTCCACAAAGGCTTCGTAAACCTCTTCATGATTCTTGAAAGAAGCCCAACGTAACCCTTTACAAGTTACGCTGCCTCCCTCTCCCAACCCCTTTCCATATTTCTTTGATCCCCACGGTCCGGACCAACACAGGGGACTAGCGGACAGCCCCTGTGTCACTTTCTCCCGCTCTAATGCACACGTCCTCACAGAACTTCTGGAACGAGTGGCACAGAACCAGCGGCCCGAGCCCCGCCCCAGGCCATCCCGGCCCGGGCCTCCTAGGGCTTGGCCTGCTCTCTTCCTTCCCCATTGGCTAGATCCGCCCTCCTCCCTTCCCCATTGGGTCTACGCCTCACTTCTGCGACGCTGGAGCGGCCCAGCCAGTGAGGGGCGGGGCGCGGGGCGCGGGCGGAGCCAGCGCGCAAGCGCAAACGGGCAGGTCTGGGCCCGGAAGCGGGGGGAGGGGGCGGTGTTCCCGGTTTCCTGGGTTACCTGAGGGGGCGGGGGTGGGAGCTCCAGGCAGCGGCCGCGGTGCCGAGGGCTCCGGATTCGCCCTGTGGGGGAGCGCGCGGTGGAGGCGGCGGCAGCATTGGTGGTGGCGAGACTAGAGGTAAAGTGGCGCGCGGAGCCTATGATGCTGGTGGAGGGCTGGGTCCGGGACCCTGTCCGCGGCCTGAGGGGCAGCCGATTGGGGTGGTGGCTGTCAGCCTGGGCTGGGGTCGCGGCCCGACGCCCCGGCCTGGGCTTCCTTTCCTTCTTGGGGCTCGGGACGCCTTCCCGCGGCCTTGGGCAGCCTCGAGCTGCAGCCGGAGCTTGGCGGGGCCGCGCGGCCACCAATACTAACTTTATTTCCCGGCGCGGGGTCGGAGGTCGAGCACGCTGCTGTCTGGACAGCATTGATTCTCAGGTGCCGCGGCACCCCTACCCCAGCCGGGCCTGGACTGGCTGGTTGACCGCGGGAGTTGACAGTTTCCTTGCCACCACCCCCTGGTCGCTCCGGGCGCCCTGGCCCCGCGGCCGCTCGCCCACCTGTCAAATCTCCCGCTCATGTTTGCGACCTGCCTTGTCCGGGCGAAAGACTCTCCGGAGGGTCTCTGGGACATCTGCCGTCCGTCCCGGGCACCGCCGGAGCCTTGTTGGGGGTGGTGGTGGGGATTAAACTGATTTCCCCTTCGCCACCTGTGGGATTAAACTGTGGGGAAGCCCGGGCACCGCAGCGTGGAGGCCAGCGGGTGGGTCGTTCCGCGGCGGCGGGGATCAGCTAGCTCACAGGCTGTAAGAAACGCTTCCCCGCCTGATTTTCAGCGGGTTGAGCAAAACAAAGCATTCTCTGTGTGTTGTGCAGACTTTACACACCCAGGGACAGCACCCAGTTCGTTTTAGGCAGATCGAAAATTTTGAGGGAGTTGAATATACGTTGGTGTTGGATTCGGACCAATGTTTTCTTGAATATTGAATTCAGCTCTCATTTTTCCTAGGGTTCAGTGAACAGATCGACACACCCAGCAACCTTATGCTAATAAAGATGTTGACTCTGAGCGTTCGTTTTGTAGGTGTAGTTAGTGAATGTGGGGTTATCTGTTTTAAAGAGCTTTGCAAGTAGCCAGCAACTTTTTGCCTGATACCTCTTGCTGTCATCCATATTGTTACTGCCAAGATTGGAGAATTGGGACAAAAGGGGGCATAAAGAGAAAATGATCTCCTTTAGATTTAATTTACACGAAAGCAATTTATAAAATATAAAGTTATATATACAGTTAGTAAATATTTATTGAGCACTTACTGTGTGCCACACAGTTTTCTAAACAGATGAAAACTGCCCTCCTTCATGGAGCTTCCATTCTACTGGGAGATAATAAATAATAAATGTATGCTATGTCCCTTGGTGTTAATTAGGACTGAAGACGCTGAGCAGGGAAGAGGGGGGATAGGGAGCAGGGAGAGGGTTGCAATTTTAACTGGAGGTAGCCACAAAAGACTTCCTGGAAAAGATGACATTTAAGCACAAGACTGGAAGGGAGTGAGAGGGTGACCCCAGTACCTCTCTAGGGGAAGGGTGTTCAGAGGGAAAGGCTCCAGCAGAAGCTTCCAGGCAGAAGCACACGGACACGTTTGAGGAACGCAGAGAGGCTGGTTTGGCTTGGTGGAGCAAGCAGTGTAAGAGCAGCAGAAGTGAAGTCAGGGTGGAGTGGGCACAGGAAAGCAGACTGTGCCCGGCCTGCAGGCCCTTGTAAAGACTGGGTTTCCACTCTGAGGCCCATCACTTTGAATGGGGAAGGGATATACTCAGGTTTGCTTTTTGAAAGCGTCCCTCTGGTGTTGGATGGAGAATAGACTTTGTTGGTGGGGCCGGGGTGTTAGTCAGGAGCAGAAGCAGGGACATCAGTTTGGGGACTTTTGCCTTAATCCAGGCCAGGGATGATGCAGAGTGCAGTTGGTGGAGTGGCTGATTTCTGGATAAATTGAGGGTTGTAGGGTCAATGGCAGACTTCCAGCACACCAGACTTTAAGCATGTACTAAAGTGAGGTTTATGAGAGGAGCAGTTTGGTGGGAAGAAAGTTGGGAGTTGGTTAGGAGACCAGAAAATGAGACATCCAAATGGAGCCCATTCATAGTAGACTATCCCTACTTTGTACGGAAGAAACGTTTTACCTTGTCTTGACTATAACAGGGGCTTAATATTTTTACCCATGCACTGCCAACTTTCATGCTTATATTCTTTTTGGCTCTTTTGGGACAATCTAGTCATTCCTTTCACCAAATACAGTTTTGTTTTTATTTACTTGCCCTCAGTGTATCTGGTAGGTTCAGTTGTGGGGAAAGCCATACAAGTCCAGAATGCTATGCTGGACTCTACCTTTTAGTTTGTTGTATTTAACTTGAACAACTTCCTCTGATTAATTTTTTTTCTGAATTATGTTAGATGCCTGGCTTAAATTCGAGAATTTTTTTAAGCCTCAGAAATCCTGTTATCAGATGTGGCTTCACGTAGCCATTTGTGAAATTACAATGGAAATGACCTGTACTTCTAATACTTTACTAGTAAGTGAGTAACATACAGAGAGTATCCTAATTCTTTTGTTTCGTTAAAGATGGCTTTAAATAGTTTGATCCCTGATCAGGGCACATACAATAATCTACCAATGAAAATAAGTGGAACAACAAATGGATGTTCCTTTCTTTCTCTTTCTCCCCCCCAAAAAAAATCAATAAATGTTTTTAAAAGATGGCTTTAAATAAATAAGCTGTCTCATGTTAAATGGAGATCTTTTTTAAGTCAAATTATGCAGTATTTGGAGCAATAGAATTTGATCCATAAAACTTATATCAAAATGTGTGAGACTCCTAGAATTTAAGATCTGCTCCTTACATTAAGAATCCGGGTAATAAGCTAACATATTTTAACTGATTTTTAGAGTGAGAAAAAGAAAAGGAGAGAAAGGGAGAGGGAAAGAGAGAAACATGGATTTGTTGTTTCACTTATTTATGAATTTATGGGTTGATTCTTATATGTGCCCTGACTGGGGATGGAACCTGCAACGTTGGTGAATCGGGATGGTGCTCTAACCAACTAAGCTACCTAGCCGGGGCTAAGCTAATATTTTTAAATGTATTTTCAACCTAATTATATCCTGAAAGTATATAAAAATGTCACATTAATAACTAATTATAAACTTATCTTGGAGTTGATGGGAACATTATATTCTTGTTAATACTGCTTTCTTTTGCTGTTACTTCTCACCAGTGCCTCTTAAGTCTCTTGGCCTTGGTTTATAGCAATTGAGGGTGACTTGATTCATTTGGAAATTTTGAACACTTTTCAGATCTAACTGCTGGGAAGAAAAATCTTGTCTAATAATATGAAAGAGCAACGCTTAAAGTGTGATCATCTTAATTAAACAAGAAAGGAATCAAACAAAGTGAAACATTATTTCATTCAAATGTAATTCTTCTAAATTGAAACTCAAAAGTGGACGAGGAAACTAGAGCTTCTAGCCGCTTTCAATGAGTAGAAGAAATAGATGAATGCTGAGGTAGAGTACCACACATCCTTGGAAATGTTGGTGCAGTGCAACCAATGCCCCTCAACTTTAAAAAGTAAAGAGAGTGGAAGGTTTTTTCCATAAACCTGAAGAATTGCATATTTTACATTTAAAAATGGGGTGTGGGGAGGTGAAGTCAGAAAATGTACATTGAACAACCTGACACTGAGCGATTCCTGAAAAAATTATAACCAAATTGCCAAACAGATGCTTTGTGATTTGTGATTAGAAAAGAAGGTATTGATTACTAAGATCCAGAATTGTATTTTTAAGAACAAGTTATGCCCTGACTGGTGTGACTCAGTTGGTTGGGCATCGTCCTGCAAACTAAAAGGTTGCCTTTTCAATTCCCTGATTCCCCAGTCAGGGCACGGGCCTGGGGTGTGGGCTAGGTTCCTGGTTGGGAGCCTGCAAGAGGCAACACATTGATGTTTCTCTCACCTATTGATGTTTCTCTTCCTCTCTTCCTCCTTCCCTTCCCCTGTCTCTAAAAATAAATAAATTAAGTCTTAAAAAAAAGAACAAGTCATATTAAATTTAATTTCAGGCTCACTTTGCTAAAGATGTAGTAGTACTAAATAAGCTCTGCGCGCACACCACACATCTTACAGCCTGTGCTCCCATTTATTGTTTCATTTAACCCTCACAACATCCCCGTGCAGTAGGAGCCCTGGGAAGGTGCAGGAGACAGATGCGGGAGATCTTAGGAAGGACATCTTAGGTCAGGGGTAAAGGAGAGCATTCTCTCGTCTGACTGGGTGAATGGTGATGCTGGTAATTGATCTCAATTTTTAAAATGTGGGTAGAGGAGTAGATTTGGAGATGTAAAATTCACCAGTTCACGTCAGTTTGGTGGAAGTGACTGTTTTATTTTCTTTGTTGGAACTGAGTCAAATATAATTAAATTTAAAAATAGGTAGGTCTGGCCCTGACTGGCGTGGCTTAGTGGGTTGAGCATCATCCTGCAAAGCCAAAGGTCTCTGGTTCGATTCCCAGTCGGGGTGCATGCCTGAGTTTTGGGGCCTGGTTCCTGTTTGGGGCATGTGTGAAAGGCAACCGATTGATGTTTCTCTTCCTCTCTTTCTCCCTACTTCCCCCCACTCTCAAAAAATACACACACACACACACACTCAAGAGAGAAGTCAGAATCAAATAAGAAAGCATCCACTCAGTAAATATATTCTTTCAAACATGTTTGGTAAGGGAGGACAGTGAATAGAAGCTTGAGTGGGGCGATGTGATCAGGGAAGTTTGTTGTTCTTTAAAGGAGGAATAGTCAAGGACACTTTAGTGGACTGAGAGAAAGAGGCATTGAGGGGGGAAAGAAAATTAAAGTCACAAGGGGAAGATGATCAGCTATAACCTCAGAAGAAATGGAAGGGTTTGGAACATGAGTGCGGGGAAAAGGGTTACCTTGAAGAAGAGTGGTAATATGCCTTCCTATTTAAAAAAGAGAAGAGAATAGGGAGTTGATACAGGTATAGAGAAGTGTCCAGGATGGTGTCCCATGCTGAGATTGAGAAGGAAGCACATGGGTTGGGGGTATGTTAGAAGGGAAAAGAAAAGTTACCCTGTGATTGGAAAAGGGAGCCAACCAGGGACAAGTGACCTAATTGCTGAGTAGTGATAAACACTCTCGCAATCACAAATGTAGAAAGAGGTCAATCAGAATGATTAAGCAATTTTGCCCAGTAGCTCCCTATTACAGTGCAGAAAGCAGATAGTTCTCTTGAACCTGGATGGGGATTGGAGAGGAAAGTATGCCGGAGAACTGGGTGGGGGTGGTGTGAAGTTAAGGAGTTGAGGGTGGTCCTAAGGCTGCTAACTGATGGGCCACACCATAGCTATCCTGCTTGATTAAGGAAGAAAGCTGAGCCAAGATGGGCTGACAAATGTTGAGAATGAAGAGGGTAAAGAGTCTCAATGAGTAAGCTGCACAACTGGTAGAAGTAAAGGGGTATCAGAGCCGGGACGGTAAGCCCTTGTGATGTGAGAGTCCTAATCTAAGATCCCAGAGGTGGGGCAACTGCAGGTGATGTAAAGGCCAAATAATGACCAATGATGGTAGTGGGAAGCCAAGATTAATAGTGCTAATTACAACAGTAATATTAATAAAATCCACTGTTTATTGAGTGCTACATATTAGTTGCTATACAAAATGCTTTCCAGTGATCATCCTACTTGTTTTTCACAACCATCCCTCAGGCACATATTAGGATCTCCATCTTACAAATGGGGAAACTGGGTCTCAGTGAGGTTAAGCAACCTTCCCCAAGGCACAGCTAAGAAGTACGTGAGACTTTCTAGCCCGCAAACCCTTATGCCCAGCTACTAAACCAGGCTGGCCTTCTGCAGAGTAGGTCTTACTGAAGAAGAGGAACTCAAAGAGTTCTAAATGCCAGTGTTTTGGGCTTAATTGTTTTTATGGTAAAAGGCCACCAGAGTAATAGATCATTCGTGGAGAGGAAGACAGGAGTTGTATGGCAAAGTTCTCAGTAAATGGAGATGATTGACTCGAAGGTCAATATGTGTCAACTATAAATGTATTTATAACCTATAGAGATCCTTAACTGTGGATAAAATGGGATAATAATGATGTACAAGTCACTCTGGGGAAGCCGGATAACTGACTTATCTTCCTGGCCTGAGATGTGAGTGTGGCGCTTTATTAAGAGGAAGAGATGAAGTGATCTTCCTGTGTGAAGGTGGAGAATATAGGGAAGTTTCTTAGCAGCAGAACTAGGATTCTTTTTTAAAAAATATATTTTATTGATTATGCCATTACAGTTGTCCCAATTCCCCCCTTCATTCCCCTCCACCCTGCACACCCCTCCCCCACCATTCCCCCCCTTTAGTTTATGTCCATGTGTCACAGGTTCTTTAGATTCTGTATTTCCCATACTATTCTTGCTTTCCCCCCATCTATTTTCTACCTACCGTCTATGCTACTTATTTTCTGTATCTTCTCCCCCCCCCTCCTCCCACTCCCCTGTTGCTAACCCTCCATGAGATCTTCATTTCTATGGTTCTGCTCCTGATCTAGCTATCCTCTTAGTTTGCTTTTGTTTTAGGTGTGGTTGTTAATAACTGTGAGTTTGCTGTCCTTTCACTGTTCATCTTTTCTATCTTCTTTTTCTTAGGTAAGTCCCTTTAACATTTCATATAATAAGGGCTTGGTGATGATGAACTCCTTGAATTTGACCTTATCTGAGAAGCACTTTATCTGCCCTTCCATTCTAAATGAAAGCTTTGCTGGATAGAGCAATCTTGGATGGAGATCTTTGGATTTCATGACTTGGTATACTTCTTTCCAAGAACTAGAATTCTTAAAGGAAGGGTATACGAAATCCAGGGAGGGAGGAGGGCTCACCTAGTTGTGCAGGAAAAATCAGAAAGGATTGGTGGGGAGGTAGGGTGATTATATAAATTAGTGACCAAACAAGTGTTACTTTGAAAATGAAAGGAATATTATTAATAGTTACCCTGGGGCATCAGGCATAAACCAGGGCTGTCCTGGCAAATTGAGATGTTTAGTCATCTCAGTGATAGCTAACCAGGGGAGCTATCACCTTGGAAAGGGGTTGTGCTGTGGAGAATGATTGAATCGAACTCCTGGGCATGAATGGAGTTTAGCCTAAGATTATTCTCTCCAGCCCCATAATACTACCCTGAAATGTTCTGGGCACATCTTATTCTATAAGGGTCTGGAGATTTGAAGGAAGTTATGGGTTAATCTCTAGATAAAGGGTTGGAAGGCATTAACATGTAGGTAGAACTTGAAACCTTAGAAGTGGATGAGATATATGGTCAAAGGAGAACACAAAGAAGAGAAGTGAGGAAAAGGGGAGAATCCAGAGGCTCACCAACATGAAGGGGGTGGTGAGGAAGAATCCAGCCAAGAAAACTTAGGAGTAGTCATCAGAAGGGTGGGGGGAATACCAAGAGATTTAGAATCTCCCAAGTCCAGAGAGATGTAAGAATGATTAATAGTTTCATATGCTCATGTTCCTCAGAGAGGTCAAGTAAGATAAGGACTGGAACATGTCCATGGGATTGGATTTGGCAGTTAGAAGGTCATTGTTGATCTTGGCCAAGCAGTTCCAGTGGAGTAATGTGGGCGGAAGGCAGAGTGCAGAGAGTGGTGAGGTGAGAAGACCACTTCCAGTGCAGACTACCCTGAGTCATCTTGAAAGAGGAGGTGCCAACAGCATATATGAATGAGGGGGGACCCCCAAATGGAGTTATCATCTGGATGGCAGGCCTCTTGCAGAACAGGCTTCCCCTGCTAGGTGAGTGTTCTAGGATCCCATCTGTATCAGTGTACCAGCTGGTGTTGTTGTGAGAGGCTGTGTTCAGCTTCTGTGAATTTTTTCTTAAGACTCTTTCAGTGTGTTTGCCCATTTCAGGATGGGTGATTTATGAGGACATCTGCCCACACTGCTGAGTGTTCAGCAGTTTTTGGCCAAAAGGGTGTGACCCTTGTGCCCCACCCTCCCTGTTCACCCAGTCTCACCCACAGCAACTTTTATTTCTCTGGATGAAAAAAGTCATCAAAGGGAAATGTTTTGCTGATGTGGGAGAGGTGAAGCAAAAAATGGCAGAAGCACTAAAAGGAATCAATCAACAAGTTCAAAAATATTTTCAGCAGTGGAAAAAACATCTCAATAGGATGTATTGCATCAAATGGAGAGTACTCTGAAGGTTACTGAAGTTTAAACCTGTAAGAATAAATGCACGTTTTTTCATAAATAAATCCCATGTTTTGGTCCCCCCTCACACACACACACACACACACACACACACACACACGCGCGTGCGCACAAAATTTAAGCACTGGAGAAGCCAGTGTTGATGAGGGGTTAAAAACTGAGAGAAGCTGGAAGTCCAGCCAGTGCCTCCTAGTAACATCTAGTCAGAAAGTGAGAGGAAGATGCCTCGTAAATCAAGTCCAACACTTTGTCAGAAGCTCAAATGGGTGGGGAGTGTTTGGAGAGATAAGTCCAATACCCAGAGAAAGCCATAGTGGGTGGTTTCTAACATGCAGTTCATTGATAACTTTAACATTTTTCTTTACACATGTCTACATTTAGGCCATAGTGATAGAAACCAAATTGTGATGTTACCCAGCGTGGTACAAAAAATATTAACTATATGCTAAACTTGAAATGCACGTGTTCAGAAAGTATCAAGGATTCCTTTCTTATTTCTGTTCTCTCTCACTCCCAGTCCCCAGTCCCTGCAGTCCTACTATCTGTCCTTCTTTGTGAATGGCCAGAGAGCAACACACTGAGCAACTGGACCTCGATTTGGTCTCACTGTTATCTTTTCTGATATGAAATGTTTTGTAACAGCAAACACATTTGTCTGTAATTGTTGCCTTAACTAATTTTTTTTTCTAGAAGGGAAGTTAATGGTCATTGTACCAATAAGAATTCTGGAGGAATAAGAGGAAAGCAGCACTGTGGACACCTGAGAGGTGTCTTTAAAGCTTACAAATGTGTTCAGAATTTCTGAAACTTATTTTTCAGGATTTTTTTTACCTTGTCCAAATATATATTAAAATTTATTGATCACTATGATATTACTATATAAATTATGCTTATTATTTTCATTTCCCACTTAGGATAAGGGTCCAAGTTATGTTTTTAGTGTTTTTTTAGGAGGTATAGAAAATTAACATGTGTACAGGTGATTGTAAAGAACTTTTAAACTGTATACTATAATCTTTAACATAGGAAGAATAAACATCAAAGGTTTTATTGCTGACATTTTTTTTATTTTAATCTAAAAATCTTTGATAAGGTTTTTTTCAGGTGTTTCTATAGCACATTCCTTGCTGTGGAGCAGAGAAAGGCTTTGTAAATGGACCTATTTATTTCTTGGAGTTTCCGCTGTGGGAAAATTTCCTAAAGGAATTTTACTATTAAAGTGTTTTCTATCAAAGTTGGTATTAAGTGAATGTTTATTTGTGGCACTGTGTTAGGCACAAATGATCCTATAAAAAACAAATAAGACCTGCTTTCTCTCCTTAAGGAAAGTAGAGTCTGTCTTGGAGAGAATCGGTACAGTTTGGTAGTACAGTATGGTGAGAGCTAAGACAGAGGCATGTAGAAAAGTAGTTCATTGGGAATTAATGGAATTTCTGTAGCAGCAGCAACATGGGTTAAAGAATATCAGTGAGATAGTGTTGAGAAAATGCATACCCTTAGGAGAGACGACTGGGCAGTGGGGTGGGGTGTGAGATGTGTAGAGAGATGAGAAAGGGTAGGTGGTGGAGGAATTGCATAGCATGACCATGAGGAGTTGGGGTCTTATTTCTTAGGAATTGGAGTGTCATTTATGATTTTAAGAAATGTGAGTGACATTTTAGCCATCGTAGAATTTGGATTGGATGGAAGAAAGGCTGAGCAGAGGGACCAAGGAAGAGGTGGTCGGTATTGAGAGAGGAGATGGGAACCCAGGAGATGCACATTTTGGCATGACGTTAGAGGGGAAGGGCCAGATAAAGGTGATGATCATAATGGCCGATAATTATTGATTTTATCACAGTCTACCAGGCACTGTGCTATGCATTTTATATGTGTTATTGTTTAATTTTATTATTTATAATTTTAGGTGTTCTTAGTGGTTTGGTTTTATAGATAATTTATCAAGGTTTAGAGAGAGGAAGTCAAGCCCCCAAGGTCACAGAGTTAGCATGTAGCAGATGCAGAGGTGAATCAGCCAGCTGTCAAAAGGTGGAGTGAATGGGTAGAGCCATTAAGTGAAATAGGAATGAGGAAGCAAGAGCTGGTTTATTGGAGGAAGGAGTCAATGTTTGCTTTTGAGAATAGAAATTGTATACAGAATACAGAGAAATTGCCTGGGTCTGAGTCCTGTCTCTGATACGTAGTAGCTCTGTGTCCCTGAGCAATTGGCTAACCTCACTGTACTTCAGTTTCCAACACATGAGGAATAGGGGTGTAGTAGTACTTTTGAGATTATTATGAGGATTAAACAAACTACTATAGTAAAGTGCTTATGCTAGTGACTGTTGTGGAGTAATTAATCATCATCAGTGTTAGCGATATCATCATCTGTAGTCTATAAAAATCCAGAGATCTGTTTTGAAGATGGATGCGCTACTTGCTGTAAAACTCACAGCACTTTCCTTCTAGCAGGGATGTAGAGCCCAGGGAAATGGTTTGCCTGAATGGGCCTCCATAATTCCTTATAGTGAAACCTCACTTGTAACCACAGAGTCTCGGAATTTTTATTCCTTTAAGGCGCTCAGGATTGAACACAGGTTCTTCTTAGACACCTGGTTGGCCAGTGAGTTTTAGGAAAAATGAACAACTCGTTGAAGGACTTAAGTCTGATACATTTTGAGGTCTTCCTCTGAATTTCCTTTAAAATTCTGCCTTGCTATGCTCTGCCTGTGTGCCCTTTATTTCCTGGTCAGCTTTGTCATGCGAGAAGCCAGAATGACCTCACATCTCTGGCCAACCGCAGGTTTTAAGGCAGCTGCAATGGAGAGTATTGACCAACATGTCTTGGGAAGGGGAGGGGAACAGGCCGTGGTGTTTGTCACCTCCCTGAAACACAAAAAAGAAACATTGGGTTGGCCAAAAAGTCCGTTTAGTTATTTCCGTAAAATAAATGACACATTTTTCAGTTTCACCATAATTACTGATTTGGATGTTTTGAGTATATTGGCTATTTCCTGCTATTGGCTTCTATAGTGGGTAGAGGTCACGGTGCTGCTAAATAATGCATAAGACAGCCCCATAGCAAAGAATTATTTGGTCAAAATGTCAGTAGTACCAATAAACTTCACAAACCACTTTTGACACCTTCGATCAGTCACAGCACCTACTCCATACACTGCACAAACCTTTTTTGTGTGTGTTTCAGTTGTGTTTTTACCTGTCTTGAAATAATAAAGCATAGTATGCTGAAAATGTTGCATATTTTCTTCCATCTTATATATAAAATGACTGCACAAAAATTCAATTTTGGTAAGTTTTTAAAAAATGCACACTGATATGACAGCTGTCACAATACAATCTAACAAAATTGTTTCGAATGAAGGTAAGACAACTAAGCACTACTAGAGCCATCCTACAGAAAAAACTAAACAAACTTTTTGCCAACCCAATATGTACTTTCCTGGGGCCACTGCTTTCTTAAATTTCTACCCTTCCCCTCAAACCACTGCCATTTTTCATTTCATTGAGTTTTCTTCATTTGAACACACTGTACTATTCTACATAAATTGAAAATATTTTATTCAACACATTGTTGTATTTTGACTTAGCCTAAATGCATAACACAGAATAAAAGTAGACATAGTACAGCTGTTCCCCCCACACTTACTGGTTAAGGATTATTTTAGTCCTACATTTTTAGTAGGGACCATCCAAATCTGAGCCAACTTTTACCGCTGCTGAGCTGTAATCCCAGTTGGAGCTGAAGGTGTTGCTGCATGTTACAATGTAAAACCTTTCTAGGAGCAGCAGAATTTTTTTCTGGTCGTTTACTTTTCTAGACACAGATGAGAAGTGTGGAAACATATGACAGAAGACAGCACAAAGCAACAGAACACCTGAAGTTTGGGGCAGCAGACTCTATGGGCTGGAGGGGTGAAACGGCATGGGACCACAGGCAGGACCATGGCCTAATTCCATGGCACTTAGGGCTAGACCTCGCCACTGAACGGCTCTGACAAGTGGCTCTGAAAGACATGGTTTGGCTGTTGGCACAAAAATTTTGTGCCATTTTAGGAAGCACAGTGGGTAGGAATCTGAAGACCTAGATGCGAAGTCCTATGACTTTTGGGATATCTCTGGACCTCCATCTGCCTTGTGGTTCTTATCTATAAAATGTTGAGGGAGGTACTAAGGTGATTTTGCTGTCAGAGAGTTGATTCTAGAGTAAATTTGCATTGTAAGATAATTCATAAAATCCAAACTCTCTGGCAGTTTTCCTTCACTGGCAGTCAGTCAGTATGTACTCCAGAGTTAGTTGAACAACTTTGTTTTGAGCATGGCGGTTACTTCTTACAAATATTGTGTTCCGAAGGTTCATTTCTGGGCTGGTGGTTTAGCATGTCAACCAACGCTTTGCCCTTATTGACGGTGTTGCATAGGTGTGTATATCCACAGGGCTCCTCTCCCCCAGGCTGTTTCAACTGCCATGTCCCTGACTGGCCTTGAGAGAGAACCCTGGGAGGAAGGTTTGGAGATTGCGTGAGGCACATGGCCTCCTGTTTGCCTCACATTGCTACCCCGCTGTGGGAGACCTTTTCTAGATCCTCGGAGCAAAGGGCTTGGAGGTGTGGGAATCCCTTCTCCCCTTGCCCGGTAGGCAGGGTACTGGGGGAGGAGGAGGCAAAATGTGTTGCTAGCAGTTCCGATTGGAACACTGAATTTATTTCTCCGTGGGACCGTGAGTTGTTACGTAGGCTTCCTCCCAACATTCACTTCACCATACCACAATGGTATCTAAGGAGCTAGGGACCACCATCCAAACTTCACTAGGGTGTGTGACATTCTTGCAGTCAGAGGGTCTTTAATGCAGAATTCAGAAGATCAAGTCAGCGTTTGTCAAGTAGGGCATGAGCTCTAAGCAACTGCTGTAATCTAAGCGACCATTATAATTTCTTTGAAGTTAATCAACAAAAGTTGAATACTCACCCAAGTATGGTGAATGATCAGTTATTATGGGGTTGTGATTTGTCTTGTGGAAGTTGTCAGTTTGTGGAATCATTAATCTCATTGCTAACGTGGTTTTTAATGGATTCTCTGATTCAGTTATTTAATTTAGAACTTTGTTAAAGAATCATATCCTTCCCTAATCCACATTTTAAATTCTAAGAATTCTATAAAAACAAGGCCCATTAAAATGTATTTTAATTTCCTATATTCAGCAACTATCAAAATTATCCACTACAACATGCGTTATAAAGGTGCTTATATTAATTAAAATATACATGGTATATAAATACTATCCTGATAAACTTTCTGTTTTAAGTGTGACGTGCTTAACACATCTAGTGTAACCTGAAGTTTGCGGGGGTAAAAGCTAGGTAAACAGATAGTCACTTGCTGAAATATTGTATAATTTAATTAAGCTGACATGCCTTAACTAGCTTATTCTTCAAAGAGATGTCTGTTAATTTGAACAGGATTAGTTTGTAGTCTCTTTCCCCACACCAATCAAGTTTTCTGCATTTCAAACATAGCTCTGTATTGTAATTATAAAAGTTTGTAGAGAGAGGTTTTGAAATTTTGTTTCCAGGTGTGCAGATTGCAGTCTAGTGAACTTCAGTAAAGGTTCTGGATAACATGTAGAGAGAGCATATTGTGTTAGAGAGATGTCTTTGCCGATGGTCTAATTTTTAATTGACCTGTTAGCAGAAGGACACCTGTGTCTTCTAATCTTCGTTATTTTAGTTCCAGTTAATTAGCTCTAAAAATACCATATAACACCAAGAAAACTGCCATGGGAACGACCCGTGGGACCTTGGGCCTGCGGGCTTCCGTTTTTGTTACCTGTGGAATGTGGAGTCAGAGAATACGACATCTGAAATTTCTGCCAGCGTGAAAATGTATGATTCCAACTTATCTATGCTCATTCCTTTATTCATGGCATTTGTAAAATGGTGTAATAATTTTTCTTCTAAGGTTTTTTGATTTTTAGTCATGTGTTTCAAAGATCTTTGGGACCATAACTAATGAGTCTGTAATCAGTATGTATTGAACTCTGAAGAGATGGGATTTGGTATAGTTAAGAATCCATGTCCACCAACTCCTATTTTCAAGAAGGCCACTTCAGACTGTGGCATGTTCATAGTCAGCAGAATTCATTGAGTACTTATTATTCTGCCCATTATTTTGTTTAATCACAGTAATCCTGTGATCTACAGCTCCATTCTTTGTTTTGGCACATAATATATTTTTGAAAAATTCTTTCTTCTCTAATACTACTGTAATTATGAAATTTATCAAGTATATAGTATTGTTTTTAAAGGGAATTTACCAGGATTTTTGGCATTTGATGAAAAGAATTGGAATTGATGTTACTGTTTGATGAGAAAGAAGTATTGCTTTCTAATTAGGCTATAAGAATAAATTCCTTACTAAAATCTTTTTTTCTTGTGCTTTTACTTTTAGTACTTCTTTTCTGTACAAGTCACAAAGCAGGGAAAAGGCAAAAAATACAGGAGCTCCCTGCTTTTATTTTCAGTGCTTAGCTCACACCTGATTTCCAGGCAGTCTGTAGTGAGGAAAGGGTGCAGTGACATTTGTCCTCCTGCAGGTGGCACTCTCTGCTGTGCTGTGGTCTGTGGGTGTTTAACATTTAAAATAGAATGTTTACTGATGTTACGTAATCCTGAAGATCCACACACCCACTCTGTGGGTTAGGCATCTCACAGAAAAGGAAGCCAGACTTCACACAGCTCTGGATGGCTGGCTAGTAGTTGCTAGATTCCCAGTCTGCTGCCTGCGTTTTTACCACTGTCAAAATGCTGGCTGTTGCACCATTCAGAACAAATTCAGGAACCAGTGAAATAGCATGAGTAAGCAGATCAGTGCATATTTATTGAAATATTTATTGAATGAGTAATAAACATCGGTTGAATGAATGAGTTAGTTAAAAGGGGTACTGTAGCACAACAGACTCTTCCCTTTTTATCACTGTGACCCCTTGGCTATTTGGTAGTTCTGGAGAAGGAAACTTGGTGACCTGTTGTTGAGCTTGAGACTTTATTTCAGTGGTAAATGTAATGTCATTGGAAGCGCTGACTAAAACACAAAGTGACGAGATATTTAAAAATACCTAAAAGTGAAGAATGTGTGTAGTAATGACTTGGTGTAAAGGTCAGGTGTAGTACTATATGTCAAGCAGACAAATGTGTGAAAATCTACAAGACTGAGGGTGATAGCTTAATTCTGTGATCTTTTGGATAGTAGGTTGTAGAAATTAATCACAGAACCAGAGCGGAGCTAAATATCAAAATCAACTAACTGTCTGTGGGAAGTCTCGCTCAATGAAACAGAGCCATTATTGACTTAATGTTATTGACCATTTCATTTCGGAATGTAAAGGTAATAATCAGGGGAGTTGATACTCTGAACCTAATTTGATCCACAGTGAGGGCTTAATTAGACAGGTAAACGTAACAGGAATCCTGAGTGGAAGGCCATGCTGCTCATTCAACAAATTCAGCAAATGATTGAAATGCCTCCTCAGTGCCACGTGCTGTTCCAGATGCTGTGGGCTCATTGGTAAATGCAACAGACAAAATCCCTGTCGTCAAGGAGCTTTCATGTTAAGAGCTGACAAAGATCTGTTGTCCAAGAAACTGGCCTCGTGATTGCTTGATGCAGTGACCTTAACCTTCACGTCACTTCAGACTCCTGCTGCAGGTCACATGCTGAGTATTTGCACAATCTGGAACTGTTTCAGAAATCTAAAAATTCCAATATCCTTTCTTCCCACATTTTCTTTTCTTCAATCTCATAACGATTGGTTGCCCGTATTTCTCCTTCTGTATCAGCGTTTGCCTGGCCTCTTCCTCTTTCCCACCCAGTCTGTACCCCGTTTTTGACCATGTGGCTTGTCCTCTCACCAGTGCCTTGATTCCCTCGGCTTCGGCTTCGGCTGCCTCAATCCACCGAAGTCCCATGTCCAAATCGGGGATGTGTTCTGCATCCTCAACTGTTAGATCCTGCTGGAGAATCTCACGTAGCTGAGAATACTGATATCCTCGGAATTCCCGATTTTCAGCCTCTGCTCATTTCTCAACCCACTGTAAATTCTTTTGTTCATCCTTGGTCAGTACTCTCCATCCTTGGTCTCTTGCTTCTCATGTTGAGTTTTGATGCCAAACTTAACATAAGTCTCTCCAGGACTGGACTTGAGCTGCTCTTGAAGTTTGTATTGCCTCTCTTTTTTCCTGTTTTGCCTTTTCCAGTTGGCTTTTACTCAAGGATGGCTGCCTTCATGCCGCTTCCCTGGCCATGCAAATTGGGGTCAGTGTCCCTGATCAGGACACAGGGTGCTCTTCTCGTGGGCACAGACTGAGGTTACTTTCACATTTTGTATATTTAGTGACTGGCACAAAGTGGGTATTTAGTAAATGATAGCTAAGGTAAAAAATAATAAACAAGAAGAGAATTTGGAGCAAAGCCAGAATTTAGAGAATTAGAAATACAGAGTTCCTAAACCTCAAAGAAACTATAGGCAAGATGGAATGGGTACAGTTTCTAGAAGGGAGAGTGTTTTTCATTGAACAAGTGGAACTAATACATGAAAGAAAGGCAGAAGGATGTGAGACAAATGCATATATATAATTATATATTTTATAACACAGGGTCTGGCAGAAGTGAGGCCTGCTTGAGTGTGGTTGGTAGGATGATAATATGGGTGTGATCGTTTATAGTTTTAATTTGAATATTTCACCTACAATGTCATGTGGTGTGTTTGAGTGTGAGAGTGTTATGTTACAGAATTACACACTTATGATTTTATAATAAAAGATTTTGTAATAAAAAAATGGGGGCGTTATTTGTGCTGAGCCCTGTATATGTGTAACACATAAAAGGAGGACACAACCCTAGGAGAAGAATGAGCTGAGGTTTTAAAAAAGGTTAAGGCTGACCTTTCACATTTTATATGTAGAAGATGAAAACAATAAGCAAATTAATATTCTTATTAACAAATTGACCCTATACTCAGATACAAAGAGTAAATAAAATGTCTCAGCTTCCTTTTGCTTCTGTCTTCTCTGACATGAAAGATGATCTACACACAGACTAATAAGGGTAGAAGCACGAATAACAACAGGAGAAAAATTAAGCCTAAGATAGGGGAAGAGATTGTACTAGAACCTCTGGCTGCTCCAAATGACTGCACATCTCAGGTTCACAGCTGAGAAAATTTGTTTATGTCATTGCCAGGCTAGAGATTTTTGAGTAATTATGGTGAATTTGAAAACTTTTAGAAGACTGTCAAGGAATAAAGCTCCAAAATTATTTTTAAAAGAACGCAGATGCCATAGATTTTAGTGATCTATCCATAGATCATGGTGTATGGTCTTTTTACTGTATTGCTGAATCCGGGTTGTTAATATTTTGTTGAGGATTTTTACATCTATGTCCACCAGGGATATTGGCCTATACTTTTCTTTCTTTGTAGTATCTTTGTCTGATTTTGGAATCAGGGTGATGGTGGCCTCGTGAAATGAGTTTGGCAGCTTTCCCTCCTCTTGAATTTTTTTGGAATAGTTTGGGAAGGATGGGTTTTGGTTCACCTTTGAATGTTTGGTAAAATGAAAAACATTTTACCAAACATTCAAAGAAGCCATCCGGTCGAGCCCAGTCTTCACTGTTAGCAGGGCGCTCTATGTGCAGAGTAGGAGGATGCTGCCACTGTAGAGACCTAGATTCCTGTAAGGTCTTTGACATCATCTGTCCTGTATTTTATTCTTGGGGACGTGGTGAAGTGGACTATAGTATGGGTAGTTAGTGAACAACAGCACTCAATCTTAGGAACTTACTGGCAGACTGGCAGGAAGCCTCCAGGGCCGCTGGTGCCAATCCTGTTGCACCTGTCAGTTTTACATCGTCTCCCACCGCTCGCTGTCCACTGATGACCTTGCAGCCTATTTCCCCGGGGAAATGCGAGCATCCCCATCTCGGTCCGCCCACTGCCAGGCCCACTAATCTCCCTGCGTCTGTGCTCATGCGCCCCGTCATCCCTGTTCCTTCCACTTGTACATTGGATCTTCTTTATTGTGCTTCCTCATTGTTCCTGAAATCATCTCCTCTTGTAGTAGTTTTTCAAGTATTTTCCTTTCTCTGCTGGACAGAGATGCTGTACAAACATGCTATAATATTTCAGCTTACAAACACACTCTAATATCTTTCTTTAAAAAAAAAAATAAAACCCTCTCCTATCCTGTGTCCCTTCACCTGTGTTAGTGATTTTCATGCTGTTAAATCTGGTGGTCAGTCCCCAGTCTTCATCTCACTCAGCAGAATTTGTCACAGTTGATTGCTCTTTCCTGTTTCAAACTGTCTTTATTTTGTTTCTGGGCAGCACCACTCTCCCAGTTTTTCCCCTTCCTTGTTTGCTGCCACTTCCGAGTCCCCTGTGCTGGGTCCTTCTCCTCTCCTACACTGAGAGGTACTAACCCCAGGTCCATTCTCTGCTTCAGGCTCTCTCACCCATCTAGTCCCATTAAAATACAGCAGCATGCTGACCACTTCCAGATGGGTTCACGAGTTTCAGCCTCGCCGCCTGAACTCCGATTGGTATACCCCACTGCCTACCTGATACCCTTTTTGCAGTTTCTAAGAGAGCAGTGCTGCTCTTCACACAGGCTTGAAAAACCTTGTAGTCTTTTGGGGGGAGTGAGGGGGAGGGCCTGAGGGGATGCAGGAAGGAGATTTCTACAGGGAGAGACTGTTCCAGGGGACACTCTGTTTCTTCATTCCACACCTCACTTCCGTCCCTGAAAGCAGGAGTGAGTAGGCTTTTCTTACTCAGTAGTAACTTTTAACTTTTCCTCTTGCACTCAGCATCTGATGCATCAAACATACACTAATCTCGGTGCCCTGGAATGCTCTTTGCCCAGCTACCCTCATGGCCCACTTTCTTACTTGCTCCATGTGCTTGCTAAAAGACAGAATTATGAGCCTGGACAGAGTGAAACTCCATGGGCATCCAAACTGGGCTCTGCCAAATACAGAGATCAAGAATCCATTCTCATCTAAGCGCATTAGAGAAATCCCTCCCTTGGCCTAGAAATGTCCCTTGATGAGAGAGACACAGATGCATCCTGTCGTCTGTCAGTTTTCACTTCTAATGGCCACGCTGAGTTAGCTAGAATCACCCTGGCATTGCAGGATAGAAGGCTCCACCTTGTAATAGTCCAGCTGGAGGGGCTGGGCTTCAGAGCAGTTAATACTGTACCATCTCTGTGCTTATAGTTTGATAATTCCCTTTCCATAATTCTAGAGTTAAAAATGCACAGATGATTTTGAATAGCGCAGGAGGCAGCAGGGACAGGTGCGGAAGGCGTGTTGAGGCTCCATCCAGAGCTGTTCTGTCTGGTTGAGCAGCCGATGCACTGGGCACTGGTGTCTGGCTTCCATAGCTGTGTGGACCTGCACCAGCCTGGGCAGAGATGGTTTTTTCTGAACTCACACAAAGTCCTGTGTAATCTAACAGCAGCCCTGTCCCATTTCCTGCCTGTGTTACCCTCAAGTGCCTGGGTTAGTGTGGGTTATAGGAACGGTTTGCCCCGCTGAAAGGAATTCAAGACAGTTCTCTAGATTTGAAAGATCATTCTGATTTTTTAAAAAGTTGTGGTTCAGAATAAACCTTCATGTTTGTCTTATAACTATAATAAGGAAATCTTTTCATGCCTCTCTCTGATAAAAACTAGGGAGAAGAGGAAACAAATAACTAAAGAGAAGCATCTTGTTGCTATCCTAGCAGTTGGAATGTATCGGTTAGTATTTTATAAACAACCTGCATTGTATAGTACACAAAAGATTAGTTCACTGAAAAAATTCAATAAGGATATGATATTTGGTGGTGGTTTATTCATTGACTTTAGTATATTCTGAGTTCTTAGATATCTCAAATACTTTTCATTCTCACATAAGAGTAACTTACTGAACCGTCCATAGTATAGTTGATATTCCACTACCTCCTAGATTCCAGTGTTAAGAAAACCGATACTGATTTCATCTCCTTCCTTTGTAAGGTAACTGGTGATTTACCTGGAGGTCGTAAATTAGGCATTGGGAGAGGAGGGTGGAGGAGCTGTGATCAAGTTGCCTTGTTCAGATGAAATATGTTCGGAGACTCCCTCTCTCAAGACTCCCTTCTTGAAGTTCTAGATGTTTTTAGTGTGCTCTTGAAATTCCAAAAATTCACTGCTGTTTCATACATCAGAGGTGAAGACTGGCCACTGGTTTTTATGTTAGAACTTTGTTAAAGTTATTTGTTTTACTATTGCCATTAATATGTCTTTTTTTTCCTTATAGGTGAAGCTTTATTCTGAGAATATTTGATTTACCCAGTTCATGAGCTCAAATTATACTCTAAATGTTACAGAAGTATTGAAAGACTGGTAAGTATTTTATGTAATAAATATTAGCAGTCAGAATACTTGGTTCAGTCTAAGGCTTTGATGAAACTGCATAGTTACGTGGCATTAATTTAACTGCAAACAAACAATAAAACGTCATAGTTTTACATGTAAATTTTTGTTTTTCTAATCTTTTTTTAATATTTATTTTTCAGCTCGGTCATGAGCACCGACAGTAACTCTTTGGCACGTGAATTTCTGACCGATGTCAACCGGCTGTGCAATGCAGTGGTCCAGAGGGTGGAGGCCCGGGAGGAGGAGGATGAAGAGGAGGAGGAGACGCACATGGCCGCGCTTGGGCAGTACCTGGTCCATGGCCGCGGATTTCTTTTACTCACCAAGCTAGATTCGATCATTGATCAGGTAATGCTTTCCCAGCAAATAATTTTTTATCAGTATATTATCGTCAATTTTAGGTACATAATTTCTGGGTTACATAATTTCTGAGAGTCTCTGAGATAAAGTCTAAGATCTCTTACATCACTCTAACAAAGAAAAGTAGCCCCATTTAAGAACATATGTCTATGTGGGTACTTTTTAAAATGTCTGAAATACCTTAGAATTATAAATGGCCTTCTAATATGGTTTCATATTTACTCTTTTTATCCTGGCATCAGTGCAAGGTAACTGTGGTTATTTACAAAGATATAAGATCACAATTCAGAAACATGAATTCGTACTTTCAGTAAACATCAGATATGTTTTTGAAAAGTTTAGTGTAAATTATATTTAGGGAGCTTGCTAAATGTGGGGTGAAAGTAGAGAAGAACCCTCATGTGAACTAGTAATTACTGAGTCCTCTAGCTTGTATATATCTGCTTTACTGCATTATTGTGCATTATTACACAATAGTTTAGTGCATTATTGTGTTTGCTTAAAGTATTGTATGACCATGTAGCATTGTGCTAATGTCTTATTAAAGAATTAACAAAATTTGAAAGCAGGTTGGAACTATAGAGATGCTTTCATCCAACCTCCTTTCATAGATGAAAAACCGACACAGAAATAGTAAGTAACTCAGACAAGATTAACTTGAAGCCCAAATGTGATTTATATCTTTATTTCATTATAGTAGAAAACAAATATTTACTTTAGGAAAGAAGAACTCCCATCTGTTTTTAGGAACTAATTAATGTACTTAGATAATATTGCAATTAACTTGAGCTGAGAGGTGATAAAGTCTCTGTAGCACCTATGTGACAGACATTTTTAAACACTTTCAGTGGGACTGGCCTTAGGTATGCACTTAGCCATTGTTAAATTTCTTTGATACGAAGCATATTTCTAATAAAAACATATATCAGATAAATATAGAGACTAAAATTAAATGCCTTTGTTTTCATTATATGCCAAGGAACCAAACAAATATGAGAAAGTATTTGTTCATCCTGGTGACTAACCACCTTGGAATAGTCCATAATATTTGCAGGTTGATGTAATATTATTCTTTTTCATGAATGTGATTTATTAGAGGTGTGACTAAATGTAATTTAAGTTTTATATATTTGTATGACTTTTATAAATTAAAAATCAGAAAAAGTATTTGTTAGACTACGTTTAGTGATTTTCTATTTTGAAATTTTGATGGTTTCATATTCATATCATATTCCGTTCATCTTATCCCACATAAGAACAATTTAGTGCTTTCTCTTTTTAAAAGATACTATGTAAATAACATGATAAATATCAAATACCCAGGAACAAATGTTGAGAGAAACTCAAAAGGAACCAAATAAATTCAGAACTACATAATTGTAAAGATATGTTTTCTCCAATAAAAATCTCAATGGCTTTTTCTTAATGACAGCATTATTGAGGTATATTCATGTATAATAGAATTCACCTCTTTCATATGTACAAAATTCAGTTTTTTAGTGCAGTCACAGTCAATTTTGTAACATTTCATCACCTCAGATAGAAACTGTGTGCATTTTAGCTTTCTCTCTAATACTCCTTTCATGCCCCTCAGCCCTGAGCAAACACTAATCTACTTATCTCTATAGATTTTCTGCTTTGTCTTTTAAGTCATGAAATAACTTTTTATATATTATTAACTGCAATCATTCAAGTCATAATTGAATAATGTTTCTCTATGGTGATATTTTTCAATCCCTTCTTTTCCTTTGTCACTTATTTTTGGGGCTATTTCTACCAGTGGTAGTAGGAACAGTAGAAGTAGAGTGAAACTGATAGCCTTTTAAAAATAGGGCTTATCAATATTTAATGATTGAAACCAGGGAGTGGAGAATGATCATTTGGATCTCTGAGGGGAATTTAGTTGCACAAGAGTTAATCATTTAAGGCGGAATCAGAGCGCTGGATTCCAAGCTGCCCGTTTCAGGAGGACCTGGAGCATTTCTCTGCTTCTCACGCGGAGGACCACTTACAGGTTCTCTGGGAGAGCGACCATTTCAGCCCTGGCCAGTCTACTGCAGTCCTTTTGCTTTATTAATTGATGTTTAATATGAAGAATTAAACAGACTTTACTGACATAATTTGTGACAAATGTATTCACCTGTGGAGCCACCGCCCACATCACTGTCAAGAACATTTCCACCCTCTTGGAAAGTTTGCTGGGCGCCCCTGCGTGAAAACACTGTTCTGATTTCTAGCACCTGAGTGTACCTTTGCTTGTTCTGGAACTTCACATAGAGGGAATCATGCCATATGTGCCCCTGTGTCTCTAAGGTCTGCCCATTTGAGTGAGTCAGCAACTCAGGGTTTTCTGTCTCTGGCATCCCGTTGTCTGGAGGCATCGCAGTTGTTTACATCCCCTGCTGTTTGACCCGTTGGGTCGCATCCATTTGGCTGTTGTGAATAAAGCTGCTGTGAATATGTTTCCATTTCTCCGGGTAAATGTGTAGACATACAATTGCTGGGTCAAAAGGGTATTCAACTTTGGAAAAAGGCCAAGCTGCCTTCAAAGTGGACATGCGTGGGAATCCATACTCTCTACTGTCCTCTCCAATACTTGGTGCTCTAGCATCCACTGATATTTACACCCCCTCTAACACTGTCTGTTGCCCATCATTTTAGTATTAGCATCGAAGTGAATATAAAATAGCACCTGACTGGGGTTTTAATCTGCCTTTCTCTGACAACTAATGATATTGAGTACTTTTTGTGTGCTTATTGGCCATTTTCATATATTCTTTTGTAAATGTTTGTTTAAGTTTTGTGCCCATTGTTTTTCTTTTTTAAAAAAGATTTTATTTATTTATTTTTAGAGAGGGAGGGAGGGAGGAAGGGAGAGAAACAGCAACGATGGTTGCCTCTCATGCATCCCCTACCGGGGACCTGGACCACAACCCAGGCATGTGCCCTGACTGGGAATCGAACCAGCATTCTTTGGTTCGCAGGCCAGCACTCAGTCCACTGAGCCACAGCAGCCATGGCTTGTACCCATTTTTTTCATTTTAAAAACAAATAATATTTTAGAGTACATGAAATCAATGCTGATCATTATACTACACAAGAATATTAATTACACCATGGAGAGTCACACAGCTATGTTTACATTAACCCCAAAATTAAATATAAACTTGCTGTGCTTGTTACTAATGTGTGGCTTCCCTTCTCTTCTTTTCTGTCTCTCTCTCTCTTTCTTCCATTTTTTTTAAGTTTGGGTTGTGGTCGTTCTTAAAGTCAGGTCATTTGTTTATTCAGTTCTGGTTGTTCTTTAGGTATTCTTGATAAAAGTCTTTTTTTAAAATTTTTTTATTGGTTATGCTGTTACAGTTGTTCTATTCCCCCTTTCATTCCCCTCCACCCTACCCCCCATCCCCACCATTACCCCCCCTTTAGTTTATGACCATGTGTCTCAAATCCTTTAGATCTATATTTCCCATACTATTCTTGCCCCCCCATCTATTTTCTATCTACTGTCTATGCTACTTATTTTCTGTACCTTCTCCCCCCTTCTCCTCCTCCCACTCCCCTGTTGCTAACCCTCCTTGAGATTTTCATTTCTATGTTTCCACTCCTGATCTAGCTGTCCTTTTAGTTTGCTTTCGTTTTAGGTGTGGTTGTTAATAACTGTGAGTTTGTTGTCCTTTTACTGTTCATGTTTCTTTAACTTCTTTTTCTTCGATAAGTCCCTTTAACATTTCATGTAATAAGGGCTTGGTGATGATGAACTCCTTGAATTTGATCTTATCTGAAAAGCACTTTATCTGTCCTTCCATTCTAAATGAAAGTTTTGCTGGATAGAGCAATCTTGGATGTAGGTCTTTGGATTTCATGACTTGGAATACCTCTTTCCAGCCCCTTCTTGCCTGTAAGGTCTCTTTTGAGAAATCTGCTGACAGTCTGATGGGGACTCCTTTGTAGGTGACTGTCCCCTTAGCTCTTGCTGCTTCTAGGATTCTCTCCTTCATTTGAATCTTGGCTAATGTAATGATGATGTGCCTTGGTGTGTTCCTTCTTGGGTCCAACTTCTTTGGGACTCTCTGAGCTTCCTGGATTTCCTGGAAGTCTATTTCCTTTGCCAGATTGGGGAAATTCTCCTTTATTATTTGTTCAAATAAGTTTTCCACTGGTGGCTGTGCCTTTCCCCCTTCTGGTACCCCTATAATTCGGATGTTGGAGGGTTTAAAGATGTCCTGGAGGTTCCTAAGACTCTCCTCATTTCTTTGAATTCTTGCTTCTTGACTCTTTTCTGTTTGGCCATTATTTGCTTTCTTCTGGTCCACTCCATTGATTTGAGTCCCAGTTTCCTTTTCATTGCTATTGGTTTCCTGTGCACTTCCATTCATTTCAATTAGTTTCGCTTTCATATATTTGTCTAATTTGTGGCTATAATCAACCAGTTCCGTGAGGATCCTGATGACTGGTGTTTTAAACTGTGCATCTGAGAGTTTTGCTATTTCTTCATTGCTTAGATTTATAGGCTCTGGGGCTTTGAGTTCTTCTTGAGCCATTTTTGGTCTGTTCGGGTCCTTTAAGTGTGAGAAGCGGCACCTTGGACTCCCAGGTCGCTGGGTTGTGACGCTGTATGTGGGGGGCAGGGTCAGAGCAGGAAAATGGTGGTGCCCTCCCTGCCGCTTGCTGTGGGGACCCGCTGGGTTCCAGTCCAATCGCCCACTCCCTGGCTTGTCTATCCGCGCACAAATGCGCGACCACAGTCAACACGCAGCCCTGCTCCCCTGCTGTCTCCCCCGAGGTTGCTGGTTGCTCGCTTGGTCGCTGGTTCGGTCGCTCACTAGGTCCAACCCTGCGCCTGGATTCCGCGCGCCTGAGTCCCTCTGACCGAGTTTTCCTGTGCAACCCCGCTCCACCAGCTGTTGGTTTCGCCCCTTACCGGTCAGGCTGAAGAATTTGTTAACAGACTTCCGAAAAGTTCAATTTTCTGTGTTCTGGCTGTGTTTTCTGTTGCTAATATTTAGTTGTCTCTAAACTTGGTTGTGTGAGAAGGCACGGCACATCCACCTATGCCTCCATCTTGGCGGAAGTCCCGTTATTCTTGATAAAAGTCTTTGTTGGGTTGTAAATATGTTCTTTGTGGCTTGCCTTTTCATTCCTTAACAATGTCTTTAGAAGAGCAATTTTTTCTTTTGGGAATAGTGCTTTTTGTATCATGTTCAAGTAACCTTTGTCTTACAATCCAACATTGTAAAGATATTCTCTATGTTTGCTTGTTTTTCTAGGAGCTTTTTAGTTATTACTTTTATCTGATCCATTTTGAATTAATATTGGTGTATGGTGTGAGGTAGACATTATGGTTCTTTTCTGCCCCTGCTCCCTATATAGTTACCTGGTTGTTGCAGCAACACTTCTCCTTAGAAGTATTCTCTTTCCCCCCACTGAATAACCTTGGCACCTTTGTTAAAAATCGATTGACTATATATGTATGAGTTGATGTGCCTGTCATGTATTCTTTGACTAATCCCATGCTGTCTTGATTATTGTGGCTTTTATGGTGAGTGTAGAAATTACATGGTGTATGTTCTCCAATTTGTTCTTCATTTTCAAGAATGTTTGGCTATTCTAGGTCCTTTATATTTTCATGTAAATTTTAGAACCTCAATTTTATGGAGATTAATTTTATTAATCTCCATAAATGCCCTCTATGATTTCAGTTTTGATGGCACTGAATCTAGGAATCAATTTGGAGAGAATTAGCAACTTAACAATGTTGAGTTTCTCTGTCCATGAGCATGGTATAATCTTTGTTTGTTTGTTTGTTTGTTTTGAGTCTTCTCTGATTTCTCTGCAATATTTTGTGGTTTCCAGAATAGAGGTCTTGCATTTTTGCTTAAATTTATTCTAAATATTTAAAAATTTTTGGTGTTACTGGAAATGGCATTTAACTTTAGCCCTGTTGTTTCTTGCTCTTAGAAATACAGTTGATTTTTGTATGTTGACCTGTGCTAAATTCATTTATTTCTATTTATCTTGAAACATTTTTTGTAGATTTCTTAGTAATTTCTGTGCACACAATCATGTCATCTGTGCATAGTAATTTTACTTCTTTTCCAATTTCTATACATTTTATTTCATTTCTTGCCTTTTGCACTGGCTTCTAGTACAAAGGGCGAGGAAAGTGATGAAAGTGAATGTCTTCCTTGTGTCTGACCTCAGGGAAGCATTCAGTGTTTTTGACCACTGAATGTGACGTCAGTGCTGGGCTTTTCTTAGATGCCTTTTGTCAGAGTGAGGATGTTCTCTTCTATTTCCAGCTTTCATTCTGAGTGTATGTTGGATTTTATCAAATTCTTTTCTATATCTTTCGAGACTATTATATCTTTTTAAAATTCTGTTAATGTGGATGAACTGTGATGATGCTTTCTGAATGTTGGACCAATTTGCAGTTCTCTGTTAAACCTCATTTGGTCATGATTTATTATACACAGACATGCTGATCTCTTTACTCTTAGGCAAAAATACTCTGCTTAAATAGTACAAAACATTCTTTTTAATGGTTAGAGATGGCAGAGTTGAAGTTTACACTCAGACCTTTACAAGTTTGTTGAAAGAAACTTTGCCCAGCTTAAACAGTAAGTTATTCTCGATTTTAATTTTGCCTCCAGTATTAAGCAGGTGGATGACTTTAATATTTAATTGCTCCAGATCTCAGTATCCTTGTCAGTAACCTAAGTACATCTAATTGGATGATTTAAGATCTCTTTCAACATAAAAATTATTTGTTTCTATATTTGATTATAATAGTTTCTGATTTCTTCTATACCCTGATTGTGAATATATATAGACAGAGCTTAATTCTGATGTAAAGAGTACAAAATTGCAAGGCTTTATTACCAACAGAGTATACTAAAACTGAACTAGTATGCACACCATGTGTTATAAATACTTTTAAAAGTTTTACTGTATCTTATTTGCATACCTGTTCACACTCTATTTGTTTTGAACTGTGTCCCTTTAGTGCAAGCTGTTAGTATTTTTTGATGATACGACTTTCTTTAAAAATGTGGGTTTGCTCTTATTTTAATGGAATTCACCCCTTGCCCCAAAGCCACATCTGTTGTTTTTGAGACAGACCTCTCTGTACTGTGGGCATGCAGGTTTGTGTCGAACAATGCCCTCAAGATTCTTAGTTGTACTCTCGCCTGCTGACAAGTCCTCTTGGAGTCTTAACAAAGAGCATTACAGCCGAGTGATAACTGCTTCTTTCCTGGGAGGGGAGCAGGCACACTGAGGCTTGCAGGCCAAAACTGCTGCCAACAGTCTAGTTTCGGACAGTCCGCAGGCCAAGAATAGTTTCTGGTTTTTAAAAGGCTGTTAAAAGAAAGAGAAGGATATGCAACAGAGAACATATGTGACTTACAAAGCCTAAAATACTTACTGTCTGGCCCTTTACAAAAAAACAAAAAGCAAAAAACCCACATTGCAACCTGTGGTCTAATTCAAGAAAAACTATTAGCATAATGTTTGACATCAGTGGAATAAGACTCTTCTGAGATCTCAGAAACATTTTACAAAATTCCTCTATTCTTTTTTTAAAAGATTAAAAAAATTTTATCTTTAGAAGGGAAGGGAAGGAGAGAGGGAAAGAAATATCAATGTATGGTTGTCTCTTGTGCGTCCCCTGCTGGGAACTGGCATGCAACCTACACATGTGCCCCGACTGGGAATCGAACCATGGTTGTTTGGTTCGTAGGCCCACACTTAATCCACTGAGCTACTCCAGCTAGGGCAGCTTCCTCTATTCTTAACAAAAGCTCTAAAAATAAGTTAAGAATAGAGAGTTTCGTATACAAAAAGTAGTAAAAACAATATATTTTAAATGACTTCTTTTTTCAATTACAGGTGACATTCAATATTATATTAGTTTCAGATGTACAGCATAGTGATAAGATTTACATAGTTATCCCCCCAATAAGTCCAGTTCCCACCCAGCACTGCACACAGGTACTCCATTATTATCACTATATTCCTTATTCTGTAAAAACCAATAATATTTTTAATAAGGAGCTCTGCAGTAGGACCAACATAAGAATAACCACTACTATTTGTTTCCTATCATGTTTTAAAGACATGCAATAATGAAGTGGAATATGAAAGGCATGACAGCTGAATGTCATGCCTTAGGGCATGGTAGAGAAATAAAAATACCAGTTTTAAACAGACATGTAAGAGAAATCCAGATCATCCAGAAAACTGTACAGCAAAGTTATAGAAAATGAGACAAACATATTTAAAAAAAATATTTAGTTATTTTTAGGACTTCTGCCAAGATGGAGGCGTAGGTAAAAGCACTGTGCCTTCTTGCACAACCAAGTTTAAAAACAACAAAGTTTTAGCAACAAAAATGCAGCAAACCACAGAAAATTGAACTATACGGAAGTCTGACAACAACGAACCCTTCAGCCAAACCAGTAAGGTGAGGAGAGCCAGCAGCAGAGTGGGGTCGGGCAGGAAAGATCCACTGGACCAACTCAGGAATGCGACCCAGGCACGTCGGCAGCCTTGGGCAGATCCCAGGTGTGGAGTAGCGGGCGGACCCACTGAGGGCTGACCACAGTCACACATTCGCGTGCAGATAAACCGGTGAAGGAGCGAGCAGTGAGACAGACCATGCAGGCCCCAGTGGCGGGGAAGCGGCCGCCGAGGGGACCGCTATTGTCCCTCTCTGACCCTGCCCCCACATACAGCGTCACAAACCAGCAACCTGGGCGGCCCTGCCCTGGTGAACAACTGAGGCTCTGCTCCTCATACATAACAGGCACAAACAGATCAAAACATGGCTCAAGAACAACTCAGAGCCCCAGAGCCAATAAATCTAAGTGAGGAAGAAATAGCCAAACTTTCAGATGCACAGTTCAAAACACTGGTGATCAGGATGCTCACAGAACTGGTTGATTTCAGTCACAAATTAGCGGAACATATGAAGGCTAAACTAATTGAAATAAATGGAAATGCACAGGAAACCAATAGTAATGGAAAGGAAACTGGGACTCAAATCAAAGGTGTGGACCAGAAAGAGGAAAAAAATGACCAAGCAGAAAAGTATGAAGAAACAGGAATTCAAAAAGTGAGGAGAGATTAGGAACCTCCAGGACATCTTTAAATGTTCCAACATCCGAATTATAGGGGTACCAGAAGGGGAAGGGGAATAGCCACGAGTGGAAAACTTATCTGAACAAATAATAAAGGAGAATTTTCCCAATCTGGCAAAGGCAATAGACTTCCAGGAAATCCAGGAAGCTCAGAGAGTCCCAAAGAAGTTGGACCCAAGAAGGAACACACCAAGGCACATCATCATTACATTAGCCAAGCTTCAAATGAAGGAGAGAATCCTAGAAGCAGCAAGAGCTAAGGGGACAGTCACCTACAAAGGACTTCCTATCAGACTGTCAGCAGATTTCTCAAAAGAGACCTTACAGGCAAGAAGGGGCTGGAAAGAAGTATTCCAAGTCATGAAATCCAAAGACCTACATCCAAGCTTGATCTATCCATCAAAGCTTTCATTTAAAATGGAAGGGCAGATAAAGTGCTTCTCAGATAAGATCAAATTCAAGGAGTTCATCATCACCAAGCCCTTATTATATGAAATGTTAAAGGGACTTATCTAAGAAAAAGAAGATAAAAAAAAGATGAACAGTGAAAGGACAGCAAACTTACAGTTATTAAGAACCACACCTAAAACAAAAACAATCTAAGAGGACAGCTAGATCAGGAGCAGAACCATAGAAATGAAGATCACATGGAGGGTTAGCAACAGGGGAGTGGGAGGAGGAGAAGGGGGAGAAGGTACAGAAAATAAGTAGCATAGATGGTAGGTAGAAAATAGATGGGGGGGGGCAAGAATAGTATGGGAAATATAGAATCTAAAGAACTTGAGACACATGGTCATAAACTAAAGGGGGGGGAATGGTGGGGATGGGGGGGAGGGGGGATGAAGGGGGGAATAGAACAACTGTAATGGGATAATCAATAAAATATATTTAAAAAATAAAAAAGTTAGTTATTTTTAGAGAGGGGAAGAGAAAGAGTGGGAGAGAAACATCAATGTATGGTTTCCTCTCATGTGTCCCCTGCTGAGGACCTGGTCTGCAATTCAGGCATGTGCCCTGACTGGGAATCAAACCAGTGACCCTTTGCTTCACAGGCCTGTGCTTAATCCACTGAGCTACACCAGCCAGGCGAGCTACACCCGCCAGGCATATTATTTTCTTTAGCTACAGGTGTACAGCTAGAAAAAGAAGATTCTATTTACAGTAGTAATGAAGACATGTTCATATATATGTGTCAACATATATTAGAAATAATTATAAAATTCTAATAAAAGAAATAAAAGACTAAATAATGCTCTTATTTTGGCTTATCTCTGGAGCAGTAAATTTAGTTAGCATGTCAAAATGCTGATTTAAGTATTGTTAATACCAATTAAAATAACATTCTGGATACAGTTCAGGTTTCTTAGCATGTCATCCTGAGGTCCAAACCCACTGCTATGGTGCCCACCTGCGGTTGCAGCCTCAGTGATACTCTTCTGGTCTGGGGTCTCAGCTCTTCTCCCGCCTCACTTGCCATTTCTCTCTCATTGCATCACCACCTCTAGGATGAGTAGGACAGCTGACTGATATAAAATCCAGGCTGAACAATAGACTTGTGAAAGGTATAGTGCCGGGCCCATGGTAGGTTTGTGAATATGTTTCTTGAATTGAACTGAAGAAACTACCAGCTGAAGGAGGCTACTCTGACTGGTTATTATTGCTATGGGGAATTTAAACAGGTTCGGCACAGTTGTTTTGCTTGCATAACGGGAAACATAAAAATGTTAAGCATTAAGTGAAGAGTGGAGTGGTTTCTAGCCAGGGAAAGGACCGTTTATGGCTATGTTCCCTAGTATGGCGTGTTGAGACCTTTCCACTTGGGTGGTGTGAGCTGACACCCATTCCTCTGGATACCGTGACCACTTGGTTTGAAACGGTGCTGCAAGTTCTGATTTGCCACGGTGGCCACAAATAAGAGGAACAGATTTTATGATTTAGAAAAGGGTGGAATCATGTATGTGGTTTCTTTAAGGACTCAAAGGATAAATACACCTGGGAATAAACAATACCCCCCAAAAAAGTAATAGATCTGGAGGAGCAGAGAGAGCACCCCACTGGTGAGTCGAGGTAGAAATGATCGTGACTGGTGTGAAGAACAGCATTGTGCCCCACTGTTGTACTGGGCAGCAGGGAGACAGGTGACAGTGTCCTCGGGTCAGCAGGTCAGGAGAGGTGGCAAAACCAAAACTTGCTCTTGCTTCCCTCTCATTCTTTCTGTTTTCAAGGCCCATGGCTTTCAAGAACTAATCCAGTTGGTGGAATGGAGGCAGTGGGCCTGAGCTGGGAGGACAGTGATCTTGGGCTGGTGCAGGAAGAAAACCTTCAAAGGGGCAGCATTGCTGGGGCTGGGTCTTGAAGGCAGCGAGCAAGCCCTTTTCTAAGGGGGAAGGAGCGGGAGAACTTCCAGACCACAGTCGTGCAGAGGCCAGGGGACAGGAGTGCCTGTTCACGCAGTGGCGACGATTTGCCAGTGTGCTGATGGGGACCAAGGGCTCAATTATAAGAACAGCGAGTCCAGAGCACTTCACACACCCTCAAGGTTTCTGTGAGCTCCATTAGAATGTTACAAGTTCATCTGCTCAAGGGCAAGACTCCATCTCTACAGGAATGACGTGGCCACAATTGGGGTACAGATTTTTAAGACCATGTACATTTTACTGGCATCCTAAAAAGTGTTGAGGTCTCTCCTAGGTCTGAGCTATACATGGAAGTAGTATCCAGACACCTTTAGACTTGTTAATTTTGAAGTAAATAACATGGGGCCCTTTGATACAATTTTCACTTCGAATCCAGAATTTAAAGTCTTTTATGCAGACAATGTTTGGAAAAATCCATCTGTACCAGGATTTGGTGGCAGAGGGGGGTGACTGCTGAGGACCTGGGCCTGTACCCAGGGGCGAGGACTGTGCCATGAGGGAGGACTGGCAGGTGTGTTTGACAAGCTTCCCATCATATCCGGAGGTAAATTCAAACTCCTGCCCGTGGCCCGTGAGGCCGCATTCTGTCCGGCACTGCCCACTTGCTGGCCTGCGCCCTCCAGCCCCCTCTCCTAGCACTCTCCTGGTTCCCTGTTTACACTTCCCAGGGTCCCTTTTCCTCCGGATCTCTGCATGGATGCCTTCTTCTCTTCAGTGCATCTGCTCTAGTGGCCCATCCTAACAGGCTGTAAAGTGTCCTGCTTGTCGTCACTCTGTCATCCCTCCCCTTTTAAACTTTCTTCATTCTATTTGAACACTTATTTGTACGCATTATTTTATGTCTTCCCTGCTAGAGTGTCAGCTTTGCGAGGGTGTGGACATTGTCATCCTTGTTCTGCTGCATGCAGTGCGTCTGGCACCTGGTGGGGCGCAGTCCACATGTGTGAGAACAGAAGAGAGAGACAGGCGCTCAGACACCATTGGTTCAGCGAGGCGCCTGCTGGGCTGGAAGTAAATTGAAATTGAACTTCACTGAGGGGGTTAGAGGGACCGAGACCTGGGGGGCGAGTTGGAGTTGGGCAGCTGGGAGGAGGGTGAGAGCAGTGTGTGTGAGGAAGGCTCAGAGAGCAGAAAGGTCGGGAGACCCTTTGCAGCTGGACCTGTGGGAGGGTCGGGTGTGGTGGTGGAGCCGAAACTGGACAAGTCCCTGGGAAACACATCACAGAGGGCCTTCCAAGACTGAAGAGGAGTGCAGATTTGACTTTTGGGGATTTTGAGCCTTTTCCTAATCAGGACGTGAGAAGGAATAGGCCGAATGCTGTGTGTGCTCTCTCACTCCCTCTCACTCTTCAGCCTGTCGTCACTGAACTGAAGAGACAGTCATTCCATGCAGGCTTCACTGGTCCAGGCCACCAGTTACCTCTACTTGTCAATGCCATTGCCCTCACCTTCCACAGCAGAAGTGTGGCCACTCCTTCCTGAACTGCTCTCTCCCTGGGCGCTCTGTGGAACGTCTCCTTCGGGAACTGCTGCTCTGTCTCCTCTGCAGGCCTCCATGCAGCACAGCCACCTGATTCCTTCAGTGTTGTTTTTCAGAGCTTCGTCATCGTCACACTTCTCCTGTCGTTCTGTGTACCCTCCCTAGGAAATCTGATGTGTGTCCTTGATGCAATTGGGAGACTCCTTTGACTCCCAATTCTTTTTGTTTCCTTTGCGTCTTTTTCTTAAGCTCCAGATCTATATATCTGTTTACTGGAAAACTCTGTCTATTCTGATGTCCCACAGCCATCTCAGACTGTGTGTCCAAAGAGCACCTCCATCATCTTCCCCCAGTCTGATTCTCCTCCTGAATTTCCTGTTTTGGTGTGCACATTTTCAGTCACCTAGCGGCCCAATCCAGAAACCTTCTGAGTTTTTTTAGACCTTTCTTCCCTCCCTTACAGCCATAGGTAATCAACTGCAAGTCATTTCAGTTCTCCCTTACAGCTCAAATATGATCAGTCCCCAGAGCTGTCCTCTGTGTAGTGGCCAGAGTGGTCTTTCTAGCATGCAGATCTGGCCCCCTCCCCACTCAGCGATATGAGGAATTTAAACATGACTTGTCATTAATTCCTTGACCACCATGTGTCAGGTGTCCCAGCTCCAGCTCTACAGCTCCAGTCCCCACTTCTGACTGATGTGATTGCTCCTTTCTATGCTCTGCTAAACTGAACACGTGTGCCATACCTAGGTACTTACTCTTGCTACCTGCCTTCTGTTCTTTAACCGTTTGTGTGTATGTGTCTTATGGACCAAATGAGGGGACCTTCTCCAGGGCTTGGACCATCTCCTCCAGAATGGGTAAGACAGTAAGTTCTGTGGACATAGTGTGCCGTCAACGAGTATTGGATTACCCTCACTAATAAGTCTTTCTTTTGTATATTATTCATTAATAATATTTACTCTTCTTTTTAAAATTGTGTTCTCTGAACATTTAACTGCATGAAGACTTTACATTTTTCTAGTAACTTTATATTATTTGTTTGCTAATTAATAGGGCTTAACTTTTTACTTTCACCTGACAAGTTTGTTTTTTTGTAGGTGAGAAATTCTTGCAAAGTGCATGGTGCTGTGACAGCTGTTTTGGGAAAAATCAGCAAGAACATGCTAAATACCATCAGATACTCTTACATTCTTCTGTCATTGGAAAGGTTTATAAATTGAAAAATTATCACAGCTTTAATTGGATTTGAGATAGGTTTATTTGATTCTTAGATTTTCAAATGTAACCTTTCAAGAAAAAAAGGAGTTTTTGGTTAAGTTGATGACAGGGTATTAGTGATTAATGAGTCTCCTGACCTCAGAACATGAAGGATTCTTTTATTCCTAATACAGGCATTGACATGTAGAGAAGAACTCCTTACTCTTCTTCTGTCGCTCCTTCCATTGGTGTGGAAGATACCTGTTCAAGAAGAAAAGGCAACAGGTATGTTCCTTCTTTCTTTCTTTCTTTCTTTCGTTCTTCTTCTTCTTCTTCTTTTACTATAAGTAGGCACTACCTTTATTGCATCACTTGTGTTATCAAAATTCCCCTGGGGAAAAATGTTCCACTGGAAAGTTATTTCCGTACAAATTGGTAGTAAGAGAATAGAAGATTCACAGGGTTCTAAAGTACAGCATAGGGGATATGTCAATAATATTGCAAAAACTAGATATGGTGCCAGGTGGGTACTTGAAATACTGGAGGGATTGTTTTGTGGAGTATATTATTGTTTAACCACTATGCTCTATACCTGAAACTAAAACAAAATAATATTGAATATAAACTGTCATTGAAGGATAAAATTTTTAAAACCGTTACGTTTACACTAGAAGAATGTTACTTTTGCCTTATTGGTTGATACAGTCAAATATCAAAGCAGTATATATTAGTTTGATACTTAATATGAAAAATTCTTTAGGCAAACACATTTTTATTTCTTCTCATAATACAAAAACCATGGTGTTTCTTAGAGGATTACATGAATGTAACAATAATTTAAAAGTATATGAAGAAGCACAAGCAAAAGGATTAAATCTAGGCATGCAAAGTAACACCTGAGAAATGGATAGTGAAAAGTTTGAAGGAAGAAATTAAAGTTTCTTTGCTCATTTTTAAAGACTGCTTTCTATTACCATATTCTATCAATGACTTTTGCACTTTAGTTTTTCTAGTGTTGCTTTCAAAAAATAAATTTGAAATATTATTCCACTTAAGGTTAATACATATTTTTTATTTCTGTTTTGAAAAAATTAAAAAATATATATCACATTAAATGTATGAAACTTGGTTTAAATGTTTCAGTAAACAGATTAACAGTTTTCTCTCTTGACCATTTTTGGGATATGTAAATTGTGAGATGTTTAAGGATCTCTAGGATTTTTTTTGAAGTCCTTCTATACCGTATTTTAATGCCATGTGGCATATTGAATACATTTCTGATATGGAGCTTTCTTGTTGGGGACTTATCTAATGTCTTATAATGTTGTCCTGCTTCTTTGTTGATTCACTAACCCTCTGCTCTTATTTTCTTCTGAATTTGTAGAATTCACAAGTTGTTAGGCACCTAAGATACTGATTAGTGATTTTTTGGGCCTGTAGCCTTGACTGCCTGTATCTTTTGTGCCGGTGGAATTTGTCCTCCTTTTAATCCCCCCTTAATTAAGGCACAGATCTTATTTACAGATTGGTGTTTACTGATTCTAAATTGCAACTATATTTTTCATATAGATGTATTACATGATAATGCAAAGAAAAAGAGACCAGTTTTGTGGCCTTTAACTTTTAAGGATGTATTCATTTCTCCCAGGAAGCAGGTGTTGAGGGCTGGCCTCACAGCAGGCCCCCGGGCGTGGCCCTGAGCTCTCGTTCAGTGCATAGTGCACACAGGAAAGAGCTCTTTTAACTTCGGTCTTAGAGGGTATTTGGTGTCTGTTGTATGATTTTGAAATAACTTTGTAAAATCTTAAAGCTCTTAAGTTATATCAAGGCTATCACCTAAACACTATTTTTGAAAATATAGTATATCCCTGTGTCTTAATTGATGGCGTGATTGGAGAAGATTTGTAAAAATGCGTGAGTAGTAGTGCTGAATACTCTGGTTTAAAGAGTCTCTTATGTCGATGTGAGAATGCAATAGGTATGTGGTTTTAAATTAGGTTTATTTTTCTAATTCTGTTCTTTTTCATTGTTTCCAAATCAGTCTGTATCCTTTGAACTAATAAGTGTGGGGGGAAGTGACCCAGAGACCTAACAATAGCTAAAGGAAACCAGCCCCAGTTTAAAATACAAAAAACAAAAAAACTGATGTTAAACTCCTAAAATGGATACTAAATACGAATTGAGTTTAAAAACGTAGTAAGGCATATATAATTTCCTTTTTCATTTTTGTAGATTTTAATCTACCGTTCTCAGCTGATATAATCCTGACCAAAGAAAAGAACTCAAGTTCACAAAGATCTACTCAGGAAAAATTATATTTAGAAGGAAGTGCCCCATCGGGTCAGGTTTCTGCAAAAGTAAATGTTTTTCGAAAAAGCAGACGGCAGCGTAAAACCACCCATCGCTATTCTGTAAGAGATGCGAGAAAGACCCAGCTGTCCACCTCCGACTCAGAGGCCGATTCAGACGACAGGAGGACAGCAGTGAGCAAGCATCGGCGGCCCCATCAGCTGCAGCCTTTCATAACACATTCTCCTAAAGAAAGTGAGTTTATGGCTCAGCCTGACTGCTTGTCAACCAAAGAGCAGACTCTTCCTGATAGCGTGGCTCTGGAAAGTCTCCAAGACATTATGCCAGGACAGGAGGCAAACACCGACATGTTAAGTGAGCCAGCTGCCTTGTCTGTTATCAGTCACATGAACAACTCTCCATTTGACCTATGTCACGTTTTGTTATCTTTATTAGAGAAGGTTTGTAGGTTTGATATTACCTTGAATCATAATTCTGCTCTGGCAGCCAGCGTCGTGCCCACACTGACTGAATTCCTTGCAGGCTTTGGGGATTGCTGTAATCTCAGCGACAATTCAGAGAGTCAGATGTTTTCTGCAGGTTGGACTGAAGAACCTGTGGCCTTGATCCAACGGATGCTTGTTCGAACAGTGTTGTATCTTATGTCAGTAGACATTAGTACTGCAGAGATGATGCCAGAAAGTCTTAAAAAAAATTTAACTGAATTGCTTAGAGCTGCTTTAAAAATTAGAGTTTGCCTAGAAAAGCAGCTTGATCCTTTTGAACCAAGACAGAAGAAAACACTACAGGAGGTCCAGGAAGGTTTTGTGTTTTCCAAGTATCGTCATAGAGCCCTTCTTTTGCCTGAGCTTCTGGAAGGAGTGCTACAGATCCTCATCTGTTGTCTTCAGAGTGCAGCTTCAAATCCCTTCTTCTTCAGTCAGGCCATGGATTTGGTTCAAGAATTCATTCAGCATCATGGCTTCAATTTATTTGAAACATCAGTTCTTCAAATGGAATGGCTGGTTTTAAGAGATGGCGTGCCTACTGAGGCCTCGGAACACTTGAAAGCCCTAATAAATAGTGTGATGAAAATAATGAGCACTGTCAAAAAGGTGAAATCAGAGCAGCTTCATCATTCCATGTGTACAAGGAAGAGGCACAGACGATGTGAATACTCCCACTTTATGCATCACCACAGAGATCTCTCAGGTCTTCTGGTTTCAGCGTTTAAAAACCAGGTTTCCAAGAACCCATTCGAGGAGGCTGCAGACGGCGCCGTCTGCTACCCTGAGCGGTGCTGCTGCCTGGCAGTGTGTGCGCACCAGTGCCTGCGTCTGCTGCAGCAGGCCTCCCTAAGCAGCACATGTGTGCAGGTGCTGGCAGGGGTGCAGAGAGTCGGGGTGTGCTGCTGCATGGACCCCAAGTCCGTCATCTTCCCTTTGCTCCATGCTTTTAGGTTGCCAGCACTGAAGAATTTTCAGCAGCATATATTGAATATCCTTAACAAACTTATTTTGGACCAATTAGGAGGCGCCGAGATACCGCAGAAAATTAAAAAAGCAGCCTGCAATATTTGTACTGTTGACTCTGAACAGCTCGCCAAATTAGAAGAAACACTGCAGGGACCTGCACAGGACGAGGAGCCTTCCTCCGGCCTGTCCAGTCCCTACAGATGTCAAGGGATCCTGCCCAGCAGCGGGTCTGAAGACTTGTTGTGGAGATGGGATGCCTTAGAGGCGTATCAGGATTTTGTTTTTGAAGAAGACAGATTACATAGTGTTCAGATCGCAAACCACATTTGCAATTTAATCCAGAAAGGCAATGTGGTTGTTCAGTGGAAGTTATTCAATTTCATATTTAATCCTGTGCTCCAAAGGGGAGTTGAACTAGCCCATCATTGCCAGCACCTTAGCATTACTTCAGCTCAGACTCATGCCTGTAGCCATCAGAACCAGTGTTTGCCTCAGGAAGTGCTGCAGGTTTATTTAAAAACGCTGCCTACTCTGCTTAAATCAAGGTTTGTATGTGTGCACATGTGCAGACATTTTTCTTGTTGTATGTTTTCTAATGTCTGTACCCTTTATTCTTTCGTATGATTTAATTGTAGTTTAACAACAAAAAATTTCCCATCCCATGTCAGATATTTTTTACATTTATTTATTTTTACTGGGTTGTTAGGAGAGGACAGAGCCATGGTTTTTAATTTCTCAGTACTAAGTTTTAAATATATTTCTGAGAGAAAATGTACAGAAGACAAAATCAGTAGCAGCGCAAGATAAATTAATTGTTCCATACGTACCTGATGGAATTATTAGTCATTAAAAATAATGGTTACAAAGATCATGTTGGGACATGGGAAAATACTTATACCATTTTATTGATAAGATATACAAAATTCAAAATATTGCTCACTTATTTACCACTGCATAAAATATGTATGTATATAAAATGTTAATTATTGAGGCAGTAGAAATGTGGAGTTTATTATTTTTAAATGACCTATCTATATTTATTACATAAGTACTATATGTAGAAAAATCAGAAAATGCATAAATGCAAAAAAAGAAAATTAAAATTACTTAGAATTTCACCAATGAGTTTTCCAGAATTTGTGATTGTCAAATCTGGTACTTAAAAAAATGATTATATGAATAAACCTTGCTTCTAATTGGTAGCCTGGCCTTCAAAATTAATGCATATACAGTTTTTAACACTCACAATAAAATACAACCTATATATCATCACTATCTTTACGGTCATTGAAAAAATTTCTGACATTCTGACATTGTTCCACTGGAACTGACTTTGATTTGAAGTTGGTAAACTCATTGTCGTGTTTGCGGGCACCCTGGTCTTTGCTGAGCTGATGTGTATCAAAGTTACTATGAGGACTTGAGTGACTCGGACTCCTCAGCCTCACTTGAGACAGAGATGAGCATCTTCGGATCTGTCCTTGGGTGCTTTCTCCTTCCAGGGTGCAGCTTTAAAACTGATAAAAAGTCCTTAGTGAACCAGCAGGCAGATGAACAAAAGGACACACAAGTGCCTCCCTCCTCTCAGAGCATCTGTCTGAAGTGAGTGGTGGTTGTGGCAGTTAAAATTTGGATAGAATCTGCTATTTGAAGAAAACTTCTTTCCTGAATTGCTTCATTTAACTTGGGACACATGTAGTTTGTTCTTTTTTAATGCTGAAATCATATATGCAGTGTTTGAAAAAGAGTAAGAAAGTCATTGGATGGTAATTTGAGATCCTGGTCACATCCAGCTGAGAACTTAAGCCAGATGACTGACTGATTAAATTAGGTAGTTTTTGTTTAGCATATGCCACATGCAGCAATGACATTTAAATAGTATATGTACCTATTTATAAATGATCTTTCTATATATAAAACCTCTTACATGGTTTTTTTTCCTCTCACAGGGTAATAAGAGATTTGTTTTTAAGTTGTAATGGAGTAAGTCAAATAATTGAATTAAATTACTTAGATGGTATTCGAGGTCACTCCCTAAAAGCATTTGAAACTCTGATAATCAGCCTCGGGGAACAACAGAAAGAGTCTTCGGTTCCAGATACCAATGGGATGGATGTTGAACAGAAGGAGCTGACATCATCGTTAAATGCAGTTATCTCTTTTCATAACCAGCCGGCACTTTCAGATTCTCCTCAGAGCCTCAGCAAGTTTTATGCCAGCCTCAGAGACGCCTACCCAAAGAAACGGAAGTCTGTTAACCAAGACATTCACATCAGCACGATACACCTCTTCCTCTGCGTGGCATTCTTGTGTGTAAGCAAAGAAGCAGACTCTGACGGGGAGTCCACCCACGACTCAGAAGACACCTCCGGCTATGACAGCACAGCCAGTGAGCCCCTGCACCGCGTGCTGCCTCGCTTACCTCTCGAGAGCCTTGTCTTGCCTTCTCCCAAGCACATGCACCAAGCAGCAGACGTCTGGTCCATGTGTCGTCGGATCTACATGTTGAGTCCAGTTGTCCAGGAGCAGTTTTGCCGGCTGGGCGGTGTCCGAGTGTGCCACAGGTTGATATTTATGATCATAGAGAAACTGGTCAGGAGTCATGAAGAGGAGCAAGGAAAAAAGGCAGGAGACACAGATGAGAGTGAGAACCAAGAGTCCATCAGAACTGCTCAATCTGAGATCACTGTGAGGGAGGATTCGTCCCTGTCGACTGTGGAAAGTCATGCCACATCCTCGGAGCTGAGTAGTCTAAGTGAGAGTGCGGAAGGTGTAGGTAAATTAGAGTCACATCATGCTTCTGACGGGAGTGGGGGTCGAATTGCAGCTGCCGAAGCTGCTCCGGAGGAAGCAAAGGTCCTTACGAGTCCAAAGAGCCAGGCCTCACTTCAGAGCATAAGACTTTTGGAAGCACTTCTGGCCATTTGTCTTCATAGCTCCAGAGCTAGTCAGCACAAGGTGGAATTGGAGTTGCCTGATCAGGTAATATTGCTTGTCTTTTGTCCAGCTATGGTGTAATAGGTATGTTCTAGAAGTTCTGTCATAATATGTTTATCATTTTCCTTTTCCAAAGAGTCTTAAGTTTTTAGGAGAACTGATATGCTTAGCACCGGGGTACCAGGGGCCATGGAGGACCCAGATGAGCAGGTGACCTGGTTCTTGCCCTCAAGAAGTTTATAGTTTGGTTTGGACTGCAAAACCCACATGTGACAAAGTTACCAGCCCAAAAAGGCATGAGATATGCGATTAATAATGGGTGTTGTGTAGTTCATACTCTGCAGTCTTGGTGTGATGCCGTGTGGTGCCCTGCCCAGTTCCCCTGCCCGAGCCGGTGCCTCCATCCACCATCTGCTGCGGGTGTCGGTTGCTGAGGACTCACGCCTGCACCCATCTCCCGAGGAGAGCTGCCCCATCTAAGATACCTGGGAAGGGTGTTCACCAGCAACAGGGCGATATGGCTCTCTTGGAGGGACAGCCTCTGTGGGGAAGCCCAGGCTGCAGGGCTTTCCCTGGTGTCAGGTGGGGGCTGGACATTTATTCTGAAACCACATTGCCTAGATTCTTCCCCTGACATGCTCTGCTTTCCTCATACCCTTACGAGTTTCTCCTGCCAGCACATCTCAACACAAAAGGAAGTTTCAGGCCCCGCTCCTGAGGAACCTTCAAATGTGGCGGACCCTTTCTTCCCTTTCAGCCCACCCCTCACTGTTCCGGCAGCCCCACAGGCTGTCCTGCTGCCTCCCTGTTGCCTCCTGTCTAAGCATCCTGATGCTCCCATGTTGCTCCCAATTAAAATCCACATCCTCAGTAGAGCTGCAGAGCCCCTGACAGTCTTGCTTCCACTTCCTTGTTTTGCCTCACTTCCTGCCATCCTTCCCCAGGGGCAGCCAGCTCCCCCCCAGCTCACCACCCCTCAATATTCCATTCTTTGTCATTACTCTGAACCTCTGTGCATGGTCCTCCACCTCCCATCCCCTCCCTCTGTTTGTATGCCCGCTGTCTCCTGTGAGTTCCTCATTGTTCCTCTCCTACATCCCTTCCTCTGGGACATCTTTGACAGGTCTCTCAGGCACCTTCTCTCCTTCTGTTTGCAGAGAACTGTTTACAGCTCTCGTATGGCCGTCCTCAGAGCTTGTCTGTGTGGGTCTGTGCCTCACACGGGGTTGAAAATTCCTTAAGGTAGACGTCAGCTTCTCATCCATTTTTATGGCTTCATTGCCTGATGTCGGGGTAGGGGACAGGCAGCCAGAGTTCCCTTCAAGCACAGGAGTAAAAAGGGGAGAGAGAAGGATGAGAATATAAGTGCTTCTTGGAGTCTTAAGGAATTTGTAAAATCTAGAGATGGTTAATCAAAACTGAAGTTTCAGCTAATCATTTTTGTGGTACAATTAATCTCTGATACATTGAAATACAAAACCAAATGAGGTAAGTAAAACATTTGATAAATAAAAGATACTAGTTTTATTAGTCGGATGTTTATGTAAGACTAGGTATTCATATATAGTCTTTTTACATTCATATCAACTGCAGATGAATAGACTGGCTTTCTACTTATTAAATTACCATCTGTCACTACTTCATTTTTTTCTTAAAAGCATTTTATAGATATTCTCAGTCTCTCTTATTTTGCCTTAGAACTTATCTGTGGAAAACATATTGCTTGAGATAAGGGACCATCTTTCCCAGTCAAAGGTGATTGAAACAGAACTGGCGAAGCCTTTCTTTGATGCCCTCCTCCGAGTTGCTCTGGGGGACTGCTCAGCAGACTTTGGCCACAGTGAGGCTGTGGCTGAGAAGGTATGGACACAGTTGTCTTGTGCGGGCTGGGCATGACCAGCAGAAGCGGAAGTGTGTGGGGTGGGACTTCGTGGGTGAAGGTGGTTAGAACGGGTGGGCCAGGGTTCGGTGCATTCTATCATCTGGGCTGCAAGTATTTACTCAGCGCCCTACCTTGTGAAAACCAGGAGAGCAACGTGACATGCTTTTCTGCACCCAGTCTGGAATTGACTGGGGATTACTCCCAGTAAGACAGAAATGTGTTACTTGATTTGGTGTGTACATGTAATAACTAGTAGTTTATTAAATAATTCGGGGATGTTTCTGACTCAGGCATCTAATCTATAGTGGTGCAGCTGATATTTCCAGAATACTGTACTCACTCTAATTTTAAATCACTTCACATAAAAATGACTAGTACTTGCAGAGTAAGTAGCAATCATAGTTTTTAGTTGTTCATGTTAATATTGTTTTCTGAAAGAAATATTTAATTTTTTTCCTGAAACCATGATGCATATTTAGTTCATTTCCTTCCTTCTTTTATGTTTATTTTACCTTTAATTAATTGTTATCTGCTCTTCAGCTTTATATAACTTCTTTTTTAATTCCTTAGTCTAGCCATATATGTGACATTTGATTACCTTCTGCCATAATATTTGATGTTGCTGTTTGTCATAACTTAAAAACTTACTGAAATCATCCCTGGCTGGTGTGGCTCAGTGGGTTGAGTGCCAGCCTGTGAATGAAAGAGTAGCCAGTTTGATTCCCAGTCTAGGGCTCATACCTGGGTTACTGGCCAAGTCCCCAGTATGGGGTGCCTAAGGGGCAACACTGATATTTCTCTCCCTCTCTTTCTCCCTCCCTTCCCGTCTCTCTAAAAATAAATAGTAAAATCTTTTTTAAAATCTATTAAAAATAAACCTTACTGAAATCACTATTAATGCCGTCATCATATTACTGAATCAGTAGGTTAACAGAAAAATGTTAAAATACCTACTTTATTCTACCTTTAAATAAAAATGTTGTCTAAAGTAAGGATATTTGTAGATTTTTATTAAAAAGGAAATTTCATGCCACTGGATTTTGCACAGGAAGTTAATGTTGGAACTTTTTTTCTATTATTTTTACTGTTGACACTATTACAGATGCCCCCTTTTCCCCCCACCTGCCCACCTTTACACAGCACCCCCCACCCTTCCCTCTGGCCATCACGTGGTTGTCTGTGTCTGTGGGTTATTCATAATCCCTTCACTTTCTTTCATCCAGCCCCCATCCACCGTCCCCTCTGTTCCATGTGTCCATGCCCTTGTTCCTATTTTGTCAGTTTATTTCATTCATTAGATTCCACATATAAGTGAGATCACATCTGAGTATCCATCTGAGATAGTTGTATATAGATAATTGCATTATGAAATCTTAAACTTAACCCCTTTGAAAAAATTTTATATTCTCTTTGGTTATCTAATTTACAAAATATATAAATATCCTGTGGAAAAATCTTTTTTCATGAACAGATGTATAAAAATAATATATATTTACAAGCATTAAGTCATAAGAAGTAAATTCCACCTTATTGTGTTTTTTGTCATTTCCATTATATAACTAGAATGTAATTTTTAGATTTATTTTTCACTGAAATGGAAATGACCTATAGCTTGTTCTGATAGGGATACCACCCACCCATTTCTGAGGTGTTCATCAAATTGTCTGGGAGATTCTGGAAAATTTTGCTGGGTGAATTTCATAATTTATAATGGTAAAGATCAGTTCATAAGATTTTTTCCTTAAAAAAACAATTTGTTCTTAAAAGGACATGTGCATAATAAATATTACATGACTAAAAATGAGCAAATGTTACAAGTTTTGCCTTTTAATTGCACCAATCTCACAGAGTCATCAGTCTGAAGAAGAATGGTCATCCCAACCCGGAGATTTTCTGGAAGAAGCCGAGGATGCTCAGTGCTGCAGTTTGAAACTTCTGGTTGAAGAAGAAGGTTATGAAGCAGACAGTGAAAGCAACCCTGAGGACAGTGAGGCCCAGGAGGACGGTAAGCATCATGGAAGTGCTTGTGCTTCGCTTTGCCAGTCACATTATTAATGAACAGAACGGCTCATATTAATATTACTTGAGAATTTGTATTGCCTTACAGTTTAAGAAGTCCATTGCATCATCGTTTTGTTGGATCTTCACAGTAAATTCTGACATTCGTATCTGCAATTGAGAACACCAAGGTAGATTTTGTTATCACAGACATTGACCTAAGAATACAGGGGAGGGCAAATCCTTGCTTTCACATACATCCTAGTGAGAAAGACAATAAGTAGCCGATGTAAACAGTCCGAAGAAATAAAACTGGGTGATGTGGTAGTGACTGGGTGACTAGAGGAGGCATCCAAGCATGTTATGTTTACACTGAGGCCTACATAAAAAAGGTCTGTCCAGATAAACACTGAGAGGAAGAGCATCTCATGGCCTTTGTTATCAAAATTAAATAATAGGGAATACAGACATCTTTTTGAGACTCCAGGAATGCTGCAGCATAGGTTTCTTCTCAGTTCATCTGGCCTTGGGATGGAGCCACAGAGCACACAGTCCAGCGTCTCAGGACTCATGCCCTGGGTGGAATGGGAAGAGATGGGCTGACCAGAGCCCAGCATCTCCTTGTAGGCTGACCTTGACTGACCTGGCAGTTTATAGCAGCTCACCTTACCCAAGGTCTATTTTCTCTTCCCGTGGAGCAAATGAGAATAATTCCTCATGTCCTGCTTAATGGGCCTCATGGACCCAGAGCAGGTTTTTTTGTTTTGTTTTTATAAAAAAGACAGTGAAAATAACTAAAAAACAGGCACAGTCCTGACTGGTGTGGCTCAGTGGGATGGGCATTGTCTTGCCAGTTCCATAGGCAGTCAGGCCACGTGCCAGAGCTGTTGGCCAGGTCCCCAGTCTGGGACGCTCAAGAGGCAACTGGTCAATGTTTCTCTCTCTTTCTCTCCCCCTCCCTTCCCCTCTCTCTAACAATCAATAAGTAAAATCTTTTTTAAAAAGTTAAAAAAAACTGCCACAAATTGAAAGAATATATGTGTGTGTGTGTATACAGGGGTGGGAAAGTAGGTGAATAAATAACACAATAATAAATAAATGATAACATAAGCATAAATTGTTTTGTATACTCACAACTGTAAACCTACTTTTGCCAACCCTGTTACATGTATACATACAGCTTACTTGATTTGTTAAACAATTTTTGTTTTTTCCAGTTTTATTGAGATATAATTGACAGACATCAGTGTATAAGCTTAAGTAAGATACACAGCATGATGGTTTGATTTATATATATTGTGAAATGATTACCACAGTGGGTTTAGTTAACATCCATTGTCTCATAGAGATACAATAAAGAGAAAAAAAATTCTCCTTGTGTTGAGAATTCTTAAGGCTTACTCTCTTAACAGCTTTCTGGTATATCATACAGCAATGTTAACTGTGGTTACCACATTGTAAGTTATATCCCTAGTGCTTATTTATTGTGTACGTTTGTGCCTTTTGACCACCTTCCTCCAGTTCCCTCTCCCCAGACACCCCGATTGGTTTAATGGTGTTGGTTTTATCAGAGCACAGACATGATTTTATAATGACAGATCTCCTCTTTTTTATAAGTTTGCTAACTAGATCTTAATTTAAAGAATTCTGACCTAATCAGAAATTTATAAATTTATTAATTATATGAACTGTTTAAGAGTATAATGGTTTCTTTAAGAGCATATAAGTTGAAATTTTTTAATGTAATATTTAATGAGAAAGTGTCTGTTTCCCACTTATGAAGACGGCAAAATATAGAATTTATCCAACCCACACCCAAGCCACATTTTCACAGAGAAATGGGCAAGTACATGAACTGCCCTAAGTCACCCTGTGACTTAGGTGTTTGGGGGTCAGAAAGTTTGGGACAGTATTTCTGTGTGTGTGTGTGTGTGTGTGTGTGTGTGTGTGTGTGTGTGAGAGAGAGAGAGAGAGAGAGAGAGAGAGAGAGAGGAGAGAGGAATGTGCTAAGTCTGTACCACGTGTGCATCAAACTTGCTCTTGATAATATTTGTAGTTCTGTTGAAGATCAAAATTACTTTGAAGGCTACTCATTTATCTTCAAAATATCCATAAGATTTGATTATTCAGGATATGTATCGCAATCAAAAGTTATATTGCAGGAAAAGGTTTTGTGAACATCTTATAAATAGCACTTTTGCCACTGGAACTTTCGAATCATAAATGAGATTTTAAACATTTTGTCAGTGCGTAGGGAATAAATACATTCTTTTCTTTGTCCCTTTCAGGGGTAGACATGAAGCCTGAAGCGGAAGGTCTTACTGTGTCAAGCAGTCCAAGTGACGCACTCGAAAACCTCACTCAAGGGGAGATAATATATCCTGAGATTTGCATGCTGGAGTTAAATTTGCTTTCCACCAGTAAAGCCAAACTTGATGTGCTTGCCCATGTCTTTGAGAGTTTTTTGAAAATCATCCGGCAAAAAGAAAAGAATGTGTTTCTACTCATGCAGCAGGTAAAAGATATATTTCATTGAATGAGATCAATATTTATCTCAGTCATGCCCCAATTACTCATCTCCTTCCTTATAACTGAACTTGTCTGAAAATTATGTGAGACGATTCCTTATCTTCCATAATACTTTAGATGTGTTTTTTAGCTGCAAGTTGTATTCTAAAAATCTGCTAATTCCATAGTTCTCTAAAGGAGCTTAAAAAATTAATGATGTCACTGACCACTAATAATGACTCCTAGCATATTTCTGAGAATGGGTAATATATTTTAAATTGTAATTTAATGTTAACGTATGGCCATTGTTTTGACAAATTAGAAGACAAAAGCAGTGTGAGAAATAAAATGAAAATTGCATGGTTCTACACGTGGCCTTCTTTGTAGTCCTTTTAAACATGTAGATATGTGTGTACAGTAGACTGTCAAGTAATTTATTACATTGCAGTGCTTCATGCTTTCATGAGGTAAGAAGTTTAATTTATTATGTTTTTGTTTTTTAATCTTCAGGGAACTGTGAAAAATCTTTTAGGAGGGTTCTTGAGTATTTTAACACAGACTGATTCTGATTTTCAAGGTGCGTTGAAAATGTTAGTTTTACACAATACTTTTGAAGCGATTTCATTGTGGTATGAAATGAAGGGTGGACAGTAAGGGTTCCCACCGGCATCGTGCCCTCTGGTTTCAAAAGTAGCTTCATATGCCTCATCTCTGTTGTTCCTCAGACCCCCCAGTGCAGTGGACATAGTGTAAGTCCCTTGGTTTTACAGAGAAAGGGACTGGGGGAGTGGTTTGTTGTCAGACGCACAGAGGCGGCCTCTCGAGGACTGTGACCGGGGGTAAGCCCTGTGCGGGACTGCTGCTTCATGGAGGGATGGGGCCCTTTTGTCTCTTCTGCACATGCACAGATGGTCGAGAACTTCCCAATGGACAGACAGTATGATTTCACTGTATATAACATACAGAAACCTACATTGTAGTTGCAGAAACCTACGTTTTAGTTGGAGAATTAAAGTTAACATACAGGAAATGTTCATTTGAGCTTGTCAGATGCTTCCTTGTGATGAATTCAAGCTAAGCATTTTTAGCAGGTGGACCAGAAGTGATGTGCCTTTCTCAGTGCACCGTATCTAAGGGTTCGTGATATCTCTGTCTGGTGGGTGATGCGGTCTTTGATCGCCTTGGCTAAGGTGGTGTCTTGTCAGGTTTCTCCCTCATAAAGTTACTATTTTCTCTTTATAACAGTAAATTTCTTGTGGGAGATAGCTTGAGACAGTGTAAATATCCTTTCTATCATCATACTTTAACCCACTAATTTTAGCATCCATGGGTGATTCTTGACTGAAACCGTTAATACTGTTGTTTGCCAAACAGGAACTTTTTCTAGCATTCCTCTGATGTTTGTTAATTGGGGTTGTAGTCTGAGGAAAAGCTTCCCTTCTCCCCCATTTTCTTATTTAGCATATATTTTTATTTATTGCGCTAGGAACCTAGTGGACCCTTTTGATCTGAAGACATTTCCAGCAGCTTAGCTTTGAGAGATTCTATTTTGTTATCTTTTTAAAAATATTTTATTTCTTTTTAGAGAGAGGAGGAGGGAAGGAGAAAGAGAAGGAGAAAAACATCCTTGTGTGAGAGAAACATTGATCAGTTGCCTCTTGCATGTTCCCAACGAGGGACTAGCCTGCAGCTTAGGCATGCGCCCTGACAGGGAATTGAACTGGCAACTTTTTGGTTGATGGGATGACATCCAATAGGCCCCTGAACCACGCCTGTCAGGGCCTATTTCATTATCCTTTATGAATAGTGTTATTGAGACACAATCACGCGCAGCTCACCCATTCAAAGCACACAGTTCAATGTTTCTCATTGTATTCACTGCCGTGCCATCGTCACAGCCCACATTGGAGCGTTGCGTCACTCCAGGAGAACCCCGCACCCTTGAGTAATCACTCCCTGTTACTCCACAGCCCTCCCACAGGCCCTCCCCTGCCCTTGGCAATCACCAGTCTATTTCCCGTGATAGATTTGCCTATTCTGGATGTTTCATAAGCAACTCGGCCAGACTATACCCTTACACTGACAGCCCTGATGCTAACAGCCCACTACATGTCCCAGCTTTTGCGTGGCAATTCCTTCCATTTCTTTAGAGAAGAGTTAGCAGGTTTGGGGCATAATGGCAAAAGCTGAGCTGTCTGTGCTCCATACTCAGCATCAAGGGGAGGAGTGAATATTCACAGACAGATCTTCCACGAACCCCTGTGTTGCAGCCCCAGTCTTACTTCCTCTCCAGATTTTAGACAGACAGGTTGGCTCTCCACGTCTCTGAGCCCCTCTGTAGTTCAGAGATTCTAGGCTGCAGCTTTCTCTTCTGTCAGCTCTTCCATTTTCCAGAAATAGTTTTAAATTTCTCATCTGATGTGCTCCCAGTGCCTGTTGCCTCTCCCACTTTTTTTTTCTGTTATGAGTTTCTTCCTTTTTTGTAATTTTGTACTTTCAGTTCGGTAAGTTGCCAGTAGTAGACAAAGGCAGATACTCTGTGTGTGTGTGTGTGTGTGTGTGTGTGTGTGTGTGTGTGTGTTCCTTCCCCTATTTTGACTGGAACCTGTCAGTTATGAACTGGAAAACAGAATTAAGCACATATGCTTTGCTTTTATCATTATTTCTTTCTTACTTTCAAACCTTTAATCATTTTAATTGTGGGATAAAGCCTGTGCCATTTGACAGTCTTGTTGCAGGTGCCCTTCCAGATGAATCTATTGGTTTATTGCTTCTACTAAATACATGGCTTCAGCATGGCTTCTGTGCTCAGGCTTCTCAGAGGGTCTATTTTTGTCATGTCTCAAATTGAGATAACATTTAATTTGTAGGATTTTCCTAGGGAGGTGAGGAACAACTGAGATAATGCATGCAAATGTACTTTGAACACTGTACTGTGAGCTACAAATACTAGCTATTAAAAGTTCTATGGTTTCGTGTACAACCAATTATATTTTATGCTAAACCCCACAGTGGAATAAAGATAATGTTCAAACTAATTTGTAATATTTAAGTGTTTTATAATCTTTAATGTTTCTACCTTTATTTGCCATCTAATTGTCTATTTAGAAAGTAAAAATTATAATGGGCATTTTCAAGATAATAAGACTATGTTATGGTACTTAACAGTGTCAACTTAGTAAATACCGTATTAATTTATGCTCCTTTTTAAAAAGATTTTATTTATTTATCTTTTGGAGGGGAAGGGAAGGAGAGAGGGAGAGAAACATCAGTGTATGGTTGCCTCTCATGTGTCCCCTGCTGGGAACTGGTCTGCAACCCAGGCATGTGCCCTGACTGGGAATCGAACCTTGATCCTTTGGCTCGCAGGCCCACGCTAAATCCACTGAGCTATGCCAGCCAGGGCCTAATTTATGCTTCTCTTTAAAAAATTAATTTTAATTGAATTAATTGCGGTGGCATTGGTTAATGAAATTACATAGGTTTTAGGTGTACAATTCTATGATCTATCATCTGTGTATTGTACTGTGTGTCCTCCTCCCCAAGTCAAGTCTCCTTCCATCAGCGTTTGTCCACCTTGACCCTCTTCTGCTTCCACCCGCTCCGTTCCCTCTTTTTTAAAAGAGTTTATTTATTTACTTTTAGCAAGAGGGAAAGGGAAGGAGAAAGGGAGGGAGAGAAACGATGTAAGAAACACCAGTCAGGGCCCCCTTTCCCTCTTGTAACCACTGTACTATTGTGTCTGTGAGGGTTTTTTTTCTTAATCCCTTCACCTTTTTGTGGTTCTTTAAATAATACCTTTACTTGACTTGGAGCTAATCAGTCATTAAGAAAACTGATTTTTGTTGTTTTTTGTCAGTTGGTTAGTTGGTTTGCATTTAATTACGTTGTTATTTCTTCAGCAGATTTTTGTAGTATTAGGTTGTTTGCAATCCATTTAAAATGTGACAGTAGTATTTGATCTTTTTCAGTGAAACTGCTTATTCTGTATTTTTAATTAACTGTATTTGGCTTTAATTTTCCCCTCTATCTTTCTTTAATTTAGCATGCCAGAGAGTATTGGTGGATCTTTTGGTATCTTTGATGAGTTCAAGAACATGTTCAGAAGAACTCACCCTTCTTTTGAGAATATTTCTGGAGAAATCTCCTTGTACAGTAAATATGCTATAATTTAAATTTTTTTTCACTGACTTAATAGAATATTTTTAAAGTACTTAAAAATCATTAAATTGTCTCCTTTGATGTGGTCATTGTTATACAGTCAACTCCATGTTGTTATTTGTGAGCTCCCAGTTACTTTATTATTTGCACATACTTTAGCCATTTCTCTTCTGTTTCGGTTATTCAGACATTTCAGTAAGATCACAGTTCATTTATTCCCAACCCATCCCAGTCTTTTTTGTGCTTGAGAAATGTTACATAATTTTAATTACCAAAGAGAAGTTAATTATGAGTAATTATGAAGAATTGTTTTTTTTAAGAAAATTATTATTCATTCTTTGATTATCTTCTATCACTTCTCCTTTCCATGGTGTAGCTTAGTGACTTTTAGACTTCTCTTTGCCTCAGGATCTATTTTTATAATGAAATAGTGACTCAAAACATAAGCCGATAAAACAAACCTTGGAGCTCCTTTCTTTGAAGCAAGGTTGCTGTTCCTAAGCCCTGCATGTTCGACGGCCTGTGGACCCCGAGGGAGCTCTGAGCTCTGTGGAACACAGGCTTAAAAACCACTCGTGTGGACAGTTGAGAAGTGACTGCATTTATGGAATGTTCTGAGTGCATTTCTCATCGTAATCAACATTAGATGTTATTTTGTGCATGAGTAGGCCATTATACTTAATTGTACTTAAGGTTAATCTTTTTTTAGTGTCTCCTTTGTCATTGCTTTTCCTCTTTTCTACATATTCTACATTTCAGTTTAACTGAAAACTTGCAATTATAAGTAAAACCTAAAAACCTTATTTTAATTTACCAAGCACAGATGAGAAATTTTATTTGACTATGGAAAAGGCATGTCAAAGAAATTGGAAAACAATTGAGCACTCAGTTTTATAAAGCCAGTCATGCTCTGAATATCATTCAGAAGCCTGGAACTTTGGTAAGGTCTCTGGTTCTGTCCCTCACTTAAAAAACTTGAGAGAAGCAACTATAGCCATTTGGAAATAAACATCTATCCTTGTTAGAAATGATTCTTGGTATAATTATTATAATTATACCAAGAACCATTTACCTATACCAATCATTACCTATACCAATTATAGGTAATTATACCTAATATGTGGGGCCAACTCATAACTTTTAGGTTTGCACCATAAAAGCATTTAAATCTAAAATGAAGTAGCCAGAAGAGATTTTAAGATACGGAGTCTCATATTTTATCTGGACTCTACAAAAGGGTGGAAATGTAAAGACACGGCAGATTGGAGGTGTGTGGATAAGAGTGCTGGTACGTGTATGCGTGTGTTTGTAGGTTCATTTGTAACCTGAACTTCAAGATTATTATGTACCTTGTAATGTGATTGCAAAGCTTAGTTTTTCCTTTTTCCTAGGAAATTCTTCTTCTGGGTATTCTGAAAATTGTTGAAAGTGATATTGCCATGAGCCCGTTACAGTATCTGACCTTCCCTTTACCGTACATTCCGAACCCAAGCAGCGGCGCTTCGTCACAAAAGGGTCCTGGGATTCTCAACAGCAAGGCCATGGGGTTGTTGAGAAGAGCGCGCGTTTCGTGGAGCAAGAAGGAGGCAGAGAGTGACACTTTCCCTCAGCAGCTGCTGTCCTCTTGGCACGTGGCCCCGGTGCACTTGCCACTGCCGGGGCAGAACTGCTGGCCACACCTGGCGGAGGGCTTCAGCGTTTCCCTGTGGTTCAGTGTGGAGTGTGTCCGCGAAGCCGAGGGCTCCGCAGAAAAACGGAAGATCAGGAAAAGGAAGAAGTCGTTCACTGTACAGGATGGTGGCTTTGACGGAACAGGTATGAAGGCTGTGTCACCTGTCATTCACAGCCTTTTTGTGCCACAGTCGTGGTCGACCAATGAGAATATAGTGAGTCCTAACCTACTCCTAACGTGTTCTCCTTAAATGCCTTAGTAATGGCAGGTTCCAACTTACCATGGCCCAAGCTGTCAGAAAGCATTGAAAACCCCATTTTCTTCTGTACTTCTCTGCCTTGTGTGTATGTGTGTATGTGCAGATAGGGGGGCACACACCACATATGCAGCTGTTGTGGAGATCACCATCCCCATTTTCTGCCCTTTCGCTGGTCCCGGTACTGGGTTAAGGTGGCTCCTGACCTTAGCCGTGTTTCTGTCCTGCTCTTCCCATCTCCTCTCCCAGTACCCTCCCATCTCCTCTCCCTCTCTTTGCTCAGGCTTGCTTTCTCCAGCTATACCTTACCTCAGCGCCCTCCCTTCTGGTCTCTGTCCCAGAGCATTTGAACACATCAGCAGCACAATAGGTTTGAGTCCAGTCCCTCCGTAATGGGCTGGCTTGTTGTCATGCTGGCATGGAATGGTACCTTGATCCCAACATGACTAGGGCAGCAGGAACTGTTCATCAAGAAGCAGCTGTTGGTGATGAAAGTAAAGCAGGCAGAGAAATCCTTAGGTCATGGAAGTGATGAGGGGACCAGAAGAGACAGACATTTAGGGTCAATGCCTGTGTGGAGGCGCCCCCCCATCCCACTGGAGCCTCTGGGCCGGGACACCAGGCCTTCACCACTGGCTGGTTCCCAGGCTCTCTACACCCACCTGTCACTACGACACTGTAAACGGGGCAGGTTGCTTCCTCATATTTAAGGGGGGGGCCGTCATAATATGAACAGTCTCCTATAAAATGAATAAATATGCCCAATGGCCTGACACAAGTAGGTAATGGGAAAACTTTTAAAATTTTTATGATAGAAGTAGAACACATTTTAGAAAGATGATTTTACATAAGCATTTTAAAAGAACATTTAAAAATAGTAACATTAAAATGTCAAAGAGAGAAAATATTATTACAGTGATGATACCTCCTTTGCTAATAAACCAGCTGTGTGCCACTGAGTACCTCAGTTCTGTCACCTCAAAATGGGGACAGTGCTTACCTCATTAGGCTGCTGTGAACATTCAATTGAGAAATATGTGTAATAGTCCTATTCTACAAATCCTGGGTTCACACTGGTTTTTGTTCTAGTCTTTGCACCAATTCAGATTTGTTATGGGAACTATTTTTAATATCACACCAGGTATGAGTGTGTCTCGGGCATCAGTTGTCAGAATAATCAATGAATTTAACTCTTTTTTAAGACCACTGTCATTGCTAGGGGGAGTGTTTTTAAAGATTGGTGGTGCCTACGCCTGTTGAAAAATGACAAGTATGTATGCAATCTAGTAAGTGCAGTGTTTGTCCTCTTTAAAAGTCTGAGCCTTTGGACATGCATTTTTCATTCCAGTACATCTTAATTAACATGGCTTTACATAGAGTCACGCATCATGGTCATAGGTAGATGGATGGCTTGAGGATTCAGCTCATCATACCATTCGGTCAGTGCTGGTTTATAAGCGGTGAGAAAGAGAAGTCGGCATGGAAACCAGGCAGCCCAAAGCATACAGCTACTTTAGTTTGCTCTCGAGAAACTGTTTAGAGTTTCAGAAACACTTAGCAGTTGCACTCTGAGGTCACTCATCAGGGAATATATTCAAACACAATATTTCTAAAAGGAATTTTAATATGCTCCATTATAAAAAATCATGCTGTCATAATGATTGTAGGATGGTCTCAGCAGTGCAGGGCCTGTGACCATCGTGTGTGCCGCCCTGGGCTGAGGTCCCTGTTGTCAGAGTGGCCCAGTCCAGTCAGTGACAGAACCATGGCACAGATTATGATAGTTCATTGCAGTGACATCACAGTGGGTCTGTTCCTGCCTCCAATTAGTCCTCAGTTATCATGCATTTTAAAACACTCAAATTGAGTTTAATACACTCAGTTACTGTTTTTGCTCCTGGTGCTTTTTGGAGTTCATTAACTTGTAAACTTTGGAAATACTGTTGTTTGGAACAGGGCAGGTTGAGACATTCTGGGTAAATTACTACAAATGAACAACCATGCTTTTCACTCGGTTTTTATCAACTGCTTTACTGATCATTCTAACATCTTTTATCATAGAGAACAGCAGGCCAGAAGGTACAGAGTGCATAAGCCCTGGTGAAAGACTTGTAGAGGAAGGCTGCATCCACATGGTTTCATTGGGATCCAGATCGCTGATGATCCAAGTGTGGGCCGACCCCCACACTGGCACGTTCACCTTTCGGTACTGATTATCCTGATCCCCACAAGTAGATCATGTGTTTAAATAGTTTATGTAAGAGACGTAAGTGTGAAATCTGCTAATAGAGATCGTTGCAGCAAAAAAGCAGTCTTACTTAAAAGTGGGATGCATTCTAACAGTTATTAATACCACCTTTGTAATTAATACCACCTTTGTAACAGTATACTCTATCTGAAAATCTATAATTAAACTCTGAACTAGATTGTTAATTCTCAATCAGATTTGAGACCAAATACTTACTGAAGTCCTATCTAAGGACATATTCTATCAGGGTGCAGTGATCTTAAGATGTTGTTAATGTCAGATAGCTGTTTTCCATATGGAGATTATATATTTAATAGCCATTATCTAGTAAGCTTAAGATCTCCTTGCTGTCTTGTCCCCTTTTTTTTCTGCCTCCTTTGTTAACTAGTTTAGATACAAGTCTTTTATTTGTATTGGGTGAGTATGAATAGTATGAGAATATTTTTATAAAACTTAAAAGTAAGTAAAAAATGTTATTTAGAGATATATGCTTTGTAAGGTTCATAAAGGTTACTAGGTACAGTACAGATATTACATCCTAATTCTCTTAGCAATTCTGCAAAGTAGGTCAGACCTCCAGCACATCCCGGAATTTAGACATTTATGCACAATATGTATTAATTTTCATATGAACCAAATATTACATTGTAATTTCTAAAAGGGCAATGACTATAAATAGTAATGATATATTTTTTTGCAAATTGAATTCTGAAAATTTTTTGTCTAAATTATTAACATTAGCAAATGAACCTAATCTATTTTAGTTCATGAATTGAGGCAATCATAACAAAATAACCAAAGCAGATGTGGTGTGAAACAAAGACCTCTTAATTTTTCAAGTTAGCCTAAAAACAGGACCGATTTATAATCTCACTGAAATACCTGCAGTTCCAGTTGCCATGCACACATTAAATGCTGAGATCTGAAATTCCATATTTTCAGCCTCTGCCTTTTCTCTCCTTGTGCAGTATGTGTGTGGACTCAAATGACGACACGAAAGCTGTTCTCCTAGCGCAAGCAGAATCACAGGAGAATGTGTTCCTGCCAAGCAAGTGGCAACATTTAGTACTCACCTACTTACAGCAGCCCCAAGGGAAAAAGAATATTCATGGGGAAATCTCCATGTGGGTCTCTGGACAGAGGTATGCAACATTTTGAATAAATACCTATTAACCTCAGTTACGAGTTTAAGGGTAGTGTGTTATAGCTTTAAAACACATTGCAAGAAACTATGGATTAAAAAAAAAGAAACAATGGATAAAATTTTCTACATGTTAACATAGGAACCTAGGTCAGAGTTAGATTTTTTTCCTGTTTATCACTTCTATACAAAATTAATTTCCCATAGAAGTAACTGTTGAAAATTAATATTTGGGTTTGGGGGAGCAATATAGAAATCTGGACATCTAGACATTTATATGGGATATCTATTAGATCAGGGAACTATAATTTGGTCCTTCAACCCATATATTATATAATTAAACCAGAAGGGTTATTTAAATTAACTGACTAATAAGGCTTAATACCTAAATTAAAATCAGGGATTTAAAAGAATTAGAATGACTGGAGAAAAAGATACGCTGATGTATCAGCTGCTAGATTAAGACAGTGCCCTGGAAACATACTGGGTGACAGATTCAGGTGCAGGAAATACTATAGGAGTTTTACCGGCCAGAGAATCATGGGTCAAGTTAATAAGAAACATTTTCTGGAATATCTTAATGGAAAATGAACCCCGAGAAAGCTACAAGGTATCTAGGATTTGTAAGAATTGGGAAGTGTTTTATTGAATGGAATACCATGAAATGGGGATACAGCATTGGAAACTAGTGTGGTCAGGGAAAGGGCTGTGCCAGCTGGCAGGAAGAGCCTAAGTTGGATAATGTGAAGGAGAAGTGAGAGGGCATGACAAAGCCACCTGACTGCCGTGATGGGGAGTCTGGTTTTAATTGAATGGACCATGAAACATCACATACCTGTTGTTTTGCAGAACTTTTGCTAGGTACTTCATATACGTTATCTCACAATTCTCTCAAAAGTCCCTCCAAGTAGATTGGACCACAGAAATAAATAATATACCTTGAGCACAAATTAACCTCTTTTTATTCATTCATTTGTTCATCCAGCATGTATTTATTGAGGAATTACTATGTGCGTGCCAAGCACATGGTCATTTAGAGTGGGGGGAATACATACAAATTGTGCCAAAACACCGTGAAGGTAACAAACAGGTCCTGAGACAGAAAATATCAGGTCTGCTACTTCAGAGAGGTAGATAAGGGAGGCCTTCCCAGGAACAGATTATTCAGGCTGACAGTGGAAGAGGTGTCATGAGCAGGAGGGAAGCCAAGTGGGCTCTTCCTCCTCATTTCTTGAACTCTCAACTTGTACCTGACGGCCTTCTTTAGTCCTTGCATCAGCACTGTGAAGTAGGTGTATTGTTATCTCTGTTTAACCCGGGAGGCACCCGAGACCCAGAGCGGGGAGCGTCTGTGACCCAAAGTCGGGGCACCAACAAGGGTGCAGCTGAAAGCTGAACCTAGACCCAGACCCTAGCCAGCGCCCACATGTGGGAACCCAGGTCTGGCTGCTCGACAGCCAGTTTTTGACTCAGGCTAGCTGACAGGTAGTGTTCAGAGTGAGAGTTAGATGTCCACTATGGGCATTTCTGAGGTTAGTGAGCATAGTCACTTGATTCACATGCCGCCACTTTTTACCTAGCCACATATTTCTACATTACTTTGAAGAAAATTTTATGCCATTTGATACAAGTTAATGATTGCATCTGTTAATAGAGCAATGAGCAAGTGACCAAGGACAAATATGTTATTCCATTGATTGAAATTTGGCACTTTATCACTTTCAGAATAGAATAATTTCTACAGATTAATACATTTAAGAGGTCATTTTAGTAATACACAGTGACACTGAAAAACAACTTAATATTTTTCTTTTAATTTTTATTTGACGAGCTTCACACAAATTGTATAGGAATATGTGGTACATAGTAGATACTTAATATTTTTCGAATTCATCTTTTATTGATCACGCAATAAGGTTTCTTTACCCTTTAAAACTATATTGTCATACTGCCACCAGGTGTCAGTAGTGTTTCAGTCATAGCCATTTATTTGGTTCAAGAAAGATGCATGTAAGGGAAAAGTCATCTCTAATGTGTGTCATTTAAACCTTGATTTAAAAAGGTAGTTATCTCACATATTTTCTTCATTAAACTATTTCTCTAACTTCCAGCTAAGATGGAGGTGTAGGTAGATACACTTTGCCTCCTCACACAACCAAAAGAGCACAACAACAAATTTAAAAATAAAAACACAGCCAGAACTGCCAGACAGTCAAACTGCGTGGAAGTCTGACAACCAAGAAGTTAAAGAAGAAACATCCATCCAGGTAGCGGCTGGAGGACTGGGGCAGGCAAGGCAGCAACTGGCACAGTGGTCAAGGCGGCAGCTGGCGAACCAGACAAGGTGGTGGCTGGCAGACTGGGTGGTCCCACGTTCACGAGCAGATAAACCAGGAGGAACAACAGGAGAGCGAGACGGACCATGCAACCCAGGGCTCCAGTATGGGGAAATAAAGCCTTGAACCTCTGACTGAAAAAAACCTATGGGGGGTGAGGCAGCAGCAGGAGAAACCCCTAGCCTCACAAGAGAGTTCATTGGAGAGACCCACAAGGTCCTAGAACATACACAATACCTACATGGGATTCAGCACCAGAGGGGCCCAATATGTTTGTGGGAAGCGGGGGAAGTAACTGAAATCCGGCAGAGAGTAGAGCAAGAGGCATTGTTCCCTCGCAGACACCTCTCTGACAGACAGTGCCACAGCGCAGCTGGGTTGCCCCGCCCTGGTGAATACCTAAGGCTCCACCCCCTAGCAGGTACATGGAGATAAAAAAACTGTGGCCCAAATGAAAGAATAGAGCAAGGCTCCAGAAAAAATACAACTAAGCAATTAAGAGATAGCCAACCTCTCAGATGCAGAGTTCAAAACAGTAGTAATGAGAATGCTCACAGAAATGGTTGCGTATGGTCGCAAAATAGAGGGAAAAGTGAAGGCTATGTGAAATGAAATAAAATGTACAGGGAATCAACAGTGACAGGAAGGAAACTAGGACTCAAATCAACAGGAGCACAAGGAAGAAATAAACATTCAACCAGAACAGAATGAAGAAACCATTCAAAAAAATGAGGAGAGGCTTAGGAACCTCTGGGAAAACTTTAAACATTCCAATGTTTAAATCATTGAGGTGCCAGAAGGGGAAGAGGAAGACCAAGAAATCGAAAACTTACTTGAAAAAATAATGAAGCAGAACTTCTGACAAGCAGAATAGACTTCCAGGAAGTCCAGGAAGCCCAGAGAGTCCCAAAGAAGTTGGACCCAAGGAAGCAAACAGCAAGGCACATCTTAATTAAATTACACAAGAATAAAGATAAGGAGAGAATCTTAAAAGCAGCAAGAGAAAAGGAGACAGTTACCTACACAGGAGTTCCCATAAGACTCTCAGCTGATTTCTCAAAAGAAACCTTGTAGGCAAGAAGGGGCTGGAAAGAAGTATTTGAAGTCATGAAAGGCTTACATCCAAGATAACTGTATCCAGCAAAGCTTTCATTTAGAATGGAAGGGCAGATAAAGTGCTTCCCAGGTAAGGTCAAGTTAAGGGAGTTCATCATCACCAAGCCCTTATTATTATATGAAATGTTAAAGCTCAATTTAAAAAGGAGATGTGTTGGTAAAAGTAGGGGGAGATGGTTGGGTTTTGTCTGTAAACCAGGAAGGTGCATATGCAGAGGTCAAATGGCAAAGAAAACTGTAGAAAACCTTCCATGGCCCCATGTTACATCTTTGGCATCTCTGTTCAGCTCCCCAGCTTCTGGGGCTGGGCATAGCCAGTACCCCAGACCAAGACCACAGAACCAGTTCTCCTCATACCAACTGTTTGATACTAAAACTAGATAGAGTGTTGTTCAAGAATTCCTCACTATTAAACATTCGTGCTTTAAAAATACTTAGTGCTTAGTTCTCACTGACATAATTGACTTAACTTTGGTTTTAATGTAGGAAACCTGATGTTACTTTGGATTTTATGCTTCCAAGAAAAACAAGTTTGTCATCTGAAAGCAATAAAACATTTTGCATGATCGGCCATTGTTTATCTTCCCAAGAAGAGTTTTTGCAGTTGGCTGGAAAGTGGGACCTGGGAAATTTACTCCTCTTCAATGGTATATTTTTCTGCTTAAACTAAGTAAATTATCCTGGATAAAATATTAATTCCTATTTCTTTACTTGTACTTAATAAGTACCATGCTTTCTAGATTTCAAGATGACTTTTTAAGTATTTTAGCGTTTTTATAATCTAGATGTTTCTTATAATTGATATATACACTTAATGCTGCAGCACACTTCCTACCCTCACTTTCCCAAAGAAAAGCTCATACTAAATCAGTTTTATTTTGTGATCCTGAAAGAGGCAGTATCATGACAACTAAACTTAGAATCATTGTCTCTTTTATTTGTAATTTCAGCATAGTCTATAAAAATACCAAAATTTAGGAAAAGGGAAACAATATTTAAAAAAATACATCACTAAACCTGTCAGTAGCACTCAGACAGTGTTTATTAAATAGATGGATAGGTGGAAGGAGTAAAGATACCAAGTCACATTTCATTTCAAAAAAGAATTTACTGAGGTCCACTTTCCATTTGTTGAAAAATAAAGGAAAACCAAAAAACCCTGTTTTTTAGTTTAAGGAGCAAGTAGAAAGAAACTTCATGACTTTATTTTATCAGAAGCTATTGTAAGAATATATACATATATATAAATTCATCTTCTGTCAAATTGGAAATTGGTGCTTTAATCCATTTTGTAAGATAGAGTGAACAACTAAAAGAATCTGGCATAAAAATGTACAGGACTCTAATTTGTTATGATCAAATTGGTTTCTTGCTTTTTGTCAAAAGATCTTGTTGGAACGGTTTAAATAAGTAACTATTTTTCTGCTATTCAGGAGCTAAGATTGGTTCACAAGAGGCCTTTTACCTGTATGCTTGCGGACCCAACCACACCTCTGTAATGCCATGTAAATATGGCAAGCCTGTGAACGACTACTCCAAATATATCAGTAAAGAAATTCTTCAGTGTGAACAAATTCGAGAACTTTTTATGACCAGCAAAGATGTGGACATTGGTCTCTTAATTGTAAGTTTTCACTTTATGTTTAATTTCATATGTATGTTTAACATAGATATATGTGTTTCTTGAATATGTAATTAGCTATGAATTAGATTTCCACTCTTCCTTTTTTTCATTTCTCGATGTTTTCTCTCCTCAGAATATGTTTTTTTTTCTGGGGAAAAAAATACTTTGACTTCAGAATTTGTTCCCAGGTTTCAAATTTTCTTTCCCTTTTCCTTGAAACTATATTTGTTTAATAAGTATCAATTTAGTTTATACCTATCAATCACTTATGAAAAGTGTTTATGATATAGTGAAAATATAATACATTAGCCTAAAAAATACTGCTCACTATATTTTCTTTCCTTACTTAATAACAAATGCTAGGTTTTATGTTAGTTTTAATTACATATATTGAGATTTTAGAATTTTTTAAATTTTCTTTTCTCTATTTATTTTATTTATTTATTTTTAGAGAGAGGGGAGGGAAGGGAGAAAGAGAGGGAGAGAAACATCAATGTGTGGTTGCCTCTCACATGGCCCCCACTAGGGACCTGGCCTGGAACCCAGGAATATGCCTTGACTGGGAATCAAACTGACGACCCTTTGGTTCGCAGTTTGTGCTCAATCCACTGAGCCACACCAGCCAGGGCTAGAATATTTATTCTTTAATATCAGTAATAACTGAGGGAATAATTTCTGTGTTTCAGGAAAGCCTTTCCATTGTTTACACAACATGCTCTCCTGCTCAGTATACCATCTATGAGCCAGTGATTAGACTCAAAGGCCAAGTGAAAGCCCAGCTCTCTCAAAGACCCTTCAGCTCAAAAGACGTTCAGAGTGTCTCATTGGAACTTCATCATCTAAGGAATCTCCGACCCACTGAATGTAAAACTCTCCAAGGCATTCTGCACGAGATTGGGGGAACTGCGATATTTGTTTTTCTCTTTGCTAGGGTAAGATGATAATTCTGTCTACAGAGAAACTTTTATTTATTGACAAATTTTAGGATTTCTTTTTTATTATGAAAAAGGTATGTATCAACTGTATTAAACTTTTAAGATTAAAAAATCATATTATTTAAGGTGTCATCAAGCTTTCTGACACAGGTGGTTTCTTTTAATTCAAGAAGATTTCAGAAGTTTTCTTTTTGCCCAAAAGGTAGTTAGGACAATTAAATGTTAAATTATAAGATTAAAATGGCCTATGAGAAAAAAAATGCATGCTGCAGCGACAATATAGAAGAAATGTATTCTTCAAAATAAGGTTTTGTGAAACTTGTTTTTCCCTTGAAGCTTCCAGTTGTATGGGAAAAAAACAAGGGTCAACAAATAAGTACAAAAAATAATTGAATGTATTTGGGTTTGAAGTTGTTTTTTTCCTTAAAGAGAAGGAGAAATTTAAGAAGTTGGACGTGTGCTGTGAGTACTGTGTGAGGAAAAATTGTTTCATTACCTGTTCCACTGACCCACCTGAGGGCAGGGAGAGTACCTTTCCTGGCGTGGTTGGGTAGTCATTGGCATGCAGTGACCACTTTAGGGCTGGCTGAAAGCTAAAGTGGGGGGCACAGATGTGCTGGCTTTGGCGTGACCCACCTTGACATCCTGGACAAGCGTGTCCCTGTTTGGCTAGAGCAGCCCTGAGCGTCTCTCATCTTCACCATCTCATCCCTAGTTATAACTTCTGCAGCATCATCAAATTTTCAGTGTGCCTGTCTGGCTTTCTCTCTTCAGTGGAGCCGTTTTTTATTAACTCTGCAATAAGGGACATGTCAGTGTTTGTTGCTATTGTTACTGTTCTGATAAATACTTTGTTAGCGTTTGGCTCAACATACCCTCAGCTGTCCTTTTTCCCCCTCCTCTGCCTTCTTCAAACTTCTTGGCATTAAATATCTAGTTGAAGATTCCTTAGAAGGTGTTTTAAAAGTAAAAGTTCTTTATTTAACTCCTCATCATTTTGTGATCTACTTTTATAGCTTGTATAATTTCAAGATGTACATCCTTAGTTTTTCCTCTCTCGTCAAGTTATTGAATGTAAATTTGTTATGATTGCTGCTACTCAGTGACTAGATCCTTAGAGAAAGTGGTTAATTTCTATCTCACATATGTTTAAGATTTTTTTAAAGATTTACTTATCTTTAATCTTTAGAGGGGAATGGAAGGAGAGAGGGAGACAAATATCAATGTATGGTTGCCTCTTGTACATCTCCTGCTGGGGACTGGCCTGCAAACCAGGCATGAGCCCTGACTGAGAATCAGACCGCGATCCTCTGGTTCACAGGCCTGCACTCAATCCACTCTGCTACACCAGCCAGGGCTATTTAAGATTTTTAAAGTATATTTTCACATTTAAAACTTAGAAACCCTATGCGGTATCTTTCCTCCTCCCGTATAAAAATGAAAGTCACTCTCTTTAAAATCCTTCCTGCATAGCCCACCTTTTGAGCCTAATCTCCACTATTTAGTCAGATCAGCAACCTAGGAGCTTCTAGTTTTAGACCTTTGCCCCTCCTTCGGACTGTCCTCCGGCCCTAGCCACCCACCCACCCACCCACCCACCCGCTCCTGCTTCCGCAGACTCCACTCTTCCCAGCCATCTTCTCCAGCTTGTGCTTCCCTAACCCAGGTGGAGTGGGCTCAGCAGTCTCTGCCCTCAAGGAATTGGCAGCGTCTCATTCTTCTTTTGCCTTTTATCACAGGAGGGTGTGTGTTTCTCACATACAGTAGCTGTGACAATGTGTTGGCTGAATGAACAGACAAGACCTCATGGATGGCTGTTGTGAATGTCCTGTTAGACTGGACAGTGTGCCCACTGGGGCAGGTGTCCTGCCTTTTTATCCCCACAGCAGGGACCAGAGCCCATCTGTTGCTTGACCCATCAGCAGAAATGTCAGGCATTTCACTGACATTTCAGATCACTAATAAAATGATACTGACTTCTAAGGTTGTTAATGTTGTTTTAGTTCACTTACAGTATATTTTAGAGGCTAAAGAGCATGGAATTTGTGTCAGTTTTGTTTATAATTCTTAAATAATTACAAAATGTGAGCAGTAAAAAATAAACTTTCAAATGAAACTGCTGAATTAATTATATAATGGTAGATAATCGCATGTTAAATTTTTACTCTCAACAAACCAGAAAAAAAAATCTTTTCTTTCTTAGGTTGTGGAACTCAGTAGCTGTGAAGAAACTCAAGCGTTGGCCCTGAGAGTCATACTCTTATTAATTAAATATAACCAACAGAGAGTGCATGAACTAGAAAATTGTAATGGGCTTTCCATGATTCATCAGGTGTTGATCAGACAAAAATGCACTGTGGGCTTTCACGTTTTGCAGGTATGTCCTTACAAAGCTCACTCACAGCTCCGTGTGCAGTGACACCTCTCCCCTTGTTACAGTCTTCCAGTCACAGAGCCTGTGCCCCCTGTTCCTGAAGAACGAGGGGATCGCAGCAGCGTAAATTTAACCAAGCTGAGGGGCTCTTCCGTTTTTATCATTTAAATAATCGCGTTTTTATTTCATTTAAAACACTTTAAGAGAAAAAACAAGGGCATAGAATTCTAGGTCTACATGAGCCCAGAGACCTGTACTCTACTGGCCCCTCATCCTCTGGATAATGGAACTGAGACCCTTAGAGAGGCCGTTGTCGCTTCCGCTTCACAGTCTCCAGACACCTGGTGCTGCGCATTTCCACGAGGTCGCACTGCTGTGCAGTCAGTGTTTGAAAGCCATCTGAGCTCTTTTTATGATCCAGCTGTCATCAGAGAGTTAATGCCTTTCTAGCCAAAAGCAGTAACGTTGCGAGAGTATTTGTCCAGAGAGGTCCAGTGCTAAAGCAAAAGACTCCACTGCTGCCTGTGCCCCACCCCAAACACCTCACATTGTCGAGTTGGAAACACTTGCCCTGTGAATCCTTACCACTTCCTGGAAAAGGTTCTGGAGCCTAACAGACTAACTGCACTTAAAAAATAAAAACAGAACCTGGCTTATTTTACCTCATGTTTGAAACTGAGTAATCATGTACAAATACTTGGAAGTTTGTGGTTTTCTAATTATTTGAATTGTTTTGCCCAGCAAATTAAAGATGCTTTGTGAAATTTTGAATTATTCACCAGCTTTCCTTTGAATTTAATGTTATGATTGCTAAGATTGAAAGCTTAGTGTTTCTGCTGATTTCGGGATTAATCGATTGTCAATGCATCCTGTGTTGATGTTAATTTTCTATAGACCCTTCTCGAAGGTTGCTGTGGTGAAGATATTCTCCATATCAGCGAGAATGGAGAGTTTAAACTAGATATGGACTCTAAAGCTATAATCCAAGATGTTAAACTGCTCGAGGAGTTATTGCTTGACTGGAAGATATGGAACAAAGCAGAGGCACGTACTGTTTTTATGGTAAAAAACACATGACATAGGTTCACCCTCTAACGCTTTTTCAGTGTTCGGTAGAGTGCTGACTGAACACACGTTGCTGCACAGCGCATCTCTAGAACCCCTCCTGTTGCCCGGCTGAGACTGTGCCCGCTGCGCAGTAGCTCCCGGTCCTCCCTTTGCCAGCCCCTGCAGCCCACCTTCTGCTTTCTGTTTCTGTGAGTTTGGTTACTGTAGGTGCTTCCTTTCAGAGGAATCAGCATTTGTCTTTTCGTGACTGCCTTGTCTCACTTAGCATGTGTCCTCAAGGTTTATCTATGTCATAGCGTATGACCAAATTTCTTTCTTTTATAAGACTGAAAAATGTTCCAAGATATATATATAAACCGCATTATCTTTATCCATTCATCTGTTGATGGACATTTGGGTTGCTCCCATATTTTGGCTATTGTGAATAATGTTGCAGTGAACATGAGTGTGCAAATGTCTCTTCAAGATCCCGTTTTCAGTTCTTTTGAGCATGCATCCCCAGAAGCAGGATTGCCGAATCATGCAGTGGTTCTGTCTTTAATTCGTTGAGGAACCTCCATACTATTTTCTGTCAAGCCACACCATGTCACCACGCCACGAACAATGTGTAAGGATTCAGATTTATCTGCATCCTCACTAACAATTGTTATTTTCTGCTTTGGTTTTCTTTTTCTTTTTCTTTTTTGATAGTGGCCATTCTTTTGGATATGAGGTGACATCTTCTTGTGGTTTTGGTTTGCATTTCCCTAATGATTAGTGATGATTAGCATCTTTTCATGTACCTGTTGGCCATTTACATATCTCCTTTGTAAAGACGTCCAAGTTCTTTGGCCTTTTTTAAATTGGATTATTTGATTTTTTGGTTATTGGGTTTTAGGAGCTTTTTATACATTTTGGATATTAATCCCTTATCTGATACATGGCTGTCAAATATTTTCTCCTATTGCTTTTGCTGCACAGAGAGCCATGTACTTTTAAATACTCATCTAAATCTTCTTCTGGACAACAGAACAGATTATTGCTCATTATTAATTGTCAGTGGAAATGTGGAGATTATTTTCCATGCAAGTTTTTGAGCAGCCATGAGTAATGCTGAACCAGAATCAGAATGCAGGCTGGAGAATAAGGGGCACATGCGAGTCAGTTGGAGACTTGTGTTTACCAGAAACTCTGAAAGGGGATCCTGCTAAGAGACTGGGAATCAGGCCAGGAGAGGGAAATGGATGCGGGTGTGAGTGGTGGAGCCATGTTGCCCAGGAGGCGTAGAGCTGTATGAGGGTATGTAGGGCAGGGCTGTGATCTTGGCTTCCTCACAGGCATGAGCTGAGGAGCGAGGTTTGATCAGCTCTGGGCATGGCCTCCCGACAACGGGATGGATGGCCTGGCCTTCATGAGGACCCAGCCAGGGAATGAACACAGCGCTATTTCCTTCCTGCCCAGGTTTTAAACCATCTTCTCAGTATGGGCTCATACAGACTGCTTTGTTCTAGTGTAGAATGTAGATTGTCTGGACTTAGACTATAAAAACATTATCAAACATAATTAAGTAAAGGCCAGTTTAAAATGTATACCTTTAGAATTTTCAAAGAAATGTTTGCTCCCAAATTTGGCATCAGTAAAAAAAATGTACTCATTATCAATGAGTTGTGATGCTAAAAGAAAGTTTGCTAATCTATCATTAATAAAAATAAATTTTGATCAAATATGTTAGAGAAAAGATAGAATTATTTTTCTATTCTTTCTATAGAAAATTCTATTATAAATGTGCTGTTATATGAAGAGGCAATCAAAGAGCATGCAGCCACAAGACACAGGGGAAAGTATTGGAGAGGTGTGTCAAGCAGCTAGCTACACCATTGCTGTTTTGAATTTTACTTGTCACATTTTAAAACTTTGCAATTTGTTGTGATTTCCCATCTGAATAAATACTTTCATAATAAAAAGCCTACATATGTATGTACATATATATATGTATATACATACGAATGTGTAATGTTTTAAGAAGAGAAAGCAAATGAATATAATTATAGCACAATAAACAAACTGGATCAGAGGCAGCATAAGTATAAACATACAATGAGGAATGAGCTTAATTGTAGATTGGAAATCAAACCTAATAAATGTTGGACAGTTGGTTTAGTATTTTAAAGAAGGATGCTAATTTGGGATGGTTTGATAAAAAAACTAAATGTTTTTACTGAATTTAGAAGTTACACAAATACTTCTGTGGGTCTTAAATAAGGTTTCTTCCCTGGTTTTAATTGAGTTTGTTTTTTTTGTTGTTGTCATTATTGTCAGTGTTTGCTTACTTTAGCCCTACCATTAGGTGCTGTTTCCAAACCTGAATCGAGTTTTCTTACTTGGATTGCCCTGTGTTCCAGTTTTTATGCCACCTTTTTAGGGCATCTTGGCCTCATCTTATGAAGAGAGAGGCTGTCATTAGGATAGTAGAACAGTGTGATTAAACTATCAATTCCTTGGCCCTTCATTGTCCATTCTGACCAGCTAATGGCAGCAGAGAATTCTGTTATTTGGGCTTAGAAATAAATTATCCCCAAAATGCATAATTTTCACAATGTCAGTGTTTTTTATTCTATTTAGTACAAATTCTAAAATCACTTGATTAAATGCTGTAAACACAAATGAACATTTAAGTGTATACATTGTTAGTGATGCTTTTTGAAAATAAATTGTCAACAATTATATTAAAAAGGTATGTTTCTCTGTACTGAATAAATTTCAAGATAATTCATTTTTAAATGTATTTTATTGATTATGCCATTACAGTTGTTCTATCCCCCTGTTCACTCCCCTCCACCCTGCACACCCCTCCCACCCACATTCCCCACTTTAGTTCATGTCCATGTGTCATAAGTTCTTTAGCTTCTACATTTCCCACACTACTCTTGCCTTCCCCCTATTTTCTCCACTGTCTATGCTACTTATTCTCTGTACCTAATCCCCCCTCTTCCTCCTGCTCCCCTGTTGCTAACCTTCCATGTGATCTCCATTTCTGTGGCTCCGCTCCTGTTTTAGGTGTCTGCTTAGTTTGCTTTTGTTTTAGGTGTGGTTGTTAATAACTGTGAGTTTGCTGTCCTTTCACTGTTCATCTTTTTTAACTTCTTTTTCTTAGATAAGTCCCTTTAACATTTCATATAATAATGGCTTGGTGATGATGAACTCCTTGAATTTGATCTTATCTGAGAAGCACTTTATCTGCCCTTCCATTCTAAATGAAAGCTTTGATGGATAGAGCAATCTTGGATGTAGGTCTTTAGATTTCATGACTTGGAATACTTCTTTCCAGCCCCTTCTTGCCTGTAAGGTCTCTTTTGAGAAATCTGCTGACAATCTGATGGGAAGTCCTTTGTAGGTGACAGTCCCCTTATCTCTTGCTGCTTCTAGGATTCTCTCCTTCATTTTAATCTTGGCTAATGTAATTATGATGTGCCTTGGTGTGTTCCTCTTTGGGTCTACCTTCTTTGGGACTCTCTGAGCTTCCTGGATTTCCTGGAAGTCTATTTCCTTTGCCAGCTTGGGGAAGTTCTCCTTTATTATTTGTTCAGATAAGTTTTCCAGTTGTGGCTGTTCCTCTTCCCCTTCTGGTACCCCTATAATTTGGATGTTAGAACATTTAAAGATGTCCTGGAGGTTCCTAAGCCTCTCCTCATTTTTTGAATTCTTGTTTCTTCATTCTATTGTTTGTTTGTTTCTTTCTTCCTTCTGGTCCACTCCATTAATTTTAGTCCCAGTTTTCTTCCCATCACTATTGGTTCCCTGTGCATTTTCCTTCATTTCACTTAGTATAGCCTTCATTTTTTCATCTAATTTGCAGCCAAAATCAACCAGTTCTGTGAGCATCCTGATCACCAGTGTTTTGAACTATGCATTTGATGGATTGGCTATCTCTTGATTGCTTAAAAGTATTGGCTTGGGGGTTTTGATTTGTTCTTCTGATTGAGCCATTTTTAGTCAGGTTGCACATGTTATGTATGAGGGGTGGAACCTTAGGTGTTCACCAGGGCTGGGAAACCCACAGCACTGGGTTGTGACACTGTATGTGGTGGCGGGGTCAGAAAGGGAACAATGGCTCTTATTCCAGCTCTCTCAGATTTTGGTCCCCTCTGCTGCTTCCCACAGCAAATTGGGCCCTTCTGGTGCTGGTTCCCAGGTGGGTGGGCCTGTGTACGTTCTAGGACCCTGTGGGTCTCTCCAATAAACTTTCCTGTGAGGCTGGGAGCCTCTCCCAGCACCTGGACCCCCGAAAGTTTTTCAGTCAGTGCTTTTAGGCTTTATTTCCCATCGCTGGGGCCCTGGGTTGTGTGGTCTGTCTCACTGCCGGATTTTGCCTGGTTTATCTGTGCGCGAATATGTGTCCACAGTCAGCCAACCACCTTGCGTGTCTCACTGGGTTTCCTCGATTTGTCCCTGCAACTGGGTCTGCCAACCACCACCTTTTCCTGCCAGGATCCCTCTCCACCGGTCCCCGACTCCACCCCTCTTACTGTTCTGGATGAATGGTTCGTTGTTGTCAGACTTCAGTATAGTTCAATTTTCTGTCTGTTCTGGTTGTGTTTTTGTTTCTAAGTCTTTGTTGCCCTTAAATTTGATTGTGCGAGGAGGTACAATGTCTCCACCTACGCCTCCATCTTGGCCAGAAGATATAATTCACTTTTTGAAAATACTATCCATCATCTAATACCACAGGCAGGTTAATGTACTAAAGCAGCTAGTACCATGTTGCATTTAATATAAATGTTTAGAAGTGACTTTTTGACCAAGGAAAAAAAGTAGCCCGGGAATAAAGACTTGCTTTTTGTACAGATTTACTCTTTGACCCTGAATTTATACACAGTAGTAACCTGAGTCATTGCACGTCCTCTGAAGAGCATGCGCGCGCCTCCTTCCGTCGCTGTGCGCTAACTGGTGTGTGTGTGTGCTTGCTCCCTCAGCCAGGTGTTTGGGCGACTCTGCTAGCAGCTCTGGAAGTGCTCATCCGAGCAGACCACCACCAGCAGGTGTTCAATGTTAAGCAGTTACTGAAAGCACGAGTGGTTCATCACTTTCTACTGACTTGTCAGGTTTTGCAGGTACTTTTCATGTAGCTTTATTTTTGGAGACTTTTTTTTTTGCCAATACTTCTGTTTAATAACTCAATACTATGAACTCAAATTTTTGTGGGAGTTTCAACAGCATTTCTCTTTTCCCTCATCCCTACTCTTCCAGATCCCTTTTCTCAACAAATAGTAAAGGGGTTTCTCTACCCCTGCCTCTCATAGTTTGACCTTCACCCTGTCCTTGTTCCTAACTCAATTACAAAAGAATGACAACTACTGAATTTCTGAGGTGTTTCTTTATGGTAGGATAGAATAGTAACTCTGTAGTCTTTTAAACATCAACAACAGTGAACGTCTAACCTGTTCCCAGCTTCGCATAGTGGCAGGATCAGGCCGATGAGGTTTATCTGAGACATGATCATGGCTGACTAAGCCTCATTCCACATTCCTTAAATAACAAGATCAACCCTTTCCCCTTCCTTTACTCTGCATGTGTGTAGTTTGTCAGTTTTATGTCAGTTATGACATCACAGTTTGTTTCCCTCTATAAACCTCTTGAGGGCAGGGGCAATAGTTTTGTCCATCACACTGAACCCCAGAGCCTGGCACATACAGGCACCAATAGATGAGGTGGGGCAAGAGTAGGTTTACAGTTGTATTGTTTTCCATACAGACACCTATAAAGCTACTTTCGTCACATCCTGTGTTTGTTGAATGAATGAATCCTAAAAAAACAACAACAAAACCCCCCACTTTATTTGGTCTTTCTCAGCCCCTGTGGTAAATTAGACAGCTGTCTTCAGGAATATAACAAAATGCTCTCAGGCCTCTTGCTCACGGAATATTTTATGTATCATTTACGAATCAGCTGTCCTGTAGGTCACTTCCTTTTATGTTTATTTTGAAATTTGGCCAATTTCCAGTGAGTTTATCTGACAGTGTGAAGTTCTTACTCAGTCTTACCATGTCAGAAAAGTAACACATAAATTTGTATATTTTAATATAAACTTTCAGTATTTTCACTTTCATATTATTTCTAAAATGCTAGAAAAATCTAGGTACTGATTCTTCTCAAAAGTGTATTTCTTTGTCCTTCTTCATTCAAAGAGCCTGTTTATCAAATTGACATTTATTAGGAATAGATTTATGTTGGTTGTTGGGGAAGTGTGTAAAGAGATGAACTTAGTGCCTTGGAGCTTAGTAACTTGTAATAAATTCAATTGACATTAAAAAAAGAAATGAACCTAGCCGTTGCCTTCAAGGCCTCTCAGAGTGTTTAAGGAAGACTCATTGCTTTGGCGTATTGGATGTGAGGCAGTTCCATCAGCTTGTGAGTGTAGTGTGGAGACCTGAACTTGTGTGATAAGAATGGGTGCAAACAGGAAGGAGATCAGTTCTGTTTAAGGAGAAGTCACAGGAGAATCATGTACACCCTGTAAAATTTCCTGCTGGGAGACTGGAGGGATGACGGCACCATCCAAGAAAGAATGAAACATGCCATTCTTGTTTACACCCTCTGCATTTGCGGTTACAGTGGACCTTCGGTGGCAGGAACCGTTAGGCACTGGTGTGCAGGGTCGGTCGTGGGAGCGGATTAGAGAGCGCGCTGGGATTGGTCTGTGCTGGTGAAGAGCGAAGCCTGGGGATAGATGGGCACTAAAGATAAACAAGTGTAGTGAGAGGAGTGTGCACCTAGGGAACATCCATTTCAGCATGTGGAGGACAAAGGAGCTGTAGACAGAGTCCTCGAAGAGAACCTGCCCAGAAAGAGGTAGTCTCTGTGCCAAATAATGCGGAAGGTTCAGAGAACACATAGCTGTAAAGGGCCACTGACTTGGCTGTTCTGAATGGCTGGCAGGATTTCAGAAGATGAAGAAGAGCCGAATGTTGGGGAATTTAGGCTGCATGGCAATAGAATCACTGGAAGTAGTGAGAAGAAATGATAAATGAAAAGTCCAGCAGCAAAAGAAGAGAAACCGAATATTAACAAAAGGGTTCCAGCAGGTCAGGTTCAGGGATTTTTTTTTTTAATGAAATAGATCAGCAGTGACTATTTGTAAGGAGTCAGTGGAGAGGGCAAGATTGCAGAAACAGGGGCTGGGATGGACTTAGGAATGAATGAGGTGGTAACCAGGAGATTTGGGACAGTAGAAGGGCATGATTTAGAAAAGGGCAGCTGGTCATAGCAGAAATAGCGCTGGACTGGAAGTCAGGAGACCTGGAGACCTGTGTTCTCATCTTGGCGTGGCCAAGGGGGTTTGTACTTCTTCTGCAGACTCAGCCTTCTCTTCTTGCATCTGAGGCAGTCAGACTAAACTGTGCCCAAGTTATCGTCTAGATGCCCCATTTTCTGATTGAGTAACACACAGGTCAGTGAAGAACAGTGGATGTTGAGATAGATGTTTGGACAAGGGAGAGGGAAGATCAGAACGTTTAACTCCCAGAGCTTTCATCTAGAGGCTGGCAGCTGCCCGTGGAGAATATAATTTGTTACTCTCAGTGACTCCTCGGCAGTCTGCCGGGCCTCGTTATCCCAGGCAGCAGGTGACACCGCAGGAGTACGGCAGAGGTCCAAGTCTGAGTGCCACACTGCTTACATGTCTTCTGTGAGTTTCAAGCTGTCATATACGTGACTGCTTTGAGCCTCCCTGTTCTAGAAATGAGGGGCAAAACCTCTGAGAGCTGCTGTGAGAAAGCGCTTTGTGAACTGGGGCACGCTGTGTTCATGTCGTTGGTTTTCTCTGCCGGAAGCTTCTCAAGTCCCATAATAGCAGCAGCGGTGGTGACTGCAGCAGTCATAGTACCAATGGCAGTACTGTCTCTGCGTGAGGAACTGTCACTTATTCCTAATTCAGCCCTCTGAGGTAGCGGGCTGTGATTCCCACGTTATTCTATGGGGCATGGAGTTAGCACCTCTGTCCGAGGTCACTCAGCTGGTGAGTGGAGGAGCCGGGTGCAAATCTGGATTTGAGGCCAGTCTGAGGCCCCGCTTGGGGGTGCTGTGGTACAACTTTGGTCAATGAAGGTGCATGGACTAGAATTAAATGGCCATGCATCTAATAACAGAACTGCCTGAACATTGAGTTGCTGTTTCTATCTTAAAAGAAATATCTTGCTTAAATGAAAAATGTTAGTTGGCAGTTCTCTTTCAACCTAAAGAGAGTTTAATTTTTATTTTTTTCAGGAACACAAAGAGGGGCAGCTTACATCCATACCCCGAGAGGTTTGTAGATCATTTGTGAAAATTATAGCAGAAGTCCTTGGATCTCCTCCAGATTTGGAATTATTGACAATTGTCTTCAATTTCCTTTTAGCAGTTCACCCTCCTACTAATACTTATGTTTGTCACAATCCAACAAACTTCTACTTTTCTTTGCATATAGGTAGGTATAATCATTTTTGTCGGATCTTGGCTATCTTCATTTTTGCTTTTCCTTCCCACTTCACCCGCGTTTGTTTGATAGTCATCAGATGGCCTCTGTGAGCTAGAAACTGCCCTAATGTCGTGGTGGGGACAGGGCAGAGAGCTACGGAATGAGCCAGCTGTGCTCTCTGCCGTCAGAGAGCTGTAGTGCCGAGCAGAGAGGGGAGGCACAGGACAGAGACCTACCCACAGAGAAGTAGCTGAAGCTCTAGGAACAGATAAGGCCACCGAAGGAAAGAGGAGAGAGAGAAGGAAAAGGAAGCTAAGGATGGAGCTGTTGGTAGTAATACTACTGAGAGGGGAGGATGAGAAAGAGTCCTCCGTGTAAGAGAAAGGTAGACTAATCAGACTTCTAAAAGAACTAGGAAAATGAAATGTAAGAAAGCAAGCAGCACTGTATCTCTGAGAAAGGTATAGAGTAAATGTAGAGAGGAAGAATGGCTGTAAAACAGCTGAAAAAATGGCTGAAAAATGGCTGTGGACTTTGTAGGAGATACATAAAAATATAAGACACAGTCCTTTCCTCAGTGAATGAAAAGATGAACAGTCTCCTCAGAGAGATCAGATTAACGTAAAAATGAACAGTTAGCTGTTCAAGTATAGAAATAACAGCAAGAATTCAAGGAAAATAGTAATAGTCCACAAAAATATCTATAGTAAGAATCTCTCCAGTACTCAGAGATCAAACATGCATTATTATACATTGTGCCATATTTCTCACTTTGAACACCTTTAGTATTTTTGTAAAAATTTGTATTTAACGATTTGCTATTACAGTTAAATTTGTATTTTATCCTTTTTTAACACGTTACTGTCTCACAATTTTTTTTGATCCTAGATGGCAAGATCTTCCAGGAGAAAGTGGAGTCAATGGTGTACCTGAGACACTCCAGCAGTGGGGGAAGGGCTGCCCCCAGCCCCGCACTGACGGTCATACGCCCATCTGCTTTTACCGCGTCAGTGCCAGAAGGTAGAAGTGAACGAATGAACCCCCCTGGTTTGTACAGCACTGCAGTACAAACTGATATTCAGACTAAATAAATGAAAGACTAACTCAAAAATTATAGAATATATGTAAGGAATCTATTTCACTGCTTTCTGGTATCAGTACCCTCACTCGGTATAACGAGATGTTCCGGAGAACTTAGGAAACTGGCTTGTGCTGTCTTGTTCTGTAGCGCTGTGACCCCTCTTTTTAAAAAAATTTATTTATTTACTTTTAGAGGGGAAGTGGGGAGAAAGAGAGAAAACCATAAATTTGTGGTTGCCTCTTGTGTGCCCCCTACTGGGGACCTGGGCTGCAACCCAGGCATGTGCTCTGACCAGGAATCGGAGCAGAGACCTTTTGGCTCACGGCTGGCACTCAATTCACTGAGCCACACCAGCCAGGGCTCTGTCCCCTCTTATCATAGTCATTTGTCTTTAAGCTTCTGATTTATTTTCCTACTGTCTTCGGAAGCTTTGTTTGGCTTACCCTCTGTGTCCTACCTAAACACGTCATCCTAGACAAGTTCACTTGCCATGTGAATGGCTATCCAATAGTCCAGCCTCATGATCATTGACTCTGGGGACCTGTCTCTCAGTTTTGTTTGCCAACATGGGTGCATTTGTCCTGGACTTCATCACAGCAGGAGTGCTTCCCACCTCAGAAAATTGTGTCCCCTCCTTAGTGTCAGGATCCTGTCCTCTGGTTTATTACCCTCCTAGGTTCCCTTCTACCTGTTTTCCTCACCCAGCCTAGACCACTTGAGCCAGTAATTCTCTGGACACCGTCTTCAGTTTCCTTGTCCTCTCGGCCTTCTTGACCTGAAAAATCCTACCCTCGCCTCTGTCTCACCCCCCTCACTTTGCTGAGAGCCGCTAGAGAAAGTCATGGCTGAAGGTTCTCGCCATGACAAGGGTCTCCACTGGCTGCTGGCCTTTCATGCTGGCTGCCCTTGAATATTCCTGGTTTTCAGAATAATTCCCTCTCCTGTTTTCATAGTGAGTATGTTCAAGTCTTCAAGCTTACAGTGCTCTGTTACCTTCCCGATTTACTACTCCCAACAGACTACCTCATCTCTACCGTTATTGAGAAAAAACAGGTGTGTGTGTCCTGGCTGTGAACTGGCCAAGGGTCATTCTCTCCTGACCGCTGGGCATTGCTCTGATTGTCAGTCCCACCTCTTTCACCATGGGCTACAGTAAAATGACTAAACACCGCAGCTGAGGTCGAGATTCGAACAGATAGGGTGAGATATATGGGCATCAATCTCCGGTTCTGCTTCTCTCCCAAAGTGTTTCAGTTATTCTCTAGCACATTTTATAGCCTTCTATTATACTATTTTAAGGCTGTGTTTGAATTTTATTTTATAGCAAATGTCTATTTCAAAAATCATTGTGCATCCATTCTGGAACATTTTCAAATACAGTCATTTCTTCCAGCTCTTTGAACAGAATCCTTTAGCAGCCTTAGCCCTCCAGCCAAAATCCAGAAATAACGAGGAAAACCATCTGAGCTGTGGAGCTCTTTTATTACCACCGAGTCTGTGCCTTAAAGCAGTTCACTCAGTGCCCATTCATTCTGTAGGAGGGCTTCTCAAGTTGTAGCATGTAGAAAAATCAGCCAGAGAGCTTGTTAAATAAAACGCAGACCCCTGGACCTGCCTGGACCAGGGGTGGAATCTGAGCCTGTGTGTCCCTCACAGTCACACGGGGGATGCTGCTTCCCAGCTGATGGCCAACAGACCACTCCACAGCACGCACCTCTATCTCGTGCACTTAGAAGGAGGGGTTTTTCTGGTCTCCTTCATAGAATATCAGAAGCGGCAAATAAGAGAGCTGTAACAAGAAGGGGAAAAAACTACTGCTTCTCATGAATAGCAGCAAGAAGTGACTACAGAAATGGAGCAGAGGGCGCAGCCTGGATTCATTCAGTCTAGTAATAATGACAGCAAGACGACGATTACTGCCACTTTCCGGGCTGCTGTTCTGTGCTTGGCACAGCACAGATATTTCACTTAATCCTTAAAACAGCCTTCAAGGTAGACACTTTCAAACCCTTACTTTACATTTGTAGAAACCAGTACACATAGAATTAAGTGGTTTGCCCAAGACCACCTGACTAACAGAACAATCACTTGATTCCAGTTATAGCTGCAAAGCCTGTTCCTTCCACTATCTCAACCTGCATCATAGTGACTGCAGGTAAATTAAGTTTTACTTAATTCACTAATTTCACTATAGTAGAATCATCAATCCTAATGATGTTGAGTCATTCTGTCAAGATCATATTTTGTTAAGTAGATAGGAAAAGACATGCATTTTTGGAAGATTTTAATAAAAAGTAGTTAAAAGAACAGTAGTTCTGGCACTTGAGAATTTTAAGCATTAGTTACTAGGAACAGGACTGCGTGGATTCTTTAACAATGCTGGGTGAGTGGGTTATTGCTCTGGCTGCGACTGGTAGTGTAGAAAGGATGTGCTCCCACTTAACAGGTTTTTAGGCAGTATTTTTCTGTCTACTCTTAGCAGGAAGCAGTTCCTCCAAAATTACTCCACCGCAGATGGCTGCCAACCTGCGGCGTTCTAGAAGCCTGCCAGCACTTCCTGCTTCTCCTCTAATCCTGCCACAAAAACTGACTGCAAGTTCGGACTGTGGCATTGACAAGTTACAGAGTACTGCAGGGTACCGCAGAGTACATGATGATGTTGCTTGCCAGCCTGAGAAATGGCATCCTCCGGGGAGTTCAGATACACTGAAAAAAGAACAAGAGGACACATTCCTCAGTAGTTGTGAGTCTGCAAAAACTGTGTGTGAGGTAGAAGCTGTCCTTTCAGGACAAGCCTCTGTCAAGAGTGGCCCCAAAGGAACGTCGGAGTTTCCAGTGGCCAAAGAGGATCACAAAGAGTTGGAAGCAGAACCCAGAGCAGACGGTGACAGCCCTGGCGATGAGTCCTGCCCACGGCGCCCTGATTACCTCAAGGGACTGGCCTCGTTCCAGCAAAGCCACAGCACCACTGCAAGCCTAGGGCTAGCGTTTCCTTCACAGAACGGGTCTGCAGCCGTCAGCCGCTGGCCAAGTCTCGTTGACCGGAACACAGAGGACTGGCAAAGCCTAGCCTTTTCTTCTCGTTATGAGCCAGACCACAGCCGAACTGCAAATGCTCACAGGTACTCACATGTTTTTGCGTGCCACACCCCGTCCACATTTTTTACTAGTCTTTTACTAAGAATTCTGTACTTCTAGAAATGTCTTCATTATGTCACTTCTTACAGTAGGAGGGGGGGACCCAAAAAACGGGAATTATCTTCTGGAGGGCAGGCCCGCCCCTTGTAGTACAGGCCTCCCTCACTAGGTGTTTTAGAAACCCATCTGTGTCAGTGTACTGGCTGGTGTTGTTGTGAGAGGCTGAGTTCAGCTGCAGGGAATTTCTCTTTGAAGACTCTTTCAACATGTTTGCCCATTTCATGGTGGGTGATTTACAAGTGCACCTGCCTGCATCACACTGAGTGTTGAGCAGTTTCTGACCAAAAATGTCCTCAAAGTGAGATGTTTTGCTGATGTGGAAGATTTGAAGCAGAAAATGGCAGAAGCACTAAAAGATATCAAAATCAACAAGTTTAAAAACTGTTTTGAGCAGTGGTAAGAACATTTCAGTAGGTGTATTGCATCAAATGGAGAGTACTTGGAAAGTGACTGAAGTTTAAACATATAAGAATACACAATTTTTTATAAAAATTCTGGTGTTTTTTGGGTCCTCCCTCATATAACATATTTTATATTTTAAAAAGATTTTATTTATTTATTTTTAGAGAGAGGAAAAGGGAAGGAGAAGGAGAGGGAGAGAAACATAAATGTGTGGTTACCTCTTGCACGCCCCCTCCTGGGGACACGGCCCACAACCCAGGCATGTGCCCTGACTGGGAATCAAACTGGCAACCCTTTAGTTCACAGGCCCGTGCTTAATGCACTGTGCCACACCAGCCGTGGTTCACATAACATATTTTAATGACAGGCAAGATACCTTTCTCCTTATTTTAATACTACAGGCCCTGGCTGGTATAGCTCAGTGGATTGAGCGCAGTCCTGCAAACCAGAAGATCACGGTTTGATTCCCAGTCAGGGCACATGCCTGGGTTGCAGGCCAGTTCCCAGCAGAGGACGCACGAGAGGCAACCATACATTGATATTTCTCTCCCTCTCTCCTTCCCATTCCTTCTAAAGATAAATAAATAAAATTTAAAAAATACTAGATCATATTGAGTTCCATATATAACCAGATGCTAAATCATACATAGTTCTCAAACAATCTTGTGGTTTATTTAATTCTTATGGTTATTAGAGAAAAACTCTTCAGTTCATGGAAATTATAAGGTTTAGTATGGTTTCCAGAAGCATCTCGAGTAGCACTGTCCAGGGCGCTGTGACGATGGGAACGTCTCACCTGGGCCGACCAGCACAGTAGACACTGGCCATGTGCGCCTGGCGAGCACTTGAAATGTGGCGAGTGCAAAGGAGGAGTGGAATTTTTCTTTAATCCTCACATGAGGATACGTCTGTTGATTTTAGAGACAGGGGAAGGGAGGGGGAGGGAAACATCAGTGTGAGAGAGAAACGCGGCTCAGTTGCCTCCTGTGCACTGCCAGCCGGGATCAAACCCACAACTTTCTGTGCACGGCACAATGCTGCAGTGAACTGAGCCACCTGGCCAGGGCAAGGAGCTGAGTTTTTTTAATTTAATTTTAATTTTTAAATAGTTTAAATAGCACCAGTGGCTAGTGACTACAGTATTGGATTTCATAGGTGTAGAATAGAATAATGTTCAGGAGAATATCTGCCTAAAAGATACCAGTGACAAAAAATGATGGCAAATTTGTGAATCATAGCTAAATCAGGAAACATTTTTTAATTTAACCTAATGTATGTTTCATATGTCCAAATTATGATGACAGTCATGCGCCACATAATGATGGCTTTGTCCACAAGGGACCACGCGCACGATGGCGGTGTGCCCTCTGACTGAGGTGGGCAGCGGGCTGTGCCCTCCAGCACATGCGGGCGCACTCTGTGGCTGCTCACGGACGAGATCGCCGAACGAGGCGTTTCTCAGAACGCGTGCGGCCGTCAGGGAGTTGTCGTGTCCTTGTCTCCCCGAGGCTGTGTCAGGATGACTCTTTCGGTCTGTTGCAGTGTAAATGAAGACTGCTTGGTTCCCATATGCTGTGGGTTATATGAGCTCTTGAGTGGGGTTCTCCTTGTGCTGCCTGACGCCATGCTGGAGGATGTGATGGGCAAGCTGATCCAAGCCGACGCGCTGTTGGTCCTTGTGAACCACCCTTCACCTGCTATACAGCAAGGAGTCATCAAAGTAAGGGCAGGGACTGCGTGTGGTTCCAATTTGGAAAATAAATATATGTGTTAAAGTAAACCTAGAGGTTGACTTAGTACTTGGGAATAACGAACTGTTATCATTTGTCACTTTTTACTCATATTTCCATATGTATTATCATCTAATTTTAAGCCCTCCTCATATATTGATTCATATCATTATGCATTTCTTAAGTCTACCAATTACAAGGAACACACGGCTCACTGGAAATCTCCCTTGCAGTGTAGTCTTAGGTTGCAGACGTTCTCTTCAGCTTTCAGCTCGGGGGCCTTCCCTGACCACCTTCTGAAACAGCTTCCCTGCGCCCTGTCCCCACTTACTTGTCATCCCCCACACTGAAAGAGAAACTCCATGACGGTAGGTGTCTTGTGCCTAGTGTATAGGAGGTACTGAATAAATAAATGTGGATAAATACATAGATGTAGGGTATTGTTTAATCACTTGTCATTCAACCCAGTATACATTGAGCTTCCATCTGGTGTGCAAAACACCGGGCTCATTGCTATGTGGGATGTGAAGGGGAATAACATGCCCATACATTCAAGGAGTTTATAGTCTAGTGAGAGCAGGAGACATATACCAACTAAGTAAAACATAAGGACTTCTGTGATGAGTGCTTCAATGGCGGTATCAATAAGGAAGAGTGGGAGCATAGGAAAAACAATTCTGATGGGGGAATGAGGGATGGTTTCATGCAAAAGGTGTATTTTGTATTATGCTGTGGACTCAGAGAGCTTTTTAAGTGGGGCAGTATACAGGTGTATGTTTGGGGAAGAGTCTGTCAGCACTGTGAGGGAGCCATTGCAGGAGGAAAGGTGGCCAGCACAGTAGTCCAGGAGAGAAATGAGGAGTCTCTAATCGGGGGAAGTAGGACTTCAGAGGACGGGCAGATTGGAGAGACACTGGCTGGAGCTGAGCAGTGCTGCCTTCATCGTGCACACGGGGTCAGGGCAAGGAAAGGTCAGCCCTGAAGCCTGGGAGGGTGGTGCTGCTCTGCTCCAAGAATGGAACCGTGGAAGAGGTGAGTTCAGAAAGAAGAATTAATTTGGTTTTACCCATGTTGGTGTTTAAGATGCTAGGGAGGGGTGGAAATGGAGGCCTGTGCTTATGATGAATAATCTGCCAAGAAGTCGAGAAACACAGGGCTAGGCGCACGTGTACTTGCAGAGTGAGCACAGGATGGCATTGGCTAATTTTTTCCCTTCAGAATTAAGCACAAATATTCTACATACACTTGACTAAGGCTGCCAGTGCAGTAGATGCTCATGTTCAGCTAAAAAACCAGTTTTCCCATCAGAAATGTATTAAGATCTCCAACGTAGAGTCATTATTAGCATCCTATAATAGAGACAAAGTTTATTTTGTTTTGCCACAGAGGTGGCATTTTTTTAGCTTTCTGTGTCTATGCACAGGAAATTAAACAACACCTTACAAATACTACTAACAGTCTGATTTGCATACATTATATAAATGTTAATATGTTATCTAAATTGTCTTAATTTTTTCTTAGCTGTTAGATGCATATTTTAATAGAGCATCTAAGGAACTGAAAGATAAATTCTTGAAGAATCGTGGCTTTTCCTTGCTAGCCAACCAGTTGTATCTGCACCGGGGAACTCGGGAGCTGTTAGAGTGCTTCATAGAAATGTTCTTCGGTCGACACGTTGGCCTTGATGAAGAGTAAGTGTGTTCTTCCCTCCACTGTAACTGAGGGTCTTTGGTCTGAAGTGCAAACTTTAAGAAACTGGCTCTCAACAAAATTATTTGGTCACTTTTAGAAAAAGTCTGCTAGAAGTCATTTTCCAGGTGAATCAACTTATTATTTTCCATGTGCTATTCTTTCTGATAAAACTTTTTCCTTTGTATTTCATTCACTAGCTGGAGACTAGAAACAAGTGCTGCATGAGATGAGAGTGACAGTGAGATTAGATGTCTAGTAGCCACAGGAGAAGGTTACTGAGCAGAAAGGTGGCCTGTGTGTTCTCAGCAGCAGATGACACGAGTGATCCATGGAGAAGCCCCTGTCCCCATGGAGCCTCCAGGTTGTCTGGGGACCAGCCAGTTCCTCTCCTGGGATTCCTGGTGTGCTGATGACTAAGTTGTGGCCCTGGCATAATGCTGGAGGCTTAGCAAACAAGCACAAAAATAAAAGAATGTTTTTTCCAAACCAGAAGTTTGGCAGGAAAGATAAACTATTATTTCTGTCTATGATGGAAATGAGTGTCTTCTTCTTCTTCTTCTTCTTATTATTATTATTATTATTATTGAGTGTCTCCTACTTACTATTAAGTAGACTGATTTAGACCTTGAGAAATCTAGTTGTCGTGGTCACAGCAGTGCATGTTTCATTTGCATACAGCTTTTGGCTCTTTCAAAGCGATTCTGCATTATCTTATTTGATTTCCACAACAGCCTTGAGAAAGGGTAGGGCAGACACCTGTATTTGGCAGGTAAAGAAAATGAGGCGCAAAGTACCTGAATAAGCATCTGCTTCCATGACAGGCAGACAGTGCTGGGACAAGAGCTTGGGATTTTCTGCTGGACCTTTGTTTACTTAGCTCAGTCTGTCAAATTCTATAGAAATAATAATTGATTATTAATTATTAATTTTATTAATATTAATAAAATATTGATTTTTTCCTGTGCACTTGTTACATAGAGCTTCAAAAGCAGGGGTTCTTTGGACACCTAAGGGGCCAATGGATGAGTGAAAATGAGTCATATAAAACCATGAAATTATTTATATGTTTCATTTGTATGTTTGTGTCTTTACCTTGGGACCTACATTTAACAACACCTTTTATCTTTGGAGGGGTCTGTGGTCTTAAAAAAGGGTTAACGATCTTTGTTCTCCAAATTTATTTTTTATAGCCTGAAAATCAGGTTAAAATGGCCCATATTGCACTCATTTTTTTCTTATTTCATGGCTAAGTACTTCTGATGTGCTCTGAACTGTGCATTATTTATCGCAGATTTGACCTGGAAGACGTGAAAAGCGTGGAGCTGTTTCAGAAGTGGGCTGTCATCCCCGTGCTGGGGCTGATAGAGACCTCTCTGTACGACAACGCGCTCCTGCACACGGCCCTCCTGTTTCTTCTCCAAATGCTCAATTCCTGCTCCAAGGTGGCAGATATGTTGCTGGATAATGGCCTCCTCTACGTGTTATGTAACACAGTAGCAGCCCTGAACGGACTAGAAAAGAAGTAAGTTTTAAATCATTATTCAAAGCTACATCTGATGAATATTGTGGAAAGGGAACTTTCTACAAAACTGATTAGATTAAGTTAGATGACATTTAGAGGGGGCATATTTTTCATCATTTGCAGCAAAGTTAGGTTCAAAGAAGGTATTTAGCTGTGGTAGGTGTGGCTAAGTAGGCTGGTCATTGTCCCGTAAACTGAAAGGTCATGATTTCAATTCTCAGTCAGGGCACATGCCTAGGTCATGGGTTTGGTCACCAGTTGGGGCTCCTACGGAAGAACTGATGTTTCTCATATCACTATTTCTTCTCCTCTCTTTTTCCCTCCTTTCCCCTCTCATGCACATATATATACAAGAAGGTATTTATACAACCCATTTCTAGTTATGTAGAACTTGAAGACAAGTTGAATAAATTTAACTGTCTTCAAATGCAGGGTTGTGCACACATAGGTTTACCATCGTTCATATGGAAAATAACAATAATGAATAAATATTATAATATAATAATAAACTCTGTGTCTTGCATACTCACAACTATAAACCTACTTTTTCCTCACCCTGTATATTTACAAAGCTTCCAGTTATGGTCTTATAAAAAATTATTATGCTGTCAGGAACAGGAGATTGAGGATTAGAGGGATATTGTCACTTGAAGATCACACAACTAGTAAATAGCAGAAAATGTGAGACTGTGTGTGTCTCACGATAAAAGCCTGTGTTTTGAACTCATGCCATCCTTCTTGTATATCTGCTGCCATAAATTAGTTTCTAATGGCCAAAGTATATTGGCACATGGCTGGCTACCAAATTGATTATTAACAGCTTTAAGAAATATGTAAGAGATTATGTTTTTATTTGAACTTTGTTCCTTTGGTATTTCCATTTATGACATACAGTATAAGATTTTTAGCAGCATAATATTAGAATATATATCTCCAGGAGCACCATCTCATTGCAGGTTCAAACATTAAATACTATCTACATTTTTGCAGAAAAGGCAGAGCATATCCTGATGAATTTTTAGGCCAGTGACTTTCAACCAATACGCCAGAGAATTTTTAAAATATGTAATACCTGACTGTTTAGTTAATATTCCTTAGACTGTCAGATTTAAAAAAAGACAACCAAGATACACCACAATTGAAATGCCAAAGGTTAAACACAAAGAGAGAATCTTAAAAATAGCAAGAGAAAAGCAGTTAGTTATCTATAAGGGAGCTCCCATAAGACTGTCAGCTGATTTCTCAAAAGAAACCTTGCAGGCTAGAAGGGATTGGTAAGAAATATTCAAACTGGTGAAAAGCAAGGACCTATAACCAAGATTACTCTACCCAGCAAATCTATCATTTAGACTCAAAGGACAGATAAAAAGCGTCTCAGACAAGAAAAAGCTAAAGGAGTTTATCACCACCAAATCAGTATTATAGGAAATGTTAAAGGGTCTTCTTTAAGAAGATGACTATCAAAAATGTGAACAATAAAATGGCAATAAATACATATCTATCAACAATTGAATCTAAAAAACAAAATAAATAAACAAGCAGAACATAAACAGAATCATAGATACAGAGAATGTTTTGATGGTTTCCAGATGAGACGGAGGTTGGAGGGATGAGTAAAAAAGGTGAAGGGATTAAGAAGTACAAATTGGTAGTCACCGAACAGTCATGGGGATGTGAAGTACAGCACAGGGGAGAGAGCAGCCAAAGAACTTACATGCATGACCCTGGACATAGACAACACTGTGGGGATTGCCCGAGGGAATGGGGGGCTGGGGGAGGGGGGCGAAGGGGGGAAATTGGGACAACTGTAATAGCATAAACAATAAAATACAATTAAAAAGTGACAACAGCCAACACAAGAATAGCTGCTCAGTGAGAATCAATCACAATTATATCCATTTTTTGTCAGATCATCAAAAAACATAATATACTTTTTGGTGTGCCACAGAATTTTAGTAATTCGTTTATGTGTGTCATGAGATGAAAAAGGTTGGAAATCGCTGCTTTAGGCCAAGGAGGCTCTGAGTATAAGGGGCACTCCTCATACTCAGCTCAGTTCAGTGTCTATCGGGCACCTGGTTTGTTTAGGATCTGTGTGCCAGGCGTATGAGAAATACAGAGTGTTACAGCTCCTCAGAACACTTGGTCTCCACTGCAGTACAGAGCGTGGAATTGGCTGAACTCGGGAAGAGTGCATGCAAGCTTCTTCTAAGAGTAGTTTGTTGTTGTTATTTTTAAAAATAAATTATACTTGCTGAGTGTCCTTAATATGCTTTATAAATTGTCCCAAAACAATAGTCAGTTCTAACTCTTGTTTGATTTTGAAAAGTAAATGGATATAAGTATTTATGCTTAATATCACACACTAAGGTAGACTATCAAGGTTGAAAATTGAGGGGCAGAAGTAACATTCATATGTATTAGGTATTTATGAGCAATTAATATATATTCAAACCTATTACCTCTCTGAATCTTTAAAATAACTAGTTAGTTATTTTAACCAGAGAGGTTAACTGATGTATTCAAACTTATATTTTCTGAGAAGCCTTCGCAGAGTGTTCATATTCATACCTACAAAATCCCCACCTTCAGTGGGGGCTGGGAACCTGCCTAGATTTCCCCATAGTAGCTTGTGTTAACCTCAGTTGTTACACTTCCCGCGATTTACTGTTTATGGGTATCTCTTTACTCATCTGGTTCTCTGCAAGACAGTCAGCTTTTTGACAAGAACCAAGGTGTGTCCTCCTACGTCTCCTGCCAGCATGCAGTTTGGATTGCCCCCCAGAGAGTGAGCACGAGTGAATATTGAAAGAGTGTGTGTGCTGGTGACTGCTGGCAGAACAAGAATTTCAAGCCGTTCTCTTGACCTTAAATTCTTTTTCTTTTTCTTTAGCATGCCTTTGAATGAATACAAATTGCTTGCTTGTGATATACAGCAACTTTTCATAGCCGTTACAATTCATGCCTGCAGTTCATCGGGCTCACAGTACTTTCGAGTTATCGAAGACCTTATTGTATTGCTTGGATATCTTCAAAATAGCAAAAACAAGAGGACGCAAAGTAAGATTTAATTTTGATGGAGTTTTGAGGGGAGTAGTATAGTAGCCAAAAAATGTTATTTGAATCTAGTCCCTTTTTTCTTAGAAAGTTTATACTAATTTGTGATGATACCTATCAGCTTTAAAAAGGAGCCTTTTTACTACTAATGCCCTTTAGTTTTCATTAATGGCAAACATTAAGCAGAAAGTAAAAATTTCTGGTTAAACTCTTTTTTTAATTTAATTATTTTTCAAGTACAGTTTTCTGTCTTTTTACTCCCAGCCCAGCCCACCCAACTGGTTAAACTTTTGACTTATTTATTTAAAAGCTTGTTCTTTAAAACAATTGTATAAAATGAAATAAATTTGTAGGCTAGTATTTTGTAGTGACCATTTGAAAATTTGCTTCAAAATTGCTTTTAAAGACAGTTAAAAAATGTTTACTATCATCAAGAACCCATATTAATTTAAAATTTTAAATTTAGCTCTGGCCAGTGTGGCTGAGTTGGTCAGAGCGTCATCCTGTAACTAAAAGGTTGAGGGTCTGATTCCCAGTCAGGCCATGTACCTGAGATTGTGGGATCGATCCGTAGTCAGTCTGGGAGAAGCCCAGATGCATATGATTCCTGGTCCAGGTGCGTATAGGAGGCAACCAGTTGATGCTTCTCTATTGCATCGATGTTCCTCTTTCTCTAAAAGCAATTAAAAAATGTCCTTGACTGTAGATAAATAAAATGAAATACGAATTTTAACTTATTCTAATAAAACAGACAATGTATAAATGTGAATATCAACATTGACAACCGCATAGCTTGAAAACATTCTAGTCCCTGCTGTTTTTAGATATGGCTGTTGCACTGCAGTTCCGAGTTCTCCAGGCTGCTATGGAGTTTATAAGGACCACAGCAAGCCATGACTCGGAAAACCTTACAAATTCATTCCAGTTACCTTCTGCTCCCCCTCATACGATCTCTCAAAAGCGGAAGAGCATTGCTGGTGAGTAACAGACTAACACTGTAATAACTATGAGTTGTAGGTAGCTTGGCTTTCCTATATTCGAATACCATTTGCATTTTTAATACTACTAGCTTAAAAGCTTAAGCTAGAAAACTTGAGATAGTTTTCCTCCCAGAAGAAGCTACTTGCTGCTTTCTTCTAAGTGCTCTTCTCATTTAATTTTCTCCTGAGCACCTACTATGTGCTAAGCGATGCATTAAATGTTGAGGATACAATGATTTAAAGAACAGACACAGAATCAGCCCTTGCAGAGATTATAAATGGCAAAGAGTTGTAGGGAGTAAGCATGGGACCAATAACAGGGCAACCAGTTTATCAGGAGGGGGCAAGTGTCTAAGGAGGCGAGATTTAAACATAGGTAAAAAGGAGCTGGCCAGGGAGAGGCTCAGAGGCTGTGTGTCTCTGGCAGAGTGGACGGCCCACATGAGGCAGGAGAAAGCAAGGCTCTCTCAGAAGTGGCAGGAAGCCATTGGCTGGAGCGGGGCGCTGGGTGAGTGACGCGGATGAGGCTGCCCCGCCAGCATGGGCTAGTGCATGTGGTCGCAGCGGCTGTGTTACAGCGTTCAGACTTCATCCTAATGGGATGTCAGCAAAGATGTAACATAGGTGGCAGGACATACTCAGGTTTTCATTTGTAAGGACCAGTGCGGCTCCTGTGTGGAGGGAAAATTAGGGGAGAGCAGAAGAGGTGGTTGGGGGTGCAGGCAGGAGGCGATGGTGGCTAACAAGTGGTTAGAACGCACGTGACATCAGGGCTTGCTGAAAATTAGTACAAAGCATCAAATAATAAGCATTAATATCGTTAGACTTCCTTATGTTTCCACAGAATTTGCTATGAATTTCATATACATAATCCTAAAAGATAGCATAAAACACCACACACACACATTGGATCTGTATGGCACACCCACACATACATAGACATGTATGTTTGAATGCTAGATATATATGACACAGATGTATATCCGATCAGAGTACTTGGGAAATTGTTGGAAGAGTAATCACCCTTGAAGTCTTAAGGGCTTTTCAGTCCAGATTTTTCTTCTACATTTGTTACACTCCTTTACTGTGTCCGGTTCTATGACAGATATTAAAACTATGTGGAAAGAGACTCATCTGAAGAGAAAACTGTTAAATGTACAGTGTTTTGCTGTAGTATGTTTAGATTATCCTGGAAAAAAGCTTATGTAAACAAAACTTCTAAACACCCCCATTGCCCTCTACAGCCATCCTTCACTGAACATCCGAACAGTCTCTGGTCTCTGGAGTGGGCTCCCCGGTCGTACCTCTTGTCCCAGCTAGAATTCCACTTACCCCAAGTCTGGCAGTAATGCTCAGCTTCCTACGTGCCAGATGGTGGCTGCTGCAGTGCCTGCCCTTTGCAGGGCTCCGAGGGTAGTCAGGGACTGTTGGGAGGGAATACCCGTTCTGTGCCCACAGGAAAGTGTCCCTTTACTACTTTTTCTTGCTGCTCTCTCTCATTCTCCTCCTTTACCCCAGGTCCCTGAAGGAGTTTCCCATAGCTCTGGGCCCAGGCCTGCACTCAGCCCTCTTGTTGCTTTCTCTTTTCCCTGTGATTTCTCTAACACACTGTCCTCTGTCTCTCCAGATACTAGTATTTTTATCACCTTGAGCTTGAGCCATGCCTAGCTCCAAGTTCGTTATTCATTATTTGTTTGTTTCAATTGTTCTGAAGTGGATAATGGACATTTCATCCTTTCTCTAGGACATTCTTTTTTCTCCTGACTTTCCTGGCCAATTCTTCTGGGCCTGTATTTTTCACTTTGTCAGTGCAGTTGAAGTCACCCTTGTGAGGCTTACAGACCCTACGAACTTGAACTTGATGAAAGCTCTTAAAAGACAGGAGGTTCAGGCTCCTCATTTAACAGATCAACTGAGGCCAATAACACACTGCTGGAACAGCAACATCTACATCACTCCCACCTACACTTCTCCCCTCTCTGTCCTACACCAGCCTCATCACTCCCACCTACACTTCTTCCTCTCTGTCCCACACCAGCCTCATCACTCCCACCTACACTTCTCCCTCTCTGTCCTACACCAGCCTCATCACTCCCACCTACACTCTTCCTCTGTGTCCTACACCAGCCTCATCACTCCCACCTACACTTCTCCCCTCTGTGTCCTACACCAGCCTCATCACTCCCACCTACACTCTCCCTCTGTGTCCTACACCAGCCACATCACTCCCACCTACACTCTCCCACTGTGTCCTACACCAGCCTCATCACTCCCACCTACACTTCTCCCCTCTGTGTCCTACACCAGCCTCATCACTCCCACCTACACTCTCCCTCTGTGTCCTACACCAGCCACATCACTCCCACCTACACTCTCCCTCTGTGTCCTACACCAGCCTCATCACTCCCACCTACACTCTCCCTCTGTGTCCTACACCAGCCACATCACTCCCACCTACACTTCTCCCTCTCTGTCCTACACCAGCCTCATCACTCCCACCTACACTTCTCCCATCTGTGTCTTACACCAGCCTCATCACTCACACCTACACTTCCCGACATCACTCCCATACACTCTCCCTCTGTGTCCTACACCAGCCCTCACCTCAGTGTCCTTCTCACAGCCTCATCACTCACACCTACACTCTCCCTCTGTGTCCTACACCAGCGACATCACTCACACCTACATCAGCCATGTCACTCACACCTACACTCTTCTTTCTGTGACCTAGACCAGCTGCATCATTCACACCGGCTGTCAGATCATAGGACCTATATCTTTAGCCCTCTCTCAAGAAGTTTCTTATTTTAAATACGACCTTAATTGAAATACTTCTGAGTCCCGTCAGAAAATGCCACTTCATATGTGTTAAGTTTAGTTCCTTCCATGTTGTTTTACACAAGTATGTGGGAAAGACTTTATTCTGTTTGTTCACTGTTAGCAAAAGCTGTCAAACATATTGGCTTCGCACCCTATGGCTAGGAAAGATTCAGATACTGCCGCCTCTCTGCTCTGGGCAGTGGGGTTCTGAAGCCACAGAGTCCATTTGTCATGGTACGAAAGTGACTCGGGTTTCTGATGCCCTGGTCTCCATCGTGTTCATGGTGACCTGTTCCCACAAGGGTTTATTGTAAAACAGGCTCTCTCCTTGGTGGGGGGTGGCTTTCTTCTAAACAGACTCATTTAGCATTTATTGAGAACTGTGAGACAAAGGACACCTCCAGCCCCACTGCCACCCCGTACCTCCAGCAGGACTTGTGGGGACAGCCGGCAGCTGCTGCCTCAGTGACGGCCACATGGGGTGGTTTGGTAATAGACAGGCTGACGCAGACTGGGTGTCGGGATATCCGTGGGTCGGGCCAGAGTGCCCTGAGCAGTACGATCATCACATTTCCACATTCAGCCCTCGTACTGGGGGAGGGGGGCAGGTGCCATTTTACTGCCGGCATAGCCGCCTTGCAGTCTCACTCGGGTGCTCCATTCTCCCTCCCGACGCCGGCAGTTCCCTGGGACCCAGTGAACAGGGCACGGGCTCCTCAGCCTCAGTGCGGGCTTTTGGTGTAGAGATATGTAAGAGAAAGTGCAAGTTTGCCCCGGCAGTGTGATACTCCTCTACCTTCTGTTTGTAACTGATTTCTGTTTCTAAACAATGTATTATAGACATCTTTCCATACACTATAAATATTCTTTATGTTTAAAAAACGCATAAAAATCTATTATATTAACTTGCCGTGGTTGTCTTTCCTAAGTTTATCAAATAACGAAGGTGGGTTTTTTTCATTTTTTGTTCTTGCTATTATAAACAGGGTAGCAATGTACATTGTCTTATATGTTTTTTACTGCTTATCAGTATGCAAAACTGTACGTCACCTTGATAATGAATGTGGAGGAAAGCATTAAGGAAGGCATTAAAGGACACATACATTTAAACTGTTATAAATAAGTATATATGTGTGTGTGTGTATATATAAATAAATATATTATTCTCTGAATTTTCTTTACATTTCAACCATTAATAATATTACCATTAACAACTTTTGATTCCTCATATGAGATAGGCATTGCGTTTTGTGGCCATTACTTTATTAATCTACAGAACAACCCTCTTTGTCCATTCTCCCAACCATCAACTGTATTTATTGAGCATTAGCCATGTACCAGTTATCTGCTCTCATGGAACTTACATTTTCCTGGAGAACATGATCAACAAACCTGTAAATACATATATTTAATATAGTGTCAGTGGAAAATGTCTGCCTGTGGGTAAGGCTCTATTTTACTTCCTAATTCATGCTTTACATATGAGGAAACTGAGGCTTAGGAAAGTGTACTTAGGGCTGCATCAGCTCAGGGTGGCCTCAGAACACGAGGGCACAGCCCCCCACTTTGCCGAGTGCTTAGCCCTGCACAAGGCTCTGCCCTCCCCGTTCACTGTGTGGCCACGCTGTGAACCGTGGACATTGGCTGCTTACACACAGCTGGAAGCTGTCGGAGAAGTGGACACTGGGGAGAATCTGCTTAGACTAAGGATATAGTCTGAAGTATTATTCTTGAATATATCACAGATATGAAATTTTTCTTTTTATTTGCTTGGTTTTTGTTTTTTTTTTTGTCTCAAAGGTGACTCTACCCACCAAAGTGTATTAACTGATTAAAAATACTGATTACCTAAAATAGTGGACAATCTGAAATGCTATTAAAATATTTAAGTATCTTGTAGGATGAGTCATGAAAATGTCATATTTTAATTATATGTAAGTAATCTTTATAGTGACTACTTATGGAAATTGATGCATGTTTTCATAATCTAAAACAAAGGTTCAATTCCAATGAAGGGTTCCACTGCTCCTCACCTACCAAGACGCCATTTTCGGTCCTATGGTCAACTTCCGATGCCCTTTTCCTTCAGTGAGCTCCGTCAAGACTCATTCCCCCCATTTCCTCCTGGATCCACTCCCCGTGGGGTGCCTCTCGGAGCAGGTGCAGTAACGGTGCTGAGTGCCAACTCTACCTGTTCAGTCTGAGGAAACATTTCTCGAGAAATGCTTGTGTAGGATTAAATCCCAAATGATGCATGCGCGGCACGTCATTTATTAGCGAATCACCGGAATGATACTCACCTTTCTGATCTCTTCACCTTCACTTCACTGATTTCCACTATGTTACTGTATGCACTTCTCAGAACTATTTCATAAAACTCAGTTATCCAGAAATGGTAATGTTCTAACTGCAACACAATGTGCTTTAAAAATCCATTGATGCCCTGACCAGTGTGGCTCGGTTGGATGTTGTCTGGAAAAGCATAAGGTCGCATATGCCTGGGTTGTGGTTTCGGTGCCCAGCTGGGGCTCTTATGAGAGGCAGCCAATTGATGTTTCTCTCTCACAGTGATATTTTTCTCCTCTTTCTCCCTCTCTTCCCCTCTCTCTAAAAATAAATAAATATCTTTAATAAAAAATTAAATAAAATTTTATTGATTACTTTATAATACAAAGAAAGTACAACAGTATTTGAAAATATTTTGTCAAAACATTCTGAACTACTTATATGTACCCTTCTAATTCTTGGAGTTTTTCAGGAGACTCAAATTTTGCCAAATGGTAGTCATCCTCCTAAGCCATTTTTATTTAGGATTTTGAGATCAAAATTACTATTGTACCTGTTCAAAGAGGGAGAAACATCACTTTCTCTTAATAATTCTCTTTCCTTTGTATAAATTAACTTTGTGTTAAATAAGGTTCTTTTCATGTTCTGATGATCAAAAACTTGCAGCAAAAATAGTTTCTTCGATCTTGTTAACTCTGGCATTTGACACTTTAACTTATATTTGAAGGGCCTCGGAAGTTTCCCGTTGCTCAGACCGACTCCCTTCTAATGAAAATGCGTTCGGTGGCGAGTGACGAACTTCACGTGATGATGCAGCGGAGAATGAGCCAGGAGAACCCCGTGCAGGCGACCGAAGCGGAGCTGGCGCAGAGACTGCAGCGGCTCACCATTCTGGCTGTTAACAGGGTCATTCATCAAGGTGAGACTAGAGAGCAAGTGTGTCATTGCCCAGGTTTTGAATCAAAAGGAAAATAAGAGGGAACCAAATAGGTTTCCATACTACTAAACGAATTTATTCGGAAATAATAGTTTTGAATAAAGCCCATTTTTCAATGTGTTAAATGCTGGCCCAGATCGACTTTTTAAAGTTTTTCTTTAAGACACCCCTTCCAATGGATGCCTGAAGCTATGGATAGTACTGAACCCCTTATATACTGTTTTTTCCTTTACATACATTCTTCTCACTTAAAGGAAGCACTTTCCAGCTTCTCTTTGGCACAGCCAAGTTGCCAGCATCACTACTCTTGAGCTTTGGGGCCATGTTTAAGTAAAATAAGGATGACTTGGACTCAAGCACTGTGATGCCACAACACTCAACCTGATAGTCAAGATAGCTGCAGACTGACTGGCAGCCAGGGAGCATCTGCAGTGTGGATATCTGGATGAGGGGATAGTTCACATCCCAGGGGGGACAGTGGGAGATTTCAGCACACTGTTCACAACGGTATGCAATTTAAAACTTGTGGCCTGGATTGGTGTAGCTCAGTGGATTGACTGCTGGCCTGCGAGCCAGAGGGGTCACTGGTTCAATTCCCAGTCAGGGCACATGCCTGGGTTGCAGGTTAGGTCCCCAGTAGAGGGTGCTTGGGAGGCAACCACACATTGATGTTTCTCTCCCTCCCTTCCCCTCTCTCTAAATAATAAATAAATAAAATCTTTAAAAAGTTTATGAATTGTTTATTTATGCAATTTTACATAAAATATTTTTACATGTCAGTTATGGATAACTAAAATTGTGGAATGTGAAACCACAGGTAAGGTGTGACAGTTGTAGTCATGTTAATAGATTCATGTGTAGTAGTTGAGAATTATTACAGAGGTCTCACGTATGCTTTATCCAGTTTCCCTCAATGGATTATGCAAGATTCTACCGACATCACTATCAGGATATTACAGAGCTGAGAAACAGAACGTTCCATCACCACAAGGATCCCTTATGTTGCCTTTTTATAGTCACACTCACTCTCTTCCCGCCCCACCCCTCCGTAGTCACTGGCAGCCTCTAGTCTGTTCTTTCCTGCATTTTCGTCATTTCAGAAATGTGACATAAATAGAACAGTACAGAATGCAGCCTTAGCTGTTCTCACTCAGCATAGTTTTTAGAGCTAGCCTGGTAGTTACATGGTTTGTTTTTGCTGAGTAGTGTTCCACCGTGTGCACACGGCATGATTTGGTTAGCCCTGCACTTGTGGGAAGACCGTCTGGGCTGTTTCCAGTTTGGAGCTGGTACAAATAAAGCTGCTGTCACACTTAGGTGCAGGCTTCTGTGTGAATGTAGTCTACATTTTCCCAGGATGAACACCCAGGAGTGCGGGCGTTGGGTTGTGTGGTGGTGTGTGTTTTCTTCTAGCTGAGAAACTGCCAGACTTCCCCAGAGTGACTGTGTAATTTCATATGTATGACTGGTCTGGTGTTTTTCAGTCCTTGTACATATTTGGATTGTCACTGTTGTTAGTTGTAGCCATCCTGATATGTACAGTGATACCACGTTGTGGTTTCAGTTTATACTTCTATAGTAGCTAATGATTTATATATAAAATGTAGTATTTAGAGCAACCACTTAAAAGCTGTGCAAAAAAATACTCAAAAAGCACTATAGATAAGTCAAAACAGGATTCTAAGAAATGTTCAAATAACCCCAAAAAGGCAGATAAAAGAAAACAGTACCTGTTAATCATTAGAAAAATAACAGAACTGAGATTTTTTTTAAACTTCTCTAATATTTGGGGCCCCAGCGCTCAGGCTAAACCTTGCAGTGGAAGTACGTGCACCGCTCACGCAGCATGCACTGGGGCCGCGCAGCACGTACTGGGGCCGCACGGTAGAGCGGCAGCTCCGCTCACCTGCCTGCTGCTCATGCCGCATGGGCCACACAGGCCGATCTTCCGGTGTGTGCGGGAACCTCATGGCCTCGAAATATCACAGTTTAATTCATCTTCATTAGTAAGATAAATCTTTAATTTAGAATTGCATGGTTTACATACATTTAAATTTCTACACTGTTTTAAGTAAGATTATTTTTCTCTAGTACATTCTACAGTTAATGCACTACTACACATTAATATTTTGACAACTGGTTTAGAAATTACACAGAGTATTTTTACCAGCATCATTACATTTGGAATGGCTAGGTATCAGTGATTTGACTAATTTTTATTCTCTTTTTAATTCAGAGTTTAATCCGGACATTGTTGACATTTTGAGTACTCCAGAAAATGCCACTCAAAGCAAGAACTCAGTTTCCCAGACTGAGACTGAAGAAAATATTCATCATGAACGTACTTCTGTTTCCAATCCATTTCAGAAAGAAATATTCACGTACCTGGTAGAAGTATTTAGAGTGTCTATTGTGAGTAAATTAACTAAATGGGGAATGTTCATTCACACAAAAAGAGTAGAAGTTTCCTGTCTGTATTTAATGTTTTCAAACATTAAACATTTTCTCTCTCTGTGAGAGAGGAGACTCCCTCACAGAGTCTTCTGACACTTGGACAACTTGAATTCTTAATAATGGAGTAAGAGTGCCAAGTCCCCCTTTCCGAACCGACTCACTGGGTGCAGCGTTGGTTTTACGTCTGGGGCCTGAAAGCCACTTTCTGCTATGGGAGAGCAGGCGGCGTCAGAAGATAGGTGGGCTTTAACCAGTTCCGTGGGAGTTTAAATTAATAGCCTGTTTTCAAAGTACTTTATCAGTACCTATCTTGAATGATTATTATTATGAGTTACTATGAAGTTTAGATCTTGGTTTAAATGGATCCAAATCCTTCAGAATTATACAAAGAATATGGGCAAATGTCAGGCTCCATTCATCAGTGACTCACTCTGGTTTCTGCGAGTCACCTACAGTGACCACAGGGAACAAACAGGTCAGCGCAGCCCACGGACACCAACAGCCGATCAAACTCCAGCCGAGCTCACAAATTATGCCTCTGCCAGGCTCTGCATCGCAACTAGATCTTGGTGTCTGAAGGTTCACTAGATCTGAGTCATTCAGTTCACACGGGGCCCTCAGGACCAAGAGAAATTAGCAATTTCCAAAACTCGAATGAACTCTGCAGTGGGCCGATTCAGTTTTTACAGGAGATGTGATTGGAACTGGGTCAGCCTCATGGGACCACAGCTGAAGCGGCTTCTTTGGTCCCTCGTGAGGGGTGCAGGTGGTCAGTTTACATGCAGTCCTTACTTTTGACTGTTACACTCAATATTTCAGTACTAATTCGAGTCTTTATAATAAATCCTTTCTCTTTTGTATTGCAAAAATCAGTGGTACCTTACCTACCATTGTTCTCTGGTAGTTCTTTTTCTTTTTTTTCTTTAAAATTTCCAAGTCCTACGTAGCTTTGTACGTCATTTAGGACTCTAGTGTCTTCATCCTTCTCTCCTTTTTTAAATTTGGTAAAATATACATAGCATAAAATGTACTGTTTGAACCATTTTTAAGAGTACAGTTCAGCAGTGTTCAGTACATTCGTGGCTTTGTGTGACCATCAGCACCATCCGTGTCTGGGCCCTTTCGTCCTCCCAAACGGAAGCTCTGTGTTGATCGAACACTAATTCCTGCCCCTCCTCCAGGCCTGCGACCTCTGTTCTACTTTCTGTCCTCTTTGAAATTTGACTTTCTAGATACATCACATAAATTATTATATAATACATATTTCATGCAACATGGGCCTTTTGTGTGTGACTTATTTCACTTAGCATAATGTTTTCAGTTCATCCCTGTTCAAGCATGTGTGGTTACTGCAAGTCCTTTTTAAGGCTGAGTGACGTCCCGTTCTGTGTATAGACCACGTTCTGTTAACTCATTCATCAGTGTGCATTTGGATTGTTCCCACCTTATGGCTATTTTGAACAAAGTTGTATGTCCATGCCTTTTAAACACCATTTGTGTGGTTGTCTATGTCTTTCTGTGTACACTGTCTTTAAAAAGCAAGGATAGAACATGTTCCATGATCTTCTTTAGGTCTGCATTGAGGTTGGTATATTATTACTTCAAAAGTCTGATCTAGTTTATTTCTGTTTTGGTTTCAGGGTTCAAGTAAAACCGGCGGTTCCAGGCAGCAGTGGACGAAGATCATATGGTCGTGTAAGGAAACCTTCCGAAAGCAGCTGGGGAGACTGCTCACGCACATGTCGTCACCTGCCCACCCTTCCCAACAGAGAAAGCAGATATTTGAAATAGTTCATGAACCAAATTATCAGGAAATACTACGAGACTGCCTCAGCCCATCTCTGCAAGTAAGAATCTCCGTGTTTCATACATAAAAACTGTTGGTGAAACATCAAATTGTACAAAACGAGAACTGAAATCAAACTGTATTTTCATGTCAAACATTATAAGTATAGTTTACTTCTCAAATATCACCCAGGTCTTTCTTCAGATGCTCTTCACCCATCTCAGTTTGACCAGTTTATGCCCCATTCTTTTCTGGTGCCTTTTAAGGGCCTTCATTTATGTTAAGTCCTTACAGGGCCATTTGTAGCTTATTACTGAGTATTAAAGCATTTCCTCTAAGAACTGTTTGGAACCTGTTTAAAGCATTCTATTTATTATCCATGAAACATCTATATGCTGAATAGTTCAAACAACAGTACATATGACATGCTTTAGAAAATGTTTACAGTAATTTAGAAAAAATGTTGATTATTTATAATGATCAAAATCAAAATACCTATAAAAATTTCAGACCGTATAATAAATCCTATCACTTCAAGAATGACAGTGGGAGAGTTTAAATGGTTATAACTGTTTTAGAGAGCTATTTAGCAGTTTCTTATATATTAAACACACAGTTAACCTGTGACCCTAAAATTCCATCTTTAGATGTTTACCAAAGAGAAATTAAAATATATGACTGTAAAAAGACTTGTTCAAAAATATCCATGGCAGCCTTTTCACTAATAGCCAAATACTGGAAAGAACCCAGATGTCTATCAACAAGAGAGGGTATAAGCAAATTGTGATGCACTTATTCAGTAGAGTTTATACAAAAAACAGACCACTGCCATACCTGCCATTGTGGAGGAAGTGCTAAACATTGCACTGGCTAAGGGACAGACAAACACAAGAGAGTTCAAGAGCAGGTGAAAGTGAGACATGGTGACAGACAGTTGTCTCTGTGAGGAGGAGGCAGTGAGAAGGGGAACTGATTGGAAAGGAGGCTTACGAAACTCCCCGGGTGACGAAAATGTGGTCTCATTTTGGATGTCGTTACATGGGTATACACAGTTGTTGAAACTCATAGAAATGAATGAACCCTTAATATGTGTGTGCTCACTGTATACCCCTATTAGTAAAGTAAGAGATGAGATACAGGGTCTGGCAGAAGTAAGGCCTGCTTGAGTGTGGCTGGTAGGGTAATATGGGTGTAAACATTTATAGTTTTAATTTGAACATTTCACCTAAAATGCCACGTGGTATGCTTGAGTGTGATATTGTTATGTTACAGAATTGCATGCTTAGGATTTTGTAATAAAAGATTTTGTAATAAAAAAGGGGCATTGTTTGTGCTGGACCCTGTGAAAGAAAGGAAAAATATCTCTTTTAATCCCTGGGAAACCCAGGTGTATCATATTAGGAACCAAAAGGTCGTAGCTTCCAAGTAACTTATAGGTGCTCTTTCCAATATTAAGACTGTCTCAAGTGCACAAGGAGCATTGTCTTCCCCTCCCGAGGCAGAAGGGCATCCAGGCCCCTGGTTTCCTTCCCTGGAGAACTTGGAGTGGTCTTTCCTTCCTTTCCCCTCAGCAGAGGCGCCGCCCATCCAAAGCAGCCCTAGTGACCAGTCCTGTTTCGCGTGTCAGCCTTCCTCCTCTGCCTCCCCGTCCTGTCAGCGTGCCCTTACCGACTCAGTCTAAACACTGGAACTCTGGCTGATTGTTTCTTCTCTCCCGAATCCACTTCATCACAGGGAAAGGGCTTTGTTTAGCTACCCCTCTCTCTCTCTCTCTCTCTCACTCACTCTGTTGTCACCCGCCCACTGTGTTCAGGCTTCTACTCCTTATGCTCTGGTCACTATGATAACCTCTGCACTCAAGACCAAATTACTGTACCTGATTTTTTAAAGTTTATTATGGAAAATTTCAAATATACGTACCTTAAAGTTGAGAGAAATCAAAAAAGAACCCCACGTGACCATTACCCAGCTTCAATTTTTCTTTTTTCCTTTGTATAATTTTGAAACAAATGTCAGGTATCAAATCATATTGCTTGTAAATACTTCAGAATGTATCTCTAACCAATAAGGACTTTTTAAAAACATCATGCTCAGTAATATTAATCATTCTTTATTATCATATAATATCCAATCAGCATTTAAATTTTCCCATATTGCTTATAATTAAAAAAGTATTGACTTGAGAGAGAGAAAAAAACATTGATTTGTTCCTCTTGTTCATTCATTCGTTGGTTGATTCTTGTATGTGCCCTGACCAGGGATCAAACCCAAAACCCTGATGCATAAGGGATGATGCTCTAACCAACTGAGCTACCTGGCCAGGACATTTTATAACTTTTTAATAGTTTGCTTGTTTCTGGAACCAAACAGGCCCATACATTGCATTTGTTGGATGTGTGCTAAATATTTTTAATCCATGGCAATTAGCCTCCCTAGCCATTTTTTAATATTACTCATTCATTGATTAAACTGGGTCATTTATTCTGTAGAGTTTCCCGTATTCTGGAATTGGCTAATTATATCCTTATGGCTATATATTTAGAGCCTTGATTAGATTCCGTTTCCTGGTTTCATATTTGTTTTTGTGGTTTTTTCTTCTCTTAAAGAATATTTACTAGGGGTGAGTGTTCCATTACATCAGAGCAGGAGCCAGAGAAGTCCAGTTGCCCTGCTTTTCGAGATGGTTGTCAGCCGGATCCACCCATTACAGAGTTCACCCTCAACCTATATAACCTGATGGTTTTAGCAGCCATTGGTGATAGTTGCCAAGATCCACTTTTCATTAGGAGTTGCCAACTGTGATTTCTCTAAGTTTCTCATCTCCCCGGAGCAGCTATCAGCTGTGATTCATCTGTAGGAAGGAATATTCCCTTCTTAACTATCTGGCTGTCCTAAAATATGGCCTCTATAGGAAAGGCAAGATAAATATTTATTTACCTCATTTATTAATTTTTAGAATAAGGAATTGGTGCTCTAGCAACCTTTAATTTTTGTATTTGTTTTTATTTTTGAGGTATCATTATGAACTCAGGTGTTTTCTTAAAAATTTTATAAATAGTTTCAAACTGCTGTAGTTATTGTTCTGTTTGATATTTAAATTAACACCACTGTAGAGTCAAGTTGTTAGTTTCTTTTAACACGGCCATTTAATTTTGAACATGTTGATGAGATTAAATTCTTTGTTCTGGAACATAAGAATGTCCCACACTCATCCTGTGTTTATTCTTCCCAACCTGAAACCGAAGTTTTCCTCAAAAAGCCCCTATTGCCCTGGCTGGTATAGCTCAGTGGATTGAGCGTAGACTGTGAACCAAAAGGTCACCAGTTCGATTCCCAGTCAGGGCACATGCCTGGGCACAGGTCCCCAGTGGTGGTCACATGAGAGGCAACCGCACATTGATGTTTCTGTCTCTCTCCCTCCCTTTCCCCTCTGTCTAAAAATAAAAATAAAAAAGTAAAAAAAAATATAAAGCCCCTATTTTCTTTTAATGAAATAATAGTACTTAAAGACCACAGATCCAGGGACTAGGTACATTCACTTATGTTAGGTTATCATTTCTTGTTCACTTTTTTAGTGGGAAAAGCTGGGAAATATGTATCTTTTTAGGAAAAAAATCATAAATTCATACTGATACTTCACTTTTTCTTAGGTTTTATACTTCGTATTTCTTTTTATTAATGTTGTCATCTTCCTAATGACATTAACATACTGATTTGCTCTATCTTTCTGTATCTATATCTGTTTTCAAAATAAGATGACCAACTATATCACTAATGACAAGCCCACTGAATGCAGCTTGAGATTTCTTGTGATTCTTAAATAGCATTATGGATTTACCATGAAAGTACTGTATTATAAAAGCTCTTAAAGTAACTTTTATTTGGTTATGCCACAAACTTCAACTAACTAGATTTCTAAAATTTGTTTTCTATTGTTTAGGATTCCATTGGGTTTAACTTCATTTTTAACTATGTGAAAGTGTCTACATGGATCCAAAGTCAAAGTTGTGGAAATACCATATTAGGAGGGGTTCTGGCTTTTATCTCTAGACCCTCCCCCCCATTATTTCCCTTTCCCTGTGTGTCACTGTCGGTATTTGTTCTTCAGTGCTGTGGGCTACATGAGCTGTTCTATACACACACGTGTGCACACACTTATCTGTTATCTCCTCCACTTCTCAGCACAGAGGAAGGTAGTGAATTGTACACACTCTTCTGCACTTTCTTCAACTAACAGTATGTCCTAGAGGTCATTCCACAGCAGTTATAATATATATACTTCTTTTTTTTTTGATAGCTGCCTGTAGGCTATATCCATTTGTAATGTGTGTGATTTTTCAAGCCCTAGGTTTCTCCTGCTACACCTTGAGCCGGCTTAACTCTCCAGCATGTGATGCTGCCTCTTTGAAAGAGCATTTCATCTGTGCTACACCCTCCTCACCGCCTGTGTATTCATTCCTGCTGACACGCTGCGTGATGCACGTGTCCTTACAGCCGGAAAGCCTCTCTCCTCCCCTGTGTCTGTCCACCTGCCACTGCACCCGTTCACCCACGCACCCAGCTCCCTCTGCCCCACCTTCAGAACCTTCCTCCCTTGCTCTGGTCCACTCAGAGCTCTCTCTTTCTAGATACTTTAATGGAAACCTGTCTTTTTACATATTCTAGCATTTTATTATTTTCCGAGGATTTGTGTTTAATAGATTCTGCTCCTTAAATAAATCTTTTGAGCCCTGACTGGTGTGGCTCAGTTGATTGGGCATCATCTCACAAAGCAAAAGGTCACTGGTTTGATTCCCAGGTAGAGGGCACATGCCCGAGTTGTGGGTTTGATCCCCAGATGGGGCACGTCAAGAGGCAACTGATCGATGTTTCTCACATCGATGTTTTTCTCCCTCTCTTTCTCCCTCCTTCCTCCCTCTCTAAAAATAAATAAATATTATTATTTTTTTAAATTAGCCTTTTGAGAACTGAAGACAAGACTCTTTTTTGTTTGTTTTTATCAATCCTCAGTCATACCTTTTCTAGTCTCAGGAACTACAATCAGTAATTGATTGATTAGAGGATGTTAAAATGAGTTATCAGAAACAACTTCAGTCTCTAAATCATCTGTTATGTGGATATTCAGAGTGAATAAAAACATTTCTGATAGTTTGTCAAGATAATTTTAGAGTGTCCCTGAATACTAAATGGAAATATTTTTACAGTTATATTAAGAGCCTTTCCTTCAGGGCACATGTGAAAATATCCCAGTCATTTACCACTTCTCTTTATTTGCCAACTCTTTGGGCCTTTTACTCACAGAGCATCTGCTCAGTTTTCTCTTTCAGTCGGATAGCAGCTGTCTCCTGACTCTTTTAAAATGTTGCATCAAAATGAGGTTTGCTATTTTCATCATACATATGTTCATCTTATGCTTTTAGGAAATGGCATGAGGTGATTCAGCATGTTAATGTAAATATCACCCAAAATGTAACAGTTTCCAAATTCCATTTGTTGACATTTAATACTATTCACAGTTTAAAATGTCATAAAGCCAAATACAGTGGTATTTGTATTCATGCAAATTTTTAAGAAGTAAAACTGCGTGTTTAATTGTTGACAGAATTCATGTCTAAATAATGCATAGCGTGCACATAATAATTGGGCGTAACTTCTAGAGCGTAGAAGGGCCACCTAAAAATCATGAGTAGGTGTAGGTTCATGTTACGAAGAATGGTTGTTATTGCCTTAAGTAACAACACTCTAATTTTAGTCATAGGTTCTGTTCATAAAAGTCTGGCCTAAAGCAACCCTTCTCTGGGTGTTCACAAGTGCTCAGGTCTTCCTAGTTTTAGAGTTCTCCTTAGGAGCGCTGAATCTTATAAGCTCATCCAAAGACAGCTTTTTGTCTTAGAATTTTCACCACCTTCTCTTCGACCAAGCAGAAGTCAAAGGAGAGAGAATAAATAAGCATAACTCCCTTATCTCAAGATTTAAAGGAAAGTTCCCATTCCAGTTAAATTTTTCTATGAGAAAAACTAAGAATGATTTTTCCTTATCCCAGTCTTATTTCCTATATTTCTTCAGCTAATCCTCTCCAGAATTTGTTTTCCAAAAGCCTGCTTGCTATTTGCTAGCCTTTCTTTTCCTTCTTTTCTTCCCTCCCTTCCTCCCTTTCTTCCTTCTTTTTCCCTCTTTTTCTTTCTTTTTTTTACCTTTGACAATGAAAATTTTCAAGCATACTAAGAAAAATAGCATAATGTAATGAATACTATATAACCATCATATAGATTTAATAATTGTTAATATTTTTATCATATTGGCATCATTTCTTCTTCCTCTGAAATATTTTTAAATAAATGATAGAAATTACATTTTTTCAAAAGGCCTTTTCTTATATAACCATAACAAACCTTATACCCAGCAAAATTAGTGTACTTATGAAATATCCAATATATAATCAAATATTTTCAGTTGCCTCTAGAGCATCTTTTTTTAGCTCATTTATTCAAACCAGATCTAATCAAATAAATCTAGCAATATAATTTAATTTAATTACTGTTAAATAATTTGAATGTAAGAAATAAAAATTCTTTATGACTGAAAAAATGTGTTACTTTGTTTCAAAGCATGGAGCCAAGTTAGTTTTGTATTTGTCCGAGTTGATACATAATCACCAAGATGAACTGACTCAGGAAGAACTAGACACAGCAGAAGAGCTTATGAATGCTTTAAAGTTATGTGGCCACAAGTGCATCCCTCCCAGCGCAGCAACAAAACCAGAGCTTCTTAAAATGATCAAAGAGGTAAGCTGGTGAAACAAACAATTTTCTTAAAAGATCCCACTAACTATAATGAAAGAATGTTTGAAGGCTTGTTTTTTATTACAGTGTATCATTGATGATGAATTTGAAATAATTTTTTCTGCCTATTTCTTTTTTACTTTGAGAGAACAAACGGGCTTATTTAAGGAATGTTTTGTCTTCTGTGTTCATCCTTATGTGTTATCAGTAGCTTTCAGTGAGGGAAAGATTTTTACAGTTACAGGCAAGTGGAAAAACCAACCTGAGTTATGGGTTCTTTCATGAAAGAGCAAAATAAGGGAGCAGGCACCTATGCAAGCCCACCAGGTTTGGCAACTCTGGCTAATGGTTCTATCCTAAATCCTGTGAACCAAATTATATGGAAACAAAAGGGAATTATAGCATTATTTAAGTGGTTGTGTTAATATTCTGGTCTCCTGGGGATGATATTTTTTCCTTTGTTAACTTGGTTTTACAATTAGTTTATTGGGCCCTGCCAATGTTAAATAATAAATAACAAGTTTTATATACTACATTATTATTTAAATCTTTTAGGAACAAAAGAAATATGAAACTGAAGAAGGTGTGACTAAAGCAACCTGGCATAACACAGTTAATAATAATCAACAAAGGTAGGATTGTATGGATGGAAAAGCCATGTCTTTTAGGTTGCCATTAGCTTTCACATATACCTTTAGTTTTTAAGGGTCATGTTTTGATACACATTTCATGTTCCACATGTGCTTAACTTATGGACAATCTTGTTTAGTCTCTTTCAGCGTCTTGATTCAAAGTCAAAGGATATCTCTAAAATAGCTGCAGATATCACCCAGGCAGTGTCTTTCTCCCAGGGAATTGAGAGGAAAAAGGTGATCCAGCACATCAGAGGGATGTACAAAGTCGATCTGAGCGCCAGCCGGCACTGGCAGGAGCTCAGTCAACAGCTGACACACGACAGGTGAGCAGAGTGCGGGCTGTTTGGGTGGCCTTGCATGCGTGTTTCACATGTCCATGTCAATGACTGGTTTCATTCCACAGAGCCAGAACATGATTCCATTAGTGTAAAAATTTTAAATCATTTGTGATTTATTTCATCTTGAAGAGGAATCGAACAGGAGTTTGTTTTTTTTTTAACTCTCGAGGAGGATAAAAATGCAGAGAGGCCTTATTTAGCTCTTCCAGCAAGTACAAATATATATATTGCTTTTAATTTTAAAATATGGTCTTTGCAAAAGAATTGAGAAGTCACTGAAACAGGGTAGTTGGGAAGCAGATATTTTTCTAGCTAAGTCCTTAATAGTACTTAAAATATCCTTCAAAAATAATGAAGAGAAAAATTAAAGTATTATTCTCTAAATTTGGATAACTGATTAGGTTATTTTTATTTTTCAGTATGGTTGCCATACAATATTATACTAGTTTCATGTGTAGAACAGAGTGATTAGACACATATGTAACTTACCAAGTAATCGCCTTCATTGTGGCTGGCACCCACCGGCGCCAGACATATTATGACAGTGTCATTGACCCCATTCCCTGTGCTGTGCTTTACATCCCTGTGAGTACTTTAAAACGGCCAGTTAGTGCTTTGTAATCCTTTCACCATTTTGGATCATTCCCCCCAGGACCCCCTCATCCGGCAACTATCAGTTTGTTCTCTTCATGAGTTTCTTCCTGTTTTGTTTTTTACATTCCCCATATAAGTGAAATTATACAGTGTTTGTCTCTCTGACTTATTTCACTTAGCATAATAAGTGGAACAACCTCTAGGTTCATCCATATTGTTGTAAATGATGAGACTTCTTTTTTTATGACTGAGTAATATTCTGTTGTATATATGCACCACATATTTATTCACTCATCTATTGATGGGCACATAAGTGGCTATTGTATATAATGCTGCAATGAATATAGGGGTTCATATATCTTTTTGAATTAGTGTATTGAATTTCTTCAGGTAAATACCCAGATGTGAAATTGCTGGGTCATAAGGTAGTTCTGTTTTTAATTTTCTGAGATACCACCATACTCTTTTCCACAGTGGCTGTGCCAATTTACAATCCCACCAACAGTGCACAAGGGTTCCCTTTTCTTCTCTTCCTTGCCAGCACTTGTCGTTTTTTGATTTATTGATCATAGCCATTCTGACCAATATGAGGTGATATCTCATTGTGATTTTCATTTGCATTTCCACGATGATGAGTGATGTTGAGCATCTTCTTTTCACGTATCTTTTGAGCATAACATAAGTGATTAGTATATCCTTGGGGTGCTAAAAAACACTACATGTTATAATCTAAAGCAAATTCCAGGTTAATGGAAGAATTTTAAAGTCGAAGAAAAGTTTATAAAGTAGATGACAATTTATAAAGTAGGAAAATAGTGTATTTATCAACTCTTTGATGGAGGAATAACTTTTTAAGATCGGACACAATAGAAACTACAAAGAAAAGATGAATGGATTTGACTTTGTTTCCAGTGTAATTAACAACTATAACAAGAACAGCAAAACATCATAATTTATTTTCAGCAAATATATCAATTAATATTTTATCATTTTAAAGTTCATAAAGATTTGAAAGTAAAATATTAAGATCCCCAAAATTTGAATGAGCAAAAGACATGAATACACTCTTTTTGCGTCTAAAAATTATTTAATTTATTGATTTAAATTATTATTTTTTATTTACTTTTTTTGTTTTTTAATGTATAATTTAAATTTTTAAAATATATTTTATTGATTATGCTATTACAGTTGTCCCAGTTTTTTCTCCCCCTTATTCCCCTCTGCCCTGTACCCCCCCTCCCATCATCATTCCCGCACCTTAGTTCTTGTCCATGGATCATACACATCAGTTCTTTGGCTTCTCCATTTCCCATGCTATTCTTAACCTCCCCTGTCTATTTTGTACCTACCACTTATGCTTCTTATTTCCTGAACCTTTCCCCGCATGCTCCCCCTTTTCTCCCCACTGATAACCCTCCATGTCATCTCCATTTCTGTGATTTTGTTCCTGTTCTAGTTTATTTTGTTTTTGTTTTTTAATTTTAGATTCAGTTGTTGATAGTTGTGCATTTATTGCCATTTTACTGTTCGTAGTTTTGATTTCCTTCTTTTTCTTAAATAAGTCCCTTTAACATTCCATATAATAAGGGCTTGGTGATGATGAACTCCTTGTACTTGACCTTATCTGAGAAGCACTTGATCTGCCCTTCCATTCTATGTTATAATTTTACTGGATAGAGCAGTCTTGGATGTAGGTCTTTGGATTTCATGACTTGGAATACTTTTCTCCAGCCCCTTCTTGCCTGTAAGGTCTCTTTTGAGAAATCAGCTGTGACAGTCTAATGGGAACTCCTTTGTAGGTGACCGTCTCCTTATCTCTTGCTGCTTCTAGGATTCTCTCCTTCATTTTAATCTTGCCTAATGTAATTAAGATGTGCCTTGGTGTGTGCTTCCTTGGGTCCAACTTCTCTGGGACTCTCTGGGTTCCTGCACTTCCTGGAAGTCTTTTCCCGTTATCAGATTGGGGAAGTTCTCTTTCACTACTTTTTCAAATTTTCAATGTCTTGCTCTTCCTCTCCTCCTTCTGGCACCTCTATGATTCGAATGTTGGAATGTTTAAAGTTGTCCCAGAGGTTCCTAAGTCTGTCCTCATTTTTTTAACTTCTTGTTTCTTCATTCTGTTCTGATTAAATGTTTATTTCTTCCTTTTGCTCCAAACCATTGATTTGAGTCCTGGTTTCCTTCCTGTCACTGTTGGTTCCCTGTACATTTTCCTTTATTTCACTTTTTATAGCCACTTCTTCCTCTATTTTGTGAGTCCTGATTACCAGTTTTTGAATAGTGCATCTGATAGGTTGGCTATCTCTTCATTGCTTAGTTCTGTTTTTTCTGTGTTCTTTTATTTGGGCCATACTTTTTGTCTGGGTGCACCTGTTACATAGTAAGGGGTGGAGTTTTAGGTATTCGCCAGGGCGGGGCAACCCATGTTGCTGCATCTTGACGCTGTATGTGGGGGGAGGGGTCTGAGAGGAAACAATGGTGCTTGCTCAGCTCTTGGCCACTTTCAGTCACTTCCCCCACTACCCACAAACAAATTGGGCCCTTCGGGTGCTGATTCCCACGTGGTTGGGTTTGTGTACATTCTAGGACCCTGTGGGTCTCTCTAATGAACCCTCCTGTGAGGCCGGGAGTGTCTTCCACCAAAACTCCCCCAGGTTTTTTCAGTCAGAGGTTCTGAGGCTTTATTTCCCTGCGCTGGAACCCTGGGTTGGGCAGTTTGTCTAACCTCCCAGTTGTTGCTCCCAGTGTATTCTCATGCAGATGTGGGACCACCTGCTCCACCAGCAGGCCTCAACTGCCTGGTCCGCCAGCTGCCACCTTGCCTCTCCACCCTAGCTGCCTGTCTCCGCCCCGCCTACCCATCTGAATGAATACTTCTTCTTTAACTCCTTGGTTTTCGGACTTCATACAGTTCAGTTATCTGGCAGTTCTGGTTGCTTTTTGTTTTGAAATTTGTAGTTGTTCTTCTTTTGGTTGTGCAAGGAAGCAAAGCATATCTACCTATGACTCCATCGTGGCTGGAAGTCCTAATTTTTTATGTTATTCTTTTGTACTATGTATCTGTATTCCCCAGTCTAATTATATAAATAGTTGGATTTTCCCTTTTCCTTCTTTTTTAGTTGAATAAATAAGTTTTGATTTATTCAATTTATACTATGATTTTTAATGTTTTTATTTTATTGATCATGCCATTATATTTGTTCTATTTCCCCCCTCCATTCCCCTCCACCCTGCACACCCCTCCCCCATCATGCCCCCCTTTAGTTCATGAACACAGGTCTCAAGTTCTTTAGATTCTGTATTTCCCCTACTATTCTTACCCTCCCCCCCATCTATTTTCTATCTACTGTCTATGCTACTTATTCTCTGTACCTTCTCCCCCCTTCTCCTTCTCCCACTCCCCTGTTGCTAACCCTCCTTGAGATCTTCATTTCTATGGTTCTGCTCCTGATCTAGCTGTCCTCTTAATTTGCTTTTGTTTTAGGTGTGGTTGTTGATAACTGTGAGTTCGCTGTCCTTTCACTGTTCATCTTTTTTATCTTCTTTTTCTTAGGTAAGTCCCTTTAACATTTCATAGAATAAGGGCTTGGTGATGATGAACTCCTTGAATTTGATCTTATCTGGGAAGCACTTTATCTGTCCTTCCATTCTAAATGAAAACTTTGCTGGATAGAGCAATCTTGGTTGTAGGTCTTTGGTTTTCATGACTTGGAATACTTCTTTCCAGCCCCTTCTTGCCTATAAGGTCTCTTGAGAAATTCACTGACAGTCTGATGGGAAGTCCTTTGTAGGTGACTATCCCCTTAGCTCTTGCTGCTTCTAGGATTCTCTCCTTCATTTGAATCTTGGCTAATGTAATTATGATGTGCCTTGGTGTGTTCCTTCTTGGGTCCAACCAAATTCTTTGGGACTCTCTGAGCTTTCTGGATTTCCTGGAAGTCTATTTCCTTTGCCAGAATGGGGAAATTCTCTTTTATTATTTGTTCAAATAAGGTTTCCACTCGTTACTGTTCCTCTTCCCCTTCTGGTACCCCTATAATTCGGATATTGGAGCATTTAAAGATGTCCTGGAGGTTCGTAAGCCTCTCCTCATTTTTTTGAATTCTTGTTTCTTCATATTTTTCTGTTTGGTCATTTTTTTCCTCTTTCTGTTCCACTCCATTGATTTGAGTCCCAGTTTCCTTTCCATTACTATTGGTTTCCTGTGCATTACCATTCATTTCAATTAGTTTAGCCTTCATATGTTCCTCTAATTTGTGACTAAAATCAACCAGTTCTGTGAGCATCCTGATCACCAGTGTTTTGAACTGTGCATCTGATAGTTTGGCTATTTCTTCATCACTTAGATTTATCGGCTCTGGGGCTCTGAGTTCTTCTTGAGCCATGTTTTAATCTGTTTGTGCCTGTTACATATGAGGAGAGGCGCCTTAGGTGTTCACCAGGGTGGGGCCACCGAGGTTGCTGGTCTGTAACACAGTATGTGGGGGCGGGGTCAGAGAGGGAGCAATGGCAGTCCTCTCTGCTTGCCCAGTCCGCCTCACTGTTCGCCCCCTGCCTGTTTATCTTAGCGCAAATGTGCGAGCCCACCGCCCTGCGCTGCAGTCTCAATGCTCGCCTCTTCACTGGTTTATCTGTGCGCAAATGTTCAACTGCAGACAGCCAGCCATGCCTCTTCCCTGTGTCCACCCGTAGCTAGCCCACACCTGGGATCTGCGCCCTCGGCTGCCTGTGTATCTCCCGGGTCGGGTGATCTTCCCTGTCCAACCTGCTCTGATGCTGGTTTCACCCCTCTCTCCAGTTTAGCAGAGCGGTTTGTTGTTTTCAGACTCCGTATTGTCGATTTTCTGTGTGGTTTGGTTGCGTTTATTGTTGTTAAAACTTTGTTGTTTTTAGGTTTGGTTGTGCGAGGACGCAAAGTGTTTCCACCTATACCTTCATCTTGGCAGAAGTCCTATACTATGATTTTTTAAAGCTTACAGGTACTTCACATTGACACCTAAAACATTCTTTTCTTTTGACTTGTAGAGCAGTCTGGTATGATCCCATCTACTATCCAACTTCCTGGCAGTTGGATCCAACAGAAGGGCCAAATCGAGAGAGGAGGCGCCTACAGAGATGTTACTTAACTATTCCAAACAAGTATCTCCTTAGGGATAGACAGAAATCTGAAGGTAATAGTGGCTTTTTGACTCAACATATTAATAGAGCAGATAACTGTGGTCATTAGGTAAAGGTAATATGTGTTCTTTTCCTCAACAGCTGTGGTCAAACCACCACTCTCTTACCTCTTTGAAGACAAAACTCATTCTTCTTTCTCTTCTACTGTAAAAGACAAAGCTGCAAGTGAGTCTATAAGGTAACTTTGAACCAGTAAGATGCTTTCTTTTTTGTTGAAGGAGTTAAAGATTTTTGTAGTCTGTTGTAACACTTATGTACTATTAACTTTAGACAATGTGGTGTGGTTTTAGGAAAGGTCCTAAACATGGCTCAAAAGAGGACAAGGTTAAATGGTCCAAATCCAAAAGGAAAGGTAACTGTTGATAGGAAGGAGCCCTTGGACTTCGGTCATGTGCTCTGGCCCATGTTTGCATGAGTGTTTCTGTAGCGAGCTGTTCGCTGTGGGGTGCAGACTCACTGCTGGCAGCACCCACTGGAAGTCGGGGCAGTGCTGAAAGGACCAGGTCCTGGGCCTGCTCTCATTAGCTTTCTGATCTTGGGCAAGTTACTTACCTCTCTGCGTCAGCTTCCTCACCTCTTGTTGCAGGAGGAAGATGGTAACGCCCAACGTATCATAGAATTGCTGAGTAGTAAACGAGTCGATCATTACCCTGCCCATTTTATAGATGAAAAACTGAGACTCAAAGAATAGAAAGGACTTGACTAAAGAATAGAGGAACTTTTCTGACTCTGAATCCCCCACTCCTAGAAACTAGTCTTCTTTTACGTGTTTAAAGTATCAGAGGCACGTTCCAATGTTTGGTTATTTATTGGAAAATATAAAATATTGAAGTTTCTTTCTCAGTAGCTGAATCCTGTATTCTGCATACAGGATATAGGGGTTATTAGCTTTTTCTAAAAGTTTTAGTCATTTTCCCCCCTACTAGAACGTTAAAGAATGAGATAATATTTTTATGTGGGTTTTGACAAGACACGGTGTGCTTCAAACTCATCTGTGTTGCTGAAATCTTTCACTAGATACAGTATAGCTTATACTTTCTAAAATTGTTCAAAACATTTAATCATAGTAATTTTCAATATGTTTTGACAGAGTGAATCGAAGATGTATCAGCGTTGCACCATCTAGAGAGACAGCTGGTGAACTGTTATTAGGTAGGTCACACTCTGAAGAGTTTTACATGTGTTCACCCCATCTTACTGTGTTCTGGGTGATTTAGAGCATCATTTTGACACACTGGCATTCAAGGAGATGAACTTTCTCTAACACCACATACATTATGCTGCCGCAACATTATGTGTAGTGCATTGACTCATGAATGTGAAGAAATGACAGTCTTGTCCCTGAGAAGCATATGACTAGCATTTTAATTTTTATAAAGTTGACTTTGTTCATGAGTATACATTTTATATTTAGTCATTCCTTTTATTATGTATCAATTTTTATTTTAGAGTGAAGAGTTATTATTAATATTATTATATGCCTACTGTGTTGACAGATATACCTGTGCCCTATATCTACCTTGAGATGTATAATTTATAGTCTCTATTGTACTTCTGAGAGAAAGACCATGCTTGTCAATGCACAGAGACCTATGTAATCACATTAGGTGAGAAGTATTTTCCTCAAGATGTGAAGGAATGAAGTGGTACCAGTTGGTCTCTGTTCCTTTAAAGAGCCAGATCATGTGCTGCAGGCCGGTTGTCCTCAAAGTGTGGTCCCCAAATCAGGAAGAGCAGCAGCAGCATCACATCGGACTTCTTAGAAATGCACTTTCTCAGGCCCCAGCCCTGACCAACTGAATCTGAAACTCTGGGGTGGATCCCAGCCATAAGCCTTTTGATGAGCCCTCAGATTAGAGCCTCATTGCCCCTGAGGCCCAATGTGCACAGCTTTGAGTGTGCTGGGACAGCAGCCCCTCTGGGCCAGCCAGGCCAGCGCTCGAAGGTGACCAGCCTACAGGGCAGGGCCCAGGCAGTTCCTGCCATTGAGATACATGATATATCACCACAGGCAGTCTTATCAACTGCCTGTGGAGGAGGAAAACTTGGCAGATGATCTTTTAAGCCATTTCTGCCTTACTGAGTGTTTAAGTCAGCAAAGTAATTAAGATTTCCTCTTTTGCTAGGAAATTTGGTTTACAACTTGACTTCAGTTAATGTGTGATGAAATAAAGCAAGATAATATGCTGGCAACATAAGAATACTGGTGGTAATAAATGGCCAACCTTTTTTAGCACTGAGTGCCAGGCACTATTAATAAGCAGTTTGCATATAGCCTAATTCCCACAGTAACCCTATGAAATAGAGTCCTCTCCTCCCCCTTCTTTTTGTAAGGAAACTAAGACACGGAGGTTGAGCAGCTTGCCTGAGATCTCACAGATGATTCAAAAATAGGTCTTGAGTGTCAGGAACTGTTTCTGGGTGATGGCATTTGAATTCAGGCCACTAACTGCAAAGGGCATGCTTGTAACCATATCAGGTAATAGTGCGTACATTTGAAACTCACATACAGCTATATTCTGCAGGTAAATGTGGAATGTATTTTGTGGAAGATAATGCTTCTGATACAATTGAAAGTTTGGTGAGTAGAAGTTTAAGTTTTCACTAATTAAATTCACACAAATTCCCAAGATGTGTAAATTCAGCATTACCATAAAGCAGGCAGAACTTTTAGAGCTCATTTATTGTGACTTAATGTGTCGATTTATCCTTTTAAAAGATCGTTCTAACAAGAAGACCATGCGTCTCTGCTGGGGCATGGCCTGAGTCTCAGCCGTTGCTTTTCGAGGCAAGTTCTCAGTCGCTCCTGTCCTTTCAGCGTTGTCCACTGCTCCTCATCACTCTCCTCCGTAGCGACAAGTGACTCCTCCTGCCATTCCCAGTTCACTACCCAGTACGCTTGCCTTCAAAAAGTTAGGGAAGCATTACATAGTTGAATAATGTAAGTTTTCCCAATAGTCACATAGGTTAGTAATCATAGTTTTCATTCTGGAAATACTGATATTCAGAAAATAACGAAAAGGTTCAATATACATTTTTTATTGTAAAGATTTTTATTCATTTGAATTAGCATGTATTTCATTAAAGTGTTGTTTTGAAATCCTTGTCATAGGAGAAATAAGGCTTTTTGTTTCTGAAAAGTTCTAAAGCTAGAAATTCCTGAGGATATACTAAATAAGATTATGTATGGTTTAATGGTGAATACATACTTGATTCAAAGAAATTAATGAGGGAGAATATAAAATTTAGTAGTAAAACAACTAATGTAAAAATTTGTAAGAATATTTAATATAGCCCCCAAAACAAGTAGGCATCCTTTCGTGATTTAATAGCAATTACCACAGCATTTATATCAGTAAAAGTAGAGTTACGTTGTTTTTCCAGAGGTGTCTTTTTAACATCCGAGAAATTCAATGGTTGATATATAACCAACATTTTTCTGGGTCCAAAGATAACTTTTCCTTCTTTAAACCTCTCCTAAAAATACCCTTGTCTTTTAATGGATTGAAGGCCCCTTCCTTCCTCTGTACTTGTGTAGCGCTTGTCCTCATTTATGTGGCGCTGCTGTCTGGCATCTCAGACATGTGCCCGGGTGTCTGCGCCCCCTTTCCCTTACACGGGTGTGTCTCATGGGCAGCCCTCGAAGACCACCTCTGCGGGGACTCAGTGAATGGTGAATTGACTGCGTGTTGAATGTTGCAGCTGAACAAGAAGAATTTGGTTTTAAGTATAGAAAAATTACATTTTCATTAAGACATTTTATAGTATGTGTGATATATTTCCTGACTTGACTTTTTCTATTGTTGTTTAGCTACAGTTTGCCCCATTTTCCCCAATTGCTCTCCCCTGCCCTGCCCGCCCCACCTCTCCTTCATTCAATCCTCCCCACTCCTCATTGTCCTTTACACATGTTCCTTGACTTGACCCTTCCCCTTCTTACCCCCATTGTCCCCCTCCCCTGTGGTCACTGTCAGTGTTCTTTATCAGTTGGGACCCAGTGTAATAGTAAAACACACACAGAGCGGCCCAGAGTGTCACTTCCTCCTTGCTGCTGGTTTCAAATTCCTCTTTTCTTGTGACTCCTAGAGATCTCATTTTGCTTACTTTTCTTGCAAACTCGTGTACACATGTAAAAGAGTATGTTCTTAGTAGAAGAAATCAGTCTGAACAGGCTACATACTGTATGATTCCAACTCTATGACCTGGAAAAGGGAAACTGGAGACAGTGAAATGGTCAGCATTGCCAGGAGCTGGGGGGCAGTACACCAACGAATGGGCCCCAGAGGGTCCCTTGGGCAGGAAGACCGTTCTGTGACACCATCCTGTGACACCATCACCGTCAGCTCGTTATTCGTAACGTGCACCACACCAGTGCAAGATGTTAGCAACAGGGGGACCGGGCAGGGAGAGGAGACACGTGGGAACTCTAATTGTCTTAAACCTAAAACTGCCCTGAAAAATAGAGTCTGTTACAAAATAAAAATGAAGTCTATTAACTAAAAAACACTTCTAAATTTTATTTAGCACTTTGAAGTGGGTAGTAGGGGGAAGATTTTTAGAGAATCTCACCTGTCATTTTGCCACGAAAGGAAGCCTTTCTGTTGCATTTTGATATTTTTTAAAATCTAAAATTAAAATGATTACTAACATTTCATGTAAAACAAATACTTTCATCCACTTCCTCTGTCCCAGAGCCCTCAGGGAGAATTGGAACCAGCATCATTTTCCTGGACATACGAAGAAATCAAAGAAGTTCACAAGCGCTGGTGGCAGCTGAGAGACAACGCTGTGGAAATCTTCCTGACCAACGGCAGGACACTGTTGTTGGCCTTCGATAACACCAAGGTAACCGGGCTTCATGGCCTGTGCTTCCTGAAGCTCACGACACCAGGGTAACTCCACTCACTCAGCTCAAGTGAAGGCTTACCTGATCTGAACTTGCACTCACTGTTTCTGAAGTCCAATAAAAATTGCCTTATTTCTCAGTCCTAATTCAAGTAAACCCTTGGTTGTATTAGGGTTACTTTTGTCCTCCAAAGCTTAAATTATGGTTCCCCAGAAAGCCTGCATCTGTGAAAAGTGAATGAATGAATGCAAAACTAGCCTGAAAGGAGTAGTTTAAACTTGATGGTAGATTCCGCTTTTTTTTTTTTAGGACTTAAACAGCTTTATTTCATTTTTTTTAAAATTTTTTTATTGATTATGCTGTTACAGTTGTTCTATTCCCCCTTTCATTCCCCTCCACCCTACCCCCCCATCTCCACCATTACCCCCTTTAGTTTATGACCATGTGTCTCAAGTCCTTTAGATTCTATATTTCCCATGCTATTCTTGCCCCCCCTTCCATTTTCTATCTACTGTCTATGCTACTTATTTTCTGTACCTTCTCCTCCCTTCTCCCTCCTCCCACTCCCTTGTTGCTAACCCTCCTTGAGATCTTCATTTCTATGTTTCCACTCCTGATCTAGCTGTCCTTTTAGTTTGCTTTTGTTTTAGGTGTGGTTGTTAATAACTGTGAGCTTGTTGTCCTTTCACTGTTCATGTTTCTTTAACTTCTTTTTCTTAGATAAGTCCCTTTAACATTTCATATAATAAGGGCTTGGTGATGATGAACTCCTTGAATTTGGTCTTATCTGAGAAGCACCTTATCTGTCCTTCCATTCTAAATGAAAGTTTTGCTGGATAGAGCAATCTTGGTTGTAGGTCTTTGGATTTCATGACTTGGAATACCTCTTTCCAGCCACTTCTTGCCTGTAAGGTCTCTTTTGAAAAATCCACTGACAGTCTGATGGGAACTCCTTTATAGGTGACTGTCCCCTTCTCTCTTGCTGCTTCTAGGATTCTCTCCTTCATTTGAATCTTGGCTAATGTAATGATGATGTGCCTTGGTGTGTTCCTTCTTGGGTCCAACTTCTTTGGGACTCTGTGAGCTTCCTGGATTTCCTGGAAGTCTATTTCCTTTGCCAGATTGGGAAAATTCTCCTTTATTATTTGTTCAAATAAGTTTCCCACTGGTGGCTGTGCCTTTCCCCCTTCTGGTACCCCTATAATTCGGATGTTGGAGCGTTTAAAGATGTCCTGGAGGTTCCTAAGACTCTCCTCATTTCTTTGAATTCTTGCTTCTTGACTCTTTTCTGTTTGGCCATTATTTGCTTTCTTCTGGTCCACTCCATTGATTTGAGTCCCAGTTTCCTTTTCATTGCTATTGGTTTCCTGTGCAATTCCGTTCATTTCAATTAGTTTTGCCTTCATATATTTGTCTAATTTGTGGCTATTATCAACCAGTTCTGTGAGGATCCTGATGACCGGTGTTTTAAACTGTGCATCTGAGAGTTTTGCTATTTCTTCATCACTTAGATTTATAGGCTCTGGGGCTTTGAGATCTTCTTGAGCCATTTTTGGTCTGTTCGCACCCTTTAAGTGTGAGGAGCGGTGCTTTGGACTCCCAGGTCGCTGGGTTGTGACGCTGTATGTGGGGGTGTGGTCAGAGCGGGGAAATGGCGGTGCCCTCTGCTGTTTTGCACAGGTGGGTGAGGAGCAGCGCCTTAGGTGGTTCACCAGGGCCGGGCCACTCAGAGTCGCTGGGTTATGATGCTGTATGTGGAGGTGGGGTCAGAGCAGGGAAATGGCGGCGCCCTCCCTGCCACTTGCTGCGGGGACCCGCTGGGTCCCGGTCCAATTACCCACTCCCTCGCTTGTCTATCCATGCACCAATGCGTGACCACAGTCAACCCGCAGCCCTGCTCCCTCGCTGTTTCCCCGCGGTCGCTCGCTCAGTCACTCACTAGGTCCAACCCTGCGCCTGGATTCCGCGCCCCTGAGTCCGTCTGACCGAGTTTTCCTGTGCAACCCCCTCCACCAGCTGCTGGTTTCGCCCCTTGCCGGTCAGACTGAAGAATTTGTTGTTAACAGACTTCCGAAAAGTTCAATTTTCTGTGTTCTGGCTATGTTTTCTGTTGCTAATATTTAGTTGTCTCTAAACTTGGTTGTGTGAGAAGGCACAGATATCCACCTATGCCTCCATCTTGGCGGAAGTCAAGATTCCACTTTTGACAGACCCTGCCTGTCTCGTCACCCACACCCCTTCAGCCGCTGTTGGTGCGCTCTCCTTTCCAGAGAGCCTCTCCGACAAAGCTGTGCGCTCGGCCCCTCCAGGCCCTCCTCAGTCCTCTGTGGAGTCGCTCCAGGCACATTTTCTTCTCACTGCTCCACTGAGCCCTCAGCTCCAGTCCCCAGGGGCCTCCACGTGCTCTGTAGTCCTCATCTTACTGGACCCGTCCACAGCACTGACGCAGAAACGTTTCTCTCTTCCTTAAAACACACCTTCCTTGCTGGGCTTCCAGGTTACCACTGTCTTCTTTCCCCTTTTGCCTCACCAGCCTGCCCTCTCAAGTCTGGCCTGTAGATGCTGCATTTGGGTATCTCAGGGCATGTTCTTGAGGCCCCTTCTCCTCTCATCCAGCCTCGTGGCTTCAAATACTCTCCGTAGTCTGTTTACCATTGGACCTCTCCCCAAACCTCTCCCCTAAACACCACACTCAAGTATCCCACTCCATACTTAGCATCTCCACGTGGAAGGCTAATAGGCATCTCAAATTTAACATGCACAGATCTGAACTTGAATCTTCCCCCCAAATCTCTGCAGCTTTCCTCATCTCAGTAAATAGCAACTCCAGTCTTTCTGGTTGCCAAAAACCTTGGCATTAGTATTATGCCTATAGTATCATGGATTCTTTGGAGGAAAGTGTCACGAAGCCTAAACATCAAATCCGGTTGTTTTCTTTCTCTGCCCTTGTAGGTTCGGGATGATGTGTACCATAGTATACTGACCAATAACCTCCCTAACCTTCTGGAATATGGCAACATCACTGCCCTGACAAATTTATGGTATACTGGGCAAATCACTAATTTTGAGTATTTGACGCACTTAAACAAACATGCCGGCCGATCCTTCAATGACCTCATGCAGTATCCGGTGTTCCCGTTCATACTGGCTGACTACGTTAGCGAGACCCTTGACCTCAGTGACCCGTCCGTCTACAGGTAACAGAAACTTCATCCCCTTTTGGCTTTGTCAACATGCTGTGTTTATTTCATTAAGTCTTCATCATGAATATTTTCTGTCTACACAAAATGAATGAAAATGGAATGAACCGCCATAGGTCCATCACCCCACCTCAACAGTTATAAAGATGTTTGCCAAACTTGCATCATCTTTTTTTTTCTTTTTATTTAAGACAAGTGACAGATACCTTGTTATGTCAACTCCCATGTTCTTCAGTACGTAGCTCCTAGGAAGAAGATAGAATATTTTCTTTCTTTTTTTCTTTATTAAATCCTCATTCAATCATATATTTATTGATTTTAGTTAGAGAGGAGGTAGGGAGAGAGAGAGAAACATTGATGTGAGAGAGAAATATCAGCTGATTGCCTCCCATACATGCCTCAACCAGGTATCGAACCTGCAACCTAGGTGTGTGCCATGACCAACGATTGAACCCGCAAGCTTTTGATGTATGTGATGATGCTCCAACCAACTGAGCCACTAGGCCAGGGCTAGAATATTTTCTTACATAGCTTCATTGCCATTTTGATATCTAAGAAAATTAACATGGTATTATCTAATATCCAGTTCATTTTCACATGTGCCCAGTTGATACCAAAGATAGCTTTTCTAGTTGGTTTACTTGAGTCGGGCCCACTGTCACCTTTGGCTGCTGTAGTGACAAATCAGACTTTTGTAAAGACACCAGAGCTTTGTTTTGTAGACTTGTGTTTATGAATTTTAAATGTGTAGTATTGATTTTTGTAAAGACAAAAAAGACAAACATCTAGAACAGCCTTCCTAATAATGACTTGTTGGAAAAAACAGAAAACTTTTTGTAGGATGCCCCTCATTTCATGTCAGTGTTTAGCATTTTCTCTAGCCTCTGCATTTCCTAGAGATTGGAAATTCATCCTAAAGATTTGTTCAGATTCGGGTTCAGCCTTTTTGTGGGGGTGGGGGAGGAGCGGACTCCCTGACAGATGGTGATGTGGACCCTATGTGACTTCACAGCAGAAAGATGTGACCTCCCACTACAAGAATGCCCAGGTTGATGTGCAGGTTCAGGCTACTTGTGAACCTGGTCTTTTCGTGGGCGACTATTGCTTGAGTCAGTCATTTCATTAGAGATTATAAAATGAAGACTTCCTCTTCTCTCATTTCCTCTGTGTTTATTGGGAGAAAGCGTACGGGGTGATCCTGAGCTCATTTGTTGTGGCAGAGAGCAAGGAAACTAACACAGTCTTATCAGAAAGCACGCGCCTCTTCACACCCTCGTTCACTGCAGCATTATTTACAATAGCCACCTGGTCCTAGATCAGGCAGTTTTCAAGATATGGAAACAGCCTACATGTCCATCAGTAGATGAGTGGATAAGGAAAATGTGGTATATCTATATGAGGGAATATTATCCAGCCATAAAAAAGAATGACATCTTGCCATTTTCTGCAACACTGATGGACCCTGAGGGCATTATGCTAAGTGAAATAAGTCAGACAAAGACAGACAGATAGCATATAATTCACTTATGTGTAGCATCTAAACAAACATAAAACCTGGCTCGTAGACACAAAGAACATGAGTGGTTGCCAGAGAGTGAAGATGACAGGTGGGGGGAGGAGGTCAAAAGGTACAGACTTCCAGTTATAAAATAAATACGCCCTGTGGGTATGGTGCGCAGCATGGCACCTGTGGTGAATAATTCTGTATTTCATGTGTGAGAGCCGCTAAGAGTACATCTTCAGCATTCTTTCATCACGAGAAAAATTTTATAACTATATGTGGTGATGGATGTTAACTAGACTTATTGTGGTGATCATTTTGCAATATATACACGTATCAAATCATTATGTTGTTTGTAAACCTGAGAGTAATAGAGTGTTGTATGTCAGTTATACCTCAATTTTTTAAAAATCTCATATTTGATTTAAAGAAAATGGCTGCAAATATTTTACGTGGTGTATTAGGGTATTTTAATGGTCACTGATGAAAGTAGGCCTAGTTCAGACAGTTTTTAGGAAATCGGATTTGGTTTAATATATTTGTCAATCTATAAAAAAGCAGATGGTACATTATCTTTTAGACATTTTTATACACTCCTGATGGACATTTAAATTATATACTACTGGCATAATTGGATACAATCTTTATGAAAAGCAATTTGATACTATAACCAAGGATCTGTTCAAATGTACACACTCTGTTTTAGCAATTTAACTTCTAGGGCTTCTTCTTAGGGAGTCCTAAAGGTTAGGGGCATGTGCTCCACCAGAAAGGCTCCCACCCGGAGTCAGCCTCGTGAGGCAGGAAGTCGGTCCATCTGGTTCGTACCGAGCACAGCGTCTGGCCCTGCAACCACAAACTGAGCCATCAGAACATGCCTCACACCGTGTTTCAAAGTAAACTGGTCAATGTTGCAGCGATTACAAGTTACATCATAGAAATGTATATTATAGGTGGGGAGAGCTGTTCTTTTTCTTTAAAAAATGAATATGCGCCCTGGCTGGTGTAGCTCAGTGGATTGAGCGTACGCCTGCAAACCAGAGCATCGTGGTTCGATTCCCAGTCAGGGCACATGCCTGGGTTGCAGGCCAGTTCCCAGGAGGGGATGCACAAGAGGCAACCACACACTGATATTTCTCTCCCTCTCTCTTTCCTTTCCCGTCTAAAGATAAATAAATAAAATCTTTTTTAAAAAGTGAATATGCATACATGGGTAAGCAGAGAACATCCGGAAGGGTGTATAACAAAATGTTGTACCTGTGGGTAGTAATAGCAGTGTGGCTGCCTTTTTGGTTTTTTCTATTTTCTCGTCAGTGATTTCTGATTTTCAACCACAATAGTAAGTATCATATCACTTGTCTCTAAAAAAAACCCTATTTATGCAATTTAGAAAAAATTGCATGCCAGGATTTTAAACATTATTTCTCTTATTTTGAAATGTGAATTGTATTTATTCTATAAAGCTGTTTTAACTTTTTAACCAAGTTTTTAAGATCAGAAAAGTCTCAAAAGCAAAATTACTGTATTTGCTATCACTAATTGCAAATCCCTAGGAAATAATGACCAAAAAAAAAGATATAGCAACACCTGGCTAAACAGACCTGGCTCGACTTTCTGAAATGTGGGCGGGTCTCGGTGTTGCTGTAGTTTCACTGCCAGACGTTGAAACTGCAGTGTCCCCTCCCGGCGCCGGACCTGCCCGCTCCTCAGCCTGGGAGCCGCCCGTCCTCGGGCATCTGCGCCTTTTCCACAAGTGAGGGCTCCTCCCTGAGGTCCGCTGTGCACGGCAGCACAGACACGTCCTTTCACGCCACGCGTGGTGTCACTCGTGACCTGTGCATCAGAGAGTGAAACATTGATTTCCGTGCTCACACTGCAGATCGCAGCTTGGCCAGTTTAAGCACGTGTCTGTAGTTTCTTCAGTGTGTACTAGCTGTGCTAATAATTATGTAACATCTCATAATCATATTTCCCATCCCAGCTGCCCTTCAGGCTTCACTGCCTAACTGGGCACAGCGTCTGGGAAATGGGGACAGGAGCCCAGGGCTCGGTAGGACTTGGCCACCATGGGGAGCACCCATCAAGATTCTGGAGGAAGAGGACGAGGGTGGGAGAAGAGGGCTCGCAGTGCTGTTCTTGTTGTGGTTACTCGTAAGTCAGGAATTCCTAGTACCTGCATGGATCTGTTTAGAAAATTCCACCCTAGCAGGTTATGAAATCACAGTATTGAGTGGCGACTATTAGTTGCAAAGCAACACGTGTAAGCACTAAGCTAAGGAAGGGCCAAGTGTTCAGTCGATCACTTACCCGTCTGAGTGATGCAGACATCCAGGCAGCTTAACCCGGACAGCACCGGAACTCTTTCCATTTCCCGTCATGTCTTCCTTCGTAGAAGTCTCTCCAAGCCCATAGCTGTGCAGTATAAAGAAAAGGAAGATCGGTACGTGGACACGTATAAGGTAGGTCCAGGTTTTCCTCTGCTTTGATAAATGAAAACTGGAGCTTTGTTTTGTAGACTCGTGTTTATGAATTTTAAATGTGTAGTATTGATTTTTGTTTTTCACTTCCTGTGCTTTGATTGACAGACAACTGGAAATCATTACATGATTTTGAATATTACTGTGTCTCAATTCTCTGAAAACATTTTTCCTAGAAAAAGAAATATACTTGTAATGGCATAAATTGGAAGCTAGCAATCCATAATGATACTGAAATACATAAATAACTATACTCATAAAAATCACAGATTTCCAGGGACACATGGTCCCTGAGTGTTATTTCTATAACAATATCAGTATAGTTATGATGACCATAATCCCTTTTTATTCATAGTTGGTCAATTCTGCGTTGCTTTATTAGCAGAAATTTACCAGATTTTAAAATTTAAAAATAGAAAAGAATGACCTATTCCTGGGAAATCAATATTAATGCAATTCTGTTTGAAATGCATTAGTAACATGTTGTATTCTTCACAACAATATCCAGTTAGAAACAGCTGAAGCAGTTGTCTTACATTCACCACTTTATCATGTCAGAGTTCGGAAAGTTCCCTCCAGGCACCTTATAACTGCCCCTGCTTACTGGTACTCTGCAGGGAAGATGGGGTGGTGCCGTGGGGGTCACAGAGAAGTGACTCCAGAAAATCACTGTTGCATGACTTTGCTCTCAGGGCCGAGCAGGCGCTGTGGGAGATGGGAATAGTGACAGATATTAAATATGTAGTTGGGTCTCCCACTTTGTGACGGGAGGATAGGAGTCATGAAGCATCTCCGTGTTTTTTCTCTCTGTGTGACTACCCTACCAAACAGCTGCAAGATGTTCTAGCTAGAATCCAGTGTCGTGATACAGGTTTTCCATTTCTGTTGCATCTCTCTACCTGAGAAGCTCTGCCCTACAGAACAGAGCATCGTCACCTTTGAGTCCCGTCATTAGGGTACAGACATCCCTGGCAATGGAAGCTGCTTGACCTCCTGAGACAGGAGGAGACCTGAGCTGGGGCCGAAGCTGGGAGGGAGAAGGGTGCAGCCTGGAAGATGCCTCCAGGTGGCAGGCCTCAGTGGGGCACCCAGGCGGACACCCCCAGACAGTCAAGGTGGCTGAGATCCAAACATGAAAGGACGGCAGCCACAGAGAATGGTGTCATAGGGTTGGTAGGGAAGGACAGGGTAAAACCAAGGAGGGAGGCTTTTCCAGCGTTGCCTGGAGCTCACCGACCGAATTCTCTGGGTTCCCTGTATCCCTCAGTACTTGGAGGAAGAGTACCGCAAAGGGGCCAGAGAGGACGACCCGCTGCCGCCCGTGCAGCCCTACCACTACGGCTCCCACTATTCCAACAGCGGCACGGTGCTGCACTTCCTGGTCCGGATGCCGCCCTTCACCAGGATGTTCCTGGCATATCAAGGTGAGGCCGTGTCCGAACTGCTGAGAGAAACCGTGGCTTTCATTGTTCATGTATTTTTAATTTCTTTTTCTTAGGTAAGTCCCTTTAACATTCCATATAATAAGGGCTTCGTGATGATGAACTCCTTGAATTTGATCTTATCTGAGAAGCACTTTATCTGTCCTTCCATTGAAAGTTTTGCTGGATAGAGCAATCTTGGCTGTAGGTCTTTGGATTTCATGACTTGGAATACCTCTTTCCAGCCACTTCTTGCCTGTAAGGTCTCTTTTGAGAAATCCGCTGGTGTAGCTCGCCTGGCTGGTGTAGCTCAGTGGATTAAGCACAGGCCTGTGAAGCAAAGGGTCACTGGTTCGATTCCCAGTCAGGGCACGTGCCTGAATTGCAGACCAGGTCCTCAGCAGGGGACACATGAGAGGAAACCATACATTGATGTTTCTCTCCCACTCTTTCTCTTCTGCTCTCTAAAAATAACTAACTTTTTTATTTTTTAAATATATTTTATTGATTATCCCATTACAGTTGTTCTATTCCCCCCTTCATTCCCCTCCACCCTACCTCCCCATCCCCACCATTACCCCCCCTTTAGTTTATGACCACGTGTCTCAAGTTCTTTAGATTCTATATTTCCCATACTATTCTTGCCCCCCCCCCATCTATTTTCTACCTACCATCTATGCTACTTATTTTCTGTACCTTCTCCCCTCTTCTCCTCCTCCCACTCCCCTGTTGCTAACCCTCCATGTGATCTTCATTTCTATGGTTCTGCTCCTGATCTAGCTGTCCTCTTAATTTGCTTTTGTTTTAGGTGTGGTTGTTGATAACTGTGAGTTCGCTGTCCTTTCACTGTTCATCTTTTTTGTCTTCTTTTTCTTAGGTAAGTCCCTTTAACATTTCATAGAATAAGGGCTTGGTGATGATGAACTCCTTGAATTTGATCTTATCTGGGAAGCACTTTATCTGTCCTTCCATTCTAAATGAAAACTTTGCTGGATAGAGCAGTCTTGGATGTAGGTCTTTGGATTTCATGACTTGGAATACCTCTTTCCAGCCCCTTCTTGCCTGTAAGGTCTCTTTTGAGAAATCCGCTGACAGTCTGATGGGAACTCCTTTGTAGGTGACTGTCCCCTTAGCTCTTGCTGCTTCTAGGATTCTCTCCTTCATTTTAATCTTGGCTAATGTAATGATGATGTGCCTTGGTGTGTTCCTTCTTGGGTCCAACTTCTTTGGGACTCTGTGAGCTTCCTGGATTTCCTGGAAGTCTATTTCCTTTGCCAGATCCACACCTAAAACAAAAGCAAACTAAAAAGACAGCTAGATCAGGAGTGGAAACATAGAAATGAGGATCTCAAGGAGGGTTAGCAACAGGGGAGTGGGAGGAGGAGAAGGGAGGAGAAGGTACAGAAAATAAGTAGCATAGACAGATAGAAAATAGATGGGGGGTCAAGAATAGTATGGGAAATATAGAATCTAAAGAACTTGAGACGCATGGTCATAAACTAAAGGGGGGGTAATGGTGGGGGAGGGGGTGTGCAGGGTGGAGGGGAATGAAGGGGGAATAGAACAACTATAATGGCATAATCAATAAAAAATAAATAAAAAAAGAAAAGAAAAGAAACCGTGGCTGCCTTTGGAGGAGGTCTCAGACCAGTCAAACCACAGGACAGTGAAGTCTACTGAAGACAAAATTCTCTTCAAAACACCTGCAGTGGGCCACCTCAGCTTGCTAATGTCTCAAATGTTAGCTTCAAATTAAACATGTCTAAGTTTATAAAATACAATTCCCGTTTAAAAATTGAGATGAAATTCAGGTACCATAAAATTTACTTCTTTTACCCTTTGAAAATGTAAGCAATTCACATTTAAAGATGTTCAGCTTAGCAATTATTTCAGATCACAGTTAACTTTGAACCCTAAAGGGAAATACATTATTGTGATTTATTATAAATAACTCCTAAATAAATAATAGGAGCGCCACACTGCCACCTTCACCATAGTAACTTGCCAGTAATAGTCCTCTACCTCAGCGTTCTAAGTGGCAGCCTGTGGGCCTGAAGATGATTAGAGCGAGGTGGCTTGATTGGTGTGCAAACAGGGATGCTCTCCTGTCAGTTTCTACCGAGAACTGTGGTGTTAGGTCAGCAGTTGTTCTTTGCGGCACCCACAGTCCTTTATAGAGCAAGCATTATCCGTTCATTTATATCTTTGTATCTTTTTCCTCACATGCACCCTCTTAGAGGAAGAAATCTTGTTTTGGTCTATAAAAAGGGCTTTATTATGTTTGTCCCTCTGTAGGTACACAGAACAGGTGTTCTGCCAGACAGCTGTTTAAATATTTGCAGAGTATTGCCCTGACTCCTTTCCCCGCTCTGTGTTGTTCGTCCCAGGCTAATTATCTGTAGTTAATTTGACATCAGGCCGAGAGGCTCCTGTGTGCGTGGTCTTAACCCAGCTGCCGCCAGGGACTCAGATAATCTAACAGGACTGCTCTGTACTTAGTGAAAGGTCTTCAAGCCCAAGTTTAAGCCATCCTTTTTGGCTCTGGTTTCCCAGCTTGTCACTATTCCAATCGTCTTTCTGGACATGCTTTCATTTGTGAATGCCCTTATTAAAAAGTGGCAGTCAGAGTAGAAAAAGGATTTTTTATGTGGTTTGAGCGCTCTCCATTGTGCAACAGAACCATGGTGCTTGTCTTGTCCTGTTCCAGAGTTCCCTGTGTCCACGCCGGATGCAGGGACTCCACTGTATCCTCACAGAATTGCCTTGAAGTTTTCTGCAATCCACTTAGATTGGTAACTTTTTTTCCTGAGTGAGTTAGCAAGTGTTTCTTCAAGTGGCCCTCCCTGCTTTTTCAGGGAAGGAAGTGTCTGTAAACCGATTTCTTCATAGATTTTAAGTAGCGGCCAGGCAGTGCTGACTGGCTCTGCAGGTTAGAGAAGGAAGTAATAAAGGTGCTAGGGACTGTGCTCGCCGAGTGGCTCCAGCATGGGGAAGAATTTAGCACATCGTGTCAGCAAAAGTTGCCCGCTTGATGCTGAGAGTCATCCATGACAGTTTCCAAATGAAAAAATGTGCTCAAATTTCAGCAGCTGCAGGAGGGTTTTAGAAGGAACAACATGGGTCTGAAGGAGCATCGCACTGCTGTCTCCAGGGGCTGCCTCTGGTGCATTTCATGTCCCAGGCCTGCCCCAGGGCTAGTCTGGTAGCTGTGGACAGAGAGACGCCAGAACTCAGCTCTGGATGATTCATGAAATCTCACACCAGAAAATCCGCACCAGGAAACCTTAGCAAAGGAGGGAGTTAGAACATCTGAAAAGTGGTGTCCCTCTCACCCCCACCCCAAAAAAGGAAAAGTGGTGTGAACAATTTGAGGTAAAAGAATAGCTTTGCTTTCTGATGGGGAAAAAGCTATTTTATGCACTTGAGCTTTAATTTTGCTTCTGTATTATTTCATTCATTCAATAAACAGTTATTGAATCCCTAGTATGTGCTAGGTGTGGATGACACCCCAGCTCCCTGCTTTTATGGAACTTTTATCCTACTTGAGTAGAGAGTCATCAACTACACAAATGATATAAATTAATCTAGTTTTAATGTATTATGAAAACAATACATATCTTAAATATTATAATATAATATTATAATATTATATGGTCTCAAGTTTTGTATAGAAATATTTATTTCCAAGAATAAATAAGTAACCTTTTTTAAACTATGGATAGATGAAATGAACATCATTTGGACCTTTCTGAAGTAGCAAAAATAAATTATGACGGGCTTCACCTGGAATCAGGTCTTTGTGTCTTAATTATTATCTGTATTTCTTTGTAGATCAAAGCTTTGACATTCCAGACAGAACCTTTCATTCCATGAATACCACCTGGCGCCTCTCATCCTTCGAGTCCATGACGGATGTGAAGGAGCTTACCCCAGAGTTCTTCTACCTCCCGGAGTTCTTAGTCAACCGAGAAGGTGTGACGATGAGTTACCTCGGGCATGTTTTTCTGAGCATTTGTACTTGTGTTATAATTTTCCAAAAATCAAAACAGCTTTTCTATGTCTTAAAAGTTAAGGCCATAAATAAGAAAAATACCTTTATTAAGTATATCATTTTATTTCCAAGTGAGCTTGAGGGTTTTAAGTCTCTTACAGAACTAAATATATCTGAAAAACTATAACTTTGAACTACTAAAAGTATTTGTAAGCACATATTTTAATTTTGTAGAAATTGCTTTATTTTTTCTGATTATAAAGGTCACAGTGTGCTCATTTTTTTTAAGTCATGAATTTATTATAAACACAGTGTAAATTAACCAAAATCTCAGTAAGTTTGATGGGGAATGATTGAGTTATAAATAAAACACTCTAACCAAAAAACATGTAACGACAAAAAAGAATCCTAGAGGACAAGACCAAATTTTGTGTGATGCCAGTGACCGACAATCTTGGCCAACCTTGCCTGCTCTTTAACAGAAGATTAATTAACCTTTTAAGAGTTATTTTGGGTTGTTTTCTACATTACTTAATTTCATATTTTTATGTGACCTTTAGGAATATATGAAACTGAGAATTATATCTTTAGAGAAGTTCATGTCAGCCAAATTACTGTTGAATTTCATCCTGAACTTGCTGGCCTGTCTGGAGTTGTTTGGAGAATAATTAATCTACATCCCGAGTCTCTGGGGCCTGTCTCCTGGTGTGGCCTGCGTGACGAATGCCTCAGTGAAACCAGCAGTTTCGGGCCCTGCCTGGTGGCTGTCGGTTTGGGGCCGCTACTTAGACCTGCTGCCTGTCCTCTCAGCCTGTTGTTTCTCATGTGTCAGTTCCAGTTTCTGTCACTGCGTGACAAATAAGCCCAACCCTGAGTGGCTCCAACCAATGCATCGATCACAGTCTTTGCCAGTCAGAAACTCAGGGTCGGCTCGGCCGGGTGGTTTTCTGGTTGGCCCCGGGTCTCTCAGGCAGCCGCACTGGGATTGGCAGGAGCTGGAACGGCCAGGGAAACAGAGCAGCAAGGGGCCGGCGGGCAGGCAGGTGTCTCTCTCTTCATGGAGGGCCCCTGCTCTTCCATGTGGTCTCCACGTGGACTAGCACGGGCTTCCTCACAGCAGAGCAGCCTCCCATGCCCTGCCTGGCAACTTGGGGGCCAAAGGCGAGTTCCTAAGAGAGGTGAGCGGACGCTGCATGGCCTTTTTCCAGGCTATATCTGTGGTGGTCTTGCAGCACCGCTCCCTGCACTCAGTTTCCTGAGGCTGTCACAGTGCCTGCCCATATTCAGAAGGAGGAGCATAGACATGGCCCACCTGATGGAGGTGTAGAAGGTTCTGGAGAGCATGCAAGACAGAGAGTGTCATTGTTACCATTTTTGGACAACACAGTTTGCTGTAATGGACATCATGTCACCCCTACCAGTGTCCCTATAGAGTCTGTCATTGTGCCTCCACTCATTTCTGGGGGAAGAGTGTCCCCCTCTGTGCTGTGTCCCCAGAACACCTGAAGGTTAGGGATGATGTGAGTCCATAGAAACGCCCCGCTGCTCAGCCCCTAGATGCTCATTTGCTGGCGTCAAACCAGCAAACCCTGCTGCGTCTCTGAAGGCACCCACACAGGGCTTGGGATGCTGAGCCATCCGTCCTGGAGCGCCTGCCTACCGCTGTCTGCAGGATGATCCCCACACCGTGTTAATGTTGTATACTCTGTGGTTTGTGTTTCACATCACATCATTTCAAAGTACCGCCAAAATTGAGGACGATCCTTCTGCTTCTTTTACCAGATCAACAAGTAGGCAGGCAGCAACTTAATTTGATATGAAGAGCAATTCCCCTTTAAGAGGTCCTTTTTCGCTTTTTTCCTGTCATGGTGTTCAGATCTTCTGTTCATAAAAGGAAGCAGAGAACATATTTCTGTTCAAAGGCACCATTTCTTTTAGGACAACTTTTAAAAATTGTTTCTGAGACTTTTGTTTATACCAGAAGACTGATGAGACAATTACGGTAGATAACTGCTCCTTGACATCACAGAAGAATCTCTTATTTGGTGTGTTGGGTAATTTTGTTGTCTGTCCACACGACGCTTGGTAGTAATGAAGTCAGAGCAGACCTATGGGCGTTCCTTCAAGTTCATGGACTAAGACATTAATTCTAGGAATATGTGTGCTTTGCTTAGCTTGGTTTTTAACTACAGAATGCTAATGCTTACTAAATATAAGTAGTCTTAAATTTATTGTTAGCACCACTAATTCAGAAATGCTTATACAAGTCTTAGTTTAATTTTAATCAAGCTGACAGTTGAATAGATACTGAAGCACTTACAGCATTTGGAGATTTGACTCGTGGGTATTGGAATCAGTGGGCAGTGATTTTCTGCTTTTTCTTCACTGTGATAAAAAGTGACAAGGACGAAGCAGAAAGACCTGCAGGTTGATTAGAACAGGACGGAGCCACGCGGTTGCTGTGAGGCGAGTGGATGAGCAGTGGGGTTGCTGCCCTCCTTGCTGCCCCTCCTCCTGCTCCTAACATTCAGCAGCTATTCCTGTGAAGTCTCAGGACCTGCTCGGTGGGCCACACGAAGCATGCTTAGGGGAAGATAAACATTAATATTAGTCTTGTTGTTTAGGTTTTGATTTTGGCGTGCGTCAGAACGGCGAACGGGTGAATCACGTCAACCTCCCGCCGTGGGCACGTAACGACCCTCGCCTTTTCATCCTCATCCACCGGCAGGCCCTGGAGTCCGAGCACGTGTCTCAGAACATCTGTCAGTGGATTGACTTGGTGTTCGGGTACAAGCAAAAAGGGAAGGCTTCCGTTCAGGCCATCAATGTCTTTCATCCTGCCGTAAGCAACTCTTTTAAAGTAATCTACATTTATGTAAGGTAGAACCCTAATGCTTAAAGATTAACCGGTTTCACCGAAGTTATCAAAGAGAGTTGGCAATGACATTAAACAGTTACCCAACGTTTTCTAGGTTTTATATTTCCCCTCCTTAAAAATGACCACATACTATCCGTTGGGGTTGCCCAGACCGCCCCAGGTTGGAAGAGGACTTAAGGACTCACTCGGCACGTAGTCAGACTTAACAACTAAGGTTGTTACAGTGGCACACAAAGCAACATCAGCAAAGGGAAAAGACGCCTGGGGCAAACTTCTAAGACTCTCCTCCAGGGAATCACAAGAACACACCTCATCCCCTGAGATTGTGACAGTGCGCGTGATGTCCCACCAGGGACACTCATTGACTCAACACCCAGGGTTTTGACTGGAGGCTGCTCATTTGGCCCCTCTCTCATGCATGTACTGAACTTGTGGGCTCCCAGAAGGAAAGCAAGTGTTCAGCAGCATCCACACTGTGGGTGCGGACCATTCGGCCCAGGGAGCCACTCTCTCGGGTGGAGAGAGCTCTTCTGAGACCCGTGTTCCCACACCCCACCAAGGGCCAGCCTTGCGAGCAGGCCCCTCCAGGGAGAGCTGCTCAGGCCTGTCACGGGAACTCCTGTGTACATGCTGTCCTGTGGACACGTTGTCCTGTGGGCACGCTCTGTCTTAACACGGAGTCATTTTTACTGACTGCAGAACCAGGATCTGTGCCTCGTTAGGAAAACGTGCAGGATACAGACTGCAAAGGGAGGAAATCCGAAAACCAACATTGGTATCACCATCCAGAGATAAACACCAGAACCACTCTCTAGACTTTTTCTCTGTGTCATTCCAGTCATGTACCATTAATACCACTTACTGTCCCCAAGTACGGCTAGACGGTAGTTTATATAACCAGTCCCCCATTGTGGGGTGTGTAGTTAGTATGTGTTTGTTTTTAAAATTTATACTCCTGAGGCTCTTTCTGTGCATCTTTGTTTCCTTAAGATAAATTCCCAGAAGGAGCACTGGTGCACTTTCGCCTGACCTTCTCAAGGTCGTTAGATAGGCTGCCAACAACTTACAGACTCAGGAAACATTTGTTTTGCCCTGGGAAGGAAAAGCAGGGAGAGCAGGAGTGGAATCCAGATGAGGCCTCTCAAGGGAGATTCCTCAAGGAGTGAGGGGTCAAAGGACAAATTAAAAGGAAAAAGCTATTTACTGGCATTGCCTCGTGGCTACTCAAAGAGAGCAAGTACAACAGATGAACCAGTTAATCCACTGCCTTGACATTTAGCTTCTGTGTTTACCTAACTTTGAAATTGGGTGGTGGGATCAGATCGGCCTTGTACTTCCCCCTCAGGTGTGACTTTCTGTATAGATTCATCATAGCTTCTAACAAACACAGCGGAAATACACACCCAGAACCTACAGTGACACCCTCTGTGTCTGGGCCTGTTGATACCAGAGACCCATTCTGAAGACTAGTTTCAAGATAAAAATTTCTTCAGTCCATTTGGCTCAGTACTTATTTGAAGTACCTCTAAGGTAATAAAAAATTAAAACCTAAGAGACCTAAGACGTGGAAGAGAGGACAAGACAAGTTTCCTGATGACTGTAATAGAAGATAAACACTGTGACAAACGGTTCTGAAAAGGAATAACACAGTTTGATTGATGAATACTAGTTTTATAATTACAAGTAGTATAAAATAAAGGCAAGGCTTCAGGTGTAATTTTTGAACTTCATTCATATTTGATCTAAAATGTAATTTTAAAGGCAGTTAGGAATTCTGACATTAACCTCAGTATACTCTATGCCTATAATCCTACCCGATCTTTTCAGTCATTCTAAAATTAAAAGCATCTGCACGCTGAAATATACCACACAATTTTCATCTTCCTAGAATTTTTTCTATTAGTTCTTTGGGACTTTAGAACTTTAAAAAGGACAGTTTATGCCATTGCTCTAGGAAGTTGATGAAATTCGGTTCATGGAACAAAACGTGCCGTGAGTGCGTGCCCAGTCCGTGAATCCAGCACGGACTCCACATTCTCCCTCCGGGACTCTGGCACTCGCTGTGTGACTTTGGGCAAGCAGCTCAATCTCTCTGCACCTAACTGGGCAAGGTAGCAGAACGAGAACAATGACACCAACCCACAATAAATATGGAAGGAAATTTATGTAGGATAATGTCTGCCATGCAATCGAGTACAAATATATGGTAATTTAAAACAGAAATGTAGAATTGCCTTTTGACATCAATTCATCATTCACTAATCTATGGATACCCTTAAAAATTGACACCACAGAATATAAAGAAGCACTGTTTTAAAATAAATAAAGAAGAATTCTGTCTCAAGGATGGCTCCCATCATCCTTTGCTCTTTGCACTCCATGCAGTCAAGCAGCCATGGAGAGCCACCCGGCTCTAATGGGCATTTGTAACAAGGGGTTGGCTAGGAGTGGTGTCAGGAGGACAGTGCTGAGGACTCTACCTTCTGAAGGATCTGTGAGGTTGTATTTTGGTACTTGTAGAAGTAGTATATCCAGTTATGTACAGGAAACTTGCAGTGGCTGATGCAGTGCTGGAAAGTAAATTGTGCAAGTGGGTTTGTGCAGACCCTGACGGATCTGTCCCTAGCTGCTGATGGCAGCTTTGGAAGTAAAGAAGTTCATGAACGCAGCTGGGGCACGGACACCTTCCCTCTAGAGAGCCTGGAACCTTCTCTCTGCTCTTTCGATTCACTCACAGTTTTCATTAGAACCCAAATAACATGTTTTCAAACCTACCAATATTATATGTTAACTTCATTTTGCCTTTCCCTATATATCACTTTGGATGATGACTTTTGCAATAATTTAATGTTAGATAAGAAGTCTTATATGCTATTCTCTTACATTAAATTAAAACTCACAATTTTATAAACATACCTGATCAGCACCAATCAATCAAGATACAGTGTTTTTGGCCCTAGCTGGTCTCACTCAGTCGATTGAGCACTGGCCTGTGAGCCAAGAGGTTGCCAGTTCAGTTCCCAGTCAGGGCACGTGTCTGGGTTTCTCTTCCTCTCTTCCTCCCTCCCTTCCACTCTCTCTGAAAATAAATTTTAAAAATCTTTAAAAAAATATGTAGTATTTTCACTCATCCCTACAGAAACATCCATTTCTAATCTCAGCAAGTCCATTAATAATTATGAACCTGATCAAAAGCATGTCAAAAGCATTTCCATCTGAAACAAAAGGAAACCATGACCTAGAGAACAGTACAGTGCATTGCTTCCTCTTCACTGTCACTGCCAATCTTGCTTTATACAAACCTCTGATTCCCTTCCCCCTTTACCTTTCAGACATATTTTGGAATGGACGTCTCTGCAGTTGAAGACCCGGTGCAGAGACGAGCTCTAGAAACCATGATCAAAACCTATGGCCAGACCCCTCGTCAGCTCTTCCAGTCAGCTCATGTGAGCAGGCCTGGGTCCAAGCTCAACATCGAAGGAGAACTTCCTGTGGCCGTGGGGCTGTTAGTGCAGTTTGCCTTCAGGGAGACCCGAGAACAAGTCAAGGATATTACCTACCCGGTACGTCATGTGGATTGCAAGAAAACTCAGCAGAAACTGAGTCCCCTGCCAAGAAGTGAGGCCCTGACACAGGCTCCAGGGGGCCCGCGTGACTAGCATGGTCCCAAGCTGGAGGTGTCTGTGCCAGCCAGCGAGCACACGTACCCTCAGTTATCAGCGGTGTTCTGCGTGTAGCAAATGCTAGTCTAGTGATCTGAAGAGAGTGCATGGGGGAGGCCAGGTCACACAGTGACCTCTGAGGGTCACTACTGGGGAAAGCCTCATAAGGCAGGGACAGGGAACTGCCAGGAGAGGAGAGGCACCCTCCAGGACTGGAGACTGTTTGCATGTGGGTGTGCCAGTGCCCACGTGGGGCAGGGTCCTGGTGATCACCTCCCACCAGAGGGCCTGGCCGCACGTATGAAGGTTTGGGTTTACAATTAACAGGAACCTTACCTACTCCTTGGCCTCCCCAGGCCGTGATGGTAAAAAGTATTGCCTCTTCAAGTAGGAAGTAGGGATAACTTTTACTTCAAAATAGAAAAATAAAGGAAGAAAACCTTAATAGTCAAATTAAGCCTAATCCTCAATTAAATTCTTTATTATAAAAGTAGCATAAGATGGGAGACATATCCCAAACTCGGATATGTGACCAATTTTAAGAGAAAACAGTCTTCACAGACCTTGTTTTGACATTGTTTTGCTAATATTACTTTAATACACCAAATGCAGAAAACACATAGAGCACTAATGGAAATTCTTTATGTTCAGATAGATCTAGTTTGCGAGTTAAATGCAAACAAAACTTACACAACCAATAAAATTCTAATTTAAAATATCAATATGATAGACAATGCTGTTTTGCTAAAACCAGATAGATCCCCAATGTTGTGTTTCATAGTTGAGAACTGTATTTTCTTTTTTAGTTTTTAAATATTGATTATGCTATTACACTGTCCCATTTTTTCTTCCCCCTTATTCCCCTCTGCCTTGTACCATCCTTCCCACCATCATTCGCCCACCTTAGTTCATGTACATAGGTTGTACATGTAAGTTCTTTGGCTTCCTCATTACCCATACTATTAGTAACTTCCCCCTGTCTATTTTGTACCTACCATTTATGCTTCTTATTCCCTGTACTTTTTCCCCCATTCTCCCTCTTCCCCCTCCCCACTGATAACCCTCCATGTGATCTCCATTTCTGTGAATTTGTTCCTAGTTGCATGCTTAGTTCATTTTTGTTTTTGTTTTTTTAGGTTCAGTTGTTGATAATTGTGAGTTTGTTTCCATTTTACTGTTCCTAGTTTTGATCTCCTTTTTCTTTTTTTTTACTTTATTTATTGATTTTTTAATATTTTATTTATCTTTAGAAGGGAAGGGAAAGAGAGAGGGAGAGAAATATCAATGTATGGTTGCTTTTCATGTGTCCCCTGCTGGGAAATGACCCCTGCTGAGAACTGGCTTGCAACCCAGGCCCTGACTGGGAATCGAACCACGATCCTCTGGTTTGCAGGTTTGTGCTCAATCCACTGAGCTACACCAGCCAGGGCCCTGATCTCCTTCTTTTTCTTAGATGAGGCCCTTTGACATTTTGTATAATAAGGGCTTGATGATGATGAACTCCTTTAATTTGACCTCATCTGGGAAGCACTTTATCTGCCCTCCCATTCTAAATTAAAGCTTTGCTGGGTAGTCATCTTGAATGTAGGTCCTTGCCTTTCATGACTTCAAATACTTCTTTCCAGCCCCTTCTTGCCTGCAAGGTTTCTTTTGAGTAATCAGCTGAGAGTCTTATGGGAACTCCTGTGTAGGTAACTCTTTCATTTTTCTCTTGCTGCTTTTAAGAGTCTTTCCTAACTTTTAACCTTAGGTAATATAATTATGATGTGTCTTGGTGTGCGCTTCCTTAGTCCAACTTCTTTGGAACTGTCTGAGCTTCCTGAACTTCCTGGAAGTCTATATCCTTTTCCAGATTGCAGAAGTTTTCTTTCATTATTTTTTAAATAAGTTTTTAATTTCTTGGTCTTCCTCTTCTCCTTCTGGCACCCCTATGATTCAGATGTTGAAACTTTTAAAGTTGTCCCAGAGGTTCTGAAGCCTGTCCTCATTTTTTTGAATTCTTCTTTCTTCATTCTGTTCTGGTTGAATGTTTATTTCTTCCTTCTGCTCCAAACTGTTGGTTTGAGTCCTGGTTTCCTTCCTGTCACTGTTGGTTCCCTGTACATTTTCCTTTATTTATCTTTTTCATAGCCTTCACTTTTCCCTCTATTTTGCAACCATACTCAACCATTTTTGTGAGTATCTTCATTACTAGTGTTTTCAACTCTGCATCTGATAGGTTGGCTATCTCTTTATCACTTGGTTGTATTTTTTCTGAAGCTTTGATGTGTTCTTTCATTTGGGCAATATTTTTTTGTCCTGGCATGCCTGTTACATATAAGGGGCAGAGCCTTAGGTATTCAACAGGGTGGGGCAACTCACATGACTGCATTGTGAGGCTGTCTGTGGGGAAGGGGTCAGAGAGGGAACAGTGCTGCTTGCTCGGCTCTCTCCCCACTTTCAGTCACTTCTCTCCCACTACCCACAAGCAAATTGGGCCCTTCTGGTGCCGATTCCCAGGTGGGTGGGTTTGTGTGCATTCTAGGATCCTGTAGGTCTCTCCAATGAACTCTCCTGCGAGGCTGAGAGGTTCTCCTGCCACCTGAACCCTCACAGGTTTTTTCAGTCAGACGTTTGAGGCTTTATTTCCCTGCACTGGACTCCTGGGTTAGGCTGTCTGTCTCACTTCCCAGTTGTTCCTCCCAGTTTATCCGCCTGCAAACCACCTGGTCTGCCAGCCACCACCTTGCCTGCCTCATTCCTCCAGCCACCACCTGGCCACAAGTCCTCTCCGGCTGGCTGCCCATCTCCACCCTCCTACCTGTCTGGATGAATTATTTCTTCTTTTAACTCCTTGGTTGTCAGGTTTCCACACAGTTTGATTTTCTGGCATTTCTGATGGTTTTTTGTTTTTAAATTTGTTGTTGTCCTTTTGGTTATGAGAGGAGGCAGAATGTATCTACGTATACCTCCATCTTGGCCGGAAGTCCAAGAGCTGTATTTTCTGTTTTGTGTTTGTCAATTTAACTCAGGAGAATTTGAAGGCTTACAAGTTACCTTAGTTATGTCATTGCCAAGATTATTCTTTTAAACTAGAATCTATTACTTTTAACATGGCAAAGTAATTTAATGCTGTATTCCTAAAAAGTAGAAAATGCCATTTAATTCACTAGTATACTTTCTGCTAATTGTGTGAAGTAGAAAGGCCCTAAGTCAGGGGTGTCAAACTCATTTTCACTGGGGGCCACATCAGCCTCATAGTTGCCTTCAAAGAGCCAAAATAATTTTAGGAGTGTATAAATGTAACTACTCCTTAACTGTTAAGGAGTTAAAATGACATTTGGCTCTTTGAAGGGAACTGCAAGGCTGATGTGGCCCCCAGCGAAAATGAGTTTAGTGTGACACTCCTGGCTAAGGGCCTTCTGTCTGCAGGAATCAGCCCTTCGGTCTGCTAAGTGTGGGGGAAGCAAAAAGTATACAGTCATCCTTGCCCGTGATGGGTTTACTATCAGGTTGCTTTCTCATACTTCATTTAGAATTTAAATTAGAAGTAATTCTATATTTACTGCCTTTAAAAAAACACGCTTTTTCCATTGGTTTTAGAGTCCTTTGTCATGGATAAGAGGCTTGAAGTGGGGGGAGTACGTAGGCTCCCCGAGTGCCGCCACGCCTGTGGTCTGCTTCAGCCAGCCCCACGGAGAGAGGCTTGCTTCCCTCCAGGCTCTGCCCACCAGAGCGATCTGCGGTTTGTCCCAAAATTTCTGCCTCCTGATGACGTACAGCAAAGAACAAGGTAAACTAGAACAATGGAAATCATCCCGGTATCTTCCGTGAGATCTGAGTCTCTCCAGATCATCTGTGTTGCTATTTTGGGGGTGTTGTTTTTTTCCTAAGTTTTCTGAGTCCTTGGTGAAAACTGCTCAAATCCGTGGTTGTTTGTGGTCAGTACAAATTAGGAATTAAAACATACTACATGAAACAAATGGGAATTATGCAGCACCATTGGAAATGAGAGGAAGAGTTGGAAGGGGACAGGAACAGATGGTTCCGCTCACCAGATGAAAACGTCACCAATGGCTACTTTGGTGGAAATGTCCACTCTGAGGCCCTTGAACCCCAGAGTAGACAGACTGGGCTGACCAGCAAACCTAGTCCTCAAGGCTCAGTCACCGTAGTCAGACCAAATGAAGCAAGGCTGTCATGAGCACCGTGGAGGGAGGTTTAGAAGCACGTGTGCCTGGAAAGCACTCCTTCCCCCCACTCTAGGCACCAACACTGAAAGCCACACGCTGTCACGTGCTGGACACCAGAGACCCTCTCCATGCTCCTAAGTGTGGCCTAGTTCCCTGGAAACCTGGGGTGTTCCCGCTCAAGTCATCCCTCAGCCTTCCACAATTAGCCATTTCCCTAAGTGCAGCAGAGTGAGCCCTAGTCGTGAGGTGCAGGCTTTGGGCCCTGCAGTGAATGGCAGGGGACACTTGTCTGTCTGTTCACATCAGGTCCACGCAGGTTTGCCTGGACGCCCATGTGCAGCCTGGGTTGGGTGCCTCTGAAGTGATCACGTTAGCATTGTATATGCACCGTGCTCCTCGGGGTCCTTACGGCCCCCCACTGCACATAGCCCTTCAACCTGGGGGTGCTGGGACCCCTGCTGGACACCCATCACGTGAAGGACATGTTTTAAGACTGGCAGGACCACCGGTCTTTCAGATTCACTCTTCATTGTGTTGTGAAGTGAGTGGCCACCCGTATAGTTGTGAGAGCTGAGAGAGGTGGCATGCCACTTCATGTACGTTTCAGGAATTAGGAGGGTACGGTAAATCTGTTTAATTGTAACTATTTCGAGATCAGTGGTGTATTCTCACTAGTATGATGCCATTAGTTGTGCAGTGGGTCACAAGTAATTTACCACTGATAATACTTAAAGTACTAAGACGTGAGAACAGTTTACCTTTAAAAATTAATTAGAGTGGATTAAAGTACATCTCTGGTGAGCAGAAGAGAACAGGTTGATGTTACCACTGAGCCTGATAGGACTTAAATGTGTCAAATATAATTGTCAACTTATTTGCTTCAGCCACAGCCTTTAGTGTGCCCTTGTTAACAGCTGTGTCCATTTGAATTGCACTCCTTCCTTGCAGAATGTATTTGGGGTCTGCCAGAATCGAGGTGTGTCAGGGAAGTAGACTGGGGAGGGCCTAAGTTTGCTACCTGATGCTGTGTAACCTTGAGAAAATGACTCACGCTCTCATCCTGGCTTTTGATCTATAAAAGGAAATAACGAAAGGATGTACCTCACAGGGTACTTCTCTCTAAGGATTAAGTGAGATAGGGTGGGGAATGATTAGCTCAGGCCTGGCTCATTCTAAGTGCTCAATACATGTCAAGGGAACTGTGCACACCGGGGGCCAGAGTCCAGGTGGCGTGCATTGCTGCTGCACCCAGCAGTCCACGTGGGCATCCGCAGAAGCCTTGGGCAGAGCAGGTGGAAGGTGAGTCGTGTTGGCAGCTGCAGAGTGTTGAGCAGTGTCTTTTCAACTGGCTGCGTAGGTTTGCTTAGTTATACATGCATGGTGAATGTAACAACTGAACTGGGATGGTGCGAGTGATAGGCCAGTTACTTGGGAACTGAGTGTGCCTCATAATTGCCTGAGGTGCTTTTTCCCCCAAAATATATTAGTTTGGATCCCATTTGAGGCACACTGCATCAGAATTTCTGGGGCTTGGGTCCCAGTCTGTGCATGCTGAAAAAGCAATTTTCTTGCAAACTCCTATTTACGATCCACTGTTCTAACAGGTAAAGGAGAAGTGTATTTTTCATTTCAAAAAAAAGCTGGTGCACCTTGTATTACTGGAATGAGAAACTGGAAACATTTATTAAATATACTCAGTCCGTCAAGCACCCACCACTTACCAAACATTCTGGTAGAGTTGGAGAGGTCCTGAGACCCATGGGAAACATGGTCCCTTCTCCGAAAGCTTATGTTTAGAGGAGCTTTTATTTCATGTTTCACAATTCCTTTATTGCAAAACTGATGTCAACATTCGGTATGCTTAAAATGAACTATATCTGTGAATTGCATTTTCAATGTGCTGTTGGTTCATTTAACAAATATTTTAGTCCTTTACATGCTGGGCATTAGGCCGGGCGCTGGGGTAGAAGCAGTACATCCTCTCTCCTTAAGGAGCGTAAAGCATCCCAAGTGTCAGTGGTAGCAGTCCTAGCATTTATGCTGCCAGAGCCATGTTCAGTATTCCAACAAAGCATGGGTTAGGAATAGTGCTGAAAGGGGACACCAAAATGTCCAGATCTTTACCTCAAAAGGACATAAAACTAAACTGTAAAAAAAAAAAAGAGAGAGAGAGAGAGAGAGGCAGGGAGGAGAAAAGAGCAGAACCTCATTAGCTGAAGGGCTGAGCGTGGTCCTGGAGTTGGCAGGGCTGTCGTCCCTTCTCAGGGTGGTGTCACTGCCTCAGGGGCCATCTAGGGCTCACACAGCATCTGGTTCACATTTACCTTCAAAAGGAAACTGTTGCAGAACATGAGGGGCGTAAGCCTTACTATGACTGTCTTTTATAGAAATGTCTTAACGTGAACAAGAAAGAATCCTATCGGCATTAAAGGAATAAAGCTCACTTAAATCGGCCCGCCTCAGGGTGTAAGAATGACTTTGCACCGTTGCGCTCCCGTGTGCAGCCCCGCCTGCCGCTGCAGGGCCGCTGATGCGCCGTCTCCCCCCCCCCCAGGTGTGAGAAGCATGAACAGCACAGACATCCAGTGGTCGGCCATCCTGAGCTGGGGGTACGCTGACAACATTTTAAGGCTGAAGAGTAAGCAAAGCGAGCCTCCGATAAACTTCATACAAAGCTCACAACAGTATCAGGTAAACTTCTTTATGCAGTGCTTTATAACAATAATTAAAGACAGTGCGTTAACAAGGAGTCAGACCGATAGCCAGCCGGTCTCAGAGTCAGCGATGAGCCCCATTGAGAAGCTGGTGGGGCTGGACGTGCGCCTTGTTTACCGACACCCCAACCCCGCTCCTCAGCCTGTGTCCCCAGACGGGGCTTCCACCCTGTAGCTCATTGAGACAGTGTAATAATCTTAGCTGTCAGCTAACGGCACAGGGTTGAACAGAGTCAGCATTGCTTTCTTCTCAGTGTCCACCTACTGTGTGCCCCTCTGTCACCCTCCGTACCAGGTTTTCCTGAAGACAGACCGGGCGTGAGGCATGACAGCACAGGGTCTAACAAAAGCCCTGTGATCCGAGTTAGTGTCCCGCTGCCTTATTTACTGTGTCACACTGGGAAGTGACTTCTCCCTCTCAAACTGCAGTTGCCTTCCTCCTCTTCAAAACCAGGACGATGTACTCCCACTACTGGCTCATAAAGCTGTTGTAAAGATGCTTCCAACATTTGTAAAAAGTTAGTTTGTGCCCTGGCTGATATAGCTAGCTCTGTGGACGGAGCATGGGCCTGTGAAGCAAAGGGTCGCCGGTTTAATTCCCAGTCAGGGCACATGCCTGGGTTGCAGGCCAAGTCCCCAGTAGGGGACATGTGAGAAGCAACCACACATGATGTTTCTCTCCCACTCTTTCTCCTTCCCTTCCCCTCTAAATAAATAAATAAATAAAATATGTTTGAAAAGTTAGTTTGTAAACTATAAACCTATGTAACATACACAGTTCTGCCACAACCCCCTAAGCTGGATGTGAGCCTTCTTTCTTTGTGTTTCCATGCACCGTTCTCTTCCCCTTCTTGGATTTCCATTGCCTACACCTGCCGCCTGTTCCTGTGGCCTGACAGTTACTCCCATTCCCTGGGCACTTGGAGATGGAGTAAACGACTTGGCGGGAATTTTTGGCAGTGGAAGAAAGGACAGCAGTGACTTTTTTACTTAATCCTTAATATACGTGGAAAAAAAATGTCATGTTAGCCTTTTTTTATGTGACTTACCAGTCAACAAAAGTAACAATATAGGACAATGAAAAACAAACTCATTAGAAATGTTGATAAGAATTTAAGTATTGCAGAATCATTTCTATCATGTAAAGGTTGGCACACCAACATCATTAAAGATGAAAGAATATTCACAAAAGTTCTTTGAGCAAAACAGATGGTCCAGATTCTTTTAGGAAGATACTTTGTAATAAAAGTACTTCGGTCAAGTACCATATTTTGCCATGTATAATGCACACTTTTTTTGCCCACATTTTTGAGGGAAAGTAAAGGTGCACATTATATGTGGGTATAATGGTTACATACCATGGGTATAATAATAGTATAATAATCCCATGTATAATGCACAAAAAATGTGTGTGTGCATTATATATGGCAAAATACGGTAGCTGGATAAGAATACCACATTTCATTTTTGTCCTTAGAAATATATTGTTGAAGCCCTGGCTGGTGTAGCTCAGTGGATTGAGCGCGGGCCTGCGAACCAGACAATTGCGGTTCAATTCCCAGTCATTGCACATGCCTGGGTTGCAGGCTGGTTCCCTGCAGGCCAGTTCCCAGCAGGGGATGCACGAAAGGCAACCATACATTGATGTTTCTCTCCCTCTCTCCTTCCCTTCCCCTCTAAAGATAAATAAAATAAAATCTTTCTTAAAAATCCTTTTAAAAAATTAAATAAAAAAATATATTGTTGATTCATTAGTCCTTGAGAAAAATCATCTATGATATTACATGATATGATGTTATATGATATATTACATGGAAGCTCACACACTGACCAACTTCTTCATCACAGATGCTGGAGTCCTGCCATCTCTTTGTCATAGTCTTCTGATTGATTTCATAACTGTGAACATATTCTTCTTTAAATTTTTTTCTTTTTTCTGTTATTGACAGAAAATGGAAAATTCTGTATTTCTGATTGTGTTCAATGAAAGCTAAAAGCTGACTTCAGAATTGGTGTCTCCAATTTCCTTTTATGCTTTCTTGAAAGATGACAGCATTCTTTAAACAGTGCATTAAGAAACCAAATAAGACAATTTCACATATGACATTATCCTTCTGGGAGACCCATCACTCTTCCATTTTCTTGCTTTGTTTTGTTTTAGCAAAGCTAGGAATAATTGATAAGCAGAGATGAAATAATTCCTAGAATGATGAAATAGCAAAATGTTTCAAGACAGAGGAAAAATAAGATTATTAAAATCTTTTAATGTAATTTAGGTTTATAAAAAATTTGAGTAGACCCATATGGTAATTGCAAGACAAAATGAGTTTTGTTCTCTATATAACTAAGTACATGTTCTCTGAAGGTCCTCTAAGAACAAATAAAAGTTACGAAATTCGGTCGTTACCACAGTTATGACTGTTCAAGAAAGAAATGCAAAGATAGAACTGGGTCCAATGGACGGTGATCATTTATACAGCTCAGAAGGGCCATGATCAAAGCAAGTCAGTTTTTAAGGTAGCAGACACTTGAACACACTTGTAGGTCCCATGGAAGACACCAGCAAAAGGCAGTTTGAAATCCTAAGAGGTGACAAGGGTTCCAAGAAACACGGGGGTAAGGCAGGCGGGGCTCCCTCTAAGAAATCAGGGGAGGACACGGGGACAGTCTCAGAGGAGGGAAGAGGATGCCATCTGTGGCTGATGACCTCCATCCTCCTAATGATGTATCGGGTGTGGCCAGTGGGGGAGAGGGGACACGGGAGCCATGTCTCCTGAAGTGATGTCTCTGTGGTCAGGACCTAAGGGTTTATAACCCAAAAAATTAATCCAAGATTTTTGTCTCTACATTAATTTTTCCTTCTCCTGTTCAGCAGTCTTTAGAACTGCTAGAAGCAATACCTCTGTTTATATGTACCATTTCTTCACCAAAAACAGAAAAAAATATAAATAAAAATAAACAAGTAAGTACTGAAACACATCACACACACTCAGCCTTGGATCTAAGTCCATCCTGGATCATTTTATTTACGGGTCTGAGGAACATACGGCTGTGTGTGTGTGTGTGTGTGTGTGTGTGTGTGTGTGCACAGAAAACTAAAATCATAAATGATGCATGGCAACATGTTTGAATTTGGTAACAGTTGAAGAATATTGTTTTTCTCTTTACACCATTCTAATCATTTCAAGGAAAAGGTTGACCTCAAATTCTGTAATCACATATTTTTTATAGTTGTCAGCAGGGTAGTGTTTCTGATGCTTTGTAAACGTGATTGTTTTTGATTTGTCCTTTTCCAAAGGTGACTAGCTGCGCCTGGGTGCCTGACAGTTGCCAGCTGTTCACTGGGAGCAGGTGTGGCGTCATCACAGCCTACGCCAACAGGCTGACCAGCGGCACGGTAACCAGCCTGGGCGCGGGGGGCACTGGGGGTGGGTGTCAGGGACAGCGAGAAACACTTCGTGCAGGATAACTCATTTTGTATAAGGTTAACTCAACATTTTTGTATTTTAATCTTTTATACTTTAATCTTTTCTTCACGTAAGCTCTTAAAATGTAAAAGGTCACATACCTAACTCTTCAATGTTAGGCTTATTAAGATCACAAAAAATGTTGACAACAACTGTGAGGGTCTTATTTTTTATTGTCACAGACGTCATCCCTGAGTTATAATCTGTTTTCTACTTTGGCTTTTCCACATCCTGGTGCTTTGTTGCCCGTATTTTTGGTGTCAACTTGAATGTTTACACATAAACCTCAGGATTCTATAACATTTAAACCTTAGAACCCTTAATGATCAACATCACTATACCCTCTGGATGAATTAAATGATAGCAAAATCCACATAGTCCATCTTGATTTCTGCCACTTACTGCAGTAAATTTTTTTCAGCCATTACTGAAGCTCCAGGACTTAAATTCCAAAACAGTCTAGTGAAGAAAAAAAGACACAGTGTAGTTTCCTGTTGTTCCTTTCCCGAATTAACTGTTTGTGGTGCCGTTGAGAATACGTGGCAAGTTCAGGATGATAACTCAGTAATAATCTTCTGATTTAGACCTCTCTGTGCCTTCTTCCCATTGCAGTCTTCTCCACTATATTATTATGTTTTACCAGGTAAAACCTGTATTCCTAGTACAGGGTGACACCAGGTTCCTCTACACAGGTGGCAAACACAAGGCCCGTGGGCCGAATCGGGCCCTCCACCTCGTTCCTGCCCGGAGGCAGTGCCGACCTCCTTGCCCCTAGTTAAGGAGTAGTTACATTTATACAGTCCTCAAATTACATTCGGCCCTTTGAAGGCAACTGCAAGGCTGATGTGGCCCCCAGTGAAAATGAGTTTGACACCCCTTAACTCTTCTATCCAAGTCTGTTCCCCTTAAACCCTTGTTGAGGTTCTGTGCCACACTCCTCAGAGTGTAAATGTGACCGTAATACTGTTCTGCCACATAGCCTAAGGAGCCATTAAAATGTTTTAAGAAGGAGAGAGAACAAGATTCCTGTTCTATCCATAGAAATTATTTTCCGATCCACCAGGGAATCAATTACCTAGTAACTGAACTCTCACAATCATTTTAAAGTGCAAAGTCTATAAAACTGTCAGCCACCACCGGGAGGGCCCCATGCTGTGTTCACCGCATAAGTGTTGTTTGTGGCCAGGGAGTGAAAGAAATACACACACACGTACGTGTGTACCTATGTGAGCGTCTATGCATATATAAATAAATATAAATTTAAATGTTTTTTAAATTCTCACCCCAGGATTTGCTCTGTGATTTTAGAGAGAGAGAAAGGGGGCGAGAGACACAGAGAAATACACTGGTCGGTTGCCCCCCGTACATGTCCTGCCGGGGGTCCTACCCACAACCAAGGCATCTGCGACATTTCTGTGCACAGGACTGTGCTCCAGCCAACTAACCCACCTGGCCGGGGCTGGAAATGTATTCTAAAGAGACAATTCAGAGGAGAAATCAAACCTTTATACATGAAGAATTTAATTACAGCATCTATAATTTTTTAAAATTATAAACAATTGCAAATGTCTATCAATAAAGGATGTTCAAGTAAATTATGGTATATTAACTACATAGAACATTAATTATAACACTATTAAAATTATTTTGAGGACAGTGTCAAAGATGGGAAGTGCTTATTGGACATTGTATAAAATACAAAATAGAAAATTCTTTGTATGCCAGTTTTTACAACTATAAAAATACTTGTATATTTGGACAAAGACTGAGCAAGAATAGACCCAATAAAAAGCATATTAGTTACTAAAATTTTTTTTAAGATTTTATTATTTTTCAGAGAGGGGGGAAGTAAGAGGGGAAGAAAGGGAGAAAGACATAAACATTGGTGTGAGAGAAACCTCAGTTGGCTGCCTCTCATATGCCCCCCAACCAGGGACCTGGCCTGCAACCCAGGCATGTGCCCTGACCAGGAATTGAACTGGTGAGCTTTTAGTTTGTGGGACAATGGCGAACCCACTGAGCCACGCCAGTCAGTGCAATGCAAAATGTTTTTAATGTTTAGTTTTACTGTTTAGAAATTGTTGAACTGAATTGGGTTGCAAAACAAAATGTTTGCAAATATTTGAGTCACTTCAGTTGTCTTTGTTTTTTAGGTAAATACTGGGATGCCTTTTGTCATCGCTTTTATCTTATGCTTTACTCAATTTTGAATTTCAGCCTTCAGAGATAGAGATGGAGTCACAGGTGCATCTCTATGGGCACACTGAGGAGGTCACCAGCTTGTTTGTCTGCAAGCCGTACAGTATCCTGATCAGTGTGAGCAGAGATGGGACCTGCGTCATATGGGACTTGAACAGGTACGGAGGGTCTGTGGCTCCAGCACAGCTGACCGAGCCAACGTGCCAGTTCCCCCTGCATGACAGGTGCACAAAAGTGACATCTTTACATCATAATAACTTAAAGCATGAAGTACAAACTTTACCTTTATAATCTTACTGAAATCGAAAGGTCCATTAGGAATGCCTTACAAATAATAGCTACCTACATAAGACAGTATAATTGTCTTATGATCATTTGCAAAGTCATGTCTTCGTCTTTCAGGTTGTGCTATGTGCAAACTCTGGCAGGACACAAAAGCCCCGTCACAGCCGTCTCTGCCAGTGAGACAACAGGTGACATTGCCACAGTGTGTGATTCAGGTGAGCCAGCTCCTAAGCAAACACAAGGCCGTTGCTAAAGTGACACCGCAGTTCCCATGTTGGATACATTTCACAGGCCCTTCCAAATGTAACTGCTTTGTTCATAGTGCGCCGCACGTGTGTGTTAAAATACAACAGGGCCCAAGAGTGGGTCATCAGTGTAGGCCTCGACTGATGCAAGAGTTAGTGCTGCCCTAATTTAACGCTTTTCCTGATGTGTGTAAACTGTATTTGAGCTCATGTAACTATGGTTATGTAATTATCTGAATTTTTTTGCTTTTTGTTTTTTAATGCTTTTTTCTTCTGCTTTTTAACTGATTTCACTGCCTTCCTCCTGAAATGAAAACCATCAGCTTTGAGTGTAAGTCTTTCAGGCCCTGAGAGACAAGAGTGACACAGAGTGACAGTGGGGGTGCGCTTCCGCATCAGACTCACACGGCCGAGACCAAAGGTCTTGGTTTTGGTGTTTCATGTGCACGAATTTAAAAAATTGACATGTCAGCAGAAGAGAACAATTGGAAAATTCATAAATCTTCTACTTGCCTTTCTCCTCCTCAGCATCTTAAGATTGAAAGCATCCTTTGAAAAACCGTTTCTTTCTGCCCACTCCATAGAGAGTATCTTTGACACATCTGTACTGGGTGGTTCTCTATCCCTTGTTCGCACTTTGGTGTTCTTTTTCAACACCAAACGTGTGACGTCTTTCCTGACACTAAACAGCTCCCTAATTCTATGACATACTGGGTGTCCAACTGTGCCATTCACTTCTGACCAACTGCTTGAAGTCGGGGAGTTCCCGAGACCGCCCACCAGGTTCAGTGACTCACTAGACTTGCCACCCCGTGTGTTGTAAAGCACAGGCACGAACAGCCCGGTGAGGAGGGCCCAGAGGGAAGCCCTGACGGCCCGCCCGCCTGGAGTCAGAGCGCAGGGCCTCCTGGCCCAAGAGCACGCGCACCCAGTGGGAGACCTCCTGTCCCCGTTGTCGAGGGGTTCTCCAAGGTGTCGTCAGGTAGATGGAGTTGATGACATCACTGGCCATTGCTAATTGAGCTCAATCTCCAGGCCCTCGGCCCTCCCAGGAGGTGGGGAGGTGCTGCATGTCCTACCCTCTAATCACATGGTTGGGGCTTCTGGGGACCGGCCGCTGTCCTGGAGCTGTCTAATCCCTGCCTGGCCCCCCCAAACCAGGAGCATCAAAAGACAGTAAATTAGCAGGCTTTTAGGAGCTCGATGCCAGCAACCTAAGTCAAACAACAATTTTTTTTTTACTACAGACATCCCTGGCATTTTATTGTTTTTACAAAATGTTCATTCAGTCTTGTATTGAAGAAAAGTAATCTTTAGTCATGCTTATAGATTTCAGCTGTGATTTTCCCATTAGCCCCAGTCATCAAACAATGTCATGAAAAGAGTTTCATTCCCTAAGCGGCACAGCTGAGGGGAAGGATCTCAAACAGCTGACCTGGGTAACCTGGGTGTGGGTGGACGGCTGATGCCTTCACTAACTGTTCTGGACTTGTCTGTTAGCAGCTCTCGGTGCATCACAGCCAGAGCTGATCTAGGAGCGTAACATGATGATTATTTATACAGAGGTCTCTCCTTTCTTGTTTTGGCAACATTGGGAAGTTAGGACTGGTCCTGAGGGAGCTGAATTCTCTCAAGTTAATTACTTTCCTGCTGCCAGTCGTGATTTATTTCTGTGCTATTACACCAGCTAGTCATACGGGAACAGGAAGCCAAATTACTTTTGCTGCAGCTATCAGCTCACTTGCAGGTTTGCAGGTGTCCCTAGGCAGTGCGCAGTGTGATGACGGTCGAACCTTTATCTAATTGGAACAAAAAGGCCGTCTCAACTTTTTAAAGGTTTTTTGGTACATATTAGGGAGAAGACATAAAGAACATTTGCTATGTAGAGAGCATAAGAAAATCATGATTTTTTTAAAAAGAGAGGCCAAATGTAGAGTCTAGGTGACTTGACTCGAGGTCATCCTCTTGTTCCTATAGTCCAAGAAGGGGAGACATTACTAGTCTACCAGAAGTCTTCACCCTTTTGTTAGTGCCATCCAAGTAACTATAAAATTAAAATTATAAATAAATGTGTGTATGCATGTTGTATGTGTTATGTGTGCATATGCGTGCATGTGTACCTGTCTACATACAAACACATGTGCTGTGTTCTCCAAAACTTCTGTATTGGGGCTGAAGTTACAGTAGCTTATTCTTCCTGATCATAATTCCACAGTTTATTATATCATTTTCATAGTGATAAGATGTAAAATTTATTAAACTATGTGAGTATTATGCTACATGGTTTCTGTATTTTTTAAAGTCATTCTATCACTGGATCAAAATAGATGCCTTTTAGCTAGGGTTTATAGCCTGGTTGTGTGTCATGGTGTCATTATAGAGTTAATATAATATCCTAAGATTCAGGATAGAGGATGGCTCTCTGATTTAATTTCAGAGAAGACGCATAGGAAGAATAAAGTTTTTCCAGCAAAGCCTAATTTTCTGACCTTTTACTGGATGTACTAAATTATACATGAAAGCAACCTAGTGCTGGGGTGGGCCTTGATATTTTGATATTTGCAGGCTTGGGCAGATGAGTAGTGACGTGCTATTGTGGCCCAAGTGGCTGGATGATCTGCCGTGGTGATTCTTTGCGGGTTCAGTTCTGCACTGTGCTGAGTCCAGGACACGTCCACACTTTCATGCTCAGGGACCAGCCGTGCCATGGCTGGGGATCACAGGGCCCCACCCCTGCGTCGGCTTGGATGGACATGTAGCCAGTGACCTCAGTAAGCCCTCTACCCTCACTAGTACGATAGGGTTACTTTATTTTTTAAAACCTCTTATCAGCTATTAAATTCAAAAGGAAGAGTGAAATGTAGTCTGTTTGTGGAAAAGATGAATTTATCGTTTCCTACACCTTGATGCTTTATTTAGATAATCTCTCTTCATCAGTGTTTTACAGTCATAAGTCTGAGTAGCACATCGGGCCTTTTTACAGTGTGTGTGTGTGCGTGTGTGCATGTGCGTATGTTAAGATACAGTGAACGTAAAAGTTGCCATTTAAACCACTTAAAAATACACGATTCGGTGGCACCATTGCAGCCACAGTGTTGTGCAACCATCCCCCAAACAGAGACCCTGGAAGTCCCGTTCCTCCCTCCCCACAGCTCCTAAGGACCTCTGCCCCACTTTCTGTCGCTGGGAATTCACCTGCTCTAGAAATTTCACAGCAGCAGAAGCACAAAACATTTGTGTTCTCACGTCCGGCCTGTTTTACTTAGTATGTTTTCAAGGTTCATCCATGTTGTAGCTAGCATGTGTCAGAACTTCATTATTTCTTTTAAAAGTTTTTATTTATTTTTAGAGAAAGGAGAAAGGAGGGAGAGAAACATTGATGTACTAGAGAAACATTGCTGGGTTGCCTCTTACATGGGGACCTGGCCCACAACCCAGGCATGTGCTTTGACGAGGAATCGAACCAGCAACCTTTTGGTTTGAGGGATGATGCCCAACCCACTGAGCCACACCAGTCAGAACTTCATTACTCTTTATGGTTGAATAGTATTCCATTCTATAGGTCAGTGATTTTCTACCGGTGTGCCACAGAACAGGAATTTTTAAAACATGCCATATCTGACTGTTTAGTCACGGGCACTGACTTCTTTTCCCTTAAGTTGTCAAATAAGAAGAATGACAACAGCCAACACAACAATAGCCATCCAGTGTGAGTGGCCTGTCTTGAGTCATAAATGTGTAGGTCACATCACAGAATTGCATGTTACTGGTCACGTCACGTAATAAGGTTGCGTCTGACTGGTTCATTCTTGGTACCAGAAATCCTTATACAAGTACAGGCACCGTTTTTTTTTTAAATGTCATTATGGAGCAAAAAGGTAGGTAATTACTATGGTTTTTTGTAAATCAATCAAAATTAGACACCTCTTTTTTGTCAGATTAGCAAAAAATATTTTATGGTATGCAACAGAATTTTAATAATTTGTGCCAAGAGATGCAAAGGCTGAAAATCCCTGGTGTAAAGAGACCACATTGTTTACTCATTTATGTAATGATGGACATTTGGGTCGTTCCCACCTTTCAGCCATTGTGAACAGTGTGCAACCCACTGGGTGGTTTGGTTTGTGGTATTTGAAGGTCTTTAGCTTATCTTTAAATAGAGGAATATTGCCAGTATTTGTTTCTTTGCTATAAAATATAAGATCTTTTCATTGCCTTAATGAAGGTGAGACATAAATTCTCTCCTTTTATGTTAGTTCAAATGGAGAAATAAAATTAAGTGTAGTAACACAACGGCATCCAGACTCTACCAGGCCTCTCACCCCTTTATCAGAATATGTCTCCCAGAAAGGCGGACTCCGTGTCATGTAGCCCCAAACCAACAGCCTGTCCATAGACAATGGCCAACACTACTACCTCCTCCAGCCCCTGGAGAACCATAGAAAGTTTGGTCAGTCAGCATCTGTGAAAAGAAAAAAAATAGCTTAATAAGGTGTTGATTTATAAGACTCAATCAGATATTATGAAGAATTAGATTTCTTTTTTAAAAATATATTTTATTGCTTATGCCATTACAGTTGTTCTATTTCCCCCTTTCATTCCTCTCCACCCTGCACACCCCTCCCCCACCATTCCCCCCTTTAGTTTTTGACCATGTGTCTCAAGTTCTTTAGATTCTATATTTCCCATACTGTTCTTGCCCTCCCCCTATCTATTTTCTACCTACCATCTATGCTACTTATTTTCTGTACCTTCTCCCCCCCTTCTCCTTCTCCCACTCCCCTGTTGCTAACCCTCTATGTGATCTTCATTTCTATGGTTACGCTCCATAGGAGGATCTAGCTGTCCTCTTAGTTTGCTTTTGTTTTAGATGTGGTTGTTGATAACTGTGAGTTGGCTGTCCCTTCACTGTTCATCTTTTTTATCTTCTTTTTTTTAGGTAAGCCCCTTTAACATTTCATATAATAAGGGCTTGGTGATGATGAACTCATTGAACTTGATCTTATCTGAGAAGCATTTTATCTGTCCTTCTATTCTAAATGAAAGCTTTGCTGGATAGAGCAATCTTGGTTGTAGGTCTTTGGATTTCATGACTTGGAATACCTCTTTCCAGCCCCTGCTTGCCTGTAAGGTCTCTTTTGAGAAATCAGCTGACAGTCTGATGGGAAGTCCTTTGTAGGTGACTGTCCCCTTATCTCTTGCTGCTACTAGAATTCTCTCCTTCATTTGAATCTTGGCTAATGTAATGATGATGTGCCTTGGTGTGTTCCTTCTTGGGTCCAACTTCTTTGAGACTCTCTGAGCTTCCTGGATTTCCTGGAAGTCTATTGCCTTTGTCAGATTGGGGAAATTCTCCTTTATTATTTGTTCAGGTAAGTTTTCCACTCGTGGCTGTTCCTCTTCCCCTTCTGGTACCCCTATAATTCAGATGTTGGAACATTTAAAGATGTCCTGGAGGTTCCTAAGCCTCTCCTCATTTTTTTTGAATTCTTGTTTCTTCATCCTTTTCTGTTTGGTCATTTTTTTCCTCTTTCTGGTCCACGCCTTTGATTTGAGTGCCAGTTTCCTTTCCATTACTATTGGTTTCCTGTGCATTTCCATGCATTTCAATTAGTTTAGCCTTCATATGTTCCTCTAATTTGTGACTAAAATCAGCCAGTTCTGTGAACATCCTGATCACCAGTGTTTTGAACTGTGCATCTGATAGTTTGGCTATTTCTTCATCGCTTAGATTTATCGGCTCTGGGGCTCTGAGTTGTTCTTGAGCCATGTTTTGATCTGTTCATGCCTGTACGTACGTATGAGGAGCGGAGCCTTAGTTGTTCACCAGGGTGGAGCCAACCAGGTTGCTGGTTTGTGATGCTGTATGTGGGGGCAGGGTCAGAGAGGTACAATGGCGGTTCTCTCTGCTGCTTCCCACCACTGGGGCCTGCACAGTTCCGTCAGTCTCACTGCTCGCTCCTTCACCAGTTTATCTCCACACAAATGTGTGACCGTGGTCAGCCCTCAGTGAGTCCACCGCCTTGCACCCTCAGTGGGTCCGCCTGCTACTCCACACCTGGGATCACCTACAGCTGCTGGCGTGTCTGGGTTGCACGCCCGGGTCAGTCTGGTGGATCTTTCCTGCCCTGCCCGGCTCTGCTGCTGGCTCTGACCCTCTTACTGGTTTGGCTGAAGGGTTCGTTGTTGTCAGACTTCCGTATAGTTCAATTTTCTGTTGTTTGGCTGTATTTTTGTTGCTAAAACTTTGTTGTTTTTAAACTTGGTTGTGTGAGAAGGTACAGTGCTACCACCTACGCCTCCATCTTGGCGGAAGTCTCAGATTTCTTTTTTTTAAGAATTAATTTTTAACTCAGGCAACCTTTTTTTCTTCAGATGTCACACAAGTCACTTCTTACAGATGATTTTTACAGAATAGTTTCTCTTTGTGGAGATTGTTTAGCTTTCTGGATACTTTCAGATTCAGAGTTCATAGCTCATGTGTTAAAATATCGTGATTCATGATTAATTTACTTTGTCACTCTCTATGGCAGATGAATTTGTATTTTTTTTTACTGGTCACTGTCTAGATAAACATGCAGAGCTTCCTGTGACTTCAGTGCAGTGACTTCACTTGCTTGTTCTGCTGTCGGGAGTTGCCTGTCAACTCCTCACTAAAACCAGCTTGGCCCCAGGGTGCCCTCAGAACCCAGGGTGCTGGGCGGGTGATGCCACCCTGGTGACCGCAGGCTTGGTGTTTCAGCTGGCGGAGGCAGCGACCTGAGGCTGTGGACAGTGAACGGGGACCTCGTGGGACACGTGCACTGCAGAGAGATCATCTGTTCCGTGGCCTTCTCCAACCAGCCCGAGGGTGTCTCCGTCAATGTGATTGCCGGGGGGCTGGAAAACGGGGTCGTCAGGTGAGACGCTCCCGGCTCTCTGTCTGCTCTTGCTCACAAGGACGTGGGTTCAACAGTGAGTCGTTAGTACTTAGGCAGGTTAATGTTTGACTGTTAGAATTTAAAATCACCATACACTATAGGTTCTTCCTGTTTTACTTCTAATAAAGATGGCTTTAGTGCCACTGTGAAGTTTTATATTGTTTAACTATTGAAGGTCAACAACACAAAAATATGCCCAGTTAGGTTTGCAGACTCCCATACCCGCCCCTGCACACCTCCCAGAACTAACTGTAGTAACTGCTTACTGTCTTTCCTTCTAGATAACGCTTAACAAATAAGCAAGTGTAGGTTTGCTGGCCAAGGAAATGTACTTTGCGTGATTAGATGACTTTTTTCCCCTCTAGGTTATGGAGTACGTGGGACCTAAAGCCTGTGCGGGAAATCACGTTTCCTAAGTCAAATCAGCCGATTGTAAGGTGAGACCTGCCTTCCCATTCTTCGTAACATCCTTTGTGAGAGAGAGATTAAAGCTCGCAGACCTAAAGAAATCTCTGAGGAGCATCTCGGAAAGGGCGGACACTCGTTAGGCGCCAGGTTGTCTGGGGCCCAGTGGCCAACGGAGGCACAGTCCTTGTCCTGGTGGAGTTTGAAGCCCGAGTCAGGAACTGGGCCTGGCAGCCTGGGGTGGTGGCAGGGGGAGGTGGTGAAGTGACATTTTTTCCCTTCCTTATTGAAAATACCATAATGGTGACTGATGGCCACAGGAATGTGCCTGACAGGATTGGCAAACACTCAGCTGTTCCCTCCTCCGTTAACAAATTTCAATTAAAAACTTGAGTGGGCATAAGTGATTCAAATTCTACTTTATTAAAATAAGTTTATTTCTAAAATGCTAAATTCAAAGTTTAATGAACCTAAGTTAATAATTTATTGTTATATTTTTACTCTTTTCTCTTTTAAAGAAATAAAATATCTCCATAATAATCTATTTTTACAAAGAAAAAATGAAGTACTGTTACATTTTTTAAAGTTTCCTATACCCAAGCAGTCGTTGCTTAAGTAATAAAAGGTAAATGAGAAGGACAAGCAGGTAGGAAAGGACGCAACGGCACATGCTGATCTCCGGGGTACCGGTGCTGTTCTGTGTCACCTGCTTAGAAGGAGCTTCACCAACGTGGCAGCAGAGCCGCGGCCTGTGTGAGGATCACAGGCGGCTGCAGGCCCTCATGTCCTGGGTCCCTCCGCTGCAGGAAAGGCATCAGAACCTCTCCACACCGACCCCTGTGTGATCCCCAATGTGCTCATACAACTTGACACATGCTTTACAAACGGGATTTTCTTCTTTTTTTTACAGCCTCACATTTTCCTGTGACGGCCACCACCTGTACACAGCGAACAGTGAAGGGACCGTGATTGCCTGGTGTCGGAAGGACCAGCAGCGCCTGAAGCAGCCCATGTTCTACTCCTTCCTGAGCAGCTATGCAGCCGGCTGAAGGCGAGAGCTGCGCGTTCTCTGAGCACTTGAACTCCATGCTAGATTTGGCGCCTCACCCGTTTTAAGAGGTTGAACCTGAAGAAATGGATGACCAAGCAAATGTTCTACATAATTATAAAAGCTGTTCATCTGCACAGAAGCCTGCAGCCTCCAGGGGCCCTGGGAGGAAGTTTCGGACTAAATGACAGCGTATGGTGACCAATGGGACTGAGGTCTTCCATAGCCACTGAAAATCATAGTCCTGGAGTCTTTTCTATAAGGGTATTCTAAAGAGATCAGGGTTGCTCCTTTTCTAGTATTACAAAAGGGCCAAGAGAATTCAAATTGCTCAGCGAATTGTTTATAAAATACTCTTAAAATTATATTTTAAAAGTTTTACACCGAGATAACCCCCTGCCCCGAAAAGGGAGAGAAAAGAAAAGAATCTAGGACGTGATCAGGCTTTCTTGAAGAAGTGGACTGTTCAGCAGGCACCTCTGCACCGTTGCCTGGAGAACCTGCAGCCTAAAAAAGACCACTAGTGAATCTCATTATTACAAGGCAGGTTCTGCCAGTTGCCTTCTTAGCTCGAAGCAAAAGCAGAAGTTTTTGACAGCCACAAACAAGAACAGGGCTCTCTCTGACCTCAGACACATTGCGTGTCTTCATAAACATCCCACTTAAGATCCATAACACTAGGTTGTGACTCTCCTCAGTTGAGTCACTAAGATTTGAACCCACGTTCACCCTCTGAATGTCCGCCCCGCACAGAGCATCAAGAACATAGCCATCTGCAGCAGAAAGCCTCCGCTGTGCAGGAAGTCTGCACGGGTGGTGGTGATCTGGTCTGGGTGAGACATCTAAATTCTCGTGCAGGAAGAGGTTCCTTCCCTGAGACAAGAGGGGACCACTTATGTTGTTTCAAACAACATAATTCCTTTAGGAAGCAGCTTCCACGCTGGTTCCTCCACTAACCTGCACCACCTGAGAGTGCAAGGAGCGGTGGGAGCATCTTAACCACGCACCACAGCAGAGTCGGCTGCCGTCAGGGCAACATTCCTGGAAGGCTTGGAGCGGTCTCCCCACTGTGGTGTGACGGCGCTGTTTCTGCTCGGGTGCTGCTTTACTGGCTTTTAAGACACTTAAATAACTGAGTAACATGTTACCACGGGATGAAAATCTGTGTTCCCGCCTGAGAGTCACTGGCATGTTTGCTACAAAAACTTGACTCACATGGTGTTTACAGAACTACTTTTATAACTTCCAGACTTTCTGCAACATTCTACTTAAAAACTGTACAAAACAATTCCCAAGGCTCTGCGTTAAGATCAGTACGAGAAGCAGCAAGCAGCCACAGGCAGTTGTGGCGTGAAGCCCGCAGCTGCGTCGGAACGCCACGCAGGCTGCATTACCATCGTGCTCACGCAGACAGCTGTGAGCTCTGAGGCCCAGACGGTGCAGAGATGACATCATTCCTGCTCACGCTGAAGTGATTTGCTTTGTTTAAAAAGAAATCGCAGCTATTGTCTAGCTTTCACTTTTCTACTGAGAACCTCAAATTAGTCCCCTTAGAATAGTGTTGCTGCTCAGTCTTTTTTTTAAGGCTGAATTTCATTTGTCTAAAGAGGAAATATGCAAAACAACCAGTCTTGTTAAAGAGTGCAATATTATATTTTTATGTAAAAATGAAAATTTGGGGGATTATTTATTCAGCATGAAACTCACTCTGTGTGAGAAACACCTCGTGACGTGCATGTTGCAGCAAACGTGTCTGCAGATTCCCACACGCTCTTCCCTTCACACGCACCGCCGCTTCGGGCTGGGAATAAACGTCATAAAACGGGTTTGAAGACCTGTTCTTTGTACAGTCTGAACTGTAAGGCCAGATCTCATATTGATGGCTCTTCTTTTATAACCCACACAGGCTCTCTCCTTCCCCCTCTAAGTTAGTCACTGAAAGGATCTCTCATTTCTTAATGTTGGCCTTTGTGACAAATTTTATATTCAAACTTTACTACCCTTAAATGGACTTCAGTCAAGCCTGCGGTGAAACCACTCGTTTCAAAGAGAAGGGCATCAGCCCTGCCCTGAGCAAATCTGTAGAGGCCCTACTGTGTGCCAAGGATACAGGAATAGCCTGCACTGCTGGGGGTTGTAGGCTGATGGAGGGACCTGCTGTGACAACGTACACTGTGTAGTTACAGAGCATGTGAAGGTGAAGTACAGGGTGCTCTGAGAGAACAGAACAGGAAGGATCAAGAGGGTCCCACTGCAAACCACAGTTTACACAGCAGCTACATCCCCACTGGGCAGCTCAGTCGATGAGAGCGTTGTCCTGATCCACCAAAGTTGTGGGTTCCATCTTGGTCAGGGCACATAAGAGTCAACCAGTGAATGCATAAATAAGTGGAACAATAAGTCAGTGTTTCTCTCTCCTCCTACTCTCTAAAAATGAAAAAAAAATTTAAAGCAACTACTGCCCTGGCTTGTATGGCTCAGTGGGTTAAGTGCCACCCTGCAAACCAAAGGGTCACAGGTTCAATTCCTAGTCAGGGCGCATGCCTGGGTTGTGGGCCAGGTCCCCAGTAGGGGGCACACAAAAAGCAACCACACGTTGATGTTTCTCTTCCTCTCTCCCTCCCTTCTCCTGTCTCTAAATAAAATCTCTTTAAAAAATAAAAAGCAACTACCTTTGCCAATATAAAATATATATATACACTGAGTAGGGAAGGAGCTGATAATAATTTTAGTGACCAAATTTATACATATACATGTGTGTGTGTGTGTATCTTGACACTTTGGGGACACTGGCTTGCAACTCAGTTATTTGGGAGAAATTAAATAATACATTATGTCCTTTTAGGCCAAAATGACTAGATCATTTGAGACTAGACAACAATATTCTTGCTCAAGTACTGAGCTTATTTCTTTTCTCATGAACAAAGTTAATGGTATATGAGTTTAGGAAATACTGTTTTCTGGCCAAGATGGAGGTGTAGGTAGATACACTTTGTCTCTTCGCAAAACCAAAAGAAGGAAAATATTTAAAAACAAAAATAACCAGGACTGCTGGAAAGTCAAACTGTATAGAAGTCCGACAACCAAGGAGTTAAAGAAGAACATTCCCTCAGACCAGTAGGAGGGATGGAGACGGGCAGCTGGGGGGAGAGGATGCACGGCCAGGCAGCAGCTGGAGGACCAGGATGAGCAAGGCAGTGGATGGCAGAGTGCAGGGGTCCCACAGTTGCATGTGAAAAAGCTGGAGGAACAACTGTGGAACAAGACAGACCATGCACCCCGGGGTTACAGTGCAGGAAATAAAGCCTCAAAACCTCTGACTGAGAAAACCTATGGGGGTTGAGTTGGTGAGAGAAAGTCCCAGCTTCACAGGAGAGCTCGTTGGAGAGACTCACAGGGTTCTAGAATGTACACAAACTCACCCAGGAATCAGCACCAGAAGGGCCCAATTTGCTTTTGGGTAGCGGGGGAAGTAACTAAAAACCAGCAGAGAGGTGAGCAAGTGATACTGTTCCCTCTCGGACCCCTCCCTCTCATGCTACATCACAATGCAGCGATGCAAGTTGCCCCACTCTGTTGAATACCTAAAACTCCACCCCCTACTATGTAACAGGCATGCCAAGATAAAAAAAATATATGGCCCAAATGAAAGAAACATCAAAGCTCCAGGAAAAGAAGTAAGCAGTGAAGGGATAGCCAATCTATTAGATGCAGAGTTCAAAACACTGGTTGGTAATCAGGATGCTCACAGAAATGGTGGAGTATGGTCGCAAAATAGAGGAAAAAATGAAGGCTATGAAAAGTGAAATAAAGGGAAATGTACAGGGAACCAACAGTCAAAAGAAGGAAACCAGGGCTCAAACCAATAGTTTGAAGCAGAAGGAAGGAATAAACATTTAACCAGAACAGAATAAAGAAATGAACATTCAAAAACATGAGGAGAGGCTTAGGAACCTCTGGGACAACTTTAAATGTTCCAACATCCTATCCATAGTGGTGCCAGAAGGAAAAAAGAAAGAGCAAGAAATTGAAAACGTATTTGGAAAAATAATGAAGAACTTCCTTAATCTGACAAAGGCAATAGACTTCCAGAAAGTCCAGGAAGCTCAGAGAGTCCTAAAGAAGTTGGACCCAAGGAAGCACACAACAAGACACATCATAATTACATTACTCAAGAATAGGGATAAGGAGAGAATCTTAAAAGTGGCAAGAGAAAAGGAGACAGTTGCCTACAAAGGAGTTCCCATAAGACTCTCAGCTGATTTCTCAAAAGAAACCTTGTAGGCAAGAAGGGGCTGGAAAGAAGTATTTGAAGTCATGAAAGGCAAGGACCTACATCCAAGATTGTTCTATCTGTGGGGGAATCCACAGACATACAAAGGGTTGTAAGAAAACTTGATGAACTACTATATGCCAACAAATTGCACAATCTGGAAGAACTGGGTAAATTCCTAGAAACATACAATCTTCCAAAACTGAGTCAGGATGAATTATAACACCTGACTAGACCTATTACAAGTAAGGAAACTGAGGCAGTAATCATAACATTCCCAACAAACAAAAGTCCGGGAGCGGATGGCTTCACAGGAAATTTTACCAAACATTCAAAGAACTAACACCTGTCCTTCTCAATTTATCCCAAAAAATCCAAGAGGAGGGAAGACTCCCAAGTTCATTTTATGAGGCCATCATTATCCTAATTCCAAAACCAAACAAAGACACCACAAAGAAAGAAAAGTATAGACCAACATTCCTGATGAACATAGATGGTAAAATCCCCAACAAAATATTAGCAAACCAGATCCTGCAATTCATTAAAAAGATCATATACCAAGACCAAGTGGGATTTATTCCAGAGATGCAAGATTGGCACAATGCCGCAAATCAATAAACATGATATGCCACGTGAACAAAAGGGATAAAAGTAATGTGATGATAATAGATGCAGAAAAAGCATTTGATAAAATCCAGCACCTATTTATGATAAAAATCCTTAGCAAAGTGGTAATAGAGGAAACATACGTCAACATCATAAAGGCCATATATGACAGACCGACAGCCAACATCATTCACAATGGGCAAAAACTAGAAGCGTTTCCCTTAAGACCCAGAACAAGACAGGAATGTCTGCTTTCACCGCTGTTATTGAACAGAGTACTGGAAGTCCTAGCTAGCCACAGCAGTCAGTCAAGAAGAAGAAGTGAAAAGCATATAAATAGGAAATGAAGAAGTAAAACTGTATTTGTAAGTGACATGATGCCATATATTCAGAACCCTAAAGATTCTAGCAAAAATGACTAGAACTGATAAACAAATTCAGCAATGTAGCAGGATACAAAATAAATACCCAGAAATCAGTTGCATTTTTATACAAGAATAACGAACAATCAGAAAGTGAAACTAAGAAAACAACCCCATTTACAATTGCATTAAAAAGAAATTAAGAATCAATTTATCCAAGAATGTAAAAGACCTGTACTTGGAAAATTGTAACACATTGAAGAAATAAATTGAAGATACAAACAAGTGAAAGCACATATCATGTTCATAAATTGGAAGAATTAAATCGTTAAAAGATCCATAGTACCCAAAGCGATCTATAGATTCAACACAACTCCTATCAGGATACCAATGGCATTTCACAGAAATGCAAACAAATATTCCAAAAATGTTTATGGAAACACAAAAGACCCCAAATAACCACAGCAATCTTGAGAAAGAATATGAGGAATTGTGCTACCCGATACCAAACTATACTAGAAGTCCATAGTAATCAAAATAGCATGGTACTGGCATAAAAACAGACATATAGATCAACAGACCAGAATAGAGAGCCCATAAATAACACCCACACCTTTATGGTCAATTAATGTTTGACAAAGGAGGCAAGAATATACAATGGGGTAAAATAAGAACAGTCTATCAATAAATAGTATTAGCAAAATTAGATATGTGCAAAAAAAATGAAACTACATCAACCTTTTTACACCATTCACAAGAAAAAAACTTAAAATGATTTAAAGACTTAAATGTTAGACTCAAAACCATTAAAATCCTAGAAGAATACACAGGCAATAAAATAGTGGACAGTTCTCATAGCAATATTTTTGAAATATCTCTCAAGCAAGGAAAAGAAAAAAATAAACAAATGGGACTACCTCAAGCTAGAAAGTTTATGCACAGCCAAGGAAACCGTCAACAAAATGAGCAGACAACCCACTGAATGGGAGAGCATGTTTGCCAATGATATGTCTGATAAGGGGTTAATGTCCAAAATTTATAAAAAACTCAAAACTCAACACCAAGAAACAAAGAATCCAATTAAAAAAATGGGCAAAGCCCCTGAATAGATGCTTCTCCAAAGAGGCATACAGATGGCCAACAGACATATGAAAGGATGCTTGACGTCACTAATCAAAGAGATGCAAATCAAAACCACAATGAGATACCACCTCAAAAGGGTCAGAATGGCCACCATTCATATGTCAACAAACAGCAAGTGCTGGCGAGGAGGTGGAAAAAAGGGAACCCTCATGCACTGTTGGTGGGAATGCAGACTGGTGCAGCCACTGTGGAAAACAATATGGAGATACCTCAAGAAAATAAAAATGAACTGTCTTGTGACTAAACAATTTCACTTCTGGGGATTTATCCAAAGAAACAAACAAAAAAAAACCCCAACTAATTCAATATATATATCCCTAGGTTTCTTGCAGCATTGTTTACAGTAGCCTCGATGTGGAAGCAGCCCAGCAGGAGATGAGTGGACAAAAACGCTGTGGCGCATGTTCACAGTGGAATACTGCTCTGTGGTGAAAAAGAAATCTCACCCTTTGCAACAGCATGGGGGGACCTGGAGAACACTATGCTGAGTGAAGTAAGGCAGTCAGAGAAAGACAAGTGCCTTATGATTTCACTTAAATGTGGAGCCCAGTGAACAAAACAAGCTAACAAATAAAACAAACAGATTCGTAGATATAAAACGGACAGCTGTCAGAGGGAGGGGACTTGGGGACTGGGTGAAAAAGGTGAAGAGATGAAGCGCAAAACGAAAACTCATAGGCCGCGGCTGGTGATTCTCAGAGGGCAAGGGAGTGGGGGGAGGTAGAGGAGGGCAAAGGGGAATAAAATGTGATGGAAGGAGACGACTGGGGCGGCGAACACACAATACAACACACACATGACGTGGGGTAGAACTGCACGCCTGAAACGGAGATAATTTTACTGACCAACGTCACCCCAATAAATTCAACAAATAAAATACACCCAGCCATATCATAATTACATGAAAGCAAGGGACCTAAACAGTCCATTCAAAGGCACGGAACGTATCTCAGGCTGAATTTCAGAAGCCGGACGCAGGTCTGTGCTGAGCCTCGCTCGGTCTCCACGAACCTCGGGCGTGCGTCCCGCCTCCCAGACGCGGCGGCTCTCACTCCGGGGCGGGCCCCCGCGGCGCGGCGCCCCGGTGCCTCCCGTCACCAAGTCCGGCCGGCCTGCGCCTCCCGGTGAGTGTCAGCAGGCACAGGTGTCACCGCCCCTGGCCACAGGTCGGGGTTTTACGCGTTCCCAGGTGCTGCGTGTGAGCTGCCGCGCCCACCCGGCCGGTCGCTGGACCGAGCCCGCGGGTAAAGCCGAGGCTGTGCGAGGCTCTGGTCGCGGCCCCCGCGAGCACCGGCTCCCCACCTCCCCGCCCCCAGCCTGGGCGGCGCGCGCTGCAGGCGGGGTGCCCGGCGGGCTCGAGGCCGGGGAGCTCGGCGGGGTCTCGGGGGCCGGGCACAGGGCGAGGGGCGCTGGGGGCGCGGACTGGGGGCGCGGGGTGCGGGGCTGGGAGGCGGGGGCTCGGGCCGAGCGGGGGGCCAGGGGAGCCGAGAGCTGGGCGGGGGACGCGGGCCGTGCGCGGTGGGACTTTGGGGGACGAGGGGCGCGGGCCGCGGGCCGCGGGCGGGGCCCGGGAGGCGGGGCCGGCCGGGCGGGGGGCGCGGAGCCCCGGCGCGGGAGCCCCGGTGACGCACCAGTGACGTCGGCGGCGGGCGGGATTTCCCAGCCCCTCCCGGGCGCCCGGGGAGACCCGGCTGCGGAGCGGCCGCGACCACCGCGGAGGGAAGCGGCGGGCCCGGGTCGCGCCTCCGAGCAGCGCGCTGGGCCCAGCGGATAGACGCTCGGCGTCCGGCCGGCCTCGCTCGCCGCCCCAGGCTCGGTCCGCGCTGCCTCCGCCGCGCCGGCGAGCGCTGACCGGCTCCCGCCCCGCCCCGCGCCCACCGGGACGATGCCGAGCGGCCTGGGCCCCCGCGCGCGCCGCGCCGGAGACAAAGCCCGCGCGTGAGCGGCGCCCGGCGAGCGGCGCGAAGCTGTGCGGACGGGCGGCACCGCCCGGGCTCCGCGGGCGCGGGGGAGCTGAAACCACCGGGGGTCGGCGGACCGTCCCGGAGCCGGAGGGCGGTTCCGGTGCCCGCGGCCCAGCCCGCGCGGCCAGCAGCCGGGCGGCAGGTGCGCGGCTGCCCAGCCCGGGACCCTCCGCGGAGCGCAGGTGCGTACGGGAGGCTCCTGGGGGTCGGCGTCGGAGGCGGCGAGGTACTGGGGACCCGTATCCGTACGTAGGTCACCGAGCGCTCGCCCCGGTCCCGGCAGGGACGTCCCCGTCCACAGGACCGTCACGGAAGGGGTGGACGGGCCAGTCGGTCGTTCTGTTGGGGGAAGCGCTTTCGGCGAGCGCCGGCAGAAGTTCCGTTGATTCCTAACGCCGGGGACACCTCCCGGGTCTGGCGGCGACCACCGGGCGCAGGTTTGACCCCCGCCTGTGGCGTCTGTCCCCGCGGCTGGTGCTGAACTGCACTGCACTCGCGGCGCGCGTCCGGTGGCTTTGGGGAGCGGTGGTCTGATTTATGCCTCGGAAATAATAACCTTCTCCAGAGGTGCGGCTGGAGAAGGCGCCTTAATTTAGGAGGATTTGCTTATTTTGTGTGTCTTGAACTAGGGTATTAGGAAGTCCCAAAGTCCAAGTCTGAGCAAGTGGTAAAGTGGCCGGTGGCCCCCTGGGTCCCTCTGCACCCGGGCTCTCCTGGCTTGCTGTTCCCCCCCAGGGCTGTGAAACGCTGGACACGGCGAAGGCCTGCTGGGCTGCGCTCACATCCCAGTGAAGACGTGCCGGTGCTGCCTTCTGCTCGCCGGTCCTGGGCGGGGGGGGCGGAAAATCCAGGGGCAGGCGCCTCCGAGCGGCCCGAGGGGACCTCGGCTCTGTGCCGGCCCCTGGGTTCTTTGGGGAAACCCGTTGCCTGTCCCGGGCGGGGAGGCGGCCGCGTGGCCCTGGCCCTGCTCCCCGGCAGAGGCTGCCCGGGGAACCCAAAGGTGGAAGGCTTTTCACCCCGGACCTGTAAACCGTACATCCTGCGTTATGACCCAAGTGTGAGGCTGGCTCACCTGGCAGCCATTGGGAAAGGTAGACACACAGCACCCGTCAGTGTCGACGCAAATAAATACAAGGTGTGCCGGCCGGGATGCTTTGCTAGTGTAAGGGGTTGTCAGGCTGAAGTGACTGTTTGGGACAGTGGCCTTCCTGTTGGCTCCTCCACGTGCCGGGGGCTCCGGTCTTCAGCCTCTATTGGATCAAGTTGCCCCAAGGAAGCCGGGTCAGCTGAGAAGCAGCACAGCAGGAAGGTCCTTCACACTGGCCCATGGTTGGCTGGGTATCGCCTTTGTCCATGGTGGGAAAACCAGGGGAAAGCTTTCCCACGTGCATTTTACAGTTTTTAAAACAAAACTGACAGTCCTTGACACACCCAAATCTCCACACTTTCTTGGAAATGGTGGGGCATCAGGTGGGAACTTGGGCACTGTCATCTCCTGGCCCCCGGGGGAGCAGGTACCACGTAGCTGTCCTGGAGGACCGGGTGGGGCTTCAGGAGCACCTGTGTGTAACCCTCTGCTCACACACGCTCACACACACACACACACACACGCACGCACAACTACTACTTATGTCAGAAGGCGGCCAAATGGCAGAGAAGTGACTGCCACGAGTCAGTCTCATTTACTTACAGCCACGCCTCACTCTCACATTTTTTCTTAGCTTGTCTCATTTTTGTTCGACTTGAAGAAGGGAGAATGCCTAAAAGGCAATACATTTTAATTGTCTTTTTTCTTCGTGGAATTTGAAACAGTATCTTTAAGATAATTACCCGATCTGTTCTAGGAACACCTTTGGGAGCATATGCTACAGACTAATCTTGCAGGTTCCTTTTTTACTCGGTATTTTTGTTGGCTCTAGACATATTCAGGCATAAAGAGACTTACTTTCCAGGTAGAGAGATCATTTGTTCAGTTTTTGTAAACCAGAAACTGAAATTTAATTTCTTTAATACACCAAAAGGACTATGAAATATCCTTTTAACAGCAGTTAGGTTGTTTTCATGGAAAACGAGAGAAGATGAATGAGTGTCAGAAAAAGGAAAACCAGAGATCAGTTATAACATGTAAAAGTTAGCATAATACTACTGCGTGTTTTCAACCAGCCGATTTAAACCACGTGAAGAATAAAGCAGCCGTCTTACGTAAATGATCAGAAGTGAACGCAGACGCAAGTGAAATTTCCATTTGGGGAAGGAAGTGGAGGCAGGAAGTGCTGCTGCAGGAGAGTGTCTCGGAGAAGACAGAGAGGGCGAAGACACCGGTTGAACTTCCAGCTGGCCCCTTCCCAACCTCGGCACCAGGGGGCTTTGGGGAGGTCAAATGGCAGCTGCCAGCTGTCACCAGCATTCCTAGTGGACCTTGGCACACAGTGGCAGGTCTGGCGCAGATGGGAACGCGGGCGTGTTGAAGGCAGGGTGCTTGTGCGTGGGCCCCAGGTGGTCATCAGGAGAGGAGGTCTTCGTAGCTGGAGAAGCTAGTGTCCCCCAAGCCCTGAGCGTCCTGGTCAGGGCCCAGCCTGGGAGGAGCACAGTGGGGGAGGGAGGGCCTGGTGGGTGGTCTCATGAACCCTCACACCACACCTGCAAGCTTTCTCCTTAGCAAAATGCAAGGTGACCACTGGCAGGGTGTTCGGTGGAGAGTGGTGACTTTTCAACGGACCAAGGATAAGCGTGTGCCCCCGAAGTGAGAGCGGCAGAGCCCTGGGGAGAGAAGTAAGGGGTGTGGGGTGTGAGGTGCACCCAGGGCTGTGCCTGCTCCTTCCCCTCCGGCTCATATTTCCCAGACCTGTGCTCCCTGGGGGCCGGGGAGGAAGAGAGAAGACATGAAAGAAATGCCTCGGCCTCCTCTGGGGACCAAGTGCTCCCCTCCCCCGCAGCCGACGTGTGCACTGCCAGGAGAAGACCCCTCCGCCCACCCACTCCGTGTGCCTCTGCTTCTCTGTCTCGCCCTGTGCGTCCCGGTGCTCACGTCCAGTTCACAGCCGCAGGCCCTTTTCATCCACCCCTGCCCAGTCGCCGCCGAAGGAGGAGGCAGGACAGCAGTAGGGAGGAGGGCAACATCGCCCATTGTTTTCAGAGCTCTTATCAGATAGAAGACCTTCACAACCACAGGGAAAGGTCTTGCCATGACAAACAAATGTGCTCCCCAGCCCCGCTCCCCTCCGGTATGGAGGTCCAATAGGGGAAATGGAGTTAGGGAATGGGAAGGAAAGATTGCAGGGGGGTCCTCGGGTGGGGGTGGCAGCAGAGTGATTGGGGGGGGTGCTGAAGGGGTGCTCAATGGCCCAGGCCCGGACCCCGCTGGAGGGCAAAAGCCACAAGGTCCGCTTCCAGTGGTCTCTCAGGGTAACGCGCCCTGGCTTAGAGACTGCAGGAGGGGCAGGTGGGGGCAGCACGTGTGACCTGCAGGTGAGGAGGGGCTGCCTGGGACGAGCAGAGGCCGGCTGGACACAGACAGGGGCTCCCCAGTGCCCAGGCCAAGCCACGTGGTGGGCAACCACCCTCCCAGGGACTCTCGGGGGGCAAAGAGCAGATGTGAATGTCAGGGCAAGCCAAAAATTATTCTGTGAAATGCACCTTCCTTCCAGTGCAGGATTTCGCAAGGCGAGGTCCCTTGGAAGGGCCGCCCCTGCCCCACAGTCCCTGGGGCTGCTGCGCCTGCCACCTCCACTTCCGCTCCCGCTCCCATGACTCATGTTCTGTGCTCGCACGTCCAGCCCGGCCTTGGGCCTTGTTTGTGCTGCTTTGTCCCCGACACACCGGCCTCGTTGGGGCTGCAGTTCATTAGCTTCGGTGAGAGGAGTTTTTATTTTATGTTATTCCCAAACCTCTGGGTCCCCATCTTCCTGCCCCCAAGCTCTGGTGGCCCTGCTTCACGGTCACCACGGCAACTTGGATTCCCCAGGCCCGGCCCCCCTGCCCTGCCCCCGCTGCACCGGTGTGGTGGGCTGTGCGGCAGGCCCGTGGTGGGTTTCCCCGCTCTCCCCTCAGTGCTGGGGACGCGGCAGCAAACCAAAGCAGGCGGTGGAGAGGGACAGCCAGGCCTGCCCTCACAGAATTTACATGTTGGTGGAGGCTCAGAGCAGTAAGTCAGAAAATAAAAGGTAACTTAAGCCAATTAATAAATAAGCACCTTAAACTGTAACAAGTGCTTGGGAGAAAATGCAACCAAGAAGGGGAGCCGGGGAGCCAGCGGCAGCTCTGCAGGGGCTGTTCCCAGAGGCACTCTCAGTCTCAACTTCAGACCGAGGCGACCGACTGGACACGACCATGTCTGGTGCCCGTGGAGCCCATGAGAACGGAAGCAAGTGAGACATTACGGGCCACGGGTGGTTTCTGCTCAGCTGCCGTCCTGGACAGGACCGGGATTCTGCTGCCCCCGGGCTCCCGCTGCCGAACCCCCAGCACACGAGGCAACACGTCCGGCGGGGGGGGGGGGTTGGTAGCATCACACAGGGGTACAGGCTGAGCAGTGAGATGCACGTCACAGAGAGCTCTCACCTGCTCTGTGGATGCCACAGCAGCCCAGAGGCCGGCCTCCCACGCACCAGGGACAGAGCCTACCCCGTGCCCCTGGGGGCCGGACCACAGACGCCCATCGTGAGATCTGGGGGCCAGCTGGAGCAGAGGGGCCGCCCTCCAGCCCCGCTGCTGTGGGCCTGGACGCACCAGGAGGCTGTTCCATCAGACTTTTCATACAGACTTTTCCTTTTCTGACACAGTGGCCCCTTGTCCGTGGTTTCAGTTTCCCACAGTCAACCGAGCTCCAAAAATATTAAAAGTGGAAAATTCCAGAAATTAACGATTCCTGAGTTTCAAATTGTGCGCCATTCTGAGTAGCATGGTGGGGCCTCGCCCTGGCCTGCTCTGTCCCAGCCGGGATGTGGCCCGTCCCCCTGTCCAGCGTCTTTACCCTGTAGATGTTCCCACCCGCGTGCCCCTTAGAAGCCGTCTGGGTGATGCCGTGACTGTCAGGGCATCGCAGTGCTGGTGCGCAGGTCGCCGTGCCGCGTAGTGGCGCCAGCATCCCACGCGCCAGAGGCAAGCTGTGCGCCGTGGAAGTGCAAGTGTGGGCTTTCGTGCTGTCTGTGACTTCAGACTTCCACTCTGGTCTGGGAACGTGGTCCCCGCAGGTCAGGGGCATGACTGTGCCTTGCAGGTTAGGGGGCCTGGCAATGGGAACAATGATGACTTCATTGCACTAGTCAGTGAAGGCGGTAGACACCACTGAGTGAGCATGTGCAGTGTGTGGCTGTCACATTCAGAATGAGTAGAGCAACGAATCTGCACCAAATTTTGTGTTACACTTGAACACTCCTCTGTGGAAACTATTCTGATGATTCAGAAGGCAGCAGCTGTGGGCAACTGGTGATTGGCAGCTTCATCACAACAATGCACCCACTCATGCATCAGGTCTCGTGCAGTTTTTTGGTGAAATGTTAAATCACCCAGGTGACTCAGCCCCCCCCCCCCGCAGCCCAGATTGGGCACCCTGTGACTTGGGCTGGGACCCCTAACTCCCAAGACATCCCTCCCAATTTTTGTCCACTACATGTGGGTTTGGGACCAGTTGTTCTGCACCTCTGCCCCTCCTGCCACTCTTGATGTGGTTTCTTCTTTAAATTCCGTAGTTGTAGGACCCATTCTGCTCGATTTCTGACGGTTCTGAATGATGGTTCTTCCATAGTGTGTTTGTAATTTTGACGTAGTTGTGCAAGGAAGCCAGCCACCTTCACCTACATCGCCATCTTTATGGGAAGTTGTACCTGGGTAGTTTTTTCAAAGCTACCGCTTTTTGCCTTGGCCCTGGACATTCTGACTCAACAGGCCTGGGCAAGAGCCCGGGAATCTGTGTTTGACAACCCACTGAATCCGGCGATTTCTGTGCATCTGCTTCCGTGCCTGTGATAACACCCAAACTGTGAGTGTTCCCGTTCGTTTCCTCTGCCGGCCTCTCCTGCCCTGGTGGAGCCGGGAGGCAGGGGCCGCCCGCAAACATCATGCAGCTGAAACACCTGCGGACCTGAGTCTCCTTTCCAGCTGGACACATGGCCCTGTCTTCACCTGTTCTCCTCCTCACCGGGGAGCCAGCCAGCTATGCTCCCTGAAGAACGGCCTCTGTGCAGAGCACGGTGACCCCAAAGTACAGACCTGCCTGCCTCCCCTTCTGCCGCTGGGAGAGGCAGCTCTGCGGTTTGCGTGAACCTGCCTCCCCCTCATCTGCTGGGAGTCAGGAAGGACGTCCCATCTGATGAGCCCCGCGTGCGTCTGCCTGCCAAGTGCTGGGGATGGAGCTAGGAGAGGAGGACAAGGAGGTCCTGGCCCGAGGGACGGACGATCTAGTGGGGCAGCCAGATGATTCCGACACAACGTAAAAGGAAGCACAGGTTCCTCCCACACGGTGCAGGACATGGAACCTAGCCCTGGTCAGGGAAGGCTTCCAAGGCTCAGGATCTGGCCAGAGGGAAGGGGCGGGGCGGAGCCAGTGGGTGGCTTTCCAGGCTGAGTCTCTGCTTCAGCAAATAGCATTAATAATAATAATAGCTGACATTTACTGAGTGCTTGCTACGTGGCAGCCTCTAAGTGTCTTTTATTGTATTAGCTGTTTTGTCCTTGGCAACTGTTGTGGTTGGAAAAACAATCCCCCCCCCCCCAAGATGGCCACACACTAATTCCTGGAACCTGTGAATCTATTTCCTTACAGAGCAGAAGAGAGTTTGCAGAGTCTTGAGGTGGGAAGATTTTCCTGGGTTACCTGGAGGCCCCATGTCATCACGTGCTCTTACGAGAGGAGGACGGCAGTGCCAGAGAGGCAGGGAGATGCCAGGCTGCTGGCTTGGAGAGCCGAGGGGCGCAGCTGCGGCCCTCCAAACACCAGATCATAAGATAATAAGTTTGTATTGTTGCAAGCCATAAGATTGTGACAATTTGTTGCAGCAGCAATAGCAAACAAATATAATGATTTCTCTTCCCATTTTGCAGTTGAAGAGAGCAGGGGGTTAAAGTAACGGCCCAAAGTTGCATAGTGAATGAAGAGCAGACCCACGAGTAATTCGGCTCCAAGTCCTGCACGTGCCCTCTCTCCTCCCCCGCCAGCCAGGGACTGAGAGGCAGGTCTTCTGGGCTGCCTGAGCCTCGGAGATGCCCCGGGCATGTGGGCTGATCCAAACCCCCACCCCATCTCCCTCGCGGGTGCTGTTTGCTGACCCAAACCTCAGAGAACGGGGCATCCGCACCGGTGACAGTGGCACTGCTCGGCCACAGGTTGCTGTGGGCGTGGGCTTGCAGCGCGATGACGACAGACTCTCCCCACTCCCAGGGAGCCTCTCCTTGGACCAAAGCCCTATGTTACCTGCCCTCAGACTGGACACTGGTCGCTGCACCCTCCCCTGTTCCCTTACAGAGACTTCGTACGTGGGCGGGGCCGCGTGCCCATTCCCCATGCTTCCAGCTTTGTATAGCCTTTCACTCACAACTTTGTCCTCTCGGGTCAGGGCCTCTCCACAACAATAGCCAGAGCCAGTGTCCCTGGATCACTGTCGTACCCAGGGATGTCCCACGGCCCGGCCACCCGGCGCAGGAGGACTGGCCTCACTTCAGGTGCTTCCGAGGGTCAGGTCGGTCGTGCAGACCCTGTGGTCTGTGGCTTCTCCGGCTGCAGGGAGGAGGGGGAGTCACCCTCTGCTCACCTCCAGCTCAGCCCTGCCATTCACTGCTGCCAGCCACCTGTACTGTGCAGGGACAATTCACACCCTAAACACCTGTATTTCACTGTGTATAATGTGCACCCACATTTTTCTGCACATTGCATATGGGATGATTATACCCACTATTATACCCATGATCACATATGATCATTATACCCATGTATGTGGTGCATCCTCATTTCTCCCTCAAAAATTTGGGTAAAGAAAGTGCTCGTTGTACATGGCAAATACAGCACTTTGCCAAGATCACTCATGGGCTGTCGACACGTTAGGGAGAAAGTGTGTCAGACTCTGTGTCTTTGTTCCTGGAACATATGCATCTGTCCAGGTTATTTTCAGGCTCATTTAATGTGTCCTGGTCGCTTTTCTCACTGCTGTTCCGACATTCTCCTTCATGCTGAGCTCACCTGAGCAACGCAGATCAGTCTGTCTGTCTGCACAGTATGAAGAGGCACCGTGGAGAAACCAGTCAACACATGCAACAAACTGTCAACAGCATCAGAGGGTGACAGCCCTCACAGTCAGGTCTCCTTCCTCTGTGGGGACAGCTCGCTGTCTCTGAGTCCTAAACTCCTCTAATCCAGAATGAGAACCACATTGCCCTGTTTTCCGACACCAAGTCATTCAGTCATCACGTAGTCTCAAAACAGTCAGGTGGCGGTGTCTAATACTCCATGAATTTGCTAACTTGTCTTACTAGTTTTATTCCTGACTGAGCTATTTTACTCGGCATAATCTTTAGGGGACAAGATGACAGGCTGTTACAAAGGGTCAGAAGGAAAAGCAGAGGGATATAAATGGAAGCACACACCTCGTTCGTGGATGGGAAGAGTCAACATAGTTAAATCCCCACACCACCCAAAGCAATCTATAGATTCAGTGCAATCTCTATCAAAATACCAATGGCATATTTCACACAATTAGAACACGTAATTCAACAATTTATATGGAATCACAGAAGGTCCTGAACAGCCACAGGAATTTCGAGAAAGAAGAACAAAGTTGGAGGAATCATACTACCTGATATAAAGCTATACTACAAGGCTATAGTAGTCAAAACAGCATGGTACTGACATAAAAATATACACATAGATCAATGGAATAGAATAGAGTGCTCAGAAATAAACCCACACCTACATGGTCAATTAATGCATGACAGAGGAAGCAAGAACATACAGTGGGGTGAAGATAGTCTATTCAGTAAATGGTGTTGGGAAAATTGGAGAGAGAGAGAGATGCAAATAAAGGAAACTAGAATAACTCCTTATACCATATACAAAAATAAATTCAATATGGGCTAAAGAATTAAATGTAAGACTTAAAACCATAAAACTCCTAGAAGCAAACATAGGCAGTAAAACCTCTAACATTTCTCTTAGCAATATTTTTTCTGATATATCTCCTTGGATAAGGAAACAAAAGAAAATGTAAACAGCCCTACTGTGTGACTCAGTTGGTGGGGCATCATCCCAGAAACTGAAAGGTCACTGGTTTGATTCCTGCTCAGGGCATATGCCTGGGTTGTGGGTTCAGTTCTTGGTTGCAGTGTGTATAGGGGGCACCGATCGATGTTTCTCTTCTTTTCTCCCTCCCTCCCCTTCACTCTAAAAATAAAATCTTAAAAAAAATTTAAATGGGAATTCATCAAACTAAAAGGCTTTTGCACAGCAAAAGAAACCATCAATAAAGTGAAAAGACAACCCACTGAATGGAATAAAATAATGACCAATTATAAATCTGATAAGGGGTTAATATCCAAAATTTATAAAGAACTCATTCAACTAAAAAAAATCAATTAAATAATGGGGGCAGACCTGAATAGACACTTGTCCAAAGAGGACGTACAGATGATGGATAGATATACAAAAAGATGCTTAACATCACTAATCAGAGAACTGCAGATTAAAACCACAATGTGATACCACCTCTCACTTATCAGAATTGCTATCATCATTAAGTCAACAAGATTTGGTGAGCATGTGGAGAAAAGGGAGTCATCACGCACTTTTGGTGGGAATGCAGACTGGCGCGGTCACTGTGGACAACAAAACAGTATAGAGGGTCCTCAAAAATTACACATGAAGCTGCACTGTGATCCAGTGCTTCCACTGTGGGGTACATATGTGAAGAAGCCCCAAACACTAACTTGAAAGAATATATGCACCCCTGTGTTAATTGTAGCATTATTTTTAATAGCCAGGATATGGAAGCAACCCAAGTGCCCATCAACAGACGTTTGGATAATGAAGATATGGTACATACATACAATGCAATATTAATTGGCCATGAAAAAGAATGGACTTCCAGCCAAGATGGGGGCATAGGTAGATATACTTTGCCTCCTCACACAACCAAAAGAAGGACAACAAATTTAAAAACAAAAAAATAACCAGAATTGCCAGAAAATGTAAGTGTATGGAAGTCTGACAACCAAGGAGTTAAAGAAGAAACATTCATCCAGACAGGTAGAAGGGACAGAGACAAACAGCAGGGGAAGAGAGGACTCGTAGCAAGGCAGCAGCTAGACAAGTGGGGCAGGCGGGGCAGTAGCTGGAGGATTGGGGTGGCCAAGGTGGTGGCTGGCAGAGCACTCAGGCTCACATTTGGGTGAGGATAAACTGTGAGCAACAACTGGGGAACAAGACAGACCACGCAACCCAGGGTTCCAGTGCAGGGAAATAAAGCTTCCAAACCTCTGACTGTAAATCCTGTAGGGGTTGAGGCAGTGGGATATACTCCCAGCCTCACAGCAGAGTTCGCTGGAGAGACCCACAGGGTCCTAGAACATACACAAACCCACCCACCTGGGAATCAGCACCAGAAGGGCTCAATTTGCTTGTGGGTGGGGGAAAGAAGTGGTTGAAAGCAGGGAGAGAGCTGAGTGAGTGGCATGGTTCCCCCTCTGACTCCTCCCACACACACAGCCCCACCATGCAGCCACCTGGGTTGCCCCACCCTGGTAAATACCTAAGGCTCCTCCCCCTACTACATAGCAGGCATGCCACAAAAAAAAAAAAAAAATGGCCCAAATGAAAGAACAGATTGAAGCTCCAGAAAAAAGAGCTAAATGATGAAGAGATAGCAAACCTCTCAGATGCAGAGTTCAAAACACTGCTAATCAGGATGCTCACAGAAATGGTTGAGGATGGTCACAAATTAAAGGGAAAAGTAAAGGTTGGGCAAAGTGAAATAAAGAAAAATATACAGGGAACCAACAGTGATGGGAAGGAAACTGGGACTCAGATCAATGGTTTGGAGCAGAAGGAAGAAATAAACTTTCAACCAGAACAGAGTGAAGAAACAAGAATTCAAAAAAATGAGAAGCTCAGGAACCTCCGGGACAACTCAAAACATTTCAACATCCAAATCATAGGGGTGTCAGAAGGAGAAAATGAAGACCAAGAAATGGAAAACTTATTTGAAAACATAATGGAAAAGAACTTTCCCAATCTGGCAAAGGAAATAGACTTCCAGGAAGCTCAAGAGTCCCAAAGAAGTTGGACCCAAGGAAGCACACACCAAGACACATCATAATTGCATTACACAATATTAAAGATAAGGGGAGAATTCTAAAAGCAGCAAGAGAAAAGGAGACGGTTATCTACAAAGCAGCTCCCATACGACTGTCAGCTGATTTCTAAATAGAAACTTTCCAGGCAAGAAGGGACTGGAAGGAAGTATTCCAAGTCATGAAAGGCAAGGACCTACATCCAGATAACTCTATCCAGTAAAGCTATTATTTAGAACCAAAGGGCAGATAAAGTGCTTCCCAGATAAGGTCAAGTTAAAGGAGTTCATCACCACAAAACCCTTATTATATGGAATGTTAAAGGGACTTATCTAAGAAAAAGGAGGAAATCAAAACTATGAACAGTAAAATGGCAATAAACTCACAACTATCAACACCTGAACCTAAAATTAAAAAACAAAAACAAACTAAACAAACTAGAACAGGGACAGAATCACAGAAATGGAGATGACATGGAGGGTTATCAGTGGGGAAGGGGAGGGGGGAAAGAGGGAAAAGGTACAGGGAATAAGAAGCATAAGTGGTAGGTACAAAATAGACAGAGGAGGTTAAGAATAGCATGGGAAATGGAGAAGCCAAAGAACTGATGTGTATGGCGCATGGACATGAACACAGGTGGGGGAGGAAATGCTGGTGGGAAGGTGGGTACAGTGCAGAGGGGAATAAAGAGGAGAAAGAAATAGGACAACTCTAATAATCAATAAAATATATTTAAAAATTTAAAAGAATGAAATATTACCACCTGTGACAACAGCATGGATAGCCCTCAAGCAGGGTTGTGCAACCTTGTGGTGTCTCTGGGCCCCACATTAAATACACAAACATTAAGAAAAGCTGATGGGAAAGAAATGTTAAGTAAATGTACAATTTTGTGTTGGGCTGCATTCATAGCCATCCTGGGCAGCAGGTTGGACGCCACTGCAAGGTGTTGTGCTAAGTGAGATGAGTCAGTCAGAGAAAGACAAATTTCATATGATTTCACCTGCATTTGTAATCTAAAGAATATAAACAGACAAACAAAATAGAAAGAGACTCACAGATACGGAGAACTGACTATTTGTTGCCAGAGGGGAGGGGTTGGGAAGATGAGTGAAAAGGTGAAGGGATTAAGAAGTACAAATCTGACCCTGGCCTGTGTGGCTCAGTTGGTTGGAGCATCTTCTCCCGCACCAGAAGATTTGGGGTTTGATCCCCAGTCACGGCACATACAGGAGATAACCAGTCAATGTTTCTCTCTCTCCCCCCCCCTTCTCTCCCTTCCTCTCTCTCTAAAAAGCAATGAAAAAATGTCTTTGGATGAGGATTTAAAAAAAAATTATAAAGAAGTACAAATCGGTAGTTACGGAATAGTGACAGGATATAAGTCACAGCACGGGTTATATAGTCATTAACATTGTACTAACCATGCAGGGTGCCAGGTGGGCACTGGAAATATGGGGCAACACTTGTAACGTGTGCGATTGTCTAACCACTGTCTGTACACCTGAAACTAACACAAAGTAGAACTGAATGTAAACTGTAATAAAAAATGACGAGGCTCTGTAGCGGCCACCGCCATTCCTGCACCTTGGCACCTCACACAGTTCTCCCCATCGCCACCAGCTGCCCCATTGTATTTTTCTGAACCTCATCAACAGTCTGAAATCTGATCCCTTTCTTAGGTGATTTTGGTTTGGGGAAAGCCAGAAGTCACCAAATCTGGGCTGTAGGGGCGCTAAGTCACCTGGGTGATTTGATGTTGCACAAACAAACTGCACAAGATGTGATTCATGAGCGGGCACATTGTTGTGGTGATAAAGCTGCCAATCACCAGGTGTCCACAGCTGCGGCTTCCTGAATCATCTCAATAGTTTCCACAGAGGAGTATTCAAGCTTAACGCAAAATTTGATGCAGATTTGTTGCTCTACTCGCTCAGTCATTTTGAATGTGACGGCCACACAGTGCACATGCTCACTCAGTGGCGTCTGCTGCCCCCACCGACTAGTGCAGTGAAGTCATCATTGTTCACACACATGCGCATTCCAGTCCACTCTCCTTGGCTGCCAGGTTCCATCAATGTTGTGCAAACCATTCTCGTTATGTCGGCCATGGCTGGACTTTTTCCGGACAGACCTCCAACTGTGAAGCCAGAAGAAAGGCTGCACATGTGCTTGCTTATCTCGTTGGTGCCAGTGTTCAGTTCATATGTGAATGCTAAGAATGAAGCACAGGAAGAATTCAGAGTTTAAATGTGAAGATCAAGTGTATTCATCTCCTGGGGCTGCAGTAGCAAAGTACCATAAGCTTGATGGTCTAAAACAAAAATAAAACAATTTATTCTCTCCCAGTTCTGGAGGCCAGATGTCCAAATCAGCATATTACCACAGCCACCTCCCTCTGAGGAAGTTTCTGGTGGCTCAAGGTGTTTTTGGCTGGTGGCCATTTAACTCCAAACCCGGCTTCCATCTGCACTTGGCCAAGGCATTTATTTGCTCTACTCTGAATTCTTCCCCACTCAGCTCAGGAGTTTAGAAGCGAAAGTCCTAAAGACTTGGACCACCGCTGTTGTTAGCACGCCACACCTGTCCCCTGTGAATGGGGAGGTGGAGGGATTGGACGGACCCTCAGAGGATATTGAGGGCAGTGGAACTACTCCCAGAGAGCAAAGGCAAGGGGGATAAGTTACATATACACACCTCTCTCACACATGCACACATATTACACATCCCTCACACACACTTCTCTGTCTCTCTCTCTTTCTCTCTCAGACACACAATGTAAAGTAAAATCTTGATTACTTTGGCAGAAAATCATCTCTCTTTTTTATGAGATCGTTTATCCAGAAAAAATTCATTGCCCTTAGAAATTTTACAAAAAAATGTATTCTTCTTGAATAAAGCACTGAGCTGAAAGACAATAGCATTTGTCCTTTCCTCAATTAAAAATTACATGGAAAACTCGAAAGCATCATTTTTCTCTGTCACTGCCCACTTTGTAAAAATCACTTTTTCCACTGAAGCAATGTCATGTCACGCAAAAGGGCCTTGCAGGGATTGGCCGGGAGCACAGCCCCTGCTTGCTCTGGTTGTGCTCTGGGTGGGGAGGTCTGTCCTCTCCACCTCACCTGTCCGAATTCGGAAGCAGACTAGCCTGGTTCCACGGGTTTACAGCTGGAAAGGAATTTTCCCTCCAGATGAACCACCTCATCCGCACTTGATTTACACTTGATTTAGTGGCGATTTAGATGAGATTTCAGATTTGGAGTTGATGTTGACAAAGACAAACGTTTAGGCTATTGGAATGAGTGTGAATTTACTTTTCTTTTTTTAATTTTATTTAGTTATTTTTCAAGTACAGTTTTTTGTCTATTTTTTCCATCCCAGCCCACCCCGCCCTGTGAATTTACTTTTCATGTAAGAAGGATATGAACTTGAGGGGTTCAGAAGGCAGAGTTAGGGGCTGAATTGTGCACCCCATCGAATTCAGAATTTCACCGAATGTGACTTGTTTGGAGACAGGCCTTTAAAGAGGAAATTAGAAGTGTCTTGTGGCTGGGTCCTGACCCACTCTGACTTGGGTCCTCAGAGGAAGGGACTAGGACACAGGCCCTCGCAGAGGGGCTCCATGTGCGGACACAGAGAAGGTGGCCACTTGCAAAGCCAAAGAGAGAGGGTTGGGAGGAACCAGCCCCGCCCACACCTGGCCGGAGCTGGGACTTCTGCACTCGGAACTGTGGGAAAATTCATGTCTGTTGTTGACCTGAGACAGGACTGGAGGAATAAGGGCCAGCTTTGTGTCGGGTGTGTGGAGCAGGTCGGGGCCCTGGTCCCTGCTCTGAGAGGCTGGCCTTGTCCACCACCCAGTTCTGTGTCCCTGATTTGCAGCTGTAACAAATCACCACAAACTTAGGGGTTTAAAATAACAGATTCATGTTTTGCAGTTCTGGAAGGTCTCACTGGGCTAGATGAGGTGTTGGCAGAGTCCAGGTCCTTCCTGGAGGCTGAAAGGGAAAATCCATTTTCTGGCCCTTTGCAGCCCGGAGGGGCCACACCCACCCCCCCGCACTGGGATCTCTGACACAGACCCTGCCCTCCAGCTTCGAGTCTGCTGATTCCCAGCCTGGGGTCTCAATCCACTTGTCACAGAACAGCACAGGAGCACAGGGGAGTCAGGATGTATGGGTGCCTCTTTGGGACGCTGTCACTCTCCTGCCATGCCCTGGAACCACGCGAGACAGCACCTGTCCACTGCGCTGTCAGATGACGTTGCTTATGGTAGAAATGGCTCCCAGCTGGTAAATTGCTCGTGGACTGGGCGCAGCGTCGAAAGCACGTCAGACCCCTAATGTGGACACCGTGGGGCGGGGACCCGGGGGAGAGGGGGATCCTGGGTCTCCTCATCTTATCAGGACGCCAGTCTGTGCGATGAGGGCCCGCCCTTATGACCTCATGCATCTAATTACTCATCAAAGTCCTGTTTCCAGATACAGTCACGCTGGGGCTCGGGGCTTGACCAGGTGAATGGGGAGGAGTTTAGTCCATCACAGGAGCCGCCTGTTCCATTTGTACACACTGCACATTTTAACGCCTTTTCATACACAGTCAACACTCGGATCTGTTAGCATCACACTGACACCCGGAGTGGCTGGGCACTTCGCCCGAGGTGGCCTGGGAAGTTGGGCCCCTCTCCTTGGACACATTGGAGACCGCCCGAGGGCTTGGCAGCTTGCTTCCCAGGCAGCAGAGACGCTCGACAGGGGTCAGGGGAGATGGCGGTTTGGTAGGAATGTAAAGCAGGAGCATTGTCTGCATACCACGGTGGGAGAACAGTGACAACAAAGGAGAAAGACAGGCCCACTCGAAGGCTCCCGGCTGGTGAGCCTCGGACAGCCGATGAATCACAGTCAGTACTGATCGCAATGCGAGATAGTCCTCTGACAAACCGCGCCGGGTCCCTGCCGACATCAGCCAGCGAGTGAACTCCGCGGACCCTGAACCAGATGGAGGTCAGGGCCTGATACCCCCACGCATCGAAATCCATGTACAACTCCCCCCAAAACTTAACAAAGTCATCCCTTGGCATCAACAGGAAGTTGGTGACAGGACCCTCGCAGATGCCAAAATCTTCAGACAATCCAGCTTTTCCTACAGAATGGCATGGAGCAGGCGGGCAGCCCTCCTCGTGCGTGGATTCCTGGCCACAGAAATATTAGTCTCAATCCCCAGCTGAGTTGGTCCGGTCCGCAGCTGTGGAACTGGGCATGCGGAGGGTCACCTGCGCATTTGTTGAAAAAACTTTGCTTGTACGTGAACCCACTCAGTTCAAGCCTGTGTTGTTCAAGAACCAATGTGCGCTGAGAACTCGAGGAACAATTTTACAGATTTTCAAAGTTTCTTCCCACGATTTCAAGATGGAAAAGTATAACTTGCCCTGGCTGGGTGACTCAGGTCGTTGGAATGTTGTCCTGTTTACCGAAAAGGTTTTAGGGTCCGTCCCTGGCCCAGGCACATAGCCAGGCTGTGGGTTTGATGTCCAGTGGGCCGCGTGCGGGGGACCACCAGTCCCTGTCTCTCCCTCACGTCGGCTTCTCGCTCTCTCCCGCTCCATCCCCCCACCGCCCCTCCTCCGTCTCTAAACTAAATCAGCATTTCCTTGGGTGAGGGTTTTTTTTAAGTATAGCTTTAAAGTGGAAAAGCTTGGCAGACACCACCTTAATGAAGTGGTGACAATATCAGTAAGGGGACAAACTGAAGCCCGTGCCACCTGCTAGGCCACGAGAATGCAGTGCGTGTTCCGGGCCTCCCTGCCCGAGAGTGACAACTGAGTGTCACATTCCTCGTGATGTGTCATGTTTCCTATGTGACGTGGGCCCAGACTGAAGGACATTTGTTCTAAGACCTGAGAACTACGGGCAACGTGTTCTGAACTGCATCCTTCGCGGTGAAGGACATTCATTACTGGGAAGTGGAATCGCATCTCAGGGTCAGGTGGTCGTCAGTGTCAGGGTGAGCTTCCTGACGCTGATGGTTGTGCTGTGGCTTGTGAGGGGATGTCCTCACTTGTAGGACATGCAGAGTCCCCTGGGGAGTGGGGGTCAGTTGGCCTCTACACTCACGGGGTTCAGGAAAAGAAGATTTCTGTCCTCCACCGGCAACTTCCTGTTGACAGTTTTTTAAGTAAATAATGCAACACCCATATGAAAGATGCTCAACATCCATCTGGCAAATGCAAATGAGAACCACTGTGAGGTCCCACTTCAGAGAGACTAGTATGACTACAATTTGAAAAACAGAAAAGAGCATGTTTGTGAGGATGTGAACAACTGGAACCCTGATACATTGCTGGTGGGGATGCACAGAGCTTCCACCAAGTGCTCAGACAAATGCAGATCCAGTCACGTCCACAGCAGCAGGGCCCACCATAGCCAGAGGTGGAGACGGCCCCAGTGTCCATCAGGAGGTAAATGGGTTAAAAAATTGTGGTATATCCATATAACAGAACATAATCCAGCCATAAGAAGGCATGAAGTACTGATACATGCTACAAGGTAAATTAACCCCCAAAGCACTATGCTGAGTGAAATATGCCAAACACATAAGATCACGTTGTAAATCCATTTATATGAAGTGTCCAGATAGGCAAACCCACGGAGACAGACCGAAGGCGGGTGGTTGCCCGGGGCTGTGGTTCTGTTGGAGTCGATGGGGATGTCATGCAGCAGGTGGAGGTGGCGTTGGCACAGCCTCGAACTGTACTGAGTGCCACTCACTGTTCACATCAAAATGATTTCTTTTATGCCATGTGAATTGCACTTCAATAGGTTTTTTAGTTCAAGCATTTCAATGTATATTTTGTACTTGAAAACAGGAAATGTTAGGGGGTGAAATGCCGCTGCCAGCAGCTGGAGCCTTGGGAAACTGGTCCCAGAGCTCAAAACCACCTGGTCTCAGTCACACGGCCTGGTCCGTCTGCTGAGACGGCCCTTTCCCAGCAGGTCACGGATCAGCTGGCATGGAAGTCCACAGCAGAGGGGGACGCCGTGGGGCGGGGGGGCCCTGTGCAGGGCAGGGGAGACCCTCCCGGGCAGAGGCCGTGCTCCCAGACTCCCGATGGCCACTGGGTTTGCTCTGCCGTTGGGGGTGCACCCAGACCGAGCGAGATGGCTGAGTAACTGCCGGTGGGATGAAGGGGTCTGGCTGGAGGGACAGATGGCCGGCAGGCACTCATTCTCTGTCATTAGGGTGCAGGGCCCGCTACATTGGCGCAGGCGCCTGACCTGGCAGCACGGGCTGTACAGTGCGCACGGTTCAGGCGACGGCAGACAGGCCTGTCGGCACAGCAGCCTCTGTCTCCCTGAGGGCAGGCTCCACGTTCTGAGGGCCTCACGAGGAGCAGGTGTTCCTCGTAGAGGTGGGCACGGGCTCGCAGTCTCCATCAGCCCCTGTAGACAGCAGTACACAGCTCCCCATTCTCCGCTGCTCGCCTCGGGGTCCGGCCACCCATCTCCATCCTGGAGTGACTGTGAGAAAGTGCGAAATCTGTCACATGAGGTGCAGTGCTGCTTTGTGCCCCCCCCCCCATGCAGCGAGTGCTCGTCCTCTGCTGCCAGTGGGTACGGCTTGTCGGCAGAATTAGGGTCCCTTTCCCTTTCAGAGCCCTTCCTCCAAACTCACGTGATCCCCCATTCTCCAGGGGACACTCCAAAACGTCTGCTCAGTGTGTGAAATCTGTGACCAACCCACATATCTTACAGCTGCGGCGGAGGAGTGCGTGGCAAGTGAATTTTTGCTCTGGACATTAGGAGAACTTGTCCCCCACTTTCCTGCTGAAAGCAGTGCCATCGTGGGGGCCACCCCTCGAGCAGGACTCCAGGTGGCCCGTCCCAGAAGTCAACCTTCTGCAGGGGGAGCCAGGCTGTTGCCTGTCTGTGGAGTGTCCTGTCCCCAGCTTTAAAGAGACCATGAAGCCCTCTAACTGCCCCCCTTCTCCAAACGTCCCCGGGTTGCGGCGGGGTTCTCTCTAATGTGCAAGAACTGTGTGCATCGCCGTGTAAACCACAGTTGTCTCAGACCAGGTGCTGTCACCGATCTTTACTTTCTTTGCTCTAATTGTCTCGATCTTCACGTTTTCTACACTGGTCATATCTTTTCATAATAAGAAAGAAACACCCGTTTCTGTTTGGCAGAGTCGGCTGGAGCTGGGACGGCGCGTGGGCGGGGCGTGCTGGGGGTGGGGCGGCGGGTATGGTGAGGCCCGGTGGCCATGTCCGGCTGGGAGCCTCCCTTCCGGCCTTCCGCTCACCTGTGCTGTGGTACGAGAGTCCCCAGGCTACCGGGGACAGCTGCCGAGCACAGGGAGAGGGCACCCTGGGAGCGGGGCTGTCTGGGGGACACCTGGCTGGTGCCGCACCTGCCAACTCATTTCTGGTTGTGATTTCAGAGACTCAGAGCAGGAGCCCCAAACAGCCTCTCTTCTGACAACTGTCAGCTGCTGCTGCTACCAGCCTGTCCCCTGCCCAGGTGTGTCACCGTGCTGCCTCTCAGCAGGTAAGGAAGTGACGACTCCTCGACTCCTCTGGGAGCGGGTGTCTTTCCAGCAGTGACGTGTGGGCCTGGGGCGAGGGGCTGCCGGGGCCCCTCCCCTGTGGCCTTGGTGCTCACAGCGCCACTTTCCTCTCCCACCAGCTGCCTTCATCTCCTGTCCCCACCTGCAGAGCAGATGGGGCCCTTATGGATCCTCATATTGCCCTTCATGAGACCCTGTGTCCCCCGTTGGGACAGCAGGGGAGGGGAAGTGAGCCGTCCTGGTGAGTGCGGGGCCTCGGCTGGGGAAGCAAGCTCTGTGCCCCTCTGAGCAAGAGCTGTGCCCTGTTCCGGAGGGGGTCGACCAGCACCCCGCCTCTCCCTTCTGTCTAAGCTGGTTGGTCCCTTCAGGCTGGGGGTGGGTGGGGGTCTGTGCTCACTGGTCTGTCAGGCATCTCCCAGGGGGACAGACTGAGCCCCTCTGCCAGACAAAATGTATCAACAGCTCGTGAGGATAAGTCCTGTTAGGGAGGGTGGTTGAGAAGGAGGCACAGTGCCATCCACCCTCCGGGGAGTCTAAACACGGTGCCCGAGTCAAGTCAGATCGGCAGCCCTGGGGGGACCCCACCCAGCGTGCTGCCCGGCGTTCACTGAGTCGTGCGCAAGGGACAGCCCGCCAGAGTCTCCCGTGGACTCAGAGCTCCTCCCCTCTCCCCTCGAGTGAGTGGCGTGAGTGGCCCAGGACGCATGGTCAGCTCCATCCTGCTTCCACTGCGCCCCACTCCCGTTCCTCCTGTGGGGTCGAGGTGGGCTGCAGACACGCATGTACACGGAGGGAGGCACCTCCAGGTCACGCGGTGCGTGCTGCCTGGATGGCCTTGGAGGGCAGGGGTGCTCTTCCAGTGGGACTCAGAGGCACCTGGTCAGGCGGTCGGGGGCTTAGGGACCTTCCCACTGGGTCACGTCTTTAGCTCCAGTCGGCAAGTCCACTTCCTCGTCCCCTGCCAGCTGGGTGGCTTTGCCCACCCTGGGGGACAGGGAGCTCTGACACCTCACTCCCCAGTCGGGTGAGGAGGGGTGGCCAGGTGGGGAGGAGCGCTGGGGACTTCAGTTACAGAGCCTCCCTGACGTGTATGTCCCTGCACTGGAAAACCGAGGGGGTGGGGCCTGGCCTGTGAGGTGCCTCCAGGCGCACAGTCAGGCGATTTGGAACCTGGCCGCTCTGTGGGGGCAGCGGAGCAGCCACAATGGGGACCGGTCAGAAATGCGCCCTGGACCAGAACCCAGCCCCTCCGTCGGGATGGGCACAGCATCAAGGACCCCCGGAAAGTTCAAAATCGTCTGATCTTGAAGCCCTGTGGGTACCTGGGACACTCGGCAAGGCGCTTTGGGGCATGCGGGCACCTGGGCCACATGGGTCTCCACCCCCAGTACCTGCCGGAATCGGCCGGAAGCTTGACCTACAGATGCCGCCCTGTGGGTCACAGGCCGGGTCCTGGCACTCGCACTGTGAGAGAGAGACTGTGCACACAGAGAGGGAGCGTGAACACCCATGACACAGTGTGCGGTCACTGACGGCCGCAAGAGTGACGCAAAGGGGTCGGCGAGTTGAGGGCAAAGAGTGGAGCAGGATGGGGGGGGCGCGGGGGCGGGGGAGCAGACCCTTTGCGCCCTCTGTCGGGCGCTGCACATCGGCGCAGTTAGCGCCCTCCGGGCCTGTCACCCGGCCCCACTAGTTTCTGCTCCGCCTCCTTCCTGGGCAGCAGTGGGAACCAGGGCAGGAGGGCTTTCTGCTCCACTGGTGATGGTGGTTTTAGGAAGAAGAAGATCTAAATGTGCTGAGAAGGCACCGGGAACCAGGGCGTGGAGGGGAAGTGGGGTGAGGGGGGAGAGCCGCCAGGAGGGGCCAGTGCCCCCAAGTGAAGAATGGGCCCCAGGTGAGGCACTTCCGGCTGCGCCCAGCCCACCACCCACTGCCTGGCCCAGCTGCCAGGAACAGAGTCTGTCTCAGGGAGAAGCAGAGCGCCCAGGCCCCACCCCATGCGGGACTCCACGTCAGTGTATCCTGAGTGTCCCGACCTGGCCCCGGGTCAGTCCCCAGCGGTCGGTTGGTAGGACCAAACTCAGTCAGGCAGCCGGGGCCGAGGCCAGAGTCTGCCCTCTTGTGCCTCCGCCAGGGAGAAACCCCTTCCTGCCAGTCCCCGGCACACTTCCCTGAGCGTCCCTTTGGTGAGGACTGCTCTAGTGCTCTGGCCGGCTTCAGGGAGGCAGGCTGGGAGAGGGTGACATCTCAGTCCCTGGAGTGGCTGGTGGCCCTGCTGGCTGGGACAGCAGTTGGGAGGGGTGGTGGGTGGCTGGCAGCAGACCCTGTGCAGGGAAGTGGCTGCCACACTGAGTGGGCACAAGGACCAGGTGGGCACAGGGTGGGGTGGGGGTGGAGGCTGAGGAGGTCCTGCCTCAGTGGCTGTCTGTCCACTCAGTGGGAGCGAGGTCAGTAGGCAGGATGCAAGGTCAGAGGTGGTGGGAATGATAGAGACTGAGCCCATTAGGAGGAGTAAGGGGTGACTGGGGACGGGGGAGGTGGCCCGGCCACTTTGAGGACCCGCAAAGGCTGCTGTGCGGCCCCGGCACGGGCCCCACTTAGCGTCCTTCTGCGTGAGTGCAGCGGCACAGAGCTGGATGACTGGTGTCAGGTTCTAGGGACAAAGGCAAGAAGACAGCGTGACAGCAGTGCTGGTCCTGTCATTCAGGCTGCCTGTGGGGGTGACCACTGGGGCGCGCAAACCCTGTCATTGAGGTGACAGCGTGGAGGGACACAGTGCTTCGGGGCTGAAGAGGAGGGTCTGAGGCTGTAGTCAGAGGGCGACGACCCAGCCAGGACGTGGTCTGGAGGGGACACAGTGGTGGGGCCGAGGTGAGGAGGGGCTAACAGAGAGGAAGTGAGACAGGCGAGAGTCAGCCCAGGTGCTGGGGCCCCTTCCCGACCCAGATGCAAAGGAGCACTCAGCTGTTCTGCACTCCTGGGTGTCCTGCAAGTCCTCCTCCTGGGTGTGGGGGTGCAGGGCGGGAAACAGTGTGGTTGCCAACTTCCTGGGCTGCTAGGGGAATGAATGGCTTGTTACAGTACTAAAAAGAATGGAGCTGTACAGATGTCGAGGTGTTACTTAGGGTCGTGGGGGCAGCAAAGTGACTGGACCATCTGGGTCCTGCTACTCCTCCTCCCCAGGCCGAGAGTGTTTGCACACACAAGCGTGGCCACCTGGAGGGGCACTCCTTTTGTTGCCCAGGGCCTGTGCTCCAGAATGCTCCAGCTGGACAGACCTGCGGCGGGGTTGGGGGGTGACAGGCAGGCAACGCTGAGGAGGGTTCTGCCTCGGCTTTGGGGGGCAGCACCCGCAACCCTGTGTCCCGGGCTGTTTCAGGGCCGTGGGCCAGAGGAGGGCATGTCCAACAACAGCACCACCAGCATCTCGCAGGCCCGCAAGGCCGTGGAGCAGCTCAAGATGGAAGCGTGCATGGACCGGGTGAAGGTAAGCCCCGCCCGCCGCCCCTCTGTGTTCGCGTTCGAGGCCCCCCAGCAGAGCACCCACCCAGGCTTGGTGTGGAGTGTGCCCACGGGCCCAGGTGAAGCACAGTGTGCACGAGTGCTGTGAGGAGCCTCCAGACGTGAGCTCCGTCCCTGCAGCTCCATCCAGCTGTGCTGTGGTCTCGGTCAGCGAAAAAGAAGGAGCTCCTCAATGAGACCAGCCCCCCTGAGGTTAGACCACTCTGGATGTTGTGACTGGGGCGCTTTGGGGAGCGCAGCTTTGAGTCATGCACGGTGCTGGTCAAGTGTCCCTCCAGGGAAAGTGCAGGAAGGTGCTAGCCGCCTCTGGCCCTGCTCGTCTTGCTGGTGAATGTAGGGCCCTCCTGTGGGGAGGGCTGAAGCCACCTCTTCTCCAGATGCCACCTGGAAGCAGGCAGGAGGCTCTGAAATGCTGCTTATTTTCCTTGACTGTGATGGGATTAGTGCCCGTCACCCCCAAGCCCAAGTCCACGGGGCTATGGTCTGTGGTCTGTGGATGTGAAACTAGGGGCTGCCCAGGCATCTGCGGCTCACACCACACAGAGTCCCTGGGGCCTCTGTGGGCAGGGCGGGCAGTCGCTCCGGTAGGCCCCTCACCGAGACCTGCTCTCATGCTCCAGTGATGGCCAGAGAGCCTGCTCCTGCCACCATAGGACAGTCACTGCCTTCCCCGGGGACTTTGGGGGGCACACTGTCCCAGGAGGTAGGAGCCATGAGCCATGCGCAGAAAGTGACACAACCTTGGAGGAGTCAAGGAGGGGACACCGTGATGCAATATTGTGCGGCCCTCACCACGGTCCACCCCCACAACTTTTCATCGCTTCGCACAAACTCTTCTCATTGAACAGGAGCCCCCTGGCCCCCTCCCCAGCCCCTGCGACCTCTGTCATGCTGTCTGTCTCTATGGATTTCCTGTTCCGGGTCCCTCATTCATGTAAGTGGAATCAGGCGGTCTCTGTCCTTTGTGTCTGCTCTATTTCACTTGATACATGTCTTCAGGATTCATTGAGGTCATCAGAATTTCATTCCTTCTATGAATGAACACTATTCCGTTGTACAGATACCCCACATTTCACTTTTCTGTCCATCTGATAAGGGGCGTTGGCTTGTTTTCACCTTCTGGATGTTGTGAATGGCGCTGCTGTGAACACGTGTTCAAGGGTTTGCAGCCCGCTTTCAGAGGTGGAACCGCTGGGTCGAGAGGGAAGTCTTCGTTCAGCTTTCTGAGGACCCGCCTCGCCAGTTTGCATGGAGGCCACAGCATTTCACCCCCATAGCGACGGGTAAGGGTGTATTTCCCCATGTCTGCACCAAGATTTGTAAATCGACATTTGGTCATGACGTTCACATGTGGCTTTGGCTTTAGGCGCCAGACGCGCCTCGCTTCAGGGCTCTCTGGCTTTGGTGGGACATCTGCTCCGTGTGAATTCTGGCAGGAGTAAATGGAGCGTGTTGGTGCCAACTAGCCAGACAAAAAAGATGGGGTGCAGGAACAGAGGGAGCCGTCAAGGACACCCCACGTTGACCTTGTAAGGGCCTTGAGGAGGAGAGTTGGGAGGGTGGGGGTTGCAGAACCAGGGTTTCTGGGCGGGTGAGAGGTCACTGCAGGGGAGGAGGAGGAAGGGAGCCTGGATGGTGGGTGGCAGCGGGAAGCCGCACCAGGGAGGGGAGGAGCCATTCTTGCTCCGATAGCATGTTGGGTCCAGATGAAAGGAGAGGACAGGCTGACTGCGTGGGAGCCTTGCAGAAGGGGACTGCGCTCCTGGGTCCTGGAGGGGGTGCCGAGCCGCAGGGGAACAGCTGGAGGCCTGGGAGAAATCAGTGCCACGAGTCCCACAGAGCTGGCTCCCGGTGGACGCCCACTGGTGGGGCCCAGAGGACAGCCCCGTGAGAACAGGTGTCCGTGCAGCGCAGAACGGCCCCACAGCCAGCACCGTGCGGCTGACTGCAGGGTCCCCTCTGGGCTTGTGGTTTAGGAGCTGGGAGGAGTGTCCAGAGGAGGGAGGGAGCGAGGAAAGGGGGAAGGAGGGCAGGCAGGAGGGCAGGTGTTCTCAGTTCGCGAGAGTGAAAAGGAGGTCTGTGACGCAGAGAGAGGGACGCGATCGTTGTGTGAAGCAGTCGTCTGGGCTGAAAGGTGATAAAATTTAACACCGGGAACCCAAAGAAGTCTGGGCGGTTCGTGGAGGAAAACTGCCGCCAAAATACCCACTATCACCCCAGGTCCCGTTTGTCCCCCCATAGTGTCATTTACACAAAAGCACTAGTGCCGACATAGACTTCGTTCCCAATTCTGTGGGGCGTCTAAGGGAGAGACCCTTCGCAGCGTGTGGTCCATGGCCAGGCCCCCACCACAGCCTCCGCACCCTTCCTGCCCCCACCCTCATCCACTGATGTCTGAGTCTCCCCCCCACCCAGCCTTCCCCCAGGGGCCCACCTGCTCCCCTGGCAAACACCTGCTCCCCGGTGAGCTACCCACCTGGAAGCTCAGCAGGGCGACCCCACAAAGGTGGGTGCTTCTCTTTGAGAACCAGTGTCAGCTGCTAAAGAGCAGGGGTGTTCTCCGTGTTGCCATAAGCACAAGAGAGACCCAGCGTAGAACCCGTGTGGCTTCCCAAAAGCAAAAGCTTAGAAAATAGTGCTCAGGATTCTAAAGAAGGGAATTAAGAGTATATAAAAGATGACTGCTTTAGAAACTCTTCCGGTCCTCAGGGAAAGAACACCTTACTCTTTTTCTTACTCCCTGGGGACTCCAGCAGAACGGAGTTCTGTCGGGGGTGGGGGGACCTACGTGACACTCATCACCGAGTAGAGAGAATCAGTGTAACAGTCATGGCAGGTACAGTGGAGCAGCACACAGAAGGCTGGAGTGGAGACATGGGGCTCGGCACTGGCCTGTGCAGCCTGGGAGGAGCTGAGCTGCAGAGAAGGCGCCCCGCCCCCGACCCCCAGGGAGGCACGGGGTGGGCACAAGCCGGGATGCAGGCTCCAGCAGGGCCACTGGGAACCGCCTCTCCGTTGGAAACCCCATAGGGTGCCTGGTTCCCCTGCCCCAGAGGAGCTGGGTTGGGTCAGTCCCACGTGAGCTCTGGACGCGGACGGACACCTTCAGGAAACCCGTAGCTCTCAGCCAGGGACCCGCAAACAGCTGCCAGACTTGCGGGGGCGGAGGGACTCACTGGCCAAACCACTGCTGGGACGTCTGTGGAGTGCACTGACCTCTCTAAAGAGGCTGCCATGAGGCCTACTTGTGCCCGCGCAGGCTTTGTCTGCTGCTTGTCGGCTGGGAGCCGGAGCTGTTCGGATCAGCCTGCACTTGGTAGATGGAGAACCTCGAGGGCAGGGACAGAAAGGCGCGCCCGCAGGGGTGTGCCTGGGAGACACGGGGAAGGCACACAGGGGCTGGCAGGCAGCGACCCCAGGAAAAGTCGTGATGTCATGAGGCATTATGTCGGTCCTCCATCAGAGTTAGGAAACATTTGGAGAAAACAGTTTGGAAAAGGGAAACAACTTTATGAAAGGAAAGGAATATTCCACTTACTTTTTGACACTGATCTTTCATGATTTGGCGCTCCAAAGAAAAGAGAATACATGGTCAGTGGTATTTTAGACAAGGACCCCAACTTGAATTTATGGGTGTTCAAGGTCTGTCTCACATAAACGCTGCTTCCTCTGTGTAGGTTTCTTAGCCGTGAGTGTGAGAGAGTCCGTCACACACGTAAGTGTGCAGCGATATGTGTGTGTGCAGCAGACACCCGGCCACTTGCAGAGGGACCACAACAGCATAGGCCTTGGGGGCTTCAGTCCTCATTTTGAGAATAGTGCTATGTCTCTGTTCGTGAAAATGGCACTTGTTTTAGAAAATTTTGGAAAACATAGAAAAGTATGAAAAGAAAACTTAAAGGGTCTGTCACCAGTACATTTTCATGTTTTTCCACGAAGCTGTCCATCTAGTTTTCTTTTTTTTAAACTGTGGTTATAAAGTACACTTATTACTTTTTGTAAACAGATTTATCTTGGAGCAGTATATTGGGATTATAGATCCAGGTCAGTAAATGCTCTCCTAAAATGTTATCTTTTAATGTCTCTTTACTCCATCATCTGATGTATTGCACAATAATTTATTTAACTGGTCTCCTGTCCCTGGACATTTTCGTTACTTCCAAGTTTTTGGTGTCATATTTTTAAGTGCTACAGTGAACACACTGGTAGATGAGCTTGCACCAGTCTGTCCCTTCTGGTAAGTGTCCGCAGACCACGTTGCCAGGTCAAAGGAGGTGTTACATTCCGAAGCATTTGAATTGTGACCAAGTTTCTCTGTGAAAAGAGATACCAGCTTGTTCTCTCACCAGTGGTGTGACGTCTCTGTCCCCCCAACTCTTCCCAGTGCCGTCCCTCATGCCGCTCCAATATGACAGATAACAGGTAATGATAACAGTAACAAGAATGAGCAACATTTATTGAGCGCTTACTATCTGCTGTTCTGAAAACTTTATATTGAATTTGCTCAGTTCTCACAACTGTTCTGTGAGTAGCTGCCACTCACAGTCCCACTTTACAGAGGAGGCAACTGAGGCCTGCAGAGGTTAAATGACTTGCCCAAGACCAGGCAGCTGGAAAGTGGTGGTGGCACAGGGACAGGGGACCAGAGGGTCTGCTCCCGACACTTTGCTCTTACCTTTCTGACACACCTGTTCTTGATTGTTGACACCTCATAGTTTTAACATGTATTTCATGGACTCACTGTGGTTAAACTAACTTCATATGTTAAAAATTCCTTTTATGAATTTTCCTGGGCATGTTCCTACACTTGGCCCAGTTTTCTACTGTGGTTCTTTTTTTTATTTTTAGTTTTAGTTTTCTTTTTTTAAGTATTTTTTATTGATTATGCTATTACAGTTTTCCCAATTTCCTCCCCTTATCCCCCTTCCACCCTGCCCCTCCAACTCTCCCTTATTCCCCCCCTTAGTTCATGTCCATGAGTTGTACATATGAGTTCTTTGAGTTCTCTGTTTCCTGTACCATTTTTATCTCTCCCCATCTATTTTATGCCCACCAATTATGCTTCTTCTTCCCTGTACCTTCCCCCCCATTCCTCCCTTCCCCCTCCCCACTGAACTCCCTCTGTGTGATGTCCATTTCTCTGATTCTGTTCCTGTTCTGGTTGGTGGCTTAGTTTTTGTTTTCTTTTCTTTTAGGTTCATTTGTTGATAGTTGTGAGTTCGTTGTCATTTTATTGTTCATATTTTATCTTCTTTTTCTTAGACAAGTCCCTTTAACATTTCATCTAATAAGGGCTTGTTGATGATTCCATTCTAAATGAAAGCTTTGGTGGATAGAGTAATCTTGGATGTAGGTCCTTGCCTTTCATGACTTCAATACTTCTTTACAGCCCCTTCTTGCCTGTAAAGTTTCTTTTAAGAAATCAACTGATAGCCTAATGGGAGCTTCTTTGTAGGTAACTGTCTCCTTTTCTTTTGCTGCTTTTAGGTTCTCTTTGTTTTTAATCTTGGGTAACTTAGTGATGATGTACATTGGTGTGTTCCTCTTTGGGTCCCACTTTTTGGGGACTCTCTGAGCTTCCTAGACTTCCTGAAAGTCTATTTCCTTTGCCAGATTTGGGAAGTTTTCCTTCATTATTTGTTCAAATAAATTTACAATTGCTTTCTGTTGTTCTTCTGACACCCCTATAATTCGGTTGTTGGAATGTTTCAGGTTGTCCCAGAGAACGCTCAGCCTCTCATTTTTTGGATTCTTGTTTCTTTGTTCTGATCCAGTTGGATGTTTATTTCTTCCTTTTGTTCCAAATCGTTGCCTTGAATCCTGGTTTCCTTCTTGTCATTGTTGGTTCCCTGAATATTTTGCTTTATTTCCTTCTGGGTATCTTTCATTTGTTCTTTCATTTTTTGACCAAGCTCAATCAGTTCTGTGAGCACTTTGATTACCAGGGCTTTAAATTCTCCATCAGATAGGTTGGCAATCTCCTCCTCGCTTAGTTCTGAGGTTTTGCTCTGTTCTTTCATTTGGGCCGTATTTCTTTGTCTTGGCACAGCGGATAAGTTGTAAGGGAGCCAGGCCTTAGGTATTCACCAGGGCGGGGCAACCCTCTTTGCTCTGCTGCAGTGCTGCCTATGCGGGAGGGGTCAGAGAGGGAGCCATGCGGCTCGCCTGCTCATCTCTAGTGTACTTTCCAACAGACTCTCCTGTCAGACTGAAAGTATTTCCCACTGTGGCAACCCCTGCCTGAGCCCACAGTCAGCTTTGAGTCTATTTTCCCCTTAAGTCTGTCCCTCCCGTGCAGGTTGGCCATGCTCGGCAGTCAGCCCTGCCCTTCAGCTGCCTCTCCGTGGTTTTTCTGAGTCAGTCTGTGCTTGATCAGCTTTACTGCTCTGGTTGTTCTGGTTGATATTTTTCCTTAATTTCCTTGGTTGTCGGAGTTCCATGCAGTTTGATGTTCTGGCGCTTTCGGTTGTTTATCGATTTTAGATTGGTTGTTATCCTCCTTTTGGTTGTGGAGGAAGCAAAGAGCTTCTACCTATGCCTCCATTTTGGCCAGAACTTCTACTGTGGTTCTTATCTATTCTTATGATTAGTAAAGCTTTCTTGCATATTATATGTTACAAATAGGTTTCCACATGGAAGAAAACCATAAACTAGAAAACAAGAGAGACTATAAAAAGAAAAAGAAAAAAAAACAACAGAAGCAACTCCAAATATATCTATCTTAATAAGCACTAAGTCAAACAACTAATTTAGACTCTCAGATTTAATCTAAAAAACAGAATATATTTTACATTAGACATTAACCTAAATAAAGGGACTTGGGCTGAAAGTAATATGTTGTACAATATCTATACATGGAAGACTACGAAATTCATGAACAAAATCAGAGAAGATCTAAATAAATGAAAAGAAATTCCATGTTCCTGGATAGGAAGACTCAATATCAGTAAGATGTTAGTTCTTCCCAACTTGATCTATAGATTTAACACAATCCCAATCAAAACCCCAGCAAGTCATCCTGCTAATACTGACCAACTAATTCTTAAGTTTGTATGAACAGGTCAAAAAACCCCACAATCGCTAAAACAGTATTGAAGGAGAAGACAAAGCTGGAAATTTGACTCTATCTGACTTCAATACTTAACTATAGTAATCAAGACACAGTGACACTGGCAAAAGAATAGACAGATCACTGGAACAGAATAGATAGCCCCCAAATAGACCCACTAAATATATTAACTGGTCTTGACAAAGTGGCAAAGACAAAACAATGGAGAAAGGATAGTCTTTTCAACAAATGGTCCTAGAAAAGCTAGACATCCACACATGAAAAAAATAAATTTAGACACAGACTTTACACCCTTCACAAAAATTAACTCAAAGTAAATCATAGACCTAAATGTAAAAAGCAGAACTATACAACTTCTAGAAGATAATATGGGAGAAAATCCAGGTGAACTTGGGTTTGGTGATGAGTTTTTAGGTATAGTACCTAAGTCACAATCCACAGAGGAAAAAATTGATGATCTAGATTTCATTCAGATTTAAAGTGTTTATATGAAATACACTGTTGAGGGTATGAAAAGATGATCTACAGGCGGGGAGAAAGTCTTTGCAAACACACTTTGATAAAGAACTAATATCCACAATGAGCAAAGAACTTTTAAAACTCAACAATGAGAAAACAACCCCATTTTCTTTAAAGGCAAAAGATTTGAACAGATGCCTCACCAAAGGATATACAGATGGCAAAGAAGCATAGGGAAAGATATTCGACATCATATATCACTGGCGAATTACAAATTAAAACAACAGTGAGCTACCACTACGCACCTAATGGAATGATGAAAATCCAAAACACCGACAACACCAAATGTTGGCGAGGACGTGGCACAGTCAGAACTCTGATTCATTGGTGGGGAGAATGCAAAATGGTGCAGCCACTTCCGAAGGCAGTTTGACAGTTTCTTACAAAGCTGAATATAGTCTTACCATATGATCCAATTATATAAAAAATACACAATGCAAAATATGAAGAATGTCAGAAAAACTGACAAGTTGTTAAGAGTCTAGTATGTCTTTCCCAGTACTTGTTGGATAAGCAAGACCAAAGGCAAGTAAGCATGTATTCATAAATAAAATTAATATATATGTAATAGACCAACCTAATTTTACTTATTAATATATTCTTACCTGTGTTTTGTCTAGTACATATACGTGTTATATATAATTTTATCCAGCAACTACCAGGAACACTCTTCTCTGAGCCGCACTCAATGGTGCATTCTCCAACCACGAGCAGTGAAACTAATGGCAGAGAATAGAATGTCAGCCTGAGCCCTGGCTGGTGTGGCTCCGTTGGTTGGAGTGTCATCCCAAAACCTAAAGGTCTTGAGTTCAATTCCCGGTCATGCCTGGGTTGTGGATTCAGTCCCTGGTCAGTGTGCGTGCAAGAAGCAGCCGATTGATGTATCTCCCTCACAGCAACATTTCTCTCCCTTTCTTTCTCCCTCCCTTCTGCTCTCTCTAAAATCAATAAGCGTGTTCTCAGGTGAGGATTAAATAAATAAATACACTCGAAACGTAAAAGGGCATAAAGGAAGACTTGAAAAGGGGACAGCGATACCTTGTTCTTGAATAGGCAGAGTCAGTATTGCAAAAATGTCTATTCCTTTAAATTAACATACAAATGGAATGCAAATCCAATAAAAAAATTCTGTTTCTGTGTTTGAAGAAAGTAAACTTTAAATTATTCTGAAATTCAATTAGATGAATAAATATGCGAGAATATCCAGGAAGTTTATTTTTTGAAAAGACAAGCATGAGTGTTCGATGAGGAAGGCTTGTGAATTTTCACCCAGGTGTGAAAATGTGCTATAAAGCCGTAGTACTGGAAGGTCGATGACGGGCAGATCAGTGGGACTGAACGGGAGGTCCCTAACAGGGATGAAACGGGAGGTCCCCGAACAGGCCCGAGCGCATGGGAATCTGCACTGGGATCTGATGCCCCTCAGCTCAGTGAGAGCAGCGTGTGAATAAATGTTGCTGGGAATTGCTAGTGCTTGAGGAAATAAAGCTGCATCCGTCACTAATTGTACCCAGATAAATTTCGGAGGGGTTCTATTAGCCCCCTCGAGCTGCCACAACAGAATACCAGACTGTGGTTTAAACAACAGAAATTGATCTTCCCCCAGTTCTGGAGGCTGAGAGTTGAAGATCACCGTGCCCCCAGGGCTGACGTCTGCTGCTGAGCCCTCTCTCCTGTGGGTGCAGTAGCTGCCTTCTCACTGCCTGTGCTCTGTGCTCACTCAGAGAGGGAGCCGTCTGGTGTTTCTTCCTCTTAGACACACATCCAGTCCGACCGGATCGGGGCCCCACCCTCGCCGCCTCCTTTAACCTTTACCGTATTCCCCTCTGAAGGCACTGTCTTCAAACAAGTCACTTTGGGAATTAGGGCTTTAACGTCTGAGTCTGGGGGGATAAATTCAGTCCATAACTTGCATTAAAGATTTAAATATAACAAAACCATAAAAGTACTAGGAAAACAGAAGCAAATGTTTTATAATACAAAGACGGAAAGGCCAAATGTATCGCAAAATCCAGATCCTAAAGTAAAAGTACTGCATGTAAAAATTTTTTTTAATTGTATTTATTTATCTTTAGAAGAAAAGGGAAGGAGAGAAATATCAATGTATGGTTGCCTCCTGTCTGTCCCCTGATGGGAACTGGCCTGCAACCCAGGCATGTGCCCTGACGGGGAATCGAACCTCGATCTTTTGGTTCACAGGCCCGTGCTCAATCCACTGAGCTATACCAGCCAGGGCTGTAAAAATTTTTATGTGGTAAAAATTTCCCAATCAGTGAAGTAAAAAAAAAAGTTATCATGAGAAACAAAGGGTTAAAATTGAAAAAGGATCAAATCAGGGAGGTGTGCTGTGTTGATAGGTGACTGGCAGGCGATTAAAGGGCACGGGGGAAGCTCAGGGAAGGGGTGTAATTAAGATGATGCATGACGTTGAGGTCAAAAGAATGACATTTCTAAAAGAAAATAAATAAAAAACCCCGCCATTTGACCCAGCCAGAAGTCCAGAGCTGTGCCTCTAGTTCTGCCGTCCAATGTCCCTGAGCTCCGTGGTCACCCTTCCTAGCTCCAGCTTTTGCTAGTTTTCAGTTCCGTTTAACTCTTCCCTTCATTTTCACGACCTCTACCAGAAATGTTCATTCTCTAGAAATTAATCAATTCAGACGATAATTTTCTACAATCAAATTTAGAAATAAATTCAAAGAAAACGGAATACAAATGAACAATTCTAGAACAGCCATCAGATAAAAGGAGGAAAATCTTTTAATTAAATCACAGGTGCATCTGAAAGACAAAAAGGCTCCTTAGTCAGGGGGCTGTTTGGTTGGGGCACTGTGGGCCTCCCAGCGCACTGATGATTCCTGAGAAACTTCCTCTTCCTGTTTCCCAAATGTCCTTTCAGCCCTGCCAGGGAGCAGCCAAGTGGATAATGACATGGTGACACGCCAGCGCGCCGTGTATGTAACTGCGCCCACGAAGTCACTTTGCCACAGGCCCGCAGCTATGGCTCCTCCCAGAAGCGGGTCTCCTCCAGGTGACCAGCTCCTCGGTGCTGAGGGCAGCTCAGCCAGGGTCACTGTTCCCTGACTCACAGTCTGTGCTTCCCTCCTAGCGATGCCACTGACTTTCTAGAACCCTGCCAAGCTAGATCCTACTTGTTATATTCATCTTTCACTTCTAACTAAGTCCCAGAAACCTCTTGAGTGACTCACTAGCTTCTAACACCACATAAATTACTCTTTTGGTGACCTTGTGCAGTGATGGAATTTCAGTTTCCTTTGTGGAGAGCTGGGATCTATCAGAGCAGAGAGGTGGTCAGAGGCAGGTGGGACATGCACCAACCTTTTGAAGGGTTTGGTTAAGTCAGGGTCCAGGTTGGACCTGGGTCATCTAAACAAGCTCAGAGAGGGCTTGTCTCTTCTGGTGGCGAAGGCGCTTATGTAGGGTGACTTGGGAATATTAAAACTCTCTTTCAAGCATCTTAGATTTACCTCTCAGTGTGCAGTCAACTTTTTTTTTTAACAGAGAGGGAAGGGAGGAGAAGAAACATCGATATGAAAGAGAGATATAGATCAGTTGCTTCTCACACATGCCCCAACCGGGACCGAACTCCCAACCTAGACAACTGCCCTGACCAGGAATCAAACCGGCGAACTTTCACTCTGCAGGGTGATAGCCAACCAACTGAGCCACTGTGGTCAGGGCTGCAATCAACTTTTGATGTGAAAAAAACCCTTTATGCTGATGATAGTAAACAGTATGGAACCCATTATTTTGGACATTTGACTTTAGAACTCATTCAGAGGGGGACTGACAGAATGCTCATTTTTTCACACATATCCTCACTCCCAACTGGATGCTGCCTGTGGCCAAGGATCCATGGGCCGAGCAGTAGCCTCTGCCCAGTAGCCAGCTAGCAAGGGTTGCCAGCATCGGCTGGACCCGCTCGAAGCTGGTGCTGGGCCCCCGGAAGCCACGTCTGAGTCAGCTCCTGCTGCTCTGACAGAACACTCAGGCTGGGTGCGTGAGCAAAGCACTTCACCTCTTCTGGTTCTGGGGCTGCACAGTCAGAGGTCAGGGTACCAGCACGGTCAGGTCCTCGTGACAGCCCTCTTCCGAGTTTATGGATGGCCAGCTGCCTTCTTCTGCCACCTCATATGGCAGGGACAGAAACAGACCCTCTCCCTGCTGTCTCTTCCTGCAAGGGCACTAATCCCATTCATGAGGGTGACACTTTTGTGACACTTTAATCTCCTTCCAAAGTACCTCCGCAATGCTGTCACACTGGAGATTGAGTGTTTAACATTTTGGAGGGGCACGAACACTCAGCGCATGGCATCCTAAGTTGGGAGTATCTAGCGAAAGCCCTGGGGACTGTGTTGACCTCTAATACTTCCCAATGTTAAAAGAAAGAAAAGAAAATTCAAAGGATTTCCATGCAGTGCTGGTTCAGAACTTAGAGGGGAGGCACAGACAGGGCCCTGAGGGCTCCCTGGGGGAGGCTGGCCCAGGGTTTCTTCCTGGGAGTGAGCATTAGGTTTGACCTTGTCCTGGACGCCTGCACCTGGGGCGGCAGCCCCGCCACCCTCTCTGCTCTGATCCTGCTTTGTTTTCCTGGGGTGGAGGGAGGAGCCGGCATCACAGATGCCTGTGGTTGACTCCAAGTATTGTTGAAGAGACGGGACTGCTGAGAAGCAGGTGCGAGGCGCTCTGCTGTAGACGCCAGGGATAAATGCAGTGGGTGTCGCCGCCAGAGTGGTAATTGCGTCATCTGTCTTGTCTGGGAACGTGACAATAGTAATTGCAACATTTTCTACTATCATCGAGGCTTGTAATTACAGTGCAGCCACCGGGATTCTGTGCTAACTTGGGCTGTTTTAATCACCGCATTTCCTCTGAAATGTGATGGTAAAATTCCACAATTGTGCCCAGCCTGCAGGTTCTTTCCTTTTTTACTTTCTTTTTCTTTTTAATTTTTATTGAATTTATTGGGGTGATATTGGTTAATAAAATTACATAGGTTTCAGGTATGCAATTCTACAATAAATCATCTGTACAGGGTCTGGTGCAAATAACGCCCCTTTTTATTACAAAATATTTTATTAAAAAATCATAAGCATGTAATTCTGTAACATAACTATCACATTCAAGCATACCATGTGGCATTTTAGGTGGAATGTTCAAATTAAAACTATAAATTATTACACCCATTTTATTCCTCTACCAACCACACTCAAGCAGGCGTTACTTCTGCCGGACCCTGTATATTGTATTGTGTGTTCACTACCCAAAGACTAGTCTCCTCCCATCACCATTTATACCCCCATTACCCGCTTCTACCTCCTCCAACCCTCCTTTCCCTATGGTCATCACCATATATTGTCTGTGTCTGCGAGGGTTTTGTTTTACTTAATCCCGTCATTCTTTTCACCCTCCCCTCTGACAGCTGTCACTCTGTTTTCTGCATCTAGGAGTCTATCTCTATTTTTATTGTTCATTTATTTCATTCATTAGATTCCACATATAACTGAAATTATATGGCACTTGTCTTCCTCTGACTGATTTATTTCACTTAGCATAGTGTTCTCCAGACCCATCCATGCTGTCGGAAAAGATAAGGTTTCATTTTCACAGCCATGTAGTATTCCATTTTGTGAATGTACCACAGCTTTTTAATTCACTCATCTCCTGATGGGCACTTGGGCTGCTTCCAAATCTAAGCTATTGTAAATAATGCTGAAGTGAGCATAGAGGTGCATATATTCTTTCAAATTAGTGTTTTGGGTTTCTTAGGATATAATCCCAGAATTGGAAATGCGGGGTCAAAAGGCAGTTCCACTTTTAATTTTTTAAGAGAGCTCCATAATATTTTCCACAGGAGCTGCACCAGTCTGCACTCCTGCCAACAGTCAGTGAAGTTCCCTTCTCTCCACATCCCCCCCAACACTTGTTGTTTTTTGACGTATTGATGGTAGCCATTCAGACAGGTGTGAGGTGATATCTCATTGTGATTTTAATTTGCATTTCTTTGATGATTAGTGACGTTGAGCATTTTTTCATGTGTCTATCAGCTAACTGTCCTCTTCAGAGGTGTCTACTCAGGTTCTTTGCCCATTTTTTAATTGGATTCTTTGTCTTGCTCGTGTTGAGTTATAAAAGTTCTTTATATGTTTTGGAAATCAACCTCTTATCAGGTATATCACTAATGAATATGTTTTCCCATTCAAAGGGTTGTCTTTTCATTTTGATGATGGTTTCTTTTCCTGTGCAGAAGCTTTTTAGTTTGATGTAGTCCCATTTTGTGTATTTTTTCTTTTATTTTCCTTTCTCTAGGAGACATATTGGCAAAAACAGTGCTGCAAGAGATGTCTGAGATTTCACTGCCTATGTTTTCCTCTAGGATTTTTATGGTTTCATAACTTATATTAAGTCTTTTATCCATTTTGAGTGTATTCTTGTATAAGGTGTAAATTGGTGGTCTAGTTTAATTTTTTGCATGTACCTGTCCCATTTTCTGAGCACCATTTATTGAAGAGACTATCCTTACGCCATTGTATGCTCTTGCCTCCTTTGTCAAATACTAACTGACCATGTAGGCGTGGTATGATTTCTGGGCTCTCTGTTCTGTTCCACTGATCTATACGCTTGTTCTTAATGCCAGTACCAGGCTGTTTTGATTACACTGGCCTTGCAGAGTAGTCTGATACCAGGTACTGTGGTCCCTGCAACTTTGTTCTTCTTTCTCTAGATTGCTGAGGCCATTCGGGGTCTTTTTAGTTCCATATAAATTTTTGGAATATTTGTTCTAGATCCATAAAATATGCCATTGATATTTTAATAGGAATTATGTGAAATCTATGGATTGCTTTGGGTAGTAAGGACATGTTAATGATGTTAATTACTCCAATTCATGAACACAGTATGTACTTTTGTTAATTTGTATCTTCAATTTCTTTATTCAGTGTCCTATGGTTTTCTAAGTACAGGTCTTTTACATCCTCGGTTAAATTTATTTCTAGGTGCCTTATCTTTTTTTGTTGTTGTAACAGTAAATGGTATTGTTTTCTTTGTTTCTCTTTCTCTTAGTTCATTATTGGTGTATTGATATGCCACTAATTTCTGAATATTAATTTTGTATCCTGCTACTTTGCTGAATTCATTTACTAGCTTTAGAAGATTTTGGTGGAGTCTTTAGGATTTTCTATGTCATCTGCAAATAATGACAATTTTACTTCCTCTATTCTATTTTGGATACTTTTTGTTTCTTCTTCTTGTCTGATTGCTGTGGCTAGGACGTCCAGTGCTATCTTGAATAAGAGTGGTCAAAGTGGACATTCCTGTCTTGTTCCTGACCTTAAGGGAAATGCTTTTAGCTTTTGCCCATTGAGTATGATGTTGGCTGTAGATTGTCATATATAGCCTTTATTATGTGAAATTGGATCTCTATTCACACTTTTCTGAAAGTGTTTATCATAATGGGTGCTGGATTTTATCAAATGTTTTTTTCTACATCTATTATAATAAGCATGATTTCCTTCATTTTCTTTATGTGGTATATCATATTTATTGATTTATGGATACTGAACCAACCTTGCACCTCTGGCATAAAGCTTTTTGATCATGGTGTTTGATGGTGTTAATGTATTTCAGGATCCAGTTTGCAAATATTTTGTTGAGTATTTCAGCATCTATGTTCATCAGTGATACCAGCCTATAATTTTCTTTCCTTATAGTGTCTTTATCTGGTTTTGCAATCAGGATAACACTGGCCATGTAAAATGAACTTAGGAGTGTTCCCCCTCTTGAATTTGTTGGAATAGTTTGTATAGGATAGGTGTTAGTTCTTCTTTGAATGTCTGAAAGATTCACCCATGAAGCCTTTCGGTCCAGGACTTTTATTTGTTCGGAGTTGTTTGTTTGTTTTTTTAAACCCCACACAAAGATTTTTTTGGTTGCTTTTTTAGAGAGAAAGAGGAAGGGAGATAAACATTGAAGCAAGAGAGAAGCGTTGATTAGCCTCCTGTACACACCCTGACTGGGGATTCTACACTTCTGAAACGGGGATTGTACTCCCCTGGACTGGGGTTAAACCCACAACCTGGGTATTTGCCTGACTTGGAACCAAACCTACAACCTTTCATTTATGGGGCAACACTCCAACCAACTGAGCCACCCTGGCCAGGGTAATGTTGGGAGTTCTTTTGATTACTGATTCAATTTCACTATTTGTAATCTGGCTATTCAGATTCTCTGATTCTTCTTGATTTAATTTGGGAAGATAGTGTGTTTCCAGGAATTTATGCAGTTCTTCCAGATTGTCCAATTGTTAGCATTGAGTTGTTTATAATATTTTCTTACACTCCTTTGTGTTTCTGTGGAGTCAGTTGCTACTTCTCTTTCATTTCTGATTGTATTTATTTGGTTCCTTTCCTTCTTTCTTCATGAGTTTGGTTAAAGGTTTGTCAGTCTTGTTCATCTTTTCAAAAGAACAGCTCTTGGTTTCATTGATTTTTTTGTGTTGTTTCTTTACACTCTTTAATTTCTTTCTGCTCTGATCTTTATTATTTCCTTCCTTCTACTCACTTGAGGCTTTGGTTTTTTCCAGTCTCTGTAAGTGTAAAGTTAGATCATTTATTTGAGTTTTTTCTTGTTTACTGAGGTTTCCTGAGGCTGTAATGCTATGAATTTCCTTCTTGAAACTGCTTTCACTGTGTCTCATAGATTTGAGGGTGTTGTGTTTGCATTTACATTTGTTTCAAGGTAAGTTTTCATTTTATTTCTTTTTCTCATTGTTAACCCATTCATTGTCAATAGCATAGTATTTAGCCTCTGTGACTTTGTGTGTTTTTCAGGGTTTTTTTTTTTCCTGTAGTTGATTTCCAGTTTAACCCTATTATGGTCAGAGAAGATGTGAAGAAGAAGAAGAAATGATTTCAGTCTTCTTAAATTTATTGAGACTTGTTTTGTGTCTAACATGTGTTCTATCCTAGAAAATGTTCCATGTGCACTTGAAAAGTATGTATATTCTACTGCTTTGGAGTGAAATGCTCTGGAGATAACCAGTTTAATCCATCTGATCTAGTGTGTCATTTAAGGCTAGTGTTTCCCTGTTGACTTTTTTGTCTAGAAGATCTATCCATTGATGTCAATGGGGTGTTAAAATTCCCTACTATAACTGCTGATCTTTCCTTTTGTGTCCATCAAGATATGCTTTATATATATTTAGCTGATTCTCTGTTTGGTGTGTTAAATGTTTACAAGGGTTATATCATCTTGTTGGATTGATCTTTTTAGCATTATGTAATGTCTTTCTTTGTTTCTTGCTATAACCTTTGTTTTGAAGTATATTTTGTCTGATGTAAGTATTGTTACCCCAGTGGGGTTTTTTTTTTCATTTCCATTTACGTGAAATATCTTTTTCCATCTGTTTACCTTCAGTCTGTGTGTATCTTTTGATTTGAGGTGTGTGTCTGGTAGACACACAGTGTAGATACACTGTAGACAGTGTATATATGGGTCTTGTTTTCTTATTCTTTCTGCTACCCTATGTCCTTCAGTTGGAGCATTTAAGTCATTTACACTTAGAATACTTATTGATAGGTATGTATTTATTGCCATTTTATTCTTTATAACTTGTTTGTCTGTTTTGTTTTTTCTTTTTTCTTCTTCATCTTAAAGAAGAATCTTTAACATTTCTTGTAATACTTACTTAGTGATAATGAACTCTGCCTCTGCTTATCTGGGAAGATCCTTATTTCTCTTTCAACTTTAAATGATAGCCTTCCTGGGTGAAGTAGTCTTTTTTGTTTGTTAAATATATTTTATTGATTATGCATTACAGTTGTCCCATTTCCCTGCTGTATTGCCCTCTGCCCTGCACACCCCCTCCCACCAGCATCTCCCCAACCCTTAGTTCATGTCCATGGGTCATACATAGAAGTTCTTTGGCTTCTACATTTCCTATACTATTCTTAACCTCCCCTTGTCTATTTTGTACCTACCATTTATGCTACTTATTCTCTATACTTTTCCCCCCATTCCCCCCTCCCCTGCCCTGCTGATAACCCTCCATGTGATCTCCATTTTGGTGAATCTGTTCTTGTTCTGGTTGTTTGCTTAGTTTGTTTTTGGTTTTGTTTTCACATCCAGTTGTTGATAGTTGTGAGTTTGTTTCCATTTTACTGTTTCTAATTTTTATCTCCTTTTCTCAGACAAGTCCCTTACATTTCAAATAATAAATGTTTGGTGATGATGAATTTCTTTAACTTGATCTTATCTGGGAAGCACTTTGTCTGCCCTTCCATTCTAAATGATAGCTTTGCTGGATAGAGTCATCTTGGATGTAGGTCCTTGCCTTTCATGACTTCAAATACTTCTTTCCAGCCCCTTCTTGCCTGCAAGGTTTCTTTTGAGAAATCAGCTGAGAGTCTTATGGAACTCCTTTGTACATAACTCTCTCCTTTTCTCTTGCTGCTTTTAAGATTCTCTCCATATCTTAAATCTTGGGTAATGTAATTATGATGTGCCTTGGTGTGTGTTTCCTTGGGTCCAGCTTCTCTGGGACTCTCTGAGCTTCCTAGACTTACTGGAAGTCTATTTCCTTTGCCAGATTGGAGAGGTTCTCCTTCATTATTTTTTCAAATAAATTTTCAATTTCTTGGTCTTTCTCTTTTCCTTCTGGCACCCCTATGATTTGGATGTTGGAACTTTTAAAGTTGTCCTGGAGGTTCCTAAGCCTCTCCTCATGTTTTTGAATTCTTGTTTCTTCATTTTGTTCTTGTTGAATGTTTATTTATTCCTTCTGCTCCAAACCATTGATTTGAGTTGGTGCCCTGTACATTTTCCTTCATTTCATTTTTCATAACCATCACTTTTTCCTCTATTTTGCAACTGTATTCAACCAATTCTGTGAGCATCCTGATTACCAGTGTTTTTAACTGTGCATCTGATAGGTTGGCTATCTCTTTGTTGCTTAGTTTTATTTTTTCTGGAGCTTTGATCTATTCTTTCATTTGGGCCATTTTTTTTCTCCACATGCCTGTTAACAGAGTAGGGGGTGGAGCCCTAGGTATTCACCAGGGTGGAGCAACCCACATTCCTATATGTGGTGGAGGGGTCTGAGAAGGAACAATGTAGCTGGTTCAGCTCTCTGCCAGTTTTCAGTCACTTCAGCCACTACCCACAAGCAAATTGGGCCTTTCTGGAGCTGGTTCCCTGATGGATGGGTCTATGTTCGTTTAGGACCCTGTGGGTCTCTCCAATGAACTCTCCTGTGAGTCTGGGAGTTTCTCCTATCACCACTACCCCCACAAGTTTCTTCACTCAGAGATTTTGAGGCTTTATTTCCCCGCACTAGAACCCTGGGTTGTGTGGTCTGTCTCGCTCCCCAGTTGTTCCTCCCAGTTTATCTGCCTGCAAATGTGGGACCACCGGCCCCACCAGCCACCGCCTTGCTCACCCTGGTCCTCCAGCTGGCCTTGCAGTGAGTCCTCTTCACCCCACTGCCGGTCTCCACTCCTCCTGCTGGCCTAGATGAATGTTTCTTCTTTAGTGTCATGGTTTTCAGACTTCCATACGGTTTGATTTTTCTGTCCATTCTGGTTGTTATTGTTTTTTAATTTGTTGTTGGCCTTCTTTTTGTTGGGCGAGGAAGCACAGTGTATCTACCTACATCGAAGTCCTCTCCACCTCTGGGTAAAGTAGTGATTGTAGGTTCTTTCGTTCCATCAGTTTGAATATTCCATGCCAATTTTCTTCTGGCCTGAAATGTTTCTGTTGAGAAATCAGCCAACAGTCTTAGAGGAGCTCCTTTATATATAACTAATTGCTTCTCTCGTTACTTTTAGGATTCCCTCTTTGTCTTTAATCTTTGCCATTTTAATTATATTGTGTCTTGGTGTGAGCCTTTTTGAGTTCATCTTGTTTATGACTCTGTACTTCTTGAACTTCTGTATCTTTTTCTTTCACCAGGTTAGGGAAATTTTCAGTCATTTTTTCAAATAGGTTCTTGATCCCTTGCTTTCTCTCTTCTCCTTCTGGTACCCCTATGATGTAGATGTTGTTACACTTCATGTTGTCCCCAGGGTCCTTTAAACTCTCCTAATATTTTTAATATTCACACGAGGACATGTTTTATTAATTTTAGATAGAGAGGAAAGGAGATAGAAAGAGACATCAATGTGAGAGGAAAACATTGATTGGTTGCCAAGTGGGGATTGAACCTGCAACCCAGGCATGTGCCCTAACCAAGTATCAAACCCTCAGACTTTTGGTGTACAGGACAATACTCTACACAACCAAGGCACTCAGCCAGGGCAAATGTCTTCATTTTTAAGGTTTGTTGTTGTTGTTGTTTTTGTTTGCTACTCTTTTTGGTGTTTTCTGCTCCTTTGTTTTCTTCTCCTTTGATTCTGCCCTCACCTCTCCAGGTAAGGTCACCTGGAGCCCAGAGGGTGAATTCCTGTGAGGGGGAGGCATCAGTCAGGTTCATGGGAAAGTGGGTGGAATGGCCCCCACCCCAAAGCTACACCACTCAATTGCTGACCCCCCCCAAGTCTGCCCAGGCTCTGCACCCCAGTCCAGGCAGCTGACTCCTCAGCAGGTGGTAAGTGCTGCATGGTGGAGTGATTGCTTTCCCGTGGGCTGATGGTGTAGGGAGGGGAGTGCTCCACTCAAGGAAGAATGTCACCTGAGGTGCTGAAGAGGCATTCAGCACAGGAATGCTCGTGGCTGTTCTCTCAGCTCTCTCCCCAGAGCCACAAACCCCAGTCTCTTCTCATATAACTCCCGTCCACTCCACCCTCTTTGCGCCAGAGCCCAGGGCGAGTGGCTATGAATGCAGTTTAGTGCATTGGCCCTTTATGAGACAGCCTATGTCTTTAGGAGGCCCCTGCCCTCCTCGGCAGACAATTCCCAGTGATTTTCACAGCCAGATGTTATGTGGGTGCCTCTTCCCAGCTCTGGTGCTCTGGGCTGGGGAACCCAGCATTGGGTTGAGACCCCACACTCCTGAGGGGGAAACTTTGCAGCTGAGATATCTCTCCAGAACCTCAGCCGCACCCCTATGGGAGTGGGGTCAGCCCTTTCTGCATCTCTGCCCTTCCTACCAGTCTCAGTATGGCTTTATCTGTAAATCCTTGGTCATAAGACTTACACTCAGAGGAGGTGCATGTAACATCCACCTAGTCTGCCACCTTGTTTGTTCTTGCTGGTTCTTCTCAACATCTTTTTTCTTGGAAATTTTAACAGTTCAGTAGTGAGGAGAGGAGGCAGGGATGCTCTGGGCAATGTGGAACAGAGGACTTCAGGTAAAGCAGACTCGAGATTTGGTGAGACAGTCTACACAGTAAGGAACTTTTATATTTCCAACCAGGCTAAAAATTTTTTAAGTGTGGATCATCTGTTTTGTTCAAAAATAGCAGATGTTTTACAGGATTTGGCACTGTCTGCAACCCATACTTTACATATGTTGAAGGAAACATTTAATTGTAAAAGTCAACCTAGGGCTGATTCAGAAAAACCCTTCCACTGAACCTAAGAGCAGGTTTAGGTGAATTCATGCCCAGACCCCAAGCGTGTGTAAGGAGGTCGCCTTTCATTATAAGGACATGAAGATGCTCACTACAAGTATTTATCCGTTCAGATCACAGTTCAACAAACTTTAGGGATTATGCAAGACACTTCGATTATACAGGAATAAAGGGACACTATGAAATAAAAGGGCTGAAGGCTAAGGGAAAGTTCTCTGGCTCTGACCAGTGTGGCTCAGTTAGTTGGAGCATCATCCCATAACCAAAAGTTTGCATGTTTGATTCCTGGTCAGGGAACACACCTAGATTATGGATTCAATCCCTGGTCTGGGAATATATGATCCCTGGTCTGGGCACATACAGGAGGCAACCAACTGATGCTTCTGTCTTGCATCAGTGTTTTTCTGTCTCCCTCCCTTTCTCTATAAAAGCAATGAAAAAAAAAACCCTCGGGTAAGGAATAAAGAAAAAGAAAAACTCCCTTAATTCCTCTGTTCTAAAATGACTTCCTTGCTCTTAGGTCATTCTTTATGCCTTAATAATCTGAGTGCACCTAGGAAATCAATATTGCATGGAAGCAACTTTTAAACTGGGCACTTGTGACCTCATTATATATTCGTTCGTGTGATATAGGACTCTACTTGAGTGTGGTTGTAAGTAAGCAGATGCATCCATGACCCTAAAACAACAACAGGAGGTGATCTAAGAACAGTTGCTTTTCTTGAAAGAGAAACTGCAGCATCAGGTACAGTGTCACCTTTGGAAGTGACTGAAACCCCACATTAGACCTGTGTCAAACCAGCAAGGCCAGACACTAACAGCAAAGTTGTCAGGGGTTGCAGACACGGGGCTGCGAGGGAGGCAGACATGCTGATGTGAGATGGGGATATGACCCAGCCCCTCTCCCCTCCACCTGCTGTCCCCAGAGCCCCGTTTTTGAGCCCCCTCCTCCTGTGTTTGGGCCTTAGTGAAGTGTCCCCTGGCCAGTACTCTTGGGAAATCAAATGAGTCAGATCCACCCACATAGACCTGACAAGTATCCGAACTAGTAAACTGATGAAGGGGAAGAAAGCTCTCATTATAATTTAGCTAGTCAACTTCAGACCAGTGGATCGTGCTGGTAAAAGATAAACTGAGGCACACTAAAATTATTCTGCAAGAGTTTATCAGAGCATGCATTGGCTGGAACCAGGCAGCACAAAATGGCTAAAAATGCCCCACTGACGTGAGCAGGGGCAAGGTTTCTACAGAGGAGTGGTGGAAGCAAAGCAGAGAAATTACCTTATTGGTTAGAGTCCACGTGGTTACCTTATTTAGGGAAGCCCAGTTGGCTGTTTGTGATTGGTTGTTCCTCAGTTTCCCTTTGTCAGGTCCCAGGGCAGGCAGTGGCTTGAGTTCCAGTTAGCTCATGTGGGCCGCCATGCATTAGAGCCACCTCGGTCTGATGACCTCCTTGTTTAGAGGTTTTGACAGCATGTGGGTCACAGCCAGGGGAGAAGAGTCTTGGAGGTGACACTGGCCAGGGTGTGGGGGAGAGGAAGAAGATCCCAGCTGAAGAATTTATATGGGAGGGTTTCCTGTGCCAGACTCCATGGAATGACCTAAGAAACTTTAGGTGCAAGACTTGCCTTCTGGCCGTGTGAGTTCCCCGGGCGCGGGCCTCTGAGGAGAGAGGGTGCCAGCCCGCCTGGCAGATGAGAACCTTTCCACACGCGGGAGCTCTGGTTTTCATGATGAACTGATCAGGTGCCACAGAAGCCCAGATTCTGCGGGCAGGCTGTTGTCCGTCTAGGTCTGACCTCTCTCCTGCTGGTGATGTACCTTCAGCACATTTCATAACTTTTGTGCCTCAGTGTCCTCATCTGGAAAGAGGCTTCCAGAGTGTTACTTGGAAGAGCTGAATGAGTCATTCACATGATGGTGCAGCCAGCACAGTGCCTGGCTCGTCAAGACCCTCGGTAGCTGTCAGCCATTGTTTGTACTGATGGTTGTATGTGGCTGTCCCCTAAACTTGTGGAATATGGGTCACATGCAGGAAGGGACCAACTCTTAGCCAGAAAATAGTGTTCGGGGGTCCAGGGCCTGCAGACTTGCCTCTGGATAAAGAGCACAGGTTTTCCAAGGTGATTGCCCTGGTGCGGGACTGGGCATAACCATCAGACACCACGTCTCCTTGCCAATGGTGGGCACACAGTGGCGAGCAACTGCTCTTTGTGTGACAATGCCAATCACTGTAGTAACTCTATAACATTTGAGTCTTCTCATTTAGACATTCTAGAGGGCAAAAACCTTGCCCTATTCTTTCCCCTATATTCTCTCAATATATACTTCCTGGATGACAAACAAGGTTTGTAGAGAATTCAGAATAAACGGAAGCACATCCAAAAAATGAAATAGATGGAAACAGTGAAGACTAGAGAAGGGATGGTGGGCAGACGAAGCCTTCCTCAACAAGGCATCTGGAAGAGGTCACTGAGGTCAGGGACACAGGCCCATGGGTCTTGGAGAAGGAAGGTGCAGTTCTGACACCATCAGCCTGTCGTGTCTGCTGGCCTGGGCAGCCACCAATGGTGCCACTAGTGGAAGTCAGAGGTCGTCCTAATCTGGTGGCCATGAGGAGGCATGGCAAGCACCTGGGGCTGGAGAGGAGGGAGGCCGTGACTGAGGCCATGGGGACAGCGCTGGCTTTGTTTTGGAGGTGGCAGTGAGTGTGCTCCACGCAGGGCGCAGCCTCCCGGGTTCCCCGACCACTCACTGCAGCTCTCACTGCCATTTCCACTCTCTTGTGTGCCCACCATAGCTGTGTGAGCCTCCGGGTCACTCCTCTGGTCCCTACAGGTGTGTCCTGCCCTGGGAGAGTTCGCATGGGTGTCCTGTAAGACTCAGGGTGAGGGGCTGGTTCCGAGGTGTCATATGTCAAACACTCCCACTGTACCCAACACCATTTACTCAGGATCTAAAATACTGCCCATGGAGTGATTAGAGGTAAAATTGTAGACTTTTAGAGTTAAAGCGACCCTTGAGATATCTAATGCTCCTGAATTTTACAGATGAGGAAACTGAAGCTTAGAGAGGGTGAGTTACTTACCCAAGATCACACAGCCAGCTTAGGGCCACAGAGGAAACTGGAAGTCTGATGTCCATTGTACCGCTTACTCCATTCCACGTTCCCAACAAATGCAGACTTTGTCAAGGTTTAGGTTGACTCACCAGCTCAATTTTCAGTGGTTTTACTTGAGGGGAAAACTTGTTACACATCTCTACTGCAGTTATTTGTAGGAGTGCAGCTGCTGGAAACCAGAATTTCTGTAAAATTTTGGAAGATGGACCATTAAAAAACCCAGAGGGAATGCATTGGCTTGTATGTACTGAATGAAGGCTGTACATGGTTTTGTTAATTTCTGGGGTGTTCTTGTCATTCTTGAGAAGATTTAGGTGTCTCTGAATGCACTGTCATACACTGCCCGAGCCTCCAACATGTTGGCCATGGAACTTGGTGGCAGGATGGCTCCTGCACAGGCCATCTGCCGGCAAAGCAGTGAGTGGTAACATCACCTGCCTTGTAGCACACGTTTTGTGCCCTACCCTCTCCCACCCAGCTCCTCCTCTGGGCTCCTGCACTGCAGCTCAGGGGCTTCGTCAGTGCACAGGCACCACGTGTCTGTCCACGGCCTTCAGGCAAGCCTGGAAGGAGGGGTGTGGGGACAGAGCTTTCTGCTCGGGGAATGGCCCTCTCAAGCTGAATATTGTGCCTGTGCCATGTAGCTTACGTATCTGTGTTATATATGCATTGTGCTTATAATGTGTATTGTACTATAATGGTCATGCAAATGGGTTACAGTAAGACAATTAATAATAATAATAATAACAATAATAATAATTTTAAAAGCAGTCACACTGGCTTGGCCAGGGCCAGCACTCTGCTTCATTCATCTAGAAACAGTCTTGGAGAGTGACTGTGGGCTGCTGGCCTGCAGCCCCCACTCGTCACTCCCCAGAGAGGAGAACAGGGATGTCCCAACCCTCCAGCCGGCTCCAGGTCCTCCAGGTGGTGGTGTCCTGCCATCTGGAACAGCGTCTTTTTTCCTTCAAGGCAGGTGTCTCCTCAGGTTTACACAAAGCCTCCCTCCAGGCTGAGCATGGTCTTGCTGTTGGCCACACCCACAGCACCGTCTGTCCTCCCGCGTGCCCACTCTCCACATGGTCACTTGGAACCAGCCCGTCACCCTGAGCCTGTGCTGTGTCCCCGCAGGTATCCCAGGCCGCCGCAGACCTCATGGCCTACTGTGAGGCCCACATCCGGGAGGACCCTCTCATCGTCCCTGTGCCCGCATCGGAGAACCCGTTCCGGGAAAAGAAGTTCTTCTGCACCATCCTCTGACTCTGTCTACGGCGAGGCTCCTCCTTTTCCAGAATGCCCCGTGGGGACCCGCATGTGCATAGCTTTAGGGAACCCCGCCTGTCCCTGCCTGTCCCTGCCCAGCCACGATCGCATGAGTCGGTCTCATCTGCCCCTTGGTTTTCTTCATTACACTAATTTCACTTTTTCTTTTCATTTTCAAGGTATTTTCATTATTGGCAAAGAAAATAGACATTTTTGTAGTTAAATAACAAATGTGCTAAATAAAAATAAATATGGATTTCAGGGCTTAAATTTTTAAACATCAGTTCCCAAGTTTAAATACATCCAGTTAATACATTTCAGTGGATAATTTATTGAAAAGCTATACCCCAAAATCCCCATTCCCAATAATTCAGCATCAAATAAGAGCACTTTGACCAACTGAAATACATGAGTAAAACTTTCACCTCCTCTCCTGGAGAAAACAGTTTGGGAAGGCCTCTGTTCCTGCTTTTCCATCATCCTGTTAAAAAGGAAACAGCCACCCTGGCCAGGTAGCTCAGTTGCTTGGAGTGTCATCCCCATTCACCAAGGTTGCAGGTTTGAGCCCTAGTCCAGGTACATACAAGAAGCAACCAATGAGTGTATCAATGAGTAGAACAACAAATCAACGTTTTCCCCTCTCTCTCCACCCCTCACACGTCTTCTCTCTCTCTCTAAAATCAATCAATAAAAAGTTTTTTAGAGAAAAGAAACCACCCACAGCATCAACAGGTTGTTTCTTAAACCTCTCCTGAGGACATGTTTATTGATTTTAGAGAGAGAGAAACAAAGTGAGAAAGGAACACCAAAGTGAGAGAGAAACATTGATCAGTTCTCTCCTGTATGTGCCCTGACCAGAAATCAAACCCACAACTTTTTGGTGTACAGGACAACTCTCCAACCAACTGAGCCACCTGGCCAGTGCGCGTCAACAGTTTTCTTAACTTGTGTGGCCCAGACCCTACCAAGAGCCCAGCCCCCTGTATTCCACCAGTTGTCACTGACCACCCCGGAGGTGGTCCTTCCACAGATGTAGATGTGGGGTGCACACTGGAGCAAGCTGAGCCGTGCATGCACACAGTGACTCCAGCCGCCAAAGGCGCCACCTCCCCTCGCCACACACCTCTGCCTGCTTCCCTGACTTGCTCCCCATCGTGAGTCTAACTCGGGCAGTGTTAATAAGGGCCACTCTGAGTTCGACACAGGCCCTGTAGGGTTTCACTGTGGTGGCCCTGCCCCAGAGGAGTGAGTCACAGGAATAGCAGATCTGGGCATGGACAAGTATTCACTTACTTAATCCTCAAACAATAAATAAACACCATGAGCATATGTGTTTTAAAGCAAGGGAAATTGAGGCACAGAAAAATGATGGTTTCCCAAGGGTTATAGGTGGTGGGCAGGAAAACAGGGGCTTGAGCACAGGCAGCCTGGCCCAAGCCCTGCCCAAACCCCTGGGCTAGGCTGCCTTCCAGGTCTACCTGTTTACAGGCAGGCAGACCTGCAAACAGCCTCAACAACACTGTGTGAAGCACAGTGGCCGTGGCTGACTCAGTGGCACACACCTCTTCCCCTCTGTACATTAATTAGGAGGCAGGTCGGGCCTGCGTTCCTGCAGTTCCTGGAAGATGACACATGGTTGCCCCAGTGGGAGGCCAATCAGCTCTTGGTTTTTCCTAGACAAACTTTCAGGCCCTTCCAAAAATGCACTCACACCAAGCTGAGGAAAGAAGAGACTACCCTGCAGGCGCACAGAGCGCCTCATCTTTCCCGTTGTTGGGAAACAGCCTCTGTCCCTGGTCCCGACGGGGCTTGCTCCGTGAGCAAGCCATTGTGTTCCTGAGACATTCTAACCTGTGACATGGGGATAATGGTGATATCTCCTCCTGCCTTTCTGTGCAGGACACAGAAGTGCTACAAAGATGAAAGCTGTGATTATCATGTAAAACAAATACATGTACTGAATGCAGAGCTGTAATATAGGGAAGACTGAATGGCTTCAAAGACGCCATGGTTCCACTGGAAAGGCTGATATAAAATTGCCTGCAAAGAGGCAGATATAATTTTCAGATCAGTTAATGATTTGCCACCCTTATAAATGGTTCTAGTACATTTTCATTCTTTGCTTCTTTTGTTGAAACCCATTCTTAGCTTCATTAAAGCTCATTGGTAATACTAGTGTTATTAAATAAGATCTCAGGTCCTTCTCTCTCTGTCTGTGACCAGGATCTCTTTAGCCTGTGGCCCCCGCCAACACCATTAACCTAATAAAACAAAGCACAATCCATAAAAGCACATCAGAGAAGCTGAGAAAGTGGGACAGCACAGAAACTGACTAAATCAGGTCAAGAAGAACAATGTGCTTCCCATTCCCCTGTTCGTCTTTACTTTTTCTGTCCACATTCTGCCTGCCTTCTCCTCTCTTCCATCTACTCCTCAAGGATGTCTTTTGTCCTTTACTATACTTTTTCCTTCCAAACCTGTGGCCTTTGTGCGGCTCACCCCTGGAGTGTCCCTGAACTCAAGACCATCTTCTTAAAGGCGAGCTCAGCCTTATGAGCTATGAAACACACAAACATGTGACTGGTCCCCTCCCACTTCTTGCTACCATCAGGAGGTGAATGGTATGAGCGCTCCTGTGGTAGGCAGTTGTCACTGTGCCATTGGGTGCATGTTTCCAGTTTGGCTGTCCAGCATCTGACCCCCCCCTTCCCATAGGAAGGAATCACCCCTTATACATCAAGTCAGTGAGAGGTAGTGTTCCCCCACCCATGGATGCTCAAATGGAGAGGTCTTCCCAGTGTTTCAGGTGCACCCCCTTTCTAGCACTGGCTGAGAGCTGAAAGGGAGTGCCCAGTCACCCGGGGTGAGCTGCACGGACTCCCTGCTTGGGATGTGACCTGAGAGCCAGTGACAGAAATGACAGCATGCTGAGATTTATTTCATGGGAGCTGTGGTGGTTGGGGACAGTGGTGGCCCAGCAGGTGTCCAGGACTGCTGTGTCCCCTGGTAACAGCGCTGGGGTGGCAGAGTCCTGAGCCGAGTGTTCCTGCTGGTTCCTTGGCCCCACTGAGTTGTCTCAGCTCCCACCCATTTTCCTAGGTTTCCTTCCTAGCTTTCTGTCAACTCTTTGAGCCCCAAGTTACACCCAATAAATTCCTTACTCTTCCCTGAAATAGCTTGGGTGGGATGTAATATATGACCTAAAACTCTACTCCACAGTGTGTACATAACAGGAATATGTGCCTATGTTTACCAGAAGAAATGAACTATGTTTGTAGCAGCACTATTCACAATAACCCCAAACTGGAAGGCACCCACATGCTCACATTGAATGGATAAACTGATAATGGTACGTTCATATGTGGAATCCTGCAGGGCAATAAGAATGAGTGAACACCCATGCAGCCACATGCTGCCATGTGGCATGGAGCTTGAGGAAAGGCACGTCCGTGCTATGTGGTTCCATTTCCATGGAGTGTGAGACCCGCACAGCCCTCTCTGCTGCTGCAGGGGGGCGGCTGGTTACTCTCCAGGGGCTGGTAGCCAGGAGGAGCACAGGCAGGGTATGCTTCTGGGGTGTTCTGTTTCTTCTGTCCAGTTTGTGAAAATTCTTTGAGCTATACACATTCCAGGTGTGCACTTTTCTGTACTTATGTTATACTTCAATAAAAGTTGGTTTTTGTGGCTAGCAGTCAAGAATCCTGCTTTGTTTTTGTTGTTTTTTTTTTGTTTTTGTCTGTTTGTCTTTTTGGCACTTTGCTCAACCTTTCTTTACTGCTCTTTGGGTCTAAATTCATCCTGGGGCACTTCAGAGTGTATCTGGCAACATTTTGAAATAGGAAGTACTTCCAATCCACAGCTCTCTGGACAGAGAACAGGCTTTGAGCACCAGGCGACAGTCCCCTGTGAACAGGGCCTGTGAATGCCAGGCTATGGAACTTATGTGTTTGGGGAAAACAGTGAGGAATCCCACTGGGATCTCCCACTCAGAGCTTCCTCTCCGTAACTTAGGCAGGTGGCATCCTCCCAGCTCCTCTTCCCTCTGTCAGGAATGAATAGAGTGGGTGTCTGTCACAAGTCCCAAACACCAGACTCTACCTCCTGAAAGGAATCACACCTAGGCCGCAGCTGGCTCTGTGATGACGTGTCTTCTGCATGAAGCCTGGTCACCCCCACCAACCACCCAGGTAAATGCCTCCTTTGACTCTTTGCCTTCCAGTGGCTGTCAGCCCCCTCCCAGACCTCTGAAGGTTTCTGAACGTTCCCAGAGCCATCACCTTTGCTCTCAGCTACCGTGTGGCCTCGGCCATTCTCGTAGATCTGACAGGTCTGGTCCAGGAAGGGCGTAGGACTCCTGCTCCGTGGGTCATTCCGCGCCCCTGCCCGCCCCATAGACCTCCACCACCTCTGTGAACCCCATCGCACCTTCCCTCGGAGGGGGTTGGGGGAGGGGAGCAAACCGCAGGTCAGAAGGAATTTCGTCCGGTGCCTGTTCAAACTGGAGATGAAAATAATAATGACAACTAACGTTTCCGTCCCGAGAAGAACATGGACTTTGCTAGTAGATTCGACAGACTCTGTTTACACTTCCGTAGCCCTCTGCACACCAGGGCGGTGAGAAGGCACCAGACCACGGCAGGTTTGGGGGAGGACAGCAGACGCCCCCTGCCCCGCCTGGTGTCCGCCTCATCTCCCGGGCAGCACACTACAGTGCTCTCCGGGGCCGGGGAGGGTGCGGCCCAGCGTCGGTGTTGCCGGAGAGAAGTGAGGATAGGCCACGTCCACCCCCACCGGTCGGAACCTGACATCCCGTCCAGCGTCTAATAACACCCCTACCCTTCACACTGTTTTAGCTACAAATAACTCGCTAACTTGTAAAGGTTGGAGCCCAGGTGTGGTGACTGGCCTCCTGCCCGCGTTCTCGTAACCACGGACCTGCAAAGGCTCCCCGCCTCCAAAGCCCTCCGACTCTGGCCCGGTGTCCTCCCCAGAGCCACCTTCGCAGCTCAGTCCCCCACAGACCCTGTGCCCCAGCCGCCCAGCCTCCCGGCCCTGCTGCCTGCTGCCTCAGAGCCTTCGCCCCGCTACCTCCACCGCCTCGCACGCGCCTTCACCGGCTCTGCTCACCCTGACGTCTCAGGTGGAGCTCCGGAGGTTCCCGCCCGCCAAGCCCCCTCCAACCTAGTCGGGCCGTGCGCAGGCGCCGGCCGCGCGGGGGCGCTGTCCCTGAGCGCCCTGCCTTGCCACATCCGGTTCCTGCCGGCCAGCACCCGGCGCCTGTCCAGGCAGCGCCTGACGTCACCGAGCACGTGATAGGCACTCGGCGAGCAGCAGCCGCTCCTGAGGGAAGGTCACCCCTCGACCTTTTTGACTCCGAACCGTGTAGAGGGGACCCTCAGAAGACCTTGTGAGGCAGTCACCAGGGGAGGAGGGCGCATCCGAGGGGTCAGGCTTGCAGCCGAGGAGCTCGCGTTGGATCCTCACAACTGAGATGAACCACCTGCGCTCTGTACGTTCCTCACACGAGGTGGTAAGTCCTGATGGAGTCACTGGCCCAGTGGCTGGATGCGAATCTCAGTCAGTCCTGACGACGCCGCCCTACAGCCGCCTGCCTCACACCACGGTGTCTCAGAGACACCCTGCCCCTCCACCACAGGGGAAAACTAGCCACTGGGAAACCTTGAACGTGCTCTTGACTTCATACTATGGTGATGCTGTGCACACACCTCCACGCTGGGCAGGGGGAGGCTGCTGGACCGTGGGCACGAAGGCCCGGGAGGGCCACTCGTGGGTGAGCCGTGGGGAGGGGCCTGCTGTTACATGGCCAAGCATGTGCACCAAGTATTAATTCTCCGACTTGGTTTTCCAAATCATTTGGTAAGATTCTTATTGGCTACTAAAGCTTTACATTACTGATTGTATTTTATTTTATTGCTTGATTTTAAATTGGACTTTGTTCAACTCGCTTTAAAGTAGACCAATCCCTGGGGCAGAGTCAGTGTCCCTGCTGCGGTGTTGGTGCGGATCTCGTGATCCTTGTTTCCTGGTCTCCCATTCGAATGATCGCCTGTCCCATCGTGGCCCACACTGGTCTCTCACACTCGGATATACACACATCAGCCCCTGTCTAGTGAAAATGACGCAGGAACGGGAAAATTATAAAAGAGAGGATGGGCCTCCCGATGGACAAATAATGATTGAGCCAGGAGGTTGTAAGGAGAACAAACAGACAGACACCAGAGCACCAAGAAGCCTGAGCTTTGAGTCAGAGAGACTTGGGTTCACATCCTGCCTCTGCCTCTTCCCAGACCTGCTGCTGCACTAAGCTTTTATTTTCTCACCTGGTAAAATGAGGATAATAGCACCTATTTCATAGGGGGCTTTTGAGGATTCCATGAAATAACCTAAATAGTGAGCACTGCCTGGCACCTAACACACACTCAATGAACAGGGACTCTGTTTACCTCATTAGCAGCTGTTGTAGAAACAAGACCAAACAGAGAGAGACTCCGAATTTAAAATGAGACATTGCCATTTATTGAAGACACATTGAAAAAAGGGAGAGAAGGTAAAACCTGCTAGTCAGTAGCCGGGCACCTGTCACACTCCAGCACCTGCACACATCAGAATTACAGGCTCTTTTCTACATGAACACAACCTGGGCCCCCCACCCACCACCTTCCAGGAACCCCCTTTTGGAGAAGGGACCTCATGATATATGGGGAAGACAAGACCCCGTGGTAATCAGTGCAGGAGATCCAAGTATGTGGTCAAACATTCAGGGTCTCTGAAGGGACCAGTATATTTACCCAAAGAAGTGGCCCATTAAGGGCCTCTGGTGGCTGGAATTTAGTAACTTCTCCTGTAGTGCTGCTCTTTTGTGGTGAGCTGACTTTACTGTTACCTTCTTTGGGTGTGTGCCTCTGACAGTTTTGACTGAATACACATGGGAGCCCCAAAGGCTGGCCCCACAGGAGACGGGAAAGGCTGTTGTGACCCAGGCTGTGCCCAGCCTGATGCAGGGCAGGTAGGGAACTGTAGGAACCACTCTGGGTTCTCCTAGTGCAAGTCCACTGTCAGGGTCCAGGTACAAATTACTTCATTATTGTTACAGGCTGAGCTGTGTCCTCCTCAAATTCATGTGTTGATGTCCTATCCCCTAAGCCTTCTGAACGGGCCTGCAGCTGGAGACAGAGTCTTCACAGAGTTCCTGAGGGTGGATTCTAATCCACTGTGACTGGGGTCCTCATTAGAGGAAAGGGGACACAGACACATACAGAAGGGGGACCTTGTGAGGACACAGGGAGAAGGTGGCTGCCTGCATGCCAAGGAGAGAGGACTCAGAAGGAACCACACTGCCAACATCTTTTTTTTAATATACGTTTTAATTTTTTAAAGATTTTATTTATTTATTTTTAGAGGGGAAGGGAAGGGGAGAAGGAGAACAATATCAGTGTATGGTTGCCTCTCGTGCATCCCCTGCTGGGAACTGGCCTGCAACCCAGTCGTGTGCTCTGACTGGGAATTGAACCACGATTCTTTGGTTCTCAGGCCTGTACTCAATCCACTGAGCTATACCAGCCAGTGCCCAACATCTTGATCTCAGACTTCTGTCCTGCAAAACAGTGAGAAAATAAATGTCTGCTGTGTTGGCCACCCAGTCTGTGGTACTTTGTAATGGCAGCTGGAACAAACTAATTTACTTTTCAAATCCTTATGTAGAGCTTGCCAGGTGCACTTTGAAAACAGGTCTGCTTAGCAGCCCTGTGAGGACTAGGAGGAACCCGTTTTAAAGATGGCAAAATGAGGCACAAAGAGGTCAAGTGTCTGCCTTGTCACCCCAGAGGAAACAGGCAGAGCTGGAGCCTGGGCCACTGAGTGCCAAAGAGCCTGCTCTGAACCACTTGGCTCTGCGGCCCCTTGGAGTGGGTGGGAACCAGCTGATCCCAGGGTTCAAATGAAAATCCTGGGCAGCTGAACAGGGGCCAAGGAATGTTGGGGCCTTTGGCAGGTGATGCTGCAGAACCCCAGTAGGTGGTCCTTATGGGGTCAGGAGACATGGGTGTGGGGCATGTCAATCTTCAGATACTGGGACACAGCTATGCAGCAGGGTCACAGGGCCAAACCCCAGTCATGACAGACCTGACTAGAGCAAAGCTGGGATTCATGTAATGTCTGGACAACTAGATTTTGCCAGAAAAGAACTTGGGGTGGAGACCAGAGTGGAAGGCTGATCCTTCAAACTGAGACACACAGTAGGCAAGAGAACGCAGGCTGAGAACACCAGGCCAGAAGCCTCGGAGCAGAACATGAGCTGGGGACAGTGGGCAAAAGGACATCACAGGTTTTCAGCAGGGGAATGGGTACTGCAGGGAGGGTGGGGACAAAACCCTACAGCAGGGGCCAAGGCTACTTGAGCACAAGCCAGAGCTGACTGACTGGGACTCAGGAAGCCCAGCTCTGGGGGGGGGGGGAACGGAAGAAGTGAGTGCCAGTAGAGTGGGAGAAAAACTCCGTGGGGACCCCAGCATCCTCTGGGAGTGTCCTTTTTCTGCCTGAGAAGGTGGCATCTATTTTTATTAATTTTTCTGAAACTTATTGCTGGGGCCGGGCTCAACTCACTAACAGGGCTCAACTCACTAACAGAGAAAGGCTTGGAAAAGGTTTACTCCTTTGAGGCAGAGAAGTTCCAGAAGCAAGCAAACTCCAGTCTGCCGACAGCAGAGCACCTTGGAAGAGAAGCAGCTTCAGAGGCAGAGAGTTTGACATCCTCCATCCCAGAAACAGACTCCCTGGTCCTTCAAACATGATTATCTTTTTGCTTGTTGACAGCTAGCATTTTGTTAACATCATCCAAGCAAGCTATTTTTTTCTGAAAAGGCAATTACTTCAAGAGCTGAACTGCTAAGCATCTTGGTTGAAAATTCCTCCAATATCAAGTAGCCTGGATTCTAAATCTGTAATGATTTTGTGATGATAGACTTTTACAACACTCTTTTTATAGTATAACACTTTTCTTTCTATACTACAAATGCTGGCAAAATTACATTAAGATACACATATTCCATTAATTGTGAGGATTAATAGGAAATAAGGCCCCCAGACCTATTGAGAGTAAATAAAGAACTCATTAAGAAAACAGAGTGGAGGACTTCTGCCAAGATGGAGGCGTAGGTGGAAGCACTGCACCTTCTCTCACAACTAAGTTTAAAAATAACAAAGTTTTAGCAACAACAATGTAGCCAGTCCACAGAAAATTGAACTACATGAAAGTCTGACAACAACAAACCCTTCAGCCAAACCAGTAAGAGGGGCAGAGCCAGCAGCAGAGCGGGGTCGGGCAGGAAAGATCCACTGGACCGACCCAGGTGCACACCCCAGGTGCGCCAGCAGCTGTGGGAGGATCCCAGGTGTGGAGAAGCAGGTAGACCCACTGAGGACTGATCGCAGTCACACATTCACACGCAGATAAACCGGTGAAGGAGCGAGCAGTGAGACGGACTGCACAGGCCCCAGTGGCAGGAAGCAGCAGAGGGAACCACCATTGTCCCTCTCTGATCCCACCCCCACATACAGCGTCACAAACCAGCAACCTGGTTGGCCCCGCCCTGGTAAACAACTAAGGCTCCGCTCCTCATACGTACATACAGGCACAAACAGATCAAAACATGGCTCAAGAACAACTCAGAGCCCCAGATCTAAGCGATGAAGAAATAGCCAAACTTTCAGATGCACAGTTCAAAACACTGGTGATCAGGATGCTCACAGAACTGGTGGATTTTAGTCACAAATTAGAGGAACATATGAAGGCTAAACTAATTGAAATGAAGGGAAATGCACAGGAAACCAATAGTGATGGAAAGGAAACTAGGACTCAAATCAAAGGCGTGGACCAGAAGGAAGGAAAAAAATGACCAAACAGAAAAGGATGAAGAAACAAGAATTCAAAAAAATGAGGAGAGGCTTAGGAACCTCCAGGACATCTTTAAATGTTCCAACATCCGAATTATAGGGATACCAGAAGGGGAAGAGGAACAGCCACGAGTGGAAAACTTATCTGAACAAATAATAAAGGAGAATTTCCCCAATCTGGCAAAGGAAATAGACTTCCAGGAAATCCAGGAAGCTCAGAGAGTCCCAAAGAAGTTGGACCCAAGAAGGAACACACCGAGGCACATCGTCATTACATTAGCCAAAATTAAAATGAAGGAGAGAATTCTAGAAGCAGCAAGAGATAAGGGGACAGTCACCTACAAAGGAGTTCCCATCAGACTGTCAGTGGATTTCTCAAAAGAGACCTTACAGGTAAGAAGGGACTGGAAAGAAGTATTCCAAGTCCTGAAATCCAAAGACCTACATCCAAGATTGACCTATCCAGCAAAGCTTTCATTTAGAATGGAAGGACAGATAAGATGCTTCTTAGATAAGATCAAATTCAAGGAGTTCATCATCACCAAGCCCTTATTATATGAAATGTTAAAGAGACTTACCTAAGAAAAAGAAGATAAAAAAATGAACAGTGGAAGGACAGCAAACTCACAGTTTTTAACAACCACACCTAAAACAAAAGCAAACTAAGAGGACAGCTAGATCAGGAGCAGAAACATAGAAATGAATATCACATGGAGGGTTAGCAACAGGGAGGTGGGAGAAGGAGAAGGGGGGGAGAAGGTACAGAAAATAAGTAGCATAGATGGTAGGTAGAAAATAGATAGGGGGAGGACAAGAATAGTATGGGAAATATAAAATCTAAAGAACTTGAGACACGTGGTCATAAACTAAAGGGGGGAATGGTGGGGGAGGGGGTGTGCAGGGTGGAGGGGAATGAAGGGGGAAATAGAACAACTGTAATGGCATAATTAATAAAATATATACATATAAAAAAAGAAAACAGAGCATGGCCTTGGCTGGTGTGGCTCAGTGTACTGAGTGCTAGCCTGTGAACCAAAGGGTTGCTTGTTCAATTCCCAGTCAGGGCACAAGCCTGGGTTGCAGGCAAGGTCCCCAGTAGGGGGCGCTCACGGGGCAACTATACATTGATGTTTCTCTCCCTATCTCCCTCCTTTCCCCTCTCTAAAAATAAATAAATAAAATCTTAAAAAATAAATAAAGAAAAGAAAACAGAGCTCAGCCCTGGCCAGGCGGCCCCATTGGTTAGAGTGTCATCTCAATGGGCCAAGGTCATGGGTTTGATCCCCGGTCAGGGCACATGCAAGAAACAACCAATGAATGCATACATGAGTGGAATAACAAATTCATGTCTCTCTCTCTCTCTCTCCCCCCCCACTCATACTCTCCCTCTAAAATCAATAATTTTTTTAAAACAGAGCTTAAGATTTACCAATATAATATTTATCTTTAAATACACAGAGGTGATTAATTCTTTAGTAATAAGAGTGAATCAGATATTTATAATATATATTATATTTTTAGCACTCAGATAACAGCCATATATTTTTCAAGAGTTTATTTGCTCACCAAAGTCTTTATTAAATTGCATATAATTAATGTGAATTTTCAGCACATTTTACTTCAACACAGCTATGTAAATTTTTTAGAATATGTTTGTTTAATGAACTACCAAATGCAGTAATAAACTATCATTACAGTCTTTGCTTTAAGTGGGAGAAGAAAAATAGGAATTCCAGAGAAGAAATTCTTTCTAACATAGCCAAGTGAAATGTGCATAACAAAAGCAACCTATACCCAACTAAGAATTCTAATTTTACAGTAATGTGCCATCAGTGTCTGCCTCGTAAACATTAGACCACACCATTTCTATCAGTTATGAGCTAGTTGTTTTCAGGCCCTAATTAATCTAAGTGATTTTTTTTAAAGTTTTATTACCATTGTGTGCGCTGGATGTGGCTTGTCCAGTGTTTTAAGTTGTGACAGAAAGGCTCCGGACCACATAAAATGGGAGAAATGCCCAGAGCAGCTGGCAATCCTGAGCTTTTGTGAGCACGTGTGATTGAGCATCCACAGGACTCTCCTCTGTTATTACTCTGACTTCACAAGTGAGGTAACTGAGCAGTGGTGTGCTGGTGAGTGGCAACAACCAGGCTAGGGAAGGGGGCGGGTACCAATCTGCATCATGTGCCAGTTCCCGTGGTGTTACTCCCATCAAGTTATACTCCCATCAAGTTACCATGGGGCAGCAATCGGCTGACAAAGCTCTTGAAAATTTAGCAATTGGTTGTTACTGGCCAATCAAGTCACTTGCTCGTGTTCACAAAACCCAAGCAGCAAATAAAAGAGCTGTGATTTGAACTAGGGAGTCTGACGTCAGAGCCTGTGTTCTCACCCGACTTTTAGGAAAAATAATTCACGAGGGGCCCCACCACTCCCAAGGCTGCACCTGAATGTCAGTCATGCTGAGGAGGGGTAAGTACCCAGGTGCTCTCATCTATAGCTTCAGTGAGAAAGAGGAGGAAAAGCCGATCGTATAACATAATGAATTCTCAGGGGAAGAAAAATTGGCAGAAATTGTCAAGGGACACCTCTTAAGTTTGAAGAAATGTTATAGTGCTTTGTTTTTGTTTTTTAATATAAAAAATGTCCTGTTCCGGAAAGTGCTGTAGGTTTCGGGGCAGTTAAGCTGCCTTTATTTGCAATGCCCTTGTACCTGCCTCTCATTTGGGCCTCAGGGCCTGGGAGTCCAGCTTCTGTTGGAGAAGAGTCCGGCAAACCAGAGGCAGCCCCTGAGCACAGTGGCTCAGCAACAGAGGGTCAGCTGCAGAGCTCTGCAGAGATGCCAAAGGTCCTGAAAGACAGAGGAGCTGGAGAAGGAGGAAATTAGTACCTGCTGGGAACTTTGAGCCCAGACTCCATGTGCATTTTAAAACACGTCATATAAATTTACCCTCTTAAGAATTTCTAAGGGATAGCACAGCATAGTTAATTATGTGCATATGGTGATGCAACAGATCCCAAACTTTTTCCACCTGGCGTGATTAAAATTCTGTGCCCATTCCCCTTCCCCAGCCCCTGACAATCACCATTTTACTCTCTGTTCCTATTGGACTGCTTTGGATACCTCACATAAGTGGAATTACACGGTATTTGTCCTTTGGTGACTGGCTTATTTCACTGAGCATATGTCCTCAGGGTTCCTCCATGGTGTAGTATGTGACATTATTTCCTTTTTTGAGGCCAAATTTCTGTTGTGTATACATGCCATGTTTATCCGTTCATCCCTCGATGGGTGGGGATGTAATGTACAGCATGCTAATAATTCTGTGTTGCAGATTTGAAACTTGCTAAGCAAGTACATCTTAAAAATTAGAAGAAAATAAATCTGTAACTATCCGATGATGAATGTTACTAGGTTTATTGCAGTGATCATTTCACAATGGATACAAACATCAATTCATTATGTTGTACACCTGAAACTAACATGATGTTGTATGTCAATTATACCTCAATTGTATCTCAATTTTAGTGTCTGCCCAGACAAAGTAACCATTTAAGCTGACCCTTATACTTCAATTTTTAAAAAGCTATCTGTTCTTACAGTAGTAATATTGCAAAATGTGTTCAAAATTGTTGGTTTAGGTCAACAAACAGAATCCAATAAGTGGTTTAGCAGAGTAATGAGTTAAATTTACAGGCTGAAGTTATACAAATGTGTTACAGTGCATCTGTGATGAGGGAGATAAGAAATTCAGAAGCGTTGCTTATTTGACATGAGCCATCTGCCTTCTGTCTTCTCTCAAAGTATTTTCACATTCTGTTACACACCTCTTGGGTGACTACAGTGACAGAACAGAGCCTGTAGTTAGGAGCTGGAGAAAACACTGAAGTGATTCTTTAGCCGCTCAGAATTCCTCCCAAGCCTCAGCACTGTTCCTAGTTTGACCCACCCACCATTGTTCTGATGTGGTTTCTGTAAACAATGACCTGTTAACTAATAAGTGACCACAGGTAGACAGCCTGTTTGCCTCAGAAGTCTAGGAACTAACTTCAGTAGAAGCTGACTCCAACCTTTGCACAGTCCCACTCCAGGGAGATTTGCTGACCTTCAGTCACTAATCTGAACAGACTGTGTTTTCTTGCATGTAGCCCCCTCAATGAAGAATTTTCAACCCCCTCCTTTTAATTCCTTTGTTCTGATTTCTTTTTTCTTCCTCCTTACAAAACCCCTTGCCCAGGTCCAATAGTTAGGATGGTCTTTGTGATGTGAGTCTTGTCATCTTCTCAAGCTGCTGGCTCTTAAAGAGACTTGCTTTGCTTCCGCCAGACCCTGTCCCTTGATTATTGGCTTTCGAGTGGCAGACAGCCCTGAACCTGGGCTCAGTATCACTATGATACCTCCTTCCTTACTCTGGTTAACACAGTAAAAACTCATCTCCATGACAGAGGCCATCTGGACCCAAGAACCCCAGTTCCAGGTATAAACCAGAAACTCCACTCATCTGCACGTGGCAGTAGGCATAAGAGTAAGTGCAGGAAGGCAGTACCAGGGAAAAACTGGAGCACCTTAAAGAGGCAGCATAGATGGAGTCCCTGATGTGGTAGATAATCTTGGTTGGAAGCCAGGTTCTTCCACTTGCTAGCTGTGTGACTTTGAATGGGTTACTTAGCCTCTCAGTCTCCTTGTCTATAAAATAGGGTAATGCTACTTGTTATGAGGATAGTGGATGAAATTTTTTTAAAATGTGGAACTGTGCCTAGCAGATAATAAATATTACATACATGTGCTTCAGTGGAACAATGCAGAAAGTAATCCAGTCATGAAGTCTCATACTACACAGTAGCTAAAATGAATGAATTAGATCTACATATGTCAAGTAAGACAGGTGTTGGAAATATGTTGTGCAAGACAAGCAAGTTATAGATCAGTATTATACATGTGTGTGTATATATATTTCTAAATTTAAGAGACAATACTACATACTTTGATGGCTACACACACACAGCTGAAATGCAACAGTGTGGTCCAGAGTGTATCTCCCCCATGCGCCACGTGGGGTAACAGAAGGGAGAAGGGAAGGGAGAGGAATTGGGGGCCAGCGGAGAATACTCTGGACCAGCGGGGAGCTGGCATCCCCTGGGACAGAGGCCGTCACCCTGTGCAGGCCCCCCTGGGCTCCTGTGCTGGTGACCCGGACTCGGAGGGCTCTGCCTTTCTCTGTTGTCTGGGCCACTCCACCCCACCACCTCCCCACTCCCCACCCCTACCCCCTGCCTGAGCATGGCAGGCCCGCTTCTCCTTCTCACCCTCAGTGTCTGTCTCTATAAACTGGCTCTTAATCATTTGTTGGATTAAATTTCAAAACAGGAAATCTTAGGAATGTGTTGAAACGATTTGAATGCCAAGACATTTATAAGCTGGTAGTATGGCAAAGTCAGTACGATAATCCTCCCGACAGCGCGGGGAGAGCTACGAGTCCGCCCTTGTGCGCTCCTCTCACCCAGCTGGCTGTGCCCGGTGAAGGGCGACTGGGGGTGGTGGAGTGTGGCTCTGAGACCCGACGCCAAGAGGACGAGGCCCAGGGAGGTCTCCGCTTTACGTGGTGCAGGCTTACCGGATAAACTCGAGGATGGACTGGCTGTCTGGGTCCCTTCTGGAGCCACCACTCATATGTGTCCCCCACCCCCACAGTCCTTCCAGCTCGTCTTCATCCCGCTCCTTCTCCTCTCCAGGGTCCTGCAGCCCCTCCTCCCCTACTCGCCCTGCGCTTTCTTCTCCTCATCTCTCCCCGGAATCGTCGAGGCTACGAGCCATCGTGTCTACCTCCCTCTCACCAGCTCCAAGGTTTCATTGCTTTCTCTGAGTGCAACCGGCCAAACCCCAGCCCTGGACAAGCCCAACTATTAAACTGGTTGGTGCCCTTCATCCTCATCCTCGGCCCGTGGAGCTCCGAGGTGACGGGGAAGTGACTGATGTGTCTGCTGTAGGAACGTGCCTCGGATGGAGCCTGTCCCTTCAGCGCGGGGCCCCAGAGCAAGATGCTCAAGGCAGAGCCACCCGGCGACTCAGTCTGCGCCGCCTGGAAAAGGCGTGGCGAGAAGGCTGCGTCCCCTTGCGGCCCACTAGCCCGGGTTCGGGTTCGGGCGCCGGGTGGGCGTCGCTCGCAGCGCTCTACCCTCCGCCTGCCCCGGGCCGCGCAGGAGAAAAGCAACCAACGCTTCTGAGCACCTGCTGGTGCTAAGGACTTAAACACACTGAATTAAATTTAAGTTAAAAAAAAAAACAAAAACACGAAGTAGTCGTTAGTTTTCACATTCTGCAGACAAAGAAACAGACTCAAGAAGGTGAAGCAACTTATTCGAATTTATGATTTCAGAGTGACAGAGTTCCAAACCAGGCCTCCTGACTTCTGAGAAATGTTACTTATCCCTCCAAATAGGTTACAAAGATCAGATGAGGTTGCGAGAGTCTCTAATTGCCCTCTCCACGGAAGATAATTACAGGTTTTTTTTCCTTAACACTAGTTATCAAAGAAGAGACACTCGCCTTGTCATGTGTAAACCAGAAGGGAAGTGTTTAAGTGTACGGGTGGGATGTGGCTCTCATACCACAGATACACTTCACCCTGACACCTGTATCAATATGGATAATGGGCTCTATGCATGATTCGCTGTTCGGAATTACCCTTTTATCTTTGAGGATCAAAATATCCTGTTCTCTGACTCAGAATAGCTCTAAGGTATTCTTGCTGAACTAATGTAGTGTCGTTTCAGAAACCTAATGCCGTCCTCCCTCTAGCGTTTGGAATTAATTTCTCATAGAATAGCTCTGCTTTTTGCCATAAGGCTTCTCTGTACTCATTTTGGTCACAAACCTTTGAAGTTTTAATAGTGTATCTTGGGCAAATACAAAAGCAATGTTGATTTTTAAACAAAAGATGAAAGTATGGAAGAAAGTCGTTTTTCTTTCCCTTTGATCTAAAAGTGAGACTCCTGAGGCATCTCAAGGTACAGAGGGAGCAAGGAGGGGAAAGAGGAAAAATCAGGGGAGAGGAGATAGGAATGTCCTGGAGTGGGAGGCGACGAGAGATTCTGCAATTGGGGCCCTGGGCAGTCGTGGAGAACGACTAGAGAAATTCACTGCTACACATCATATATCTGACAGGAACATTGAGGAGCAGACCTTTCAGACGAGCCCAGGGGCAAAGGTCTGGGACTTCTCACTGAAAAGGATTTGGTGCACACTCAAAGTTGGGCTGTGTTGACTGAAAGCAAGCATTAATGAGAAAGATACCATATTTTACTTGGATTTTAAAACTTTTTCATGAGGAAAATTTACTTTTTTTAAAGTTTTTCTTATAAAAAAATTTATGTTGTGCAACCATAGTGCAGATTACAAGATGGAAAACCTGTCTTCCCCGAGTCACAGAGCAAATCACTTCTTGTTTCATGTCGCGGGGCCTCCCAATGCCAGCTGCCTTCTTCCTTGCACAGACGATTCCTGCTCCTTCTGATCACCCTCTTTGCTTCAGGGAAACTCCACTTACTTCATTTTACACCCAGCCAGCGATCCTCCTCGGTTTTTGCTGTCATCCACATCTCCTGGGAGGTGGGCTGCACACAGTCTGGGCTCCCGCAGCCTTTATTTGATCAGCCCCTGGGGCATGACTCGCCTGTAGGAGCACAAGCTGAGGCCTTGGTGAGCCCTGCAGTGCTGCCCCTCTGACACGTTAAGGCACTGGGTACAGCAGTTTCCAGTGCCAGCCACAGTGAAGAGGCTCAGGGCAGTGCTTCAGCGCAGGGCAAGTCAGTGCCCAGGAAGGGACAGCCACAGTTATGGCATCTTCTGAGCGACAGTGGGAAGCTAGGTCATTATTGGTATTTTTGTTTGACTATAATTATGAGGGTTTCTTTTTTAAAAAAATTAGGTGGCCATTATTCATTTCAGTGGGAAACCTAGTTGTACAGACTGTAAAGCCAGGAAACGAAGGTGGTGTCAGGTCCACATGGGGGCAGCAGGACATGGGGCGTTTCATCAGTTCCAGATAAGCAACAGCCTCTTTTTGCATGTTGGGTCGTTTGCTGGTTCTTTGTGCACCTCCCTCACTGGAGTGGAAGTTCCACGAAAACAATCCCCAAGGCTGCTTTGTTCCCATTTGCAACCTTAGGGGTTCCAGGCACATACAGACACATTAATATTTGTTGATAGAAGAGGAAGGGAGGAAAGGGGGAAGGAGAGAGGGAGGGAAGGAGAAAAGAATAGTATCCATATCTGGCTGACTTTTACTACAGGTGATTTTTGCTTCCGAGGTGCAAAATGTAACCCTGTTTTTACATGTCCAGTGCTCTCAAGTCATTTCCAGGACCCACCTCCCACCTGCCTTTCCCTCTACACTCCTGTCTCGACCATATTCCCAGACTCACTGCAAACTCCAGCTGTTGCAGTGTGTGGAGACTGAGGAGTCAACCAGCTGATGAACAAACCCATCTGTGCTCGCAGCAGAATGCCAGAACTTCCTAGTAGTAAGGACACTTTAGGGAGACTTACAGCGATAAGGGACACTCCTTGTTTCTGTCAAGCTATTAGAAACTCCAGCTTTGCCAGTTCCAGACTTGCCGAAGGCTCCAGCTCAGCAACTGTGACCCCTGTGGCGAAGCAGGGCCCCTGGGTAGGGTTGCCTCCTCCTGCGCTGAGCGCACCACCCAGGATATTTGATATGACTGGTATTGTGGATTACCTTTAGCATTTCCTTTAAGCTGAAGAGGAGCTAAAGGAAGTAACGGTAATACAGTTCATTAAATTTAAAAAGACAGAAGACTCTGCAGAAGGAGTTTGGATTCTTGCCCTGATGCAAATGTTGCAAAAATACCTTTTGTCCCCAAATTCCTTCTCCTTGTGTCAAGATGTACCCACACAATGGAGATCTGAGATGTAAAGGTAAAAACTGCTGAATTAAGGTATGTCCAATCCTTTATGTTGTTGTTTTGTTTGTTTTAGAGCAACTGTTAGAATTGACTTCTTAATCTTCGTGTTACCTTTTTCAAGACTTAAGGTTGTATATGACTAACTTTAGTCTGCATGTCTTCATGTTTACAGGACAGGAAGAAACTAGCATTTATAGACTTTCCCCATATGTGTCCTCATTTAATATTCAAAACAACTCACTGAAGTATGCCCCAAATCTCTTTTCACAGATTAGGAATCTGAGACCTAAGAGGTTAAGTCCATTCCTTGCTCAAGGTCATATAGCTAATAAATGCAAATCTGAGTTTTGACCTCAGACTTGTCTGAAGGACTTGCAGAGAATACGCTAATTCTGTTTTCTCTCTCACACAGTTTTCTGAATCTTAAATTTAAGACATTAGATTCTCTCAAGATTGCCTGAATGTTCTTCCATTTTACCATTCTCAACTTTTAAGATTTTTTTTATCTTTGGGACATCTCTAGTCTTATTTTTCATAGAAAGAAATTTGGTATCATTTGTAATAGTATTTAAGTATTTGTAAGTCTCCAATAGCAAGGTCCCCCAAGATCTATTGAAATTGGGTCTGATTAAAAGTTTAAATATGCAAACAAGCAGTATGTGGATATGGCAGCACGTGGGCTGAACTAGAATTGGTAAAATTAATAGAAATGGTGCTGTATTAACAGGAAGACAGAAGTTCATCTTTTAAAGGTAAAATGACTCAGAGTGAAAATGCAGCACAACTAACACTTTTTAATTGCTTAAATATTCTTTCCTCTATGAAAGCTGATAGGCTTCTTTTCTCAAAAAGGTGTCAAATGAACTTTCTCAAAGTAAAATCTAAATTCAAATCTTGTATTTTGAGCATATGTATGTGGCTAAACTAACCTTTACCAGTTTTTGATTGCTCTCCCTCCCCCACCAAAAAAGGCAAGCTTGTTCCCGCTACCTACCATTAGGAAATGCAGCCTGCTAAGCACAAAGGAATGACTTGCAGAGAGCACTTCAGCCAGGGACAGTGTGACTGTACGTACCAAAGTCTTGACATCCTTCTAATTTAGCATTTGTCCCTTCTCCGTTTTCCCTCAAAACTCTGATTTGGATGAGAAGTTATGTGGTTATTATTGGCCCTGTCCATACATCATTTAAAATTCAAGTTAGCTTTGCCCTGGCTAGCATGGCTCAGTGGATTGGGCACTGTCCTGCAAACCGAAAGGTTGCTGGTTCGATTCCCAGTCAGGGCACATGCCTGGGTTGTGGACCTGGTGTCAGGTTAGGGTGCATGAGAGAGAGAGAAGCAATCTCTCTCACGTCAATATTTGTCACCTTCCCTTTCTCCCTCCCTTCTCCTCTCTTGAAAAATATTTTTATTTCATTCAAGTTAGCCTTCCCTCTCCCACCTAAATACCGACCTTCCATCTGAGCCCTCTGCCCAGCTCCAATCTTTCTTTCCTTCCTTCACCACCAAACTTCTTGAGAAAGTAATCCACATACCTCTTCTGGCTCATTCCTTCCCTTCCTTCCTGCTCCTAAAGACTGAGTTACCAACCAACCGTCACATCAGGTGGTACTTCTCTATCTTTGCCTTAGTCTGCTCAGGCTGCTATAACCGAGTACTGTGGACTGAGTCACTTACAAACCACAGACATTTACTTTTCACAGTGCTGGAAGCTGGACGTCTGAGATCAGGGTGCCAGCAGGGTTGGGCTCTGGTGAGAGCCACCTTTGGAACTGCAGGCGGCCCGCTTCTTGTAGACAGACATCAGTAAGAGAATGGCCTAGCCCTCTGGCCTCTTCTTCTAAGGGCACAAATCCCCTCATGGGGGCTACACTCCTGCAACCCAATCACCTCCCAAAGAGCCCACCTCCTGATACCACCAGGTTGTGGTTAGATTTTAACATGTGGATGTGGGGAGACACATCAGTCCACAAATCTTTACCTTGCTTCATATACTGATGGTGCTGCTTATTCTCTCTCCCATCCCACTTCCTCTGTGACACATTCTCCTGTTTCCTCCTGTATCCTGGCTTCTTCCCAGCATCCTTTACAATCTCCTCCCCCACCTAAAAGCTCCTGTCTCAGTTTGCCTTTGCTCTGTGCACTATCCCTGGGTCACCATGCCCCATGAATTATTCTATCATCAACTTGATAAAGGTTCCCAAGTTCATCCAGTTACACTTTGTTTTATTCAACAAATATTTGTGGAGCACCTACAAAGTACCAGTCACTGCTCTGAGTCCTGGGTTATATCTGTGAACAAATTGTAAGGGGACAAGTTCCTGCTCTGTGTGGACAGTAAAAGTCCATAAACAAAGTAAGCAAATGGGACAGTATGTTAGAGGATGATGGAGATCTAGAATAGAGTAGTGGAGGTTGGGGGGAGCCCATTTAGGTGGAAGGGACAGAGAGGGCTTCACTGAGGAGGTAAAGCAACTGCCAGGAAGGAGGTGGAAGAGGAGAGAGTGAAGAATCAGAACAGTACAAAAAATGGGAAGAGACAAGACTGTACCTGTCATTTTCAAAGGATGACAAGAGGCCAGTTTAGCTCTGAAGCAAAGTGAACAAGGAGTGGGGTAAGGTTGGAGGGTACAGAGCTCTGACCTTATTGGGCCTAGAGGCCATTGCTGGGACTTGTTTTACCTGGGACAGAACTGTGAGCTGTGGCAGGGTGTTTGGTTGAGAAATGACATTGTTTTACTGAAGTTTTAAAGAAGCACTGTCTTAGGTCAGGTTCCCAGTGGAGCGGACTCTGAAACTCAGGTTGCATGCAGTTTCCTTAGGACACACCAATGAGAAGTGACGGAAGCAGCATGGTGCAGAGGAAGTTGAGCTGTGACGCAGCTTCAACGCAGCTTCAACACAAGCCGTGGCTGTCTACAGTTACTTCAGATCTTTTCAGCCCTGTCACTAGTCACTGGAAGCAGTTGCCTCAGGAGAGGGGACTGTTCCCTGGGGCAAGGCAGCACCCTGCAGCCAAGAGCAATTCCCAGAGATTCAGGGAAAGTCTGAGCAGTCCCCAGGCTCCACCCTGGAAGGGGTCTGGGTGGTACCCTGCACTTCTCAGTCTGCCCTCGCACCCCTCCCATAGACCTGGGCCATAGAGGAAGCCCAGGAAACACTCGTCCATTCCTGTTGGCCCTCACTGCTGCAGCTTGTCTCAAGGTGCAGATGACACTGTCACCTTCTTCCACTGCTACCCAAGGTAGATTTGCCTCACCCCAGCGACACGGCAATGAAAGTGGTCCTGCTAAAGGCTTGGTGGACCAGAGAAGCAATTCTGTCTCCTACCTGGTCGATCATGGTACGCTGCTCAAAGCCACTAGCTGACTGCTCTCCACCCATTTCAGAGTAAAAACCAAAGTCCTTATTGTGATTTATACCGTATCTTGCTCAAGACTTCATCTTGGACTGCATCCTTGGTTAGTTTCCTCCTGTCACTCTGTTCCCATCACACCACCTCCTCCTTCCTCCTTGAACACGTTTGTAGGATGATTCAGCAGTATGTTTTCCTGCCCTCCTTGGAGAAGCCCTGAACATGTAGAGATCAAAATACAGGAGCCGAGTTGCTGCAGACTGAGAAGTTAAGAGTTTTCTGCCTCATGGTGTAAAAAGTTGTCTTCTGCAAAGATTTTCAGATAGCCACATGTAGTCACTTAAAAGAATTCAGCTATTGGCTAACTAAAATAGAGAACTAATCATTTCAATAGTGCACTTTACTTGGGCAGTGTATTATGCCCTAGGCAAAGGATGCCCCAGTCCTGACACCCCTGAAAAGAATGTCTGGTTTTAAAAGGTTTCCCAACTACTCACTGAAAACAGTGAACTTTTTATTGTGCATGTGTCCAGGCAAGATGGTTTCCTTGAGGAAAAAAGTGAGGGACTGACAGCTGCAGAGAAACATTAATGATCAAAAATTAAAAGAATGAAAAAAAATCTTTCTATAGAATTGCACACACAGTATACATTTTGGCTACTTGAGAGATTCCCAAGGCCAATGTGAACATCACTGGTTCGCAATAAGAACTGGACCCTGTAATGGAAAGAAGAAACAGCAAGAAGTGGCCGTCATAAAATGAGCAGGCCCTTGGAAGTGGCAGTAACGGGGCAGAGGCCCAAGGCTGGAGATGAATAGGAGGGTCACTCTGGTGGACTGGAGAAGCAGTTCGTCTCCTATCTGGTTTTAAATTTCCCTTTCTGTATTGCATTTTCTTAGCCTAATCCTTTAATAAAGTCTGTGAAATGTGACAGCCATGCCTTCATGGTGTGATTTGGGGGATGAAGAGAGGTACTGTGTCCGTATTTGGGGTGGAAGCAGAGGGACAAGTGCCGTGGCCTAAAGTCACTGCAGGCATAGGGAGTGGAAGGAGAATATTGGAGCAGCAATCTGGAGCAGAGGGGCAAGGTGCAGTCATGATGGACTTGTGGAAAAGCACACACCTTGGAGACATTTATAGATCTCTAGGGGGAGACTACAGTTTCTGGAGGTGCACATGTGAAGGGCCCAGACTGCACTCTTGGGGATAGAAAGGGAAGGTGTTCCTCCCTTCCCATCACCAGAAAGGGAAAGAATTCGTACATGAAATATCTATTATAAAGTGCTCAGATCTGAAGAGAAAGAGAAGGATGGGATAAAGGAGGATTCTGACATGTTTTTTGTTTATATTAGTATTTCTTGAGTTTATTATAAGCATGCATTAGTTTTTTAATTAAATGTAAAGTTAAGGGAAAAGGTCAATAACTATGAAAAGTGAGTATAAAATTCATCAGACATAATATATTTGTGAAAAATGAGAGTACTGGGGGGAGAAATGCCCACTGGATTATAAAATATTATAAGACTACAATCATTACAGTATTTTAGTGCTGATATAAGGATGGATTCATACAAAAATGTGGCTCAAAAACTATTACGTGTAAACATTTTAATAAGGTGACATCTTAAAGTAACAGGGAAAGAATGTTCAGGGACAATAGATAGCTATGCAAAAAACAATAAATAAATCTTTTTAGGAGATCCTCATACCACATTCCAAAATGAATTCCAGATGGATTGAAGTTTAAATCAAGCAAATAAGAATATCGGTCAGATCTTGTGATCAGAAACAATACCAAAATATGAGAAAAGATAAAATACTGATGTTTTGAATTCGTAAAAAATTTTCAATGGTTTTTGTGTCCAAAAAGTCACAAAATTAAGAGATAGAAAAACTCTTAACAAATATAATTATAAATAATTATAACAAATATAAATGTAAAGAATTCATAACCTTAAGGTTATCTTATATAAAGAGCTCATACAAATAGATAAAAGGAAAAATACACAGAAAAGTTCCAAGAGAAGTAATAGAAACATCTAATAAGCAAAAATATTTAATCTCAGGATAAAAATGTGTCCTTTGAATTAGGATTTTTTAAAAATGCTAGAGTGGGTGGGATAAAACTTACTTATTTAAGGCAGACATATAAATTAATACAATGCCAGTATGAACAAAGGGAAGTAATTTTTAAAATATTGAAATAATATTTAAAAAGAAAATCATCTGAAATGTGGTTGAAGTCTTACACACAGAAGTGTCAACATTATTTATTATAGTGGAACCTAGAAAAATCTATTATGTCCAATAATAAGGGGTAAGGTAAGAAATCAGTGTGAACAAATGATTACATAATTGAAAGTTGTATTTTCTGCCCTGACCAGTGTGGCCCATGGGCATTGTGCTACAAAGCAAAAGTTTGCTGATTCAATTCCCAATTAGGATACCTGCCTGGATTGTGGGTTTGGTCCCCTGGTCAGGCTGCATACAAAAAGCAACCAATTGATGTTTCTCTTTCATATCGATGTTTCTCCCCCTTTCTTTCATCCTCTTCCCCTCTCTATAAAAATAAATAAAATCTTTTTTAAAAAATGTGAAAATATTTGTTATATGTTAGGAAAAATTAATGGATGTAAATTTGTGTGACTGTCAATATTTTCTTAATTAAAAGGTTAAAAATAGCCCTGACTGGTGTGGCTCAGTGGATTGAGCACCGGCCTACAAACCAAAGGGTCACTGGTGTGACTCCCAGTCAGGGCACATGCATGGGTTGAGGGTCAGGTCTGCAGTATGAGGTACGAGAGAGGCAACCACACATTGATGTTTCTCTCCCGCTCTTTCTCTCTCCCTTCCCCTCTCTCTAAAAATAAGTAAACAAAATTTGGGAAGAAAAAACTAAAAATAAGAATATAGGATACATATCTCATATGATTTAGCTTCTTTATATTTTTCAATATTTCCAAATTTATTTTCATGAGCATGTATTATTTTTGTAGTCAGGAAAAAAATTCTCTCCCAGAGACTTCAAGATAAAATCCAGATTCCTTAGCATAACATGTAGCCAGGACCAGGCCTTTGCCTGCTGTTCGCCTTTCACCATTTCCCTGACCTAGCTCTCCTAAGGTAATACCAAATGGCTTGCATTCTCCCAATTGCCATGTCATCATTATGTTGGATTTGTTTATTTATTTCTTTATTTTTGCCTAGGTGCTCCTGAGTGCCCTTCCCACGTTCTGGCCTTCTTAATTGACCTTTCTGATTTCAAGCCCTAGCCCTGTGTTTCAGGGATAACCTTCTCTGGGATAGCTTAAGACAGGTCAGAAACCTCCCAGTTATGCTGCCATAACACCCTGTGATTCATTTCTCAGAGCACTTATCATGGTGAATTGTACTCATGGTGACCAGTCACCCTGGTTTGCCTATTGATGTGGACACTGGCCCACAGTGTCCATGGCATTATGGATGTGACAAGATGAATTCACGCGGACTACCGAGTCTTGTGGAGGAAAAGGGACCACATGGCTACTCTCTCAAGGGGAAAGCACCTCGACCCTTGCCTTGACAGACTTTTATTGGATTTTTAATAGTATACATCCAAGAAGGTTTTCATTCATTATGCTTAGGTTTGGTTTAGGTAATTGCTTTTTTACAGATAGCAAGGGAAGGGATGTTACTGATTACTTCTTACAGATTAACAAGGAAAAAATGTTGCGAATGCAAGGGAACAATACCACTAATTGGTCTGGTTACACTTCAATCCTTGGGAGAGTTAACACAGACTTCAGGAAGTTACTTTAAAGACATGCAGTAAGTATTTTCTGCCTTAACTCAGGGTGAGGGAGTTTTAGCAAGAGCAAACCACAAAGCAGCCTAGTTATAATGTAGGCTGGATTTTCCACAGGAGAACTGATCTGTGGGTTTGGCTCCTGTGTGCCACAACGTACCTACTGGGCTTTTCAATAGGTTTGAGTGACAATTGCCATTGCCAGGCAGATCTGGTTCTCTACAGCCTCTCCCCAATTTTAATTCTCTGTTAACTTGTTCAACCCTTAGACTCTGACGCTACAGACTTTATTATCTCTGGATTGTTAAAATTTATTTCCATTATACCTATTATCTCATAAGGTTTACCCAGCTTAGTCTTGAGTTTATTAGGGGCCAAGTGACACATGTAAATGGAAGGAAGGGTCACTGGTCCTAGGAATAGGTGATGTAGGTGGCTACCCCTGTGGTGATACCTGAAGATGCTGAGAAGTTATTCACCATGATTTCTGTTACAGGCCTGTTGAAGTGCCCATGAAGTTTCCTCTGTAAGTTAAAGTATTCTTGTAATTGGAAGGAGCATCTTGATTAGTTAATATAGAAGGATGGTCTGTTTACTTCTCCTCCCTTTAGTGCTTATTGTAACTGTGAAAAGTTGTTTAAATACTGCTTTGAAACTGCAGTTGCTTGAAACTTCAATCTGCTCCCATTTCAGTCCCACATTCCCAATACCCCTACCCTGTTCTACTTTTTATATTTTCTGAATCACTCAACACCTTCTACATGCTGGCAAAATGCATTTCTCTATTACATCTATAGTTTATAGTCCACCCCTGCCCCCATTACCACAGGACAGGGATCTTCATTTTGTTCATTGATTTATCCCAAGTGCCTACAAAAGTGCTTGGCGCATAAGAGGCGCCTAATAAGTATTTGTTGAATGACTACATCTGCCTAAGTTAGAGATTCATCCTTTTTGGGTCAACTCATAATTCTTTAACCCAAACTGAAAATTTCAGGCTATCAAGAGAGAACTTTACCTTGCTTTACGATTAAAAAGCAGGACACCCTTAGTGACAACTAATTATTACTTTCTTGACAATTTCAATAATTGAAATGGAGAAAGCAGGTCAGCATGGTTTCTAAAGAATTTCTAATGAGAAATTTGTAGCCATTACACGTTCTCCTTCCTTATTTTTTTAAATCCTCACCCAAGGATATGTTCATTGATTTTTGAGAGAGAGACACATTGGTTAGTTGTCTCCTGTACATACACCCTGACCAGGGACTGAACCCACCAGGATGGACTCTCCAACCAACTAACCCACCCAGCCAGGGCTCTCTTTACTTGCTGATATACGTAAACAGTGATCTGGGAATTGGGCACTCGGATCTCTGTGATATTTGTCCAACAGCCATGATGCTCACAGCCTGCTGTTGTATTTCCAACAAGAAGGAACAATTGTTTTCTTGTCTTTAGGGTAATTAGGGGCCACAAAGAATATGTAGGGGCCCTAAAAACTGCAGCGTTTCTCAAATTCGCCTAATGTACTCTGGTAGCAGGCCTCTAAGGTGACCTCCAATGACCCTGGCCTCTGCTATGCACACCCTTGGTGGTCTTTCCCACAATGAATTAGGACTGCTATGTGTGACCAATAGAAGGAACACTGCAGAAGCAACAGTGTTGTGTCTTCAAGGCATTCATCATAAAAGGGCTTGCAGCACCTGCACTGGTGTCTTGGACTTCTTGCTTTTGGGGAAGCAAATTGCCATGGTGTGGGGACACTAAAGCAGCTTGCTGGCCTGCCAGGTAAGTGAGCCACCTAGGAAACACACCCTCCAGGGAAGTCAAGCCTTCATATGATCACAGCCCCAGCTGACATGTCCCCAAAAGTTTAGGGCACCCCCTGAACCAGAACGCAGCTTCCAAATTTCTGACCTACAGAAATCATGAGATAATAAATTACTATTGTTGTTCTAAGAGTTTTGGAATAATCTGTTAGGTAGCAATAGATAATAAACATACAAATCTCATTACAGTTGTCCCTCGCTATATTGCAGTTCACTTATTGCAGCTTCACTGTATCGCGGGTTTTAAAAACCCACAATACAATGCGGTATACAGTGAAGTATATGGTGACTGTACACTTCACTGGTGAGTACCATATAGGATTTTATATGTTGTTAAAATTACGTAGGTTTAAGAGTGTAGAAAGTATTTAAGAGCATATGAAGTGTTTATAAGAGTGTGGGAAAGGTTAATAAGAGAGTGGGAAAGGTTTACAAAGCCTTAAAATATATATAAGTAATAAATATAACGCCACTACTTGGTGGATTTTCACCTATTGTGGGGGGTCTCTGGAACATAACTCCCGCAATAGGTAAGGGAATCACTGTATAAGAAAAAACTGACACCATATTAGCTAACTTACTTTTATTTTACTTAAGTATAAACATACAGTATAAACTCGAGGCTTATAGCTTTTTTTGTTTTGCATTTTAATTATGATGTGTCTTGGCATGGTAGGCTTACAGCTTCTATACAACTATTAAACCAGATTCCAAAATTAAATCTAGACAATATTATAGTCTACATTTCGAATATAGTACAGACAATATTAGAAAACAATCCACTAAAGTCATTTTAATAGAGGGTTGTTCTCCTGAAATTAACTTGCCACTCAGCCTATGGCACTGACAGCGCCTGAGATGTCTCCTTCTGGACTGTCCACTTACTTGAATAAACTACCCTTTTCCATTAACTCTGTGTGAGGTGGATTTTGAATGGCTTTCAACCAAGACTTTCGCGACAACTTGCGGAAACTTAAAAACCATAAGCAGGCACCCACTTTCACCCTCTCCTGACGCTGTGCTAGTCATACACATCCCTCCGCCAGGGCCCTCCTGCGCTCCGCCAGCCAGCGGAGCTGCCGAGCCGGTTAGGGGCCTGCAGCTGCACTGGGGCCCCACGCCCCCGGGGAGCAGCGCGCAGAGCCCGCCCCCGGCCGCGCGTCCTCCGCTCTCGGGGTTCCTGTGCTGCGGGAGGCGCGCGCACACTCGTTCCATTCCCTACTCTGCGGCGTCGGCTAGAAGCCGGGCACGTGGCCTCCGCCCGCAGCTCCGTGCCTCAGAGGGGCCGCTTCTCGCCAGTACCCGGGGCACAGAGCCGGTCAGGGCCGATCTGCGCTGCAGCAGCACTAACACTAGATGGTTCGCTGCTCACGCACGGTATTTGGCAGCCGCGCCCGCTCTTCGGCCGAGGACACGTCAGCAAGAGCCTGCTTCTCACAGAAGGCAGCATTTTGCGTGACTGACAACAGGAGGCACTCACAGCTCCTAAGGCCTTCGCCTCCACGCTGCCAACCTCCCCCAGCGGGGGTAGCCTCTGAACGCGGATCCCAGCATTCCCCCCACCCCGCCCTCAGCCGTCGGGGGGTTTGGCCTCTGGAAGAAGGCGTGGAAAATGGACGCGCACGCTCCTTGTTAGGCCTCGCGCTTCACCTCCAAGTCTCCGAGTGACGTATACGTGCATGTGATTCTGGGAAATGTAGTTTTTGAGCCTTGGGGTCGCTGGTGCACCGCCCTCCTGGGCTCGAGCAGGACTTCAGCTCCCAGCTGGCTGGCGGGAGCGGGAGGAGATGCTATGAGAAGAGGCGGGGCGAGCAGGAGGGGGAAAAGAGGGCGGGGCCAGAGGGGGAGGCTGGGTGGAGGGGCGGGGCTCTGGCCACTAGGCCAAGGAGCTGCCGCCGCCCGCGGTCTAAGGAGCTTGAGCCGCAGAGCTGGGAACCCCGAGGAACGTGGACCGCGGCGGCGCATCCTGAGGTGCGGCGAAGGCGTCGGCAGCCCCATTTGCAGGTCTCCTGCCCTCCGCCGGGACGCGGGAAAGCCCGGCGCGCGGCGGGGGCGCGAGGTGGGGCTGGCGGGGGCGGCCAATGCGAAACTGGCTGGTGCTGCTGTGCCCGTGCGTGCTCGGGGCCGCGCTGCACCTCTGGCTGCGGCTGCGCTCCCTGCCGCCCGCGCGCGCCTCCACCGTCCACCCAGCAGGTGAGGGCCGGCCGCGCGGGCCGAGGGGCGGGAGTCCGGGGAGACGCGCGGCACAGATGGCCCTTTCTCTCCGCGGGCGTTACGGTCGGGCAAACCTGAGGGCGCTCTGGTCTGTGCGCGTCCCGCCGCTGTCAACTCCTTGCTTTTCTTCCCGGCCCCGAATCAGCGTCCGCCACCACTCGTCCTGCGGCCGCCCCAGGCCCCACCGGAGTCGCTCTCCTGCCGGGAGCAGAGCCTCGCGTGCCCTTCAGCTGCCAGCGGCTCGGGCCAACGAGTCGCTTCCTTCCGCCCCAACTTGTCGGTCTCGTTCGGTCAAGACTGAGCTCTTAGTTCTGTGGGTAGTGTTTGTGCGTGTGTTAAAGGTGGCGTGGCTTGGCTTCAAGAATATACGGTGTTTTGTGTTCTCTGAAAACTCTCTGATGTAGGTCGGTGAAACAAATCTAGACACGAACGAGCCAGGCGACGAGTTCCACCGGTGAGTTTGTAATGCAGTTCACGTGGAAACAGCACCCTCGCCACCGTCGCTGTCAAACCTCCCTTCGCGGGGAGGAAGTCGTGTTCACTTTTTGGCTTCATAACTAGAACGCTTTGCCCGTAGGAGGTGCCCATTTTTGTTGGTGGGCTCCACCGCCCAGAACACTACCTAAGGTTTCCCTATTTTTCTTCTTTTTAAAGGGCTTACCCTAGGACCTTTAAAGAAACCTGGAAGGCTCTTTTTAAAATGAGGTAATCGTCGTTTGCTTTTTTAACTGTGGGGCTTTTCTTTTTTTACCACCCTAGGCAGTTGTTTCCTTGTCCAGAAGTTTAAAAAATTAGAATTGACTATTTGCAGGGTTTATGCCTTAACTTTTAAGTAGAATCTAGAGAAGCTAATTTGGCAGTCTTCAAAGGAAGCTCATTGTTATCATTGCTGTTCTTTAGTCTGGTAACAGTCTCTTAACATCTTTTTTATTGGACAAACCACAGGCTCTTTGAAAAGGCTATTTGTGGCACCTGGATAGAATTTAAATGCTATTTAAGTGATTTAATGAAAGTACAGTGGTACAAGGTATTTAACCTTTTAACAGGTTAGGGTTTGGGTTTTTGGGTTTTGAAAACTGAACTGAGGAAAGGGTGCCATGTATAAAAAATGCTTTGTAACATTTGCTGGGTTTGTGTTTTACGGGTATCTGTTTGTGTGTGATGAATGAGGTCTCCTGGAATTCACTTCCACGGAGTCCTTAGGGTGTTTATGACCTTAACTGTCTTTTGGGTTCTATAAATGAGTGAAACCCTGTCTTCACACTTAAAATGTACTGGGCTGCCTGGCACTTTCCTGGTTTGAGATGAGTTTGTCCCACTCCCTTAGAGTTTGGATGATGCCCTCCTGTCATCCAGTTAGGCTGGGGGATGGGGAACTAGGAGGTGGACCCTGAAAAAGGGACAGGACTGAGGTGAGGACTCAGTTCTAGTTATGTAAATTTGACTTTAATGGATATTGTGCATCTGCCTAGGTGATAGAGTATTTTAATCTAAATAAAAGCTGACTGCCCTGACCAGCACGGCTCAGTTGGCTGAGCATTGCTCTGCTGAGCAAAACGCTGCTGGTTCAATTCCCAGTCAGAGCACATGCCTGGGCTGCAGGCCCGGTTGCTGGCTGGGGAGCATGCAAGAGGCAACTAATTGATGTTCCTCTCCTACACTGTTGTTTCTCTCCTTCTCTTTCTCCCTCCCTTCTCCTCTCTTGGATATTTATTTTAAATAAGTAAAAATTAAATCTTAAATAAAAGCTGGCTGTCCAGGAAAGTGGAAACTTTCCTTTTCCACTTATAGTGCTTCCAAAACTAAAGGCAGTAGAAGCCCCTTGATTGCTGAAATTCCCCTGCTATATGTTATAACCACATTTAAACTAAGGGGGGGGCAGTTTTTATTTCCCCCTTAACACCTTAAGCCTAAAGGGGGGAGATAACCCAAGAGTTTGTGAACTGTTCTTACCTTGAATTAATGTTGTCAGATTTGTTTTTGTTCTCTTTTCTCTCCTGCCTCTTCCTCTGTCTCCAGTCTCTTTAAGTCTGAGCAATATTTTTTGAAAGGGAGACAAAAGGCCCTCTGACTTGCCGTTGGTTCAGCACATATTTGAGAGCCTACTCTCTCCTATTGTGAGTGTGGAATTACAGCAGAATCAAGGTAAAGTCCCTGCATTCATGCAATTTACAATTTAGAAGGGAAGACAGAACATAGGAAGCAGTTATTAAATATCATAGGAATAGTGATAAGTGTAACGACAAAAAAGAATTTAAAAAAGTAGTGTAAGAGGCTGGAGAATGCTGTGCTGCTGTTTTAAATAGAGGTCAGGGGAAGTTTCTGAAGAGGTGACAGTTGAGCAGGGTCCTGAATGAAGGGCACCGGCTATTCTAATGCAATGACTCACTTTAAACAGCTGAACTACCCCCCCACCCCCCACTTCTCCCCGCTCCCCATCAGGGAGAGAACCTGGCGGTGGAGACAACCAGTAGACTAGAGAATATGAATATATGATATCTTGATTATAACCTATTAGTTTGGGATGGTGCCTTAGGAAGAATATTTTAACGATTAATTTAGAAAAATGGCGTGACCCAAAAAAGCTTCTCTGTCTAGGACATTTGGGAAAACGTATCCATTCCTATGCTTAGAGTGCTAGGTCTGGTGCAAGGTACGTAGTCCTTGCCGCCAGGTGCTCACAGTCTGTCTGATTGAAACAGACTCAGGCAGGTAGAGGCCAAACAAACAGAATTTGCTTTGCCATTTTGCCTGGGGCTGGTTCATACAGAATAATCCCTGTATACTAATCTTGTCTGTACTTGTTTTCTTATAAAATGATAATCTCATAGGGTTTTTGTGAAGATTCAGTGAATAAAACAGCCAGGACAGTGGCTGATTCCCAGTAAACACTCCATGAAATTTAGAGAGGATGTAAGAGTCTTGGTGGTTCAGGCCTTTGCTGGTGTTGGGAGGTACCTGAAATTGGTGAGGGCATGCCAGTGTATGTATGGTGATTGTCCTTATCAGTAGATCCCTGATGAACTTGTATGATTTCCTCATTTTCAGGGTGTCTGCCTCTTTGTGGTGGATGTCATCTGACAGCATGCACATAAGAGTGGCAGTTTTGGTGTGATTTTTAATAATCCTTGGATTTATTTAGAACAACCAGTTTTGAAGTCAGTGGTAGTTTTGGTGTGATTTTTAATAATCCTTGGATTTATTTAGAACAACCAGTTTTGAAGTCAGTTTCCCATAGTCTTTAATAAACTTTTGGGCATTGACTCTCTGTGCAGAGCCTTGCAGGTTGCCAGACTCACAGGATATATTGTGTATTAGCAAGACAAAGGGGGGCTGTCCTCAGGGAGCTTGTGTAGGGTTTTACTTCTTGACACGCTGAATTCAATTTGTTTCTTGTTATGTATCTGCCATCTAGAACAGCAACATAGGAGGTACTCAGTAAATTGAATGAGCGAATCAAGAGAATAAAACTAGGAAAGCATGAAGGAATTTGTCACCTGTAGTTGATCTGTTCACATTTCATGGTGACCTTATATTTAATTTTTTTTCTTAGGAAAGTAAAACACATTCTTTGTAGAAAAGTGTGAAGTTATTTAAGAAAAAACAGGAAAAAATTGTCTATATCAGACAGATTTTGAATGCATATACATACATGTTTATGAGAAATAAGTATTTTAAAATTTTTTACTGCTGTGTAATACACATTTGGAAAAATGCAAGTAACTATGCAGCTGGATATATTTTCCCAAACCAAATACACCCAACTAATCAACACCCAAATTAAAAACAAGAAAACTACCAACACCTAGAAACTCCCTTCAAGCCCCCTTTTCTCACTGCAGAGTGGTAATCCCATCCTGCTTTAATGGCAGAGACTTGCCTGAGTTTGTACTTTATTTAAATGGAACCATCCAGTATGTACCTGGTTCTTATAACCTGCTTGTCTTGCTGAATATGATGTAGAACAGTTTTTAATATGTTTGCAGTATAACTTTAATGGCTGCATAGTAAGTAGTCTAGCATATAGATACCTCAATCATAATTTATTTTTTAAAGAATTTATTTTTTAGCAAGAGGGAGAAAGAGAGAGACACACACATCAATGAGAGAGAAACATTAATCAGTTGTTTCTTATATGTGCCCCAACTGGAGACCAAACCCACAACCTGGGCATGTGCCCTGAATCAAACTGGTGACCTTCTGCTTCGCAGGATGACACCCAGCCAACTGAGGCACATCAGCCATGATTTATTTAAGTAATCCCTTATTTGTATATTTATGTAGTTTGCAGTTGTTCATTGTTAATAAAGTGACACTGTGATGAATAGAGATCTTTAGTGCATCACCGATTATTTCTTTAAAATAAGTTCTTAGACATAGAATTACTGGACAAAAAAGTTATACGGTTCTGAGATACGTGATGTATTTTGGCAAATTGTCCTGCAGAAGACTCTACAAAATTACATTCTTACCAGCAGACAGGAGATCAGCCCTTTCCTTGAAATAACTGTCACCATTTTCTTGAAAAACGAATCATTTGGGTAGTATCACTTAAGAAGAAATTTGTCAGTTTGAATGTAGGAGAAGACTTATTTTACTGCTCTCATTCAAACTCTGTTCCTAGTGAATGTGAACATTTTTTCCATAGGTTTGTAGGCCTTTTGCAATTCTCTTAGGAATTATCATTGTCTTTTGTCACATGTTTGTTTATTAGTTTTTCTTTTTCTCCTGTTTCCCAACACCAGCGTCAAACTAAGTATCCCATACTTACAACACACAGCAGTGGACGAGGGAAGTATAGAGCCAAACACTAGGAAGTGGAGGTAGAAATGTGGGCATTCCTTCGCAGTGTTTACCGCGCATTCACTTTGGGTCTCAGGCTGTGTAACACAGTCCTCGGCAGTCTGTCAGACTGATTCCCATGGATGGTATGTGGTAGAAAAAACCTATTTTTTAAAATTCAGATATACTTGAAAGTATATTAGTTTCAGATGTACAGCATGATTATTCCATATATGTATGTATTGCAAAATGATCACCACAATGTATATAATTAACATTCATTATCACGTATAGTTAAAAAATTTTTTCTTGTGATGAAAACTTTGAAGATTTAGTCTCTTAGCAACTTCCAAATATACAGACAGTACTATTAACTGTAGTCATCACGCTGTGCATTGCATCCTGTGAGTTATTTACTTTATAACTGGAAGTTTGTACCTTTTGACCATCTTCACTCATTTCACCCACCCCAACCCCTGCCTCTGGCAACCACCCACATATTCTCTGTGTCATTAATACCAAGTATATGAGTTCAGGGGTTTGGTTTGGTTCTTCTAGATTCCACATGTAAGTTCAATCATACAGTGTTTGTCTTTCTCTGTCTGACTTATTTCACTTAGCATAATGCCCTCAAGGTCTAACCGCATTGTTGGAAATGGCAAGTTTTCATTCTTTCCTTATGGCTGGATGACATTCCATTGTGTATACGTAACACATTTTCTTTATCCCTTAATGTGGTGGACACTTAGGATATTTCCGTGTCTTGGCTGTTTTAAATAAATATGTGAGTGCTTATATCTCTTCAAGTTAGTGTTTTCATTTCCTTTGGCTAAATACCCAGAAGTAGGATTGCTAGAGCCTGTGGTGTTCATATTTTTTAAAGCTTTTGAGGAACCTTCACACTGGTATGGTGGCTGCACCAGTTTACAATCGCACAAACAGTGCACAGGCGTCCTCTTTCTCCACACTCACCATTTGTTATTTCTTGCCTTAAAACACACAGAACACACACACTTTATTTATTTAGTGACGGGGGGAGGGAGAAAGAGAGGGAGAGAAACATCAATAGGTTGCCTCTCCTATGCACTCCAGGACCAGGCTAGCAACCCACTCATGTACCCTGATTAGAAATCAGACTGGTGACCTTTCACTTTGCAAGGCAACACCCAACCAGCTGAGCCACACCAGCCAAGTGTGGCTATTATCTTGTCTTTTTAATAATGGTTATTCTGACAGGTGTGAATTGATACCTTATTGGGGTTTTGATTTGCATTTTCCTGATGATTAATGATGTCGAATATCTTTTCTTGTTCATATAAGACACGTGTATGTCTTTGGGAAAATGTCTGTTCAGATGCTTTGCCCATTTTTATTCTGTTTTTATTATTTTTATTTTTGGCTTAAAATAGATATTTATTTCTTTTGTCCTCAAAGCCTGAGATGGAAGATACAGAAAAGGGACAGGGGAGAGGGAGCTCCCTGAGCACCGTGAACCTAGGCTCCTGCCTTCCTGCTTTATTAGGACCTGGGCCCAGACGGGGTCTGCCTGTGGCTGGCCTGTAGTGTGTGGGTTCTTGACTTCATGTCGGGAAGATTTCACAGCACAAGTCCAGGTGATTCTGAGAGTACATTTATTAAAGCTGGGGATGATGAATCAAAGGAAGAGCTTAGGATAGAAGAAGCAACAGGAGAGAGCCCAGGCAGGACTGCTTTGACTCTACAGACGCCGCTGGAAAGAAGTGAGCCAGTAGATCTAAGATGGTGGCAGAGTAGGTGGAAACTACACTCACCTCCTCCCTGAACCAAACTGGAATTACAACTAAAGTATAGAACAATATTCTGAATGAGCACCTGAAGACTAGCTGAAGAGAAGACTTATAAGCAAGGATTTACAGAAGAAGCTGCATCGAGACTGGTAGGAGGCGTGGAGATGTGAAAAGGGAGCCCTAGTCCCATGGAGGGCAGCTGAGGTTCCAGACAGATATCTCAGCTGCGATGTGGTGGTGTTCTCCCCGAGAACTGTAGGGTCAAAACACCATGCCAGGCTCGCCAGCCCCGAGCACCAGCGCCGGGAAAAGTTGCTCAAAATCTGGCTGTGAAAAGCAGTGAGGTTTCTATCCACCAGAGAGAGATGGGAATCTGCTTGAGACATACATACCTTCTTAAATGGCCAACTCACAAAATTGCATTTGCAGCCACTCACCCTAGGCTCTGGTGAAGAGAGGGTGGAGCAGACCAGAGTTGTGTGAGGAAGTCTGGGGTTTGTGGCTCCTGGGAGAGAACTGAAAGACAGCCGCCAGAATCTCTGTGCTGAGTTGTTCCCTCACACCACAGACACCATCTCTCTTGCGTGGAGCACTCCCCTCCATATAGCATCCATCAGCCCTGAAGAAAAGCAATAGCTTCACTCTCGGGACTCCCTCTTGCTCTAATCCGTGAGCTTATGCTGTGCTGAGGAGTACAGCCAGAGGCTAGTTAAGTGACTGAACCTAACAAGCAGCCAGCCGGCAGAAGCCGATCTCAAGGTGTCTTGGGGCTTTTGCTGACTTGCCACAGGATTGTGCTGGTAAAAGCTGGCCTTGGTGCCCAGCTTGGATTTTCCCATGCATATCCAGGCCCAGCAGAGGCAGCCACAAACTGAATCACTTTGTAGCTCCTTACATGTTGTCCAGCACCAGTCACAGGCAACACCTTACATTACCTTGTACCACAGTCCATCTCAAAAGGCCCAGAACCAACACATCCAGTAGCCAGCTTCCGACAGCACAGGAGTAGGGTCCAATAAGCTTCAAAGGTGGCATATCCAAAGAGAGATCTTGGCAGGCACCAAACCCTGCTGAGGCAAATTCCGCTTCATGTGGTCAGCACCTGCATAGTGGCTTACATGCTGTGGTTGGGATTGAGCCTCAGTCAGCCAGCCTGAGGGGTTGATCCCATGCACAAATGGGCCAATAGCTGTCAAGACTCAATTTTTGGGTTGGCCAAAAAGTTCATATGATTTTTCCTATAAAATGAAAGACAAATTTTTCATTTCACCAATAATTTTATTGATTTGGATATTTTGAGTAAGTTGGCTCTCTCCTGCTATTGGCTTCTAGTAGGTAGAGGCCCAGGGTGCTGCTCAACATCTTCCAATGCATAAGACAGCCCCACAGCAAAGAATTATTTGGCCAAAATATCAATAGTAGCAAGAAACTTCATAAACCACTTTTGACACATTCATTCAATCACAGCACCTTTTATATACACTGTATAAATCTTTTTTGTGTGTTTCAGTTGCATTTTTACCTTTCTTGAAATAAAAAGCATAATATGCCAAAAATGTTGCTTATTTTTCCATCTTTAGTATTATAAAGTGGCTACACAAAAATGCATCAATTTTGATCATGTTTTTTTAAAGTGCACACTGATATGACGCTTGTCATAGTACAATCTACCAAAATTGTTTCAAATGAAGTTAAAAAGACAACTAAGCACTACTAGGGGCCACCTTTTCTTATAGAAAAGAAAGCAAATGAACTTTTTGGCCAACCCAAACAGGAGGGCCTTCATAACCCACACAAGGGACATTCCTGGAGCACTCAGCTCAGGTGATGAAGAAGCTTGCATCACTGAGCCCCATGGACACCTACTACTGAGGCCACATCAGAAAGCCTGGGAGTCATAATGATCTACCTAATACATGGAAACATACACAAAAAGGCTGCCAAGATAGGGAGACAAGGAAACATTCCCCAAATAAACAACAGGAAGGGTCTCCAGGAAAAGAGCTAATTGAAATGGAGGTGAGCAATTTACCAATAGGTAGAATTCAAAAATTGGTTATAAGGATTTTCAGGGAACTTAGTGAGAACTGAAGAATATTCAGGAAGGAATAAACAGTAGGTTGGAAGAAGCAGATTATCAATCAGTGATTTGGAAAAAAACACCCAATCAGCAGTAAAAAAAAAAATTTTAATGAGGATAGTTTAAGGGACCTTTGGGACAACATGAAGCATAACAACACCAGCACCATGTGGGTACCAGAAGGAGAAGAGAGAGTGAGAGAAGGGATTGAGAACCTATTTGAAGAACTAACAACCAAAAATTTACTTATTCCGGTGAAGGAAAAAGATAAACAAGTACAGGAAATGCAGAGTCCCAAACAAGATGAACCAAAAGAGGCCCACACCAAGACATATCATAACCCCATAATCCCATTAAAATTCCAAAGTTTGAAGATAAAGAGAGAATCTTAAAAGCAGCAAGAGAAAAGCAGTTAGTTACCTACAGGGAATTTCCATAAGACTGTCAGCTGATTTCTCAAAAGAAACTTTGCAGCCTAGACGGGCTTAGTAAGAAATATTCAAAGTCATGAAAAACAAGGACCTGCAGTCAAGACTGCTCTACCCAGCAAAGCTATCATTTAGAATCCAAGGGCAGATAAAGAGCTTTCCAGATGAGAAAAAACTAAAGGGGTTCATCATCACCAAACCATTATTAGATGAAATGTTAAAGGAACTTAAGAAAAATATCAAAATTATGAACAATAAAATGTCAGTAAATACATATCTATCAACAGTTGAATCTAAAAAACAAACTAAGCAAACAAGGACAGACAGAAATGGAGAGTGTTTTGATAGTTGCCAGGTAGAAGGGGATGTGGGGGAATGGGTGAAGAGGTAAAAAGATTAAGAAGTACAGATAAGTGGTTACAGAATAGTCATGGGGACATAAAGTATAGTATAGGGAATTGAGGAGCCAAAGAACTTATATACATGATCCATGGACATGAACAGTAGTGTGGGAATTGCCTGAGAGTGTGGCGGGGGCAAAAGGGGGAAAATCTGGACAGATGTTATCAATAAAATATCATTTAAAAAAAAGAGGGTTGCTGAATGAATAAGGAAACAAGAACATGTATATGCTGTCTATAAGAGACCCACCTCAGAATGAAAGATATACACAGCCTAAAAGTAAACGGATGGAAAAGATATTTCACATGAATGGAAAGGGGAAAAAACAGCTGGGGTAGCAATACTTATATCAGACAAAATAGACTTTAAGACAAGGGCTATGCTAAGAGACAAAGAAGGACACTATGCTAAAGAGATCAATTTGACAAGAAGATATGACCCATGTAAACATTTATACACCCATAATAGGAGCACCTCAGTATGTAAAGCAAGTCTTGATGGACATAAAGGGAGAGATTGACAGTAATACAGTCATAGTAGGAGATGTAAAAGACCTCTACACAGAAAATTGTAAGACATTGAAGAAACTGAAGGAGATAGAAGTAAGTGGAAGCATGTACTGTGTTCATAGATAGAAAGAATTAACATCATTAAAATGTCTGTACTACCTAAAGCAATCTATAGATTCAATGCAGTCCCTGTCAGGATACCAATGGTGTATCCACAATTAGAACAAATATTCCAAAAATGTATATGACACCATAAAACTCCCCAAATAATCCACAGCAAACTTGAGAAAGAATAAAGTGGAGGAATCATGCCCCCTAATATCAACTATATTGCAAGCCCATGGTAATCAAAACAGCATGGTACTGGCATAAAAACAGACATAGATCAATGGAACAGAGTAGAAAGCCCAGAAATAAACTCACCGCTTTATAGTCAGTTAATATTACCCAGAAATAAACCTACACCTTTATAGTCAATATTAACAAAGGAAGCAAAAACATACAACGGGGTCAAGATATTCTGTTGAATAAATAGTGTTGTGAAAAATTGGACAGATACATGTAAAAAAATGAAACTAGATCCCCTTCTTACACCATACACAAGAATAAACTCAAAATGAACCAAAGACTTAAGTGTTACACTCAAAACCTTAAAAATCCTAGAAGAAAACATAGGCAATAAAGTATTAGACATTTCTCATAGCATTTTTTTTGTGATGTATCTTCTTGAGCACATGAAACGAAAGAAAAACAAATGGGACTAACTCAAGCTAAAAAGGTTTTGCACAGCAAAGGAGACTATCAGCAAAATGAAATCACAGCCCACTAAATGGGCGAATATATACTTGCCAGTGATACATATCATAAGGAGTTAATATCTAAAATTTATAAAGAGCTTATAAAATTCAACTCCAAAACAAAAAATCCAGTTAAAACATGGGCAAAAGACCTGAATAGACACTTGTCCAAAGAAGACATACAGGTGGCAAATAGACATATGAAAAACTCTTAGTGTCACTAATCATCAGAGAAATGCAGATTACAATCACAGTGAGATATCAGCTCACTCCTGTCAGAATGGCTATCATCAATCAGCAAGTGTTGACAAGGATGTGGAGAAAAGGGAACCTACATGCGCTTATTGGTGGGAATGCAGACTAGTGCATCCACCACCTTTTCCCAGCATGATTTATTGAAGAGACTTTTCCCCCATTGTATATTCTTGTGGTTTTTGTCATAAGCAGTATGGAGTTTCCTCAAAAAAGTAAAAAATGGAACTACATTATGACCCAGTGGATTCATGTCTGGGAATTTATCCAAAGAAACTTGAAACACTAATTTGAAAAAATATAGGTACCCCTATGTTTATTGTAGCATTATTTATAGTAGCCAAGATCTGGAAGTACCCTAGGTGTCCAACAGTAGATGAGTAGATTAAAAGCTGTGGTACGTTTACACAATGGAATATTACTCAGCCATAAAAATGTAGGAACTCTTACCTTTTGCAATAGCATGAATGGACCTGGGAACATTATGCTAAGTGAAATAAGCCAATCAGAGAAAGACAAATACCATATGATTTCCCATATATGTGGAATCTAATGAACAAAATGAACTAACAAGACAGACTCTTAGCAGGCTGACAGCTGTGCTAGGGGAAGAGGAGCAGTGGAGAGGTGGATTGAACCAAAAAGAAAAAAAAACTTCATGGGCACGACAAGTATGGTGATTGCTGGGAGGACTGGGAGCAAAGGGAGAGATGGAGGAGAGTAGAGGGGAGATAAATAGTGATGGAAGGAGACCTGACTTGGGTTGGTGAACACCCAGGTGTACAGATGATGTGTAGTAGAATTGTGCACCTGAAACTTGTATAATTTTGTTAGCCAGTGTCACCTCAATAAATTTAACACAAGGGAAGAAAGATCAAGAGGAAAGTTAGAGCTATATTATCCCAAGGTATATTGGTTTGTCAGTCTCAGGCAACATGAACGCATTCTTGAGAGCTAATAAAATGTATAATAAAACTGTAAGAAAAAGAAGTGAGCCAAGGCAGGACTGCTATCAGCTCACTAAAATGTCTGTGTGAGTCTTGGAGACAGGTTCGGGGGTGGCTTCAGTCAGGCTGGTGCTGCCTGCTGCTTCCTTGGTTGCAAATCTTGTGGGGACCCTTAGAGTTTAGAAAACTAAAAATGCACACCTGAGACGGAAGAGAGGCGTGGGTATGCTTCCAAGAGCAATAGCACACCCTCTGCTCATTTTTAAAATTGGATTGTTTTTTGTGAGTTGTGTGAGTTTTTTTCAATATATTTTAGATATTAACTCCTATGAGATACATGATTTATGAATATTTTCTCCCACTCAGTAGGTCACCTTTTTATTGTTGATTGTTTACTTTGCCATTTAGAAGCTTTTTAGTTTGATGTAGTCCCACTTGTTTATTTTTGCTTTTCTTGCTTTTGTGTTTGGTTTCAAATACAGAAAATCATGAGCAAGACTAATATCAAGGAGCCTACTGCCTATGTTTTCTTCTACAAGTTTTATAGTTTCAGGTCTTATGTTCATATCTTTAATCTACTCTGAATTTTTTTGTGTGTATGGTGTAAGATACTGTTTCTGTTTGATTCTTTTGCATGTATCTATCCATTTTTCACAACGTGATTTAGTGAAGAGACTTTTTCCCCATTGTATATGCTTGGCCCCATTGTCATAAATTAACTGACCATATATTTATGAGTTCTCTCCCTGGACTCCTGTTTTGTTCCATTCATCTACTTGTTGTTATGCCAATACCAGTTTTTTTTTTTTAAAAAACATTTTATTTATTTATTTTTAGAGAAAGGGGAAGGGAAGGAGAAAGAGTGGGAGAAAACGGTGTACAGTTTGATTACAGTTACTTTGTAATAGAGTTTGAATCGGGCAGTATGATGCCTCCAGCTTTGTTTTCCTTCTCCAGATTGCTTTGGCTATTTGGGTCTTCTGGGGTTCCATACAGATTTTAGGGTTGTTGGTTATATTACCATAAAAATTGCCCTTTGATATAATTGTGTTGAATCTGTAGATTACTTTGGGTAATGTGGACATTTTAACAACATTTCCTACAACCTGTGAGCACAGTATATTTTCCCATTTATTTGTGTCATCTTCAGTTTCTTTCATCAGTATCTTAGTATTTTCATTGCACAAGTCTTTAGCCTCCTTGGTTAAGTTTATTCCCAGGTATATTATTCTTTTTGTTGATGTAATATTTGTAAATAGGGTTGTTTTCTTAATTCTCTCTGTTAGTTTGTTAATGTATAGAAATAGAACTGACATTTGCCAGTATACAAAAATGGTTTTGTATCTTGCAACTTCACTGACTTCGTTTATGAATTCTAACAGTTTTTTGGTTGAGTCTTTAGAGACCTATTTTTCAATGTATCTGGAGGTAGAACTTCTCTAAAAGGCCAAAATCTACCACGTGTAAATCCTCTGGGAGAAAAGAGAAGTGCATGTAAAGTAAAGCAGTTCAACAGGAGAAAGTTCAACGGGAGAATCTTAGACATGGTTTTGCTGCAGCAGGGACTGACTGGCAGGGAGAAGTGAGTGAGATCAGAAGGTAGTTTACAACCATAATCCTTAGGATTTTTTCATGCCACACGGCTATCTCCATGTTTAGTTAGTTACTGATTTATTTTTAGAGAGCTCTTGTGTGATGTGGAGTCATATGAGAAATCAGGGAGAAGTAGAGGCTGGAGTGAATGACGAGACAGAGATACACTTGAGAAATTGTTCTTGCAGAAATTGTTCACAAGGATTTTGTCATCAAGAAAGGGCTGTATTATGTTCTGTGTAGCCCATTTTTAAAAGATTTATTTTGATTATCCACCTAAACAAGGTAATGATGTTTGGCATTTCAAAGGATGTTTCACTTATTTTGGAATTTCACTTGTGTGCAGCGATGTTGTTTCCTGGGGTCAGATCAATAAGGTATTTAGGTTAAATAGACCTTTGCTCTTCTTAATCTTTTGAGAAGGCCTTTTGAAATAGATGAAGTGGAGTATCTGAAGACATCTGTTTGGTGTCCGCTTTCTCTGGTTAGGAAACTGAGGCACGAGGAAGTTAAATAACATCTTTGCCATCCCGTCTGTGCAGCATGCTGACTGTGGAATTAGTGTCGGATATGTCTGGTCCCTACATGTGCCTCACTCCTGTCGCAGATATGCACTTCCCATTAATAGTTCCCTATGAGAAAGTGGGGTCGCATTACAAATATTGCATGAGCATTTAAGTTACCTTCAAATTCACCCTCATTTAGAGTTAGTTCCAGCAGTAGGTACAGCTTTCATTGTATAGGTATATCTGAGGGAAAAAAATGTCCTGAGACCATTAATTTTTTAAAAATTGAAGTTGCTAACTAGCATTTTCAGTGATTCACTTACCACAAATTCATCACTTGAACTGGTGTCATGGGTAGAAGGTCAGAATTTAGACTCAGATAAGCCATATTAAGCTTCATAGCTATGGAGTAGAATAGTGATGAAGAATGCAATTAGATTGGCAGGATTAAATCATAGTGTAGCCATTTACTAGCTGTTGGACTAAGGGGAAGTTACTGAATTCTGTGTCTCTTTCATCATATGTCTAACAAGGAGCCTAACTTACCTACCTCATAGGATTGTGACCCTTAAATGATACTCTACATGCAAAGCATTAAAATCGTACTCTATACATAATACTTAGTACACGGTAGGTGTTCCGTAAATATGGCCTGTTAATAAGTGAGCTGAATTCATGAAAATTTGGGTTTACCTTCAAAATAAATTGTGCCTTTATTGAAGAATTTGTTTTAGTGCAAGATTCATGGTAGGGGGAGATAAGTATCTCTAATCCATTTAGAATTAAAGTACCTTTTGAGAAGCATTAGCTTTTCTGGAAAATAAGGTATTTACACAAAAATTCCTGTATTCCTAGAAGTGTTACAATGTAATGTCCTTAAATCATGGTATTAGAATAATCTGTCCCCAAATGTTATTTTTATTATTTTACTAAATTCTTTGGGGAAAAAATGATGTTTTTGTTGTCTTTTCACCAAATACCTAGATCCTGTGGCATATAAAAACATTGCATTTAATGTAGTAAAGATCTCTGGCCCTCAGTAATTTATTTTTGGAAACATTTTGGATCAATTCCCACCATTGGAGAAAGAAATGAAATGGATCCCTCATCAGAGCTATTTATAAGCTTGTAGCTCTCAAGCTTTGAAACTGGTGATAAAAAAAACAGGGACAAAATATATTTCCTTTCTGACTTCTTTCTAAGGATACATTTTTAAAATATAATCCTGCCCATTAGACCTTATGACAGTAAAAACTGAGCCATTCAACTTGTCACCTGATTTTGTTTTAATTAGAAATCTTACTTCCCCTCCTTTACTCTTTAGAATATTTAGAAGGTGATAAAAGGTTTGCTGGCTGTGGAATTTACTGGCATTAATAAGGGTTCTGCTACTTTCTGACATGGGAGTCATTCAGCTTCATCTCCCAAACCTCATAACTAGTATGAAGGCAGGACTTCGCCTTCAAAAGGACATTTTTGTTGTTGATAGTTGCCATTGAATGCCTGCTCCTTGCCTGGTACCAAACCAGAAACTTTATACACATAATCTCATTTAATTTACAACTCCATGAGAAGTACTATTATGCCCATTCACAGTTAAGGAAGCAGAGGTTCAAGATATTCACTAACTTTTATATGTGATAAAAAAGAGCCAGGATTCTGACCATGGCCTCGGTGACCTTTACTGCGCACTGTTCTGTAGTTCATGCCGCACAGCTTTCCAAACCAATTCTTGTTGTAACCGTCCTGTTTGTTTTGAAGAATTTATATACTCATGTAAGCACGAGTACGTAAGTATGTGTGGAACACACCAAGGTGTTACCTCTTTTTGTATTTATTTGTATTTTCTACAAACATGAACATAGATTGTTTTGTAATAAACATTTTTATGTTGTATATTGAACTTAGTAATTGAGACATGACATTTCTAATTTATTGTTCCTTATCTCTAGATCACTTGGCCCTGTTTCCTCGCTGGAAATCAAGTCACTATGATGTGGTAGTTGGTGTGTTGTCAGCCCGCAATAACCATGAACTTCGAAATGTGATAAGAAGCACCTGGCTGAAACACTTAATGCAACATCCCACACTGAGTCGACGGTAGGTTTTCTGAATTGGCACCTCACCTGATTTACTGAATAAGAGTGCTGTAAAAACAATAAAAAGGAGGGGGTTAGTTCTGTAAAACCTCTTCTTGGATAGTTGAGTGTTAATTGAGACTTGTAGCCTCTTTTTCTGGGAGAAATGGCTATTTTGTTTTGTTTTTCCTCTTTATAGTAGCGTTGCAAAGTAAATTTAACCAGTTTTAAGCCTAAAGATATTTGGGAGAGAATATAGTCATTGGTTAACATACCTACTTTAAAAAATATATTTCATATCTTTTTAGAGAGAGGGGAAGGGAAGGAGAAAGAATGGGAGAGAAACATCAGTGTGTGGTTGCCTCTCATGTGTCCCCTACTGGGGACCTGGCCTGCAACCCAGGCATGTGCCCTGACTGGGAATTGAACCGGTGACCCTTTGCTTCATGGGTCTGTGCTCAGTCCACTGAACTACACCAGCTAGGGCAACATACCTACTTTTTATAGATCCCTAGTTTCAGGGTGTTTTGGTTTTGCTTTGGTTTAGAATAGCAAGTCTTAGCCCTGGCTGGTGTAGCTCAGTGGATTGAGTGCAGGCCTGCGACCCTGAGGACCGCGGTTCAATTCCCAGTCAGGGCACATGCCTGGGTTGCAGGCCAGTTCCCAGCAGGGGACATGTGAGAAGCATCCACACAATGATGTTTCTCTCCCTCTCTCCTTCCCTTCCCCTCTGAAGATAAATACATAAAATCTTAAAAAAATAAAAGAATAAAATAAATAGAATAGCAATTCTTAAAAGATTCTATTCCAGAATAGTTCTCTGCCTAGATCCATTTATATTGAAATATAGTTTTCACCAGCTTCACAGCAATACACTTAATTCTTTCAGTTCTGCAGTACTTACTGGGTGAGCGATCTGCAGTGTGTGCAGTCCACCACACTTTTCTTCCTGACTGCCCTTCCAGGGCAGAGCTCTGGTGGAACATCTCAGGTGGACATCAGGTGGCTTGGTGCTGGGTTGGGAGCCCGATGCCTTGGATTCCCAGGGAGACCAATCTCTGAAGGTTAAGAGAGGAGGTGTTAGTGGGAGAGAAGCCTGGGAGGCTGCACTTCCGGTTCTGTGAAGGGGGGGTCAGCAGAGGAGGGCTTCTCAGGAGTGCATTATGTCGTCACACCGAAGACTGAGTGGCTATACAAGTGCATTGCAGTTGTGAATTTTCTTGTCACTAGCAGTGAGCATTTATAGATTGCTTATGTTGTTGATAGCAGTTTTCATTCCTTTTCAAGACAGATTTCTTTAGTTCATGATCACAGTGATAATAGAACCTATTCCCATCAAATGAAGGGCTCAGAATCACCACCACTATCAGAACCAGCTCCAAAACTTGCTCTTCCTGTACAGCGTGGGTGTCAGACTCATTTTAACCGGGGGCTGCAACAGCCTCATGGTTGCCTTCAAGGGCCGTATATAATTTGAGGACTGTATAAATGTAACTACTCCTTTACTAGGGGCAAGGAACTCGGTGCTGCCACCAGGTACAAGGTGCCGGGCTGGATAAAACCAGGGGGAGGGCCGGATTCAGCCCACAGGCCTTGTGTCTGCCACCTGCGCGATACAGTCTTTGCCATCTCAGAAAATAATGGCCCCACTCTGCCAGTTGCTCAGACCAAAAGCCTTGCTGTCTGTCTTGTAAATGGGGCCGTAATTTCCCCTTGTGAGATCTTTAGGGATCAGTCCAGCATGTCTGCAGAAATTACATTATGTCTAGGAGAGGCATATTAAACGAACAGATTTATGATACTCAGGTCCTGGAAAGGGAGGCACACAGGCCATGCAGGGGCCCATAGGAGAGAAGTATCTGGGGACTGGGCTCAGCCCGACAGGTGGGGGTGCCGAGAGAGAGTAAGGACCTGTGGCTAAGGCCTTTGCTGGGTTCCATGGTGGGGTACATGGTTGACCCTTGAACAACAGGGGTCAGAACTGCACACTTCCACTCATACATGAATTTTTTTCAGTGAGTACCGTAAATGTATTTTCCTTATGATTTTTAACATTTTTTCTCTAGTTGCCTTTGTTGTAAGAATGCTGTTTATAATACATGTAACATACAAAATATGTTAATCACCTGTTGGTGTTATTGATGAAGCCTCCCGTCAACAGCAGGCTATCAGTAGTTAAGTTTGGGGGAGTCAAAAGTTATTTATGGATTTTTATTAAAACCACAATGAGATACCACTTTACACCAGTCAGGATGGCTATCATAAACAAAGCAACAAACAACAAATGTTGGAGAGGTTGTGGGGAAAAGGGGTCCATAGTTCACTGTTGGTGGGATTGCAGACTGGTACAACCATTATGGAAAACAGTATGGAATTTTCTCAGAAAAATAAGAATCGACCTGCCTTTTGACCCAGCAATTCCACTGCTGGGATTATATCCTAAGAATCCTAAAACATCAATATCAAAGAACCTATGCACCACAATGTTCATAGCAGCACAATTTACAATAGCCAAGAGTTGGAAGCAACCTAGGTGCCCATCAGTAAATGAATGGATCAAAAAATTGTGGTACATATACACAATGGAATTCTATGCTTCAGAGAGAAAGAAGGAGCTACTACCTTTTGCAACAACATGGATGGAACTGGAAAGCATTATGCTGAGTGAAATAGGCCAGGTGCTGAAAGACAAATACCATATGATCTCACCTTTAACAGGAAGCTAAACAACAAAACAAACAAGCAAGCAGAAAAAAAAACAAAGACACTGAAATAGAGAACAAGGGGATAGTGACCAGAGGGGAGAAGGAAGGGAAGTTAAGGGGGGAAAAGGGGGAGGGATTTGGAGGAACAAATAGGAAGGACACAGGGATGAGAACTAAGGGGGGTGGAAATGGGAAGGAGGTGGGGAGCAAGGGGCGGGGGAGGCTGGGATGGGAAAAATAGACAAAAAACTGTACTTGAAAAATAACTAAATAAAGTTAATTATTTTTAAAAAAGTTATTTATGGATTTTTGACCACACTGGGATCACGGATCCTAAACCCGTGTTGTTCAAGGGTCAGCCTATCTGCTTGGTGCTGCTCTCAGACCCTTAACTGCTGGGTGAGAGCCACTGTCCTGGCCTAGGCTCGTACCTCTCACCTGGGTTTTTGCAAAGGCCTCCTTGGCTGAATTTTCTGCCTCTACCTTTGTTCCTTTATATTTATTTAATAATAAGCAGCCAGACTGACCCTTTCAAAACATCACATCAGTTCTCTACTTATTCCCCTCCATTGACTTCTTTTCTTGCTCAGAATGAAAGATCAAGTCTTTATTGTGGTCTTTGACCTTATCTACATCTACTTCCCCTTCGCTGGCCACCTGGCTGTGCTTCAGGGCACCTCAGTTTTCCTTCCTCGGGGCCTTTGCATTTGCTCTTCCCCTTGCCCATCCCACTTTCCCACCGGGTAGGCTCATGGCTCTCTTTCTTCAGGCCTCTGCTTAGATGTCATCTTACCAGATGCCCGCATTACAGAGCACCCCACCCCTCTTCCATCTCTAGTTTCCCTTACTTGGCTGTATTTTTCTTCACAGTAACATTCAGTACTTACCACCAATCAGCATGTGCACTATATTTAGTTGAATATTTATAAATGTACTTCCCCACTAGCACATAGCTTTTGTGAGCACAAAAGGGGCGCCAGCTTTTTCCACCAATAGGTTCCCAGGACTTCGAACCTGACTCGGCACAAAGTAAGGCACTCACCAAATCCTGGGGGACTGACTCAGAACTAGCTGTGATGAATGCAGTTAACACTCAGATGCTCACCAGCAATTTATTTGCCATTGGAGCATTCTTGCTTTAAATTTAGTAAGTTTGGTAATTTGTTCATGAAAATGATGAGATATCTATATAAAAATAGGTATTAGCCAAAAATAACTTCCCAGGGCAGAGTAATTTTGTGGGTCTAGTAAGAGTATTTAAGATGGCTTGAAAAAACAAATTTGGTAAATATCTGCAATAATTTAATTAGCAAATTTATTCATTTCTAAATACTGTTTGTTTGTGAAAGGTGCTCTACCTTAATTGGCCCTTAGTAGAAGTGTTTGCATTTCTGTGGTTATGGTTTACTTCCAAAACTTGGATTTTGCTGAGGGAGCCAGACTCAGCACATATTTCAAGGACCTTATTTAATTGAAACCCTTTGTAATAAAACCATAAGTTGTCAGTTTCACAAGTATTTAATAGTGTCTTTTGTATAAGGTAGCAAACAATGTGTGGTACATTACAAAGATAGATACAGTGTAGCCTGAGCCTTTATGGGAGCTTGTTTAGAAGGAAATAGATTTACAAATGTAATTAAGTGTTATATGTGTTGTGATATACGTAGGTATAAAATAGCCGGGAGAGTTTGGGAGACTCCCGACAGGTCTGTGTAATTGGAGCCCGGGGATTACGGGGAAGGGCTGCGGGCATTTGTGAATGAGTGGGTGATGGAGTGCTAGGGAAAGGAGGCGGGCAGAGAGACAGAGGTAGAAAGAGAGGAGGAGGAAGGGGCGTAACTGTGAGAGGTGGGCTGTGTCAGATCATGAACTGCTGAGCGGCTGAACTGAGTGGTGACGTTATGAGAAAATAAGGTCATGAGGCGTGGAAAGAGGAGGAGGCGTCTGAGATAATGGCTAGCTTTCTGCCTTGGAGAGTAGTGAAGTCACCAGTCAAGACCAGAAATGCTAGATGAAAGGAGCAGGTTCACGGGAAGGGTCTCAGTTATGGATACGTGGTGTTCGAGGCACCTGCAGAGAGTGGCGTGCTGATGGACATTTATCATCAGAAGTATGTTCACATGTATGTGCTGCTTATTACCAGCTTTGTCGGTACACGGAATGTGCAGCACATAATGGACAGAACACGCGTACAGTGCTCTCTACTGTGAAGTCCACATGGCCAACTTCTATGATTCTCATAGAAGCTTTTATTGCCTGCTAGGCTTTTGTGTCTGTAACCAGCTTATGGTTGCAGCTGACAGGAGTGTAGTTCCGACACAAATGTTTCCATTGAAAAGTAAGACTAAAGTGACAGCTTTACTCGTAGTCCATGAAGTGAGTGACGACACTGCTGAATCAGCAGAGTAGTTCCTCAGTGTTTCGTACTGTTCACAACGGAACAGCGGCAGTCACATTGCATTTTGAGTTTAATCTGCATTACTAACATCTCCTCTATCACTTTAAATCTAGACAGTCAACGAAACAATAAATCGAACCCTGTTCAGTGGCATTTGCTGGTTTCCCAGGTGTGAACATTCCCACATGGCCAGTGTCAAGCATCCAATGCACATCTCTGAACAGAGTTTGGGAAGATAGTCAGGAGCATGCTGCTATAATATTTCCTCCATACGGGTCTCATGGGCATAAATAACTTCAAGAGCAGAGATAATAGCAAAATGATTAAGACATGATCGATTTGAATATTTGTTTCCTTTGTTATTAATAATGTATTGCAAGTTTATGTAATTTAACTTTTAATAAAGGCTGTGCCTAATAACCAACTCAATAAATAAATAAATAAATAAATAAATAAATAAATAAATAAATCACCAGCTCGCAGAATTCTTGAAAATTCAGCAGTTTGCTCTCACAGGCCAGTAGGAGCAGGCTCTAGCACGCAGCTCTCTGTGGACCATCTAGGTGAAGACGACCAATGAGCTGATGGGTTTTTTCCTTAGACGATGGGCCCGAATGAGAGGTGCTGACTCAAGGATCATATCCAGGCTAGTCAAAGCCTTGGGAATTAATACTGTCCACAGAGAACAAGTGAAAAGTGATTTCAGAGTAAAGCCCTGGGGTCCTGTCTACTCTTAATGGACCAGCTGGGAGAAGAACCAGTGGTGCCACCTGAGCAGGCCCCATAAAGAAGGGAAAACAGCATCGTAAGGAGGCTGAGCACTGCGGAGCCAGGGTCTGCTGGTTTAGTAGCAGGTCAGTGGCTATGCTGGTGGTAGATGTCTCAGAGGAAATGGTGTATATTGAAGCTAAAATTTCTGTTTTATGAAATGAGTAGGGAATGAGGAACTAGAGGCTGCAAGTTTAGTTAATTCCTTTGTAGCATTTCACTGTAAAGGAATGGGTGGGGACAAGGAAGGACAGTAAGTAAATAGAAATTGATGTCAGTACTTCACAATTTTCATAAAGTGCAGGGAAGGAGCCATGGGTTCCAGGGAACTGGTGAGGTTGAGGTCCAGGGGAGGAGAGGACAGCCTCTCGGGGAGGAAGACTCATCTTGAGCAAAAGGAACAACTTCTGAAATCGAAGACAGCAAGTAGAGAAGACTGCAGAGAGAGACAGGTTTTCAGCTGTGGTCAGGAGATGTTGACTTTCCTGTAGTTTGCTTCTTAGTGGTGTAAGCGTTTGCTGGCAGCCAGGCTAAACGCGTTCACATTTGCTACATGCAGGACTGCAACGGAGGGCTCACGCGTAAGTCACTTGGTGGTTAGCAGCTTTGAATTTGCTCATTCCCTCTTTTTGCAAGAATAGAAGAGTGAGGTTAGAATTAATGCTAGTAAGTACTGTGTCTTAAAGTAAAAGCTCTGAAGTGGGCGTGAGAAAACGTGCAGGTATCGGGTGGATCAGTAACCGCTGTTAATGCCGCACCTCTCTCAGTGTGCTCGTGAAGTTCATAATAGGTGCTCGTGGCTGTGACGTGCCTGTGGAGGACCGGGAAGACCCGTACTCCTGCAGACTGCTCAACATCACGAACCCAGGTGAGTCTCCTCCCCCCGGCCTGTGACCACCGTCTGCAGGTTTCATGTTGGAGAAAAGAGTGCTGAACTGAATAGTATGGTGTCTGTTTTTAGCAGATGAACATGGAGCTTCCCTCAGAATTTATCCTTCATCATTTTAACAGCTTGACTGATCACTCTGGATGTCTGTGAAAATTCTTTATAGATATATGTAATTTCAGGGTCCAGAAGGGATTATTTTTTCAGTGATTTGAGCATATCTGGAAATTTCTCATATAGAGATAAATCCTCAGTTACTGAATTTTGAACTTCTAGAAGCCTGCTGATTCCACCAGCCTGTTGATTTACAATGGCCTCAGTGAATGTTGTGAATCCACTCTCTCGTGGAATTATTGCCTAAGCTTCTACAAAAGAAGCAAAGTAAAAAATTAAAAACACAACTGTACTTTTTTATTTCTTACAGTTAAAAACTTGTGCAAGTTCTGATGGGAATGAAGAAAGGCGGTGCTAAGGGGGTTCTGTGTGTTACTAGGGAACCCATTTTAGGAAGTGGGTAAATCTGTAACTGCCTCTCTTGGTTGACTAGCGTTTCCCATTACGTTCAGGTGTGGTTCGGTCACGGGAGAAACTCAGTTCTTCTCGCCAATGCAGTAAAGAATTATATAGTTCAGCAAGCCTGCTGTCCTATGAGCAACGTTTTTTAGTGCTAAGTTCTAATGGAAAAGCAAAAGGAAGGGTGGCCAGAGACCAGGTGGCCAAAAAAGTGGTGGCAAGGGGCCCCTCGTGTGGCAAAAGAGCCAAAGGAGATTAGTCCTTTTTTTCTGCGGGCTTATGTAGTTGGTAGGAGGGGGGTTATTTGCCCCTCTGTGCCTTAGTTTCATTGTCTCAACTGAGGATGAGTACTTACCTCGGGGATCGACGCACGGATGAAATAAGTTTGATGCATGTAAAATGCAGGGTGGGGCAAAAGCAGGTTTACATTTCATGTGAGTGCATGAAATACAGAGTTCATTCTTGTATCATCTATTATTGTCGCCCCGGTTGGCTAGCTCAGTTAGAGTGTTTTCCCAATACGCCAAGGTTGCAGGTTCAATCCTGGTCAGGGCACATATAAGAATCAACCACTGAACGCCATGAATAAGTGGAACAACAAGTCAATGTTTCTTTCTCTCTCCCCCTCCCTCCCTCCCTTTCTCTCTCTCTCTCTAAGATCAGTTTAAAAAATGTTATTACATTATTTTCCATACTAACAACTGTAAACCTGCTTTTACCTCACCCTGCATTTAGACACGTTCCTAGATATTAGGTACTTAAATATTGTTATTATAAAGAACTTACCTTTTTATAAAGTTGGGCTTAATTCAGTTTGTTAAATGAAATGGGCCATATTTTCAGGTCTGTATTGTACAGCAGAGGTTTCTTACATGGGGTATCTGAATTTAGATGACTTTGTATGCAAAACTGTGTACATAATTGTGTTTTTCTGGGGAGAATGTCCTTTAAGTTTCACTGGAGTCCCAAAGGGTCACGAAGCTGACAGAAGGCTGTGTGACTGGTGGTGTAATAGTAGCCTCGAACAAATTATATTTGAACTCCAAAACCAAACCAAATTTTAGAAAACCTCACTTTTAAATTAACCACTTTCATTAAAGTACATTACTATTTTTAATAGTAAAAGAGCGGAGATTTTCATTAATGGAAAATTTCCATTAATGAAATACTTAACATCATTTTGATGATTCAGATGGTAGTTAGTTTTCTTTCAGTACCTCAAGGTCATTATGGACAGTAATCATGATACTCTGGATGTGTAGAAGTTTTGATTAATAGTATTGTCAAAGCAGCAGGGTTTCCTGTGTCCAGGTAACTTGAATTTTAAGGTACATTGTTTTAGGTAGAAAAATATGTATTTATGTTATAATGCACTTAACCTATTTCCTATAATACATGTGCTTCTACTTGAGATATCTTTTATGCACTGGCTATATTAAAGAGAAAAGCTCTCATTGCCCTTCAGTATATTTAGAGTCCAAACTCTGGCCAGTGCTTGCCCAGCCCTGGACAAATTCTGCATCTTCCCCCATCCCCTCCTGTTTGTGTGTAACTGGGTAGGAGCCATCGGTTCCACTCTGTCACATTTTATTGAGCATCTACTAAGTGTAAACTAGCACTCTAGGAATTCTAAGGAAGGAATCCAAATGATCCATGGGGGGTGGGAAGAAAACAATTTTTATTTATCTGAAAATGAGAAAATGCAATCCTTATTAGTACCGAGTATATTGACTGACAATAACCTATTTGTAAATAATGTGCACTGTGTTTGATGTGCTTCTGTTTCATTAGTGTTGTATGGCCAGAGGTTTTCAGTGTTATTTGAACTTATCTCAGTTCCTTTTTTCTCTGTAATAATTGCCTGATATTACAAATACTTTAAATTGCCCAAGAAATAGGTTTTTTGGACTTTGCAGAGCAAGACAATTTATTCATTATTTATGACTGTAATCAGTATTATTTTTTAATATTTCATGTAGCCAACCTTTCCTAGTTGATACCTTTGAATTTAATATTTTCCAGTGGTGTTTATAGATACGTATGTACACATATGTATGCAAAAATCTATTAAAATAGCTCTGATAATTAGATAAATTAAATATTTTATTTAGATATAGCTAAACACTTTGTTCTTAAATTTCAGAATAAATTTGTTTTTTTCCTAAAAGTAACCATATTTCTAAAGCATTTAAAAAATTATTGCCATTTAGGAAAGAATTACATAACAAATAATAATCTAGATTTTCCTGTCAGGTTGACTTCATTACTTTATATTATTTGATTATATAAATCTCCTTTTTATTTATTACTTTCTTAGTTTTGAATCAGGAAATCGAGGCATTCGGTTTTTCTGAGGACACTTCATCGGGGCTCTCTGAGGACCGAGTTGTCAGCGTGAGCTTTCGAGTTCTCCACCCAATTGTTATTACCAGTCTCGGGGTGTTTTATGATGCCAGCGATGCGGGTTTCCAAAGGAACATCACTGTCAAGCTTTATCAGGCAGAACAGGAGGTATGCACTGCTTTGTACAAGGGTTTCCCAGTTTTTCTTTTTCAGAAACACCAGCTTTTTCCTCGTGGCGTATCATAGCTGGGAGACTCCACCTTTCTTCCCTTCCAACCAGGCACCTTGTAGTGTAACAGATAAGGTGGAACAAAAGGAGGTGTACAGTTGTGAGTACACAGAACACAGAGTGTGTTCTGCATTATTTGTCAATTAGTGTATTTTCCATATGAACAACTATATACCTACTTTTGCCACACCCTGTATGAGAATGCTGGTTCAAGAAGAGAATACCAATGAATAAACGTGTTCTTCTAGAAAACAAGCTCTGGCTGGTGTGGGTCAGTTGGTTGGAGCATCATCTTGTAACCAAAAGGCCTTCCATATATGTAATGCCTAACATCATTTTGATGATTCAGTTGGCAGTCAGCTTTATTTAAATACCTCAAGGTCATTATGAACAGTAATCATGACACTCTGGATGTGTAAAAGTTTTGATTAATAGTATTGTCAAATAGTATATGTCAAAGCACATGTGTCCTGGCCAGGGCACATAGCTAGAATGCAGGTTCAGTCCCCAGTCTGGGCACATATGGGAGGCAGCCAATTAATGCTTCTGTCTCGCATTGATGTTTCACAATGAGGGGAGAAAAAATGTCCTTGGGTAAGGATTAAAAAAAAAAAGAAATGGAGAGACGTTTCCAACCTAAAATTCCTTCATATCTAAGGGATTCCAAAAGTTGAAAATGGACATAGAAAGTGTGGGAATGTTAAGTATAAGGACTATTGTCTCTCCTGCAACCCGAAAAGTCGTCACGAGAATGCAAGGCTGACAGCTGCTGTGGATCCTTTATGTAATAAAGTTAGTTGTAGAGGGAAGGAAAGTTGAAAACCACTGGGTCACGGCTCCTGAGAGTCGGGGAATCCCATTTGCTCACAGAGCACATCTGAAGGAGTGTAGGAAGAAATGGTGTTTGAAAAGACCTGTTCCTGGGTTTCCGCCTATAGAAATCCTATAGAAATTCTCTTAGAAAGAATTGTACAGTAAACACCCATATGTCCATCAGCTATATTCTGCAGTAGTGAGCTTTTGTTTTATACATAGTCATTCATCAGTCTGACCTTTTCTAAAAATGTAAGTCAGAGTAACTTACAGGTATCAGTGCACTTCGACCCTAAACACTGCAGCCTGCATATCATGAACTAGACTTTAGTGTTTGTGGTTTTTAAAATTTTAGATACAGTGAGATGTGCATTCAGTCACATTTTTAAACCACAGGAATCTGTATGACACAAACTTCTGTCACCCCACCCCATTCACTAGAGGCTGCCCCTGTTCTCTCTTCTTTGAAACCACAGACCAGCGTTTGCCTGTTGTGGGACTTCATACGCAAATAAAATCGTGTCATGAGTACGCTCCACATAAGGCTTCTTTCACTCCGCGTAATGTTTGAGACCCATCCGTGTTGTTGCGGTGAATTTTTCTTTTCCCTTTCAATCGCTCAGTTGTATTTCAGCAGTGTGCGGTGTTTACCCCTTCTCCTGTGGATGGATACCTGGAAGGCTTCCAGGATTTTCTCCATTGTTCGGTTATTGTGATGAATCATGTTTGTTGACTTGGGATCGTTAACCAACCTGCTGCCCCTCTCGGCCCTGCTGTATTCTTTCTATGGACTGCTGGCAGACGTGTTTCTGCGGGCAGCATGTCGTGGGTCTTCCTGTTTATTCCATCTGAGAACCTCTGCTTTTCTTGTGGGGGGTTTATTCTGTTCGTGTTTAATCCTATAATGAAAGTGTTTGGATTTCAGCTTTTCGTTCTGCTATTTTCTGTATGTTGCGCATTTTTTTGTTTCTCTGTTCCTCTTTTCCAGCCTTCTTTTGGATGAATTGAATGTTTTTTAGATTCCATCTAATAGCTTTGTTTCCTTTTAGCTAAAGTTCTTTGCCCTATTACTGTTTGTGTGTATGGTTACCACAAGGATTAGAATATAAATCCTGAAATTTCCAGTCTTCTTAAGGTTAATGCTGTAGCCCTTGTGTAAACTGTAAGAACCTGGCAACTATGTAATTCCATTTACCACCCCCCATCATCTTCGCTCTGGTTGTTATGTGCGGTACATCTGTGTATACTATAAATCCCATAATACAGTGTTAAAATTTTTGCTTTAAATAGCTAAATGTATATTAAAGTAATATAGACCAAAAATGGTCGTTTATATTTGCCCACATTTTACCATTTTATTCCTTTCTGAATATCTATCCATGTTTCCATCTTATATCGGCTCCCTCAGCCCAAGGACAGCCTTTAGCCTCTTATAGAGCGTGTGTACTGGAAGGAATTCACTTAGTTTTCATCTTTCTGAAAGTGTTTTTTTCCTTTAATTTTGCATTTCTTTCCTGCCCCCCTCTTCATTCTTGTGCAATACCATCTGGATATAAAAATTCCTGGGTTGAGTTTTTTGCCTTTTATAGATTTAAGATGTCACTCCAGTGTTTTCTGGCCTCCGTTGTTTTGAGCTGAGAAGTCAGCCGTCCTCCGTGGTGTTTTTCTGGGTGGTATATGCCATGCGGTGTTTTGCTCTGGTTTTCCTGGCCACTGATAAGATTTTCTCTTTATATTTAGTTGTAAGCAATTTGGTTATGTTGTACCTTGGTATGGTTTTTCTTTATTCTGCTCAGGGTATGCCACACTTCTTCAATGTGTACATTTATGCCTTTCACCAAATCCGGGAAACTTTCAGCCATTATTTCTTTAAAAAACTTTCCTAGCCCCATTCTCTTCGCTCATTCTGGGATTCCAGTTTCATGTGTGTTGACCTTTTGGTGGTGTCCCGCCAGTCACAAAACTGTTCTTCAGTGTTTCATTCTCTGTTTTTCAGGTTTTGTAATTTCTGTTATCAGATTCACTACTATTCTATCATCTCAAATCTATTAAGCTTAACCAATGAATTTTTTTAAAGATTTTATTTATTTATTTTTAGAGAGAGGGGAAGGGATGGAGAGAGGGAGAGGAACACTGGTTGGTTGCCTCTCACACCCTCCCAAGCAGGGACCCGGCCCACAACCCAGGCGTGTGCCCTGGTCAGGAATCAAACCTATTATACCTTTTGGTTTTCAGGATGACACCCAGTCCACTCGACTACCCAGTCAGGGCTGAATTTTTAATTTTACATATTGTTTTTTTTAAGTTCTAGAATTTCCATTTAATACTTTTTTGTAGTTTTTATTTCTCTAAAACTTCCTGTGTTCATTCATTTTGAGCATGTTTTTTCCTGTAGCCTTGACCTTAGTTACAATAATGGCTTTAAAATTCTGGCTACTTGTTCTGATATTGAAGTCATCTTAGGGTCTCTATTTATTATCATCTTTGCTCTTGGAATATGGATGACATTTTTTCCCTTTTATATTGAGTAACTTTGGATCGTATCCTAGATATTGTGAATAATTCATTGTAGGATCTCTGGACCCTACTGTAGTCCTTAAAAAGTATTGATTTTTAGGGGAGTATTATTTTAGCAGGCAATTAAATTAGCTGGATGCAGACTCTAAACGGTCTCCCTTGCAATGGACCACAGCTGAAATCTCTGTTCATGTTTTTGGACTAATATGGGCTGCTTGAGTGCTGTTTTGAATTTGTATTTCATGAGTCAGCCACAGATTTGGGCAGAATTTATATGGAGAATTTCAGACTTGCTCTCTGTGACCCTTTTCTTTCTGGGATGGTTCTTCTCACTTTTTTGCTGATATGTTTGCCCCAATTTTAAAAAAGATTTTATTTACTTTTTTAGAGAGAGGGTAAGGGAGGGAGAAAGAGAGGGACAGAAACATTGACGTGTAAGAGATACCAGTATATTGATTTGTTGCCTCTCACAAGCCCCCCCACCGGGGACCTGGCCACCAAACCAGGCATGTGCTCTGACTGGAAATTAAACCTTTGTGTTCGCAGGCTAGCAATCAACTTACTGAGCTACACCAGCCAGGACTGTTTGCCTCTACTTTTTTCTCTGATTTTGCAGCCAGAAAGACTGGTGGTTTTTAGTTCAAATTTCTAGTTGCCTCTCCAGATGTACCTTTAGACAAATCACCATAAAAAGTGGGGGGCTCATACCCACTGCCTTTCTCTGCTGCCCAGGATTGACTGTCCTCTAGTTTCTGCGGCTTTGTTTCACATTCCAGGGCCCGCGGGTTAATTTTGAAATCTCTCGTCCCGAGTTCAGCGTTGTTATCTGTAGAACTGGTCTGATGTCACTGGGAGCAGAACTCTGTTCAGGGTTTTTTAGGCATTTTAAAAACTTTTTATATTATTGCTAATGTTAATTGTTACTAACAGATACAATATTAGTCACCAATAACTATACAAATCAATTTTAAGATTAAATTTCTCTTTTGCTATTTGTCCTATTTCTGCTTAGTTTGCAAATGTGCTTAATGACGTAAATATAAGAGAGAATAACTCCTCGTGATTGCAGCCATTATGATTCCAGTGAGAAGAAATTTTTTAAGCTGTTAAAGTATAGCAGTTTGTCTATTACTGTGGTTAAAAGTTTCACTGATACTGAAATTCATGTAGGTAACTGAAATAGCAATACTCTGAATTTCACTGATATGCTTATCTAGAAATTAGGATTTATCTTGAGTGTTTTTCATACACTTAACTGTTTTAATACATGCAGTATGTTTTCTAACTACTCATAATGTTTATCATCCAATTGTTTGGTTCAGACTTAAAATATGTTGACCGTATTGATTTAACTTACAGTAGCCATATTTTTAGCCAAGGAGAAATTGGCCAAAGGTCCTCAAAGAAGGACTAGTTGAAAGTGGATGCTAATGGATTCACAGGGAACCACAGTGCAAAAAGTGTCTCTAGCACATTGCCAAGAACTGTTAATGAAAGAAATACACATAATCCACTTGACACCCCCTTGACTGTGAACTTCCACGCAGACTGGATAGCTGTAATGGGTGCTCCCCTGTGGCAGATCGGCGTGTAGGAATAGGCGTAAGAGGCAAGTGAGCTTGCCTAAAACAAACTGGGAGGGGCCTAAGAAAACAGCAGACTCGAGAAGCAGTGCTCTTTTATATTCCCTTTTTGTTTGCGCTTTTGTTTTCCTTTTAAGGTTCTTTTTGAAGGCGATTCCTGAGTATCTTCATTCCATGTAGAAATCTGTGTTATTTCTGTCATTCTTAACCCTTTGGGGTTAAACCTAATAAGTTGGCTTAATTTAACAATAGCTCACACATCCCCTAATGCTCCTCATTTCTAGATGTTTTTTAAGATTATATGGATTATTTGTTGTGTTTTAGAACTTGACAATTTTGGTTATTTGAAATATCTTTATTTAAACCACAATTATACTAGAAAACCCAAGTGACACCTGAACCATGATAGACCAATGTTAGTAACCACAGTGGGGCCAGTGAGACTGAAGGTATTTGAAGACTTGCTGAGTCTGCGGCGTCCAACATGAACTATTTCTTCTTGTTTCCCCCCACCTGCAGGAGGCCCTCTTCATCGCTCGCTTTAGTCCTCCAAGCTGCGGTGTGCAGGTGAATAGGCTGTGGTACAAGCCTGTGGAGCAGTTCATCCTACCAGAGGTACGGACGGGGTGGCGTGGAAACGGAGTACCCAGCAGGCCTTCGTGCACCCGGGGCTGTGCTCAGGGGCCGGCATTTGATCTTTTGTTGTTCAGGGCAGTTCTCCAGGGTGGTAGGCAGATGAGGCCACCAACTGGGATGGACTAGAAGGCCTTGCTCTGCATTCCTACCTCCAGGGAGCTTATCATCCCCCCAGGTTTTCAAAGCACTCTGCAAAGCATTGCCTGTTACATTACCATGGTTAGTGAGTGGAATAGAGGGCTGTATGGCTGTGTTAGTGACAGAGGATAGTAATAGGTATGGATCATTCACAGAAAGACCAGGCAGTGAGACCAAGTGAGTAAATGCGATAGTTTACTCATCTAAAGAATCGGGGCAGCCCTTGCCAGGTGGCCCCGTTGGTTAGAGCTACACCGGAAGTTGCAGGTTCGATCCCTAGTCGGAGCATATACGGGAGTCAGCTAATGAATGCATAAATAAGTAGAACAACAAATTGATGTTCCTCTCTCTCCCCCTTCCTTTCTCTCTCAAAATCAGTAAATAAAACTTTAAAAAAAAGAATCAGGGCTGGGGCAGAGCAGACAAGATAATGGCAAAGCACGGGGCCACATTTCCCAGAGAAATGGACCTACTCCAAGTTGTAGATGTCTGAAAACGTAACTCGCCTCTGGTCCCTCCACATCCAGTCTGAAGTGGCGTGTGCTGGGGGCCGCCTCGCCTGCAGGTGCCCTGTCAGCCCCACAGTCAGGCCGCAGTGCAGTCGCAGAGCGCTACACCGCTGGGCACGCACGCAGGGTTCGTCCGTCGGCCTCCGTCTTTCAGGCTCTTTCAGTCCAGTCTGAGTGCGTTCCTCATCTTGGGCTTTGGAGACACGGTGGGGGCTGTTTTCCTCAGAAACCCCTGCAAGTCACATTAGGTCAGCTAGAGCTCATCCTGCGACATCAAAACTGAGTTCAGGTGTGGAAGCTGGCCAAGCAGGAACCGGTCTCCTACCACAATCTTACGGGACCGTTCACCTTTATGCGACAGCAGACTCACACTCTCTGTGATGCGCCCGGGGTCTTTGGAGTCGAGTACAAGTAGCTGACACTACACAGGCTAATTCTGTCAGAGTTCTCCTCTATTCCACCTACATAAAACTTCCGCTTAAACACATTTCACACTAAAACTAAACTAAAACACACCTTCATTCTCAGTGTTATTAAAAAAGATCAGAGAACATGCTCAGACCTCTCTTTTGTATACATAGCTGGTCATTGTAGGATGAACTGTTGGTTCAATTTTATACACATTTCGAAGGCCTTTTGTTTCTTTCTGGAGGGCACGCCATTTGTGTGAGTTTGGATGTGTCAGTATTATGTGGTAATGCCTGTTTTCCTGTGTCCTTTGTAAATTGCGCATGTGAAGTGAACTCTTTTTCTTGTGAAGGGAGGTGTGGACCATCAAAAACTTCTCTTATAATTAAGAATAGCGATCAGCTATAAGTATATTGACCAAGTGCTTGACATCAGGTTTGAAGGGAGCAGTTCTTTGCTTTGTTTATTCATTTGCTCAGAAAATACCTATGGAGAACTTGGTGTGTGCCGAGCACTGGGCTGTGTGAGGAGACAGTGTGAAGCTCCTGTCCTGAAAGCACCCAGTGGGGAGAAGAGTAAACTTGGACATTCCACTTACCCTACTCTGTGTCAGGCACCGTCGTGAGCATTTCCTACATTACTACTTGGGAAGCCTCTTCAGGATTGAAGCAAGTTGTGTGTCTGTAAGAGTCCTTTCTCTCTACTCAGAATGAGCAGGGACAGAACCTACAGCAGCTCAGACTCTGCACAGCTCCCAAAGGCGCATGGCATTGTTCCCAGGACAGTGGGAGCACCGGTGTGGTGGTAGGGGCTATACAGAGCAGCCTGCAGCCTGCTGTGAGGTCGAGTCTCACGAAAGACTTAGAGGCTTGGTGTGAGTAGGAAAGGGAAAAGGATGCTCTGGGAGTAAGTCTGTGAGGGCACAGTGGAGAGCGGCGCCTGTGGGTGCCATTGAACTCCTGCTCCGCTGCTCAGTGTCTGGGTCCTGTGCACCCCACGTCACTCACTGTGTCTGCCTCCTCTGTAGACAGAGGTGCCGACTGACCCAGGTCAGAGGGCTGTTCTCAGGACTGGGCGGTTTGATGCACATAGAACATGTAGAACGTGTCACCCCGTGGTAAGCATTCAGGACACGCGTGTGTGCTGCCCTTATTTCTGCTGCGCTCATCTGGATTGGGGGCATCCTGGTCGTGTTTCAGGAGCAGTGTTTCCCCAGCTGGGGCGCACGCCCCCTGGTGGACATTTAATGGTGTCTGGAGACACACTCGGTTGTTGCAGCTGCGTGTGGAGCTGTGCTGGCATGTGGAGGGTGCAGGCCAGGCCAGTGCCAAACACCCGCAGTGCACGGGACGGCCCCACACATTGATGGTGCGGAGCTTGGGGAACTGTCAAAGGGAGGAGTCACGATCGGGACAAAGAGGAAGAAGATAAGCTTTAGTACTCTAGGCTAGTCACAGTTTTACCATCTCTTCCATTCTTCTAGAAAAAGAATTACTCCAATTTTGGTAGATCCACAAAAACTTACTTTCCCTTACAGTGTTCTTGTTCCTAGGAAGTACATGCTGGAGTATTTAAATGTGACATGTCACAGTACCTGCATGTGACTTACAGGATAGCACAGCAGACAAGTATGTGTGTGTACAGACACGGATAAAGCAGACGTGAACACGGGGTGACAGTCGGTGAATCCAGGCGGTCTTTAATGCCTTGGGATCCTTACTTTACGCTTTTCAGCTAAACCAACTTTTCATTTTTGATTACTTCTGAGTAACGTGTTTTCTTTTTCAACACTCGCAGTTATTTAATGGTGGCTATACTGGAGTTGGGGGCAAGATTGTGCATGGTTTTCATTTTCTTCTTTTTGTGTATTGCTCTCTAAGTGTTCCATGATAAATACATATTTTATTTAAAAGAAAAATACGTTTTAAAAAATTAAATGTTCTTTTACACACAATCCGATTTTTGTTGAAACCATGTTTAATTTACATTTCTGCTGCATGGAGCCCAATGAGGCTCATTAGCACGGAACACTGGCAGAGCAGAGCGGTGTGCCTGCCTGTCATCAGCAGAGAATGACAGGAGGAGGCAGAGCTTGACTGCGCTTGAGGAGGAGCGAGAGGCCGTGCTCCGTAGGCCCTCCCCCCTCCCGTCTGCCGGAATCGCACGTCAGCAGGGTAGCCTGTCAAGTAAGCAAACCTCTTGTGGTGTTCTCATCATGTGATTCACTGAAGCATAAATCTCAGTGGGCGGGCCACAGTTTTAAATGGAGACTGCTGTGTGTTTCTCTTAAAATATTTATTTCTCTAATTTCCTATCTTTCTCAGCAGTGCGGTTGAAACCTGGAACTAATTTCAATAAAAAAGACTATTTTCATTCACCTGACTCACTAGAGACAGTATCATTACTATTGTGGGTACTTACGCACTTTTTTTTTTTTAATCAAAGTCAGAATTTTTTAGGTGTAGTCATTTCTTCAATCCACCAGAAATGTTAACAGTTACAGACACAAAACTACTGTGTGTTCAAGCTATTTTGTTGGTTCAGATGACAAATAAGAAATAGGACACAAAAGAATTAACGCCGTGTGAAAGAGGTCGCAGATAGTTTGCTCACAACCACCGTGATGTGTGAGATGATCCACGAGGTCTCATTTTTCCAACCTGTACCAAGCTGTTCTTCCTGACTTTTACTTTCGTCTTACGCTCTTAGCAGGGACACGCCATAAACAAGTTCTTTGGCGTCTTCAGAGACTCCTAGCGTTGTGGCTCCTTTGCATCAGAGAGTAGAAAGTGGACCCGGGAGCACAGGAACACACTGGTGACGACATGGAGCAGGAGCAGGCGTGGGGGGGAGGGGAGGGAGCTGCTCCCTTCCTGGGAACAACAACTGCGAGGGCGTGGGGGTCCAGTGAGTAAACCAGGGTCACGTGCAGGGCGGGTGGGTGCGGGCGAGGACGTGGTGCAGGCAGCCCGTTGGTGCGTCCTGACCCCGTGCAGCAGGAGCCCCTGGGAAAATCGGGTCGAGCACCAACTTTCAGTGGAGTGGACAGGGCAGAGGTTTCCTTGTTTGACACCACATTTTCCAGATTTGTTGTTTCAAGGCAAAGCATTTTTATTTGGTCTGGTTCATTTGAAATGGCAGTCACTTACCTCTGTCCTCCTGGTCGGTCAGTTTTCTCTTGACTTATACAATGTTCATCCTCTTGGTTCAGCCACATCCAGCTCAGTTTTTCTTTCTGATGTACTTTGTTACCCCCTTTTTTGCTTTCCTCTTAAATATTAATTATTAGGGTTTGAATACCTCTTTCACCCAGCCTTTTCTCTTACTCATTCTTTTTAGGCGGTTTCATTTATTACCACCTGTTTACGAACAGGGCTGTTAAATGTACAGCCCAGATTTCTATCATGAACGCCCCACACTCGTCAGCTGCCCACCGAGCTTCTCTCCCTGAATGTCCGTGGGTGTCCTGATGGTGCTGTTGTCTCCGTCGCACCATTCTCGTCTCCTGGGTTTTGGTCGTGGATAACAGACCTCCTTTTCCTTAGGCACCCAAACCAGAATCGTGGGGTTTATCCTCAACTCTCGTGTCTGAGCACTCACCAGATTCTGTCATTTCTTTCTCCTGAACATCTTTGTTATCAGTCCTTCCAAACTGTGACTAGTGAAGTTTTAGAAGGAAGTGAAGTATACCAAGGGCAAGAAGTTGTGGTCATTGTGGGGAAAGACTTGGTGAACCCAAAGCGGCCCCACCTGGCCAAGGGCCGAGCACTTAGCTCTCAGGTCTGGACACTGGCCTTGAGTTAGTTCCCTCAGAGATGATCAGGTTCTTACTGAATGATGTTATCTGAATTCCCAGATCAGCGTATAAATCGGAATGGCAGTTCATCTATCCTTAATGGGTGTTAGCTTATCGGAGCAGCAGATTTTGACCCGTGTGCCACAAGAAGGTTTGAAACATACAATACCTGATGATTTTTGTCAGATCAGCAAAAAATACATTTTTTGGTGAGCCACAGAATTTTAGTAATTAATGTGTGCCATGAACCAAAAGGGGAAGAAAATAATTGTATGAGAGTGGTTTAAAAGTTCACGGCCCCAGTCTAGGGGCATCCTTGTTGCTATGTCAGGCGCCTGAAATCGGAGTTTGAACCGTGCTTGTTTGGGCCTTGAGTTTTACTACAGGGAGGGTGTTTCTGCTTATTTGGACCAGGAGGCAGTGACCCGAATGCTCTGCGTCTTCCAGTTACTGGGTCTTTCTCCCATTGCTCATAGCCACAGTGCCAACATTTCCCGTAGTGGCCAGTGGCGATGCATTGCGTAAGCTATTGATCTTACTAATTAAGCTTCAATCTTAGAGCTCTTCCTAGTTACTAGGAACATTATTTTCTTCAATCTATGGATATAATTAGTTCAACTCAGAGGGCAGTTTTTTCCTTTTTTATTGAGCTACAATTGACATAAGTGTTTCAGGTGCACAATGTAAGTGATTCTGGGTTCCCTCTGGTGGTGGTAAAGCTGCGTGTTGCTGAGCAGAGAAACGGTGCTGTATTGTTCATCCTCAGCCCTGTGGGGTGGCATCACTTTTCAATTTTAAAGGTTAGGAAAGGGTGAGACAAGGCGTGTCCACAGGATCTGCCCCGAGGAGCCCTAGGACTTCACAAGGTGCATCAGGTGTGTTCCAGACAATGACGGTTAAGGCGCATTAGCTGATTATAAAGTGACAGGCTGCCCGAGGAACACTGACTCCTTCACTGCTTTAATCTGTTTTAGTAAAGAAGTTTTATCGCTTAAAAAAAGCTTGTAACTCACTGGTCTCACTTATTGGACAAATTCGATTTTGTGTTTTGTCCTCATAATGCTTACTAAATGAGACATTACTGTAAAGTATTTATCTCTTAATTTTACTACATGAAATTTTTAGACCATTAAAACTGTATCTTTTTATCTCATGCCCTACACCAGAATTAATCCTTAATTTTTAATTCAACGTTAAGTACACATTTTTCTTAGTGAAATAGGAATTTCTGCTGTTCACTTATTCGCACATTTATTTTGTGTGCTGCTTGTAAGTCAGGCCACTCTGGGTGCTGGGGATGTGGTGTCCAAAGTCCCTGCTGTCCAGTGGGAGTGGTTGATGTGACAACAGAAAGGTAAACAGGAACTTCCGGCCAAGATCGAGGCGTAGGTAGACACACTATGCCTCCTTGCACAACCAAATTTAAGGACAACAAAAATTTAGAAACCAAAAAACAACCAGAACTGACAGAAAATTGAACTGTACAGAAGTCTGACAACCATTCATCCAGACCTGTAAGAGGGGTGAGGTTGGCAGCCAGCGGAGAGAGGTCGCAACAGGAAAAAGCAGTGTCAAACCTGGCATGCAGGTGGTGGCCAGCAGACCCCGGGCGTGGGGTGGTAGTGAGCAGACCCAGTGCGGTGCGCAGAGTGGCTGGCTGACCGCAGCCACACATTTGTGGCCAAATAAACCAGGCAAAAATGGGCAGTGGGAGACCACGCAACCCAGGGCCCCAAGCATTGGGAAGTATAGTCTAAAAGCACCAATTGAAAACATTTGTGGGAGTTGAGGTGCCAGGAGAAACTCCCAGCCTCACAGGAGAGTTCGTTGGAGAGATCTACAGAGTCCTAGAATGTACACAAGCCCACCCACCCAGGAACCAGCACCAGAAGGGCCCAATTTGCTTGTGGGAAGTGGCAGAAGGGACTGAAATCCAAGAGAGAGTGGAGCAAGCTCCGTTGTTCCCTCTCTGACCCTGCCCCCACATCACAACCCAGAGGCTGGGTTGTCCTGCCCTGGTGAACACCTAAGGCTCTGCCCCTCATACATAACAGGTGCGAATAGATGAAAAAAAAAATGGCTCAAATGGAAGAACAGATTAATGTCCCAGAGCCAATACATCTAAGCGACCAAGAGAGAGCCAACCTGTCTTATGCACAGTTCAAAGCACTGGTGATCAGGATGCTCACAGAACTGGTTGATTTTGGTTGCAAATTAGATGAAGAAATGAAGGCTACACTAAATGAAATGAAGGAAAATGTACAGGGAACCAATAGTGATGGAAACCAATCTGGGACTCAAATCAATGGAGTGAACCACAAGGAAGAAAGAAACAACCAAACAGAAAAGAATGAAGAAACAAGAATTCAAAAAAATGAGGAGAGGCTTAGGAACCTCTAGGACATCTTGAAACATTCCAACATCCAAATTATAGGGGTACCAGAAGGGGAAGGGGAAAAGCAACAAGTGGAAAACTTACTTGAACAAATAATAAAGGAGAACTTTCCCAATCTGGTAAAGGAAATAGACTTCTAGGAAGTCCAGGAAGCTCAGAGAGTCCCAAAGAAGGTGGACCTAGATAGGAACCATACCAAGACATATCATAATTACATTAGCCAAGATTAAAATGGAGAGAATCCTAGAAGCAGCAAGAGATAAGGGGACAGTCACCTACAAAGGAGTTTTCATCAGACTGTCAGTGGGTTTCTCAAAAGAGACCTTATGGGCAAGAAGGGGCTGGAAAGAAGTATTCCAAGTCATGAAATCCAAAGACCTACAGCCAAGGTTGCTCTATCCAGCAAAGCTTTCATTTAGAATGGAAGGACAGATAAAGTGCTTCTCAGATAAGATCAAATTCAAGGAGTTCATCATCACCAAGCCCTTATTACATGAAATGTTAAAGGGACTTATCTAAGCAAAAGAAGATAAAAAGTAAGAACAGTGAAAGGACAGCAAACTCACCGTTATTAACAACCACACCTAACTAAAACAAATGCAAACTAAGCAAACAACTAGAACAGGAACAGAACCACAGAAATGGAGATCACATGGAGGGTTAGCAACAGGGGAGTGGGAGGAGGAGAAGGGGGGAGAAGGTACAGAAAATAAGTAGCATAGACGGTAGGTAGAAAATAGATTGGGGGAGGGCAAGAATAGTATGGGAAATGTAGAAGCTAAAGAACTTACAACACATGGACATGAACTAAAGGCAGGGAATGTGGGTGGGAGGGGGTGTGCAGGATGGAGGGGAGTGAGGGTGGGAATGGGACAACTGTAATAGCATAATCAGTAAAATATATTTTAAAAAAAGTAAACAGGAAACAGTGCGAAGTGGGATCTAGAACACGATACAGGACTTTTGGTCAAGATTTAGCCATAGGTAGATATGCTTCGCCTCCTTGGGCAACCATAAGAAGAACTATGACTAGATGGTAAGTCCCAGAGTGGGTGGGTTTGCGTACCTTTTGTGGGTACACAAAACAACACCCAGAGCCATCAGAAAATTGAGCTGTGTGGAAGTCTGACATCAGTGAGTTGAAGAAGCCACATTCATCCACATGGGTTAGAGGGGCGGAGACATGGAGACAGGCAGAGAAGAGCAGAGAGACGCGGCGTGGCACAGAGATGCAGTGGTGGAACAGACGGTCCCATGTTCACATGAGGTGGATAAAAATTAGGAAGGATACTTTGGAAGTAAGCAATCCTAGCCTCAGGCTAGACCCCACAGCCCAGGGTTCCAGTACTGGGAAGATAAATCCCCATAACTTCTAGCTGTAAAAAACAGTGGCAGTTGGGGTTGCAGAAGAAACTGTCAATTTTCAGGAGATTTGGCTTAAAGGACCCACAGGGACTTAAAAGGTACGCAGACCCACCCACTCTGGGACTTACCACCAGGGCAGCATCTGGAAGGGAGCCAGTCACATCCAGGGAGTGGGTGAAGTGACTGGAAATGTGGAAAGTGCCAGGTACACCTCCAGACCAGGCAACAGCACTGTTCCCTCTTCAAGCCCTCCCCCGATACAGAACCACCCTGGTGATTATCTAAGGCTCTGCCCCACACAAGTTACAGGTGCCTTTTCTATAATAGGCCATGCTACTAAAACAGTTAGTCAAAGCAGCTCTACCTAATACACAGAAATAGACACAGAGAGGCTGCCAAATTGAGGAGACAAAGAAATATAGCCCAAGTGGAAGAACAGAACAAAACTGCAGAAAAAGAACTAAACAGAACAGATAATCAACCTATCAGATGCAGAGTTCACACTGGTGATCAGGATGCTCAAAGAACTTATTGAGTATGGCAACAACATAATGGAAGAAATGAAGGCTACAGTAAGTGAAATAAAGAAACATCTAAAGGGAACCATCAGTGGAGGGGAGGAAGCTGGGATTCAAATCAACGATTTGGAACTAAAGGAAGAAATAAGCATTCAACCAGAAGAGCAAGAAGAAAAAAGAATTTAAAAAAAAAAGGCCCTGGCTGGTGTAGCTCAGTGGATTGAGCATGGGCCTGCAAACCAGAGTATTGCGGTTCAATTCCCAGTCAGGGCACATGCCTGGGTTGCAGGCCAGTTCCCAGCAGGGGATGCACGAGAGGCAACCGTACACTGATATTTCTTTCCATCTCTCCTTCCCTTCCCCTCTAAAGATAAATAAATAAAATCTTAAAAAAAAAAAAAAGAAGGAAAAAAAGGATAGCATAAGGAGCCTCTGGGACATCTCCAAATGTACCAACATCCAAATAATAGGGATGCCAGAAGAAGAGGAACAGCAAGAAATTGAAAACTTACTGGAAAAAATAATGAAGAACTTCCCTAATTTGGCAAAGGAAATAGACATACAAGTCCACGAAGCACAGAGGGTCCCAAACAAGTTGGACCCAAAGAGGACCACACCAAGACACATTGTAAGTAAAATGCTAAAGGTTAAAGATAAAGAGAGAATCTGAAAAGTAGAGTTACCTACAAAGGAGTTCCCATGAGACTGTTAGCTGATTTGGTATGTCAGGCACCTACATACCAAAAGAAACTTTGCAGGCAAGAATGGGCTATCAAGATGTATTCAAAGTAGTGAAAAGCAAGAACCTACAATCTAGATTACTCTACACAGCAAAGCTATTATTTAGAATGGAAGGGCAGATAAAGTGCTTCCCAGATGAGGTAAAGCTAAAGGACTTCATCATCACCAGGCCATCATTATATGGAATGTTAAAAAGGGGCTTGTTTAAGAAAAAGAAAAAGCAACAAATTCACAACTATCAACAACTGAATCTAAAAAGAAACTAAGCAAATCAGCAGAACAGGAACAGAATCACAGAAATGGAGGTCCCTTGGAGGGTTATTGGCAGGGAGGGGGAAAGAGGAGAATGGGGGGAGAGGTAGAGGAATTAAGAAGCATAACTGGTAGGTACGAAATAGGGTGATGTCAAGAATAGTGTAGGAAATGGAGAAGCCAAAGAACTTATACGCACAAACAATGGACATGGACGAGGGGGGGCGTTGCGGAGGGAAGGGAGGTGCCGAGTACAGAGGGTGGCAAGGGGGGGACATTTGGGACAACTGTAACAGCATAATCAATAAACTGTATTTTAACAAAAAGAAAGGTTGGTGTGCTGGAGGGACACTGGGCACTGGCTGCCTCCGTTGCCTGTGTGCGGGAGCCTCCCTCAGGACGGGTGGGAGTTCACCTGAGCAGAGCCGAAGAGCCTGCCGGGGGCAGGTCCTGCAAATGGGAGCCACAGGAAATCAGAAGACAGAATTTAAATGTGTATCAACCCTTGTGGGAGGGGAACGTAACTTCCTACACTCAGAATTTAATAGTAATAATCACAAAGGAAAAGCTTGTTGGATTAAACAAGTTAAAACTATGGAACTTTGAATTAAAAAAAAAAACTAAATGGCACATAATTCTGAAGAATATTTTTAGCATGTAAAACATATGCTAAAGATTGTTAAAAGCTCACACAGATTAATAAGGGACATATAAAATTCAGTAGCTAAATGGCAGAGAAGCGGGACAAAGCAGTGCCCAGAAAAGACTGTAATTCGCAAACATGGTTGGAGCTCCAAAGGAACACAGTTAAATGGGCAATCACTTCTTTAATGTAACAAGTCAGCATAAAGTTCTTTTCTTTTACTGATACCCCATACTGGGGAGAGTACAATGCAACTGGCATTTTCATAAATTGGTAATGACCCTTTAAATTAATATAATCTGCTTTTGAAAAGCAGTTTGACACAGTATACCAGAAATCATGTAAAAGACCACATCTGTTTCTTATCCCAGTAATTTCACTTCTGCAAATTTATTTATTTATTATTTTTAAATTTTATTTATTTATCTTTAGAAGGGAAGGGAAGGAGAGAGGGAGAGAAACATCAATGTGTGGTTGCTTCTGGTGCATCCCCTGCTGGGAACTGGCCTGCAACCCAGGCATGTGCCCTGACTGGGAATCGAACCACAATCTTTTGGTTCACAGGCCCGCGCTCAATCCACTGAGCTAGACCAGCCAGGGTGACTTCTGCAAATTTATTTTAAATAAATTATTGGGAGAAAATAAACCTTAATACCAATACGTGGCTCACGTGATTTTAGTAGACCCTTGGAAGCACCCATTGTTTGAAACACAGATGAAAAAGAAGGGTTGTGACCACTGCGGTAGTTTGAGGAAGTGCTTTGACTTAGGGGGAAATAGCAAACAGCGCGTGCAGAGTTGTCTGTATACGCTTTTTGTTTCTTAGATGTGTATTCTAAAGACTAGACTCAAGGATATGCACCAAAATGTTAACGGTGGTGCGTTAGTTATGGGATAAAAATTTTAACCCATGTGTCTTTAGAAAAAATGTGTTGCTTTTAAAATTTGCTTAAGACCAAAGTGACAGCAATAATGAAATGACTCAGTTTTCATCTTTCTCGAAAGAGCTTTGAAGGCACAATCGTGTGGGAGAGCCAGGACCCCCAGGGCCTCGTGTCAAGGAACCTCCACACGGTGACCGTAAATGACGGAGGGGGAGTTCTCAGGGTCCTCACAGTAAGTCACTCTCGTTTTGTTTTAAGGTGGTGTGGTGTACTTCAGCATACAGAAGTGTTTTTCAGTGTTTTTACACAGCCCAGACAGTATGGAGTAGTCTCGTGTGTTGTCACCGTAGTAAAGATTAAATCCCAAATGTTCTGTGACTTTGTAACTCGACTATTTGTACATACAGGGTGGGCAAAAGTAGGTTTACAGTTGTGAGTACGTGAAATACAGAATTCTTGTATTACTTATTGTATTATTTTCCATATGAACAACTGTAAACTTACTTTTGCCCCACCTGTATAGTTTTGCCTTAAGATCACAGCATTTGAGGAAAAGCAACATTTTATTTATTGATAGTATTTAACATCAGGAACACTGGCCTGCCTGACGTGGTCCAGAATGTCCGTTCTCGCCTTGGCGCAGGAGGCCCGTGACAGTGCCGCAGAGAAACTCGGCAGGGGCTCGGGGCTCGGCGGGCAGAGCGGAGCTGTCCTTCCTGTGCCCTGCACAGCTCGGGGCCTGTGCCGGTGGCCAGAGCTGCTTCAGGCCCGGGACACATTGTTTAAAAATACTATAGATGAAAGTGTTGGAATGAGAGTGAGTTTTCCCTTTCATTTATATTGCTGGAATTTCTGTCTCGTAGTTTTCATATATTCACATTTGCTTCAAATTCAAAACAGCTTGACAGGTAAATTTCTCAGAATAAACGAATATAGAATGATAAGGAACATGTGTAACAGTATCGATACCTGAGCAAGAAAATGTAATTTGGATTATAATATTCATGCTTTAATAAAAATTCATTAAACAGCAGGGGGTAGGGGGTAGGAGGCAGAGACAAACTTAAAAGGAAGAACTCCAGTTGGGTGGTGTTTGTGGTACACAGTCTTTTGTTCCCCTTGATGCTCTGATGCAATGATTAGAAAAGCACTTGTGCTTCAGTTCACAAATCAGTACATTTCCATTAAATATTAACCTCATTCATGTGGATTAGTTCCCAGCTTTGGGGTGCATGCCCTATGGCACGTGGCTCCCTGTCCAGAAAACACACACTGCACACCACGTGTGAGCCAGGCGCCGAGGTGGCAGAACCGCCCCCGAAAGGCGAGTGTGCGGAAGAGGCGCTGTGAGCACGCTGCAGCGGCTGGAGGCCCCTCGGTCCCCGTGGGGGGTGTGCTGCGGCTGCGCCACACACAGCGGTGTCACCTCGCTCTGAGCAAGGGCATCGTGTGAATCCCTCGTAGTGACAGCCTCCACGCTGAGCGGCAGCGGGACTGCAGCTGCCGGTGTCCGATTCTCTGCGCACCTCACCAGTGTCAGTGGCTGTGTGGAGAGGCCCTCTGCTCTGTGCAGTGACCTGGCTCCAGACTGCCTGGGTGCGTGCAGACTCACAGGGGTGTTCAGTCTCCAAGGAATGAAAAATTATCTTTTTTGAGTGGTTAGGTTACAGTGCAAAATAAAATTGGATTTTGTGCTGTTAAGGTAGCAAGCTCAAGAATATCTGATTGTGTAAGTTGGGCTTCTGACCACTGTGTGGACCACTGCACACCCCTGCTGAGTGATTTGTAACTGGTGTCCCCGAATGGCACAGGCCTAGCGTGCTCACAGCGTGGGTGGATTTCGCCGTTATCAATTCTGCCTGTCGGTTTCAAGTGTAAGAGTGTGTGTGTGTGTGTGTGTGTGTGTGTGTGTGTGTGAGAGAGAGAGAGAGAGAGAGAGAGAGATGAAACACCCAGCACCGGCAACCTTGTTTCTTTCAGGCTGCGGAGGGTGCATTGCCTCATGAATTCATGGAAGGTGTGGAGGGAGTTGCAGGTGGTTTTATTTATACTATTCAGGGTAAGTTGACTGGTTGAAAGTTGAAAAGCGTAATGAATCTCATGTACCTAGTCTTACTCTGTACTTGAGCATAAAGGGTGATCAATTTTTTGTCATTAAAAAATAGCTTTATTAGTGTATCATTCACAACCACACAATTGATCTTCGTAAAGCGTTAATTCAGTGCGGTTAGTGTACTGAGTTCTGCACGCAGCTGCACTGACCCCAGGCCACCTGCAGCACTGCGGGAAGAACCCGGCACCCGGCCCGTTGGCCATCAGCCTTGCTCTGCCTCCCCTCCAGCCCTGACCTCCATGCACCTGCTCACAGACCTTAAATCCACAGATTCACTTCTAGATGCCCTGTTCTGTTGACCTCTGTGTCTGTCTGTACCCCACAACCACGGTCTCGGTTATGTTGCTGTGTAGTGATACTTGAAATCAGGAAGTGGGGGTCCTCCAGCCCGGTGCTTTTTCCAGAGTGTCTAGGCTATTCTGGGTCCCTTGCATTTCCATATGAATTTTAGGATCCGCTTGTCAACTTCTGCAAAAAAGCCAGCTGGGACTTTGAAAGGAGTTGTATTCAGTGTGTAGATACATCATTTTGGGGAGCGTTGACATCGTAACATTTATCTGATCCACGAACATGGGGTGTCTTTCCATTTATCTGGATCTTATTCAGTTCTTTCAGTTATGCTTTGTGATTTTCAGAGTACAAGTCGTGTACTTCTTTTGTTAAGTTTATTCTTAAATGCTCATTTTTGATGCTGTTGTAAGTGGCATTTTTAAAAATTATATTTCCAGATTGTTCATTGGTAATGTATGCAGTTGATTTTTATATATCACTTTGTATGCTGTAACGTTGCTGAACTCATTTATTAGTCATGTAGGGGCCTCAGGAAAATGCTTTTCAAAACAAGAGTGAAATAATTCAGGTTTTAAGGTAAAGGAATTAATATGAATTGATTATCTTCTCATGTATTGAATATATGTGGAAGTCAGGGTAGAAGGTTTTGTTTAGTCTGAGGATCAAAGGGCCGTTCAGTAGAATCTCACGGCAACGGCCACGGCTGTGGGGCATCGGCCCCACCGTGAGTGGCAGAGGGAAAATCTTCAGGGCTGGGCTCTGGTGTCTGTGTTTAAACAGGCTCTTTAGATGGGTCTCTCTGACACCCCAGACTCTGAGAGGCTGTGAACCACCACAGGCATCTTTTAAACAACACCTAGACAGATCACCAGGATTGAAACACACACCAGTGCATTACTTCATCCTCACAGCTTCCAGGCAGATGCAGTGTAGAACAGAAGGTGTGATTCGTCCATCGAAAAAGGCCTGTATTTCATTTCCTCTCTCATCCTGTCACCATTTTCTCTAACTGCAGTCTAATGACACTTTCACTGTAAGTGTCATAGTGTATGTACTTACCCTTACTTCTGGATGAAGGCGAGAGGATGTTGCAGTAGCACAGAAGAGTTGAAAAGACCCCAGGGTTATTTAGGCTTGTGTTTCTTAAGAGGTAGTCAGAGGTACAGAGAGGCACATGTTAAAAATGCAGATGGGCCCTGGCCACCTAGCTAGTTGATTAGAGTGTCTTCCCAGTACATCAAGGTTGGGGGTTCGATCTCCAGTCGGGGCACATACTAGAAGCAGTCAGTGAGTGCGTAAATAAGTGGAACAACAAGTCGGTGTTTCCCTCACCCTTCCTCTATCTAAAATCAAGGTTGTTTTGTTTGTTTTTTAAATGCGGATTGCTGGGTCCCACCCCAGACCTGCAGTATCAGAAAGGCTTCAGAGGTGCCTTTCCGCAAGCACTCCCGAGAACCAGCCCCCCGTGCGGGGGCGGAACAACTGAGGCCCAGGCCCGGGGACTTGTACTTGCTCCGGGCCCACGGAGCTGCGGAGACGGAGATCAAATGCGCAGGTCTTCAGGCTCTTCCTCCGTCTCGCTGTGCGCAGTTACAAAGTGCAGCACTATTTACCTTCCTTTCCCCACCCCTCAGTTAACTCCCCCTGTTTTTTTCCCAGAAATTTTCTCTTAATTTGAAACATTTGATAAAATCCCGCCTTAGTGCTGCTTTAATTGTATCCGCGGGATCTGAAGACAGTCCCTGCACACATGTGGCCGGTGATCTGTTAACTTGTGAGGTGGTATTTTTTCAGCACTTCAGTAGCCACTTTTATTATGAAATGTTATAAATACACCAAAAATAGGGATTGCTATAAGAAATGGCCATGTACCTATTGCTCAGAATGAGCAGTGCTTACCCTTTGTCATAGTTGCTTTTTCAAAGAAAGCGAGCTGTACAGGTACAACTGCAGCCGCACCCTTCCCATTGTGCCCACCCGCACCCACCCTTCCCTGCAGAGGGGGCCACTGTCCTCCCCGTCCTTCCTGCCCTGCTGTCCACTGTAGTGCACACGCCTGTGTCTTCCAAGTCGTGCTTTGCCGAGAACATTTTGTCAGGACATCTGTGCTGTCATACCGCGTGTGTCAATTAGCCGCACGTTTTTCTCACTCAGTGTTCTCAACGCCTTTCCCCTTCACATGCGAGACCAGGTCACAGTTTAAACTGCGCGCTCCGCTGTGTGAACACACCAGTTCAGCCATTCTCTCGGGAGTGGGCATTTAGGTGGGGTCTGTTTTCTCACCATTACAAGCAGTACTGCACCGAATGGCCTTGTGGTCACATAAACTAACGTCCCAGTGGACTAACGAGTCACGCAGCGTGGGTATCCTCCACCTGTCCAGGTCCTGCTGGACTGCCCCCGGCTGCCTGTTTATCCTGGCAGTTCCGTTTCCCCACCTCCTAGGGCCTGCCCGCCGTGTTCCTGTTAGCTGGCCCGGGGAGCCGAGTTTTAGTGGGCGCGAGTTCTGGGTCCTCTGTTTGCAAATGGCCTTCTCCTCCAGCTCTTGACTTCTCCTTTTTAGAAGGTGATGCTCTCTTACAAAACCTTCATTCTCGCCCTCAAAGACGTGTTGATCATATAAGTAATCTCCACGAGGAAGATGCCTTACTCAAGGAGGAAAGCAGTGTCCACGATGATATTATTTTCGTGGATGTTGTCGACACCTACCGAAATGTTCCTGCGAAGTTGTTGAACTTCTACAAATGGTAGGTTGTGAAACTGCTGAGTAGGTGGGTTTGGTTTTAGTGTTCTTTTCACAGAGAAACAATGTATCAAACCTTCGTCCCACTGAGCTTTTTAGGAAACAAAGTAACCTAATACCCTGAACGCCTGAGGTATGGTCTGGTGTCCTGGTTCTCTGTGAGGACAGACCTGATAAACGCCCTTCCTTCCTTAGCTGGGGAGAGCCACCGTGGCAGTGATAGGGACCGTCAAACAAATGGGCAAGCGTAGCTCTCACTTAGAGTCATCGCCATGGTTGGCTCAGGGCAGCCAGCCTTACATGAAAGTCAGTGAGTTTGAGAGTGGCCCGTTTTCATGCCTGCCCTCCTCAGTCCCCAGTTCTAGCCGCGGCACCCAGGTCAGTGATTGGAATTCTGTTCAGCTGAATATCTGCATTATAGTTCCATTCCCTACTTACCAATTTAAAAGTTACTTGCCCTAATTCCAAAACTTTTATGTAAAATGAAATTCACCAACCCTCAGAGTCTGTCATATTTATAACTTCCAGAGCCTCCAGTATTTCTTGGGTCTTAGTTGTAATTCCTACCTTTATAACAGTAATAGCAACAATAATAGTCACCTGAGGGTGACAGTTACCTGAAGGTGACTATTCAGGGCTGTACCACTCTGAATGCGCCTGACTGCGTGTGATCGCGGAAGCTGAGCAGGTCGGCCCGGTTCGTACTTGGACGGGAGACCGTAGTCGTAACTGCTGGACGCACCGGTGCCGGTGCCGAGTCCCGTACCAGGGCCCGTAGTTCGCTGTGGAGCCCCTGGTGGTGTCCGCCCTGATGCAGGCCTGAAACCTAACTGCATCTCTGGCTGGACTGGATCTATAACGTGTATTCACATCTTCATCTTTTTTTTTACTTTTTTCTTTTTGTATTTAATCTTTATTTTATGACATTACTTTTTAGTCCCCTTATACCCCCTTCCCCCCAGAAATCACCACCGTTGTCCATGCCCATGAGCGGTTTTCCCTTTTTGCTCAACCCCTTCCCCACAGTCCCCCCCCCCACTGGCTGTCATCCTGCTCTCTGTGAGTCTGCCCCCGTTTTCCCTGTTAGTTCAGTGTATTCATTAGATTCCACATACAAGTGAGATCATACGGTGTTTGTCTTTCTCTGACTGGCTTATTTCACTTAGCATGTTCTCCACATCCATCCATGCTGCTGCAAAGGGTAAAATGTTCTCTTTTTACCGCTGAGTAGTACTCCATTGTAAATGTCCTGTGTTTTCCTTTAAAACTTTATCAGGGAGCATGTTTCTTGGTGAACCCTGCTCTGTCCCTTCTTCTCTGGGCCCTGGGCAGGGTGGGGACCTATCGGTCACTCTGCGGACAGGGTCCCCTGGTCCTGAGGGGCCCACAGTCCAATCAGATGCAGAACATAATGCTTCACAGCTGGGGCAAGTTGATACAATTGTGGAGGCATCCCGTGGGCAGAGGACAGGTGCCAACACGACCTGGAAGTTTGGGTGTGTCTAGAATCCTGGGATTGCATTTGGACCCTCTTGCAGCTCACGGCCCCTGGTTCCTTCCTGCTGTCAGTGGGGCCAAGGCAGGGCTGTGAGGAGGCACAGAGTGGGGACAGAGGTCCAGCAAGTGGGGAATCGGTGTGGTGGAGTTCTAGCACTTTCCGAGGGGCGGACTCCCAGGTGTGGAAGCTGAAGTTGGCCAGGTCGTGCCTTCAGTTTAGGTTTCATCTTCCCGCCTCCTCACACGTCCCTGAGACGTTGGCCGCTCCCCTCTGTGTCTGCCACCACTGTTTTGGACCGTCATCTCTGCCTGGGTGACCACAGGGACCTCCTAACAGCTGTGCTCTGGGACCCACTCCCCCAGAGCCCGCTCTGCCTGTCTATCTACCCTCCACTCTGTACACGAAAGCTTCATTATCCTCATGAGCAAATGACTACTGTGTGTGCTTCATGCTGGCATTACCAGATGAAGGTGTCAGCTTGCCACTAGTTGCCATTAAATACATTTCTCATGTCTACATAAATCACCCTCCCGTGCTTCCCAAAAAGCTCATTGGTAACGGCTGAATCGCTGGAAACGGTTTCCAAGGGAAATGTGTGCCACTGTTATAACTCATTTTTCTAATCAGGAAATGTCATGTGGATGGTAGCGTACTGTGGCTGCTTGTCCGACAGTGTCCTGTGAGGGGCCAGGCGTGATGCCGGTCCCTTCATCCTGGGCCTCTCTTACTAAAAACACAAGGGTCCGGTGGTCAGTAGATTCGCGGCCCTACCTGAGCGGTGTCTGCGAAGCATTTGTTTGATCGCAGGGTCCGCGGAAGCCAGAGGCATTTGTGCCGCGTTGTCTTTCCTTTGCGACTTTCCGCATCGGCGTGTCCACCTGTCTTGGGCCGTGCGGTGACCGCCAGGTGAGGCTGTGGTTGGCAGCGGCAGCAGCTCTTTGTTAAGGAAAAGAAACTAGAAAAGTGTGCAGGAAGGAGGGCACAGTTTTCCTTAAAACATTAGCAGGGCAGCCATGGCGGCGCCGCCTCGGCCCCTCCCACGGGCACGCCGACCGGCCCATCCCTTTCTGCCGACAGGACTGTGGAGACGACCAGCTTTGACCTGCTGCTGAAGACGGACGACGACTGCTACGTGGACCTGGAGGCCGTGTTTCGCAGGATCGCCCGCGAGAGCCTGGACGGGCCCAACTTCTGGTGGGGGAAGTAAGTTCAGCATCGCTATTGGCACTCCTGTAGCTGGTCAAAGATAATTAATTTAGGATGAAATATACTCCATTTTTAATATGGAAAATGTGGTTGAGACAGGCAGTTTCCCTGTTAGGCCCGTGGGCTACTCTATTTTATTAATCTGTGATTCGTGGGAAGAAAACTTTGTGGAAAACCTCAAGCTAATGTAATGAAGGCGGGAAAGTGTTCTGGCCTCGCCCTCAGGCCCTTGAAGCGACTGCAGTCATATGTCAGTTAAGTGTGCGACATTTCTGCAGCTGCATTCTTCAGGAGTACAGAGGGGCCGGTGAGTGGCCGGTGAGTTTTTAAGCATATGTATACAAGATGGTCTGGTACTTCCCATTCTCATTCTTCTTTCCTTGCCACTATTCCTTTGTGGTGATAATAAAGTTGGTAGGACGTGTGTCAGGCAACACAAAGACGCCAGCTTGTCGCCAACCTCAGTTTCAGGTGGAACTGGGCGGTGGACCGAACGGGGAAGTGGCAGGAGCTGGAGTACCCCAGCCCCGCGTACCCTGCCTTTGCCTGCGGCTCGGGCTACGTGGTCTCCAGGGACATCGTCCACTGGCTGGCCAGCAACTCGGGGAGGTTGAAGACCTATCAGGTAGGTAATTCAGAATTTCTGACCTGAGAGCACACCCATCAAACCAAGCTCCCCCCCCCACCCCTGCCCAGGGCCCCACCCCTGGAAGCAGGGCCAGCTGACTTGGAGGAAGAGCGTTTTATTGTCTGTGTAGGAATCTCTCTTCCTCAAATTTGGCTCTGCATTCTATTCTCAAACCTTCTTGGGCCTACTGACTATAGTTTCAGCCTGTGTTTACTAGTCCCCTGGAGGAGTGCAAAATTGGTATTTAGAAGGGAGATGATAAGCAAGTGCTTTTCTTCCTCGGTGCTACCGGTGACTGTCGGCGAACAGCTCTGCCGGGTCTTGTCCCATTAGTGCTGGAGCCTTCGGGTCCATGAGGTGAGGGGACTGGCCCCTGGTGCTAACAGCTGCTGACTTTTGCTCTGTGTACCGACATTAGTACAGGCCTGGATTTCATATTATATAGATTGCAAAACAGAGAGGCAGAAAAATGATTTGTTATCAAAGCAGGGGAGCAGCTGAATTTGTGCGTCTCACCCTTCTGCTGCCGGTCTAGGGTGAAGACGTGAGCATGGGCATCTGGATGGCGGCCATAGGACCCAAACGGTACCAGGTGAGCGGGCCCGAGTGAGGCGGGCTGGGGGCTGGGGGTGGGGGCAGGGAGGCTTCTGGCTCACACCTCGGAGCTGTGCTGTTCATTTTAACTCACAACACTCCACCTGGGTTCCCCATACAATACTTTTCTCAGTGGAAACCACAAGGAAATGTTTTGAACGGAAGTTCTCTAGCCCATAAAGAATAGGTTTTTATCAGAAATTCTTTGCAGCTTTAAAACTTAAAGAATCAGCTGACACCCGTTTCCAGTAGTGGGTGGTCTGACTGATGCACACGAAACGTTGGCTTAAGACAAGGTGAGGCGTCTGGTAAAATACACTGACCACCGAGCCAGAGAACAAGACCCAACCGGACCTGCACAGACCAGACGCGGAGTCAGTGCCTAGGAAGCAAGCACAAAGCTGGTCTTTGCTGCAAAGATTTCAGTGGAACTCTGGATTCTTGCAGCTTCCGCTTCGGCCGTAGAAGGTGCAGGGGACAGAGGAGCCCTGTGTAGCCCTGGGGGCCCACAGCAGTGCACCCCACCTGGGGGGGGTGGAAATACACCCAGTGCACTGGGTCAGCTTTGCTGGTCCCGTTTGTGTTGAGTTTTAGCCCCATCTCTGGTTTATTTCACATTGACCCTGACGATTTTCCTTCTGATTGTTCTGGTATCGGGTGTCTGCAGACTGTTGCTATGGAGCTTGTTTCCTGATGCGTTTAGAGGGTTTTTTGCTGTGACCTCACGTTCCTTGGGGACTTGGGTTTGAATTTGAAACACAGACTACAGAGGGTGTCTTATCTCTGTGGACATACCTAAGGGCCTCCAGTTTCTGACATGGGACTTTGTGCGCCTCCTCCTGATACCCACCCAAGTGTAGACTCGGGTTCCTGATGCTCAGGGAAAACCCTTTCATCACAGCCACCCGCAGGCTCTGCCCCTCAGGCATCCTGGCTGGCTGTGACTCTGTCAGTCTCCTGGCCCTGGGGAGTCTCAAGGCCTTTGAACCCAGTGGAGCCTTCAAGGCCCAGGCCGGCACCAGCACCTTTCCCCACGCCTTCAGGGCCAGGTCAGCCCCCACTTTACGAAGATGTGCGGTGCTGCAGCCAGCATGGGCTTGTGCTCTGCGTGAGTGGTAGCCCCGAGTCTGTATTCCGCTCTAATCCTGGGAAGAGGCGAGTCTGTAAAGCTGGAAGTAGGCTGGTGGGCCCCCCTGAATCCCTTCCCACTCAGCACTACTCACCTACATGAACTTCCCTGTGACCTTGAGCAGGGTCTGCTTACTTTCAGGTTCTCACCGGTAAAGGGGAAGCAGCTTCTCTGCACCAGGGTTACTGTGAGGATTGAAGGTGACGTTTAGGAAGCACTGGGTGTGATCTCTGGAACACTGGCATGCCCTCAGAAAGCTACTGTGATCCATGCCACTGAGCAGCCCCAGCTCTCTCGTGGCCAATGGGAAACTTCCATCCCCGGATGCCAGGCCGCACCTTCCTAGCAGGCCCTCCCTGACAGGCAGTGCACAGGCCGCACTGTTTCTGTGTTCCTTGGCCACAGGGTGCTTTCCCACGCCCCACACACGCAGAGTAGGTCACACAGTGTGTTGTCTTAGCAGCGGGTCCAGCCTCACTGGGGCGGGTAAGCGGCCTGCGCACCAGCCGTCCACAGACAGCAGCTGCCGGCACAGTGCCCTGTCAGCCCTTCTGTCCCCGCAGGATGGCCTGTGGCTGTGCGAGAAGACCTGTGAGACGGGGATGCTGTCTTCCCCTCAGTACTCTGCTCAGGAGCTGGCGGACCTCTGGAGACTGAAGGAGCTGTGCGGCGACCCTTGCCAGTGCGAGGCGCAACGATGACTTTAAGGCGCAGTGTTCACAGATCAGGGCAGGCAAGTGGTAATTCGCATGTGAATCCAGGAAAGGGGCAGTTCAGCGGTGATCACGTGGTCCCTCCGAGCACTCTGGGCTGGTCCCCCATAACCAGCAGGGTCATTCTCAAGGTTCGCACAAGGTTCCCCTTAAAAATCAACCCTGATGCTGTAGCATAAGAAAAAATTTAATTATGTATTGGAAGATTTGAAAAACACCAAAAACTATAAAAGAAAAGAATATTTTTAAATCCTGATACATCATTTGCATTTAGAATTCATTACCTATGGTTTTTGGTTAAAACTTGGCTTGTTCCGAAATCTTTAGTAACTGAGAGTTGGGATTTCCGCCTGCATTGCAGGCTTTGTGTACTGGAATTAGGATGAATACGGGCCAATACCAACTCTCAGAAATGCTGCAATCGTGTGACCGACCACCATGCACAGTGGTCACTAATACCAAAGTCTGGGGTCTCTGGAAATAATGTCATTTCCTGTGGGTGTCGGAATGAAGCGGGCAACTTAAACTTGGAAAAGAACCAGTTTAGTTCTCAGTTCTGGACCTGGGTTTAAATGTTCATTTATTTACTTAGCAGATTAATGCACGTTTTCTTTTGCCATTTTACATAAATCCTGACAAGTGACACCTTAGAACTCCTAGTTTAAAAAATGCTCAATTTTTGTGACTGTAAATAAAGAGCAGTACCTCTCAGGGTTGCAGTGCTGAAGGGAGGGGTGTCTCCGAATAGTCGGCCCTTCGAAGGAATTTCACCCTCCTGTGGTTGCCTGATGTTTACCAGCGATGGAGAGTCTTGACTGGCTGGTCTGCCTGCATGGTCGGGTAGCTGTGGGGAGCGGGGTCACAGCACACATGTGGTGCGTAGTGCAGGAAGTGTCCTTAAATGGCCAACCGGTCGTTTTAGTCCCCTTTTAACTAGTGCTATCAACAGTCCCATGAAGACTGGGCTAGTGAGAGACGTTGACCGTGTTCAGGTTTTAGTGGACTAGTCAGGTTCTGTTTCGTACCGAGATGGTCGCGTAATGAAACGCAGTCATGCACTAGAAATGTGAAATAAAATCAGCAAACTGGTAGTAGGTACAAAGCATTTATTACTGCTGTTACATACAAGCCTAGAAGTGGTTTCTTTCTGATGAAAGGTACCACCTCTTCTGTACGTAGGGCAAGTACAAAACCTTCTTTCTTTGTGACAGCAGAGCATTTATCCCCAGGGCGCCCCAGGCATTGTAACAGTGCGGTCTCTGAGCCTCACTAGTTGGCCGTCACCATCGCACTAACAGACAGTCTCCACTTTCCACAGAGTAAAACTGCAGCGACTGCTGGTCATTTTCTAGTTCAATCTCTCTGCCCGGCATCTGAAAGTAGGACACAGGGTTGAGGGCGACTGAGAGAGGCGACAGATCACGTTCCGTGCCCACCCCCAGAACAGACATGGGGTCTCCATTTAGAGCCCGCTCTGTAGAGACTTAGATGAGCAGCGTGGCGTGCTGTGGGGGCCAAGCATGACTGGCCTTGCTGGGCAACTTACTTTGGGACTCTCGTAGGACAACAGGAGGTCTGACACAGGGACTCTGACAAGGCGTGACAGCAGTCCTTTCACCTTCTGGATTGTCATGGAGTCTGTCAGAGAAAAGAAAAACCACCACTTCTATCAAATGACAGTTTCCTGCCAAACTAGCTCAGAGTACAAGGCCACCGTTGCGTGATGGCTGAAACTGTCCCTTGAGTGCCAGTCCCCCCAAGTAAGCAAGTAGGCAGAGGCACGGCAATCGCACGGAGCACGGCTGCACCGCACTCACGCAAGTCCCTGGGGAGACGGAGCCAGGTGGGACCTAAGGGCCCTTTGACTGAGTTTTCATACCATGTCTTCAGTGGTGGTCCACACTTCCTCCTCCTTGACCCTAATAAACCTGACATCATAGTCTTTGCCCAGAGGAATAAATGTGAATAAAATAATTAACTTGTTAAATCTTGGTGATTACTGAGGACTTGACTAGAAGACCACTGAGTGGGGCTCTCGAGCCCTTTGGCCTTAGTTCCTCCTTGTCAAGTGTGGGGTAAACTACATGGTCGACCAGGTCCCTTCCCAAGCAACCAGCCAGGGGTTCTGCAGTGTGCTGCCGTGTTTGACATGCGTGCTGGTGACCACCAGGTGTGGGTGTGTAACTTCATGAGGATATGCTTCAGTCTGTTCAGAAAACACTATGGGCTTTTCTCCAAAGATGAGCTGTGGTAATGTTGACTATTGTGATTATGAGAAACACAGTTTCTTTGAAGCTTGAGTGGGAGGTACAGCAATAGTGTGGTGTTCCCGCACATACCACACGGAGTCAGATATTTTTCTATCAAAGATCATTTTGTAAAAGTTGTGTTTTTATGCAATTTGTGATAATAAATGTTCTTTATTTTAGAGAAAATGCCTTAAATTTATGTGTTGAATAAAAAATAGACATTTATGATTTTAATCAGCATAATTTCCTCAGGTAATCTTGACCTTTCAAAAAATCTAGGCAGCACTGGGTTCAGACGGTGGTCAGTCAGGGGTTAACTCTTACACAGCCCACGAAAAGATACCTTCTAAGCACCACACCAGAAACAAAGTGGCTGTAAAACAATTCTAGTAAGAGACCCACCTACCTGCACTGTGTTACAGAAAAAAGTGGCAATTTGCATGTAGTGGCCCTGAATAATGCTACTATTCTTAATGTAGAAGTAACACACGATTACCGTAACATTCAGAAAATGTCAAACTGAGTAATTACCTCTTCGCCTCGCTCTGACGGGGTTAAAAGTCTGGGGGTGCTTCCCAGCTTCCTCACGCTTATGTCAGGATGTAGAGTCTGCAGCCTGCACGTACACAGAGCAGCGCCTTCTCAGGCCGGCTCCTGTCCATCTGGGCCCACCAGTCACAGCTGCGTGGGGCCAGTGTGACGAAGGAGCACGACTCTGTATTTCATTGCAATGAGTTTCATTGCAATGAGTTTAAGTCGCCCACGTGGCCGGTGGCAGCCCCGCCGGACAGTGCAGCTCCCCTCTGACGGCACGGGCAACATGACACGCAGTCCTACCAGCCACTGTCGCCATCTCCCCGGAATTCGGAACTTGGAAATGGTTTTTCCATTACAGGGGCCACAAGTTGAATGCTTGGTCTGAGCAGATACAAATTTTTTTACCGATTTCCACCTGACTGTACAAAAAGCATATATGGACTTTTGATGCCAGCTCTGCATGTTAGTTTTTAATAATTTACTAATCTGATTGGCAAAAAAGAAAAAAGTTTCAGTATTTTATACTTCTTCACAACTTTTCTCTGTGAAGGAGTAATTTGTTAGTGACTAGGTATTTACAGCCTGTGGCACAAAAATTAGCGACACCCCAATTAGTTGGGATGCGCTGGCTCACTGCTGAGTTTAGAGACTGCAGGACTCGGATGCTGAGCAGCTTAACGCAGTGATGAACACCTGTCATTTCCATGGGTAACTACTCTTTGCCGGGTGCCCTGCACAGGGGTGACACTCGGTGTGAGTGCAGGGACACCTGGCTCTCAGCAGCACTGGTGGCGGGTGCATAGTGTGCGAGTGCAGAGGCTGAGGCTCACGGTCGGTGCCACCTGTCCCTGCAGAGGAGCGCTTAGTGCGGACCTGCTAGTAACACGCTGGGGCAGTTCCCGCAAACCGGTTTCATGTACCCGGAAAGTGAAGGGGAAAACGCAAAGACATCCAAAGCCAATTACGTTAACCAAAGCCCCGGTCCTCCTTCACTTGTCTGTCTCCACGACTGCCTTTACTGATGGCGTTTTTTCAGATCCTCACCTGAGGACATTTCTTCACTGGTTAGAGAGGGAAGAGGCGGGGCGGGGCGGAGGGGTGGGGAGAGAAACATCGATCAGTTGCCTCCTGTAGGTGCCCCGACCGGGAATCAAACCCGCAACAGTTTAGTGTACAGGCTGAGGCTCCAACCAATGGCGCCACCCTGGCCAGGGCCCTTTATCGGCAGTATTTAAGTTTGAAATCAAGAGTGAAAAGGGAACCAGTGATTCCAGCCCAGCAGCAGGATGGCGCACCGTGGGAGCAGAGCTGCCCACTGACACTAGGTGAAGGCCAGTGACCGGAGGCGCCCTGGGCAAGACCACAGCCTTCCGCAAGCAGTGCACGCTCGTGTGTGCGGGCCAGTGTGAAAACCAGCGTGAGTGTACTGCACTTCACTTCTTCAGTCCCTCACTGCTCTACACGACAATTCACAGTGTACTCAGTGTGAAATGTCATTTTTTTTTCAGTGAAAGTTTAAGGTAAGTTCCATTGATCTAATTTGCTGACACAAACGTATTTTCCAAATAAAACTGATGCAGTTCCAGTAGCACAGACATTTCAAGTTCTGAAGTACTTTTTTTTCAAAGAAAACCATCTCAGTGTACCCGTTAAAAGACAGCACCTAAGAACTGCTTGTACTCCTCACTGGTGGGGAAGAGAGTGTGCAAGAGACACAAATGTCCAAGGAGCTCGTGCCTCAGTCCACTAGGATGTCATTTCTGTTTGATGAGGAGGTAAGACGGCTGCCCGTCCAGTGTGACAGTCTTGTAGCCAAGAAACCCCCCGGAGCAGCGCTCTGAGACCTCAACAGCAGTGGGGCTGGGAAAGCCACTCAAGGGCTCAGCGTTCACGTTCTGTTCTCGGTGACACATGTAACCACATGCAGGGGCTTCGTTTGAACGAAGGGGTTTCTGGGTAAGCTGATAAAGTCATGGGGGGCTTCAGCTTTTGGGGGAGTGACACTAGCATGATCGATTCCACTTCAGAATCTGAAAGACTAGTGACGACATGAAGCCCCACGAGACCGCACTTGCAGATGTGAGGGAACTGCCTCGCACCCAGCCGACTCGGAGGCATGAGGAGGAGGCAGAGACTCATTCTTCTTACCTGGTAGCTGTTTCTCTAGGCCTTTCTGATCAAGATGGTTAGGGTACTTTATCCTCAGTGCTTGAGGGAAAAAAGGAGAAAGACGTGAGTCCTGCTACAGTGAGGATCTAAACTACACACGTTCCTGGGGCGGCCGGGTGACAGCTGCTCAGTGTGGCCTGGCTCAGAGGTCCAGGAATCGGCCTCACTGGTGCTGGAAGCTGCTCCTGTGGGTATTTCACCGAGTCACCAACAGCAGAACAGCTGGCTGCAGTTCTGTTGCTCCCCCTTTCCCCCCAAGTACTTCTTTCCTGACAGTTTCACCAGGTTACCAAGTGTAAGGAAAGTCACAACGTCCAAATCACAATTCCGTTCTCTGCTCAAATACTTGCCACATTTATATTAAATGAGTTGAAGGCATGGCAGTTGCTAAAATGTTCAGTATAAGAATTTACATGTTTGAGAATTTGTTTCTTTAAAAACCGAGATGCCCATTCAGGTCATTAAGAATGGTTCCTGTGAGGCTGTCACTTACCTGACTTAGCACCTAAGGACTCAAATACAAATAAGCCGTTTTCGAGTTTGGGGTTCTTACCGAGCAGCTGGTTTTTGAGCAAGCAGGGCTGCTGTGTTCTGAGCTCCCCATCTTCAGGCACACCATACTCTGTTTAAGAAACAAACGCAGTGAATGATAAAGCGAAGGCCACTGTAAGGAAAAGAGTGTGTAGGTGACTGTCACCCTGGGAGCAGCCCAGCAGCAGCTGGTATGCTGCCTCGGGACCCACTCCTTCTCCTCGTCGCTTGTTCACTTTTAGGAGGGTGGACAGCAGCCCCATGACCTGTGTGTGACACCACTGGTCCTCAGAGACAGGGTCCTGACTCAAACTCACAAGATGAGGCTGTGCTGCCCAATACTTACACCCTTCGGTCAGCCTCACCTACGCTAACTGCCCTTCGCTTCTGCCCTCAACAAACCTAGTGTTGTGCCACCTGGGACACAACGTGCAGGACACCTTCACCCACTTTCGGCCAGATCTGGCGGTGCTGGGGTGGGCCTCTGTACCATCCTGCACACCAGCCCCCACAACGCCCCCACCCCGAAAGGCAGCCTCAACACAATACAAGCATGTGAGGATGGCAGTGCTCTAGTTCTGCTGGGCCAGCTGGCGACAAGGTCTATAGACACCCCCAAGTATCTGTGCTTTTGTCCTGGAGCATCCTTGGCAGTGACGGACTGAGCCACACCTGCTGGGCACTGAGGCCCTCCCTCCCCTCTCCCAGGGGATGTCGAGTTCACCTACAGTGGCCAGAACCTGGGCCAGCTAGTGGAGCGATTTGAAGGCAGTTCCCACAGGCAGCTTTGTTTCCTCAAAGATAATGTTCTAGCCTGAAGCATTTGTGCAGTGAGCTCACTTAGGAAATATATACAAGAGCAAGCCACACAAAAGTGGGATTTTCCACCTTCAAGTCCCTGGGTGAGCCAGGCCGGCTGCCTGCCCTCCGGGTCAGGGGTGGTGCAGAGCCTCCTGCCAAGAGCTGCCCTCCCCACACGCACAGCTTCCTCTCTAAGGACAGGTCACTATCTGCCCGGCTGGCTGCGGCAGCCTCAGGAAAGCACCCGGTGCCCACTCGGGCTGAAGAGAACAGAAAGCCCCGGGGCAGAGGCGCCCGCCCAGGCCCTTGCTGACGCCCAGGGGAGGCGGCTGTACGCACTGAGGCAGAGCGCCTGGTATCTGGGGTGGGCCGCCAGGAACTCCTCGTTCGGCCTGTTCTTGTCTGGGTCCTGGTGTCCGCCCGCCTCTTTCCACTCGTTTCCAAATGCTTTTCTGTACTCCAGCTCGGCTCCACGCCTGTCCTCGGGGAGAATCTGTGCGCGAGGGAAATACGAGTCTGCCGGGGCACTTTTCCAATGAGTGTGTTTTATGCCCTGTTCTTCCCCACTGCCCACCCACAGAGACGATCAGAGTGAGAGGGACAAGATCATAATTATATCTGTACCCCTTTTAACGTTGACAGAGTACAGGGCTTCATTCAAGAAGAAAAACTTCCAGTTTTCTTCCAGACAGTGAAACCCACGTGCGGGTTTTCTGGACTGTGCCAGGAGCCTGAGTTCACCCACGGAGGGTCAGCCCCCTGGGGAGCCCACGTACGCATGCGGACATCACCAGCCAGCAGCCCCGAAAGGCGGGCGAGGCACTGTCTGCGCGTTTCTAAGGAGAGCGGCTGAGGAGGGAGGACACACAGGCCCACAGTCTGTCCTCTGCCTGCCCGTGATCCCCCCACGGGGAAGGAGGGAAGAGCCCCGTGTTCTCCTCCCTCCGAGTGACGCAGAATTGGCCAGTGTGGCGGGTCTCTGCACCGACAGTCTAATTCCACGGTCACTAAACTGACAGGAGGCACCTTTACTGCCCCTGACACCCTCCACAACGTTCACATACCCTGCTTGCATTTTCTTTCTTTCCTTTTTTTAAATTTTATTTATCTTTAGAGGGGAAGAGAAGGAGAGAGGGAGAGATATCAATGTATGGTTGCTTCTCGTACGTCCCCTGCCGGGAACTGGCCTGCAACCCAGGCATGTGCCCTGACTGGGAGTTGAACCGCAATCTTTTGGTTCGCAGGCCCGTGCTCAATCCACTGAGCTACACCAGCCAGGGCCCTGCTTGCATTTTCTGATCATCTGTTCTGGAGTCTACAGAAGACCTCGCCCTGGCACTCACCTGCCATTTGTTCAGGGTCTGCAGCTGACCGATCTTGGCGATGATGAACTGGGAGGCAGTCTGCTCACCGCTCCCCTCGGTCAGGGGGTTTCTTCGGCAGGACAGAGAGCGCAGGCTCTGCAGCTTATCCAGCTCGTTGATAGATGACCACTGAGACCCAGCCAAAGAGAAGAAACGTGTTTCAGGCTAATTCTTCGGGTTATTTGAAGTAGCAAAAGAAAAGCAAAGTCGCCAGTCCAGTCTGGGGGCCCAGGGTCCCTCATACCAAGCCCTCTAGCTGGGCCAAGGATGTGAGTCTGCTGAGGCAGGAGTTAAAACCAATTTCTTTCTTAATATTTTTGGGTTTATAAAACAAGGAGTTTCACTTGAGTAAGCATTTCTCTTTCAGAAAATTTAAAATATTCTCCCATGGAAGGAACCTACAAACCCTGGCACGGAGTGAGGTAGAAAGCAGAGGCCACACGGCGCACACACTCTGAAGGAGCTCTTACTTGAGATATCCGGTTGTCGTTGACTATGAGGTTCTGCAAGGATGGAAACATTGATGTCTTGCACCCTAGGAAAAAGAGAAGTAAGTTACACAGTAGAAGGGAAAGAAATGCTCCAGTGTGGCATGCAGGGGAGGAGAATGTCGTAATCTTACATACCAATGCCAGCGTCCGGGAAACACAGAGAAGAAATCCCAGTGTTACAAAGAATTAGTTGTTCTAATCTGAAATTGCAAATGTTCGGTCTGATTGTGCAGAACAGTATCAAATGCTTAGGCTATCAGCCAGTCTATGTTTGTAAGTTTTTTTACTTACACCTTAAGGTTTTCATCCCAGGTGAACTGCTTAGAAACCATGAAGTGCAATTTAGGGCTTGCACACTACGTTCTCCTGACTCTGCAGTGACTGAACTGTGCTGGGTGTCTTACCGCTGCGCTAGGTGCTAAGTGGGTCTCCAAGAGGAAAGAGGCATGACCTCTCTGCCCACTGTTTAATGAATGAAGACTTCAGCACCAGGGCCAAACCATTCATTCTTAATGATCTGGTACAGAGGTAGACTGCCTTGTATGCGGTTTCACGTGTAAACTCCCTAGATGAATTCAGATAAAATTTCCCAAAGAGAATGACTCCATTTGAGAATTCCTCCATTACTGTACTTCCGTTGCAAAAGTACATATGGCTTATGGCCCACTCACTAAAAATGTACTGCGCACTAATGGAACAGGCATTTCAGGAGCAAGTTACCTGGGCAGATGCGCTATGAGAAACAGCTGGTTTTCATCAATTAACTGATTATGGGAAAGGTCTAACAACTTGACCGTCTGCAGAACATCAGCCGGCCTATAAGGAAATAAAAAATTTTCAACATGAAGTCGTTTGCAAACACAGCTGTAAAACACCTACGTCTGCTACTCAGGAGGGGGGGTGGGGCACGTGGCTGTGACTGCAGAGGGACGGTGGAAGGGACCCTTGGAGACACTGGACCACAGCTCCACAAGACGTGGCCAGTGGGGGAACTGGGTGACGGGTCTGACTGCATGTGCATCGAAAATGATCTCAAAATAAAAGTTTCATTTTTAGAAAACCTGCCTTTGCCTATATAATTAATCATTCTGTACAGTAAAACCTTGTTAGTTTGAATCCTTTGGGAATTTGTTGTAAATTTGCCCACATTTAAGTTTGTTTTACATAGTAATTTAATGATATCAGAAGGGGAAGATGAAACATTAATTCACTTAAGGTACATCAACCTGAAACAGATGCATCACTTAATCCTCATAGCAAACCCTACGGAATTCCCATTTAGACAGAGAAGTAAATATATTTATGTGAAACATAAAATTTACGTCTTCAAAAACATTTTAAGTCTGGATGAGTTTTTCCTCAATCGGTGGTGAAGTCCAGTTGTTGACATTCTGAATTGCAAAGGCAATGAATAAGCATTTTCCTAATTCCTCTTTGCAAGTCTTTCTAAAAATTAATAGATTTATAAGGGAGACCGTTTCTTCAACACAAGGAGATGCCAACAGGTGCGGCTGAGCAGGCCATGCTACCTTTCGGAGATGGAAAGGCCGTTGGACTCCAGGTAGAGCTCCTCCAGGGCCGGCCAGCCCGTGGCACAGCACAGCACCTGCAGGCGAAACGCAGCTCAGGGCAGGCGCCTCCGCCGGGGCCTCCCTGTGCATGTTTTACACCCTGCACGCGAGTCTGGTTTGGTCACGGTTTCAGAAACCAAGTGTCTTACAGCACGTGTCACCAGAGACCACACTTCGGACCAGATGGAAGTGCTAACGGCCGCATCTGAATGGCATGGAGCGTGTGTCTCAGCACGGAGCCAACACAGCGCACGGGTCTCTCTGGAAACAGACCCAGGCACCACGAGGCAGCCGCAGAGGCACCTCGCACCCCCTCGCTGTCCAACACGGTTCCCCTCACCAAAAGGACACTGATTGAACACCTCTCCTCAATCCTCGATGCCGATCTGAGTTTGTGAAGGATATACGAGTCAGTCAAAATTTGTGACTCTAAACTTTCTCCCTTGAACTTCACTGCTGTCTTCCCCACCTGCATTTCTGGGGGCCCCTCCCGTTCTGATGCTCCATCTAGCCCTGGAGAGGGAGCCACAGGAAAAAGCCCCAGGAAAGGAGCGTTGGGCTGTGACCATGGTTGAAGGCGACATCTCTGAGCAGGGTGCCCTTCGCGTTTCACACAGGAACAACTCTCTGTGCCTGTTTGACAAGGGACTGTGCTGGGTGTGTGACGGTAGCCACCCGGGAGAGAACACAGCGGCATCAGGGCAGACGCCAACGCCAACACCAGCGGGGCCAGGACCCGGGGCCCTCCCAGCTGCACGCAATGGACAGTGGATTGCAGAGCTGAACTCGAAGCAAGAAAAGGATGTGGGAACTTTCTGCGGCCCCTCCTCTGCCCTGGTAACATGTGTGGAAAACTCAAATAACTGGGAGCTCGGTCAGCACCTGACTCTACAGCTTCCCAGTCCGGTGCGCCCACTGCCTAGCACTGCGGAGCCGCTGGTCCCAGAGACACCAGACCAGCTCACCACGGATGAGCCGAGACCGTGGACTCTTGGGTGAGGATGCTGCCTCACCGCCACGACTCAGCAAGGCACTTAAAGAAGCCTCTTGTCTAGGTCACGGATGAATGGAATGAGGCCACAGATATGCCTCAATTCTCTATTACACCAACAATTTAAAATGGCTTATTACTGGGTCATAGACCAAAGGAAAGGATTACCTCGGCCCACGTTATTCCCGTTCGGCTGAGGACGATGACCTTCAGTGCAGGAAATGCTCCGGCTGCAGGTGGTGGGCCTGGGGGGAACCTCAGCCTGTTGTCCCTGGGGAGGAAAAGAAGCTATGACTCGCTCCCTGCAGCGTCGCAGGCCGGACAGGGACAGTCATGGCAGGCAACGGTTTGGGACTTAGAGCAGTTTGGTTATTTCAACCTTAAAAGTGTATCGAAAACAACGTGTCAAAGATACCTCGTCATTCATGTTTTCAACCTACTGCCTTTCGGTACCTGGCATGCAGCGGCTTCGCAGGGTCAGGGCAGCCAGGAGCGTCCGCGAGTCCCTGAAAACACTCGGGCACCTGCAGGCAGCGCCCAAGTTTGCTCTGGACGCCGCGACCTGAATGCCCACCCTCGAGTCTCACCAATAATAGGCTGGGTCGTGGGCCAGATTTTCGCTGCTATCAACTGTCTGCCCGTGTGCTGTCAGGTCCTTCAAGTTCACAAGACCCTGACCCCAGACAGCAGTCGCCCTGGGCGGTCATGCTGAGAGGGTGACACAGGACAGACGTCAAGCATCAGCCCCTGCTTTCAGGAGAGACCACACCATGGCCGGCCCCACCCTCTGCTGTACTTGGGCGCACGGCAGGTCCAGGCCCGACCGGCTGAGCTGGGTGCAGCTCACCCACGTGCGCAATGCTGGCTCAAGTGCGAAAGAGGAAGCCTGGCCAAGCTCCTAGAAAGTCAGGTTCTGAGGTTAAAACTAATTAAATATTGGAGAAAGCCTGGGAAACAAACATTAGTAAAACACATAGATTAGTGAAAAAACACTTCTTAAAGATTTTTGTTTATCTTTTTTTATGGAGGGGAAGGGAGGGAGAAGAGAAACATCAATGTTCAGTTGCCTCACATGCGCCCCCTACTGGGGACCCCACCAGCAACCCAGGCATGTGCCCTGATGGGGCATTCAACCACTGGGCCACACCACCCAGGGTACATTAGTGAAAAATCTTTATTAGAACCGAATTAAACTATTCCAATGAAATCACTCATTCCTAAAGCAATTAAATGTCAGAAGCTTCTGAAAGATTCAGAACTTCTCCCCAGTTAATCACCAGCAACCCCGATGGGCGTCCCTCACCATCAAGCTCACCAGAAATGGGACCTGTCAGCCCAGTGAGTCCACCTACCCCAGCCCCCACCTGATCAAAACACAGTCCTAATTAATGAATGACCTCACGTGACCGTTTGAAAGCTAATAATCAAAAAATATGAGAGAAGTTAACAATTTACAGTAAGTTTAGATAAATGAAGCTGAGGCATCCCTGCCACCTCTTCCCCTCGGAGCTGCTGGGAGGGAGCGGGGAGCAAGGCGTGTCAGGACAGGCGGGAGGTGACCCGCAGCTCCCACCTGAGGTTAAGGACTTGCAGGTGTCTGAGCTGATCCCCAATGTCCACGACTTCACCCCATGCCGACAGCAGGTTTGCTGAGAGATCCACTTCTCTAACATCTAAACGCACATGTTAAGAAACAGTAACACAGAAAGGTTCATGAAAGATGGAACAGCAGTGGCCTCTGACTCTGGAGCCCGGGGTCTTGGTCACTGTGAGCCCTCTCTTCTGCGCATGCTGCTTTCACCTTTTTAATCATCCACCAGTTCATCCAGAAACTAAAACACTGTCACACTGCAAACTAGAGACAAGCCCTACAATCAGAGAGAGAGAGCCCAGTGTCACCGCTGAAGCAGCCCCACATTAGCCAACCAGTCGGAGGTGCTAAGCACAATGCGGGCACTCCGAGGGTCTCCTTTGGACTGGATGAAGCTGCTGACACCCATCCCTGCTGAGTACAGGGACTCAGGACAGAAGGAGAAAGGCACCTGGGCCGAATGCTACTGGGCAAACCCTGGGCAGAGAGATGAAGAGAAGCCTGAAGCAGGGCTGGACCAGCTGAAGGGGACTCGCACTCTCCATCTGTCCCACAGGCGACCACTGGGGGCCGCAGCCCGGCAGCAAGCACAGCTAGCTCTCCGTGGAAAGCCGTCTGGACCTGCCGGGTGGGTGGACGCGTGCCCAGAGCAAAGAGCAGGGCCGGCAGGACAGGCGGTGTGGATGAACTTCAGATAGGGCCAGAGAAGACCCCCTGCCCCACTAAGGTGACCTTTCAGCAGAGAAGGTCAAAGGTCCTTTGGAGGACCTCCTTTGCAGGAAACGAGGGCCTGCCGAAGAGTATCTGGGCAGAGGGCATGGCACAAACAATGGCCCTGAGGTCACAATGGTGGGCCTACAGCATGGGCTGGAGCTGACCTCACACTGACAGCAGGGGCCAGGCCGGAGCACAGGGGCCTGCAGACCACTAACAAATCCTGCCTCAAACGGGAGGTGCAGGGCATGGAGCCAGTGCTGGGGTCGGACGCAGCCTCTCAAAGGTCGCTGTGTTCACATAACAAGCAGCAGACCACGGGGAAGGGAGGAGCAGGAAGGGGGCTGGGGCTCCCTGGACCAGACCGGGGAGGGCCCTCCAGGGGTGAGAAATACCCAGCCCAGGGTCCTGGCAGGAAAGCAGGGCTGACTGGTTGGCTGCTGGGTGTAGATGGGAGCAGCCTGGGGCCATGGCGGCTCTTGTTTGCCCAGCAGGTGTCAGATTTCAGGGGCAGGGTACCAGATACACAGCCGGGGAGGCGGGTCTGAAAGGGGAGCCGTCTGGGCTAAACAGGAGCAGGAGTGGGCTGACCCCCTGTGGGTTGTCACTGCTCTGCACAGAAGACGGCAGAGGGTGAACCGAGATGGAACTGGGACAGGTGCTGCCGTGGGCCGGGGCTGGGCAACCGCTTGGTGCCGAGTGGGTCTCCTTTTTCATGGAGAAAATGGGCATGGAGAGCTAGTCACTGCAGCCTCAGGCAGCTGACCAAGTGCAGGTTGAACCCAAGGGGGCCCCAACCCTGGACCCTCTTCTTAGATCTGAAATGCAACAGAGGGTCTTTAAACACCGATAAAACACACAGGTTGTCATCAAAATGGTGGCGTCCATCGCAGCCCGGGACGGGCTGGACAGAGGTGATACTTGCCAGGTACCAACTGGCAAGGTCTGCCACAAGACCAGAAAGAAGGGGGGAGAGAGGGGGAAATGCAGAGAAGGGCGGCTCGGCCCGGCCACAAACTGGAGCTGTGTCCACCGCCTGCCTGCTGCAACATGGCCCAGGGCTGGGAGGACATCCACGTTTTTAAAGGGTCCCCCTGAAGGTGGTCACTTAAGTATCTACACGATGCCCCGTGAGGCCACAGGCCTGAAGCTCTTCTTCTCTGGCTCCATAAGGAAAGGCTTACCTCCTACATTTAGGTTGTGGGTGTAAAGCAATACACCGGGGGGAAACCACTTATAAGAGACAGTAGAGAAGAGAGATGAAAAACCTGAGAAAAGCCCGTTTTGAGGTATTTTAATAAAACTGACTCAGCTGCATGAAATGTGAACCTTACTAAGGGGCGAGTTTATTTCCTCACAAGGCCACCAGGCAGGTGTGGTGACTCCAGGACACTGGCCCAGACTTGGGACTTGCTCCTCCTGTGCCGTCTGCTGCCCACCCCAACGCCGTGTTCACGGGGGCCGAGCCTGCATGACCTGCCTGTGCCAAGGGCCAGGCAGGAGGTGCAGGTGATGGGCAGAGGCCAATGCCAACTCCAGCGGTCCCCTCTTAAGGAGCCCCATCTGAAAGCTCCTTCATACGTCACTGGCCAGAGGACGTCATTGGCTCACCTGACAGCAGAGGGGCCTCGGTACAAATGGCCAATCTGGGCAGCAGCTGCCCCAGGTAAGCTGGGCTGCTATGAGGAAGGAGGCCAGGGCCTGTGGACATGGGGTGGCCGACAGGTGGCGTCCACAAAGGCATCAAACCTCAGTCAGGGAGCAGCTGTGAGTCACCGCTGAAAGGATACTAGGACATGCTTTGGCAATGGCCCCTTTGTCCCCGGCACGGCACACAGCGCAGTTCCTCAGGGAGATTTCTTGCAACGTGCTCAGTTGGCTGCGTGAAAAACACAGAGTTCACATATTAGAGAAACGTGCACTTCCCATGGGCCCTTCAAAAAATTGAAAAGCATTTCTGATACACAACAAGGTACCAAGAGTAACAAACACCAGGACCCAACACCCAGCTGAAGAAATAAAGCATTATGAACACTGCACAGGCGACTGAAGTCTCCGTCCCTCCCCACGGCAAGCCCGCCCTCACGCCCCCTGAGGTGACCACGGCGCTGCCTTTGGTGTTTGTTTAATCTTCCGCATTTCTTGTAGTGTCACTATTTCCGTATCCCTAAACAAGGAGACGATTTTTGTACAATATGGAATGTGACGTAAACGACCCTCCCAGCAGCCCCTTTCTCCAGCCACAGCCTACTGCTCAGCAGTACGAGCGCCCGCTTCCACAGCTCGCACTTCCCCTCCCCGAGCAGACCACCTGACTGCGCCTGCTCCTCAGCAGCTGTTTCGGATGGTTCCCGACGGCGCCCGCGTCTCGCACTTGCGTGTGAAAGGCTCTCCAGGGCCCAGAGGCTGCGTTTTCTATTTGTTAAGACAGCTCAGGTGTTACAGGGCCCGAGAGTGTCTGGAACACAGAGTCTGGAGCCAGACTGCCTGAGTTCAAATCCCAGCTCCACCACCTTCTCTAGTGAGCGGTGAGTGAGCCCCTCTCTGCTTCAGAGTCCTCGTCTGTCTAATGCCATGAGCCCCACCCAAGGTCACAGCAGCATCACTCGAAATAGCCAGAGGGTGGAAGCAACCCAAGTGTCCGTCAGTGAAGAAGCAGATTAGTGGAACATTATTCTTCAGCCATAAAAAGGAAGAAAATTCTGGCTGCTGTGGCTCAGTGGACTGTGTGCAGGCCTGCGAACCAAAGGGTCACCAGTTTGATTCCCAGTCAGGGCACATGCCTGGGTGGCGGGCCAGGTCCCCCGTGAGGAGGGGCACGTGAAAGGCAACCACACATTGATGTTTCTCTCCCTCTCTCTGAAAATAAGTAAATAGAATCTTTTTTTTTTTTTGAGAAAAGGAAGGACATTCTGACAGCTGCTACAACATGGGTGAAATGGAGGCCATCATGCTCAGGGAAGTCAACCACTCCCAAAAGGACAAAGACTGTGTGAGTCCTCTTACCTTTCCCCCAGAGGAGTCAGATTCATGGGGACAGCAGAGGGGTGGGTGCCCAGGGCTGGGGGGCAACACGTGTTGACTGGGTGCGGAGCTTCCGCTTTGCCAGAAGCGAAGGCTCAGGAGACGGTGGTGACGGCTGCACGACACTGTGGGCGTTAATGCCGCCAGATGTAAAAATCAACACGGAACTGACCACCTTTGTGGAAATGCCAAGGTACACACACCAGGTGTGAGCCTTTACGGTCACCAGAGGCTGGGGAAACGCCACAGCAGAGAGGCTGCGGGGCGGAGGGTCCCAAACCTGCTCGGTGCTTCCGCAGCGTTTTCACGGTGCCCCCAGGCCCAAAAGAAATGCCTAACCATTCTATTTAGCAAGTAGTGAGGGCCGAACAGCTCGCTGAGTGTTTATGTCCTTTCCAGTCGGCGTCTCTCGGGCACTGAGCACACAACCTCCTCACCGGAATCAGACCGCCCACCGCCAGCTCCACTTCCCGCGGCGGGTGATCTTCAGGAGGGGCCGGCTTTTTAGCAGCCCCGTCTGCCCAGCGTGGCAGGAACGTGCCGCCACTGCCACTGAAAGGCATGGTGGGAGTGTCATGAAACCGGGAACCTCCTCAAAGGACAAGTCTGCAGTCTCCCACAGATGTCACTGTTTCCCTCTACAATTAAAAATAGCCCCCTGTGCCCCAGGGGGCTCGCTGCAGTGCCAGGAACACAGAGCACAAACTCACGGACCCCAGTCTCAACCCAGGTGGCAGGCCAGAGCCAAAGCCATCTACGTGTGGAGCCACACATAACGATTCTATCGGTTTTGACCCCTGTGAGTCTTGTCTTAGAGCTACAACCTCAAAGCCGGCCAGCCGAGGGCTGCCCGCTCTACTGGTGACAAGCGCCCTGCTTGGCACCGCTTGCTTGTTACTCACAGCAGCACTAACAGCTCAGGCGTCAACTTGTAAATGAGGAAGCCGAGGCTTAGAACTGCAACTCCAACTCCTGTGGGCTGGAAAGGGGCTTGGCTGACCGGGAACCCAGCCTGATGCCAACGTCGGGTTCCTTCCAAGAATTCACTTGATCTTTATTGAACACAGTGATTTGCAAGTAAGAAGGTCACTCACCGAGAAATTCAAGAATTATGCATTGTCCATAAACCAGGGAAGGAGAATGTGTTTGCAATTTGTTACTATTCACACAGCCTATGATATTCTTTGGAAGAGATTAATCAATAAGAAAAATAAAGGGCCTCTTTTAGGTTAAAAAAATACTTAAGTATTTGCATCTTAAATGGAAAAAAAGTAAAGCAATGAGTCATTCATGACCATTATCTCTTCAAGTTGTAACTTTCTTTTATTCAATTTTCTAAATTTTCAACAATGTATACTGTTTTGTAAATAATTAACAAACAAGTTGTTGCTTTTTTTGAAATTGTGATTTATTGAGGTTTTTAAAATACTGGTCATCTATACTAAAAAGCAGAGCTATCAAGAAATGGATTTATTCTTACACACTGTCCCTATGTACATTTAAAATTCTGCATTATTTTAAGTCCTTTTTTATTGTTAGAGTACAGTTGTCTCCATTTTTACCCCACCATGTACCTCTGCCCCAACCCTAAATCTTTTTTAAAGATTTTATTGATTTATTTTTAGAGAGAGGGGATACGAGAAAGAGACGGAGAGAAACTTCCATATGTGGTTGCCTCTCATGTGCCCCCTACTGGGGACCTGGCCCGAAACCCAGGCCTGTGCCCTGACTGGGAATCATAATGGTGACCTTTTGGTTCACAGGCCAGCACTCAATCCACTGAGTGACACACCAGCCACAGCATAAAACTTAATAATAATAACAGAAACAGCCAGAAGATAACAAAAGAACTTTACTTTGAACAAAACCACAGTCTTTAACTCTTTTACTTTCTTTACAAAGTGAAGATTGCAGGCCTGTGCCTAGCCGCTGCAAACCCGCTTTCCGCAGTGGCCACCAGGGGTCACTACTAGGGCGCTTCATCTGGGTCGGGTCAAACCACAGCCCACACCAAGGCTAACCCCTGGAAGGTTCTCGGGCTGCTGAGTTTTCATGTGAACATCAGCTTTGACTCTCCCTGATTCAGATGGCTCATCAGAATGAACACTGAGATTCTAGAGAGAATCAGTGTATAGATTTCAGAGAACAGAGACTGGAAACAGCAGTTTTAAAATGCCTTATTTCATGTCCTTCATTGGCTACATAATAATTAGGGGCGCTTAAAAGCAAGAGACCAGAGTATTCTGACTCAGTAGGTCTGGGGTGGGGCACAGGTGACAAGGGTGTGTGACTTAGCACAGGTAGCCATGCACACTTCTGTCTCCATCTGGGACATCAACCAGCTAGAAACATCACCACAAAATACAAGAGGACCAGAATGTCAACCTTACTTACTTAATACTTAGTCGATATAAGATAGCATGGTATAAATATTAATATTTAGCAAGGCAATATTAGCAAGGCAATATTGCCAATAATGGGCAAATCAATCTTTTAATTCCAATCCAGAAAAGTCCAACAGCCCTGAGCTGGAGTGAGGATTTTCCCTGAACACTCAATCCTCAGGTTCCGGCCATTTCAATGGCCGTCTGCTCAGGAAGCACAAGGCAGCGAGGCCGCGAGGCCCTGGGTGCCACACACTCCCAGAACCACTCCCAGAACACGCTCCTGAGCCCCAGTGGGGCTGAGGGCCCACTCTGCCATGATCTGCCCCACTTACCTTTGCTGTTTTCTAATAGAGTCAAAACCAATAGTTTCCACGAGTCTATTGGCAATTTTCACAATTTGCTCTTTTCCGTCTTCCTCTGGTCCATCTTTTAACATGTAGCGGTTCTCAACCGCAGTGAGAAAGTCTACTCCGAAGTTTACTTTGTTTGGACGAATGAAGGACCCTCCTGTTGGGTGGCTGAAGGGAGAGAAGGGAGCACTGTGAACATCCACGGAGACACCAAGATGACACGGGCAAAAAGAATCCCTTGTGAACTGCCACAAATGTAAATGCCTGCATTCATAAACTCATTTACAAATATATTAGCAAACAAAAGCAGTTATGTAATTTTTTAAAAAGATTTTACTGCCCTGGCTGGTGTAGCTCAGTGGATTGAGTGTGGGCCTGTGAACCAGACAATCAAGGTTCGATTCCCAGTCAGGGCATATACCGGGTTGCAGGCTGGTTCCCTGCAGGCCCGTTCCCTGTAGGCCCATTCCCAGCAGGGGACGCACAAAAGGCAACCACACATTGATGTTTCTCTCTCTCCCTTTTTCCTTCCCCTCCCCTCTAAAGATAAATAAATAAAATCTTAAAAAAAAAAAAAAAGATTTTACTTATTTTCAGAGAGAGGGGAAGGGAGGGAAAAAGAGAGGGAGAGAAACATCGATGTGTGAAAGAAACATCAGTTGGTTGCCTCTCGCACACCCCCAACCAGTCACCCGGCCTGCAACCCAGGCATGTGCCCTGACTGGGAATCCAACAGGTGACCTTTTGGTTCACAGGCTAGCACTCAGTCCACTGAGCCATACCAGCCAGGAAGCAATTATATAATTTTAAAAAGAAAAAAGATCATCCACAGAGAATGGCCATAAATGCAGTGTTCTGAAGAATTTCATAACTTCCTGTGTGCTAAGAAATGAACATCTGCTAACAGCCCTGGCTGGCGTGGCTGTGTTGGGTTGAGTGTGGGCCTGTGAACCGGAGTCGCTGATTTGATTCCCCGTCTGCAGTGCAAGCCTGGGTTGCGGGTCAGGTCCCCAGCACAGGGCGCACGAGAGGCAACCACACACTGATGTGTCTCTCCCTCTTTTTCCTTCCCTTCCTCTATCTCTAAACATAAGTAAAATCTTTAAAAAAAATTAAAAATCTGCATAAGAGGTAAAAGAATGTACTAAAAAAGTATATAATCAGTACAAATTATTACAAAGAGTTGTTAGCTTATGCAAGCATGTAAGCAAATCCCAACAGATTAAACAGAGGAAGTACACAGGACAGACAATTCACATAAGAGTAAACAGACATACCAACTCATGGGGGAAAATTTTACCTTGCTAATGATTATGAAGTGAAAATCCAAATAATTAAACTATTTTCAACAAAACACAAAAAATGAAGAAAATATGTTTTCCCATACAGTTGGTTGTCTTTTTAATTTAATACTGTTTTCTTTGGCCATGCAGAAGCTTTTTATTTTTATGAGATCCCATTTGTTTATTCTTTCCTTTATATTCCTTGCTCTAGGGGACATATCAGTAAAAATGTTGCTGCATGAAATATCTGAAATTTTCCTGCCAATGTTCTCCTCTAGGACTTTAATGGTTTCAAGGCTTATATTTAAGTCTTTTATCCACCTTGAATTTATTGTGGTGTGTGGTGTAAGTTGGTGCTCAAGTTTCATTGTTTTGCATGTAGCTGTCCAGTTCTCCCAACACCATTTGTTGAAGAGGCTATCTTTACTCCATTTTATGTTATTGCTCCCTTTGTCGAATATTAATTGACTGTAGAGAGTTGGGTTTATTTCTGGGCTCTCCATTCTGTTCCATTGGTCTGTGTTCCTGTTTTTATGCCAGTACCAGGCTGTTTTGATTACAGTGGCCTTATATACAATTTGATATCAGGTATTGTGATGCCTCCTACTTTGTTCTTCTTTCTCAAAAAAGCAGCTGCTATTCGGGCTCGTTTATGGTTCCATATAAATTTTTGAAGTGTTTGTTTTATGTCTGTGAAATATGCCATTGGTACTTTAATAGGTATTGCATTGAATCTGTAAATTGCTTTGGATAGTATGGACATTTTGATGTTAATTCTTCCAATCCATGAACAAGGTTTAATCTCCAAAATATACAAAGAACTTACACGATTCCATTCTAAGAAGACAACCAACCCAATTAAAAAATGGGAAAAGGACTTGAACAGACACTTCTCCGAGGAAGACATACAGAAGATCCAGAGACACATGAAGAAATGCTCAATATCGCTAGCTATCAGAGAGATGCAAATCAAAACCACAATGAGATACCACTTTACACCAGTCAGGATGGCTATAATAGACAAAGCAACAAACAACAAATGTTGGAGAGGGTGTGGGGAAAAGGGGACCTTAGTTCACTGTTGGTGGGATTGCAGACTGGTGCAACCACTATGGAAAACAGTATGGAATTTTCTCAGAAAACTAAAAATCGACCTGCCTTTTGACCCAGCAATTCCACTGCTAGGATTATATTCTAAGAACCCCAAAACATCAATTTCAAAGAACCTATGCACCACAATGTTCATAGCAGCACAATTCACAATAGCCAAGAGCTGGAAGCAACCTAGGTGCCCGTCAGTAAATGAATGGATCAAAAAATTGTGGTACATATACACAATGGAATTCTATGCTGCAGAGAGAAAGAAGGAGCTACTGCCTTTTGCAACAACATGGATGGAACTGGAAAGCATTATGCTGAGTGAAACAAGCCAGGTGGTGAAAGACAAATACCATATGATCTCACCTTTAACAGGAAGCTAAACAACAAAACAGACAAGCAAGCAAAATAAAAACAAAGACACTGAAATAAAAAACAAGGGGACAGTGAGCAGAGGGGAGAGGGGAGGGAATTTAAGGGGAAAAATGGGAGGGATTTAGAGAAACAAGTATAAAGGACACATGGACAAAAACTAAGGGGGTGTGGAAATGGGAGAGAGGTGGGGTGCATGGGGCGGGGTGGGCTGGGATGGGAGAAATAAACAGAAAACTGTACTTGAAAAATAACTAAATAAAAAGAAAAAGAAGAAAAATCATAACACCTTAAAGACCACAAGGTTGAGTTTGTTTTGATTATATCATCGCACTCCTGGGAATCTGTCAGCAGGCAGTAATTTAAAAATAAAAACAAAACTGCACCTACAAAGATTCCGTATAATAGCATTTACTTGTCCTTGAGGAAATCTGGAAACTATAAAAATGCCCAGCTGAATAGAAAATATTACGTGAATAGATAGATTAAAAATTCTAACAGTGATACTAAATAAAATTACAAGAAACTGAGATTTCTAAAAACTGAACCAAACTGTGCATGATACAACCACAGAGGAATCTCATTTGCAGATGAAGACCAGAAAAGGGTACAGAGAGATGAAAACACTTGTGGGTAAAGGGTTATGTATAAACTCTTTCAAATGACAGCTTGAACTAAATCCATTTTAAAAGCTTAAATATAAGGCTAAAATACAGCAGGCAAGGACAATTCCAGAGAAATACAGAATATTTTGCCACAATTTATATTCAGGTTTTAGAGAAATTTTTGATAATAAATCTCCAGAAGGATTTAACAGCAATAGTAATTATACTGCCGTATGTTAACGACCCCTCTGTCATCACAGGCTTCTCAGTGAAAGGTTTTCTTGGGCTCTGCTGAGGAAGAAATGCCAATCGGCCACAAAGTTAGGCAGTATAGCGCTTTATCGGGGTTTGTGCACCCGCCTGGGCGAGGTTCCCCTGCCCACAGAGTGGGGCTGGGGAAGTCGCCCCCAAGCAGGGAATGTGCTGGGGTTTTACTTGGTTGGCTCTCTTGCGGGAGCTGGGGATTGGTCCCCTTTGAACAAAGTGTCAATATATCATTGGTGGTTCTTCTCGGGCTCAGGTTGCTAGGTGAATAAAGCCCGCCCTTTCAACTCTCTGGTTTGACGTCAGCCATCTGCTCCGGGTTGTAGTTCAGCTGCCATTTTGTCCTACCCCGCCCATCCTGACACTCAGGACATTCCAAATAGGTCTTGAGACCATTAAAGTCAGTGCCCAGCATCACATCACGGCAGAGTCAGTTTCTTTTCAGGGAGTCCAAGTGTGCCCCATAGAACAGGGGTGAGGGTTAACACTATCAAGTGATCACTTCATTCTTTTGGCTTCAAACCTTCCTAGAAGTCGCCATACTATAATGAAACTGGTATCAATGATAAATTTTGCCAAAATAATTGTATATACATTTTCTTCTGGAAAATGGGTCCATAGAGAGGACCAGATGGTGAAAGGAACGTGATCCCCAAACGCTGGAAGCAGTACAGGTGAGAAGTGACCCAGAGACCACTGAATCCCAGAGACGGGGCGTGCGGAAGCCAGTGAAGAGGGGGACAAATGTGTCCAGTGCTACAAACACCTGAAGGTGGCAACTGAGCCCGAAGTGTAAGTGACCAGAGGGGAAGGGGTGCCGGCCTGGAGAGGGAGGGGGCGGCAGTGTCGGGGCAGCGTCTGCGGGGAGCCGACCGAAAGGGAGTGTTTTCGGGTGGCAAGCCCGAACAGGCAACCTTGACTGTTGGGGTTTGTGCACCCCGCCCCCCTCCAGGAGAGGTTCCCCGGCCCACAGAGTGGGGCTGGGGAAGTCGCTCCCAAGCAGGGAACGTGGTAGGGTTTTATTTTGGTTGCTCTTTTGGTTTGTTCAACAGGCAAAGTTGACTGTTGATGGAAATAACCCAATTGAGGGGGAGCTGACAGTGCAGGAAATTTAATCCTCTGTGGCAGCAAAATCAAGTGCTGAGTCTGTTGTGATCTCACAGGGTCGCTGACAACTGGGAGCTGCCCGGAAAACTGGACAGTTTAACCTAAAGGGACGCATGTGGGGCCGGTGACCCTGGGGCGAGGGTGGGCCCAGGAGCCTGCTCATTCCCGACAATGCTCTGGTGGGGGCAGGCCTGGGACCCCACGTTCAGCAGCACTCACTAGCCCACCCTGGGTCAGGTGGGGACGGTGGGGCCCACTGTTACAGAGGTCTCCTAGCCAGCACCGAACTGCACTCTGACTACTAGTATGCTACACTTTCCCACGCTTGTGTCTTGCCTTACTTTGTTGAATTAAACACAGTCCTTACATTAAAATCCTAGCTAGCACGCTCGCTCCTAAAATGGGAGGAGGCAACGAAAGGGGTGGGGCAGCAGGTGTGGAGCTGGGTTCCGTGGGTTCCTGGCTCCACGACTTACCCGCTGCATGACCACAGGCAGCCGAATTCACATTCTCAGCCTGTTTCCCCGTCTATAAAGCCCTACCAAATGAGGCTACTTACAAGGATGGAGTAAGCCGTAACAAAATATAAGCCACTATAATGTTGCCTGGCATGACAGTGACAGCTACACATTTAACATGCTGTTAAAAATACACCCACCTACTTTGAAATGAGGGGACTGGCCAGAGGCCCGACTAAAGTTAGGCAGGATCCCCCACACGTGTTCCAGGGGCTCCTGTGTCACAGGAGCTGTCACCACCACCGACAACACAGATCCATCGTATGAATGTTGAAAACACGGTTATAAACGTAAGCAGGGCGTCACACAACCCCTCAGGTATGAACTTGTCCGTCCCCGTTACCTACTGTTACCTAAAAACTACCCCAGAGCGCAGCAGCTTGAAACAATGACCTGCAATTTCGCACAGCTCTGGGCGAGCTCAGCAGAGCTCCGGCGACCTTTTGGTTCACAGGCTGGCACTCCAACCACTGAGCCACACCAGCCCGGGCACAGGTTATCATTTTTTAAATTGTGAGCAAAAACGTCAAGAAATACAGTATCAGGAATTTGAGATTTTCAACTTTAAACATTAATGCACAAGTAAAAGTAACTATTAAACACTGTTTCAAATGTTCATGGGGGCAGCAGCTAGTGAGAAAGGAGAGTATAACAATGCAACATTTCTGAGAGCCAGGAATGACACACGGGACTTTCATTCCACAAACATTCCAATTTGAACTGGGTCATTCAGCACTCTCGTGTTTATTGGAAAGATGGGCTTCTGGGAAGCCAGAATACGCCGGAAGGAGCCCCGCACTCAAGGGGCACTCGAGGGGCACTCGAGGGGCGCTAGGGCTCAGAGGCGCGTGCAAACCAGGTGCAGCTGGGAGCTTCCCCTCACTGCCCTTTGGGAGCAGGGATGTCTCGTCTGGTGCTGTGTCCCTCTCACCACTGCACTGGGGTGGGAGAAGGGCTCCTGGCTCCACAGGTCCCCAGGTCCAGCGCTCCTCCCCCGCATCTGCGCCAGAACTGCACCCAAGGAGCCTCATTGGGACAGTGACACCCTGCAGTTCCAGCCAATGCTGAGAAAGGGGGCAAGACTCTTGAAAAGGCGGCGTGAGCTCTGCATGGGGAAGTGCTGTGACTTTTGAGCAGCAGGTTGTTGTGGCAGATTATTTCCACAGGTGACTCTTGGCTCACATACCCCTTGGCAATGTGACTTTGCCACTTGTCCCACCGATGGGTGGAATCCATCTCCCCTCCTCTAGAATGCAGACTCACCCGGGGGCTTGCTTTTACGGACAGAGTGAAGCCTGGGCCTTAGGAGGCATCGCAGTCCTGCTTCCACCGTCCTGGGAAGCAGAGGCTGCGTGTAAGAGGCTCCTGCTCACTGGACGACAGTGAGAGGCCCGGGCCGTGTGCAGAAAGAAAGAGGAACCTCGGGAACCCCAGCTGAGGACCAGCCCCGAGCCCGCAGCCTTGCAAGGCCCTGTTGCTCCTGCGGCATTCCCCTGGGACAGAGGCAGCCCAGCCGACCCCGCTACACCCCACCCACATCCTGGAGACACACTCAGGAGCTGCAAAGGGGTTGTTTTAAGGTCCAAGTTTGGGGGTATTTGTTATGCATCAACAGCTAACCGAAATAGATGGGAAAATCACTATTTTCACTAACACTAATCAAAGCTCGGTACTTCCGTCAATTATAAATCAAGGCAAAAAACAAAAAATGATCATATTTGTAGTACCTTCTCACTAACAGAAACCAAATATTTTTGTATCTTTTACAACTATCACCACTATCTTAAAAAGTCATTTTTTCTTTTCACTACCTCAAAATTTTAGTAGTTAGACTTCCGCCAAGATGGAGGCATAGGTGGATGTGCCGTGTCTTCTCACATAACCAAGTTTAGAGACAACTAAATATTAGCAACAGAAAACACAGCCAGAACACGGAAAATTGAACTTTTCGGAAGTCTGTTAACAACAAATTCTTCAGCCTGACCGGTAAGGGGCGAAACCAGCGGCTGGTGAAGCGGGGTTGCACAGGAGGTCTCGGTCAGCCGGACTCAGGCGCGGAATCCAGACGGGCGGAATCCAGGCGCAGGGTTGGACCTAGTGAGTGACCTAGGGAGCCACCAGGCGAGCGACCGCAGGGGAGACAGCGGGGCAGCGGGGCTGCGTGTTGACTGTTGTCGCGCATTTGTGCGCGGGTGGACAGGCGAGGGAGTGGGCGGTTGGACCGGGCCCGGTGGGTCCCCGCGGCAAGCAGCAGTGGAGGGCGCCTCCGCGGCACCGCCATTTCCCTGCTCTGACCCCACCTCCACATACAGCGTCATAACCCAGCGACTCTGAGTGGCCCGGCCCAGGTGAACCACCTAAGGCGCTGCTCTTCACCCAGAGGCATGAAACAGCAGAGGGGGTCGCCATTTCCCCGCTCTGACCACGCCCCCACATACAGAGTCACAACCTAGCGACCTGGGAGTCCAAGGCACTGCTTCTCACACTTAAAGGGCCAGAACAGACCAAAAATGTCACAAGAATATCTCAAAGCCCCAGAACCTATAGATCTAAGCGATGAAGAAATAGCAAAACTCTCAGACGCAGTTTAAAACGCTGGTGATCAGGATCCTCACAGAACTGGTTGATTATAGCCACAAATTAGACAAATATATGAAAGCGAAACTAATTGAAATGAATGGAATTGCACAGGACACCAATAGCAATGAAAAGGAAACTGGGACTCAAATCAATGGAGTGGACCAGAAGAAAGCAAATAATGGCCAAACAGAAAAGAGTCAAGAAGCAAGAATTCAAAGAAATGAGGAGTCTTAGGAACCTCCAGGACATCTTTAAACGCTCCAACATCTGAATTATAGGGGTACCAGAAGGGGGAAAGGCACAGCCACCAGTGGGAAACTTATTTGAACAAATAATAAAGGAGAATTTCCCCAATCTGGCAAAGGAAATAGACTTCCAGGAAATCCAGGAATCTCAGAGAGTCCCAGAGAAGTGGGACCCAAGAAGGAACACACTAAGGCACATCATCATTACATTAGCCAAGATTCAAATGAAGGAGAGAATCCTAGAAGCAGCAAGAGCTAAGGGGACAGTCACCTACAAAGGAGTCCCCATCAGACTGTCAGCAGAATTCTCAAAAGAGACCTTACAGGCAAGAAGGGGCTGGAAAGAGGTATTCCAAGTCATGAAATCCAAAGACCTACAACCAAGATTGCTCTATCCAGCAAAGCTTTCATTTAGAATGGAAGGACAGATAAGGTGCTTCTCAGATAAGATCAAATTCAAGGAGTTCATCATCAACAAGCCCTTATTATATGAAATGCTAAAGGGACTTATCTAAGAAAAAGAAGTTAAAGAAACATGAACAGTGAAAGGACAACAAACTCACAGTTATTAACAACCACACCTAAAACAAAAGCAAACTAAAAGGACAGCTAGATCAGGAGTGGAAACATAGAAATGAAGATCTCAAGGAGGGTTAGCAACAGGGGAGTGGGAGGAGGAGAAGGGGGGAGAAGGTACAGAAAATAAGTAGCATAGACAGTAGATAGAAAATAGATGGTGGGGCAAGAATAACATGGGAAATATAGAATCTAAAGAACCTGAGACACATGGTCATAAACTAAAGGGGGGGTAATGGTGGGGATGGGGGTAGGGTGGAGGGGAATGAAAGGGGGAATAGAACAACTGTAACAGCATAATCAATAAAAAATTTTAAAAAATTTTAGTAGTTATTAGGCCCATAGGCACATCTTATTATTCAATGTCATTTATTTAAAAATATGTACAACTATATCATAATTTTAAAAGTTTTGCCTGGGACTTCTGCCAAGATGGAGGTGCAGATGGAAGCACTGCACCTTCTCACACAACCAAGTTTAAAAACAACAAAGTTTTAGCAACAAAAACGCAGCCAAACCCCAAAAAATTGAACTACACGGAAGTCTGACAACAACTAACCCTTCAGCCAAACCGCTGAGAGGGGCAGAGCCAGCAGCAGAGAGGGGTCGGGCAGGAAAGATCCACCGGACGGACCCAACGTAACAGGCACGAACAGATCAAAACATGGCTAAAGAACAATTCAGAGCCCCAGAGCCAATAAACCTAAGTGATGAAGAAACAGCCAAACTTTCGGATGCACAGTTCAATACACTGGTGATCAGGATGCTCACAGAACTGGTTGATTATAGTCACATATTAGGGGAACATATAAAGGCTAAACTAATTGAAATGAAGGGAAATGCACAGGAAACCAATAATAATGGAAAGGAAACTGGGACTCAAATCAAGGGAGTGGATCAGAAGGAGGAAAAAAATGACCAAACAGAAAAGGATGAAGAAACAAGAATTCAAAAAAATCAGGAGAGTCTTAGGAATCTCCAGGACATCTATAAACGTTCCAACACCCGAATTATAGGTGTACCAGAAGGGGAAGAGGAACACCCATGAGTGGAACACTTATTTGAACAGATAATAAAGGAGAATTTCCCCAATCTGGCAAAGGAAATAGACTTCCAGGAAATCCAGGAAGCTCAGAGAGTCCCAAAGAAGTTGGACCCAAGAAGAAACACACCGAGGCACATCATCATTACATTAGCCAAGATTAAAATGAAGGAGAGAATCCTAGAAGCAGCAAGAGAGAAGGGGACAGTCACCTACAAAGGACTTCCCATCAGACTGTCAGCATATTTCTCAAAAGAGACCTTACAGGCAAGAAGGGGCTGGAAAGAAGTATTCCAAGTCATGAAATCCAAAGACCTTCATCCAAGATTGCTCTATCCAGCAAAGCTTTCATTTAGAATGGAAGGACAGATAAAGTGCTTGCTTCTCAGATAAGATCAAATTCAAGGAGTTCATCATCACCAAGCCCTTATTATATGAAATGTTAAAGGGGGGGTGTGTGTGTGACAACTGTAATGGCATAATCAATAAAATATATTTTAAAAAATAAAATAAATAAATGCTAGTATATACCATATTCATGGGTTGGAAGAATTAACATCATTAAAATGTCCATGTCACCCAAATCCATCTACAGATTCAATGCAATCAAAATTGCATTGAATCAAAATTCCAACGGTGTTTCAGAGAACTAGAACAAATAACCCTAAAATGCATATTGAACACAAAAGACCCCAATAGCCAAAGCAACCTTGAAAAAGAAGAATAAAGTCAGAGCCGTGGCAGGTATGGCTCAGTTAATTGTATTATCATCCTGTAAAACTAAAAGGCTGCATGCCTAGGTTGTGGGTTCAGTCTCCAGGAGGGGCAGTATAAGAAGCAAGCAATCCATTGATGTTTCTCTCCCTCTGTCTCTCCCTCCCTCCCCATCTCTCTAAAATCAATCAGTATGTTCTTGGGTAAGGAATAAAAAACAAAACAAAACACTACCTATCTTAAACTATACTATGAGGCTACAGTAATCAGAGCAGCATGGTACCGGCATAAAACAGATACATAGATCAACAGAACATAATAGAAAGCACAGAAATAAACACATACCTATGAGGGCGATTAACATTTCACAATGGAGCCAAGGATATACAATGGCATAAAGACAGATTCTTCAATAAATGGTGTTAGGAAAACTGAACAGGCACATAAAAAAAAAGAAACTAGATTACCTTCTTACACCATACACAAGAATACACTCAAAAAGTGAATTAAATGACTTAAATGGACAGAGGGAGGAACACAGGAGGAGCCATGCCAGGCGTAGCCACCAGGAGGTGGCCTGAGTCAGGGCAGCAGGTCAAGGGGCCGACTGTCCAACAGCTCCTTACAACCCTGCCTTGTTGGTGGCCACTGGAGAAACACAGGGGGCTCCCCAGACAGCCGTGGGGACAGGTGAGAGCCAGCACTTTACCCCAGGCCTCAAATGCAACTTCCCCTCCCCTGCTCTCAGTGCCTCCGTGCCTGGAGTAGAGTGCAGGTGTGGGGGTGTGCCCTCCATACAGGTCCCACCACCCGAGCAACTCTCTGAGCTTGCGTTCCATCTCACTCTTGTTTCCTGCACGGCAGTTGATGGGGACCACTTCCCATTATGTCCTGGTACAGCTGCCAAAGTCTTCTGAACTGGCTCTGTGGGGGCGTGGACCCCAGCTTTACAGGCAATGGGGATCCCAACGGTGCTGCCTTCCTCTCTTGGCAGCAGTGGCTGCTGGTAAGTGCAGTGGTCCTGACTGTGGCCCTGTTGAAGATCCTGGTGGCCTTGTGGCACATCCTGAGGCAGGCAAAGGAGGGCAGTAGGGGATGGCCATGGCTGCCAGCCAGAGCAGGCGACTCAGCAGTCAGAAGAAGGCAAGAAGAGCCTGAGCTGGAATCTGCTCTTAGTAGCCCTGTGGCTGACCTTCAGGGTGGAGGTGGGCTTTAAGTTCACCACCAAGACAGTCATCCACCTGCTCAACCCGTCACCTGGTCACTGTGATGCCTATTTTTCTCCTGGGCTGCCCCCTTGTCCAGGAGACGTCGTCGTCTTCAAGCTACAAATGCACATGCTGAGTGGAGCTCTCTGGCCTTGCTACTTCTTGCAGTAAACACCTGGCTGCTCCCCTTTGAATGGAGACTTAGTGCCTTCGGCATGTTATGCTACCCATCTGCCTGCTTCGGAAAGGAGGTGCTTACATCCCAGAGCCCTTCAGCTGCTTCCAGTAGGCACATCTCCCACCTGACCTCATTTCCTTCTATCACTTCAGTGTCGTACAGACCCTGGGCCTGGCCACCGAAGGGAGTCTGAACAACATGCCGTGTCCAGCCATCTCAGACCCATTCTACAGCCCCTGGCATCGCATCTTGGGCCTCAGGACACCAGACTCTCATGACCATGACCCACGGGAAGCTGGTCATCCTGTTCTCATACATGGTTGGACCCTTGTGTAAATATCTGCTGGATATGCTCTGTGCTTTTTTCTTTTCCTTGAGGAGAAAAGACTTGGAGAACACCCAGTTCTTAATGAAAGCATCGGGGAGGGCTGGACAATGTTTCGTGTTTCTTCGTCCCCTTCCCCTGCCACTCTTCCCTCCCCAGCTCTCCCAGGATGCTGCCTGGAGCCTGTGCAGTGCTGAGGGCTGGGTCTGTCCTCAGCCCCTGACTCCTCCTTCCTGCTCCCAGTGGCCTTACGGAGGGAGACAGTGATCAGTAGCTTTCACTCTGCATGTTGGTGCTTTCACAAGAGCTGGCTGAGGAGAAAGGAAACAAGAAGCAGTAGTTCTTTTGGCACAGAGAGACAAGATTGGTTGTGCTTCATTTCCCCACTGCCAGGGACCTACATTATGCGGGGGTCCCCTTCTATCTCCAACAAAGCCCCCACTGTAAGGGGACCAAGGCCTTGTTTCTATGTCAGCAGGAAGCCAAGAGCCATGGGATTTCCCAACTCATGGCCAAAACAGAACTGGCCAGATTCTTCCCATTGGTGTCCCATGGCTCAAAGCAAGTGGCCAACCAGCCACACTCTCCTGAAGGCTGCCTGCTGTGGGAGATGGCACACTACCCGGTCCAAGGGCTTGGTTCCACTGAAGGGGACAGAGAGCTGCTGCAATGGCAAATCCAGAGTGAACGAGGTTTAAATGTCCACAAGTAATTCTGGGAGGGGCCCTGGGCATGCTCTGCCTGTGAGAGCTGAGGACTAGCCCACATCCCAATCCAAAGGGAGCACAGAAATTAATCAACAGAAGCCGTAACTTGAGAAAATGGAAAACAGATTTGACTTATATGGTCCATTTCAGTTTAATGTTTGTAATAGGGTGCCACCTTAAACTTGAGTGTCCCTTAAATGTCCTCTCTCTCTTTTTAAAGGCAGCTTCAGGGAAGGATAAGCTAGAGTTGGTTTTTCTTTGTTTGCCTGTGTTTTTCTGCTTTTGGGCTTTTACTTGCTTGCTTGCTTGTTTTTGCATGTTGGAGTGTGGAGAATCCTTGCACCGGGGCATCTCTCTGGAGGGGCTCCTGCCGGTGCACGTTGTGGCTTCACAGAATAGGTCAGCATCCTGGGTTTGGGAAGATCTGTAGACCCTGCTGGTGTTGTTTCCCTGGGGCCAGACACAGCACTGAATTGTTTACCCTGCCTACTCCTATACCCATGTCTAGACTGAAAAGGAGATACCATGGAATTCAGTCCCCATGGGTGGAGATTCAATTGCTCCAAATGGAAGACCTTTCGTTCAATGACTTTAGGTAAGTCAGGTACGGATTTCAAGAAGGGAGGCAGTGGCTGGGTTTTTTGCTGACTCCTTGTTAGCTTATACTAAGAACAGACTTGCTTAAGAACTGAAAAGATGGTTCAGTGACTTCCCCTGGTGGGCCCCCCCTCCCATCTCCCACTCTAGGCAACTCAGCTGTCCTGGGCCAGTTTCAGTATTTTAGGCATTACTGTATGAGAGCTTCAGTGACTCAGTGGTTCCAATGTTAGCAAATGGACCTACAAGAGGCAGCAGAATATAGGACAGTCTCTCTGAGCAAGGGGAGGCCCAGGGCAGCAACCATGGGAGCTCCCTTTTGCAGAGGCCTGTTGGCCCTGAGGTGATCAATCCCCCGGGTGTGGGGCAACAAGAGGGAGAACATTGGGTAGCCCTTAGTCCCCATGAGCTCCTCGTGACATGTAGCCTTTACTTCCTGCTGTCTTTAAGGGCTTGGACAAGTTTTTCTTAGTGCCTCTCACCCTAGGGTTGCCTTCCAAAAGAGACACCTTCTGAATGGCTAGATCTGCCTTGCCCACCATCAAAGTGCTGCGTGGTGGAGGATGGGACGATAAGGGACCATGCAAGGCCTCAGTGCCCCTCAGCCTCTTCACAAAAGGAAGAGTTGGAAGGAGGTCATGGGTGGAGGCCTTAGGGGCCTGTCCGGCCCACTACCAGTGTATGAAGTCTTTGCAGGCATATGGCATGCGTCGGCTGGCCACTGAGACAAAAGTGACTCTGCAGAAGCTCTTTTCCTCCCCGCACGGCATCGCCATACTGCCAGTCGGCCTGAGCTTCCCCTGCATTGGCATGCCTCTGAAGCTTGCCTCTGCCCTGGCTACAGCTCAGAGTCCCATTCTGACTGGCACTTTCTGCTGCTTGGAAGGAAAGAAGAAAGTGAAAGCCATGTGGCTGCCCTGGCCAGGCCAAAGACACATACACTGGTCAGGGAGGGGATAAGTGGAGGGGAGATGCAGGGCTTCTGAGGGCCAGACTGGCTCAGAAACATGGAGGTGGGAGGAACAGAGAGGGAGCTTAGTCCAGAGGCTCCCCAGGGCATCAGGGACTCTGAGGTGTTCAGGGAGCAGCATGCATCTGAATTGGTCTGTACCTCACTCAGACCTTGGGCCAAACCTGGCCAAGAACCAGGACAGCCTGCCTTGGATTGTGGCGTCCTCCCCAGTGGGCCTGGACTCCCAGCTCCTCCTCAGGCCCTTCCTTTCAGTACCAAGGAGGTTCCCCAACCACTCTGGCCAAGTTTCCATGTCATTAGACAGCATTTGTGAGCTCCGTGTATGTTTGAGAGAATGTCTTAGGAGTAGACAGCTTCTTTCAAAACAGCCCTAAGAAGAGAAATGAGTGTTCCCTCAACCCTCTGGGTAGCCATGGCCGAGGATGTGGGCCAACGAGAACAGTCTGTTAGCTGTCCAACTTGTGGCATCAGCTCAGAAGAGCGAGAATATGGTTGTGCCTGCTTGTGGTCTCAGTATTTGGTTCTGGACACCAAAGATGATCTGGCCCATTTTCTTTCCAGCGATGGTGCACCTCTGTGAGCCTGTGAGAAAGGCACAGACTCCGTCTCCACAAGTCAGTACTCTCTCCTTCTTGAACTTCTCAGCATTCACAGAAGCTGCTGGCCAAGTGGCTGGGATAAGCTGGTAGTCTGCGCACTTTATGTCAGTACCACAGGTCTAGCTATCAGATCATCTCTTTAGCTGCAGCCTCAGGTGGAGCTTTGCTATTTGTGCTGCTTGATAATTCAGTGTTTGAGGGAGCAGGCACAGCTCCCCACGGATAACAAATTGTCTGCAGGTCTCCAGGCACTGGTATTGGGGCTGGATGGTGCTGTAGGAGTACGCTGGGTGACTCTCAGGGTGGCGGAAGGCCCCTTCTCCTGCTCCCTTGGCCAAAAAGACTTCCCTGGCTCTCTAGATGTGGATCCAGAGTCACCTGTCCTCTTTGGAGGACTGAAGGGGAGATAGGAAGAAAAGAAAAAAGGCTAAGCCCCCAGCTGCTGTGGCTCAGTTGGTTAGGAGGCATCCTGCAAATCAAAGGGTCATCAGTGTGATTCCCAGTTAAGGCAAATGCATGGGTTGTGGGTTCAGTCCCTGGCTGGGGCGCCTACGGAAGGCAATGAATCGATGCTTCTCTTTCACATTGAGGTTTCTCTCCTACTCTTTTTTCCTCCCTTCCCTTCTCTCTAAAACCAAAAATTTAAAAAAGTATGTATGTATAAAAAGAAGGGCCATGCCTGACATTGCAGGATAACACCCTGGGGCGGGGCTGGCTTGGGTGAGTCCGGAGCAGACCTAAGAGGGGCTGCAGGTCTCCGAGTGCTCCTCGGGGAGGGGGGAGAGTCACGACAGGGAGGAGCCTGCCTCCTCTGTATATAGATTCGGTTGTGCTCAGGAATGCCAGTCATCTGTTGTTGCTCTCGTCTGTGACATTTTTGTACAGTGGTTTGCTGCTCAGTGGCGTGAAACAAAAGTCATTTTAAGCAAAGCTCTTGTTCTGGAAACTTCTGGTATCAGTTTTGTTATATATACATATATATAAATATATATGTGTGTGTGTGTCTGTGTGTATTTAAAGATTTTGTTTATCTATTTTTAGAGAGGGGGAAGGGAGGGAAAAAGAGAGGGAGAGAAACATCAATGTATGGCTTCCTCTCACGCACCCCACGATGGGAACCTGGTCTGCAACCCAGGCAAGTACCCTGATGGGGAATCAAACTGGCGACCTTTTGGTTCCGAGGCCAGAGCTCAATCCACTGAACCACACCAGCCAGGGCAGTGTTGTTTTATATTTCAAAGAATCCTTTACTTCTCTCGGTGTTATTGTGGTGAAGAGAATAAGATATTCTGATCTGTAATTATTTCTGCCAGGAAACTGGCAAATGCCTCTGTCCCTCTTACACCCACTCCCATCCTTCCTCATCCCAAAGGCCCACAGCTGTGCACCAGGCAGACCCCTCCCTGCCGCTGCTCCCTCCACGCTCCCTCCACGGCTCCCTCTTGCACCAGTCCTTACAATCCTCCTCAACAGCAGCAGGCTGGGAGTTTTTGCCAGGCTGGCTCACGGTGCCTCTGCCCCTGCCGGTCTGTTCGCCTCGTGGAGCATTTTGTAACATGCTTTCGGTTTTCTAACCCTTTCGACTGTAGAGCCTTTCTAAAGCCTTTCTAAGGCAGGGTCCCCAGAAGGAACTCCCTTGTGATCTGGCAATTCCAGTTCTGGGTATATGCCTGAAGAAATCCAAAACACTAATTGGAAAAGATGGTTCTGCAGTTACTTTTGGAAATAAACAGTCATTAATTGATGTTCTTAATTAGCATTCTGAATTGTAGTCTTAGGTGTTTTTGTTTTGATACTCCCTGAATGAAGAGGAACCCTCACCAAGGGACTTACTGTTACAATGTTTTCTTCATTTACTGTTATTAAAAGATTTATGAGAGAGGACTTCCGCCAAGATGGAGGCATAGGTGGATGTGCCGTGTCTTCTCACACAACCAAGTTTAGAGACAACTAAATATTAGCAACAGAAAACACAGCCAGAACACGGAAAATTGAACTTTTCGGAAGTCCGTTAACAACAAATTCTTCAGCCTGACCGGTAAGGGGCGAAACCAGCGGCTGGTGAAACGGGCTTGCACAGGAAAACACGGTCGGATGGACTCAGGCGCGCGGAATCCATATGAGCGGAATCCAGGCGCAGGGTTGGACCTAGTGAGCGACCAGGTGAGCGACCGCTGGGGAGACAGCGGGAAGCGGTGCTACGTGTTGACTGTGGTCGCGCATTTGTGCGTGGGTGGACAGGCGAGGAAGTGGACGGTTGGACTGGAGCCCGGTGGGTCCCTGCGGCAAGCGGCAGTGGAGGGCGCCGCCATTTCCCTACTCTGACCCCACCTCCACATACAGCGTCATAACCCAGCGACTCTGAGTGGACCGGCCCAGGGGAACCACCTAAGGCGCTGCTCCTACCCAGCTGTGAGAAACAGCAGAGGGGGTCGCCATTTCCCCCGCTCTGACCACGCCCCAACATACAGCGTCACAACCCAGCGACCTGGGAGTCCAAGGCACTGCTTCTCACACTTAAAGGGCCAGAACAGACCAAAAATGTCACAAGAATATCTCAAAGCCCCAGAGCCCATAGATCTAAGCGATGAAGAAATAGCAAAACTCTCAGACGCACAGTTTAAAACACTGGTCATCAGGATCCTCACAGAACTGGTTGATTATAGCCATAAATTAGACAAATATATGAAGGCGAAACTAATTGAAATGAATGGAATTGCACAGGACACCAATAGCAATGAAAAGGAAACTGGGACTCAAATCAATGGAGTGGACCAGAAGAAAGCAAATAATGGCCAAACAGAAAAGAGTCAGGAGGCAAGAATTCAAAGAAATGAGGAGAGTCTTAGGAACCTCCAGGACATCTTTAAACGCTCCAACATTCGAATTATAGGGGTACCAGAAGGGGGAAAGGCACAGCCACCAGTGGAAAACTTATTTGAACAAATAATAAAGGACAATTTCCCCAATCTGACAAAGGAAATAGACTTCCAGGAAATCCAGGAAGCTCAGAGAGTCCCAAAGAAGTTGGACCCAAGAAGGAACACACCAAGGCACATCATAATTATATTAGCCAAAATTAAAATGAAGGAGAGAATCCTAGAAGCAGCAAGAGCTAAGGGGACAGTCACCTACAAAGGAGTCCCCATCAGACTGTCAGCGGATTTCTCAAAAGAGACCTTACAGGCAAGAAGGGGCTGGAAAGAGGTATTCCAAGTCATGAAATCCAAAGACCTACAACCAAGATTGCTCTATCCAGCAAAACTTTCATTTAGAATGGAAGGACAGATAAGGTGCTTCTCAGATAAGATCAAATTCAAGGAGTTCATCATCACCAAGCCCTTATTATATGAAATGCTAAAGGGACTTATCTAAGAAAAAGAAGTTAAAGAAACATGAACAGTGAAAGGACAACAAACTCACAGTTATTAACAACCACACCTAAAACAAAAGCAAACTAAAAGGACAGCTAGATCAGGAGTGGAAATATAGAAATGAAGATCTCAAGGAGGGTTAGCAACAGGGGAGTGGGAGGAGGAGAAGGGGGGAGAAGGTACAGAAAATAAGTAGCATAGACAGTAGATAGAAAATAGATGGGGGGGGCAAGAATAGCATGGGAAATACAGAATCTAAAGAACTTGAGACACATGGTCATAAACTAAAGGGGGGGTAATGGTGGGGATGGGGGGTAGGGTGAAGGGGAATGAAAGGGGGAATAGAACAACTGTAACAGCATAATTAATAAAAAAATTTAAAAAATAGGGAAAAAAAGATTTATGAGAAAAAAAACTACTTGAATGTTAAACCAAAAATCATAAAAACTCTAGAAGAAAATATAGGCAGTAAAACCTTATACATTTTCCATAGCAACATTTTTTCTCACATATATCGTTGAGCAAGGGAAACAAGAGAAAAAATAAACTAAAGGGATTACATCGAACTAAAAAGTTGTTGCACAGCAAAGGAAACCAACAACAAAAGCAAAAGATAACCTTCTGAATGGGAGAAAATATTTATCAATGAGATATCTGATAAGGGGTTAATATCCAAAATTTATAAAGAACTCATACAACTCATCTTGACTGGTGTGGCTCAGTTGGTTGGGCATCATCCTGCAGAGCAAGGAGTTATGGGTTCAATTCCCAGTCAGGGCACACGCCTGGGTTGCAAGTTCAGTCCCCAGTAGGGGCGCATACAGGAGGCAACCAATTCATGTTTCTCTCTCACATCGATGTTTCACTTCCTCTCTTTCTCCCTCCCCTTTCCTCTTTCTAAAATAAGTAAAATTTTTAAAAAAGAAGAAACTCATACAACTCAACACAAAAAACAAATCAACAATTCAATCAAAACATGAGTGCAGGACCTGAACAGACTCTTCTCCAAAGAGGACATACAAATGGCCTATAGACATGTGACCAAGCTCTTCGACATCTTGAATCACCAGAGCAATGCAAATGAAAACCACACAGAGATATCGCCTCAGCACTGGTCAGAATGCCCATCATCAATAAACCAACAAACAACCATTAAAATAAAATGTAAATAAACAGACCAACAAACAACAAGTGCTGGTGAGGATGGGGAGGGAGGGAGCGCTCGGGCACTGCTGCGGGGAATGCAGACTGGTGCAGCCACTGTGGAGAGCACAGTGGAACTTCCTCAAAAAATCAAAAACAGAACTACCTTATGAACTGGCAATTCCATTCTGGGTAGATATCTGAAGAACTCCAAATCACTAATTAGAAAAGATACACATACCCCTGTACTCATTGCAGCGTTATATACAACACATACGACGGCCAAGATACGGAAGCAACCCAAGTGTCCATCAACGGACAAGGGGCTGAAGTGAAGCACACCATCTTTTTTCGACCATGAGACACTTTCCTATCACATTATTTGCTTCAAAAATTTTTCCCCTATTTTCCTCCTCTAAAACCTAGGTAGGGTCTTACAGTGAGGACCCCAGGTGCACCTAGGTTTTTAAGGAGAAAAATAGGGGGAAAATTTTTGCAGCAAAAAATGCAGTGAAAAGGTGCATCTTATAGTCCAAAAAAAATAGGGTATGTTCAAAGGACTATGACTCAGCCATAAAAAAGAATGAAATCTGACCATCTGTAACGACATGAATGGACCTGGAGGGTTTGTGCTGCGAGAACTAAGTCCGAGAAAGACAAATACCATAGTTTTTACTCATTTGTGAAATCTAAAGAACAAAAGAGAAACAGATGCATAGATAGACAGCAAACTCAGGGCTGCCAGAGGGGAGGAGGGTGGGTGAAAAGCTGAAGGAATTGAGAAGTACATGTTGGTGGTTACAAACTAATCATGGGGATGTAAAGTACAGCACAGGGAATATACTCAGTAACACTGTAATAACATGTACACTCCCCAGGTGGGTACTAGAATTATCAAGGGAACCACTTTGTAAAGTATGTAATTCTCTAACCATTATGCTATACACCTGAAACCAACATAAATTAATACTGAATGTCAACTGTACTTGGAAAAAATTTAAGTAAAACACATATACACACACCCCAAAATAAAACTGTTCTCTTCGCCTTTTGCAGAGATGTTCAGGCACGGAGGCCATATTGTAAGTAGTACATTTGGTGAGTTTTTAAAAATTCTCCTCCCACTTCACACCATCCCAGGAGAGTATTTCATTTTATTTGTTTATCCAGGAGAGTATTTCACACTGACCCGTGAATGCTCACTCGAGAGCCTCAGCCCACTGTACCCCAGTAAGTGGGGTAAGTCACTTTTAAAAACATCAAAAAATGTCTGTAACCTGACTGGTGTGGCTCAGTTGGTTGGGCATCATGCTGCAAAGTGAAATACCACTGGTTTGATTCCTGGTCAGGACATATGCCTGGGTTGCAGGTTCAGTCCCCACTCAGGGTGGATAGGAGGGGACCAATTGATTTTTCTCTCTCACACTGATGTTTCTCCCCTCCTTCTCCCTGCCTCTCCCTCTCTCTACTAATAAATAAAACCTTAACGAAAGGAAAAAGAAAAAACGCTGTAAATAGAATTTCTTTGTACAATAAACCAAATTCTACATTACAGAACTACTGAAGAGCCAAACATTCTTCTCCGCCCCCTTTCACCCAAATATTAAATGCTACCCTAAATAACCACACCAATGCATAATGAAAAATTACCTGCATTTAAAATACACAGTCCCTTCGTGGCTTCCATCGTGCTTGCCCCTCTCAGGATTGTCCCATTCTACTCCTAACCAGAGTCCTGGTAGGACAAGAAAAACCAAATGAGTGACAGGTGGTGACAGACGAAACACTCCCTTCTCCTGCAAGCAAATACTGCCTGCGAGGGACACAGATGCCACTGGGAAAAAGAACCATCTTTCCAGAAGGACTTCGATCAGCAAAGACAATAGCAACAACGTCTGGTTCACAAAGTCAACAAAAATCACAGCTGCAGAGAACAGCAATGGCTAAAATTTACTGAGCACTTACTAAATGCCACAAACTTTTCTTTACATTAGCACAAGTTATCCTTACAACAGACAATTCATCTACATAAAGGAGGTATTGTTACTGTCCTCTTTTTATCAGCTCCCGGAGAAATAAACACAATTTATTTGTCAATTGCAGTTCACGTTCCATAGTATTTTATATGAGCTTCAGGTGTACAGCATAGTGGTCATACAATCATAAGCTTTACAAAGTGTTTCCCCAATATTCCCAGTAGCCCCTGGCACCATACAGAATTGTTACAGGGTTATTACTTGTACTCCCTATGCCACAGTTCACATCCCCGTGACTATTTCATAACAACTAATGTGTAAATCTTAATCCCTTCACTTCTTTCACCCAGTCCCTCAACTTTCCCAATACCTGTTTTCTGAGTCCTAATCTAGTAACCTGCTTTACATAAAATAAACCTCTGGAAGTAAATAGTATCCTTGTTCAATCTAGGTAAGATAACACACTGAACAAAAGCCATTCCCAGGTCACTTCTAACCCCAGAAGCCGACACTCAGTCCTTTTTCTGTGCTCTCTGCAGCTGACACCTGATGTCTGCAAACCACCTTAGTCTCCAGAGCATTTTCTCTACATTCTGTCCTCCCCTCCACCTATTTATTAAGTACCCACTGTGCACAGGGTACTGTGCTGGTACAAAAATAAGACAGAGGGCTGCACTTCCGGATCAACCCTCCTGCTGAGAACAACTAGAAAAGTTGAATAAACTATTTTTAAAAATCACTTTAAAACCCTGGCCAGATAGCTCAGTTGTTAGAGTGTCGTCCTGCTGCACCAAGACTGGAAGCTCAGTCTCCAGTCAGGACACAAACAGGAAGCAACCATGAACGTGTAAAGAAGTAGAAAACAAATGGATGTTTCTCTCTGGACTTTGTGAAAATTAAACAGTTTTGTCTACAAAAGGCCAAGATCAAGAATGTGAAAATACAACATACAGAATAGGAGAAAATATCTGCAAATCACAACTCTCATGAGGGCTGAATACCTAGAATATACAGACACAAAATCCTAACACTGGATGACAGAAAGGCAACCCCACGTGATCACGGGGCAGGCTGTGCACAAGTGGGGACAGGAGGTACGTAAGCAATCACTGCATCTTCCATTCAGTTTTGCTGTGACTCTAAAACCACCTCTACTTAAAAACGGCTACAATGACAAATTTTAAGTTTTATATCTATGCAACCCAAATTTCAAGTTTCTTAAAAATGAAGACAACCTAAAAGCAATTGCAGGAGAAAACAAGATAGGGTTAATCTTCCAGGAAAAAGATCATTAACCCTGATGGAAACCTGAGGATAGAGAGTAACAAAGGACAACAAAAAGGCACAGATGGGAGAAATCTAAATTGACACTGACACTGTAAGTTAACACCATCAGGTCTTTGGGCTTCAAATACACATGGAGTAACATACCCAACACACGGGTTAGCAAGGGGGTGAGTGGAGTCAGAGTCCAAGTGTCCTCAAGCCTCTGCATGAGTCCAGGGAGAGGTGAGCTACTGTCATTAGACTTCTGGACGTCCAAGGTCCATGTTTTCACCTCTAGTGTAACTGTTCAATGACGACAATATACAACTACCAAGTTAACAGACAAAAATTAAACTGCCCGGGCTGGTGTAGATCAGTGGAATGAGCACAGGCTGCGAACCAAAAGGTCAAGGTTCAATTCCCAGTCAGGGCACATGCCTAGCTTGTGGGCCAGGTCCCCAGTAGGGGGCGATCCAGAGACAGCCATACACTGATGTTTCTCTCCCTCTCTTTCTCCTTCCCTTCCCCTCTCTCTAAAAATAAATAAATAAAATCCTTTTTTAAAAAAAGGAAAATAATCTGAGGGAGAAAAGAACAGCACAGGCAAGTCAAATAGAAAGCAAATAGTTACATGGTAGACACAAACCCAATACATTAATAATTCAGTGAAACTAAAATGGACTAGGTGTTCTGGATTAAAAGTCCACAAAGACCATCAGAAAGATTTTAACAGGGATTACATGGAATCTGTAGATTGCTTTGGGCATTACTGACATTTTCACAATATTGCTCTTTCAATTCATGAACATGGACTGTCTTTCCATTTATGTCTTCTTTCATTTCTTTCAGCTTTATTTTGTAATTTTCATTGTAAATATCTTTCACTTCCTTGGGAAAGTTATTTCTAAGTATATTATTCTTTTTTAAAAAGATTTTATTTATTTATCTTCAGAGGGGAAGGGAAAGAGAAAGGGAGAGAAATATTGATGCATGGCTGCTTCTGGTGCAATCCGTGCTGGGAACTGGCCTGCAACCCAGGAATGTGCCCTGCCTGGGAATGGAACCGGTGAGTCCTTGGTTTGCAGGCTAGCACTCAATCCACTGAGCCATACCAGCCAGGGGTCATTGGTTGATTATTGTATGTGCCCTGAACAGGGATCAAACCCATAATCTTGGTGTATCAGGATGAGGCTCTAACCAACTGAGCTATCTGGCCAGGGCTAATTCATCCACTTTTTTAAAACACAAAAACGGACAAAGAAAGCGACCCCACTTGTAAGTCACTTTTAAAAAAATCAAAAAATGTCTGTAACCTGACTGGTGTGGCTCAGTTGGTTGGGCATCATGCTGCAAAGTGAAATACCACTGGTTTGATTCCTGGTCAGGACATATGCCTGGGTTGCAGGTTCAGTCCCCACTCAGGGTGGATAGGAGGGGACCAATTGATTTTTCTCTCTCACACTGATGTTTCTCCCCTCCTTCTCCCTGCCTCTCCCTCTCTCTACTAATAAATAAAACCTTAACGAAAGGAAAAAGAAAAAACGCTGTAAATAGAATTTCTTTGTACAATAAACCAAATTCTACATTATAGAACTACCGAAGAGCCAAACATTCTTCTCCGCCCCCTTTCACCCAAATATTAAATGCTACCCTAAATAACCACACCAATGCATAATGAAAAATTACCTGCATTTAAAATACACAGTCCCTTCGTGGCTTCCATCGTGCTTGCCCCTCTCAGGATTGTCCCATTCTACTCCTAACCAGAGTCCTGGCAGGACAAGAAAAACCAAATGAGTGACAGGTGGTGACAGACGAAACACTCCCTTCTCCTGCAAGCAAATACTGCCTGCGAGGGACACAGATGCCACTGGGAAAAAGAACCATCTTTCCAGAAGGACTTCGATCAGCAAAGACAATAGCAACAACGTCTGGTTCACAAAGTCAATAAAAATCACAGCTGCAGAGAACAGCAATGGCTAAAATTTACTGAGCACTTACTAAATGCCACAAACTTTTCTTTACATTAGCACAAGTTATCCTTACAACAGACAATTCATCTACATAAAGGAGGTATTGTTACTGTCCTCTTTTTATCAGCTCCCGGAGAAATAAACACAATTTATTTGTCAATTGCAGTTCACGTTCCATAGTATTTTATATGAGCTTCAGGTGTACAGCATAGTGGTCATACAATCATAAGCTTTACAAAGTGTTTCCCCAATATTCCCAGTAGCCCCTGGCACCATACAGAATTGTTACAGGGTTATTACTTGTACTCCCTATGCCACAGTTCACATCCCCGTGACTATTTCATAACAACCAATGTGTAAATCTTAATCCCTTCACTTCTTTCACCCAGTCCCTCAACTTTCCCAATACCTGTTTTCTGAGTCCTAATCTAGTAACCTGCTTTACATAAAATAAACCTCTGGAAGTAAATAGTATCCTTGTTCAATCTAGGTAAGATAACACACTGAACAAAAGCCATTCCCAGGTCACTCTAACCCCAGAAGCCGACACTCAGTCCTTGTTCTGTGCTCTCTGCAGCTGACACCTGATGTCTGCAAACCACCTTAGTCTCCAGAGCATTTTCTCTACATTCTGTCCTCCCCTCCACCTATTTATTAAGTACCCACTGTGCACAGGGTACTGTGCTGGTACAAAAATAAGACAGAGGGCTGCACTTCCGGATCAACCCTCCTGCTGAGAACAACTAGAAAAGTTGAATAAACTATTTTTTAATTATGTATTTATTTATTTATTTATTTATTTATTTATTTATTTATTTTTTAAAATATTTTCTTTATTTATTTTTGGAGAGAGGGGAAGGGAAGGAGAAAGAGTGGGAGAGAAACATCAATGTGTGGTTGCCTCTCATGCGTCCCCTGCTGGGAACTGGCCTGCAACCCAGGCATGTGCCCTGACTGGGAATCGAACCACGATACTCTGGTTCGCAGGCCCGCGCTCAATCCACTGAGCCATGCCAGCCAGGGCTCTAATTATGTATTTATTTTGATTGATTATGCCATTACAGTTGTTCTATTCCACCCTTCATTCCCCTCCACCCTACCCCCCCATCCCCACCATTACCCCCATTTAGTTTATGACCATGTGTCTCAAGTACTTTAGATTCTGTATTTTCCATTCTATTCTTGCCCCCCCCCATCTATTTTCTATCTACTGTCTATGCTACTTATTTTCTGTACCTTCTCCCCTTTTCTCCTTCTACCACTCCCGTTGCTAACCCTCCATGTGATCTTCATTTCTATGGTTCTGCTCCTGATCTAGCTGTCCTTTTAGTTTGCTTTTGTTTTAGGTGTGGTTGTTAATAACTGTGAGTTTGCTGTCCTTCCACTGTTCATCTTTTTTATCTCCTTTTTCTCAGGTAAGTCCCTTTAACATTTCATATAATAAGGGCTTGGTGATGATGAACTCCTTGACTTGACCTTATCAAGAAGCACTTTATCTGTCCTTCCAGTCTAAATGAAAGCTTTGCTGGATAGAGAAACCTTGAATGTAGGTCTTTGGATTTCATGACTTGGAATACCTCTTTCCAGCCCCTTCTTGCCTGTAAGGTCTCGTTTGAGAAATCTGCTGACAGTCTGATGGGAAGTCCTTTGTAGGTGACTGTCCCCTTATCTCTTGCTACTTCTAGGATTCTCTCCTTCATTTTAATTTTGGCTAATGTAATTATGATGTGCCTTGGTGTGTTTCTTCTTGGGTCCCACTTCTTTGGAACTCTCTGAGCTTCCTGGATTTCCTGGAAGTCTATTTCCTTTGCCAGATTGGGGAAATTCTCCTTTATTATTTGTTCAAATAAGTTTCCCACTGGTGTCAGTTCCTTTCCCCCTTCTGGTACCCCTATAATTCGGATGTTGGAGTGTTTCAAGGTGTCCTGGAGGTTCCTAAAACTCTCCGCATGTTTTTGAATTCTTGCTTCTTCACTCTTTTCTGTTTGGCCATTATTTGCTTTCTTCTGGTCCACTCCATTGATTTGAGACCCATTTTCCTTGTCATCGCTATTGATTTTCTATGTAATTGCATTCATTTCAGTTAGTTTCGCCTTCATATGTACAGCTAATTTGTCGCTATAATCAACCAGTTTTGTGAGGATCCTGATGACCATGTTTTAAACTGTGCGTCTGAGAGTTGTGCTATTTCTTCATTGCTTAGATTTATAAGCTCTGGTGCTTTGAGATCTTCTTGAGCCATTTTTGGTCTGTCCCTGCCCGTTAAGTATGAGGAGCAGAGCCTTGGACTCCCAGGTCACTGGGTTGACACTGTATGTGGGGGCGTGGTCAGAGCGGGGAAATGGCAGCCCCCTCTGCTGTTTGGCGCCACTGGGTGAGGAGCAGAGCCTAAGGTGGTTCACCAGGGCAGGGCCACTTAGGTCACTTGGTTATGATGCTGCATGTGGAGGCGGGGTCAGAGCTGGGAAATGGCGGCGCCCTCTGCTGCCACTCGCCACTGGGGCCTGCTGGGTCCCGTCCAATCGCCCACTCCCTTGCTTGTCTATCCGTTCAGGGATGCGAGACCACAGTCAACCCACAGCCCTGTTCCCTTGCTGTTTCCCCGCAGTCGCTCGCTGAGTTGCCCACCAGGTCCAACCCTGCCTCTGGATTCCGCGCACCTGAGTCCGTCTGACCGAATTTTCCAGTGCAACCTCCTCCAGCTGCTGGTTTCGCCCCTCTTACCGGTCAGGCTGAAGAATTTGTTGTTATCAGACTTCTGAAAAGTTCAATTTTCTGTGTTCTGGCTGTGTTTTCTTTGCTATTATTTAGTTGTCTCTAAACTTGGTTGTGTGAGGAAGCATGGCATCTCCACCTATGCCTCCAACTTGGCGGAAGTATAAATGAACTATTTTTAAAAATCACTTTAAAACCCTGGCCAGATAGCTCAGTTGTTAGAGTGTCGTCCTGCTGCACCAAGACTGGAAGCTCAGTCTCCAGTCAGGACACAAACAGGAAGCAACCATGAACGTGTAAAGAAGCAGAAAACAAATGGATGTTTCTCTCTGGACTTTGTGAAAATTAAACAGTTTTGTCTACAAAAGGCCAAGATCAAGAATGTGAAAATACCACGTACAGAATAGGAGAAAATGTCTGCAAATCACAACTCTCATGAGGGCTGAATACTTAGAATATACAGACACAAAATCCTAACACTGGATGACAGAAAGGCAACCCCACGTGATCACGGGGCAGGCTGTGCACAAGTGGGGACAGGAGGTACGTAAGCAATCACTGCATCTTCCATTCAGTTTTGCTGTGACTCTAAAACTACCTCTACTTAAAAACGGCTACAATGACAAATTTTAAGTTTTATATCTATGCAACCCAAATTTCAAGTTTCTTAAAAATGAAGACAACCTAAAAGCAATTGCAGGAGAAAACAAGATAGGGTTAATCTTCCAGGAAAAAGATCATTAACCCTGATGGAAACCTGAGGATAGAGAGTAACAAAGGACAACAAAAAGGCACAGATAGGGGAAATCTAAATTGACACTGACACTGTAAGTTAACACCATCAGGTCTTTGGGCTTCAAATACACATGGAGTAACATACCCAACACATGGGTTAGCAAGGGGGTGAGTGGAGTCAGAGTCCAAGTGTCCTCAAGCCTCTGCATGAGTCCAGGGAGAGGTGAGCTACTGACTGTCATTAGACTTCTGGACGTCCAAGGTCCATGTTTTCACCTCTAATGTAACTGTTCAATGACAATACACAACTACCAAATTAACAGACAAAAATAAAAATGCCCGGGCTGGTATAGATCAGTGGATTGAGCACAGGCTGCGAACCAAAAGGTCAAGGTTCAATTCCCAGTCAGGGCACATGCCTAGCTTGTGGGCCAGGTCCCCAGTAGGGGGCGATCCAGAGACAGCCATACACTGATGTTTCTCTCCCTCTCTTTCTCCTTCCCTTCCCCCTCTCTCTAAAAATAAATAAATAAAATCCTTTTTTTAAAAAAAGGAAAATAATCTGAGGGAGAAAAGAACAGCACAGGCAAGTCAAATAGAAAGCAAATAGTTACATGGTAGACACAAACCCAATACATTAATAATTCAGTGAAACTAAAATGGACTAGGTGTTCTGGATTAAAAGTCCACAAAGACCATCAGAAAGATTTTAACAGGGATTACATGGAATCTGTAGATTGCTTTGGGCATTACTGACATTTTCACAATATTGCTCTTTCAATTCATGAACATGGACTGTCTTTCCATTTATGTCTTCTTTCATTTCTTTCAGCTTTGTTTTGTAATTTTCATTGTACATATCTTTCACTTCTTTGGGAAAGTTAATTTCTAAGTATAGTATTCTTTCTAAAAAGATTTTATTTTTTTATCTTCAGAGGGGAAGGGAAGGAGAAAGGGAGAGAAATATTGGTGCATGGCTGCTTCTCATGCATCCCCTGCTGGGAACTGGCTTGCAACACTGGGAATCGAACCTCATTCTTTTGGTTTGCAGGTCCGCACTACATCCAGTGAACTACACCAGCCAGGACTATATTATTCTTTTTGATGTAGTATAAAAATATAATGGAATATAATTCAACCTTAAACAGGAAGGAAACTCTGACACATGCAACAACATGGATGAATCTTGAGGATGTTATCTAAGCAAAAAGACAAAATACTGTGATTCCCCTTACATGAGGTACTAGAGTAGTCAAATCCACAGTGAAAGAAAGTACAATGGTGGGTGCTGGGTGCTGGGGCTGGGAGAGGGGGGAACGAAAACCAAGGGTGGGCAAAAGTGGGTTTAGAGTTGCCAGTCTGGAAGCAGAGAGTCCATTCTTGTGTTACTATTTGTTACTGTGCTATTTTCTACAGGGACAGCTGTAGACCTACTCTGGCTCAGTTTGGGAAGAAAAAATGTTCTAGAGATGAAAGATAACATAATAATATAAATGTACCTAATGCCTGGAAAAAATGTAAATTTTATTTTATGTGTATTTTATCACAATAAAAAAATGACAAGACTGAAATCATAGAGTAGATTCTCTGCACACAGTGGAATTCAGTTGGAAGTCAATAACAAAATTCATTAGGAAAGTCCTCATGTTTAGAAATTAAGCAATATCACTCAAATTACCTTGCTTCAAAAAAGAAAACAATGTAAGTTAGGAAATATTTTGAACAGAATGATAACAAAAACACTACACATCAGGACTTCCGCCAAGATGGAGGCATAGGTGGAGACACCGTGCTTTCTCACACAACCAAGTTTAGAGACAACTAAATATTAGCAACAGAAAACACAGCCAGAACACAGAAAATTGAACTTTTCGGAAGTCTGATGACAACAAATTCTTCAGCCTGACCTGTAAGAGGGGCGAAACCAGCAGGTGGCAGAGCGGGGTAGCACAGGAAAACTCAGTCAGACTGACTCAGGTGCGCGGAATCCAGACGCAGGGTTGGACCTAGTGAGAGACCCAGTGAGTGACCACGGAGAAACAGCAAGGGAGCAGGGCTGAGGGTTGACTGTAGTCATACATTCGTGGGTGGATAGACAAGCGAGGGAGTGGGTGACTGGACAGGTCCCCGGTGCCAGCGGCCGCGGAGGGCACAGCCATTTCCGAGCTCTGACCCCGCCTCCACATACAGCGTCATAACCCAGCGACTCTGAGTTGCCCCGCCCTGGTTAACCACCTAAGGCGCTGCTCCTCACCCAGTGGTACCAAACAGCAGAGGGGGCCCCCATTTCCCCGCTCTGACCATGCCCCCACATACAGTGTTACAACCCAGCGACCTGGGAGTCCAAGGCTCTGCTCCTCATACTTAACGGGCAGGGACAGACCAAAAATGGCTCAAGAAGATCTCAAAGCACCAGAGCTTATAAATCTAAGCGATGAAGAAATAGCACAACTCTCAGATGCACAGTTTAAAACACTGGTGATCAGGATGCTCACATAACTGGTTGATCATGGTCACAAATTAGAGAAATATATGAAGGTGAAACTAATTGAAATGAATGGAATTGCACAGGACACCAATAGCAATGAAAAGGAAAATGGGTCTCAAATCAATGGAGTGGACCAGAAGAAAGCAAATAATGGCCAAACAGAAAAGAGTGAAGAAACAAGAATTCAAAAAATGAGTAGAGGCTTAGGAACCTCCAGGACATCTTTAAACGCTCCAACATTCGAATTATAGGGGTACCAGAAGGGGGAAAGGAACAGCCACCAGTGGGAAACTTATTTGAACAAATAATAAAGGAGAATTTCCCTAATCTGGCAAAGGAAATAGACTTCCAGGAAATCCAGGAAGCTCAGAGAGTTCCAAAGAAGTGGGACCCAAGAAGAAACACACCAAGGCACATCATCATTACATTAGCCAAGATTCAGATGAAGGAGAGAATCCTAGAAGCAGCAAGAGCTAAGGGGACAATTACCTACAAAGGACTCCCCATCAGACTGTCAGCAGATTCCTCAAGAGACTTTCCAGGCAAGAAGGGGCTGGAAAGAGGTATTCCAAGTCATGAAATCCAAAGACCTACATCCAAGATTGCTCTATCCAGCAAAACTTTCATTTAGAAGGGAAGGACAGATAAAGTGCTTCTCAGATAAGATCAAATTCAAGGAGTTCATCATCACCAAGCCCTTATTATATGAAATGTTAAAGGGACTTACCTAAGAAAAAGAAGTTAAAAAAACATGAACAGTGAAAGGACAGCAAACTCACAGTTATTAACAACCACACCTAAAACAAAAGCTAACTAAAAGGACAGCTAGATCAGGAGTGGAAACATAGAAATGAAGATCTCAAGGAGGGTTAGCAACAGTGGAGTGGGAGGAGGAGAAGAGGGGAGAAGGTACAGAAAATAAGTAGCATAGACAGTAGATAGAAAATAGATGGGGGAGGCAAGAATAGCATGGGAAACACAGAATCTAAAGAACTTGAGACACATGGTCATAAACTAAAGGGGGGGTAATGGTGGGGATGGGAGGGTAGGGTAGAGGGGAATGAAGGGGGGAACAGAATAACTGTAATGGCATAATCAATAAAAACATAAATTAAAAAAATACTACACATCAAAATTTGGGGAATGCAGGTTAAAGCTGCATTTTGAAAGCTTAATAGACTTAAAGTGTATGTTAGATGGAAGAATATGTTAGATGGATCAAAAATAATCATCTGTCTTAAAATGTTTAGGGGAGGAAAATGAAGCAAATTAAAACTACAGAAAGCAAGCTCTGGCTGGTGTAGCTGAGTGGATTGAGCGCGGGCCTGCGAACCAGACAATCATGGTTTGATTCCCAGTCAGGGCACATACCCGGGTTGCAGGCCGGTTCCCTGCAGGCCAGTTCCCAGCAGGGGATGCATGAAAGGCAACCATACATTGATGTTTCTCTCCCTCTCTCCTTCCCTTCCCCTCTAAAGATAAATAAATAAAATCTTAAAAAAAAAAAAACTACAGAAAGCAAAAGGAAATAAATAATAAAGAGAAAACATTAACAACACAGGAAAATAAATAAGATGATCCCTTACCCTAAAACACCTTAAATTTTATAACAGGGATAGATGTGTAAAGTAATGGTTATTAAAAAACAAAAATTGTGTAACAAAAGCAAATACGGGTGTTACGGAAGCATGGCTGAAAACACAGTGAATACTGCCAGGTGATGATGGGTGGAAAACACACACAGAGGCAGAACATCTGGGGAAACCCGAAGGGGAGATACGGAAGGCAAGGCGCAGTGGGAGCTCCTGACTTGCCTAGGAACCTCCAAGAGTCCAGCCCCGCTCAAGCTCAAAGTGTCCCCCGGAGGCTGGGGCAGGAGCACAGGGCAGAGAATAAAGACAGAAAGTCTGACAGGAGCTTGAGCACCACTGCAAAACTCTTGTACGGCATGGTAAAGAGCATGAACGTCATCCTCCATCCCTCAAGAACACTATTTCACATAAGCAATGGAAAAATGCGATCTCAGTTTTACAGACAAGAAACTAACACACTGAAAATTCTGACTTGCCAAAGGGAAACCTCTGTTACTTTCTCTATTTCACAACACTTCTGAGACCACATGTGTGGGGTTTTCCACACCAAGCAATTCTCCAACTCTTGCTGGACACACACTGGGTGTCCTGCAATTTAACACACTTCCAACACTAACTGCTCCCAGTGCAGACCCCGCCGGTCAAGGGCTCCCTCCAGCAAACCTGCCCCCAGCTAGATGCCCGTCACAAGTCCCAGGTTGTCACCCACACTTCTCACCAACTGGGTATAACTCAAGGGTTTCTTCACCCTTTCCTCAGGTTCCATAATCGGCCAAAACAGCTCAGAGACCTCAGGGAAACACATTTTCCAGTTTATTGTGTTTTACCCTAAAACAATAAAATAAAGATATACATGAATAATCAGATGGAAAGGCACAGTAAGGGAAGGTCCAGAACGGTCCTGAGTGCAGGAGTCTGTCCCTACAGGGTTTGGGGGGGCACTACCCTCTCGCAGCAAGTGGGGCAGTTCACCAACTTGGGCAACCTCCAATCCCTGCAGTTCAGGGACTTGCACAAGACTTCATCATGTACATGTGATTATTAACTCAATTTCCAGTGCTGAAAGCTTCAAGCTCCTAGTCACAGTGCAGTCTATCTGGTGACCATCCCCCATGCTGAGGCCGCCAGGCACCCATTAGCAGACAAAACGCGCTCATCACTCTGGAGCTCCCAAGGCCTCAGGAGCTCCTGCCTCAGGGTCTAAGATTGGTATCAGAACAAAAAATGCTCCCAGCAACCTTATCATTCAGGATATTACAGGGGTTTGAGGAGCCGTGTCAGGAACTCGGGACAGAGACTAAACATACTGTATATTTCTTATTTTGTCACTTGCCAAAATAACATGGCAAGAGAGGACCAGACCCTGTACTAGCAGACACAATTCTTCCATATCCTAACCCATTTTTGTCAGATAAAGGCCTTGTTATAAGAAATAAATACAATTAATGTTACTCACCATAAAACTATCAGAGTGGGCTGCGTCGATGGACATTACCTAGAAGAATGCACAACATAAGGCCATTCTTCCACATGACAAACAACAAGTCACTTCTAGAGCTAACCCAGGTGGAAGGAGCAAGGCCAGCATTCAGGTGTGATTACCTGTGACTGATGAAAACAAGGATAGTTCGGCAAGCTTCTACAAGGGGCCAGTCCACTAAGACAGCGCAGCAAGTACACATATCAGTGCTGATGAGAGAGCAGACACCTCATCAGTCACAGCCTGTAATCAGGGCTTCTGCCCTCCACATGCTGTGGGTGACTGTGATGCCGACAGAAAGCCGTCCGTCCTGCCTGAGAGGCAGTTGGGGTTTCCAGGGTCCCCTCACTTACTAGGCTTCGAAGAGGGACCAGGACACGGGAGGTGCCAGGACAGTTCGCTTCAGCCTCCTGGCAAGAGGGCAGCAGGAGGAAGTTCTTACACTGAGAGCGTGTAAGGCTAGCAAATGAGTGGATAAGGGAAAAAGCCCTCTTACTCCCTCCCAGTACCAGACTGTGGGGGAGGACTACGGGGAGACAGGCACGTGCACAACAGAGGGTAAGATGGCAGCAGGAGGAGGTGCTGGACCAAAGAGGCCTGTCAGTCTAGCCAGGGAGAAGGGACCCACCCCAAAATGCAAAAGTTTAGTAAATTCATTGGTCATTCTGAGAGAGCCCTTGGTCCAACCCACACCTCAAACTAGTAAACCCAGAGGAACAAAGAAATTGCTCTCTTACTCATCATTCACTGCTCAGGACCTGCACTGGCAGGGGGCACTGGCCGATTCTGTCTATGAGCCACATGACCTTAGCTCTGACTCCTTCCAGGAGGGAGTCACTCCCACTTGCTGGGACATCTGTCAGGGCCTCTGCGCACTCTCCAGCTGGGAGCACGGGACCTTGTGGCCCTAGAAGCCACTCGGCCAGTGGTGGTGCCAGCTCCACAGACAGCTTCCAGGAGGGAGCCTGATGCTGGACAGCAGCTGGGAACAAGCTAAGCTACCTGAGTGACCACTTAATAGCCACCTCGGGCTCCAAAGAACAGTACTTTAACATGGAGCAGGAATGCTGGGCACTGCCTTTTGTTTTGGTCCTTCTGAAGACAGCTGGGTTTCGTCTGGGTTTTGCAGAGGAAATGAGCTTTGAGACAGGGAGCTCCCCATTCTCCCAGATTGTTCAGCATCCAAATAAAACCCACTTTCCTCTCTCACCAGCCTGTGCGTCTAGAGTTTACATTCTGGTGGCAGCGGGCAGCCCAACCCCATGTTGTTTGGTAACAATCAGATCATGATCAACCTCAGGCTGGAAAAATCAAATGCACAAAAAACTGAAGCAGACACTGGAATACAGCTTTATCAGTTTACAATGATAAAGAACACCGCCATGCAAATCTATATGTTCTGGCCAACGTGAGTAGTTCGTTCTATCCTGAAAAAAAATTGTAATCAGACCCAACTTCACTAAAATTACAAGAATTAAAAACCATGAGTCGAAAAACCCAGCAATCATGCTCATTGGAGTTTATTCAAATGAGCTGAAAACTGAGTCCATACAAAAGCCTGCACATGGGTGTTTATAGCAATGTCAGTCATTACAGCCAGAATGTGGAGCTTGGGCAAACTGTGGTACATCTAGACAATGGATTATTATTTGGCACTAAAAAGAAATGAACTATCAAGCCATGAAAAGATATGGAGGAAACTTAAATGCAAATTACTAAGTGAAAGAAGCCAATCTGAAAAGGTTACCTACTATATGATTCCCCAGTCTTTGACATTCTGGAAAAGGCAGAAATGTGGAGACAGTGAAAAGATGCACGGCCACCAAGGCCTGAAGGGGAGGGAGGAATACACAGGCAGAACCCAGGGGACATTTAGGACAGAAAACTATTCTGTGATATTGTGATGGTGGGTACATGTCTTTGTACATTGGTCCAGCCCCACAGGCTGTACAACACCAAGAGTGAACTCAAATTCAAGGACGGACTCCGTGCGATGACAGTGTGTCAGGGCAGGTTCACCCACTGTACCGATGTCCCGCTTCAGTGGGAGATGTTGATGGCAGGGGATGCTGTGTGTGTGCAGGGTCAGGAGTGTATGGGAACTCTCCGTACTGTCTCATTTAGCTATGAACCTAAAACTTCTCTACAGTAAGAGTAAAAAAATTCCATATGAACAATATAGTCTACTCCTGTAAACAGGCTAACACAAGAAGCCACATCATAATCAGAAGACCACTTCATGAGCATGAAATCCAACAGGAGGAGTTCAATACATGGGATAGTTAATGCTATGTGGCAACAATATTTAGCTCCATCTATTTCACGAGGTCAGTGGCTGTAACTCCGGGACCCATCCCCACCCTAGGGCTGAGCCCAGGGCACGGTTCCTTCGCCTCCCCTGGAGAAGTCCAGGATGGGCACTTCCAGCAGCTGCCTTTGAGTCTCATGCTCCTTGCTTCCTGCACTGACCAGGCCCTGAGGTAACGAACACTTTTTTAAAAGACATAAGTAAATCCAAATCATTCAAGTCTGAAAAATTGAGAGACTCTTCCATGAACATTAAGCAATACTGCCAGTCTCATTCATGACGAGTTGCTCTGAACAAAATTACTCTCGGAGGGGCACGCTGCTTGGAGCCCCCAAATGCTGACAACAGCTCATGGCTGAAACAGAACACTCCAGCAGCTGTAACCACGTTCTACAGGACTGGCCTAAAGGACCTCAGGATCTTTGCAATAATGAAGCAGGGTGTTTTCAGCACCACCTTTGGCCGTCTTGACTTAGGAATATTGCGGTACCATCTGGAGATAATCTCTTGCTTTTATAGTTAATAATGTGAGAAAGTCCTTATAAGATCTGCAATAACTTACAGTAAAACAAAATTCAGGGAAAAGAAAACTAGAAGATCAAAAGCCATTATCCCCCCTCCAAAAAAAAAGAAAAGGTAGGAAAATAGGAAGCGTTCCTGTAAGAAAAGGAAGATGCATTCCCTTGACCAGCGGCGGGAACATCTTCATTCATCAGAAGAAAACCCTTTTGGCCTGTCCCTGAGCTAATGGGAATTTGTCACAGCCGTGCTTGTATAAGGGGCACAGATGGGATAATGAAAAACACAGTACACTTGATAACATCTTCATAACATATTCACTGGCATTTCACAAGTGGCTATTCTTAACCCAAGCCTCAGACAAGCTAGGATAGAAAGCCTCCTTTTGTAAAGGCAGTTAAAGAAAGGGCTCCAATGGCGTTTATTCCACTTTCTGGTGATCACTTTTTCCTGCACCCCTTAACTGGTGCAGCCTAGGAACAAAAAGTAAACCATTCTCATAGGGAAGGGCGCAGGGTCAACAGAATCACCCGGGGGCAGGTTAAAGTGAAGTGTCCCAGACCATAACTCCCACCTAGGAAATTAGAACCTCTGGTATAGAACCTAAGAATTTAGGCTTTAAACAAGTACTCAGGTACACTGCACTAGACTCTCCTTCCTGAACAGATGTTACCTCAGCTAGGCTTCTAATTATAGTTAAAGACAGCAATGCCAACTGAAGTCACCAAAAATAGACAGGAGATAGGTAATCCTAAATACAGGACAAGTGGTTCTTAAGAATAATGATTTAATCTGACTAGTAAAGACTACATGTTCTGACCACAAGGGCCATACAGTATAGATTTTTTAAACAGACTGCATCAATTTTCAGGCAGTTAACAATGGAATATCACACTCTGACAAAAATCAATATATTAGAGAAGAAGAGCCAGTCAAGATGGCAGCACAGGCAGATGCAGTGCTCACAACCTCCCACAATCACGTCAAAATCACAACAAACTAGAGAACGACCAACAGAAAGGCCTGAAGCCAGCTGAACAGAGGTCCTCCAACTGAGGCTATAGAAAGAAGCCATATCGAGACTGATGGTAGGGGTGGAGACACAGAATGGTTTGGTCCCACATCCACATGTGGCAGATAAAAGCTGGGAAGAGTATCTCTGATGCAGAGGTATCCCTTGAGGAGCTACGGGTCCCAGCCCCACAGAATCCCAAGCCACCAGCCCAGGGATTCTGTGTCAAAGAACACAGAATCCCCATAACTTCTTGCTGTGAACACCAGTGGGGATGGTGGCTGAGTGAGACAGGCTTCTGGAGTCCCAGGCATCTCTAGTAAAGGGCTCACACACGGATTCACTCAAACTCACTCACTCTAAGCTCCAGCACTGGGGCTACAGTATATAGGGGAAGGAACAGAGTTGTCTGGAGTGGGGGCAAGAGCTGGAGGGGCAGCCTTCTCCCAGACAGAAGTTCTGGCAGAGACCATTGTTTCTGCTGAGCCACCCCTATAAAGCCTGCAGGCAGGCACCATACCTGAGTCTCTATCAACCACTGGCACTGTCTGCTTGGGCCTGGTGACTTCTTGAGACCCCGCCCCACCCAACTTGCAGGCCCGCCCAAGCGATTTTCCAGTGGCTTTTCTATACAAATGAACTGACTTGGCACATGCTGTGGACTTTCCTAAAATCTCTGAAACAAGTAGCATTTGGCCTTGGGTGCCCCATATCTCTCATTAGGTGTCCTCAGGCCCAGCTCTAGTGGCAGCCAAAATTTGTTTACAGCTTGGTCTCTCTTGGGTACCTCCAAGACCAGCACAAATAGCAGCCACCTGCAGATCACTCTGTAGCTCATGCCAGTTGTCCCTGGGCAGGGCACAGGTGGCAGCTGACCTTGGCCTGCCCCTCCTGGGAGGCCTGGGAACCAGCACACCTGGTGCCCAGCTTCACACCACACTGGAGCACCACCCTACCACCTCTATGAGCAACACACAGATTCAGTGGGCACCAGAACCCCACTAAAGTTAAGTCCTGCTCCGTGGTATTGGCTCCTACACATCTGATTCTCCACAGTTGTCACAGCCAGTCCTAGAAGCCAAATGGCGTAGGGGTAAATTCCTCCCACTGAGGTGCCAACAACAATCAAGACCCAACTACAAGAGTAGGGTGCACACAGCCCACAGAGGGGACACACCTGGAGCGCTTCATTCAAGTGATTCGGAAAGCTGTGCCACTGGAACCTACAGGACATCTATGACATAAGGCCACCCCACCAAGCCTTGGAGATGCAGCTGCTTTACCTAATACAAGGAAACAAACACAGGAAGGCAGCCAGAATGAGGAGACAAAGAAACATGACCCAAATTAAAGAACAGAACAAAACTCCAGAAAAGAACCAAACAAGATGGAGACAAGCAATCTACCGGATGCAGAGTTCAAACCACTGGTTATAAGGATGCTCAATGAACTGAGGGGAAGACAAGATGAACTTATGAGAACTTCAACAGAGAGAGGAAACATAAAAACAGAGATAGAAAACATAAAAATGAACCAGTAATAAACGAAGAATACACTAAATGAAATGAAGACTATATTATAGGAAATCAACAGTAGAGGAGGTGAAGCAGAGGATCAAATTAGAGATCTGTAAGATAAAGTGGCAGAAAACAATCAGAAAAAAAGCAAAAAGAATCCCCCCTCAAAATGAGGATAATAAAAAAAAAAAGATAGTCACTAATTAGCAACCTTAATCCCACCTGCTAGCTTAATTCTTTGTCAGAAGTAACTTAACACAATGCCCCAGGTTCTGGAGACATAAGCCAGGGCAGGGCATATTCTGCCCGACATGCCCCATCATCTTTACTTCCATCTAAACAGTATTAACATACGACATTTACAGTACTCAGCATGTTGGATGAAGTAGAGGATAAAAGGATAAAACCAGCGATTTAGAGACAAGACAACAGTAAAGCACCCAAGCACAGCATCAAAAAAAAAAAAGAAAAAAATTTTTAAAAATGAGGAAAGTCCAAGGGACCTCTGGGACAACAGCTGCATCATGGGGTTATGAGAAGGAGAAGACAGTAAACAAGGAATAGAGAATTTGTTTGAAAAAATAATGGCTGAAAACTCGCCAAAGGAAAAAGTCACACAAGTTCACAAAGCACAGAGAGTCCCAATGCAGATAAATCTAAAGAGACCTACACCAAGACTCATCATATTTAACATAGCAAAATTTAAAGACAAAAAAAGAACCTTTAAAGGCAGCATGAAAGAGAAAATTAGTTACCTAAAAGGGAGCTCCCATAAGGCTGTCAAGCTGACTTCTCAACAGAAACACTTCAAGGCCATAAGGGATTGGCATGAAATATGCAAAGTAATGAAAACCAAGGACCTGCAACCAAGACTACTCTATCCAGTAAGGCTACCATTTAAAATTCAAGGCAAAATACAGAGGTCCCCAGAGAAAAAGAAAAAAGCTAAAGGATTTCATTACCACCAAGCCAGTACTGCAAGAAGTGTTAAAGGGCCTGCTTAAAGAAGAAGAGCTTCAGGATGAAGCTGAACATCTCTTTCCCAGCCACCAGCTCTCAGAAGCTCACTGAAGTGGACAATGAACACAAATGCTGTACCTTTTATGAGAAGTGTGAGGCCACAGAAGTACCTGCTGATGCTCTGAGCAAAGTACTGAAAGGATTATGTGGTTTGAATCAGTGGTGGAAACAACAAACATGGCTTCTACACGAAACAGGGGTCTTCACCCACGGCCATGTCTGCCTGCTGCTGAGTAAGGGACAATCCTGTCACAGACCAGGGAGGACTGGAGAGAGAGAAAGAGAAAATCTGTTTGGGATTGCATGGTGGATGCCTATCTCAGTGTTCTCAACTTGGTCATTGTTTTAAAAAAAGAGAAGGGGAGATATTCCTGGTCTCACTGATACGTGCTTCACTGTCAGGACCCAAACAAGCCAGCAGAATCCACAAACTTTTTCATCTCTCTAAAGAAGATGATGTCTGCCATTCTGTTTTGAGAAAGCCCCTAAACAAAGAAGGTAAGAAACCTAAAACCAAAGCACCTAAGATTCAGCATCCTGTTACAGCAAGTGTCCTGCAACACAAATGTCACTATACTGCTCTGAAGAAACAATGTACTAGGAAAAACAAGGAGGGGCTGGAGAACATGCTAAACTTTTGGCTAAGAAAATGAAGAAGCCCAAAGAAAAACGCCAGGACAGATTGCCAAGAGACATAGGCTATCCTGTCTGGGAGCGTCCACCTTTAAGTCTGAGTGCAGTCAAAAATGAGATTTTCTATGAGTAATAGAGAAATCAGAGCAAACATTTAAAAAGAAGAATGGAGAGTGAGAGTGAACACAGGTTTAAAGAAGAAAATGGCAATAAACAAGTACCTCTCAATAATAACATTAAACATAAACAGATTAAATGCTTCCATCAAAAGACATAAGGTAGCTGAGTGGATAAGAAAAATGACCCATGTATATGCTGCCTACAAGAGACCCACATCAGAACAAATCAGACACACAGACTGAAAGTGAAGGGATGGAAAACATTTCATATAAGTGGAAACGAAAAAGCTGGCATAGCAATACTTAGATCTGACAATATAGACTTCAAAACAAAGGCCTTAACAAGAGACAAAGAAGGTGGCTACATAACTAAAGGGACTGATCCAACAGGACAGAACCCTTGTAAACGTGTATGCACCCAATGCAGGAGCATGTAAATATGAAAAAACTCTGGTTGGACACTGAGGGAGAGACTGACAGAATACATTCATAGTGGGGAATTTAACACTCCACTGCCATCAACGGGCAGGTCTTTTATTTATTTATTTATTTATTTATTTATTTATTTTAAAGAGATTTTTATTTTTATTTATTTTTAGAGAGAAGGGAAGGAAGGGAAAAAGAGAGGGAGACGAACATCAATGCGTGGTTGCCTCTCACGTGCCCTCCAATGGGGATCTGGCCTGCAACCCAGGCATGTACCCTGACGTGGAATCAAACTGGTGATCCATTGGTTCCCAGCCTGCGCTCCATCCACTGAGCTACACCAGCCAGGGCGATGGGTAGATCTTTTAAACAGAAAATCAACAAGGAAACAGTGAACTTAAACAACAAACTGGATCAAAGTGATTTAATTGATATTTATGAAATGTTTCATCCCAGACCAGTAAAACATACATTCTTCTCAAGTGCACATGGAACATTCTCAAAGACAGACCACATGGTAGGACACAAAATAATTCTTAACAAATTCAAGAAGATTCGAATCATATCAAGCATGTTCTCTGACCACAATGGTATGAAACTAGAAATCAACTACAAAAAAAAAAATAAAAAACACTTAAATACGTGGAGGCTAAACAGAATGTTATTAAACAATGAATGGGTCACTGATGAGATCAAGGAAGCATAAAAATGACCTGGAAACACTTTGGCTGGTGTGCGCACAGTGCAACATATAGATCTGGTATCGCAGAAATGCACACTTAAAACTTGGGAGAGCCTATTAACCAATGTCACCCCAGGAAATTTAATTCAATTTTTTTAAACATTACACGAAAATGCACACATGACAACCCAAATTTAAGGGACACAGTGAAGGCAATTCTGAGAGGGAAGTTCACAACATTACAGCCCTACCACAAGAAGACAGAAAAATCCCAAATAAAAAATCTAACCCTACACCTTAAAGAATTAGAAAAAGAACAACAAACAAGCACAGAGTAAGTACAAGGAAGGGAATAATAAAGACCAAAGCACAAATAAACGACACAGGGACTACAAAAACAATACAAAATTGATTAATAAACCAAGAGCTGATTCTTTGAAAATATAAACAAGATTGACATACCTTTAACCAGACTCATCAAGAAAAACTGAGAGAGGACCCAAATAAATCAGACCCAAACAAAATCAGAAATGAAAGAGAAGTAACAACTGACACCAAAGCAATACAAAGGATTTTAGGAAAATACTATGAAAACTATGTGCCAATGAATTGGATGACTTGGGTGAAATGCATAAATTCCTAGAAACACTCAGTCTTCCCGAACTGATCTGGGAAGAATCAAAACACCTGAATAGACCTATTACAACTAATAAAATCAAAGCAGGAATCAAAAAACTCCCAGCAAACAAAGGTCCTGGATGGATGGGTTCACAGGTCTGGGACTGGAAACCCATAATTCAAAGCAGAACTAACACCTGCCCTCCTCAAATTATTCCAAAAATTCAAGAGAAGAGAAGACTCCCAGTGCTTTTCATGAGGCTAGCATTGCCTTAATTCCAAAACCACATAAAGACACTATAAAAAAGAAAATTATAGGCAAATATTTTATGAACATTGATGCCAAAATCCTAACAAAGTATCGGCAAACTGGATCCTGCAATACATTAAAAAGATCATATACCAGGATTAAGTGGGATTTATTTCAGGAATGCAAGGTTTGTATAATAATCACCAATCAATAACTATGATACACCACATAAACAAAATTAAGGATAAAAATCACATGCTTACATCAAGAGATGCAGAAAAAGCATTTGATAAAATTCAGCACTGATTTATGATAAAAACTCTCAGTAAAGTGGGAATAGAGGAATCATACCTCAAATAATAAAAGCCATACATGACAACTCTCAACCAACATCATACTCACTGTCTGCTTTCACCACTCACATTCACCATAGCACTGGAAGTCTCTGCCATAGCAGTTAGACAAGAAGAAGAAAGGCATCCAAACTGGAAAGAAGGAATTAAAACTGTCATTATTTGCAGATGACATGGTTTTTACATTAAAAACTCTAAGGGCTCCACCAAAGAAACTAGATCTAATAAATGAATTCAGCAAAGTAGCAGAATACAAAATTAATATTCAGAAATTGGTGGCACTTTTACACACCAATAATAAATTATGAGAAAGAGCAATCAATAAAGCAATCACATTTACTATTGCAACAAAAAAATAATAAGGAACCTAAAAATAAATTTGACCAAGAAGGCAAAAGATCTGTACTTGGAAAACTATAGGACATGTAAGAAAGAAACTGAGGAAGATACAAATAAGTGGAAGCATATACCATGTTCATGGACTGGAAGAATTAACATCATTAAAACACTCATACTACCCAAAGCAGTCCACAAATTCATCACAATCCCCAGGAAACTAACTACAAAAGGCATATTTCACAGATCTGGAACAAATATTCCAAAAATTTATATGGAACCAAAAATAACATCAAATAACCTCAGCAACATTGATAAACAAGAACAAACTTAGAGATATCATAATACCTGATATCAAACTGTACTACAAGGCCATTGTCAGCAAAACAGCCTGGCACTGGCAATAGGAAAAGGCATACAGATCAGTGCTACACAACAGAGATCCCAGAAATACCCTGACACTTTTATGGCCAAATAATATTAACAAAGGAGGCAAGAGCATACAATGAAGTAAAGACAGCCCCTTCAATAAAGGTGCTAAGAAAACTGGACAGGTACATTCAAAAAAATGAAACCAGACCACCAATTTATATTATAGACAAGAACAAACTCAAAATGGATACAACATTAAATGTACATCATGAAACCATAAAAATACTAGAAAAAAACATAGGCAGTAAAAATCTCAGACATTTTTGCCAAAATGTCTCCTAGGGTAAGAGAAACAAAGGAAAAATAACAAATGCAAGTACATCAAACTGAAAAGCTTTTGCACAGCAAAAGAAACCATCATCAAAATGAAAAAGGAACCCACTGTATGGGACAACATATTTGCCAGTGATACACTGAATAAGGGGTTAATTTCCAAAATACGAGTATATTAAAAATTTACGCAACTCAGCACCAGGAAGACAAACAATTCAATTAAAACCTGGGACAAAAACCCGAATAAATACTTCTCCAAAGAGGATGTGCAGGTTTACAACAGACATATGAAAAAATGCTAATCAACAGGGAGATGCAAATTAACTCCACAGTGCAGTATCACCTCACACCTTTGAGAATGACTATCATCAATAAATCAACAAACTGCAACTGGTGTTGAGGATGTGGAGAAAGGGGAACCCTCGTGCACTGTTGGTGGGAATGTGCACTATTCCCTATTTTCCTCCTCTAAAACCTAGGTGGGGTCTTACAGTGAGGACCCCAGGTGCACCTAGGTTTTTAAGGAGAAAAATAGGGGGAAATTTTTTGCAGCAAAAAATGCAGTGAAAAGGTGCATCTTATAGTCCAAAAAAATAGGGTATGTTCAAAGGACTATGATTCAGCCATAAAAAAGAATGAAATCTGACCATCTGTAACGACATGAATGGACCTGGAGGGTTTGTGCTGCGAGAACTAAGTCCGAGAAAGACAAATACCATAGTTTTTACCCGTTTGTGAAATCTAAAGAACAAAAGAGAAACAGATGCATAGATAGACAGCAAACTCAGGGCTGCCAGAGGGGAGGAGGGTGGGTGAAAAGCTGAAGGAATTGAGAAGTACATGTTGGTGGTTACAAACTAATCATGGGGATGTAAAGTACAGACAGCACAGGGAATATACTCAGTAACACTGTAATAACATGTACACTCCCCAGGTGGGTACTAGAATTATCAAGGGAACCACTTTGTAAAGTATGTAATTCTCTAACCATTATGCTATACACCTGAAACCAACATAAATTAATACTGAATGTCAACTATACTTGGAAAAAATTTAAGTAAAACACATATACACACACCCCAAAATAAAACTGTTCTCTTCGCCTTTTGCAGAGATGTTCAGGCACGGAGGCGATATTGTAAGTAGTACATTTGGTGAGTTTTTAAAAATTCTCCTCGCACTTCACACCATCCCAGGAGAGTATTTCATTTTATTTGTTTTTCCAGGAGAGTATTTCACACTGACCCGTGAATGCTCACTCGAGAGCCTCAGCCCACTGTACCTCAGTCTCGTGACATTTGCCATTCGCAGGCTGGCACGTCAAGGGGCTTCCATTTTCTGAGTTGTCCAGTGCTGTGGACACAGTCTGGAATGTACGCCCCTCTGACGCCAAGAACTAAAGTTAGGCTGTACTCACTATACCATTTTAAGCTTTCTTGCTCACCAGAAAAGAGAAATCATACTACTGCTTGGAAAGAGAACATTTTATTGTACTTTCAAATCATACGGTAAAGGTTTATGCAGAACGTTACAGACGTAGTACAAGTGAGCAGGGTCGGCTGCGCAGGAAACAAGTTACTGAAGCAAAGGAAGGGCCCTTGGAGCTTATGGGCGAGAAATGCCAAGGAAAGGCGCCTCGGGGAAGGAAGAGGAAGGGAAAGGTGTGGGCTCCCCCAAGAACAAGAGCACCCCAAAGGAAAACACTTTATATAAGAGCTGAGTGGGAGAATACTGGTCCATGCTGTTCCATTTAGAGTACACTTTTTAGTTTAGGTTGAAACTTAAAACAAAACCAAAACTGAAAACCACTCTGCTATTAAGACACAAGGTAGAGAGAACTTCAGGCTTAACTGCCGTCACTGAGCCTCTGTGACCCCTACAAAGACGAGGGAAGGAGAAGAGAGTCCCTGAGAGAGACACGGGTGACTGGTTCCCAGCCGGGAATTTGGGGGAAATCTGGAAACTACTAGCTGATGGCATCCCAAATATTACTTGTGGGTCACAACAGCTCAGGAGATCGCCATATTCACCTCGGATTATACAAAAGATGAGACTGAAACTAAAGGTGACACAAAATGGTCAAAGCCCACACTTACAGGGGCTGACAAGGGGTCCGATCCACTCCTGCTCTGACCAGTCGAGGAAAAAACAACCTGCCCTTTTAGAGGAACTACAGTGGGGAAGAGCCCACGGCCAGGGTCTTAGCTCAACACTGGTTTCTTCATACTCTACCCATAACTCATTGCTGCACCTGGTCGTCACTGAAAGACACTATAATACCTGTCGTGCGACCACAAATATTCAGAATAAGGAACACATGTGATTAAAGAAGGACACATTGTAAGCTGACTGTAAAAATATTTATTCCCTGGGTTTAAGCCCATCCTACATTCTTCTTAAGGTCACTGTTAGAGCAGAGACTAGACCCTTGTACGTGTGATTCTATTCTTTTCCTTTTGTAAGATTTTATTTATTTTATCTTTAGAGACGGGGGGGGGGGGAGGGAGAAAGGGGGGGGGGGAGTATGAGAGAGAAACATCAATCCTTTGCCTCTCACACACGCCCCAACCGGAGACTGAACCTGCAACCCAGGCAGGTGCCCTGACCGGAATTGAACCAGCAACCCTTTGCTTTTCGGAACATCACCCAACCAACTGAGCCACAGGTCAGGGCTCATTCTGTGCTTAACTGGAGTCTCCTGAGACCCAGGTGGGCTGAACTGCTTGGGGGGAAATGTGCTGGGTGGAATGGACACCATGAGACGAGCCCTGAAAACCACGCCGTCTGTTCTCGCGGTTCTCCCTGGAGAGCAGCACCCTACCTGAACAGCAGTGTCCTCCTACCAGCCTGAGACGCTGGGGCGAGAGACCCGAGAAGCTGAGCTCACCCGACAGCCCACTCACATACCCTGATATCTTGGTGTAAGACAAACGACCTACATCGTGACACGGGCACATCTAACACGCTCGCCATTTCCTATTCACACCCGCCTCTGGAGAGACGGGGTCCTCACTGTGCTGTAATGACAACCTCTGACTCCTGTTTTTCCTATTCAAAATGGGTTCACCACCATTTTGCCATTTTCCAATTTCAGCAGTATAGGATGGAAAAATGTATGACCTAGCAATTGTAAATTGCTATGGCTTCATTAAAATAGCATCTCAACATAAGGAAAATGTTTACTGTGCTTATGGCTTTCCAAGTAAAACTTGAAATATAAAGACTTCTTAAAAGGGAAGAAGTGTAAATGACGTATTAGTTAGCGATCTGACTTGGCTTAATAAAATATGTACGTGGAGTAAATCTGTTTGGTCCTACTCAGAGACTGTCCAACAGCACTGGCATCTCCACCAGTCAAAGTCACGCTCTGATCAATGCCAACAAGCAGTCACCAACCACAGACAAGGAGAGCCTTTCGTCTAGACCAGGGGGCTCTGCCCCACCAGGCCAAGGCTCCCTTTTATTCATACTGCCCCCAAACACACTGACGTGGAATCCACAGATCATATCACCTACCCACACTGGACTTCAAAGTCAACAAAACACCTGTGGTAATGAAACAGAAATAATTTAGAACAAGACACGTTTTGATACGTATGTGCTCAGGCCTGACTGCACTGGAAGACAGAACGAAGGAAGGAAATGCTTCCTCCAAGTGGAGGAGTACGAACACCAAGACATCGAATACCCCAGACATGAGAGACCCGGGCCACCTACCAGCACATCAGGGCAAATCTTAGACCAGCCAGTGTGGAACCAAGCCTCCAGTCCTCTACTCAGGGAAAGCAAAGCTGCAAACACACCCCCTCCAGAGACCACTAATCCTGGATGACCTGGGCAAGGTTTTGGAAGACAGAAGTATGTTGCGGAGGCTCCACCGGAAAAGGCCCTTCCCTGAAGGGAAGCAAGGGATCAACAGGCCAGGCTAGAAAGTTCTGTGTCCACACTCCCTCCCCAGGAACCCTGGGCGGAGCCCGAGCCGGCCCCCAGCCATGCCTGCCTCACAGCTGGCCTGTAGGAACAAGGTGATTCTTCTTCTACCCTCACTCTCCCAAGTTACAGAATGGGGGGCTAGGAAACGCACTATGCTATCAATATTATGTAACTTTGACCTGCATTTTAGAGGCTAGTAAATTGAGTCTAGTCTAGGGTCCTAAAGATTGTCGAAGGAGAGTGAGGGGCCTCCTGATTTCCAGGCCCTGACTGATTGTGTTCAATGAACCACATTTGAAGAAAAACAAGTGTGATATTAAGAAATCCTTTTGACTACCTGAAACCTAAGGAAAAAAATGTAAAAGATGAACTCTGCCTGAAATACTCCCCCACCCTTTCCAAGATTTCCCGAAATTTCTCTAGGTCAAGCAGTTACCAGTGGTCATGGGTATGCAAAAGAAGTTGCGACTTCCAAGGAGGAGAGAACGCTTTTCTGACAATGGCCTAGCAGTCTGCTCCTTGGGGCTCCTGTGTTTTCTTAGTCACTTAATGGATTCACTTAAATGGATTACCTTAATGGATTATAAATTGTTAATGAATCAATGACAAATGTTTACATTCATCCACTGTTTCCTCTTTTTAAGAGAGAGGGGAAAGGAAGAAGAAAGAGAGCGAGACAAACATCAGTGTGTGGTTGCCTCTTGCACAGCGCCTGCTGGGGACCTGGCCCACAACCCACCTATGTGCCCTGCCTGGGAATGGAACCAGTGAGTCCTTGGTTTGCAGGCCAGCACTCAATCCACTGAGCCATACCAGCCAGGGGTCATTAGTTGATTATTGTATGTGCCCTGAACAGGGATCAAACCCATAACCTTGGTGTATCAGGATGAGACTCTAACCAACTGAGCTACCTGGCCAGGGCTAATTCATCCACGTTTTTAAAACACAAAAACGGACAAAGAAAGCGACCCCACTTGTAAGTCACTTTTAAAAACATCAAAAAATGCTCTGTAACCTGACTGGTGTGGCTCAGTTGGTTGGGCATCATGCTGCAAAGTGAAATACCACTGGTTTGATTCCTGGTCAGGACATATGCCTGGGATGCAGGTTCAGTCCCCACTCAGGGTGGATACGAGAGGCGACCAATTGATTTTTCTCTCTCTTGCACTGATGTTTCTCCCCTCCTTCTCCCTGCCTCCCCCTCTCTCTACTAATAAATAAAACCTTTACGAAAGGAAAAAGAAAAAACGCTGTAAATAGAATTTCTTTGTACAATAAACCAAATTCTACATTATAGAACTACCGAAGAGCCAAACATTCTTCTCCGCCCCCTTTCACCCAAATATTAAATGCTACCCTAAATAACCACACCAATGCATAATGAAAAATTACCTGCATTTAAAATACACAGTCCCTTCGTGGCTTCCATCGTGCTTGCCCCTCTCAGGATTGTCCCATTCTACTCCTAACCAGAGTCCTGGCAGGACAAGAAAAACCAAATGAGTGACAGGTGGTGACAGACGAAACACTCCCTTCTCCTGCAAGCAAATACTGCCTGCGAGGGACACAGATGCCACTGGGAAAAAGAACCATCTTTCCAGAAGGATGGACTTCGATCAGCAAAGACAATAGCAACAACGGCTGGTTCACAAAGTCAACAAAAATCACAGCTGCAGAAAACAGCAATGGCTAAAATTTACTGAGCACTTACTAAATGCCACAAACTTTTCTTTACATTATCACAAGTTATCCTTACAACAGACAATTCATCTACATAAAGGAGGTATTGTTACTGTCCTCTTTTCATCAGCTCCCGGAGAAATAAACACAATTTATTTTTCAATTGCAGTTCACGTTCCATAGTATTTTATATGAGCTTCAGGTGTACAGCACAGTGGTCATACAATCATAAGCTTTACAAAGTGTTTCCCCAATATTCCCAGTAGCCCCTGGCACCATACAGAATTGTTACAGGGTTATTACTTGTACTCCCTATGCCACAGTTCACATCCCCGTGACTATTTCATAACAACCAATGTGTAAATCTTAATCCCTTCACTTCTTTCACCCAGTCCCTCAACTTTCCCAATACCTGTTTTCTGAGTCCTAATCTAGTAACCTGCTTTACATAAAATAAACCTCTGGAAGTAAATAGTATCCTTGTTCAATCTAGGTAAGATAACACACTGAACAAAAGCCATTCCCAGGTCACTCTAACCCCAGAAGCTGACACTCAGTCCTTGTTCTGTGCTCTCTGCAGCTGACACCTGATGTCTGCAAACCACCTTAGTCTCCAGAGCATTTTCTCTACATTCTGTCCTCCCCTCCACCTATTTATTAAGTACCCACTGTGCACAGGGTACTGTGCTGGTACAAAAATAAGACAGAGGGCTGCACTTCCGGATCAACCCTCCTGCTGAGAACAACTAGAAAAGTTGAATAAACTATTTTAAAAAATCACTTTAAAACCCTGGCCAGATAGCTCAGTTGGTTAGAGTGTCGTCCTGCTATGTCAAGACTGGAAGCTCAGTCTCCAGTCAGGACACAAACAGGAAGCAACCATGAACATGTAAAGAAGTAGAAAACAAATGGATGTTTCTCTCTGGACTTTGTGAAAATTAAACAGTTTTGTCTACAAAAGGCCAAGATCAAGAATGTGAAAATACCACATACAGAATAGGAGAAAATGTCTGCAAATCACAACTCTCATGAGGGCTGAATACCTAGAATATACAGACACAAAATCCTAACACTGGATGACAGAAAGGCAACCCCACGTGATCACGGGGCAGGCTGTGCACAAGTGGGGACAGGAGGTACGTAAGCAATCACTGCATCTTCCATTCAGTTTTGCTGTGACTCTAAAACTACCTCTACTTAAAAACGGCTACAATGACAAATTTTAAGTTTTATATCTATGCAACCCAAATTTCAAGTTTCTTAAAAATGAAGACAACCTAAAAGCAATTGCAGGAGAAAACAAGATAGGGTTAATCTTCCAGGAAAAAGATCATTAACCCTGATGGAAACCTGAGGATAGAGAGTAACAAAGGACAACAAAATGGCACAGATAGGGGAAATCTAAATTGACACTGACACTGTAAGTTAACACCATCAGGTCTTTGGGCTTCAAATACACATGGAGTAACATACCCAACACACGGGTTAGCAAGGGGGTGAGTGGAGTCAGAGTCCAAGTGTCCTCAAGCCTCTGCATGAGTCCAGGGAGAGGTGAGCTACTGACTGTCATTAGACTTCTGGACGTCCAAGGTCCATGTTTTCACCTCTAGTGTAACTGTTCAATGACGACAATATACAACTACCAAGTTAACAGACAAAAATTAAACTGCCCGGGCTGGTGTAGATCAGTGGAATGAGCACAGGCTGCGAACCAAAAGGTCAAGGTTCAATTCCCAGTCAGGGCACATGCCTAGCTTGTGGGCCAGGTCCCCAGTAGGGGGCGATCCAGAGACAGCCATACACTGATGTTTCTCTCCCTCTCTTTCTCCTTCCCTTCCCCTCTCTCTAAAAATAAATAAATAAAATCCTTTTTTAAAAAAAGGAAAAATAATCTGAGGGAGAAAAGAACAGCACAGGCAAGTCAAATAGAAAGCAAATAGTTACATGGTAGACACAAAACCAATACATTAATAATTCAGTGAAACTAAAATGGACTAGGTGTTCTGGATTAAAAGAGAGTCCACAAAGACCATCAGAAGGATTTTAACAGGGATTACACGGAATCTGTAGATTGCTTTGGGCATTACTGACATTTTCACAATATTGCTCTTTCAATTCATGAACATGGACTGTCTTTCCATTTATGTCTTCTTTCATTTCTTTCAGCTTTGTTTTGTAATTTTCATTGTACATATCTTTCACTTCCTGGGTAAGTTAATTTCTAAGTATATATATATTTTTTAAAGATTTCATTTATTTATCTTCAGAGGGGAAGGGAAGGAGAAAGGGAGAGAAATATTGATGCATGGCTGCATCTCATGCATCCCTTGCTGGAAACTGGACTGCAACCCAGGCATGTGTCTTGACTGGAAATCGAACCTCAATCTTCTGGTTTGCAGGCCCGCACTAAATCCAGTGAAATACACCAGCCAGGACTATATTATTCTTTTTGAGGTAGTGTAAACATATAATGGAATATAATTCAACCTTAAACAGGAAGGAAACTCTGACACATGCAACAACATGGATGAATCTTGAGGATGTTATCTAAGCAAAAAGACAAAATACTGTGATTCCCCTTACAGGAGGTACTAGAGTAGTCAAATCCACAGTGAAAGAAAGTACAATGGTGGGTGCTGGGTGCTGGGTCCTGGGTGCTGGGGCTGGGAGAGGGGGGAATGAAAACCAAGGTGGGCAAAAGTGGGTTTAGAGTTGCCAGTCTGCAAGCAGAGAGTCCATTCTTGTGTTACTATTTGTTACTGTGCTATTTTCTACAGGGACAGCTGTAGACCTACTCTGGCCCAGTTTGGGAAGAAAAAATGTTCTAGAGATGAAAGATAACATAATAATATAAATGTACCTAATGCCTGGAAAAAATGTAAATTTTATTTTATGTGTATTTTATCACAATAAAAAAATGACAAGACTGAAATCATAGAGTAGATTCTCTGCACACAGTGGAATTCAGCTGGAAGTCAATAACAAAAGTTCATTAGGAAAGTCCTCATGTTTAGAAATTAAGCAATATCATTCAAATTACCTTGCTTCAAAAAAGAAAACAATGTAAGTTAGGAAATATTTTGAACAGAGTGATAACGAAAACACTACCCATCAGGACTTCCGCCAAGATGGAGGCATAGGTGGAGACGCCGTGCTTTCTCACACAACCAAGTTTAGAGACAACTAAATATTAGCAACAGAAAACACAGCCAGAACACAGAAAATTGAACTTTTCGGAAGTCTGATGACAACAAATGCTTCAGCATGACCGGTAAGAGGGGCGAAACCAACAGCTGTCGAAGCGGGGTTGCACAGGAAAACTCGGTCAGATGGACTCAGGAGCGCAGATCCCAGGCTTGGGGTTGTAAAGGGCAGACCCAGTGAGCAACCCAATGAGCGACCCAGTGCGCCACCCAGTGAGTTACCCAGTGAGCGACCCGCAGATCTGGCGAGGGCGCAGGGCAGCACGTTGACTATGGTGGCTCATTCCTGAGCAGATACACCTGTGAGGGAGTGGGCAGTGAGACGGGCCCCAGCGGAGGGAGGCAGCAGAGAGGGCCACCATTTCCCACTCTGATCCGGCCCCCACATACAGCGTCACAACCCAGGGACCTCGCCCTGGTGGCCCCGCCCCGCTCCTAAGGCTCTGCTCCTTATACTTAATGGGTGCAAACAGACCAAAAATGGCTTAAGAAGATCTCAAAGCACCAGAGCCCATAACTCTAAGCAACGAAGAAATAGCAAAACTTTCAGATGCACAGTTCAAAACACTGGTGATCAGAATGCTCACAGAACTGGTTGATTTTAGTCATAAATTAGAGGAACATATGAAGGCTAAACTAATTGAAATGAAGGAAATTGCAGAGGAAACCAATACTGATGAAAAGGAATCTGGGCCTCAAATCAATGGAGTGGACCAGAAAGAAGGAAAAAATGACCAAACAGGAAAATATGAAGAAACAAGAATTCAAAAAAATGAGGAGAGACTTAGGACATCTTTAAATGCTCCAACATCCGATTTATAGGGATACCAGAAGGGGGAAAGGCACAGCCACCAGTGGAAAACTTATTTGAACAAATAATAAAGGAGAATTGCCCCAATCTGGCAAAGGAAATAGACTTTCAGGAAATCCAGGAAGCTCAGAGAGTCCCAAAGAAGTGGGACCCAAGAAGGAACACACCAAGGCACATCATCATTACATTACCCAAGATTAAAATGAAGGAGAGAATCCTAGAAGCAGCAAGAGATAAGGGGACAGTCACCTACAAAGGAGTTCCCATTAGACTGTCAGCAGATTTCTCAAAAGAGACCTTACAGGCAAGAAGGGGCTGGAAAGAGGTATTCCAAGTCATGAAATCCAAAGACCTACAACCAAGATTGCTCTATCCAGCAAAACTTTCATTTAGAATGGAAGGGCAGATAAAGTGTTTCTCAGATAAGATCAAATTCAAGGAGTTCATCATCACCAAGCCCTTATTATATGAAATGCTAAAGGGACTTATCTAAGAAAAAGAAGATAAAAAATATGAACAGTGGAAGGACAGCAAACTCAGTTATTAACAATCACATCTAAAACAAAAGCAGACTTCCGCCAAGATGGAGACACCGTGCTTCCTCACACAACCGCGTTTAGAGACAACTAAATATTAGCAAGAGAAAGCACAGCCAGAACATAGAAAATTGAACTTTTCAGAAGTCTGATAACAACAAATTCTTCAGCCTGACCGGTAAGAGGGGCAAAACCAGCAGCTGGCAGAGCGGGGTAGCACAGGAAAACTCCGTCAGACGGACTCAGGCGTGCGGAATCCAGGGGCAGGGTTGGACCTGGTGGGCAACTCAGCAAGCAATCAAGGGGAAACAGCGAGGGAGCAGGGCTGGGGGTTGACTGTGGTCGCCCATTCGTGTGTGGATAGACAAGCGAGGGATTGGGCGACTGGACGAGAGCCAGCAGCCCCAGCGGCCAGCGGCAGCGGAGGGCTCTGCCATTTCCCAGCTCTGACCCCACCTCCACATACAGCGTCATAATCCAGCAACCTAAGTGGCCCTGCCCCGGTGAACAACCTAAGGCTCTGCTCGTCACCCTGCTGCAAGAAACAGCAGAGGGGGCCCCCATTTCCCCGCTCTGACCACGCCCCCACATACAGCATCACAACCCAACGACCTGGGAGTCCAAGGCTCCCCTCCTCGTACCTAATGGGCGTGAACAGAATAAAACAAAAGCAAACTAAAAGGACAGCTAGATCAGGATCAGAACCATAGAAATGAAGATCTCATGGAGGGTTAGCAACAGGGGAGTGGGAGAAGGAGAAGGGGGGAGAAGGTACAGAAAATAAGTAGCATAGACGGTAGGTAGAAAATAGATAGGGGCAGTGCAAGAATAGTATGGGAAATATAGAATCTAAAGTACTCGAGACACATGGTCATAAACTAAAGGGGGGGATGGTGGGGGTGGGGGTGTGCAGGATGGAGGGGAATGAAGGGGGGGATAGAACAACTGCAATGGCATAATCAATAAAATAAAAATTTAAAAAAAAATAAAACCTGGGCAAAGGACCTGAATAAATACTTCTCCAAAAAGGATGTGCGGGTTTCCAAGAGACATATGAAAAAATGCTAATCAACAGAGAGATGCAAATTAACACCACAGTGCAATATATCACCTCACACCTTTGAGAATTGCTATCCTCAATAAATCAACAAACAGCAAGTGCTGTTGAGGATGTGGAGAAAGGGGAACCCTCGTGCACTGTTGGTGAGAATACAGACTGTTGCAGCCCCTATGGAAAATATTATGAAGTTTCCTCAAAAAATTAAAAGTGGAACTGCCTTTTGACCCAGTGATCCTCCTTCTGGGAATATATCCTAAGAATCCTGTAATACTAGTTTGAAAGAATATACATGTGTACACCCCTAAATTCATCAAAGTGTTATTTACAATAGCCAAGATCCTGAAACAGCCCAAGTGTCCATCAATAAATGAGTGGCTATAAATGCTGTGGTGCATTGACAGAATGGAATACTATACGATTGTACAAAAAGAAGGAAGTCTTACCTTTGTGACAACATGGGTGGACCTGGAGATTAAGATGCTAAGTAAAATAAACCAGTCAGAGAAAAACAAATACCATATGATCTCACTTATATGTGCAATCTAATGAACAAAATAAACTGATGAACAGAAACAGAGGCATGGATTCATGAAACAAGCTGACAGCTGTCAAAGGGGAGGGGCAGGGGAAAATGGATGAAAGAAGGTGAAGGGTTAGCCAAAACACATATTTACACATTGACACAGAGGACAGAGTAAAAGGGTGGGGGTGGCTAGGTGGAGGGGAGCAAAGGTGGGGCAAAATGAGGTCGGAAACATACTTCGCTTGGGTTGATGGCCATACAACACAGTGTGCAAATAATGTTTTCTTGAGTACTACAGTTGAAAGCTGCATGGTTTTGCAAACCAATGTCATCCCAATAAATTCAATTAAAAATTTTTTATTTAAATCTATATATAATCCTAGCTAAGGAAATTAAATCTCTAACCACCAGTAGCCATGTGCCAAACACAGGACTGTTGTATTCCTGTTTAAAGCAATTTTTACATGTTTATGTATAAGAACAGCAAGAACAGCTAACAGTATGCACCAGTAACTGGCCCACGTGCTTTAACACCTACTCATTTAGCTGTCACAACCACCCTCGAGCAGTACTCAGTACAGTAACCCCGGAGTAATTGCTAAATCTGTGTTTAATTTCTCTGTGTCTCTGTACCAGATGTACCAGTTCCAGCAAGTGTGCCAATTCCACCAGACGACCTCTAGAAGAAACCCAAAAGTACTACCAACTGAGGTGCAAGGAATGGAGAGAATGCCCCAAACAATGAGAGAATTCATAAGGAATAAACACAGAGTAGTTAACTTTTTGCAGAATTGTAATTTTCAGGGGAAAGCTGCTTCATAATATACCTATGAGGGAAGTGTCCCACTCACGGGCAACTTAATGGAAATAGTGCGCACCACCTCATGCTCGTTCAACCACCATCTAGCCCCTTTCACTGTATGGCTGTACTTGCCATGCACCATGCCAATCTGCCTTTCGGAGCTATGCTCATTTCCTCCAGCTGCTGGGAGCACTGGCTGTTGGAGGTCAGCCTTTCACTGTCAGCATCCTTTCAGAACTGTCTCCACTGGAAAAGCACTTTGCCCAAGGGCACACCCCTTCCTAGGGCAATCAGAATCCAATGACAGATCAGCACAGGAGTGTAAATGCCCAGGCCCTCATCTCAACTAAGAAATACTGAAGGCCACACTAGCTCCAGAGGGTCTCTGACCACATCCCATCACGGCCCAACTTCTGCCTCCACCTTTCCACTAGTATTCATCCCAAGAGTACTCCTAATAAACTCTCCGAACACTAAATTTCCTGCATGCGCATCTCCACCTGAGTCGGCTTCCCAGAGAACGGGGCACTGGACATTGATCCAATACTTTCCGACAGAAACCTGGCAACATATATTAGAAACCTTAAAATATTCATATTTTGGTGAAGCAATAGGGCAGAAAGGGCGCAAATTCTGAAGCATGGATTCACATCCCAGCTCTGCTGTATGAAAGTGCTGAGAGCTGAGTCTTGGTCTCGTTTATAAAACAATGAGACCAACAGCACCTCTATTTCAGAGTTGTCTGTAATGTTCAAAGCTCACAGCATGTGAGAGCACCGGGCACACAGTGACTACTTAGTCAGTAATTATGGGTGCTGACTGGCTGACTTTAAAGTTAAATGCTACTTTCTTTTTCAATTTATCAATAATGCCAGTCACACAAGGAAAAATGCCCTCTTCATATTAAGTATTTGTACAACTAGGAAAGACTGAGGGCCATGCTGGCTCCAGAATGGCCCAGAGGGTCAACAGAGAGACCCCACAGTAACCTTAGGTCCATGAAGGCAGGGCCCACAATCATCGAGTTCAGTGGTTCTTGAACCTCACAGAGTATCAGCAACCCCCGAAGGGCCTGTTAAAACAGACTGCTGGGCCCCACCTCCAGAGTTTCTGGTTCAGTGGCTCTGGAGTGAGGCCTGAGAATTTGCATTTCACAAGTAACAAGTTATGCTGACTGGTTGGGGACTTTGCTTTGAGACCCTCTGGTCTAAGTTTGTCACTGAATCTCCCTGCACCAATTCAGGCTATTTCCTAATATATAGAAGATATTCAAATGCTTATTGACTAAGACATACAAATAAGTCTACACAGTGTTTTTTACAAAGTATAAAACTAGAAATTACAAGTAAAACCATCCACGAAATGAAAGGCAGACTACCCTAGGGGAGAAAATACTTGCAAGTCATGTATCTGACAAGGAGTTAATATCCATAATATATAAAGAACTCAAATCAATACAAAAAACTCCAAACAATCTGGTTAAAGAATGTGGACAGAGGATTTAAACAGACAAGAAGACATTCAGATGGCCAACGGTACACGAAAAGATGTTCAACATCACTCATCAGCAGGGAAATGCAAATCAAAACCACAGTGAGGTCCTGGCAGGGTAGCCCAGTTGGTTGGAGCACTGTCCTGCTACCCAAAACGCCAAGCTTGCGGGTTCCATCCCCAGTCAGGGGACACGCAAGAATCAACCAACAAGTGCATAAATAAGGGGAACAATCAATCAATGTTTTTTTCTCTTTCCCTCCCTCCCTCTCTCTCTAAAAAAAAAAATCAATAAATAAAAAATTAAAAAACCAAATGGTAAAAATACATATTTTAAAAAACCACAATGAGGTATCACCTCATACCTGTTAGAACGGCTAATATCAAAAAGAAATAGCTTCCTGGTGGGGAGACAGAGAGAAAGGCTTATGCACTGTAGGTGGGAATGTATACTGAGGCAGCCACTATGGAAAACTGTTACAGAGGTTCCTCAAAAAATTAAAAAACAGAACTCCCACAGGATCCAGAATTCCACTTCTGAATATTTGTCCACAGGAAGCAAAAATATTACTGTGAAAAGGCCTGCAGCCCATGCACTGCAGCATTATTTACAATCGCCAAAACTTGGAAGTGACTGAAGTGTTCACCAACAGATGAATGGATAAAACGCACGTGATACACACACAATGTAGTATCATACAGTTGTAAAAAGGAAGGCTATTTTGCCATTTACAACGACACAGATAGACTTTAAAGGCATTAGACTAAGTGAAACAAGTCAAATACCAGATAATTCACTTAAGGTTGGACTCTTTAAAAACAGGGACACTCAGATACCGAGGACAGAATGGTGGCTGCCAGAGGCACAGCATGGGGGGGGGGGGGTAGGCAAAATGCATGAAGGGAGTCAAAAGGTACACACTTCCAGTTACAAAGCAAGTCCCGGGGATGCAGTGCGTAGCGTGGTGACTACAGTTAAGAATGCTGTACTGAGGCCCTGGCTGGTGTAGCTCAGTGGATTGAGCGCAGGCCTGCGAACCACACGATTGCGGTTCAATTCCCAGTCAGGGCACATGCCTGGGTTGCAGGCCAGTTCCCAGCAGGGGACACACGAGAGGTAACCACACATTCATGTTTCTCTCCTTCTCTTCCTCTCTAAAAATAAATAAATAAAATCTTAAAAAAAAAAAAAAAAGAATGTCGTACTGTACATTTGAAAGTAGCCAACCAGATCTCAAAAGTTCTCATCACAAGAAAAAGAACTGTAACAACGTATGGTGAGGGATGTTGACTTGACTTACTGTGGTGATCATTTCATAGTATATACAAGACTCCAGTCTATGGTATACACCTGAAACTACAGTATTACACTGCATGCCAATTGTATCTCAATTTAAAAGTCACAACTGCAATACTATTGTAGAAACACAGATAAATATACACCAAATAAGAAAAGGTAACACAAAATTATACTTATAATAATTTAAACTACATTAATTTAAACTACATATATACATACATAGCTTAATGACAAAAGATATCAAAAATTACTTAGCTTTTGAGTTTAGGATTATGATAACTCAAGATTTTTTTTGTTGTTTAAAGTTTACTCAGAAGATATTTTAAGGCCGAATTAATATGAAATAGCAATACTAAATAATTAAGTACATAACTAAAAAAACCAGAGCTACCACAGGATGTCGTCACCAAATAAACTTGTCTAGTGTCGGCATCTATAAATTGGTTGTTACTTCCCTCAAAATTGGTATAGTACGGCAGTCTTGAAAAGCCTGCACAAAAACCCACAAAATAAAACATACATGCGCACACATGACACCATACATCACCTGCCACAGGAGGGACAGGGCCATAGAAAAGCACCGTGGCCCGTTCTCCATTGACTTCAACTCTTCGACCAATGACCTCTGATGTCAAAGTGTCATTCATGATAACAGCGCGAGAATCCACAATAGGAGATCTAGAAAGAAAAGTTCAACATTGAGAAGAACTCACTAAAATTCTTCTTAAAAACTTTTGCAAACTTCATGTAGATACTCATGAGGTCAGTGCTTCTGACCAATTTAGTCTTCACATTTTGGTGAAGAGAACCTAACAGTTTTACATACCATACGCTGCTAATTTGACTTTACTATCTAACTATATTTTGATAATAATGTATTTTTTAAACCCTGTTTAACTCCAGTTAGCTCACATCACATGACTTGTCTATACTGTCACTTACTGGATGGGGTGGGAAGAGAAGAGAGGAGAAGGGGATGAAGTGATGGAGAGAAGGGAAAGGAAACGGGGCATGTGAGCACTATCCTCGCCTCAGGAAGGGGAAAAGACAACCCCACGGACATGAGAAACAGCACCTATGACGAACAATAAATCAAAGATTAAACCAAAAAAACACAGAGAAGCCTAAAAATAAAGAGAAGGCCTCAAAAGGAGCCTGAGAGAACAGCATTTCCTGTCTAGGAGGGATAACTAGGCCCAAGTCCCACTTCATAGGAAAGCGAGGGAAGCCCAGACGACGGGAAACTCTCCAGGGCAAACAAGTCCATTTTTTCAGCAAATAAAACTCTAGAGAAAAGCAGCAGATGGAGTGAGATCAAAGAGAGTGAAAGAAACTTAAGAGATGCGTCAACCAATTGTAATGTACAAACTTTATTTGGATTCTAATTTTTTTAAATTTTCATTTATTGATTTTCAGGGAGACAGGAAAGAAAAGAGAAGGGAAACACTGATCTATTGTCCCACTCACTCATTCATTGACTGATTTCTTGTGTGTGCCTTGACCAGGGATGGAACCCATAACCTTGGCATATGGGAATGATGCTCTAATCAACCTGGCTAGAATCCAACCAGGGATGAATTCTAATTTTTTAAAAGATTTTATTATTTATTTACTTTTAGAGAGGGGAAGGGAGAGATAAAGAGAGGGAGAGAAACATCAGTGTGTGGTTGCCCCTCATGTGGCCTCACCGGGGACTTGGCCTGAAACCCAGGCATGTGCTCTGACTGGGCATCAAACCTGCGACCCTTTGGTTCGCAGCCTGCTCTCAATCCACTGAGCTACGCCAGCCATGGCTGAATTCTAATTTTTTAAAACTGTAAATAATTTTTTAAGAGAGATTATGGCCCTGACCAGTGTGGTTCAGAGCTGGCTGGAGCATCATCTGGTAACAAAAAGTTGTGGGTTTGATCCCTAATCCAGGCACAAATACTTTATATCACTTTATAGCTATCACAGATCTCAAAACATACTTTATAATAATTGCTATTTCAGTTACAATATTTATTATTAGACCTGTCACTAGATGTTGTCATTTATCATATTAACAAACACACATTATATTCTATTACGATTTTTAAAGATTTTTATTTATTTACTTATTTTTAGAGAGGGGAAGGGAGGGAGAAAGACAAGGAGAGAAACATTGATGTGTGAGAGAAACCTCAACGGGTTGCCTCTCACATGCCTGCAACTGGGGACCTGGCCTGCAACCCAGGCGTGTGCCCTGGTCAGTAAGTGAACAGGTGACCTTTCGGTTCGCAGGTTGGCATTTAATCCACTGAGCCACACCAGCGACAGGGCTCTATTATAATTTTTAAAGTATTTTGATAACTTTATTTCATATGACTAATTTCATTTGAAATACTATGTATTTTCTGTATTTAATAACACTAAGGCCCTGGCCAGTGTGGCTCAGTTGGTTGGAGCACTGTCCCATAAACTGAAGGGTTGCTGGTTCAATCCCTGGTCAGGGCACATTGCCTGGGTTGCAGGTTTGGTCCTCAGTCAGGGCACATGCAGGAGGCAGCTGACCCATGTTTCTGTCTCCATTCCTCTTTCTCTCTGAAAGCAATGAATAAACAAACAAACAAAAAGTAAAATAAAATAAAACATTAAGGAGTACACATACTTCATCAGATTGCTAACACAATCTTTATCTTAAAGAACCAATTAAGCCCTGGCTGGGTACCTCATTCGGTTGAAGTATCATACTGATAATCCCTGGTCAGGGTACATATAAGAAATTGATGTTTTTCTCTCTTCCTTCCTCTCTCTCTCTTTCCTTCTCAAATCAGTAAATTTAAAAAATGTTTTAAATTTAAAGAAATAAAAAACCAATTTGAAAAACTAAAGGACATAAGAATTTGGTGATGAGTCTCAAGTATCAATAACAAAGGAAGGTACTGAAATGACACTTTACAAAATACATATAACACTTTACAAAAATATATAACACTTTACAATACACATAACACTTTACAAAATACTTTCATTTTCCTTATCTTTATTTTAAGATTTTATTTATTTATTTTTTAGAGAAAGGAAAGGAAGGAGAAAGAGAGGGAGAGACACATCAATGTGTGGTTGCCTCTCATGCGTCCCCTACTGGGGACCTGGCCTGCAACCCAGGCATGTGCCTTAACTGGGAATCGAACCAGCGATCCTTGAGTTTGCAGGCCGGCAGTCAATACACTGAGCCACACCAGCCAGGGCCCTAAATTACTTATTTTGCTTATATCAATTTGAGCTAAGTTTCTTTCCCTTGCAACTGAAAGAACCCTGAAAAAATACATAAGAATTTAGGTCATATTTGCTCCTATTTAATGTTTGATGGTCATTACATGCAGCTAGTCTGCTGGATGGCAATGCTACCTCTCCAGCTACATGCTAGCTAAGGGACACTGGATAATTTCACCTGTGTCTGTTTCCTCATCTGTAAAATACTGATAATATTAGGACCTATCTCACAGGGCTGTTGAATTAAATGCTATTATATGCACGAATGCTCAACGTATTGTGAAGAGTAAATGTAGCCATTAAGGTTAAAAGATTGTATATTTATGTAAGAGGAAAATGTTCCATAAATCCAAAGAAATGTATTACAAGTTCAGAAAAACAGAAACTGATATGGGGAAGTTAATCACAGGAAGCCTACTGCCCATAGTAGGAATGGATTCCAACATCAAAGACCACGCTTCCTTCTTCCTTTAACCAAGAAATCCAAACAGATGCCTGATGCAAAGTAGAAAAGGTTAAAAAAAAAAAAAACCTGGCAGTTTGTGAATATTAGAAAAGATTTTTCAACATGAGTTTTATTATCTTTCTAAATGTATTTTCTTCAATCTTTCCGATATTCAAAGTTGTACCAAAATAATTGATGAGGTCTGACCCATCATTCACACACCCACACCTATCAAGTAGAAAGCTCAACCTCAATGGAAACACAGCTGAGATTTAGAAGCTCTAGGCAGTAATCCTGGCTCAGACACTGAACAGCTGTGTGTCCTGAGATTCATTAATCTTTCTGTCATAAGAGTATAAGGAAGCAAAAGACATGCTCTTACAGCCATGGGTGTCCACCCTTTTTGCATCTCCGCGCCATACTGGAAGAGTTGTCTTGGGCCACACATCAAATACATTGCGACACGTAATTACAAAAACATCTCATCATGTTTTAAGTAAATATATGATTTTGTGTTGGGCCACATTCACAGCCATTCTCGGCTCCACGTGCCCCTCAGGCTTCAGGCTGGACACCCATGAACTTCGTCTAATTTGGAGAGATGTGCAAAACTAAGATCTAAAATTAGGAATGCAAGGATCAAATTCAGTGATTGAAGAGAACCATGCATGGCAAGAGTGAAGGAAGGCATAGGGAGTCCAGTTAGTATCGTGATAACTATGTATGCGGCCAGGTAAGTACCTGATAGCGGGGGTTTCACTCTGTAAAGTACATGATTGTCTAACCAATATGCCACACATCTGAAACTAATACAAAACAGTATTCAATGTAAACTATACTTGAAAAAAAGAGAGCGAGGAAAGGCTCCAAGTAGAATCCGTGCCCTGGTTAAGCTGTTAGGAATGGGCAGCAGAGAGAGAACGAACTTTGGAGGTGGGGAAACGAAAGAGGGTTTCACTGATTGGAGGTTCATGTCAGGAGATTGAATGCGGGAATACCTTTAAAAATGTATGAGCAAAATATCATTTACTTTTAAACTACCACTCAAAAGGTAACAATCGCCAAGTATTTAGCCCAATTTTATTTTATATTACTTACTTTTATTTTATTGATTTTTGAGAGGAAGAGGGGAAGGAGGGAGAAGGGGGCAAAGGAAGAGAGAGGGAGGGAGAGAGAGATAAGAGTGTCAGTTTGTTGTTCCACTTATTTATTCGTTCATTGGTTCATTCTTGTATGTGCCCTGACAGGACTGAACCAACAACTGTGGCATATTGGGATGATACTCCTACAAACCAAACTACCCAGCCAGGGCCTTCTTCAAACCAATTTTTAACAAACACATGTGGTATCCATTAAAAATTTTTTTAAATATATTTTACTGATTATGCTATTCCAGTTGCCCCATTCCCCCCTTCACTCCCCTCTGCCCTGCACACCCCATCCCACCCACATTAGTTCATGTCCATGGGTGGTGCACATAAGTTCTTTGGCTTCTACATTTCCTATACTATTCTTGCCCTCCCCCTGTGTATTTTCTACCTACCTTCTATGCTACTTAATCTCTGTACCTTTTTCTCCCTCTCTCCCCCTCCTGCTCCCCTATTGTTCATCCTCCACATGATCTCCATTTCTGTGGTTCTGTTCCTGTTCAAGTTGTTTAGCTTGCTTTTGTTTTTGTTTTAGGTGTGGCTGTTAATAATTGTAAGTTTGTAGTCATTTTACTCTTCATATTTTTTATCTTGTTTTTCTTAGATAAACCCCTTCAACAGCTCATAAGGGCTTGGAGATGATGAACTCCTTTAACTTGACCTTATCTGAGAAGCACTTTATCTGCCCTTCCATTCTAAATGAAAGCTTTGCTAGGTAGAGCCATCTTGGCTGTAGGTCCTTGTCTTTCATGACTTGGAATACTTCCAGTCCCTTCTTGCCTGTAAGGTCTCTTTTGAGAAATCCACTGACAGACTGATGGGAACTCCTTTGTAAGTAACTGTCTACTTTTCTCTTGCTACTTCTAGGATTCTCTCCTTCATTTTAATCTTGCATAATGTAATTATAATGTGTGTTCCTCTTTGGGTCCACCTTCTTTGGGACTCTCTGAGCTTCCTGGATTTCCTGGAAGCCTATTTTCTTTGCCAGATTGGGGAAGTTCTCCTTTATTATTTGTTCAAATAAGGTTTCCACTCGTGACTGTTCGTTCCTCTTCCCTTTCTGGTACCCCTATAATTTGGATGTTGGAACGTTTAAAGATGTCCTGGAGGTTTTTCAGCCTCTCCTCATTTTTTTGAATTCTTGTTTCTTCATTCTTTTCTGGTTGGATGTTTCTTTCTTCCTTCTGGTCCACTCCGTTGATTTGAGTCCTAGTTTCCTTCCCATCACTATTGGTTCCCTGTACATTTTTTTTAACTTCATTTAGCGTAACCTTCATTTTTTTCATCTAATTTGTGACCAAATTCAACCAGTTCTGTGAGCATCCTGACTAACTGTGCATCTGATAGGTTGGCTATCTCTTCGTTGCTTAGTTGTATTTTTTCTGGAGCTTTGATCTGTTCTATCACTTGAGGTTTGTTTTTTTTTTGTCTTGCTGCGCCTGTTATGCAGTGAGGGGCAGAGCCTTAGATGTTTACCTGGGCGGGGCAACCCACATTGTGGGTTGTGATGCTGTCTGTGGGGAGGGGTCCAAGAGGGAACAATGGCACCTGCTCTGCTCTCTGCCAGATTTCAGTCACTTCCCCCACTTCCCACAAGCAAATTGGGTCTTTCTGATGCTGATTCCCAGGTGGGTTGGCTTGTGTACATTCTAGGCCCCTGTGGGTCTCTCCAACCAACTCTCCTGTGAGGCTGGGACTTTCTCCCGCTGCCTCAACCCCGACAGGTGTTTTCAATCAGTGGTCTGAGGCTTTATTTCCCCAAGCTGGGGCTCTGGGTTGGGTGCTCTGTCTCACTCCCCAGTTTTGCCTGGTTTACCTGCGCATGAATGTGGGACTGCCCAATCCAAAATCTGCCACCTCACCGGGTCAGCCCACTGCTGCCTTGCCAGCCAGCTGCTGCCTTGCACACTCTGCTCCACTATCCACCGCCGCACTGGGTCCGCCAGCTGCAGCCTTGCCGTGAGTCCTCTCCACCCCTCCTACTGATCTGGATGAGTGTTTCTTCTTTAACTCCTTGGCTGTTGAACTTCCATACAGTTCAGTTTTCTGTCAGTTCTGGTTGTTTTTTTGTTTTTAAATTGTTGTTCTTTTTTTGGTTGTTCAAGTAGGCACAGTGTGTCTACCTATGCCTCCATATTGGCCAGAAGTCCTCCTTTTTAAAAAATTTTAATTGTGGTAATACACACATAAAATTAGTCATATTACCATTTTTAAGCATACAGTTCAGTGGTATCAGCTGTGAACTCTCTGCTATGAACCAAATTACTAAAACCTTTTTCATCTCACAAAACTGAAACTCCACACTCATTAAAGAATTCCCCATATCCCGTTCTCTCCAGCCCCAACCTTCTGTTTCTATGAACTTGACTACTCTAGATAACTCACTACGTGGAATCAGAGTACTTGTCTTTTAGTAACTGGTTTGTGTCACTGAACAGAAAGGCCTGCTGGCCCTTCGCGCCCTTTGTACCCCATGTCAGAGGCTGTGTCTAAGCTGTACTAATCCTCACCACTCCTTTGTCCTCACATATTGAATTCGATCATGTCATTTTAAGTAGCTCCTCCAAATGCCCAAGCGTTGGGCATTTCCAAAGAAGCTGTAGACATGTCTTCTCTCTCAAACACCAGTGATTCAATCTATAACACAAATTTTATGGCAAAACTACATGAAAGAGAACTAACTATATTTTCAAATACCACCAAATCTTCCCAAATCTCTCCTTCACAAATTCTTTCCAGCTACTCCTAATAACCAGCAAATTGTGATGTTTCCCCTTTCTGGTAGTCCCTACATACTTTCTGAGTAACGTTCATTTCACACTTATTTTCTATGGATTCTCTTGCACACTTCCCAGCAAAATGCTAAGGTAAGAAAACTATCATAAAGTTTTTAAAAAATAAACCTTGAAGCGCTAAAGATACAATAAATATTCCATTAAAATATATAATAAATTGCCCTGGCTGGTGCAGCTCAGTGGATTGAGCAAGGGCCTGCGAACCAAAAAAAGATTGTGGTTCGATTCCCCGTCAGGGTACATGCCTGGGTTGCAGGCCAGTTCCCAGCACGGGACAGTGCCCAGCAGCAGGGGATGCACCAGAAGCAACCATACATTGATATCTCACTCCTTCTCTCTTTCCCTTCCCTTCCAAAGATAAATAAATAAATTTAAATATATATATGGATATGTGTGTGTGTGTGTGTATATGTGTGTGTGTGTGTGTGTGTGTGTGTGTGTGTGTATATATATATATGATAAATTGCCCTGGTTGGTGTGGCTCAGTTGGTTGGAATGCCGTCTCATACACTGAAAGGTTGCAGGTTCAATTCTTGGTCAGGGCACATACCTAGGTTGCAGGTTTGACTCCCGGTCAGGAGGCACACGGAGGCAACCTATCCATGTTTCTCTCTCACATCAATGCTCCTCTCTCTCCCCCCTCCTCTCTCTCTAAAAGCAATGGAAAAAAAAAAGTCCTTGGATGAGACTAAATATATATATAATAAAATGACTTTAATAAACTAAAATAAAAAATAAATCAAACCACCAGAAAACAGTAACAACTACAAGTTTTATTGTTGAACATTTACATTTTATAAAAATAATTTAAGATTTTATTAAAACTGCATTGGATTCAACTGTGTATGCACAGTAAAATTAAAATTCAAAGGCTAACCATGGAGACAGAATATATAGAGAGTAATGTATCTTCCAAACAAGTGGAAGGGTAATAAGGAAAAGAGAAAAGAAGAGCTTGAGTTTTTTTTAAAAGGCAAGAAAGGAGACTTAAAGACAGCAAATAAAGTACAAAGTATAAGATGGTAGAAAAAGTCCAAATCCCTTTGTTGTAAAGAAACTACTACAAGCAAAATGCTGTTTTAGTCTCTAAGGATGCAGCAGTAAACAAAACACATAAAAAATACCTGCCAGCATGAAGCTTCCATCCTAGAGGAGGAAACATAATAACCACATAAATGACTCTATCATATGGAATGCCGAAAGATGACAAGCACGAGGACAATGAATGCAATGGTGATGGAAGTGAAGGATACATCTGGGACAGCCTCACTGAGAAGGTAACATTCAAAAAACGTGAGGGAGGGAAGGGACTGAACCATGTGGACATATTGGGGAAGAGCGTTCCAGGCAAAGGAATGGTAAGTGCAAATATCCTGAGGCTGGGATGTGCTTGTGGAGCCCATATGGTAGAGAGCAAAGGGGAGTATACAGAAGGAGAAATCAAAGGTAAAGCAGGACTTCGCCACAAAGGACCTTGGGGACCACTCTAAAGACCTGGCTTAGAGATCTGAGTGAAATGGATAGTCTTGGAAGATTTTTTGAAAGTCAGTAGATAATCTGATTGTTTTAAGAGGATCACTCTAGATGCTATGATGCAAACAGACTGAATAAAGAAAAACCAGACCAGCTAGGTGGCTACTGCGCAACCAGGTGAGAAATGGCTATAACTTTGACAAGTGAATGTGGTGAGAAGGGTTTGGGAGCCTGGACAGATTTTGGAGGCAGAGTTCAAAGGGTGTGCTAATAGATTACACACACCGCATGAAAGAGCTGAGTCAAGGATGACTCCAAAGGTTCTGGCCGGAACAAATACCTCAGCAGTGGCAATAAATGTTAAGTACGATAAATGTGCCAGTCAAAAGGCAAGAGATTGTCAACTAGGATTTAAAAAACAAACAGTGATATGCTGCCTATAAAAGCACACAAAGAGGTTAAAAACTAAAAAGATGAAAAAAGTAGAGAGAAACCTCAAGTGCCAGCTGCCACAGTTATAATTAATGTCAGACAAAAGGAAAGTCTGCTCTCCTCATCTCAACCTACTATCTTTCTCTAACAGTTTGGCATTTATAAATGTCTTCCCAAAGAAACTGAGGCTTTTTGGAGGGATAGGGACGTCATACTCTCACCTGGGTCCACCCACAACTCATAGTCCCCAGCTGGTAGTAAGCATTAACGTAAATTTTTTAAATGTTCTCCACCCACTTAACATTAGTTCCCCTCCACCACAAATGTTAAATTATGTGGAAGGACAAGGCTATTTCTCTAACATGACACCAAGTCGCCGATTTTTAGTACCAATTTTAGTACCAATTTTTCCTCTTCCATAGTAACAAGTCAGTAGGATTTTTTCGGTGAAGTACAGGCGCTGCGGTCCATTCAGCGGGGCCCTGCCCGGGACCCGACAGGTCCACCCACACACGCACAGCGCCGCCCGCACACGCACCACGGCCTTGACTGTACACACGCCTGCACGCGCGTGAATACACAAGTACACAAACACAAACGCGCACTCACCCCCAGAGCCTGCGCGTCTAGCCAAAGCCTTAGGGTGCAGGCAACGCCCAGCTCCGTCAACCTGGGAACTTCCTAAAAAACTTCGAGGAACTGAAAGACTAACAATGCTGCAAGGTGACCGTCGACAACAGGCCACCAGGAAATTCGTCCCCTTGGCTCCCGAGCCCTGCTACACTCACCTGTCCACAGCACGCCGGGTGGGTCCGCGAGGCGACCCCTCGCACCCGCAGCGTCACAGCACAGCTTCCGGCTCTTTGCCGGAAGTGCATTTTAGAGGACAGGAAGTCCCGCCCTGCGGTGAGTGATGGGCGCCAGAGTTCTGAACAGATTGTAACCAGAGGTTCGTTCAGCCCACCCGGACCCAGTCTCCCAGCTGTCCCTTTGCTTCAGGGGCCACATTCCCCGGAGCGTCGAGCACCCAAAAAGGAACAACATGAAGATGGAGCACATTCCCATTCCCTGGTTCGAGTTGCAAGTCCTGTGTGAAGTTCAGCTAGGTGCAATAATGGAAAAAGCAAATGCCGCAATCATGTTAATGGCTCAGTGTCAGTTTCTCATATGTGAATATCTTGATGGCTTCTTGTCAGGATCAAATGAGATGATGCTTAGGTAAATGTTTAGCAGTGGGGTCGCGTGCAAGAGCAAAGCACGCAAATGACTACAGGGTTGTTATTGTCGGTGTAAATGAAAGAAGCCATTATTAACCCAATCAAGGAGACACTGAGTAACACCAGGGAGGTGGCTTTCCTGATGAATTTGGTAAAGGTGACCAGAATTTCAACATGCAGATACCTGTTGTGAATATGTAAAAACTGCTTTTGTTGTTTAGTGAGAGATTATAGACCAGGGTGTCAAGCTCATTTTCACCGGGAGCCACATAAGCCTCGCTGTTGCCTTCAAAGGGCCAAAATAATTTTAGGACTGTGTAAATGTAACTACTCTTTAACTGTTAAGGAGTTGAAATTACATTTCGCCCTTTGAAGGCAACCACAAGATTGATGTGGTCCCCGTGATAAGGAGTTCGGCACCCCTGATGTAGACTAAGAAACCTGTTCCCTAAAACTTAAAGAAGCTCTGTTGTGTGAAATCCTATCAGCAAGGATGAAACACCCTGCTCCTGTCAGTAGAGACTGAGCCATACAGATCATTCTGACGCTTTTCCAATCCACGGGTAGATTTTCACATAAGGGGTTTTCAGATGTCACATCCCACAGTTATTTTAATTTATAGTTGTCAACATACAAGACCTTGGAGCCTGCTTAATTCTTACCTACACTCCTTCAAATCCTGTGCTTTCCCCGGCTTTTTTTTTTTTTTTTTTTGACTCCTCAGTTCCTCTGGTGTGTGGCTTCCTTATTTCAGCAAGTTAGTAAACCTAACTTTGTTAAACTATAGGTTTGTCTCTGAGGGATTTTATCAGATGGGTTTTATTACTGTTTATTTTGGCCAAGCCTCCTGTACAAATGAAGGTTAGACACCTTTGGTTCCATCTTAGGAGAAAACTGAAGCCGAATAAGGGTACATTATTTACCAGTATTCATCTGTGTCCTGAAATGAGCTGTGGGCTTTTTAACTTTATAAAGTTTTTACATTACCAGAACAATCTGACAGTAACCAGAGGGGAAGTGGGAGGGGATATTGGGGGAAGTGGAGAAGGTTTTCAGGAACAACTATAAAGGACATATGGAAAAAACCAATGGGGGTGGAATCAGTGGAGGGAGGTGGGGATGGCTGGGGTGTGGGGGAGTGGTGGGGGGGGGAAATGCAAACCACTGTACTTTGAACAACAATAAAATTTTAAAAATAATAAAAATAAATAAAGTTTTTAGATTACCTTTCATTAGAGAATGACCTCAGTTTTAAAAAAATTATTGGCATCCACCAAGTTCAGATCAGCCTCTCAACAGTTACAGAAAACATGAATCTTCCTTTTAATTGTAAAATACTTTCTTCTCTTGTCCCTGACTGGTGTAGCTCAGTGGATTGAGTGCAGGCCTGCGAACTAAAGCATCACCAGTTTGATTCCCAGTCAGGGCACATGCCTGGGTTGCAGACCATATCCCCAGTATGGGGTGTGCTAGAAGCAATCATACATTGATGTTTCACTCCCTCTCTTTCTCCCTCCCTTCCCCATCCTCTAAAATAAATAAATAAAAATTTTTAACAAATACTTTCTTCTCTGTGCTAAATTGTGACGATATTTACCCCATTTTGCCCAGAGTAAAAAAATGACCCCGTCTGCCTTCAGTCCTTGTCCTATTGGTCCTGCACGCTGCTGCCTCAACCCTGTTATCTCCCAGAAGTGCTTTCTCTGCTCTACCATGTCTCTCATTCCTTGCCTCCCTCTCACTTTAATCCTTTTCAGCTTGGCTTTCTGGCTTCTCTCTTCCTCCAGTGCTTCCAGAATTACTTCTCAAATGTCATCTGTGACTTCAAATCACCATGGTGGTCTCCCAGTCCCCATAGCCCTTGATTTCCTTACAACATAAATTGATAGAGTAATCACCCCTGTTTGTTCGAAAAACATATTTAAAACATTGTAGAAGAAGGCTCAGACGTAAAATGTCCAATATTTACAATGCACTCCACTTGTCTCACCATTCACGCACTCAGTATAATTAATATTTAGTGAGTGCCAGCTCTGCATCAAACACTATTTCGGGGCACTGGAGATCTGGCAGTGAAAAAGAGATACAATGTTCCCATCCCAGACCAATTTGTATCCTAAACATGGGACAGATGGTATAAAATAATTTCAGATTGTGCTAGGTGCAACAAAGGAAGTAAGAAGGTACTAACTTAAAGTAGGAAGGTTAAGAAGTCCAGTAAGATAAGAGAGACCTACTCACTAGGTTTTGTAAGGTAAATGTCAGTGTCTTTGGCAAGAGCAGTTTTGGTAGAATGGTGAATTCTGAAACCAGACTACATGCAGTGAGTTGAAAAGGCAGGAGGTTGAAGGAGCATAGGTAGTGATTCTTCAAAGAAGACATTTTCTAATTGCCATATTCAGTGAAATTTCTCTTTGGGGGACAGGGAGTTACAAATCCCTTTGGAAAACTGGTGAAAGCTGTCCACAGAATGCAAAATTTGCATATAATTGCAGGGAGTTCATTAATCTTTTGAAGCTCATTCATGGACCCCACAGAAGTCCATAGGTTACAGATTCAGCACCCCTCTCTTTTCAATTAGCTGGCCTTTTCTTCCTCTCTAGGTGTCATGTTCCTGTGATTGCTGCCTCGCTGACATCTGTCCTTGCCTACTGATCTCCTTGTGCTACCAACTCTCTCAGTGACTACATCTACTTTCTCGATTTGTGTTACTGGGGCCAGGACACCTATTTTAGTATAAAAGCCCTTTACCTTGTGGAGTAACTTAAAAGAAGATCAAGATCAGTGAGGCCTACATGATTTCAGATGTATTTAATTTCATAATGTCTAACTGGACACCAGAGGAGTTGAGGGTATGAATAATTGTTTACGAGGACATTTAAAAAAGGTTTATATAAGAGAAAGCAATCAAAAGCTAATTTTCTGACTGTAACATTTTCCAATCTTCCAGCCCCATCACTAGGCTGAGTCAGCCTTTCACTGAAGCTTCACCGTGGCCAATGTTTATCATGTAAAGATGCCTCTAGCCTTCTTCTTGTGAACTGTGGCACCTTCTCATGTGCAGCTTTTCCTGGTGGCATGCTGCTTGTGAAGGTTAACGTGGCTAATCCACGTTCTTGTTTACAGGTGCTTTATTTCGTTGCTGTTCAGTGGTGCTTTTATGACTTTTTAACTTTTCAATATTTTGAATAGATAATGTATTTATTCTTATGCTTCAAAAGTAAAAAGTAAGAAATGGGTATACAGTGAAAGCTTCTCTTACTACCCATATTTCCTAGAGGGGGCACCAGGGTCAAGGGCTGGACAAAGAACCAAGACAGAACAAGAACAAAAAAACCCAGCAAGTACTATTTAGCCATTTGGTCAGAGTCTGCTGCCAGATGAGTGGACTCCAGTAGTTTCTGCCACTCGAGAATCTCCCTTTGCCCTGGTTGGTGTGGCTCAGCAGATTGAGCGCTGGCCTGAGAACGAAAGGCTCTCGGTTTGATTCCCAGTCAGGGCACACGCCTAGGTTGTGGGCCAGATCCTCAGTCGGGGGTGCAAGAGAGGCAACCACACATTGATGTTTCTCTCTCTCTCTTTCTCCCTCCCTTCCCCTCTGTCTAAAAACAAGTAAGTAAAATCTTAAAGTAATTAGGGAGAATTGGGATGGGAGAATGGCCAATAAACAACAAAGGTGTCCCCCTGTAGGAGTTTATGCCTCATTTTATTTTACAAACGTAAGTAACAGTATAACAAAAATAACCCAGGTCAACAGTTGAGGTCCAGGATAATTGTTTTTCTTTTAAAGGAAATGGATGGTACATTAGTCAAGTTTAGAAACGCTGTTTTAAATCCCTATTAGAGAAACGTTTTCCAGCTGCCTTAGACTAGATAGAGTCAGCACCAATCAGAGAACAATGGGTCTGCTGGGAGGAATAAAAATACCCTTTACTAAGTCAGTCGTATGCCTTTTAATGGCCGTTTTTACCTTAGTTAACTAACAGCTATATTAAAGCTTTGTTTTGTAAGGTCTCCACTAACTACTTTACTAAAGGCCATCTCTTACTCATTTTCTATCTGGGTAGAAGGAATGGTTTGTTTTTTCCAGTTCCATCATCACTATTACAATTTATTGTAGAGATATTTTGATTTGAGAACAAAGTCTTCAGCAAGGAAGTCAACTTGATTAGACTCTAGAGACGGGGCAAATTTAATGGGTGGCAGGGGAACAAGTATCTTAGTATGGACACAAGGTGGGAGTGTGTGTGTCTTTAAGTGAGAACGAAGTAGGCAGGCTTAGGTGAAGGAAAGGGATGTTGGGAGATGGGAAGCAGATTATAGGTAGCTTGGACTGTGAAGCTAGTCTTTATTCTGTATGGAAATGAGTTTTCAACAGAGGCATGAAATGAAAGCAAATAACTAAGATTACTTTGGCAATTGCGTGCAACATGGGCTGAGAGAAGAGAAGGGATTTCAGGAAAAAAAGCCAGAGAACATTAATTGTCTGCACAGGCTATGGTGGTATTCTAAGCAAGGAGGAAATTATGATTTGATCTTTTGTTTCTTGAAGCAGTCACTAGCTAAATGATACACCTGTCTGAGTGATGATATAACACAGTAAACTCCAATAAATTTTTCCAACTTCCTCATTAAACCGAGAAGACTTATGGTCTCAATAAACTGAGAAATTTTCTTATTATTAATGACATTCTTCATGGTGCTAAATCCTTCCCTTGCTTCCTCTATATTATCAGCAACTATACTAAAAATTTTCTAAGCCTTTTATAGTGTCTAAAATTATATATATTTTATACCTTTAGTGCTAAGTCATTTAGTGAATGCTATAATTTAATTTTTGTTCATTTTCAATCCAGACCTTTGTGAACCATGATTGGCCATGTTTAGGATTCAAAAAATATGACAAACTTAAAAAATTATTATGCTTTCACTTAACATCAAACAGCAAATGCATTTTAAGAAAAATTATTAGAAAATCTATTAGTTTGTCTCTTGGAATTGCTAGTTTGTTTTGTTTCAAAGGGCATATCATTATTTGTTTCCATAACCTATTTCATTTTCAGTTTTCTTTACTTAGTTTTATATGTCCAGTTGTTTATGGTTAGTTGATGTAATCTGCCAGCTTTAATAAATTATTTCTTAAAATATCATTAAATCTAAATCTCTTTAACATTTTTACTTTTCAATGGTTTAACTAGTCCCACTTTCCAATTTCTATTAAGTGGCCGTACAAACTTTACAAATTACTTTTGCAGATCACCATTAGTATTAGTACTACCTCTCCCACTGAGGTCCAAATATCTTCCATTTCTCATTATATCAATTCCCAGATCTTCAGATATAGTTTTCTCTATGTATAGTAACAAAAGTAATTAAGAGATAATAAATTGGTCATTCTCCTAAAGCATTAGAGTGCCTTGTAAAGAATGTGTACGATATGGCAGTTTGTGCTGTAAATGTTTCCCAAATCACTATGAAAAGATGCCCATTAATCAATGGCTGTGAAACATTCCATACAATTAACTTGAACTAATAGGTTATTAACAGTTACATTATGCCCTGGCTGTTGTAGCTCAGTGGAATAAGTGCCGGCCTGCAAACCAAAGGGTTGCTGGTTTGATTCCCAGTCAGAGCACACGCCTGGGTTGTGGGCCAGGTCCCTAGTAGGGGGGTGTTGGCAACTACACATTGATGTTTCTCTCCCTCTCTTTCTCCTTCCCTTCCCATCCCTCTAAGAGTAAATAAATAAAATAAAATCTTTAAACATTTTTATATTACTAATGTTATTTATTGCTTATTGCACTTACTATTTTTTTAATCTACCAGTACAGCCTATAGTAAAAGTATGCGAGACTACTTGTAAGGTCCAATATATTCAATCACATAAAATGTGAGGTTGCCCTATTACAACTTTAACGAAATAACCAGTGGAAGTCTGCAGTTAGCCAGCTGGAGGTGGTGGGGATTGGGGAGCCAAATGCCAATTACATTGTATCTGAATTCATACTATTGTGGTATCCATTATCAATTCTTATTCTGTATTTCAACAAGCAATAAAGCCTGTTCTATGTTAATGACAGTGAAAATGGACAAAGCTTCCATGAGGACTTGAGAGAACTGGAAAAATATACAAGGGTAAGAAATAAGTCAAAGACACACTCCTGGATCACTTGAGTGAATGGTGATTTAAAAGACAAAAGAAAAAAAGCTGGGCCATGGCTGGTGTGGCTCAACAATGGCTTGTGGCTCAATCAGTGTGAAATGTTTTTTTAGGCTCTGCCAAGGAAGAAATGCCAATCAGCCACAAAGTTAGGCAGTATAGAGCTTTATTGGGGTTTGCTCACCTGGGCGAGATTCTCCGATCGGAGAGTGGGCCCAGAGAAGTCACGCTCAAGCAGAGAATATGGCGGGGTTTTATTTTCGTTGGCTCTCTTCACGGGAGCTGGGGATTGGTCCCCTTTGAACAAAGCAGCAATATATCACTGGTGGCTTTCCTCAGGCTCAGGTTGCTATGCGGGTATCCGTCTTGGCAAAGCCTGCCCTTTGGGCTCTCTGGTTTGATGTCAGCTGTCTTTTCCAGGTTGTAGTTCAGCTGCCATTTTGTTCTACCCCACCCATCCTGACACAGTGACCTCTGATTTGCTTGGTGTCAACCTGCAAATCAAAGGCCACTGATTTCCAGTCAGGGCACACGCCTGGGTTGCCAGCCAGGTGCCCCAGTTGGGGGTGTGTGAGAGGCAACCTATCGATGTATCTCTGGCATGTTTCTCTCCCTCTCTTTCTCACTCCCATCTCCTTCCTCCAAAAGTAAATAAATAAAATCTTTAGAGAAGAAAAAATTGGGGTAAATGTGATTTCATTCCATTATTTAGGTTGGTAGAGGGATAGGAAGAAAGGTATAAGCTAGTTTTATTTTTCTTTTTTAATGAAGGTTGCAGGGGGTTATTAGTGTTTTTTTAATCCTCACTCTAAGATATGTTTATTGATTTTAGAGAAAGAGGAAGGAAGATGGAGAGAGAAGTATGGATGTGAAAGGGGCGTCCATTGGTTGCCTCCTGTGCAGGGATTGAACCTGCAACCTAGGTATGTGCCCTGACTGGAAATGGACCCCGCAACATTTTGGTGCAAGGGAGGGTGCTCCAGCACACTTAACCACCCAGCCAGGGTAAAACTAGTTTAATTATGCTATCTTTCAGGCAAAGAGGCAGTTAGATACAGGACCCGAATTTGAGGCCAGGCTTTTGGAATAATGGTAATCACAAACAAAACAGAGAGTCAACAGTTTAAAAGAATGCTTTCAGCCCTGGCTAGTGTGGTTCAGTGGATTGAACACCGGCCTGAGAATCGAAGGGTCTCTACTTCGATTCTGGGTTGGCCGGGGTGCAGGCCTGGGGTGCAGGCCAGTTCCCTGGTTGGGGGCATGCAAGAGGCAGCCTATCAATGTTTCTCTCCCTCTCTCCCCCCTACGCCTCCCCAGAAAAAATAAAATAAATAAAATGTAAAAAAGAAGAGAATGCTTTCAGAAAGAATAAGAATCATTAGAAAAAGAGTTGCAGGTAGAAGAACCACATTAACATAATAGCTGAGGAGCCTTGAGGGACATAACGTGTGAGCCCCGAAGGATGTAGCTCAGTTGTTTGAGTGTCCCTGCCAAGAGTTGCTGGTTCCATTCCCAGTCAGGGCATGCGTGGGCCTGGGGTGCTGGTGTGGCTCTCACAACACGCATCAGTGCTTCTCTCCCTCTCTCCCTTCCTCCCTTCCTTCCTTCCCTCCTTCCTTCCTTCCTTCCTTCCTTCCTTCTTTCCTTCCTTCCTTCCTTCCTTCCTTCCTTCCTCCCTCCCTCCCTTCCTTCCTTCCTTCCTTCCCTCCCCTCTTACTAAAAATAAATCAATCAAACTTTAAAAAAGATAACATTTGAAGTTTATGATATCTTTTCACACTTTATATTTAATGAAATGCTTCAGAGGTGGGATATTAGTTTCAAGTAGGTATATTCATTTATAAATATTTATTAAGTGCTATTGGGAATACAAGGGTAGATAAGTGACAGTCCTTGTCCCCAAGAGTTGCCAATCTAATGGGAGAGAAAGAGAAATAAACAAGCAATAGGGGCCCTGATTCCAGCTCTACAGTGCTGTTTAGTAATTGGCTCTACGAGGTTAAGGGACAGTGCTGATCGCTCTCATATCTCCAAAGCTTAGCAAAAGTTCAAGCACTTAGCACTGAGGAAATGAATTAAACCAACAGAATAGACTGTCTCAACAATGCAAACATTGCTTTATGACAGAGTATACAGTGTGTGGGGAAAGCAGTGGTAGGAAATATATAAAATATTATACCAAGGAACTTATAGGTGGCAGTACTGGGGAATTCAAACACAATAGAATTTAAAACATGAAAATGACAATCAGATTTGTGCTTTGGACAGACAGCTTTGGTCGGAGTGTGAAGCATAGATTAAAATGGGAAGAGATAATGGGAGGGAAAACTGTTTAGTATGTTATCGTAATACACGTCTGTTAACTTGCAATGTTCTTCAGTAACATGCAGCAACAACGCAGAAGCAAAGAATGTGTGTGGTTGGATTCATCTGGGATTGAAAATTGGTGGGATGAGAGGGGCCTAAGAAAAAGAGGTAAGTGACCTGAAAAAGTTCTTGAAAGGATCCTTGAAGAACTGTGGGGCACAGGTTAGGAAGGGAAGGGAGTCAAGTTAGGCAGTTGACATAGGAAAACAGAGAGGAGCTGGTGGAGTTAAAGTCATACTGAGGTCGGAGAACAATTTATGGCACCACAGTCGGCCTTCGTTCTGTTTATATGGACAAATGAATAAAATATTTTTCCCCTAAAGCTTCATAGATTAGAAAATGTGAAAATAAATGTTTTCAAGTTACATGTCTTCCAAGTGAAAAAATTGTTACCACAGATATTTGTGAAGAAAAAAAAAATCACTGTACCTTAAACCTAAATAGATAACTTAATACATTTTATTCGATTTAAACTACTCATCGTGTTTGGTTTTCTTCTTTATTAACAAATGTAACTATAGTTCAAGTGTAAAGAATGGATTTTTGATCATTTAATAGATAAAATGACTGTTGATAAGTCTCCAATTCAATGTCAAACTGACAATATCAGTTTCATTTCTGAAACTGACAAAGATGAAAATGACAAAAGAATCATGAATAGTACAGGACAAAATTAGTTTAATTAAATAAGGAATAATCAACTTAAACAATCTTTACCTTGAAGGTATATATTTTGTCTATAGAATTAGAATTAGACCTTTCTGAATAACGATGATACTTTCTTCTTGTTTTGGTTCCTTAAACACAAAATTAAAATCCCTGTAGTGTTGCCATGGGAAACTTAAAATTTTCATGATTTTGTTTTCCTTGTATCGATTAAAATGGCAGATTCAAATTATCTTAAAAATTAGTAAAAGCAGTGGCCAACTTCTCTAAATGATTTATTTTTTGATTGATTTTAGAGCGAAGGGACAATCTGTTGTTCCAATTTTTTTTATGCACTTGATTGTAGTATGTGCCCTGACCAGGGACTGAACCCACAACCCTGGCATGTAAGGATGACTTAGGTTGAGTGCTTTTGGTGAGAATTTCTCATACATGTACTGGTGATTAGATCGAACATACTATAGAATCACTGAAGCAAATAGCAATGTTTCTGAAAAATACAAACTTTCCTTTCGGGATGTCAGTTAACACTTCTACTACGGGAGTCAAGGTCTTTTCCCCCCTACCTCTTGGCCACAGATAGGTCCAGGGGCACAGCTGGAACTGACACAGGGCAGGCAGGGCTAAGGCACTATAAAGCCAAGCAGTGCCTGATAGTGTCGTCTTTGGCTCCTTTTCAGTCAGGCACTAGCCTCTCAGGTTAACACTTCTTTCCTTTCATCAGAAAGATTAAAGATGCCTGCAGTTGGGGTTCTTTCCATTGAAGCACAACTGCCTTCCAGGGCAGGAAGGCAAAGAGCATTTCTCCCTGATTTGGATTTGAAGGGAGCAAACAGCTCTTTTACGATTTTTACTACTAAAAACGAGAAAATACAAAAAGGTTTAAAGGCTCCTTCTTAAAATACTTCTGCATGCATGTAGAAGTATTTTTTCCCTTCCAAATGGAAAGACATTTCTGTACCCAGATATTAATGTTTTGGGGCACCAGTTTCTCTAGAAAGAAAAACGAACTTGGGCTAACACGTAAAAGGAGACTCCTTGTCCTTGATTCAAGGGCAGAATTCTTCAGGTAGGGAGAAGGGAGAAAGGAAAAAGGAAGGGGTAAGAACCAGAGTGCTCACTGGTTGTCCCTGACAGCCTTCAAGGACCACCTCAGCAAGGGAATTTCCAGGGGGAGACTGATATTCTCAGCAGCTACATTTAGGAAGAGGAGGACTTCCTATAATCTTTGGGCCAGCTAGCTACAGAGACTTGTCCCAAGTAGTCACTGGCTTGGAACTGGGGTAGATGAATTGGGAAATGCCCATATAGTATAGTTAAGAAGAATCTAGATAAAAATTGCTGGAAGCTGAATTCTTTTTTATTTTAAAAAAGATTTTACTTATTTATTTTTAGAGCCGGGAAGGGACAGAGAAAGAGGGAGAGAAACATCGATGTATGAGAGACACATCATTCGGTTGCCTCTTGCACGCCCCCAACCAGAGACCTGCAACGTGGGCATGTGCCCTGACAGGGATTCAAACCAGTAGCCTTTCAGTTCACAGGGCAGCAGTCAATCCACTGAGCCACAGCATCCGGGGCTGAATTCTTTATTGACAGAATAAAACATCTGTGGCAGAGCAGACCACAAAGATCCAACACAGCACACCTACTAAAAACATTCAAATCAGACCTACTAAATGTGACTCCTTTTGACTGCCAATTTTGTACAATGATCACCCGTCCACCCGGTTTTTGGAGTCAAACAGCTTGCTCCAAATTTTTTAAATGATAGGCTAATGACAAAATAATCAACTGAAATAAGCTGTTAGGCCTAATCAAGAATAGCTTAATATATTTCATTCTCTTCTTTGAACATTTTACTTAAGTGCATTACTAGAGCTACTAGCTCAGGGTTCCCACCAAGTTCCTCAATTTGTGTATAGGCTTTAGATTCAAGCTCTTTAAGAGTATTCCGAGTGTATTTAAAAGAACCTACATTCTCAAGATAATGTACACAGTACTTTTTAATATCTATGTTTTCGGTTCTCTGGCGCAAGATATTCTGCACCTGAGTGCTTTCAGGCCTCAACCAAATAGCATGAATAGTAGGGAATGAGAACTTTCCCTCTGTCAGATCTTCACAAAAGCTTTTGTTTTCACTATATTCTTTGGAGTGTAGATTAGCGTAATCATCCCTAATTTGGAAAAAGAGCCCAAGTGTATCAAGTATTGGCTTTAAATCTTCTTTGTAATCAGAAAACAGCTGCATGAGGCCCACTGCTAACCCAAAGAGTCCACCTGTTTTCTGCAGCACCATAGCTTTATATTCTTCTTCAGTGGGGCAAATGTAGTTGTCCCTCCAGTATATATCCAGGCCTTGTCCCCGATGGAGCTCCAAGAGCTGGCGGGTAAAAAGCTTTACTGCATCTGGGTGATCGAGGGTTAGGACTTTCTCTAGGCCAAGAAAATACACGTAATTGGCAGAATTGATGACAGATGGAACTCCATAGATGCTGTGTGCCACTGGAAAGCCCCGTCGGAGTTTTGAATTGTCTTCAATATCATCAATGAGTAAGCTGGCATTATGCAACATTTCTGTCACTTCGATGATAATCTAAAAAAGACAGTTGAAAATTTCATTTTAAAAAAAAAATTTGAACTATTATATTAACAGATGAGGGCCTTAAGTGTCTTAGTTTTTAAAAGTAATAATTACTTAGTGACCTCAATTTAAAACAATATATTGCATAAGCATTAAATAGAATTAAGAGCTAGGAATAGTTGTACGTGATGTCATAAATTTCTTGGGGATTAAGAATGAAGTTAGAGTTGCCTAGATACCTGTAGCTTGTCTTCTGGGACTTTTAGCCAATGATTAAATGCCTGTGAAAGTTTGGATCTCACTTGTTTACCTGCAATTAAAGAATAAAATTTGGCAATAAATACTTTAGTTATTTTAAAAAATCAGAAATTTTCTCTAAAACTAATCGGATTTGATAAATCCAGTTCCATCAATCCACTACCCACCGCAGAGCCTGCCTTCTACTGCTGGGCCACTACTGGCCCCTTCTGTCAAAAATCACATTATAAAACACACAACCTTAAAATTAGGGCAGGCAAAAGGGATTCTAAATACTTCGGTAGCCCACTATTTTCTTCTTTTAAAATTAATTAATTATTTTAGAGAGAGGGGAAAGGAGGGAGAAAGAGAAGTAGAGAAATATCAATGGGTGGTTGCCTCTCACGCACCCCCCCACCAGGGACCTGGCCTGCAACCAAGGCATGTGCCTTGACTGGGAATCGAACCAGTGACCCCTTGGGTTTGAAGGCCAGCATTCAGTCCACTGAGCCACACCAGCCAAGGCTGGCCTACTACTTTCATCTCAACCTGTATCTACAATTTTGGAATGGAATGGGGTCTTAGGAATTGTGATCTAAGTCAGTCCTTTTGAAAAGGATGCCAGTCTAGTTAGTGGCAGTTACTGAAGCTCTGTCCATTTCAGAGAACATATTAGACAACACAGGTATATGTAATGAAATGTACATTGCTGCTGAATGGCCTCATACAATAATTACCTCTTAAAATTATCTATCATTCCTTTAAATTAAGGTTTTAGAGACTGGACAGCTCTGCTGCTTTCCTGCCGAAAAGTGAGACTGCCATACCCTGAAATACTGCCCTGTAACATCTGAGTTTGACCAGGGCCATTAGTTTTTTAATATTATCTTTTTCTTATGTGGAAAGCTCCAGAGGTCTTGGGTAGCAGTTATCGCCATAAGTCATTATAGCTCAAACATGAAGGAATGAGAGACAAAAGCCACAACCAGTTCACTAAAAAAAAATGCTCTATAAGCTCTCCCCTGAAGTGAATGCATGGACATTTGACTTGCTATTAGCTCTCAGAAAAAAAAAACATAAAAAGTTTCAGTAAACAAAAACAATATTTTCTAAGTCTTATCTATGTCTCCTCCCCCCCACTGATCACCCAAACAAATGAATACGCAAACTGTCATCACATATGCAAATGAGACAGTTTCATTTTCTGGCAGCAGTCTAACATAAGGGCCTCTCAGGGTTCAAGGAGCAGTATCTTCTGTTTACTAACACTTAAGGTGAACACGGGCTGGGTAGTAATTATAAACTTTACACGTCTGACCCACTTTCTAGTTTAACAAAGGTCATTCTGGGCCATCCTTAGAATGCACAACTGTGCAAAGTCACCCACGCCACTTTAAAAAGCAGTTAGAAGATGAAGAACACAATCACGGTGGAACCACATTTTCCCTTTCGCTTCAGAATTTATGCAGGAAACAGTACAGTAAATGGCTTGACTTACAGATGCTGCAGTTTTAATATATTCCCCTCACCTCCCAGACAGATTCTAGGGTCAGACTTGATACTCCTAGTCCCCAAATAGTTTGCAATGGAGGCTAGCCACAGAGATCCTTCAAAAGTAAAACCAACAATCACTCTTATCTAGGGCAAATAAGCAAACATCAACTGCACTAATTTCAGAAAATCCTAATATCAATAGTTGTATTCTTGTTAGCAAAAGTACCTTCCTAAACAGTGTAAATAGTCTGGCCCACCTCTACGTCATTTTAGTAACCCCGAAGCTTTCTCTGAAAAATGCATTTATTATGCATAACAGAATTTCCCACTTCTTTAGGTTATATTCTATCATGGATGCAAGAGTAGTATATTTGATTTTAAAAAGCTGAGATACCTAATGAGTTTTATTTATTTAATTTTCAAAAACTTTATGACACTTTACAAAAAACTCCCTCCTCCTGTACATGAGCTAAAAACAACAAAATCTACCTTCTACCTCCCTGTGCGTACTTCCTCCCATCCCCTCCAAATAAAAGGGAAAGAAGCAAAGGTAAAAAAAAAAAAATCCTCAAAACTGGGGGGTGGGGTGGGGGAGGGGAATTTACACTAGAGTTGCTGGGAGCTAAGGACATCTTCTGGCTCTAGAAACCTGCAAATAAAGACAAAAAGGAAACAAAACAGATCAGCAGTCAATCTGGAGGGGCAGGGAGCCACAAAAGGGTGGGTGGGTGGCAGACCTGGAAGGGCAGGAGCAGGCAGGAGGGACTGTGAAAGTTAGGGAGGAGACTGGAGAGAAGGTAACAAGCAGAACAGTTTGGTGTCATTCCAGAGCCCTGGGTTAAACAAAAACCAATTCCTACCACTTACCCACGGGTAGCCTCCAAGGGCTAGAAGTGAGACAGGGAAACAGGTGGAGCAGCTTGGGCAGCTCTGGGGATTAATGGCAAATCCCCAGAATGAAGGAGCAGCCCTGCCCCATTCCCTATAGCAAGTCCCTCCTTGGCAGTTAGGTATGGGATTCTCCCCCTTCCACAGCATCTTTTTTTTTTTTTAATATTTTTTCCACCAAGGTCATCTTGTGTTTTTAAATGTCATCTAGAACATATATGAAGGACCCATGGTCATGGACAACGGTGTGTGGATTGACTACGGAAGTGGGGGTGTGCTGGGCTCAAGGGACAAAGGGGAAAAACTGGGACAACTACAATAGCATAAACAAGAAAACATTATTAAAATATGTTATATAATGGTTTAAGATATCACTTCCAGATAATGAGGATTAAAGAAGTGATACAGAAATTAATTGTACAGGGTAACCATTATGGTTCATGTAACTAAAGGTAGTCCTTGCTTTACAGAGCAGCAGAGTGTCTGAAGTGAGAGATACTTTTTAGATTCTTGTTAGCACTGAGAACAGGTTCCAGCCAGTGTTTGCCAACTTGTTACAAAGGAGCCCAGCCACGGGATGGGTAGAGTGCAGGAGAAACAGTGCCATGTTTCTCAATGGAAGACCCGGAAATAGGCAAAGCTACTAGCTGCTGAATGAATGCCACTCAAAAGCAGTCTTCTTATAGCTTTTTCTTAAACAAAAGGTGACCTTCCCTTGCATTGTCCATTTCTGTCCTCCCTCCATTCTTTTGAAACACTGACATTAGCAGGGGTGTCTCCATTAGGTCCTACCATAATCAAAATTACACTACGCACAATGGTTTCCAAGGTGTGGCTAGGGAGGTTCTACACTTTTGGCTCTGATGACCATATTTATCCCCTCAGACTCGTAAAGAATAGAAATGTACATACTACCACTGAGGCGTGCTCACAAAGGTATGTAGTGTAGAACAGAAAGGAAAATGTGTTTATTGTGATGGAGTTGAGAACATCATTAAAGTTTAGCCACATTATGGGTTAAATAGGTTTTTGTGGTTGTTAATTTATCTTCTTTTATATTATTTCTGTGAGTAAGAGCATTTTAAGTGGTTTATAAATAAGTTTTTATTCCAAGGACTCACACTTATTATATGTATAAATTTTACTATTATTTCTCCAAAGTTAAGAGAAAACCTGCAAATAAACATAACTAGGCAGGTGTAACTATAGGAAGCCATGTCCAGGGGGCCCATCTTTACATAGGAATAATGATAATCTTTATATAGGTTATGCTTTTAAGTAATGTGATTTAGATGTTACCATTTAACTCTTAAAGGAACTAGTAGTAAGAAGTGCAGTATGTGTGTGAGAGTGAAAAACATAAACGTGGAAGGTATATGAAGCTTTTTGTCTTTGCACGAACTGGCACAGCTTTCCTTACTCTCTATATAGCAATGTGCGGCATCAATAAAGAATAACACCTCAAAAAAGGTACTGAAATGTTTTAAGGTTTTTAATTTTTTAGGTATGTTATATACTTGGATATTTTTAAAAGAGCACCTCAAACATGTTCCTTTTAAGAATGAAGGATCATTTTTTCTCATGTGTATAACCTTAAATAGAAAAATCTCAAAAGCTAGCAAGTCTAACCTTTCCTATATGCTAACATCTGAATGACTACTACTACATAAAAACAACCCTCTATGGACCGTAATTGAACTGCTACCTGGTAATTGAAGCAAGTACTTGTATGGTTCTAGAAGAATCCTCTGGACTTTTTCTTGAGTGTTCTCCATTATTTCTGAATTTCAAAGCTAATCTGTTAAGAAAGAGAAACATTTATGATTTCATTAACTAGATTATCTTTGAGTGTCAAACTGCAAATGAATTTTTATCTCAAGGTGTTTTTGTAAAGCCAAAATTTCAATCTTAAATGCATACATATGAAATCTTGAAACCATTATGCTAAGTGAAAGCCAGTCACGAAAGACCACATATGGTATGACTCCATTTATAAGAAATGTTCAAAACACGCAAATCTATAGAGACAGAAAGCAGATTAATAATCGTCTAGGGCTAGGGTAGGGGGATAGGGAGTGTCTGCTAATGAGAACCTGGTTTCTTTCGGGGGCATCAAAATGCTCTAAAGTTAGACTGGTGGTGGTGGTTGCACAACCCTGTGAGTATACCAACGGCCACCTAATTATATACTTTAAACAGACAAATGATATAATATGTAAATTATCTCATTTAAAAAAAGAAGGTTTTCACTCAAGTAACTGATTAAAGTGTTCACCTGTATTTTCAAGTTATAAAACTTCTATTGTCTTTCCTATTTACTCAACTATAATGTTGCATTAAATCAATGTTAAAACAAGTCTACAGAATTTGATTCTTCTGTTTCAGTATGTAAATTAGTAAACATACCTTTTTCAATGAGCACTGATGAATGCTTTATATACTATTAAAACTTAAGAGGAAATGCTTCTCCTGTATTTTCTGTATAATCAATCCATTTCAGAGATCTTTTAAAAGAATTTTATTTATTTATTTTTAGAGAGTGGGGAAGGGAGAAAGGGAAACATTCATGTGTGTTGCCCCTCACCTGGCCCCCACTGAGGACCTGGCCCACAACCCACGCATGTGCTCTGACTGGGAATCTAACTGGCGAGCAACACTTTGGTTGGCAGGCTGGTACTCAATATGCTGAGCCACACCAGCCAGGGCCCATTTCAGAGATTCTGACTTAAGACATGCATGAACTGGAATACAATTACATTATTAAAATTATTCCCCTGCCATTAATTTATTATTCTGAATTCTACATTTACTTCAGTATTTCCTAGCACACCAATAACTCATCGTCTTCCTAGAATCCTCCTTTATTACTGAATCTCTCTTCCTGTGTAAAAAGTCGACTATTTTTATTTGTCCTCACATTAGGAGTTTTTTTCTAATTGCTCTGACATCTGTGGCACAGTTTAGGAGATTTTTCCTTTTTATCTATTTTCTTTTTCTTCTTGGGACAATGATTTTATCTTTAGAATCATGAACCTAAAGAATTGAAAAGTAAGTTTTTTTACAATTTACTCTTCAGTATGTAGGTGAAACAATCACAAAAATGTTAGCACCCCATCAAAAGAAATTATCTTAGTAATATGATTTCAAAGAGAACATTCCATACAGAAAATTTCTACATTTGTCTTGACCAGTAATTAATACTAAGTATATCACAAGGGAAATAAACTCCAGAAAATATTTTGAGATAATCTAAAAACCAGTTTAGTAACCAATCATCTATACTGTTTAAACTTTGACATAGGTTATCTCATTTTAAAAAAAAATAATCGATTTATTTGTTTTTGGACAGAGGGAAAGGGAGGGAGAAAGAGAGGAAGAAAAACATCAATGCATAGTTGCCTCATTCGGGCCCCCTCTGGAGACCTGGCCCACAACCCAGGCATGTGCCCTGACTGGGAATAGAATAGGCAACACTTTGGTTTGCAGGCCAGTGCTCATTCTTAAGAGATGAAAGAAAATAGCATGCAGGAATAATAACTGCTTATGTAAAAGATAATTATTTACAGATATAACAGTAGAATAGCAAAAAGCATTTCTTACAGATTTCTATAAACCAATTAGTACCCATCTTTTCCCATGTTTACCTTTTTCACAGCCTCCAGAACACATTTAACTTAAATATTAAAAAGCAGTAAGACCAATATTCAAAATTCTCCTTAGTCTCTGGATCAGTAACATGTAATTGTTGAACCCAAATCAGAGCCTAACCTTTGTTTCAATTCTTAGTGGATGTTATTTTTTGACTTAAAATATTAGTTACAGATTTTTAAAAATTATTCTTTCCTTAGCTCACTCAGGTAAGTTTAAGAACACTCACTCAACTTGTCAGCGTTCCTTTCCCAAAGGACTTTATACACAAGTAGTCTCAGCAGTGGGAAAACACAGGAATCTCAATATTTCTAGGTATTTCAAGGTCTAAGGGTTTTTACACCCTGTGGCACATGGTCTGACCTGCCTTTTTTTTTTAAACTCAAAGATAATAAACTATCTTGTACTAGACTTAAATGTAAAGAACTATTAACTTGTTACTAATCTCTATAAATTCATTAAATTAAATAACAGTACAGAATGCCTATGTGAGTCTGAAACTACTCACTTTCAAAACTGAAAATGCTTTCAATTTGTTCAAACAATGGATGCATGAACGAATACAAAAACCAAGTCTCTCCTACTGTGACTACTACAATAACTTCCAGATTGGGTTCCCTGCATTAGCTAGAGATCTTTGCAAAATTCGAATCTTCAAAAGGGAGCTCTCTTTCCACCGCACAAAACTCCTTAACAAATTGCATACGGTTCTGCGTCCCCACCCCTTCAGCATCAGTTTCTCATACTTTGACAGCTCCCTTTTGACACAAGGCTTCCCAACATGTTAATCTTTCTCTCTGAAATGTTCTTCCTTGGATAACTCCTGCCAACACCTCTACTCTCGGGTCGATCCTCTCTAGCTCGGGTAAACCTTCCCTTAGGTGCCTACCTCAAATTCCTAGATCACACTCCCCGATTACCAAGTACCGTATATCTGCTTCGTAGTACTCACCGCTGTTGCAATTTCACGTTTGCACGTGTGTCCATTCAGTGCTCAGTAAGTAACGCAAAGGACTGAACAAATGATCGAAAAGTGTTTCCTAAAGCCTTAAGATGATGAACTCATGCACGTGAGAAATGAAAACATCAGAAGAAAGGTCTAGTTTCAGAATGTCTAAATAGAGACATATAAATGTAAGCGCAGCTGGGAAGCGCAAGGATCCCTTCCACTCAACTCCGGGAGATGACGGGTCTGCAGAAAACGGCCTGAGACGCTGGCGGGGGATTTAAACAACTCTGAAGCCGACTTTCAAAAGTGGCTTGGCAGAGAGCCTTCAAGAGTCTACTTTGCTAGCAGAGTCGCAAGGTACGCCAGGGTCCGGCAGGCCCCGCTCACTCTCCACTCAATGCCCCCTTCCGCTCCGCTCCAGGCCCTCCAGCTCCTCCCCTTCTCCAACAAGCGGTCAGAAAATTCACGCACAATTCTGTTGAGCATCCGGGTCTTCACCCTCCTTCTTTCTTTACTGCAGGCCCCGCCCTCCCCCCCATCCGGGTCCCCGCAGCCACCACCGCCACAACCACTCACGGTTCAACAATGAGGTCACAGCTTCCGCGGTGCCGCTCCAGAGGTAGCAGTACCAAGCATCAACTTCCCAATTTATAGTTCACGCCGCGGCTCATCCAGACGCCTACATAAACTCCTCCCCCTACTTCATTAGTCAACTCTCCGTCCTCCACAGACACCAGCGCCGCCGCATTACTCTGTGCAAGAAAATGCGCCATCCCTCTCATACTGCGCAGGCGTCGTTGCCGCCTCCCCGCTGCTGTGTCGCCCCGCCCCTTCCCCCTCCCCCAGTCTCACGCAGGCGCGGGGCGTTGCGGGTCTTGCAGTTTTTGAGGCCAAGGGCTTGCGCACCGACTCCTCAAGTAGGACTACATTTCCCGGGAACCTTTGAGGTGTAACTTTCTGTTTCCATAGAACTGGTGGAAAATGGCGTCGTTGTTTGTATCTAGGGGACCAATAAAGACAAGGTATAGGCGGGTTCTAAAAATCCCTAGCCAATCCGAGATCGTCTAAGGGGCCATCCGGGAAAAAGGTAGGGAGGGAAACAGCCTAGGGGAGGGGAGAGCGGAGGGAAGGGGGGGATTCGGAGTGGGGGGAGCGATGTTTGCCCGTCAGTCGAGTTCGGAGTGAGGAGCTCAGGCGCCGGAGCGGAGGAGACTCCTGAGCTTAGCTTGCCGCCGCCCCGGCCACCGCCTGGACCTTTGCCCGGAGGGAGCCGCAGAAGGTCTGTGGCCCAGTCCTTTGGAGGGCAGCTCGACGGGGGCCCGGACTCCAGTCCGGGAGGATTTTTCGTCGTCCCCCTCCCCCCAGCGAGGGAGCCCGAGCGGCCGCTAAACAAAGGTACCAGTCGCCGCCGCGGGAGGAGGAGGAGCCGGAGCTTCAACCTCGGCTCCGCTGGACCCACCGCCCTTCTCCCCCATCTCTCCCCCGGGCCTGCTGGTTTTGGGGGGGAGCCGGAGAGGGGACTCTGGAAGCACTGGGGTTGGCGTTCGCCTCCGAGGAAGGTAGGGCATTTCTGAGGCTTTCGCGGGCTCGTCAGGGGTCCTTTAGAGAGCCTCCGGGCCCGGCGAACGAGCGGGGAGGATCGTTGTAGTGGGTTCGCCGGACGCCCGAATTCGGGGCCTCCGCTTGTGGAGCCCCCGCCCCCCGCCGTCGCCCCATCCCGGCGGCCCCGCTCACGGTTCCGCGAGGGCCGCGGTGGGGGCTCAGCGAGCGCGGGGGCTGCGCTGCCTCCCGGCCTTCTCTCCCGGTCCCCTGTCTCCGAGGCCCGCAGACCGGGTCTGCTCGGCTGGTCCGTCCCTGTCTCGGAACAGGACGTGGGCAGCGGCCCCGCGGGTCAGTCCTGCTGCGGCCCGCGGGAGCCTCCGGGCCGCTGCCCGCTCGGACACGGGGTGCGCCGAGGCCCGGCCGGACCCGGCTTGTTGTGAGTTTCTTCTCTGACAGAAATGGCGTCATTGTCGGAGACGGGAAACTCCGTCGGGTCCCGACAATGGGGACGCTAAGCTGCCGAGCTGTGTGGGTGGCGGGGTGTGCTGGGTGGGGAGGCCAGAGCGAGCCCCGCAGAGGGGTCTGGTGGGTTCGACGGTCTGTCTTGGCTTCTCCGCCTCCGCCGGTGCAGCGGGTGCCTGTAGCGTTGACGGGGTGTCTTTTGTTTCCCCTCCAGGTGCAGGTGAATCTGGTGTTTTCGAGGGCATCGCGGTCCCGGAATCATCATGAAGGTAAGATTGCCCATGGAAAACGAACCTCTGAGGTTGTAGCATTCAGAAGTGGGGGTTGTCGGATCGAGGTCGTGTGTGGGGGCTTCTGAGTGTCGTGCTTGGCGCTGGGTGCCGAGCCTTTCCCGGGAGACGAGGGGTCAGTGGTGTGGACATTTGCGCTGTGAGTTGGAGCCGGTTTCAGGGTATCGCACTGAGAATGGTTGTCCCATATAGAATGTCTCTTTTTGCCGGAAATAACTACGTTAGAGTGTTTGCAAAGGTAAAACAGAAAAAGCAGGTCAAGTAATTTGACTCTAGAACCTGGACTGTGTTGTGGTTCTATCGGTTACACTGATGAAAGAAAATCTCATTTATTGTGTTTAACAGTACTGTGAATTTTTAGCCAGAACACCTATTTGATTAGCCACGAAAGTAGTCTTGATTGAAAGATTTTTCAAGAGAATTTTTCTCATTTTCGCACAGCTCAGAGGTAGCAGTTGTTCCTTGTATTTCCAGGATTATTTGTTTTTTGTTGTTGTTGATCTATTTGGTCTGGGAATTGTCAGATGCAGTAATGCATTGTGATAAAACTGTTGGCCAGATTCCTATTAAGTACAAACATGTTAACTGAATGGAAGATATTGTCCAAAAAGTACAATTTGCTTAATTGGTGGAAGAAATTATAGCAATAAAAGTAAGTAGAGGCTGTTTTTTTCACTTTAGAGAGTATATAAATGAATGCTGTCATTTTTAAAGGCATCCTAGAATAAAAGCCTTAGAAACCCGAAATGACTAGATTCAACTGGTGGAACTTAAGAGGCCTGCAGATATTTTTCATCCATCCCAAATTCAGAAGTGCTTGAAAAGGGTACAGTGTGTTCACAAGTAGAGAAGTGCAACAGTTAGTATGTTAAAATGTAAATGTCATCTACTTTTGACAGTTCCTTTGAACAATTTTTAAACAAATTTACTTTTCAGATTCAAGAACGCTTTTATAGTACTGCATCCAAATTAAAATTTTTAATGTTTGTGTTTAGGGAAGGAAGTAAAAGCTGTGGCTACTTAAATATTCATCAACTATACAAAATAATTAAGTTCAGTCCAGTTACTTTTTAGGTTTTTTACTTTTGACTTTGGGGCACTCTAAAGTACCTAAAATGTTTGTATCTGCTGAATTCTTGTTTCATCTTCATGTAAATGAAAAACCAATCAGTAATGTTTCCGAATGAGTCCTTTTTTGTTAGTTGCAGATGAGACTAACTCCTGTGACCTGTGTAAAACAGTGTTGAGTGAGTTTATTAGAAAAAACATACACCTTGCTTTGGACAATAATTTAAGAAAAATGTTGGGTTAAATAATGTGTAATAGGTTCAGAAGCTTGAATAATGCAGGATTTCCCTGGAATGAATGTTGTAATCAATCTCATAATTCCCAATGTAGTACCTGTTAACGTTTGCTTAAAAGAAGTGTAGTAAGTTGAAGGTCTTTTAGATTTAATTTTTTCCTTTCCTTTCATTTCCTTTTTCTCCTTTTTCAACTTGTCTTCAGAAAAATGAAAGTACATTGGAAACTTTAAAAGTTTCACATTATTACGCAAATGCAAATTTTGGGGTATCCTTTTAGAACTACTCACCTACAAAGGTTCAGCATTTCCATTATTGCTGCTTATAAAAAAAGGTATTAGTAATGTTAAAAGGAGTTATTAAAATAAACTTCTAATTTTATACAAGAAGAACTTTCTGTTATATAGTAGGTCTTCTTTTGGAGAATCTGCTACTTAGGAATTAGTAGTACTAAAAGAGTTAGCTTATTTTTCACAACTTAAATTTCTCATGTGGTGAAAGTTGAGAGGCTGCCCATGATTGGTGTTTTGCTTTAACAAAATTGCAATTCAAAAAGTGTTTAGTATTCATTGCTTTGGGCTTAAATTATCTTTTTTCATGTTCCCAATTTCTATAATGATAACAGAGCTATAAAGGGATTAATGCCATTTATTAGATCTTACTAAACATTTATACTTTGAAATTTGTTATGTCCTATTAGTCACAATTTTTTTTTTAGATTTTATTCATTTATCTTTAGAGGGGGAGGGAAGGAGAGAGGGAGAGAAATATCAATGTATGGTTGCCTCTTGTGTGTCCCCAGCTGAGAACTGGCCTGCAACTCAGGCATGTGCCCTGACTGGGAATCCAACCGCAATTGTCTGGTTCGCAGGCCTACACTCAATCCACTGAGCTACACCAGCCAGGGCAGTCACAAAATTTAAAAAAAAAAATTTATTGATTGATTTTAGAGGGAGTTAAAGTGAGGGAGGGAGGGAGAGAGAGAGAAACATTGATTTGTTGCTCTACTTATCCATGCATTCATTGTTTGATTCTCATGTGTACCTTGATGGGGGACCAAATCCTAAACCTTGGCCTATCGGGACAACAGTGTAAATGACTGAGCTACCTTGCCAAGGACCCGATATTTTTTAGGATTTTATTAAGTGATATTGTGTTCAGGTAATTGAAAAAGTGTTTAGTAATGTTCTTTTGGTTGTTGGCTTTAAATCTTGAAATAAAAAAAATATATGTCATTTTAACTATTACATGTTTTAGAAGCACTTTTTCTCTGGTACTACCTTCAGGAATTTATTTAAATAATTAAAGCCTCTTCACTGGTTGGTATACACTATCTTGTGATATATATATATTTTAAAGATTTTATTTATTTTTGGAGAGAGGGGAAGGGAGGGAGAAAGAGGGAGAGAATTGTTGATCCATTGCTTCTCATACACACCCCGATTATGGACAAACCTGCAACCCAGACATGTGCCCTGACTGGGGAGTCGAACCATGACCTTTCACTTTGCTGAATGATGCCCAACTGACTGGGCCATACTGGTCAGGGCTCTCTTCTGATATTTTTGTCCATTGTGTTTTTGACAAATCTGACTAACCCAGTATCAGCTTTGTGTTTTAACATAGGTGTTATGTTGAATTTATTTTTCATACTTTTTGTTTGAACATTTTATTTTTTTTAGAGGGGAAGGGAGGGAGGGAGAGAAACATCAATGTGTGGTTGTCTCTCGTGCGCCCCCTACTGGGGACCTGGCCCACAACCCAGGCATGTGCCCTGACTGGGAATGGAATCCACTACCCTTTGGTTTGCAGGCGGGCATTCAATCCACTGGGCCACATCAGCCAGGGCTGTTTTTCATAATTTTGATAGACCTTTCAATGTCAGTGATAGCACATTATCAGGGAATAATAGATTATTAAAGCTTCTAAATCATTCCAAGATTTTAATCATGTCAGTTCATTTTCTACCTTTTTCCTGCACTGTATTATTTATCCTACATTGCAGTGGAGTTTCAAGTGAAATTTGATGGATCGGCTAGACATTTCAGACTCTTTAAGGGGGTAATATAGATCGCTGTACTTTGAATCTGGGAGATGGGTTTTCACATGTATCATTCTCTCTTCAGTAATTGATGGCTTAGGTCGTATACAAATAATGGGTTAATTACAAATGCCTGTTTAAATGCCCTTTGCTTGTGTGCATGTTCTTATGTCCTCTTCTTCCTCCCTTCTTCCTTCCCTGCTTCTTTTCTCTGGCTCTCCCTTTCCTTCCTTTCCTTCCTCCTCCCCCCTCCTCCTCCTTCCTCTCCCTCTCCTCTCTCTCCCTCCTCTCATCCTTTCCTTTTTTCCTCCCCCCTTCATAAATCATTCGCTTAACAACTCCTACTGTGTGTCATTCAGTGTGGAATGAAGGTGAATAAGCTATCAGACCTGCTCTACAATGTTTATAGCAGAGGACACAGAGAAAACAAAACAAAGTGCATATTGAATTATAAGATCATCGATTCAACACAGCATGGTAATTACAAGTGCTGTGGGAGAACAGAAGAGGATGTCTAAACCCCAGAGCCATGGAAAGTCCTCTGGTGGCATTGACATCTAAGCTGAGAGTTGAAGATTTCACTAGGCAAAGAATGGTAGAAAGAAAGGAGTGTTTCAAACAGAGAGGAAACAACATTGGAAAACAAAAAAAAATGCAAGGTAATGTGTTTGGAAACTAAGTAGTTCACTGTGGATGAATGATCTTAAAGCATGATGTGGTTCGAGGTGGCAGTAGGAGGGCAGTGATGGGAGATGATGCTGAGTTAAGGAGTTAAAAATTTTCTTGAAAGTTACATGCAACCCCTGAAGGTTTTTGAGAAGGGGTAAAGATGTTGGGTTTATATGAACATATCAAAAGGGCCTGACCAGTGTGGCTCAGTCCATTGGACTTTGTCCTGCAAGGCAAAAGGTCTTGGGTTGGTTCCCAGTCAGGGCACATTCCTAGGCTGGGAACAGTCAGGGCACAAACCCAGTCAGGTTTGGTCCAGGTTCCTGGTTGGGACGAGTCAGGGAGGCAACTGATCAGTGTTTCTCTCTCACATTGATATTTCTCACCCCCAATAAATAGATAGACAACTAAATAATTTTTAAAATGTAAAGGGGTATTTTAGTGGATGGTCTGTAGATGCTAGGTGAGGACCCCAAGAAAGAAGTGAACAAGGACCTCCGCTACTGCACAGACAGTAGAGCAGAAGGGACAGATCTGAGATGTCTAGGAAGTGGGACGTAGGACTTAGTAGCTCACCCTGGAGTAGGAGGAAGATGGAGGTTCCTTGGGGCATGAGATGGATGTTACTATTGTTTGAAGCCTATTGTTATTTGAGTAATAGCAAGTAAAGATGAATGGGATTTTGAGTATTTAAAGGATGACCTGTAAGAGATCCACATTTAAGTGAGTCTACTTACTAAGATGTAAGATTAAGAGAGCAGGTAGGATGGAGAGAAGTCAGAGGCTTGGTTACCCAGTGTAAATGTTAACTTCATAGTCAAGGGGATTTAGATCCATAATATCATAATTGTGTTTCATCCTATACATTTGTGGTGTTTTTGATGAAAGGCAATTTTATAAAACACTGACTTGTTTTCTGTCCAAATTGTTAAGTCTTCGCTTATTGTAATTTTAAAAAGTATGGTAGTTGAGTACATATTTCTCTAAAGAATATGTTTTTGCTAACTTAGCCTGTAAGTTCAATCATTGAAGAGATATTGTATACCTTCCTTGTATCAAACATGATTCTAGGTATTGAGGATACATCGGTGAACAAAACAAGAGTTCTTACCCGGAGGAGTTTATTTTTTATTAGGGTAGACAGACACCAAGCCAAAAAAAAAATGTGGTAATTGCTATGGAGAGAAATAAAGCAGATTCAGGCTAAGAGGTTAGCGTGACACAGAGTGTTACTTTAGATTAGATGTAATGAAGGGCCTGTTTGAGGAGATGACATTTAAGCATTGTGTGAAACAAATGAGGTAGTGAACCATTCATTTATTTGGGGGAAGAGCACTCCAGCCAAAAAGTACAAGTGCAAAGACCCTGTAGTTTGGCCTGTTTGACCTTGGCATATTTAAGGAGCAGGAAGAAAGCCTTTTAGGGCAGGAATGGTAGGAGATGAGGCTACAGAGGTCACAGGACAAGTACAACCAATGTAGGGCCTTGTAGGCCACGGTAACGACTTTAGAGTAAAATCAGAGTATGCAAGGAAGTCATTGAAGGGTTGAGCAGGAGAGTGCAGTGGTCTGATACATTTTCAGAAAGAACAGTAACTGCTGTGTAGGGAACAAACTGCAGGGAGCAATTGTGGAAGTAGATGTGGCTACCAAGTTAGTTCTAGTAGGAGAGGTGGTGGACCATGGCGAAAGATGGCTCTGTTGAAGATAGTATTTGAATGGATGGGATATGAAGGGAAAGTTCTGCTTGCTGCTACTCACAAATAACAACCTCCTACCCCCTTAAATTATTATTTTTTTTCTTGCTGTGATTGGTTGGCAGATGGGATTCTTAGAACTGAGTACTGCCAGGCAGTTATTCCCAGCTCTTAGCCTTCCCTTATTAGTGAGCAGTGAACATCAGATGGACATTTTATTTGGTCGTGGTTTTGAATTTTAGAATATGAGGTAAAATTTACTTTTTTGAAGTATGCAATTCAGTGCTTCTTTGTGTTTTCACAAAATTGTGCATCCATCGCTATTTTCCACCTCCAGAACATTTTCATTTTCCCAGAAGAACTCGTGTACTTACGAGCAGTAACTCTCTTTTCTCCCTTTCCCCTGACCTTCCCCTGGCAATCTCTAACCTACTTTCTGTCGCTCAGGGTTTGCCTGTTCTGGACATTTTCTACCAATGGAATCATACAATGTGTGGCCTTGTGTGTCTGACTCCTTTCGCTTGCTTAATATTGTCAAGGATCATTCATTTTGTAGTATATATCAATTCTTCATTCCTTTTTATTGCTGAACAGTATTCCATCTTAATTTTTAAAAAATATTTTATTTATTTTCAGAGAGAGGGGAAGGGAAGGAGAGGAGAGAAATATCACTGTGTGGTTGCCTCTCACGTGTCCCCCACTGGCAACTGGCCTGCAACCCAGGCATGTGCCCTGACTGGGAATCAAACCTCGATCCTTTGCGTCACAGGCCTCTGCTCAATCCACTGAGCTACACCAGCCAGGGCCCATCTTAATTTTTAAAAGTATTTTATTTATTTTTAGAGAGAGGGGAAGAGAGGGAGAAGGAGAGGGAAAGAAACATCAGTGTGTGGTTGCCTCTTGTGTGCCTTCTTCTGGGGGACCCGGCCTGCAACCCAGGCATGTGCCCTGACTGGGAATCAAATCAGCGATCCTTTGGCTCACAGGCCGTCACTCAATCCACTGAGCCACATTAACCAGGGCAATAGTTCATTTCATTGATATATCACATTTCTTTAGTCTGTTTACTAGATGTTGGACATGTAGATTATTTCTACTTTGCAAAATTTTTTCACTTTATTTTTTTTAAAGATTTTATTTATTTATTTTTAGAGAGGGGGAGGGAGGGAAAAGAGAGGGAGAGAAACATCAGTGTGTGGTTGCCTCTTGTGCATCCCCTACTGGGGGCCTGGCCTGCAACCCAGGCATGTGCCTTAGCCTGGGTATTGAACCAGTGACCCTTGAGTTTGCAGGCTGGCACTCAATCCACTGAGCCACACCATACACCAGCCAGGGCTATTTCTACTTTTTATTTTATTTATTTATCTATCTATCTATCTATCTATCTTTAGAGCGGAAGAGAAGGAAGGAGAGAGGGAGAAAAACATCAATGTACGGTTGCTTTTCGTGAGTCCCCTGCTGGAAACTGGCCTGCAGGGAACCAGCCTGCAACCCTGGCATGTGCCCTGACTGGGAATCGAACCGCGATTGTCTGGTTCGCAGGCCCGCGCTCAATCCACTGAGCTATACCAGCCAGGGCTATTTCTACTTTTTGACTGTGAATAATGCAGCTACGAACATTTGTATTTAAGCTTTTGTTTGAACATATATTTAAAAAATTTTTAGATCCTGGGAATGGACCTTTCCATTTTTAGGGTAGTAATACTACCTCTGGTAACCCTGTTGAGAGCTCAGGGTTTAGCTTCAGGTATTTTGTGTCATTGTGGTAAGTGGCCACCAAGGAGTTGGACATTAAAAAAATTCATTCAACATTTATTATTATTATTATTATTATTATTATTACTCATCTGAGGATATATTTACTTATTGGAGAGAGAGAGAGGAGGGGGTAGAGAGAGAGAAACATTGATCAGTTGCCTCCCATACACCCCCTGACCAGGGATTGAACCTGCAACCTAGATATGTGATCTGACTGGGGATTGAACCCTCAGCCTTTTGGTATATGGGATGACACTTCAGCCAACCAAGCTACCCAGCCAGGACCATTTAACATTTATTGAACACTTACAGGCTAGTCTCTGTACTAGCCATTTAGGACATAAAAGTGAACAAAACATGTAGACAGTCCTGGCTCTGTGGATCTTACATTTTAAGGTAGGGGGAAAGTGAGCAGACAAATAAGAATAAATGTAAATGCATTATTTAGTTTGTTAGGTGATAAATAGGATGGAAATAAGATGGGAGCTGGGTAAGGAGGATAGGGAGTGTGGGGTTGAGGCAGGTTGTAGTATTAAATAAGCTGGTCAGATAGACTTTATTGAGAAGACTTGATGGGAGTATGTGAGGGAGTTAGTCATGTGGTCTCGAAGGCAGCTCAGTGAATTGCACAGAGGCGAGTGGAGTTGGGGAGGGCCTGGGAGGGACTGGGGTCAGACAGGTAAAGAGACGCAAGTTGGGGGTAGAGCAGATCAGATCAGATCACCTAGGTAGGATCTTGAAGGCCTTTGTAAGGATTTTGGATTTCACTGTGAGAGAAATAGGGGGCAACTGGAGGCTTCTAATAGAAGAGTGATGTGGCCTCATTACAGGTAGGCAAGTTGTTATTTATATTTTTAAAGGCTCACTGACTGCAGTGTTGGAAACCAGCTATAGGCAAGTTGAAGACAGAAGCTGACCATTTTGGAAGCTACTTTAATAATGGATGGTGGTGGTGGTGACAGAAGGAGACTCGGGGTGGTGAACATGGAATAAAACATACAGATGATGCCTTACGCATTTTTATACCTGAAACCTATGTAATTTTATTAATTAGTAACACCCCAATTTAAGGGAAAAAGAAAAAGGATGGTCTGGCTGGTGGCCGGGTGGGTCAGTTGGTTAGAGCCTTCTCTGTACAACAAAAAGTTTCAGGTTTGATAACCAACCAGTCAGGGCATTTACAGGAGGCAACTGAACAGTGTTTCTCTTTCACATGGATATTTCTCTCTTTCTCTCCCCTCACTGCCCCACCTCTTCTTCTCTCTAAAATCAACAGGCATATCCTCTGGTGAGGATTTAAAAAAGAAGATGATTGTGGTGTATGAGGTGTGCCAGTGAAGGAAGTGAGGAGCAGTCAGATTCTAGGTGTCTTTTGAAGGTAGGGCCAGTGGACATTCCTATCAGATTGAAGGTAGGGGGAATAGAAAGAGTGAAGGACACCCATGATTTTCTTTCTGGATAACTGGAAAATGAATGAAGTTAGGATTGTGTAATTTTTGGAAATAAGCATTTATATTTTATATTTGTCAAAAATGCTGTCTCATTGCTCATGAAGTGTGGCTGTAAAATTACATATATGCCATATTTTTTAGTAACACATTTAAAAGAATTGAAAACTTTTAATTCTTTTTTTTAAAGTATGTATTATTGATTATGCTATTACAGTGGATGAGCTGACTGGAAAAGGGTTGAGTGCCGAGCAAGACTCCAGGAGCCAGGCAGTGGCATTGTCCCCTCTCTGACCCCTCCCCAACATGCAGAGCCACAAGGCAGTGAAGTGGGTTGTCCTGCCCTGGTGAATACCTCAGGCCTGCCACATTCATCTTAACAAGTGCGTTAGGGGAGGGAGTCAGAGCAGCTCTACCTAACACACAGAAACAAACACAGGAGGCTGCTAAATTGAGGAGACAAATATAGCCCAGATGAAAGAACACATCAAAACTCCAGAAAAAGAACTAAGTGAAACGGAGATAGCCAACCTATCAGATGTACAGTTCAAAACACTGGTGATGAGAAGGATGCTTAAAGATCTCATTGACTATGGCAGATGCATAAGGGAAGAAATGAAGGCTACACTAAGTGAAATAAAAATCCACAGGCAACCAACAGTGGAGAGGATGAAGCCGGGGTTCAAATCAGTGATTTGGAACATAAGGAAGAAATAAACAATCAGTACAGAATAAAGAACCAAGAATTCAAAAAAAAAAAACAACAAAACAAACAAGAAGAGAATAAGAAGACTCTGGGACATCTCACAGCATGCCCAGCATGCCCACATCTGAATCATAGGGATGCCAGGAGGAAAAGAGAAAAAGCAAGAAGTTGAAAACTTATTTGAAAAAATAATGAAAGAAAACTGTCCTGATTTGGCAAAGGGAATAGACATGTGAGTTAAGGAAGCACAGACAGTCCCAAACAAGTTGGACCCTAAGAGGGCAACACCAAGACACATCATGATTAAAATGGCAAAGGTTAAAGATAAAGAGAGGCCCTGGCTGGCATACCTCAGTGGATTGAGCGCAGGCCTGCAAACCACACGATCGAGGTTCTATTCCCAGTCAGGGCACATGCCTGGGTTGCAGGCCAGTTCACAGTAGGGGACTCATGAGAGGCAACCATACATTGATGTTTCTCCCCATCTCTCCTTCCCTTTCTCTAAAGATAAAGAAATAAAATCTTAAAAAAAAAAGTCCCCTTAAAAAAAAAAAAAGAATCTTAAAAGCAGCAAGAGGAAAGTGGAGATATCTACAAAGGAGTTCCCATCAGACTGTCAGCTGATTTCTCAAAAGAAACGTTACAGGCAACAAAAGCCTGGCAGGAAGTATTCAAAGTGATGAAAAGCAGGGACGTACAACCAAGGTTACTCTATCCAGCAAAGCTATCATATCTTGTTTATTTTTAAGTATTTTTTATTGATTATGCTATTACAGTTTTCTCCCCTTATCCCCCCTCCACCCTGCCTCCCCAACCCTCTAGCATTCCTCCCACACATAGTTCATGCCCATGGGTTGTACATGTAAGTTCTTTGAGTCCTCTGTTTCCTGTACCATTTTTTAAATCTCCCTATTTTATGCCTACTAATTATGCTTTTTCTTCCTTGTACCTTTTCTACCCATTCCTCCCTATTCCTCCCTTCCCCCTCCCCACTGAAATCCCTCTGTGTGATGTTCATTTCTCTGATTCTGTTCCTGTTCTGGTTGTTTACTTAGCTTTTGTTGTTTTTCTTTTAGGTTCATTTGTTGATAGTTGTGTTTGTTGTCATTTTACTGTTCATATTTTTTATCTTCTTTTTCTTAGATAAGTCCCTTTAACATTTCATATAATAAGGGCTTGGTGTTGATGAACTCCTTGAACTTGACCTTATCTGAGAAGCACTTTATCTGTCCTTCCATTCTAAATGAAAGCTTTGCTGGATAGAGCAATCTTGGATGTAGGTCCTTCCCTTTCATGGCTTGGAATACTTCTTTCCAGCCCCATCTTGCTTGCAAGGTTTCTTTTGTGAAAACAGCTGATACCCTAATGGGCACCCCTTTGTAGGGAACTTTTTCCTTTCCCCTTGCTTCTTTTAGGATTTTCTCTTTATCTTTAATCCTGGGTAACTTGATGATATGCCTCGTTGTGTTCCTTTTTGGGTCCAACTTCTTTGGGACTCTCTTGGCTTCTTGGACTTCCTGGACTTCCTGGACTTCCTGGAAGTCTATTTCCTTTGCTAGATTGGGGAGGTTTTCCTTCATTATTTGTTCAAAAAGTTTTTAATTTCTTGCTGTTCTTCTCCTTCTGGCACCCCTGTAATTCAGATATTGGAATATTTCAGCTTGTCCCAGAGGTTTGTAAGACTCTTCACTTTTTTGAATTCTTGTTTCTTCATTTTGTTCTGGTTGGATGTTTATTTTTTCCTTTTGTTCCAAATCGTTGATTTGAGTCCTGGTTGCCTTCCTGTCACTGTTGGTTCCCTGAATATTTTGCTTTATTTTGCTTTGGGTATCCTTTATTTGTTTTTTTATTTTTTGACCAAGCTCAGTCAGATCTGTGAGCATTTTGATTACCAGGGCTTTAAATTCTCCATCAGATGGGTTGGCAATCTCCTCCTCACTTAGTTTTCTTTCTGAGGTTTTGCTCTATCATTTGGGCCATATTTCTTTGTCTTGGTGCACCTGAGAAGTTGTAAGGGGGTGGGACCTTAGGTGTTCACGGGGGGGGGGGGGGGGGGGGCAACCTGCCCTCTTTGCTTCCCTGCAGTGCTGCCTGTGGGGGAGGGGTCAGAGAGGGAGCAGTGTAGTTGGTCTCTAGAGCACTCTTCAACAAACCCTTGTGTGAGACTGGGAGTTTCTTTCACAGTGGCAACCCCCGCCATAGTTCACAGACAGCTCCGAGTCTCAGTTTTCCCCTAAGTCAACCCCTCCTTTAGAGTTCCCAAGCTCTACATCCAGCCCCGCCCCCACAGTTTTTCTGAGTTGGCCAGTGAAGTTCCGCTGTCTCGCTGTCTTACTAGTCTGGTGGTTCTGGTTGATTTTTTCTTTAATTCCTTGGTTGTTGGAGTTTGATTCCTTGGTTCCATGCAGTTTGATTTTTGTGATGCTTTAGTTGTTTATTGGTTTTAGATTGATTGTTATCCTCCTTTTGGTTGTGCAAGGAAGCGAAAGGTTTTCATCTACACCCCCATCTTGGCTGGAGCTCCCCAAAGCTATTATTTAGATTTGAAAGACAGATAGAGTGATTCCCAGACAAGGTGAAACTAAAGTTCACCATTACCAAGACCTAATTATATGAAATGTTAAAGGGACTTTTTAAAGAAAAAGATCAAAACTATGAACATTAGAATGACAACAAACTTAAAGCTACCAACAGCTGAACCTAAAAAACAAAAAGAAAAAATTAGCAAACAACTTAAACAGGAACAGAGTCATAGAAGTGCATATCACATGGAGGGTTATCAGCGGGGAGAGAATTGGGGAAAAGGTACAGGGAATAAGAAGCATAATTGGTAGTCAAAATAGACAGGGCAGTTAAGAATAGCATAGGAAATGGAAAAGCCTAAGAACTTACATGTACGGCCCATGGACATGAACTAAGGGGGGGATTGCTGGAGAGAAGGGGGATACCAGGCAGAGGGGAGCAAAGGGTAAAATTGGGACAACTGTAATAGCATAATCAATAAAATTTACTTTAAAAAGTACTGTAGAAACACAGCTCAGTAGTGTCATCTGTTAGCTGATCTGCTGCCAGTTTTCTTAATAGAAGTACAATAGTTGTTTACACATCTTTCTATTCTTACCATTAAAGAAACAGGTAATCATCTGGTCACTGCTCATTTTATTTTCTAGTTTTCTTTTGTTTACATTGCTATACAGCTACAAAAAGTTTTTATTTAGTTTCTGAAATGTTAGCATGTACATGACTAGCTTAAAATATTTGACTTTTTTTTTTAAAGATTTTATTTATTTATCTTTAGAGGGGAAGGGAAGAAGAGAGGGAGAAAAACATCAATGTATGGTTGCCTTTCATGCGTCCCCTGCTGGGAACTGGCCTGCAGGGAACCGGCCTGCAACCCCGGTATGTGCCCTGAGTGGGAATCCAACCTCGATTGTCTGGTTCGCAGGCCTGTGCTCAATCCACTGAGGTACACCAGCCAGGGCCTAAAATATTTGACTTTTTAATAAAGATTTTATTTATTTATTTTTAGAGGGAGTAGAAGGGAGGGAGAAAAATAGGGAGAGAAGCATCAATGTGTGGTTGCCTCTCATCCACCTCTTACTGGGGCCCGGCCCACAACCCAGGTATGTGCCCCTACCTGAGAATTGGAGCAGCAAACCTCAGTTCATAGGCCAGCACTCAAGCCACTGAGCCACACCAGCCAGGGCAAATGTTTGCCTTTCTGAATTTCTAAGAAGAATCTGAATGTTTTCAGTTATAAATAAAGATCCTTTGATTCAGGGAGGCATTTTATGACATAACTTTAAAAGGTTGCTCTGAAGCCCTGGCTGGTGTAGCTCAGTGGATTGAGCGTGGGCCTGCGAACCAGACAATCATGGTTCGATTCCCAGTCAGGGCACATTCCTGGGTTGCAGGCAGGTTCCCTGCAGGCCAGTTCCCAGGAGGGGATGCACGAAAGGCAACCATACATTGATGTTTCTCTCCCTCTCTCCTTCCCTTCCCCTCTAAAGATAAATAAATAAAATCTTAAAAAAAAAAAAAAGGTTGCTCTGAAAATCTGGAAGTGTAGTTTTGATCACACTGGGTATTATTTATGAAACTGTTTATTATAAAAGATAATGTATGGCCCTGACTGGTGTGGCTCCATTGGGCGTCATCCACAAAGCCAAAGGTTGCCAGTTTGATTCCTGGTCAGGGCACACTTATCTGAGTTGTGGGTTCAGTCTCTGCATGGGGTGCACCCAGGAGGCAACCCAGTTGCTGTTTTTCTCTCACAAGTCTGTTTCTTTCCCTCTCTCTCTCCCTCCCTTCCTGTCTAAAAATAAATAAATGAAATCTTAAAAAAAAAGTTAGTGTGTTTGCTCTGACCTTTTCCACATTGAGTTATTTGTCTAATGGGGTCATCTGTGGCAAGGATGTACTTAGCTTTAGGATACAGTTCGAGATACATACTAAATTTTGCATTACTCTGCCTGATGTGAGTGTTTCTCCAGCTTAACATTGGTGTGTGTAGTCAGGTGGTAGAGGCTGGGTCTGTGGGCCATTATTATGATTTGTAAGGAAGAAAAACTTACAGAAAATAGTGTATGTATCACTTTTAAACTATAAATTTAGTAATTGTCAAAAGAATACTAATTCTGTATATAGTTTTATATTATTAAAATGTGTCAGATTGTAGTATATCTTGCACAGTGGAATGGATGCTTTATATCAACTTATTTAAGCCATTTTCTTCTAATTTATAGATGAATTTTTGGCAATGTGACTTAACTCTAGGATGTTTGAAGTCCTGTGTCAAGGTTTCACAAGTAACAGACTGCTGTCTCCTAACTTGATAATCTTGCAGGATAATCGCTTATGAGAGCATAGTCATTAGTAACTGTTTAATGTTTCATTGAAAATCACATGTTTTATCACTTAATAGCAGAAATGAGGATTATAAACTGTCAAACCTTTGAACAAATGACATTAAAAAAATTCACTTTATACTGATAGTAAAAATTATGCTTGAAAGTGATTATGAAGACCATCTTGGTTTAGTTGAAGTGCCCAATGAACAGTGTCGCTTAATGATTATAAGAGCAGTATGGCTTCGGTGGAGGGAGAGAGAGATTTGATTCCTAGTACTTTCTCTCTGTTCTTTCCTGTTGGAGTTTGGATGAGGTCAGTTATTTTTGAATGAAAGTAGACATCAGTTGCATTTTTTTTGTAAAATGGGACTAATAGTTACCTTACAAGATTCTGTAAGCACTAAATGAAATAACATTTAAAATGCTTTATGCTGTGCTTGGCATAGCTCTCAGTAGTCAGTACATGGTAGTTGTATCATTCTGGTAAATAAATGCCTGTTCATTCCCTTTTGTAAACAGCCAGGACGAGGGTTCTTTAATGAAGACCGCTTAGGGTTGAATTGTCACTGTTCTTGCTTACCAAGTCGTGGGCAGTTTTCTTAAACTTTCTGAGAAGCCTGGTGGTATTGTTTAGAATGAAGGGTGGTTGCGGTGCTACCTCATGGGATTGTTGGGAGTGACTAAATGTAGTAACAGGATCTACTACATAGTAAGTTCTCAATTAATTGCAGCTATTGTTACTATAGAAAGAATGTGCAAACTCTTGTGAATTTAGGCTTAAAGTGTGATTTAGTGACTAGATTTTTTTTTAACTTAAACATTGATTTGGAAGTTTGGGAGAAAAATTATAATTTTCTGATTAAGGTTAGAACTCGTTATTTTTGTCTTAGTGGAATGCTTTAAAACAAAATGTTTACTGGAAGGTGAAAAGCAGATTTCTTTATTCTAAGAACCCGTTGCTCCCATTTATCCTCGCCCTTCCTGTTGCAGAAGCTTGTCCTCTCTTCTGATGTGCTGCTGGCTTGCTCAGATGAGATTCTTTCAAAGGAAAAGTAAATTTTAGTTCCAAGCCTAGAGGGTAGTTACTGGAATAGGTGAACCACTGTAGGTACTGATTTTCTGGGTAAGCAACCACCTCTAGTCTTGCATATTTATGTAGAGCAAAAAAAAAATTTCTTCTCTTGGTCAGATCACTGCTCTGCTATGGCATTTAGTCAGGTGAAGCTGGTCTAGCACGGTGAGCTTGGGGGCGGGGTGAAGAGTACTGGAGCCCCGCCAAACCTGAGAGTCTCCGCTCTAGAGGAGGAGTAAAGGGCAGCTGAACAGGCCGGAAGACAAAGGAGGTACTATTGCTGTCAAAGTTTAAATGGGGCAGTTTGCCTTACGCTTATTTGAGAGTTTGTTTTTAAATTTAGCTTTTCATATTTCAGTTTTATCTTGGTACAGATATCTCATCAAGGACCCATTCTATTTTTTATCTAAGTATCCTTGCTTAAAGTAGTTCAATGCTTTTTTTTTTTTTTTTTTTTTTTTTTTTTAGTTGTTCAGTGTCAGAGGGCTTCGACATTTAGTAAAAGACCTAATTTTGCTTTGCCCCAACTTGGAGAAATATTTTTCTAAACTAGTTCTGTTTCTAATAAAATTAAGGAAGGTTTTTTTTTTAAATTACTACAGGAGCGATACAGGTTTGTTGTAAATATTAAAAATTACAGAAATGTATACAGTGAAGAGCAAAAGTCATTACCTTCCCCGGTTTTATTTCCTGTTGGCAACTTGAGTTAACAATTTGGGATACGTTCTTTCATACCTTTTTATTTGCACATGTAGACTTGTATATGAGTAGCTATTTTGTTATGTTTGCTTTTGCAAAAATGGGCTCATCTATACATACTATTCTGAAACTTTTTATATCTTTCTATACCAGTACATAACAGATCTATGTCATTCTTTTCTGATGGCTTTAGCACGATTTTATTTGTATTTAATATGCTGTCTTCCTTAATAACAACTGATTTATATAGGGCAGCAGTCCCTATCCTTTCTGGCACCAGGGACCAATTTCCTGGATGAATCAAGTGCATTACATACATTCAAGCTCACCTCCTGCTGTATGGTCTGGTACAGGTCTGTGGCCTGGGGGTGGGAGACCCTTGATGTGGGGCATCACTGTGCTGCTTTGGCTTTAAATTTTGGCACATATGTAGAGGCTCACTTACAGCAGTATTTAGCATTCAGTGGTATTGTTGCTTAGTACGTATCGTTAATTTATTTGAATTAGTAGTAGTGGTACCTAATACTACTAGGTAGTGAATAGTCTTTGAGTCATCCGTAACACTTTTGATAGTGTCTCATAGCCTTATTATTATAGCTACTAACTATTAATGAAATGTAATTGCATGAGATTGCTGTTAAAAGGTAAGCTACGAGGCATTAGTGAGGGAGAATCCTGTGGTAAAGAAGCTAATGCTGTTCTTGGGATCCCTAGAAGCATTTATTGGAAAGGTTAATTTTGGGACACACCACTGTAGGCAGTGACCCCAGCAGATGGTAGGGTCAAAATAAGCAGTTTATGAAGAATTTTTTAACAGCACAGTCATAGTTAGTGTTCTAAAATGGCACACTATGTTTCTAAAGTTTCCTGTTCGTTAGTTATTTCTTATAAAGATCCCTTTGAGGCAGGTCAGCAGCATTTTTTCCTTTTTTATGAGTGAAGAAGCAGATGCAAAGATGTCGAGTGGTTTGCCCACAGACACACATTAAACTGATGGCAGAATCTTGTTCTCTTGTTAGTAAGTGGAAGCGCACTGACTCTACTAGTTACGAGTAGTAAGGTTGTTGCCATTTAGTGACTTTTTGCTGGCTTTGGAATAGTGAATATAGTTTAGAGATCCTTTACCTACTTTCTTCATTAAAAGAAAGCTTGAGAGCTAAAATTTACTTATATCATGGTATTAAATATTTCATGTAAATTTACCCCATTCTCTTAAAAAATAGAAGAAATCATAAAATATATTAAAATTAAGCAGTGTACTTAGTTCCTCTGGGAGCACCTTTACTAGCTTGAAAAGGAGTATTGTGATTTAGATGAGAACAGTGCAAAACTTTGAAGATTTAATATTTTAAAGTGGGAGAAAAATGAATCCTTGGGTTATATGGCCACAAGTAATTTTGAGTTGAAACATTGTGGCCCATAGAGCCAGAAAAGACTTTCAAAGACAATTTGGACCTTTGGATTTAGACCCCAATTATTGTGCCAGGTGACGCCATAGAAGTTTATCTAAGCTAAACAAGTATTTACAATTTGGGTGGCATCACGTAAATTGTAGGTTTACTTGGAAACATTCTCTGTTTACTTGTTTGGACTTGATTTATTAATCTATTCCGTCTCCTCCAATATAGGTTCTTTTCCTCTCCTATACATGCAACCTTTTTCCCCCTATCAGTTGAAAAGAATCCTAACTGTAATCTCCCTGTGTTGGTAGAGCAAGGGTAGGGGCAGTTTTCAAGCAATAAGCAACTATTGTATAAAGATTTAACTTAAGGAATCATACAGAACATGAAAATTATATATTCAACTTGAGTAATTACAGTTTTAAATCACAGTTGTTTATGATTGATTATAAGTGCCTAGTTGATATTCTTTTTTGAAGATAAACTTGGGGAGGTGCTGTTTTTAATATTGTCATTTCTTAATTTTGTTTAAGATTTTAAATTTATTTTTAGAGGGGAAGGGAAGGAGAAAGAGAGAGAAACATCCGTGTGTGGTTGCCTCTCATATGGCCCCCACTGGGGACCTGGTCTGCAACCCAGATATGTGCCCCCACTGGGAATCGAACTGGCGACCCTTTGGTTCACAGCCCACACTCAATCCATTGAGCTACGTCAGCCATGGTTCATTTCTTAATTTTTTTTGAGCCATCTTTTTACTTAACTCAAAAGTCTTTCAACTTAGAACTCTGGTGCTGTGAGGCAAGATTCAGAGTGGAAGGAGTAGATGGTAGAAATGGCTCTTAGAAATCCCTCTCTGGAGGGTATTTTATATATTGTCTTCATTCCTACATGCAGCTTAAAATTTGGGGGTACGCTGCTCTAGAATAAATTTAGCACATTTCTATGTGTATAGTCACTAGGTCATTTTATAGGTATTGTAGATGGTAGGAGAGGTCTGCTAATTCTGTCTCAGTACAAACCTGCTTTAAGTGAGTGATTGAGGTTTTCTCAGTTCTGTGGTTGGGAAAATGGTTTCTTTCTAGATTGCATTATCATGTGTTCTTTGCACGTGTAACTGCAGTTTGAATAGGGTTTAATGTGTCTAAAGATGAAGTTGTGACCAGTGATTTGATTCTTATAGCATTGAAAGGGTTCTCTTGACTAGAGTATCCTTCCTGATTCAGACCCTTCCCTCTGTCATTTTATTTACTACTTATTTCTAACAGCACAGCTATAAACCACTCAGGACAGGAAGTAAACACTGCACAACTCTTTATTTTCATAAATACATCAACACAAAGTCAGGTTTAGAAAGTTCTGTGTGCCCTGAGTTGTAAACTTAGGCTCTCAAAGTTTATTTTACATATATCACATTTTTTTGTACAGTGTTCTTTAGAATACAGATATGTGAATGATTTGAGTTTGATAGATATGATACTATATTGAAATTGCTACTTTTTTTTTTTTTTAGAGAGGGGAAGGGAGGTAGAAAGAGGGAGAGAAACATCAATGTATGGCTGCCTCTTGCATGCCCCCTAAGGGTACTTGGCTCGCAACCCAGCCATGTGCCCTAGATTGGAATTGAACCAGTGACTTTTTGGTTTGCAGGCCAGCACTTAGTCCACTGAACTACACTAGCCAGGGCTGTTGTGTAACCTTTTAAAAATTAAATATCAGTGCCTCATTTTAATGGAAGTGGTAAATTCAAGCACTATTCTTCATTGTTAAACTTCATCAGAGGTGTATTAGAATCAAAAGAAGATGTGATGTGTGTCAGGGTGCACTGTTGCTTGCCCCATCACCCTTGATGATAGGTAATACAGTGAAATAGGATTTGTTAACATTCAAGTCTCCTTGCCTCTTAACTAGTTGTATGACCCTAGGCAGTTTATTTCCTTGAGCCTTATTTTCAGCGCATGAAACATGGGGAGAATAATATTCATTGTTTTGTTATAAATTAAATAAGATCATACATGCAGAATACTTATTACCATGTTTGGTTTATAAGTGCCAAAAATAATAACTATAATATGTTGGTGGTGGGAAAGCCTCTTTACTATGTGTCTTCAAATTGTTGTTTTTCTCTTTTTCCTTTTTTTAAAGGATTTTATTTATTTACTTTAGAGAGAGGGGAAGGGAGGGAAAAAGAGAGGGAGAGAAACATCATTGTGTGACAGATACTCTTGCATACCTCCAATATGGCATGCAACCCAGGCCTGTGCCCTGACGGGGAATCAAACTGTGACCTTTTGGTTTGCAGGCTGATGCTCAATCCACTGAGCCACAACAGCCAACAGAAATTGTTAATTATTTAGATAGACTGGTCAGTGTGCATTGCACTGGGATAAAACAGAGTGCTTATTACTTGTGCACCTAATTACTGGAAACCAAATTCATATAGTTTTGTTCAGTCTTTGTCCTTGGAGCCCCACATTTTTTTTCTTTCCTAGTTCCTTTTTTTCCCTCTATGGTGTGTAATAATAAGATAATTGAATAGAATTTTTCTACTGGAAAATATGTGGTTTTGGGGCAGTGTCTTTTTAATAGTGTAAAATTCAGGCCATGGCTGGGTAACTCAGTTGGTTGGAGCATCATCATGAAATGCCAAAGTTGTGGGTTTGAGTCCAGTCAGGGTACATGAAGGAATCAATCAAGGAATGCATACAGAAGTGGAACAACAAACTGATGTTTCTCTCTCTCTCGTATAGTTTTCCTCTCTTACCATATATTTAACCCTGTTTACCCGTTTCCCACTTTCTCCACCCCACTTCTCCTCTTGTAATCACCATTTGTGGTCCAAATCTGTTAGTTTGCTTTGTTCGTTTGCTACCTTTTTGTTCTATATTACACATGTAAGTGAAATCATATGGTTTTTGTCCTTTTCTAGCTGACTTGTTTCACTCAGCTTAATGGTCTCAAGATCTATCATGTTGCAAATGGCAATATTTCATCTTTTCTTGTGGCTAACTAGTAGTCCATTGTGTATATGAGTGTATATATGTGTGTGTGCGTGTGTGTGTGTGTGTGTGTGTGTATATCACATCTTCTTTATGCAGTTACTCTAACGATATTTAGGTGGTTTCCATATCTTGGTATTGTTAAGAATGCTGCAGTGAACATAAAAGTACACACATCTTTTTCAAATCAATATTTTCATATTCTTCAGATAAATATCCAGAAGAGGAATTTCTGGATCATATAATACTTCTGTTCTAAATTTTTTGAGGAACCTCCATACTGTCTTCCATTGTGGTTACTCTAATTTACAATCCCACCATCATTAAGAGTACACACTTTCAAATCAGGCTGAATTCTCATCCTGGCACTATTACTGATTTGTGACATTGGGCAAATGACTTAAGCTTCTCTGGTGCTTAATTTTGAAATGAGGATAGTGATAAAACCTACTTCCTACTTTGGAAGGATTGAATGCAATAATTCTTGTAAAACATTCAGCATGGTGTCTAATATTGGTGAGCAAGAGCTGCTAATTACTGTTATTAATAATGATAAATAGGAGAAGAGATAAGTAGTGGATGGGTATCAGACGCTAGGCTGTGTTGTTTAGAGCGACACTGTCATTAGGAATATAATGCGAGCCATTTGTCATGTTAAATGTTCTAGTAGCTGTATTTTTAAAGGTAAATTTATTTTAATATTCTGTTTAACTTGGAATGTCCAAAAATATTGTCATTTAACATGTCATTAATATAAAATTATTGAGATAGTTTATATTTTTTTCACATTAAGTCTTTGAAGTGTGTGTATATTTTATATTTGTAGCATATTTTAATTTGAAGCCTACATTTTCATTGGAAATACTTAATCTGTATTGAGTTCATAAAATTTATCATTGTAAAAGTGGATTCACATATCCAGGATGTTCTAAACATCCTTAAAAGTTTTCTAATAACCCAATTGAATATTAACATTGAAGTTTGAATTAACTAAAATTACTGAATCTTATGGTAGTCCTATTATTAATTTTTTAAGGAAACTTTGTATGTTTTCCATCGTGGCTGTATCTGCTATGTACCCCGATGTTCATTGTGGAGCTTGCCTTATTAATAGCCATACCCCCTCTTAGTTTGCTGGGTGGAGTGAAAAAACAAAAGGAAATGTTTCTTTCCCCTTAGTTTTTCTGGGTTTCTTTTATGGGAGAGCTGGAGTGGAGTGATGTAGAGGGAGGTGAACAGTGTTTCAGGTGTTCCTTTGGGTGTTTAAGAACAGGACTAAATACTTACATTCCTGTTGGGGATTAAAAAGATACCCAGTAAAGCTACATTCTTTTCCACATCCAGATTTTTTGTATTGTATGTTTAAAAACTGTCAGGGACTCTTGAAGACTCTTTTCAGATGCCAGGATAGTGCTTTAGGCAATCTACCAACCACCACTAGCTAAGAATTACGGATTCAAACTCTGATGTAGTCCAACCTTCTCACTGTCTCTTTTGATTCATAATCCAGTACTCCTTTCCATTATACCCTAGAGAACTGCCCCACTTACTTCTAAAGCAGCACCGGGATTCAGATCTCCTCGTCCACAGGAAGTGTTTCTATGAGTTTCTAATACAATTCCTTGATATATTAGTGTCTGGTGTTAATTTTTGACTAGACTAAACTCTCAGCTTTTATTTGTCATTAAACTTTTGGATAATTTTTTAAAATGCATTTTTCCCCCTAGAAAAACACTAAAAACCTTTATATATATATATATATATATATATATATATATATATGAACTTGGATTGGGCTCAGATAGTAAGGTGGCTGTAGAAAGTACATTGAGAGACTTATAAGACTGTAGTGTTTGGTGAATGAAATGCCTGTGTGTGGACTGAAGCCAGCTTTCATGGCAAACGTTAACAGTGTGGTTCAGTTCCCATCGCTGTGTCTCCGAGTTCTAACTTAGCTTGTCCTGATTGCAGGATTAGCTATGATTTTGTATTGATGAAACAAATTTGGGTCCTAATTAAGTCTCAAATAAAATAAAAATGGAACAGTATGATACCTAAGCACTAATTTGCTAAACAAATATTTAATCAGTCTAGTGGCTAGGCATAGTGCCTTCATAGTGCAGGTAGGAATTTTTATATATATATATATATTTAATATGATGTAATTAATTTTCGACTAATGCAAACATCTTATTTAAAACATTATAAAGTTTTAAATTTTTTGAAAAATAAGGTGATATTCAAATTCTGGAGACTCAAAGTAATAAAAGTAGATTAGAGATTAATACACTTGAGGGTAACAAACATGCTGTACTATTAAACCTTTATTGTGGAAATTCATCCTGACTGGTGTGGCTCTCTGTGGATTGAGTGCTGGTCTGTAAACACAAGAGTCGCCAGTTTGATTCCCAGTCAGGACACATGCCTGAGTTGTGGGACAGGTACCTAAGTAGGGGCATGTGAGAGGCAACCACACATTGATGTTTCCCTCTCTCCTTCCCTTCCCCTCCAAATTGACATGTAATGCTAGATTGATTCATTTTCAGTGTTGCTAAGACTGGTTAGTGGTTTCAGGTGTTGTCAGCCTTATCTATCTGTTATAAAGTGTCTATTTCATTCCCTGGTTTTAGTAGCCACTAGTGATTGTTAACTGATCCACTATAGAAGAATTGCAGACTGGTGTTGTAATTATATCTCTTTTACTATATTTATTAGTTGACATTTGGTATATTTAGTGATTTTTACAGTACAGAAGTACAGGATAAAATGATTATTTTTCTTCTCACTTTGCTGGTTTTTAGAATAATGAGTTTGTGCCCTAGGAACCTCCTAAAATGACCAGGAAATCTTTTTTATTTTCTTTCACTTGTTTTTATTTTTTTTTAAATTACTTTATTGTTGTCCAGTTACTTGTCTGCATTTTCTCCCTATCTCCCCCCTCCAGCCAGACCTCCCTTCCTCCCTTGCTTCCACCCGCCCCTTGCTTTTATTCTTGTGTCCTTTAAAGTAGTAGTTCCTGAAAACCCTAGTTTTTTAAATATCATGGATTTTAACGTATTACCATGTGTTTTAATCCCTGGTGGTTGCTGTTTTGATATTTCAGTTGTCTTATCTTCGACCAGTTGGATCCCTTCAAGTGCATTCCTGTGTTCTTTTGAATATGATCCGTTTAGTTTTTGATAACTTCCTTACTTTTTTGGCATAAGGAGCTTAGATTCATCTTCTACATTTCCTGCCCCAGACCCGGAATCAGATATTACTTCAAGGAGCCTTGGTATTCTCAAGTGGGGATGGTTTTAGAAACCACAAGTAGGGTTTTAAGGGTGTTCATTGCTACTGGTTTTGTATTGCTTTTAGGCCTAGGCCTTTTTTAGTGTTTAGACCTAGGAAATGAGGTGGTTTTTGTTTCTTTGTTTTTAAAGGTAAAGATAAATGACTTTGTACTGATATTTCAAATTCCCATGAAAAATTACACTTTTGACTTAAATTATTTTTGTATCTTTAATTTTATGCTGAGAATCTTGGTTCCTAACAATTTTAACATATTACATATCACATATAAAAGTTTTGAAATACCAGTACTAGTCTTTTTAAAAATATTTTTATTGGCTGTATTGGGGCGACATTAGTTGATGAAATTATGTAGGTTTCAGGTGTACAGTTGTATAATATGTCATCTGTATATCGAATGTGTGCTCACCATCCAGAGTTGTTTCTTTCTGTCACCACTTAGCCCCCCACTTCCCTCTTCTGCCTCCCTCATCCCCTTTCCCTCTTGTAATCATCTTACTGTTTGTTTCTACGAGTTCTTTTTTTCCTTTGTTTTTGGCTTAATCCCTTCACCTTTTTCCACCCAGCTGCCAGCCCCTCTGATGGCAGTGAGTCAGTTCACTGTATCTATGATGTGTTTCTATTTTGCTTGTTTATTTTATCCCTTAGATTCCACATATAAGTAAAATCATATGGTACTTGTCTTTCACTGCCTGGTTTATTTCACTTAGGATAATGCTCTCCAGGTCAGTCTGTGCTGTAATACTAGTCTTGTATGACTAATTAATGCAATTCAAAGTTTCTTTGTGTTTCATTTTGTCATCAGTTGTATTCCACTAGGGATACAAGAAGAAAATACTTATTTTAAAGTGACTGGAAATAGTCATTGTTCTTATGTGCTTATACTGTCAGTTGATAAACAGCTCATTTATTTCGGTTTGTATTCGATTTTTTTAGGGATTACCCTGTGTTTTCCTTTTCAGTTTTTTTCATGTAAAATATTTACATGGTTTCATAATGTTGGGGGCATTTTTAAAATGCTACTGGTTGGTATTTCATCTTTCTTTGCATATTGTACCACTTACAAAATAAATGAAGTCTTATTTCACTGTGTTTTTTTGTAAAATTTAATTTATGCTCGAATGAGTTTTTTACCCCCAACCCTTGTGAGTTTGTTTTTAAATTGGGATGTTCCTTTCTCATCTTCCTGGCAGAGCTGCTGGCGCTCTGTTTCTTGGAGCTGCTGCTCCTGCTGCCAGCGGCTGCTTCAGGTGCACTGCTGGCGTACTGCTCCTTCGAAGAGAATTTCCTCTTTTCCTTGGGGACACTCCTGTTTCCAGGCTCTTTAGGTCACTGGTTGGTTCCTCTTTGGGGAAATAGTTCTTCTTGGGAAGACTTTTCACTGCCAGTTGTTTCCTCAAGATCACTACTAACCAGCTCCTTCTTGGAAACCCATTTCTTTCTCTTGGGTTGGGATGGAGATAGTGGGTCCTCCATTCCCTTTTCCTGAGGAGCCTCCTGGGGCTTTTGCTTTTTCTTGTTTTGGGTTCTTTACCTCCTCCAGGCACATAGCCAAAAACAAACAGCAGGATTTCACACCACCCCACCCCAACCCTCCAGTTGAGGACTTCCGAGAGGCAACTGGGGACAGAACATGTTGGCTGAGGACACAGAGGTGTACTCCAACCAGCTCGCTGGGTGCTTGTGTGAGCTTTCAAGGTTCAAATTGAAAGGTTTGGTGTACTTTTTCCCTGTGACCAGATGGTTGTTAGATGGCAGTAACTGGTACTTGTTTATATATTGCTTTTTAAACTTTCAAATATTTTCCTGGGTTTTGAACATATTGTATGTCATTAGAAGGCAGATGGAGCTGCTTAAAAGTTCCATCTTAAAAGTAATTGCGTAAAAGTTCTGATTGTGATATCTGCAGATAATCAATAAATATTCCCTGTAATCCCTCCTCAATTAGTTAATGATTTAAAGATGTTTTGCAGGCTGATACAATATATTGAGTTTATGATGTAGAGTCAAACTTCTAGATTATGTGACTCAAATTTGCCAGACGAGGCACTTTTCTTATTGCCTAGCTGCCATGGAAATAGATGTTAAAATCAGCTCTTGAGTAGGTAGGTGGTGACAAACTGGCTATACCGTTATACTGGGTTGCTAGACTTCATTTGGCCCTATCTTCCTTTTATCCTTTTCTTTCTATATTTTTTTAACATTTATTTTTTTATTGATTATGCTGTTACAGTTGTTCTATTCCCCCCCTTCATTCCCCTCCACCCTACCCCCCATCCCCACCATTACCCCCCTTTAGTTTATGACCATGTGTCTCAAGTTCTTTAGATTCTATATTTCCCATACTATTCTTGCCCCCCATCTATTTTCTATCTACTGTCTATGCTACTTATTTTCTGTACCTTCTCCCCCCTTCTCCTCCTCCCACTCCCCTGTTGCTAACCCTCCTTGAGATCTTCATTTCTATGTTTCCACTCCTGATCTAGCTGTCCTTTTAGTTTGCTTTCGTTTTAGGTGTGGTTGTTAGTAACTGTGAGTTTGTTGTCCTTTCACTGTTCATGTTTCTTTAACTTCTTTTTCTTAGATAAGTCCCTTTAACATTTCATATAATAAGGGCTTGGCGATGATGAACTCCTTGAATTTGATCTTATCTGAGAAGCACTTTATCTGTCCTTCCATTCTAAATGAAAGTTTTGCTGGATAGAGCAATCTTGGATGTAGGTCTTTGGATTTCATGACTTGGAATACCTCTTTCCAGCCCCTTCTTGCCTGTAAGGTCTCTTTTGAGAAATCCGCTGACAGTCTGATGGGGACTCCTTTGTAGGTGACTGTCCCCTTAGCTCTTGCTGCTTCTAGGATTCTCTCCTTCATTTGAATCTTGGCTAATGTAATGATGATGTGCCTTGGTGTGTTCCTTCTTGGGTCCAACTTCTTTGGGACTCTCCGAGCCTCCTGGATTTCCTGGAAGTCTATTTCCTTTGCCAGATTGAGGAGATTCTCCTTTATTATTTGTTCAAATAAGTTTCCCACTGGTGGCTGTGCCTTTCCCCCTTCTGGTACCCCTATAATTCGGATGTTGGAGGGTTTAAAGATGTCCTGGAGGTTCCTAAGACTCTCCTCATTTCTTTGAATTCTTGCTCCTTGACTCTTTTCTGTTTGGCCATTATTTGCTTTCTTCTGGTCCACTCCATTGATTTGAGTCCCAGTTTCCTTTTCATTGCTATTGGTTTCCTGTGCAATTCCATTCATTTCAATTAGTTTCGCCTTCATATATTTGTCTAATTTGTCGGTATAATCAACCAGTTCTGTGAGGATCCTGATCACCAATGTTTTAAACTGTGCGTCTGTGAGTTTTGCTATTTCTTCATCGCTTAGATTTATTGGCTCTGGGGCTCTGAGATTCTCCTGCGCCATTCTTGGTCTGTTCGGGCCCTTTAAATGTGAGAAGCGGCGCCTTGGATTCCCAGGTCGCTGGGTTGTGACGCTGTATGTGGGGGCGTGGCCAGAGTGGGGAAATGGTGACCCCCTCTGCCGCTTACCACAGCTGGGTGCGGAGGAGCAGTGCCTTAGGTGGTTCAGCTGGGCCGGGCCACTCAGAGTCGCTGGGTTATGACGCTGTATGTGGAGGTGGGGTCAGAGCAGGGAAATGGCGGCGCCCTGCACTGCTGCTAGCCGTGGGGACCTGCCGGCCCGGTCCAACCGCCCACTCTCTCGCCTGTCAAATGCGCGACCTCAGTCAACACGCAGCCCCGGCCGGCTGTCTCCCCCGCGGTCGCTCGCCTGGTTGCTCGCTGGGTCGCTCACTAGGTCTGACCCCACGCCTGGATTCCGCGGGCCTGAGTGTGTCTGGCTGAGTCCTCCTGTGCAACCCTGCTCCGCCAGCCGCTGGTTTCGCCCCTTACCGGTCAGGCTGAAGAATTTGTTGTTAACGGACTTCCGAAAAGTTCAATTTTCCATGTTCTGGCTGTGTTTTCTGTTGCTAATATTTAGTCTCTAAACTTGGTTGTGTGAGAAGGCACGGCACATCCACCTATGCCTCCATCTTGGCGGAAGTCCCCTCTGCTGTTTCTTGCAGCAGGGTGACGAGCAGAGCCTTAGGTTGTTCACCGGGGCAGGGCCACTTAGGTCGCTGGATTATGACGCTGTATGTGGAGGCGGGGTTAGAGCAGGGAAATGGCAGTGCCCTCCACTGCCCCTTGCCGCTGGGGCTGCTGGCTCTCGTCCAGTCGCCCACTCTCTCGCTTGTCTATCCACGCACGAATGGGCGACCACAGTCAACCCCCAGCCCTGCTCCCTCGCTGTTTCCCCTTGATTGCTTGCTGAGTTGCCCACCAGGTCCAACCCTGCGCCTGGATTCCTCGCGCCCAAGTCTGTCTGACCTAGTTTTCCTGTGCTACCCTGCTCTGCCAGCTGCTGGTTTCGCCCCTCTTACCGGTCAGGCTGAAAAATTTGTTGTTATCAGACTTCCGAAAAGTTCAATTTTCTGTGTTCTGGCTGTGTTTTCTGTTGCTATTATTTAGTTGTCCCTAAACTTGGTTGTGTGAGGAAGCACGGCCTCTCCACCTATTGCCGCCATCTTGGCGGAAGTGTCTCTACTTTTCTTAAGTATCTGTGCTTTTTAGAATATTGTATCTAGCAAAATCCAAAAGTGACGTTCTAGGTTTGGGAAATGGCTTTTCTTCATTTGTACTGTTTAGATAAGGTGCTTTGCCTCATAAATTACTGAATTGGCATTTTAAAAAATCAGTTCTTACCAGTTTAATATGGTTAAGGGATACAGACATATATAGACTTTTTCCTATTTATTGAAATAGGTAGATTAATTGTTTTTTAAATTGCCTCATAAATTACTGAATTGGCATTTTAAAAAATCAGTTCTTACCAGTTTAATATGGTTAAGGGATACAGACATATATAGACTTTTTCCTATTTATTGAAATAGGTAGATTAATTGTTTTTTAAAAATATATTTTAAATTTATTTTTAGACAGAGGGGAGCAGAGGGAGAAATAGAGGGAGAGAAACATTAATGTTTGGTTACCTGTTGCACACCCCACACTGGGGAATCTGGCCTGCAGCCCAGGCATGTGCTCTGACTGGGAATTGAAATAGTGACCCTTTGGTTCACAGGCTGGTGTTCAATCCACTGAGGCACACCAGTCAGGATGAAATAGGTACATTAATTGTTAATGCTTTCCTAGGAAAGGTCTAGAAGGACCTGTAACAAGTTGTTAACAGTGATCATCTCTAGAGCATGAGAGTATAGGATATGTTTATGTCTACTTTGTGCAGTTATGATGTTTGATTTTTTATTAGCGTGTACTATTTTATTAATTATAAAATTTTTCCACTTGTAAAAGTAGTCAGTAATTCAAATGTAGAAAAAATTAAGAGAGGAAAAGTGAAAATCATCTCTTGTAAGATGTATATTTTTGACCTTGAGTCTGACAATTGTGTGATGTTGATTCTTACTGTACTTAGGTACTAAGGAAAAGACTACCTGTGTCATACTGTTGTGAGATTAAATGAGATGATACTACTAAAGCTTAATGCCTGGCATTTGGTGAATGATCAATAGAACAGGAGCTCTGGTGTTTGTAGACCTTAGATTTGCTGTCCTGTATGTTTTGGGGAGGGGGTAATATAGCCATATAGATATCAGGAATGTATTGTGGGCATCTTAGAAGAGTTTTTTAATTTGAGTCTATAACTTTTCCTTGGAACCTTCTTGACTGTTTCTATTTCAGCTTATCTCTCTTATAAGTATATTCTCAGAGGGCTTATTTCCAGTGTTTCTGCCCAGCAGAGAATTGGGGGTCCACTTTGTACCTGTTCTGTTATGGTTACCTACCAGTAGATATAAAAATTTACTTTACCCAGTAAAAATTTAAAATGTTAGAATTTCAAGATGGCACCAAAGCAGGAGGTTTTATCTTGCATTGCCTCCCAAAACCAAACTGAACATAAAAGTAAATAGGGGAACAAACACCTGAAATAAACAACTGAAGATTACCTGAAGAGGAGACACTTAACCAAGGTTGGGCAGAAACAGCCTCAAGACTGGTAGAAGGGTCAGGGACATGAAAGGGGCCTGCACTCTTTCACAGGCAGCAGCCAAGGTTGAGGCATGACTGTGGGAGCTTCCCCCTGAGAAGAGTGAAGCCTGGACTGCAGGCTGGGCTCCCAAGCCCAGGGAGGGAGCACTGGGATCACCTGCCCATGCAGGATCAGCTGGTGTAAGGCTGTGGGGGGTTTTCCCGACTGGAGAGAGATGGAGCCAGCAGGAGACAAAGCCACTTTTTTTCGTATTTTTAAGGGCCCAGTGCACAGTACTAGCGTGCACATCCATACACCTTGGGCTTGGGTGAAGGAAGGCAGTGCAGTCAAGTCACATGAGGAGAGTTTGGAGTAGGGGTTTGGCTGCTGGGTTCCTGGTGCTAGGACATGCCTCCATACCCACAGCAACCATTTATCTTGACAAGAGCAAGTCCCTCCCAAGGGAAAAACAATAGCATTGCACTCTGTGGGAATCCTATTACCCTACCCTCTGGAATCCACCTAGCCCCGTCCTCTGGAATCCTGCTAGCTCTACCTTCTGGAAGCCTGCTCACCCTACCCTGCATTCTTTCTTTTTTTTTTTTTTTTTTAGTTTTTAAACTTATTTTATTATTTTTATCTTTTTTCTTTCTTTCCTCCAACCTGCATTTTATCCCCTGCTGAGGAGACAGCAATATAGGTAGGCCCAGGGGTCTTAGAGACTGGCTTCAGGGCACAGCCATTGTACACCTTCCCAGGAAGTGGACTGGCACTTCCCCTTCATGAGAAAGCCTAGGAACACCCTCCTGGTTTCTGGCAGACGGAAGCTCTGAGCTCTGGAGGCCCTACCCCTTTTCCTACTAGGGCTTTCACCCTGCTGAGATCAGGGAAATAATTTGGGACAAACTCAGATGTATGATACAGGGATGGGGGAGCACACCTACCATTTTCCCCGAAGTCTGGCATCTCCCACAGGAGATCCAGGGATCCTATCCTTCTGATTCCACCAGCAGCTGTCTCAGAAGCAGATGGGTCAGCAGCTAGACTAGTGGTAGGACCACAGGCAGAGGCAGGTGGAGGTGGATCCTGCAGTGCCTTCAGTCATCAGTTGACCTACCTCTGGGCCCTGTGCTGATAAAAAGCCAGCCTTTTAGAGCAGTGAGGCCAAGCCTGAGGGAGATAGCCACAAACTGGATTGCTTGTACCTTCAAACAGGATGCCTAGAGCTACACATAGATGGCATCTGACTTTGACTTACACTAGCTTCAGACAACATCAGAGATGCATTAAGAGAGAGAACCTGTCGGGCAAGCACTAAACCCTGCTGTGACGAATTTGACTTTGTTCTATTTAATTATTTTTTCTTTTGCATAGTTTTCTATCATTTTTTGTTTTTCTTAAAATTTTTAATGTTTTCTCTATTTTTTAAAAAAGACTTTATTCATTTATTTTTAAAGGGGAAGGGAAAGAGAGAGGGAGAGAAACCTCAATGTATGGTGGCCTCTTGTGTGTCCCCCACTGAGAACTGGACCACAACCCAGGCAGGCACCCCGACTAGGAATTGAACCGTGATCCCTTAGCTCACAGGCCCGTGCTCAGTCCACTGAGCCACACCAGCCAGGGCTCTATTTTTGCTTTCAAATGTTGTATTTTACTCTTCCTTTACTCCATTTTGCCTTCTTTTTTTTTATTGTATTTCCCCTTCTTTGTTCTTCGGTGGCGATTCCCTGTTTCTATTCCATACTCTTATTGTTTCTCTTCCCTCTCTTCTCTCATAATCATTTTTCTTTCCTTTGGTCACCTCATATTTGTCTTTCTCTTATAATATTCTATTTATCTGTAAACTTTTATTATTATTTGCTTTTTCATTATTGATTATGCTCTTGGTTTCATTTTGTTTTGTTTTGCCTGTGTGGGTTTTGTTTTCTGTCAGTACCTGTACAACAACATGCAAGATGTGGGGGTTGAGCCTTGCAAACAGCCAGCTGGAGGGGAGAACGCACTAATTCATGGGCCAACAACAATCAAGACCCAAATACAATAGGAGAGCCAACATAAACCGTACAAGGAGCATTCCTAGAGCATCCAGGTCAGGAAATCAAGGGGCCTGCACCACTGAGTCCTGCAGGACTCCTACCACATAAGGCTACCCATGAAAAAAATGTATCTAATATGTAGAAAGTAACAAAAAGTTAGCTAAAATGAGGAGGCAAAAAGAAAAATCTCCAATGAAAGAAAAGGAGGAATCCTCAGAAAAAGAGGTTAAGTGAAATTGAGGTAAGTGGTTTATTTGAGATAGAGTGCAAAGTAATGTTTCTTAAGTATATAACAATACTTAGGAAACTTAGAACTACAAGGAACTTAGAGGAAACTACATCAGCATGGAAAAGGACAAAGAAACCGTAAATAGGAGTCAGTCAGAAGTAAAGAATGCAGTATCTGAAATGAAGAATACACTAGAAGATATTAAAAACAGGCTAGATGAAGCAGAGGATTGAATCAGTGATTTGGAAGACAAAGTAGGGAAAAAAACACCAAATCAGAACAATAAAAATAAAAAAGACATAAAAAGAATGAGGGTGGTTTCATGGAACTTTGGGACAACATGAAATGTAACAATGTCCACATCATAGAAATACCAGAAGGAGAGAAAAGTGAGCAAGAAGTAGAAAACCTAATTAGAGAAATAATGACAGAAAACTTCCCTAACCAGGTGAAGCAAAAAGTCGAAAAGGTCAGGAAGCACAGAATCCCAATCAAGAAACTCACACCAAGACACATTGTGTTTAAACACAAAGAGAGAATCTTAAAGGCAGCAAGAGAGGAACAGTTATCTACAAACTGCAATAAACCTGTCAGCTGATTTTTCAACAGAAAAACTTCAGGCCAGAAGGGATTGGCATGAAGTATTCAAAGTACTGAAAAGCAAGGATCTGCATCCAGGATTACTCTTGTCCAGTAAGGCTGTCATATAAAATTGGCGGTAAAATAAAGAGCTTCCCAGGGAAAAAAAGACCAAAGGAGTTCATTATACCAAATCAGTACTGCAAGACATGTTAAAGGGACTGCTTTATTTATTTATTTAGTAAACCCAATCTCATTTACTATTCTGTGGTTGTTAAATTGTTATAGTACGGATTTTCAGACAAGCTAAATATCTTGACTGTGGGCATTACCTCAAAATCAAGAGTTGCCAATCAAAGATGTAATGATACAAAGCAGTTGCCATCTGTTTATCAACGTGCCATGCTAAAGTTAAGGGACTGCTCTAAGAAGTAGTAGTAATATACAGAGAGAGGAACATTGATATAAAGGAACAAAATGGCAGTGAACAAGGACTTATCAGTAACATTAAATGTAATACCCTAGATATAACACCACTGGATAGATCTCGCAAACAATAAATCAACAAAGAAATAGCAACCTTAAATGACAAACTAGATCGAATGTATTTAATATTTACAGAACATTTATTCCCAAAGCATCAGAACACACATTCTCCTCAAATGCACATGAATCATTCTCAAAGATAGACCACATGGTAGGACACAAAATGAGTCTGAACAAATTAAGAAAATTGAAATCATATCAAGCATTTTCTTGGATCACAAGAACATGAAACTAGAAATTAACCTCAGTAAAAAACACTCTAAATCATTCAAGTACATGGAGCCTATGCAGTGTATTATTAAATACTGAATGGATCATCAGTGTGATCAAGGAAGGAATCAAAAAGTACCTGGAAACATGAGAATTAACACACAACAACCCCAAACCTATGGAACACACTGAAAAGTCATGAGAGGGAAGTACATAGCATTAGGGGTGTATCTCAAGAAGATAGAAGAACCTCAACATTCTAACCCTACACCTAAAAAGAACGAGAAAAACAAAAACAAACAAAGCCCAAAGAAGTAGAAGGAAGGATATAACCAAGATCAGAGTGGAAATAAATGACATAGAGAATAAAAATACAATTCAAAAGATCAGTGAATCTGGGAGCTGGTTCTTTGAAAATATAAACTATTGACGAACCTTTGACCAGACTCATCAAACAAAAAAGAGAGAGGACCTAAATAAAGTCAGAAATAAAAGAAGGGAAATAACAAGGGATACCACAGAAATGCAAAGGATTGTAAGAAAATACTGTGAACAAGTATATGCCAACAAGTTGGACAACCTGGTCGAAATGCGTGAATTTCTAGACTCAATCTCCTAAACTGAATCAGGAAGAAGCAGAATACCTGAGTAGATGGACAACAACTAGTGAAATGGAAAATAACCAAAAAACTCATAGCAGTCAAAAGCCTTGGATCAGATGGCTTCACAGGCAAATTTTACCAATCATTCAAAGAAGAACTACATCCTAGCCTAAAACTTCGAAAAAAAATCCAAGAAGAGGAAAGTCCTCTAAGCTCTTTTTACGAGGCTGATATTATCTAATTCCAGAACCAGGTAAAGACGCAATAAAGAAAGAAAACTATAGGCCAGTGTCCCTGATGAACATTGGTACCAAAACTCTCAACAAAATACTTGAAAACCAGTATATATTAAAAAGGTCATACACCATAATCACATGGGGTTTATTTCAGGAATGCAAGTTGCTGCCATATTCACAAATCAATAAATGTGATATAGCATGTGAAATGAAAGCTAAAAATCACATGATCATATCCTTCCTTAGCTGGCAGAAAAAGCATTTGATAAAAATTCAGCACCCATTTATGATAAAACTTAGTAAAGGGGGAATAAAGGGATCATACCTCAACATAATAAAAGCCATCATCACCAAGCCCTTATTATATGAAATGTTAAAGGGACTTATCTAAGAAAAAGAAGATAAAAAATATGAACAGTGAAAGGACAGCAAACTCACAGTTATTAAGAACCACACCTAAAACAAAAGCAAACTAAAACGACAGCTAGATCAGGAGCAGAAACATAGAAATGAAGAAGATCACATGGAGGGTTAGCAATAGGGGAGTGGGAGAGGAGAAGGGGAGAGAAGGTACAGAAAATAAGTAGCATAGACAGTAGGTAGAAAATAGATAGGGGGGCAAGAATAGTATGGGAAACAGAATCTAAAGAACTTGAGACACGTGGTTATAAACTAAAGGGGGGGAATGGTGGGGGAGGGGTGTTCAGGGTAGAGGGGAATGAAGGGGGGAATAGAACAACTATAATGGCATAATGAATAAAATTTTAAAAAAAAAGGTCAATATCATACTCAGTGGACAAAATTTAAAGCTTTTTCTTTAGATCAGGAGCATGACAGGGTTGCCTCCTTTCGCCACTCTTATTCAGCATAGTACGGAAGTCCTGGCCACAGCAATCAGACAAGAAGAAATAAAAGCCATCCAAACTGGAAAGGAGGAAGTAAAACTGTCATTTGCAAAAGACATGATATTGTACATTGAAAACCCTACAGGATCCACCAAAAAACTACTAGGCCTAATAAATGAATTCAGAAAAATGGAGGGATACAAAATCAATAATCAGAACTTGATGGCATTTCTGTATTCCAACAATGAACTATCAGAAAGAGAAACAAACCCATTTACTATTGTATTTTTTAAAAAAAGTACCTAGGAATAAGTTTAATCAAGGAGGTAAAAGACTTGTGTTCGGAAAACTATAGGACACTAAAGAAAGAAACCGATGAAGATACAAATAAGTGTTTGTGGATTGGAAGAATTAACATCCTAAAAATGTCAGTACTACCCAAGGCAATCTGTAGATCTCACTTATAACTGGGATCAAATGAACCAGATAAATGAACATAATAGAATTAGAGGCACAGGAACATGAAACAGACTGACAGCTGTAAGAGTGGAGAGGGTAGGGGGGAATGGTTAAAAGAAAGTGAAGGGATTAGCCAGAGAACATGTATACATGATTCATGGACATGGGCTCTATGGTTTGGAGATTGACTGTGGGAAAAAGGTGTGGGCTGGGGGAAGGGTCCCAAGGGGGAAAAATTGGGACAACTGTAATAGTGTAAACAATAATCAAGACTTAAAGCCTATAATAAAATAAATAATGTAAAAATTGGAAAAAATTAAAAGTCATTATTTCAAATTTTATGTATATTGTAGAGGAGTCTACTTTTCCAACCTTAAAGTGGGTCCTGTTATTTTATAAAAAAATACTTTGGTTTTTCTTCCATGTGTCATTGCAGATACGACACCTAGAGTAGTTGAAATTTCCAATAGCCTTTATTGATAAATAAATCAGTAATGTTGGGATTGTACCTTTGAAACTGGAACCGTTCCTAGAATATTGAGGATGCAGGATTTCTGGAAGCACATGCAACTGTTCACAAAAGCAGACAGACTCTTGGAGACAGTCGGGATGATTGCAAAATTATATTAATTATATATATCAAATTTAATGAAATTCAGGAGCAGTCAGTGTATATTAGAGGATATGATTATATCATTGATGTCCAAATATCTATTTTTTAATTTAATTTTTTGGGTGATTAAAATACTTATGTGGCTGTAAAGTTAAAAGGAACATAGTAAAACTTTATCCCATCGCTTTCCACTTTTTGAGTTTTTTTCATTATGGGCAGAGAACCACTGTTTTCTTGTGTATCATTTTGCTGTTACTTATGCATATAAAAAAGAAACAAATTTGTGTTCTTGTTTTAAGCTTCACTTTAAAATCATAATACTGTTCTGTGCTTTTTAGTTTTGTCTCAACACATCTGGGAGATCTTTCTGTATCAGTGCATGAAGAATGCCCTCATTCGTGTCTGTTTTTCTTTTCTTTATTAACTTTAAAAATCATATCTTATTGATTATGCTATTACAGTTGCCCCAGTTTCCCCCCCTTTCCCTCCCTCCACAGAGCACCGCCCATTCCCTCAGGCAGTCCTCTCACCATTGTTCATGCTAATGGGTCATGCATATAAAGTCTTTGGCTACTACATTTCCTTTACTGTACATCACCAGGACTGTTCTGTAACTACCTATCTGTACTTCTTAATCCCCTCACCTCTTCGCCTACTCTCCCATTTGCCCCTCTCATTTGGCAACAGTCAAAATGCTCTCCATATCTATTATTCTGTCTCTGTTCTTCTTGTTTCTTTAGTTTGTTTTTAGACTCAATTGTTGACAGATACGTATTTATTGCCATTTTATTGTTCATAGTTTTGATGTTTGTCTTTTTCTTAAATAAATCTCTAACATTTTATATAATAATGGTTTGGTGATGATGAGCTCCTTTAGTTTTTTTCTTGTCTGGGAAGCTCTTTATCTGCCCTTTGATCCTAAATGATAGCTTTGCTTGGTATAGCAATCTTGGCTGTAGGCCCCTGCTTTTCATGAGCTTGAATATTTCTTGCCAATCCTTTCTAGCCTGCAAAGTTTTCTTTAGAAAATCAGCTGACAGTCTTACAGGAACTCCCCTGTGGGGAACTAACTGCTTTCCTCATGCTGCATTTAAGATTCTCTTTATCCTTTGGTATTTTAATTATGATGTGTCTTGGTGTGGACCTCTTTGCATCCGTCTTGTTTGGAACTCTCTGTGGTTCCTGGGCTTGCATGTCTATTTATTTCCTTCACCAAGTTAGGGAAATTTTCTTTCATTATTTTTCAAACAGATTATTAATTTCTTGCTCTTTGTCTTTTTCTGGCATTCTTCTGATACGGATGTTGGAATGCTTGAAGTTGATCCAGAAGCTGCTTATACTATCCTTGTTTTTTTGGATTTTTGTTGTTCTGATTGGTTGTTTTTGTTACCTTATGTCCCAAATCATTGATTTGATTCTCAGCTTCATCCACTCTACTGTGGTTTCTCTGTAAATTGTTCCTTTATTTCAATTAGTGTATCCTTCATTTCTGACTGATTCCTTTTTATAATATTGAGGTCCTTACTAAGTTCCTTGAGCATCCTTATAACCAGTGTTTTGAATTCCGCATCTGGTAGATTGCTTATCTCCATTATATTTAGTTCTTTTTCTGGAGTATTGATCTGTTCTTTCCTTTGGGCCATGTTTCTTTATCACCACTTTTTGGCAGTCTCCCTGTGTTTGTTTCTATGTATTAGGTGGAGCTGCTGTGACTCTTTATCTTGGTTGCATAGCTTAATGTAGTATGCGTCCTGTAGGTTCCAGTGGCACAGTCTCCTCTATCACCCAAGCTGAGCACTCAAGGTGCACCCTTCAAGTGGGCTATGGGCAAGAGGTGGGCTCTGCTCTCCTCTTGTAGTTGGTACTTGACTGCTGGTGGCAGGTCAATGGGAGGGATTTACCCAGGCCAGTCAGCTGCAAAGATTGGCTGTGCCCACTGACCACCAGCTTCTGCCCTTTGTGGAAGATCAGCTGTGCAGTGGCAGGGTGGTGGTGCTCATTATGGTCTGTAGCTGTCCACTGGGTGTGCAGGCCCTGGGGTTTCCCGGATGGTGCAGGCCAAGTTCAGCCCCATCCTGTGCTCCTCCCAGGGCCACCCTGCATGAGCTATAAAGCAATTTGAGGTGGCTGCTACTTGTGCTAGGCTTGGAGATTCCCAGGTGAAGCCAAACTGTGAATCTAGGCTGGCTGTTGCTAGTTTTGTGCCAGCGTCTACTTAGCAAGAGGTAGGGGGCTTGGGGACTTACAGAGGCTGGCTGTTGCTTTTTGGTTTGAGGATTTTTGTAGTTATAAAGCAGGGGCCAGGACCAGCCATTCACATAGAAAAGTCATGATTAACAGTTTGGGTGGGCCCATAAGTTGGGTGGGACGGAGTACCAGTGGATCTCCAGGGTGGGGCAAAGAGGTTTTTTAGCAGGTTGATGAAGTCTCAGATATGGCACCTGCTTATCAGCTCTGTCGCTCTGCTCTGTTGGGATAGGGCTCAGAAAAGAGACATTGGCCACTGCCCACCTTTATGGCTGGGGGAAGGCCGTTCTCCACCTCCCGCCTTGATGCCAGACACTTCAGTTCCTCCCTGTTTGCCACTGATGCCTTTCAAATTGGTAATGGAGCTCCCAGTAATGGAACTCTGTGGGAGGGAGTCTAGTAAGTCTGTGTGTGGGTTCTTTAAAGGAAACTGCTTGGGACTCTAGTGGTTTCTTCCACCCACTCAATACACACCGGTTTTTGTTGCTAAAAGTTATGGGGACTCATCTTCCTGGCACTGGAGCCCTAGGCTGGGTGACATGGTATTTGACCCCTCATTTCTGAGATATCCCTCCAAGATTTACTCATTTTTGTTTGTATGTATTGTTTATGCATACAGTATGTGTTGTTTATACATATTGTTATTACTGCTGTCCCAATTTTTTCCCCATTTGCCCCCATCCACCCAGTCCACCTCTCTTGCCCATAGTTAATCCTCTTTCCATTGTCCATGTTAATGAGTCATGTTTTTTGACTAATCTGTTCCTCTTTATTCCACCATTCTCCCTTTCCTTCCTCCCCTCATACAGTTATCAGTCTATTCCGTGTTTCTATGTCTTTGGTCTATTTTTCTTGTTAGTTTATTTTATTCATTAGATTCCACTTTAAGTGAGGTCATACGTGTTTATCTTTCGCCAGGCAGCTTATTACATTAGTGTAACAGTCTCCAGTTCCATCCATTCTGTCGCAAAAGGTAGGATTTCCTGCTTTCTCCCTGCTGCATAGTATTCCATTGAAAATATGTGCAATTAAAAATATATATTTTATTGATTATGCCATTACAGTTGTCCCATTTTCCCCCTACCCTGCACACCCCTCCTCCACCATTCCCCTTCCCTTAGTTTATGTCCATGTGTCACAAGTTCTTTAGATTCTTTATTTCCCATACTATTCTTGCCCTCCCCCCTATTTTCTACCTACCATCTATGCTAGTTATTCTCTATATCTTCTCCCCCCTTCTCCTCCTCCCACTCCCCTGTTGCTAACCCTCTATTTGATCTCCATTTCTATGGTTCTGCTCCTGATTTGGCTGTCTGCTTAGTTTGCTTTTGTTTTAGGTGTGGTTGTTAATAACTGTGAGTTTGCTGTTCTTTCACTGTTCATATTTTTATCTTCTTTTTCTTTTTTTTTTAACATTTCCTTCTGTGTTTTTTTTTTTTTTTTAAGATTTTGTTATTTTTATTTATCTTTAGAGGGTAGGGGAAGGGAAGGAGAGAAGGAGAGAAATACCAATGTATGGTTGCCTCTCGTGAGTCCCCTGCTGGGAACTGGCCTGCAACCCAGGCATGTGCCCTGACTGGGAATCGAACCATGTGATACTCTGGTTGGCAGCCCTGTGCTCAATCCACTGAGCTACACCAGCCAGGGCCCTATCTTCTTTTTCTTAGATAAGTCCCTTTAACATTTCATATAATAAGGGCTTGGTGATGATGAACTCCTTGAATTTGACCTTATCTGAGAAGCACTTTATCTGCCCTTCCATTCTAAATGAAAACTTTGCTGGATAGAGCCATCTTGGATGTAGGTCTTTGGATATCATGACTTGGAATACTTCTTTCCAGCCCCTTCTTGCCTGTAAGGTCTCTTTTGAGAAATCTGCTGAAAGTCTGATGGGAACTCCTTTGTAGGTGACTGTCCCCTTAGCTCTTGCTGCTTCTAGAATTCTCTCCTTCATTTTAATCTTGGGTAATGTAATAATGATGTGCCTTGGTGTGTTCCTCCTTGGGTCCAACTTCTTTGGACTCTCTGAGCTTCCTGGATTTCCTCGAATTTTATTTCCTTTGCCAGATTGGGGAAATTCTCCTTTATTATTTGTTCAAATAAGTTTTCCACTTGTTGCTCTTCAAGACCCTTCCCCTTCTGGTACCTGTCTAATTCGGATGTTGGAACGTTTAAAGATGTCCTGGAGTTTCCTAAGCCTCTCCTCATTTTTTGAATTCTTGTTTCTTCATCTTTTTCTGTTTGATCATTTTTTTCTTCCTTCTGGTCCACTCTATTGATTTGAGTCCCAATTTTTTCCCCATCACTATTGGTTTCCTGTGCATTTCCCTTCATTTCACTTAGTGTAGCCTTCATTTGTTCCTCTAATTTGTGACTAAAATCAACCAGTTCTGTGAGCATCTTGATCACCAGTGCTTTGAACTGTGCATCTGATAGGTCGGCTATCTCTTGGTCGCTTAAAAGTATTGGCTCTGGGGCTTTGAGCTGTTCTTCTTGAGCCATAATGTTTTGATCTGTTTGCGCCTGTTACGTATGTGGAGGGGAGCCTTAGGTGTTCACCACAGCAGGGTGACCCATTTGCTGGGTGTGACACTGTATGTGGGGGTGGGGTCAAGGAGGGACAGTGGCATTTGTTCCATGCTCTCTCAGATTTCTGTCCCTTCTGCCACTTCCCACAAGCAAATTGGGCCCTTCTGGTACTGTTTTTCACGTGTGTGGGCTTGTGTACTCTCCAGGACCCTGTGGGTTTCTCTGTGAGCCTGGGAGCTTCTCCCGGCACCCCGAACCCAAAAGTCCTTCCAATTGGTGCGTTTAGACTTTAATTCCCGGGCACTGGGGCCCAGGTCCCCACAGTCTCTGTCACTGCTGACTCCTCTGCCTAGTTTATCTGTGCGCCAGTGTGTGACCACAATCAGCCAGCCACCTTGCGCCTTCACTGGGTCCACCTGTTGCTACCCCACTCTTGGGATCTGCCAACCGCTGCCTGCACACCTGGGTCAGCCGGCCGCTTTTTCCTGCGAGACCCCGCTCGGCCAGCCACTGACTCCCCCCTCTTACCGGTCTGGCTGAATGGTTTGTTGTTGTTGTACTTCTGTACAGTTCAATTTTCTGTCTGTTTTGGTTGCGTTTTTGTTAGTAAAACTTTGTTGTCTTTAAACTTGGTTGTTCGAGGAAGCACAGTGTTTCCACCGACTCCATCTTGGCTGGAAGTCCTACTGTAGTTTTTCTATCCACTCATGTACTGATGGGCACTTGGGTTCTTTCCAACACTTAGCTATTGTAAGTAGCACTGCTATGAACATAGGGTATGTAAATTTTTTGAATTGGTGTTTCAGGATTCTTAGCATACATTCCCAGCAATGGAATTGCCGGGTGATAAGCAGTTCCATTTTTAATTTTTTTGAGGAAATTTTATACTCTTTTCCATACCACTCTGCATTTTCACCAACAGTGCAGTAGGATTCCTTTGTCTCCACATCATTGCCAGCACTTGCTGTTTGTTAATTTATTAATGATGAACATTCTGACAGGTGTGAGATAATATCTCATTGTGGTTTTAATTTGCCTCTTTCTGATGGCTAGTGATGCTGAGCAATTTTTCATATGCTTATAGGCCATCTGTATGTCCTCCTTGGAGAAGTGTCTGTTCAGATTGTTTTCCCATTTTTTAATTGGATTGTTTGTTTTCCTGGTGTTGAGTTGTATGAGTTCATAGTACATTTTGGAGATTAAACCATTGTCCAATATATCATTGTCAACTATGTTGTCCTGAACAGTCGGTTTTCTTTTTATTTTGCTGAGGATTTCCTTAGTTGTGTAGAAAAGTTTTAATTAAAAAAATTTATTTACCTATTTATTTTTGGAGAGAGAGGAAGGGAGGGTGAAAGAGAGAGAGAGAGAGAAACATTGATGTGTGAGAGATATATCAATCGATCAGTTGCCTCTCTCACGCACCCAACTGGGGACCTGGCCTGCAACCCAGGCATGTGTCCTCTGAGGGGGAATTGAACCAGCGGTTCACAGGCTGGCACTCAATCCACTGAGCCATATCAGCCAGGGCTAGAAACTTTAATATGATATAGTTCCATTTGTTTCTTTTTCCCTTTGTTTCTCTTGCCCTAGGTGAAATATTGGCAAAAATATTGCTTCAAGGGATGTCTGAAATTTTACTTTCTGTGTTTTTCACTAGGACTTTTATGATATCATGATTCATATTTAAGTCCTTTATCCATTTCCAGTTTGTTCTGGTATATGGTATAAGTTGGTGTTCTAGTTTCATTCTTTTGCAAATATCAGTCCAGTTCTTCCAACACCATTTATTAAAGAGACTGTTTCCCTCCTGAATTTTTATCCACCACAGCGTGTATGTGGGACCAGCCCATCCTGTGTCTCTGCCCCTCCCAGCATTCTGGAGGGATGTGGTTTCTTTAATTCCATAGTTGTCAGACTTCCATTCAACTCATTTTCTGACAGTTCTTAGTGATAATTCTATATTTGAATTGCAAATTTGATGTGGTTGTGTGAGAAGGCAGGCTGTGTGTAACTATGCTGCCATCTTGACTGGAAGTCTCTGCTTTTCTTTAACAACTTTACTGATGTATAATTCTTACAACAAAAATCAGCCATTCAAAAAAATGTACAGGGTCATGCATTTATTACTACAGTCTGGTTTTAGAACATTTATTCACCTCCAAAAAGTTCCCTCTTGCCCATCTACAGATAATCCTTGTTCCCATCTTTAGGTCCAGACGCCCCTAGATCTTCCAATTTTGTTTTTGCAGTACTATACTAATTAGTCTATGGATGTAGTGTACGTTACTCTTCTACTCCCTCTGCTTTTGGACCTTTGGGTTGTTGTCTACCCTTCGCTTTTGCAGCAGTTCAGACATGTGAAAGAGCATCTGTAGGATAAATTCCCTAAGGTGGGATTACTGGTTAAAAGGTATACACATTTTAAAAATAATTATTGCCAATACTTTTTCATACAGGTTATAGAAATTTCCATTCTCCCCAGCAGTGTGATTCCTTGTTTTTTCAAACCTTACCATCCAGTATGTAACTGCCTTCTGAAATTTTGCCAGTGCAATAATGAAAATCAGTCTCTTGAAGTAGTTTTTATTTTCATTTCTCTTATGAATGAACTTGATCATTTTTTCATATGTTTAAGAGCCATGTAATTTTCTATGTCAGCTACCTCTTCCTATAAAATGTCCATTTTTCTGAATGGTTAAAAATTACTAATTTCCAGGTATTCTTTCTGTATGGGAGATTATTAGCTTTTTGATGCTAGTATGTATTACAAATAATTTTGTTACGGTTTGCCATTTGGGGTTGGATTTGATGGCTTTGTGTATTTTGTTGTTTTTGTTGCCATGCAGAGTTTTTTATGGTTAATTTTATCAACTTTTTTTAATAGCTTCTGAACTTTGAGGAAATTTGCCATTTAAAGTAAGGCACATATGGAATTTCCTTCTAAGGTCATAACTCATTATCACTTTTTTAATTAGAGATTTATCTAGATCTACTGACCTTCATCTGTGATGAATACCTTAGAACATAAGCTGTCTCATACATGTACAATTATACCTGTTGGATAAATTTAGGGGTATGTTCCTGAGGCTAGGGTTATATGTGTTTTTAATTTTGATAATTATCATCAAATCAAATACATGTATCTTCCAAGCATATTAAGGTTTTGCATCCTAATAACTGGTAAAGAGATTATTACTGATTTGTGTTAAAAATGCCAGATTGTTAAATTCCCCCAGTACTAGAAAAGCTATGGTTAAAGATAGAACACTTTCTTATAAATAAGAATCTTCTTTTTTAAATTATGTTTTAGTCTTCAAGGGACCAGAATTTTATTTTAGAAATTATTGGAGAATTTGCTTTATCTCATAAAAAATGCATATTCTATTTCTCTCTCAACATCTGCCCTAGAGCAACGCTTACACAGGTCCATAAGAAACACGTATGAGCATGCTTATTGCAACCTTGTCCCTTCGAGTGAAAAACTAGAAGTCATTTATATCATTAGTAGAGGAGAAGCTAAACAAAGCATGGTAAATTTCTACTATGGTTATACCACAGGAATAATTTGAGATTCAATGATTATTGATTGGAAAGGTTGCCCAAACATTTTTTGAGTGAAAAGAAAAGTTGAAATTATATTAAATATAGTACAAATTATATAAAAATATTCTCAAATATTACATATAGATACTTCTGCATGCATCTAAATGGAAGAGTCTGGGAAAAAAATCTGGAAGGACATATGCCAAATTAATAAGTGATTACCAGTGGGACGCGACAGGGATTGGGTATGGTAATTTACTTGAGTGTTTTATTATTTATACAAGGATAATATTTTCATAGACTGCATAACTAAGAGCCAATTTTAAACATATGTTGGCAATAAAAGTATGTTGTTTTGTGCCCAGATTCCGGTAAATGCGAACAAGGAGACTGGATGGGTACCCTACACAGGTGACAGTTGAGAGGTGTGAGACGAGAAGGTGAAGGGAGACATTGACTTTTTGTGTATGTCTGTATTTTTATATTTTTGTAAAGCACATGAATATATGTATTAACCTGTGTAATTAAAAGAAGACTACATTTTGGGGGACCAAGAATTTATATGAGAACAAGATCACATTTTATCAGGCTCATTTAACAGTTCTTAATGAAAATAGTAGCTACTAAGTCGAAGCACTAGATAGAAAACAAAAGTATAGTTTACTAATTTGCTCATACTTAGGCCTTAATTTGCTTAATATGATGCATGTTCATCACTTTAGGGCAGATACATGAATAAAAATAAGTAGACCCTTTCCCACATACCATCATGAATGCTAGTAGTTTCTAATACACACAAGATGGTAAACATAGAGCTTTTCTTCCCCTGTAGCCTCATCTGGAATTTTGTCTTGTCTCCTTCCTTGCTTCTGCTGCTTCTCTTGCAGTCTGGATCTCTCTCTAGTTTACTCTTCTTAATTTACTGGTCCAGAATTTAGATATGTGCTTATGAAATTGGAATCAGCATTGAGAAGAAGAATGATGGAATCCTTCTTTGTCTGTTTTATTCACTTAGTCTCTAAATATAAAAATGTTTCTAGTTAATCCTTCTCTCTCCATTCATACCTTATATCTCATTCTAGATTATGGCAAGAGAACCCTAACTGGTTTCTCTGATTTTGTCTTATATTCTTGGAGTCCACTTTCCACAGTTATCTAAGACATCAGGTTGGGTTATTTCTCTGCATAAAATTTTGTAATGATTTTCCTCTTGCTGTTAGGCCATGTTTCTCCCTTGGCTATCAAAATACTTTTTGATATGGTCATTAAAAATTGTATCTCTTTCACTGCCACCTCTCCCCTTGCATTATAGTTCTCCAGACTCTGTTTCTAATTTCAGGTCATTACATATCTTGATTCTTTTTCCCAGACTATCAATCTTGGGAAAACCAGGTGCCAGCTTCCAGAGTATTCTCACAGTAGAGTAACACAGGATGCAGTGAATTGTCATAATATATCTGGAATGTTGCCAACAGGAAAGCTTGTTAGAGACTCAGCCCCAGTGGTTTTATTGGAGGGTGGTCACATAGGCACCCCTTGCCTGACACAAACCCAAATTTTCCAACTCTGAGAAGGAAAGCAGGTGTTCAGCATGAAATACATTGTACATACAGTTTAGGCACAGTGAACCACATAGTTGGTGAATTGTGGGAACCATCCCAAAATTCATGTCCCCATAATTTCCCAGATGCAGTGGTCTTACAAGTAGGCCAAAATTAGCAGTGAGGCCTGCTGTAGTACTTTCTTTTTGTAGAGAAGTATTAGCACAACTTCCGCCAAGATGGAGGCATAGGTGGATGTGCCGTGCCTTCTCACACAACCAAGTTTAGAGACAACTAAATATTAGCAATAGAAAACACAGCCAGAACACGGAAAATTGAACTTTTCGGAAGTCTGTTAACAACGAATTCTTCAGCCTGACCGGTAAGGGGCAGAAACCAGCGGCTGGTGAAGCGGGGTTGCACAGGAGGTCTCGGTCAGACGTACTCAGGCGCGGAATCCAGACGGGCAGAATCCAGGCACAGGGTCGTAGTGAGCGACCAAGCGAGCAACCAGGCGAGCAACCGCAGGGGAGCGGTGCTGCGTGTTGACTGTGGTCGTGCATTTGTGCGCGGGCAGACAGGCGAGGGAGTGGGCGGTTGGACCGGGCCCGGTGGGTCCCCGTGGCAAGTGGCAGTGGAGGGCGCCGCCATTTCCTCGCTCTGACCACGCCCCCACATACAGCATCACAACCCAGTGACCTGGTAGTCCAAGGCGCCACTTCTCACACTTAAAGGGTGCGAACAGACCAAAAATGTCGCAAGAAGATCTCAAAGCCCCAGAGCCCATAGATCTAAGCGATGAAGAAATAGCAAAACTCTCAGACGCACAGTTTAAAACACTGGTCATCAGGATCCTAGCAGAACTGGTTGATTGTAGCCACAAATTAGACAAATATATGAAGGCGAAACTAATTGAAATGAATGGAATTGCACAGGACACCAATAGCAATGAAAAGGAAACTGGGACTCAAATCAATGGAGTGGACCAGAAGAAAGCAAATAATGGCCAAACAGAAAAGAGTGAAGAGTGAATTCAAAGAAATGAGGAGAGGCTTAGGAACCTCCAGGACATCTTTAAACACTCCAACATCCGAATTATAGGGGTACCAGCAGGGGGAAAGGCACAGCCACCAGTGGAAAACTTATTTGAACAAATAATAAAGGAGAATTTCCCCAATCTGGCAAAGGAAATAGACTTCCAGGAAATCCAGGAAGCTCAGAGAGTCCCAAAGAAGTTGGACCCAAGAAGGAACACACCAAGGCACATCATCATTACATTAGCCAAAATTAAAATGAAGGAGAGAATCCTAGAAGCAGCAAGAGCTAAGGGGACAGTCACCTACAAAGGAGTCCCCATCAGACTGTCAGCGGATTTCTCAGAAGAGACCTTACAGGCAAGAAGGGGCTGGAAAGAGGTATTCCAAGTCATGAAATCCAAAGACCTACAACCAAGATTGCTCTATCCAGCAAAACTTTCATTTAGAATGGAAGGACAGATAAGGTGCTTCTCAGATAAGATCAAATTCAAGGAGTTCATCATCGCCAAGCCCTTATTATATGAAATGTTAAAGGGACTTATCTAAGAAAAAGAAGTTAAAGAAACATGAACAGTGAAAGGACAACAAACTCACAGTTATTAACAACCACACCTAAAACGAAAGCAAACTAAAAGGACAGCTAGATCAGGAGTGGAAACATAGAAATGAAGATCTCAAGGAGGGTTAGCAACAGGGGAGTGGGAGGAGGAGAAGGGGGGAGAAGGTACAGAAAATAAGTAGCATAGACAGTAGATAGAAAATAGATGGGGGGCAAGAATAGCATGGGAAATATAGAATCTAAAGGACTTGAGACACATGGTCATAAACTAAAGGGGGGGTAATGGTGGGGATGGGGGGGTAGGGTGGAGGGGAATGAAAGGGGGAATAGAACAACTGTAACAGCATAATCAGTAAAAAAATTTTTAAAAAAACCCCCAAAAACAAAAGAAAAAACAACAACAAAAAAAGAAGTATTAGCTTTACCTTTTCTTAGTTTTTACTTTTTGCATGGATTTGATACTAGTTTCTGGCTCATTTTTTTTTTTTTTTTTGCTAGAATCTTCTTTTATCACTTTTCTATATTATTTTAAATGAATCTACTTTTATTGCCTTAGTTCTGTGTGTACGTTAAGTTTTGTAATTATCACCATCCTGACATCTTTTAAGTCTTCTGGCTTTCACTTTGGGTCTGGAAACCAAATAGAGATTCTGTTAGTTGATGAGTGTATCTGTTACAGGTTTCCAGTGAGGACCTGGAGAGAGAACCTCTAGGTCATGGGTTCTCAAACTGTGGGGTGCATCAGAGGTCCCTGGAAGGCTTGCTAAAACACAGATTGCTGATTCTCTCCCTCAGAGTTTATGTATAATTCAGGATGTCTGGAGTGGAGCCTGATGATTTTGCAATTCAAATAAGGTCTTAGGTGATGCTGATGCTGTTGGCCCTGGAAGGACACTTTGAACACCTCTTTTCTAGTTTATAATATAATCTGCAAACTGTGTAAACCAGAATAACGTAATGTGCAAAAATTACCTATAGGGCACCCCTACCTAACACAGTACACTGAAAGTGAATGAGTTTCAACCCCTCTGTGTTGTGCACCTGCCACTTTTCCCTCAGAATGCGTATGTTCGCAAGACACAATTTAAGAAATTTTATTAGAAAAGCTTATTTTCTTACCTGCTTTTAAGATAAATAAGTAAAAGATTTCATATTTTTGCATTCTCAGTGAATCCTCTCCCCACCACTTGGAATTTATTATTACACCTGGGTAGTCAGAGTCCAGTGGATTCTCTCAGCATTTCCTTGGGGAAAATGGATTATCAAGTAGAATTTATTGTGGTTTTTTTTGTTTGTTTTTTTACAGCTAGGAATGCTTATGGAAGGAGATGCCATTGAAATATTTTTCATGACCTCAGTGTGGTCAGAGAACCCCAAGTAGGCAGAGTTTATCTGGTGGTGAGGTGAGCATGGTCCTCTCAGTAGGTGAGGGCCTCTTAGTAGGGCAAGTTTGACAATGAAATTCTGAAAATATTCAGATAAACATGGGATCCTAAGGTTGATGAGCAACCTTTTAACTTGTTTGATTGGTATTTTTCTAAATGTCCAGGTGTGATGAACAATCACATGTAAGCTCTCCTATTATAATGCCTTGAAATTGAGTCTTTTTAATTCTCAGAGACCACTGAAAGGAGGCAAGACAGAGTACCCTGGAAGGCCTGTTATATATATCTGGATATTGTCTGACCCTTCCTCCTCCCTTCACTAATGATACCTTGTGTTCATTTACTTAAATAACTGTGCAGTGGGAAAAGGGAAATAGTTTTTTAAATATGGGGGAGAACTGTTGGATACAATATAACAGCAATTTCTGGTGACTCAGCAGACTACCAGAGTGATCTAGCAGTAAGATTAGATGCATGTGGAGAGTTTTGACCTAAGTATATTCCTCTACACCTATCCCAGAATTATTTCTTTTAGTCCTAAGTAAATAGATGTCCCTAGCAACTAACAGAATCTCCATTTACTATGATGTAATATTATAGGAATTGCCAAATAAAAGCCATTTGGCACTGACAGAAAAAACTTGAAAGATGCTGGGATGGTGGTCAGGGGAAAAACAAATGAAACCCAAAATAACACAATACAACATAACACAACAACAACAAAAAGGAAAAAAACTAAAATATGCATACACAAAAATAGGGCGTTAAATAGTCTCATTTACAATATCACTGTTTATCTTCCCTTGTAGGTACTGATTTTAGAGCTGATGTATTTGACCTCTCAATAAAAGCTGCCTTGCAGTGTAAGGTGTTTTTGAAATAGAAATAATTTTACCTTAAGGGAAATTTTATGTAGTGCAGGGCTCTGCTATTGTCTAACTTCTCTGGTTCAGTAAATCTTTCTTGAATTCCTCCTATTGTAGGTGCAGTTGTAGGACCGGGACATCCAAAAATGAATTAGATGCTATTTCTGCTGTCAGTTGCTCAATCTAGGAAAGAAGACATATACAAATCATTAAAATTCAGTGAGAAATGTTCATTTTTACCTTATGTTCATATCCATTTTGATAAGCAAAGCCAGTATGTAGTATGGCAATGAGTATTGTAGCATTGGTGATCAAAGGGGTTAATATGTTAGCACTCTGAAATTAGGATGAATTCTGTGATTTAGAATGTTTATTATATTCTGCGTGCGTCAGTTTCCTTTAGTCACTAGACAAGTAATAGATTTTCAAGTGATCAAAGATTATTCTTTCTTTTTGATGTCTTCTTTTAAGGCCATGTTTTTGAGGATGTGAAACAGATAAATACTTGGTTGGTGGGCCACATAACCATCAGGTGGCAAAAAATAGCCATAGCTCCATCAGTAATACAATAAATAGGTCCAATGCAGGCTGCCCAGGACTCAGAGCTCAGTGAAGGGCCCAGTTCTCTGGCAGCAGGAGAAAATGTACATAGGTGGAGTTGGAGCCCTGCGGGCCAGAGTGATTAGGAGTGCAAGGCTAGGTCTTGCTCATGTGCACTGCAGTAGGAGTTCCATCTGAGCCAGTCACGGGACAGGATGTACTGTTAGGTGTCTGGGCTGTTGCTCTGTGGTTTCCTAGTTGCTTAAAAGGAGAAAATGTTAGGTTGAGCCATGCATGTAAAACTGCCCATATTTGTCTTTTTTGATCTATAAAGATAGCAATTTCATACGATTTAATCTAACATTTGTTGAGTGCTTATCCAGGACTTGTCAACCTCTTAAAGACTAAATATGTTACCTAATTTAATTAAAAACTTGTAAGCACCCTGTAAGATAAATTGCCAGTCCAAGGGGAGGAAACCAGAGATCAGTGTGGAGCATTGATATGCTCCAAGACCGTTACTAAGTATATGAATAGCATTCTCTCTGGTTCCGAAGCCAGAGAATTTTCAGATTTGCCAGGGTCTTAGTGTGTATACTGAGCAGGTTGGGTAGACGACAACCACTCTGAAATCAGATGGCAAATAGAAGTGGCTTGCATCAGGAGAGCTTGTGGACCAAAACACAAACCTCCAAGTTCACAGGATTTCCTTCCTCATTATCTTCTTTGTTTCTGGTCACTGCCACCTACCTGCCTTTGCTTCTCTGCTTGTCATTCAGGGGTTCCGAACCCTCTGGCCGGGGACCAGTACCTGGCAGCACAGCAGGAGGTGAGCAGCTGGCGGTCAGGGAAGCTTCATTTGTATTTACAGCCACTCCCCATTTTCACATTACTGTTGGAGCTCCGCCTCCTTTCAGATCAGCACTAGATTCTCAAAGGAACGCACACCTGCTGTGAACTGCAGTGAGGGATCTGGGTTGCGCTCCTTCTGAGCATGAATGCCTGAGGATCTGAGGTAGAGCCGAAGCAGGGATGCTAGTGCTGGGGAGCAGCTACCAATACAGATTGTAGAGACCATAATAAATCAATTGCTTGCAGACTCATATCAGACCTTACAGTGAGTGGCAGGCACCAATAGGCTAGAAAGTCATCCCCTACCCTCTTACCCCCAGCCTGAGGAAAAAATTGTCTTCCACAAAACTGGTCCCTGGTGCCAAAAAGGCTGGGGACCGCTGTTCTGTTGCATTCATCCTCTTCTCTCACGCCTTCCCTACGCCTGTCTCCCTCTTCTGCAGTCGTGAAGAACAAGGTACACAAAGGTTGCTACAGCACAGGTAAGACTGTATAATAATTAGCAGTCACTTTATATTGTAGAATCACATTTAAGATATGGAAGAACATCCAGGCTTTGTTAAGTGAAGAATAAAAATTTATAATTAAGAGTAGTTGATCAAACTATCTGTCATCAATCTATCTGGTTAGTAATTTTGCTAGGGAAAATATCTGGAATGGTATTCTGATAGTCATCTCGAGAAGAAAGACACTTAGGTGAATCTGATTTTGTTTCCTTAGCATTCTACCATTATTTTTATTGGTAGTGAAACAAAATACTGTTATTTTCAAGTCATCTAAAATTTTTGGTTGATGGAGAGTTTTAAGGATGATTAATATTTTTTTGGTAATCAAGCACACTCTTAGAAAATATTCTCCAGATATACCCATAGTGACTTATCTTATGTTTCAAAATGTTATACCTAATGCCTCTTAATTTATGCAAGTAGATCTCACTAACATTCCCAGATAGGTATAAACCATAACAGTGTCATTTTATGGCTTCTCTTTTGTAATTGTGATTTTTGAACTGGCTGCACCAATAGGCTTCTCTAGTTTCCAGCTTTTAAAGTTTAAATATTATAAATAAGCAGGGTGTGTACAGATCGATGATTCCTTAAAGCAGATGCATTTGCGTTTGAATAAAGTTTTGACTTAACGAACAAGGTAATAAAATTAACCTGAGGGCAAAATAAATTGGCTCTGTTTGTCTTATATGAGGAAGGCACCTTTGCTTTTTAAGTACATCTTAGAATAATGTCTTAAATACAGTAGGGACTTCATAAATGTGCTCCCCAGTTTATTTCTCTCTTACCTCTTTGCTGATGGTGAGCATCTAGTTGGAATGTCTATTTTGAGTCATTTAAACTTGTAGAAAAATGCAGATACTTTCTGTTAATATCTATGAATACACATGCATCTCTCTGGTTAATAGATGTGGATCTAAATCCCATGGAGTAACTGAAATTTTAGGAGGAATGTTAAGAAATATAGATAGTGTTCAGAGAATATTTTTTATTTGGAGGAAAGGGTTGATTTTTTTTTAATATACCAGAACTTTTGCAATTTAGTTTTATAAAAAAGTAACTCATAAAGATGGGTAAAGAACATAAGTCAGCAGTTCATAGAAAAAGATACGCAAATGGCCAAAAAATATATAGTACTTTTAAAAATAATTTATTTTCATCTTGGCTGGTGTGGCTCAGTGGACAGAAAGGTCGCTGATTCGATTCCTAGTGTGAGGGCACATGCCTGGGTTGCAGGGTAGGTCCCCAGTTGGGGGCGTGAGAGAGGCAGTGTATCTCTGGCACATTGATGTTTCTCTCCCTCTCTTTCTCCCTCCCTTCCCATCTCTCCAAAAATAAATATATAAATCTTTTTAAAAAAACCTTTAAAATAATTTACTTTCAAATAACTTCAAATTTATAATACAGACAATTCATATAATCTATCATTAACCTTAAAATTTTTGAGAGCAAGCTTCAGAGATGATGTCCTGAGCACCCCAAATACTCTGCTGTATAATTCCCAACAGAAAGGACACTCTTCCCCCTCCCCTGCACTTAGCCCTGTGAGTAAATCAGCATTGCTGCACCACTGCCATCTCTCCACAGAACCCTTTCAGATTTCACCAACTCCCCTAAGAGTGTCTCCTTTTATTTATTTATTTTTTGCCTCTCTGGTGCCCGGTCTATCCAGGAATACTTGTTGAATTTGATTATCATGTGTCTGCAGACTACTTCAGTCTAAAAATGTTTCCCAGTGTTCCCATATGGTCACTTCCTCATGTCCTTCAGGAATACAGATCTTACATTCCGTAGCATAACTTCAACCTGGGTCTATCTGATTTTTCTCATTATTAAGGTCACTGTTGGCAGAGGTATACCACAGAAAGGAAGCTTTTTATTCTCATTGTATCACATTATTCCACCACTGATAATTGAGTGATATTCCACGATTGTGCCAGGATCCTGTTCTTCATCAGAACTTTGCTGATCAGTTTAGCATCTATTAACAACTCTGCTACATTTTTAACATTAACATTTTACTATAAGGAGGAACTTTCTCTTTTCTCCATTTATTTATTCAGCATTTATTCATTTATGTTTCAGTATGGGCTCATGGATGCTGGTTTAATTGATTGGGTGGTAATTTGTTATTAATTTTTTAAACTGAGGTTTAATTTACTAAAATGGAATACATACATCTTAAATCAATTAGTTTTGACATATGTATACATCCCTAACCAGATAACAGGACAACCAGTATTTATTTTAACGCTCAAAAGTTTCCCCCTTCGGGCCATTAGGAGTCCCTTCAAGGTGACTCCAGGTCCCTTTGAAATGTCACCATCATTCATTGAGCATTTCCTTACTTTCTGGCACAGGGTGTTTCAGATTCTTCTTGTAATTTCACTGCCTAACTTTGAAATCAGCTCTTTTTCCAAGGACACCTGGTTCTTTTAACTGCGTGATAGGATTTAGAAATCAGGAAAGCGTTGCTATGCTTTTTGTTAGAGGGCTGTCAGATGGTCTGAGGCCTTAATTGGCGGACAGTTAGGAACATGTATGAATGTGTATATATTCACACATACACAGAGACATTCAAATATATATGCACGTACATATGTACATTTGTTAATACTGTTCATTTTTCTCTGTGTATGTGTTATCTATCATACAACCAGCATTCACATTTCTAACTTCAGTCCAATACCTTAGACTTCCTTATAGCCTTTCCTCTTCCTTTCTTTTAAATTTCTTTGGCAGTGAGAAACATGGCCCTACTATGCTCAGTGTATTTACTTGGTCAGTCAATTTGCTTATTTGGTCATTGTGGCAAATCTTCCTGTCATGCTGCACATTTCCTCTGTCCCTACCCAGCTCCTCCCATGTCTTCGGCCACAGGGATTGCCTGTAGTCCCTGTGGTTTCCATGTGGCTCCCACACAATTTTCTGTGCCTTGTATACTCAGCTAGCTTCTGCACCATGACCTCCTGTGCCTCTCCAACCCTTACCCTGCACCACCCTGTGTCCTAGGACCCCATGAAAAGGAAGAGAGTATAATCAGATTGCATGGTTTTATTGCCTCGTGAGCCCATTTTTGTATGTCCTAAAAAACTGTGCACTTAAATTTTAAGCTTAGTTTTTACACCACATCCTTTGGTATATTAGGTGTATTTTTTCATTCATTCATTTGAAATGAATGTTATGATTATCTCCATTGTGGTTTTAATGCTTCTTTGAGATTGTCATACACAAAAAGGTCATTTTTTATAGATTTATTTGTGTGTTTAAGTACATTTATTTACTGGAGATTTTAGCATCAGATTTAGCACTCTTATTTCCTGATTCTCCTGGATGCATTGCTACTGCCTAGTAACCAGTTTGAATGCTAACTCTTTTAAAGAAACAATCTCAATAAAATGTCTGCTAGCATGTTTTGCTTTTTAATAAATAGATCTTGAATAACTGAATATTTCCTAGGCAATGTCAACATCAGCTGTTTGGAGAATCGAGTCAGTATCTCTCTTTCTACAGTGTTTCGTGTGTTGGTGCACTGCAGCCCGAGGCACTGTAGTGATCACTGTTGGTTCATTTGTGCACTTATATGTTTCCCTGACATTTTGGCTTCTTGAAGGATTAGTATTCACCATAGCTAATTTAAAGTTGCTTATGCTTTATAGTGTTTCCATGGAATTCAATGGTTTTTAGGTGCCAGTGAGGACATTTGGTAGGTTGACTAGAAAAATAATTGTTTAAGCAACACTGATAACTGTGAGGTAGCTGTTGCCTTGACAACTAGAAAACTGTTCTGTTTGCTAAACAAAGGGATGGTAATTTAGTAGTGTAATTTCCTTTTGGCATGGAGGTGCTACATAAAACATTTTATTTTAACCTCTGTGGTGGTCCATATTATTGACCGAAATCAGAGACGCAGAACAAAAAGAGAAGGTAAGAGGTTTTTTGATTTGTTTTTGGTTATATACATGTTTACCTTACCACAGTAGGTGTTGATAAAAGGACTACTCTTTGTTAATCAGCTCACTTTGTGTATCTCTACTTGGACCAAAGTACAGTAGACTCAGAATAGTTGTATACATATAGTCTTATCTTTCTGCCACACTAAAGGGTTGTGGTACACTTCCTTATGGAGCACCCTCACCAGCACTTAACCTGTCTCACTATAGAATGCAACATGATTATTTCTGAATTGAATAAAGGGGATAATATTTAAATACCCCCCTCATATATGCACACAGTTGTACTGGCATCTGCTGTTTATGTGGTATCTTTTTTTGTAGAGGACTTAAACTTTTTTTTAACTCATATTTTTTTCCCAGATTAGTAAGTAATAACAACACACTTGATCTGACACTGTATGCTGTGCCCTGTACTTTTCATGTAACATCTCAGTCCTCATCCCTGTGAGATCAAGATCACTGTTGTTATCCTGAGGCACAGAGGTCCTGGCTCAAGGTCATCTAGCTACTAGGTGTAGAATTGATCCTAAACATATAATTCAGGAGTCCGTGATCTTAATTACTCTATTATACTGATTCTCATTAATACAATCATTCCAAATACATTGGAGAATACAGAAAAATATTAGTGAGAAAATTCAAAATAACACATAATCCCATTTGCTACTTTTATTGTTTTTGATGAAATAATATAACATCTGGGGTTTCCTTTAAAATGATCAAGAGGGGGTTTTTTTGAAAGAATGGGTAGGGGGTATAGATGAGACAAACATGTCTGAGTTAATTATTGTAGGAACCAGATTATGAATATATGGGGGATTTATTAATATAGTTTTGTTCCTTAGATTACATTTTTTCTAATGACATTTTTATTCATTCATTCATTCATTTCTTAAGGGGATTTATTTATTTATTTATTAGAGATTTTATTTATTTACTTTTAGAGAGAAGAGAAGGGAAGGAGAAAAAGGGGGAGAGAAACATCAATGTGTGGTTGCACTCCATTCTAGGGACCTGGCGTAGAACCCAGGCATGTGCCCTGACTGGGAACCAAACTGGCAGCACTTTGGTTGGCAAGCCTGCTCTCAATCCACTGAGCTATACCAGCCAGGGCTAGAATACATTTTAAAAGGCAAAGGATACATGCCAACTGCAAAAAAAAAACCAAACAAAAAAAGGAACATTTTAAAATTATTATTTTTAACAGCTTATTTTTATTATATTTTTTCAGTACCACTTACTCCCCTTTATACATTCTTCCACCTCCACCAACCCCCACCCCTTATGCAGAAAGAACCTTTTAAAAAATAAGAACATTTTGAATAAAATATTTTCATACACATCTTCATTTTACTACTCCCTTTCCCATAGGTTAACTCTTTAACTGTTATTTCTGTCTTTATGATGTATGTTTTTTTCTATATGTATAATAACTGTTTAACTCTCCTTATGATGTATGTTTTTTCTCTTTTTTTAATTTAATTATTGTTCAAGTACAGTTTTCTGTCTTTTACTTCCATCCCAGCCCACCCCCACCCCCTTTTTTTTCTATATGTGTAATATATACATGTACCTTTGATTATTTCGGCACATCCAGGAGTAGGAAAAAGTATACCATTTTAAAGACATATACATATTACGAAATATCTTATGGTATGTTTTCATTAGATTTAGTACTGAAAAATATATTCTGAGGAGTGTTGACATTAGTTGAAACAAGGGAAGTGGTTTAACTTTTAACTTGCACTTACGATCAGCAGTTATTTAAAATGAGATTTTGCATTTTAAGAAGAAAAATGTCAGGGTGTCAAATCTGAATTTACATTAGTTTGATTGCCCACATTGAGTGTTTTATAATACTACTAATAATTGTTAACAGCTAAATAATTCAGGCATTGTAACTGATGGTTTCTAATGTTGACCATATTTTCCTGATGTCAAAACAAGTTTAGGGAGGGTCAGTAGTGTATGAAAACATACCAAATTACGTTGAGGAAAGAGCTAGGATTAGGATCCCATGCTTTGAAAGCCTGTGCTATTAGTCTGCTTTATATTATCCCATGCTATACTCTGATAGAGTGATAATTTATGCTCTGGTAAAACTACACAAACATCTGAGCATGTAGAATATGGATTTTGTTTTTCTGTACAAAATCTCATTCATATTTTGGTTAGCATAGTTTTACTTCTAGATGATTGTGTGTCTTAAAATGTCCCATTTTGACCACCTTTGTAACCACAGTGCTTTGGTATGGGCTTGTTAAACAAAAGTACGCAGAACAAGTAATGATGAGAATTTAGAAACAAAGAAGTAACTTACCTAGTGTGGTCCAAAAAGTAATAGAGGCAGAAGATCGGAACATAGATATTTGCTCTTCCTATGCTCTTTTTAACAAATTAGCACTGCTCTAGCAATGAATTTATTATACATTTGGAATATTTTTCCCTTTGCAAGTTTTGTTTTCTTTTTCTTTTTTAAATATATTTTATTGATTATGCCATTACAGTTGTTCTCTTCCCCCCTTTCATTCCCCTCCATCCTACGCACCCTTTCCCCCTCCATTCCTCCCCTTTAGTTTATGTCCACGTGTCTCAAGTTCTTTAGATTCTATATTTCCCATACTATTCTTGTCCTCCCCCTATCTATTTTCTACCTACCATCTATGCTACTTATTTTCTGTACCTTCTCCCCCCTTCTCTTTCTCCCACTCCCCTGTTGCTAACCCTCCATGTGATCTTCATTTCTGTGGTTCTGCTCCTGATCTAGCTGTCCTCTTAGTTTGCTTTTGTTTTAGGTGTGGTTGTTAATAACTGTGAGTTTGCTGTCCTTTCACTGTTCATGTTTCTTTAACTTCTTTTTCTTAGATAAGTCCCTTTAACATTTCATATAATAAGGGCTTGGTGATGATGAACTCCTTGAATTTGATCTTATCTGAGAAGCACCTTATCTGTCCTTCCATTCTAAATGAAAGTTTTGCTGGATAGAGCAATCTTGGTTGTAGGTCTTTGGATTTCATGACTTGGAATACCTCTTTCCAGCCCCTTCTTGCCTGGAAAGTCTCTTTTGAGAGTATGTGGGGGAGGGGTCAAAGAGGAGCAATGGCGGTTCCCTTTTCTGCTTCCTGTCACTGGGACCTGTGCGGTCTGTCTCACTGCTCGTTCCTTTGCCTGGTTTATCTGCGTGTGAGTGTGTGATTGTGGTCAGCCTGCCGCCTTGCGCCCTCACTGGATCTACCCATTGCTACCCCACACCTGGGATCCGCCCTAGGTTGCCTGCGCACCTGGGTTGGTCCCAGGCATCTTTCCTGCCTGACCCTGCTCTGCCACTAGCTCCGCCCCTGTTACCGGTCTGGCTGAGTGGTTGGTTGGTGTTGGACTTCCGTATTCCATATAGTTCAATTTTCTGTGTTTTGGTTGCGTTTTTGTTACTGAAACTTTGTTGTCTTTAAACTTGGTTGTGCCAAGAGGCACGGTGTTTCCACCTACGCCTCCATCTTGGCGGGAAGTGCAAGTTTTTTTTCCTAATAGACATATTCTTTTTTTCTCTTTGCAAGTTTTTTCTAATAGACATATGCTTTTTTTTTTTTTTAAAAAAAAAGATTTTATTTATTTATTTTTAGAAAGAGGAGAAGGGAGGGAGAAGAAAGAGGGAGAGAAATGTCGATGTGCAAAAGATACATCAACCAGTTGCCTCTCTCATACACCCAACTTGGGGCCTAGACCGCAATCTAGGCATGTGCCATGACCGGGAGTCAAACCAGCAACCTTTCTGGCGGGTGTTCAGTCCACTGAGCCACACCAGCCAGGGCTAGACATATTCTTTATATGCCTTGCTAATTTCTTTTCATGTGTTCTAGCTTGAAGGGTGGAAAGTGTTACCCTTCAAAATACCAATTTGCCTCCACAATATTTGAGGTAGTAATTATTTTTTTCTGTCAACATGATTTTCATTTTTTTGTACGAATAGATGGGCTTAGTTTGGAGGGAAAGCATCCCCTCTGTCAAAATCAGATGGAGCAAATCTGTTTAATAAGCATACTTATAGTTTGCTGTAGTGGGAATTTTGCCAGTGTTTAATATGAATATTAATGAAAAGAATTCATAAATCGGTTTCTGCGTACTAGTAATCCAAATATATTACTATTTTTTCCCTCTTTTTGTTAAAATTTTTTCTGTAATAAAAATATCTGATAAGTTTATTTATTCCTGAGTAGGCACAAATGTATAACTTTTAGCTGATTTCTTGTTCTCATCTGTGTTTCACAATTTCTGGTTCTTTATCACTTACTTTAACTATATTTGCCTGTGAAAATAAAATTTTACTGGCTACTAAGGTGCAAACCATGTTAATGGGAGTGGTTGCAAGTTGTGGGCGCTAATGAGCCTGTATAATGAAGATTATCCCACCGTTTGGGTTTTCATGTCTTAAAATTTTTTCTCAAAATTTCTGAGTGAAGTTCCATGATTTACTTCATATTCTTGCTAAAATAAAGCCACTAGCTCGTCTGGAATGTAACCATATTTTCACCAAGGAAAATTATATTTTAGGAGGGCTGAGGGAGGTAGGTAAAGTAGAAATGCATTTATTGTTAACTTTAAATGCAAGAGCAATGCAAAGTTACAATTGTAGCTAATTAATGATATCTTCAAATTTAAAAAGTAGTAATGCAGAAGTGTAGAAAAAAATCTTCATGAGAATACACTTCTGTTAGAGCATAAGTGGATTGAAATACAGGCATTTTCCTAAGTAGATTTTAAAAGTTGTATACCTGATGTATTTCATGTTTCTTTATTCTTTCTTTTTTAAAAAAGATTTTATTTATTTATTTCTAGAGAGGGGAGGTAAGGGAGGGAGAGAAACATCATTGTGCGAGAAACACATCAATCGGTTGCCCATCACGTACCCCCCAGTGGGGGCCTGCCCCACAACCCAGGCATGTGCCCTGACCGGGAATGGAACTGGCAACCCTTAAGTTTGCAGGCTGTCACTCAGTCCACTGAGCCACACCAGCCAGGGCTCTTCTTTATTCTTAATGGTTAGGTTGCCATTAAGAAGGTTGGCCTGATATTTTTTGTTGTAGCACCCTTGTGTTGGTTTATGTAATACTTCCCCCACCTTTAAAAAGGACTATTAAAATTATTTGATATACTGATGGGCACTTATATAGCATTAGAATATCTTTTTTCTTTTTGAGATGTTAGCCACAACTCTTAGGGGTAAATTTAAGATCCAAATGAAATTGATATTTCATTATTTGTTGTTGTATGACAGTGTTTTCTGTCATAGGTGTTCTTCTTAATATTTTATGGGATTTCTTTAAGATGGTAATGTTAATAGGAGGGGGAAAATGTTCTTTGGACAAATAAATTGGGAAATAATGAGGCAGAGTGGGAATTCATTCAGTAATTCAGTTTCTTTTTGGTGGAACTTCTTGGGATATTAGTTTTCCTTAAAACACTTTGATAAAAGCTACTTTTTATACAATCTTTCTTTGGTTATAGAATTGATGAATATAAGCAGGACTCCTTAGAAATGTAGATCCTATGCAGAAATTTACCTGATTGTAAAAAGTCAGAACAGCTAGATTAGGACTGTTAAAACCTAAATCACAAGTAGGGGGGACTAAAATACTATTTACTCTGGAAGGATAAACAAACAGCGAACTCATGCCCCAAAGCATTTGGGACATTTTGGCTAATTTTTATTTGAAACCTCCCAGATTGGATTTTGTAGTTTGAATACATGTCTCCCCATGTCCCTTTTATGCCATTCTATCTAAGAATTGTCTAGTTAGGGATATAACAAACTATTCTCATTTTGGGTGCTTGTAAAGACATACCCTATTTTAAAAGAAAAATTTCTCAGACTTTGAACTTTAAGAACCTGTCTTGAGGTTATTTAGTAAATACATATTTGACTGGATGGTGGAGGGAGGAGGGGGAAGGAATGGTATACACTTGTGACTGAATGAATTCATATTATGGAGCGTGTGTATTTTATATAGAGGAAAATGTGCTTTTATATTTTATGTGATGTACATTTATGCATTTAGATAGACTTGATACACACTTTATTTATTTTTAGGGTATTTTATAGATTGTTCTTACTAACAAATACATTCTCTAATTTCCATGGCTATAACAGGATTGGATCTGCCCTTCTGAGGTCTGAGTGTGGGAAAGAATTAGAGAGTTTAAATCTGATTTCTTTGCATTTTTAGGCCCTTGATGAGCCTCCCTATTTGACAGTGGGCACTGATGTGAGTGCTAAATACAGAGGAGCTTTTTGTGAAGCCAAGATCAAGACAGCAAAAAGACTGGTCAAAGTCAAGGTACAGTATATGTAGATTTTATAAGTTGCGTGTTCAGTATTTGATATTTAAACTTCAGTTTGGTGAGTACATTTAATAATTTGTTTGCAGGATGAGTTTAGTTTCTAGGAGTAATGGTTGTAAAAATACCTGAAAAAAAGCATTGTGATTTTTTCAGTATTCCAATTGGAATGCAATTAGATTCGTAGTACAGTTGGCATTTTTTAATGTCACTTTACTATATAGATTTGTTATTGTTTGTTTTGTTAGCATTTTACAGCTGGAAAGGACCCTAGAAGTCACATTTTGTTTGATTCCCAGGCCCACGCTCAATCCACTGAGCTACACCAGCCAGGGCAGAAGTCACATTTTGGATTGGCCAAAATGTTAATTTGTATTTTTCTCCATAAGATGGCTCTGGTAGAGCTTAGTTGTCTTTTAATTTCATTTGAAACAATTTTGTTAGTTTGTTACAACTGTCATATCAGCGTGTATTTTATTTTTTAAAGATTTTATTTATTTTTTAGAGAGGGGGAAGGGAAGTAGAAAGAAAGGGAGAGAAACGTCAATGTGTGGTTGCCCTTCACGTGCCCCTCACTGGGGACCTGGCCCACAAGCCAGCCATGTGCCCTGACTGGGAATTGAACCAGCAACCCTTTGGTTTGCAGGCCTGTGCTCAATCCACTGAACTACATCAGTCGGGGTTCAGCATGCATTTAAAAGAAAACTTATTAAAATTGGTGAATTTTGTATATATATATATATGTGTGTGTTTTTTTAAAGATTTTATTTGTTTATTTTTAGAGAGGGGGGAAGGGGAGGAGAAAGGGAGGGAGAGAAGAAATATCAATGTGTGGTTGCCCACTGGGGACCTGGCCCACAAGCCAGGCAGGTGCCCTGACTGGATATTGAACTGGCGACCCTTTGGTTCAGGCCTCCACTGAGCCACATCAGCCAGGGCAAAATTGGTGAATTTTTATGTAGCCATTTTAATATTGAAAATGGAAGAAAATGCACAGCATATTTGGCATATTATGCTCGATTATTTCAAGAAAGGTAAAAATGCCACTGAAATACAAAAAGACTTGCGCAATGTATAGGAAAGGAGCTTTTGACTGATTGAACGTGTCAGAAGTGGTTTGCAAAGTTTTGTGCTGGAGATTTCTCTCTAGATGTTGCTCCACAGCTAGGTAGACCAGTTAAAATTGATGGCAGTCATATCAAGACATTGAGAACAATCTGTGTTATACCATGCAAGAGGTAGCTGACATACTCAAAATACTCAAATCATTTTATTGGTAAAAATGAAAAATGTGTCTTTTATTTTACAGAAAAACTAAAAGGCCTTTTGGCCAACTCAGTAGCTTAGTTCCTTAATTTTATTGTAAGAAAAATGAGGCTCATAAAGGGTTAGTGATTTCTCCAAGGCCATTGTAGCAAATGTGGCAGAATGGGAATTATTCTAGTTCATTAATTTTAAGACCCTCTCCTCCATTTTATTCATGGTATTGAGATGCGATTTATAATTGATGGTGCCTTAGGTAACTGAATTATGGTAGATCTAGTTAGTTGTTGAATTTTTATTCTCTGCCTTCTTGAAAATTCTTTCTAGAATATTTGTGTTTTTTGTCTCTGATAATAACAGAAAAAGAATGGTAACTGTTTACATTTTAATAACCTACTAGTATTGAAAATATGGGCCAAGTCAAATATTTGAAGGTAGATATTTATTTGTCAGCTATTTACTGAGTGGCAAAACTTGCAAGGAACTCTGTTAGGTAAGGAAGGGGAGGTATGAAGATGACTTCTCAGGGATTAATAGTCCAGATGAGCAGATACCCTGTAAAACATTGGTTTAACTATCACCAATTAAACAGGCCTTAGAGGTGTTGCACTTCCAGTACAGAGGATCACTGTCCCTTCTGGAGCTTCTTCCATGCCCATGTTCCTTTCTTTCTCCATCCGTCTATCCCTCCCTCCCTCTCTCCCTCTCTCTTTCCCTCCCCCCTTCCTTCCTTCCCTCCTTTTCTTCTGTGTTTAAATAAAGCTTCCTTGGTGATTCTAATTTTTATACTCCCTAGTTAAGAACTGTGGTGATAAGGCCTTTTAACAGTAAGCCTGTAAGATGTTAGTCTAGGGCTCACCCTACCTTCAGCTTTCCCGTGCCTGGCGCCTGTGAGCTCTTTTGTGATTTTAGTATGTGGGTACTCTTACAGTCCTGTTACAGAGAGAGACATTTCCTGTTCTGACTTCACACCCTGGTGTTTCCTGAACGCTCCTTTTTTTGTTTTCACTATTATCTTAGAAATGAAGAGAAAGGTTGCTACCAGTTTTCTCACTCTCAGGGACAGGGCTAATACTAGCACATGTAACACCTTAGTGTGAATTAGACAGAAACCCTGCTTCCCAGTGGAGAGCCTCCTTAGCAGAGCTGGAGGTCCACATGAGCACTTTTGTGCTAGTTAGAAAAAGGTGTTCCCTTTGGGTAGGAAAACAATGTTACTCCAGGACCCATGCTTTGGTCTGCAGAGCACAGACTAGATTTTAGCCTGGAATTGCGATCTCAGCTGGCGTTTCTGTAATGAATGAACTGGCTAGATGACATGTAGCAGTTGTGCCATTTCTTTCTATTAATAAAAGAAAGAAAACTGCCTCTGTTGATAGCACAGAGTAGCAAGTACTACCTTGTGCCTTATAAATAATGGGCATCTAAAAATTGTTGGCCCTGGCTGGTAGCTCCGTTGGTTAAAGCATTGTTTGATACAGCAAGATTGCGGGTTTGATCCCTGGTCAGGGCACATACAAGAGTCAACCAATGAATGCATCAGTAAGTGGAACAACAAAATCCATCTCACGCACTCCCTCCCTCCCCTTTCCTCTTTTTGTGTAAAAATCAGTCAATAAAAAACATTAAAATTTGATTTTTTTTGGCTGCTCCACAGTCTGTTTATAATTTGTCCCAACCGGGTAGAGTGTCGTTCGAATCACTAAGGTTGTAGGTTTGGTCTCTGGTGAGGACACAGGCAAGGGTCAACCAATGAATGTTTCAAGGGATAAAAGAGTGAGTCATTGTTTCTCTCTCTTCTCTGTCTCTCTCTCTCTGAGGTCAATAAATAAACTTTTTTAAACAATAAAGTCTGTTCATAATGGAAACTTAATGGTTTTCTCAACAAATAATGGTACTATATTTTTTACCAGTTTTATTTATTTATAATTCAAAGTTAGTAAATTTTGCAACAATTTGTTGATAAGCTTCTTTACCACCAGTTTTTATTATATGGAGCATTTACTATGTGCTAAGCACTATATAAAGTATTGAAACTCTAGTGTTAAGACCCAGTCTCCATCCTTAAGTAGCTTAGAGTCACAGTGGCTTAAGTGACACAGTTGCCTAAACATGTTATCTATCTGTCTGTCTGTCTGTCTATCTGTTTAATTTTTTGTCCTTTCATTTTTCCTAAAGAGAGGGGAAGGGAGGGAAGAAGTTGAGGGAGATAAACGTTAATAGGTGCCTCTTGTATATACCCCAGCCAGAGACTGAATTTGCAACCCAGGCATGTGTCCTGACTGGAACTTGAATCCATGGTCTTTTGATCTGCTGGATGATGCCCAGTCAGCCAGGACTAAACACGCAATTTTTAAAAAAGGGCTTTTGTGAGGCGGAAGCACCTTCATTGCTCCTTTCATAGCTGGTTGTGAGCCTGTTAATGGTTTAATTCCTGTAAGAACTCTAGCACTGTATAGGGAAAACAACTTTTTCTGTACTGAATACTGGAAGCTATCTTGTTTTTCACCAGCTAAATATTTAAACTTGAACCCTTTATTTTAGTCTACTGTCCTCACATCAGGTTTTCCGTTCTCTGGTTTCTATACTGATATAGAGAGTACAGTAAAGTTCTGGAACTAGACTGCTTGAGTTTGAAAATTAACCTCCACCATGTAGCAGTTCTGGTATCTTGGATCAGTTACTACTTATACATTTTGTTCCTCAGTTTTCCTATCATCAGAATGAGAACAATCATACCTACCTAATAAGGTTGTTGTGAAGATTAGATGTTCGATGCTTGAGCCTGATACTTAACTCTCATTGCTATTCAGCAGTTCATTGCTACTGCTTATTAGACCATCACAAAATGGTATATATTAGACCCTTGAACAACATAGATTTGAACTGCGTGGATCCACTTATATGTGGGTTTTTTCTATAAATACTGTAAATGGATTTTCTGGTTTTTTTACGATTTTTCTTAACTTTTTTCCACTCTAGCCTCCTGTATTGTATGAATGCAATGTGTAATACATATAACATACAGAATTTATATTAATCAGCTGTTTATGTTATTGGTAAAGCTTCTTTCTGGTCATCAGCCAGTGATTAGTAGTTATGTTTTGGGTGAGTCAGAAGTTAATACATGTATTTTCAACTGCAGGGGGTTCTGGTACCCCAGCCCCTTTGCTGCTGTGCAGGGTCAGCTGTAGTGCCTGTGGCCTTAGATCTCCACCTCTTTCTTCCTCATATTTTAGAAAAAGAAATTATGCAGCTAACCTAATAACTAGTAGTATTGAATAAAGTATGATATGTGAAACATCAAGTAATTTAAACTTGATGTTTAGGGAAGTTGTTTAAATAATAAAATTTTCAGTTAATCTACTCAGGGATTGAGATTTTATATAAAGTAGGCAGATCTTAGTTTAGATTACTTGTAATAAAAATGAGTTCATGTATTGATAAGCTTGTGTTGCTCTTGTATGTGTGTCTGTGTGTGGCTAATTAAATTTATAATCTCTAGGTAACATTTAGGCATGATTCTTCAACAGTGGAAGTTCAAGATGACCACATAAAGGGCCCACTAAAGGTAATTTATTTATTTGTTTGTTTGTTTGTTTGTTTATTTATTAATGCCAGTGCTTCAATGGGGAACATTAGTACTTATATTTGGTCATTTCTTTTTAATTCATTGAGTAGTTTGTTAATGAGTTGATAAATAGGTATTCTTTCTAAATAGATTAATAGAAAAAAAGTAGATTTAATGCTCAGTAAAGCCTGATAAGATAGATAGTAAAACCGAACTGTTCAGAAACCAAATGAACGTCAAGGAAGCACTGACTGCTTTTTATTTACATACCTGTTCAGCCTCACCATGTTTCACCGACTTTTAGTGAATGATGGATTTTCCAGAATTAGTAGGTGATGTAATCCATTTACATCATTAAGATTAAGTGAGGTATGTTCTATGATGATGTGAAAAGTGGGAAAAACAAAACCCTCAAGAGCGTTTAACTCTTTGGAGCAACTGCTCACAAATGAAATTTTGGGGGAGAGTCATCAGGCAATTGTAAGTGATGAACATGTTTATACGTGCAGATAGTTTTATTTCTTTGTTTTATTTTTGGTCACTGGCCAGAGAAATAAGTGCTGCTTAACTTTCTTGCTTACGATTTAGCGAGTCAAAGGGAATGTGTGGGTGGCTTACCATTTGCTCTTTGGTTTTTTTCAAATGTCTGAAAATGGACATTGGCTTGGTTGGGTAAATTTAAAGGAATGCTAACAGAATTGAAGAAACATTTGTAAACGCAAGAAAAATCCTTTATTCATGAAGCCGTAGTTTTAAGAGGTTTAATTGATGTGTGTATGTATCAGTTTTTGTTTGTAGTTGATTTAAACACTTAATTGGATCTACAGGGCATAGGTACCTTGCATATGTATTAAGTACTATGGCATACTAAAACGTTTAAGTTTTTTGCATTTTGCCTTATATAAATTACTTTCCATTTTCATTTTGTAGGTGCTATTTTTAATATTACATGCGCAAGTTTGTCACTTGAGGACAGAAAGACAAAAACATGCCCACTTATGACATTAGCCACCATTTATGTAGTAGTCAGTGTGTGCTAGTAGTAGGCATCTTTCGCATGCATTATCTTTTATAATCCTTATAAATCCTTATAGAAGAGGAAATTGAAGGAAGTAATCTGACCAAGGTCTTGCTGCCAGTAATGGGAGAACCAAAACTCTGCATGCTCACAGCCAATGTAATTGAAGCACTGTGCTCTCTGGATGTTCAGGATACATACACCTCCATGCTTTGTTTGTGTTTTTGCCTTATACACATAGTTTGTAGCCACCCGACTCGCCTGTTCACTGGGCAGAGGCCAGCTGGGAGCATCTACAAAAAATGTTCAGTGTTGTGAAGGGATAGAACTGGCAACTACTTTATATCTTCCGGAGTCTTTCTCTCCTTCTGCTTCAGCTTCTTTGTAGCATAGTTGATTTATTTTACTGGTTGGTTTTATTAAAATTAAAAATTATTTGTGATTTATTAAAATTATTTTTGATTAAAACTTAGAGAACCATTTTGATTTTGACATAGGCAAGCATGTTAAAATGTGGTTTCAAGATTGTTAAAATATTTTTTACTATAGATTTTTGTATGTAGATTGTTCCTTAATACACTTTGTAGCTTTCTGTCAACTGATAGAAAACATCAGCATTTGGGTAAATGGTTCTGTTAGAGAAAATAAAAGTAATGGTCATTTGATCAAAATTTATTTTTAATGAGTTCACATGAAAATAATACCTAAACCACTTGAGTATTAAATTAAAAAGTCATACCATGTATTTTTTGACTGCAGTCATTTTATGTAAGTTCTGTTAATTCTGTGGAGTTCCCCCCCCCCCCCCGTGGGCATCATGTGGGGTTAACAGTCTCTTCTCTGAACAAGTTAATTTTGTTAACACTGCGAAGACCATATATATTTTATTTTATTTTTATTGAGGTATAATTGATATTACATTATATTAGTTTTAGGTGCATAACATAATGGTTCTGTTTTTGTATGCATTTCAAACTGTTCATCACAATTAATGTAGTTAACATCAACCACATGTAATTACCGAATATTTTCTTGTTGACATGGATTTTAAAAATTGTTTTGTGATCAACTTTCAAGTATGTGATACAGTATCACTGACTGTAATCACCATGCTATAAATTACATCCTCTTGACTTATTTTATAATTGGAATTTTGTACCTTTTGACCCTCTTCACTAATCCCCCACCACCACCCTTGTGGCAACCCCCAATCTGTTCTCTGTAGCTGTGAGCTTGGCTCATTCGTTTAGGTTCCACACACTAGTGATCTGTGTTTGTTCTTCTCTGCCTGACATTTCATGTATTTCACTTTTGCACATATTATCTTCTCTAATTTTCTTGATGTTCTCAAGTACCATCCATGTTACATGGCAGGATTTCCTATTTTGTGGCTAAATAGTTACATATACACACTACCTATTTAAAGCTTTATTCATCGTATCACTGGACACCTAGGTTGCTCCCATGGCTTCTTGACTATTGTAAATAATGTTATATCAAACATGGAAGTGCATATAGCTTTTCAAATTTAGCGTCTTCATTTTTTTTCTAATAAATACCCAGAAGCAGAATTGCTGGACCCTATGGTAGTTTTACTTTTATTTTTTTAATAACTTCCATTGTTTGCTGTAGTGGCTTCTCTAATATACACTCTATCAGCAATGCTCAATGGTTCCCCTTTCGCCACATGCTTGCTGACACTTCTTGTTGATACTAGCCATTCTAGCAGATGTGAGTTACTGTCTTATTTTGGTTGGATGTGCTTTTTCTCTGATGTTTAATGATCACTTTTTCATGTACCCGTTGGCTTTCTATCTGTATGTCTTCGGGAAAATGTCCGTTCGGATTCTCTGCCCATTTTTTTTGTTTGTTTTGCTGTTGAGTTGTATGAGTTCTTTATATATTTTGGATATTAACCCTTTATTAGATGAATGATTTAACAATATTTTCTCCCATTCAGTAGACTGGCTTTTCATTTTCTTGGTAGTTTTCTTTGCTATGCAGAAGCTTTTTAATTTGATGTAGTTATAAAGATCATGTAAATGTAACGCAGCATTGGAGACTTCAAAGTTATTTCTTAATTGTTTCTACCCTTCCCCAGCCTTCTTCAAAGAGGAGTGGTGAGATGGGGCAGGGACCATTTCACATGCAGTGGTTCTGGTTCTCAAAGTGAAGTCTAAGGACCCCAGCTGGTTCCCAGGACCCTTATAGGGCACAACAGACATGAGTGTTTCCATAATAATGCTTAGATATTATTTGCCTTATTACTATGTAGATATTTTTGCTGTTGGTACAAAAACAGTGGTAGATAAAACTGCTGGTACCTCAACACAAATCAAATCAGTAATTTTATTCTTTGCTACCATGCACTCAGTTTTTACAAAATAAAGCCAGTTTTTGTTTTGCTCACTTGTCTTCTAAAAGCTTTTCTAATTTTTTAAAATACTTTAGGTCGGAGCTATTGTGGAAGTGAAGAATCTTGATGGTGCATATCAGGAAGCTGTTATCAATAAATTAACAGATGCAAGTTGGTACACTGTAGGTAAGGGAATAACTCTTTTAAAAATGTATTTTCAAAGATAATACAAACAGAGCAAAGTTTCCTTGATTTACTTTATCCCCTAGTACCACAGACATTATTACTGTTAATGGTTAACTTTCCAGATATTTAAATTTTTATTTCATTAATATGTGCATAACATAATTTGAAATTATTGTATGTATTATACAATTGGATGTCTACTTTTTTTCACTCCAGACAGAGTATACCTTAGAGAATTTTTTCCATCTTTAACTGTTTTTAAATGTACATTTAAGTGTGTTTATCTTGTACAACAGATAGAGGAGTTTATTGGTAGTGCATTTTATGATACTTGATATACCTAGAACTTATTTTCTTTTATTAGTGATATTCCAATGTGGTACCTTTTTCTTTTCTTTTTTTGGCTATTAAAATAAATACTGAATTATGCTGAATTAAGTGTCTTCTGTACATGCACGTTATTCTCTTTCTGTAGTGTGCACATTGAGTTACTAGACAGGGACTGATGTGAAATGTACTTTTAAAACCTCAGTAGTTAGCCTTGGCTGGTGTGACTCAATGGATTGAGTGCTGACCTGCGAACCAAAGGATCGCTGGTTCCATTCCCAGTCAGGACACATGCCTGGGTTGCAGCCGGTCCCCGGGTGGGGGACATGTGAGAGGCAACCACACATTGATGTTTCTCTCCCTCTCTTTCTCCATCCCTTCCTCTGTCTCTAAAAATAAATAAGTAAAATCTTTAAAAAGAAGTAGGTAATGAAAATTGCCTTCTTCAAAGACTATTAATTTATACTCCTCTGAACATTGTATGAGTGCACATGTTTTTTCAATCATTGTCAAAGTTGACAGTTGTAATCTTTTCAATTTTGCCCATCTGGACACAAAATAGTCTCAGAGCTTTGTTTTAATATACCCCTTCCATGATTTACTAGTGAGATTAAACAGCTTTTCACGTGTTTATCAAAAGAAACATTTATATATACTGGGTGGGGGCAAAAGTAGTTTTACAGTTATTCATATGGAAAATAATACAATAATTAACAAAGAATAATAATACAGGAATAAACTGTTTCGTGCACTCACAGCTGTGCTTCTGCCCCACCCTGTATGTTTTGAATTGTTAGCTTATAGTATCTTCCTATAGTATCATCTTTCTCCTCTTAGGAGGGTTATCTCTTTCTTATTATTTTTGGGGTGTGAGTTCTTTATATATCCTGAATATTAATGCATTGCTGCTTTAGTTGCAAGTACTTTTCTCATACTGCTTTACTCTTATCTGTACTATCAGTTTTCATGTCACTTTAGCTGTCACTTCCTTTGTGGTTTAATTTTGAACCTTGTTTAAGAAGACCTTCCTTTCATCACAGTTAAATTTATTTTCCAATGTAGTCTTCAATTTATAGTTTTATTTTTGCTTTACAAACAACTTTTTATTCTACCTATCATTTTTTTTAAATATTCTGAAATACAATCAAATTTCTTTTTTCAAATTTATAGCCGGTTATTCTGGTATTATTTACTGAACGGTCATAGTTTCTACATTTTAATGACCTCAGAGATAAGAGCAAACACCTAATTAAATGTTTTTGGTAATGTCAAAATTTGATGGAGCTTTGAAATAGTACAGATGAGCTTTTATATTTTTGTATATTTTTGTGAGATAAAGAAAAAAACCTGATTAAGAGAGGAAAATTTTTTATTTTTGACACATAAGGAAATATTTAACTTTATATAGGCTCCAAAACTGAGCAATTCTGTGTAGTAAATTTTTATGGTAATTAGGTATGGTTGTTAGTCATAAATGTGGCACTTTTACTATTGAATATTTTAGTTATAGCAGTAAAATAATGTACTAAATTATTTACCCAGCCTTACATAAATGTGAAGTTGTATACAATATTCTCAAGACTTAATTTTGGTATTTAGGTAAAAACTGCTGTTTCTAAAATCAAGGTCTAGCAACATTTTTAAAAATAGAGGTAGTCTCGTCCCATGATTTATGAGTAATGCAGTATATGCTAAAATTATGTCATAAAACATACATATGTTCTGTGTTCATATAAACTTGTAGTAAATTTGGTGGGACACTTTAGGACTTGAAGTACGTAGTTGAAAACTACTTATTTGATGAACCAGGGGTAAGTTCATCTGTCAGGGAACATTTGGCAGTGTCTGGAGACTTTTTGGTTATTACAGCTGGGAAGGGGGTGCTACTGGCATCTAGTGGCCAAGGATGCTATGTGGCGTTGTACTGTGCACAGGCCAGGCCCTGAGAAAACATTACCTGGTCCAGAAGGGTAGTATTGGGGTTGAGAAAATAGGGTTTTAAATAAAAGTAGGGTAATTTTTTAAGGGCAGTCTGAATATATAAACTTGTGCCTTTTCTTAGGTATTTACCAGCAGGAAAGCTTGACTTTCCTTTACCATATTGAGAAGGGTTAATTAGCATTTAAATAGTTTTGTCTTGAAATGCTTACTTATTTTTATTCAGTATTTTCTATTTCAGGGAAGATTTTTTTTAAGGTATATATATATATTTTTGCTAGAAATAGGAAAAGATACTGTATGTTTGAAGTTGTCCATTAGAAAACATAAAATGTAAATTGAATTTTAAATGTAATCTTTTTAAACAGTAGCTCTATTTGCACTCAAAAATTAAATAATTTATATCATCATGTTCACCTTTGAAAAACTCTTCAGTAGTTTCTGCTTTTATCTCTTCCTGTAGTTTTTGACGATGGAGATGAGAAGACACTGAGGCGATCCTCCCTGTGCCTGAAAGGGGAGCGGCATTTCGCGGAGAGTGAAGTAAGTCGTCATTTAATGAGTGAGCATCTGTCTCCTAATAATTGCTACTGTGGGCAGCAAAGTTTTGCTTCCTCAAATCAAGCAGCTTATTTCTTAATCAGAAAAATCCATTGATACATAATACCATTATAATATAATCTGTGAAGCCTGTGTAAGACTTTGTGTTTGAGTGCCAGGTTCTATCTTCTTTTTTGCCCAATGTTTTGTGAGCATTGGTTCACAAAGAAAATACAGTGGGCTTATTTAATTTTTATCGTCAGGTCATTTTTATATAGATTCCTTTAATTTGTAAATGATTATATAAAAGAGATGTCTGATTTATAATTCACTTGAACCCCATTATCATTAAAATATGTAGTTACTTACCACAAGCAATCCCTAGCTACTATAGCTAATAGGTAATATGATTACGGCCTCTCCTTAAAGAAGTCTTGCCTGACTGTTCTTTCTAAAATTGTCCCTTCTTAATTTTGGGGGGTAGGTTTCATTTTCTTTATAGCAGCTATCATTTTCTGACATCCGAATACAAATAGGGGCTTAATTATTTGTTTATTGTCTGCCTTTCGCACTGGAATGTGTCACAAGGGCAGAGGTTTTATGTGTCTTGTTCACTGCTTTGTTCCCAGTTCCTAGAACAGTGTCTGGCACAGAGTAGGAACTGAGTAAGTGTTAGCTGAATGATTAAATGAGGGAAATACATGCACTTCCCGGTGCTCTACAGGTTTACGTACATTACTGCATGTACATTATGAAACAGAAACCGTTATTTTCTTCTACTTACAGATGCTGGTTAGAGCTGGTTCTCAAACCTGTACTTCCTAGTACCAAATCTTTACTCTAAAATGAAAAGGTGTTCTTCAGTTCACCAGGTTTTATAAATCTGTAGTCTGCTGTTCAGAATTTTTAATGGACATATTATTATAAATAGTGTTATATTATCTAGTCCCCCAAGTCTGTAAAAGTTAATGCACAGTGTGCCTCAACCATGATTTTTTTCTAGTCACTATTTAAAACAGTGTTTGGGGGGGACAGTTAATATGACTTATTAAACCACTAGACTTTATTTTATGGGATTTTTTTGGTCGTTTTGAAAATATTTTTTCTTCCCTTACATGATTGAATTTCTATTTCAATTCAGAATCTGTATTATGATTCCAGCCTATCTTTTCAGTCTCATATTCTACCATTTCCTTGTGCATTTCCCTTATAAGCCTACTTGGTATTTCCTGATTGTGGTTTATACTTTGTTTGGCTGCTTCTGAGCCCTGTTCCCTTTAAGGGCACTAGAAACACTTCCTCCTCCGTGATGTCTTTCCTGAGCTTTCTGACCAAATTTGATCTCTTTATCCTTTGATGCTTTTGCCCTTTTCTTATTATTTTATCGTGTTTTGGTTACTTTTAAAATTTTCTCTAGTTGTTATCTTAATAGACTCTCCTTTTTCCAGCAGTATTTTCTACACAAAAGCCTTTGATAAATATTTTTTGAATTAATTGTAAAGGTTTAAATTAGGAAATGCATACAGCTTTAGGGCAGGCAGATACAGTGAATTTGGCTTTTTACACTGATGAAGTAACAATTCTTTCTGAGTTTAGGTAATTCTTAGAAGAAATTTCATTTTCCTTAGTTAGAACATGTATATATACAGTTATAGTGGGTCAGTGAATATAGAAGGCTTGAAAACTTGATTTATCTGTTTCATTAAGGCATGTGTCTTATTTAGTCCAGAAAAATATCTAAAATATTAACTTTGCTTTTGCAGGAGAATTTTAAATTGGAGTAGTTAACAAGACAGTTACAGTGTAAAGTCTGAAGCAGTACAGACAAGTCCCTCGTGGCTCCTCTCGCCTTCTAGGAGGCTCAGTTTTCCTGTGTGCGTCTTACATACAAGGGTGATTGGAATGCTGGCGTAGTTTTCCTTGTCCTGGTCCATATGCCAGGTGCTGTGCCAGGCAGTGGGGCACAAGGGTCACTTAGCACCTGTTAGAGGAGAAAAAGCATTAATCAAACCACTGAACATATTTTAAAATTGTAAATGCATTAACCCCTTAAAGACATGTCCGGGAGTGTATTTGTTTAATCTACCATCTCTATATTTTCCCTTTATTTGATATTTTTAAAAAACAGCTTTTAATTTTTTGCAAGATTACTCAGCATTGTTATTGTAGTAATAACGTTGGCCTCTGAGAGAAAAGCTTCATAATGCTGGCTTTATTTTGGGTCATGTATCCCATCAATAAACCACATACCTAAACAAAGACTTAAATTCACGATTTCCATTAAGAGATCACAGCAGCACTTCAGTCTGCTGGAATTCCAACATTAAAATTGCTGGTTCTGGCCTTGACCAGCTCAGTGAGTGTTGCCTACCACTGACATCTGTCAGAGTAGTTGGGTATTTCTACAGATGATTCACAGTTTGAATATTATCCAAAAGTGCTTTCATCAGCTGGTATTCTCTGTGCAGTTACTACATGGAATTGAAACTTCTAAGGAAAGGTTTGATAAGATCCCAGCTTCATTATTTCCTGCAGCCCATTTTTGGTAACAGAGCTACAGCCATTTTTCTTCTAGGTCAGTGTGTCAAACTCATTTCCACTGGGGGCCACATCAGCCTCATGGCTGCCTTCAAAGGGCCGAATGTAATTTGAGGACTGTATAAATGTAACTACTCCTTAGTTAGCTGGGGGCAAGAAGCTCAGTGCTGCTGCCCGGTAGAAACAAGGTGCCAGGTCACATAAAACAAGGTGGAGGGCCAGATTTGGCCCACAGGCCTTGCATTTGCCACCTGTGCCCTAGGCCTGTGGCATTTTCTTTGGCCTTTAGTATAGTCAGAACTCTCTGGTTTTTACTCCTTTGCAATAAGACAGGACAGTTTCTGCCCTCCCTCAGTCTTTCTCATCACTTGAAGTAAAAGGCTGTCCTGTGCTTGGTGCAGATTGAGGCCAGGCCAGAGATACAGCTTCTTACTGTTCTCTTTGTTACATACCAGGGAGAGAACATGGTTTATTTGAAAATTCCTGTATTTTTTTTTATTTCCAGAACAAGTGAAATGAGAAGCAGATGCTTAGAATAGAAATCACAGTGTACAGGATGGGCAAAGGCAGGTTTATAGTTGTAACACAAGTAAATAATATAATAGATAGATAGATAGATAGATAGATAGATAGATAGATAGTAACACAAGAATAAACTCTGAGTTGCGTCCTCTCAACTGTAAACCTATGTTTACCCACCCTGTTAAATAATAGGAATCTCTGCTTATAAAAGTACAACCTTAATAAATGCAGAAGGGGCATTTAATTCACCTGTGAGCTTGGCAGAAAGTGAGTCCAGATTAATATATTTTCCCTGTTTACCAAATATAGTGCTTCGAAATTTGCACCCTTGGGGAGCATATTTAGGAATTAATGACAGTTGATGTCTAAATTTCTGCTGGCATATTATTGTATTTGGGCCAACTTCTGCCTCCAAATATTTTGAAATGCCCCATTTACAAACTAAATTTGAAAGATTAGGTTTATTTGATGCTTTATAGCTAGCATTGTTTCCCCATACTGTATTCTTTGTTGTTGGATATGTAAGTACCTTAAATACATTTACATATATTTTAATGAATTACACAAAGTAGATCGTTAGTACGCCTCCCTGTTTCACAGTTTATCATGGTTTCAACAAAATTACCTCAATGTTACAAATAAAATTAAAAATTTCCTTTTAAATATTAGCATTAGTGTGTATTTAGACATCCGAGCTTTAAATCAAAGTTGATGGGCAGTGTTTCATATAATACGGTGGGTTCTGAGTTTGAGAAGTCTTTATCCTAAGTAGTTCCTCACTTTCACTTTTATCCTGGCAGTTTTCCTGGGACCTTTAGTTCCCCCCATGTTTAAGAAACTATAATAGCAAAGGTTTTATTGGAAGGATGAAAGGAATAGCAATTGTAGAAAATCTTTAAAATGTAGAAAAATAGGAATATTACCAGAATTGATATGCAGAGAAATAAAGTTGGAATAACATCTTAAGAAATCATTTTTTGAATCCCTTTGTCTTCATTTTGCTTTTAATCATCAGCTACTTTCTTGGCTGGACATAATTATTTTGATGGGGTGAGGGACAAATGGGTTGACGTGAATGGTCAGTCGATAACAAGGAAGAGATGTTCATTTATTGATTATTATCTTTATATTAAGCACAATATTGGTTACTGCAGATTGGAAAGGAGGGAAAATAAAATGTTAAGGTGTAGAAAAACTGATTTTTACATTTTCTCTAGTTAAGGTTTATTGCAGAAAATGTTTGCAAAGTAATAATAAAGCCTATCTGAAGCCTTTTTTCCCAAGCAGTTGGATGTTTATTCTGATAATTTTGTTTCTGTTATTATTAAGAATTTATTTCATGTATTACAATTCCCTGCATGCCAAGAAAAATCTGAGCCATAGCGGCCCCAATCTAGGAGTATTTAGGTCCCTGTGTATAGGTGTCGTTTCTCTCAAACCTGAATTTCCAGTGAGTTGTGTTTGTTCAGTTTTGTATTTAATCATTATTAGAAGTCTGTCAACCTTCAAATAGATAATGATGTCATCTACAGAGAACACCTATGCTTCTTTTCACCTTTTTTTTTCCAGTATTGGACTCAATCATTTTTATTCTAATATCTTTGAAATGAGAGTTTCTATCTTTAGGAAAGTCTTCTTTGGGAGGAGGCTTTAACCTCAAAATCTAAGCATATTCTTAAACTGATTTGGTTTAAAACAAAGAAAGAACTTGCAACGTAATAACTTTTTATGGGTTTATGTTCTTACCCACAGACATTAGACCAGCTCCCACTCACCAACCCTGAACATTTTGGCACTCCAGTCATAGGAAAGAAAACAAATAGAGGAAGAAGATCTAATCATATGTAAGTCCATTTTCATGACTGTTAGTTAACCCTGAATTCATTTCTCCTTTTAGTATTGTTTTACTAGTTACTAATTTTAAATTGTAATTTACAAAATGCTAACTGGATATAATAGTAACTTTAGACCTAATAATAATGGCAGACTCCGGGTTCTTGTGCTTGTCCATGTTCAGCCAACCTTAACAGCTGTGTATCTACCTCCCGTTTCTCCCCACATGTACCTCGATGCTGTGGTCAAAATGGAGCTAGTCAGCATTCCCTGAATACATCCTTTGTTTTCCTGATATTATGCTTTTATTCATGCTTTCTTGTCTCAAATGCCACCCTTCCATGTCACTGTCTCATTCTTCAGTTTTCAACAGAAATGCCCGTATTTTGATGTGAACCATTCGTGTTTTTCCACTCTTTCTTTGAAAAACAACATTTTTTATCCTCTGAACTTTCTCTATATTCTTTGCATTTACTTAATGTCATCGACAGTGTTTCACCTCTTATCGTAATGTTTTCCCTTCCTGATAGTTTTACTCTCGCTGACGGGAACTGTCTTACTTATTTTCATGTCGTCTTACAGTTGTGTCATATATTCTACACATTTAACAAATCACTTTCGGGGAAATGTGCCCAGGCTCCAAAAGGCCAAATTAAAAAGGGTCAAGGGGTCATGAAATTTGAGAACATCAGAGATAAAGAAACCATCTTCAAACAGTTCCAGAAAAAAAAAAAATTAATTGCAAGGGCCTGGGAGACAGAATGGCATCAGACTTAAATAAGTAAAGCAATGAGACAGGACAATTTCTGCCCTCCCTCAGTCTTTCTCATCACTTGAAGTAAAAGGCTGTCCTGTGCTTGGTGCAGATTGAGGCCAGGCCAGAGATACAGCTTCTTACTGTTCTTTTTGTTACATACCTGGGAGAGAACACGGTTTATTTGAAAATTCCTGTATGTGGTTCCTAGATAACTCTTCTGGGATAATTCTGCTTGGGAGACAGAATGGCATCAGACTTCTCAAGAGTAACTGTAGATACTAGTAGTCAGTGGAATGCAGAATGTAAGTGTCTATTAAAAAGGAGGACTTGATTCCTAGTGTAGTGGAATAGTATGGGGGGCATTCAGTAGTTCCTCCCAAAAAAATTATATTAGAAAAGAAAATGATATCATTGGGGTGGAGGGTGGGAGGTGGTTTAAATATAAAAGCTATGTCCTTGTAACAGTAGGAAGTCAATAGAATAAATGTCTAAAATGTATAAATAAAGAAATACCAGCATAAGAACATTATTTAGAGGTAAGGTAGTAACCAGAGGAAGAGCTGAAAGAGTTAAAAACAGTTGCCTCCCTGGAGCTGAAGAAAGTTGGAAGGAATGGGGCAGGAGAATGTAGCTTTTCATTAATTCAATTGGAGGTTGTTTTGAAAACAGTTTTGAATATTTTACTTCGATAAAATTTTAATGTGGCTAAGCCCAAATATTGTTAGAATAGCTATAAAATAAATATTAGTTGAATCATCGAGAACTTTAAGTGAATGCTTTCTCATTCAATATACAGAATCAGGTATTAAATGTAATTGTGACTGAGCTTTGGAGATAGAAATAGGGTAAGCACTATTTTTCATATTACTTAGTTTAGCCTTAGAGCAAACCCATGAAGGTAGGTATTAGTTTTATCCTTATTAAAAGTTGGTCAAATTGGCCACAGAGACAGTAAATACCTAATTCAAGGCACACAGGAAAGAAAAGGATCAGGACTTGAACTCGAGCTGTGTCCGGTAGGCCTTTTCCCATTCAGTTGATTGTTGTTGTTTTTTTAGAATATTTTGGTTACTTTCCCAGTTAGTTTTAACAATAAATAATTAATGACTCATTTGAGGGGGGAAATTAAGACTTAATCCTTGCATTGAAAAAAAATTTAACATTTCTACTTTCTTACTATACTTAAGATTCAAGCCATGAGGGTTTTTTTCTCCCTCGCTGAATCTTTTAGAAAATGTTTTTCCTAATTACTAGGTGAATAATTTCTTTCACTTGTGACTTAGCTTACTGGTGACTTTTAGGCTGGTGAGCCTAAAAATTTAGGCTACTCAGGTTGTAACTATTATTTCCTCTTCTACTTATGTCATTTAAAAATGAGTGTTCTTGTTTAAAGAAAAAATGTACAATGGCATTATTAGTATGAAAGAGTTCTGTTGTGATTTATTAGGTATTATTATTTAATATTGTTTTTAGGTTTTTGTTCCAGAGGGCTGTTATGTTGCCTTAGAATACTCACTGAAACCCTTACAAATTAAATTTCTTGATATTTCTTTGAAAATTAATGACTTCAATTGTGAATTAAAAATTTGATCTGCTATTGGTCTTTAGAGTCTTCTTGTAGTTCTGTAGTCAGATCTTAATTAACTGTGACTGATGATCTCAGAACAGTGAGGTGGGGGGTATTTAATGTAAAATTACTTCATTAGCGAAGGTTTTTTACCGCTCTGGCTCTTGAGAGTAGTGATGTGGCTTAGAGTTGTTGCAAAGGTTAAATGAATGAAAAGTTTTTTGTCAGATTACTAGTATATAACATGTTTTCATTTATAGGTGAGTACATACAAGTTCTGCTTACTAGCATTTATGTTTGACAGGCAGGACTGTTTTGGACTATATTATTTTTCAAACAACATTACCATATTATTTTCTATTATATACATATTACAGGAAAAAGTTTTTTAAAACATCAATAATTTCTTTTAATTTTGAAAGTAATGCATTTCATATTTAGATATATTTTACCTTTCTACAAATGTTATTCAGAAGTATACAAATAAATTTAAAATAAGGTAGTTTATAGATAGTGAAATAGATTTATAAATACGGCCAAAATCATATCTATTAAAAAGTCAGTTATGTTTCTTAGTTAAGGTCTCCTTTTCTTGAGTATCTGAAAATAAAAATGCAGTTTTCACTGAGCAGGCGGATCTTTGCTTTCTAAAGACTCTAGCAAACATCCTAAGTCAGGGATTTTCATGTTACCATCTCTGTGTGTAAATGAGAGATTTGATGTTGGGATTGTGTTTTACTTGTGCAAAGTATGAAGGTAAACTAAAGGGTGAGAGTTTCCAGTGTAGGAGATGAAGCCGAGCTCATCAGTGTTCTTGTGCTTGCTGTTTCTACCCCTCATCACAGTGGTCATTCCCACTGCCAAGGGATAATATAATGTTCTTGCTTTGTGCTTAGTATAAGCTTCGGTGCATACGCACCACAGGCAAGCACCGCAGTGAAACGCCCATCTCCTTAACTACATTTCCTCAGACTTTTCTTTCCAGAATCACTCTTTCACTTTTCAGAGTGATTTTCTACAACAAAGTCTTGTTTTTTGACCTTCATTTCCTCTTTCATTGTAAGCCAAAAAAAAAAAAAATCTTCATTATGATTCTCTGGTTGCCATTTATAACTTATTTTTGTTTTGTGCAAAGATAAATAAGGTTATCTGTTTCCCAGGATTCCCTGGACTCCATTGTTACAATAGTATATCGGTGCCTTTGTTTTCTTTTAACAATTACCAGTAATTTGCCTCAGGTATTCCAAAATTGATTATTTTTGACACCTTCCTTTAATTGAGTTTTATTTATAGTGTATCTTTAATTAATCCTAATATATTCAAGTATATATACTTCAGTCATTGTTTTAAAATTTTAAAGATGTTATTTATTTTCAGAGAGAGGGGAAGGGAGGGAGAAAAAGAGAGAAACATCTGTGTGCAAGAGTAACATCAGTTAGTTGCCTTTCACATGCCCCGAACCAGGGACCTGGCCCACACCAAGGCGTGTTCTGACCAGGAATTGAACTGGTGACCCTTTGGTTAACAGGCTGGTGCTCAATCCACTGAGCTACACCAGCCATGACCAAGTATTTTCTTTAATGATTATCATCCTTTAACTCAAAATTTTTAAAGCAAGTTGTTGATTCTTTTGATCAGTGTATAACATGACTGAATTTTGTTTTCATAATTTACCCATTGCGTGCAGAGATTTTGTTTGATTTTGCCTAGAGAATATAATGTCTGAAAATTGTAGAACTGTTTGTGTTCCCATCCCCACCCAGTTTTCTCCAATAACCGGGCAAAAATATATGTGTACCTATTACAGTAGGAAAGCAGTCTACCTGCTGTTTCCCCTTTAGAAAGAGAATAAAGCATGATAAGGCCCATAAGGATTCTTGTTAGGGATTATTTATGGGTACAGGTTTTTCCCATTGATGGTACTGAGATTTTCCCAGTAAAGGAATGATTTGAACGTGGTATTTACAGTCTGCAGATCTTAAAAAGAAATTTTATTGAGCTATAGTTCACATACCATAAACTTCAGTCTTTTAAAAGTATACAGTGTTAAAAAAAACAACCCTGGCTCATGTGGCACAGTTGGTTTTACAATCATCCCATAGATTTAAAGATTGTGGGTTCAATTTCTAGTCAGGGCACATACTCAGGTTGCAGGTTCAATCCCCAGTCAGAGGCATGTATGAGAGGCAACCATTTGATGTTTCTCTCTAAAAGCAATGGAAAAATGTCCTCCGGTGAGGATAAATAAATAAATAAATATGTATAGTGTCTGGTGCTTTTAAAAATGTCCACAAATTTGTGCAACTAGCACCATTAACTAAGTCCAGAAGATCTGTTTATTATTTGCTGCTTTATTTTGATGTGTGGATTTGATTCTGGTTTTCTTGATAAAAATTTGGGGGGAAAATTAAAACCCTTTTATTGGTACGTGTATACATGTCCATATGTTCTGTATGTTTTAACCTCTGAGAAGCTATAATTGTCGGTCTTCCTGATGCCAACTAATACAGATTTTGAATTCACTGTACAAAATTTTGAAATGAGGTAATTTCTTGCCTGAAATAATAAGGACATTTGAAGTAAGAACTGCATTTCAAAGACTGAGCTTGTGAAGTTCCTGGCTCAGTTTTCTATTTGCATCTGATCATTTCTATGACACACATTTTGTCTAAAGTTCTCATTTGATTTACAGTTAATTTAAAATTAATGGTGATGTGTGGTTGGCTGTTAATCTGTTGTGGTAAACATCTCCATGTCATTACTTGGTTTCCAGTGGCATCATCAGATGTGGCTCTGTAAACAACTACCTTTCACCAAAGAAGCAGTCATGTCAGAGGGGAGTAAACACCGAGAAGCCTGCTCTCTTTGCTTCTTATTTTAGGTTATCAGTTTAGTGAGAACGTGTGTGTAAATAATTTCCTAACTAAGCTTCTCTAAAAGGAAAACTTAAAGGAGTCCTAGGCATAATGGTGTGATTTACATTGGCTGTGTGCATTACAGTGATTGTATATATTTTGTGATTTCAGGAGAAGTAAAATCAGTACTATAGCAGAAAAAAAATCAGTCTATTCACTTCCTTTATTTAGTCAGCAAATATTTATTGCACATCGATGCTGTGCCAAGCACTGTTCAGATACTTGGAATCTATGAGTGAACAAAATGAGCATTTACAAAATGTCTGCCATTACAGCTTATATTCATTCTCTCATATGAGGGAACATAAAGAATAAAACAAAAGTGGAAGAAACAAATAAGTTATATGATAGGTTAGATTTGTAAGTGTGGAAATAACAAGAGACTGGGGCAGGCAGGTTGTAAATTTGAATAAAATGGTCAGGGTAGCCTAACTGAGATGACAGTTTGAACAGAGACTTAGGAGGGGTGGAAGTAGAGGGTTCCAGGCTGTTCTGCTGCAGAGTGGTAGAGAGATGGGGTGCAGAATCTGGTGGAGAAAGTGAAGTCGGGATTTTTTTTTAAGTGGGAGAAATAACAGCATGCTATGGAAATAACAGTTATGCTGATGCACTCAGTCTGATAGAGGCAGAAGAATGGGTACAGGTGAGAGAAGCACATGTTGCTGGAGTAAAGTCTGGAATGGATGATGGGAAGGGAATCCAGTCCATAAGTGGGGAATGGCGTTAGAATGGAATGTGGACATTTACTAAGGAAGGCGGGTAGATGTTTTATGTTGCCAGTCAGTCTGTATCTTTCTGGCATCCGAAGCCTTCATATTTGGTAAGTCTTAAGAAAGAAATTAGAACTTTTACAAAGGTATAGATGACCTTGTTAGTCAAATAAAGCCCAGTTTTCTCTATGTTTTACAGATTTGAAATGTTGTCTGTGACGTGCCTTTCTCTCTTGCTAATGATAATGACATAAAGGACATCCATAAAACCTAGCTGAAATGAGTCTTCTGTGACTCCTTTAGAGCAGTCGTTAGGTTTTAAGGCTGGTTGTATCTACAGTCACTAGAAAGTGGAGGGATAAAAGTCATTGCCCTGATAATGCTCTTCTAATTAAGTGTAGGAATCAGGCTTGTGAAGTTGTCATTACTATTCCAAGCTATGTGCCTATTTTAAGGCTTTATGTTCTGCTAATATGAAGGTAGTTGGTTTTTCCTAACCTCCTAAGTAGGGGTTAAACTGCTTTATCCCTACAGTCACTTGAACTACAGTAGTTCTAGTCAGTAGCAAACTTGGAAGATTAGTTTTTTCCCCCCAGGGGGTAATTGTTAAGTTATTTGACTGATGATTGAAATGAAGTAGTGATATTCTCCATATCACTATAAAATCTTTAATATTATAATTTTTGCTTTCTTTATATTTATATTGAGGTATATAAATATAAAAGGGTGAAATTTATATTGTCATCCTTTTGGAAAGGCATGAAGACAAATGTAGAATATGCTGGATTTATCCTAGCCAACCAAATAGAAAAATCCTATTTAAAGTTTTTTTTCCAATCTGTCGTCCTGGCTAGCATGGCTCAGTGGATTGAGCAATGGCCTGGGACCCAGAAAGTTTTTCTTTCGATTCCCAACAGGGGCACATGCAGGTTGCAGGCCAGGATCTCAGTTGGGGGCATGTGAAAGGCAACTGATCGATGTTTCTCTCACACATCAGTGTTTCTCTCCCTCTTTTTCTCCCTTCCTTTCCCATTGCTCTGAAAATGAATAAAATCTTTTTTAAAAGTCTGTCAATTTACATTTTTGTCAGTGAACTTGGTCATTGCCAACTATCTCAACAATGTTTTCATCCCTGTAGTGAAGCAGTAATAGCCATTATTCTGTTTTAGTTTATAAAAAACTTACATAGCAGTCTATTCAACATTTTTTAGTGTCTTATTTTGAGAAAATTGTTACAATTTTTACTTTAATACTGATTGTGGGCCTTCTTAGAACCAGAGTTAGAGAATTTTTTGTTTTGCGTTTCTTTTTTTAAAAATAATTTTACTTTTTATTCTACTTTTCTCTAACATCAAATGGACAGTGTTAGATCCTTTTCCTAACATCTTTCTAATTTGCTAGTTCAATATACAATATAATTGGAAGGAATTTTTAACATAATGTAAAAGAATCATATCGTGAATGTTATGAGTATTTGCGTATATTTGATATTGATGGTAACAGTGATCATCTCTTAGGTTGTCTCCTGTCCCTTCTCTGACCTCCAGTAATAAAGATCTGCCTTCCCCCTTTTAAAATGAGCTTTGTTCTGAAAATGTGAAATTACTCTAATTTTCTTAATCAGAGAGTAGGATCTAGTATATTTTGCTGTATATGGAAAACTAAAAATGAGCTATTCTGTAGATATAGGAAATAGGTAAGATTTCTAGAATACCTGTATTCATCATCTTGGTATGCTTATTCTTTGTGAAATTAAGTGGAAACATCTTATTTTTTTCTTTCCCTAGACCAGAGGAAGAGTCTTCTTCATCCTCCAGTGATGAAGATGAGGATGATAGGAAACAGATTGATGAGCTACTAGGAAAAGTTGTATGTGTAGATTACGTTAGTTTGGATAAAAAGAAAGCACTATATTTTCCTGCATTGGTGAGTAACTTTAGTATACAAGAGCTTAATTTTCAACTATATAAATAAGTTCATGAAAAAAAATTGTCTTAGTGTTTTTCATAGGTACAAAATGGCAATGATTTAGCATTATTTAGTTCTTACAAAGATTACTTTCAAAATCGTCTTTGAGTACACAGAACTCTTGAGGTCATTTAAGAAACGCAAAATCATCATAACTTTTAGCAGGGGTGTCCAACCTGTGGTCTGTGGTCCGCACATGGCCCAGGACAACTGTGAATGCAGCCCAACACAAGATTGTAAATTTACTTAAAGCATTATGAGATTTTTTTGTTTGTTTTCATTAGTGTTTGTGTGTTTAATGTGTGGCCCAAGACAACTCTTCTTCCAGTGTGGCCCAGAGACACCAAAAGGTTGGACACCTCTGCTTTAGAGGCTAGGTATGTGAGAGTTAAATGAACTGCTGTCTATGTTGGAAAATCTATAATACAGACTTTGAAAAGTCATAAATCTACTATTCAAAAGATTGCAAAAGAAGAACAGAATCTTCCTTGCTGCTGTTGTCTGCAAATAATGTCTATTTGTCATTTTTTCAGTGAACATATTTTGTGTTTTTTATTTTAAGTGCATAATGTAGTATTTTGTGCAAAATAAGCGCTCAATAAATTATGATTAAAACCAGCAAGGGCAATTATTTGTTTTAACAAACACAAATACTTTATGATACCTGTGTATGTTTCTACCTATCCATTCAACATTTATTGGATACCTGTTATGTGCAGGATTGTGCTAAGACCTTTACAAGGATTGCAAGGTAGGTGTAATTATATATCCTCATTTAGATAGAAACATGGAAATGGACTAGCAGAAGGTTAAGTAATTCGTCAGGCTTTGGTAATGGCAATCTGCTTAAAGGTTAGTGTATGTGATCACTTCTTTCCTGAAGCACTAAGATTCTTTATAAGAATTTCTTTTGTCAACATGTTTTTAAAAACAGTATTGTGTGTGTTTTTTTTAAAACAACAGGAATATTTAATTTTTCACTGTTAGTATTTTCAGTTTCGATTAAAGATTCTCTCACCGTAATTCCTAAACAGTTTATTTGATAATGAGAAAAATATTTGTGGGTTTATGATATGGAAAGGTCAGTAATCTGCTTAACTATACATTTTATTAATGTTTTAAAAACAAGATTATTGAGATATGTTATCCTCCCTCCCAATTGAGATCTTTTGGATGGTTATGAATAATCTTGTCAACCAGAGTATGACATTGTGTTCTAAATCAAACAATCTTGACATAGAATCACATAATCAACATTTGCATTTGTGTTTTTCAAATTAATCTTTTTTTATAAACTGAGTAAGTTTTACAGGTGTTTTGGTACATCATCATATTAGAAAACAGTTGCATACTCTTACAAACTATAAATAACCTAACGTGTACCAATTGCATTTACTCTGGTCAGGCACTGTGCTAAGATTAACATAAGTGGTCACATTTAGTCCTGATCGAGACTGGAAAATAAGTGGCGTTTACCCCTGTTTTAAAGGGAGGACATCTTAGCTTCTGTGACTCATATAGTCTACCTTTTTAGTTTTCTTCACTGTTTCATCTCTAACCAAGCTTTATGTGTCTTCTTCAAGGTACAGAATAATCACTCTATGTCCTGCTTAGGGTGATCTCATCTACCTTTATAGCATTGGTTGCAGAGATAACAAACCAATGCCTTAGGGACAAAGAAAATAATGTAAGCCCGTGAACGGGATAGAATAGGGATTGTGGTGTCTGTCAGAATGGAGCAAGCCCCTAGACAAACACCACTGTCAGCACTGGACAGAACTGTCGTCTCTGTAGTCGCCAAAACCCTCAGCTTGGGAGCAAAAACAAAGTGATAGATTTGGCTCACAGTTTTAGACCTAAGGTAGAGACTCCTGGTGTTGAGGCTGCTGACTCTTAAGTTTGTATCTTAGAGTTTGAATCTCTATTCTGAACTCTGTTCTGGCCATCTTTCTGCTCAGTATTTCCACTTGCATGTTGTTTACCCACCACAGCGTTTAATAAGCCTAAAAGTACATTTATTCTCTCCTTCCCCATTTTCAAACTTGGTCCTTCTTTGCTATTTCCCTTCGCAGTGCATGACACCATTTGCACGAGGCAGAAACCTACACATCCTTTTCTCTCTCCTCGTAACTTCCCTAATTATGTGTACTATTGCTCATTCCTTTAATTTGCCATTGCCACCACTTTACATTCAGCTCACCATCCGTCACCTAGATGATTGTAGGAGCTTGGTCTCTTTCAACACTTACCCTTCCCTAGTCCTTTTTTTAAAAAATGACAAGTAAATTTTTTAAAAAGGCAAGTCTGTGATGACATTATCTTACTTTAGACTCTTCCCTTAAAGATTTCAGATTTTGTCCTAAGAATTAATACGGCCTACAGACCGGAACATTGAACCATGCTTATCTCTCTCCTTCAGCCCAGGCAGAAAGTCAGCTGAACTGACCTTTTGCTTCCTGCAGTGGGTTCCACTGGTTGCTGTCTCAGGGCCTTCTCATAACCCCTTCCCTCTGCTTGCAGTGCAGCCTGCAAAGCTGAGCTTAAATGTTATCTCCTCAAGAAAGCAGTCCCTCACCATCAGATAAGAACTTAACACAATAGGGATGAACTAATGTGCCCTTACTTGTTTTGTGCTCATTTGCCCACTAGCATGCAAGCTCCACGTGGGGAGGTGCAGTGACTGCCTGGCCTGTGTGTTGCTCAGCATCCATACAGTACCTTGGCGTAGTAGTTAGTATTTGTAGAATGACTGACATGAATGACTGAGCCAGTATTAAGTATCATTTCAGGACTTTTTTGAAATGACAGGAAAATTTCCCTAGATGCTGTAAAAGACTTTCATCAGTGAATTAATTGAGAATGCCATCAGTGTTTAATAAATGCTTATTAATGCAGGGCAATTACAATTAGGAAAACTGTGAACTAACTTTTTCAAAGACTGAAGTAGACCTAGCCCGTTTTGGGCTCCTCTGTGGCCTGTGGTGAGAGTACATGCCTTTATGTACCTACCAGTGTGTCATTTTCTACAGCTACTGAGACAGGCCTTTAACCAACCAGTCATGCTTACTTAGCCCAGTTTTCATTTAAAAATGTACTGTCTCATTAACTTATTCTTTATATACCTAGAGGACTGTCTCAGAGTTAGAATAATCAAAATTCATAGACCTCTTGCATTGGCATTGCTTTGGGAAGACAGGCTTTATCCTCACTGTGCATAACAGCTGAGGCGATTTCAAATAAAATAAACTTCTAGTGTTAGTAATAAATCTTATACAGACTCTAGAAAGGTACCCACTTGGAAGTGTATACTTTTTAGAGGGAGTAGTATATGAAGAAGTGTAATAAGTGTTAAAGTATATACTTAAATGTAAATAATAGAACCTTATCTTGGGCTTTTTTTTTTTTTTAGTATGGAGACTGCTCTGATTAAGGTTCTAATATCTGATCCCATTTGGGTTCCTGTTCTCTTCTCAGCCGTGATGCAGACCCTCGGCTAAGGCCCTAGCTTTCCATGTCTGGCTAGGAAGTGGCCCACAGCTTTAGTCTAGTTGTAGTCCTGCCTTGGTGCAGGCGACCAGAGGCAGGGAGGGTGTAGGATGAAAATTCAAGGTTACTTCTCTGTGTTCTCACTCTGTGTGTGCCTGTTTGCCCTAAAACTAAATTTATTTTTTAAACTAAGCTGAAACTGCTTCACAAAAGGCTTTAAATAATCGGTACTTATGTAACTCTATAAATACGCTTTTAGTTATAACAGTTTTGTACTTTTTTTAAAAGGTGGTTTGTCCTGATTGTAGTGATGAAATTGCTGTGAAAAAGGATAATATTCTTGTTCGATCTTTCAAAGATGGCAAATTGTAAGTATAATTCATTTGGTATGAAAAATACACTGGTTTTCCAAATCATGGTGGTAAATGATAAATTTGTTATTTCCAGTGACCTTACTCTTTTACTTTTTATCATTCAGAATGTTTCAGTGTATGGACATTTTTTTGTATTGTTATTGTGTGTAGTTTTATAGTATGTCTTTCCTTGTTTGTTTTGGTCTGTGCTAAACTGTACTCCTCGTACTAATTTGTGATTTTGCCTGGTGATTTGTTGAGGCAGATTTGATATATCTATCACATCTAACACTTGATTGATATGTTAATTGATATATTTATTATTCTTGAATGTCTTACTAGGAATCTTTAATATTTTTCATTATGTGTAAATGGTTGTGTTGATAACCTGTTGTATAACATTAACCTCTGCAGTCCTCTGAGGATTAAAATGGGTTGCTATACATGTGTGTTAAGTGTTAAGAAAGTGATTTTTCAAGTTCTAAGAACTTTCTTAGAACTGAGTTACAAATTTCTATGGGTTTTTTTTTCCTCTAAGAATTATGACCAGGAAAACCATATATTTTATACTCTGACTTACAGAGTAATTATACAGGGTCCAACACAAGTAATGCCCACTTTTTATTGCAAAATCTTTTATCACAAAATCATAAGCATGTAATTCTGTAATATAACAGTATCACACCATATGACATTTTAGGTGGAATGTTTCAAATTAAAACCATAAATTATTACACCCATATTATTACCCTGCCAACCACATTCGAGCAGGCCTTACTTCTGCTGGAACCTGTATTTTAAAAGGATGTCGATGTTTTAAGATTAGTGTTTGAGTTTTCAGGTTCTGAAAAGTGTTTTTTAAAAACAATCTATGAAAATCATGTTAACAAAATTGAGATAATCAGAAATTTAAACCTGGAAATTGAATATTGGTTTGATGATATTAAGAAATTATTGATTTAAAAATGTGATAATGGTATGATTATATTTTTAAGAAGAATTTTAAAGCTCCATAATGAAATATCATAAATTACATAATGCCCGAGGTTTCCTTTAGAATAATCCAGTTGCAGCAGGAGGGAATAGCCAGGGGTGTAGATGAGGCAGTGATGATGAGTTCAGGATTATTGTACTGGGTGATGGATATGTAGGGGCTCATTGCAGTATTCAATCTACTTTTATGTATATTTGAAATTTTTTAAATAAATTAAAAGACATAGGCAAGCTGAAAAATAGTTTTCAGGCCTTTATGGCTTGAATGATACAAACCAAATTCAGGAAAGCTGAGCAATGATTTATTAGTGTAAAATAGGAAATACATACGATGTATGATAGAACCTCTTACAGTTTTTTGCACCATTATAGTTGAGGCATTACACAAAGTATTTTAAATCATATATTACACGTTTGCTTTTGCATCTAAACTACAATTTAAAAAACGGTTAAAGGAACATGTACACAATAAACTAGTACATTTTCTTCCAATATTAAAGTTAGTAATTTCTTATGATTGTCCCAAGATAATGGCAGATTCTTACTGTTTGACTTCATATTTACTGGGTTCATGCATTCTGCTCTCCAAACATTTCATTTATTGTTGTTTTTAGTAATTCAGTATTTTTAGTATTCCTTTTAGCTAGGGACCCTGGATATTTGAGAATGCCTGTTGTTTATAAAACACTTCTTAAAGGTGGGGTTCTTTCGTAGATGATGTTTACATACATTAAGCTCCTACCTAACATTTTATTTGGAACTTGCAACCCTGCGTGCACTCACTTTCACTGTAAATGTCAGTATTCCCATATTTCCAGTAGCTTTCTGTGGTGTGTAGTTAGGCTCTTCATTAATGTCTGTTGTGATTTTTTTCTTTAAAATTAAAAAAATAATACAGTACTTCAGTACCAAGAAAGGATGTCCACGAAATTACTAGTGACACTGCACCGAAGCCTGATGCTGTTTTAAAGCAAGGTAAGGGTAATCTTGGAATAAGTGACACTTAATTTAAACACTGATAAAGTGTTTTTGAAGATTAAATTTTCTTTTGCTCTTTAAAGAATATTTTTTCGAAGTAGTCTTTAAAGTTACACTTGGTTCTCTGTGACTTTGACTTTTGTAGACCCATGTGTCTTTTCTTGGTGGCTTTTTCTTTTCTTTCTTTCCTTTTTTTAATCACACAGGGTAGATAGAATTAAAGCAATACCTGTAGCTTCTTCTTTTTTTTCCCAGAGATTCTTTGTTAAGTATTTTTAGACAGATGGGAAGGGAGAAAGAAAGAAAGGGAGAAGAACATCGATGTGTAAGAGATGTGTCAGCCAGTTAGTTGTCTCTTGTGTGTTCCCAACTGGGAACCTGGCCTGCAACCCAGGCATGTGCTCTGACTGGAAATTGAACTGTTGATTCTTTGGTTTGCAGGCTAGCGGTGCTCAGACTGCCGAACCAGGGCCTGTATTTCTTTTGTTGTCATAGGTTTCCCTTTTCTTTTTCTAGCTTACTATTATTTAAAAGTGTGAAAGTACTATATCAGCAGTTGTTACTATAGTCTGGCTTTTGCCTTTAAATAAAATGTTAGTTCCTGAGGATGGTAGAAACAGGAATCAAAGTAATTTTGATTTGGCATTTCCTGTAATGTAACAATTATTTTGTTATGTTGTTGTGTTACGTCATGTTATGTGACATGTTATATAGTAGACGCTCTAATTGCATTTCTTACTAGATTTTTGCCATTTTGAATGGCTGTGCATTTTTCTCTTTGTGTATATTCATCAAATCCAATCAATAATGTGCTGGGTAGACTTGTTAAAAATCATAAAGAATTTATGATTTAGTCCTCGCCAGCGTAGCTCAGTTGGTTGGGCATCATCCTGCAAACTGAAAAATCTCAAATTTGTGGGTTTGGGCTCCAGTCGGGGTGTGTGCAAGAGGCAATTGATTAGTGTTTCTCTCTCTTTCTCCTTCCCTTCCCCTCTCTCTAGAATCAATAAAAGGAAAAAAAAAGAAATTTCTGATTTAGAATTTATTTTCATGTATTATAAAATGAGAATGACTATGTATGTAATTAAAATTGATGTTAATTGTTAATATAATTCAGTTTAACTAGAGATATAGAGAGCATTTTTATAGTATATTTTCAGGTGTTGTATGTTCATCACAATGGCTCTGCCTGGTATGGAATACTGTTTTATTGTCAGTTTGCTAGATAAACAATTAAAGATTTACCCATCTTAGTTCTGGTTGGGTGGCTCAGTTGGGTTGGAGCATCATCCTGTGCACCAAAAGGTTGAGGGTTCAATATCTGGTCAGGGCACATATCTAGGTTGCGGGTTCAGTCCCCAGTCAGAGTGTGTACAGGAGGCAGCCAATATATTTCTCTCTCTCTCTCTCTCCTCTCCCTCCTTATCTTCTTCCCTCAAAAATCAATAAACATATTTTTTGATGAGAATTATTTAAAAAATTTAAACCAGAAAGATTTACCTATCTTAAAGTTGTTTTTAATAGACGTGCTTAATTTTTGTTTAAAAGAAGAAAACTGCTGTTTTCTCTTGTATTTGTTTGAACGTAGGTCACTTTCCAATGGTGGCGATTTTGCCATCTATACAAATGGTGGCTTATTGCTTAAGATTGTTAGGACTAAAGGAGTTACTGCATGGAAGGGCAGTAGCTCGGTGTCTGCCACACAGCAGACACTTCCTGTCCGAAGTGTTTGCACAGTAGTGATCTTTGCGTAGACAAGTCCGTTGTCTTATTTCTCCAGTTCACGTAGTTTATGATCTCTTTCCAGCCTTTGATCAGGCCCTTGAATTTCACAAAAGTAGAACTATTCCTGCTAACTGGAAGACTGAATTGAAAGAAGATAGCTCTAGCAGTGAAGCAGAGGAAGAAGAGGAAGAGGAAGATGATGAAAAAGAAAAGGAGGATAACAGCAGTGAGGAGGAGGTAAGTAAACGCAGTTGATGCCTTTTACATTAAAATTATAGTTGTGATGTGACAGAGGGGTAAAAAATTACAGTTGGGTTTCCTTTGTGAGTTAGGGTTTGGCATAAAGTCATTTAACCACTTAAATAGTTTTAGTGTTAGAATTATTTAGTTTTAATAGTTTAGAATTATTTAGTTTTAATAGTTCTAATAGTTTTAGAATTATTTCATAATAAAATCATATTTGTGATACTCATCATAATCAAGCACTTTGTTTACCGTAAAACAGACATAATGGTTTTGTGAAATTAAAAATAAATATAGTTATCCCAGTAACTTCAGAAACATTTCTGTTTTTAAAAAAAATTATTTATTAATTTTTAGAGAGAGGGGAAGGGAGAGGGAGAAATAGAGGGAGAGAAACATCAATGTGTGGTTGCCTCTTACATGCCCCCAAACTGGGGACCTGGCCTGCAATGCAGGCATTGAACCAGTGACCTTTTGGTTCATAGGCTAGTGTGCAATCCATTGAGCCACACCAGCCAGGGCAACATTTCTTAGTTTTGCTGTGCTTTTGGTTTATTTGATGATTAAAGAAATAGCCACATAATATAGCAGAACTTTCATATGCTTTTCACTGTTGTGTAAACAGCTCCCACTTTATATAGTGTTTATACTACATCTGCATATTTTATTGAAATGCCCAGAATAGCATGAAATATATATTCCATCTAGCATTGAAGAATAATCAGCAAAAAAGTAAAGATCAATGATAATCTTAAGTGATTTTATCTAATATAAATGGGTGGGTAGTTCTGATTAGATCATAATAAGACATCTGAATTTATGTGGATCAAGGAGCTGAAATTTTAGATTTTTGTTGTAGCTGGTGCTTTAGGTCTAGAGTGACAAGTACTAGAAAAAGACGTTCATGATATTACTAGTAGCATCACACCACTGTACTCTTTAGTGGTGTGTTGAATGACTTTATAAAAGTTTTAGGCAAGAGGTACAGATTCTGAAGTCATCTCTTTATTTGATCATGAAGTGAATTGTATTTAATATTTTCAGCAAATTAAATTAATGTCGGTATGTAATGTTTCAGGTAAGTTATGGAATTCTGCCATGTAACTGTGGCAAACAACTATTAATGACGTAGGGTTGTTTTAGAGTTTGTTTTGTGATATGATGATCTATAATGACAGTGTGCAGTGTAACAGTTTCCCTGGCTCTAGTTCTGTCGCCTACAGCTTTTCTATTTAAAAATCCCATGCTTAAAAACTTTCAAGTGGCTTCTTACTCGAAAAGTCAAGCTTCACTTATAAGATCTCCTTTATAATCCAACCCCTACCTTTTTTTTTTTTCTTTCTTTTTATTACTTCTTTTGGTATGCCTCCCCACTTGGAACTTTATACTGTAGCAATGTCAAATTACACATCTGCTTCTATCCACTTTTGTACATATAGGACCTCTACCTACAGTTCCCTTCTCTTCCTTCCCCCAGTCAGCCTGGCACACTCCTGTTCAGTTTTCATGTCACCATTCTAAAGGGAAACCTCATTTGCTAGTCTAAACTACTGCAGTTCCTTATACATATTGTGTCATTTGTGTGTGTGCATACACATACATACACACATACGTAAGTACATTGATTTATGTCTGCTTCTTAACTCCCCTACTAATCTATAAGCTCCTGGAGGGTGGGGACCTTGTCTTACTGGGGCTCTCAAATCCATAGTGTCTGACATAATACATAATATGTAACAGATGATCCATAAATGTTAATTATCAAACTTTTGGTGCTTAGATTTGTGTTTCACAAATGTTTTTGCAAGAGCAAATCTGGTTTCCAGTGTAAAGATTTTCTTATATACCAAGTGGGCTTAAAATTTTTGCATTGGGAATAAATTTGGCAATTTATGAAAACAGATACTATCCCATGGGGACATTTAAGATAATATCTTGAAAACAGATTTCCTTAGACTTACATCAGCCTACTTTACTAAAATACAATCTATATGGACCATGTTTAAATTGAGAAATACAGATTTATCATAAGCAAATTAATAATTTTCATTTATTCTTCTCTGCCCAACTAGCAAAGCTAGTAGTTTCTCTACTTGAATTTTTGTTTTTAACTGGCCTTCCTCTGATGTGCTAGCTTTTACTATAAAGGGGTAAATTTCATTCAAACAGTGGCATTAGACATGTGATTTTTAAAAATGAAAATGATTTAGACTCCAAATAGAAAAGTATGCTCCAAACTTTTAGTATTAGAAATACATCTGCCTCAGCCCGAGTAACTGTGAAGCCTCGGTGTCTGTTTTGTACTACTTTCTCTGCAGTTATTCCGAGTCGGTGTGCATTTTTCTTTCATTTGATTCAGCACCCGACCTAGTGCCTCCACTTACTGGTGCTCATTGAATGTTTGTGGAATGGATGATAGTCACGGAATCGATGAGTTCCTCAGTCTCACCTACGACCCTGCTCCTTGCAGGTTGCTTCAGGACCAGCTCCCTACTGCCACAGCCCCTGGCCACAGCAGCAAGAAGCTAGTCCTTCCCTTGTAATTGATAAATCGGGGAACTATTTTAGTACTTGAAGATTTTCCTAAGTCTGAATCTTCAGGTATTGTAGATCAAGTTTGTTCCCCACTTCACTGATTTTACAGGCTCGAAGTACTACACAGTGGGGCTGTGTATAATGAGGACACTTGTAGTTATAGCTCCTGGGACCCACACGTTTACAGTTCCATGAGGAGCAGTAATCCAGTCAGTTTTGGTGTTAAGTTTGACCCTTACCCTAATTTAATAGATGAGAGTAGGTCTGCTTGAGCCTGTGACTGTGACTTAAAGAATTGATCTCTTATGTGGTAAAAAGTTGATGGACCATCTATATAGTCTTGTTTCTCAAATGAGAGTTTACGTTTGGGATGGTCACTATGGAGATACCTTTTAGGACATACTTCTCTCTAAAGAATAAAATGCCTACAGTTTTCTGGGTGTGAACAGTTTAGTTCCAAGAAATAATTTTTAATTGGTAAGAGCCTTTGAAATATTTTAGCGAGTATTATTAGTCTTTGCTCTTGGTAGGAAATCTGCTTGTATTATTAAATGCTTAACTAAGGAAAATATTCTATTCTTCTGTCACTAAAATTAGGAAGAAATAGAACCATTTCCAGAAGAAAGGGAAAACTTTCTTCAGCAGTTGTACAAATTCATGGAGGATAGAGGTGAGTGTTTTTTCTTTCTTTTGTTGTTAATGTTATAGGTATCAGATAGATAACTAACACTTGGAAAATACTACTTCTGTTTATCAAGAAGCTTCATGTCACTGGTAATGGCTGTCTTTTTGATTGCCAATAGCATAGTGTCTGTCACATAGAAAATGGAATGAGGAATTTGTATTTTGATAGATACCATGGCCATGGACCCATACAGGTCTGTGTACTGTCCTTTTTTCACACCCATCAGTAGGGTCCCAATGAACTCTTACACTAGGGACCAGCAGTAGAGTAGGAATCATAGTAGCACCATTGTATTTTCACCTGCATAGATGCCCCTAAGTCAGAGGCCTCCTTCTCCAGAATCACTGTTGGATATACTTGGACACAGGTGTGTGGTATGTGGCTGCTTTCTTAAGATGGACCACAAGTCTTTTTATAAGAATTGACGCACACACAGAGAGCTAGAAATAGAGAAGTGTGGCAGCATCTCAGGGTGATCCTTGGCTTAGCTTATTGAGTCTGCTGAATGTTGAAGACATGAAAGGAGGGGCTGGGTTGGGGGTAAGAGGAATGGATGAAGAATACCTGCAGTGGTGACTGAGTCCTCTAGTGACTGTTCTTCACTGCTGTTCAGAGTGTGGTTTCTCTTTCCTGGGAAGATGTGAGCAAGGGAAGGGAGTCAGGAGAGGCAAAAAGTTTTCTAGCTTGAGCAGAAGGGAAAAATGAATGAGTGGTATTTGGTAATTAATGATTTTTAAATCCTTGTTTGCATTGCTGATGAGTGAAACTGCTTTTGTCTTTTGCTCTTGTAGGTGATTATGGCTACTACAGTGTAGTTATCCTTTATTTGATATACATTGTCCTCGATTCCTGTGTTATTTCTTTGTATGAATGGAGGCTTGGCCTAAGAATGTAGGCTATTTGTTAGGCTTTTGTATAAAATAAATTAGTTTAGCCTTCATATGTTCCTCTAATTTGTGACTATAATCAACCAGTTCTGTGAGCATCCTGATCACCAGTGTTTTGAACTGTGCATCTGAAAGTTTGGCTATTTCTTCATTGCTTAGGTTTATTGGCTCTGGGGCTTTGAGATCTTCTTGAGCCATGTTTTGATCTGTCCGTGCCTGTTGCATATGAGTGGAGCCTTAGTTGTTCACCAGGGTGGGGCCACCCAGGTCGCTGGTTTGTGACGCTGTATGTGGGGGCGGGGTCAGAGAGGGACAATGGCAATCCCCTCTGCCACTTTCCGCCACTGGGGTCTGCATGGTCTGTCTCCGTCACCGGTTTATCTGTGCTCGAATGTGTGACTGTGTTCAGCCCTCAGTGAATCCACCATCTTGCACCCTCAGTGGGTTCGCCCGCTTCTCCACACCTGGGATCCGCCCACGGCTGCCGGTGCGCCTGGGTTGCGTGCCCGGGTCAGTCCAGGGGATCTTTCCTGCCCGACCCCGCTCTGCTGCTGGCTCTGCCCCTCTTACCAGTTTGGCTGAAGGGTTAGTTGTTGTCAGACTTCTGTGTAGTTCAATTTTCTGTGGTTTGGCTGCGTTTTTGTTGCTAAAACTTTTGTTGTTTTTAAACTTGGTTGTGTGAGAAGGTACAGTGCTTCCACCTATGCCTCCATCTTGGCGGAAGTAATCTTCTATGATCTGTATAAAATAAAAGGTAAAGAAAATGAATAAAATCTAATATTAGAATAGTGATAAAATAAGATTATGCCAACATAAATTTTTTAGAAAGGGCCACAGGTAATTTATATCTCTTCTTCCTCTTATTTCCTGTACCACTTCTAAGGTTTGCTGGTTGTAGTGTCCTTGCCCTCCATTTTTCCTTGTTAGAATGAAAGAAAACTATAGCTTTACACAAGAAGCATTTAGAGTAGTGGTGATGTAGTAAAATGCAAAGAAAGTTTCACAAAAATAACTCGCACTGTGGAGCAGTTGCCCTTCACTCATTTCAATACTTTTTTCAGTTCTACCAAACCTTGTTTCCCTGATTTTTAAAAATTTTGTTTTGTTGGTATTTTATTTTGCTTCTTTGGTAGTTATTCTTTAACTCATCAGGGGAATGAAAGTGGAATGAAATCAAATAATGTTTTGAAAGTTTGGTGTGAGAAAAAAATTTAAATGAAACCGGCTTAAGTAGTAGAGCTATTTTTGATTAACAAGGGATTTTTTTTCCTTATATACACATGGTGGAGCAAAGTAGATTTATACTTGTGAGTTCTCAAGACCCAGTTTATTCTTGTATTAGCGTTTATTAATTGTGTTATTTTCCATGAGAACAACTGTGACCCTACTCTGCCCACCCTGAGTGCATGTGTGCACACATGCACATGCTTTTAGCTCTGTTGGTGGTGATGTGTGTAAATCTTGAAATTTTAAATAAAATTTTAGTGTGGTTTTTAAAATCTTCCAGTAGTATTTTAGTTTTTAAATTTTAGATTTTGATTTGGGGGAGCGAGGAGAAAGACAGACACACATCAATTCCTTGTTCTACTTATTCATACATTCACTGGTTGATTCTTGTGTGTGCCCTGACCAGGATCAAACCTGCAACCTTGGTGTAGCGGGTCGGTGCTCTAACCAACTGGGCTGGCTGGCCGGGGCTATGGCATGGTTTTAATATACTTTGTTCTCCTCAACAGGCACACCTATTAACAAACGACCTGTACTTGGATATCGGAATTTGAATCTGTTTAAGTTATTCAGACTTGTACACAAACTTGGAGGATTTGATAATGTAAGTATTACAATCAGAAGTGAAAAGTGTTTTTTATCATGTTTTTTGATCTAAAATTTTCTATTCCAGTTAATAAAAATGGAAAGTACAAGTTAGAAACACAGCAGGCCTCCTCAGACCAAATTTAAATTTAATTAAAGATTTTTTTTAAATGAGCTTCCTGACTTACTGATAAGTTTGTCGTCATAAACCACCTGTGTATATCTGAGCATAGCATAACCATATATTGGTGGCAATTCTTGCTTTTTACGCCTTCTACTACACTGTCAAGTTCTGGGGGGTGGGTGTCTGTGTTAGTATTCTCTATATCTTTCCATTGTGCCTTTCGTATATATATAAACATATGTATTTATATATACATGTATGGTGTATAAATGTTTTATATTTAAATATAAGTGTTTTCTATTTATAAATCCATATATGTATATATATATAAATATCAGAAAATCTTTTTTTGAGCTGAGGAAATTATCTTAAGTTTGCTGTGATGTATAGGGCCCATCTGACTAAGACTACTCTGTGAAACAAATTTGTATAGAATGAAATGCTTTAGTAAAATCTATAGAATTCTTTGACTTACTAGCTTTTAAGTTTTATGGGACATGATATATCATTAAAAAATTTTTATTTCTGTTTCTTCATTATAAATTTTGGTTTAGGAACCTGGATAGTTTCTTATTTACTATAGCTGGGTTTATTTAAAAGTCAAATTGTCTAATATTACAATGTTTATAACTGTGAGATTTGTAAGAGTGCTAAAATTTAACTTTAAAATATTGCAAACCAATTTTTGATTTATAATTCATTGAGATTGATGTTTTTATCCCTTTTGAGACTAGAACCAATAAACATAAACATTTATTTAGATATATGATAGTTATCAAAATCCTATTATGTTCCTACCTTTAATTTAGGAGTTTTCATTTCACTTTGTCCATTAGATTGAAAGTGGAGCTATTTGGAAGCAAGTCTACCAAGATCTTGGAATCCCTGTTTTAAATTCTGCTGCCGGATACAATGTTAAATGTGCTTATAAAAAGTAAGTCACTGTACTTGATGCAGCTATATTCCGTTTTTGTGGGGGGGGTGTTTGTTTTTGTTTTTTTGTCTGGAAGGCATGGAGGAATTTGTTATAGAACTGAAGCTAATTCTTCTAAGAAGAAATCAGAAATTTTTGCTATTGTGTTTCCTAGAGTGTATTCTATGAATACTAGATCTATGAGACAGTCTGTGAAGAAAGGTTGTAGCCAAGTGTATTTGGAAAGACTTTGTAGTGCTTAAATGCTAAAGTTTTAAAATTCAACGAAACCTAAGTTTGAATCCTGGTTCTGCCAGCTGTCAGCTGTTGGTGCCCTTGGACCATTTATTCTTCTCCAAGCCTCAGTTTCCCCACTTGTAGAATGGGGTAATGCTGTTTGTCTCACGGGATTATTCTGATGATATTTTGCATGTACCGTAAGACTCAATGCCTGGCATACAGGAACGTGCTCAACAAATAGATGGTATTACTAGTCCTTCTAGTAGCTACTGCTGTTACAATTACTATATTTAAAATTTATGACTGTCTTTTCACTTTTAGCATGTTTTTTTTTAAACATTTATTTATTTATTTCTAGAGAGAGGGGAGGGAAGGGAGAGAAAGAGAGGGAGAGAAGCATTGATCACTTGCCTCTCATACATTCCCCAACCCAGGGACTAAACCTGCAACCCAGACACGTGCCCTGACGGGGAATCGAACTAGCAACTTTTTACTTTGTGGGACAATACCCAACCACCTAAGCCACACTGACCAGGGCATAGTTTTTGTTTTTGTTTTGTTTTATGAATTTTTTTCTTTGAAAAACATTTCTGTTTGGGTTTTAAAGATTGGGAAGAACTGAACTAGAATAAATTAGAATATTGGTAAGTCTTAATATCTGAAAATTTAAAAGAAGTGAACACATTTTTTAAAAACTCAACTCTACAGTAATATTTTGAAATGTTTTTCCAAATATAATTTCTCTTCTTGTTTCTAGATACTTATATGGTTTTGAGGAGTACTGCAGGTCGGCCAGTATTGAATTTCAGATGGCACTGCCAGAGAAAGTTGTTAATAAGCCATGTAAGGATTGTGAAAATGTAAAAGAAATAAAAGTTAAGGAAGAAAATGAACCAGAGATCAAAGAAATAAAGATTGAAGAGGAGGAGAAGATAATACTAAAAGAAGAAAAGTCTCCTGAAGATGATGTTGAAAGAAAGGAAAATATTAAACCCTCTCTGGTAAATCAGATATTGTCCTTTGCTGCCTTTGGTTCGTTTTCTACATCCTCTGTAAAGCTTTTGTAGTTAGTTTATTGTATAATTTTCTGTTTTACTATTTGTGCATTTTCTTCAGTAAGTGCTGTTTTCCTGTGTAAAATAGCTGTTTGCTATTTTTGCCTGGTGTTTTAGTAATGGCAGGAATATCTTAAAATAACTAATAATTTTCTCAGTATTAGTATTAATTGGTACTTCCTTTTTCTAACAAATAGGTCATGGAATTAGGTTGACAGTATTTAGTTTTGTTGGTTTAGTTGCTCTGATCTTTTTCTAGGGAAGTAAAAAGAATTTATTAGACTCTATACCTACACAAACTGATCAGGAAAAAGAAGTTAATATGAGAAAAACAGGAGAAAATGAAAACCTGGACAATAAAGATGATGAGATAACTGGGGTAGCTGAACCCCTCAGCATAAAGGTAGAAGCTGAAGAAGAAAAAGCAAAATCTGGGTAAGAAATTTGTTTTTGGTTAAGATGCATTTGGCTGAATAAATTCTTGTAATTTGCTCTTTGTATGCGTGTGTATGTATAAATCTAATTTTGATTGACAAAATATAGAATAATTGATTTGCATTTATTATTATAATAGCATTTTCCTCCAGAGACCCTACTAATGTAAATGTATAGCAAAATATCATAATTTTGATTCATTCTTCTTGCTCTCATCATGGAAATTTATAAAATTTTGAGCTAGAGAAAAGTACTTCTTACCGTATTAAGCTCTGCTAAATAACCAGACAATACAAATTTGGGGAGATCACTTTATGCAATGTTTTATACATGATATGTTGGTTACAGATTTTGACAGTTGTGCTCATTTCTTAAGCAAAAAATAAGAATGGAAAAGTGCTAATAATTAATTTTTAAAAGGCCACAATTTTTATGCTGTGTTTTATGTGATAGTCGCATTTACTTGTTTTGGTCATTTTGGAATGAAGAATTATTTAACAATGTAACTTTATGCATTGCCAGCGGACCCCTTCATAGGTGATCTTTGATGTCTAATCTTATTTCTAAGGTTTAAAAAACTGAAACATCCCTCACTGTTAGTAGCTCATTTAAGTAAGTACAGCAAATCTTTTTTAATCAATTTATTATTTTTCTGAAATTTGGCCAAAACATGAAGCCAAGGAGGAGGAGGGTAAAAAGAAGAACATGCTTAGATGAATATAGTAAAAGGTGTTTGTTAATCTTTGTTATATATCTTTGTGTACAAATGTATATTTTAAGTATTCCATACTGCTATCGGAAGTTGTTTTGATTACTAAGAACTTTAGTAAGTATTCAACCTTTTGCCTAAAATCTCTGGACATTTTTAGTGTTCTTCTGAAATTTTGACCTTAGCATACAGATAAACTTGGAAGGAAAAAATGTGGGTTTAGGTGAATGTAGTGTAAGTGTTTGCTTATTATACTTGGTTATAGTTCTCTGTATGTGAATGTTTATTTGAAGCACTCCATGCTCCTACTGGAGACTATTTCCGCTAGTAAGAACTTAGTAAGGATTCACCCTTTTGCCTAAAAATTTGACTTTTAAATCTGCAGACAGATATATTTTTTAAAGATTTTATTTATTTATCTTTAGAGGGTAAGGGAAGGAGAGAGGGAGAGAAATATCAATGATTGCTTGTCTCTCATGTGTCCCCTTCTGGGAACTGGCCTGCAGCCCAGGCATGTGCCCTGACTGGAAATCGAACCACAATCCTTTAGTTCTTTGGTTCGCAGGCCCGTGCTCAATCCACTGAGCTACACCAGCCAGGGCTAAATCTGCAGATATTTTTGTAGCATCTACTGTGTGGAAGGCACTCTGATAAGCCTGTATTTTTTTCTTTGTGACTAATAATTATCTTAATTTTTCAAATTAGTACTTTAAAAATCCTATTTATTATAAAGGTATTTTGTAGGTTTTTGGTAATTCATTTAATTTTTTACCTATATGGCTTTTGTAGTTACTACAGATATCTATATGTCATACCACAAATTGAAATTACCCTGGTGTGACTACTCTAATTTGATAGGTGTTCTTTAGAAGCTTTGTGTGTTAAAATGTCCAAAAGCGATTTCTGAATTTTATTAGATCAGTGCAATAGAAAAATTTACAATCATAAAGTATTAGCATTTAAGTATTTTTCTAGTATGTCAACTTTTAAGTAATTAGCTACTACCAAGAGCTTTCAGTAACTTGCCTCCCTATTCCAGGAATGGGGATTAAATAAGGTAATTGATCTAATGCCTGGTTCAGTGTCTGGCCCCATAGTAGGTGTTAATCACTTGTAGCTTTTTTCTTTAATTTGTTTCATTGTAAGGAGTGTGACATCAAACTGGGAAAATTTGGTATTTCTTTGTAAATTCAGATGAAAAACTCTTACCGGTACAATTGGTTTCCCAAACTGTAGTTGTTCTACAAGATAAAATGTGTGTGCGCGTGCGTGTATAATGCATCCACCAACCTAATTTCTTTAACCCGTGTGCTGGTTCATTCTACGCTTTCAAAGGCAGTCCTTCTTGGTATTCTGTGTTCTAGCTGGGTTAGTGCATTTACCTCTGATTTTGCCACTGAGTTCTTAGAGTAGAATTTTCTGTGGTTGACTGATTCAAGCCAGTAATTGTGTTTTTTGCTTCTTTATACTTCAGTGTATTATTTACATGGCTTTTATTTGGTTTGTGTCTGAAATTGATAGTAAATGTGAAATTTTAATATTATTTATTTATTTATTTTGCTTCGATTTATTAATCCAGAGTATTAGGTTTTTATTCCAGATTAAATAAAGGTTGTTCTGGCTGCCACTTAAAAGTAGGGTTGTGCTTGCAATTTTTGTCATTTACCAGTTGTGCTCAGCACATTATGTAATGTGAGGTACAGGTTAGAGTTTTTTCATTTTGAAAACATTTTAGACTCTTTATTCTGTGTCTCTCTTATATGATGATTCTGAGGTGCATAACAGATCTCTTTGGTGCATAGTAAATCTCTTGTTATGGTAACTACAATGCATTTTCTTTTTTTCCTGATGTTTTAACTGTTTTAATTTTATATGTGTATGTTGTATATATTATACATATAAAACACTTATTTAAATTTGTTCATAGCAATTTTATTATTCAGTGGAGGACCTCATTTATCACTGCTCAGAAAAACAAAATAGAAACGCACATTTTGTGGTGGTTACATTTGAAAATGTCTTGCTTTATCATGTGGACTTCAGTGTGCACAGGAAATTTCATTCTCATTCCTTCTAATTTTAGATGGAGCCTTCCTTTGTGACACTTACCCATTTTTGGTGCTCTTGGATGTAGTTAAGGTCTCTGAGATAATTTATGAGAAAGAAACTTTGGAAGAGAGGGTATAGGAGGGATAAATGGTATTGGAAAAAATACAATAAAAAATAAAAAGAAATAAATTTATTAATAGCTTATTATCCACAACACCCTTTCTGATAATTTCTTAGATATTTTAGCCATACTAATAATTCTTTCATTATAGAGATGTTAATATATTTTCAATAATAGAGTTAATGGTTTTTTTTTTTAAGATTATAGTTGGTTTCATTTAGGTTTTAATTCTTACCTACCTATTTATTTGACTGTAGATGAACTTTTTAAAAAATGTCCTCATCTGAGGACATGTTATTGTTTTTAGAGAGAGGGGGAAGAAGGGAGAGAAACATCGGTGTGAGAGAGAAAACATCAGTCGGTTGCCTCTCATATATACTCACAACGGGGACTGAACCTGCAACCCAGGCATGTGCCCTGACTGGGAATCAAACTTACAACCTTTCCATTCATGGGATGACACTTGAACCAAGTGGGCCAAGCTGGCTAGGGCTGACTGTAGATGAGTCTTTAAAATAGGAATAATTCCCGAGAATCTTTGTAGACTTGGTGATGTATTTCAGAGAAAAGTGATACTTGTACTTTGTGAACTTAGACTTAATGTCACAAGTCTTTTTTGTTTTTCTTCATCCTTTATTATACAGAAGGAAAGAAGTAGGAAAATAAAAAGGCATTATAGTGCTGCTTGTATCACTATTTATTGATTATTTCTGTTGCCTATATAACTACATAATTAGAAATGGTAAAACATGTCATTGTTGAAAATGTTGCATATAAGACTGTAAAATTGAAATTATCAGTGGAAGTAGGCTTTTTGTATAATACTATTTCTTTTAATTTTTAAAGCTTATTTAGCTGTCTGGTGATTGTTCTATGTTTATTATTAATTTGTCAGCTGTAAAGTGATAGATTATTTTTGAGAGAGAACTATTATAAGTATATACTGCAGAACAGATAAAAACTTAACTAAATATAGTTGAGTTTTGTACTAAAGCTTGTTTTAATCTAGTGCTTGGAAGGGTTTATGATTTGTGGCTCATATAAAATGAATCCGAACACTCAATTTTAGAAAGAACATGATATTGAGAAGATAAAATGTTTGCAGTGCTGCTTCTGATTGGTTTACCTCTTAGTTTCATTCAGAACTTTAAAGTTGAGAGAATCAGCGGAAAAGAATTTTAGTGACTATATGGTAAAGAGAGCAGAAATTATGGTGAAGTTTAGAAGAATAGAAAGAAAAAACAACATGATATTGTAAAGTTGGTAGACTATCCTTGTGAAAGGTAAAATAATTTAGTTAGTGTATAACATTTGAAAATTTGGTTGGAGCACCTTTTAAAGTTATTTAAGACTAGCCATTGGCTAGTAAAAATCTTTGTTTTCAACATCCTGAGGGTGGAAATATTTGAATGAAAAATAATTTTAGTCAGAAAATATCTATGAGGTGTAATTATTTTTGTTTTTTGTCAACAGAGGTGTAAAACACTTTTATAATAAAACATGAGAAAATTGTTATAGTCGACTGAGCTAGTTTCTTGCTGTTCAGTACAACTGCTGTTCTTCTGACTGTTGGAAATTTTCTTTTAATGTACTTACTTTTCAGTGTTCATTTTCTCTAAATGTATCTCTTCTCTACCCATGGTCATCTTAATACAGTTTTAGTTTTTAATATAAATTGAAAATCAGAGAATTTCATACACATGGAACCTGCTGTGCCCGGAACAATCACAGCCACAATTTTTATCAATTTATGTGGTTTGGAACTGAAAAGCTTATGAAGTGTCTTTTATTAACTGCAATTTTTTAAACCTTTCAAGAGATGAAACGAATAAAGAGGAAGATGAAGATGATGAAGCAGAAGAAGAGGAGGAGGAGGAGGAGGAGGAAGAGGAAGATAATGATGACAACAATGAAGAAGAGGAGTTTGAGTGCTATCCACCAGGCATGAAAGTCCAAGTGCGGTATGGACGAGGGAAAAATCAAAAAACCTATGAAGCTAGTATTAAAGATTCTGATGTCGAAGGTGGAGAGGTCCTTTACTTGGTGCATTACTGCGGATGGAATGTGAGGTAACTTGAGTTTTAGCTAGTGATTGCTACCTGAAAACACTCATAAAATAATTTCCTATTTTAAAATTTAATTAAATTACAGTCTTATTAGTATTTCAACTGAGGTCATAGCATCATATAAAAAATAGTTTTTAGCATGTAAATGCCATGCTCAGTGACTTCCTACCTAGTGTTTTCAGGGCTCAGAAGATATCCTTAGTGTCTAGGAAACTGGATCCACACAATTGGTTTTTATATTACTTATGTAGATTAATAAAAGCAACATTTGCTGAAAGTGATAGGAAAGTCTCTTAGAAACGTGAAAGACATGTTCACTTCTTGATCTCTATAAGCTAGTTATCAGACTACCTTCCCAGAGTGACCTCTTTTTGATCTTCTTAAGCCCTCATATTTCTTTCCTTCAGTAGGCAGGGATTTTGAAAGTAAGGTTTCTTAGGAAGTTTTAGCTATTTCCAGAAGGCCCTATCTCCTCTTTAACATTGCTTGTGTTGCAGCATTTTTCAGAAGCCTCGGAAATTTATTTTCATGTTTGAAACAATGTGGATGTAATGTAAGCTTAACTAAGATAGGGTGCACTTTCTTACCGTTGACCTAGGGAAGTGAAGGGCAAGACAAACATTTGGTTTTAGGTTGTGTTCAATGACTGAAGTTTTTTTTTATACAAGTTTCCTTTGGTTTATCCAAAGAAATTTTGTATTTTAATTTTATCCAAAGTTTATAAGTTAATTCGGCATCTCATCATTTAGGTATCTTTTAAGGTAAACTTATTTCATTTTGGAATGTTTAATACTGTATTTGAAATATAGCCTATGATAGAGTTGTAGTCCTTGGAAAGTTAACCATACAGTTTTAAGTGGTGGTTTCATGGTATGCCTAGTGTCTTCAAGGAGTATAGTTCTCATGCTTAATATTAATAAATTGTAGTATGTGGTTTGGGAAGTTACTAAGAAAATATCTCAAATTTTCTTTAAAAAATATTGTGTTTCTTAAAAGTACATTTTGTGTTGTCCTGTTGCAGCAATAGGAAGCTCTAGAAATATGTCTAATCTGCTTTCCTTTCTTACTTTGAGAAAAGTACCATTCTGATCTGTTATGGAGCTTGGGGGAAAAATAGCAACCTAAGTCATAAGGAAATATTATTCAGGTGGGGGGACTTTGTTGTTTATTTCTAGCCAACAAGAAGAGTTTTGAATTTTAAGAATATCTATAATCAGTGTCGTCCTGAAACAAGCTTTTCCAGATACTACTTTTAACATCATGATTAATCCTTTTGGCTTTTGGTTCTTGTGCTGCCTCTATGGTGCATGGTTTCTCTCAACGGAAGGTCTATCACTGTGTTCAAAGGGAGACACTTGACATCTCAAATACAGCTGCTGTAAGAATCTTTTACCCAGTCTTTCGATATTTAATCATTCTGATCCTACTAAATAATCTTATTAAATATACATGTAGAGGAAGTTCCATTTTTGCCTAGGATGTAAACGTTAAGTATGTTATTTTAAAATTAGGAGAAATTGAGTCAGCAAAAAATTAAGAATTTTTAAGTAATTCCCAAAAGGTAGATGAAAGCCACATCATCTTTTGACCTCTCCTTTCAGTTCTGGTTATTTTCCTAGTTTATATACCAAGGGAGTTTTCCTAGTAGCCTTTATAAAATACTTTAAATGCTGTAATGGAGGGATAGAATTTAGTCATTCTCTTACTTTCACTATAATTAGGGCTTGGTTATTTTCTATTAATTGTCTCATTAAACAGGAGAAGCTTAGTGTGTATGTGAGTCAAGATGTTCACAAAATTACTCTGCAGTTAAGATATAGCTGTCAGTTTTGTAGGAAAGATGAACTAAAGGAAAGTAGCCTGTCCTAAGAGCACTTGGATTTTAGAGGGTAGAAAGAACGTTCATTATTTTAGCTTTGAAACCAAGAGTGGGTTGGGTAGGATAACAGAAGATTTTAATTGAGGCATTCACGTTTTTAATGAAATAAAAAGGAAAATGAGAACTAGTTCAACAAGACATGCTTTTGTCACTGAGAAGGATGCAATCTCCTCCTGACAACTCAAGCATTTGTGTGGTGTGAACGTTGGAAAGAAGAAAACTTACCATCTTGGTGAAGACCTGTAGGGTGAATCTCTACACACTCCAGCATCGTAGAGAAAACAGCTGTACTTCAGTAGACTAAGCCATTAATTTTCCTATAGTCGATATAACAGCATTCTTCTTTCTCTCTACAATAATAACCAAAGTCTGTCCCGTCGATGCATAAGAAATCGACTTATGGGGAACTTTTGAGATCTTGCTCCCCAGCATGTGTCTTCAGTTTGGCTCAAAATAAAATCTTACAAAAAGAAAAACAAAAAGAAATCACATATGATTCTTGCTGCTCCTTCATGTCTGAAGCTAATCTAATGAGGACCACACGTCCTCATCAGCTCTACAACAATTTTCACATTATTTTGGGCAATTCAGCTTGATCTGTGAATTTACACTTGAGATGTGAAATTAAAAATGAAGACTTATACATGAACGTTCATGAAAATAGTTTTATCTTCAGTGGCAGCCATTCATTACATTAGCATCTTAGGAAATTTTGTGTGGAGCTGTTTATGTGAGTTTTGTGTAATCTGAAACATTATTTTCTACCAAACAGTTTTCTTAAAAAAAGAAAGTATTTTAGTTTTTAAAAATACTATTTGCTTGTAATTTCACATTATTTTTTTCTAAAGTGCTATATAAACCTTTACATGAATTTTATTTTATGCTGGTATTTCACAGCTGAGATATGTTAATTTTTGTTAAACAAAGGGTAATGTCGGGACCAACTAGGTTGTTTATTTTCTTTTTTGCGGGGGGGGGGACATTTTTACATGCTTACACTAATTTTACTGGAAGTAGCCAGAGCTCTGGATGCTAAACCACAGAATGAACTATAAATGGTACAGTGCTGCTACAGAAGTTTCAGATGTGATGACCATACATGAAAGTATTTTTCAGAACCGTAGAATTTATAGAGTCACCACATGCTTGGAGTAAGCCTTTGCTTTTTAAAAATTTTTTTAAATTTCTAAAAAGTATATCTCTGTACGTTTATAAAAATCATACTTTAGCCCTGGCTGGTGTAGCTCAGGGGATTGAGCGCCGGCCTGTGAACCAGACAATCGTGGTTCGATTCCCAGTCAGGGCACATGCCTGTGTTGCAGACAGATTCCCTGCAGGCCAGTTCCCAGCAGGGGACTCACAAAAGGCAACCATACATTGATGTTTCTCTCCCTCTCTCCTTCCCTTCTCCTTTAAAGATAAATAAAATCTAAAAAAAAAATCATACTTTAGTAATTTTTAATAGTAGGCTCTTTGTTGTATTTATTTTAATATCTGTTAATGATGTTAATATTTTATGTGCATTTTTAGTATCATTAGCTAATAGATCTTTTCACTCTCAAGTTTCTAAGTCATGCTATAAATGTGGGATTGATTTTTGAAAATAAAGTTACACTTTGAAATTCACCTGCCATAAATTCTGTTATGCGTGTTGGTTTTATCCTTGTTTATAACAACTATTCTTGTTCAGTAATAAAACTAGGTGCATTGGAAATATCTAGACTATTTGGCATGGGATTTAAAATACATCAGTATTTTATGTGTTGATGCCAATTTGTTTTTCTTCATTCATTTCTAGTTTGGCTTCCTATTATTTGGAAATTTGATATGGGAATATTATTTTTTATATTAAGGATTACCAGCTGCATTAATGGATACCCTTAACTAAAAGAAAGAGAAAAGAGACTAAAATTTTAACTATAAAACTCTTAAAGCAGTAACAACAGTTCATTCTACTCCATAGGTATAGAAAACAAATGTTTAAATATATAATTTGAAATAAAAATATTTTTTATTTAAAAAATACTTTATTTCTCTGAGTGAATTCCCTTGGAGAGGGAATTTGGGGTAGGGGAATACTAATAAAAAGTTTTCACAAGCAAGTGGGTTCAGTCCCACATTTGTGAACATGTAGCTGCTTTTTATTAAATGTTATTCTCTTATTTGGCAAACATAAGTTAAACTTCTACGTGCCAAATAGTATGCTTGGCATTAAAGACACAAAGAAATGGTCTCTGTTTAAGAATTTATTGTCCAGGGTAGGAAATTACCCCACCAGGATGTGCAGCCCATTGATCCTACTACCCCTGCCCTAATGCCCTCAGCCCTCTCCTGAGGTCACTTATGTGCTTGTCACTTGTTATAATCTTGTCTTCTGACCCCACCCTGCTCTATTGCTCTGTGCCACTGTACTCCTGGCAGAACCACAGGAACCCTGATTCAGTCTAACTCCAACTCCTTGGCCGCACCTGAGCAGCTGATCTTGGCTTGTTTTAGTTTAAATTTGTGGCTCTGAACTTTAAGTGGGCACTTTGTATTCTTACATTTACTCTCCTACTTTCTGCAAAGACTAGTTCATACTGTTTCTGGTTTTGTTTTTTTGAATTATTTTTTAAGGTGTAATTGACTACACTGTATTAGTTTCATGTGTACAACATAATTATATTTGTTGGAGAAATGACCATAGTAAGTCTTACTAACATCTGTCACTGTAAAAACAGTTGCAACTATTTCTCTTGTTTATTTTCCTTTTATACCTGTCTCAAAATTAAGAAACCAGTAATTACTTGTCCTATCATTTGTTCGTTCTTTTTCTGTTTGTGTGTTTTCTCCCTTCTAATTGTTCCCTTCTATTATCCTTCTGATATCCATTTTAACTTCTATTATGTTCTTTGTCTATTTTTCCAGTCCTAATTTGAATGATTTCCTGATAACTGATTTTTCTAAATTACGTTTTGAAGCCAAAGGGATTTGAGTTCCTGGAATAGAACTTCCACGTAGAACTGTGGGTAAATTTTTTCCCGGTGTTCAAGCTTTCTACATTACTTCACATTATGAAAGTACATTTAATTTTAAAACATAGGGGAAAAATCCCAGTTCCATATTTGCTCCATTAATAGCCCTTACCGTATGTAGAACAGTACATGCCTGGGATGTGACATGCCATTCACCAGTTAGTGAATGGATATTGAACTAAATTGGACCTCCTGGCAACAGAATGAGAGTAGAGCAGAGATTAAAATCCAAATAAGAAAGATACAGAGACTAATGGGTTGGGACCCATGTGACCTGGCTCTTACTGGAGCCTTTTTAGTTCTGTTATATAGGGTAACTCCTGATTTTCCGGGGACCTGTCAAATGGTTTTCTAGAGAGACACTATTCTCCATGCTTACCAGCAACGTTTTAGGGTTCCAGTTTCTCCATATCCTCACCAACATTTATTTTCATTAAAAAAAGTGTTTATTATAGCTAACCTAGTGTCTCCTTGTGCTTTTGTTTAGCATTTCCCTAATAATTAGTGATGTTGCACATTTTTTCATGTAGTACTACTCATTGGCTATTTGTGTATCTTCTTGCAGAAATGCCTGTTTAAACCTTTGCCTGCTTTTGAATTGCTTGGGTTTTGTCGTTGAGTTTTACAAGTTTCTTCATATATTCAGTGTATTAATCCCTTATCAGATACATGATTTGAAAATATTCCTTTCCATTCTGTGAACTCACAGAATTGTGTTTTCATTCTTTTGATAGTATCTTTTGATATAGAAATGTTTTTAATTTTCATAGGGTCTGATTTATTTTTTCTTTATTGCTTGTATTTTTGGTCTCGTATGGTAGAAAACATCACCAGATGCAGTGAGTGTTAGGAAAATTTCCCATGTTTTCTTCTAAGAATGTTATAGTTTTAGCTCTAATACCTAAGTTTTTGGTCCATTTTGAGGTAATTTTTATATGTGATTATGGTAGTCAGTTCTTCTTAATGACCTCTTTGGGTCATACACAGGGCCTATCTCCTGATTAGTGCCAAAATGGGGTTGAAAGTGAGAGACTGGAGCAGATCTGATCGGAAATACTCATATCCTGTGACTTACCTTCCACTTTGTCTCTTTTTGTTTCTTTAAACAATTTTGTCACCTTGTAAGCTCAGTTTCTGTATTTCTTCCTTCTCCAGTACATAGACCTTCTTTCTTTTTTTTTTTTACCTCCATGTAATCTGATCCCTGCCATACTTTTATTGTATATGCTGCTGGATTTAGAAATATTAATTAAAGAGTACAAATATGTTCTGTTCCTAGGCTTTGAAGTAATTGTTCTGGTAATGCTAGAAAGGAAGGTGAGAGAATCTAGGAAATTGTCTGCTTTATTTCTGTAGTGTGAAAGTTAAAGAACTTTAAGTGAGGACCAGCTGACATTGATTTCCCACTAAGTACGAATGTGCGACCTTGTTTTGGGGGTAGACAGGGAACATTGTCCTGGCCTCCTCACCAGGCCTTCCTGTTCCCTTGGACCGCTCCTCCACGTGCCATTCTTGTGCTCCTGCTGCCTTGTGGTGGCCGTCTCCTCACTCACCTCCGCAGACCCGGTGTGGGTCTCCTCGTTTATTATATAAAGCATATTAAAATAGAAAAGTACCGTGGCCATCAAAAAAGGCTGTGAAAAAGTGTTTTGCAGCATGCGAAATGCTTTGTATCAGACAGTCCTTAAGGTAAGAGTAATTTGAACACAGAGTAATTTTTTACTTTAAAAAATGACGCTTGAGTTGACTAGTTTTTCAGTGCAAGTGAGAAACATTTTCTTTGTGATAAAAGATGAATAATGAGAGAGAGCAAGTGGGCGAGAGACAGACACAGCAGTGTGAAAAAGAAAGGTTATTCAGCTGCCTCTTGTACCTGCCTTGACTGGGGATCAAATCCACAACCTAGATATGTGCCCTGACCAGGGGTCAAACTGCATCCTTTTGATGCAGAGGACAACATTCCAACCGAGCCAGGTGGCCAGGGCTTAGGTACCTTTAAAAGTCAGTAATCCGAGTCACAAAATACAATGAGTGTCACAGTTGCTAAGTAGTTGCAGTGGTCTTTATAAATAAAACCTGGTACAACACTGTGATTGTTCTTCACACTACCTACTACTCCTACCTAAAGACCTGTACTACTTTCGTTTCATTTTACAGAGTTAAATGCTGTAGGAAAACCAGTTGATATGATTACTGTACAATTCTCCTGGGGGGTTGTGTTAGATCTTAACTTATGCTATAATATGCATGTTTCTTTCATTATGCTGTTATTCTTTCTCTTTATCATGACGAACACCATACCTGTGTCTTTGATGTGGATTTAACAGTGTTACATGAAGTAGAAATATGAAGTGTTAATAGCATGCTTAGAATTTTAGTTTTTCAGTAAAACTTTATTAAATCTTAAGCATTAAATTACTGAACTGTTATTAAAAGCATTAGATTCTGTTCAGTGTGTCTTCATAACTTTTGCTTTAGATATTCTCTCAGATTAAAAATATGTGTAAATTGAGATTATTGTGGAAAATTTCAGCAAGTAGATAAGTATCAATAAAATTGCTTATAAATTTTATTATTAATAACCTAGTACTTTTTTCATCATGACTTGATCTTTTTTTCTATATCTATACAATGTCATACTCTTTAAAGATTTTATTTATTTATTTTTAGAGATAAGGGAAGGGAAGGAGAAAGAGAGGGAGAAAAACATCAGGGTGAGAGAGAAACATTGATCAGTTGCCTCTTGTGTCTCCCCAGCTAGGGACCAGCTCGAACCCCAGGCATGTGCCCTGACTGGGAATTAAACTGGTGACCTTTGGCTTTGTGGAATGCTCAACCAACTGAGCTATGCCTGTCAGGGATCCTATAGTTTCTTAATTACAGGAGGACACTTCCTTGCCTTGCAAAGATAGCGTAAATCTCCACTTTAGATGAGGTTTTAAAAAGCTTAGTTGTATTGACATATCTTAACTTTTTGTGTATAGGTAAACAAGATATAAAATAAATATGCATTGCTCAGCGGTTACTGAGTCTATCCATTACAGACAATGAAATACAAGTGATTTAAATATTTTACTTAATAGTTGTTAAATTTCATCCTTTATAATATATGCATATTTCAAATAGTGATTTTTTTTAGTATTATGTCAGTTTGGTTTTGCTAATGAAATTATTTTTAAAATATCTATTCTGCATGTAATTACTTTTTAATCATTAAGATTGTGCCTTTTGGGTATATATTAATATATGTTGATGATAATTCTTTGGAAATGATTTAGTTGGGTTTAAGAAGAACCAAAATCTCAATTGATTCTTGTATCTGATTGACTAGCATTCTTTTCCATTTTTATTATTGCTTAGTGGTTCCTTGGGTAATTCGCCAACATATCTAAACAAAAATTATTTTCTTTTTTGAACTTTTATTTTTCTCTGGTGAGAGCAAGTATATTATGGGGGTCTCTGAATGGTTTCTTCTAGTTTTGTATAAATATTTTAATTCATCACATTTTTAAAATTCAAATTTTTATGTGACTTCTTTCATAAGGTTCAGAAGGTTTGTATTGTGCCCTTTGTAATTACCATTTAGTGTTGTCTGTGCCCAATTGTGAGCTCCCTGTGGGCAGGTGTTGTGGTGCGTTCATGCTGAGCACCCAGAGCCCTGTGCAGAGACCATCGCAAACTAGATACCTCAAACGTGTGTGTCGGGTGAGTCTGTCCTTGGGCTTACTTCTGGTCTTGACTTCACAGAATTTCTCATTTTAGGGCCCTCTGGTGCAGCTCCTTCATCTCACATCGGTCAGGGCACAGACTTTGGAAGTTCAACAAGTTGCTCATGCATCTTTTTGTTTTTCATGTTTTGTTTCATTAGTTAGATGATCTTAGTAAAAGTATTCACGTATCAGTCATATATATGTTTGAAAATGTTTTCCTTAGTACTTTAAATATCAAATACTTGTCTAGATCCTATGCGTTAATTACAATGAATTTATTGACAATCGAATTTACAAAGTAATGTCTAATCACTGACAGACTTAATTTTCTCAGTATTTATTTTAATATTTGTCTCAGTATATGTTAGTCTTTGTTTTTAAATTAATTTAGTAATCCTCTTTTCCTGGAAAACCATGTTTTGTTATGAAGAAGCCAGTTGCTCTCTTTCGATCATAGTTTATGAAAGGAATGGCCAAGTAAAGGCAGGATAGCCTGTATCAATAACCCAGACTACCTGCGCGTTCTCATAAAACTCTGTTGCTTGGATCTAAAATTGCAAATCATTTTGTTCGTAGGCCATCTACTTGGTTTAAATTTTTTCCTTAGTTCTCAAGCTACATTGTCTTGGAACAGGACAGCTGACAGTAAGGGGCCTGCTGTCCACGAAGAGGAATCTAGGTGTTGGGGGTTTCTCTGGGGACCTGTTTCCCTAAATAGCTCTTACATGGTGTTCTTCCCAGGCCGTGAGACGTCACATCAAAATATGTACTCTAAGGTCTTGATTCCACCTGTGGTATTTAAAGCAGGGTCAGCTCCTGTGCAGGAGTTCCCATTGCCGCTGAAGGGAAGACAGTGTGCCCGTGTATTTGGGGATGTCTGAAGACAGGACAAGAAGCATTATAAAACCAAGAAATTGGCATTTGACTTAGTTACTAAGATTCTCATATTTTTTAAATTCTCACCCAAGGACGTGTTTATTGATTTTAAGAGGTAGGGGGAGGGAGACAGGTATGGATGTGAGAGAGAAACTTCGATTGGCTGCCTCCCATATATGCCCTGACCAGGGACGAGTGCAGCACCTTTTTGGTGTGTGGACAACACCCCAACCAACGGAGCCACCCTGCCAGGGCAAGATTCTTGTGTTCTTTAAGAATGTATTTAGAGGGATGGATGGATGATGATATCTTTAGGGAAAATTGAGAAACTTTATGGCCTTCTGTTTCTTAGCTGCAGTTTGCTGCTCTTCGTTACTTCCCAGTAATTTCCATTTTAATGATAGTCAACAATTTGAGCTAAGTTTTTCCTATCTTCATTAACTACTTTCTTATATATTATGCCTAAAATTAATTTATTGTAGTCTGAAATCTTTTTTAATATATATTAAATGTACTGTATAAAAAGTTCAAGTTTATAAAGAATAAACAGGATCAACTGCAACTTTTTCTTGCAGTTCTGAACTCAGTTCTCCTCATTAAAGTCTTTACTTTAGATTTTTGATAGGGAATCAAGATCTTGACCCACTAATATTGCCTCCGTTATTTAAATTAACTGACAGGCAAAACTAAATTGGCCTGGCCCTTTCTTACATAATTTAGTGTCTGTAGGAAATGTTATTTTTTGTACCAGTTTTTGTTTTTTTCCCATATTAATTTATATTTCTCTCCTCATGTTCTTTGAAAGTATTCTATAAAGAATATATAAAGAACACATGAATAACAATCTGAGTAATTACATAAAAGGGAAATAACATTTCCTGTTTTCAAAATATAATGTCAATTACAATGTTGGTTTGTTTTCTGATCACCTTTTTTTTTTTTAACCCTAGTTAAGATTAATCAGGCAACTAAAGTGCTATTTAGAACCTCATTAAGTTTTGAAATATTTGTTATCAGTGGCCTCAACCTCTGTTTGCTGAGGGCATTTGAAGTTTGATAAGCTCCCTTAACCAAAGTTCTCACACATTGTTTTCACCCATTCTCCCTCATGGATGTTTGGTTCATACGTGCATTTTTAATGAGGTGTTTTCAGTTGCTGCTTCAGCTTCCTGGTATTGCACAGTTGTAACAGACGGTCCATTTCCTCTGCTCTAATACTCCATGTAGTGCTTTTTGATAAACTATAGCTTGCAAGGTCAATTTGCCTCCATGGATTGAGCTTATTTTTTATAAATATTTTATTTATTTATTTATTTTTAGAGAGAAGAGAAGGGAGGGAGCAAGAGAAGGAGAGAAACACTGACATGTTAGAGAAACATCAATTGATTGCCTCTTGCATGTGCCCCCAAGTGGGGACTGGGCCCAACAACCTAGGCATATGCCCTGAACAGAATTGAACTGGCAACCTTTTGCTTTGTGGGCTTACATTCAACCAACTGATCCACTCTGGTCAGGGCTGGATTGAGTTTCTTAATGTGTGAAGAAAACTCACTGATTTTTAAGGCATGGTCCTAGTTCCAAAAGCTATTATTAATTTTATTTAAAAAGAGCATAAATCTGACTGCGAAAAGAAAAAATCTTAAAGGAATACTGTCAGAACACAGGAATATCTCAGCACACTAACAGAAAGCATGAGAAGATAAACTAGAAAGAAGCCAACTAATCAAGGAATCATTGGTCTTTCTCTTTTGCCCTTTGTTTCTTTTATTCTTTCTTTTGTCATCTTTTTTCTCCATTCCTGCTTTTTAGTTTATTCTTTCACCATAATTTGAAATTAAAGTGATTTCAAATCAAATAGCAAAAATAGAAAGAGAGAGAAAGGAAGAAAGAAAAGAAATGAAGGAAGGAAGGACGGTATCATAATATTAGCTAGTATTTATAGAACTGTAATTTACCACATAATTACTCCAATAGGAAACATCTAAAGAATTTTTCAAGGACTCTCCTAAAACCATATAGAACATTGTACAATATTAAAGCAAAAATTTTATCCAGAATAGTAAGACTATAATGTTTGATTACTATTATTAAAATAGTTTAGAAGTATACATAGCTAATTCCAGAATTTTTCTTTTTTGTTTTCTGCCTAGTCCAGGACTTTTTCCACATGCAGTTGTACTTACTAGTTCTTCTAATGACCAGTCGTCTCATAACATCCTTACTTTATAATTGGGTGGAGGAGAAATGATTACTGAAAAGAAGGAAATTCTGAGAAGGTCCTAAGTTAAATTACAGCAGGGCAGAGGTAGAATGTTAATCAGTTGACAACTGTGGGCAAAACCCCAAAAAGACAGCTTACCCTCCTGAATTTATGTTGGAACCTTGAATTCACTTCCAGTGGCCATTTCCACAAGTAGCACCCTACAGAGTGTAGCGGAGCAGCCGAGCACCAGGTGCCACTGCATCCCCCTTAGGCAGCCAGCTCTCTTTCTTCCCACTGCATACACCAGTTCCACAGCTTCCAGAACTGGCTCCACTTCATCTTATTCCATGTCCTTTATCTTTAGCCGATGTGAATTTGTTCAAGACAGCTTAATGTTTGTCTTCCCCAACTCGTCCTGTAGAAGAGCCCCGTTAGTCCCAGGACAGTGGACCTGCTGTCTTCTCCGTCCTGCCCTGCTGCTGGTCTAGCCGGATGCCCCAGGACCTGGTCATTTCTGTCTAGTGTTTGGCTCCATCAACCCTTTTTCTGAGAAAAACTTTTGGCCGCAAAAGATCTTGTTTAACCTTGCCACACAGCATGTGTGCACTGGTTGGTGTGACTTAGGCGGTGGGTGTTGGCCTGTACCCTCCCACATAGCTGTTATTGTATGTATGTGTGTGTTCCTTTCGCTTTGCTCCTAAGAGAATGTAAGCAGCGGGTGTTCTCTGAGTCAGAGAAGTCTTCCTTCGTCTCAGAGAACATTTTAACTGTGGAGGTAATACCTGTTTTTTTGCTTGTTTGATGTGTTTGGTACACCATGTAAAATAAACAAATGTATATCATGGTGGTAGTCTTTTTATTTTTAATTGATTTTAGAGAGAGGAAGTGGGGGAGAGAAAGCGAAACATTGCTTTGTTGTTCCACTTATTTGTGTATTCACTGGTTGATTCCCGTATGTGTCCTTACTAGGGATCGAACCCACAATGTTGGCACAGCAGAGTGCTGTGAGCTACCTGGCCAGGGCAGTCTGGGGGTACTTTAAATTGAAAGCTACCCTGTTTCTACCCTAATTTGAAATATAATTCACATCAAAAACCAAGTTGAATTAAGTAGTATTCTCGTTGGTAGTATGTTGTTTAAATTCCATTTGGTAAAAAGTAAAAACCCGAAAAAAAAAGTTTTTTTTTTTTTTTTTAAAGAAACTATAACTGCATTAAAATAAGAGGAGCTTTTAGGAATTCACATTCAACTTTGCAGAGAATGGAGACATTTTTCTCTTTATTCTCTACTGCTGCTCCAATTTTGGAAGGGACTAGATTGCTTTCTTCTCGAGCATGATGCAATTTTCAGTATTAATGGGAAAATTAAAAATACTGCACATTTACAAGTAAGTGCAACTGTGCCAGTATAAGTACCAAAAGGAGTGTGTTTAGTAGAAGAATAATATTTGCTTTAAAACTTCTTAGAGTACTTATCAGATATTTGATCCTGGAAAAAAAAACATATGTGGTATGCAGTCTTATTTTTATATATTTTTTAATACAGTCTTCTTTAGACACAAAGAAATGGTATTTGAGAATGACTTGACCAGGGCCACATAACGAGTTATAGGGAACATAAAGACTTTCCTGGAACTCGTTCCATTCCTTTCTCATTCTCTCTCACTGTGGCCTCAACAGCTCCCTGCAGGTACAGACACTCCCCTTGTGGGGTTGAGCCCTGAGCTTTCCTGCAGCCAGTGGTGTGTCTCACTCTGCCTGGGAATCGTTACAGACACTGTCTAGGTGCAATCTAGAGCAAGAATGGAATATATTAGTCAAGTAACGGCCCAAGCCATTTACTTACTGGCACTTAGGGCTTCTATTACTTCATTTAGTACATCTATAATGACATTTTCATTTAAAAGCTCATTTTTAGTTGACCATGTTGTGGAGTTAAAAATGCCAGTGAGTTGTCCATTTTGCACAATAATATATGTAACTTTTGAACGTAAAGTGTGGTTAATTTGTTCCTTTTTAATTGAATTTATTGGGGAGGTTAATTTGTTCCCAATGTATCTTCTTTCTAGGTGAGGTTTTACAGAAGTGAACCATCCCCTTTTGGCTTTAAACAGATAGCTTTATTGCAGTCGGCAGTGATTTGTATCCTGTAAAACCATGCAGACATCAGCATTGAGGAGAGAGGCCACCGCAGCTGGGCTCTTGGCTGTCTGTACACGCAGGAAGCACTTTAGAATACTGAGAAACTCAGCAGAGCAGGGCTTTCCTAGCATTTTGTGAGAAGATATTTTTTCTAGATGATTTTCCATTATCCATAAGTATCCTTATGTATGAGCATTATAGACACAATGCTCTTCTGTCATACAATGTCATTTCCAACTGGAGCATATTACCTTAGCTTTTAGCTGATATTACCACCTTGGACAAGTCACTTCACCTGTCCCTTGGGTCCTTAGCAGCTTTATGCATTAAACCAGGAAGTTGAACTAAATGATCTCCAGGGTCATTTCCAGTTCTAAAGTGTTATCATTGTATTTATGAGTTTTGCTTTGATATGGCATAAGTATTTCTGGGGTATGTGTTTTGCTCATGTATGTTCATTTCCTTTAATTTTAGATATGATGAATGGATTAAAGCAGATAAAATAGTAAGGCCTGCTGATAAAAATGTGCCAAAGATAAAACATCGGAAGAAAATAAAGGTAAGTGCTTATTTTTCTCTATATTATAACTTTTATTTTAAAGTATATTTTATTGATCATGCTATTACAGTTGTCCCATTACTTTCTCCCCCTTCACCTTGCACCCCCCCCTTCCCAGCAACATTCCCCTCCCCTTAAGTTCATGTCCATGGGACATATATATATATGTTCTTTGGCTTCTCTGTTTCCTATACTGTTCTTACCCTCCCCCTGTCTATTTTGTATCTACCAATTATGCTTCTTATTCCCTGTACCTTCCCCTGCCCATTCTTCTTCCTTCCCCTCCCTACTGGCAACCCTCCACTTGATCTCCATTTCTGTGGTCCTGCTCCTGTTCTAATTGTTTTTGTTTTTGTTTAGGTTCAGTTGTTAGTAGTTGTGAGTTTGTTGCCATTTTACTGTTAATATTTTTTATCTTCTTTTTCTTAGATAAAGTCTCTTTAATATTTTATGTAATAATGGCTGGGTGATGATGAACTCCTTTAACTTGACCTTATCTGGGAAGCACTTGATCTGCTCTTCCATTCTCAATGATAGCTTTGTTAGATAGAGTAATCTTGGGTATAGGTCCTTGTGTTTCATGACTTCAAATACTTCTTTCCAGCCCCTTCTTGTCTGCAGGGTTTCTTCTGAGAAATCAGCTGATAGTCTCAGGGAACTCCTTTGTAGGTAACTCTATCCTTTCCTCTTGCTGCTTTTAAGATTCTCTCCTTGTCTTTAATCTTGTGTAATGTAACTGTGATGTCCCTTGTTGTGTGCTTCCTTGGGTTCCACTTCTTTGGGACTCTCTGAGCTTCCTGGACTTTCTGGAAGTCTGTTTCCTTTGTCAGATTGGGGAAGTTCTCCTTTGTTCTGTTTTCAAATAAGTTTTCCATTTCTCACGCTTCCTCTTCTTCTGACACCCTGTGATTTGGATATTGGAACATTTAAGGCTGTCCCAGAGGTTCCTTACCTTGTCCTCATTTTTTTTTGAATTCTTGTTTCTTCATTCTGTTACAGTTGAATGTTTATTTCTTCCTTGTGTTCCAAATCATTGACTTGAGTCCGGGTTTCATTCCCTTCACTCTTGGTTCCTGGTATATTTTTCTTTAGTTCACTTTGCATAGCCTTAACTTCTTCCTCTGTTTTGCGACCATACTTCATCATTTATGTGAGCATCCTGATTACCGGTGTTTTGAACTCTGCATCTCATACATTGGCTATCTCCTTGTCATTTAGTTCTTTTTCTGGAGTTTTGATCTGTTCTTTTATTTGGGCCATATTTCTTTGTCTCGGCATACCTGTTACGTTGTAAGGGGTGGAGCCTTAGGTATTTGTCAGTGCTGGGCAACCCACCTGGCTCTGGTATGGATGGCACTGTCTGTTGGGGAGGTGTCTGAGAGGGAACAATATGGCTTGCTCCAGTCTCAGCCGACTTTCAGTAACTCCCTTCTCCCATTACCCATAACCAAATTGGGCCCTTCTGGTCCTGATCCCTGGGTGGGTGGGTGGGTTTATGTATATTCTAGGACCCTGTGGATCTTTCCAGCGAACTCGCCTGTGAGGCTGGGAGCTGCTTCTGCTGCTGCAACCTACACAGATTTTTATAGTCAGATGTTCTGATGCTTTACTGCCCCGTGCCGGAACCCTGGGTGGCACTGCCCCTCTCACTCCCCAGTGTGTCCAGCTTATCCACCCACAAATGTGGGACATTGTGGTCCACCTGCTGCGTCCTCACCCGCCCAGTCTCAGGTTTTAAAACTACCAGGTTGAAATTGTGTTTCTTTTTTAAGTGAATATGTAAGCCTATTTTGATTTAATTTTGAAGAGTTTATAACACCAATTGTTAGTAATGTGGAGGCTTGCTAGTCTTGGCTATTTGGTTGCTAATTTATTTTAACTAGGTAAATGATAAATATTAGACAAAAACTTTTTGCTTATTCTGCAGTGTTTGTTAAACAACTTTGAAAAACATCTCTGGCTCTATTTGAGGGGCTTTTCATGTATTTTTATGTTATTTAGTAATACATTTTATAACTAAAGAACTAAAATTAGTATTAACAGTGTTACTAATAAATATGTCATGATAAATTATGACTAACATGAAATATTTTTTCTTTAACCTAGAATAAATTAGACAAAGAAAAAGACAAAGATGATAAATATTCTCCCAAAAACTGTAAACTTCGGCGCTTGTCAAAACCACCATTTCAGACAAATTCATCTCCTGAAATGGCATCTAAACTGGATCTTACTGATGCCAAAAACTCTGAAACAGCTCATATAAAATCCATAGAAATTACTTCTATCCTCAATGGACTTCCAGGTAAATGTAACACATATACTAGTAAGCAAGTTGTTGTTGTTTGTTTTGGAAATCAAATTCCATAAAGGTAATTCAGTGACACTTATCAACTTGTTTTTCTAACTGAGCCAGGGTTTTTTTTTGCCTCTGTTATTACTTGAAATAAAATCAGTTATTGATTGAGGCTTGGAAATATTCCTGTTAATATACTCGGGGACACCATTAATTTTAGTTAAGTTTAATGTTCACCCTGTTGTACTGATACTGTGCTTTTTTTCAGGTACCATCCTTTCTGTTGCCGTATATAGTTTGTATTATGCCATAATAAACCATGAAATTATGTTGACTTTTTGGGTAAAGAATAATTAACTTTGCTTATCTTGATTACATTTATTACATTCTCTTTTTATGATGGCATCACTGCTTAATATTTAAGGCAAAATGAAGTCTAACTGTTAATAAAAGTGTTGAGGACAGGTGGAGGGGGAGATTTAGTAAATCTGTTGGGCAGGGATCTGGTCTATATCTCCCCCCAAATATTTTATATTTGTCATAACTTGAGTTCAGGTTTTTTAATAATTTTGAGTGTAATGGAAATTGGTTTTTGTTTCATTTCAGATGGATATTTACATGAACTCATTTTATAAGCCAAATGCTTTAAATATTTTAAAGCATTTTTCATAATTTTCTAATGTATTAGACATGCAGAACAATATATGGGAAAGTATATATATGTAATTTAAAGGATAATAATGTGAACATTTTTATATGTATCACAGTGGTAAATGACTAGTAATTAGTTAAAATAATTCTGATTTGTCTAACCATTAAGCTGTACACCTGAAGCCAATACATAACAGTCAACCAAAGATGCCTTCATGCCATTCAATGAATGTAATAAAAATGCTGGTAAAAATAGCATTTGCATTGAATTTGGAGTAGAAAATAGAATCAGTGTGAATTATTAATAAAAAAATAAACCTCAAAAAAATTTAATGCGTCTTTCCCAGAAGTAATTAATATTCTGATTTTAGTGTAATAATTACTTTTTTTAGATGTGTGTGTGTGTGTGTGTGTGTTCCTAAAGAGGATAATTGTTTTAAAAAACTAAGTAGCAGTCTTAAGCTTAGCTGTATAAGAAAAAATACTATTTTCACTTAGACGAAGACTCCCTGAGAATATTATCCGAAGAGTCTCCAGGTCATTTTCTGGTTTTATGTTCCACTTCTCGAAGAGTTTACAAAAGACATTTTAAGGGAAGTCAGAGGGGGCAGGGTCATAAGGGAGTTGGGGAAACATCAGTTCTCACTGTACAAGATGTAGTCTTACTGGATGATCAGCAGGAATATGCTCGAGGGGTGTAGTAAGCTGCTCTGGTTTTTTTTGTTTTTGTTTTTGTTTTTTTTTGATTCTAGGCTTATCATATATATCTCTAGCTTTCAGGTGTCAGTCAAAACAAAACGCTTTTGGTAGGTAAAATGATGTTATCAGCTGATTCAGGATTGGCTCATGAGATGTGGAGAGGAGAGGAGAGCGGGAAGTTGATCACCACATGGTTAAAACAAGCTAAATACAGATAAACAGTGTAGTCAAGTTCAGAGACTCAGACTGGATCCCTTTGGCAGTAACCCAGTGCTAGTCTGATCTGGTTTTCTTCTGCCCCTGGTACAGGTTCTCTTCCAGGGGAGGTCCTATTCGAGGAGACACTCCTCAAAGTACTCCTTGGGATTTTTCATTTTCAGTTGTTTGTGTCTTTTTTACTGTCTCTGGTACCCTTCCATTGTGCTGGAGCACATTCTCTTGTAACTTTTTAAGAAGTCGTTAAGAGGGAAAGTAATTTTTTTTAGAGACTGCATGTCTAAAAATGTCTTTATTCTGTTCATGGTTTAGCTGGGTTCAAAGTTTTTTCTTCATAATATTATTGGCCTTGTTCAATTGTTTTCTGTTTTGGGTTTTTTGTTGTTGTTTTGTTTCCAATGTTGTTTCTGTTTGAAGTCCAGAGCTCTTCCAATTTCTGATGCCTAGTATGTAGCTTGTTTTATATAATCAGTTCATTACAAAAGACATTTAGGTTATTTCTGTTATTTTTCCTATTGCAAACAATTCAACAGTGAGCATCATATTGAGGTATTTTTAACATCTCAGATATTCTCTTTTCCTTGGTGAATTTTATTTTTAGCCATAGATTAAATTAGACACCTCAGATATATTCAGTTAGAAAATGATTATTGCTATGAATGCATCTGTGTATGGGTATACATATATAAAGTAAAATTGAGCCCTGGCCAGGTAGCTCAGTTGGTTAGAGGCTTGTCCTAGTAACCAAGGTTGTGAGTTTGATCCCTGGTCAGGGCACATAGAAGAAGCAACCAATGAATGTATAACAAGTGGAACAATAAATTGATGTTTCTCTCTCCCTCCCTCTCTTTTTCTTTCTCTCTCTCTAAAAGTCAGTTAAAAGAAGAAAGAAAAAGAAAAATTAATCCCACCCGTGAATGTAGAACACAAATAGGAGTTCATACTCTTGGTGTGAGATGGGCTGGGAACAGAGTGAGAAGGGCGGTGGTGGTTGCAGTTGTCTGGAGAAACCACACGTCTCTAGACAGCAGTCTTTCACGTGTTGGCACTAGAGGTGGCCTTGAGTAAATTCGATCCCTGGTGGATTGTCTCGTGGAAACTTGTCCACGAATGAAACTGTCAACACAGTGTTGCCAGTCAAGTTTTAGTAGGTCATCCTTACCTGTGAATAATCAAAGAGAACTCCAACATAAAAGATGGAGACAAAAACAGACGGAAGAAATGACCTCTGAACAGAGGGATAATGAAGGTAACGAAAAATGAACTGTTACGTCTCTGATTATGAAATAATCTCAGACAACCTGTGAGTATCTGCTGATTACTAAGTAATTGCAGAGAACCTATAAGTATCTGGAAACCAAGAATGACATGAAAAGGAACAAAGAACAAGAAAACCTTGAAGTTAAAAATTGAAATTAAAGTTCAGTAGAGCACTTAGAATTTAAAATTGAGGAAATCTTCTAGACAGTATAAGAGGGCAGTGATAGAAATTTTAGAGAAAAGTGACACAGTATCAATGTAGGAACAGAAGTTAGCAAGTCATCGTACACACAAACTGTTCTTTGCATGTACTCATGTGTTTATGTCTCTTTGTGTGTGTGTTTTGTTTTGTTTTAATCTTCAGAGGGGAAGGGAAGAAACATCAATGTACGGTTGCCTCTCGTAAGTCCCCTGCTGGGAACTGGCCTGCAACCCAGGCATGTACCCTGACTGGGAATCGAACCGCGATCCTGTGGTTTGCAGGCCAGCGCTCAATCCACTGAGCTACACCAGCCAGGGCTCTTTGTGTTTTATGTTGGGGATACTCTAGCACTGCTTTTAAAATCACCTCTAATACCATGAGGAATCAGGAGGCCATGAAAACATCTGGTTATGTGTCACTAAAAAATGAATTAAAAAATAACAATAAAAAGCCAACTAGAGTTTTGTTATGAACTGTCTCACAACTGTATTATTGATTTGGTGATTTGTACCTCATTCCTTAGCAAGTATTAAATATAGAGCTTGTTTTCTCATTCTCTTCCTTGGGGAGGGGAGCGGTATGTGTATCTGACTAATGTCAAATAAGCCTTGAGGAAGGGAGAAATTAGCAAGTAACTAAAAGAGAAAATATGTTTAGAACTGACAGACGTAAATTTTTAAATGGAAAGAGCCCACCAAGTACTTGAAGTAATGAAGAAAAAGCCATGCCCGAGTGCATTATAATATTATATAATAGGACTACAAGAGTCACCACAAAGGAACAAGAAAACAAATGAAAGTAGTGCTTTCAAGACAACATGCAAGGGAGTCAGTTGTACCTTCAAAATTTTGAAGGAGAGTAATTTTCACCTTGGAATTCTGTACCTGAGTAAACTGGTCATCACATAATGAAGTTTGAGGGTCAGGATGTATTCAGACATGTATTAAGGACAGAGAATATTTTTTCTCCCATGTACCTGTTTGAGGAAACAGCTTAGTAATGTGCTCCAATCCCATGTGAGAATAAACCAAAGAAAAAGGGAAATGTGAGACTGATTTAACAGTGGGTCCAGGTCAAAAGAAAGCGCGCGGGGGTTTCTGGCATGATGGCTGCCAGAACTGACCCAGAGGGCAGCCTGTTGGGCGGAGCAGAAAACAGGCCTCCAGAGTAGAGATTCGGTGAGGAAGGACGCTGGATAGGATGCTTGGCTTAATGGAGCAATTGAAATAAATGTGAGAGACATAAAAAAGGAAGACATAACGTGTAGAAAAGGATATTAGGAAACTCTTGGAAAAATTAGAGGCTATATAAGAAGGAAAATATCAAGTGTACTATTTATTTTTGCAGTGAACCACATTGATGGATGTTATAAATACTACAATTGACATGTATATAAATAAAGTATGGGGAAAGGGAGGATAAAGATATTAATAAGAGAAAATCCTCATTGCTTAAAGCAGGCTAAACTTCATAAATCAGCAAATAGAATACTGTCAGAAGGAATAGTTATAACCATATATATGTATTGCTTTGATAATTTAAAAATTTAGTCATGCAGATGCACATTGTAAAGTTAAAGCATTTTTAACCATCTTAACCGTATCGTATCAGTTGCATTTTTACTTTTAACAAACTTAGCTAAAGAACGTACTACATGAATTACTCAGTACAGTGTTATAGTTAAGATTTTGAATTCTGGAGTCAAGTGACTTAGATTTCATCTTGACTTTTTCTAGCTCTTTGGGGTAGTTTAACCACTCTAAATTCTAGTTTTCTAAACTATAAAACAGGGCTGATAAAAACATACACCTCACAGCGTTATTGTGATAGTGAATGAGAATATATGTGAAAAGCGTATCAGAGTACCTAGCATGTAGCAATTTCTCAGTAAATGTTATGTTAAAGTCATAATAAAACCTATTATTTTTATTCTTAACTGAATTTATTTACTATAACATTTAAAAATAATATGAATATTTTTTACATAAGATCATTAGTTATTTGTGTTGTGTCATTCTTTAAAGAATCTGTTGTGAAAATCCACTGTGTACAAAAATCTTTGAGTACTCAATTGCTACATGGAAAACGAAGGCTACACTTTTGTGAGAATACCAGTTACAGGTTTTGGAGTTAGAACAGCCCGGGACTATATCCTGAGTCCACTGTTTTCTGCTCATTGGTTGGAGAAGTTTCTTTTTTATAATCAGCTTTATTCAGGAGTAATTTACAGACAATAAAATTTATGGCTTTTATGTGTACAACTCTATGAATTATGGCAACAGTATATAGTAATAAAAGTGTATGGCATAATACAGACATTTCCACCATTGGGTGAGTTTCTTTACTCTCTGAAGCTGTTTCCTCACTTGTAAAATGGAATAAAACCCGGAAAGTGGGATGGCTAAAGCAAAGGAGCTAATATATAAAATTCCTGGCACAGAGAAGACATTGTTAGTTGTCTTTAGCATATTCATTTTCCTTACTTCTTCTTTTCCAGCTTCTGAAAGTTCTGCTGAAGACAGTGAGCAGGAGGATGAAACGAGGGTTCACGATGTGGGCAGTAACAGCAAAGAGGAATGTAAATCTGATTATCTGACCCACGCCAGAAATGATCTTCTTTCAAAAGAGCAACAGAACAGTTCATCTTTGCTAGAAGAAAGCAAGGTTCATGCAGATTTGGTAACATCTAAACCAGTGTCAAAATCTCCAGAAAGATTGAGGAAAGATATAGAAGGGTTGTCTGAAGATTCTGATTATGAAGAAGACGAAGTCACAAAAAAGAGAAAGGATGTCAAGAAGGACAACACAGATAAATCCTCAAAGCCACAAGGAAAACGTGGAAAAAGAAGGTATTGCAATACAGAGGAGTGCTCAAAAACTGGATCACCCAGCAAAAAGGACGAGAAGGCCAAAAACAAAGAAACGCTTTGCATAGAAAACAGTAGCAACAGCTCCTCAGATGAAGATGAAGAAGAAAAATCAAAAGCAAAGCTGACACCAACTAAAAAATACAATGGTTTGGAGGAAAAAAGAAAATCTCTGCGGACGACTGGTTTCTATTCAGGATTTTCAGAAGTGGCAGAAAAAAGGATAAAACTTCTAAATAACTCTGATGAAAGACTTCAGAACAGCCGAGCTAAAGATCGAAAAGATGTCTGGTCAAGTATTCAAGGACAGTGGCCTAAAAAAACGCTGAAGGAGCTCTTTTCAGACTCTGACACTGAGGCTGCGGCCTCCCCACCGCACCCTGCCTCTGAGGAGGGCCCCACTGAGGGGGTCCTGCAGCCTGTGGCCGAGGAGGAGAGCTGCTCCCCCAGCACCGAGCTGGAGACCCCAACGCCTGCCAGTGCCGATAGTCAGCCCCCCGAGGAGAAGCCCATGGAAGTCAGTGACAGAAAAGCAGAGTTTCCAAGTAGTGGCAGCAATTCAGTGCTCAATACCCCTCCTACCACCCCTGAGTCGCCCTCCTCAGTCACTGTCACAGAGGCCTGTCGCCAGCAGTCTTCAGTCACAGTATCAGAAGCGCTGGCCCCAAACCAAGAGGAGGTCCGGAGCATCAAGAGTGAAACCGATAGCACCATTGAGGTGGACAGCGTTGGGGGGGAGCTACAGGACCTGCAGTCGGAGGGGAACAGCTCGCCCACGGGCTGCGACGCCAGTGTGAGCTCCAGCAGCAGCGCTCCACCCGAGCCAGAGCACCCCGAGAAAGGTGAGGGGTGGGTGGCCTCATCTGGGGTGAGCATGGGGAGAGTGGAAATCGGACCAGTAATTTGAGTAGTGAATAGTGGAAGGCATCTCAAAGCTCGAGGAGGATCTGATGTCCTTGGCACCAGGCTGCTGTCCAGACCTGTCCGAGAGTTCATTGTACCCCAGTGGACTTGAGCAGCTTAAATATGTTTCTGGAACGTTCTCTTTGCTATTGTAATGTGCAGTTTGTCACAGAGGGTTTGGTTTATGGACAGAGCCCTCCACCCCTAACCAGATGCTGTGCGTAGGGGTTTGGAGCAGCCGCCTGTCCTGGTATGGCTCTCCCCCCCAGACAGCACACTGGCTCTCAGCTCTGACTGATGGGCGTGCGTCTGTAGAGGAGTGTGGTGCGCTGCTAGATGCGCAGCTGCAAGTCGAAGGACCAGTGTGTACGTTAAAGCCTGCACTGATACTTTTTGATTTTCTGTGATGATGTTAAAAGTGGAAATTCAAATTAGTACTTTGCAAAAGTTTTGGTACTTTTTGAGAGTGCTATTGCTGTACTTCTGTCATCATTTTTCTTACCAACCACTTCATTTGGGTGTCAAAACCATAATACTCTAGTCTGATAGCTGGCTTCAAAGCACACTTTTCCATTGTGAATACAAAGTACCAGGTAGGGTGTGTATTTTATGTAACATACCTCATTTTATTAGGCTAGCTTTGGGTTTTTAGCTAAGCTTAAAGAGATAGAAAAGTCCCAATTTTCTCACACAAATCTTTTTTTCCCCCAGCTTTATTGAGGTAATTGACACAACCTTGTCACACAAGTCTTAACTTAAAACATTTATCCTTGAAAAATAAGTATTAAGTAAAAAACGCAGCCTTTGTTAACATAGCCTTAACTTAGATGATTAGAGAGGCTTTCAACAATAATATGATAAAATTTTAATGATTATAATTCTCAAGAGATTGTACCCTTGCCCTGGCTGGTATAGCTCAGTGGATTGAGCGCTGGCCTGCGAACCACGCAATCGCGGTTCAATTCCCAGTCAGGGCACATGCCTTGGTTGCAGGCCAGGTCCCAGCAGGAGACACACAAGAGGCAACCATACACTGATATTTCTCTCCGTCTCTCCTTCCCTTCCCCTCTAAAGATAAGTAAATAAAAATTAAAAAAAAAAAAGAGATTGTACCCTTAACTGTGTTCCTCATATTTTATGAAAGATTAAAATTTTTTTAAAAAGATTAGGTAGTCCTAGCTGGTATGGCTCAGTGGATTGAGTACCAGCCTGCAAACCAAAGGGTTGTTGGTTCGATTCCCAGTCAGGTCACATGTGTGGGTTGTGGGCCAGGCCTCCAGTGGGGGGCACAGGAGAGGCAACCACACATTGATGTTTCTCTTCTTCTCCTCTCTAAAAAGCAATAAAGAAAAATTAGGGTCATCGAGGAACATATATAAAGGACCTATAGACAAAGCCAAAGGAAGGGGTAGGATTGAGGGTGGAAAGTGCGGGGGGCAGTGGTACTGGTAATGGAGACAACTGTACTTGAACAACAATTAAAAAATTGCAAAAAAAATATAAATAAAATTCTTTTTAAAAAAGGTAAGATAGCTTGTCCTTTCATAGAGTAAGTCAATAGTACTCTTTCAAATTTTAATCTTGATTAGGTTAAAAAGTAAGAAACCTATGAGGACTTCAAAATCAGGGCATCAGAGACCATCTGTTTTATCTGATCAAAGCACACAGTATTGTTTTAGAAGTTATATTGTTTGGGGATAAATTTTTCAGTGCCTATTTCATGTGACCTCATTTTAATAAAAGTGTCTGTTGATATTAGAGAATTTACATTATATTAAAACTACAGCCCTGGCTGGTGTAGCTCAGTGGATTGAGCACAAGCCTGTGAAGCAAATGGTTGCTGGTTCAATTCCCAGTCAGGGCACATGCCTGGGTTGCAAGCCAGGTCCCCAGCAGGGGACACATGAGAGGAACCCACATTGATGTTTTCTCCGTCTTTTTTCCCTTTTCCTTAAAAAAAAAAAAAACTAAAAATGTAAGTCTTGCAGTTTAGATTTAGGATTTTCCTCCAGTTTTGTTTACATTAAGCTATTTGTTTCTTGTGGCTGAAAGTTTTCCCAGATTAAACTCCTGAAGAAAAATCAGGCAAATATTTTTGAGAGTTTGTGCTTCAGTACAGTCAATATCTAAGTCACTAGTTTATGTTTCATTTTGTTATATTAAAATAGTTTTAGGAAAAGTTAACAATAGATACAGCCCACTAAAAAAACAGACACTAGGAAGTTGCAAACTTCCATTTTTCACCAAGGAAGCCATGCCTGTTAACTCAAAGTTGATTTTATCATTGATAATAGGACTGAGAAACTTTTTCTTAGCAAAAATGGCATAATTCTATCCTAATATTAATAGTATCATGACATTGCAGTATCTGACATTGGAAGTGAATAGATGGGGCTTTATTCATCTTTGGAAAAAGAACTTAGTCTATAGTGTGGGAGAAAATAGTACACTTAGAATCAGAAACACAGCAGATGCTGAGGACCACATTAGCAAAGAGAAAAATGTAGAGACTACAGTTTGGAGTAGTGATTAATCAGTGAAGCCTGAGCACCAGGGAAGATTAGTGAAGATTCAGGACTTGGGCTAGTCCTTGTGAAGACGAGGTAGACATATGTAATGTTTTTGAATAATTTCTTGCCAAGAGGATGAACCAACTTTGACAACTGTGCTGGATTTGTAAATGTTTTTTTTTGTTAACCAGTGCCATGGGAACTAAGTTATTGTGAATTACTACTAAAATGCATCCCATTATATCATTTAAAATAATGTTAATATCACTATAAGATATATCATTAATATTTCAACCTGTAATTAAATCTTAATATTTTGGTCTTACTGAATCTTAACAAAATTTAGTTTTTATTTTTAGTATATACCTGTTTTTGAATTACTACTAGATTTCATAAATTCTCAGTACTTTATTGAGAGACGTTTTCAGTTTATATCTGATTTTTTAAAACTTTTTATTGATTATGCTATTACAGTTGTTCTATTCCCCCTTTCATTCCCCTCCACCCTACCCCCCATCCCCACCATCACCCCCCCCTTTAGTTTATGACCATGTGTCTCAAGTCCTTTAGATTCTATATTTCCCATGCTATTCTTGCCCCCCCATCTATTTTCTATCTACTGTCTATGCTACTTATTTTCTGTACCTTCTTCCCCCCTTCTCCTCCTCCCACTCCCCTGTTGCTAACCCTCCTTGAGATCTTCATTTCTATGTTTCCACTCCTGATCTAGCTGTCCTTTTAGTTTGCTTTTGTTTTAGGTGTGGTTGTTAATAATTGTGAGTTTGTTGTCCTTTCACTGTTCATGTTTCTTTAAGTTCTTTTTCTTAGATAAGTCCCTTTAACATTTCATATAATAAGGGCTTGGTGATGATGAACTCCTTGAATTTGATCTTATCTGAGAAGCACTTTATCTGTCCTTCCATTCTAAATGAAAGTTTTGCTGAATAGAGCAATCTTGGTTGTAGGTCTTTGGATTTCATGACTTGGAATACTTCTTTCCAGCCCCTTCTTGCCTGTAAGGTCTCTTTTGAGAAATCCGCTGACAGTCTGATGGGGACTCCTTTGTAGGTGACTGTCCCCTTAGCTCTTGCTGCTTCTAGGATTCTCTCCTTCATTTTAATTTTGGCTAATGTAATGATGATGTGCCTTGGTGTGTTCCTTCTTGGGTCCAACTTCTTTGGGACTCTCTGAGCTTCCTGGATTTCCTGGAAGTCTATTTCCTTTGCCAGATTGGGGAAATTCTCCTTTATTATTTGTTCAAATAAGTTTTCCACTGGTGGCTGTGCCTTTCCCCCTTCTGGTACCCCTATAATTCGGATGTTGGAGCATTTAAAGATGTCCTGGAGGTTCCTAAGACTCTCCTCATTTCTTTGAATTCTTGCTTCTTGACTCTTTTCTGTTTGGCCATTATTTGCTTTCTTCTGGTCCACTCCATTGATTTGAGTCCCAGTTTCCTTTTCATTGCTATTGGTGTCCTGTGCAATTCCATTCATTTCAATTAGTTTCGCCTTCATATATTTGTCTAATTTGAGGCTATAATCATCCAGTTCTGTGAGGATCCTGATCACCAGTGTTTTAAACTATGCGTCTGAGAGTTTTGCTACTTCTTCATCGCTTAGATCTATGGGCTCTGGGGCTTTGAGATCTTCTTGCGCCATTTTTGGTCTGTTCGCACCCTTTAAGTGTGAGAACGGCTCCTTGGACTCCCAGGTCGCTGGGTTGTGACGCTGTATGTGGGGGTGTGGTCAGAGCCGGGACGTGGCGACACCCTCTGCTGTTTTGCATCGCTGGGTAGGAGCAGAGCCTTAGGTGGTTCATCTGGACTGGGCCACTCAGAGTCGCTGGGTTATGACGCTGTATGTGGAGGTGGGGTCAGAGCAGGGAGATGGCGGTGCCCTCCACTGCCGCTTGCTGCGGGGACCCGCCGGGCTCCGGTCCAACCACCCACTCCCTCGCCTGTCCACCCGCGCACAAATGCGCGACCACAGTCAACACGCAGCACCGCTCCCCCGCTGTCTCCCCGGCGGTCGGTCGCTTGGTTGCTCACTTGGTCGCTCACTAGGTCCAACCCTGCGCCTGGATTCCACACGCCTGAGTCCGTCTGACCGAGTCCTCCTGTGCAACCCCGCTTCACAAGCCGCTGGTTTCGCCCCTTACCGGTCAGGCTGAAGAATTTGTTGTTAACGGACTTCCGAAAAGTTCAATTTTCCGTGTTCTGGCTGTGTTTTCTGTTGCTAATATTTAGTTGTCTCTAAACTTGGTTGTGTGAGAAGGCACGGCACATCCACCTATGCCTCCATCTTGGTGGAAGTCTGTATCTGATTTTTTAAAGAAGAATGTTCACGCTATTTGCTTTGGAAAAAACTGACATTTTTTGTGTGCAATAAGTCAGCTCCTTAATAATAACTTATTTTTAAAATAATACTAAATTCTGTACTAATTTATAATCTCCTAAAGAACGTGTAGTTTCAGAATTTGTGCTTCTAAAATGTAGCATTAGTTTATACCTAGGAAAAGCTTGATTTTATTTTGTGTTACTTAATAATATCTTTCCTGTTGTAGCTTGTACGGGTCAGAAAAGAGGGAAAGAAGCTCAGGGAGGAGGAAGTTCATCGAAAAAGCAGAAACGAAGCCATAAAGCAACAGTGGTAAACAACAAAAAGAAGGGGAAAGGCAGTAAGTGTGACACCTCTAATTTTTTAAATACAAAAGTTATGGCGGATATGGTGATCACTTCGTAAGGTATATAAACGTTGAATCATGATATAGGCCTGAAAGTAATTATTGCATGTCAATTATAATTTTAAAAGTTATGGCAGATATATTTTTTCTTCATTAAGGAAAAGGTATTCAGGATGTGGGAGAGGTCAATATTTTAATTTTGTCACTACTCTCAAAAAAGTCACACAGAAATCTCCTGATCCTAGGTAATTCTTGGATTAAGCAATTTGGTATTGATTGCTGTTGAATGAGCAGGTAATCCTTTTTAAAATAACATCTAATCTAATATAAATAAGAACATCTCCATTTTCGTTTTGTGTCCCATAGTTCTTTCTCCTTGTCGTTTCACATTATGAAATGCTTCAATTGTGTATTATTTTTTATTATGATGAAAGTGATTGCTTTGTTATTCTTCAAGGCAAAACCAGCCTAGAAGAGAACCATCAATTTAGCCTTAGAGCTTTAATCCCAACAACTCCAGTTACCACCTTTACCTTTGGTACTTCCAGCTGTGTGGCCAGGAGTCGCTATGAACAATATATATGCATTGGTTAAGTGTGCTCTAACTAAAGCCTTAACTTTAGCAATGACTCTGTTCATTGACCTACAGGAATATATATACTGTAATTCTCCTGAGAGCTGCACATTTTATCTCTCTTTTGTAGACAAAGTGAGAAGCAGAAAATATGTAAAGAATTTTTTTTCAGGTGCCCCACACTGACCTCCTGCTGCTCTTCCAGGAGATTCCTGCCACCTCCACTGCCTGACCTTTGCTATCGGCCGGCTTGGCTGCACTTCAGTGCAGAAAAGGGTTATGCGGCCAGCTCCCCGAGGTTCTGCTGAGCCCATATGACTTCCAGGCGGTGAATATGGCGTTCCTTGGGGCCCCGGGCGGCTGTGCTCAGCAAGGCCGTGAAAGCCAGGCTGAGGCAGACCACTGCATCAGAGTGGGGCCAGGCCTTGGGGGCTTCTTTAGGAGTTGCCAGGGGTCCCAGAGCAGCAGTGGGGGGACTGGGAGGGGATTTGATTAAGGAGTATGTTGTGAGTGTGGAGTTTCTTTATTCTAGAAACACCACTATGGGAGGGGTTGCTGTGTACCTTTCCTATCTGGAATATTTTTCAGGCCTTGAGAGCCTAACTATATATATTTTTTGGTAGCTATTGTTAAATGAAAAATCTATTTGATTTTTCATGCCAATTTGATCATCATGTGTTTGGAGTAACTGACAGGATACTTAAAGCATTTCTTACTATACTATGATATTTTTGTCTTCAAGATTTTTTACCATTTAAATGACATTTCCTAAGAGGTGTCATCTTTAGCAAGCCAGTTAATGTCCATATAATATAGAGAGATAGCTGTTAATTGTATTCTCACATTTTAATTATTGGGCTTACACCTTGGTAAATCAGAATGAGGATACCACTCTCTGAAAATAATTTAACTCTCATGGAATCTAAACTAACACTTCGTAATCCAGAAAGGTAATTGATGGGAGTATCGGTGCCATCTCCTAGTCACATGTTGAACTGTCAAGGTGTTAAGTAAGCATTTCCATTCTGTTACTGAGGCTTTAGTCAGCAAAGACAGATGTAACAGAATGTTACATAGACTTCAGAATTTTTCCTAAATCACTGAATAGATTTAGTAGGTTAAAACTGATGGTTTATTCAGTCCTCAAGTTCTGATGTAGGAAATACTAAAGAAATTCACTGTATATATCAAAGTTTAGAGTTTATTCCCAAATAATCTGTATTGAAGATGATGATTAGTGCATCATTGTGGCCAAAGTAGTAGCATACATGTATGCAATCTAAAATGTTAAAATTAAGAAGTTTCTATGATGTTTTTTATAAATTTTCAAATTTATTTATTTTTAGACAGAGGGGAAGAGTGGGAGAAAGAGAGGAAGAGAAACACCAATGTGTGGCTGCCTCTCACGTGGCCTCCACCAGGGAGGCCTTTATTCCCAGGCGTGTGCCCTGACTGGGAATCAAACTGGTGACCCTTTGGTTTGAAGCCTGCATTCAATCCACTGAGTTATATCAGCCAGGGCAATAATAAATAATTTTAAAAGATTCTGTGTTTTATTTTGTATATGTTAACATAATAGAATAAAAAGCCATTTATATAATTTCTGTATATGTAACAGTCTACCAGCTATAATGGGAGATTAGTTGTTTTTTTTTTAACATTAGTGGCAATTCAGGTAAGAAGAAATTTTGTTTTTGTTTTGCTTAATTGTAATGCTGGTACATTTGTACGTGATTATTTTCTAGGTTTTTAGGCAGGATCTATAAAATAAGTTGTTTACTGTAGTAATACATTTAAATGGTTAATTTTAAATTGTCCATTAAAATCTGTGACAAATTCTTTGTTACTTTTCTGGTTACTAATGCTTTTCTTTCTCTTTTTCTTTCAGCAAACAGTAGTGATAGTGAAGAACTTTCTGCGGGTGAAAGTGTGACCAAGACTCAGCCAGTCAAGCCTGTTTCTGCTGGAATGAAGTCACACAGCACCAAGTCTCCTGCCAGGATGCAGTCTCCAGGGAAATGTGGGAAGAATGGCGAGAAGGACCCTGACCTCAAGGAACCCCCTAATCGATTACCCAAAGTTTACAAGTGGAGCTTTCAGATGTGTAAGTGACAGATACTGAATCAACAATCTGTAGAAACTTTATCCCAGTAACTCTTGATGTTAGTAATTCTGAAAAGAGGTTATAACCAAACTTAGAGACACAGTAACCAATTGCATTGTAGAGACTTTGTTTGGATGTTGATTTGAATAAACAAATTGCAAAAAGAAAATGTGTAAGGCAATTGAGGAAAAGTTATTCACATTCCTGACAGTTAAAAATATATACAATTTTAACATTTTGGTGTCTTCCTAGTCTTTTTTTCTAAGTATGATTTTTAATGATATACTGTGGTGATACTGTACATGAATATGGAATTTTAGCACATATTTAGGTTATAAGGTCTTTAATTCTATACACTGATTAGTTCAACAAATATTGTACATATATTGTGCACCAGGCATTGTTCTAGGCTACGAAAAAACCTTAGGGAAACATAATTTACAAGCCTTATTTTTAGTTTTTCTGTCTTTACCTCATTCTACAACTACACTCAATGTTGTTTCTTTTGTATGTTAAAATTTTGTTCAAAAAATACATACTAACAAGGACTTCTGGCCAAGATGGAGGCATAGGTAGACACACTGTACCTCCTCCCACAACCAAAATAAGGACCACAACAATTTAGAAACAAAATAGCAACCAGAACTGACAGAAAATTGAACTGTATGGAAGTCCGACAACCAAGGAGTTAAAATAGACACATTCATCCAGACTGGTAGGAGGGGTGGAGTCGGAGTCGGGGTGGCAGGGCGGAGAGGGATAGCGGCAAAAAAGCGGTGGCACCAGGTGCGCAAGGTAGCAGTTGACAAATCCTGGGCGCACAGGACCGCAGCGGGTGGAACCTGGGCGTGGGGTGGCAACAGGCAGACCCAGTGAGGTGGTGATTGTGAAGTAGGGCATGGTGTACAAGGTGGCTGGTGGACCTGGTGGTCTCACATTTACATGCAGATAAACCAGACAAAACTGGGGAGCAACACAGACCACACAATCTGGGGTCCCAGTGCAGGGAAATAAAACCTCAAAACACCGATTGAAAACACCTGTGGGGGTTGAGGCGCAGGGCAAGACTTTCAGCCCTACAGAAGAGTTTGTTGGAGAGACCCACGGGGTCTTAGAATGTACACAGGCCCATCCACATGGGAATCAGCACTAGAAAGGCCCAGTTTGCTTGGGGGAAATGGCAGAGGGGACTGGGATCCAGCTGAGAGTGGAGCAAGAGCCATTGTTTCCTCTCTGACCCTGCTTCCACATACAGCATCACAACACAGCCACGTGTGTTGCCCCGCCCAGGTGAACACCCAAGGTTCCGCCCCTCATGTATTAACAGGTGCGTCAAGGCAAAAAAAAAAAAAAAAAAAAATGGCCCAAACGAATAGAACATATCAAAGCTCCAGAGCCAATACTTTTAAGCAACCAAGAGATAGCCGACCTATCATATGCACAGTTCAAAACACTGGTGATCAGGGTGCTCGCAGAATTGGTTGAATTTGGTCACAAATTAGATGAAAAAATGAAGGCTACACTAAGTGAATAGAAGGAAAATGTACAGGGAACTAATAGTGATGGGAAGGAAGCTGGGACTCAAATCAGTGGAGTGGACCAAAGGGAAGAAAGAAACCATCAAACAGAAAAGAATGAAGAAATAAGAATTCAAAAAAATGAGGAGAGGCTTAGGAACCTCCAGGATATGTTTAAACATTCCAACATCTGAATTATAGGGGTGCCAGAAGGGAAAGAGAAAGGGCAACAAGTGGAATAATAAAGGAGAACTTCCCCAATCTGGCAAAGGAAATAGACTTCCAGGAAGTTCAGAGAGTCTCAAGGAAGTTGGACCCAAGGAGGAACACACCAAGGCACATCATTATTACATTAGCCAAGATTAAAATGGAGAGAATCCTAGAAGCACCAAGAGATAAGGAGACAGTAACCTGCAAAGCAGTTCCCATCAGACTGTCAGCTGATTTCTCAAAAGAGACCTTACAGGCAAGAAGGGGCTGGAAAGAGGTATTCCAAGTCATGAAATTCAAGGACCTACTTCCAAGATGGCTCTATCCAGCAAAGCTTTCATTTAGAATGGAAGGGCAGATAAAGTGTTCAGATAAGGTCAAGTTAAAGGAGTTCATCATCACGAAGCCCTTATTATATGAAATGTTAAAGGGATTTATCTAAGAAAAAGAAGATAAAATGTGAACAGTGAAATGACAACAAACACAATTATTAACAACAACACCTAAAATAAAAACAAGCAAACTAAGTAACCAACTAATCGAACAGAATCACAGAAATGGAGATCACCTGGAGGGTTAACAATGGGAGTGGGAGGGGGAGAGATGGGGGGAAAGATACAGAGAGGAAGTAGCAGAGATGGCAGGCAGAAGATAGACGGGGAGAAGGCGAGAGTGGTGTGGGAAATGTAGAAGCTAAAGAACTTGTGACACATGGACATGAATTAAAGGGGGGGAATGTGGGTGGGAGGGGGATGTGCAGGGTGGAGGGGAATGAAGGGAAAATGGGACAACTTTAATGCATAATCAGTAAAATATATTTAAAAAATACATACTAATGAGAGTTTTAACTCCATAGCGGACCTTGAAAATATGACAAGTGCTGAACGCATCACAATTCTTCAAGAAAAACTGCAAGAAATCAGAAAACATTATCTGTCATTAAAATCTGAAGTTGCTTCCATTGATCGGAGGAGAAAGCGTTTGAAGAAGAAAGAGAGAGAAAGTAAGTGTTTTGACTCTGCATTACTTAAACAAAAGTAGCTTGTGATTGCACTGTTAAACTCAACATAAGTTTGTATATCATCAGGCAAGTTCTTTAATCTCTGAATATTCCTCATCTGTAAAGTAAAAAAATTTGCATAAAGAATAATTTCTCAAACAATAATGTTCACTTTCATAGAGCTTACAGTCTGCTCCCCCCAAAATCCTCATGCATTTCAGTTAGCGAAAACCACTAAAGAGAGAATGGAGTGGATCTGAGGGAAAGACTTGTCTTGATTTCTGCTCTGTCGCCAAAGCAAAGCACATAATTACAGCAGAAATGTGTTTCCTTGCACTTCGGGAGGCTGGACGTCTAACGTCAGGGTCTCAGCAAGTTTGGTTTCTCCTGAAGTCTGTCCTTGGTTTGCACATGGCCGCCTTCCTGTGGTGTCCTCTGTGCACCGGGAGATAGAAAGAACCTCTGGTGTCAGGTCTCCTTCTTGCAAGGACACCAGTCTTGCTGGGTTAGGGCCTACCCTTATGAACTCACTTAACTTTAATTACTTCTCTGAAGGCCTGATGCAAATACAGTCACATGGAGAGGTAGGTCTTCAACATAAAATTTGGGGGGGCACCATTCAGTCTATAAAAGGGTCCTAGGCTAGAGAACAGAAAGTATTCCCTAAAATAGTTTCTCAGATTTAAAACTGGTGACATTTTGGACCAGATAATTCTTTGCTGTGGGGGGCTGTCCTGTAGGATGTTTAGCATCCTTCATGGCCTCTACCTACTGGATGCCAGTAGCACCTCACAGTTATGACAACCAAAAGTGTCCCCAGACATTGCCAGATACTCCCTCTAGGGGGCAGAATCCCTGCAGCTTGAGAACAACTGCTTTAAGGTGGGAACATTCTTGGTACCTTCAGGAGTGGAAACAAAGTCATTGTGGTGATAAAATGGTAGAAATATCAGCTGAATAAGCATGTGAGGAGTTCAAGCTTCATTCTAAGTAGATGGGCATCTATTTGAAATGACATGATCTATTTATAGTTTTTCAAAGAACTCTGTTTGCCATGTGGAAAGTGGACTCTGGAGGGACAGTGGTAGAAGCAGTGTTGACCAGGGAGCCCCCTGCAGCAGTGAGATGGTGGGAACTTGGACCAGGGTGGTTTCAGTAAAGATGGAGAGCAACGAATTTGAGTTACCAGCACTTGTTGATGGGTTAAATGTGGTGGATGGAGAAGGGGTTTGGGTACTGGAAACAACTGGATACTCCACCCCAGAAATGAGGAATACCTAGAAAATACAGGTTGGTAGGTTGGGGAGCACACTGAGGATGAGACATTCTGTTTTACTGCTGTTGTTTTTTAAAATGCCTACTAGGCATCAACTGGAATGAATGTCTGATAGACAGTGGGATGTTTACGTTTGTAGCTCAGGGAAGAAGTCAGGAGTAGGGATATAATTTTCAAATTGTTTGCATATCTATACTACAGTAGTTACTACAAATGGTTTTTAAAGTTGTTAAGTAAGTCACCTAGGAAAGAAGTATGGGTAGGAAAGCTGGGGTCAGCCAACTTTGAGAGGTGGGGCTGAAGAGAAGCCAGAAGCAGTAAGACTTGAGAAGCAGCCTTGAATGAAGAAGACCGGAGAAGATGGCTAAGAAAAGAGTGTCAGGGGGCGGGGAGTGGTGTGGTCAGCGGTGCCAAAGGCAGTAGTAGAGCAATGGACCCCTTCGTTTCGTCTTTAAGAAGCGTTAGCCTTCCATTCTTATTACCAAGTAAATTCATAAGAATCTCCACAGGTACGGGAATTAGGAGTTGGGTGGATTATGGATTTTTCCTGTTGGATTCAAAGCTCCCTTTGACATTTGTTTCATTATTACAGAAAGTTTCCTCTCCGTTTTATGTCCCTGTCCTAACAGACTGGGCACATGACGTTTCTCCGTCTGACCCCGACAGGAGCGTATCTTGGTCCGTCCTTTTTCACTCTGTAGTGTGGCGCGGTTTAGCCACTTGACAGACACTGGGTTTTCCTTTGTTTACATTATGACATTGTGAGACTTGACTGCTCTTGTTTTGTAATTTATTGAATTTACTGGATGACATTGGTTAATACAATTATATAGGTTTCGGGTCCAATGGACTGCTCTTGTAAGCTAAATGATTTTGGAGAGTAGAGCAGAATTGTGTAGTCTAGTGTTTTATTTCTTCTTACTGTGGTATACATGTTTTATTAAGCTATTGATTTGGTTTCCCTTCCTTAGGTGCTGCTACATCCTCATCCTCTTCTTCACCTTCATCCAGTTCCATAACAGCTGCTGTTATGTTAACTTTAGCTGAACCATCCATGTCCAGCGCATCACAAAATGGAATGTCAGTTGAGTGCAGGTGACAGCAGGACTTGCTAAAGCACTTTGCACTTAATGGCTGTTGAGGGCCACGTCTTTTTTATACTGCACAGTGGCACAAAAAATCAGACAAAGCACTATTTTATATTTAAGAATTGTTTCTTGACAAGCTGACTTGGCACTTAAGTGCACTTTTTTATGAAGAAAAAGTACAATGAACTGCTTTTCCTCAAGCAATAATTGTTTCCAACTTGTCTGGGAATGTGTGTCTGGTGACTTGAAGGCCTTCCACTGTGGCGGAGGAGGGCTTCTCACTGCCCGTAGAGACAACACAGTAAGCGTAGTCACTGGTGGGCCAGAACACGGTAAGGTAACTTACTGTATATCTATTCCCTTGTATTTTGTTAAAGCTGGAACATTTGATATTTTTCCATTTATTTATGAAAAAATATGAACCTATTTTCATTTGTACAAACTAATTGTTTTTTAAAGAGAGTCACCTCAGGGTGGCTTTAATTGTATAAGTCAAGCACATGTAATAACTTCAAAACCTGCAGTTAACAGGATAGCAGACATCAATCCTGGTAACCAAATATTAAAGATTCTCTTTAAAAAAGACTGAACATGTTTACAGGTTTGAATTAGGCTAAAAGGTCTTGCAGTGGCTTTTCATACCCCTTCAAATTGGAATGGAACTACTGTACTTTGCCATTTTTCTATAAATCAGTATTTTTTTTTAATTTTGATATAATACATTGTGGGAAAAAAGAAAATGGCTAATAAAATGTATTAAATCTTAAACAATGTATAAAGATTGTACTTAGCCAGTTCAAAGTGTATATTTATTCATAATGAATTATAACAGTTATATTTTTGTGTTTTCTTGTAAATGTTTCTTTTCCTTAAATACAGATAATTCATTTGTATTGCTTATTTTATTATGAGCTACAACAAGAGAACTTCAGGAACAAGTAAACTGTATTAGTATGGTTCAAGGTTGTTGATATAAACTGTCTCAAAAGGATGGTTGTTATTTTAAGTATAAATAGCTAATTGGGTGGTAGACCTATAAAATTAAATGCCTTGTATAAAATCCAAAATGAACACAGAATTGTTCTCACTTGTATTGACTTTATGTTGTATGATTCCAATCTCTGTTCTGTTTGGCACTTGTATTTAATTCTACACCTTTGTAAGACATTTGTATATTGCGGATGTGTTCATTCAAGCTATTTAATACCTGGCACTGTTAATACACAGTACTTTACTGTACAGACTGTTTTACTGTTTTAATTGTAGTTCTGTGTACTTTTTTTGAATGGGGCTGGCATGTTTCATTTGTTTTCTGGCAATACGACGTGAGAATTTCGAAGCGTTTTGTTGTAGATGCTAACGTGTCAGAATCCTTTACATTCAACTTTTCTAAGAAAAGCATTTTCAGTCTTGTAGTGTGTGCTTACAAGTAACTAATTTTGTTGAAAATGGTTTCAAGTTACTCAGATTTGTACAGGACTGTAAAGATTTGTTGACAGCAAAACATTGAAAAAAAGCTTATAGAATAAAAGCTATAAAGTATATATTAGGATCTGCAAACAGTGAAGAATTTATGTAATATATTGTACAAATGTAAGCAAAGGCTCTGAAATAAAATGCCATAGTTTGTGAATCATTGATTCTGTTTCTAAAAGATTAAGTAATTTTAGTTAATTTCTGTATGTGATGACAGATTGGAACATATATCTCCAGCCTGTGTTGTCAGGAGGGGTTAATTGACATACAAAAAGGGGAATGTTCTACCAAGAAAAATTAAAAGTCTGCTAACTAGATACAGGATTTATTAGGCATTCTTACATCTTTGCATAGACCATTTTGCTTGAGACTGAGCATTATGAATACTTAAGATTTGGAGATTTGTCTAAAAGAGAAAAGTCAAAAATTATTTTTCTTTAACATACTTGAAACCATTACCAGCAGCTGCCCTTTTTTTGGAGGTTTTTTTTTTGTATTTTAATTTACAAGACCCTTGTTGGTCTCTCATTAGCACACTGTACCCGTCGCACACTGGAATTGCTGGCTTTTGTTAAAACAGTAGTCAGTAGTCAGCCCCCTGCCCACCCCTGAAAGAGTCCTGTTTAATTGGTTTGGGATGACACCTGGATACTGATCTTCTAAAGGTCTGCAGTAATGTTAATATGCCTCGGGACTGAGAATCACTGATTAACTTCAAACCTTTTAAGATCAATAATTCGCAGGGGTTTTTTGTCCCATTTAGTGAACTTTTCTCAAAAAAAAGAATTCTTTAAAACAAAAAGAAAATACTCTATTTTAAGGGCTAGAAAGCTCAAATGGGTATTTTTAAAGCACCTTTGGGATGACCCATTATTTGCACAGAAATTAGTTTAACTTTTAAGGGATAAATTAAAAAAAACTATGGAATAGTGCATCCCAAAACTACTGTCCTAAAATACTGGATCCCAGAAATGCTCTGGGAGTTCATTGTCAGATGTATTTTGGAAATGCTGTGTATAGCACATTCCCTTCTTAGAGATTCAGTGTTAACATATTAAAAACTTTGAGAAGACCTATAAGGAGACACCTGGCCAAACCTTCTTTATCCTACTGTCTTAAGTCTTAGCTGATCAAGAAACCCTGTTTCTCAAGAAACTACTAATATCATCTACTTTGTGTGTTACAGCACTAGTGTCCTAAAGGAGAATGATTCCAAACTTCGCTGGAGTTTTACACCCCCAGGCTTCTCTGCCCTCTTCCTGCCTGTCCTCCCTTCTTCCCAGCCTCTCGGGAGAGTTGGAAGAATTTCATCGTGTTACTAGAATTTGACTTGTTTTCTCCCGATGACTCAAACTGTATTTTATCAACCTAGTTTACAATCTATTATACAATTCATATATTTTTTTCTTTTTTATGGTGTTCTTCCAAACTTTTTTCTCCTACTGAAATACTAACCTCAGGGTGAGCTCTTGTTACATTTCTTAACCTGAGAGATTAAGGAAGGTGGAGCAGAGTCCATGAACCCCTGACATTTTTGTTTGTATTTTTTTAACTTTTTAAAAATTTATTGATTTTAGAGAAGAAAGGAGAACAAGAGAGAATTTGTTGTTCTACTTATTTACACATTCACTGGTTGATTCTTTTATGTGCCCTCACTGGGGATTGAACCCATGACCTTGGTGTATTGGCACATTGGTCTAACCGACTGAGCTACCCCACCAGAGCTTGTTTGTATTTTTCTATGATGAGTCCATATACTTGAAGAAAGTCTTCAAAAGGATTAAAACCAGTTCTGAACAGCAACGGGGATCATTTAATTTTAACCTGCTATTTTCAGAGTTTTGGCTAACAAGATGGGTTTTGTATGTATAAGACGTAATCCCCCAGAGGAGTAGTTTCATGGTTTAGTTTTGGAAGTAGCACACAAGGTATAAAATAGTATATCGAACAACTCCCTAAGAGGTTAAGGGAGCATTGTATGAGCATACAAGAATGTGATGGCTGGTGCTCTGGTGACACAGGAGATACAAATCTTAACATCCAAGGTGGGGGTGGGGGGGTGAGTCACTGGAAATGGCATATGTTTAGGAAGAAGAAGGCCAAAATGTGAAAAGGTTGCAGTGTGTGGACAGGAAGTGATTTTTTGGATAATATTAGGCAGAGTGGGTAAGGAATGGGATTGGGTGACATAGATGGAGATACTTGAGTAACACATAGGGAGGGACAGTTGGATTTTTCTCATCTTTGTGAAATACCATCCATCACAATTATGAAAAATCAAAATAAGGGGCTCAAAAGTCAAAACCAGGTCCAAGCAGCTTGATTTTATTTTTTTCTTGAACTTATCTGAGGTTGTCTATAAAAGGTCACATATATGCCCGGTGACTTCTGTAAAGCAGCTTTCAAAAAGCCAAGTCTATGAATCTATGTTCCCATAGATTCAAAGTCAAACCCTATTTTACCACCAGAACTATTGAATTCAATGATTTATCTAATTACAACCTAGTAATTGGGTTGGCCAAAAAGCCCGTATGTTTTTTATTTTTTGTAAAATAAAAGACACATTTTTCATTTTCACCAATAACTTTATTGATTTGGGTATTTTGAAGTATGCCAGCTTTCTCCCACTATTGGCTTCTAGTGGGTAGAGGCCAGGGGTATTGCTAAACACCTTCCAATGCGTAAGACAGTCCCACAGCAAAGGATTATTTGGCCAAAATGTCAATAGCACCAAGAAGCTTTGCAAAACAACTTTTGACACATTCGATCAGTCACAGCACCTTCTCTATACACTGCACAAATCTTTTCTTGCGTTTCAGTTGCATCTTTACCTTTCTTGAAACAATAAAGCATGACATGCCAAATATGTGTATCTTCAATATTAAAATGACTACAAAAATTAATCAATTTTGATAAGCTTTTTTTTTTAAGTATTTATTTTTAGAGAGGAAGGGAGGGAGAAAGGGAAACGTTGATGTGAGAGAGACAGTGATCAGTTGAGCCTTGCTTGTCCCCAGCTGGGGACCAGGCTTGCAACCTAGGCATGTGTCCTGACTGGGAATTGAACAAGCAACCTTTCAGTTCACAGGCCAGCATTCAATCTACTGAGCCACACCAGCCACAGTGGTAAGGTTTTTTTTTAATGCAGGCTGATATGACAGCTGTCACAATACAGTTTAACATAATGTTTCAAATGAAGTTAAAGACAACCAAGAGCTACTAGAGCCATCTTATGGAAAAAAACTAAACGAACCTTATGGCCGACCCAAAATTTATCTTTTATTACCTAAAAGTCAATTTATGAAATATTCACTAGATATAGCAAATAAGGTAGAGAATATGGGATGAATACAACACTCATTCACATCTAGAGACACTTTCAATAACATTAATGCAAATACTTGAGGCTCGGAAAAATATGTTCATATATTGTATTGTAAATGCCGGGAAATTTCTATAATGAAATTGTATCTAAGGTGATCTTTGAAGGATGCGCACAATTTTGCGGGTGGAAATGAGGAGTAAAGAGGAAGAGGGCAAGTTGGGAGAAGGAATAACGCGAAAAAAGAAAAACGAAAGGGGAAAAAATAGAAAAAAAAGGCTAGAATGAGAGTTTGGAGGGAGATGAATCTGAGAAGCTAGACAAAAAAGCAATTTGGATTGCCAAAGCATCTTTTTTCCCAGTAGAATGGCAGGTTAGAGTGGCGGTCTCGAATTGTTTTTAACTTTATTTTGAAATAATGTTCAATTTCGTAAAAGCGCACGAGCAGAACCAAGTCTGTATACCCTTCACGCCCACTCGCCATTTGTTAACACTGTTATCCGCATCCCTGCAACCGCCTTCCTTTCCAACAATTTCGGGGCTTCGAACATGCTCTCCGTCTGCTGGGACTGACCCCTCCAGACTCGGCCTGGCTGATGTCATTCACACTGAGAACCTCGGCTACTCCCGTGAGACCCTTCACTCCCCGAGACTAGGTTTCCAGCAGACGATGGGGGAAGAACACAATTCCCAAGTTCGGCCCCGCCTCTGTTGTCTCCCTACAGCGACTCCCCCGGCCGCCAGAGCGGAAGTAGCGTAGTTCCGGGCGGAAGTTGCCGGGACGCGGAAGTTTGGGCCCTGTGCTGTGGTTACCGGAGCCTTCAGACTGAGCATGGCCCTAAAAGGGAAAGGCAAAGGGAGGAAAAAGGAGAGTGTCGCGGCGGGGCGAGTGGCTTGCGGCCCGGGTCCCTGGGCTCGGGCGGGTGAGCGGAGCCGCGGAGTCGCTGAGCCTTTGGCGTCGGTCTCTGGGCGGAGCCCGGGCGGCGGCGGCGCGAGGCCTCCGAAGGCTGACTACCTGGTGGGACAAGTGGCCGACAGCTTGGCCCGAGGCGGTCGGCGCTCTGGAGGCGGCACTAGTCGGCTGGCGGCGCTCTTCCGCTGCGGAGAATCGCAGCTCCAACCCCTTTACGTGCCTCTGCCTCCCGTAAGTCACGGGGTTGCGTGCTCCACGGCCTGTCCGAATAGCTTTAAACCAGAGTATGGCTGGGAGGACCTGGTTCGAAGGCGGGGCGTAGAGCATTATTTCTTGCGGCCTTTCGTCTCTGGGCCTGTCCGTGAAAGAGAGAGGATGCTAATTTAGGCCACTAATTATCACAAAAGGATGCGATCTCACACATAACTTCACACTTTTAAAAGGGAAACACCAAAAAAAGGAAGCGGGATGAGGAGGAAGAAAGTGCATCCCAGATTCAACGGCCACTTTTGCAAGAACCTGCAAAAAAAGTGAGGGTGAAGAAACTTTCTGATGCAGACAAACAATTGGCCTACAGGTTGGTAAATTTCTCTCTTAGTTGATTAAAGAATTTATATGGTAAAGAAACGGAGATTTTTTTAAAAGAGTTTATCTTTAGAGGGGAAGGGAAGGAGAGAGGGAGAGAAACATCAATGTATGGTTGCCTTTTGTGCGTCCCCTGCTGGGAAGTGGCCTGCAGGGAACCAGCCTGCAACGCGTATATGCCCTGACTGGGAATCGAACCTTGATTATTGTCTGGTTCACAGGCCCGCACTCAATCCACTGAGCTACACCAGCCAGAGCAAGAAACGGAGATTTTTAAAAATAGCCATCTTAATTTTTTTCTCATTTCATAGTTCTAATTGTAACAAAATTTGTACTGTGGAAAACCTCATACGTATTCAAAACTTGAAAAGATAATGACCCCCAGGTACGAATTCTGGGTCAGTTGTCTTCATCTTCACCCATTTATATCCCCACCCATTTGTATCCCCTTATTTGGAAGCAGACCGAAGACTTACATTTCATCTATAAATATTTCAGCATTTTTATAAAAGATGAGTTGGTTTTCTTAAACATATTCTGGGAGCACATTCCCCCCCTTTTGCTCAAGTTTTGTTCTTTTTTACAGTGTATTTGAATAAGGATCCAAATAATACCGACACAGGTTCCCAGTTAACTTTCTTTTTAGGTCTCACTAGGTGGTCTTTTTGCCCATTCTGGAAGCTATTGATTGCTAAGGGTTGGAAACTACTACTTTTTATTCTGCTACTTAGTATATCTATGCATATCCTTAATTTCTATAGCTCTGCTGCCCACCATATAAATGTACCTAAAAGTCTCATCTAAAAAAAAAAGAAATCCAACCCAATAAAATTCTTAGTCTAAGTCATGTGTCTTTGTTTGGCATCATTCCCTCTGTCCTTCCCTTCACAGTCAAGCTGTCAGAAGTTGTCTGTGTGTGCGCTCTCTCCCTTTTCTTCGTCTGTTTTCTCATTCACATTTTTTTTTAAGATTTTATTTATTTATCTTTAGAGGAGAAGGGAAGGAGAGAGGGAGAGAAACATCAATGTATGGTTGCCTTTTGTGCATCCCCTGCTGGGAATGGGCCTGCAGGGAACCAGCCGGCAACCCGGTATATGCCCTGACTGGGAATTGAACCTTGGTCCCGCACTCATTCACATTTTTGCAGTCTGTTGGTTGTGTTTGTTTTTATGGGATCTGACCATATTTCTGAAACAGTGCTCACTGACACCATCCTGTCCTACTTGTCATATTTAATAGGCAGTACAGACTTTGTCTTACAAGTTTTCTGTTTCATTAAAATTTTTTAAATTTATTGATTTTACAGAGAGAGAAACATTGATTTGCTGTTTCACCCATTTATGCATTCATTGGTTGATTCCTGCATGTGCCCTGACCAGGGATCAAACCATGACCCTGGGGCATGGGGATGGTGCTCCAACCAACTGAGCATAACTACCTGGTCAGGGCTTCTCTGTTACATTTCACATGACTGCTTTTCTTCTCGAAGCTGTTGGTTTCTTCGATAGCAGCCTCTTATGATTGTCTTTTTGTCTGCTACTTTTCAGTGTTATTTTTGGTACCTTTTCTTCTGAAAAGAATAAAATACATATTTTTAAAAATATTTTATCGATTATGCTAGTGCAATTGTCCCATTTTCTCCCCTTTACTCCCCTCCACCCTGCACACCCCCTTCCACCCACATTCCCCCCCTTTAGTTCATGTTCATGGCTCATACATATAAGTTCTTTGGCTTCTCCATTTCCCATACTATTCTTACCCTCCCCCTATTTTCTACCTACCGTCTATGCTATTTATTCTCTGTACCTTTTCCCCCTCTCTTCCCATTCCCCTCCCTTGTTAACCCTCCATGTGATCTCCATTTCTGTGGTTCTGTTCCTATTCTAGTTGTTTGCTTAGTTTGTTTTTACTTTGGCTGTGGTTGTTAATAATTGTGAGTTTGCTGTCATTTGATTATACATATTTTTTATCTTTTTCTTAGATAAATCCCTTTAACATTTCATACAATAAGGGTTTGGTGATGATGAATTTTTTTAACTTGACCTTATCTGAGAACCACTTTATCTGCCTTTCCATTCTAAATGAAAGCGTTGCTGGATAGAGCAATCTTAGATGTGGGTCCTTGCCTTTCATGACGTGGAATACTTCTTTCCAGCCCCTTCTTTCCTACAGGGTCTCTTTTGAGAAATCCGCTGACAGTCTGATGGGAACTCCTTATCTCTAGCTGCTTCTAGGATTCTCTCCTTAATTTAAATCTTGGCTGATGTAATGATGATGTGCCTTGGTGTGTTCCTTTTTGGGTCCAACTTCTTTGGGACTCTTGGCTTCCTGGATTTCCTGGAAGTCTATTTCCTTTGCCAGATTGGGGAAGTTCTCCTTTATTATTTGTTCAGATAACTTTTCCACTTGTTGCTCTTCCTCTCCCCCTTCTGGTATCCCTATAATTCGGATGTTGGAACATTTAAAGATGTCCTGGGGGTTCCTAAGCCTCCTCATTTTTTTGAATTCTTATTTCTTCATTCTTTTCTGATTGGATGTTTCTTCTTTCTGGTCCACTCCACTGATTTAAGTCCCAGTTTCCTTCCTATCACTACTGGTTCCCTGTGCATTTTTCTTTATTTCACTTAGTGTAGCCTTCATTTTTTCATCTGATTTGTGACCAAATTCAACCAATTTTGTGAGCATCCTGATCACCAGTATTTTGATCTGTGCATGTGATAGGTTGGCTACCTCTTCATCACTTAGTTGTATTTTTTCTGGAGCTTTGAGCTGTTCTTTCATTTGGGCCTTTTTTTTTTTGGTCTGGATGTGCCTGTTAGGTAGTTAGGGGTGGAGCCTTAGGTGTTCACCAGGGCGGGGCAACACATGTGGTTGCTTTGTGACGCTGTATGTGAGGAAGGGGTCCGAGAAGGAACAGTGGCACTTGCTCTGCTCTCTGCTGGATTTCAGTTACTTCCCTGCTTCCCACAAGCAAATTGGGCCCTTCTGGTGCTGATTCCTGGTGGGTGGGCTTGTGTATGTTCTAGGACCCTGTGGGTCTCTCCACTGAACTCTCCTGTGAGGCTGGGACTTTCTCCTGGCACCTCAACCCCCAACCCCCACTGGTGTTTTCAATTAATGGTTTGAGGCTTTATTTCCCCGCCCTGGTACCCTGGGTTGTACGGTCAGTCCTGCTCCCCAGTTTCACCTGGTTTATCTGTGCATAAATGTGGGACCACTGGGGCCGTCAGCTGCCACCTTGCTGCAAGTCCTCTCCGCCTGGCAGCTCAACTCTGCCCCTCCTACTGGTCTGGATGAATGTTTCTTCTTCAACTCCTTGGTTGTCGGACTTCCATGCGGGTCAATTATCTGGCAGTTCTGGTTGTATATTTCATTTTTAAATTTGTTTTTATCCTTCTTTTGGTTGTGCTAGGAGGCACAGTGTGTCTGTCTACGCCTTCATCTTGGCTGGAAGTCCTTACTGCTTCTTAAACAATGATTTTCCTGAGGATTCTGTTGGCTGTCATATCATGACCTTTTTTTTCACCCTTCATCCTGGGCCATGTTGTTTGTGCCTAGGAGCCACCATTCTGACCTTGTTCCTGATCTCTAGACCTGTGTGTCTGTTTGCCAGCCAGCACTGGTGAATTCCATGCACACCTTAACTTCAGAAGTCCTCAGACTGACCTGGTTGTCCTCATCAAGCCTGTGCTCTGCATGGGTGAGACCACCAGCCTGCCAGGGGCTTGGGAGTCATCTGACACTCCCACTTTTCCCTGAAAATCTGACCATTTGCCCAGTCTTGAGGATGCTGTCTGTTAATTGTCTTTTAAATCTGTCTTCCCCCTCTGCCTCCTCCCTTGCTCTGGCTGGTCCATGATCTTCTTAGCTACATGCAGTTATAACTGTCTCCTTGCTGGTCTTCCTGGTTCAGCCTTCTCCTCTTCTAATTATCTGCTCTGCTGCGTACATGATCTTTTTTTAGGCATTTTCAAAGTCTTCAGTGGCTCTCCATCCTCTGTAGGCACCATCCTGTAGACCTGGTTCCCACCTTACTGTGCCCTCTCAGTTCCTTTCACTCCTGCTGGGTGCTTTTGTACACCACAGCGAGCAAAACGTTCACATGGACCTCTCCTTAGTGGCGCTCAGGCTTTAGCGGAGGGATAGTAATCAGTATTTGCTGCAGACTGACTGTGTGGCAGCCGCTGCCTTTCCTCTGAGGGGTCTTTCTTGTTTCTTTTTTCTTAAAGATTTTATTTTTATTTATGTTCAGGGAGAGAGAGGAAGAAAGAGAGAAGGAGGGAGAGAAATACTGAACTGTGAGAGAAGGATGTGCATTGATCGATTGCCTCACATTGGGACCTGGCCTGCAATCCAGGAATCGTGTGCCCTGACGGAATCGAACCTGTGACCTTTCGGTTCACAGGTTGGCGCTCGGTCCACTGAGCCACACCAACTATGGCTCTTTATGTTTCAGGATTTCTATACCACATATTATAAGTGTTACCATTTTATCATGAACTTTTCATATTTCTTCAGAGACTGGACTTTCTAAAGGACTTTAATGGTCTCCACTGGGAGAAGCTAGAACTAGTAGGAACCCAGGAAATAATGAATGAATGACTCCTACTTGCCATTCTCTCCCTTCACTCCTTAAGATCCCGGATCAGTTTTCTTGTTGGACTGATGCTCAGACCTCGCTTTATCCATGTGCCCCAAGACTGTATATTGTATTTGCCATTTCAGTACTTACTTTCGACAAGCAGAACTAGTTTTTCCCATTGGCCAGATTGCTGTTATAAGGTACTTTGCAGGCATGTTGACCTTTATAGACCCCTAGGGGGTGCTGCAGTACCCTACAGTTCCAGAGCAGGGAATGGAATTAGGCATTGAAATAGTGTCAACTAAACTCCAAGAGCACTAAATAAACCCACTTTTGTTTAAATGAAATTTTGTTGTTCTGCTGTTACTTGGCAGTTGTAACATATCTTCCAAAATGGAGCTTAACTTTTTCTGACTGTTGAGTCAGAAAGATACTAGTCTCCTTTTGATAACGCTACTTTTAAAATTTAGATATATTTTAAATATTTTATATTTATATATATTTTAAAATATATTGGTGGGTGGTATGTTGATACGGAGGAAAGCCAGAAATAGGTAGGAAGTGTTTCTAATCACTGTGCTTTGTCAAATACTAGGCCTGACTTTCATGACTCATTTCTTCTCCCCTTCCACCTTTTTCTTCTTTTTTTGCCTTAAAAAGAGAAAATGCTCTAGCAACTGCTGATTTAGAAGAAGAAGAAACTCACCAGAAACAAGGGCAGAAAAGGAAAAAGTCTCAGCCTGGTGTTAAAGTAGCACATGAAAAAGTACTTGATGATGTAGATCATCCAGCTGTCAATCAAAGGAAGAAAATTCAAATCAACCCAGAAGAAGAGAGGTTAAAGAATGAGAGAACTGTGTTTGTGGGAAATTTGCCCGTCACATGTAATAAAAAAGTGAGTGTGTAATCCGTATATCATAAGGATTCAGAGAAGGTAATAACTCGTAACTTTGTTTACTATTCCTTTATTGAGTAAGCGCACGGTAAGTCATTGATATCTAACTTACTGATGTAGCAGTAGGTATTTTACTCCTGACAAGGAGGTATCTTATAAACGACGTAGCAGCCCTTACTGGTGTGGCTCAGTTGGTTGAGTTGTTCCACAGAGCGAGAGGTCACCTGGTCAGGACACTTGTCTGGGTTGCAGGCCCAGTCCCCGGTTGGGGCGAGAGGCAACTGATTGATGTTCCTCTCCCTGTCTTTCTCTCTCCCTTCCCCTCTCTCTAAAAACAAATAAGTATGTAAAGCCTTTAAAAAAATTTTTTAAGTGACTATATAAATCATTCTGTATATTGCTTCCATTATCCTTTCCATTCCCATAGTCACTGCCCTAATTCAGGCTTTTACAAATCTTATTTTATTCATTTATCTCATTTTCATTTTTCTTTATTATTGTTAACGCTATCACAGTTGTCCCCACTTTTTCCCCCTTGGCTCACCTCCCCCCACCCCGTTGTCCATGGGTCATGCATGTATGTTCTGCAAGTCTTATTTGAATTCAGTGACCCAGACTTACCTTCTGTCACATGCCAGTATGTGCAGGGGTGTCCATCTCTGTCCCTCACTCTCTTCCTGGCACTTGACACAGCTCCCCACACACAGTAGAGGCTCAGTCCACCTTTACTGTGTAACTGAATGAATACATCCTGGGTTTCCTCCATGACGTGGGGCTCACTAAACCAAAACGTGCCCTTTCCTGTCTGCGAGTTCTTGTGACAGTCACGCCATTGGCGGTGTCTTACGTCGAAATCCTGCTCATCCTTTTTTTTCAGTGTTCTTTAAATGTTTTAAAAATTTATTTTCAAAGGAGAGAGGGGCATCGATTTGTTGTTCCAGTTATTTACGCATTCATTGGTTGCTTCTTGAATGTGCCCTGACTGGGGATCAAACCCACAACCTTGGTGTATTGGGATGACGTTCTAACCAACTGAGCTACTTGGCCAGGGCCCTGCTCATCTTTTGAAGGACAAGTTAAGTTAAAAACCAAACAGTACCAAAAAACTGACTTCCTGGTTTATCCCTTTCCCTCTTGCACGATTATCTCCTAGCATTTGATTTGTGACTATTTGTAGAATAGTTTTCCTTATTGGTCTTCCTGTTAAATTATAACAGGCTTCAGGGAAACGAGTGTGTGTGGCGCTTTGCACATTGAAAACCTTACTTACGCATTAGAATGGATTGTAATTCTAGCTGTGAAACATGTATTCTTAACATCCTGAGCCAGTCGTTGAAAATAATATGTAAAATTCACACCATACCTTTTTCTTCAGTCCTGTGGTCCTGATTCCAGACAGCTGGGGAATTTCTCATTGTGACATAAGCATTAAAATTCACTTCTAGTGTAAGCCAATGTGAAAAGATGAGAGGATCTATGAAATTTATAACCTTAGTTTAACATGTGGTAAAGATTATCAAAGACTGAAACACTAAAATGTTGTGTACCTTGTGAATACTTAACATGAACTTATATTGTGTTTTCTTTTTCCCTAAGTTTCAGTGAAATTGGTTTGTCTTCCAACTTGAATGTCAGCTGCTTTTTCTGAAATGTTCTTAAAATAAAGCCTGGCAGTAAAAGATTATCAGACAGTTGAACTTGATACTTTTTGTAGCACTTACTTGATGTTCCGAAAATAAACTAAAGTATGTACATATTTTTTATTTTAGAAACTGAAGTCGTTTTTTAAAGAGTATGGACCAATAGAATCTGTACGATTTCGTTCTGTGGTATGTTTTCTTTCCCCTTAAACTTACATAATCTTGAGACAAAAATGCATTTAAATCAGACTCATTACCATGGTGACATTAGTGAGGTGGGTAAGCACTTGACTTGAACCTTTTGAATCAATTTGCTTGTAGTATTTGTTGCTGACTCTCATCTTCGTTAAGTAATTCAGTGAGTCCACACAGTAAATGATACCTGTGTAACTAAGACCAGCACTGTATTCTGCAGGGCAGACGGGTGACTTGTGTTTGCCACATCAGTGGAGTAGGGAGGAACATTAATACTTACTGAATAGCATTTCTGCAATCGTAGGCTTTCCCTGTGGGCATTTGTGTGGCTGCTATGCACAGTACTTGCTCTCTGAACCTAGAAAGAGGAGGTATTTTTTAAGAAGTCTGTTCGGTGTTAACACTGCACAAGTAAGTGGTATCTGACTTCACCAGGGGAGCATCCTGGAGACCAGTCAGAGCCGTGCTTCTTGGAGCCGAAATGAGCATCATTCATATCTTTTAAATTTAAATAATGTGTGTTAGAACCCAGGAAATGTTATTTCTCGTCTCTAACTGTTTCTCATGTGGTTCTCTGACATGGGATTTCCCAACTGCGGCACTGTTAACATTGTGCCAGTGATTCTTTGCTGTTGGAGGCTGTCCTGTGCATTGTAGGACACTTCGGATCACCCCGCCCACCCCATCTGTAACAACCAAAAATATCTCCAGACATTGCCACGTGTCCCACAGGGCAAAACTGCCCCCGTCTCTAAGAGGAGACATTTCCCAAGGCTTTATTTAGCACAGTTTCCAGAATTTTTATCATGGTGGTTTTTCCTCACTTTTGTCACATGTTTTTTCTGCCCTTCTGAGTCCCACTTCCCCAAATAATATGCACTTGGCTGTCTTGCCAAGACCCCTGTGCTTTCCCCATTTGACCTGCACCCCAGCCTATGCTGCCTAATGCATTTCTATATGATTCAATACTACCAGGCTGCCTTGTCATTGCCCTTGACTCTCTCCCACCCAGATTAATTTATTGATTTGAGAAGGAAACATCAATTCGTTTTTCCACTTATTTAGGCATTTATTGGTTGCTTCTTGTGTGTGCCCTGACTGGGGACGAAACCTGCAACAAACCCACAACCTTGGCGTATCGGGACGATGCTCCAACCAAATGAGCCTCTTGGTCAGGGCACACCTGCCTGTTTTTTAGCTATGGGTTCTTCCCAAGATGAGTCATTCATTTCTCTTTTCCTCTAAGTTCTCATTACCTCTTGTCAGAATAGCTGCAGAGGTCTGTTATGGTTCCTACCTGCTTGTTGACCTCACATTATCCAACATGCTGCTGTCAACTAAATTTCCTAAAGGACTTTTTCCCGCAACACCTGCCTTCCTCTCCCCCGCCCACGTGAATGTGACAACACAGTTGTTTCTGAGTCGCTATTTCCCTAGAATGTTTTCAGTCACATTATATCAGTTAGATATTTAGCATTCAGTTAATTAAAATATAACTAATTTGAAGTACTATTTCAAATAATGAAAAAATGTTAATACTTTTGTTTTCCCTTTTAAAAGATTCCAGCAGAGGGAACTATGTCCAAAAAGTTGGCTGTAATCAAGTAAGTTTGTAATTAGAGAAATGGAGTACTTTTAAACTTTCTTCCATTTTGGTTAAAATAGAGATCATTTCTTAACTTCACAGGTTTTTATATTTGGACAGTGCATCATGCTTTCCCATTTCCTTACGTGCGTCATAGCACCTAAATTTGTTTGATGTTTGTGTTTAAGTCTTAATGGGAATTGTAGAGTTGCAGAAAGTGTCGTAAAACAATCTACTAGACAAGCTGCCGTGAGAAACTTCATGGAGGTGAAATCAGCTGTAGTGTTTGAAGCGTGTTAAGAAAATTTTGCACCCAAATATTTTAGTATAAATTATAAATATCATATTTCATCAATTGTAAGTTACACATTTTCCCCCATTATAACATTTTTGAAATCAAGATGCTTCATAAAATCAGGGTTGCCCCATCATTGCTGTTGGCTGCCCAGGTTTTCCAGAAGAATTCCTGATTGCTTCCAGTGGCCACCTGGAGGGACTGCTTGCCAGGACCTCTGTGAGTTTTCTGTGTGAATGTTTGGAGACCTAATTTACCTGCAGTTTTATGCAGGGTTTTCCATTAATCTCCAGTCTTGGTTATATTTTCTTTCTTATTAATATTTTATTTACTAATTTTTAGAGAGAGGAAAAGGGAGAAAGAGAGGGAAAGAAACATCCATGTGTGTTTGCCTCTTATGCCCCCTACTGGGGACCTGGCCCACAACCCAGGCATGTGCCCTGACTGGGAATCAAACTGGCAATCCTTTGGTTCACAGGCCAGTGCTCAGTCCACTGAGCCACACCAGCCAGGGCTCTTTTCTTTCTTACTGGTACATGAAATGATGGATTTTACAAGCACAGGTGTATAAATTATGTATATTAGATTTATATATAGAAATCATTACATTAGATAAAATATAATAGTGTGAGCTGGCTGGTGTGGCTCAGTGGATTTAATGCCGGACTGATTGAACCCACAACCTACCTGCGTGCTCAGACCAGGGATGGACCCCGTGACCTTTTAGTGCGCAGGATGGTGCACCAGCCAACTGAGCCAGGGGGCCAGGGCTGCCTTCGTAGCTTTGAGTGCTCGCCTACAGAGATGGTAACCCCCTAGCTGCCACACTTTTACCAACAGTACGTTTTTGAGCTCTTGAATCACAGCACCCTGGTGAATGAAAGCGATACTTTGTACTTGTATTTCTCTCATGTCTTTGCATTCCAGTCATTTGTGCTCCCTTTTATCGGAATTGTTACATTCATTTGTGCGTTTTTTTCTTTCATAATTGAGAGCTTATTGGTTGTTTGGAGCATAAGTGGACAGGCATTTCTATTTGTACACAATTCTTTTCATACATACCAAAACCTAAAAAATCATGTAGTTATGATTCTTTTCTGAACAGTTATTCCCATGACTTTCCAGCTTAAAATTTGAAGGCAGACTTTTCTTAATAGAATATCAAGTGCCAATATTTTCGGATGTTGATATGCTGTAATGCGACTGCCTCACTAATTCATAATTTAATATCATATATACTGCATAATCAAATTATTAATTTTTTACAGCACATCAACAAAGTTACTAGGAAAACTGGACTTTTTTAAAAAGTGGGGTCTCTTTTATAAGGGCACTAGTCCTATTTATGAGGACCTTACCTTCATGACCTAAACGTCTTGCAAAAGCCCGCCTCCTGTTGCCATCACACTGGGCATTGAATGGGTTTTGACTTACGAATTTGGGAGTGAGCCAACCATGAAGACACTAGGGTTGTACTAGGGTACGCGGTTTTGGATGCTGGCAGCAGCACTGTGCTGCATGGAACAAGGAGGGGTCTGGAGTCAGCCAGACTTGGTTGAAGTCCGAGGCTGCCCACCCGTTAGCTTATAATCATGGCCACATAATTCTCCAGGCCCCACCTTCCTTATCCATCAATCATGAAGCTAACACTTAACATCAGTGATGTGAGGTTAAATGAGACACGTAAAACGTCTCACACATGGTGTTAGGCTTCAGTAAATCATAGCTGGTGATATCAGTATAAATCTGTCTGCCAGCATATTATTACCAAATGCCATGAGCCACTCCTTGACATTATTTTCTAGTATCTTTCTTGATGATGCTCATTGGTTCATTAGTAATTTTGTTACTTCAAAACATAGGAGGATGTCTTCAGGGAACGATCTGGGGTCATGCCTGGGCCTTTTTGCTAATTGACCACATCTAAAGTATATCAGCAGTTTGCAAACCTAGTGAATTAATAATGACTTTAGGTATTGAGCAATGGCTGCAGTCATTCAAAAATAGCGAAAACGAGTTATAACATGCCTCCTTTCATCAGGACGCTGCCCACAGTGCTGACAGAGGGGTCCCATCTGAGTCTGATCAAGGCTCTGTCTCCAGCTGCCAATTTGCAAGAAATACAAGGGTCAGAGACACATGTTGAAGTGTCTGTGAGCCTGCAGTCAGCAGCATCCCAGCCTGGGAAGTTCCAAACAGTAAGAGAAAGACAGAGGAAGGAGGAATCCTGTAGATTAAACAAGACTCAAGAGATGTTCCAAGGGGAAAGTGGACAAAACCAAAGCGCAGTGTCTAGGGTTAGACCCTCAGGGGGAAACGACCTGGACACATAGGAAAGTGGCTCCTGTGAAAGTAGGGACCCGGGAGCAGCGGAGAGCAAGGCTTCCGGGCTGGGCTAAACTGTGTGTGCTTGTGCGGTGTTTATTTACGGTAAAGGAGAAATCAAGTTGTCTTTCTGTTCATGTGTGTGGTGGGTATAGAGCCTCAGCTAAGGGTATGGTTTCCAGCCTGTGGTGTGCCCCGGAAAGCCCCTGCTCCTTCACAGTGAGGATTAGTGAGAAGACACCAGTTCTGTGTTTTGGCCAGTTTCTGTATAAGTAGATAAGTGACATCATATGTGCTGATCAAGAGTAGAAAACAAGCTGTTTTTATATTGGTGACTTTGAGATTAACAAATTTGACATTGTCTTTTTTTTCCTTTTTTTTGGTCTAGACGTAAAATTCACCCCGATCAGAAAAATATTAATGCTTATGTTGTATTTAAGGATCAAACAGCTGCTACTAAAGCATTGAACAGGTAATCTGATCTCTTTGAGGTCTGACAGAATTACTTAAGTATTTATGAGAACTCTGTAATTCTTTGGTTTCACTTTAGAGCAAATATGGCAGTAACCCAGTGCTCATTTTTAACAGCCGCTTTCCCTTCCTGTGTGTAATATAGAAACGGAGCCCAAATTGCCGACGGATTTCGTATTCGAGTAGACCTGGCATCGGAGACCTCCTCTGTAAGTATGACAGTACGTGAGTTGTTTAAAGAACTGAACTGGAGTCATGTAGAGAGAATTGTTACCCCCTTCGAGTCCGCTTGAAGAGGAGTGCTGTCAGCATTTGGAGCGAAGCACAGAAGGAAGCAGCCTTGGCCCTCTGGTCACAGCGCTGGTCCCCAGAAGGACAGGAATTAAGTCACATTAGCCTAGGAGTGCAGCCCCACTTCCCCCATCGGGTTAAGTTACCATGGAGAGTTAGGCCGGAAGGCCTTTTAGAGATCATTGGGGCAAACACCTTCCTTTCTAGACTGTTATTTATTAAAAAGTTTTCAAGTCTTTACTCGGTGTCAGGTGTACAGTACTAATAAGACAGTGTCAGGTCTCCAGGTGTGTAAAGGTGAAGAGGAGCAGGTGGGCTGATTGTGGCGTTACTGTTTTATGATGAATATGCCACCAATGCTCAGCATGCGGCATTTGCTTCCGGGAGGTGCCAGCAAGAAGGGACAAAGGAGGGTTTCCAGGAGAACAGGTGTTACATCAGTGTTGCAAGATGAGTCAGTTACCTGGGGTGGGGGAAGGACTAAGAGGATGAGGATATTCGGGCAGGAAACACAGTAGAGATGGTGGGGAGCAAAACTTAATTTGCTCAGGGACGGTGAGAGCTGGTGGCCCTGGTTTTTACGGGGTAGAGCGGGCGGGGCAGTGCATGAGTGGCTCTTGGGCAGAGAGGTCGAGGCCCTGGGCTCCATGGTGAGTCTGGGTTTGTCGGGAAGCTGTTTCACAGGTTCAAGCAGAGTGAGGGGACCAGGTGTGCACTTTAAAAAGGTCTCGTGCAGCGAGCGAAGGATGCTTAGAAGAGCTCACTACAGAAACCTGGAGTGCGTCACTGGTGGTGTCAGAGCAACCTAGTTGGGCAGTGACAAAGGCCTGGTGATCTGGCTGTGATTTGGGCCTAGCACCGAGTCCCCAAACCTAGCATGAGGGCCGAATCCACGTGCCCACTGCCCGTTTAAATAGGGTCTTATTAGCACTCAGCCACACTGTTAGGTTATGTGTTACTGTGCACGGTGGCAGAGGCGGGTAGGCGCAGCGGAGAGCACGTGGCCCAGGGAGCCGGAAATAATTGCTGTCTGGCCTTTCACCCCAGACGTAGCACCCCTCTCTTGAGCCTGCCAGGTGTCAGTCTCCGTGCCCTGTAAACAAAAGCGCACTCCCTCCTGCAGTCCCAGCCCTGTTCCCATGGGGAGGGCGGAAGAGACAGGCTCACACTCCCAGCCTGGGTGTGGCAGCGTGGGAGGTGCACACGCATCCCATGCATGGGGGCGGGGCGGGGGGCGGGGCTTGAGATGACTCCATTGTCTGTTTCAGTGAGTGATTTTTATGTCTTTGTGTTTCAGAGGGACAAGAGATCCGTGTTTGTGGGGAATCTTCCATATAGTAAGTTCGTTTAAACCAAGTACTAGTTTATTGTTAAATTAGTGGAAATAACCACTGAGTAGTAACTGTTTTAAGAGTAACATTAAGATGCGTGAATGCAACTTGACTAATTTTCACGGGGCCGTGTAACTTGGTGTGTTAGAAGCCTCTCCAGCTTCCTAAGGTGATCCCGAGTCTTTGCTTCCACTTTGGTCGAATCTGTTTTCAGAAGTTGAAGAGTCGGCGGTTGAGGGCCACTTTTTGGACTGTGGGGCCATCGTGGCAGTAAGGATCGTGAGAGACGCACTGACAGGCATTGGCAGGGGCTTCGGCTATGTGCTCTTCGAGGTATGTGTTGTCTCTGTTCTTTGAAATGCGTGGTGGGGGGGCTTGTCACTGTTTTCACGCGTGATTGTCACTGTCGCTCTCAAATCCCTGTCGTCAGAAGCTGCCATAATAGAATACTGTAGCTGCACCTAAAGATGTTCCAAGTCCCTCACTGTCCATGTCGGTGTTAGTAAATGACTTTTAAATATTGGATGTTAACTGTATCAACTCTCTGAACCTCCACCCCATAAAATGGAGAAGAGACTGACCTGTCACTCAGGTAGAAGAAAACTTTAGTCTTTGTGCAAAACTGGTTCCATTTAGGTCACTAAATCTGAGTCAGTGTTCCATACCTGACATTAGAATATACTTACAATTAAAATATGCATGCTCTCTGATGGCACTTCGCTGCTCCTCCATCACAACATCACTGCATTTCCTGTCTGTCATTTCTTGTGCCTTCATTTTTTTGACTTGAACATCTCTCTGTGAACATACAGCTTTGCAACCTGCTTTACATTGTTTTCTGTTGTATAAGCATGTCCTACTGAGCGACGGAACACAATTTATGCTATCTTTTCCCAAATGCTTCCCAAATGTTAGACATTTGCAGTGTTCTCTATTTTTCTCTGTAATAATAAAATAGGAGTGATTATGTTTTTTCTCCAAATGTTTGCCTGCATTTTTGTATTGCTTCTTTAAGACAGATCCCAGTAGGCTATTGCAAACCAGTCAAGATATGTGACCATCCTTAAGACTCTCGACATGTATTATAAGATGGCTTAAGAAAGGCTGCCACAGCCTTCTGTTCCTGTCATTACTGTGTCATGGTTGTCTGTTTTGCTGTTCCATGTCTTCTGTGACCTGACAAATTTTTAAACTTCTTTTAAAAATGTCTCATGTATATTCAGGGCTGTTCGCATTTTAGTAGTTCCCTATTAGAGTAAAAGAATGATAGGGCCCTGACTGGTGTGGCTCAGTAGATATAGAGTGCCGGCCTGCAAACCAAAGGGTGCTAGGTTTGATTCCCAGTCAGGGCACATGCCTGGGTTGTGGGCCAGCCCCATATGGGGTGCACGAGAGGCAACCACACATTGCTACTTCTCTCCCTTTCTCTCTCCCTCCCTTCACCTCTCTAAAAATAAATAAATAAAATCTTTTTTAAAAAAAAGAATGATAGGGTTTTGGACCTAAGCGAAACCACACGAGGCATGGAGCCTAACACCTCAGGCACTGCAGCAGAGTCAGCTGATACATCAGGCCTTTTTGCAGAAAGAGCCTTGTGCAAAAGAGGCTCGTTGGTTTTTGAGAGATTGCACATGACTGACTAGTTAGTTGGAAGTCCATTTCACAGTGAGAAAAAGGAAGGCAGTTGGGCTGTGACTTATCCGATAACTTGGCAAGGCAGCCTGAGTGGGTCATGGGGGAAATGTGTGGGGACCGCAGCACAGCCGCTGACCACTGGATTGGGCTTCCTGGATGTGCGAGCGGGAGGGCTCCCACACGTGCGGGCTATTGGGGGCCAGTAAAGGTAGTCGTTTCTCTGCAGATGAGTTTCTGGTTGGAACTTACACATGTATACACACATAGATGTGTGTGTGTGTGTATCTTGTCTGATACAAATTATATTTGTGTATTTATATATTTGTACATGTATATGTCTGATACACATATATAAATTTACACACATACATATTTTTTGTTTTACAGAATACAGATGCTGTTCATCTTGCTCTGAAATTAAATAACTCTGAACTGATGGGAAGAAAACTCAGAGTCATGCGTTCTGTCAGTAAAGAAAAACTAAAACAAAATTCAAGTCCCAATTTGAAGAATGCCAGTAAACCTAGGAAGGGATTTAATTTTGCGTTAAAAAATGTAGGACATTCTAAAAGTTTATTTGTTGGAGAAAAAGCTGTTCTTGTCAAGAAGAAAAAGAAAGGACAAAAGAAAAGTGGACGAACTAAGAAACAGAAAAAACAGAAGTAGCTATCCGAATTGTTTTTTTCCTACTGAGTACATTAATGAAAGTGTGGTGAGCCTGTGCATTGAGTTTCAGAATTTTTAATGGGTGGCGTATGTGAACATGGAAACGTTTTCAGTTCATTTGCATTGTAAACAGTACCTTTGAACCATTTGTTTTAAGATGTAGACAGGTTAGTTACCGTGGGTTATGTGTTACTGCTCATGATGTAAGAGATGATTTTGGACTTAGGGTAAACATTTAGAATTTTAGTGGTTATGTATTATCTTAGTGTATGTTACAAATATACAATTAACACATAAGACAGTTATTTCAAGAATTACTTTGAAATGAGAGACTGAATTAAAAAGTAAATTTAAAGAAAAATAAAACACTAGCCCTGAGGTTGCTGGCTGATTCCCAGTTAGGGCACATGCGTGGGTTGCAGGTTCAGTCCCAAGTCTGGGTGCATAAACCAGTTGATGTTTCTCTCCCTCTCTCTATCTCTCCCTATTCCTCTCTCTAAAATAAAAAAATCGAAAGTAAATAAAAACATTAAACTTTCGTACTGATTGTACCCAGTCAAAGTATCTAAATAGCTACAGTGAGAACACTGACAAGGTCGAATCACAATCCCTAAGAAGAAGGGTTTGAGGACTGGTATGTAACGGCCACTCGTTTTGCTTCCTTACACTTGTGATAATTGGGGTTCTGGGTTTTTATTTCATCAACCTACTGATAACTAACAAGAATATGAAGTACTATGCGAAATGTTGCTCTAATTTCTTGTTTGTTAACCAGTGATGAGACTGGTTATTGAAGCCTTAGGCAAATTGGCTATAAGCGGCTTTCTACTTTTATTTCTGTTCTTTCATTTGAAAGATACTCTCCCAGGAAACCATGTGATTCTTCATTGTATGTTGCCCATAGAATGAAACAATCTTTCAAAAAATCGTATTTAAAGGAAACATCGTGTGATACAAATGGTGATTAAGTCACAGTGTATAAAAGTTCAAGGGGCCCTGGCTGGTGTGGCTCAGTGGATTGAGCACTGGCCTGTGAACCAAAGGGTCACTGGTTCAATTCCCAGTCAAGGTACATGCCTGGGTTGTGGGCCAGGTCCCCAGTGTGGGGCACATGAGAGGCAACCACACATGGATGTTTCTCTCCCTCTCTTCATTCCTCCCTTCCCCTCTCTCTAAAATTAAAAAAAAAATCTTTTTAAAGTTCAACAAGGGACAAGAATACCATTGCATTCCCTTGAGACTTAACTTGGTGACATAGCTGGTGTCCCTGCTCATAAATCTTACCCAGTCAGCTGAGATACCAAGTCTGTCCAGTAGGGAGGAGTAGGAATAAACCAGAGGGTGCCAGGGGCTGATTGGAGCCACAGGCGGAATCTGTGACATGCATCATATTCCTTTGGTGGGTAAGGGGACTGGGAGACCGTTATTACTGATTATTTTGACAATCCTGTCTTGGTATAGCACAAGGAAAACTTCATGAATTTTTTATAGTGTGGCTCTGTAGAAAACAGCTCCATTGTCCTGTATCCAAGGGTTGAGTATTTTTTATGGTTACATATCCTCGAGTGCTTAGCACCTTGTGTTTCATAAGTGGGGTTAAATATATCCTTATTACTTGATTGGTGAGCATTTTTGCACATATTCCCATTTAAGTTTAAATAAAGATGCATTTTCTATAAACTAGAGAGACTAGATCTATAGTATATAATTTTACTGGGTTTTATTTATAGTGTACATTCTGTATAGTAAAAATTTCTATAAATTCATATAATTATAGTGTCCTGAACATAGTGTTTCTTTTGGTTTCTCAGGTTTTTATGTAAAGAGCCCTGGACTATGGTGTAAGGGCATCTGATTCTTAACCTAGAGGGCCGTACATGACCTTGGACAAGCCTCTATCTAAATATCTTGATTGGTGAAATAGAGGTCTTGGTCTAGGTCAGCAGTTTCACACTTTTCTATGACCTACAGTAGCTTTAATTTTACATTGTGACCAGTACACACACAGGTGTATGTAACTGACACGAAAGTTTCATATGACAGTACTGGTCCTAACTACAAGTGTTGGTGTCGGATACTTTATTAAAAACACTGGTAATGACCCACCAAGGTCATTCCACAGCCCACTAATGATTCCACTCATAAACAAGTGTCTAGGGGACTTCCAGATTGTTTCTATTGTAGGATTCTTACAACAGATACTTCGAAATGTAGTGGGTAAGGGCTTCAAAGGTGCTGATGTTACTCTGACTGCTTTGGGTAACATGTCGCCTGGTCTCTTGCACCTCATAGCAGTGACCTCAATGTTTATGTTGTATTTTCTCTGCACAGTGTGGGGACAGAAGAGAGTAGTCACAGTCTAGGGGTCATGTAATCTCAAATTTTCAAGAGGTCAAGTTCTCAGCATCGTGTCTCCTGTGTAGTCTTCCTTGGACAAGCCTTTTGTGTTCCAGTACACCTGAGGCTCAGGATACACCTCTGTCCAATGACATTCCCTGACAGCTTTTGAGGGTGGGGAGGATAAAGGATGTTTGTGTGCAGGGTGTAAGGAATGCACAATCCTTTGATCCCAATAATTTGTTTCAGTACATCTTCACATCCTTCTTACCCCACCCCAGGCCAGGCACTGCACATGTACGTTTAGTCCAATTTCCAGTCTTCCACAGGGTCTTCCCTTCGTTGTCATTTAAGCTGAAGAGCCTTCCCAGGCTCCAGGTTAGGGCTTTCAGCCTAATGTTTCCAAGGTAGCCTTGCAGTAACTTCTGACACCAACTACTCAGGGTTAGGCCAAACTTCACAGGTTAAGGGCAGGATCTCCAGGACAACCCTCACTTCAGACAGCTGTCACAAATTGGAGGGGGAGGGGGTGCTCCGGGCCACTGTTCTGAGCAGCTAGGTACTAAATTGGGGGTTTTCACTAGCCCCGGGTTCAACAACCCACTGTAAGGACTCATAACTCTGGAATGTCCTGTAGTTGGTTGGTTTTATTATAGCAAAAGGATACAAATAAAAACCGGCCCAAGAGAAAGCAAGCGGCATGAGGAGAGGCTTGGGAGAGTCCCGTGTGCCAAGGTTCCATCGTCCCCTCCCTGGGGTGTCAGCGCACCTCCCTGCCCTAGCACGTGGCACATCCCTGTAACCATGGGAGCTCGTGGGCTCCGTGCCCAGAGGTTTTATTCGGGTTTCACTGTGTAGGACCCAAAGTTGAACTCAACCCCTGGCCCCCCTGGACTCCCGGAGGTAGGGCGGTTAGGGTCCAGATCAAAGTCCCAGCCCTACACTCACAGGGTCGGCTGGCCGCTGGGCCAGCCCCTCGGCGTAACTACCAGCCAGGGCCGCAGAGTACGTTACCCTAGTTTGAATTCAGGAAAGGAAGGATTTATTAAGGAGGTGGTGCCAAGCCCGGAGTCACAGGTAGCTCCTACTCGGAAACGCGGCTCCCAGTGGCTTTCTGGGAGATGAATTATTCAGGGTGACAGCAGTCCTTGTGGTGCCTAAGAGTGGAGTCGGGTCCGGGTCTCCATCGACCGGCGGGTGCCAGGGCGGGGCGTGCTGATCACCGCATCGGCTCCGCAGGTGGGCCCTGGAGTTGTTTTGTCCAGCTTTGCGCGATTCGTTCTGTGCGAAAGTTCTGCTTTCCTGGGTCCGGAGCCCAAACATACCACGTTGTTTGACCCAGCACCTTGTTTCTAAGACTTACTGAATGCTCAGAGAGCCGCATTGTCCTGAGGCCTTAACGATTACTTGGTAGGGCTAGTTTGAGTCAAAAATCAAAACCAAAGGCCAGATTAAGTAAGGTGTCTGCAGGCTTAACGAACGACCTTTCCGTCACTCGGGGCGCAGCGCTTCGGCGGACCGGCCCAGCAGCGGGCAGGGGACCCAGGGACCTGGGCTGGAGTGCCGTCTGCTTTCTGCCCACGGTTTTGTCTTTTATAATTTAACCCACATATATAATGCTTCGTGTGGCTATAAAACTACTCACCTTTTCTTTTTCCCTTCAATCTCTCTTACCGGTTATATTTTTCTAGCACTGCTCCATTTTATTTTCTTCCACTCAGGATACCATATTGTAACATTCTTTTGAAACTGAGTAACTAGCTACGGAGCTTTTTGCACGATTGGGTTGTGACTGAATTTGAAACAAGTTGCAGGCTGGCAGCACTTCACAAAAGAAAGTGAAGCATTTGTCACCACCCTTCCACCTCCGCCAGCCCCAGCAGTGCGTACGTGCTCGACCTCTCGCACACTCTGGACGCAGATCCGCACTCCGAAGCAAGCACGTCAGAGACCCCGCCTACGTCCCTCGCGCAGACGCAGAAGCGGCTCCCGCTCCTCCGCGCAGGCACTGCGGCGGGCGGCCCGGGGGCCTCGGCCCAGGCACTGCTGAGGACTGCCGAGGGGCTTCTGCTCAGGCACTGCGGCGAACCTCCCGGGGCCCTCGGGTGACGGAGCCGGAAATGGCGCATTGGGCCTTTCCTTTTCCTTTGCAGCGAGCGCCAGTTTGAGCAGTGCGGTCTTCTCCTGGGTGAGGGTTTGCGGCCAACGGCTTCTTCTCTGGCCCACCCGGCTGCCGATCCCTCACTACAGTCGAAAAAAGATGGTGGGCCGGAATAGCGCCATCGCTGCTGGTGTGTGCGGGGCCCTCTTCATCGGGTACTGCATCTACTTCGACCGCAAGAGACGGAGTGACCCCAACTTCAAGAATAGGCTGCGAGAACGTGAGTGAGTCCCCTGCCCCGAGACTACTGTCTCCCGCCATGGCCGCCGCTCTACCAGTGCTCCCTCCCTGCTGGGTGGGCTCGGGGCGGCGGGCGCCCGCGTGGTGTTTAGGGCCTGGGGCGGGGAGCCACCAACCGGAAAGAGGTGTTGGTGCTGTCACGCGCCCCCGGGGCTGCTCTTTTCCCTGCGTGATCCCTCCATTTTGGTGGAACGGGAACGATTTTCCCATTTTGTTTTTCCCACTTTTGTCGTTTAGACTTACTCTTATCCGTATTAAAATGTATGGCGTGTGTCGTGGGGATCTTGGGTTTCTTTTTTGGCGTACACCCTTTAAAATCTATTCCTAACTGGAAAGTCGCGTTTTTAATATTTTACGAGTTTCTGGGTGAGCCCAAGCCTGCAAATACGACGCAGCATCGTCGTTGCATTCTTAAACCCTCTTGGTAGCTTTTCTGTAAGTGCTTCCAAGATATGAGTGAATGCTATAGAAATTGCAGGAGAGTCCAAAGGGCTGAGCTTCTTCTGTGGCTCAGTCTTATTTCATACCTGCGACATCTGTTAAGAGGATTTTTTACGAGAAGGAAATCATGACACCAGAGCCTTTGGGATCTTTGAATTCTGGAGGCATACTCAGTTGCAACAATAAAAGAGCAAATTTGTTGGAACGAGAAGGAGTTTGTTATTTATCTAGGTCGCTGAAACAGTTAATTGAAGTTAAATTTGATATGTAAGTTACCGAAGCTCAGGGAGTACAGTGATTGTTTTATTTCATAAGACTTCTTTAAACTCAGTGTGTTCAGTAGCCACGTGTGGCTAGTGACTACTACGTTGGACCACGCTGACCTCAAACCATCTACAATATGACAGCGAATTCCTGATCTCTTACGTTTTAGGCGGGCAGAGACAAAGAAATAATTTATTTAATTTAAGGTTAGATAGACTAATGGGGCGAATGCTATTTTGGATCTGACACTGAGTTTCCCGGCCTCGTTTAGTCACAGGTTAGCAGCATAACCTTGGGATTTCTGAGTCTTATTTTCTTTTAGTTTGTGAAGTCAAGTCAGGTAATGCCACTTGCTTCAGGTTGGTTTTGTGAAGATTAAGATGTTTGAAGTGTCCACCACCATTTTTGACAGAGGGAAGGTCCTTGCATTAATGCTGGCCCTAAGTGTAACTATTGGAATTTCCATCAGTTTCCTGTAGTTTCAAAAGTAGGCGCAGATGCCTGTCTCTGTACAGAATAGATTAACCCTTTCTCCTTTGGGAATGCTGTGAGCCTTACTGTTGGAAACCTTGAGGAAACTAATTTTTGGTTGAAGAAATAAAAACTACGATTTTAGACAGATTAAGAAACCTGTCTTTTTTCAAAAGTTATTTTCCATCTTTAATTCATTAATTTACTTTCTCACTTGAGCAGTAGCCTGATGATTTAAGTGGTCAGGTTTAAATTATTAGCTGAGTAACCTTGGGCACCCTACTTTAAGGTTTTAGTTTCACTTTTGTAAAATGATATAACAAAGGTGGAGTTCAGTAGAGGTTTGGCCTGTAGTAATTGATGAATGCTGAAGATTGATTATGAATATAATTTGTTTGATATTTCTTAAGCAATTAAAACTTTTCCAGAGTAGTTTTGTAGTTTGATTAAAGATAATTATATGATTGGCTGATCTTTGAGGGTATCTTGAATTTGTGTAATTAAATTTGGTTTAATTTGAGGGTTTTTAAAATCTTTTTAATTTTAATTGTTCTGATTTTGAGTTTTTATAGTCCAGTTCCTAATAGAATAGTTGCATCTGCACAGTTTCTCAGATGGTTCACTTTGGCTTGTTAGCTTTTTTTTTTTTTTTTTAGGGAAAGAGGCTTTAAGTTTAAAAAAAAGGTTTGAAATTAGATCAGGGATTCTAATTTATTTGGATTTTTTGTGTCTCATTAGCAGTAGCAGATTATGAGGCTTGTTATAGCATAATTTTCATTAATTCAACTAATCATTAATAAGTGAATATTGACTTCCAAATTATTATGCTAACCACAGGTGTGGTTTTACTTATGCAGTACTGTATAAAGTGATTCATCATTTTAAAATATATTAAGTAGTTTTGTTTAAATGAATACTACTAGAATGACTTAGATTTGGGACTTGTTAGCTTGTATTTTTTCTGTATTTTTTAATTTTATCTTTAAAAATTTTTGTTTGTTTGTTTATTTGCTTTTAGAGAGAGGGGAAAGGAGGGAGAAATAGAGGGAGAGAAACATCGCACATCCCCAGACCCCAACCAGGGACCTGGCCTGCAACCCAGGCATGTGCCCTGACAGTGAATCAACTGGCGACCTTGTGGTTTCCAGGAGAGTGCTCTCAATCCACTGAGCCACACCAGCTAGGACTTTAATATGTATTTCTTTAAAGTAGACAGTTGAATGTGTTAGGCTTACACAGTAGCGCTTGAGACTTATGGCCAATACTGAGTCAAGGCCTGATTTTGCAGATTGGTTTTCTAGTCTGTTATCATTTGTCCCTAATTTATCAAAGAGATACTGTATCTGAAAATAAGTTAATATAACAAGTTGTTTTATGAAACTAAAACCAGAATTGTAACCTTATTGCAATCTTATTGCTAGAAATGTAACGCAATTAAGCAATCTTTAAAGTTGGTAATTGTATCCAACATCAGCAACAACACTCTCCTCTCCACTGCATGAAAGAGCAATTATAAAGTGGATAGTAAGGGAAACTAAGTTTCTCTCTACTGGGTTTCTTTCTTTCTTCTTTTTTTTTTTTTAATACCATTCTTATCATTTTACATAAATTGTGGCTTTGGTATTTCTCTGTTTATTCCACAAACTTGCCATGTTCATTTCTGAGGTGCCTTTTACTTTGATGGGAACATCTTCACTTCTGCAGCTTTAGAGGCAGCTTAGAGTAATACCAGTGAGTACTCGTGCTGTGCAATGCAGCTGCTTGGGTCTGAGTACCTGTGTTCCTTTTAATTGGTTGTTGCCTCGGTCAGTTTCCTTATCTGTAAAATGGGGATAATAATAGTACATGTCTTCATGTTACTCTGAGGATTAAATCAGCTAATTATATTATTTAGAATAGTGTCCTGGCATATAGTATCTAAAACTTACTGAGTGCTTACTTTAACATCCCGCTGCTCTTCACCTTCACGTCAGTTCCTCTGTGAAGTCTTCCTTCCTTCCATCCATGTTCTAGTTTTGGCGCTCTCCTTGCAGCACTAGTCTGTGCTATGTATGATACTTAGGAATTAGTTAACATAGTCTGGTGTCATTCATTATTTCCTGCCTAAAGAGAGCCAAAGGAAAGTCTTATGCAAGTTGAGGGTAGAAAATGTTACGTGTTCTTTTCCCCACAGTTAGTTGCCCAGTAATGAACACCTAGGAAAGGTGGTTTGTTAGGAAAAATGGGCAGTCTTCAAATTAATATGTAAGATCAACTTTAACCTGTTTTTTGCTGTTGAAACTGCTAAAAATGTATTAAATCATATAATAGTAGCACTTTGTTTTTATGGGGGCGAGGGTTGGTAAGAGATACTGGTGTGGTTAAAGCCAGTTTGTAAGGTTGGATAAGAAAAGAAGGCTCCCTGACCATAGTCAGTTGCGAGGCGAACAGGTCACACTGCCTGTTTGTTCACGCATTGGGATTCGGGTTTGTGGAGCACATTTGCTTGCTTTACTATGGCTTTGTTTCTGACAGTAGTAAAGTTAAGGGAGCTTTGTCTTTGGAAAGCAGGGATTTATGTGCTTGAGGTCATCCAAGTAACAAGTATAGAGCCTTACCTTTCTTAGGAATGCCACATGGTGGTTCTCTGTGTCACTGGTAGTTTTTAGCTTGGGAATTAGTATTGAATATATCAGTAACAAATGCTTTCTTGTTATAAACCAGGCACTGTAAAAAATACTTAATCCACAGTAAGTCATTTTATCCTCACAGCACTAGCGCAGGGACTGTTCTTAGACCAGTTTTGCGTAGGAAGAAAGTGAGGCCAGGTCAGTGTAACTTGTCCACGGTGGCACTGCCAGTGAGTGGAAGAGCTGGCACGTAAACAAAGCCTGTGCTTCCTCTGTGCCAGCACCTTCACGCGGGGTGTGTGATTAACTGGCAGTCTAAATGCTGTCAGTGTCCTATTTGGTGGTAAGGGTTGACTAAGTGACAATTAAGATTTTAAACATCTCTTACCCCTGAGATGTAATATTGCTGTTCCATAGCAAACACAAGACAAAAAAAACCTCAAAACATCTTAGAGACTGTAGGCAAAGGTTTGTTTTCCTCATGTAGCTAGCAACAGTTGAATTAGAAATGTAGCGTTTTTGTCAAATGCATTAACTCCCCTCCCTCCTTCCCTCCCTCCCTCCCTATCTTTAGAGAGAGGGGAAGGGAGGGAAAAATACAGGGTAGAAACATTGATGTGTGAGAGATACATCCATCAATTACTTCTCGCGTGCCTCCAACTGGGGACCCAGCCTGCAACCCAGGCATGTGCTCTGACTGGGAATTGAACCAGGTGGGCACTCAATCTACTGAGCCACACCAGCCAGGGCTATTTCTTCCCTCCCTCCCCTTTTTTTTTTTTTTAAGGAAAATTTTCTTGCCCTGGCTGGGTAGATTGCTTGGTTAGACCATTGTCCCAATATGTCAAGGTTGCTGGTTCGATCCCTCATCAGGAAACATGCAGGAATCAACCAATGAACGTATAAATAAGTGGAACAACAAATTGATGTTTCTCTCTCCTTTCCTCTCTTTCTCTCTCTCGAAAAATCAATAAATAAAGAAATTTTTAAAACACTTTCTCAAATGCTGAGTCCCCCCACCTCCATTTAAGAATGCCAGTCAGTGTTCAGCATTCAATAAATAGAACCTGTTACATTTCAGTAATGAAACTCCCTAACAGTGGTGGGTTAATTCTTGCTGGTGTTTCATGGCCTGGGATAGTTGGGAGGGAAGGCTTGCTCATCTTGTAAACGGCTGATCTGAAATCCCCTGCCCAAATCCCCTGCCCAGAAAAGTGGCGTTGCCCAGAGCTCCTTGACCTGAACTGTTCTTGTGACCTGACAGATGGACTGCACGGAGACCTGAGAGCCCAGCAGTCAGTAATGTTTTGGAAAGAGAATGAATGACTGCCACGGCATGTAGACTTATTTTGATTCTCCTTTTACTGATGACAAAATGAACATACTTCATTTCTTGCAGGAAGAAAGAAACAAAAACTTGCCAAAGAGAGAGCTGGACTTTCCAAGGTAATACTTAATCTGTTTTTTGTTTAAATTGTACAGGGGCAGGCAAAAGTAGGTTTCCAGTTGTGAGTAGGAGAAACAGTTTATTCTTATATTATTATTATTGTATTTTCCATATGAACCACTGTAAACCTACTTTGCCCACTCCTGTATTGAATACTTCATAGAAATAATTACTTAAAACTCTATTTCAGGTATATATTTTGAGAAAGCTAGCTTGATGATCTATTTTAAACTATAACTTGCTGCTTTTAGGAATAGTTAAGTGAGTTCAATTGTAGATTATCCAGTCCTTTATTTCCCCCTCCCCCCTTTTTTGGCCATAATAGCAGACACCTTATCTGAGCACTCTGTAAGGGGCACTGAGGTGGTAGTCTCCTGAAGACACTTAGACCAGAAGGCTTGCACATCACTCAGCTGCTTCAAAATAATAAAGTAAAACATTTATTAGTTTTTTTCTTTAGAAGAACCACGTGCAGTTCATTTAAAAAGTTATATAAGATTATTCTCACCCACTGATCCAGAATCTCATCACTTGGGACATTTTTTCATCTAGTTGTAATGCGTAAGTGTAGATATAAATCTTTCTATTCGTTTTTTTCTTTTCATAGATCCTGTGTTCATGATTATTTTAAATGACCACATAGGTTTATCTGCTTGATAAAAAAATGTTCTGTGACATGTGTAAGTAAATTAAGTAAGTAAATGTTAATCACTGTGAATATAGCTTTTCTATTTTATTGACATTAGTTCCATTGTCTGGATTCCCAGGACTTGGACTACTGGATCAGAAGTGGTTCTTTTTGAAGCAGGTTGAGGCAAAAACAAAATTAATGGATAAATGTTACATTTTGTTATTTTGAAACAATTGTAATCAGTGCTGCAAACTGCCTGGGCATGATCATAGTGAAGTTCATAACTGGGAGACAACCACGTACTTGTTCTGTTGTGTCTAAATGACCTTTCTCAGATGTGTTCGTTACATTTTTAGTAGTCAATATAAGGGTATAGGAAATAGGTATATTATTATACTACGTGTAAAGACACGTATCAGTGTGTATTTTTAGATTCAGGTATGATCAAATTCCTGGTGTATGTTGGGGTAGTCAATGAGAGGTGCCTTCACTTTCAGAAATTAAAATCTTTTTCACCCATGTTGCATAATGGGAGTGATATATATATATATATATATATATATATATATATATATATATATATATATATATAATAATCCAAGAACCAAAACCTTACAATAATAGAACTCTAGGGTTTTAAATAAAAAGGAAGTCTTTAATAGTAAGTTTACATTTTTAAAAAGACAAGCTAAATAGCTGGGTCTGGTAATATGTAACAAACTGTAAAGCAAAAACAAAGAAATGCAAACTTACTTAAATAAAGCTGCTTACAACTATAATAGCAAAAAATTAAAAGTACCTCAAATGCTCAACACTGATTATGTAACTATATATTCCTCAGTGGTACATTTTATTAACATTTAAGGATAATCTTTCAGAGCATGTAAAATCTATACAAAATAATGTTGGAATAGAAGAATATATTGATTACAGTTACATAAAAATCTATGATAATGATGGTCAAAAATGGTAATGTGTATATTTTATGGTAGAGGTATTTGTATTTCTTTTTTAGGTTTGATTCACAGCTTTCTAAGAACTGTTCAATACCAGTTTGATCAATAATTTTTTTTTGCATTTCAATATAGATACTAAAGTAATCCTTATGAGTTTTGTTAAAGAGTAAATTTCAATTTTTTGGTTTATTTTTAGTGATATGATTTTCTATGTATTGGTTATATCCCCTGACATAATTTTGTTATCAATTATTAAATATTCTATTTCCAGTTACCTGACCTTAAAGATGCTGAAGCTGTTCAGAAATTCTTCCTTGAAGAAATACAGCTTGGTGAAGAGTTACTAGCCCAAGGTAATAGTTACGTAAAAAAAACCAAAATTTAACCAAGAAAATTTGAACTCTACATGGCTTTATTTAGTAATTTATGAATAGAGCAGAGCATCCAGTCTAGCAACTAGAAGGGCACTCTTTCCAAGGGGTTGTGCAAAGTGGAAGGTTTTTGTAGGAAGCAGTGTGGGGTGTGGGAGCGATTAATGAAAGAAAAGAAAGGGTTCTCTATTGAGGACATCTCTTTGAGGGGGGGAGAGAGGAAGCGTTCTTACCATGCAGATTGCTTTTTTTCTGTGGGGTTGGGGAAGGGCCTAGATGACAGAGTACTTTATTGGTTCTTGACCAGACTAACCAGTCTGGTCAAGAACCAATAAACGTTCATCTTAATAAACATTAAGAGTCTTAATGTTAATAAATAATAGAGTCTTAATGTTAATCTTAATAAACATTAAGATTATGTTTCTGGGAGAGGTTGGAAATGCAGTTAGATCAGATTAAATCTAGGTTTGGTATCCGGTTTTTATAGCACAGGTGACACTGTAGGGCTGATATAATTTTCTTTAATAAGTTGTTAAAAGACTAGAGAGAAAACTAGGTAGAATTCTTCCCTCTGATGTAAGTTTTTGGTGATAAGGGGCCTTTTCAGTGGACCGTGGTTACCATACCCGGTGGTTCTGTTGCCCATTGCACACACAGAAGGCTCTGCTCTGAGTGAGGCAGCAGGTCTTCCACAGAGGACAAGGTTTACTCGGCGGCAGACAGAACCGGAGACGAGGCTCAGTCGGTCTCCCTGAGGGAAGGCTTGGACTTGGAGTGAGCTTAGAGGGGAAGAAGGAGGAACTGCACCCACTGTATTCTAACCCGGGAGTCTTGGGTGGACAGTCTTGGAACTAAGTCATCTAGGAAGGAATGGGGAAGGTGAGGAAGCAGAAAGGAATTCCAGGTGGGCTGGGTTGTTGGCTGAGACCTGGGTGCGGGCAGCCTTGCTTCTGGGTCCTGACCACAGGGCGGGTCTGTGCACAAAGGCTCCGCCACAGGTGGGTTAGGGTTCTGGCCACCATGGGGCCAGCTGGATTCATTTGTTGGCTCTCAGGCCTGGGTGAGCCCCTGGGGCCCGGCTGACCTGGCCTGATCAGGGGTTTCCAGGGCACTGTGGAGGAGGTCTGCTGTTACCTCCACAAGACACTAAAAACTAGGGGAAAACTACCAGGTTGACTTCGGAGTTAGGGCCCTGTTTTAGTACAGCTGTTTCTTAAAAAGTTATTCTAACTTCTGTCTAAATACAGTCTTGTGCCCTGGCAAGTGTGGGTCAGTGGGTTGGCTACTGGTCTGCAAAGCCAAGGGTCACCAATTTGATTCCTGATAAGGGCACATGCCTGGGTTGTGGGCCAGGTCCCCAGTTGGGGGTGTTCAGGAGGCAACTAATCCATGTTTTTCTCCCCTTTCTTCCTCTCTTCCCCTCCCTCTAAAAATAAATTAAAAATTTTAAAATAAATGAGTAAATAAAGTCTTGTGTTGTTGTCATGCAATGACGTTTTGGTCAAGAGTGGACTACATATGCAATGCTGATCCCATAAGATTATAATGGAGCTGAAAAGTTGTTGCTTAGGAGCATTGTAGCCGTCGCCAGGCAACGGCTCTTTTTCAGCAACATATTATTTATGTGTTTGTTGTCATGCCTGGTCTAAACTGTAGGGAACAGGATTTGTCACCTCAAATCGTCTCTTGGGCATAAGGATTATTTTAGGTTGGGTAATTTTAAGAAACACTGATATGGGAGAAGCTCTGAAAACGAAGGAGAAGTTTCCCTATGTGAAAAACATCTACATGTGTAAGGAAATCTCCCTTTGTCAGGGTATCTCCCTCCTTGCACTGGAAAGAGGGGGGTGACCTTATCTCTAGAAACTTGTCAATGCAGAGGACATCAACTTCAGTCTATAATAATCTCACCTTGTTTACTGTGCTTTTCCTGGTCGCCTCCTATAACCGACTTCTCCCCACCTCCATCCTCTTCTGTCTTCTGTTGAAGAGGGTGTTTGAGGGGTGGCCACCTTAGTGAGGTTCTCCGTTTTGTTGGGTCTCTCAGGAATACAGGCAGTATACATGCATTTAAGCTGTTGTTTCTTTCTCCACACAAAACCTGCTGCACTGCCAGTTGCACAACGTTACATTACCTTTCTATGTTTAGACACGCCAGTACTTAGCACTGTGTTACAGTTGCCTACGGTATTCAGCACAGTAAGCTGCCGTACAGGCTCGTAGCACGGGAGGTGTGGCGTAAGCTCTGCCATCTGGGTGTGTGTAAGTAAGTGCATGCTGATGTTCGCCCACTGATGAAATGCGTAACGCGTATTTCTCAGCGCAGCCCGGTCATTAGGCAGTGTGCTACTGTGTTTCAGGATGAGCTGTTAGGCGTTTAGTAATGTGAGGACAGTGTTATTTAAGACTGGCTCTAGAAATCAGTGTTTATTGTGTCAGTACATTTCGAGTGAGTTTTATGTTTACTTGATAAGGAGAAGATAATGAGTAATCTTTACAAATGGGGCTATTTTAAGTAGTTTAGAGAATGTAGTCATTGCACAATACTTAAAAAATTCTATTATGAAATTGAAATGCTCAGATTGGAAAATGTGAGGACTATAATCCATTCAGTAGTTTAGTCTTAAGGTATTTACAGATATTTTTAGTGTTAAATTAGCTCTCCTCTCAAAAGTACCTTTAAAGTAGTTACTGTCATTAATTTTAAAAGTGTTAAGTTTTGCCCTGGCCCATGTGGCTTAGTTGGTCTGGCATTGTCCCATAAATCAAAAGGTCATGGGTTCAGTCCCCAGTCCGGACATGTACAGTCGGCAACTTGTAGATCTCTCGCTCACACACATCGATGTTTTGCTCCCTCTCTTTGTCCCTCTCTTTTCCTTTCTAAGCATGTCCTGGGGTGAGGATTTTTTTTTTTAAGCCTCAAGTTTTTCTTACTCTTATCACTGTATCATAAGAGATAAAGACAGTATTGTACTATATGCTTTTGGTTCTTTGTTTCTTTTATGAGAACAGTTAAAGGTTTAAGATGGTGACAGGCCATATTTACTTTTTGTTGTATCTTTCTCGAGAAATAACTTTTTCCCCTGGCTGGTGTGGCTCAGTGGATTGAGCGTCAGCCTGCAAACCAAAAGGGTACTGGTTCAATTCCCAGTCAGGGCACATGCCTGGTTTGCTTGTGGGTGAGGTCCCCAGCTGGGGGTGTGCAAGAGGCAACCAATTGGTGTTTCTCTCTCTCCCTCTCCTCTCTCTTTAAAATTAAATAAGTCTTTTAAAAATTAAAAATAACTTTTATTTTTTGAGGAAGTAATTATCTTTGGATTGTGAAGTAGGGTATAATACTTAAGTAAAAAAAAAAGGAAAAATGCCGTAACAAAATAATTACATGACTTTTCCCAATACAAATAAGAAAAAAGTGAGGTTTAATCATAGAGCACTGAAATCGTCACAAGGATTATTTGAGAGGCTATAATTATATTACTTTTAAAAAGACTATTAATTTTAGAGTGAGGGGAAGGGAGGGAGAAAAGAGAGGGTGAGAAACACCGATCAGTTGCTTTTTGCTTGTGCCCTGATTGGAACTGAACTTGCAGCTCAGGCCTGTGCCCTGACCCAAGAGTGAACTGGCAACTTTCCTCTTTGCGGGGTGATGCCCAGCCAACTGAGCCACACCAGTCAGGGTAATTATATTATTTAATATCTGAAAAGAGAATTTTGCATGTGTAGTGATTCATATTTGTTTTTAAGGATGGCAGTGTTTCATTTTATGCAAACATTCTCAAGTAAATGTTTTTCATGCTCATAAAGACGTCTATACTATCAAACTTTTTTCTAACTCCCCCAAAATACAAACATTTTAAATTAATTGACTAAAATAAAGGTAGTAGACTATAATGTACTCCTTATTACTTACACTTGGATTATCTTGGAGATTTGTGCACTGTGGCCCTGTCCGTCTGTCTGATTTGAGCTGTTGGATCCAGATTGAGGACAGTTACTGGTGGTGATGGGGCAGGTTAAGGAGAGACAGGGAACAGTTGATCTTTTGTCCACGTTCAGTCCTGTACTTCAGCCCAACACACCCAGAGAATTACTTAACTCAGCTGCCAAACTTGCTTTCTTTTGGTGGAAACTACCAAGCTAACCAGAGATAGGAGACTTGGATGGTGAGGCTTAGAGTACAGGTCGGTATCGGAGTAAGCCAGGTGGGGAAGCATAAGCAATTTGGGTGGTGAACTTTATTGCTTGACAGGTTCTCCTCCTTCCAGGCATCTTCCCAAAATGTATTCCTTTAACTGAGTGAGATCTCATCTCAGGCAGTGTGACTGGGGTCAGGCTGCACGTGCAAAGGGGAAATGGCTTCACCTGCAGTGTGTGCCTGCAGTAGCTCACACGGTTTGCAGTACATTTGGTGTTCTGGGAGGTGTCTCAGTGATCCCCTGTGTTCCACGCACACCACTCCAGTAGCTGTTTCCACTTAATACCTGTGTCTAAAGATCCAGGTTGTGATATATCAATTCATGCAAACACATTTTCAAGTAAATTTTGTCCTTCGTGCTCATAAAGGTGTCTAACTTACTGCCAAAACTTCTACTGTCCCCAGGCAACCATGTAATTCTCTTTGGTGCCTGTAAGTCAGTGACTGAAATGACTATTCCATGCCCAGGTGGCACCTTAATTTTCAAGTCAGTGGAGCCATTACTGAGTCTCTTGATGGAAGTGCAAGCCCATGCAGAAGACCCAAGTCTTGTATTTTCTATTTTATTTTAAATGCTTTTTTGCTGAGTTCTGCTTTTCAAATTTTTTAAAGGTTTTATTTATTTATTTTTAGAGATATGGCAAGAGGGGGAGAGAGGGAGAGACATTGATGTGCAAGAGAAACATTGATTGGTTGCCTCTTGCATGCTCCTAAGTGGGGGGACCTCACCTGCAACCCAGGCGTGTGCCCTGACTGGGAATCAAACCTGTACTCATTTGGTTCACAGGCTGGCACTCAGTCCTTATACCAGCCAGGGGGTTTTGTTTGTTTGTTTTAAAGGGAATCTCTGTAATTTCTTTTTAATTTTATTGTGAACCTTGAAGTGCTTTAAAAAATTCATAATAAAAAAGATTTCCCCCTGGCTGGGGAAAGATTTCCCCCATGCCTGGGTCGCAGGCCAGTTCCCAGCAGAGGACGTACGAGAGGCAACCATACATTGATATTTCTCTCCCTCTCTCCTTCCCTTCCCTTCTAAAGATAAATAAATAAATTTTAAAAAATTTTAAAAAAAGACTTCCAGTGGAGGATTTTTAATAACGTACATTAAAAAGACGTCCCATGTTGAAAAGTCCTTATAGAATATTTAATTTAAAACTGTATTTAATGGTGTAAAATTCATTTGCTCTGAGAATTTGGGGCAGTCTTTGGAGTTTGATTTCAAGTGGAATTAACTGAGGACAGGAGCTGCCTCTCGGGTCCTTACTCAGGCAAAAAACCTTCAAAAAACTGTATGCCTGATGTCATTTTTTTTTTTCTTTCAACAGTGGTACAACTATTGCAGGAAATTTGTAGGTAAATAAAAAGAAAGTAAATTCTACTACTCGGAGATGATCACTGTTTTTTGTTGTTTTTTTTTTACCTGCTTCTTCCTGCCACTTGTATTACTATGACTGTTTTGCTCATAACATCACTTAACCCTTTTTAACTTACGTGTGATGATGTAGTACAAGGGGTTAGTTTAAGATGAGATTGGCTCTCTCTGTCTCAGTCCCCAACTTCCTGTTCTCTCTTCTCAAGAAGGGTGTTCCATTGTTAGCAATTTCTTATGTAATCTTTGAGAAATACTCTGTATAAATAGTAATATATGTGGACATTTCTGCACCTTAATTTCCCCCCTTTTGTATGTATATTGGAGATACAGCATATCAGTGCATACAGTCTGGACCATCCTTGTTAATGGCTTCATAATATCAATCATATGAATGTACAATAGATTATTTCCAAGTTTCTACTTGTATGATATTTTTGGTCTGTATCACTTAGTGGTACAGTGTAGACTCTAGAGTTGAATTCTTGACAAAGGCAGAGGCTTTCTGGTTACGTGTCACTTTCATGTCCACCTTCCAGGCGAATATGAAAAGGGCGTGGACCACCTGACCAATGCGATTGCCGTGTGTGGACAGCCGCAGCAGTTGCTGCAAGTGCTGCAGCAAACGCTCCCGCCACCCGTGTTCCAGATGCTTCTGACCAAGCTTCCCACAATTAGTCAGGTAAGGGTTTGAAATGTTAGGTAATAAAAGTAGAACCTGAGAATTAAATGTTTTAGGAACATTAGCATTGAAAAGTGAGCCTAGTGAAATGGTGGAATCATGAAACGCATCCATGTAGTGAAAATAGGACTCGAGACAACAGTGCTTAGAATTTTCTTCCCTAATGGGAAAACATTCAGATGACTGGGAATAAGATCTAGTAGTGATCGTGTCCAAGAGCCGGATCAGGAATTGTGTCTCTTAGAATTATGGCTCAGACCATAGTATTCAAATCCCAGAATTTAGGCCATTCTCAACTACTTTCTGAAACTAGTTTTCTGCCGCCTCTCATGCGCAACCGTGCGGTCAGGTCTGAGGCGTGATGGAAGAGCCGGGATGGCCTAGCCTGGCAAGTAGGTTGTAAAGGACCCTGGACCCCCTGACCTCACTTGTCTAAAGGTCCCAGCACCTCACATCTGCCAGGGTGGGGTTTGGGTTCAGCATTATTTCACTACATCCCCAAATCCCTATTGAATAGGGCAAAATTTGTGTATACAACCATTTGTGTATACAACCGCTAACTTAAGAGTTAAGTAAACTGCATGCTGTTCTTTTAATCCTTTCCAAGGAGTTCAAGTGAATCTACTTGTTGGAAGGGCATACTGTTACATGTTTTAATTTCCACATTTGGTATGATTAAAACTTACTAAAATGGGTAATTCTTCAAAATGACCTTTTACTCCACTAAATTGGAAAGGGACAAAAGAAAAGACAGGTCCCAGAGGGTTGGAAAACCAAGGACTTGGTCTTAATCCTTTTTATTCCCTGCTGTATCAGAATCCTTTATTTAATGTCATTTGCACTTTGAAAAGCAGCATAGTATGTAGAGCTTTTGGGAAATTGACCTGAGGGTGATGTGATGTCTTGAAATATGGATGAATTCAGGTTGAAGCCTTAATTCCTTTCTATAAAGATGACCTTTTTCAAGCCCCAGCTGGTGTAGCTCAGTGGACTCAGCGAGGGCCTGTAAACTGGGAGAGGTTTGATTCCCAGTCAGGGCACATGCCTGGGTTGCAGGCCATTTCCCAGCAGGGGATGCATGAGAGGCAAACATACATTGATGTCTCTCTCCCTCTCTTCCTTCCCTTCCCCTCCCCTCTAAAGATAAATGAAAAAAATCTTTTAAAAAAATGACCTTTTTTACTTAGCTAACTTGTCTCATGTTATCTGGAAATGTTTTCAAAGTATTAATTTGAGAAGACTGTATTCCTTTTTCATATAATGATTTGGAGCATTTCCAGGCCAAAAATGGAAATATTTGGAGTATAGAATGATCAGCATTCTTAGCACTCATCAGTATTTTTAGTTTATGTAGGAATAAAGAGAGATCTTGAATTCATTTTTGTTTCAATTATGTAATTGGCTAATGTGTAGCACAATAAAATGGTATGCCTCTTTTATTCATTTGAATTTTGAAATGAGACCAACAGCAGTTATGAACATTATTTTCTTAGATGATAATGTATAAAGTGTTTAATGTTGAAATTTCAGAATGGGTAAACTTTAGCTAGATCTATTTCTTGGAATACAGAGGCCGTTACCCTTTTTTTTAATTCAAACAAAGGGCATTTTTGTTGAACCTGATTAAATTTGTGTACTTTGTAAGAGTTAAACATATTTTTCTTCTTTCAGAGAATTGTAAGTGCTCAGAGCTTGGCTGAAGATGATGTGGAATGAGAAACAAATGCCAACATCATAATCTCCATTAAAAGTGTTTTTAAAATCCTAACTTGGAAGATGAGCAGCTCTGGGGGAATAAGGGCAAACAGGCTTGGTATGGACTGTCCACTAAATCTACCAAAGTCAACTTTTACTTTGTGTAGATCCATTCATCTTTTATTTATTTTTCCCAGTGAAGAGTGTATTTTGATAGAGAGCTTTTCATTTTATAAATACACTATCAATTACTGAAATACCATGGATTTTGCTTATTCCTAAAATGTGTGATTAAAATGTACATATAACATCATGTTATGTACATCAGAAATATCCAGTGCTCAGTTTTAAAAGGCATTAAAATTAAAAGTAGGGGAAACCTGGAAAATGCACTTTTCTTAAGCTAGTACATCTTGCTGCATGACAGAAAATTGGGTGGAAACAATGATTGTCTTTATCAAAACTGGGTATTAAAGTCTTTGTGAGACCATGTCTTTGCATTTAATCCTGCAAAAGTGTGAGATGTACTGCTGTGCCGTGCTAACAGCCTTATCCGCCCTGTGCATCAGTCTGGGAACATTTTGTTGGAGGCCGTGGCTTGCTGTGCTCTGGATATTATCTCCTGGTGTTGTAGGTGCATGCCGTTGCAAATAGCACTGGGAACTAGATGTCCGTGTGCCCCTGGTGTAGCTGTCGCGCTTCTCCAGTCACTGATGCCTGCCCACTTCCCTCACTTGTGAGATGAGGGGTTTGGCCTGTGGGTTCATAGAAGCGTCCCTTGCAGCTCCTCATTTGGTTGTGTTTCAGCATTATGAAATCCATCCTTCTGAGGGGCAATCAGGTCTTGCATTTTTTTATTCTCTAAATTTTGCATGCTTGCCTGGCTTAGTATTTCTGAAAGTATTTTTTTTAAGGTATTGTAACATATTTTTCACTGGAATCATGTGGTTCTGTCACTGCTCTTATAAATTAATCTGAAATTTAACCTTTAAGGTAACTGAGATGATATGCTTGTAAAAACATATTTTTTTGCTTTTATCTTATGTACCTCCTTAATCCTTTAATCTGATCCATTTATCTTGTTGTGACGAGAATAAGGTATAGCCTGTGGCTGGAGACGTGCAAAGACTGGAGGTGATGGGACCTCTTATTCACAAAACAGTGACTTGTCTGCAATCCCTAATTCAGTGTCAGACCTGAGGGTAAGGGTCTTTGTCACTATAATCCTGGTCAGCTGGACCAAACAGGTCTCTGCTTCTGTTCTAAAAATCTCTGGAAACCCCAAAGTCTTTTCCTACATGGACTAGGCTTTTTGTTTTGTTTTACTGACAAAGTTCTTGCACCTCGGGTTTTGCAGTGGCTGCGGTACAGTGGGAAGAGTTTGGGATATGATTCTAGTTTCTGTCTTTGGAGCGCTGCCCCAGCCTTGGACAAGTCGTGTCGCATCCCTGAACTTCTGTTACTCTCCTCTACAAAATGAGGACTCACAGTTAACAACTTCCCCAGGTACCTTCCAGGTACCTGGATCTACCTTGTGATCCTGAACCTTAAAACAGTGCTTTTTAAAAATTTATTACACCTCGCATGTGTTTCGGGGTGACCAGTAGAAACATGCTGGTTAGTCAATTTTACTAATAGGATCCCCAGTCCAAAGCAGGGGGTACTGGGCATTGGTCAGTGAGCGGAAACAGTCTTCTAGCTTGCACCCACCCAAACGAACAAAAAAAGTGTTCAGAACAGAGGCCATCAAGGCAGAGAAGAATGAACACAGGGCCAGAGGGAATAGAGGCGGGGGTTAACTTGGATCTGGGAGGGTATGAAGGATGGGCCCTGGAGCCTGGAGTGCATCCTAGTGGGATGTCACTTGGCTTGTAGCTAAGACTGGCTTTGATGTAGGCTTGCCATGGAGGCAGTGGGGGCTTCACTTCAGAGCTGACTCAGCCAAGTGCACTTTCTTATTTAAATGAGAGCTTTGGTGCTTTAAAAATAGGTACCACTTTTGAAAGCCAGCTGTGTTAGGTTAAAAAAAAAATTACCCCCGGCATGTAATTGCCAAACAGTTTCCTGGAACCAGGCAGTCATGCTGATGCTGGCCAAATGGTGCTCAGCTCCAGATGGGAGCAGAGTGGTAGCTGTCGGCGTGTTCCCCTGTGCTTGTGTTGCACACGTATAATCTTTGGACATGGGAATAATTGCACATTGGCATGCCTTTGGGGGAAGGGATCTATTGTTTGGTTCCATGATTTGTACTTAAAAGGGAAAGAGCAGTTAAACAGGCTTACCTGGTGGTAGCAGTGCTGTTCTCTTAACAGATTCCTAACTTCCATCCACACTTGACATGTAAAACCTAGTACAGTGCGCGTAGTAGCCAAGCAGGCTGTTGACCTGCTTTCTGACCCTGTCAAATCAATCTATGGTCCAGAGTGTGTTAATGAAATGTTATTGCAGAAGAGATTATGAGATAATTGGTATATCATGCAGCTATCACAATTTTCTTTCTAGTAACATAAATGCAGTTTTATCATTGCTTGTGCCTCAACTATTTAAGTGACTATTAAAGGGCTTGGAGAAAATTTTGGCTTGGTATTTATTTGCAGAAATGAATTCTGCTGAATTGGGTGGCTCCGAGTCGTGGTACCTAAGTGTTTTTAGGTCACAGCATCCCTTTGAGGATGTTGGCAGCTGCACAGCTTCTCCCCAGGAATGTGCGCATTTGCCTTTCACTTCAGGGGATTTGCAGATTCAGGCTAAGACCCCCTGCTTGAATGTCAGGCAGGTGAGGACTCAGTAGCAGTAGCTTTCCAACTGCAGCAGGTGTCGGAACCACCTGGAACGCTGTGAAAGAGGCTGCTGGGCACTAGGCTGGGCCAGGAGCAGCAGGGTCATTCAGCCCTTCTGTCAGGTTCCCAGGGTTTGATGGTGCTGCTGGTCGGGGGTCCTGCTATGAATGGGACACAGGCAGGGACGCTCGGTGGTGATGTGGAAGACATGACAGGACATTCCTGTCGCTACCAGCTGTGTTCAGATGGGCTCCTTCAGCACTCCGCGACAGTAACAGTGACTGTGATTGAAAAGCCAGCACTGGACTGCACGATACCTGGAGCACCAAGACTATCCTCAGACGCTGCGTTTCAGATAGGCCAGTCCATTACAACGTGCTTGAGGGGAGTTTCTCCAAACGGGGGGCGACGTTGCTGACTCAGAAACTACTTCCCCTGAGCGTTTTAGTTGTGCGTTTTTACGGTTTTCTTCCAGATTTGTGTTTTGGGGCAAATCAAATAGATTTTTCCTATTTTGGGTACAAGGTTTTTAGAACACACATGCACGCGCGCGCACACACACACATAAATAAAATGTTTCTTGGCCTTTTAAAGGCTATGGTACTGTTCTGGAAATAGCCCAGGAGGTGTTGTGGGGACACTAGATCCTGTTTAATCCCCACTGGTAGTGATAAGGGTGTCGAATACTTTGATATCAGGCTAACAAAGAAACTAGGAGTTGGGCTGGACAGAGAAAATGGGGAGGGGGCTGTGCTTATGCTGGAGCTTGATCTGGCACCTGGTGTCGAGCAGTGTCCCCGTGTCACGTGTCTCGCGTGCTGGCACACAGGCCTGTTCAGGGAGAAGTGGGTCCCTCTGGAATCCACTTGGGGTTCGTGCAGCCCTGCCTCCTCTCTGCGTACAGAAATAGACAGACAGAACCGGGCTGCCTGGGCTTGCTCCCTGGCAGTGGGCATCTTTGAGGGTCTAAAACCGGAACTTTTCTCAGTGTACTCAGAGCAACACACAAGACAGTCCCCAGAGAGGCTGCTCGCCCTGTTCAGCATTTGAGGACGACGACTTTGTGGTCCCAGCAGAGACTGATCTCTCTTTAAAAACAGTGGTTTCAGCATCCCATTCCTGGAGAGCACGCAGTGGCTTTCAGCAGTGTGCACTGCAGTCCTGCTGTCAAGCAGGGCTCTGGTAGCAAGCGTAGAAACCCCACGGAGAAGAGGAGTCCAGCTGTGGGCACGGGCAGCTCCAGCCCATGCAGATGAGGACAGGAACATTGCAGAGCTCCAGGAAGTGTTGGCCCAGCCCGAGAAACCTGCCTGGTGTCCTGCAGTGAATGGAAGACTCAGCTCCCCCCAGCTTTATGGAAGTATGATTTACAAATACAGCTTACATGTATTGAAGATGTACAAGTAATGTTTTGATGGACGTGCATTGTGAAATGATTATCACCTTCAAGCTCATTAACAGCTGTCACCTTGTCACCTTCTTGGTGTGTGTGGTGAAACTACTTAAGACCTACAGATTTCAAGTGTGCAATACATACTAATTGCATGCTATACGTTAGATCTCCATGACATACTCGCACCTGGAAGCCTGCCCTTTGACCACCGCCTCCTCATTTCCTCCAAACCCCACCCCAGCTCTTGGTAACCACTCTTCCCCTCTGTTTCTGTGACTTTGATTTTTTTTGGATTCAACATGTGAGATGCACTATTTGCCTTTCTGTGTCTGGCTTATTTCACTTAGCATGTCCTATAGGTGCATTCGTGTTGGATATGGAAGAATTTCCATTTGAGGCTGACTGCCATTGTATGTGTGAATCACATGTCATGTGTGCATCCATCCACAGACAGACACTGAGGTTGTCCCCTGGCTCAGCTGCTGCACATCACACAGGCACCTCCCAGACAGGTTCCACATCCTCCAGACGAACACCCAGAAGTGGGATCGCTAGGTCAGAAGGCAGTTCTATGTTCAGCTTTCGGAGGACCCTGCATACTGCTTGGAATTGGCATACTGCCAATTTCCCCACATCTGCACCCACTGCTGACTTCGATACCAGCTGTGCTGGCAGGTGTGAGGTGGTTTTGTGGTTTTGATTTTGTCTTCCTGATGATTAGTGATGCTACCACCTTTTCATACACGTGTTGGCCATTTGTAAGTCTCTGGAAAAATGCATTCAGGTTGTTTGTGCATTTTAAAATTGAGTGTTTTGTAGGGGAAGTTGGTTTTGTTTTTGTTTTGTTTTGTTATTGGCTATCCAGTTGTATGAGTGTCTTAGATTTTTTGGATATTAACCTTTTATCAGATATGTGTTTTGCAGCTATTTTCTCCCGTAGGTTGTCTTTTCATGTTGTTGATGATTTCCTTTGCTGTGCAGAAAGTTTTAGTGTAACTTAGCCCCAGCTTAGTTTTGCTGTTGGTGTCACATACAGAAAATTGGTGCCAGGGCAAGTCAGAAAGCTTTTAAGTCTTGAATCCATTTTGAGTTGATTTTCATAGATGGTGCAAGTAAGGTCCCATCTCCTGTATTGGTGTGGGGAGCCCATTTTCCCAGCACCGTGTATTGAAGGGCTGGCCTTTCCCACTGAATATTCTTCACTTGTTCGTCAAAGATGAGTTAGCGGTAAGATTCAAGATGTATTTAAATTAGGGAGGGTAACTTGCACTGTACTTTTTAGGGAGGAGGTAACTTGCACTGTATGTAACAGAGGAGGGCTGTTTTTGTTTATTTTGAAGACTAGGAATACTTTCCACCGAAGATGAGACCTAGCGAGCGAACAGAATGCCACTGTGTGACTCAGGTTGCAGGTACAATGGCTGCTGCTGTTCTTGTGAGAGTACAGAGCTTGAGGAGGTGTGAAAGCACACAGTGTCCCCTAAGTCTTGTCATAGCTTTTTATAAAATGAAAGTTTTTGTTCTTCATAATTTTGCAGTGTCTAACAAAGAAAATCTTTGCCTGCCCCCAAGTCACTGAGTGACATAAAGTTCGTGCTGCGAGAGTGTATGTTGTGACTTCCTAGGCTCCCGTCACAGGCTGGATGGATGAGCAGACCTGAGGATGGAAAGGCTGGGTGGGGAGCCGGCGACCTGCAGGTCTGGGGTGAGCTTGGGCAGGAGCCGGGACCGTGCGAGGGGCCTCGGGACAGGCAGCTGGGCTTCTGCTAGAACCCGATCCTCTCACTCTTTGTGTCTAGAAATTCTCGCTCCCTTCTTTCTCCATGCCTCCTGGGCAACTTCATCTCTTCTGGCTTCAGTGGCACTTGTACCTGATGACCCTCTCCTGAGCCCAGGTGGGTATGTCCACAGGCACCTCAAGTGACACGTGTAGAACTGAATTCATTCCCCTGAGCACGCTGCTTCCAAGCCCGCTTATACCTGACCACCGTCTTCTGACCTGACCGCAGTACGTCAGTGAAGGAACCTTGCCTGTCCCCAGTCTCAAATCCAGTCCACTTCTCTCTGGCCTCGGCGCTGATCCACCCTGCCGCCTGAGGGGTGGTTCTGGAACATGTCTCCCTCGTGTGACACCTGAGCCTGTACTGTCCCCATTCACTGCCCCACCTCGTCCCTTTGTTTGTGCACAGAGGGCAGGGAAAGCGGCCCTTGCAGCCTGGCAACTAACAGAGCTCATTAGGGGAAACGTACGAGGCACGTTTTGGGTGGTTGCAGATGAGTGAGTGGCTAGCGAGTGTGCTTGACCCGGTCAGGGCAGTGGCCCGTTGTGGGAGACGAGCCAGCTGTGGGGCCCTCGGGGGTACTAGCCTATGCCAGACACTCCAGTGTCGTCATCTGCCTCAGGACCTTTGCACACGGCGTGCCTGTGCTAATGGCCCATGCCCTCACTGGTGTCACCCTCAGGTTGAGAGGATCTGTGATGCCCTCCCAGGGCAGGTTAATGCGCCCCTTCGGGGTCCCTGTAGAATGCTAGCGTGTTCTTCCTGTGGCCTATGATCTTGGTAACTTGTCCCCCTTGTCCTGCTAGGTCACTCCTAGGGATGTATGTCGTCATTGGATTTCCCAGCATCTGCATAGCTGAAAGCTTAGTAAGTCCTTCGTGGATGAACAGATATCCAAACAGCAGAAGTAGGCTCAGAACTTGTTTTTGATGAAATTAATGTAAGATTCTTAGACCATGCAGCAGGGGAGGCTGACATGGAAGTGTTGAGTGTGAGGGGTGATGAAATCTGTCCTAAAACCACTTAGTGGCTGAGTCACTGGGTTATTAGAAGTATACAAAGACTGAGAATAGAATAGAAGAGAACATACCTGGTTTTTCTTGTATTTGACAGCTCCCTCATTTAGCCAAATGGCAAATATAAATTTTCAAAAGCTAGTCTAGCAGTCACTGAAGTAGCATTTATGAAGTTTTCATAAAACAACTTAGAGTCATTCTATCAACTATTTAAATCACCCTGAAAGTCTGTAAGCTGTGGGGGTGAATTATGTGTCAGGCTGCTACTCCGTGGTCCCTGCACAGGATGGGCCCCGTGCTGTTGTCCCCTGAGCAGGACGCACGTCGTGCCACCCAGCCTGCACCTCGGGAAGCGCTGGGGAGGCTCGGCACTCGGTCAGCTTTCACAGATGACTTGTTTTTATTATTTATGTATGTGTGTGTGTGTGTGTGTGTGTATTTAGTTAGTTATGTTTTCACCTTTTTTGCAACTAGCCCACATGCTACAGAGCTGTGAGGCCAGCTTCAGTGTTACCTTCCCTCCTTTTACCACCACCAAGACTGATGTGATCCGATCTCCCATCAGATCCGATGGAAGAGGGAACCGGAGGGTGGGTGGTTTATTTTTCAGTTTGCTTTTGTGTTCAGAGAAAGATGCTAGCTAAATGATCCTATCCTTAATAAGTGTTCGATTGACAAAAGACAAGACATTCCAAATTCCCTGACTTCCAGATTCTTTTATTAGGCAGTCACAAACTCAATTTCAACAATGTGACAATATCAGAGTGACTGCAGTCTCAATAATGTGGTGTGAATTTGGCTCTGTTGTGTACAGGCTGTCTGACTTGGGGTAATTGGTTACTTGGGTACTTGATTTTTTAAAATTATTTATTTTTAAATAAAGAGAGGGAGGGGAACATGGATTGGTTGCGTCTTGTACGCACCTGGAACCCAGGAATGTGCCCTGACCAGGAATCAAACCAGCGAACTTTCATTTTGCAGGATGACACCCACATGGGTCAGCTATGTCTTAGAGATACTTCATGAACTTTGGATCCTCATCAGTAGAATGGAGAGAAGATGGAATGATGATTTGCTTGGATGCGCCCTTCCCTGCCAGACCAGGGGTAACTCTGGCATGCCAGTAGGCAGAAAGTAAATATTCATTCCATTGCACTCGGGGGCAGGCAGGGGGGCGGTGAGCAGTCAGATTAATTTGACCTGGATTAAACTGCTCTAGAACTTGGCAGTATTAGAGATGACTTTCCTTCGTGGGCCCAACCCTACACTGACTCGTTCAATTAAAAAGAAGTGTCAGCCCTGGCCAGGTGGTCTGCTGAGTCTAAGTGTCCTCCTGTGCACCAGAAGGCTGGGGCCTTGATTCCCCATCGGCATGTACAGGCAGCAGCCGATAGGTGTTTCTCTCCTACATTGATGCTTCTCTCTCTCCCTCCCTCTCCCTCCAAAACCAATAAACATATTGTCAGTAAGGATTAAGTTGAAAAAAGTGAGTTTCAGGGCGAACAGTAAGTCAGCAAAAGGTTTACCCTTTCCTTTTTTTAATCAGAGACGGTACCAAACACTCAGGTGTTGATAAACCTGAGGTTTCCTCCTAAACACTGTTGGTGTGGGTGTTCCCTTGGACATGAGAGTGGACCCGGGTATCGTCTGAAGCCCGCACTGACCATGGGTGGGGTGGGGAGGTGTCCGGCTGTTTCTCGTGGAGACATGTTTGGGTGCCGGTCTTCCGTTTCATTGGGGTCTGTAAGGGAGGACGTTTCTCTCCATTCTCCATTACCCGGGAAATGGCCAGCCAGAATGCCTGCTGAGTAAAGGGGGGCTTCTAGCAGGAAATTGCAGACTTTGCATGTTCTTTTGCCACATGTCACTTCTGTCCTGCACGAGGGCTTCCAGATTGGGCTGCCCTTGCTTCCTGTGGGAGAGGGAGAGCCAGCGCGCGTGCGGCCTCTAGGCGATGGGAGCACTGGGCCGTGCGTGGGGAGGGGGCACCTCGAGGAGGTCAGAACAGCCATCCCGGCGGCGGGAGGTCACAGGCCCACTGACTGCACGTCTTCTCAGCAAACAGCTAGTGTCCTCTCCTCTCTGAGGGGTTCTGGGTGCCCCTCGATCGGGACACCAAGTGGGACATTCACACCGGGACAGCTCAGAGGACTTAGACCTCTGTGTGACTGCGTCTGCAGCCTTGAGCCTGGTCGCACGGTGCCGCCTGGGCCTGCAGGGTGGCCTCCTTCACCACAGCTGGGCGAGGTGTCCTTCTACCCCCTGGGGGGCGGGCTGCTGGGAGGACACCTACACCGGACTCCTTTCTGGGTGACAGCGTCCCTCTGCCGGTCCCGGGAGGAGATGCATAAAATATCCTGGGCTCTCAATATTCTGCTTCAGAGAGAAAATAGTGGAAAGTAAGTGATTTTTGTGAGGCCTGCAGTCTTTTGTCTTGGGACGCTGACTTTAATAATCATCATAATCACATTCCCTTTTTTTGGTTAAGCTTATACTCTCCTTAAGTTTCGTAACATTAAAAACAACAACCTGTATTTGTGTCGTGGTTTTGCAGCTCTAGTTGTTTCATGGTTGAATTCTCAAAGCTGGGTGGAAGGTAGGCTATTAACAGAACCCTAAGGTGTGGAACGGACTGGTCCCTTGTTCGGCATCACTGAATTAGTGAGGAGAATGGGTTCGAGCTCATCCATCTGGGGTGCCTGCACCACCCTCCCACAGGCCACGCTGCGGTAGAACAGTGGTTATGTGCTGTGGAACAGTGAGTGGACAAACGTCCTCCCCTTGGCAGGGGCTCCTGCAGGAGCTTGCTGCTGTTTCCTTCCAGCTCGAGGTGAGCTCTGGGAGCACGGGGCATCGCTACCGGCTCCGTTTGTGCTGCGTCCCAGGTGCTTCTCGTGGTTTCTGGGAGCGCTCAGTAAAAGCTGAGTGGGTGAATTAGACACAGGTTCCACATAGGAAAAACTAGAGCCTGGCCAAGAAAACCTGCCCCATCTCAGATAAACACATAAAGCGACGTGAATTTCTACCAGGAAGGGCTCGCCGACAGGTCTTCTCAGCTACACGTCACTCTAACGTGGCTCTGCGCTCCCAAAGCAGAGGGACCTCTGGCTCAGTGACTTAAGAACCGTGGTCAAGGCGGCCCCGGGAGATGGCTGAGCAGGCGTGCACTCACCAGCCCAGAGCCCAGCCCACGGTGTGCGTGGAGCACGTGCATCGTCAACCATGTCCTCTGACCTGTTTAAGACAGTTACGGTCCCAGACGTGGCTCATTCCATGCAGAAGAGCAATGGCAGGTGCCAGTGTCTGTAAAAAGCCCTCAGGCACCAAGTCAGGAGAGTGCTGACCCCTTCACAAGGGCCTGGGTATGTGTCTGCATCATAGATGACCGGGCTTTGTGTGGAAGGTGCCGGGCTGGCTGGCTGTCCCTGCGGCCCCCTGAGAGGTTGGTTTTTTTTTTTAATTCTTACCCACAGAGGGGGGAGAAGCAGCAATTGGTCGCCTCTCTGCAGCCGAGATCGAAGCCACCCCCTTTGGTGCACAGGGTGATGCTCCTACTGACAGAGCCACCTGGCCAGGGTGCACATAGGTCTTTCCGGGGTGGGTTTGTCACCACCAGCTGTCATTTCAAGCCTCTGTAAGTTGGTCATGTGTTGTGCCATGTGCCACCATGAAATGGAAGAGCAGTAACAGGTGAACTGTGTGTTTCTCTGCAAGCGATCCACAGCTTCTGCCACACCATGGGTGGTCTCTGCCTGCGCTGGGCTCTGTGCAATGGGGCTGACCCTGGACCAGGCTTTTGTGAAGCAAATACAGAAAGTGAGACTTCAGGCCAAGATGGAGGCGTAGGTGGAAACACTGTGCCTCCTCGCACAACCAACATTAAGGACGACAGAGATTTAGAAACAAAAACACAACCAGAACAGACAAAATTAACTGTATGGAAATCTGACATCCATTCAACCAGAAGGGTAAGAGGGGCAGAGTTGGCCAGTGGAGAGGGGTCTCGGCAGAAAAAGGTGGTGGCTGGCTGCTGGACCTGGGATCGCAGTTGGCACGAGGCTGACCACAGTCACACATTCACAAGCAGGTAAACCAGGCAAAAACGGGTAGTGAGAAAGAACGTGCAAACCAGGGCTCCAGTGCTGGGAGATAAAGCCTAAAAGCACTGATTGAAAAGGTGCCAGGAGAGACTCCCAACCTCACAGGTGAGTTCGTTGGAGACCCATGGGGTCCTAGAACGTACACAAGCCCATCCACCCAGGAATCAGCATCAGAAGGGCTGAATTTGCTTGTGGGAAGTGGCAGAGGGGATTGAAATCCCAGAGAGGGAATAATGGCGGAACAAGTGCCGATATTTCCTCTATGAACCTGCCCCCACATAGTGTCACAATGTAGCCACGTGTGTTGCTCTGCCCTGGTGAACACCTAAGGCTCTGCCCCTCATATGTAACAGGCATGACCTGACCAAAAAATTTTGGCTCAAGCAGAAGAAGAATTCAAAGCCCCAGAGCCAATACTTTTAAGTGACCAAGAGATAGCCAGCCTGTCAGATGCACAGTTCAAAACACTGGTGATCAGGATGGTCACAGAACTGGTGGATTTTGGTCACAAATTAGATGAAGAAATGAAGGCTACACTAAATGAAATGAAGGGAAATGCACAGGAAACCAATAGTGATGGAAAGGAAACTGGGACTCAAATCAATGGAGTGGACCAGAAGGAAGAAAGAAATGACCAAACAGAAAAAAATGAAACAAGAATTCAAACAAATGAGGAGAGGCTTAGGAACCTCCAGGACATCTTTAAATGTTCCAACATCCGAATTATAGGGGTACCAGAAGGGGAAGAGCAACAAGTGGAAAACTTATTTGAACAAATAGTAAAGAAGAACTTCCCCAATCTGGCAAAGGAAATAGACTTCCAGGAAACCCAGGAAGTTCAGAGAGTCCCAAAGAAGTTGGACCCAAGAAGGAACACATCAAGGCACATCATCATTACATTACCCAAGATTCAAATGAAGGAGAGAATCCTAGAAGCAGCAAGAGCTAAGGGGACAGTCACCTACAAAGGACTTCCCATCAGACTGTCAGTGGGTTTCTCAAAAGAGACCTTACAGGCAAGAAGGGGCTGGAAAGAAGTATTCCAAGTCATGAAATCCAAAGACCTACAACCAGGATTGCTCTATCCAGCAAAGTTTTCGTTTAGAATGGAAGGGCAGATAAAGTGCTTCTCAGATAAGGTCAAGTTCAAGGAGTTCATCATCACCAAACCCTTATTATATGAAATGTTAAAGAGACTTAGAAAAAGGAGATAAAAATATGAACAGTGAAAGGATAGCAAACACAGTTATTAACAACCACACCTAAAACAAAAGCAAACTAAGCGGACAGCTAGATCAGAAGCAGAGACACAAATGGAGATCACATGGGGGGTTAGCAATGGGAGTGGGAGGAGGAGAGCGGGGGAGAAGGTACAGAGAATAACATAGACAGTGGAGAAAAAATGGGGAGGGCAAGAAAGTAGTGTGGGAAATATAGAAGCTAAAGAACTTATGACACATGGACATGAACTTAAGGTGGGGGAATGTGGGCAGGAAGGGGTGTGCATGGTGAAGGGAAATGAAGGGGGGAAGGGGACAACTGTAATGGCACAATCAATAAAATACATTATTAAAAGAGAAAGTGTGTGGTGTCAAGTGGTATTTTTACATAAGCATAGCCCCCTCCTCTGTTCTGTGTGGCCATGAGCAAAGTGCTGGTCTTGGCTGCTGGTGAGAATCCTGTTTGTCAGGTCTGTCCTTCCCTGCTAGGTAGGGGCATTGGACTTGCGACAGGAGGCGCTGATAGGGCCCCTACCAGTGAGGGGCAGAAGCCGAGGGGAGCGCTGGCTCCATTTGGTGGCAGCAGCCAGAGCACAGGGCCCCACGATTTGCCCTGGGCGTCCGCGGTGCTGCCCACTGGTTGAGCACATGGAGCCAACAGCTAGGCTGAGCTCAGGCTCAGCGTCCCTGGCTCTGGAATGTGGTTCTAGTCGCGAGATGAAACGCTGCAACATTTGTTCCTTCAGGAAAAGTTCATCCTGGTTAATGCAGCAGGCTGGTGTCTTGTGAGGTGGTGTCTCAGGTCCCCGTAAATTACAGTTTTATATGGGAACCTGCCAAGTGAGAGACTGTGATTTGGAAAAATAGATGGAGAGAATTCCAGGTTGGTCTTCAGAGTGCTTCAAAGTAACCCACGTGCCTTTTATATTAAAAGCAAAGAATAAAATGGAGCAGAGGGCATCCAACTCCTGATGCCCCAAGACTGTGTGATCAGTGGGGGGTGGGGGCCGCCATGGGGCGGGGAACAAGCATGCTCTCTGGGATCAGAGAGGGGCCCTCACTTCGAGGCCCGTCAGAGCAGAGCGTCGCCAGCCTGTGCACACTGTCTCTTCACACATTCTCTGGAGACCCACCCTCAGACTCTCGCCCCGGCCCGTTCACCAAGGCTGCTTTTGCCAGGGACACCGGTGACCTTCTTGGTGCCAGATTCTGGGGTCGGTTCTCAGTCCTGTGCCCTGCGGCCCCTCAGCAGTGCTGGAGGCACCCAGTCCGTTCTGCTGGAAGCCTGTCCTCTGGGCTTCGGGACTCAGCCCTCTGGGGTCCTCTGCCGCCCTGGCTGCTCTTTCCCCAGGTCCCTTGGGTCCTGGGTCCTTGGATGTCTCTTCCTGCTCGTCCCTCGCTGCCTTGTCCAGGCCCAAGTCCACACATGCCTCCTGAACACCCTGACGACTACCCTGAGCTCCAGACCCGGGTCCCCACTTCCCAATGCACGTGTCTCCACGCATGTCTCAGAGACCTCTCCTTTGGGAGGGTTAGGAATCAAACCTTTTCTCCAGACCTGCTCCCTGGGGTCCCCTCCGCCCCAGTAATGGTTCCTTCAGCCTCCTGGACGCTCAAGCTAAAGTTCTGGTCGTCCACCCGTCTGTTCTCTCTCACGCCCACGTCCAGTCTGCAGGAAATCCTGTTGTCCCTGCCTGTGCTGCGCCCGGGATCCAGCCGCTCCCACCACCTCCCCTGTCACTCTGGTCCCACACCACAGCCCACATGATGTACCGTATGTTTTGTTCTATGTATTTAATGCCTGTCTCCTCCACAAAAACGTGCTCCAGGAGGGCCGAGTCCTCCTCTCCAGTTGGGTTCACTGCCAGATCTCCGGGGCTTAATAAATATTGGCACCCTGACTGGTACAGCTCAGTGGGTTGGACATCATCCTGCAAAGCCAAGGGTCACTGGTTCCGTTCCAGGTCAGGTGTGTGCCTGGGCTGTGGGCCAAGTCCCCTGGTCTGGGCGAGTTCGAGAGGCAACCAATCGATGTTTCTCTTCCTCGCCTTCTCCCTCCCTTTCTCTCTCTTAATTGGCAAATGAATGCGTAAATGAAGCAGGCGGTGAATAGCAGATACTTGATAGGCGGGTAAATGGTAGCTCTTATTTTGTCCTTAGATATCGAATTTGAACAAGAAATTTAAAGAAAAATGTTGTACCACGAGGAAGAAAGAAGAGAGACACACCCCAAAGGTGGGCTATTGCACTGGACCAGTTCCTTTCAATTACTCAACGTTTTACAGCGAGAGAGGAGAGGGGGAGGGGTGTTCTGGAGGAAAAGGGTGCAAAAGCTCTGACACCGGTGCATTGTGTGGCCGGCCCTCAAGTCTTTGAGCAAAACAACCTTAAAAGCCATTTTTATAATATACAGAGAGATCTGAATAGGAAGTGGTGTTAGGCAATATTGAAAATTATGTTGTATTATATAGCTATCTTAATAAAAAGTGCTGTACTACAATAACCATTTTATTTATACATAAAAGTAAAATAACAGACTTCCAGCCAAGATGGAGGTGTAGGTAGACACACTGTGCCTCCTCACACAACCAAAAGGACAACAAATTTAAAAACAAAAAAACCAGAACTGCCAGAAAATTGAACCGTATGGAAGTCTGACAAGCAAGGAGTTAAAGAAGAAACATCCCTTGAGACTGGTAGGAGGGGCGGAGACAGGCAGCTGGGGGGAGAGGACGTGTGGCAAGGCTGGGTTGGGGCAGGTGGTCCCACATTTGCAGACAGCCTGGGAGGAAAAACTGGAGAGTGACTCGGACCGCACAAGGCCCCAGAGCAGGGAAATAAAGTCTGAAACCTCTGACTGAAAAAATCTGTGGGGGTTGTGGCAGTGGGAGAAACTCCCTGCCTCACAGGGTCCTAGAATGTACACAGACCCACCCACTTGGGAATCGGCACCAGAAGGGCCCGGTTCGCTTGTGGGTAGTGAGGGAAATGACTGAAAACCCAGCGAGAGCCTAGGAAGCAGCATTGTTCCCTGTCTGACCCCTCCCCCCCAGACAACATCACAACCCAGCAATGTGGGTTGCCCCGCCCTGGTGAATAAATAGCTAATGCTCTGCCCCTTTCTAAATAACAGGCCCGCAAACACAAAAATATGGCACAAATGAAAGAACAGATCAAAGCTCCAGAAAAAATACAACTAAGCGATGAAGAGACAGTGAATGTATCTGATGTGGAGTTCAAACCACTGGTAAGCAGGATGCTCATAGAAATGGTGGAGTGTGGTTGCAAAATAGAGGAAAAAGTGAAGGCTATGAAAAGTGAAATAAAGGAAAATGTACAGGGAACCAACAGTGACGGGAAGGAAGCCAGGACTCAAATCAATGGTTTGGACCAGAAGGAAGAAATAAACATTCAACCACAACAGGATGAAGAAACAAGAATTCAAAAAAATGAGGAGAGGCTTAGGAACCTCCAGGAGAACTTTTAAACATTCCAACATCCAAATCATAGGGGTACTAGGAGAGGAAGAGCAAGAAGTGGAAAACTTATTTGAAAACATAACAAAGGAGAACTTTCCCAATCTGGCAAAGGAAATAGACTTCCAGGAAGTCCAGGAAGCTCAGAGAGTCCCAAAGAAGTTGGACCCAAGCAAGCACACACCAAGACACATCATAAATACCTTAGCCAATATTAAGATGAGGAGAGAATCTTAACAGCAAGAGAGTTACCTATAAAGGAGTGTCCATAAGACTCCATTGGACACTTTGAGTGTCCAATTTCTCAAAAACCTTGCAGGCAAGAAGGGGCTGGAAAGAAGTATTCCAAGTCATGAAAGACAAGGACCTACATCCAAGATGATTCTATCCAGCAGAGCTTTCATTTAGAATGAAGGGCAGACAAAGTGCTTCCCAGATAAGGTCAAGGTAAAGAAATTCATCATCACCAAAGCCCTTACTATATGAAATGTTAAAGGGACCTATCTAAGAAAAAGGCGATCAAAAGTGCAAAGAGTAAAATGACAACAAACAACTATAGCAACTGAACCTAAAAAAACAAACTAAGCAAACAACTAGAACAGGAACAGAATCACAGAAATGGAGATCACATGGAGGGTTATCAGCAGGGAGGGAATGGGGGGAGAATGGGGAGAAAAGTACAAGGAGTAAGAAGCATAGATGGTAGGTACAAAATAGACAGGGGGAGGTTAAGGATAGTATGGGAAATGGAGAAGCCAAAAAACTTACATGTACGACCCATGGACATGAACCAAGGGTGAAGAATATGGGTGGGAGATGTGTGCAGGGTGGAGGTGAATAAAGAGGGGGAATGGGGCAACTACAACAGCATAATCAAAATATATTAAAAAAATTAAATGATGTGAAATTTTATTTTTAGGGGTGAAATATCATGATGTCTGGAATTGAGTTTAAAACCCTGTAGCAAGACAAGAAATACATGGGCAAAGCTGGCAAACCGTGACAACTGGGAAATGCAAGCAATGCACACACAGCTGTTTGCTGTACTGGTCTTTCTACTTCTCTCTGTTTGAAAGTTTTCAGAAGGAAATGTAACAACACGCTATGAGCTTTTATGGTGCAGCAGAAATTTCAGAATGCTCTTTTTAAAAAAACACAATTTTTAAAAAATTTATATTTTGTTTTATTTATTCAGAGGGGAAGGGAAGGAGAAAAAGAGGGAGAGAAACATGAACGTGTGGTGGCCTCTCACGTGTCCCCCACTGGGGACCTGGCCTGCAACCCTGGCATGTGCCCTGACTGGGGAATCAAACCAGTGACCCTTTGGTTTGCAGGCCTGCGCTCAATCCATTGAGCTACAGCAGCCAGGGCTAGAGTGCTCTTGATGGAAGGCAACCTGCCCTGCTACGGGCGCCCATTCAGCAAGCCGGGTGCCCAGGCGTGCAGGCTGGTAGACTCAGTTTACCCCTATGCCCAGACAGAGAAGCGTCGCACAGTGCGGCAGACCCGGTGCTGCCTCCACGCATCTTTTGTGGTGGCTTCTGAGAGACGGAGGGTGGACCCGAAACGCCAGCTGCTCCCGGGGGACAGGCACCTCCCTCGACCAGCTCAGCCGGTCTCAAGGAGTCTGGCTCCGCGCCAAACCCTGCGTGGGGCCACCTCCCACCAGCCTCTGGTTTCTAGTCATACTGATTTATGGCGTTTTGAACTTGGAAGGTGGGGAAAGATCCTTAAACCTAAGTCAAAAGCCTGCTAGAACCACCCTCCGAAGCTAAACAGAAACCGACTAAAAACCCTCCCTCTGTGTGGTTTAAACGGCCTAACTCATGACGGGAGAGGGTTTTGTGTGACTGACAGGTGCAAAGTGCGCGTGCGTGGTGTTTGTTCCTGTCTTCCAAGTACATTTGCAGAACAATAAGGCCATTTATTATTTCTAGGTTATGGGATTTGGTGACATAGGTTTTTAAGTATTTTATTTTCAGAGAGGGGAGGGAAGGGAAGGAGGAAGGGAGGGAGAGAAACATTGATGTGTGAGAGAAACATCGATTGTTTGCCTCTCATGTGCTCCTATGGGGGACCTGGCCTATAAACCAGGCATGTGCCCTGACAGGGAATTGAACCTGGGACCTTTGGTTTTCAGGCTGGAGCTCAATCCACTGAGCCACACTAGCCAGGGCATGACATTGTTTTTTCTTATTTATTCTTTCCTGTATTTTTTAAATTTCTGCCATCACCACCTGTTCTCATAGCAAGACAAAACAAAGCGTGGCTTTTTGTGTTGGTTGGGACCCATTCTGCCGTGACTAATGACCAATGTAGATCAAAGAGAAGCTGACGAGGACTTGTTGCCTCGCAGGCAGGGTGGGCTTCAGGTACAGCTGGCTGGGGCTCCAGGGTGGAGCCTCTCGTCATCCCGCGGCCTCCCTCTACATTTGGCTCCATGTTCAGGCAGCTGCTCCCTTGTGATCCCGTTACAGCTGTGGTGGCTTTGACTTGTATCTTTCTAACTTCGAGTGTAGTGGGAACAACTTCTAGCTCGTGGTTCCTGGCAAAATGTTCTTTGTGCCTTATTGGCTCTTACACCTAGAAACCTACCCTGGGGCAAGGGAGATAGAGCAACTGATGGGCCTGTGTCCAGGGTTCATGTGTCCCCGAGATCGAGGTGGGACCTTCTACCCCACACACATGGGCTCGGCGTAGGGGAGGGTAGATTCCTAGAGGGAATTTGGTGTCCAGTTAACAGGAGAGGGGAAATAGAAAACCTCAAATACTCAGTCTCCCTCCCTACCTCCAGAAACAATTTGCAACCATGCAGAGAGGAGAGAGCGTGGGCTGAGGGAAAGTTGCTCTAATCAAATCCAGAATTTAGCTTTGAGCTTCCTGGCAGCCAAGGCAAAAGTGCAAGTCTTGTTCACAGAATGCTAACTCACCAGGCTTAAACAGTAAGGAACGATCAATGACTCTGACAGAACTTGGCTGAGATCCCAAGACTCAGTGTAACCTGCTCTCTCCCTGTTTTCTCTCCATCACCAACTTTTCTTACTGTTTCACTTTTTGTCATACTTGGGCAACCTTCATTTTTTTTCTCATGCCACCAAGATGAGTTTTGTCCCCTGTCTCTGCCTAGAGCCACCATGTACTCTGGTGACCTATCTTCAGTTGACTGGGACACGATCGGACAGTCCAGAGGTTTGGATGCACCTCGAAGCCGTCCACTGCAAGCCCCTGGAGAGGCTGGGACCTGTAGCGCCAAAGGAGCCCGCTGCCGTCCGTGATCAGCCAGCAGCGAAGGGTCTAGAGACCTGTTTCTCCTTTGGTGTCAACCCCACCCCCAGCCCACACTCTTCCTCTCAGAAAGGGATGGCCTAGAGGCAGCGCCACAGTGAGGGCCCTCCACGCGTGGGAAGCAGAGCGCTCCTCCCCGGGACCCACTTCACAAAGTCTGTTGCATCAACAAGGTTTTCGGAGATCTTCCCAGACCACATAGTTTCTCACAGGTCCTGAGAGTTTCACACTCAATTCTTTTTCCTGTGCTGACAACCGGAGGAAGCACATCTGTTGAGGGCCGGCGGGCTGGCCGCTCTCCCGTCCCCCAGGCGGTCGCTGCTGCGGGAGCCCAGCCAGAGCAGCAGCTGCGATGCTCAGGGCCGGTGGGGAGGGGAGCTGGCCCGAACACCCTGGGAGTTTTGGGAAAAGCACGCGTTGACTGCCGACCCCTCCTTCCGGATCCCAGGCTGGGGTTGGTGACCAGCTCCAGGGAACTGTCATTCCCAGAAGTGGGGAAGGGAAGGCACCTTTTGACCCTGCTCCTGTTTGGGAAAGTTTCTCTCCTGGATTCCTCCTGTTTGCACCGTTTCCATTGTCAGCGATTTCTTTTTCCTGGACAGGACCAGCAGGAGAATTCAGATAAACAGGCAGGGGGCGAGCCGTGAGGCAGACTGGGCAAGCAGAGAGGACCACCATGCTCCCTCTCTGACCCCGCCCCCACATACAGCATCACAAACCAGTGACCTGGGTGGTCCCACCCTGGTGAACACCTAAGGCGCCTCTCCTCATATGTAACAGGCACAAACAGATCAAAACATGGCTCAAGAACAACTCAGAGCCCCAGAGCTCATAAATCTAAGTGATGAAGAAATAGCCAAACTTTCAGATGCACAGTTCAAAATAACAGTGATCAGGATGCTCACTGAACTGGTTGATTTTAGTCACAAATTAGAGGAACATATGAAGGCTAAACTAATTGAAATGAAGGGAAATGCACAGGAAACCAATAGTAATGGAAAGGAAACTGGGACTCAAATCAAGGGAGTGGACCAGAAGGAAGAAAGAAATGACCAAACAGAAAAATACGACGAAACAAGAATTCAAAAAAAAATGAGGAGAGGCTTAGGAACCTCCAGGACATCTTTAAATGCTCCAACATCCGAATTATAGGGGTACCAGAAGGGGAAGAGGAACAGTTAGGAGTGGAAACCTTACTTGAAAAAATAATGAAAGAGAACTTCCCCATTCTTGCGAAGGAAATAGACTTCCAGGAAATCCAGGAAGCTCGGAGAGTCCCAAAGAAGTTGGACCCAAGAAGAAACACACCAAGGCACATTATCATTGCATTAGCCAAGATTCAAATGAAGGAGAGAATCCTAGAACCAGCAAGAGATAAGGGGACAGTCACCTACAAAGGAGTTCCCATCAGACTGTCAGTGGGTTTCTCAAAAGAGACCTTACAGGCAAGAAGGGGCTGGAAAGAAGTATTCCAAGTCATGAAAACCAAAGACCTACAACCAAGATTGCTCTATCCAGCATAGCTTTCATTTAGAATGGAGGGGCAGATAAAGTGCTTCTCAGATAAGATCAAGTTCAAGGAGTTCATCATCACCAAGCCCTTATTATATGAAATGTTAAAGGGACTTATCTAAGAAAAAGAAGATAAAAAATATGAACAGTGAAAGGACAGCAAACTCACAGTTATTAACAACCACACCTAAAACAAAAGCAATCTAAGCAGACAGCTAGATCAGGAGCAGAGACACAAATGGAGATCACATGGAGGGTTAGCAACAGGGAAGTGGGAGAATAAGGGGGGAGAAGGTACAGAGAATAAGCGTAGATGGTAGATAGAAAATAGATAGGGGGAAGGGTAAGAATAGTATGGGAAATAGAGGATCTAAAGAACTTGACACGTGTTCATGAACTAAAAGGGGGGGGAATGGTGGGGGAGGGGTGTGCAGAGTGGAGGGGAATGAAGGGGGGAGTAGAACAAATGTAATGGCATAATCAATAAAATAAAAATATATTAAAAAAATAAAAACAACATGAAGAAAGATGAGTAATTCTACGGATGGTGGTGTTGCTATTTGAGGTTCCATGATGAAAGCAAACCACGGAGCAGCTAAAGCAAGCGTGTGCCCTGCCTTAGCAAGTGGTCACTTATGCCACCGCTGGGCCTGGGTGGGCACCCAGGCCCTGCCTGGAGGAGTTTGGAACAATTACTGGAACTCAGGAGACTTCCTTTAAACAAGCATGTGTTTCCAGTGACAACGGGAACGTAAACGTGACCCCAGTTACTGAATTTGCTGCTTGCTCTTTCCTGTGTCCGGTTTTAGCTGAGTTTGCTGAGAGTAAAATTTCTCCGTGTCTTCCCACTTACTCATCTCCAATTAAACTACTTACAGTCAATTCCCAGGCCTTTAGGGGTTGGCAGCTACTTTGAAAACACTGACTCACAGTGTATTTACAGCACCACGGGTCAGGATAGCGACTCCAGGAGTCTAGCTTAGCCATGCGGCCCTGGTCTGTCCCCTGCATCGCCCTCTGGGCGTGTGTGTGTGTGTGTGTGTGTGTGTGTGTGTGTGTGTGTGTGTGTGTAAGAGCGCCCTGGTCGGTGTGGCCTTTGATTCCTTTGAAGGGAAACAGGTGTTTGTTCTGGCACTTTGCACTCAGTACAGGGTAATGGGAGGGGACAGGAAGAAAGGAGGGGGGCGGGTCTCCCTGCAAGACCATGGCCAAGCCGCACCAGCAGCACCCTGTGTCTAGTGATTAGTTAAAAAAAGTTTAAATTGTGTTTATTGATTTTAGAAAGAGAGGAAGGGGGGAGAGAGAGAGAGAAATAGGGGGAGAGAGAGATGGAAACATTGGCTGGTTGCCTCCCATTCACACCCCAGCGGGGGATTGAACTCCCAACTAGGTCTGTGTCCTGAACACAATCAAACCCCAAATTTTTTGATCCACAAAACGACACTCCACCAGCAAGGGCTGAGTGATTAATTTCATGTGTCAGCTGGAGGTTGCATTTGGATGAGACTAGTATTTAAACTGGTGAACTTTGAGTAAAACCGGTTGCCCTCCCTATGGTGGGTGGGCCTCTTCCAATCAGTTGAAAGCTGGGCTCCCTAAGCAAGAGGGCATTTCCAGCTGAGGCCTTGGACTTCCTCCTCACCTTTGGCGCTCTGGGGCCTCTAGGAAGCAGATTCTGCACTTGCCAGCTCCGTAATGCCTGAGCCAGGGCCCTGTAGTACATCTCTTTCTGTGCGTATCCTATTGGTTCCTGTTCGCTGGAGAACTTCTATTAAGCAGCGTACCTGCTGAGACTGGCTCCTTTGGGCAGGGTCTCAGACACTCAGTCAACTGCTAACAGTCTTAGCGGGCAAACTCCACGGCCAAAAACCTGCCTCTTGCCTCTCTGTGAAGCAGCCTCTTCGTGTGCTCGGCCGCCATCTAGTGGCAAGTTTAAGTACTGCAAGGTCCTGGCCTCCCCGCCTCACTGCTCCATCTCCATCCTTTCATTCCCTGAACAGGTGTTAGACTCCTGCACTCCTGGGCTTCATACAGTCTTTTATTCCCTCCACAAAAATTTCGTGGGGGCTTGCTCGTGCACGAGGCATTGCAGCAGATGCAAAGGCTGCCCAGCCAGGGGTCTCCCCCATCACAGAGCTCACAATCTGTCTGCAGATGCGGAATAACGCATGACCAGGGCCGAGAGAACTGTGAGCAGGAGCCAGTCTTCGGGGTCCTGTTTACCGACTTCTGGGCGTGGAGTGCAGTTGGTGCATGCTGCTACCTTCTGGTCCAAGGGCACAAGCCTTGGTGACAACCTCTGCCAGTGTCACCTGGGCCACTGCCATTGAGGGGCCTCAGGGATTTGGATGGGTGGGCAGGTAACCCAGAGAGGCTGGAATGGGTGCCGTGCAAGGGCTGGTGTGGGTGCGGATAGTGGCGGGGCCAGGTCCCTCTGGACTGGGTTCCGCAGACATGAATCCACACGATGCCTGGTGACTTGGAGGCCTCCCTGTGCTTCCAGTCCTGCAAGAGCCAGAGGTGCCGTGGGGTCAGGACAGAGTGTGACAGTTTGTCCTGCTGTCCCCACTGGTGTGATCACAGTCGGTGTTCTGGGGCCAGTGGTTAGGATGAGCTGGAGCTGGGAGATGAATGTTTTTGAAATATCAGTTTATTTTTTAATGGTAGATGACCCGCTAAGGTGCTTTCCCACTGAGAGCCTGGGGAGATGGGCACGAGGGGGGACCATGGAGGCTGTAGGTAAGTTCTCAGAGGTCAGCGCTGGTCCGAGGGTGAGGGAGGGAGGAACCGAGGGAGGTGGAGGGGGACAGGATGAGTTGTCAGGTGCCTGGCCGGCCCTGCCACAGGGCCTTCTGCAGGGGCGGGGGGCGGGGCGGGGGTGCTGCAGCTGTCGGTGTCCACTCCCCACTGGGAGGCCTGGCGGCACTGTGACATATGACAGAGGGTAGTTCCCCACCTCCTCCCTGCTGCCATCAAGGTGGGCCCCTGGGCTCTGGGCTGGGTGGGTAGGTGGTTAGCGGGGTTGGGGGATGTCCCAGATCCATCAAGAGTGAGACTGGCCCAGGTTTGGGGCCAGGGTGGAGATGCGGGGGGTGGGGGGGCAGGGAGGGGCCCGTGGGAAAAGCAGGACTGAAGGAAGTGGTGGAGGGGCAGGGGCAGGCCCAGGCTGGGCGCTCCGGGGAAGGGGTGTGTGGCCAGCCCGGGCCTTCCCCTCCACCACCTCCTTCAGTGGTCTCCATTCAACACCTGCATGGCAGGCACTGGCCACCTCACGGAGAAGACAGGCCAGGTCCTTCCCTCTCAGCTCACAGGTGGCAGAGTGGAACATCCCCAGAGGCCCAGACAAAGTGGGGCTTTTGCAGGGGAGCACCACCAAGCAGTGTCATGTGAGAGTGGCCCCCTTTACCTCCTCAGCCCCGTGGGCCCACCTCCCTCCTGGCTGACATTCCCTCCTGGCAGCTGCGGCTGCAGCGGGACCACTGACTGCTACAAGCCCTGATTGAAGACTTGGGCTCTGTGTAACTTTCCACTCTTCTCGGCCTCAGTTTCCTCACCTGTCAAACAGAACTTTGGGTTTGTAGGATTGTTGTGTGAGATTTAAAGGATGTCTGAGAAAGGGCTCTGGAAGTCGGGACCCCTTGTGTAACTATAAGGGCTAACCTTCCTGCTCAAGTTGAACTTTAGGGGCTTTATTTCTGAGACTTACAGACCTCACTGTCCAGAGGGGGTGTTCCCATTCTCCAGCCCAGGCCTGCCATCCCCAGGTGAGGGGAGGTGTCTGTCCTCCCTGGTTGCTAGCAGCAGAGTGGGGCTGTGGCCCTGGCGTTTGCATCTAGGTGTGGGGCCAGGTGGGAGAGTGCGTGGGAGGCCGGGTGTCCCTCTTCCACCCAGGGTCCCAGCTGGATGGTGCAAGCTTCAGTGAGACATCTGGCCTCCAGCGAGAGGCTGTCCGGGTCCTGGGCCTCCTGCTCTGGGCAGGACAGAGGTTTGTCTGTCCTCAGACTCCGGGCCTGGGTCTGGGTCCGCTGGGGACACAGCACTCCTGCTTGGTGACATCCTTGTGTAGATCGGCCACTTCGACCTCAGATGTGGATCCAATAAAATCGATAATATGCAGCCAACTTCCCCTGCTAGGATCACGTTCATCTTCACATTTTGCCACATCCCTGCTTCTTGTGACTGATCAGGAGGTTGTCCTGCTTCCCAGCATCCCTTTCACCTGGAGCGCAGGCGTCCATGGGCGCATGCGCCGGCTGCGCCTCCGGCACCCGAGCCTTGCCGTTTCCCCGGCTCAGCTCCAGCCGCTTAGCTTCTCCCGTTGATCTCTCTGCGTCATTCATTCTGACATTTGAGTTTCTGAGTCTGTCCTGAACTGCCACAAACACTGCCTCGTTACTTGCCAGGTTTGGATTGCTGAGGACCCCAGGACGCCGGCAGTGGCGAGCCAGCGCCCACGCAGGGATTCGGGCTGTTCCCCGGGCTGTGCACTGGCCCCAGGCCTCTGGCTCTCACCAAGCCAGGCCCCGCCTTGCCCTTCCTGCGTCTGGCAGGGTCAGGCCAAGCACCCCGCTGACCCAGGAAGTCACTCCTACGCACCTGCTGCTTGATTTCTTCACCTTCCACTTGGTGCCCACTCATAACAGGCCCTCCAGTTTTCAGCAGAGGATGTCAAGGAAAACAAACACATGTTGGGGCTCCAGCCAGAGACACTGTCCTCTGACGGTTCTTAAAGGGCCCAAATGCTGGGACCATTCGTTATATAAGAGTTCATGTCCGCTTACCTGTGGCCGAAAGTGTTGTTTCAGCAGGCATGGGTGCCCTGGTGGCCACCTGCCGGTGCTGTGTGTGCCGGGGCACAGGCGGGCGGGGTGCGGGGACCTCGGTGGCTGCTACTGCTGCATCTGCAGGCTCTGGGCGCCTCCTGCCACCGGCCTGCATCTTTTTTGGCTTGGTTTGTGAGCAGTGCACATGCTCCCTGCTGAACGGGCACCCCTGGAGTTTCCACGCTGCTGTGCCCCAAATCTTACCGTGGAACCACCGTCCACTTCTGCTCAGATGGCACAGAAAGTGGCGAGACACACTTCTGGCTTCGTTTTTCCTAGCCGTTCCCGGGCTTCTGGGTTCATGGCTGGCACGGGTAACCACGTTTCATTTTGCCTCCAGAAGGCACGACACAAAACAGAACTCCACCCACACCCACAATCACTCCCTGGGGGAGAGCACACTGCATGGCATGAAAGCAGTGCAAAGGCATCAGAATCGGAGCAAAATCCAGAGCTCGCCGGGCAAGGACGGCCCTCACGGCGGCGCTGTTTCACTGCGGCAACAGGCAGCGGACCAGCGTTTCCGGGTGTGGCTCCTCGGACTCTGGGTCTGGTTAAAATGCAGACTCTCATTCCTTGTAACCTAGGCCAGCTCCCAGGTCCACGGTCTGGGTAGCTAGTCTGCTCTGCTCTATGCCAAGCGCAATCCTGTGCTCCGTCCTACCAGTGGAGAACAGGCAAAATGGTTATTTTGTGTCATGCAAACAAAAACGTCTTCCAACTGGATTCTCTGCTATGAGGCTCCTGGGCAGCTCCCTGCATCTGAACCCAGCACCAGCTCGCCATTGACCAGGGCTTTCAAGCCCTGCTTCCTGGCTCTGCCGATCCCCCCAGCCACCTGTTCCTCACCCCACAAGCCCCAGATTAAAGCCTAAAGGGAAGACAAAGAGCTGTGCACTGGGAATCGAAGGCGGCCAGCCTGCCCAGCGGTGGGGGTGGGGGTGCTCTGGGACAGGCCACCCCGGCTGCATCGGTCTGGGAAGTTCCTGCAGCTCTGCTGGCGTTGGGACAAGTGGAACAACGTGGAGGCGGCCCTGGTGCTATGTCCCGGGTACGTGTGTGGGGTTGGAGGGAGGGTGGCAGCATGGAGCCACAGCCCTGACAGAAGGCTGTGACCGAGCCCGCAGCCTGCATGTCCCACGCCCTCCCTGGCACACACACACTTAGGTAACAGGTCGGGTTTCACCTCACAATGCAGCCTGACTGCATGCGACACGCTCCAGTTTAAGGAAAAAAACCCGACAAAACCCTAAAATGCTTGTTCTGATTCACTACATTGATTTCAGGGCCCACTCTTGGGTGCTAGCCCAGAGTCTGACAAATACTCAAGGACTTTGACAGTCTTTACTCGGAGCAAGAATATGTGGCTCTTTGGTCTGTTGAGGAATAAGGCACACTCTCTTCTAGAGAACAAAAACCGAATTTGGGAAAAACGCACTGAAAAGTATGGCTTCTTCAGACTGAGCCCTGTAAGACTCTGGGTGAGGGGTGCATCCGTGTGTTCGGTGCACCCCGGAGCATGGAAGGAAACAGGTGCATGGTGGGTGAGTGCATGGATGCATCAGCGAGCGTATTTACAGGCACTTAGGTCCTTGGAAGGTTTCAGGACAAGTACATTTTAAAAAGTGTTATTGGTAGGTAGTCCAAGTAGATACAAACAACTAAAGGTTTCTGAAGTGAAAACTTACAGCAATGGGAAAATATGGTTGATTTGTAAGCAGCTTGTGAGCACATCAGTGAGTAGTAGCAGTGGCGATGTCCGTCTTTACCGAGACACACACCTGCTGTAGTGAACATTTCGGTGCACGCGGTTACCTAGTCTATTTGGAAACTGCCCTTTATTTCCAAGGACGGAACGTGTCTCTGGGAGACGAGCTGCACTGCACTGAGCGGCCTTGCTCCTTAGAGCTGGGACGAGCTCTCTAAGCTTTGCACAGGGGACCTTCCTGCAAGAGCCTGGGTCCCCCATCCTGGGATCCAAGTGGCCGCTGCAGTGGCCACCAGCCCGACTCTGGCCTGCTCTGACCCCATTTCAAATTCAGGGGAGGGAGGATTCAATGGGCGCGCCTGCGGCAGGTGTCCATCTCTGCCGCAATGAGTGGCATTCCGGGTCTTGGGTCACAAAGGGCAACCACGGTGTTAGGGTGTCTCTCCGCCGGCATGGCGGGCAGTTCTGAGAGTTGTGGTCTGGGCAGACACCTCAGAAGTGGCTGTGACATGGTGGAGCCCTTTGTTCCTGTGACAGGCAGAGTGGTTCTGGTAAAGGGGATGGAGGCCGGTCCCACCGAGTCACCACCCCTCCCCTGGGGCTGAGCAGTACAGTGTCCACGTAAGGCCGTCCAACCCTGTGAGAGTTTTTAAGAGTTTATTGGAGCTGAACCGGCAATCGCCAGGAAGCAAGACCTCAATGGATTGAGAAAATGCTCCAGAAAATGGCAGTTTGTGCTTATTTTACACAGTGCAATCAAAGGGAGGCCTGCCCTGACGGGGGTGGCTTGGTTGGTAGAGTGTCATTGCAAAGTGAAAGGTCAGCGGTTCCCAGTCAGGGTACATGCCTACGCCGTGGGCCAGGTCCCCAGTTGGGAGTGGGCGTTGGGCGTGCGAGAGGCAACTGATCGATGTTTCTCCCTCACACTGATGTTTCTCTCCCTTTCTCTCTCCTTTTCCCTCTCTCCAAAAATAAATATTTTTTAAAGAGGAAGCGTAAAGGGTTGCATGAAGTCCATCAGTGGTAGATTAGGTAGGCATGAGAAAGCACAGCAGGGCAACCTCTGGGATGGGATGAAAAGTAAGGCGACAGGCATGTACTTCACACAGGTGGGCACAGGACAGCAAACGACCAGCAATGACCGTGGTAACAGTGACCGGGACAGGATCTGTCCTCTCCTTCTGGTGGGTGCTGGCGCTTCGAGGGGCCTAGGAAAAGGGAATGTGACGTCCCAAAGGTGTGTTACCGTAGAGGCAAAAAGACCACAGACAGCCTTAGCTAAGGTGGACACTGCCTGGGACCTGACTACCTGCCATGCCCTGCTTGTAGTTAGAAAGTTTTGATTTCGGAGCCTCCCGTGTGGTTACTTTCGGCGTCTGAGTTTGCAAGGCCCCCATGCAGGCCTCCCCTGAGCAGGTCCGGGTTAGTGGGCCGGCCCCTTTTCATCGCAGTAGTTTTGAGAACCACAGGTCTAGGTCTAGCCTTGCTTTTACAGAAAAAGGAGCCCAGAGAGGGCGGCCACCTCCTGGGACACGCACCGTGGGTCAGCGGCTCTGTGTGGAAGTTCTCGCTCCCGGCTCCTCCGACGCGTGACCGCTGGGAAAGTCCGGGTTCTTTGTCCTAATGCCCCCAGCGATGGCCCTGTGTGTACGCAGGGAGGCGAGGCGGGCGGTGCAGCGCCGGATGCCCCGTACCCATCGGAGTTATTGTGCTCCCACTTGGGGGCATCGTCCCCACCTCCTGCGGGTGGTTCTAGGGAAGGAGTTTGGCTGTGTGCGTGCCCGAGGGGTGACAGGCTGGCCGCTGGCAGTGAGCACGGTGCCCCCCCCCTCCCCCGCCCAGGCCCGGGCCCTCTGCGCGGGGTCAGCTGGGCTCCGGGGCTCTGCCCTGCGCGCGCCCGCACAGCCACTGGGTGGCGCTGTAAGAACTGGAGAAGAGAGGCTGCTTCCAGGCACGGTCCGCAGGGATCCTCTAAGCTGTCATTTCCACCCACCTCCTTCCAAACAGAGCAGAACGGAGCCATTTCCTGCAGTTTTGTTCCCCTGGCCTTGCGTCCCGTCCATGCTGGGGGCAAAGACGCAGCAGCCCCTCTGCCCACGGTCCTGCTCCCATCCTCACATCCTCTTTCTAGGACCTGGATCCTTCTCTGTGTCTGGGGTGCCCTAGGCTTCCGAGTCCCCAGCAAGAGAAAGGGCACGGACGCTTGGGGTCTGAGCGAGAGCAGAGCGCCTGGCCGCAGGCCGACTTTTCTGGAAGCAGGAGGGCCGCGGCTGCGGGAGAGGGCGCTGGGAGGAACGTGCGGAGCCGGAGGCCGCCTCTCCTCGGAGTCCGGGCCTGAGGTTGTGCCGCCTCAGGGCCTTGCCTGGCTTGGTTGCCCCCGAGTCAAAATCTCGGACGGAGTCGAGGGTGGTGTGGGAGCGTGCCACAGAGGATCCTACCTTCAGCCAGTAGTTTTAGCCTCTGGTTCTTGCTGCCACTTCCTCTTCCTTGGAGCTGGGACTTGGGGACACTCGAGCAGATCCCAAGTTTCCACAGGGACCTCATCCCACAGAGGAAGAAGAAAAGGCCTTCAATTTGGAGGACTTAGCTTGAGAAAGTGTCTTCCCCAAGCAGTGACGGGGAGGTACCGTCCTCACTGATATTCTGCCCTCCTGGCGGTTATGTGAAAGAGTATCAAACCTCGGGAATGGCTGAGACGGGATGTCTGCAGGAGTGACCTGCCCAGCACAGGTGTGAGGCCTCCTGGTGTCCCCTGGATGGGGCTGGAGGTGTCCTCCACACCCTCGTGGGCCACTGTGACCTTGGGCAGGGCCAGGGCTCACCCCGCTGGCTCACAGGTGGGGTCATCCTCTGCTGACTCAGGCACAGCAGCAGGTGCTGCCACCCACCTGTGAGCAAAGCCGGCTTTTCATCTTCAAAGAGCCTTGCCACCATTAACTGGTTAGTCACCAGGGAAAGTTACTGGATGGTCATTACTGTCTCCTTTCAGCCCGGGTTGGGGAGGGAAGTAAGTACAGTCCCCACCCAGGACAAGGAGAGTCTGGACTTGGGTGCAGGCCGCTTAGGACCCCTGGTGTGGGGGTGGGAGGGAGCGATGAAGCCAGAACATGCGGAAGAGGCTGGAGCAAGGTGGGGGTGCACGGAGGGGTGAGGGGCCGGCGTGGGCTAGTGGAGTGGGGTCCTTCGGACCAGGGGGGGGGGTGTGGAAGGACTTCAACCCAGGCTGGGCCCCCAGGTTCGGCCCACGCAGGCTCCACCAGGCACTGCACACCGTGGGAGCTGCCTCGCTTTTGCTGGGATGACACTGCCCCTCCAGCCGTCCAGATACGTGTGAAATGAATCTTGGAACACTTTTTTTTTGTATCTGTGTGAAGATTTCAAAGGACTGAGGATGATGAGGCGCATGTCACTAAAGTCCTTTACAGGGCACAAGTGGGATCCGGTGGCTTTGAGGAGCAGGAGCCCGGGGACTGTCCGGCTCACTCGAGCTGGGGGCTGGCCTTGTCTTGGGTTCGTGATGCCCGTGGGGTCTTAGGAGGTAAACCTGTGTCCTGGTGGCACTGAGGCCGGAGGGCCCCTGGGGAGCCAGCCGGCAGAGCCATCCCTTTAGTCAGCCCTGTCTGCAGCTGCTTTTTATAAACTTGGCATGAGCACGTGCTCGGGAACGCCTGGGCAGTGTGTCTGGAAAATATTTTCTGCCTCTTGGGCGTGTGCGTGTGCGCGCACACACACACAAGCTTGGAAGGAGAAACACACAACGGGACTGGTGCACAATGCAGAGGTCACTTGTGGTTTTTTCCATGACTTCCTTAGTTCATTTTTCTGAGGCCAATTTTAGATCACAGTTGTTGTTAAACTTTGTCAGTTAAAATGTAACTCTAAGAACAAGTCAGATGACGTGCCGGAGCCAGGTGGCCTTCTGGGGACAGGCTGTTGGGGGAGGGCGCGCCTTCCCCGGAGGGTGCACTGTCACCAGCCTGTGCCGGGTGCCCTCCCGGCCCAGAGTCGTCACCTGTGCCACAGTGCAAGGGCCACCTGTCCCAGGACAGCAGGTGTGACGAGTCCAGTTTTCAGCATTTGCTTCGGTGACCCAGGAGCAGAATGTGGGGCCACTAAAGGGGGCTCGTTATGAGTTCCTGGCTTTTCTTTCTCCTGGAAACTGGATCCACTTTCTCATAAACCTCAACCCAGCAGAATCAGCAACTGAGGCCAAGGGGAGAACTTGGCTGTGCTGGAGGCGGGGGGGGGGGGTGCCTCTGTGCCGGGGCCTCGGGCGAGGTGGGGGGCGGGGGGCGTGGGTGGGGCTGCGCTGCCCCAGTCACTGCTGCGTGGAAGCCTTCGGGGGTGACCCATGGTTCCCCAGCCGTTCTGGGCTGAGGGCCATGCTGGGAACGCCATCAGCACTTACAAATGTCTGTGCTTAAAACCAGGACAAAGGGCCAAACGCCAACCAGCCCGTCTAGATCACCACCCGCCTTCAGGGCGGCACAGTGGGTGGCAAGGCCGCTGCCATACTCTCTGTCCCCACTTCTGTGCGTCCTTCTGTCTGTCTTCTCTGCCTCAGTCTCATTGTCACTGAAACCACCTTGGGGTCTTAGAGGAGAGCCCGGGGAAGCCAGGGCAGGGACAAGGGACACTCTCTTAGTGGCCAGGCTCCTGGACTTGGAGGCGGCTGCCGCCTCCAACAATTGGGGCCGTTGCTCTGAAAGGCACACCAAGCACTGAGGGCCGACCGGACAGGCCCGGTCCCACACTCCGCCCTGTGACTGTCGGGCTGTTCCCGAGTGCCACTGTCTGCAGGGGTCTCGGACCCCGCCCGCTCCCTGGGACTCTCCCTGGTGCACGGCGGCACTTCCAGAGGCCACGTCGCTGCCCGGTGGCCAGGGTGTTCACTCACGTTGCCCAGCTTGGCCCTCGGTTTCAGGATGAACCTGCTGCGTGCGCCTCAGCCGGCCTGTTTGACACCACTGGCTCCTCTTTCCGGCCTCCCTTCGTCCCCCCTACCCCCCGGTCCCCACAGCTGCAGGCTCCGTGCAGGCCACAGTGCCGCCTGCGAGCAGGGCCGGCCTGGCTCCTCCGCGTCTCCCTCCTAGCAGGGAAGACAGACGGACGGACGCGGGCGGCTGTCCCACAAACACCTCCTGTGCGAGATGTGACAGCACACTGCAGGCGAGGGTCAGACTGCTGACGGTGTGTGCGGGGGACGGCTGGTCGGTGGGGCCGGGGTGGGGGGCGCCCGGCCTGTGGAATGGGCCTCACCAAGCGGGTGACACAACACAGGTGAAAAGGCGCCTGGAGCGTCGGCAGCCCCCGGGCTCTCCTGGGCCCCCAGCCGCCAGTCACCAGGCGCCTTTCTGGTTTCTCATCCGGACGAGCTGATTGAATGATCCGCCCGCCCCTGGACCAACAGGGAGACCCACTCCTGAAACCACTGGCCTGAAAAGCCTTTCCGAGGAGGGAGGTGGTGGGCCGGAGGCCCTCCGCGCTCTCTCCTGGCCTCAGCGTGGCTGTGGGGGGCCTGCGTGGGGACAGGCTGCGCTCTCCACGGGCTGCCCACCTGAGACACTGCCCTCTGGCCACAGCTCTGCGCCCCGTCCACAGGGAAATAGTTCAGAGACTCAGGAAATGAACTCACATCCCCCCTCCTTTCCCCACACAGTGCAGCCTTCCTGGAAGAAAGCAAACAAAACAAGTGTGACTGTTTAAAAAGTTATTGGAAAACGGGCATTCTGAACACTGGGATTTGGCTCTGCTGGGCGGATGTCACCGTCATTTCCCTCTGCTCGCCCTGTGGGAGGGGCAGGGCCTTGTGTGGCTGGAAGGAGGGGGAGCTGCCGGGCTCAGGGCCCGCGGGCAGGGCCCCTGAAGCAAGCGTGTGCACCCAGCTCATGCAGGCGTCCCGCACAGTCACGCGGTGAGGCCTGCATAGCCGCACTTCAACGGTGTGGCCATCTAGCCGCCGGCTGTGCCTGTGGGGCAACCTCGGGTTTCTAGGTGTTCTCGAGGGACAAGTGACCAGTGACTCTGTTGGCTGCCTGGCGCCTGAGGACAGGCCTCTGGTCACGAGGCTCTTCCTTTGATGTTGCAGCTGGAAGGTCGCCTCCGATTCAGGGGACTGGGGGCTCAGCCAGGCTCCGGCCGGTGTGCTGAGAGGGCCTTGCACAGTGGCCATGCTTTGGCGTGCAGTGCACCGGCCGGAAGGGACTCTGTGCCAGGAAAGCCACCTGAGGTGCGTCCCTGGTCGCTGGGCACGAAGGTTCTGGGTTGTCAGAGGGTGACACGGCGCAGAGCGACGCCCTCCAGAGAGACTCTTCTGCTTTCTGTGACAACGCAGGGCTGTTTCCGCGTCGCCTGCAGCAGACGCCTCCTTGGAAAGTCAGTGTAATTAGTTGCAGGCAGACATGCTGTGTATGGCCGGGCCTTCCCGGCCGGGAGAGTGACAGTTAACTGTGCACACAGCCTTCTGCTCCCGGCTGCCCACCGCGGGCGCCTCGCCTGTGCAGAGGCTTCGAGGAACCCTGCTGAGGCTCAGAGCGCGGTGCCCACTCGGAAGTGGGTCCAGGCTGTCGACTGAAGGGTGGACATGCCCTGTGTCCCCTCCACTGCTGGCACCTGGACTTCTCCTGCCTCGGGCACGGTCTGCTGGGGGCAGAGTGCTGGTGCCCAGTGTGGTTGTCTTGGTAACGGGGTGGCTGCTGCCAGTGCTGCTGGTGGGGGCACCTGAGTGCCTGCAGGTCGAGACCTGCCTTACCCAGGCTGGGAGCCAGGACAGCGCACCCGCGTTCCCTGCCCACACGCACGAGCTCGGGCAGGCTGTCCCAGGTGCCCTGTGTCCGGGCACAGGGCAGGCTGGCCTGCAGCGGCCCCTGTCCAGCCCATGGAGAGCTCATATTCTGCTGAGGCCAGTGGGTCAGGCAGTGCCAGGAATCCATACGCACCTCGTGGTCACAGTCACACACAGTGAGGCCAGCAGACTTTGTGGCACAGGCTTGGTGACACAGAAGATATCGTGCACCTCCGGCCCTGAGGGCGGGTGAGGCAGTGACCGGGTGACTGCTTGGCACAGTCCCCTGGCCTGGATCGAGTGCAGCAGGCGTCATCGGAGCCACGGGCACCTTTACCCGAGTTGCACAAAGTGTTTTCCGAGCAAACAGTGGTTTCATAACGCCCATGAGAAGTAGGTGGGGTGACAGAGCGTTCTTTGTCCCTGTCTCCCAGATGGGCGCGTTGGGACGCCGGCCCAGCAGGGCGACGAGGCCAGGCGAGGGAGCAGGGTGCTCTCCACCCCGGGCTCTGGGGCCCGAGGCCGCACGTGCAGTCTGTCCCCAGCTCCTGGGGGCAGAGGGCAGCTGGGGAGACTCAGGTCGCCCCCTCAGCCCCGAGGGCCCTCTGATGCAAGCCAGAAAGTGGGTCACGCCCGGAGTCTGAGGTGTCAGCACAGGAGCTGCTGCCCTGGGAGGCGCCAGGACTTGTCCAAGCCCAGTTCGCTTGAAGTTATTCGACTCTGGGGGTGGGAGGGTGAGGGGTGGCCACAAGGCCTTTGTCCCTGGCCCCAGGGGTGCAGCAGGGCATGAGGCAGACGTGCCCCCCCCCCGTCTTAGGGAGCGCATGGCACACAGGCTGATGACCCCACTGTGACGTTAAGAACTCATTTTGGAGAGTGCCACGTGCTCCGAGCAAAGTAAAACAGTCACGTGACAGCAACCGGCCAGAGGGGCAGGCCAGGGGGAGCGAACTTTAGCTGCAGGAGCAGAGCTAATCCCGAATGGCGAGAAGGATCAGACCTGGGGACCTGGGGACTAGTGTTCCCAAGAGAGGGGACCGCTGTGCAAAGACACCGAGAGAGGAATGACAGTGGCCTGCTCAGAGTTAGGGGGGGATTCTGCTCCTGGGTGATGGCAGGAGACTGGCAGGGGCCTGGCCTTCCGGGGGACAGGTTAGGCTGGTGTGATGGTGGGTGTGGGAGCGGCGCTGGGCAGCGCAGCAGAGGTGGCACGGACCCTCCTGCCTGATGGCTGCTGTGGCGGGACTGGGGGTGGGGTGGATTCAGGGGGACCACCAGGCTCTGTCTGAACTGGGGACAGAGCTGCGGATCACGGTGGGGAGGGGGACCAGGGAGGGTGGCTGGGGCACGGAGAGGCCAGGTGCCTGGTGCAGGGGCTGCGGAGGGGCTTGGACATCAGTGCCTCTCAAACCCCTCCTCTCAGGCCCAGAAGGACGGAGGGCTGTCCAGCACCTGCCAGTGCTGGGTCCTGTGTTTTCCAGGGGGGTCAGACTCCCGCCCTCTGCGCTCCCTGTGGCGGGCCTCTGAGACTGCAAGCTTACCGCTGGGGGGCGCAGGGGGGCGCAGGGGGGCGGCCGAGGCGGGGGTGGGTGCTGTGGCCCGCAGCCTTCCCATCCGGCCGGCCGCCGCTCCCAGGCGAGTCCTTCCTTACTCTCCCTGGGCCGCCATAGTGAGGCCGGTCTTACCACCTGCAGGGAAGGAAGGACCCACGCCTGCCTCTCTCCTGGCTGATAACCTGGACCAAAGACACTTTGCAGTTTGTGTTGGAAAAGCACGGGCCTGTTGGGGCAGGACAGCCCTTGACTAGTGTCGGGCCACCAGGCAAGAGGGCAGGGAGCTTGGTGGCCCCCAGCTCGGCTTGGGGCTCATTCTTCCTGCTGTGCCAACTGGGAACAGCGGGAAGCCTTGTGGCTCAGACAGTCTGAGCCCCTGGTGGACCCCCTGTGTCACTGCAGGGTCTGGTCTGAGCCCCTGGTGGGCCACTCGCGTCACTGCAGGGTCTGCCGGAGCCACAAGAGCCAGGCAGGGCCCAGCTGCGGGTCTCCCAGGTGCGACTTTGGGGCCCAGGCTGCATTCTGACATTTACGTCTGCGGGGGCTCCCTGGCATCTGCAAGGCTTCGCAGTGCAGTGTGGGGTTCACATCCCACACACACAGGGGAAGCTTAGGTGCCCACGTCCTAGAAACGGTTTATTACGAGGCTTCCTTCCCTGTGCCAGGAGTGGACGCGGTGTGTCAGTTCTCAGACCCCAGAACTCCGCAGGTAACGACACAGAAGCTAGCCTGTCGGGGTCGGTTTCCGACTGGACTGGCCTGCCTCCCCGCCACGTTCCCCCGGGACCCTCCCCACCACGCACACTGCTGGGGGCCTGCAGGGGCCAGTGCAGCAGCTGAGAGGCCAAGGGCTTTGTCCACGGCCACGCAGCAGAAGGGGAGCGGGATGCGCCCCGGTCCTCTGGCCTCTCCTCCCCCACTTTCCCACGTCCCTGTCACTGTGAGTTCGGTGGCACTGGGCCAGGGCAAGCCTGGGCACCTGGGCTGACAGTGGTGCAGCCCGGCAGGTGGCCGAATTCCCCGAGCTGGCCGCCCGGAACCAGCTCGCAGGGCCGTGTTGCAACCTGACCAGTGGGGGATGGGCGGAGGCTGAAGCAATGACTTCAACCCTGGGAGCCGAGGCCAGGCGTCCCCTCCGGAAGCGCTTGGGGCTGGGACACTCAGGCGAGAGGCACGCGGCTCCCGAGCCAAGCCTGCCGTGTGGCCTGGCACCGTCCCTGTGTGGCAGGGAGGAGTCGCTTTGGGAAACGAGGGCATGCGAGGCCACCAGGCCCGGGAGCCCAGGTCCTGGAGCCCAGGGAACCCTGGCCACACCTGAACCTGCCCCTCTTCGGAAAAAACCCCGATGCTCTGTGAGGGTCGCCCCCATGAACTGGGGTGAGGGAGCCAGGCCACGGGAGGGGTCGGCGGGAGCTGGCTCACTGCCATCCCTGGCTGGGGTCTTTTGGACACTGTGACAGGTGGACTGAGGGTCAGCAACCCCTGACCCTGTGCTGCTGCCTGAGGCTGTCACGGAGGTGTCCTAGTTCATCAGGCTGGCTCGCTTTCTTTTTGGCGAGGGCGTCTGGAGCGTTCCACTTAAAACACTGCCCATGAGGGCGCTGTGCCTCCGAGTGGGGAGCGCTCCCAGTGGGGGCTGGGCCCGGGGCCCTCCTGGGGTGGAGGCTGGGCCACCAGCCTGCTCTGGGCTGCGAATGCCGTGTCCGACGCGAGGCCTTCCAGCTCATTCTGGCAACACCAGCCTCTGCTGCTCAGGCCTCACTCGAGTGTCCCTTCCTCCGGGATGCCCTCCCTGATACGCACGAGCCCGCCTGCCAGTCTTGTTCACCACGGCACTTTGCATCACCAGAGCCAGTTCAGGTGTCTGTGCGATTGCTCCTGACGCCTCCTCTCACCAGGGTTAGCGCCGTGTGGGGCTGGTCCTCGACACCTGGCAGAGAGCCTGGTGCTCGGGACACGCGGTGTCTATCCCTGAATGAATGAATGAATGAATGAATGAATGAATGAATGAATGAGAGAAGTGGGTGGCATGGAGGAGAGTGCCAAGAGGCTCAGGGTTGGATGAGCAGGTGCTCCTCAAAGCCACCACCAGCACGGCCCCCCTGTGGGCTCCGGGACCCTTCAGCCTTTTAAGGGCTGAGCAGGAGATGTGTCCTGGGGCCACGACCTGGTGGACGAGTGGGCTGTGTAGGTGAGCAAATGGGGACCTTCTGGAGGTCAGGTGCAATTCGGTCTCAGAAACCACGCATGTCAAAGGCTGGAGGAGCCAGGAATGTGTTTCTGTTGATGCAAACCTGCAGCAACGGGCGCACCTGCTTGCCGGCCCAGGAACGTGGGAAAGAGAGGCCCGGCTGGCGGTGGCAGCCACCGAGCTGGTCCTGGTGGCAGCGTGCCCTTCCTCTGATTCAGAGCGGGAGGCGCTGGGCCGGCCGCCGCCTGAGCGCCGCGGTGAGCTCTCCCAGGGCAGCCTGCCCTTCCCGTCAGCGCTCCGGCAAGTGACCTGTTCTGACAAGAACTTGCCTTTGGGACGGAACAGCCTCTCTTTTGTCCAAACCCGTCCTTTGAATTCGAGATGCACAAAGAACCTTCACAGAGGAAGTCACAGGGTGGGGAGGAGGAGATGGTTTCTCACCTGGACACCCACGCCGTCAGTCCCGCCCACAGAGTGTCTGTCCCTTTGTCCTCTGGTGCCCACACAGCGCCCCTCCCTCAGTTCCCAGCCAGAGGCACGCACCCAAGGCTTCCTCCTGCCCACACTCAGCTGCAGTCTCCCAGTCTCCCTGCCCCACCCCCAGCTTTCCTGCCACCACCAGCTGGCAGGAGTCTGCACCCACAGTCCAGCCAGCCTGGACACCGGCCTGGGCCGGGAGACCCTTCGGGTGCAGGGGGCAGGACCCCAGAAGCACAGCCTTGGGATGGCAATGGCATGACTCAAGGGGCGCTTGTGTGGAGTAGGTGACGTGCCTGCGCCTCCCCCTCTGGTCCTCTCTGCCCCCATGAGCAGGGGAGGCAGTCTTTCCTCCGCAGCGGGCTGGCTGCCTTGCGTCGGCGTCTTGCAGACATCGGTTCCTCCGGCGCCCGTGCGGTGGGGGAAGTCAAAACCCAGGGATTTGCCCTGGGGCCCGAGGCCAGGGCACCACGCCGTGCAGAGGGTGCGCTGGGTGGACCGGCCAGCCTGCCTGTCTGCCAAGACCCTGCTCTCAGAGGGGCGCGCAGCCCAGCTGTGGCCACCCGCTCCCTCCGCACCCCGGGGATGCCGCAAGTCCCCGCTTGGTCAAAGGAACGCTTGACTCCTCGATTCTTGAAAATACTGCTTATGTTTGTTTCTCCTTGTTTGTCCTTCCGAGCTTCCAATTTCCCAGCACCTTGTGAAAAGTCTTCAAAATGCCCTCAAACTTCGGTCTCCAAAGGCATTTACCCCCCCGCAGGGGGCGGGGACGGGGGTGGGTGCCTGTGCTGTGGGAGGGTGATGTTTGTGTGTGGTTCTTGAGTCGGGGGTGGGGGGACGAGGGGGGGTGGCGTTTGTCAGAGCAGACACCCAGACGGACAACCCTTTCCTCAGAGCACCTGCAACTTCGGTGCCATTTTCCTAGGTTTTGATTACGAGGAGCGCAAAGTCCCCATGCCGTGTGAGGTTCGGTGGTTTCATCTGCTGGAACCCAGGGTTTTTATGGTTTACAGGCACCTCAGTGCCGTGATTCCGCGGGGGAGGGGTGGGCCTGGGAGGGTCCCCGCCCACGGTACCTTGTGTGGGAGCCCAGCGTGGAGCGGGGCCTGTCCTACTTAGAGTCACTCTATCTCCCTGAAGAGGCTCTTGCCCACCCATTTTCAAAAACATAACCTGGTCACCTAGATAATGTTTGTTCAGTGCTCTTTCCATAAAGGAGAACCAAGCACAGTTCTCGGCTTCTTGTCCCCCTTTGTCCCAACTTACCAAGCCACCTCTGTCCCCACGCTCTGTCTCTCGTTTGCGCCAGGAACCGAGAACAAGCTGCCTTTCCTGCTCTCAACTGCATCTGGGCCTCACGGGGCGCTGCCGCCCGCCTTGCACCCCCCGCGGCTGCCACCCCCCAAGGAAGCCTGCTCTGTGGCCCTGCTGGACCTCGGGCCTTCCTCTCCTCCACGGCTGATGAGGGAAGTTCGAGGGGCCCACACTCTTCATCTTCATGCCCCCCCCAGTTCTCTCCACCACTCGGCACTCCTCCGCCCCTGCTCTCTCCCTTCCCTCTTTCCCACACTCACGGTTCCAGGTGTGCGACAGACACCTGCCCGCAGCCGCGAGCGTGCCTCCGGAGGGCAGTCCACACGACCTCAAAGTCAAGGCGGTGAGGAGACCTAACCACCTCGCCCCACAAGTCTGCTCACCTCCCCAGACGGGGCAGCGTCCCATTCAGCCTCACCTCCTTGCTCCATCGCTGACGAGGCTGAGACGCCTCCCACTTGGCTGGACTGTTGGTCGAAGCTGCTGATGTATTGGTCTCTTCTGAAACCCTCGACAGACCCGAGGAGACTGACCCCTGGAAGCGGGAATCCCACCCAGACGCCCTCTGGTGAAGGGCTTCCATACCCCTGCCTGGTTACAGGCACTGTCCGAGCTCTGCACTTGGAGGGCAGCGCTGGTCCCTGACCTGGTTCCTGTTTTCATCTCTGGACATGTGTCTATGCCCTGGAAGAACTGAGTGACTTGGCATCTCCATCATCTGCCCGCTGGTCCTGCCTTCTGGTTGATGGGTGTGGGTGTGGCCTCCACTCCGGATTGCTAGCTGCCTGACAAACTCCTATTCATCCCGCAAAACCCTCAGCCAGTGCTCACCATAGATGCATCCAGCAGGGGTGATGTCAGTGGGGGACTTAGGCCCAGGGCTGCCGCTGGTCTGCACCAGAGGTCTTGGGGCAGGGACAAATTCCGCAGGAACTTCGCCCTGCAGCCACTGCGTGTGAGACTGTAAATAGCTGACTGGGCTCACAATTACCTCTGCTCCCTGGGTCCTCAACGTTCATATCTCCCCTGGGAGATCCCTCTGAACTGGCCATCCAGCAGGCTCTAAGTTTTGTGACAAACTCCTCAGCGGACGCTCGACTCCCTTCTGCATGTTTAGGTGGCTCTCAGGCACCAGTCACCCACTGACTGTCCCCCCATTGTGGGCTTCATGGGTGGCTGCAGCCCTGTCCCCGATCCGGCTTCGTCTCCGAGAGAGACTCTGCTCTTCTGTTCACCTGTGTCCGCCTTTATGCACCCGCTCCCGTCTGAGTGTGCCGGGCACCTCCCCAGCCCGGTGCTCTGCTGAGCCCGGGTGTGTGGACTGACGCAGCGCTCTAGCCCCAGCCTGGAGAGCTGGTGGGGACCGCGGCAGGGAGGCGCGAAGAGCTGAGAAAGGGCGTGTCTGGGGCTCTCAGCGCGGCGGCTCAGCCCACTCCACGGTGAACAGAGCGAGACCCTTGATGGCATCGGGTCTGTCATCACTAGATAGGAAATGCCACATTTGTACATGTACTGTCACTGAGGGTCTCCCAGGACCAGGGACACTGAGGTGTGGGGGGAACTCTTGGCATCGTTATATGATAATAATGATGTTTTTGATGATACAAAAACACCCAAAGCAGTCCACACCCGTCAGTGCAAACATAATACTACTCTTTTTTTTCTTTTTTTGGTTCCAACGTGGCTCAGTGGAGGAGTCTTGTGGACCAGTCACGGCGTGCAAGGAGGACTTTCCACCCCCTCCCTGGCAGCCGCATGGGGAGGGAGACTGGGGAGAGGCGCCGTGCAGGCCGGGGCCCGGCCCGGGGCATCTCCCGCAACACACCTCACCTGGGCAAACACACATTTGTATAACGATGGATGGGTTCCCGACTTTCTCAGAAGTGGGAGGTGCCCTGTTACACACACAGGCAAACAGCCCTGAGCTTTCCGACACCGTGAAATAGAGCAGATGCCCTGGGTGCTCAGAGCCCAGGCCGGCCTGCGGGCCGCTCCCCCTCGTGCCCGCGGTTCTGTTTTGTAAATTGCCCAGCCTTCCGGTCCGAGAGGCCGGCTGGCTCCTGCGGGGTTTTGCAGCCGCGTTTGGAGCCAGTCCTGTGAGAAAGCCTGGGCCTCGGAGGGAAGGAAGGCTTTGGGGGCTGTCGATGAGCTCACCAGGCACACACGGGGCCTTCCAGATGGGCTGAATGAATGCCAGGCCTTGACCTTGGGGCCTCACACTGCCACCGCTGCTGTGGGGAGCAGGCGTAAGGCCCTGGGAACATCGTGTGCGGAGAACAGGTGGACGGGCGACCTGGCCGCCGCAGGTGCCTGAGGGAGGCCTCGCTCTGCGCCCGTCAGCAGTGGGACCTGCAGGTTAACGCAGGCCTGTCCCTGCCAGGCCCACACCGGCGGGTTCCAGCTGACGAGAGTTGACGTAAATCAGTGCAGCGTCCTCCGCACCAATAATTCAACTGAGGGAACCTTGCTGGAGCAGGTACTTGAGGCGAGTGGCCTGGCAGTGAGGAAGGAAGACTGGTGTTTTCTCAGCTCCCCTACGATTGGTTCCACATTCCAGTGTGCACTCAGTTCGAACTCATTCCCATGAAAAACCTCGTGGACTAAATCACTGGGCTGGGAAAATCGAAGTGGGTGGGGCAGAGGGTGCGGAGGGGAGGGGAGGGGGCCTGCTTCCCAGCAGGTACTTCTATTCACCCCCATGAGTCAGAGGCCTGAGCTCTGGCCTTGGGGTGACGTTCGACCCTCTCGTCCAGCTGCTTGGAGAGCAGGACAGCCCCCTCACACCCTCTGCATGTGATTACAGGTGGTGGGGCTATTTTGGGGGGATTGTGTGGCCCAGTGACCCCAGTGCTCTTGGAGTCCTCAGGCCTGTTTTCACTGCTTTGACCCCAGCAACTGGAACAAGGTCCTCACGACCCAGGAACCTTTTGTGGAAAGAGGGAGGGGAGAACCCGTCCCCAGAAACCCCTTTTTACTTTTTTTCAAAGATTTTTATTTTTAGAGGAGAAGGGACGGAGAAAGGGAAGGTGAGAAACAGCAATGTGTGTGTGGTTGCCTCTCACGCACCCATATTGCAGACCTGGCCCACAACCCAGGCGTGTGCCTGACTGGGAATCGAACTAGCGACCCTTTGATTGCAGGCCGGCACTTAGTCCACTGAGCCACACCAGCCAGGGCTCCAAACATCCTTTTTTATAACTAAGCCAAGGCCTGCCTGTCTCAGCTGGCCATGTTCTTTGGTGTCTTACTCTTTTTTCCACTGAGCACTTGGACATGTCTTTAATTGGTTTTAACACCCCTCAAAGAACATTATGCGAGAAGTCAAGTGCATCGTCTGCCTGTGAGGGGTCAGGCCATCCGGGCCCGGGGCCGGGAAGGCCTGAGTCGGGGGACCCGGGGCCCCTGCCGGGAGCGCGGCTCCTTGAGCGCCTGCGCCTTCCCCTTCCTGGAGTGTGCGCTTGAAAGGAGTCAGTGAGGCTGGTCCTGAGGGGCTCAGAGGCCCCCAGTCAGGCTTCTAGAAATCTAGAAGTGACCCTGGTTCTGAAATGACGAGTTTGCATTTCCTTTACTGAACATGTGGATGCTGATTCTGCTGGGGTTGTTCTGGGTGTGAGCAGGCATGACTGTCCCAAGGTGCCTGAACTCACACGGACAGATGCCAAGTATAATCATTCTTATCTTATAGCCATCTTGACATTTTCACTGGAAAAGAGTATTAACATATTTCATTTGCTTTAAGCCCTATGAGTAACTGTGGAATGAAAGACTGGTTTTCCTTTACAGGAACTTCAAATCTTAGAGGTCAGCTGGTAGCCTGGACTGCATGTCTCTGTCCCCCAAATCCCTAGGTTGAAACCCTAACTGCCAATGTGATGGCGTTAGGGGGTGGGGCCTTTGGGAGGTGATTAGGTCGAGGGCGTGGAGCCCTCCTGATGGGATTATGTTGCCTTTATGAAGGAGACCCGGCGAGCCCCCTCAGCCCTTCCGACCGGTGAGGATGCAGCGAGAAAAGGGCCGTCTGTGAACCAGGAAGCCCTCGCCAGCCTCCGAATCTGCTGGGTTTCCAGCCCCCTGAACCCTGAGAACTGGCACCTGCTGATAATAAGCCCCTGGTTTATGGTATATTTGTTACAGCAGCCTGAGTGGACTAAGACAAAGCCCTAGCAAACTCGTACGATACATTTATTCCAAGGGAAACAGATTTAAATGAGCTCTCGGGGACGCGTGTGTGTGTGTGTGTGTGTGTGTGTGAGGTGGGCGTCGGCGTCGGCAGACAGCGCAGACGTCTTTGTCTTCCTCTTCCGTCTGGGGAACGGACCACAGGAAAGGGAGAACTTCAGCTCCAGATTGTTTGATACCTAAGGGTCCCCGTTCTGTGTTCGGGCCTGGCGGTCCTGCAGCGGAGGGCCGAGAGCACGGCTCCTGGGTTCTCTGAGCCCCTCCAGGGCCCAGAGGGCAGGAGGGACCCTCTCTGCTCCACCGGCAGCAGTCGCCGCTGCTGAAGGGCAGACGCAAAGCACAAATTAAAACAGAGGAGTCCGAGCCCAGAATCCACATGGGCACCGCGTACTGCCCAGGGGAGCTGAAACGCCGCGTGGGGAAAACCGGATACCCACAGGCAGAAGAACAGAACTGGAGCCGTGTCACACCACTCATGGAAGGGAACTGGAGATGCACCAGAGCCTTCAACAAAGGCCTGAAACAGCAAAACGTCTAGAAGAAAACATAAGGAAGCAGCTCCTGGACATTGGTCTTGGCAACGAGTTTTTGTGTTTGAGACCAAAAGCGCAAACCACACAAGCAAAAGTCAACAAGTGGGAGCACATCAAACTTAAAAGCATCTGCACATGAGCAAAAGAAACAACAAGATGAAAAGGCAACCTACAGAGTGGGAGAAAATATTTGCAAGTCGTATATCTGATGAAGGATTCATATCCATAATTTATAAAGGACTCCTGCAACTCAATAAGAAAAAAAACAATAAAAAACATGGGCAGAGGAACTAAATAGATGCTTTTTCAAAGAAGATATCAAAACGGCCAACAGGTACAGGAAAAGGTGCTCAGTGTCACTCACCATCGGGAAAACGCTAATCGAAGCCCTGATGTCACCTCACATCTGTCAGAATGTCTATTATCTCAAGACAGGGAATCACGTGGAGGAAGGGAACCCTCGTGCAGTGTCTGTGGGAGCGTAACTTGGTGCAGCCACTGTGGAAAACAGCACGGAGATTCATTAGAAAATTAAAAATAGAACTACCTTATGATCCAGCAAGTTCACTGCTGGGTGTATGCCCAAAGGCTATAAAAGCAGAACATCGAAGAGATTCTCGCTGTCTGTGTTTACGGCAGCCTCGTCCAGAACAGCGAAGCTGCATTCCAGGGAAATGACCTGCGCGGCCGTCGCCTGACCAGCAGATGAAGGTGCGTAGCATGTTATTCAGCCCCGAGAAAGAATGAAGTTCTGCCATTGGTGACAATGTGGCTGGACCCTGAGGGCACTCTCCCGAGGCGATGGAGACAAATACTGTACATTGTCACTTTCATGTAGAATCTAAAAAAGCCGTACTCAGAACAACGCAGCAGAATGGTGGTGGGTGGGAGTCGGGAGGTGGGGGGCAGGAGAGAGGCCGTTTGAGGCACAGACTTGCGCCGAGCAGACCAGCGGGTCCTGGGACCCCGCGCCCAGCGTGCTGAGGATGGGCGGTGGTGTTGTGTTGTGTTCACTGAACCTGCCAGGACGAGGTCTTTGCTGCTCCTGCTACAAAACAGCACGGCCGTGAGAGAGGGGACAGAGGGCTGGCTGCCTACGAGGTCATCGTATCACCACGCCCTGGCACACATCGTCAAATCAGTACGTCGTATATCTTACACTCCCACAGGGTTACATGTCCAATTTATTTCCCTTAAAAAACTAAAAACATGAAGGAGGATTCTGCACACTTGAGTTCCAGCCCCAGGTGTAGAAACCCAGGGCTGTTATTCTCCCTCAGGCTGTGTCCCCATGGTCACCAAGAGCGCAGGGTCCTGACCGTCACTGCTCCCCCAGAGACGTCTGGGCCGCAGGAGGTCTCCTGTTGCCTCACCCTGGCCTCCTGCGACCCTCAGCAGCGGGCCTGGTTTGGGGACACACTCTGAGGTACTCGTTGTGTGTGTGCCTCGTGTCAGGCACCATGTGACACCCTGTCACATTTATTCCATTTGATCCTCGAGACGGTGCCGTGGGGCGAGGACTCCCACCTCCATTTAAGAGACGAGGAAACTGAGGCTCAGAGGGACGAGGAACACCCAGCTGGACGGGAGGGGGCGGGTGACGGCAGGTCCCCGAGTCTGTCACTGTCACATTCCAGCATCCGAGCCTCCGATTTGCTCCCGTTTCCTTTGAAGTCCACACAGTGGACGGCGCCTCCGCGTCCTGGGGGCCGGAGCCTGCTGCCCGCCGCTGAGCCAGGACCAGGCTGGAGCCCCGGGGAGAGCGGCCAGTTTTTGCAGGGAAAAGTGCAAGGTGTCCAGGTGCACTCACACTGGATTTCAGGTTAACCATGAGTGTTTTTCCACATTACTGTGTTGCACGGTTGGGACATATTTATGCTAAAAAACATTCCCTGTTCCTCTAAAGCCCAAGTTTGAATGGGCCTCCTGGAACTGGAACCAGACAGCCCAGCTCCAGGGGAAGCTGGCTGCTGGGCTCAGGCTGAAGGAGCCGGTGTGCCCGAGGCCTGGCTGATGGGGCTTTGCCCATCTGCCCTGCAGGTTCTCGAACGTTCTTTCTGAAACCAGCCTCACCATCGGCACTCAGGGTTACAAAGTGGCAGCTTGGGCGTAATCTAACCAGCCACAATGTGAACTAAAACCAGGCCCTGACCGGTGTGGCTCAGTTGGTTGGTGGTCGTCCTGCAGAGCGAGAGGTCGCCGGCTGCATTCCGGTGAGGGCACGTGCCTGGGTTGTGGGTCGGTCCCTGGTCAGGGTGTGTGCAAGAAGAGGCAACCAATCGATGTTTCTCTCCCTCTCTCTCTCCTTCCCTTCCCCTCTCTCTAAAAATAAGTAAATTAAATCTTGAAAAAATAAAAATAATCAGTCCATTTTTTAAAATTGGGAGACTCTGAGAGCTGAGCTCCTGCAGGTGGCGAGTTGCCTGTGGCTGTGGGTCCCCGCGGACGGCCCCACCCGAGGTGAAGAGGGCCTTGTGCTGGGTGGCGCTGTGGGCGTGGCGGCCCGCGCCCTTCCGAACTTTTCTTCTCTCAGGATTGGAATGCAGGCTCGGGAGTGGACGGGCGGCATTGGGAAAACGGTGACGCAGAGTGGCGGCATCTCTGGCACATTCGTGGCTATCGGGGTGGGCACCGACTGGTGCTAATGAAGGCAGTGGCGGGCCACTTCCACCCCCTCCCATCATCCCAGCCCATGCACTATAATAAAAGACTGAGTAGTCAAAAAAAAAATCAGGAGATTTCACCTATGAATCTAAATTTGACATTCTTAAAAAAACTATCCATCTGCAAGCCCTTAAGACGACAGGACAGCGGTCACCTGAGGCAGGGCGCACATTCGTGGTCACGGCCGCGGTTGCCTCCTGGCTCCCCGACCGCTCCCCCGTGCAGCCTGCAGCCATGAGGCTCGGGCTCCCGAACTTTCTGTGCCGTTTCTCCCATCTCACGGTCTCCCCTCCCGCCCCCTCCCTCGATGCGAGAACATCTCCGAGGGTTGCTGATTGCCCGCCCCCAGGACTGCCAGCCTGACCCCTGGAGCCAACCCATGGGCACTGCTTCCTCGAAGGCGGCTCCAGGGAGGCGGCCCGAGCCCGGGACCCTCTGAGCACCAGGAATTGCACTGCCCCGCAGGTGAAGTTCTTCACCGTGCAGACCAGGTAATGGAGAAGGCGACTTTCAGACACTGCACACAGCCGGGCCAGAGAAGCCGTGACTGCTGTTCAGGTGATGGGGGTGGGGGGCAGTGTCTCACCTGCCAGGTGCCGCCCGCGGGGACCCCCAGTGCCTGGCCCTGCACCACGGGCTTGCTGAGTTCCCTCCCCCATCAGAGTGAGTGACTGATTGATTGATTGATTGATGGCTAACACGCTCGGCAGTCCGGGCAGAGCCGTTGTCACTGCGGAACGAGTCCTCGTTAGCCTGGAAGTCTCTAGAGCCTAAGTTAGGGGAGCTCACCGTCACCTTCAGGTCACTTAGCAATGCCTGTGACCCCAGTTGTAGGATAAGGACCCAACAAAGTGTCCCATTGGTATGGTGGGGGGGACAGGAACCAGGGAGGGCACTCCGGCCCGTTCCCCAGGCCTCGAATTCCTTCTCTTATGCCGGAGACACGGCTTAGGGGTGCTCATTCTCTCCTGGGACCAAACCAGGGAATCCACTTGCTCCTGTCCCCTTGCATTTTAATGGATGTTCCAAACAGGTCACCTACGGGCTGTGTCCGAGCGGCACTGTGGACAGGTGTGGGGCCTTCTCCATCCTGGTGAACGCTCTGTCCCACCGGGCTTCCTGGAGAAGAGCCTGCTCAGTGCTGGGGGGCTGCCAGGACCCCCGCTGGATGCAGGAAGGGGCCCGAAAGCCCGGGGTCCAGTGCAGGTTGCTGCACAAGTCCAGGGAGGGCCCGAGGACAGTCCGCAGGCCACCACGGTCACCAGCCCGGAACCTCTGTAGGGACCCAGGGAGGTTGTTTCCCTGTCTTGCTTTTCCGGACTTTGCTGTGAAACCAGTGACAAGGGGCGTCCACCCGGGGCTCTGCGCCCCCTGGCCTGTGTCCCTCACCAAACAGCTTTCACAGGGGCTGTGTCCCAGGACCGGACGGGCATCGTGGGGACAAGGTCCTGTCTCCGGCCACTTTCTGTGGGTTCCGCCAGTCCCCTGTTGGGAGGCGGGGTTAAGGGTTCCTCGCTCAGTGCTCCTGGTCCCAGTGGGAACAGGGCTGTGAGTTAGGAAAGGGCAGCAAGTGTTTGATCTCCCGTGACACAAAAGCAGTGCTTCCTGGGCCGGGGCCGGGGCTGCGGGAGGACACAGGCCACCCTGAAACGCTGCCACGAGACGCCGCCCTGAGATGCCACCCCGGCCAACTCAGTGCAAGCCAGCCAGGCCGGGCTCTGCTCAGGAGGCTTCACAGGGACACGGAAAGCAGCTCTGCATCTTTTCCTCTCACGCAGCCCGGCTGCTCCCACGTGCACTGGGACGTTTCCACCCCGCACCCCGTGGGAGGCTGCCCTTCCGCACGTGGTCGGTGGCGGTCAGGTTCCCTGGCCCCGGGTCACCAGGCTGGCGCCCCGCACAGGACACAGTGTGTCCTGAGGTCGCTTTAAATGGAAACCAGTTTTAACTTGGAATTCAAATGTCCAGGCCAAAATATTAGTCAGAACTCTACACTTTGACATCTGCTCTGCTCCGGGCCAGTGCAGCGGCTTTGGGCCGGAGGTTCTCTGTGTGGGGGGGTTGCCGTGCTGGGTGGCTGCTCCCCAGTATGGGGGGGGGGCAGGGGCTGCGAGAGCTGACTGGGCCGTCCCTGCGGTCTGCCTGAGCTTCCAGGGTCTGCCTGACCCTACCCCTGGGTGCGGTCTTCCAAGTCCCCACACTTCTTTGACCAGCTGGAGGTGTCCCTGTGCTGGGTGGTCACTTGTGACTTTTTCCTCTGGAGTTTACTTCTAGCTTCTTGCTGCTGGGGTCTTGCCCCTGCCGGCGTCCCTGGTGGTCAGCCCCCTGATGTCACCCCACTCAGCGTCCCCGTGTGCCCCACATCTGACTCCAATCTTCACGCATCACTCGCTCTGACACACTTCGGGGCAGAGGGTGACCCCCACCCAGGCGCTCGTGCTGGTCCTGCCTCCCTGCTCATCAGTTCCCGGAGGAAGCTGGAACAAATCACCGTAGACTGGAAGGCTTGGAAGAAGAGGAGCGGCCTCCCCCACAGTGCCGAGGACCGAGGTCTGAAACCAGTGCGCTGCGTCGGCCAAAGCAGGTTGGGAAAGTGGGTCTCCTGACACTCAAGGACGGCTCGCCCTTGGCCTGCTGGGCTCCTGGGGCTGCTGGCCGCTGCCAGCCGCTGCTGGCCGGGGCTGGGGCACTGACTCTGCCCCTGGTCACGTCGCCTTCTCCTTGAGTGTGCTGAGACGCCCCGGGCCTCGCCCTCCTGAGGACACCCGCTGTTGCATTCAGGGCTCATCTGGGCAAACCACGGGCATTTCCCCACCTCCAGGTCCTTAATGGCAGAGACCTCCTTCCAAACCAGGTCAGGTCTGCGGGAACCAGGGCTTAGACCCGACACCCCGGGGCGCTGATGCAGCCTGCTGCAGCCCAGGGCCCCCTTCCGGGACCCTGGCTGGGAGTGGGGCCCAGCCTCACTTGCCCAGAGATGGAGGGGCTCATGTCGGGAGCTGTCCAGTAGCGTCCTGGAAACCCGCCCTGTTTGGGGGCAGCTCCCACCCGCCCTGCACGAAGCCCACCTGCCTCCAGAGACACTCCTTTGAGAAAATCCTCTTTGAAACCCTGCCTCTCAACAAGTTGGCTCTGCATCTTCTGGGGGGTTACTCCAGGGGGGAGGGTCTTGACCATTTCCTGTAAACACTCTTCTTACTTTTGAATTTCACAGAGAAGAGGAGGTTGGCGCCCAGAGTGTCACCCTTAACATGCCGCTGCCTTTGTCCGTTGGTGGTCGGTGTTGCCGGGACGTGGCCTTCAAGGCCCTGCAGGGCTGTGGCCTGCATACGTTGCTCACGGAGCAGCCACGGGGCTGGAATCTCGGCCTCGTTCCACCCGAGTGGCCTGGGGACGCCTGCCATTCTGTGGGAGCGTGGGGCTCCTTCTGCGAGTTCACACCACAACCCGAGGGGCCCCCGTGCTCCCATCTACACTCTTCCACGGAGGGCGCGCCATGCCAGGTCCTCACACAGGGAAGGGGCTTCCAGCAGGGCCTGCAGAGCTGCAGCGTGACCACGGGCCCCAGGGACGGTTTCTGGCGTGCAGGCTGGTGTGCTGACCTAGCAGCCTGTATTCGCGGTTCGCAGACTGCCCTTTGATAAGGGTTCAGTGTCGGTGTGGACCGGCTGGTCAGGCGAGGAAAATGATCTCAGCTCTCCAGTGTGGGTCCAGGTCGTAGGGAAAAAAACAGGACAGATTTGTTTGGAAGGTTCTGGAATGTTCAGGTAGTAAGTCCTTGCATCTCCTTCTGCCTTCGCAAGGATGCGTGGCTGGTGTCTTGGCTGCTAGAACAGGGAATGGAGACTCTGCAGACAGGGCGGTGCCAGCAAACATGAAGCCCGTCATTTGTTCACAGTCACCTGTGGAACCTGCCGCTCAGAGAAGAAACTGACAAACATCAGGAAGAACGTAGTTCAAATGACACAGTGGCCATGGCAGAGTCTGCCCAGGGACGAATGTGCTGGGGTTCGACTTCCCACGTATCCCTCTGACCCACCTCCTCCTCCATTCTCAGAGGCCCCGCCCCTGGGTCGGGGTGGCTTCTGAGCAGGGGTCTGTCTCTCTTGTTCAGAAAATTCTGGGGGGGACCTGAGGACGATTTAGGGGCGGCCTCCGCAGCTGCGTCTCTTCTAGTGGGATCGGCCTGAACCTGCTGCCTGTGCGTCAGTCTGCCTGGGGCGAGAACGAAGGAGCACAGGCTTCACCCAGACACGCTGATCTCCTTCGAGTGCTGGAGCCTGAGGTCTGCGAGCAGGTGTGGGCAGGGCTGGCTCCTCCTGCCGTTCCTCTCCTTGGCCTGCAGTCGGCGGTCTCCCCCCTGTGTCTGCTCGTCGGCCCCTCTGTGCGTGTCTTATCTCCTGTTCTCACCGGGACCCCGGCACCGTGGGCTCCGCCCTAGTGGCCTGATTTTGCCTTGAGTCCCTCTGTAAAGGCCCCGTCTTCAAATAGGGTCTCACACTGGAGTCCTCGTGATCAGGGCTTCCGCATATACATTTGGGGGGCACAGGTCAGCTCCTAGCACATGGGAACCCCGATCGGCCAGACGGGGACTGAATTCCAGGGAAGAAGTGGCCGTGGCCGCACTTCCCTGCTCACAGCCCCGGCCCCACTATGCAGAGTCCCCGGGCTGCTTCCCTCTGCGGTGCTGCCCCGGCCTCCAGCCGCCCCCTCTCCAGCCCCGAGTCAGAGCAGCACCGGCCTCGGCTCTGAGCGTCTCTGCTCCTTCACACTCGCCATCTTTCCTAGGAACAGGGCGCCTCTCCAGTTCCTGCGGGAGCAGATGTCCAGAGCTTGACACCGGGACAAGGAGGCACAGCAGGTGATGGACAGGGCGGTGATGGACAGGGCAGTGATGGACAGGGTGGAGGAGGCAGGCTTGGCCGACAGCACTGCACATGTCAGTGAATTATTCTTGGTGCCAGCCTGTGTGACAGGCCACCTTCTCCCCTTCCCTCCCCAGCCCAGGAAACCCTGGTGTGACTCATGTGTCTTCTATTTGCCAGGTGTGTGGCAGTAGCCCAGTGACCTCATGGTCTCAGCCTTGGTTTCATCACGGGGACATGGGAACAGTGCTGTTTACCCCACGGTGTTGCTGGGAGGGTTCCTTGAAGTCACGCCTGCAAGGTGCCTGCCACTTGGTGTGTGCTCAACCGAATCATGTCCTCCAAAACTCTTCACTGAAGTGCTAACCCCCAGGACCTCAGAACGTGACTATTTGGAGACTGGAGTTTTCAAAGAGGCAGTCGAGGTAAAATGAGGTCCTTCATTGTGGGCCCTACTCGGCCATGCCTGGGGGCCTCCCGAGAATAGGAGACTGGGCCACAGGGAGGGGGGCCGTGTGGGGACTGAGGGAGAAGACAGCCATGGACATGCCGGGGAGAGAGACACAGGAGGAACCCGCCCCACCCACACCTTGATCCCAGGCCCCCAGCCTCCAGCACCGGGAGGAAATAAACTTCTGTTTTAGCTGCCCAGCCGAGGTGCTTTGTTACAGCAGCAGGGCAAACCAAGGCCCCTGGGAATGTTTGCGCCTGGCCTGGAAACAGCTTCCTTCCTTTCTTCTGGCCCCTTCCCCCACCACAGCTGGGACTGGCCCTACAGTCCACTCTACGGGGACAGTTTGCAAACACGTTGAGGAAGGCTAAACACAGAGCAAGACACGGCACAAAGGAAAACAAAAGACACGTCAGGAAAACAACAAGCACCTGAAAATCACCTGGAAATCGGTCCCCTAAAAAGGACGAAAGCATGCTGTCAGGCAGGGTCACTGTTCAGTGTTCCTGTGAGGTTCCCTGCTGAGCCCCGCTTCCTACCATTCTCTGGGGGCTCACGTTGAGCCTCTGAGCCGCTCCCGGCCAGTCCCGAGCACTAGTTTGTGGTGGTTTGCACTAGCTTTGCAATACCGAGTCTCCTAATCCCGGAACAAGGCATCTCCCCCCATTTGTTTAGTTCCTTCGTATTTTTCGGCAAACGCTTATAATTTTCCTCCCTACAAACTGGCACATCTTTTGTTATTTTGTCTTTCTAAGCATTTTTATTTCTTCGTGCTTTTGGAAGTGGATTTCTTAATGTCTAAACATTTCAGATTTTTAAATTTATCTTTTTATTATTGATTTCTAACTTCATGGCATTCTAGTTAAATACTATAATTTGCAAAATACCGATCTTTTGAAATGTATTGGCACTGTCCCCATTAACGGGTTTGCGGTGGTTTTCATGCATGTTCGTATGTTCTCGCACACCTGAGTAGCGTGCAGTGTCAGGCACGGGTTTCCTGGGCCGAGCCCGTGGGCACGTCTGTCAGTGGTGACGTTGGACACGCTGCATTCTGACTCCTGGCCTGTTCACCTGCGCGGGGCTGTGCTGGAACCGCCCACCGTCTCGTGGTTTGTCCCTTCGGGAAGTCCATTCGGTGTCCTCTGTGGGTCGTCAGTGTCTGTGTCAGGAAGGTACAGGGTTATGTCTTCATCATCACCTGCGACTCTTATCTCTAACAATTATTTGTTTGCCTCGCGGTTTATTTTTTTGTATATTAGTTACTGACGTACGGATAAACGATTTACCATCTTAACCTAAAATTTACTGTCTTTATACATTTGCCCCCTTAACCATTTTAAAGCCTACGATTCACATTATCATGAAGCCAATCTCAGACTTTTTTTAGGCTTACCTGGCATGTTGCTTTCTATCTTTCTATTTTTAATTCTTTCTGATTCTTACACATATATGTGTATTTTAAAGATTTTATTTATGTAATTTTAGAGAGGGGGAGGGAGAGAGAAGGAGAGGGAGAGAGACATCAGTGTGGGGTTGCCTTTTGTGGGGTCCCTACTGGGGGCCTGACCTGGCCCGCAACCCAGGCATGTGCCCTGACTGGGAATGGAACCAGTGACCTTTCAGTTCACAGGCCAGCATTCAATCCACTGAGCCACACCAGCCAGGGTTGATTCTTATATTTAAGTTGTGTCTTTTATGAATACCATATGGATGGATTAATTTCTCACCTGAAATCTGACAATCTTTATCTTTCAATTGGAGTGTTTAATTTTTTTGCATTTATTGTTTATAAAATACCCACTATAATCTTTGGATTTGTTTTGACCATCTTTTGTGATTCTTCTTTGTCCTGCATTTTTTCCTTTAATTTTTCTATCTTTCTTGACTTTTTTTGAAATTGAATATGTATTTTTACTTATTTCCCTCCACAAGTTGAGACGTTCTATTTATATTTATTATTTCTATTATTTTAAGGTTGACCTTGAACTTCTGGCATGCACAGTTAAGCGGTGCCTTTATCCTCCCGAGTAGTGCAGAGACCCTGGAGCCCCCGAGTGTCCATTACTGGCTCCTGATGGCTGCGTGGTCAGTCGGGCGCCCTGGTTCTGACTTGTTTTATTTTAACCCCACAAATGGAACAGAATTATTATTGTTTTACACCATCTCATTTTATGTAGATTCACCCACACAAATTTTACAAAACCTTTTGTAGCGTTTTCTTTTTTTATTGATCTTGGAGAGAGAGAGAGAAACATCTGTTTGCTCTTGCACTCACTTACTCACTCATTCATTGGTTGATTCTTTCTGTGCCCTGACCAGGCACCGAACCCTCAACCTTGGCGTATGGGGACGATTTCCAACCAACTGAGCTACTTGGCCAGGGCGCAGATTTCCACTCTGTTTGTCGTCCCTGAGCGTGTGACGTTATGGTGTCACTTAGCCACGTCCTGCCTTGCCAGGGTGTCTTTGGGGGTTCTGCAGCTCTGCAGCTCTCCAGCTCTCGAGGGCTCTGGAGACCTCGGCCCTCCTCCCCAGGCTGCTGCAGCTCTCCTGGCGGCCGGAGCCCCACAGTGTGGGCACCAGGGTGGGAAAGCTGCCGCTTTCTCCCCAGCTCGGTGGGAATTGGAATTTTGGTTTTCTTACCCAATCTGTTTGCTATTCTTAACTTTTCAGAGTGGGGCTTGCTTGTGGTTGCAGTTTTCCAGGTAAATGTCTTCCCTTCCACGAGTGGCAAGGTTTGCGAGGTGGGCAACTGTGCGGCGCCCGGGGAGTTCACCCAGACCCGAGGAGGCGCCGCTGTGCAGGAGCTACCGGTGGTTTTCATCGGACTCCGGCCGCATCTCCCGGTCCCGCACTTCTCAGGACCTGGGGAAGAGGAGCTCCAGTTACGGAGCCTGGCAGGGGCCTGGGGAAGAAAGCGGCTTTGGTGTTCTAGGTAATGAACTGAGAGGTCTTCACTTGCCTTCTAAGTGTTTCTTCCTTTCTCGAGTCTCTTGAAGCTTATTATTTTTGAAGTATTTTGTTCAGTAGTTGAGTTGTTTTCTGCAGTTGTCGGGCAGGTTATGCGCCTGCTGTGTGTGCCGGAAGTTTAAGTAGAAACGTGTTTTGAACTAATCACGCTGCCGCTTTGCTGATCTTGTAAAAGATAACTTCAGACGTGTGTACTATTTTCCTTAAGGGACTTCCTGTTTCTATGTGTCTGTTTGATTTGTCATTGAGAACGGGGTTTGAAGGTGATAGCGAAGTAAACAGCATTTTTAAAGGCTTTAATCAAGCAGTCAATATATTTATCAGTAAGAATGCATTCTGATATACAAGTGAAATAAGATACATGGAAACACTCTGAAGTTGAGAAGCACCATATGATTGTAAAATGTTATTATTTAAATAATTTAAAATTTCTTTTGATCTAATTAGGTCATTGGTTACTTGTGAGGCCTAAATGAAACAGAAAATTCATAATAAATACCTGAGTGGAACTCCTCAGGCTGATGAGGACCAGCTGGGCACCTGACACCACACCCGCCTTTCACAGGTTTCTAGAACCTTCTGCGTGGGGATTGGAACCAGACTTCCTTGTGGAGTAAGCAGAGGGAGTCGGTTGAGCAGCACGCCCCTCGGGACGCTTGCTGCTGACCTTGGTCTGTGCGTGGTAGCTGTGGTCTGCCTCGAGGGCGCAGCGGGGTCTCTGCAGGGACGGAGGGCCTGCTCCTGCACCGTGGGCTGCATTTTCAGGGCAGAACTGAATGTGGCCCTGCGTTCCAGGACCCTGTTCTTGTTGGTTCCTTGGCGGTGGCACATCAACACTTCATGTCTGAGTTGGACGTGAAGTGTGGCACCCCTAGGGGGCCTGGTCGAGACCCAGAGGGCACACAGGCAGGAATGATCTGGAATGAGGGCTTCCTGGGCAGGCCTGCCTGGGGACCCTCTCCAGTCGTGCAGCAGGTTCTCTGAGTGTGGGGTGGCCCACGTGCGGTGAGGCTGGGACCCCCGGGGGCAGCAGGGTGGGAGCGCCAGACCTGGGAAGACGCTGGCGTTTCTGCAAGTGCACCCTCTGCCACCCATCTCGCTCACCCGCCCATGCTGGTCTCGTGGGCGCTCCCTGGGGCACAGCTGCCCTCCGGGGGCTGCATGACCTTAACCTGATTGGGGCGGGGAGGCCCACTGTGTGCAAGGGCCCCGAGGTGCAGGAGGAAGTGCAGGAAGGCCATGGAGGCTGCACGAGGGGGGCAGGAGGCCGGTGGGGAGGCAGGGGAGGGACATGTGCAGAGACCTCGGGACGCACGTTACTAAGATCACTCGGGCCTTGGGAGAGAAAAGCAGGCTATTGCTGCACCTCAGAGACAGGCGGCGGAAGCTCGGCCGCAGTGAGGAGGCGTAGATGGACGTGAGACGTGTCTGGGGGGAAATGGAAAGGATGTGGGGGGTCGGAGGGGCAGACCAGGACCTTGGCCTGGTCCCAGAGAGGGGCCCAGCGGTGCCCAGGAGGTGTGACATTGGGCATCCGCTCTGCACTGGGGCCTCAGCTCCCCAGCTGTGAAATGAGGGGGCCGGAGCAGCGCTCTCGTGAGCCTGTGCCCAGGCCCCACACGTTAAGGGCTTCCCGCCCGGGAGGCTGGCCGCTCCTCTGGCTCTCTCATGCCCGAGGCGTGTCCCTCTGTTCCCTCTAAAACTGGTCCCCGTGCTCAGAGGGGTGGCACTTTCCTGAGCAATGTCAGTGGCAGTCACCCTCTCGTTGGGCTCAGAGAAACCTGTGGGCTCCAGAGCTGCAGGGGCCGGTTCGGTTCTTCTGACCGCAGTGCAGGCGCCATCCTCGTGGCTCCTGCTCAAGCCGTGACAGTGAGGACCCTCCCAGAAGAACCTCTGATGGTTCTGCGGCCCATCCGCAGCGGCTGGCCTCCAGCAGACAGTCTCAGAACTGGGATGAGGCGCTGATGTCTCTCTGCTGATGCCGTGTCGCTGGTCCCCTCTCAGAGTGGGGCGGAGGCGACCCTGCAGCTGGCAGAGCTTCACCCTGCCGTGCGGGCCCTGCCGAGTCTGTGCTCCCCGGTTCTCTACGCTGCGGCCCCCCCCACCCGGAGTCCAGCCCTTCTTCCCTCTGTGTGTCTCTCCACAGTGAGCCCTCCCCGAGGGGTTTTGCTACTTGACATTCAGAGATAGTCATTACTTTTTGCACGTTCATTTGCATTTAGTCCTCATGTTTAACCTTGAAATAAAAGGCTGGCTTCCTTGTAAATGAACTTCAAGTCTCAGAGGTCAGCTGGTGCTCTGGAGCACAAGTTCATGTGCTCCAAGTTCATATATTAAAACCCGACTTTCAATGTGGTTGTGTTAGGAGGTAGGGTTCTTGGGGGGTAATTAGGTCATGGAGGTGGGACCCCATGATGACATTAGTGCCCTTAGGGACACAGGGAGAAGGTGGCCACCTGCGAGCCAGAGGAGAGTCCTAACCAGAACCGTTCAGCTGACACCTGGACTTGGGCTCCGGGCCTCCAGAACTGAGAAGCGTGTCTGCTGTCTCACCCCGCAGCCTGCAGTGTTCTGTCACAGGAGCCCCCGCTGACAGGTGGGCGGGCATCTCCAGCCAGAGGAGGGCTTTTCTGTTGCCGCCAATGCCAGGTGCCCCCAGACTGACCGCCCCGTCTCAGGGAGCACATCTGCATGAGTCTGCCCAGCCGCCGTGACAGAGCCCCGCAGCCCAGGAGGCTGAAGTGACAGAAATGATCTCATGGTTCGGGAGCCAGAAGTCCAAGGTCAAGGTGTTGGCAGCGTTGGTTCCTCGGGGGCCTCTTTCCTCGGCAGGTAGGCGGCTGTCTCCTCCCATGGTCCCCCCTCCACGTGTGTCTGTGTCCTCTGTCCTCTTCTCGTGAGGACCCCTGTCAGGCTGGGTTGGGGCCCTCATGTCCTCACGTTACCTCAATTACCTCTTTTAAGACCCCATCTGCAAATATCGACCCAGGGCTAGATGGCTAAGACGCTTGTGAACAATGTTGGCTGGATCGAAACCTCGACTGTGAAGGGATGGAGGTGGTGCACTTGTGGGGTATGGTGTCTCACCAGCTCACATGGTAGAGCTGAGTCGCCCAGCTTGTGGGGACCTCCCACCCCCATGGAGTCTGTTGTTTGGAGACCCTTCCTAAAACATGTTTTCATTTGCTTACCTTTAAAAACAACTGCTGAAAACATGACCTTGCAATAGGGTAAAACTTGATGTGATCCCCTGCGTCTCTAGGACACCCATTACAAAGGATGGCTGCTGTTCTGTAAAGGTGAATAAGAAGCGAGAAAAATAGTATATCAGAGCTGCAGTTCCAGCAGGCCGTGGGCCAGTACTTTGTGTTGGTTATTATAAGCAGCTTTCTACGGGAAAACTGTTTTAAAACTCACGTTAGATGATCATTTCATGTAACTTATTTTTTAATAATTCACACTAAAGCCCTGGCTGGTGGTTCAGTTGGTTGGAACGTTGTCCCGGACACCAAAGAACTGAGGGCTCAATCCCCCGTCAGGGCACGTTCGTAGGCTGTGGGTTCAATCCCCAGTCAGGGGTATACAGTAGGCCACTGATGGATGTTTCTCTCTTACATCAATGTTTCTCTTTCCTTTCTCTCTAAACCAATAAGCAGACCCGTGGGCAAGGATTAAAGACATTCACACTAAAATAAGCAATGGACTTGACCCCTACTGATTTCCCCCCACAGGTCTGCTTTCCTTAGACTGACGTGTGGAGTGATACCATGTGCGGGACTGTGACGCGGTCTCACCCACGGGACCTCAGTCTCATGGGGACACAGGCAAGCAAGCTACTGATGACAGCCCACTGCGAGCCGGGCTAGGGTCCCCGCCAACAAATGTCTACTGAATAAATCACTGAACTTTTCTCCTGCTCTGCCATCCATGGCGGAACCGCCACCGAGATGCAGATTTTTGTGAAGACCCCTAGCAGAACACCATCGCTCTCCAGGGCGAGCCCTCGGATGCCCCAGAAAATGTGAAGGCCAGGATCCGGGGTGAGGAGCAGCTACTTCTGACCAGCAAAGACTGGTCTTTGCCGCACGCACCTGGAAGACGGGCACACTTTGCCCGACTAAAACTTTCAAGAGGAGTCCACTCTCCACCTGGGGCTGAGACTTTGTGGTGGTGCTCAGGACGGGAAGACATCCCAGGGAGCATGAGCGTAGGAGAAAGAACGTTGAAGCTGGCTGTCCTGACATGCTACAAGGTGCAGGAGAATGGCGACATCAGTCACCTTCGGTGTGAGTGCTGGGGTTTCTGTGGCCGGCCACTGGGACAGGCATTGTCGTGGCAAATGTTGTCTGACCTGTTGCTTCAGAAACTGGGAGACAAGTAATCGCGTGTGGGTTAATAAAACATATGAACTCACGACAACAACAGACGTCTTCATTGAATGTAAGGAAGCTGGAAATATGTGCGCACTTTCTTCATGCAAAACTATGCTAGTCTTCTGCATAGAATCTCAGTAGCTGTAATGTCCTACAAGGAAGATGGCCTCTGCAGAGGTTAAGTGGCTTCTCGGAGTGGAGCAAAGTCTTAGAGAGCCAGGTTGAGGAGCCTGAGGGAGCAGCCCCATCGCTCTGGGCATGGCATCCAAGCCAGCCCGTGTACCCAGCGGGCACTATGAGCCTGTCACTGAGAGGCTGCCCCTAGAGTTTGATAGGAGTCCTCCAAGAACACTGTCCAGTGTGAGAGTTGGGTACAGGTTGAGAGAGAAACCTCTTCCTCATGGTGCTGCCTTTCTGAGGCAGCTGCAAGGGAGGGACCGCGGTGTGGAAGGTGCGCAGGGCAGCCTCTGCCAAGGCTGACACTGACAAAGAGGTGACGGGTGGGAGAGGAAAGAGGCCAGGGTGCCTGGGGTCAGAGGTTGCTGCAAACACAGCTCGGGTGGTCCCCTCACCCTCCAGCCTTCACAGCAGCTCCCGCCCTGGCTGCGACTGCCTGGCCACCCATCCCTTCCCTTGGACTGGACCGCATCCAGGAGCCCTGTCCTGGGTGCAGCTGAGCACAGGACAGCACAGATCGGGACAGCGTGTGTGCGAGAACAACAGGAGAGCGGCTGCTTCGATTCAGGCCAGTGTGGGCACACCCGCTTCAGAGTCTGGAGGGGTGGGGGGGCTCAAGACACACCCCCTCCCTTGTTGGAGAGCTCAGCTGCACGACTAAGGCAGTGATTTACAGGTGGGGTGGAACCTCACTAAGGGGTTCCAGTGACTTCACTGGACCGAGAAGGGAAGACTTGTTCCCAAGGCCCTGGTCGATGTGGGGAGGGCTGTTGGGACCTAAATCACAGGGACCGTCCAGGGGTTGGGGCCTGCCCGAGTGCTGGGCCAGGAGGGGGTGGCTCAGCAGAAGCACGGGTGCTTCCCTGGCTTTGCCTGCGCAGAGATTGAAGACCCCAGGGGCCACGCTCCTGGGGGCCCGGGGCTCCACCCGCTTGTTCGAAAGTCCCTTCTCCAAGCTCTGGCCATCCAGGACACAACTGGGGCAGCACACTTCCCAGCCCTGCTCCCTGTGACGATCGTTCCTGATACTCAGCTGACACCTCCCGTTTTCCATTTCACTCCGTTACTCCCAGAGTACTAAGACCCCCGGGCCGCTGAACAGGACTGTCTGTGTTCGGGGTGGCCCCGCCCCCAGGGGCGATGCCGGTCTGGCTCCGCCAGGGTGCTCCCCCAAGGCTGCCCGCCACGGGCTGCCCTACCTCATTAATCATCTCTGCTGCTTTCCTCTGAATTTTCTCTGAGCTGTTCACTAGTTTCCTGAACAGAGGCGCACAGAACAGCTGCTGCTTTCCCAGGCGCAGCGGAGAAGAGGGCTCTCTGTCTGCTCACACAATGGTCCCTCTCCTCCAAACCCGGTCCTGGGTGACTGCACCTGGGTGGCCCGGAAATGCGTCGGCTTCCGGGGACGCTGTGTCAGCGGGTCTGTCTGGGACTCTTTTCAAGCGAAGGTTTACATTTTTTCAGTATTAAAGGGGTTTGTTATGGGAAGGAGGTCTCTCACCTTGTAAAGTGGCCGTGCTGGGGGCGTGGACAAAAAAACACTGTTGAGAGGAGGCCAAGGGCGTCCAGTGGGACGGTGCTCACTCTGCAGGAGACGTGCACTGAGCACGCTGACCTCTGCCTGGTCAGGCCCAGGGCTGAGACCGGGGGTCAGGGTCGGGGGACCAGGACAGCATGGTGAGCACAAAACGGCCAGGCCCTCAGAGGCAGAGAAGTGGGGCTGCCACTCACCACAGGGGAGGTGCTGGCAGGTCCTTTAATCCTTTGGGCCCAGGAGCTGAGGGTGAGGGTGAGGACAACGACAGCGCTGACACAGGCTTCCCCTGGGATCTGAAAGTAGTGTGAACACTGTCACAGGTTGAAACCGTGTAAAGAGAAGGAGCCATTCCCACTCATTTATATGGAAAACTCTGAGCCTTCCCAGATGCCCAACAGCCTAAAAATCCCACCAAACAACACGGAAGGTAAAATAACACGAACAACAGTGCAAGCAGGAAGCACAACATAAATGGCGACAAAGCCCAGACGCTCTCAGCCAGGTTAAATCGCAGGCGCTGGGTGCGGAGGCGCTGAGCGGGGTTCGGTGGGGTGGGAGTGTGGGGGGTGGAGGGAGGAGCTCGGCTGGGCTCCTTTGCTGCGGAGGGCTGCACACTGTCTCTGTAAGGGCTTGCGCAACACAAACGCTGGGCACTGCCTTTGCTTTCTGTCGTTTTTCGTAAGGGTGAAAATTCTCTTTGGATTTCTCCTGGTTAGTGAAAGCAGGTGCTAACGTAGGCTTTTCAGAAAGTGAAGTGGCTCAATACAAACTCTCGGAAAGCAGGGCAGACCTGTGATGGTGATGGTGATGGCACTGGTGATGAAGATGATGTTGGTTATAATGGTGATGAAGATGATAGAGATGAGGATGCTGCTGCTGGTGATGGCGGAGATGACGGTGATGGTGGTGATGGTGATAGTGATGGTGGAAAGTTGGCATCCATTCCTGTCTGCTCCTGGCTTCGCTGTCTCCAGGGTGCCCATCTGACCCCAAAGGACAGGAGCAGGAGCTCTTCCTTTCCTCATTGCTGTGGGTCCAGGGACCTGGCAGGGCTCATGAGCATCCTTGGTGTTTGGGTGGCCGAGTCCTGGCATGCAAGTGGGGGCACTGCTTGATCCCACTCCGGGGACAGGCAGGAGATCTCATCCCAGCTGGGCGGGCTCTTACCAGGGGTAAGCTGCCTTCCTTCCTCAGAGCTGGGCTTGGCTCTCTGGTCCTGCCTCTGCACTTGGACGTGTCTGAGTCACTCCCCTCACACTGCCCCTTGTCCCCTGGCACTGCCTTCAGAACTTGTGGGGGCCCCAACAGTCTGCAAGCCCCCAGTCCTGGAAGCAGAGCCCCTTCTCTCTATCCTAGCTCCTCTCCTCTTCGGAGTCCCCGCAACGGCCCTGCGATGTGGTTCCTCCTGCCCGGCCGTGGGACACTGCACCCGGAGGGGCACAAAAGCTCGTTCCTCTTCCTGGAGGATGAGGATGCCGGCCCTCAGAAGGCTGAGGGGACAGTGCTGTTGTCCCTTTTGCACGGAGAGACAGAAGGGCGCTGGCTAAGGCCGGTGGGTGTGAGTCAGGCCGCATCACGCCACACCGACCTCACGTGGTTTTTGTGAAAATCAGTTGAGACGGTATAGGTAGAAATGCCCCTGAAACCTAAAAATGTGACACAAATATGAGTTGTTATTTCTTCAGTATAAAACACTTTCTTCCTATAAAACACTTCATAGGGAAGTAGCTGAGTGCCCCAGTCCTTAGGACCAAAAGCTTTTGTCAAGCATTTGTAGCCTGGTCACCACAAAAGAGTTGGGACCTGCGTTCGAGGGGTGGGACTGTGTCATCCCAGGGTGCACCTCTTCAGTTTCAACACTCTTATAAGGGATGGCGACCCCGGGCAAGCCAAGGCTGCTTCAGTGCGATCGTGTTCAAAGTCACTGCATTGCCCCATGAAGGCGCCTTCTTCCACACTCTCGTATGCTCTTCTGCACTCGGAAATCTTGACTCTTCAGAGGTGCAGACATTCTTTTTTTCTTGAGATTTCATTTATTTTTTTAGAGAGGGGAGGGGAGGGGTGAAGGGAGGGAGAAATAGAGGGAGAGAAACATGGATGTGTGGTTGCCTCTTGCACACCTCCCACTGGGGACCTGGCCCACAACCCAGGCATGTACCCTGACTGGGAATCGAACCAGTGACCCTTTGATTCACAGGCTGGCACTTAATCCACTGAGCCACACCAGCCAGGGTAAAGGTGCGGACACTCTTTATGGTGTTGTTTACCATGACATTGGACTTGTAGAAGAGAAGACTTGTGCTTCTATTACCATTTGTCCTCAAATCATCTCTGTCTCCTGTCTGTGATATGTAAAGACTTGTCTGCAATATGTGACTCCGGTATCAGAGCCGGTCACACGAGAGCCAGGCCCACCCGGCCTGTCCCGAACACGCCCTTTGCTGTGGGCAGTTCGCGTCTCCCCGGGTGTGATGGGCTCACTGTCTAGACTGGGGATTCCTGGTGGTTTTTCTGCACCACATACTCCCCACGCCCCACCCCCCACCTCTGCCCATGCAGTTCGTTCTCACAGCCATTCCTGGAATAAATGCGCTCTGTCTCTACGGCAGACTTCATCCCCTCCATGTCCAAGGAAACTGATTCATCACACTGAGGTTTCCGCCTGGGAACCGCGTCCAGACAACCCCAGCCTGTGCTGGCCCGCGTGTCGGGTCTGGGTGTGGGGCTGGTCCTCCTCCTTCTTTGTTTTGCTTCACTCCATCTCCCTCTGGGACGTGGTCTCTGCCTTTTTCTGTCACGTTATTTCACACAGTCCCATGCCCAGCCTTAGATTTATGCCAAGAGAAATTCTTGTCGGTCAGTGTGAAGCGTGAAGCGCTGGACACGCAATGCTGGGCGCTCAGGCACATGGAGCCCTTCCCCCGGATCAGGCCCCCTTGGGCCAGAGAGTGATCTGTGGGTGTAAGTATGCACAGACCAGGGGCAGCTGCATTTCCAGTCATTCGGTTTCCTGTCTCCAGTTAGTATTATTCAACAATCTTGGTGGCATTTTTAGGGGCTTTGATGGTGAAGGGCAAGCAATTCTTTCCATTTAGGAAAATAACTACTCAGTTCAGCCTGGAATTAACTTTCTTACTCCAGTTATTTTCAATCAAGCAGCGTTGTGAACAAGCCACTGTGAGCTTGCTGAGTATTCCCTGTTGTGTTTTTTTTTTCTCCAATGTTCAGAAAAATTTCATCCCTTTAAGGGGTCCTGGCAAGAAGTTACAGAGGATTAACAGGGACCAGGTTGTAAACTGGGGAGGGACCACCCATCACGGAGGAGGGGCTGTTGGCAGATTGTGAAGCCTGCTGTGAAGAGGGAGACCGTGTTCTCCACTGGTGGGATCCGGATCTTACATGTAGCGAAGACTTCTTGATATATAGCGGAGCAGCTGGGAATTCAGACAGCTAGGGGCAGGGGGAGATGGAGCAAGGCATTCACAGGTCTGCAGAGGGACATCAGGAGATAATCGATTTTTCTACCAGGCTGCTGGTAACAGGCTTGGGAAGAATCGCTCAACACTGAGAGTGTCTCAGGCAATGTGGCAGTCCGTGGCCCTCAAATCCTTTGATTCTTTTTTCCCTCAAGTGATAGAGTCTATGTCCCTCCTCTTGACAGACTTGAGGCCACCTTGACCAGTGAAGTATGGAGGAGATGACATTGTACAGCTTGTGACACTGGGTCAGAAAAGGCAATGCAGCCGTCTTGTTTGCTGGGACAATGTCCTTACATTGCTGTGACCAGTAATAGGTCTGACCGTGCTGTGGCCGCCACACTGGGAGGAGGCCTGGCCACGTGGAGGGGCCCCGTGCAGACCTGGGGTCCACACTCCTAGTGTCTGGGCTCACTGAGCCCAGATGCCAGGTACCTGAGTGAGCAGCATGCAGATGATCCCAAACCCTAACTGTGAGTCACCCCGAGCCTCTGTGTTCCCAGAGGCTGTAGAGCAGAGATGCCCCCTCTCTGTGCCCTGCCCATTATTCTGACCCGCAGAACGCATGCGCAAATCAGATGGCTGTGTTAAGCTGCTAGGTTTTGGGGTAAGTTGTTAACTTGGTAATGCAGCAGTAGAAACTCTAACCGGCAACCTGTGAGTAGTGGAAAAGCAGGCCAGGTTAAGGGGTGGATATTTTGGACCGCTGTCAGTAGGCTTCTCTGAGGAGCTAACATTTAAGCAGAGGGTTGAATGATGGGAGCATGTTTATCTGGGGGGACAGATCTTGGCCATAGGGAGCAGTGAATGCAGGAGTAGAAAAATGGCCCATTGCCCAGAACGAGGAGGGTGAGGTGGGGGGTGACAGGAAGGGAGAGGGGGCCACGTGCAGGGCTTTGCGGGCCATGACGAAGGGCCGTATTTGATTTTAAGCCACTCGAGGGTTTGAACAGGGGACGGTTCTCTACCCTTACTCTCTCACTAAGTTAATCCGGCCTCATGACCTCAGATAGCTTCTATATGCTAATATTTCTGAATATGAATGTTTCTAATCTAGACCACAGCTCTGAATTCCAGATTCTTTATACAGCTGCCTACTCAGCTCTCCCCGTGGATTATTAATAGATATTTAGAATACAATGTGTACATACTATTCTTTTTCCCCTGTATTGAACCTCCTCCTCTCACAATCTACCCTATGTCAGTCAGTGGCGGCTCCGTCTCCTGATCACTTTGGCCATCTTTGGCTCCTCCCTCACATCCCTGTCTGACCCATCAGGAAGTCCTATCGGCTCTGCTTCCTGTCAGTTCTCTGCTCCCATTCTCCCCTCTTTCCACTTGTTCTCCTGGCACAAGTGCGGCCGCTGAAAAGGCTGATGACAATCTGACTTTCCCTTATGTCTTATTGACTGAATGTCCAAGGGACTTTGTATTTTTCTTTAAAGTCTAGAAATTGTACCAGAATATAATTTGCTATTACTCATTCTGAGTTCATTTTGACTTTATATATTCAGTTTCAATTTTCTGATTATTTGAGAATTTTTTTCTTGGATAGTAGTTGTTCGTTCTTGTTCTTTTTTTTTTTTTTGCTTTGGTTGTTTTGTTTTAGAGACTCCTATTACACAAATGTTGGATCTTCTTTGCCTATCTTCTATATTTTTGCTTTCAAATCTCTTTTCGCTCTTTCTTCATTTTTTTGCGTTTACTTTTTTCCTTTATGTGTTCTATTTCTCTTAAGGCATTATCTGCTGGATTTATAAATTCGTGCTACTATTGTCATTTGTTTCTACTCAGAACACTTCTGACACCAAACGTATGGGTTTTCTATAACAAATGGTTCTCCAATTCTCTATAATTTAACTAAATTGGGACACTAACTACCTGGAGTTAGTGCAGACACCACAGATTAAAGACTCAGTCCCATAAGACTGTCTTCACTTCAGATGCCAATTACGTGTAGTGGGTCTCCAGTTTACCCATAATTCTCTCTGACTGGGCTACCAATTGGGGATTCCCATGAGGCCCTTCGTAGGTTCTGTAATTTGCTATAAATAGCCCATGGAACCAAGGGAAACACTTAACAGCTAGATGAAAAGGTACATAGGGCAAGTATGGAAGAGTAATGAGCTCAGGGGTGTGGGATCCATCACCCTTCTGGAATGTGGATATGTTCTACAACGTGGAAACTCTGACCTCTATTATCTAGGTTTTTTATGGCAGTTCCATGTCATAGGCACGATTGATTGAATCATTGGCTACTGGTGACTGACTCAATCCCCAGCCCTTCTTCTCCGAAGGTTGGGGAGTAAGGCTGAAAGTTGTAAACCTCCAGGCCTGTGGCTGGTTCCTCTGGCAGCCGGCCCTGAGGAAGGCTACCTGGAGGCCTCCACGAGTCCCCTCATTAGCAGAAACTCGGGCATGGCTGAAAGAGGCTTATTAAGAATAGACAAAGATGCTCCTCTCACCCCTATTGTTCAGAAAATTAGGCAGGTTTTAGGAGCTGTGTCCCAGGGACTGGAGATGAAAACCATACACACATTTCTTATCCTATCACAATGTTGATAGTCTTGTCCTGTTTTAACTTAATCTAATTTCTGGTATGATTATAAAATTTCTAACACTTTCCTGAATCTATTATTTTACTTCGGAGTTTTGTTTTTGCTCTGGTTCATGTTGTTCTTTTAGGTTTTTTTTTTTTTGAAGTAAGTTATAGATTTCATTTACTTTGTGGGGACTTCTTTCTGGCACGTTTTATGGCCTGTAGGGATGAGATCCTGTCTTTTGTCTTTTTTCCTAAATAACTTTGATTCTTATTACTGTGTGTTAAAATTTTTTACATGAAATCAGGTGTTTTTTTTTTTTTTTGTCTCTAGAGGATGTACTTCCACTTGGCTTCTCTAACTCATTACTCTCTTTTAAAGAAAAGTCTAACTTATTGCTCTGCGGCAGAGAGTTCCAGCCTTCATCATCTCTTGGCACACATAAACTAATTACTAAAATTCTGCAGCACGCCAAAAAATGTATTTTTTGCTGATCTGACACAACAATAGGTATAATTTTTATTCACCCACACCAGATGCTATTGATGGGCTGGCTGTCGTCATTTTTTAAACTTGACAGTCCAAGGGAAAAGAGGTCAGTGCCCCTGACCGACAGTCAGGAACTGTGTGTCTCAAACATCCTTGCGGCTCATTGGTTGGAGATTTGCTGCTCCAGAGTTTCCTCTTCTGTGCTCCACGTGGCGTTCCAGGGTGTGGTGGCTTTTCCCCGAGGACTCTAGACTCTGCTCCCCTTGCCTTTTTCATTTGTTGCAGACAGCTCTAGCCCTTTCAGACCCTGACTGCAGTGCCCTTGAACTTGCCCACTACGTGAGTGAGCAAAACCTTCCAGTTTGGCTGTTGTCTGGTCGGGTCTCTCGGCTTTCCATAGAGGAACCCGTTGGGTATTTGGGGATTTCAGGTTTGCCAGATCCCTGACTCTCTTCTTTGCTTCCTTTTGTACAGATGTTAATACTATTCGGGTCTTGTATCTGTAGTGGTTTGTCATCATCCGCTTATATTTGGGGGATCTTGGGGATACCTTGTTATTTTTATGGGACATATTTCCCATAAATTTTTGGTTTTGCTCTCTATTTTCCATGGTGGAACTTGGAAAGATTCACCAATTATGCTATGGGCATCGCCCAGCGTATGATCAATCCGAGACCCCGAATGGCACCACTAAGCTGTACACCAGGCCATGTCCCCGCTTTGTGGCCATCCATGTCACTACAGTGAAAGCCTAAGTCCTTAGGTTGGCTTTTAAGGTGCCGTGTGACCTGACTTTCTCCACCTTTCCTCCCTGTCACTTCCCTGAACTGATCTGTGACTCTTGCCTTGCTGGTTACACTGCGGCCGCACTGGCCTCCTCCCTGTTCCGGGAGGACGCCCAGAGTGGCTCTGCCCCCTGGCCTTGACACTTGCTCTTCCCGTGGCTCTCATTCCAGTGTCACCATCACACTGTCACCTGCCCCAGCCACCCTCTCGAAAATGGCAAACCCTTCCAGCACTACCTATTTTCCTCCACCTTTCCTGCCTCATCATTTTTCTTAGCACTTATCACCACATATTTTATTTATTAATTTTCAAAACAGCAACTGGAATGTAAATTCCATGGAGGCAGCTATTTCTGGTCAAAACCAAACCTTCATTAAATGAGTGAATACATTTTACGAGTCCCTCTGGTTTCACTGTGGAAAATGGCGACAGAACTGGGTGGGAGAGACCAGTCGGGAGACTCCTGCAGGTCCCTGGCAGGAAGCGGTGCTGGGAACAGGAGTAAGGAGTCGACTCTGTGGTCTATCTTACGGGTAGAGCAGGCAGACTTGCCGACTACTGACCCAGGTTGGTTGGTAGGAGCTGCTTGATTGGGTGATGGGATCATTGTACCACGAGGGCGTGAAGATGACTTCAGGACAGGCTGGTCACAGCTCCCGATCCCCAGAAATGGTTAGTTTTTCATGGAATAATTCGCCAGGTATGGCTAGGGGAAATCTAAGAGTCCCCAAGGAGAAGACAGTTTGGAGGTGGGGTTAGGGAAGGTGTTTCAGTGAGAATTTGCTACATAATAAATCAGCCTAAGGTGTAGTGATCCAACACAACAAACATGCATTATTTTTCTGTGACTTTGTGGGCTGGTTGGAGCTTCTCTGGTGATTTTGCCTGGGCTTCCCCATGGGGCTTCACACAGCCAGAGGCTCAGCTGGGCTGCAAGGTCATCTCAGGATGGCGTCTCTCACGTGCCCGGCAGCTGGGGTTGGCGGTCTGTCTCCCTGGGGGAAGCTCACTTCCCCTCTGTGCGGCCTCCCACTTCTACTGGGCCAGGCCCACTGCCGTTCATGGAGGTCCCAGAAGGGCAAAAGTGGAAGCTGCGAGGACTCGCCTTGGGCCTCACACACTGTTACCTCTGCTGGCTTCATTGGTCAGAGCAGGTCCCAGGCCAGCCGGGCATCAGGACAGTAATGAAATTACGGTGGTTCTCGGTGGGAGCAGCAGCTAAGTCGTCGCCCAGGGATATGTTTACCGAGATGGGGAGAATCTGGGCCCAGAGTTTGCCGTCTGCCACAGAAAGAAATCAACATTTACTGAGTGTTTCCTTCCGTTTCCGTGCAGGCAGACATGTTCCAGGCATGTGCAGGTACGGCACATACATGTGCTGGATCCTCGCAGCAAGTGTGGGAGGAAGGCCACTGCGCAGACGGAGGCCCAGCACCACAGAGGGCCTCCCTGAGCACCTGCACCTGGAGCGGGAGGTGGGCGTTCAAGTGCCGACGCCTGACACTGCAGCCACTGGCTCTCCCTCCCTCCAGGGCTGACGCCAGTCCTGCATCTGTGCCGGACAGGGGCTCAGCTGGCTCTGCCGGGCGATTTGCCTTCTAACCGGTCTGCTTTCTCTCCTCGGATTGAACAAGTTCCTCGCCTTCTCCGGGACTGCGCACTGGGGGTCACCGCACCGGGGCCGTAGGCGCCTGCTCACAGTGAGCCCTGCTTCCTAGACACGGGGCTGCGGGTGGACCAGGCTGCTCTGAGTCACTGGCCTGGCTGACATTCTCTGGCCTGCGAGAGTGGCCTCCTGTCCCTGGTGTCTTTGTCGGGGGTTTTCTTTGCAGCAGGCCCCTGCCCAGTGGAGCTGTCCTGACCTTTGAATGGTGCCGCCAGGGAGTGTCCCGAGGCGCGTGGGGCTGCAGTTCAGCTGCAGGGCAGCGTCCCTGCAGAGGGCAGACGGTGGGTGGATTTGCCCCCCCCACCTCCATTTCCTGTTTCCTGAGCAGAAAGGTGAGTAAGAGTGTTTCCTCTCTGGGGAGGAGACAAGGACCGTTTAAGTCCACGGCCTCTGTCTGCCATGCTGGTCTCTGCTTCTGGTCCTGTCCAGGCAGAGGCTGCGATGGGTGAAAACACATTCGGACAGATGCAGGTTTTCCACCTCCTGCTGCCCAAGTGCCCTGGCACAGCCTGTGACGGCCTCAGAACTCTGTCCTGTGCATGGTCCCCTGAGGACCCTGCACCGCCCCTGCAAGGGGGGCAGGGAAGGTGGCTGTGCTCACGTTTCAGGCACAAGGATGAGTTTCTGCGGCCAGCTCCTTAGACCTGGGGCTCAAACCCAGCTCCGTCCAGCTTCAAGTTTCCCTTTTCTGTCCCTGTCCTGGGCTGCCTCCCAAAATCAGGGTGTGAGCGCTGGGGAGCAGCCTGGGAGCAGGGGACCAACCGGTGGTCTGTCCGAGGTCTCCTCAGCGCTACCTGGAAGCCAGCAGCTCTGATGTGGCTGCAGTCCCCACGCAGTGCCAGCCGCCTTTGCTCCGTGGGTGAGTCGGCGTGTGGGCTGCCTGGGGAATCCCACTGGTGACAACACAGCATCCTTTCGCGCTGACGCGGCAGCAGATGCCCCAGACCGACTGCGAGCCCGACCGCGCCTCTGCGGAACGTGGGAAGGGAGGGCGGACGTCAGAGCCCGCCCTCAAGTCACCTTCACCGAGACGCTCTGCGGTTCATTTGCTGGTGACTCATCTGTAACCTGGTTTCAACATGGTGAGTCAAAATGCACCACTTTCATTAAAACTACCATCCACCGGGGGCTAACGGCTTTCTTTTTTCTGTTTTTGACTGTGCCGTGTGGTTTCTGGATGGGAAGCCGTCACATGGCAGGCACTCCCTGGGGGTCGACACCATCCCACGGGCCTTCGCAGACTCTGGGCCCTCGGGGGCGCTCGGGCAAAGTGGGGGCAGCCTCCCGCCTCACGTCCCGCAGCCTCCTGAACGGCGGAAGTTCGTGGTCACTGGGAGCATGCGTGGTGATGCATGAACACAGGTGACGGGCCTCGTCTCCTGCCTTGGGAGACTCTGGCTCACACACAAATCCAGAAGCATCCATGCCACCGGGGATGCTTGTGAAAAATGTCGAGTCCTGAGCCGCACCCCACACCCCAGGGTGGGGCCTGGACAAATTCCTCAGGAGACTTTTAGGCACAGTCTAGCTGAGAGCCTTGGCCGTGGGTCGAGGAGCAGACCCTCTCTGGGCGCAGGGCAGAGGCAGGCAGGGGTGCGAGACCGAGAGTCTGTAGGAGGGAGAGAGGAAAATGTGGGGGTGGGGAGGGGGCAGCATCGCCAAGGGTGAAGTGGGCCCCAGAGCGCCCGGGGACCGCACTGAAATCCCCTGTCATGTGTGAGGCACCCACATTCTTTATGGTGTGGGGACCAAAACTTGGGCATCCCCTGCTTCCCCGAGAAAAACCGTGCAGACTGGTTTCGGGCGTGCGCAGGGTAAGGCGGAGCTCCCTTTACACTGTGTTCTTCAGCGACGCTGGGAACCAGGTGGGAAGGACACAAGGTCCGTCTGAGTCTGCCCTGGAGGGAAGTTGCATGCACCCCACCACAGAGGACCGCGGTCTGGGGGCCGCCATTGGGTTTCAGCGTTTTGTTGTTGTGTCCCGAAGTTTCATTTCACGCTGATGTCCCCCAAGCCCAGGGGGACGTGTGACCTGGCCCACGTGGGTCACCTTTGCCATAGCCCCCTCCTTTGTGGGCCTTCTCTCCAAGAGCTCCTGGTGCCGAGGCCCACAGGAAATGATGGGCTGTGAGGTCTGGGGGGGAGGCTCTGAGTGGAAGGGGGATGCTTCGTCATCCCCCTTGGGGGCCCTGCTGCCCGTGGTGGGCGGCTTCGCCATCCCGGGTCCCCACCCTGACCTGGCCCCGCAGCCCAGGCGCTCAGCCCCTGACGGGGTGCCCCCCTGATCGCCCCTGCACTGCCCCCACCCAGGCCCCTGCCCTCCGCGCCGTGCCCGTGCCTGTGGCCTGAACTCACCCCTCCTCGGCTGCCATGCTCTGCGGGGTTCCGACTGCTCTGATGACCATATTTTGCGGTGTACAATGTGCACCTTTTGCCCAAATTTGTGAGAGGAAAATAAGGATGTGCATGGTACACGGGTATAATGATGACGCGGGTATAATAACTCTGTGTACAATATGCACAGAAATGTGGTGTGTGTTATACATGGGGACACATGGCACTTCCACAGTGAGGGACTCGCGGGGCACTTCCCCAGCACCGGCTGGTGCGGCTGCCACCGTGCTGCACTTGTGCTGTCCTGGAAGGCCACCGGAGCAGAGCCCCAGTGCTTGGGAAGGAAGGGATCCCACCATCCCTGGCTCTCACTCCCTGCTGCTCACTGGTTAGCTGCACCTTGAGGCAAATGGCCACAGGTTAGGGGAGGGTCTCACCTGGGTCTCTTTCTTATCAGTAAGAAACCTACTTCAGCTGAATTGATTCTTGGGGTTTTGCTGTTGATTTTGGAGTTGCTTTGGGGAGGGGATTTGGTAAGAAAGGAGAAGCAACCTAGAGAATTTGGCTAAGAGTCCAAGTCTGGACCCACTGTGCTTGGGTTCAAATGCAGGCTCTGCCTTGTGTGGCTGTGTGAACAGGGGCAGGTGACTTCCTCTCTTTGCATTTCTTTTTTACCCTTTAAATGCGGATGACAGAATAGTGTTGCCAATGTCTGAGAGTTTACTGGGGATTAATTAGGTAAAGTCCTGGGAAGCACAAGGAACAGCGCTGGGTGCGTAGCATGACGTGGCTTGGTTCGCTGTCATGTGAAGGCACTGGCGGACCCAGGCAGGAGCAGCGAGTTGGCGCCACGGCCAGCGCTGGGCCAGGGGCCTTCCCAGCCTCCCCTCCTGCGGGGGCCTCGAGGCCGACGACCTGGGACATGACCCAGGCTTTCCCTTCCACGTGTGTATAGTCTTAACCGTGGAAAATTTAACCTGGGCCCGGGGCCCAGCTCTCGGTTTTGCAGTTGTGTGAGGTGCCCGGACCACAGCAGGGTGCCCGGCTTGACTCCTCCCTCACGGAGCGCGCGTCCGAATTCCCTCCCTGTACGAGACCGAACGATGTTCCACCGCAGCGACAGGCCACATTCGTCATCCACTCATCGGCTGGCGGACGCCTGCTGCCGTCTGTCCGCCGTGAATAGTGTGCTGCGAACGTGGCTGAACGTGTGTCTCTTTTAGACGCTGCCTTAAATTCTTTGGGGCACATGCCCGTGGAATTGCTGGATTGTGTCGTGGTTCTATGTCCATTTTTTGAGGGATCGTCACACTTTTCTGTCACAGCTGCCGCATTCTGCCTTCCCACCAATGGTGATCAAGGGTTCCAGTGCTCCCTCCTCACTACTCCCGAAGTTTTGAGGACTTTTGTAGGTTTTTACTGACTATTTCTTGGTGGAGGTTGGAGGGAGATCGTGATATTCCATGTGATGCCACAAATGTTGCTAAAAATGTTCCTCAAGCATCTCTCACTTTCCCTGGGGTCCACCTTCTGGTGGCTGGGGGCCCTTCTTTTCACCCTCTTCCTCACCTGCAGGAGCTCTCTGCCCGCCTTAGCTTCCCTGATGTCATTCATGGTTTCAAACTGTTTTAAAAAATGCTTTTTCTTAGAGCTGTTTAAGGTTCACAGCAGACCGTGAGGAAGGCACAGAGGTGACCCGTATGCCTGCTGCCGCGCCCGCCCCCCTGTGCTCAGCCTCCCCACTACCAACGCCCCCACCAGAGGGTGCCTTTGTGACAGCGAATGAACCTACGTCGACACGTCACCATCACTCAGAGCCCACAGGTGACACTGGGGCTCACTCTTGGCATTGTGCCTTCTGTGGGTTTGGACAGGTGTGTCACGACACGCTCCCGTCATTGTGGCGTTCGTGCAGACGATTTTCATCGCCCCGAAAACTGGCTTTCACCCTGGGCGCAGGAGGGGAGGTGCACTGCCTTCCGCAGACGGCAAAGGGTCCCCGGGACGACTTTGCTCAGGCGGAGCCGGCCGGGATCCAGTAAGAAACTGTGTCCTTGACCTCTACAATCTACTGCTTTCACATCCACCATTAATGCAGAAATATTTATTCTTTTAACAAGCAAATTGTTAGCTTGCTGCTTAAAATTTTTTTTTTTTTATTTTTGAGTTTTGGCAGGGGAAGGAAGGAAGAAAAGAGAGGGAGAGAAACATCGATGTGAGAGAGAGACATTGATTCATTGCCTCTCACATGTGCCCCAACCAGGAGTCAAACCAGGAACCTTTTGTTTGCTGGACGATACCCAACTGACTGAGCCATACCGGCCGGGGCAAGAATAAGTATATATTCTTTATTCCATCACTGAGGTCATTCAACAAGAAGCTCCTGTGGGCAGTCTGAGAACTGTGGGGGCCAGGTCTCCCTTGGTGGACGGAGTGGGGTTGCAGTGTGGGACTGTGGCCCAGGCCCCCCAAGTCTATTGAGATACCTCTTTCCTCTTCATGGGGCCCCTCAGAGAATCATCACTCACATTAGCAGCAGTGAGCCAATGCCCGGTAGGTCTAGAGAAGTACTGGCAGCATGTTCTAGTTCAGGACTAAGTAAGAGTTCCCAGTCCCGAATTTACATGTCTCCACAGAGACCCTCCACTAAACAATGACTCCAGCCCTGAGCAGTGTGGCTCAGTTGGTTGAGTGTTGTCTCAGGAATTGAAAGACCTTGGGTTTGATTCCTGGTCAGGGACCTGCCTGGCTTGTGGATTCGGTTCCTGGTTGGGGCATGTGGGAGAGTCAACTGATGGATGATTCTTTCTCACATCGATGTTTCTCTCCCCTTCCTTTCTCCCTCCCTTCCCCTGTCTCTAAAAATAAATGAATAAAATCTTTAGCCCCCTTCCCCCTGCAAACAATGATTCCAGCTGTAGGGGCGGAGCTGCGGGTTGCCCTGTGGTGCAGCTGGTTCCGGGCGTCTGGTCCCCTCCACACATTCCCAGCATCCTCTGCAGTTCCTGCCTCCTATCCTTCACCCATCAGTCAGGGAGACCTATTGCACCCTCATCATGATGGCACCGGTGGGCAACAATATTCAAAAGCCAAATAGAATTTCTTAGATCTTCCCCCAGGCTAAAAAAAGATTCTAGTAATATCTGTAGGTCAAGGCCAGTGGTACAAAAGAATCATACTCAGAAACGTGTGCACGTATTTGGAAGGTGCGTGCTTTGTTCTCACTCAAATTTAACAAAACGGGTATAACTGTGAATAATTAAATATGCTTTTCATGGATTCGAGCTTCTGGCGACAGTATTTCCTTAATGGGTGGACACGCTGAGGACAGTCCTCAGGAGCGTGAAGGACAGAAAGAGCCACGTGCGGGGGGCGGGGCCTGGGGGGGTGGGTGTGTCATCGGCCCAGACCGCAAGTGAGCATTTCTGAGGCTGGACTCTCTGGGGAGGACATCCTGCTCAGCACCTGCAGAGCCGCCCACGGAGTCACGCAGGCCCCTTGGCAACTGCCCATGACCCTCGGTCCCATTGCCAAGCCTTGCAGGTCTGTTTCAAGCCCTTGGTGACCTCTTTCTGCAGGGTCTGCAGAAACTGGGGGACTATGGAGACATTCTCTCCATTTCCTCTTAATTAAGCTCCAATCAAAAGTTGTCAGTGAAGTTATCAAATGGATATATGTAGGATTCCGGAAAGAAAACCCATGCAGGCAAAGTGAGGATTCTTTTATTCTTCAAGTGACATTTGGCCAGACTGGTTAATTTGTCATGAAGTGACCAGGATCCTCTTTTAATCTTCCCACGAAAGCCTGTGTACTTTGGGATTCGATGACATGCATCTTTGCCTGACAGAAATGTAAATGTTTTGGGAAGGCCGTGTCTTGGTGAGTTTGAGCCGCTGCAGAGCCTGGGGGCCAGCGGGTGAAGGGTGGGTGGGGTGTGTTGATGTTCTGGGAAATTTCTAACTCTGACGAGACCCAGATATTCCCTGCCCCCCTGCCCCACGTGTCCTGTGGCCTTCAGCAGACACCTGGTTTGTAGGGCCCTGGACATAATGTCCCCTTCTTCCTGACGGTGGCCCATTTTGACATGGGACTGAGGAGCTAGACGAGACCCCCAGTTGAAATCTAAACAGTGGTTTACATCACTTGACCCTTTTTTTGCAGGTGGGGATGGAAGTGTGAGAGGTGGCCTCAGGCGCCTTCGTTAATTTAAACTTGGCGTGTCTTACCCAAGTGGACAGCCTGTGAGTATCCTTAGAACAGAGCGCCCCAGCCACCGGGTCCCTGAGTCTGACTGAGGGGAAAACCACAAGAGAACTGAGCTTAACGGGAGTCACCAGATGGCTGGGAGTTGGTGAAATCTGGCTGACTCCCTCTTTGCCAAAATGGGGAAGAAACAGGCCTCCCTGCTTTGCCAATTCTTGTTCTCCAGGCGCGATTGAGTGTCTGCTGGCAGAAGCAGGTGGGGTGCCGCCCTTGGCGGTGATGTGTCCCGCCGTGTGGACACGCACCTGGAGATGCGGAGCTGCTGGGAGGGGCCCCAGGCTCAATGTCAGGAGCGCAGCCTGGCTCTGCCAGTCTGAGCTCTGTGGCCGTGGGCAAGCTGTTCCTCATCTTCAACCGGGGGTCGTACCGAGGGTGCTCTCCACGTCATCGAGGCGTGGCGAGGTCCCACGGGCAAGGTGATTGGGTCGTTTCAGGGGCTTTAGAGGGGGCTCATCTGACAGCTGTGCGGGTCAGGCCTTGTCTGGAGCTGTGGAAACCCAGACAGCCATAGGTTTTTGTGTGCTGGAGCTGGACAGAAAGGCGGCAGATATTTACTCCAGCCCTCCTCTTGGACAGATACGGGACTGAGTCTCAGAGAAGGGGAGTCGCTTGAAGGGTGGGCTGGGCCCACTGGGACATCCTGGGCAGGCCCTGGGGAGGAGGCTGTCCTTCACTGTGGGGCCACGTACATTTGGGGTGACGACAGGGCTCGAGGACTCCTGACTACCTCCAGACAAGGTGATGTACCTTGCCAGGCCGGGGGATGCAGAGTCTTGCCCATTGAAATAGCAGAAGTGACAACCTGGAAGATAGATGGTGGAGCTAAGAGATAGGAGCCCTCGTGAGGAATGAAGGTCAAGGGCGTGGACCAAGGGCAGGACCTGGAGGGCTCCGCTGCTCCCATTCCCTGTGGGAAGTCCCTGGCTCTGTGAGCACAGGTGTGTCTTGGTCAGCTCTCCCATGTCCCAGAGCAGCCTGAGGACCAAATGTGCCTGCTAATGGTGGTCCCCCGTGGCTGGGCAGGGCCCCAAGGAAGCTGTGCCTCATGGGCTGTGTCTGCTGGAGGCCTCTTTCTCCATGGCCAATGGCTCTGGTGGAGACCTGTATGTGTGGACGAGACCAATCTTAAAGGCCACGACTTCATAGGGCAGGGACAAAGGCTGGTGCGGGTGCCTACTAACAGCGTGAGGGCAGCAGAAGCTCCTGACCTTACCCAGCGAGGCCCTGGCTTGTCCAGCGGGGAGGCAAACGTGGCAGACAGCAAGCCCCAAACTGAAACCCACGTGCCGGCCTAGGGAGCACAGGCCTCTTCTCTGCACAGATCTGTGTTCGTGCAGACCCTGTGCTTGGAGACAACTGACGCCAGCAATGCCAGTCACACGGGACAACTGGGCAGGGACAGCTGTGTCCTTGCTGCCTCTGAAATGTCAGAAAATCTGCTTCTGGAAGGATAATAATCTCCCACTCTCTCCCATTCTCCGTCCACCCCCACGAGGCCAGCAGGCCCGGGGGTCACTGCTATTGGTCGGTTGGAGCTCTGGGCTGACCAACTGGAGGAAGGCTGGGGGCCCTCACAGCTTTGCAGGGAACACGGGGGCCTAGGAGCTCAGCACAGAGGGCCCTACTCTCTGCCCTGAGTCAGAGACCGTGGAGGTGACAGCTGTGCTCTTTCTGGAGCCCGTGAGCAGGTGGCCCTCGGGCCTGGGAGGTTCCGTGGGGCCCTTTCTGAAGGCCAGGCAGAGCCCTCAGTGCACGTCATTTAGGGGACACCACCCAGGTCCCTGAAACTGAGTCCGTGCGGGGAGTGACTCACAGGGAATGCCACTTCTCACCCTGGAGTGGGGCCAGGACCCGGGGGTGGACTTTGCTAAAAATACGCCATTCACGTTTGGACACCGTGCTCTGTGTCCTCGGAGACTGGGCACGTCGCGCCAGGCCGGCTCCTGTGACACCCCGCGGGTCAAGGCCAGGGACAGGCTCTGGAAGGAGACATTCCTTGACTTTTTCTGCGGGGGAGGGTGCAGAGGAGGCCTGGCCGGGTGGTGAGTCTCCCCACCGGCACCCTGGGGCTTGCAGGAGAGGGAGCTGTGCAGCCGGGGCCCTGCCGGCACTGGCGGGGCTGCCCCCCCAGGGCTGCTCCCCTCGCAGAGGCGGGCGGACCCCCGCGCCTCCAATGCTGACACTGCGCAGCCGCTGTTGGGGCCGAAGGGCACTGTGAGCAGCCTCGTTCCAAAATTAAAAATAAAGTTATTATTTTTTAAATGGAAAAGTAAAGTATTCATTAATTTTTAAGAAAAATCAAACATAGGAAGAAATTAAGAAATCACCTCTATCTTCCTTCTCCCGAACCTTTCTAGAGGAAGCAGATGTATTTCATACACGAATACGCACGTTTGGTTGAATGTATTTTCTTTTTATGGAGAACGTTCAGACTAAGAATGGGACTAAACCGACACTTTCCGGAGGCTGATTTTCTTACTTCGTGGTGTGGCTGCGTGGAGAGGCCTCCTGGGCTCACCTGGGGCCTGCGCAGCCGCTGTTCTCGGTTCCCAGCCGGACGGTTTCTTCCGTAGCTACTCGTCTCTGCAGTGACGGCCCCACGCGGTCCAGGATAATCTGTAAAAGGTGGAAACGAACAGGTGTGGCTATGTCCCAGCTCACCTTTATTTATACAGACAGGCCACGTGTGGATTGCTTTTGCTGTGTGTGAATGCCCACTCACGCATGCACCCAGAGGGTAAGTTAGAGGGTGTATTATTTTCTGGGATTCCAGAGGGAAGCTTGTAACCCAGGTGTGGCTTCTCTTTGCCCTCGTGAGCTTCTGTCTCGGACTCTGCTAACGGCTGCGTTTTGACCAGGCCTCGACCGAAAACTGGGCTTTGAAAGGCGTCTCCTTCAGGTCTCCCCTGCAAACACCGTGTTTCTGTCGGAGGCCCCCCGCCTCCAGGGAGCCTGCCCGGACTTGTTCTGCCAGCTGTCCAGTGGCTTCTGAGAAGAGGAATGTGGGGAGTCCCTCCCTCCAGGACACAGCACTCTTGTGGGCATTCTGGGCCTAGGTCGGAGCCGGGCACAGGGCTCTGGTAGGGCCAGTCTGCCACTCTGAGAGAGACCCTTTTTAAAGAGGGCACGGGTGTTTTACAGAGCGCCCAGGGAAGGTGGGGACCAGGCGGAAAGGATGGAGGACAGCGCCTGACTTCCAGGAGTTTTCTCTGCAGGATGAGAAGCAGAGCCACCTTTGCGAAGCGTGACCCTGCAGCCGTGACAAGTGGCGTCAAAGGGACCTGGTGCGAAGGAGTCCCCCACGGGGCCAGCCCCCCGGGAGGCCCCTGGTCCGTCGACTTTCCAGCAGGAGCATGGCCTCCTCCCGTGGGGCTCACTCTGCGGGGCCTGTCCCAAGTGGGTGTGGGCTGGTCCCGAGGGCTGGTGCTGGCTGAAGGCAGCCGAGGCTCGGGAGGGGTGCAGAGGAGCACGGGCTGGTCAAAGACAAGGGGCCGGGGACGTTCGGGAGGCACTGAGCAGGGAGGCAGGTCACACCGTGGGCGGTCCTGGGTCGCTGAGCTTCTTGGGCTGTGGTGTCCTCATCCGTAATGATGGAGCCCTGAGGAGGGGTCTGTGAGTAAAACATGATGGCAGAAACGTGTGCAGACACGCACACATGCACACGAGCTGTGTGCACACCCACGTGCATGCACACTCATGAGCACATGTGTGTAGCAGAAACAGAGTCCTCTCCGTTCACGATCACCCAGCACGAGGTGCGCGTGCCAGGCCTCCCAAGTCTGCGCCATGCCCGACACCTGGGAGGCCTGGTGGCGCGCACAGGCGCTGGGTGGCCCATGCCGTCGGGCTGGGGGTGGGGGGGTCTTTGCACACAGTTGGGTTCACCCTGGGCCGCCAGGCTCAGCGGCAAGGCCTCCAGGGCTCCCTCCGAGTAGACCATGTGGTCCCAGGAGGGAGACGCGTGGTTCGGTTTGAACATCCGAGAGCCCTTTGAAGGCTCAGATCTGTTGGTGTGACCTTTGCCCTTTGGGGAGGGGGAAGGCAAAGTCTTGGAGACTCTGGAGATTCACAGTGAAACCTCCATGGGGTGGCGGGGGCCGGGCCTGGTGGGGTGCAGATTCTGCTCCACGCCCCCAGCCTCGCAGGCTTCCCCCGAACCCATGTCCCCCTCATCCCCACAGCTGGCCGGGTCGTGCGCCCCCTTGCCTGCCGGTCAGTCGTTCTGGCTTTCAGCTCCGGAAAGAGAAGAAGTTTCCTGGGGCCTGTCCCGTTTTCCTGTTATATGGGGACCAGCATCTAAATCAATGCTTCACTAGGTAGCAGGAGGCTTTTTTGCAAAGGCTACTAATTCTCAGCTGTCGTAGAGGACGATTTGTAAATGTCCTCCTGGTCAGCCCTGTCCCATACCGCCAGGCTTTCTTGCATGTGCCCTGACCTGGAGTTGAACCAGCGACCTTTTGCTTGGCAGGACAATGCCCAACCCTCTGAGCCACACTGGCCAGGGTGGCTCCCTGCCCTCAAGACTGAGTGACGTCCCTCTGCATGTTTGGACCGCACTCTTCCCTCCAGCCTTGTGTCAAAGGACATTTGGGTTGTCTCCGTGTCTTGGCGGTCGTGAGTAGTGCCGCAGCAAACACCGGGGTCCAGACATCTCTTTGAGACCTTGATTTCGATCCTTTTGGGTGAATACCCAGAAGTGGGATAGCCGGATCCTGAGCGGATTCCAGTTTTAGTTCTTTGAGGACCTGCCACACTGCTTCCCACAGGGGCTGCCCCAGTCTGCATTCCCACCAGCAGTGCACACGGGGTCCCTTTTCTCCACGACCTCACCAGCCCTGGTCGTCTTTAAAAATAAAAATAAAAGTGACAGTCGTTCTGACAAGAGTGAGGTGATATCTCTTTGTGGTTCTCATTTGCATCTCTCTGACTATTATTTGGTGTCCTCTGAATTCACACACTGAAATAAATCCTCGTGCCCAGTGAGATGGCCTGAGGGGGTGGGGCCCTGGAAGGTGCTTAGGTCACGAGGGTGGAGCCCTCGTGAATGGGATTAGTGCTCTCATAAAAGGGACCCCAGAGAGCTCCCTGGCCCTGCCTGCCGTGCGCCTGGAAGGGCGCAGTGAGAAGTCAGCTGTCTGCAGCCCAGAAGAGGGCTCCCACTGGGACCGGGCCATGTTGGCACCCTCATCCGGGCCTTCCAGCCTCCACAGCCCTGAGAAGGTCATGTCTGCTGTTAGCAAGTCACCCAGTCTGTGGTATTTAGCTGCAGCAGCCCAGCCCGACTTAGAAACTTCTGAGTAATTAGGGTAAGAGACAAGCCAGTCGGCTCACCCAGGCAGGGGAGAGGACAACACCTCCACTCAGCCCAGGTCCTGGAGAGGGGTTGGGAGCGGTGGCAGAGGGGAGGGGAGGGGAGGGGAGGGGAGGGGAGGGGAGGGGAGGGGAGGGGAGGGGAGGGAGGAAGGCCGGGCCACAGTGCGCAGGCTGAGGAGCAGGTGCCCTGGCTCATCGTCTGGAGGGAGGTGCTGAGGAGGTGAGGGCGGTGAGGTGGAGAGAGACAGGACTGATGTTTGGGCGAATGTGGGCTCCTGTCTTGGAAAGGCGCTCAGCCTGAGCCGGCCATGAGCGGGCTGCAGAGTTTCGGAGACAGAAGGTGCCCCTCTCAGGGGAGCCCTCAGACTGAGGCAGCGGGGCCGAGGAGTGGCGAGTGGGTCTGCAACAGCTCTGAGTGTCCACCGGGGCCCTCGTGGGAAGCCAGAGGAAGCGGGCACAGGGCCATGTTCTGGAGGGTGGTGGCCGCTGGACAGCCCGGCTCTGTGGACAGCACAGGCAGCTTCCTCCGGGGTGGATTCAGTGCTCATTCTCGTGCCCCTGGGTGGCCACGTGGGAGGCGAGTACAGGGCTGAGTGGGCAGTGCAGTTAGGAGGCTCCTTCAGTGCTCAGGGGAGGTGATGGCAGGGAGGTGGCCAGAAGCACGGCATCGGGGACAGATGTGGAAGCTAGAGCCAGCCTCGTTGAGGACGAGAGAGTAAGGGGGGGAGGGGAAAGTCAGGGGGGCTGCCATGCGTCTCTGAGGCAGAAATGCCACTTAATAAACTGAGCTTGATGCTCTGGGGTGAGGTTGAGGCTGGAGACACATGTTGGAGGGCCACCGGGGACAGATGACATGGAAGGCCACGGAGCGAGAGCCCAGCATTGGTCCTGAGTCCTGATGATATTTTTGAGGGCTTCTTGCTGTAGATGAAAGCAGACAAATGGGGAGAGTTGTGGGTTGAATTGTGTCCCCCCCAAAGATGTTGAAGTCTTCACCCCAGTACCTGTGGATGGGACCTTATTTGGGATACAGGTCTTTGCAGATGATTAAGTTCAGATGAGGTCATTAGGGTGGACCCTACTCCAACATGACTGGTGTCCTTATAAGAAGAAAAAGTTTGGACCCAGAGCCTGACAGGTACTGAGGGCAGATGGTGTGACGAGACTCGGGGGAGGACAGCCGCCTGCGAGCCGCACCGAGGGGCCTGGGGCAGGTTCTCTCACTCAAGGCCTTGGAAGCGACCAGCCCTGCCGATGCCTTGGTCTTGGACTTCTGGCCTCCAGAGTTGTGAGATGATTCATTCCGTTGTTTTACATGACCTGGTCTGGGCTGCCTTTTTAAGGCAACCTGAGGAGGCGGGTAGAGTGGATTCACTGGAGGTCTTCTAAGAGGGGGGGACAGAATGCCATGTTTGTAAGAAAACGAGAGGGATCCAGGTTGAGGGTAAAAGTGGAGGAAGTGTGAGAACGAAGGGACAGTTCCCAGAAAGAACAGGGTCTCTGGGTCTTGGGCCTTCATAGGCGAGGCCCCTCCACTCCCCAGACCTCGCCCAAGGCCCAGGCTGGGGCTGGGGGCCACCTCTCTAAAGGGCCCAGGAGCTCTCCTGCTGGCCCACCTCTGCTCCCCAGCCCAGCTCACGCACCCCCACCCCTGCTCCGGGCACGCCGGTTTGCCATCGCTCCCGGGGAACGCCTGCACCCTCGTCCTCCCCGGCCTGGAGCTCTGCGAGGGGCCAGGACCCGGGACGTGAGCCCAGCCATGGGAGGGGACTCGGGAACACGACTTGAACAAATGAACGTGAAGTCCTTCTGGATTGTTTCTGTGCACAGGCCAGTGGCTTTAGAGGTTGTTTTGGAAAATCAGCGCGGACACTCTCCGGTTTCCACGGACCAACTGACTTTGTTCTGTGTGTATCCAGTGCTCTGGGGGCTGTAAATTCAGAGATGCTCCACCAGGAACTTTAAACTGGGGCAGACCCTGTGAACTGCGTAACCCTGAGCCAGCGACCTGACCTCCACCACCCTTGGTTTTTCCATCCGTCACACAAGGCGAAGACCTGTGCTCTCTCGGCCTTGAGGGGGCGGGGAGGCAGTGGCCCCCGCTCAGCGCTCAGACAGAAACACGGGTGGGGGATGCGTGACTTCACGTGGGCTGTGCGTGAAAGGCACAGGGCAGGGCTTTCTCCAAGAAGAGCTGGTGTGTATGTCTGCAGGGAGGAGGCGGGTTCAGTCTCGATGTGACTTGTTCTGAACTCTGAACTTAAAACATTTTTAATGGCGGCAGAATACACAGAACACAAAAGCTGCCATCTTCACTGCTTCTCAGTGGTATCAGCCTCATCCACACGGCTGAGCAGCCATCGCCACCAGGTCTCTGAACCCCCAACCTCCCAAACGGAAGCTGCGCCCTCAGTCAACCCCCCCAGGCCCCCGCCTGCCCCCAGCCCCTGGCGCCCACCGTTCTGCTTTCTGTCTGTGCGGATTTGCCTGTTCCACGCGTCTCACAGTTCACATGGTATTTCCCTTCCGTGACTGGCTCACTTCACTCAGCAAAACGCCTGCAGGATTCCTCTAGGTTGCATCCACGTGCCAGAATCTGCCTCCTCTTTCGGGCTGAAGGATATGCCACTGAGTGGACAGGTCGCATTTCTCCGTCCACCCGTCAATGGACACTTGGGCTGCTTGTGTCCTTCAGCTGATGTGAATAATGCAGCGATGGCATGAGGATGTAGTCGGAACTCTGCATTTTATATTCTGGGGTCACTTACAGGATCCTGTCTTTGACCTTGGCTCTCTCAGGCCTGTGGTTCGGGTCACCTCGGGGTCCCAGAAGCCTGGCACCACGTGGGCTCCGGCACAGCCCGTGCCTTTGTCTGTGTGAGCGAGGCATTAAACAACTCAGGGTGTTATGGTTTTGGAGTCAGGCCACTTTTTTGTTTTGTTTTGTTTTTACTGGAGGATCGTCTGTTTTATCTCCCCTTGACTTTTCAAAAATGCTGGAACCGTTTTTTGATTGAACAAGATTTTTTTTTCTTTGACATTTATACGACTGAAGGTGGAAAAAGAAGGCCTTTGCTTGTTAACAAGATGAATCAATCTCTTTCCCCAGGGGAAACTGAAAACAGTTTAGAAGGCAGAGTAAACTTTATATTTTCCTGTGATGTGAATTCCGCTGACCTCTCCTCGAGGTAAGATTTAGGGGAGCCCCGTCAGGCCCCACAGACAGTGACGGAGCGGCTGCCCGCAGGTCTCCAAACTCCACCTCCAGCGAGAGCCGAGTGGAGCCCAGACGGCTTCTGCGTGTCAGCGAAGGTCGTGCAGGGAGCCCGTGCTCGCTCAACCCAGAGCCCCTCATCCTGCTGCACCGGACGGGACGGCTGATCGGAACGGCAGTCCCCAAAGGCCGTGGGGTTTATTGTTTGGTGTCTTCCTTCCTTTGTCCTTCGTCTGTGCCATGTGGGTTTGGGGGAATTCCCTATGAGAACGGGCGTGTGGTTAACACCTGCTTTGTCGCACTGGGTTGCATGTTCCCCCTTTGCAGCTGGTGGCTGCTGGAGTTTCCAAACTGTGTGACCTGGAGCCACAGCCCGTGGCTTGGTGCTCTGGCAGGTCATGGGGAGGTGGTCTTCCTGGGTCTGCCTGGAGTGGGAAGCAGAGAAGAGACAAAGAGACTGTGTTGGAAACAGGAGTGTGGAGCTGAGAAGAGACTTAGAAAAGTGCCCCCGAGTTGGCGCCTGCGCTCTCTGAGAATGCCAGGAATGCTGGGCCCCGGGAGTGGGCGGGGGGCAGGCAGGGGAAAGAAGGGAAAAGAACAGCACGTCACCAGCGCAAGGGTGCACTCCTCGCCAGTCTAGTTGTCAAAACAAAGCAAAAGGATAATGCCCTTACCCCCAAACAAAAGTGCATGAGGAAGCAAAAACAATTGTTACTGACGTTTGCATTTATACTAGTACAAGTTGAGCAAAGATCTTCAAAAGCAAATCTCTCAGTCATTTTAGTTTCCCCTTTTGGGGCGAGGGAGCAGCTGGGGCCTTAAGAGAAAGGATTTGCTGAGCACCCACGGGGAGTGAGGGAGCCAGATAGGATCTCCGGTTGTCACAGCACTGCTTGGGGTCGGTGACATGCTTCCCAGTTTGAGTGGAAGTTCATGACAAAGGACAAAAGGTCAAAGGGTACACCATGGGGGAGCAAAACAAAACAAAAACAGGAAGTGGCCAACCCCGGGATTTTCCATGGGAAGGCTGGGAAACATATCCAGATATAGGAGGACAAGGAAGAAAAAAGGGGACCGCTGAATCTTCTGGAAGCCACTTGAGATGCTGGGGAGTGGGGTCCCAGCAGGATCCTGTCGGGGGGGAGGTGTGGAGGACCAGGCTCCCCGGGTGGGACCCCTGGGTCCCGGACTCAGCACCGGCCCGTCCTTGGCATGCCAGCAGATACCCCACTGCCTCCCTCTCTCAGAAGGAGAGTTTGTCACCTCTGTGTCCCTTAGAGAAGTGTGTTCACATGTGTCCTAATGCCGAAGTGTGCAAAGAGGTCTGAAGAATCCAAAAAACTCATCTAACCTCTCAGGATCTCATGTATATGGACACGGGGTGCTTAGAACAAATGGGAAAACACATGTCCTACCTACCTCTTGCTTTTAGGACATTTTACCACCAGAATTTGGAGGGGCGAGGCCAGGGATGGGCCTGGGTGCGGCTAAGGGAGGCTGCCCCGTGGTGTGTTCCTCCCCTTCCCCCGCTTGTAATCAGGGTGGGGGCGGTCTGCTCTAGGGCCTGGCTGCCTCTCTCTGCCTCTGCCTTCTCAGGGGCAATGAGTGACAGTCTCATTCTGGCTGGGGGTCCAGCAGAGGAAAGAGTCCTCATTGCTGTTTATACATCTCAGCTTTACAAACAGAGGCTGGTGTCCCGCTCTGTGCCGTGGCCCACTCTCCCCTCAGGGTCCCGCTCAGGCATGCAGGGGGCTCTTGCGAGCTTTCTGACTTCCGTCCAAGGGGCTGTTTGCCAACCGCAGGAGGGAATAAAAAATCTCCCGTTTCTTCCTGGCCCTGTTCTGTTTTGAGATCTTGTTTTAGTACCTACTTCATCAAGGAAGTCAGAATTTTACGTGAAAAGAGAAGAATGTGTCAGCGTGTTTCTAACACAGTGTATGCAAATGAGCCAGCAAAGTATTTTGCAGGCAGCTGCCAGAGGTCAAAGGTCACTCTCCATGGTCAACAATTATTTTGCTTAAATAGGCAAGAAGGACTGCAGGAAATGAGTTGCAGCAACCTTAACTCATGTGTGAAAGTTTCCAATTAAGAATCCAAAGAACTTGTTGTTTAGTGAAAAAGAGAAACGAATTCCTTTTTTCCTGTTTCTTCACTTCCTTGGTGGTTCCTGGCTAAGAACCGGACCCGCTGGCACAAATACCCCTGTCAGCCAGCTCCCCCGAGAGGGGGTGGTGGTGTGGGAAACAGTTATGTAACCAGAAACAGAATCTGTTGGATGGGAAAGGTAGTTGATCACATCTTCTAGTTTGGGGGCTGACTAACTACTGCCTGGACCAAGTCTGGCCCCCAGCTTGTTTTTATAAATAAAGTTTTATTGGCACACAGTGCACCCATTTGTTTGCGTACTATCTATGGCTGCTTTCCCCAGTATAAAGGCAGAGTTGAGACCATATAGTTTGAAAAGCCTAAATATTTCCACCCTGGCTGGTGTGGCTCAGTGGATTGAGTGTCAGCCTGCAAATCAAAGAGTTGCTGGTTCGATTCCCAGTCAGGGCATATGCCTGGGTTGTGGGCCAGGTCCCCAGTGGGGAGACCATGCCCACAACCTTCTCTTCCCCTTTCTCTGAAAATAAGCAAATAAAATCTTTTTTAAAAAGCCTAAATATTTCTTCATGATCCATGCAAATACTCTTCTCTGGCTGGGGATATAGATTCCCAAGATTATTTTCGATGGCTGCATAGTATTTTACTAAAGGTACTATAATTGCTGCTCAATCACATCTGACTATTTCAGTTTCTTGTTTGTATTTATTCACCACACTGCGATGGTCTTTGTACTTTGTGTCTTTTCCTGGTTGAACTGTCAAGGATAAATTCCCAACCTTGAAATTAAGGAGTCAGATGTTACTCAATAACGGTAATGCAGAGGGTCCCGCTGCCTCCGGGAAATGTGTAACACCCTCTGTCCCAGCAGGGAGGGACCAGCCGTGTCCCACTCTCTGGCCGGCATCGGCCGCTGCCGCCGTCGATATTTAAAGCTCTGGTCAATCTGATGGGTTGAAACGGATGTGATAAACTGTGTGGATTTGCATTTCCTCGATCATTTTCTTTCGGACAGCGCTGTCTGTGATTACGCGGGGGCAGAAACGATGGCGTCACACGAGGCTCTCCTTGTTCCACGAGGGGCCGGGCGCAGGCGAGACCGAAGCTCCTTCACTGGTTTTTCATTCCCAGACTCACTGGCCACTGCGCTGGGGCACTTGATGAATGATGACCGGGAGGCCACCTGGTCCCGGTCATACAGGGGATGACATTTATATCATGACTGCAAAGCTACGTGCAGGCAGAGAGCCTAGTCCCCTGACCCGGTGGCGGCCCCGCTCTGGGCTGCAGACACCGGACCTCAGCGTCCTCGGTCCTGGAAGGACCTGCCATTTCTCTCCCTCTGAGGACTGGAGGACGACGTGTCGTCTCTCCACTGTAGCCAGTGTAACAAGGAAGCCACTAGAGGAGTTGGAGATGCCGGATGCTGCCAGTGACCTAGTGCGAGAGGGGGTCGGAGAGTAGGTGTGGGAAAGCCGAGTGCCGGGCCGGCAGCTCTGTCCGGCAGCCCGGGCTGTGACCCGTGCCGCGATGACCAGTGGGGCAGGCGGGCTGCAGCGGCGAGCTGCTCCTCTTTGGTCTGGTGTGCAGTGGTTTCCGGCCTCGCCAAGTGGCCGTTGCTCCGTGGTGATGATTCATGGCGTTTGGAAAGGGCGTCTGCCTTCTGAACAGGGAAGTGAGAAACAACACGGCCAAGGGCAGTGCCGGCAGGTCGGGGGCTGTCACAAGATGGGAAGTCTCACTGTGGAAAACGCGGGGGGCTGGGAGGCCACAGTGAAGGTGGTGCTGAGCGTGGCCCTGCCCGCTCTCCTCCAGGGCATCAGCTTTTCCGAGTGGCAGGCAGTGAGTCGCCCCTCGGAAGTGGCTGAGCCGCTGCAGGCGGAGGAAGTAGACGGGTGATTCAGTGAGTGTCGGCTTCCTCTCTGACTCGGGGTTGAATCCGCTTCATAGGGTGGTGCCAGGGGCCCATGTGGCTTTAGCTAGCTTCTTTGAACTTGGAGTCAAAACGGAGGCTCTGACCCCTGTGGTTGCTGGCCCTCCTTTGACCCTTTCAGGTGAGCGAGGGGATTAAGGTGGATTCTGCGGCCTCTCTGCATGTTGGGTGGACCCTCTGACTTAGGCCTGCCCGTGTTCCAGCTGCAGGGATCCAGGACTCAGGCCTGAGGCTCCTCCTGGGTCTGCACCCACCTCAGGGGCTCCCTCCTATTTGGGAGTCATATTTAGGGGAGTCCTGAGGGGCTCAGCCTGGGCAGATATGAGAGGACGGAGTGGACAGCTGAGCTGGCTCTTCTGGAGTCCATTCGTCCACTTAGCCAAGAATATGATGGGAGGGGCAGCTGCCACCTTCCCGGCAGGAGTCCTGCCTGGCTTCTTAGTCCAGAGCGTGGGGTTTTCCAAGGGGCTGTTGCCAGTGTGCCATCAAATGGCTGTCACCTGAAACCTGTTCTAAGAAACACTTCACTTATGCAGATACTTGCCTCTGCCCCTGAGAACATGGTCAGGAAAGGGCTGACTTGGTGAAGACCGACGTCTCAAAACTGCGACAGGGCCTCTGTGTTCCGTGCCCCAGTAACCTGGCACGCTGGTCTTCTTCCAGGTCAGTTCTGTCTCGCCTCCTTCCTGCCCCTTGCCCCTCCTGTTTCCATGGCCGGCGCAGAGGTCGGCTGGTCCGGCTCAGGCAGGGCGGCTGCTGTCTAATCATCAGGGTTTTAATGAGACTCTATTATTAACCACATGCCAGAGAAATGAAGCTCCAACCAGTTGGGGCTTCCAGAAAGGCTCCGTGTGACAACTGTGAGGGGGAAGGGGCTGTGAGGACACCTGCCGCAGGGGCCCGGCCCTGCTCGGTGCTCTCTCGTCTCAGATCATCTTCCGCCAGCTTCCGACTTTAGCGTGCGGGGTACGCCTCCTCCACACGGCAGGGAGTGCTCATCACTTCTCACTGCTGCCTCGCCAGAGGGACCGAGAGTGAGAGCAAGTCCAGGGTGAAGCTGTGATGGCCCTCCTCGGGGTCAGCTGACTGTCACTGGCTCAATCACTGTGCCTGGGGGAGGGTCTCTGAGCGGATGGCAGCTCACATCTGGACCTTAGTGCAGGAGGGCGGATTTTCCAGAAGAGGGGACTCCCGTTCTAGGCAGGCAGACATCAGGCCACCAGCCCTCCACTGCCTCCCCTGGGCTGGTGGCGAGGGACACACGCGGGGGATGTGCCTCCTCTGTCCCAAAGCCCAGTGCTGGAGAATCCTTGAAAGATGGGTTTTTTCTCTGCTACGTCTTTGCGGCGGGTCTCATCTGAGGCCTCAGCTGTGCGGCTTTCTGAGCAGCCCGCCTTGGAGGATCTAAGCAACAAGGGAAGGAAGAACAAAGGAGCCATTCTCAGAAGTGCAGCAGCAAAAATGAAACCGAATGAAAACCCCATAAAAATCCCTCCGAGGGCAGAGGAAATACCAGCTCGCTGCTCTAGCCCCATGCTTGTTTGCAAAGCAGAGATTCAAGGGCAGGCTGTCCCGAGGCCGCTGTGTTTGCACCGAGGGAGGTGTGCTGGCTGCCAGCTTGAGGGAGGTCCGTACGTGTAGGTACTTGTGTGTTTGCTGTTCAAGCCAGAGCTGACCAGGGTTCACGGGGAGCCTGGAAGACAGGACATGACCCGGGTCAAGGTTTGCACGCACGGCGGGGTCAGATGACAGTCAGCTGGCCTGCCCCTGCCAGCTCTGAGGGACGGTGGGAGGAACTCTGGCCTCCGTGTAGTCACAAAAATACCCGTTTGGAAATGTCTTTGAAGACTGACTAAGTAAACGCTCAGATAATAATAACAACCAAGTCACAGCTGAGGCGTTCGCAGGAAGTGGAAGAATGTGCTGATGCTGCAGCGGGCGGGCCTGCTGTCTTTCTGCTCCTCTCGCTCCGCTTCCTTGCTATGGCCGCGGTCTCGGGCTCAGGCAGTGTTTTAAGGGGATGGAGAGGAGGATGTGGACACTTTCACTCTCATTTCATGGGTTTGACAAGATCTCAGGGACAGAGCGTCGTCCCGTCACCACACAGCAGCTGGCGGTGGCCTGTGGCAGGTGGCCTCGCCCAGTGAACTTTAGGTGCTGCTTGTGGGGGCTTTCCACCTGGTTTGTGGCCTTGGGCTGCTGTGACCCACAGCGGGATGTGTCCCCTGCGCCCGGGGGTGCACAGCAGGGTGAGCATAGAAGAGAGTCTACATTCCCTCTGGTGGTGTCCCACCTTTGTGCATGGGGCTCCTGCTCTCAGTTCTGGCTGACTGGACAAGAGCTGGCCAGGCTTCCCTGCGGCACCTGGAGTAGCGGTCTTTCGCCGTTGAACTTCCCCAATTACCTCTGACATGCCATCTCGTAGGTGGCAGTGGACAGGAGCGGCCAGCTCCCGGCTCACCTACACTTCTGGACTCAGTGTGGTTCCTTGTTCAGCCCCCTGGGCTCCGGGACCAGTTCCGATGTCTGTCCATCAATTCATTCATGGTTGATCCTTCCGTCCACCCGTTCCCTGGGGCTGCCACTGAGTCATTCAGTCGCAGCCGGATCCTCTTCTCCTGTCTGAGCTCTACTGTCTGGCACAGAGCTGAGCCCAGAGCACGGGCTCTGGGAGCTTTGCTGGCTCCTCTTCCTCCTCCCCCTCTGTTATGCTTGAAGTCCTGACCCCCAGGGCCTCAGCACGGACTATATTCAAACACGGGGACTTTGAAGAGGTAGCTAGGTTAAAACGAGGTAATTTTAAGTTAAAATGAAGTCCTCAGCTCGTCTGCCTGAGTCCTTATCTTACGAAGACACAGGCATACGGAGTGGGGGTGAAGGGAGACCTGCAGGCAGAAGGCAGCACGGACCAGCTAAGAGCGGAGGCCTCAGAAGGAACCGACCGTGCGACACCGTGGTCGTGGACCTCCAGCCCCGGAGCTGTGACGAAATACATCTCTGTTGTTTAAGCGACTCAGTCGGAGGCACTGTGTCCTGGCAGCCTCAGCAGCCTAAGGCAACATCGCCACCCCTCCGCCGAGCGTGTGCCCGCCCGTAGTGTTCCGGGGGCTCTGCAGGCTGTCCCTGAGAAGACGGAAAGGGGAACAGCGATGGGCCCACCCTCTCACCACACTTCTCTCAAGCCCCTCACGCTCAGCGTCTCCTTACCTCTACCCCCGGAGGAAGGCAGGAACTCGGGGAAATGAAACAGAGGGCGCCCAGCAGCCGCTGGCCTACAGAAACTCTACGTTCCGATGCAGCCTTTCGGAGAGATTCAGAAGCCCCATTCTCCCCGCTGGCTGCTTCTCCGCCCCACAGATTCTTACTCCGCGCCTGTGTGTGCACACACGTGGCCCGCGTGTGTGCGTCTGAGGACGGCCGGGGTCCGCAGCTGGGGGCACGTTCACCACGCGTCTCCAGCCCCGGCACCTGGTGCACAGTGGCTGGAAGGGGCCAGGGTGACACCGGTCGCTGGGCCATGAAGTACATCCCTTACTGCTCTTTGTGACTAAAGGTGATGCCAACATCGGGTTTTCACGCAGCTGCTGCAGGAGGGCCGGCCTTTGATCTGTGGGCCCGGCACGGCCTGTGGGGCCGGGCTCCCTTGTTCTGCGGGAACCACAAGCTCATTTCATCACGGAATAATCTGGAAACGTCTGGGAACATCTCTGAGCCTTCAGACCTCTCGGGCCTCGTAAGAAGCCGGACCCATTTTCAAGTGCCCAGTATGCAAGTTTTTAAAAAATCATTTATTTATTCATTTTCACAGAGAGAGGGGAAGAGAGGGAGAAAGAGAAAAAGAGAAACTTCAATGAGCAAGAGAAATAGTGACTGGTTGCCTCTCATGTGCCCCCAACTGAGGACCTGGCCTGCAGCCCAGGCATGTGCCCTGACCAGGAATCCAACCAGTGACCTTTTGGTTCACAGGCCAGCACTCAATCCACTGAGCCACACCAGCAAGGGCCCAGTATGTACGTTTTGATATTTCTCATTCTTCTACCATTTCTGATCAAAGACATTTTCCAGCACACTACTGAGCAGCAGTACTGTCCCCGATGAGCTACTTTCCACAAGCCAAGCCTAGCTCATTGATTTCAGAGGGAACTGGGAGTCCAGAGCTCGGTGTTGACCAGCTGGCCCGGTGGCATAGTACAGGATCCCCCATGGACTTTGGCAAAGACTTGGCCATCCACGTGGTCGCAACCCACTTCTGTGTGCATGCTGGGGAGGGAAGTTTGCACACGGTCACTTGTACTGATAGTGGCATTTTCTGAAGTGTGGTGGCATTTCTTCACTTGATGTTGATGTGAAAACAAGCTTCCTTTCTTTTCTACAGACAAGTGACCACATTCCAGGGATGGACGGAGGGCTTGCACAGTGAGAGTGTCACAAAGCTGCCACATGAGGGGCCCCTCCTGCCCGCTTCCTCCTGCAGAGCCTCCCTCGGCCGGCCCTCGTCCCTGCCCTCTTCCTCTTTTCGCGCCGTGTGTTGCCACACAGGATCCCCCACTTGAGGAGACTGGAGGTGTGCCCTGCCCCGGGGGGTTGGCTGCCCTTTAAGTGAGTGACTGCTGAACAACTGGGGTTTCAAAGCCCAAAGAAACGGTCTTCTAGGGCTTGACTAGAGCTGAGGGCTTCCACCTGGGCAGACGGGTCTGCTTTGCTTGCTCAGAGGACCAGGCCAGTGGTCGGCCTGCTCCCAGTCCAGTGTCTCCAAGTCTTCCTTCCTTGGTGTGTGTCTGGTGTGAGGCAGGTGCCCTTTCCCTCTCCAGCCAAGGCCACTGTGTCGCTCAGCGTGGCTAGGATGTATGTCGCTGCCAGTGGAGCCTGGCTCGGGCTCCTGGTGCTATCTCTCTGCCGCTCCCGCCCCGCCCCAGAACTGTATTGATCAGCTAGCAGATAAGAAAAGGCAGCTCTGTGTGCTTCCAAACCCATCCCCTCTCCCCCCATACTTTGCTTTCATAAATATTGGTTACCATGCATGTGTTTTCCATGACCTGGTGACTTCCGGCTGCTCTAGCCAATGGAGTCGGAGCTGTGATACTCAGATAAAAGGCTTCATGGGCATGACTCATTCTTGGAGACACTGAACCTGCCTGGCTGTTGTTAAGTGCCTGGTTCTGTAAATATTGACAGTTAGAAACCATCCTAAGAGCTACCAGGCAATGATCTGGAAGGTAAGGGGCATGAATACGACCAGCGAGGAGGCAACGCTCCTCCTTTGCTAAGATGCAGCCACTGATGAATATCAGCCCATTATCTCTCCTCCCAACAGTGGCTCGACCGCTTGCACGGGACTCACGGTTGGTAGGTGACAGGGTCTGATTTGGCAAGAACAGTCTGGTCTGCTTCAACAGAGAACAAATGGCTTCCCAGGCCCCTCCAGGCTCCAGGTTCCCTGCTTCTTAACAAGCGTGGTTTTGCCAACGAGGAATTGCTCCAAAGCAGTTGCCATCGCTGACAAACTGAAGAAGGCACAGAGGACTGAGGGGCAGAACAGCGCCTCCCACCGTTCCGAGCCAACGTTGTCACCCCCGCCTGTCCCGTGGGCACGTTTATGTTACAGCTCACCTGTGGGCACACCTCCACCAGGGGCGGCCTCTGCAGTCAAGTCATTGCCCTTGGGCTGGCGGGCACCATTCTCCAAGGAGGGAGAAGGCGCATCTCTGCTGGTGCAGAAATGGGTTTTATCTCTCACTCTCCCTTTCCAACACTTAGAATAAGTGTATCATTACCCAAATGTACACGATGCCTTCCGACGGGTTGGCTGTTTGGTTTACTGAGTGTTATTTTGGGGCAGGAACTTCCCATCTGAGTCACAGTTTTTTTGAATGGCCCTAGTCTATTTCCTACATGGCTCTGTGCACAGGGTTCGTCTGGCCAAATCAGAACTTTTCAGCTGGCAGGTTTCGAACTCGAGTCTTTGGCAGACTGGTATGCTGGCCGACAGCGTTGCCCTTGGTCGAGGGGGCATGCGCATGTCTGTAGCCCTCGGCAAAATCTCTTGGCGTTTACTGTGTTGCCATGGTGAGATCTGAGCCCCACTGGCACCAACTCGCCAGGAGGCCGCGCAGCCTGAGCATGCAGGGGAGCAGCTGTGACCTCCACGGGAGCCCTCTCTGCCATGACCTGGCTGTGTGACTCCGGGCAAGTTACTTAAGTGCTCTGAGCCTCAGATTCCTTATTTGTCGAATGAGGATAACAGTTCCTATCTTGCAAGGCTAGTGTGAATCGGAATAAAGCATTTAACACACGTGAATCATAAGAACTGCTTAGTCCTTTGTAGCTGGTGTTGTCTTTAGTGCCAAGCCACTGTGAAAATGGATGCTGCTAACAGTTGGGGTTGGTGTGGATTCAAAGATGGAGGATCTTCGGTAAGTCTGAGGGTCTGTCTGTGTTGCATCGGCCCCCTCAGGAAGCTATTATCCTCATTTTTCAGAGGATGAGATGGAAGCTCAGGGGTCCAGCCAGGTGGGAGTGGAACCAGGTGTCTCTGGCCGTGGAGAACATGCGCTGGCCATTACCTGTGCCACCTTCCACGGCCACAGAGGTGTTTAGCAGAGACTGGCACCTTGCTGTGTCGGGAGGACATGGGGGCATCCGCTTTGTCTCTGCACCCATGACATGGGCACAGACTGGTCTGCATGCTGTTAGCCAAACAGCTCACAGAGCCCTTGCCCAAGCAGCTGGCAGAGGCTGCGTATTCTGCCCTTTTGTCCAGGTAGATCACACACCTGCCGGGGTGCAGAGTGGTGTTCTGGGACCTGTCGACAGTCTTGATTTTTAGTGGAATGTCAGTGGGTGGGTGATGGGAATCCAGTCTGCTGGGATGTGTGGGGTGGCTGAGGGCGGGGCCAGGGTGCCTGAGTGGGAAGGGAGCTCAGGTGGACCGCCACCCTGCTGGTGCCCGGCAGGACACGGGCTGTGTTCAAGCAAGAGCTCCTCCCCCAGGGTCCTGCTCAGCAGAGCCTGCCCACCTCTCTCTGGGGAGACTTTCACACGAGCCGACAGGATTTGCACACGTGCCCACGTGGGACACATTACTAATGCACATCTGTGGTGTCAGGGCTGTGTGGAGGTTTGAAATAAAGGAGATGAATTCAGCAGAGCAACATGCAGACCTTGAAGGACAGAGAGGTCCCTTGAGGTGGCCACAGTGAGTAAGGTGTGTCTACTGGAGAGGAAACATGAGGTGCAGGATGGGATCTCTGTCGTGCAGGGGGATCCTGCAAGCACAGACACTTCGATCAGGTGAAACCCTTGCTCCTTGTTCCTCTCTCAAAAGTGAGAGACGTCCACAGCAAACCCCCCCGCCCAGGGAACAGGCCCCTGGGTGTCACTTCTGCTTATCCAAGTCCCTTAATGTCTTAGAAGTTTGGACCATGCTCCCAGACGGTGCAGAGAAGGCCCACCAAGGCTAGTCCGGGTGGTCCCCGTGGAGCAGACACGAGGCTCACGGGGCTTCCTCTGAGGTCTGGTGCTTCTGAGGGAGGAGGAGCAGCAGAGCAGTGGGAGGTGACTGGTCACGTTGCCTGGACAGCAGCGTTCCGTCCTGCCCTAGGGTTCTCTGCCGGTAAGTCAGCAGGAGAGCAAGGGTCCCCTCTCAGAGGGGACGTGGACACAGGCCTGGGTTGTGCCCACTGCAGACCTGCCCCGAGTCCCCCAAAATCCTCGGGGTCCAGGGCTCTCTTCTTTGCTGCTCCAAAGAGTCGACATACCTTCCAGCTAGTGCCCGACTCCTGAGGCAGCCACGAGAACCACACACAAGGATGCTGTGCAGATACTGTCAGTATCTGGTATGAGGGACGTGATTAACTCATGTCATTCAATGTGGTTATTGTCACTGAGTCCTATGTCAGACTCCTGGTTTGCGTTTACAGTTCAGAAGTCTGTTCCCTTTCAAACCAGGTAGTTTTTATCCCAGACATGCTCCCACCCCATCCTCATCTCCCAGAAAGTCAGGGCTCATTTTTTGCTTCCGTTGTGTTTAAACAAATTTGTTCCTTTCATTCATTCACTTGCTTGTTCAGCCGTCCTTCCGACATCTCTGCTGAGGGCCCGCTGTGTGTGCTCAGCCGGCCCCACGGCTGAAGCCCAGCTACCTGCTGACAACAGTCCACGCACAGCCCCCACCCGCCCGCCCATGCGCACTCAGGGTTCTCTTTCAGGCTCCAGGGCTCCTTTCTGAATAGATTTGTGTGAACTCACGCGGCGTTTGGCGCGTGTTTTTTTTTTTTTTCCATCGCCAATATGCTTTTCACGGGAACCTCATGCTGCGGGAGATCATTTGGAGGCTCCTATTTACCAAGTGCTCTCTGTCTCAAGGTCCTCTGCCGCCCTGCTGTCCCAACTAAGGGATGAGGGAGGAGCCACCACAAGCCTGGGCCTGGGCCTGCTCCCTCGCCCTGCTGCCTGGAAGCAAGCTTCCTGATAGGAGGTCTGGGGCAGATTTCTGCTTTTAAAGCGCTTCCCTGGACAAAGCAGGACAGGGTCAGGTTACTCTCAGCCCCAAGAGGTCTTGCTGAGGCTGCATGGCAATTAAGAGCCACAGGGGCATTGCCCTCTCCACCATCGCTCACCCCATGACCACTGCCAGCAGTCCTGCCAGGGGCTGTTTGCCTTGGCGCCAGTGAAAAACAAGCTGGAGGGGAAACACAAATATTGCAGGGTCAGGCTGGAAATGCTGACCTGGCCTTGGAACCCTGGTTCCAGGGCAGCGACTGTCAACCTTTCTCATCTACGGCACACGTAAACACACGGCCAATGTTCTGCAGCACACCAAAAATGTGTATCTGTTTTGCGGATCTGACAAACAAAACAAAACAAAACAAAACAAAACAAAACAAAACAAAACAAAACAAAACAACAGGTATAATTTTGGTTCATTCACACCAGACAGCTATGGTCGGGTTGGCTGTTGTCATTCTTTATTTGACAAACTAAGGTAAAAGAGGTCAGTGTGGCTGACTAACTAGTCAGGTATTGCATGTTTTGAAAATCCTTGGGGCACACCCGTTGAAAATCGCTGTTCCAGATCATTCTGCATTCACACGGGGGGCAGCTGGTGCCGCCTCTGCAGAGTGGAGGTGGAGGAGGCACAAGCGAGGGGACCAGGGGAGGGGAGGGGCCGGATGGAGTGCGGCGAGGCAGCTCCGGGAGTCTATTTCGGGCTGTGCCACCGCCGGACCAGGAGGAATGCGCCCTGGTGGCTCGGTTTGCTTTCCAGCTGCCCCTCCCCTCCTCCGGAGTCACATGTGTTTCTGGCTTGCCAGTTTAGACGGTGGCTGAGGGTCCCCCGAATTTTCCGAGTCTGCGAGCTATGTTGTAACACAGTGAGCCATTTCCCAGAGCTACCCCGTGTCCTCTGTCTCCTTGACAGAGGGGAAAGGAGGGAGGAACGAGGGGCGGGAGTGGGCGGAGAGGGAGCAGGAGGGGCCGGGCCGAGGAAGAGGGACATCTTGCTGACGTCAGGCCGGGCCCCCGCCACTGGGTAACAGCCATCCATCAGCCCATTTTGAAACCTGTAGCCTGCAGCCTGTTGTTTTGTTTTGAGCCGTACTCCCTGGACCAAAGAGCCATTAATTGTGGGGCCTTTGAAAGCTACCTGATTCCCTGAAACAGAGGGGATTTCCATGAGTCATAACTCAGCCCGCGGTGGCGCGGGGCGGGGCGTGGCGTGGCGCAACAGGAACCTTCCGCGGGGCTGGCCCGGGACGAGGGGCAGGACAGGCTGTCACGTGGCCAGCGGCGCCCGGGTCGGGCAGCTCAGTCCCGCCCCCTGCCGGGCAGACCCCGCGTCCCTGCACCCCCTTCTCTGCCCCGAGGCCGCTTCGCTGCACCCCGCGTTGGCTTCACGGGGTGACAGCAATTCTCTGGCGCGCAGTAACTTCTTTCTTGGGAATGTAGCATCCCAAAGATGGGGGCGGCCCTATCTCCTAAGCTTCTGCAAGACAGCCACCCTTTTGGTGCATTGGCCGCCTAAGGCTGCCCTTTCTGAAGCCGTGACCCCGCTTCCCAGAAGCACCCCCAGCTCTGTGGTCTAGACCCCAGGGCCTGTTTACAAGTAAGATCGGAGCTGGCTGGTGTGTGTAACTCGAGGCTAAAGAAATACCGATTTCACCACCCACGTGGTAGAGTTCAATCTGCTTTCTGGCCAAGGCCACACGAGTTAATTTTTATCCTAGTAAAAAATAATAAACACGGCGTTAGCAACTAAATGTTTATCAATTTGCAGTTCATTTGCAGCCAGATTGCTTCCCTTCTGCATGTTTTTACGGTTAGCCGATGCACTGGGGTGCTTTTCCTGAAACCATATGTGACTGTTTAAGGCCCGGCCTCAGGAGCATTTATATGGCGCTTTTCACCTTAAGTGGATAATACTACTTGGCTATTTTTTCAGCCATGATCCTCCAGTATTGTATTTTAATGGTAAAGGCACTGCAGTGAAGAAGGTTTAGCCACTTGTTGGGGATTCCCCGGTAGTTCAGAGACGGTGGTAAACAGAGTCCCTGAGTTTTTGTTTTGTTTTGTGTTTCCTGTGCAGCACTAACCTGTGTGTGCCGGCCACATGCCCAGCACAGCTGACTTTGGGGAGTTTCTCTTCCTCCTTTTGTGGGAGTGGATACCAGTGGACGTGGGCAACAGAGCTGTCAGACGGAGCAGCGAGTCTGAATGGGCAGCTGCTGCGCCTGCTGACAGGGGCCAGGGGGACACGTAAAGAAGGTGATAGAAGCCCCTGTCCACCCGGTCTTCCGGTGGAGGCTGTCACTCGTGTTAGTGGGACTTAAGAGGCTATCTGGTGGGGTCATCCATCCCTTATCACCAGCCCATTGAAGCCAGAGCAACGATTTGTTGAGGACAAAATGAAGCAAGGGGTCCCCCGGTGACTCACGCAGGCCCTGAACCTTCCCAGCCTCCCTGATCTCCTCCATCTGAGGCTGTGATAGAGACCTTGATGTTGCCACCTGTCCAGGGTGGAACTAAAGTGGCTGCTTGGGGAAAGGGAGGGGAAAAAGCCCATCGAGGCTGCGGCGTAGAGCAGAGCGTAAGTCAGGCCCCTCTTCCGTCTCTTTCCTCCAGAGATGAACTCACTTTCTTGAAGCCTCCATTTTCTCGCCCGTAACAGTGAGGGGGTGGCAGGCCGTCCTTCAGAAGGCTGGCATGCACAAAAGGGCCTGGCACCTCGTAGACATGCAAATGCTCTCATTAGGAAGAGCAGGCCTGGCAGGGGCTGGCAGGCAATGGGTCGAAGATGCCACAGTGCAACTGCAGGTCTGAAGCAACATCCCATTTCCCAATGAGCAGGTTACAAAAGTCTTGTGTGTCCCTTTCCTTGGCCGGCTTGACTATATACGCTTTTAATGATGCAAGTGAAATAGTTGTAAAATTAACCTATTGATTTAATCATGTGTATATTTAAAATTGCATGCAGAAGTATACGTATTTAGAAAGGTCGCCCTATGTTCCCTCGCTCGGGCGCTTTGTCACCACTCAAGCCCTTGTCCAGTGATGTCACTCAGCCTTCTGGAACACACCCTCTCGCTTCTGCCTGAGTGTCTCTGAGATTTCGTGCTTTGGGGGTTTGTAGGTCATGGTCACTGGAAATGCTATTTCAAGAGTGAAGTCCACGCACCATTTGTGATTTCCATAAAGCGGACTTCTTCTTGTACTGCCTTTGCAGGCGACGTTGGCGGGGTTGTGGCCGTGTAAGCAGGTGTCCTCGCGTCTCAACAATGCGCACTAAAGTAGAGAGGGCAGCGCCACAGGAGGCGGGGGTCTCCTCCCAGACAGCTCAGTGAAGAGCAAAAGAGCAAAGGCGCAGACCAATGACAAGGGAAGAAAAGGAGTAGAAGTCTGAATAATTACTGGATACTTACTGGGTGATGGGAATAAGGACCTTTTTCCTACTCTATGCTTTTCCTTAGTAATTTGAAAATTTTCATAAGAATTAAAAGAAAAATGAACTTTAGAAGACTTGCTTACAATACCTCATACTTGCCATTGGAGGTCATCTCTTCAAGAATAACTACAAGATTTTTAAAACTTTCTTTGATTTAAAAAAACTATCTTTTCAGGCAACTTCTGTAAACATCCTAGATAGCATTAATTGAATTCCTTTCAGGGTATTTTGTTATTCAAAATAGAGAAGCTGAGTGAGCTCTGTCTGTTATGAGGAACTTTTAACAGACGCAACTATGAGGGCACATGTTTGGCCACCCGTACTATTTTCCTTTATGTTTGGTTGGTCTGAGGGACCAGGGTGGTAATGACCCCACAAGGAGAACTTCCTGTAAGTGATGGGAAGACCTACTGCAGTGTCCTATGTCCAAAGTGCTTATTACCTAGTGCCCTCCTTGGCATCTCGGCTGCAAGGCCCAGGGTAGCAGGGAACATGAAGTTCTGGAAGCATGCCTGGTGGCACAAGCTTGGGGACCGTGTCAGTGGTGGCGTGCAACCGGAGAGGCAGTGTTTCTCACTGGGCAACGCTTCTCCCCTAGAGAGAGGGCCCAGAGCTGTGGTCGACCCGGCCAGCGTGAGGAAGTTGGGCAATTGTCCCGCAAGCCCCGTCTGTCCAAGTCAGGCAGCAGCGGCCGGGCCCGAGGTTCCTGACTCACCACAGTCCACAGAGGTCAGGAAGCTGCTCTCAATCCTGTTACTTTTGTAGCAATGGCTTTTCCAAAGGAAGACTGGAAAAGACATGATTTTAAAAACATTTCTGAAGAACAGGATACTTTCCACACAGCACGAGGACTTGCCAACGAGTGTTACAATTAAAACTCTCTACTTGGCCTGTGTGGAAGGCTGGAATTCTCTGGAGTTCTTTTATTTTATTGTGCTTTCCCCGAGGATTCACTGTGCTATGCTGCGGTAGGCCAGTCACAGTCTTTGCGAGGTCTGCTTCTGACACTTTTCGGTATTGTACCATTTGTACTCTCACATTTCACATGACAGGGGAGTATGAATATGTGGAGGGACCCCCCCGCAAACAAAAAAATCACAGCACAGTGATTTTCTAGTGTCCATCCCAATGTGCCAGAGCAGATTTATTGGAATGCAGAACAATAAGACAAGATAAACAGAATACCAGCGTGCTTCAATGGAGAGCAGGTTGTTTTTGGAAGATGTGAGTGTTTTTTTTGGGATGAGCTAAGTGTCGACTCTGACCCCAAAAGACCAAAAAGTGTGAGGTAAGATAAGTGTCTGCTAGATTCCCTTTGCCATGCGGATTCTGTGAAGTCAGCGTAGAGGTCACTGGCGGTGGCTGCAAGAATCAGGTCCACAGATTGTTCATCTGCGCTCTGATTGGGCAGTTTCTGGAAACAGAAGCTGCCCTAACTTCTGACGCCCTCTGTGAACTTCAGCTGTGCACTGTGGGGGCAGACGCTGCCAGCTAGGGAGCCCAGGGTCAGTTCTGCAGGCATGGCTCGAGCCGTGCCACGTTGGCCCTAGCCAGGGTGGAAGCTGAACCAGGACACGGCTGTCACATGTGGTCGCTCGGTTCGGCCTGTCTCTTGAGCTGCTGTCCTGGGCAGGGAGGAGGGAAGTTGGCGGATTTAGCTCATCAGTTCTGTAGTGCCCCCTTTAATTGGAATCCTATTCACTCAAGAGAAAAAACAAGCCCGCCTTGCATACCATGGAAGGTTTGCATCAGATAGTTTACGTCTTTCTCCCATGCCCCGTGCTTTTGTATAATGCGTTTATTTCCCAGCAGCCTCATTAGTGGTTTGGGGTGCCTTTGGCTGCATTTAACATTTTCCAATAGATTTGCCACACATCCTATGATGAATGTAATCGTTTCCTATAACTGTGATGATTTTGTACACTACATTGGCACGCTTGTGTGTGCGTGAAAAATAATCCCACCATAGGAAGCAACACCGGTCCGCCTGCATGTTGGTTTCCATGGAGGCTTCTTCCGAGTGGTTATCTGAGTCAGTGCCGTTTGGACGGGGTCTGGCACAGATACTCTAACTGTAAAGCTTAATGTGTAACTAGTATGTTTTCCTCCTGTGTCAGCAGTTGGCACCCGTCTCTGGTGAGTAAATGGATGTCTGCAGTGAGGGAGGGAGGGCAAGGCTCAAGTAAGCAGTTTTGCAACTCACGCCCATGGTTGCTGCAAGTGATAAGTTAATTTGAGTAACCTGTAAGACCTGTGGATTCGCTGGTTTCAAAAACAGGAAAGTCTCTTGTTTGAAAACCCTCTGCAGCAGCATGTGGGCTCAGGAGGGGGCTGGCTCGTGGTTTGGTGACTGTACTTCCTTACTGAGCTGACGGCTGTGACGCAAGGCCTCCTGGGAGAGCTGCTGGGCCACAGGCCCGGCAGTTACCCCCAAGGGGTCCGAAACCGCCGGGGCTTTCTGGACGGATGAGAAAGCTAAAAATTTCCCTTTTCATTTCCTCTCTTGTGTGACTTTGTCATTAAAAAAAAAAAAACAACTAGTGATCAAAAAGGGAATTTTGCCCATGTTCTTACAGAGTTTATCTCGACAGGGCAGCTTCCCTCCCATTGCCCCAAAATCCCACCCTGAAAACCCCAAGTTAAAAAAAAATCATCTATTTGTGCAGATTTTTCAGTGGGTCTGTGTTTGATTAATCAGCCTGGGGGCTTGTTTTGTTATAAAACAAGCAGCTCTTTAAAAATCGTATGTTTTTTGAAAACTGCTCTCCATGCCCTTGGCCTTCTGGGAACTTCGAGCCCCGGCAGATGTGACGTCCTTCTGGAAACCTGAGCCGGGAGCTCCAGGGCCCATACGTGCAGCAGCCACGCTGGGGCTGAGATGAGTGAAAGTGGACACCGTTCCGTGGCACAGGCACAGGGGCCACAGTGCAGCGAGGGCAGCCGCATGCGTGGGGGCGGGGCTGTGCCCGGCCTCGAAACCAGTCTGCGTTTGAACCGAACCTCAGGACCAGGCCTGTGCTCCTGCCAGCCCCGGGAAGATCGGGGTGGGGGGAGGTAGCCGAAGGGGGTGCCCCTGCTTGTCGGCCGCCCCCGCCTGAGCTCTACAGCAGGAGAGAGAGGGCGCGCGGGGACCCGCTTCCACACCCAGCCCCTCCCAGAGTGCCAGGGTCCCCCGGTCACTGTTGCACATGTTAAGTGCGTGTGAGGATGCATATCGGTGCATGCACGTCTGCATGTCAGCGTGTCATCCAGGTTGTTCTGCCCAGTCCGAGAGCTATTTTAATTGCTCAGTGAATTCTAAATGACATTGGAAGAAGGGTATTTTTAGTGCTGTGTTACCAGTCTGGCACGCTGATTCCCACCACACAAACCCACCTTGCCAGTTTCTGTCCTGGCCCTGGCATCGGCCTGGGGTCAGCGCATGTCAGACTTGACTGCCCTCTGCCCCTGTCTGTTTTCTTGGTGAGACTGATAAACCCTCCCCATCACGTCACTGAGGCCACAAGGAAATGAAATCCTGCCGCGTGTGGGAGTGTGCAGAGCACTGCCAGAATCTTAAGGTTACGGGGAGAGCAGCCACCGCTCTCTGGGTCGTGCATGTCCACTGTGTGTGCACACGTACCGTGTGTGCACGGGAACTGTGTGTGTGCCTCTCTGGTGTGTATGCACACATGCTGGTGTGCACATGGGAACAGTGTGTGTTGTGTGTGCCATGTGTGCATACGAGCACAGGACACGTGTGTAGGTGTGTATCATCCATGTGTCTGAGTGCATGTGTGCATGATGCATGAAATGTCACAGGTCAAGGGGGTGGGGACCAGGAGGGTGCTGCAGAGAGGGGGGTCAGTCCCTTGGGGACCAAGCCCTTTGCTCCTGGCTGGCTGCCCTCGCCTCTTCAGCCACGGGCCCCGAGGGTGCCGAAGCCCTGGGATGGGTCCAGTGCGTGTTCCTCGTCTCCTCACTGCCTGCCTCTCAGTTGGGTTCTTGTAAAGTATCTTTTTGTTCAGCCTCAGGGAAAAGGGGAGAGTTTGGGCTTGAGAAGATGGACCAGTGACTCGACATGACACTTCTGTTTTGCTGTGTGTGCAAAAGACCGAGAGGGGAAGAATAAAGGGAAGACGGAGTCAGGGCAGAAAGGTAGTGTGAATTTGTATTTATAAAGTAAACTTTTATCCTTCTACCCAGGACTCTGCCCCAGTTTCCTGTCTCTAACCTCGTGTGCAGGGCTGACCCACTTCTGCCGATTTCTGTTTGTTTCCTTGAAAATGCTGGCTGTGTGATTAGAGTTGACTCTCGCCAGCTTTGCTCTTATCCTCCCTGCCATCTGAGTCCAAAAGTGCAGCCCTGCCCATCTCAGTCCCAGTCGTTGTGGGTGAGGTCAGAGCCAGAAAACGGCAAAGAGGGTTTAATGGGCCATGTGACAAATAAGTGACCCCTTTTCCTGAAAGGAGGGAAGCAGGACAAGCAGCTACCACCCCCACCGTGCCATCACTTCCTGTCTGATGCCCCTCTCCAAAGCCGCAGGTGCCACTGCAGACTGCACCTCCAGCTCCCAGAATTCCTGGGGGCCCACCTGGGCTGACCCCCCGGGAAGTGCAGTGAGTGCACGGTCACTTATCTCTGCTACAACCTGAGTCAACAGTGGAACCAGGAAGTGGACGCAGGGTCCAGCATCGCATGGAAAGTGGGTATATTTACTTTTCCCTTAGAGCAAAGTTTGATTTACTCTTTAATAAGTCACCACTAAGGATAGAGTTCGGGAGAAATTTGACTTGGCACCCAAATCTAAGTCACATATTGATAACGTGGGCGAGGGAACAGGGAGTCTCTTGCGTTTTCCCAGCTTTATCATTAACCTCAAGTTGGGAAACATATTTGCTTTGAGAAGTGTCAGTTCCCGAGTTTTCAAGGAGGTGACAGTTCTCCATGGATGACGAACTGTGACATCCTCAGCTGCAAGGAGCGATGATGGGGCAGCCATGGTGCTGTCAAAAGCTGGAGGGGCTGTGTGACCTTGGCTCCAGAGCAGTTTAGCTCTTGGCCCTAGCACTGTGCCCCCTGGGGAATTCCTCACTTCTTTGGCCTCAGTTTCCTCATCTGGAAAATGGGGATAAAATGTATCTCCCTCTGAAGGTTTCGATATGAAGACTTATGTAGTTTCAGGATTATGTATTCCTTAAGTCATTTTCTTTTTATTTTTTATAGCATGGAGTATAACTTCCATTTTCTCTTTCTGGAAGTGTCTGCAGGAATTCACCTGTGCGAGGTAGAAGATATGATCCCATCCTCTGTGCCTTCCCACCCCTGGCTACGTGGTGGATGGAGCTACTCTCCAGGGACTTGAGCAGAAGGATGTTCTCGCCTCACTGCTGATAGGCTCCTGGGAGTGGGGCGGTGAAGGTTTCCTTTCCTTCATGCCGAGAGAACTTCCTCATTAAATACAGCCATCTGCAAAAAAGGGGGAAAAAAAAGAACAAGAAGAAAAGGGAGGCCCTGAGGACTTCTTCTGGGTCCACGGTGGTCTCTGGGGACGAAGACTTCTTTGCTCACCCCAAAGGCCCAAAACAACTTGGGCCTTTGCCCCACCTTTGGAGTTCTGACAGGCTCCGAATTGCTCCCACAGTGGAGATGGGAGCCAAGGCGCAGGTCACCTTTGGTGATAAGGAGAGGGATGGCCCCCCCCAGAGGTCAGGGTGCAAGGGTGTGGTGCCGTTCTGATCAATACCAGAGAGGAAATTCTCCTTCTACCGAGTGGCCACTTCTGCTCCTCCTTGGCTGTGCACTGGCGGGTAGATGGAAAGTGGATGGTGTGGCCTGAAGCCCCAAAAGAGCCTAAGACGCTTCTTTTCTCCCAAAGAATCTGCAGGAGCCAGGTGCTTAGGTATCCTCTGGGGTCAAAACAACGATGACAGAGAGGGAGACAGTGAGGGTCTGTGGCGCGGTGGCATGGGCCCCACTGGCTGTCCTCGACCCACTAGTTCAGGAGGCAGGGCCCAAGATAAGGCTGGGCTGGGCTGGGGGTCATCTGGTGGAAATAGCTCTAAAGCTTCCTGCTTACCAACAGGCTAGGTTCATTTCATCAGAACAACTGCCTGGTTGCACAGACGTGAGGTACACAGGATTGTGGCTATTTAACAGATGAGGAAACTGAGGCTTAGAAAGGGGCAGGACCCTCCCCCATACCACCCAGTTGGGGAGAGATGGGTCTGCCATCTCCATGGCCTCCCTGCTCTTAGGCTGAGGGGTCCCCGGAGAGGCAATCCTTTCTCTTCATTCTTGGAAGAATGCGTGGATGTCCCCTGGGGCTCATAGGGCCAGTGACCACCTTTGAGAGGCCTTGAAGGGCCAGGGCCAGGCAAACAGATCCCAGAAGCAGGGCCTGGTTCCAGAGGGGCTGGCTTTCCATGTTGGCAGGATTCCCAGGTGGCCGTGCAGCGGCCCCAGAGGCACAAGTTCTCCCAGGGTTCCTGGAACCCTCGCTCAGGGGCCGGCCTGCCAGGGTCCTGCCTGCAGAGGCCTCCTTGCCCAGAGGGGTTTGCTCATCTCTCTCCACTTGCTTCTCAGCCTCAGGGGAAGCCTCAGGAAATGGAGGGAACGGCTTAAATGGACTCCACCTGACAGCACAGAAGCTGGGGGAAGGAGCCTCTTGTTCTGACTGATCGCGGCCCACCTCCGAAGACCGTGGAGCCGCGGGCACCCAGAGAGCCACCTGTTTATGGGACTCCGGGCAGCGGGCCAACCCGGGGGCAGGCTGCACTCAGGGCTCGGGGCTATGTCCAAGGGGAGGGAGCCGGGAGCCAGAGACAGTGGTCTGCCCTGCGCCCTGCCAAACTGAGTTGGAACTCTCCTGAACTCGAGAGAGAACTCTCCCTTAGAGAGGGAAGACCTGTCCATCCAGCTTATTTATGTGTCCCCACATCCGGCTTTGTTCTGTGGAGGGAGCATGAAAGGCTGGCGGCCGGGCAGGAGTGCCAATCAGGACCTAGCACAGGAAATTGGAAATTGGAAACCAGGGTCTACCCCCACTCTGCCTCCACTTGCTTAAACAAACCAACACCCGCCTGACCTTTGCCCCCTCCATCTGTGGCTGGCCGGCTCCAAGCCCACACTCACGCCAGCCCCAGCTGAGGCCTCAGAGAGGTCCGGCAGTTGGCCAGCCTGCAGGAGGATAGAATCCTTCAGGTCCAAACCAGGGCTGTGGGGGCGGCCATGATGTTTTTTTTTTTATCTTCAACAAAGTGAATTCTTAAGTTTTTTTTTTTTTTTACTCTTTAAATTTTCACCCTTTATATTCATCAACGCAGAGAGATGGAACATTTGGCAAAATTATTTTAAGGAGCACTTCAACCTGTGATCGTAATTTCAAATCGAGGAATTTGCTGAGCAGCTGTGGGGAGAACAAAGGGCCTGGGAGTGATTTAGGGCTCGGATGGGGGGTGGGAGGGGAGGCTGCTGGCGGCACAGAGGCAGCCGGGGAGGCAGGTACACCCAGGGGGAGCTGGCGGTCTGCAGCCCTGTGACACGGGAGTCTCCATCTGCCGAACACACCACATGTGGCGCTTCACACGTGTACATGGGGAGAGGAGAAATTCTGTTTAAGCCGACAGCTGAGACTTCAGCTCAGGAGGGGGGCAGACCTGGCCTTGACCTGGCTCAGCCACGCCCCAGCCTCAGTGAGTCATCTGTAAAATGGGGACAATCATATCAACGACAGAGTAATCCTTCAAAATGCTGTTATTGTCGACAACATGCGGAGATGAAGAATTTACGTGTTTTGTCTCTGCAACGAATTCAGTCAACAAACACCCATTAAATGTGTGTTACGTTCCGGGTGCAGGGCTGGGGGAGACAGGGGCAGACACGTGTAAAGCATGGGCACTGAGATGCTCTTAAATTAGTAAAAATACTTCTATTAAGTTAAAAGATAAAAATCACTTCCAAGAATAGTTAACTAATTTACAAAGAGCCTCTCTAACAGATGGTCTGCTAGAGACAATTTCAAAACAGTGCAGAGTTAAAGACGAAGCTGTCTTATATCTAATTGTTTCTGAACTCACTGCTTTTCAATACAACTATTATATAAATAGATTTAATTTCTCAAAATAAGTTCTGCTTCACACCTGAGGACGTTAGTTAGCTAATTTGCAGAGAGTCAGGCCTATGTGCCGACAACCTGGTTTGCTGACGTGTCCTCCAGATTCCGACACACGGGTACTCAGGGGGACTACCCAGTTCTGTCCAACTGCACTTGTGAGAATTAGAAGTTGGGTAGTCCAACTTTGTCTGTGGAAGAGAATGTTGATAGGTAATAGCTGAGCGTATTCTCAAACTCTGCTAGCACTGGAGAGCTTGTTACTTTATTTAAGAAAATGATTTCTTATCCTCATCCGAGGACATACTTACTGACTTTAGAGAGAACAGAAGGGAGGGAATGAGAGAGAGAGAGAGACATCGATATGGATGGGTTGTGCATATGTCCCTACGGGGGACCAAACCCACGACGTAGATGTGTCCCCTGACTGGGAATCAAACCCGCAACCTTTTGGTGTACAACCCAGTGCTCCAGCCAACTGAGCCACACCAGCCAGGGCGAGAGCTCACCACTTTAAGAGGTAGGGTTATGCCAGGTGAAGCGGCTCTGAATGTTCCAGATGGAATTATGAGAGAGAGATTAATGTCAGGGAATTTGAAATTAATCAGAGCTTGTGGGAAGGTCTGAAGGCGTTTTTGGGGGCTTCCTTCCCCCTTGCTCTCCGCCGCTGTCTTGGGCTTGCTCTGGCTGCCTGTCCACCTTTCCCCTTTCACACCGAGCCACTGCCTGCTTCCTGCCTCCGGGGAGCCACAGAGGGTTTGATCACTGTTGGGCGGCCAAGTGCACTGTGCCTCAGGGGTCAAGAGCCAGCGTTCAGCGCCTTGCTCCTTGCCCTGTTCTCTGGGGTGACTCAACAAAGCTCTGCTTTCTTGGAAAACAACAGTGAACTTTGTTCAGCCGAAGCCCTATTTCCCAAACTCTGATATTGGCTCACTGGCCCTCCTCCCTCCAGCTGTCCCCAACTGCTGACCACTTCTTTGGTGCTGCTGGCAGCTTCCGTGTTTCCCGCCTTTCTTGGCAGGCACCCCGGGCCGAGGCAGATGGGACGCAGGCGCAGTCGCCGGTGGCCTGGGCTTTGGTCTGAAGCCACGGCCGGAGCGTTGGGAGGCCGTGTGCGTGTGCCTGCTTCCCGAACCTGTGGGCTCAGAGAGGAATGAGCAGAGGAGCTCATTCCTCCCGTTGCTTTATGTCTTCACATTTCGGGTTGCCTGGAGAACTGTTAGAACTAAAAAGAAAAAAGCAAGTTGAGAGCAACTAAAGTAAAAACAGAAAAGTGATATAAGGGAAAGGTTTATTTTTGGAGCTCTTGAATTCTGAAAGCCCTGACTCTGCCACTTCTGCTAACTCGGCTGTCCGCTGGGCTCTAGGGCACTGCTCTCTCCCTTGCCCTCGGTCCAGGGGGCCTACTGACTTTCTGAATAGTGCAGTGGGCCCTCTCAGTGAGGCCCCCCTGGATTTCCTGCCCCTCTAGTTCTCCCGCCTTGCAGCCTTCTTATGTCGGCAGTTCCACACCAGATGCTGAGTGGCTCACCCACAGGCCTCAGGCCCCAGGGGCCTCATCCGGAGCAGCAGTGGCTTTTGTTCGGCCGAATGATATTTAAAATAATTTGATTTAGTTACGAACATTTAAGAAACAGGAGACTACAGGAAAAGCCAGATAGTCAGCTCATCCTGAAAAGTAGGAGAGCTGGCCGGACTGGGCCTTGGCTCACTCCGGGCCTGAGAGGCAGCCGCCCTGACACGTGGCATGTGCTGTCCACAGGCCACCGTCTCCGCAACACCCGTGACTGTCTTCCTGGACACGGGCACCGAGTACCAGATGCTGCTGATGGTGGGCTTCTCTCCCTGCCGCCCCCCAGCCTGGCTCACGCTTGCAGAGCCTTCCGATTCTTCTGGGCATTTGAGTTTGCTTGTCCCCGCTTAGGGGAGTTTTTCCAGAAATCCTGTTCCTTGTCTCTGATGGACTGCTAGCCTTCTTCCTTCCTTCCTTCCTTCCTTCCTTCCTTCCTTCCTTCCTTCCTTCCTTCCTTCCTTCCTTCCTTCCTTCCTTCCTTCCTTCCTTCCTTCCTTCCTTCCTTCTCTCCCTCCTCTTCTCCTCCCCTCCCTCCTCCTTCTCTCTTTCATCACTTTTAAAACTACAAAATAAAGCGTACCATGGAAAAGTGCTCACAGCAAAGGCCTGTAGCTCGATGGATTATTGCAAAGCCAACAGGAGTGCTCTTACCAGCCAGGCCTGCTGCCCTCGAGAAGCCCCCCCAACCCTCTTCCCACCTCCACCCTGCCTCCCACCACTGTTAACCGCTGTCCGACATTCCTGCTGAAATGCTCTTGATTTTCTGTAAGTTTTACCAGCAAAATACGTGTCCTTAGATGCGATGCTCAGGCTTGCCTTATACCTTCTATAAGTCTGCAGTCTCAGAGCTCCCGCTCTGCCACCTCACCCTTGTGATGCTCACCAGTGCCGTCCTGTAGCCATCGTCTGCCCATCTGCATCACGGACAGTGTCACCTTTCGTTAAGGTGACACCCGTTTGTCTGTCCTCTACTCGAAGGACAGTGAGCGGGCCGTCCCCTGTCCGGGCTGGTTCCGATGGAGCTGCGCGGTCCCCGCGAGCTTGTGCATGACCCGTTCTGGTTGCATTTCTCCATGGAAAGGTTTTAAGTGGTGGATTCAGTTTATTTATAGTTATTGGGCTACTTAGGATTCACATTTTTAGTTGCTTCAATTTTGATCCATTTATCTAAAATTTCCAGTATGATGGAAATTATATTCCAGTATATTCTTTATAATAGCTTCTTAGGATCCTTAGTGAAGGCGGGCTATGTTAGGATGAGTCCTTGTCACGGCTGGCACTGATTATTGTCACCTCTTTATTTCTCTTTTTCCCCTTGCTCAGTCTTGCAGGGTTTTGTTCTTTTAAGTCAGTTTCCAAAGAATCCAACTTTTGATTTTACTGTATTTCTTGTTTTATGTTTGTTTTTTAGTTCATCAAAGTTTGCATTTATTTTTCTTTTTTTCCCCTATGGGTTCAGCTACTGTACTAGAAACTCCTTGAAGGCAAATGTCACATCATACGGGTAACAAATGTGCACGCATGTGATATCTGTGTGTGTATGACATATGAGGGTCCTGTGATTTAAACAACCTGGTGTCGTGGCTCCAAGTGCAGCTGCAGTTGCAAATTGTGAGTATACTGGAGACACGCATTTTCCTTGGAAGATCTTCATGCACGATTAGTCAGCACACAGCATGCATCGGGTCCCACAGTCAGTGCTAAGGAGACAAACAGGAATTCATGATACTCATTTCTGCCCCTTAGAAGCTCAGAGGCAAAATGTGGACAGGAGACAAGTGAGCCAGATTCTGCCAACAACTGCTCTGTAAATAAAGTTTTATTGAAATGCAGCCATGCCATTCACCTGTGGCTACTGTCCCACCACAGTGACCAAGTGGAATAGGTGTGACAGAGACATATGGCCCACAGAGCAAGAACCATTCACTCCCTGGCCCTTTGCAGAGAACGCCTGGGGCCCTGGCCTGGAGAGTAGGTCCGGGAGAGCCCGGCTCTGTCTGCCTCAGACAGCATGGTGCCCGGCCCACTGGTGAACACCCAGCAGTCACTCTGGAGGCCCCGGAAGCTCTCCGGAGTTGGGCTCACCTGCGGGTGGGAATCTTTCCTGCTTCTCTAACAAGCATGCACCTCTTCCTCCAAGCCAATGCGGCACAGCATCCAGCAGGCATCTTCCACCTCTGCACAGCCATGCGGACCCCTCCAGGGATCGCCCCTTACCCAGGAAGCCCGCCCAGGGTGTGTGGCTCCAGTCGAGCAGATCCTGAGACCTGGGAGCAGAAGCCGGGTTCCTGTGGAGCAGTGAGTCTGTTCGCACCCCACCGCCTTATCTTAAATGGAAAATTCCACTGGAAGAAAACTTCACCCTTCCGCAGCGTTATGTTAACACTAGTCTTGGAATTTGCATCCAAGATGACCTCCAATAAGTTTTACTCTTTTGCTCTAGACACCACCCAGGAGAAGAGGAAGGTGGGACAAAGGTTGGGGCGGGACAGGCCGCACCGGGGTGCGGGGCTGTGGCTGTGTGGTGCAGGCACGAACTTGGCCACCGAACTGTCTCTCCCGGAGAGCTCCCGCGTGCCTTCCTCCGCAGCGCAGGGCGCCTCTGGACAGAAGCGCTGTGGGAGATGTGCACCCCTAAGACGAGGAAGTGCTAACAGCTTGGGGGGGTGGGCTGTGTGTGTTAGTAGTCGGCTAAAGTGACATTTTGTCCTGGCCTTGCTGTTAAGGGGCAAACCTTAGTGCTTAGTCAGCTTTTACGCAGGCTTTTTTTGGGTATGTTTTTTTCCCCTGTGTGTTTAACTTTTTAAAAGGTGTGGTTTAAAAAAAAATCGTCCAAGTGTCAGCCGTCGGGGGAGAGTGAGCACTAACAGGAAGGCAGGAAACACAGGCTGCGAGTTTGTGGGGACGGAAGCAGAGTTTCCATTCAACGCCGAGGCTGCGCGGAGCCAGACAAAGGAGCGCCTTTTTCTTCATCCTGATGTCCTGACTCCGGCAGCGGCAGAGCTGGGGGAGGAAGTGTGGTGGGTCCAAGGCTCGAGCTCGTCATTGCTCTCTCAGTCAGCTGGGGGCGCACTGGAGGAAGGCGACCGCGGTGGGAGCACGTGGATGCAGAAAGGGCGGTGGGGCCGCAGAAGGGCCACGGTGCTCAGAGCAAACCCTTGTGCTGGTGACCGCCCACTGCACAGGTTTTCTTCTTTTTTCCCCCCGAGGTCGTTTTATTTAATTTAAGTTCTATTTTATTGTTTATGCTATTGCAGTTGTCCCGTTTCTCCCCCCCTCCCCCACCCCATCCTCTCCCCGTTTTTCAAAGTCGCTGTTTACTTGGAAGAGACCTCATGCCCCAGAAAAGTCATCGTGCCCCCCTCACCCACCCAGTCATCTTGAGTCACCGGCCTGGAAACACAACTGCGGCAGGGGCTGCACCCTGAGAAATCACCGTCCCTACAGCACCTGTGAAAAAGTCTGCGCTAACAGACTTGCCAATGGCCGGAGCCGCTGGGAAAATCTCCACCCAGGTGTGCCGCCCTCCTGGATGTCAGGGAGGGCTGGCTGCAGGCTGTGGGGCGGGTGGGGGGCACGGAGTTCCAGGTGGGTCTGCAGCCTGGAGAGAAAGACTTGGCCCCCGGGGGGAAAGCACGTGGGTTCTTCAGAGCTCATTTTCCATCCTGCCACTTCAAGAGGGCCTTTGGTTTTCATGTTGCTACTTATTTTCGGGAACACTCATTACAAAACTGAAACCGACATCACAGGACGAGGAGAAACCCCCGGCCTGCCCCACAGGCTGAGCGTAGGGCCTGCGACTGCTTCACCGGGAGAACATGATTTGTGCGCCCGTGGCCTCCCACTGAGGCTTCCCCGGCCTCTCCTGCCTCCGCCCCAGCAGCCTCCTTCCCCAGAGAAGCTGCACTTGAAACTGCACCTGGGCACAGGGTGCAGACAACCCTGGACAGGCCCTCACGGTCCTGACTGCTCTGCTGTCCTCCAGGGGCCTGGGCCGGCTCCTGTTCCTGGCATTTCCACATTTGATGTGCTTCCAGCCTCACTGTTCCCACAGCCCTAGGGTCCTGTGGGTTCCTCTGCAGAATGTGTCCCCGGCCAGACCTTCTCCCTCGTACCCCACTGCCACCCGCTGTGCGGGGCCTGCGTTGATGTGAGCCCCCCCCCCCAGGACGCCCCCCATTCAGCTGCCCTACCACCCCAGTGGGCCCTCCTCCAACACCCTCTGGACCTTGTGTGGCCTGGCCTTTCCAAAGCCACCCAGATGACCTTTCCAACCTTTTCTTCTAACTCAAAAGCCTCAGTGCCACTGGAAGAGACACCACTGCTGTCCCCACAGCTCTGTGGACATGCCTTCTCCCTCACCTTGGTTCCCGTCACAGTCCCACCGGGACTGTCCCCTCACTCTGACCTGCCAGTCAGCTCCTGGTAGGAGCCAGTCCAAGCCCCGCTCCCGGTGGAAACCTCTCCTGGCCCGCCCACCACCATCTCTCCTCTCGCCTACAGCAGTGTCGTTCTTACTGCCTGGGCTGTCTGTCACTTGGCATTATTACAGGGGACAGCATGTAGTTTAAGGCTTTAGGAGATTGCTGTTTCCTGTCCTTTCCTGGGCCCATAATCAAGGTCCCCGCCAGTTCATTTTCAAATTCCGAAGAAGTTCCCCTTCCTCAAAACTCTACCTCTTGGATGAGCGTCACAGTAGCTACAAGACACTGACGAAGTCTGTGACGAATGCTGGCCCTGAGGACTGCTGGTGCCCACCGACCCACCCCAGAGGTGGTGACCGGCCGGGGTGGCTTGGGTGGCAGGACTGCTTTCCCCACGGTGACCAGTCAAGCTCGAGTTCCTGGTTCAGCCAACAAGGGTGGCCCTGTGCCCTGAGGAACAGCGATCAGAACACGGCTCAGAACCTCTTTGTGACGTGCTGCCACACAGCATCTAGAGCGCCCGAGACGCGGGCTTGGGGGTGGGGGCTTCGCGCCCAGAAAGGATCTTTCAGCGATCATCTCTGCCGTTGTCGTGACGCTGCGTGGGGTTCCCGAGGCGGTGCTCACCAATCAGCACACACTTGGCAGCGTGAAACTATTACGTTTATTGCCTCACTCTTCTGGAGTCCAGATGTCCAGAATCAGTGTCACTGGCCCAGAATCGGGGTGCCAGCAGGATCAGCCTCCGGGTGGAGGCTCGAGGGGAGAATTCCCTCCTGGCCCCTTCCGGCTCCTGGTGGACGCCGGCGTTCACCGTTCCGCTCTTGACCTCCATGTCCACGCCGCCTTCTCGTTTGTGTGCGCGTGTGTGAGCCTCCCACTGCATCGCTGTTATAAGAATACTTGTGATGGCACTTAGGGACCACCCAGATGATCCAGAATAGTCTCTCCACCGGAAGACCCTTCATTTAATCCTATCTGCAGAGTTCTTGTTCCCAGATAATTAACATACACACAGGTTACGGGGATGGGCCTGATGTCTTTGGGGCCATTGTTCAGCCTACTGCACTGGCCATGACCGGAGATTTCTGTCCTGAGCACCTTCCCAGTTACTCCACGGGAATCCTACCCTGTGCGCTCCTACCTCACGGCGCCTCACTTCCATGTACTCTTCCTTCAAAGGACTTACCTAACGGGGGGTATGCAGAGAGAGGAAAGGAACCGTTTCTGTGGCGGCCAGACACCGCCGGCCAAGGGGACCAGGAGGTGGGTGAGCCACGCTCTGCCCAGATGGCCTACACTCAGCTAAGAGCAAAAATGAGTCACCAAATGGCTGGAGCTTCAGCCAAACACGTTCAGCTGTGTGTGATAGACTGAGAGGGAGACAAGTGCTTGGCACGCCCACCTGGCAGACAGGTATATTGTCTGGACCTTGTGTGGCCTGGCCTGACGAACCCTTGGAAAAAGGCCACTTCCCAGCCAAGGCCTGGTTTTCCAGGACAGGTATACCCAGTCTTGTCCATCTTGAAGGCCACAGAGGAGGAGAGAAAGTCAGAGAGAAACGAGAATAGGGGAGTGGAAACAGATGGCTTCCCAGACTCAAAAGCCTTTTCAACAAAGATCAGGAGAAGTGAAGAGTTGAAACAGTTATCTGCATAAATTAAGCAAAAATAAAACGAGGTGATGGGATTTGGGGACCTTTCCAAAAAGGCCGGTTGCCTGCATAATTCAACCCACTAGAAATCACCCAACATCCCTGCACCTGTGAGGCCAATGCCAGCCAGAGGCTTCAGTGGCTCTAAAAGCTCATGATTATTTCACCCATCTGAGCAGGCATTTGACATTAAATCAAGCCATTCAAGTGGATGGAAAATGAACAAGCGTGTCAAAGTAGTGACTGCATCTAATCAAGAAATATTCAATTGAACAAAATGAAGTGGGTTTGATCTTTTTAATTGGTGAATAAAATGCTGACATTGCTACCATGTTGTTTGGCAAACTGTGCAATATCCACTCATTTCATAACTATTTAATAAGTACCTGGCATATACTAATTAGAAATGAATCTCACTCTTCAGTGAGTAAGTAAAAGAAATAAAATACATTCATAAGTAACTCACCTAATCTCTTTAATAACTTGTGACTTAGTCACTCTTACTCCCATTTTTATGGATGAGAAAACTCAAGTTCACAGCAGTTAAAACCTTACAGAGTCACACAGTGATGGAGCCTGGATTTGAACAAGATCTCTGAGTGCTGAAACCCATACTTTCTGGACATGACTCAATGACTTCTTGAAAGAGGAGGCATTGAACTGGCCCTTCAAAGCTATATGGGTATGAACAAGTTGAGATGAAGGGAAGGGCAAATAATGTAGAGGAAAGAATGGGTATAAGGAGGTAGTTGCAATATATGACCAATGAATGGGGGACCCAGAAGGAAGAGGAAGTCTATTGGTAGAAATTCTGAGATCATTTGTTCCAATATTTATGAGGGGCCTCTAGGACATGCAGATAGAAAACATTAGCAGCTATTCCAACATGCAAAACTGGATGGAGCTCTGCAGAGAAGCTCAGGCCAGATATTTAGATCACACAAAAGGAATGGTGGAAGCCATGAATTTACAAAGGCAAAGATTCTAGGAAGAGAACAGAGGACAAGAGGGAGCAGAGAAGGGGGCCAAGAACCTTTAGAAAGTTCTACCTTTAGGAAGTAGAAGAAAGGAATGGAAGTTGACAAAGAATGAGTCATCATGGAAATAAAAAGTCAAGCACCCCAAAACCCAAGGGAGGAGAGAATGTGAGAGAAGGGGTAAAACCACCACAAACTCTGCAGAAAGGTCAAGGAGGAGAAGTGAGAACAGGCCACTAGGATTTTTTGGTGACTTTCAAATAAGAATGCATGTTTGGGTCCCAGAAACAGCAGGAATAGGTTATCCTTGAACAGACACTAAAAAGGAGAGAGAGAAAAAGTAGGAGCAAGGGAGAGAGAACTCTTATACACTGCATAATATTAAATGTTATAAATTCCCTCTTGCTTCTCTCCTTTTTTGTGACCCTCCTCCACTATTCTCCACTGACTTGTTCTGGCCAAGTGAGTCAGTCACAAGAGGAACACTAATTTGAGCAGACTTCTCAGTGTTATTCTGGAAAAAAAGGAGTTGATAAACTGTTCTAGAAAGAATCATCATCAAAAATGCTACCACACATGCTGATGATTGGCAAGAATCACAGGGTCTAGGTTTAGCATGGTTTTGCTGGTAGACAGGACTGTTGAACTTCTCTGTAGGGGAAAGCCCACTGTCAGGGGAGAGAGAGCAGATTCTTCTCAATTCTAGATGAGTAGACAGAGAAAGGAGACCAAGTCACGCTGGTAAGGGCTCGCTTTAAAGAGATGTGCAACCACAAAAGCAAGACAGCTGGCAATGAGCTAGAGGACTATGGAAGACCAGGTAATTCATACTAACCTTTCCAATGAAGAAAAACATGTAAGCTGCGCTAAATATAAAAATCAGGCCCTGACTGGTGTAGCTCAGTGGATTAAGCGCGGGCCTGTGAACCACACGATTGCAGTTTGATTCTCAGTCAGGTCACAAGCCTGGGTTGCAGGCCAGTTCCCAGCCGGGCATGCATGAGACCCAACCATACATTGATATTTCTCTCCTTCTCTCCTTCCCTTCCCCTCTAAAGATAAATAAATAAAATCTTTAAAAAATAATATATATATAAATCATCTGCCTGGAGGCATCAGGTGGTTACCACGAGAGCGAAGATTTAGCAAGCCAAGAACTTGGGGAAGTGGAGGCCTAGGGGGTAAACCCAGAATCTAAAGCTGCTCTCCCTCTGAACTGTTGGCCAAATACAGGTCAGGCAGCAGAGGGTGGAGAGGTGGACAGTGCTTCTGTTGCCACATATGGCTAGATTCAGGGGTTGGGGGTCCAGGCCAGCCAAGGTGGGCGTTCCAGGAAAACCCCTGCCTTGACATGGGACCCTGAAGGACTGCACCATAGGAGAAAAGAGGAACCAGAAGTAGCTGGGCCTTTGCAGACATTGTAGCTCACCTCCAAATCTCACCTTGAACTCATGAAACTAGACTAAGTTAATCCCACAATGCTAGTGTTCCTGGGCCCCTGAGACAGAAACATAAATCCTCCCCAGAGAAAGTTGGCATCCTCCTAGGCCTCAACTTATTTGCACAATTAATGTTGCAAATATGTCCAGTCTAAAAAACAAAAATAACGAAATAAGAAGAAAAGATAACAAAAGTAAAAACCAGCAGGACCATGGATAATAGAAACAAACTCCCGGTTACCAGATACCCATGTTATCAGACATGGACCGCAAGGTAAGTCTGTTTACCATGTTCAAAAAGACAAAAGACAAAACTGGAAATTTCAGAAGAGAATTGGAAACCACGAAAAAAGAACTGAACAGAAATTCTAGAACTACAAACATCTACCAACCAAGGTTAAGAAATCACAGCTGGGTTTCAGAGCACACTAGACAAAGCTGAAGTAAACTGCACGTCAGGTGAGAAGAATACATACAAATGAAACATGGAGGAATGAAAGAATGGAAAAGCCAAAAAAGAGTGAGAGAGAAAAATAATGAGGGAGAAAGTGTGAGGTGCATGCTGGAATCCTGAGAAGTGAGGAAAGAAGCAATATTTGAAGAAGAAAAGACAAAGATTTTTCCAAAACTGATGAAAAAGATAAAGCTACAAATTTAAGACCTTAAGGACCTCAACTGTGAGAAGTATAAAAATGTCTACTCCTATGTATAGCATAACAAAATTGTTGAAAATCAAAGCAAAGAGAAACATATCACAGGAAGCCAGAAAATAAGAATGGTTTCTGTCAAAGGAGCAAAAATGAGAGTAACAGCAGTCTTCCCAACAGAGACAATGAAAGCCAGCAGGTAATGGAACCGCCTTAACATGATAAAAGTTAATAGTTGTCAACTGGGAATTTTCTGCTCAACAAAAATACACTTCAAGAGCGAGGACGAGCCCGGGTTGGTGCAGCTCATTTGGTTGGAGTGTTGTCCCGTAAACCGAAAGGCTGAGGGTTCAAGTCCCTGTCAGGGCACATGCCTGTGTTGTGCATTTGATCTTTAGTCCAGGTGCGTATGATCCCCAGTCCGGGCATGTACGGGAAGCAATCCATCCATGCTTCTCTCTTGCATAGATGTCTCTCTCCATTCCTCTCTCTCTAAAATCAATGGAAAAAAAAAAAAGAAAGAAAGAACAGAAAAGCCCTTGGGTGAGGACTGTAAAAAAAAAAGAATGAAGATGAAAATAAAACATAAAATAAAACAGCCCTGGCTGGGTAGCTCGGGTGGTTATAGCGTCGTCCCCAATAAGCCCGGGTGGTGGATTTGGACAGGAGGGAAGATCGGCCGTTTGATTCCAGGCGTCTCTCCCTTCCAGCTGTGACTCCTGGTTGGGTTAGTCCTGGGCTTCTGTCCAGGCCTCTCACTGCCTTAAGCAATAAGGAACTAGGGCCACTGTTTTCCTGATGTCAAACTAAGGTGGGCTTTTGGTGTCCCAGCCCTTACAGGGATTGGAAAGCCTCAGAATGCCCTGGCTCCTCTGGGAATGTCGGAGTGCTGGCTCACGGGTGTTCCTGCCCCCTCTGTACGGAGCAAACGGCATACCAGAGTCGTCTCTGCCCGTGAGCTGCGGATCCCATTTGGAAACCAGCTGCAAGCGCACAGCCCTGGGTGACTGTTTATGGTGCGGAGGCAGAGACCTGTTTCCTGTTTCTATGAGCTTGATGATCAAAATCTAAGTGGCTGTGGACGCTTTGAAGGAACGGATCAGGAACATCCTCATCTGGGGGTCAGAAAACTGAGCTACACAGACACATTTAAAATGATAGGAAAGGAACCCAAGGAGACTGGATCAGATAATTCTGGAAAACATAATGCAGAGGTAACCTTTGTTTGTTGACACAAATCTCACTGAGGAACTGAATCATGAGGATAAGTCAGTGCTGAGCAACTGTGGACCCTGGAGCCCCCCACTGGTCTTCTGCCCCTTGCCCATCACCTCCCTCTCCAGGCTCCCCCTTCAGAATATCGCCAGCAGACCCCGGTCCTTGGAACCTGTACCCTTGCCCAGCACCCTCACAGCATATCTCCCGGCCAGTCATTCGCCCCTGTTGATGGGGTGACCTCTGATGCATAGCCCGTGAATCTGCATTCTGCTCCCCGCTGACCAGCTCTTCTGGGTCTAAGAAATATTCTGGCCAGCGCAGTTTCTGACCTGCGGCTTGATGCCAAGTCCCCTGGCTCCAGTAAACCTGACAGCCTGTGTCTTGTGCAGGCCAGGGCTGGGCCAGGTCCCCTGGGGGGGAAGGGGAGGGAGACAGACAGGACAGAGGTGGCTGAGGAGGGGTGGCCCTCAGGGGCCCCGATCTGGAGGAAGAGCCAGACAACGAGCTCTTCAAGTCTTCTCAGGCCAGGAGGGTCCGCATGCAGAGGACACAGGCAATGCATACGGATAAACCTAACAAATGAGCTGACTGCTGACCGTCCCACGTGGGAGTCTGGTCTTTAAGAGAAAGGCCTTGCCTAGTAAGGTAGATTCAGGAGTTCGGCAAGATGCGGACGTTTGTTCCGAGGCGAGGGCCCGCCAAACCTCTCGGGGCCCCCTCTCCAGCGCAGGCTGGCGGTGGCCTGACAGTCACAGGACTGAGCATTCAGGGGCTGCTGTGGGCTGTGTGGTCAGCCCTCAGATCTGCACCTGCGTCAGCCTGGAGGGCTGGCGTGGCAACCACAGCCAGTACACACCTGTGACCCTCGGGGCTCTGGTGTTTTCGGCCCATCCTCTCACATCTAGTCCTCTCGACAGCCCCGACAGGTAGAGGCCGCTGTCACACCAGAGGCTGGACAGAAGTGATGGCGAGCACCCATCTACTGGTGTGGGCTCCATGTGTGGCAGGAACTGCTGACGTGCACCAGTCCTGGGGACGGGCCTGGGCACAGGTGCCTTGCACACTGGAACACACGAAGACCAAGTCACCGGAGTGTCACCCTGATGACTCACTGCAGGAGTGAGGTTCAGGTTCCGGTGTGCATGGGTATGTGTGTGTCCCAGAGTTGGCGAAAGGGACCCAGTGGCCTCCTGATACAAATTGACACATTGTCCCTGAAGGTGTAAGGGGGGACCTTGGGCAGACTGCATGGCCATTGCCTTGTGTCCCTGCTGCCCAGTGTGGCCCTGTCTTGGGGAGATGGTGTCACCTAACCAAGTCCCAGTCTGTGGAGGGGCCCCAGTGACAACAGGACCCCCATGGGCCATGACAGGGACAGGGACAGGAGGAGGTGGGGGCTATCCCCTGGCCGAGGCAGACATGGCTGCCGTGGACGTCCCTTTGAGAAGCTGCAGCAGACTGGCCCTGGGCGCACTCTGGGCGGGTGTAGGAGCTGGCGTCAGTGGTGACTGCAGCAGTGACAAGAAACCAGATGGGGACTGAGCAGGAAAGAACTGCCGTGTTAGGACAGGGGCCTTCTGGGGGGGCAGGTGGGCCGAGTCCAGCCCGAAGCAGAACAGCTGGGGGCGAGACCAGGAGGCCGGGCCGGAGAGCGAGGTGGCAGCCGGGGTCCGGGGACCTGAGCAGGGAGCTCCGCCCCCCATGGCAGGTACACAAGCACCGACTTTCCTCTGAAGTTGGGTAAAGTGTGGGCTTGTTAGGGTATTTCATGGTGCCCGGAAAACTCAACGACAGAACCCGCACAGCCCTTATCTGTCCCTCTCTTGGCAGAGAGGGTGGGGACGCGAGAGTCGGAGACAAGGGGGCCGCGCTGAAGGCCGAGTTCCCACCTCCCTGCCAGCCCAGGGCAGGAAGCCGCGCAGGCGGAGGGTCGGAGAGCAGGGCCGTGGTCCAGGGCGGTCCGCAGTGGTGCCGTTTGCAGGTCAAGGCTCTCGGGTTCAGCGCCTATGGGCACACACGTCCCCGCACAGGGAAGGGCCGTCCTCACCACCCTCGGGGGTCGGAAGGAACGGAGCTTCCAGGCGGTCGGTAGAGCATGTGGCTGGGAAAGTTCCATAGGGTGTGACTTCCAACCAGCCAGCCCTGCTCCCCTGGGTCCTGAGGGTGGGGCAGGACACCGGCCTGTCCCCAGGTGTCCCTTGGACCCATCCTTAGGTGTTAATCTGCCAAAAGAAACGGCTGCTCATGTCTGGTGAGTAAGCAGGTGACCTCGTGGGTCTGAGACAGAACGTGGCCTGCCCACCTGGTTCTGCCATGAAGACTTGGGGGACAGTCACTCCCCACCCAGTCAGGCCACCAAGCTCTCGGCAGTGTGAATGCCAGGTGAGGCCGCTGAGACGAGCAGAGGATGCTGATGTCTTTCCACACTAGGTCCTGCGCTGACGTGTCGAATGAGGGACAGAGTGTGAGAGTGGAGACAGAAGGGAGGGCCACCGAGGGCCAGGGGCAGGAGAGGGGAAGGCGGGGGCCGGAGGGCTCAGGGACGGGGAAGGGAGGGCAGCACGGGACCGGCAGTGGGGAGGGGAGTTGTCTGCAGGAGGAGGGCAGGCGCTCAGGTGGGTGGATGCTTTGGTGGCTGAAGTGGGACTTAGGAACCAGGAACAGGATGTGAGAAAGGACAGAGGGGATGGAGACCTCGCTTGCCCAGAAGGAACAATGGCCATTCTTCCATTGAAGGCCACCCTTCAGGGAGAGAGGAAAGGCCTCCTGGAGGAGGGTGGGGGCAGCACGAGGAAGGGAGGGAGGGTTCCAGACGCTGGCCGGCTCGCGGCAGTGACCCAAGCCTTCGGTGCGAACTGCCCTTGGAACTTGATATCCAAGTTCCCAGTCTCCAGTACGAACGGAGACAGGCCAGCTCACGCCGATGGCTTTCTCTGAGTCTGACTTTTCAAGTGCCACTGACTCAGCTTCCTCCCCTGCTATGTGGCCTCCTGGGACCCCTGGACAGGAGCCCCAGAGCTGCCCAGGGTGAGGGTCCCGCACGCCATGCACCTTGTGTGGTTCTGTGAGACCCGCCATCGAGACACATGGGAAGAAGGGCTTCCCAGAAGAAGTAAAGGAAGCTGGCCAATGTAATCAACTCACACTAAACCCTCTTCTTTCCAAATATGTGCTTATGTGCCGAACAATCCAACAGCCCCACTGAATAACACTTGCTCAGTGCAGAGGAAGTGCGGCTGGCGAAACCACGCACGGAGCCAAGTCAAACAGTCCCCACTGTGGGCATGCAATGTGACTGATGCTGAGTGGCATTCCCTTGTGATGGCTGTCCTGCTCCGGGCACTTGGTGCCCTGTCTAGGGTCCCCAAACCGTCCGCCCACAGCAGCCCCCGGAGGGGCTGTCCTGGGTCCGGAAGGGTTGGAAGCGGGCGGGGGCTTGGTGCTCATCACAGTCTGCGCCTCCCAACCTGCTGCTGCCTGTACCCAGTGACCTGGACCTCTCCCACCATACCTACCTGCCTCAGACCTCGGTTTCCTGAGCCACAGGGAGGCCCTTTGCCGTCAGAGGCTGGTGCCACCAAGGATGTCATCTGGCACCAAGCAGATGGGAGTCAGGGGCCAAAGGCAGGCGAGAGGAGGGGGCAGTCCTCAGTTCTCCCCAGAGAATGGACAGGGGATCACAGTGAGAGTAGTCCCCTCGCCAGTTGTGGACTGAATGTGCCCCCCAAATTCATGTGTTGGACCCCAACCCCGATGTGACCGTACATGGAGAGAGGGCCTCTGTGGGGTAATTGAGGTGGACAGGGGCACAAGGGTGGGGCGCTGACCCGATGGGATTAGTGTCCCTGTGAGAAGAGACATCACAGGGGACTCTTCTTCTCTCCTCTGCACTCCCCCCGCCCCCGCCGTGTGGGGACGCAGAGAGGAGTCCGGTCCGCAAGCCAGCAGAGAGGCCTCACTGAGAACCGGAGGGCCAGCACCTCGCTCCTGACCCCGACCAGTGAGAAATCCATGTTGGCTCTTTAAGCCCCCAAGTTTGGGGTGCTTTGTTGAGGTGGCCTGAGCTGACTCAGACATCTTCCAATGACAAATTGGAAGGACGACAGAGAGCAGGAAGTCTCAGGGGGCACGCGGACCCTACGGACCACCCAGGGCACCATCCCCCCAAGGCCCCCCAAGCCACGCCCCGGGTGAGGCAGTGACTCTGCCCGTGTGTGTGGTGTGCCCAGTCAGCACTTCCATTTAGTTCCCGCGCACACAGAAGCAGAGAGCGGTATTCCTCCCTCGTATGAACCGAGTCCGGAAAGAAGTGACTCACAGAGTCCTCGGTGGCCAGCTCACCACTCTGTCCTCCCTAGGGAGCCCCCCGACCTCCCCCCCACCATCCTCGTGGTCCCAGATGGTCACATTTCAGGCAGCAGGAAGGACAAGGGGACAAGGGGGAGACAAAAAGGTGCAGCCCCCAGGGCACTTCTGCTCTGTTCCACCACCTCGAACTCACTTCTGCAGTGAGAACGTGGTCTTTGTCCCGGCCTCTGAGAGAGGCAGGCAGCCGTGTCTGTCCCTGCGGCAGGGCTGGGGCTCATCACGGTGCAGGTCCAGCCCTTTCTCCTGTGTGTGGAGGGAAGAGTGCATTTAATGGTGAGAATCTCCTTTTCAAAGCACGATTCTCGTGGGGGTGCTTCCAAAGAGGCTTGCTTCCAGCCTCTTTGCCATTTGGAGCAGTCACTCTGGTTGACAAAGGTCCCCAAGCTTATCTGGCCCCCGATTTCCTGTGGCATTGTTTGCACCAGGACAATTGAGCTTTGGGAAGTTAGACTGAAGAACTGACCTCCCTCGAGCACGAGACGCCCCCCCTCAACCCTCCCCTTCGCGTGGGTCCCTGCGTTGTTGCCACCTGTTGGCTGGCTTCTCACGCTCTGGAGGGGAGCACTCCGGTGCAGCGCTGACGGCAGAGGACAACACAGCCTCAGAAACCCACAGACAGAGTTGATAACAAAGAAAATGCACTTTCTCACCTTGCTCGTGTCTTTTGCAAAGGAGCATTTTTCCCATTAGTAACATTTTTTCTCTTATATCAACTGGGAGACCTGAAAGTATTTAGGTTTATTGTTCTGCGGTGCTATTCGTGGGCCAGTGTATTTCCTGCTGCCTACTTTTGTGTATCTCCCGTTCCGGGGGTGGGCTCGTGTGGGCAGCGACCGCCCTGACCCAGTCCTCTCTTATGGGGGACCCCATTTACCCCCATGTGCGACCCGGGGAATCCTCCCCCCTCAAGTCATTAGCTTCCCACCTCCGTGCTGGGAGTAGATGGCAGTTTCTCTAGAGTTTCCCACGTTTGCTCCAGCCATTCTCTCACGCTCTAAGGCACCGGCGCTGTGCCGTGGGCCACACGGAGAACATGTGAGTCATCATCCCTGCCCCCAAGGAGCCCGCAGTGCTCGTGCAGGCAAAGACCGGCGGAGAACCACGAAGACCACACAGCATTAAGACCTAAGTTTCAACCTGCAGGTTGGCATCGGCTTGGGATTGGGTTAGTGTAATGGGTCACAATCAGACTTAAAAAAGGAAACAAATTACAACCCAGCACCAAACAATGCAATGAAAAGATGGGCAGACAACCCGAACAGACATGTTTCCCAAGAAGGGATACGAATGGCCAACGGATATCTGAAAAGATGCTCAACGTCACTAGCTACTGGGGAAACGCGAATCACAACTGCAATGAGACACCACCTCACACCCGTTAGAACGGCCATTACCAACAAGACAGGTAATAACAAGTGCTGGAGGGGTTGTGGGGGGAAAGGAGCCTCCCTCACTGCTGGTGGGAATGTAAACTGGCTCTGCCACGATGGAAAACGTGTGGCGGTTTCTCGAAAATAAAGACTGGAGTCACCACATGACCCAGGATCCCTCTTCTGGGCACCTGCCTGAGCAATTTGGAAACATTTATCTGCAAAGAGGTAAGCACCCTGTGTTCATTGCAGCACTACTCGAGGTCGCCAAGGCAGAAACGACCGCAGTGTCCTTCACTAGATGGCGGATAAGGTGTGGTACGTATATGCCATCGAGTGCTGCTCAGGCGAAGGAACGATGACCATGTGTCGACAAGGATGCATCTTGAGAGCATCACACTAAGTGGAATAAGTTACAGAAAAAGTCAAGACCCATATGATTTCACTCATGTGCGGGATACAAAACTGAAAGCAACAATGAACCAACGAGGAAAACAAACAAAAGCTCATAGACACGGACAACAGTATGGCGGTCACCAGAGGGGAGGGGGGTGGGGTAGTAAAGGGGAAGGGGGTCAAATACATGGGGACAGAGAAGATTTGACTTTGGGTGGTAAACTCACAAGGCAATATGCAGATGATATATCATAGGATTGTACACTCGAATGCCACCCCCATAGATTTAACTGAAAAATATATCAAAAATAAAATAAAAAGTCATTAAATAAAAAAGAAATAACTAAAGCAGTGAAGATTAGAGTGTGTATGATGTAGTAGGAGTTGCTTTGTAAAAATCTAGTTCTGTTGTGCATGTAAGTATAATGTCCTTGTTGCTATGGTCATGGCCACAGAGGTGGGAGTGCTTCTGACGGGTGATGTGCTCGGTGAGTGGAGGCTGGCCTGGGAGTGCCGCCTGGGGAGCAGGGCTTCTTAACTTGTGGTTGAGTCATGGACTCCTGAGGGCCGTTGGAGAGCTACTGGACGTCTCTCTGGAAAACGTATACACGCCTGGTGCTGTCATTTCATCCTGGTGGTTCATGGGCTTTGCAGCCGCGCCACACACCTTGGTTAGATTTGTTCCATCTGGAGGTGAAAGCCAGGAGGGAGGGAGGGGAGCGGGGCTGGGGGGATGTTGGGGCCTATGCTTCCCTGGGCCGTGCATTCCTAATGAGGAGAGGAGATCATCCATCACCCACGGGAAGCCTGAGAAGGCATCCAAGGGGAAGGTCGCGATCCAACTCATGTTTTAGGAAGATCGTTCCAGAAGTATTAGAGGCCCAACTTGGAGGCAATTGTAACAATTATTTGAGAGAAGGTAAGCCATAAAGATAGGAGGGCCAGCTGTGAGAAATTCTTAGGATAAAAAAGTCACTGGACTTGGGATTTGTTTGATTTGGGGGGACAGGCAGGGAGGAGGAGTTGGATGGCCCTGGACTTCTGGCTTTGAGTGAACCAAGTCAATCCCTGAGTCAGGAACAGCACAGAAAGAAGGGCGAGTTTGGGGAGGAGTGTGCGTTTAGTTTTGCAGCTAAGGGACATGCGCAGTGTGTATCCAGTGACCCAACACTTTTCTATGAGACTGAAGAGCAAATGCCAGGGAGAGAGGCCTGGAAGAGGAGGGCTTTCCACTTTGCTTGGGGACATGTGCTCTTCGGTGGGACTCTGTGGCGATCCCAGGCCACCGGAGTGTTCCCAAGACTCTTGACATCCTCATTTACAAACACGGATAGTGGGCAAGGCACATAGGGTTGGCAGGAGCAGGGAGCGCATGCGCTTGGAATGAAGCTTGGGCCTCCTGCGGGCGGGGGCAGCAGACTGGCTCTGCAAATGTGGGAGAAGGGGCTGGTCTGGCCCAGCAGGGAAGAAGGGCCGGTGGGCATGTCTAGCCCTGTCTGGACATTAAGTTGGTGGGTCTGTCCAGCCCACTCCATAAGCACCTGTGCGGGCAAAGGGCACTACCCCAGCGCTGTAGCCAGGCCAGGGCCCTGACTGTGAGTGGCTGTGCCCCTGGCCCGCTTCTGACTGCCCAGCCACCGAGTCTCCTGCTGAGCCCAGTTCACGGCTTGGCTCCTGCCCCCTCAGGCCTGGTGCTTGGTGCTGCCTGTTCAGTTCTGACCTTTGCTGACCTCCACCCCACTCATCCAGCATTTGCCTTTGAACCCTGGACTGAGCTTCTGCCAGCCTGTCTGGGACCCTGCCCTTTCTCACCAGTCCTACGGCCTGGTTTTTGCCAGATCTGACGGACCCTGTCCTTGCAAAACAGGCTGGAGACCAGGGTGCCCGGTCCTTTGCAGGCCCAGCTACCTGAACCTGCCTTGTCAGTTTTGGCTACAAAGGGGGCAACATAGTCAGGACCTACGTGTTGTTCCCTCTTGGGGGGCACTGCTGGGAGTCTGGGGGAGCCCCACATTTGCATTCAATGATTTGAGCATGCTCCTTAATTGTGTGTAGTGCTGCTAAATGCTTTCAGGTGTCAGCACAGCACGTATGCCGTGATACTGTAATGCAGGCGCTCCATGCTGAACTGTCTCTCATTTAAAAGGAGAAAGATGCATGAGGCAAAATGAAGTCTCCCATTGGAACCCGCCATAAAGATCCTGCATTACTTACCAACCAGAGGAGTTTTTCCTCGGCTGGTATGTAAGTCTCCTAACACTTTTTCCAGCGGCTCAGACATACTTTGGCAAAACTTCTCACCGGCTTGAAATATCAGGATTACCTTATTTCCCACTCAGTGACTCAGGGATTCAGAGCCCAGAGAAAAGGCGAAGGCAGTTTCAGAATTCTACTAACTCCCCTGAAGGAAGTAAATATAGCCCGACCTCAGGGGGCAGTAGCAAGCTCAAAGACACGGTGAAGAAAGTGGCCAGCAGAGCCCCTGGCATGCCCGGAGGAGAGCCATTGTCCACGTGGGCGGTCCCTCTGGCACCTTCCCGTGGGTTTATCAGTCATGGAGAAGTTGATCGAGAGTCTCGGGAATGCTGCCCTGGAGAGAAACAGCTAGAAGTGGAGAAGCTGCATGACTTCAGTGGGAATGCTAGCTCTGCCTCTTCCCACCCGAGGGGCCTCCGGCGGGAGGCTGAGATTTGCCGAGTCTTCAGTGTCTTTGCTCGTAAATGGGATCGATGCCTTTCTTGGAGGGCTGTTGGGAAGACCAAGCAAGAAGCCTGGCTAACGGTAAATTCTGGAACCACAACTGGTCACTAGAGCACCGCATTCTCGGATCTCTTCCTGGTGTTACCAAATTGCTTTACTGTAGGTGCCGATGCTTTGCTTCTTTACCCAGTCTCCTGACAAATACCAGCTGGGCACCTGCTCTGTCCTACGTGCTGAAGATGCCATGTAAACGACACCCTTGCCCCGGAGGATCTCGTCTTCTAGTGAGAGGAGATGGCAGGCAGACGGTGGGCTCGAACTCCCGGTACAGGTGGTCAATGGCAGGTTCATTAGGGGGATCCAGAAGTGGACCTTGCCAAGCTGAGGGAGCCAGTGACATAGGAGATCAACGCTCATCGTCCTGGTCAGCATGTTCCTAGCTGGATGACCACTGGTGCCCACGGTCGAGGCCCTTACTCGGGTCCTCTCTTCTCGTGGGGCGTGTGCCCGCCCGGCCCAGTGAGCTCCAGGGTTCTGGCACCCCAGCCTCTGCTGTGCCCCTCTTCCGGGGGAAGGATGTTCCTGGAGCTTCTAAAGAAACATCCAGCTTCTCTTGAGAAACGACCCAGGAAATGAGCTGGCACTTCTGGCTGTGAGGAGGACATTCCAGAGAGTTCCGCTGCTCTGTGCCAGACCCGAGCATCTTCCTCCTGTCTCACTGAGTCATCCTCACACTTGTCAAACGCTTTCACGCTGCGGTGTTCAGGCTGTTTCTTCAGCCTCCTGTCTCCTCCACCTGCTGAGCCACTCATCCAGGTTCAGCTCAGATTCTGGTTCTGCCTGTGGCCGAGAATGAGAGCTGCCCCCTGTGTCCACTCTCCTGTCATTCTGGTAGTCACAGAACCCCGGAGGCAGAGCTGGGCACATGGCTAGCAGCTAAATGTCTCCCAGCCTTCCTTGCGTTTAAGTGCCTGGGTGGCCAGGAACCAGCAGGCTCGTGAACTTGGCCTCTTGGCAGAGCAGTAAGGTGGAACCTAGACAAGGTGCTGTGGCCCATTGGCCCTGGACTCTGATGTTGCCGCAAAGATCCGAGAGAGCACCGCCGTCCTCCCTCTCTCTTTTATAGGCGACTGTGATTTTGGTTTTTGTTGGAGAACCCAGTCTGATCTAACCATGCGCCCTTCTCTGTGGAACCCTCCCGCCTGCCTCTTCCTACGTATCCTTGAACTGTGTGACTTTTGCCACAGTCAGCGCCATCCTTCGGCCCTGCTTTGGAACCCAGAGATTTGAAGAGCTTCTGGCCCTGGATGAGGCAGCGGTGGAGCAGGCACCTGTCTTAATAGATGGGCAGCTCTCACAATAGCCAGCCGCACAGCACTCTGCCTTAGTCTCCACGTACTTCGTGAACGTTGGCTCAACACATTTTTGGTGAATGAAGAATGATTCTCTGCTTCTCCTGGACTAAAAATACTTTCTCTTTCTAAAGCATCTGTGTCCAATAGAAATGTAATGCAAGCCACATTCAAATTTTCCAGTAGCCATGTTAAAAATGCAAAAGGAAACCGGGGAAATTAATTGTATGTGTCTCATTTAACCCCATGTACTCCAATGTTGTCTTTGTAAGTAATCACTATAAAACTTATCACTGGAAATGTACGTGTGCAGTCTGGCGTGATGTGTGCATCTCAGCGTATCTCGGCCACCTGTGGGGAGTGGCTACCACGCTGGGCAGTGCGGCTCTGGGGGACCCTGCGCCAGGCTGGAACGGTGGGGAGATTTGGGTGGGCGGAGGGGTCAGGGAAACCCGGGGAGGCAGGAATGAGACGTTCCTTTGTAGACAGTTCACGGAACTCATCTGGCGAAGACCCTGCGGCGCCGGGGCCCCCGGCAAGGCTAACCGTGAAGTGGCTGCGATGTGGAAAGAGTACTGTGGGAAGACCAAGAGCCACTGACAAGACCAGAGGGGAGAGGAACTCAGGGGAGGGAGGTGCAAGGAGGAGCTCCAGGGGCCATCGAGACTGCAGATAGAAGCCACACTCTGGGCACATCTAAGGATGGGTTGGACCGAGGACACAGATGTGGCCCACAGACATGGTGGCATGGGGCTGGATTTTTCAGCCTTGCGGCTTGAGTGACCCTGGATAAACCATTTCTGCTCCCTCAGCCTCAGTTTCCCCAGGAAGTCCAGGGGAACTGGCAGCAGGACGCTGGCGGGCACAGAGTAATCTCTTCAGAGGAGCCGGATTCCCAGTGGCAGGATGAAAAGATGCTCCGTGGACCGTCCCTGTCCACCTCTAGGGCCAGCCCGTGCGATGGGCTCCACGAATTGCCATGGGAAGGACTGTGTCCTGGGTCATGGGTGCAACAGGAGGTTGCCCAGGGCTCTGGCCAAGGAAGGGCTGATTTTGCAGAAAGTGAAAACTCAGGCTGAACAAGGGTGGGGCCGTTGCCATGGAGTGTGGCGGGTGCGGGCACTTGTGGGACACAAGGGGACAGATGGGACCCTTCCTCTTTCCCATGGAGGCCCCTTTGTGGGGTCCTGGTGTCTACAAGCAGTTTTGAGTGGAGGGGATATAAAATCCCTCAGCAGCCCGGGCTGGGCCTCTGCGAGGGAAAGACAGAGTCGCGGTCACCAGACGGATCACTTGAAAGGGGAGCAAAAAATCCCCAAGAACCCCTGTGTGCTATTCTCTCCGGCATTCACCTAGGTAACAGCCTCAGTTTTCTACATGACTTTCCACACGTAGGCCTGGTCACGAAGGACTGAGAGCCTTCCTGCCAAGGCTGTTGTCGGAGGAGGCCGTGCTACAGGCCAACCTGGACTTGACCTTATGAGTGGGAACAGGTCTGATCTCCCAAAGCTCAAGGTTCCAATTGCCGGAAGGTGTGGCTGTCCAGGGGCTGTGGACCTCATGGTCCACGGGTGTCTGGGAATTCTGACAGCCTGATGCATCAGAGAGTCTTAGAGTGGAAGTTCATGACTCTGTACTTGAGCAGCTGCCAGTGTTTCTGGAACTGGCTGTGCTTTGGGGTGAGAGCAGCTGAGGCAGTAAGTTAGATCAGGACCACAGCCTGATGCAAAACCGCCAGGCCAGCGGCGTGAGTCGGGGGCCGGCCAGCCACAGAGCCGAGTGCATCCTTGATGGAGACGGGTTCTCAGGGAGGAAGCCTGTCGCTGGATCGACCCTCTCCTGCCTCCCAGATGGCCCTCCGAGGCCCAGCCCGGGCCACGTGTGCCCCAGTGCCCTCCCAGTGATGTTTTCCCTGGATGGCCCGTCTGGGGTGCAGGAAGAAGGTTTCCGCTGTGGCAGCGGGGGGTCTGGTGCAGGCAGGGTGCTCAGCGGGTGCTTGTGAGGAGGTTGCTGTGGCGCTGCCCATGCGCCCTGTCCGTGCCGTTCTTTGCGCCTGGTGGCACAGGCGCCAGCCTTCCTTCCAGTCTTAATTCTGTTTTGCTGCTCTTTTCTCTCCCGTATAAGAGAAAACCCAGTAAACTTGACAGGCATAGTCTTTCTCGAGGGTTAGAAGTTTGCCGCTTCTCCCCCAGTGCCTGGTCCGGAGGGTCAGACCTGAACCAGCTTCGGGGTCCCAGAGTCCTGCCCCTGGTCAGCTGTGAGGCTGTGGGCACTTCACTGCGTCTCTCTGAGCCTGTTTTCCACCCGAGAGGCAGGCCGCTGGTAGCTCTCAGCGCCGCCCCCGGGTCCACAGGGTTCAGCAGAGCACGTACGTGGCACAGAGGTGGGCTCTCCACAGCGCTCCGGGGCACGGCTCCAGGGGGAGAATTGGAAGCGACATGTGATGTTCTCTTTCACCCTCCGGAGTGCATGGCCTGCGTGTAAATTGGCTGGTTAGGGGACGCGAGGGGTCAGCGAGCTCTGCTGCGTCTCAGTGACCCCCACCTCACAGGAGGGAGCTGGCTGGCCAGCTGTCCTAGATTCTGAGGACAAGGAGAAGCCTTCTGATGACATGGCCTTAATGGTGGGGAGGACGCAGTGGTGCTGCGGGGTCGCCTTCCTCCGGCACAGGCAAAACAGGGTGCGTTTTCTGCAGAGAATTACAACAAGAGCAAAAGGAACCCCAAACTGAGTCTACCCTGTATTGCAGCCACGCACAGGCAGTTTTCAATACTATCGATGATAAAACAGTCCTCTCAGAAATACCACAGAAATACCATGTTGCTTGTTTAAGTTCTAATTAACTACTGTTGAGTTTTAATAAAATATATGTAGACTTTGTAGCATGCTTTTGCTACTTATCCTTTAATAAACATTGCATCCTCTGTGGAAATTAATTTAGAGAACTGCCTGTTACGCAGCTGGACCCCAACGTGTACTTACTCAGCTCTACGTGGTTCATTTCCAGAGTAAATTCGTGATCTAGAACCATCCACACTAGATTCCCAGCCCCTGTGGTATGTTAATTTGATGGAATGGTAAGCAATTATCAACCAGAAGATGGTACATCGGTCTGTATGTGCTGATATTGCTCCAATATACAGTGTGAGACAAACAGAGCACAATATTGGAGCACTTAAAAATGTCGTACGAGGGGACGTGTCTCTACACGCATTAACGTGTACATTCATACAGGAACCCACCGTCTCTGCGAGGACAGAGGAGAAGTGCCATGGATGCACCAGGAGGGGTGGCAGCTCGGTGACTGAGGAGACAGAGACGCGTATCTGCACCGCCTCGGCCTGTCGTCTCGTGTCACTCACTGGGGTTTTTTTGTTCATGTTAAAATTTTCACACAGCGAAGCGGAGTGTGAATTGTGAGATGCAATATTTTTCTTTGGTAAGTGCCAGTTTCAGTTCGTGAGGAAATAGTTTACAAACCTGAAGCAATGTTTCGAACGACGGCATTTATTTTTCTTTCTGAATTGCTAATTGTTCACTGTCAAGCTAACACACTCATCGAAGCGGGTACTGGGAGTTACTGGAAGTTACTGGGATCAGGCGACCCTCCCATGAACGATTCTGCGGCACAGAGCGGGGGTTTTAAACAATGCCCGATGTGCTGTGTGCACTGACTTTTAACTGGAACTTAGGAATGCGTTTCAGGCACTATTTTTATTTTATCCTCGCAAGGTTTGGCCAGAGGAGCAACTCAATCCACACTTGCCCGTCGGCCCCCTTTGGGGAGCACCCACGCTCCTCAGGCCCCATCTCCCACTCACTGCTTCCTGACAACAAGAGCAACAACTTCCTGCTCCCGAGATAGATTCTCAGGGGAAAAATTCGTTTCTTCCGGGGATGACAGGCCGTCGTGTGCATGCTGTCAAGGCAGCATCTCCGGCTGGTGGTGTCCCCACGCAGGGAGTCCGTGGACAGGGCCTCTGCTGCGTGGAGACTTGGGAACTTGATGTAGGGCTCAGAGCAACTTCCTGGTGGGAAAAAGTGTGAAAACAGGAGACCGGGAATAAAGGCTTTGCCAGCTTCCCTTGTGTTTTCCTGCGTGGACCCTGATTTCTTGCCAGTGGGCAGGGCTGCCCTTGGCCATGAGGTTGCACCAGGAAGCAGAACCACTTCAGTGGTTGGTGCTGGTCCTCTGCAGCCCCTCCCCTTGGCGAACTAGAAAGGACCCCTCCCCACCTGCTTTCCGGGACTTGTGAGTGGAGGTGTCCTCCCGAAGCACAGCTTTCTAACCGATGGACTGAGGCATGCGGTAGGGGGGGCTGCAGCCTCTTGCTCACCCCCGGGGCTGCACAAAGACTGTTTTGTGTGTTTGCCTTGTGTGCAGAGGCAAAGACAATGCTATTCTCAGCTACTTGGGAGGAATGAATCTGTTCTGGGCAGATAAGAGAAAAAGTGGTTTGACCTGTTTCGTTACGTGGTGAAAATTATCTGGTGGGGCCGTGGCTTCTAGATTAATTGGAGTGTTTTGCAGTTTGGCAACCTGTGGGGACATGTGGCTTGAAGACAATGCATTCCCCTTGTGACAGGAAGCTCAGCTCTGGTGCCCAGCCTGGGCCGTCCTTTTGTTTTCTGGGTCCACCGCACCATCTCGGGCAGAAGGAGCAAGAGGCCAGCGGTGCTGCACGCAGGGCAGGCCCTTCTCCTTCCGTGGCCGAGGTCAGGCTGCAGCTCCCTGTCCCGCGAGGCACGCCAACCCACAGAGGTCACGGGGAGACGGTGTGGGCCCTGATTCTGGAGAGACAGCACCTCCGGTGCCTGCGGGTGACGGCTGCAGTTGGCGGGAGCTGTCGAATTGTGGCAGGAGTGACAGACCTGTCAGTCGTTCCTTGTGGGGGACTTACAGCTCTTGGCTAAGCCATCCAGGCCTGGCCCATGATCTGCTGAGCTTTCTGGGCTCCTCCCACGAGTGATGAACGAAGAGCAGGGCAGTGGAGGGGGCGAGGCACGGGAGCAGGGTCCCTGGTTTGAAAGTCATGGTCGGTCCGTAAACACGCATTGACTGTCCGTCCGTGTGTCAGGTGCTGGGCGTGCCGACCGAGGTGAGGCAGTGCAGGAAGGCGAAAGGAAGTCTCGTAGATGAAAGCAGAAGGGGTGTGCTGGTCGCTCGGGGTGGTATTTAAGGGGAAATGGACATGGGCTCTGTCTTGTCTGTTTGTAAGTCTGGGTGGCGGAGTTCTTTCTAAATTGTGAGGACTTCCGCCAAGATGGAGGCGTAGGTGGAAGCACTGCACCTTCTCACACAACCAAGTTTAAAAACAACAAAGTTTTAGTAACAAAAATGCAGCCAAACCACAGAAAATTGAACTATACAGAAGTCTGACAACAACGAACCCTTCAGCCAAACCAGTAACAGGGGCAGAGCCAGCAGCAGAGCGGGGTCAGGCAGGAAAGATCCACTGGACTGACCGGGGTGCGCAACCCAGGCGCGCCGGCAGCCGTGGGCAGATCCCAGGTGTGGAGAAGTGGGCCCACTGAGGGCGCAAGGCGGTGGACTCACTGAGGGCTGACCACAGTCACACATTCACACTCAGATAAACTGGTGAAGGAGTGAGCGGTGAGACAGACCCTGCAGGCCCCAGTGGCGGAAAGTGGGAGAGGGGACCACCATTGTCCCTCTCTGACCCTGCCCCCACATACAGAGTCACAAACCAGCGACCTGGGTGGCCCTGTCGTGGTGAACACCTCCTCATACGTAACAGGCATGAACAGATCAAAATAGGGCTCAAGAACAACTCAAAGCCCCAGAGCTGATAAATCTAAGCGATGAACAAATAGCCAAACTTTCAGATACACAGTTTAAAATACTGGTGATCAGGATGCTCACAGAACTGGTTGATTTTAGTCACAAATTAGAGGAACATATGAAGGCTAAACTAATTGAAATGAATGGAACAGAAAGAGGAAAAAAATGACCAAACAGAAAAGGATGAAGAAACAAGAATTCAGAAAAATAAGGAGAGTCCTAGGAATCTCCAGGACATCTTTAAACGTTCCAGCATCCGAACTATAGGGGTACCAGAAGGGGGAAAGGAACAGCCACGAGTGGAAAACTTATTCCAACAAATAATAAAGGAGAACTTCCCCTATCTGGCAAAGGAAATAGACTTCCAGGAAATCCAGGAAGCTCAGAGAGTCCCAAAGAAGTTGGACCCAAGAAGGAACACACCGAGGCACATCATCATTACATTACCCAAGATTAAAATGAAGGAGGGAATTCTAGAAGCAGCAAGAGATAAGGGGACAGTCACCTACAAAGGAGTTCCCATCAGACTGTCAGTGGGTTTCTCAAAAGAGACCTTACAGGCAAGAAGGGGCTAGAAAGAAGTATTCCAAGTCATGAAATCCAAAGACCTACAACCATGATTGCTCTATCCAGCACAGTTTTTGTTTAGAATGGAAGGGCAGATAAAGTGCTTCTCAGATAAGGTCAAGTTCAAGGAGTTCATCATCACCAAACCCTTATTATATGAAATGTTAAAGAGACTTATCTAAGAAAAAGGAGATAAAAATATGAACAGTGAAAGGATAGCAAACACAGTTATTAACAACCACACCTAAAACAAAAGCAAACTAAGAGGACAGCTAGATCAGGAGCAGAGCCATAGAAATGAAGATCACATGGAGGGTTAGCAACAGGGGAGTGGGAGGAGGAGAAGAGGGGAGAAGGTACAGAGAATAAGTAGCATAGACGGTAGGGAGAAAATAGATGGGGGGGAGGGCAAGAATAGTATGGAAAATATAGAATCTAAAGAACTTGAGACATGTGGTCATAAACTAAAGGGGGGAATGGTGGGGGAGGGGTGTGCAGGGTGGAGGGGAATGAAGGGGGGAAATAGAACTGTAATGGCATAATCAATAAAATATATTTTAAAAAAAGAAACAGCCATCAGGGGGAAAAAATAAATTGTGGGTCGGCCTCCAAAATTTGCAGAGCTTATGCAGGGGTACGAAGGGAAGCATCATTTGTTCAAATATTTAGGAATGTAAATCAAGCCTCAAAATTGTTAGCACAAATATGCTGTCTTCTCTTAAAAATATTTATAAAGACAACACTGAGAAATGTGTACAGCTATAATTTTTACATGACCAAAAGGTGGTAGATATTGAAGATGAACTGAATTAGTTATTACTGTGCATGTCTAAGTGTCCTCTGGTTCTGGCTGAAGGATGAACAAAATGAAGACATATGTAATCTAGAATTATTTTATATTCATTTGCTTACGTGAGTTTTTGCTTTCATTTCAGGATGATCATATATTCTGTTATTATAGTGAACATTTTCACATAATTTTATTCTAGTGACAGCAATAAGCTAAAGAATTTTTAAAATGGAAGTGCATTAAAATATGTAAAATTGGAATATGTTTTAACTGAACATGTAAAAGTATATGTAAACATAAAATTAATTCTTTTGTATATATTTTGAAAGAAAACGATTTTCTTATGAAATATGAAAATTAAAATGTGAAAGGCAAAAATATAAATTAAAATTAATACATGTAAAAAAGTTAAACAAAATCATTTAAATGACACTGAATTTTAAGTTTACTCTTCTGAATGTTAAGTAAAATCTTATAAAATGGGACAAAACTACCGGGCACTTCCAGCCTTGGCCGCCCGTCTGGGATGCAGATGGGCGAAGGCCTGTGGCGCTGGGTCTCGCGGGTGGCGGAGGGACGGGAGTTGTGAGGCGCCGCGCCCTGCACCGTCGCCGCCACGTGCGATCCCCAGGGGACTTCGGGGGCAGGACTCGGGCAGGAAGAGAAGTGGGCAAGTGGGAAGCAGGCCCCTGAGAATCGATCGTTTGCTGGGCGAGTCTGCCCACCCACACGGCATCGTCTCAGGGGAAAGGGACACTTCAATTTGTTTGCCTTTTCTGTCGCTGCGTGCACCCGCTGCTCACGTGTCCCCCCACTCAGAAACGCCGTCCCGTGTCCTGTCCGCTGCCACAGCACAGCCCACGTCGTCGCGGCTCCCAGAGCAGGCGGGACCCCTCTCCTCCCCCAGGACGGCTCTGAGGCGCGTTTCCTGGGCTGGGGCAGTGTCTGTCGCGGGTGTGCACGTGTGTTCGGGGTCATGGGTGAGGTCTGCGAGCCCTGAGCACTGGAGCCCGAGTGCCCAAGGGGCCAGGGAGTGGCAGGAAGGCTGCAGCTTTTGTCTGTGGGTGTGGGGTCAGGGCAGGTCCCTTTGCCTGGGGTGTCCTCATGGTGCTGGCCCATCATGCAGAGCAAGACCCCAGAAAACACTTCCTTTCAGGCGTCCCCCTTCTCAGCTTCCGGTGGCAGCCTGGCCCCGGTCCTGCCCAGCCCACCACAGGGGTGAGGCTCCAGACAGGGCAGGTGCCTCTGCCCAGGGTGCATCGGTGTCTTGGGCAGTTCCGGGAGCCGAGCAGCATTGCGACGGGGTGTGCGATGCTTCTGTGATGCACGACTGTGGTGACTGGCCTGCACTGCCTTTGTATCCGTCTTCCTGCTGATTTCAAAGCTGAACGGGAATGTTCTGCAGTGCACATGGCAGGGCACTCGTGTCCCATTGAGATGCAGGGAGACAATGGTGGGAACAGCGGTCATGGCCGACAGCATTTTCCGGTGTCTTTACATCACGGCAGGTCCTGCGGGGAAGAAGACAGGCCGGACACGCGGCGTCCACCAGTCAGTCAGGACCGCAGTGCCAGGGGCCGGCCAGGCACAGCCCCTTCCCCACGCTCAGCCCCTCCCTCCGTCCCACCCAGGCACCTGCTCAGTGGCGCTCCATCGTGACTTCTGCGGACATCTAACCTAGACACTGCCCTCTGTGCTCCTGACCTCACTCCCTATTTGCTGTGTGTTCTCCCCTCACTGTCCCTGATCTCTACCCCCCACCCGATCATGTCACGGGCACTCCTAATTCCGCTCCTGCCTGCTGACGGTTGTTGTCCCCACCCTCAACCCACAAGGACCCATATGTGGGAGGAGGCCATGTGGCAGAGGGTCCCCAGGGGGAGTGGTGGGACTCGGCTCCAGTCTCACAACTCGACTGGGTTCCGAGTGGTCACAGTGGGGACCAGGGACGGTGACAACTCCTGCTGTGCGTTTGTCTCTCCACACCCCGAGCTTCGTGCCTGAGAAATCCGGTCTGCTGGACAATGCGTTCAGAATGTATTTAAGTTACTGCGACAACAGTGTTCTCAGGAATAGCCTGTTTCTCTTTCACAGATTATTTCGGTGGGATCTTGTTTCTAAACAGCCTCCGCTGTTACACCTCTTCTCGCAGAAGCGGCAGGTTCATTTCCAGTCAGTATTTCGCTGTGGACGCCCCAGGGACACGTGCTGGTCTCCCCGGGGCGCACGTGTGCCCTCTCTCCGGCGTCCGTGGGGCCAGCTGACAGCACGGCGAGGTTGTAAATGGTGTCTTGTGAGCCGTGTGCTGCCTTGGGTGGTGTTCGCACCGAGATGCACCACATCCTGGCATCAAACAAGGCGAGACACAGCGCAGCAGCAGGAGAGAGTGGCCACAGTGCCTGCCAGCGCCGTCTCCGTCCTCCTGCTGTGCTGGGCGTCCGGTCCCGTGGAGAGTCAGAGGGGAAGGCCGTCTCAGGGACGTGTGTCAGTGCCTGTGGCGTGGACCGGCGGCTCTTCCAGAACGTGAGGGCCTCTCTGCACCCGAAGCAGGGCGGATCTGGCCTTCCGCCGCCGGGCGGGGTGATCCCTGCAGCCCGGCCTAGTTCGTCCTCCGGGGCTAGGGCTGCAGCCTGGGCGGGGGCATCCCTGAGACCCCGCTGTGGGAAGATGTGCCTGAGGCAGTGCCACCGAGCCCAGCGGCCGCTGCCCCAAGTCCCAAGTCTGCGTCCAGTGGGACCTGATGACCCTTCACGAGGTCCTATTGGGTGTCAGTTACACGTGGGATTTTGCGCTGTTGCTCTTCCTCAGACGCTGCTTTGTGACTTGGGGGCTCCCTCCTGTCACGGGTCTGTAGAGCTGAGCCTTCACCTGTGGCCATGGTTCAGCCGTGACTCAGGTGAGAGGGAGGCAAGCCCTCACCCCCGCCCGGCCAGGGCGGGAGGAGGGGGAGGCGGGACAGCCCTTGCAACGTGTCTGCACCTCAGTGTCCTTGTCCCTAAGGTGGACGGCTGGCGCGAGAAGTGGTCTGGCTCACGGCCGGTGCCGCGTGAAGGGTGGTCGCCTTCTCCAACTTGGCACAGGCCAGTGGGCAGCGCAAACCCGCCACCATCCAAGTGCAGGCCGCCCTTCGGCCACAGAGGAATTCAAACGGGAGGCACTGTCTCTCTGTGAGGATAGGTGTGACTCAGAAGTCCACTTGTCATCTGGCTCTCGGCCAGGCCGGATCAGAGTCTGTGGCTTCTGTCTGTGCTCAGGGACCTGAAGAGGCCGGGACCCTCATACCTTCAAAGGGGGCTGGCTCGTCTGTGGGCTGTGTTTTTTATCACTCAGGTGGCACTTGGCTTTGTCAGTACCCAGCATCTTGTCTGATGCCCCAGCTTTGCATGTCTCCTCCTCCTTCCCCACCAGTGGCTGCCTGGGGTCACCAGGGGAGACGAGAAGGAAGGTGGGAAGGAGGAGGATTCCAGCCTCACTGATCTCAGTTAAAACCCCGGCTCTGCCGGTTATGAGCTGTGCAATGTGGGGCATGTCCCCGGACACCCGGGCCCCAGAATTCTCATCTGTGAACATGGGGACATTAATTCCTCCTTGGCAGGAGTGTTGTAAACATCACACTTCACACACACACACACACACACACACACACACACACACACACACTTCACACACACACACAGAGGCACTGAAGTATTTGGCACATGGGGGGCATTGATGACAATACATGCCCTTAAATCATGTACTTTAAACAATTAGACCAGTGGTTCTCAAAGTGTGGCCCCTGGGCCCGGGGTGGCGGCAGCAACAGCAGCAGCAGCAGCAGCAGCAGCAAGAACTTGTCCGAGAAGCGCAGCCTCAGGCCCCTCCCAGGCCCCTGAACCAGGACCCTCGGGGCGAGGCTCAGCAGCCAGTCCTCACATGCCCTTCAGGGCTTCTGATGCAAAACAAAGGTGGAGAACTTCTACATTGAAACTGTTTCTCAAAGTCTCATCGTCCAAGGCCATCAGTGGGACAGGCACCTGTGGGACAGCTGCCTTGAATTCAGCAGAAGGGCCCCAAGACCCTCGGGCCCCAGCTTGCTTTTCGCCCTCGTTCACCCTCTGCCCTGCCCCGTTTCCTTCACTGGGCAGCAGGCATGTGCAGCCATGTGCTGACCTTTGTCCTCTGGCCCAGCTTCCCGTGGAGCCTGGCGGTCAGAGGGGCCCGTGGCTCCCAGCAGGCCGCGGGAACCTCCACCAGGAAGGGGTGCCCGATCAGCACCCTGCCTGAGTCCAGACTGTGAGATTAGTGCTGAGCAGTTGCTCTGATTTTAGGGGAAACCTGATGCCTTGGTGCTGCCATGTTCCCCCACGCGGTTTTCCAGAGGAGGAGCTGATTTCTTTCCTGTGGTTCCCCATCCTGCTCACAGCTTTGTTGAATGGGGCGCACCCAGCCAACCAACACAGCCAGCATCTGACTCTGAGTTCCGTCATTGGCCCCCATTGCCGAGGGCCCCTGGGTGCCAGTCCCTCTGCAGGGGCTGTGAAGTATCAGCGTCGGGCCGGCCTCTGCTCCAGGAACAGAGTGTTTCGGACAGTTTCCCAGAGCCTTTCAAACATCCAGACACGTGGTGTCCCAGTGATCGCAGCCTGGGCGGGCGTCCTCCCATCTCACCTTTTTTTGGAGTGGGTGTGGCTTTGGAGAGAGGCAGATCTGGGCTTGATTCTGGCTCTGCCACTTCTGGGCTGTGTGACCTGGAGAAAGTTGCTTAACATCTCTGAACCCCAGCTTCCTATCTTCTCCAATAGAGACAAGAATCCTTCCAGGGATGCTGGTTTTTATAAGAGACCAATAGTAAGGTGCCCAGCACATGGTAGCACCATAAACTGCAGTTACTATCATTTTGGGGATTGTCTCTGGGCAAAGCATTGGAAAGACAGTACAGCTCATCCTGTGGAAAGATAACTCTGAAGTAACTGTTTCAAAGTGCTCAGGGGAGGAAGATGAAAAGCTCTCAGAACTGGAAAGCGGAGGTCCTTCCAGCAGCATTTGGGTTTCTTGTTTCATTGTGCACCACAACACGCCTGGCTGGTGAGGCCCGTGGGCTGCTCCTCTGGGGACCAGGTGAGAGACCTGAGTCCAGCCCTCGGGCGTTGTCCAGCCTGCTGCCGACGGTGGAGCTGAGTCCAGATGCTGGGCTTGGCTGCCCTTGTTCATCAAGGACATTTGCCTGGAACTGCTTGACTGACAAGCCCGGAAGCCTTGGCCAGCCGAGCGGAGAGATCTAAGAACTGGCTCGTGACTCTTCCCCGTGATCTCATAGATCAGGTCGCTGGAACCCTTTGGGGCAGATAGCGTTGTCCAGATGAGCAGACAGATGGGACAGTGCCTGGAGAGTTCCAAGGGCTTTGCTGGAGGGAGGCAGTGGGACAGAGCGCGGCTGCACCGTGGACGGCTGGGACACCGCCCAGCCAGGGCTGGGTGTCTGCGGTTCCCGAGGGTGCTCGGCTGATCAGGCAGGCGCCTGGAGTTCAGGGTCAGCAAGTAGGCAGCATGCAAAGGGCTTTTTTAAGTAGTTAGCAGAACATTAGAGTAAACCCGTGAAACTGTTTAGCTTTGTTTCAGCATGATGACAGTGTTTACATTGCACTGACCATTGACACATTTTTTCTTGGATGGCTTTCACTGTGGGAGAGTATACTTCACATCAAATGTGCCCTTCTAGCCTTGTTTCAGGGTCCAGGTCAGTGGCATGAAGCACATTTACACTGTTGTGCAACCAGCCCTACCGCCATCCCCAGACCTCCTCCATCCAAATGGAAGCTGGGCCCCCATTAGCTACTCCCCCCCCCTCCGCTGCGCCCAACCCCTAGTGAGCACCATTTGTTCTCCCGGGACTTTCCTAAAGACCAGAGGTGCCTACCAGAAGATACTAAAGGTGTTTTAAATAACTCCCTCCTTCAACAGTGCATTTAGGAACTCTGTCGTCTCAGCGTGGAACCTGGGCCCTCACAGGCAGGCACAAAACAAAGGCTTGGACAGAATGCGGAAATATTTTGCGCCCTGGAGCAATTGTGCGTGCCTTTCTCTCGCCCTTGCTGGAAAGAGCAGCCCTGTGTTTATAAAAGCACACTTGCAAAGAAGAAAGGCTTGGAACAAACCACCGTCTTCCTGAGCTGTTGACAGCTGCTATTCAGTGCAAACCTCTGTGGAGACAAAGCAATACTGCGCATTGTTCCAACACGCATGTTGGAAGTGGCTTCCTTCCAGAGCCGGGCGGGGCACACCTGCGCCCGCGCCAGAGCCTCCTGGCTGGCTGGCCTCCTTCCCCCGGGCTGTCCTCCCAGCTGTGGAGGCCGGCGTGGATCCTGAATCCTGATGTCGGACGCCCCTCAGCTGTGTCTCCGTGCCTTCCCGAGCTGCCGACCGCTCCTTGCAGCAGGGTGGTGCTGTCTGGGAGGGAAAGCAAACTGTCCCATTGCTAGGAAGGTTCACCGGCTTCCTCGGAACCCCAGGGGCAGCTGCAGCCAGTGTGTGGGTTGCACTGGGAAACCATTGCCATGGGAAGGTGGGCGGAGTCAGGGGCATTTAAGAGAAGTGCAGGGTTTTTCCCCAGGAAGGGTGGCACCTCCACATCACCAGTGCTCCTCTTGGCGAGCTTGGTGTTTCGCACACTGCCCGGTTATGGGTGCTTGGCGCCGTGGCTCAGAGCCGCTCACCTGCCTCGGTGCTGACTCACCTCCGGCCCTGCTGAGTCATGTTGAGTCTCATCCCACCCCCTCACCCCCACCCCTTGCTCACTGGAGCAATAAAACAGAACTAAGGACGTCTGCTCTGGCTGTGAGACTCAGTGAGGGAACTTGTGACAGTGACTCAGAGCACTGTCCAAGTGAGCTGCGGCAGGCCCTGGACTGCCTGGCCCTGCAGGGTGCCGGCTCTCAGGGGCATGTACGGGGTGTCCAATCCCTCAGCGCTCTGGCTGTGACTTGTCTCCTGCATACATTGTCATTTCCCAGCAGGGCTCTGACCAGTGACAGAAGTGACTGGGGACACGGGGAGGCCTGCTGGGGAAGGCCCTCTGGCATTAGGAAGAGGAGCTGAGATGGGTCTTGGACAAGGGCTCCCATAACTCACTCATTCCACTCACCCTGGCTCAAAGGCCGCCTCCTCCAGGCAGTCTTCCCTAAGCGCCCGCATCTGGTCTCCCACACTGACCCCATGGGGTTGGGATTGCTCGTTTGAAAGACGCAGGCTCCATGAGGGCGGGTGTCCACATGAGTCCCTGGTCCCCCGAGCACTGCTTGTTCTCCGCACCCCCGCTCAGTGGCTCTCTACTGTGCGACCTCAGTTTTCTTATCTGGTGAATGGGATGTAAGTTGCCTTCTCCCGGGAGCACTTGGAGTTGGCAGGGTCCTGGGGTCTTGGCTTGTCCAGTCCATGGGGACGGTCCCCTGAAGGGACTGACCTTGGTGTGTTTGGTGTCACTTCTCTAATCCCTGATGTATCTCTTCCGCCACGTTTCTGCTTCCCAGGTCCTTCCACGCGAGCTGCATCCCGGTGCGTCCTTGACCATGGCCACGTGCTCAGACTGAGCGACCTTGGGGCGCAATTCTTTGAACCTGTATTTACTTATGTCACCAAATTGAGTGATGGGGCATGGCTTTCCTTTTTGGGACAAGGACATTTGGCCAGTTGGTCAGATGCTGAATTTGGGAGGGTGAGGGGCATGTAATCCCATTTTTCCATCGATAGAGCATTGGTCCTGTCACCAGGGACTGGGTATGTGAGGTCCTGGGTAGCAGGACGGACCCCAGGTCCCTGTGGAAGTGTCAGTCAGTCCAGCCCGGTGTGGCCTCACCTCAGAACGCACGGGGCCCTTGGGGCTGAGCCTGGGGCCGGGAGCCCGGGAAGGCAGGGGAGGGGCTGCAGTGTGGGCCTGGACGGGCTGGCCTGTGCTGCAGGGTGCATGGCGGGGAATCACTGTCCCTCCCCTGGGCCAGGGTGGGCCATGGAACAAGGGGGCTTCTGGGACACTGAGAGGAGGTGTGGGCTGACCGAGGGTCCAGGGAAGGTCTGGGAAAGAGGCTGCCCAAGGGCTGTGGAGGAGCCTGGGGGCTGTGATGGGGACAGGGACGGAGGCTTCTGCCCAGGACGGCAGCAACCCCCGAGGCCCTCTGGACTCAGAGGGAGAGACCCGGCTCGGCCGATGTCCGCAGGACCCTGCAGGGGCCTGGCTGCGGGGTCCTTGGGAGCAGCGTGGCCCCTCCCCCTCCTGAGGGTCAGATCCCCTTGGTCAGGGCCTGCCACAGTAGAACAGCCACAGGCCATTTATGCAGTGGAGTGCTGCTTGGCTGTAAAAAAGAAAGAACTTTCACCCTTGCAGCAGCATGGGTGGACGTGGGGAACATCATGCTGAGTGAAATCAGCCAGTCAGAGAAAGACAAATGCCATGTGATTTCACTCATATGCAGAATCTAATGCACAAAAATGAACTAACAAGCAACAGAGAGACAGAGTTGTAGATGGAGAGCAGGCTGACAGCCAAGGGGAGGGGGTGGTGAAGGGGCGGAGGGGCTGAGCGAGAAGGAAGAAAGACTCGCGGACATGGACAGCAGTGTGGTGATGCAGGGGCGGGGGGTGCAAGGGGACTAAATGGTACTGGGAACAATACAATAAAATAAGAACTTGCTAGGACCCTACAGAAAGGGGTTGCTGACACCCAGAGAGCCTCTGTCCGGCACTTGTAGGGACAGGAGACCTACCACCTCCTGTCTGACCTGCTCTCTGCTTTCCGTCGAATTTTATTTGAGGCACGGCTTACATGCAATAAGCGTGCAAATACACAGTGCACAGCTCGGTAAGCTGTCCCACTCGCACGTGCCTGCGTAACCACCTCCTGATCGGGACGGGTTTCCTCGGACACCCGCCCAGGGAGCCCCTCCTGACATCCCTCCCGGCCCTGCTTCCTGCCGCACCCGCCAGTCCTTGCTCTTCGAGTGGTGGGAAGCGGCAGCGGCCTGGGTGCCGGGGCCCTGGGGAGAGCTCACTGCTGACGAGGCTGTGGGGGCAGTGACAGAGACAGCGACAGGACTCCCTGTTCTCAGAGGAGCGGTGGAGAGCAGGGAGAGCTGCCTTTTCTCACCTTGGCAAGGGAAGGCACTGGCCTGGAGTGTGACAGAGGGGGACTGGCCATGAACTTCAGTATGAGCTCTGTGACCATGAGAAAGTCATTTCACCTTCTTGGGCCTCAGTTTTCTCCTTCCCGAAATGAAATGGCCGTTTGGATTAGATCCTCTTTGCCGCCCCTTTAGGTCCCCAGTCTGGGACCCTGAGTCTGCCCCGCTTGGTTCCTTGATGTGTCCTCAGTGCCGATGTGCTGCCCAGGTGACAAGTCTCGGCTGAGTGCGTGCGTCTGTCGCACTCTGAAGCCCTGCCTTCCTGCAGACCTAATTTATGTCTGGGAAAAGGCCCTGGGCAGTGGCGGTGCTGCACCAGGGAGGGCTGCCCGTGTGCTGGTTGGCAAGGGACGCCCTCTCCAGCTGACCTCAAGTCCCTGCACCCCCCATGGCAGAGGATTACTGGTGGTCCTCTTTATAGAAGTTTCCAGAAAGGAATCTTCTATTTGGATAGCATTTTGATGTGTTGGTTCAGCAGTTTTAGCTACTTTTTAGACTCAGAAGTCTAATTTTGGATTCATTTGGAAGTAGGGGCGCAGGGCCTGTGGCAAGGAGGTGAGCCACAGGACAGTGGTGCTGGTGATGCTCCAGCCGCCGGGCTGCGGGAGAGGCCCCCCCCCAACTACGGCAGCTACTCTCTGCTCTGCCTCAAAGGGCTGCCGTGCACACCTAATAAGGGCCCAGAGAAAACACGTTGTTACAGCGGATCTCCGTGTAGTGGAGCAAACACCTGGGGTTTGGGCGGGGGTTTGGCCATGTGGTAGACGTGCTCAGGGTTTTGATTCCTGATTTGATCAGAGCCCAGTGCTTCTAAGAGGGTTCTTTCCGGTTGCCACGGCTGCCCTCACTGTCCTTACTTCCCCTCTTCTTTCCACCCACCCCCTCCTCTCACCCCTGCCACCTTCGGGTGCTTTCTGCCTGGTGAGTCCCCTCCACCCACGTCTGCAGAAACTCCCCTCCAGTCCAGCCTGGGGGTGCTGCCCCAGGAGGCCACCTGTGTGTCAGGGCTTGTGGCACGTACACAGGGGCTTGTATTGCCACTGGCCAGCTGGGATATTCAGGGCCATGGTGTTCTGTGGCCAGATGTGGCTGGACAGTGTGTCTCTGACCCACCTTCGCAGGAGCCTGTAAGCTTGCCGCCTCTGCTTACATTCGCTTACGTGAGTTTGCTTGTCTTGGGCTCTTCGAGGAGCTGGACCGAGCCTCATGCAGGGAGTCAATATTTATTTTTGAGCAGATCAAGCAGTTAATAAATATTTGCTTTATTTAATGGAAGCTGAAGCAATAGCTCCGTCATGCAACGTGGTCTTGCATGTGAATTTTCTGTGACTGGCCTAGTCGTGGACATGGGGCATGGACATCCCTCCCCCAACCGCCCCTCGCCCCCGCTGACATTTTGGTAGTCCCTTCACCATTATTTGTAGCAGAGAAAGTCAAGGCCAAAACAGCATGGAGGCAAAGGAGTGACTTTCCACCTCAGTCTTCCCCTGCAAGTCATGGCACTCAGATGGAAGCGTCAGCCTCTCTGCCATCTCCCTGCCCTGGCACCCGAGGGACAGAACGTGACCACTTTACCGTGGGGGACAAACTTCCTAATGTGTCTTTTGTGGGCGACTTCACCTGTGCAGCCTCGGTGGCACCGACAACAGGACAGGGCAGTGAGGGCCTGGACCTACGTCTGCAGGATGTCATTTGGTTCCCGGCTTCTGCGACTCAACAGCAAAGCACAGACAAAACCCGAGGGAGGCTGCGAGCTCAGCGTGGCGTCTGGGTTCTTGGTGAGCGCGTAGAGCCCGACACCCAGGAACTGGGCCGTGCTGGGTTGTTAGCTGAAGCGGAAACCGACAGCATTAACGGCGCGGTGCCAGGGCTGCAGGAAACATCTTCTTTTTGGCAGGACGGAATGCGAAGGGCCTTGTTTCTGGTTCAAGTGTGGGACGGCACCTGCAGTTCTCCGCTCCATCCACGAGGGAGGGCCAGCCTGGTTCTTCTGCTGTCCGTGGGGGCTGAGGAGATGGCGCGTGGGCCCCCTGTGCCCGGTGACTGCCTTGCACCAAACCTCTGCACTCAGTCATGGTCACTTCACTGTCACAGACCCAGGATGGACGAGGCACCGTTCATCTGCTCCCAGTAGAGCCACACGCACGAGTCGGAGGGAGCTAAGGGGGATGTCACAGCCTCCTTCAAGAGACCGGGAGCTGCCCCTGGAGCGATGGGGAGGTAATTTATAAGCTTTCCCCCTAAACTAAGTTTCCAAAAATGGTGCAGCTGTGACATGGTCAAGGTCACCTTACCCCTAAGGTCCCCTTGAGGTTCAGAGCATGGTGCTTCCCCCACCGAGAGACGTGGAGCAACATCCATGCCGTCTGGGGCCACCTAGGCTGCGGCAGAACCTGGGCCAGAGGTGACCTCGTTTCCAGGAACACGAAGACCATTGAACATTCTGGTCGAGCTGGGCTCCCTTCCCCCTGCACCCCTCTGTGGACGTGGACATCCAAGAGGTCACAGGAAGTGAGCGACAAAGAGACAGGAGCCCGTACTTCAGTCAGGGACCCCCCGCCCTGCCCTCGGCCTGGGCTGCTGACCCTCAGAGGAGGCCCCTGGCACCCACCGAGGCGGGTCGCCTTGGGTCCCTGTGCTACGGAGCTCGTGACGGCGGTCGGTCACCTGCAGGCTCCATCTTTCCTCCCATGCCCCAGTGAGCCTGTCCCTTCCAGAGGGGCCCCACGTCCCACATCACAGACTCCCTGGGCTACGGGGTCCCTTGTCAAGTCCCTGAACGGTACTGGAGCCCCTCCCTCTGCCCGGAGATGCCAGGTGTGGAAGGGCTGGGGGCACTGGACTGGCTGCCGGCCGAGCCTCCTTCTGCTCCCCAGCAGGGCCTCTGGCCTGTGACCTGTCTCTTCCTGTTGGAATGCTGGCCATCCCCATGTCTTAGCTCGAGCTACTGTCGCAGGTTAGGATAGGCTGGGCGGCTCCAACAAGGAACATTTATTTCTCACGGTTGTGGAGGGTGGAAGTCCAAGACCAAGGCGCCAGCAGATTTGGCGTCTAGGGAGGACCCGCTGCCTGGTTCACAGTCGGCTGTCTTCTTGCTGTGTCCTCACATGGCAGAGGGACAAAGCAAGCTCTGGGTTGCTTCTTATAAGGACACCAGTCCCATTCATGGGGCCTCCACCCTCAGGACCTAATCATCTCCCAGGTCTGCGCTTCCTGATACCATCATGTTGGGGTTAGAGTTTCAACATGTGACCTTTGTGGGGACTTAGACATTCGGTCCGCGGCCTCACTGGGCATGGGTGTGGAGTCCCCCACAAAACCCCGTACCTCAGAGAGCAAGGGCAGCTTGGGGCCAGCAGCTCGTGGGGGATCGCCAGTCCAAGACGCTGTTTGCTCTGAAGCCTGAGAGGCGAGCAAGGATGCTGGCTCCACCAAGGGGTGGCTGCGTCCCAGAGGGCATGCTGGGCTGGAGGCTGAAGCTGAGGGCTGGCCGAGCGCTGGCCGAGCCTGTGTGTGTGTCTATCCTTGCAGTACCTACAGGTGGTCTTTAGTCTGTTTGATGAGCTCCCCCGGGTCAGAGGTCCCTGGAAGTCCGGTCTGGTTGGTGGAACAGTCTAGGGTGCACTGTGCATTCCTTCACCTGCAGAAATGCTTTCATGGTTAACTGCAGGGCACCAGGTTGGTGGGAAATGGGATGAAAATAAATGGGGCCCCAACCTTCATGGAGAGCACAGTCTGGGCAAGGAGACAGGTGCGTTGAATAGCTATGGCTGCATGACAGACAGCTGCAAACCCTCAGGAGCCCAGGGCAATCAGCAGCGATTTCCACAGGGAACTGGGCAGCTCAGGTTTGGGCTGTATGTCCATGAGGGCTGGCCTGGCTGATTTTATTCCCCAGTTGTTCCGCCTGGGTCCCAGGCTAAGGGGCAGCGATGACCTAGTAGCACATTCTTTTTCTGAGGATGATGGATGTTCAGAGGGGGGTGTGACAACCGAGGCCTGAAACTGGTACACTGGCCCTCAGTCCACGCACGTGTGGCCAACACAGGTCACACGGCCACACCTGAAGCCGGCCGTGGGTGGAGGGAGGGCGAGCAGGGCTGGCCATGCAGCCACCACCACGTGCTGGCCACCGAGGACAGGTGTGGAGGGAGCGTGAAGGCACCCATGGGTGGCAGTGGTTGGGCCTGGGCACGGGACAGCAGAAGGCCGCAAGTCGCTGTGGGAGTTAGTTACGGCAGTTGGGGGGCTGGGAAAGCAGGAGCTCCATGTGGGTCTCTGTAGACGCTGGTTCTGGGCTTTGGGGCCTCTGTGAGCCCAACTCCAGCGTCCAGAGGTGCATGGGGATGAGCTAGGCCATTCATTCAGGCCCTTGGCGGGTGCGTGGAGGGGAGCGGGCAGGCCCTGGCTTGTGTTGCTCCCACTCGGAGTAGGGCAGGCCCCGCTCTCTGGCTCAGGCGGGCCCGCTGACTGACCCTCGGGCACAGTCAGGACACACGGGCCCTTCCCTTCAAGTTCTGGGCCAGCACCAGGTCCCTCAGCATATGGCACTGGAGGCTCCCTGCTCCTCTCCTCTGGGCACCTCCCCTTCGGGCCCTCAGTCGTAGCCGGGTCCTCCGGGCATGGCTGTTCTTGGCGGCCCAGCTGACAGGTCTCCCCGAACCCAGCCTCGCCCTTGTGCTCCTTCTTCTCCATGCGGCCCCTGAGGAACTGCTAGCCTGTAACCCAGGACTCTCTACTTAGCCCCTCCCGTGGCTTCCCAGTGAGCAAAAACCCTGCTTCTGGGGTGGCCCCTGGGAGGTCAAGGCCACGTTCAACCCGGCGCTGAGTCACACTTTGCCTCACTCCCTCGCTCTCGCGAGGGTGCAGTGGAGTTTCCCGTGGCTCGTGGCGGTGCAACAGACTGAATTCAGGAGCCAGAATGAGAATTTAGCTCTTTAGCCGGACACTGGAAAGATTTACGGAAATGTGAAACACGAGTTTTCACTAGTTTTTTTTTGTGAAATAGTCACTTTTCTTAAAAATATGGTGTTAATCTCAGCATGTAATAGTACGTTTACTACTGTCATTTTAAAATGAATTAGTAATTAGTTTTTTCAGTTGAATTTCTAAGATGGTACATACTGATGGATATCACCTAGGTAAACAGGGTGTCAAGCCTTCCTGAGTTGAAGCAGGTTGAGAACCACAGATGCCTGGCATTCCTTAAATGTACGTGACCCGGAACCCGCCTCGGCACACCCTTTAGGTCAGGTTGCAGCCACCAGGTCGTGGCTCCATCACTCAGGGGCTGTGAGACTCAGGGCAGATGACTTAACCCTCTGGGCCACAGTCCCCCGTCTGTGTGACGATAATGGCAATGGTCCTAGTGTGACCTGCACTGTAGGTCAGTCGGGAAGACCACACGTGATCGTGCAAGCGGGGCCTGGGTAGGCAGGGAGCACCCAGGAAGAACTCACCGTAATGTCGTCACTACTATGTAATGACGTGGCTACCATAGCTGTGTGTTAACTAAAAGCTACACCGCCATCACAAAGGAAACATGGACTCCAACTGCATGAGAAATGGAGGAAGAATTTACTCTGAACACGGGTGAAGAGGAAGACAGGTCATGAGAAGAAGTGGCTTCTGCGGGGTGTGGCCGTGTGCCCACCTGGAAAGGCTGATGTGGATTTTCACAGCTGGTGAGGGGCTGGCAGTGAGGGGGCCTCGCCTGGACTAGCCCTCGGGTTTGGTGGAGCCTAAACAAGGGGAATTTTTGTTCCTTGTTGGCCTGGTCTCAGCCTTTGCGGGACTAGGGCAGTGTGAGCGGGCTTGGCCTCCCCCAACAGCAGCCTTGCAGCTGCATCTAAAAGTCAAAATGCGAGGAAATCGCCCCTTCTGTCCTGGACTGAGCCCTCTGTCGCCCCGCCTTTTCCTAGCTGCTCCCTGCTCCCACCTCCAAGTGACTGCTTCTTTGGCTGGTGGAGAGGAATGAAGGGACACGTTTGTTCTTGGTGTACTTGTAGCCAGAAAGTTGGAAGAGATCGTGAGTCACACCAGAGCAGGGAAGCCATCAAGGCCCTGGGGACCAGTGGTGTGTGTGTGAATGAGTGCTTGTCTGTGGTCAAAGCCTTGATGAGCTCAGGAAGGAAGCCTGGCTGGCTAGGTGAAGGGAGAGACCGGAATCTCCTTCCTTCGCTGACCTTGGTGTTCCCGTCTGTAAAGCGGGCCCACGCTGTGTCCTCGGTGCACCCCCAAGCTGCACGGCGGGCGGGAGCAGTGCAATCATAAACTGTAGCAAACGTCAAGGTCTCCAGAAGGCATTTGTTTCCTCTGCAGCCTAGTAAGCAAAACCACGGAATTGCTGGCCGAGAAGGGGATAAATGTCGGAACGCCAGCAGCTCAGCACTCTGTGGCACCCGAGGCCTCCTGTCGAGTTTCCCTTGCGGCAGCGTGATCGCAACTGAGACCCACGAGCCTGGGGAGAAGGAGCTCCCATCTGCTCCGCACAGAATGTTCTTGGCTCCCGTGTGCCTGCTGCACAGAGACGCTTTGGGGCCTTTGGGAGCCCCGGTTGGCGGCTCTGGGTGAGGGGTGGGCAGCGCCTCCCCGTGCCTCTGCACGGAGAGCTGCACAAGGCCAGGACTGCAGGGAGGAGGGACCTGCCCCACCAGGACTGCCGGCAGGGCTGATCCCTCGCTGAGGAGGGCCTGGCGACCCCTGATCTTTTCTCTGTTACCTTGAAAGTCGCCTCCCGCTTTGCAGCGAGAAAGTAGGGAATAACATCTGCCTGAGATGGTGTCTAAAGGGGCCGAGCCACCTGGAGGTGACTTCCCGTCTGTGGTCATGCAGCTGGGCTAGATGGCAGGTTTCTCCAGGTGCCACTTGGCCCGGAGGTGTGGTGACCATATACTTTCTTGCCTAAGCTGGGATACTTTTTTGAGGCTGGAAGTGTCCTTAATAATTCATCATTATTCTGGGGTACTGGAATAAACAGGGATGGTCTGAGTAAAGGGGGCACGTGGTCGCTCACCCTCGGAGTTTCCCACGAAAGGTGGCCAGGCCACCTCACAGGGCTTAGTGCCCAGGCAGGAGGAGCCCCAGTTACTGCCTGAGCGGGGCCAGCCAGTGGGGGAACGTCCAATAAGAGGTCACTCAACTGGCGCAGGGGGCCCTTCCTGGAGGTCTGGTTTGGAGACCCAAGCTGGAGTCACCAGATTCCACAACTTTTCCCGGGGCCTCATTCTTCTAAACGCTTTCTCAGATCTGTGATTTCATCAGAATGCAGCGCAGGAGGGGATCCTGGCGGCAGGTGTGCCTGGGAGCCATCCCCCCCACAGGGAGGCCACGTGTTTCCTGGCTCTGGCTGGAGGGAGTAGGGGCAGAAAGCCCTTCCTGGTGGGCGGGGCCCAGGGGCCTCCTGTATCAATAGGTACAATAGGTACCTGCAACCCAGCAGGGCCGAGCAGTGGGCACTGGCCGGGTGTGGGGAGCAAGTCCTCCAAGAAGCGACTCAGTGCCCCCGAAACGTCAGGAAATGGCAGAATCAGAGCCGAAGGTGGCCTTGCCAATTGTGTCATCCACTCCCTTAACTAAAAGATGAGGAACCTGGAGCCCGGAGGGAGCGGGGCAGACCAAGCACTCGCATGAATCTAATGTAATCTGCGAAGAACTGTGGGAGAGGCACTATGGCCCGAGATTAGCTCTGTGGCCACGAGTAGTAAGCAGGGAGGCAGGATGGAACTCAGTTCTCTGACTCTGCAGCCCCCGCCCTTGGCACCACACACCCCTGCCTCCCTCCAAGGCCCTTCACGGGGAAGCAGTCCCAGCAAGCCGAAGGCTCGTTGACCCCTGTCTAAATCTGTTTGGGTCAACTCGCATTGTAAATATTTCCCCTTTGATTACGCAGTGCTTGGTGGTTAGTGAAGAGGGTGGCGAGGTGAAGATGAGCTGGCAGGAGAGGAACCTCCCAGCTCAGGGGAGGGGGCCATGGACCCCTCCCAAGAGACTGTCAGGCCGTCAAATGCCATCACCCCGAGGGGGAACCCCAAGGCCAGGTTCGTTTCTCCATGATCCCAGAGAAGCTGGATGAGCCAGGAGCAAACCAGGCCCGGAGGGGAAAGAGGAGGTGACGGGCTGTGGAGGTGGGTCCTGAAAGCCCACCCCACCCCAGCAGCGGCAGAGTCTTGTGGGAGAGAAAGGGCAGCCTGCAGGCTTCGGGGGTGGGGAGGACGGGAGGAGGCAGACGTCCTCGGGGCCTGCTCCCCTGTGGCCCCTCTGACCTGCTCCCTCTGGAGGTGCCGGAGGCCCCAAGGAAGAGGGGTGATGGTTCATTTGTTCCCGAGAAGACCGTGGGTTCCCCCAAAGAGGATGTGGGGCTGGTGGTCTGTCTAGACAGAACCCAGACCCTCTGGGAGGGGTGATCACAGCAGCTGAGAAGGGTGTAGGGGACTGTCCTTGTGGCAAGAGTCCACACAGTTAAAACAAACAGGTTGTTTTGAAAAGTTGTCTGGCACCCTCCCTTTGGCCCGCATTCAGCGCCCAGTGTTCGTGGAAAATTTAGTTGTTGATCACCACATCCTTGAGGAACGGGTCAACTCAGGTGACCCTCTAGCACCTGGGACAGAGTTAGAAACTCGGGTCCACACAGAGGCCGCTGGGCTCCTGCGCCCCCAGCAGCCCTTCCAGCCTCGGGCCTCTGTGGGGGGCCCCACCGGGCGTGGCGCTCCCATCCATTTTCGTCCCTGTGATCCTGCTCACCCATCAGGGCTCAGCTGGAAGTGTCTTGTATGGCACAGGTCACTTTATTTTCATTTTTAATCTTTCCAAATTATAAAACTTCCAAACATTCCCCAAAGGAGACAGCACAGCCACCTACCCGTGAGTCACCCAGAATCAAGACTTCACCGCACGAGCTTCCTCTCTCGCTGTCTTTCTGAATTTTAAAAAAGCACCGTGTCGTTCCACTTCCACTTGCTGGATTTTGCATCTCTGAAAATATGGGCAGTTCAGCTGTATTGCAGTGGTAGGCCTAAAATTACCAGTCACTCCTTGCTGCCATCTGACACCCAATCCATGCTGAAATTTCTCCTGTTCTCCCATTTTTTTTTTTTTCTTAAAGTCTCTTCTCTGGAATCAAGCCTGCTGTCGGAGTTGGTTGATTTTGGAGGAATGGGCCAGCTGCTCTGCAGGACCTCCCTCGGGTGGCTCTGCCCCCTCGGCCCATCTCTGCCCTCCTTGCAGTCCGTATTTCCGTCACGCCCACCGCTGGGCCGGCCTTGCTGTGCTACAGCCGGCTTTTCGAGCAGGCGCGCTGGGCCCTCTTTGTGTCTGTTGCTCTTGTTTCCCGAGGCTGTGCGTGATGTGCCGTAAGTGTTCTGTTGATTCTCGAGCACAGCCCGGTATCAGAGCGGACTTTCTCTCTGCCACTTGTAACTTCAGGTCTTGAGATGTTGAAACCCACCGTGATGGGGCGTGACTGCTGGATCCAGAGGGATTTTCACACCGAGTAGAAGGTGGACCAGGTGACCATGGGGGCCCGGCAGAACTCTGCAGTTCCGGGATCCAGGATCGGGCTGATGGGGCATCGATTTTGTCCTCCATCTTTGTTCTGGGACTCGTCGATATTCTTGTGGTTAAATTCCACAAGCTGTCATCATCTCAGGAGGCAAATTAATGCATGGATTCTTGCTGTCCCCTTTAATAGCTTGGCACGGGGCAGTGAGGTTGCCCTCCCCTTCCCGTGTGGCTTGTCATTCAGTGAGGTTGGCCTGACATGTTGGGGTGGCAGCACCCCTGCCCTGTGCCCTGCTTTCTGACCCAACTCTCTCATCTCAAAACCTCTGATGTTTTTATTTCTGGAGGTATAACCTCCGTGCCATATTGTGAGCAAATGAGAAAATGTGGATTGGATTATGGAATTTGGCTTTATGATTCATTTGTTCAATAAGCTCTTACTGAGAGTCCACCATGGGCCAGGCCCTGTCTGCATAGGTCCTGGGGTCCAAACGTGGCCAAGACCCCCATTGCTGGACTTCACTGTTCAGTGTAAGAGACAGACCATCAGTGCCATGGTGAAAACAAGCCTGGGCCTTATGGGGGAATCAGTAGGGCACCCATCTCAGACTGCTAATATTGGAGGCCTCCTGGAAGAGGGAGCTTTTAATTTGAACCTTGAAGGAAACATTAGGAATTTGCTGGGAGAAAGGGTCAGGGAAGAGGGAAGAACATCGCACATATATTCCAGAGGGAGGGAATGGCATGTGAAGGGGACATCGCACTGACTCTGTATTTTCAGAAATACTTGTAATGAAAGTCACACGTGATTGAAAAAAATAGGTCTCTGGGGGGTTGAATGGCCTGTGCAAGGAGAGGAAGAGGAATCAGAGTTACCGTCGCAGATTCTGTGAGAGGCAGTTCAGCGCCCTAACTTTATTACCTGCCCACCGGACACCATCCCTCCATCAAGAAATTAAAAAGTCTCCTTTGTGACACCACGAAGGGGCTGGGCTGCTTCGGGGAGCACAGGGATTCGGGAAAGGAAGATTAGGCCAGGCCCGCAGGTGAGCGAAGGGACCCCGTGACCTCTCGGTGCCTGCAGGGCGCCCCTGGGGGCTGGACACTGAGGGCAACTCAGCCCTCAGCGAGCGCAGAAGCTTCTCTTTCTGAAGCAGGTACAGGCAGCTACGTGTTCGTTTGCTGACGAGCTGGGAATACCAGATTACTGGCCAAAAAGGGTGATCTGATGGTTTATTATAGACACAGGAAATGTTGTTAAATATGGCTAATCCGGCCACAGTCTTGAGGGAGACCAGTATTTTCCTTCTCTTGTTCACACAAGATGATTTTTTAAAACTGTCTAAAAACACTAGAAGTGCTCCTCTCGAATGGTTCTGTGAGGTCTTTTAAAGCCCCTTGGCCCTGAACCACTCGGCACTAAAGTGGTCACCAGAGCATCGGGCACTTCGATGTGAGGACTTTCTTAATTAGAGGAAGTAAGGAAGAGCTCAGTGACTTGGTACCCACACATTTTATTTTATTTAATCTCTTTTTTATAACTTTATTTCATTTTAAAATTGTATTTTATTGATGACGCTGTTAGAATTGTCCCGATTTTCCCCGCTTTGCCCGCCTCCACCCATCACCTCCCCCTCCCTCTGGCGATCCCCACACGGCCATGGCCATGGGTCAGGCGTGTAAGTTCTTTGGCTTCTCCATGACCTACACTGTACTTGACAGCCCCATGGCTATTCTGTAACTACCTGTTTGTACTTCTTGATGCCCTCGCCTCTTCACGTATTCCCCACACCCCTCTCCCATTTGGCATCCATCAAAATGCTCTCTGTATCCATGATCCCATCTCTATTCTTCTTGTTTGCTTAGTTTGTTTTTTTAGATTCAATCACTCATAATAGATATGTATTTATTGCCATTTTATTGTTCATAGTTTTGATCTTCTTCTTCTTAAATAAGTCCCTTTAACATTTCATATAATAATGGTTTGGTGGTGATGAACTCCTCTAGTTTTTTCTTGCCTGGGAAGCTCTTTATCTTCCTTGATATCTTCTGGGTAGAGCAATCTTGGCTGTAGGTCCTTGCTTTTCATGACTTTGAATATGTCTTGCCAATCCCTTGGAGCCTGCAAAGTTTCTTTTGAGAAATCAGTTGACAGTCTTATGGGAATTCCTCTGTAGGGAACTAATTTCTTTTCTCTTACTGCTTTTAAGATTCTCTTTTTATCTTTAGCCATTGGCATTTTAATTATGACGTGTCCTGGAGTGGGCCTCTTTGCATCCAGCTTGTTTGGGACTCTCTGTGCTTCTTGGACTTGTGTGTCTATTTTCTTTATCAAATTAGGAAAGTTTTCTTTCACTATTTTTTTCCAATAGATTTTCCAAATTCTTGCTGTTTCTCTTTTCCTTCTGGCTCCCCTATGACCTGAACATTGGCCCTCTTGAAGTTGTCCCAGAAGCTGCTTACACTATCCTTGTTTTTTGGATTCTTTTATTTCTTTTTGTTCTGATTGGTGGTTTTTTGCTTTCTTATGTTCCAAATCATTTATTTATTTATTTTTTAAAAGATTTTATTTATTTATCTTTAGAGGGGAAGGAGAGAGGGAGAGAAACATCAGTGTATGTTGCCTTTCATGCATCCCCTGCTGGGAACTGGCCTGCAGGGAACCAGCCTGCAACCCAGGCATGTGCCCTGACTGGGAATCGAATTGCGATCCTCTGGTTCACAGACCTGTGCTTAATCCACTGAGCTACACCAGCCAGGGCCTCCAAATCATTTATTTGATTCTCAGCTATATCCACTCTACTGTTGTTGTCCTGTAAATTGTTCTTTATTTCAACTAGTGTATGCTTTATTTCTGACCGGACCTTTTTTATGCTGTTGAGGTAGGTCCTCACTAAGTTCCTTGAACATCCTTGTAACCAATGTTTTGAACCCTGCATCTGATAGGCTGCTTATCTCCATTTTGTTTCGTTCTTTTTGGAGTTTTGAGCTGTTCTTTCATTTTGGCCATATTTCTTTGTCTCCTCATTTTAGCAGCCTCCTTGTGTTTGTTTCTATGTGTTATGTAGAACTGCTGTGAGTCCCTGTCTTGGTTGCATTGCCTAATGTAGTAGGCGTCCTGTAGGGTCCAGTGGCACAGCCTCCCCTATCCTCCAAGCTGAGTACTCAATTGTAGCTGATCCTTGGTTGCTGTTGGCAGGTCAGTGGGAGGGGTTTACCCAGGCCAGTCAACTGCAAGGATCGGCTGTGACCACTGACCACCAACCGCTGCCCTCTGAGGAGGATCAGCTGTGCGAGGGCAGGGTGGGGGTGCTCTGTGTGGTATGTAGCTGTCCACTGGTGTGCAGGCTTTGGAGTTTCCCAGATGGCACAGGCCAAGGTCAGACCCTACCCGTGTTCTGACAAGGGCCACCCTGCATGAGCTTTAAAGTAGTCTGAGATGTCTGCTACCTGTGCTAGGCTGGCAGATTCCCAGGGAAAGCCAAGCTCTGGAATCTAGGCTGGCTGCTGCTAGAGCTGGGCCTGGGGCATTTAGTAGGAGGTATGGAAGTTGGGGACTCACTGAGGCTGGCTGTTTCTTGTTTGAGAGAATTTAGGAAGTTGTGAAGCATGAGCCAAGACCAGCCATTCATATGAAAAATTCATGATTATCAGCTTTGGTAGGCCCATAAGTAGGGTGGGATGGAGTCTCAGGGCATCTCCAGGGTGGGGCAAACAGGTTTAATGAAGTCTCTGATATGGTGCCTGCCTGATGGGTCTGTGGCTCTGTGTGAGGAGGGCTCAGAAAGGGGACAATGGCCTCTGCCCACCTTTCTGTCTGGAAGAAACCTGTCTCCCAGCTTTTGCCTCAGTGCCAGGCATTTCAGTTCCTCCCTGTGTGCCACTGGTGCATTTGAAGCTGTTGCTCCAGTGATGGAGCTCAGAGGGAGTGAGTCTGAGTAAATCCACGTGTGGGTTTCTTTAAGGGAAACTGCTTGGGACTCCAGAAGTTTCTTCCACTGGCTCAATCTCTGCTGATTTTCGCAGCCAGAAGTTATGAGGACTCATCCTGGCACTGCAACCCTGGGCTGAGTGGCCTGATCTGGGGCTAGGACTCCTCGCTCCTGAGATGTCCCTCTGGAATTTTTATCCACCACATGTGGATGTGGGACCAGCTCATTCTACATCTCCACCCCTCTTACCAGTCTGGATGGATGTGGTTTCTTTAATTCTGCAGTTGTCAGACTTCTATTCAACTCTATTTCTGATGGTTCTGAGTGATGGTTGTTCTGTATTTTAATTGTGATTTTGATGTGGTTGTGCAAAGAGGTGAGCCATGTTTACCTGTGCTGCCATCTTGACCAGAAGTCTCAGCACCCATATATTTTAGACACTATTCTAGAACACTTTTGCACGCAATTCTGTTTGATTCTCATTAACCTTCAAGACACACTCAGTATGAGCTCAGCTTTTGCACATAAGAGAGCCGGTATTCTGAGAGGTTCAGTAACTTGTTGGTGTTGCAGAATCAGGAACAAAACTGGAATTCCGATGCCAAAGTCTGCTCTTCACTTTGCACCATGATTATTTCGTGTGTGGTAGGTGGTGCCTAAGATCATACTCTTGAGTTAGGCTCCAAGAATTATTTATTCTGGACAACTTCCTCAGCTCCTTTTGCCTCAGCTCCCCCAGTGGTCAGTGAGGTCATAGCCACACCTTCCCCACAGGACAGTTCCCAGGAGTCAGTCCAGGTAAAGTGCTCAGAACTGCTTGGCTAACCGGTCGGCACCCCAGGAATTCAACTACTCTGGGGACTTTTGCTTGAAACCAAGGTGACCTTTGCCTTGGCCTGTCTCATTCAGGGGATGACAGGGGCAGTGTGATGGCGTATCTTGAAGCCCTCTCTGAAATTAGTGGCGCCTCAGGTTCCTGAAGGCGGCTCCAGGGGGCTGAGCACACGGGAAAGCCCCCACCTGTGGCCAAGTCCAAACAGACCCTAGAACGTGCAAGACAAGGCTCGTGCCAAAGGCCGGCTGGTTCAGCCATTGGTAGCAAGAGTGGTGTCTTGTCTCCTGGGCTGTGGGGATGCCAGCACTGCCCAGAGAGGACAGGCCAGGACCTAGAGTCAGGCCTGGCTGAAAGTGCTGGGAAGTGTCCACAGGCAGCATCCACAGGCAGCACTCTGAAGGCTCAGAGAGGACAGATGCCCAGGCCCAGGAAGGACTCCCGGGAAGGTCGGCAACTCAGGGAGGAGCAAACAGGGCTGCTCAGGACACGAGCTGGGGCCGTGGCCACAGCAGAGGAGTGACACTGGGGTGGTGGGGGTTTCTGCTCTGGAGGGTGAGGATGTGGCCCAGGTAGAGTGGTAGGTGCTGCTGCTGGCTGGGGAGTGGCCCTGCTCGGCCACTTGCAGGATGTGCACTAGGGCCGCTTCTTTCAGCCCAGTGGTGTTGCAGCTTCCCATGATTAATCAGGGACAGTACTGCTTGCTGTGTTAATGGGGCAACGTGCAGACAGGAAAGGAACAAGGTCTGGGCCGGTGCTGAAGGGACAGCATGGTTTGTGGGGGATGCACCCCACCATTTCTGCCTAGTCATTTCACCCCCTTTGATCTTGTTTGTCCCTTTTGTAAAACGGAGGTAAACATCACCACCTCAGCTCATTGTGCAGGGGAAGCTTCTCGGTGCCAAAACTGTTGGCAGGTTGAGTCTGAGGCAGAGTGAGTGCTCCTGGAGGCCGGGACCCAGGGGGAAGCCGGACCCTCCAAGGCACTGGACAGACCACAGCCCGGGGAGCCCAGTGCTATTGGAGAAGGGTCACGCTGTGGTAAGGCCATGAATGGCAGGGCCCGGCACCCCGCCTGGTGGCTGGGCAGGGCCACCCTGTGCTGGAGCCGGCTCTCACCTTGTCAGCAGTGAGGACTTTGCATGCAGGTCAAAGCCTGTGTCTCCACGTACCGGGGGCAGCCTCCATCAAGGCCCTGCCACACTGACGTACCGATGTCTTCGTCATGGGGTAGGCAGCAGACCCCTCTGCTCCTGCAGGTGACATCTGCAGGGCGGGTCTGAATGTCATTTAGCATCTGTGACAAAATGACTATTAGAGGGACAAGGTCTAAGTGATATATGTGGAACCCCATCAGCCTGTTTGGCCGGTGGCTTTAATGGCTATCTTGGAGGTGACATTCCATTAGGGGTGATTGAACAGAATTTTAATGGCAGGATGACTTACTGTTTCATCATCCTTTCCCAGGCCTGAAGGTCAGGGGAGAACTTGCTGTTCTCTGGGACTTACGCTTCAAAATCATCACAACATCGTGCCAGCCTGGGTTCATACTAACAGATCAGGCTGCCAGGGTACCCTTCTGCACAAACAGGCTTGCTTGCCAATGTGGGCCTCTCGGTTCAGTGACCCTGGGGACAGATGGCGTGGCGTTGAACGCTGACTCCACACTCCCAGGCTGTGTGGCCTTGGGCAACGTACTCAACCTCTCTGTGTCTTTGTTGCCTCATCTGTGACGCTGGGTGCTAACGTGAGTGCTTCCTGAGGTTGGAAAGAGGATTACAGGATATGGTGTGTGTGAAATGGTTAGAACAGAGCCTCAAATGTGGGCGTCACCATGGAAACAGCAGCTCCGGGCATCAGCTCTCCAGGGAAGGGACTAGGAGAAGCTGCTGTTTACAAAACACGCTCAGAATGAATAGTTGGCCAGGCCAGGGGTTCTGGGAGCAGCCATGGGTGCAGAAAGCAGGCGGGGGGGACTGTAGGTAGGGGTGTCCGAGGGCCAGGCTCCGGCTTTAAACCGTGTCCTTGGGCTCTGCCGCCGGGGACGGTGTCTGAACATCTCACAAGGAGGAACGACAGTGCAAAAGAAGTATTTTTGGGGGATCTTTACTGGCAGTGGATGGCAGAAAATGAACATGTTTGATGGCCGTTGTGATGGAAGCCCCTGCAGGGCCTCACAGCCGACGGGATGTGGGGGAGGAGGGAGTCGGGATGACTTTGAGCCAGGCGACTAACAGAAAATCGCCAGCAGGAGAGAAATTGGTTTGCAGGGAAGACCGTGTATTTGCTGTCAGGCTCCAGGGGGAAATGGTGGCTGAGGCTCCCAGCCCAGGCCTTGGGAGTAGGCCAGGGCTGGGGATGTGGATTTGGGGGCTGTCTGCAGAGATTTGGGGGTATCTCAGCTCTCGAGAGTGAGGCGAGAGGGGAAAGTATAGAACACTGAGGACGGGCAGAGGCGACGTTTGCCAAAGCTAAAGGAGGAAGAGGAAATGGCAAACTAGGCCAAGAGCACAGTGAGAAGACGGTGCTCCGAGGGCGAGGCCCACTGGGCTGTGTTGGGGGGAGTGTGCTGATGGGAGTCGGGGTGGGGTGCCGGGGCAGTCGGTGCTGCAGTGGGAGCAGGGCAAGGGGGTCGCGTCGCAGCCCCTGGGCAGCCAGCGCTGGTGCAGCCCTGGGGAATGGCAGAGGAAAACGGTGCAGCAGGGAGGAACCCGCGGGTGCTGGACGCGTCAGGAGCGGGGTTTCGTTTAAGATTTCCACAGGTGTCAGAAGTGAGAAGGCACAGTGTCCCCTTAGGGGAAGATGCCAGCATGCCTGGCGGCTGCAGAGCCGCGTTCCGCAGCTCACTGGCCTGCCTTCAGGACCCGGACGGGAAACTGGAGGGCGCAGAGCAGAAGTGAGGCCCGGGCCTGGGGATTTCGGGCAATCTGGCCCCGACACGCCGCTGTGAAGGGGGCGCGGGTGGACTGGAGGGGCCCTCTGGGCCGTGAGCCCACACTGCGGTTTCTGTGCTGGGCGCCCTCCGAGGCCTGGGCCCTTCACACGAGACCTGAGTCAGGACGGCAGCCATGCGCCCCACCCCTAAAAGCCCAGAGTGATGGGAATCACGGTCCTCTTTCCATCACGGCGCTGCTTTCAGGTGTGAGTGGATTAAAGCGAAAATTGTAGCGTGAGTCGTGCGGACAGTTTTGTGTGACTCCTTGGGGTGTGTGAGTCGGGACCCCGGCCGCTCACCGGGTGTTGCTTCTCTGGTGCGGAAACGGCTGGTGTTCACCATTTTCCCCATTCACAGGCGGACACCAAGGGGCTTCGGATCAGCGTTCTGCTGCTGCTTCTGGCTCTGACGCCCGTTGGGACGGTGGCCGTCATGTGCCACCGCTCTCACAATTGTCTGTGCGCAGGCGGTGACAGTGGACCCCTGTAAGAGCAGGTGCTGGCTGGAAGCCCTCCTGTTCCCCGAAGGTCGGGTCCTGAGAGGACTCCCAGATTCTCCCTGGGGGATAGAGTTTGCCAGGTGGCTGCCACTTGAGTCCCTGTGCAGGTCCCTGCCCGGCTCCTGGGGGCCCATGCTGCTGCTGCGTATCAGCCATGATGGGATCTGGAGGTTTGCCACCGCCACACCAAGGTCTTTCTTCCTCTCCTTCTGGGGTCGACCTTCTCTCTTCATGGTCCAACGCCTTCCAATGGGCAGTGGGGGGCAGCTCGTCCCCCTCCCCCTGTCTCACAGCTCAGCCACGGCTACCTAACACAGGTGATTTTATTCTTCCTTCAGGGCTAACCCCAAGTTCCGCATATTCCTTTTCTTTCAGTGTCCCCTGTGCCCTAGGAACTTCAGATGAAGTCCCAGGGGTTGTTCTGAAAGATGATAGTGGGAGAGCACTCAGCATGACACGCTAAACTTCTTGTCCCCTGGCCGCTGGCCACAGCGTATGGGAAGCTGAAGCACCTCAATGCGCCCTCCGGAAGATGGGGTGAAGACAGGTCGCACTTGACCTTTGTGGGTTGTCGGCTGTGTGGCAAAGTGAGCATTGCCGCCTTGCTCCCGAACGAGTCGGAAAGCCCCGCCCCTCTGCCCAGCAGCCCATGTGTCCCCTGACACATGCCTCCTCCTCCTGGTCTGCTGTTGCGGAACGGACCCCCGGCGTGGGAGGCGGGTACGGATGCACAGATTCCTCACAGGCTCCGGTGGACCAAACGTCAGCTATAGTTCAGGGACTTCCTCCGGATCAGACAGGCCTCCGCAGCCGCTGGGAGGCCCCAGGTAGCCTGGGGGTCTGGCCTGCGTGGCCTGTAGGAGACGGTGGAGATGACAGTGTGACCTCTGAAGCCAGGTCACAGAAGACATTGCAGCTTCTACCTGTTCTCTTGGGGAAGCCAGTGGCTACCTGGTGAGGACACTTGGATAGGCCTGTGGACAGAGGAACTGAGGCTTTACGCCCACAGCCATGTTTACTTGCCGGCACGTGACAGTGGCCCCATCTCAGAAGCAGGCCCTCCGACCCCCGTCAAGTGTTCTCAGCCGTAGCCTCTGCTCAGTGACAGCCCCACGGGCGAGCCCACATCAGAGCCGCCAGCCTCGCCACCCCCAGGCTCCGACCCACCGAGACCCGGGCACAAGGACGCTGTTGTCGTTGCGAGCTGCTGGCTGTGGGCTGACTCCTTACACAGCTACAGCTGACTAACGTGCAGAGGCCCCGCCTCGGTCCAGACTCCTGCACAGGTCAGCTCTGCCAGAGTTTCCCGAGCCACCAGCTGCTCCCCGCCAGCTGCTCCTGGAGCCTCGCTGCCCCAGGTCATCCCACAGCTGGGAGGGGCCGTCTTGGACACATAGGCACATCCAAGGTTCTCGACCTGAGAAGATGATGGGGCCAGCATGCTTTGTCCCTTCCTTGGGAGAGTCACCCCGTGGGGGGAAGACGATGAGGAGAGCTTCCTGATTGGCACTCGGTGCACGGCAGGCACTGAATGGATGGTGGTAGGACAACTGAACCACCCCCAAAGAGGGCCGTGCTCTTGCCCCCTCGGCTCCTCTTAGAGAAACCAGTGAGGGCTCACGGCACGGCTCACACTCTCAGAGGGATGCGGAACAGGAGCATGGAGGTGAAGGTCAAGGTTGGGGAAGGGCTTTGGAATGGTGACGGGCGAGGCGTGGGTGGAGGAGCCCAGGACTAGCACCCTGCAAGGCGGGGCCCTCCGTGCCCGCGGGACCCCACCTGCCCTCTAGGGGTCTGAGGCCTGCAATGGCAGGAGGGACTCACGGGGACATGCCCGTCATGAAGAGGGCCATTGTGGCTGCTCGCTCAAAGGCACAGCGTGGCGCTCAGGCAGGAGAGGGGCTGCTTGCCCCAGGAGTCGCTGGGGACCAGGCCTCCTCCTGGAGATGTGCGGTGCTCGGATCCCAGGCCCGCACTTCGCCACTCCCCACTGGAACACCAATGGCCTGGATGCAGGAAGGGCCTGTCCCTGCAGGCGCCCGGGGCCTCTCGGTGTGTGGTCTGGCCACTCCGGAGGGCAGTGGCGTGTGTGCCATGACTGAGGTGTCCCTTCGGCCCATTATGAAGAGCAGGAGAAACACATCCCAGTGCCCTGTCCCCTCTGAAGAGGGGATGAGTCATCACTGCCGGGGACCAGGCGTCCTTTCCTCGGTCACTGAACTTTCCATTAGGGAAACCAAGTGGCCTCGCAGGGATGGGCTCTGTGGTTCTGGACGTGGAGGGAGCCCTGGACTCGGCCATGGGGCTGGGAAGGGGACGCTAGCTGGGGCCCAGGAGAGCCAAGTCCAGCCTCCAGCCTCCGGTCTCCACTCGGTCAGTGTCCGTGCCTCTGCGCCTGGCAGGCAGCACAGGCAGCGGACAGACCTGCTCCGTCCTAGGGACAGAACAAGTGCCTCTTCCCCAGCCTGCCACGCGCCAAACCCAGTCAGTGCCTGCGCAGGGAGGGGCGCGGGCTGGTGGGAACTGGCTGTTTTGTGGAAACTGTCTCCCCTCTCCCCATGCCCCCACACCCTTCGGCGCTTCTCCTTGAAGTCCCGGCCGGCGGACACGGCACGATCTTTCCGGGGCAGCTGCTCCGCTAACTTCCAACACATTGTGTTCTGAGCTCATAAACTCAGAGGCATCAAAGGCAGACGCTGCCAGCGCTCGGCCCCCGGGACACGGCTCCGGAGACTCGGTTTGCTTTCTTCTCTCCACGCGCGTCAGATGTGCAGGCTGGCTCTGGCTCTTCTGCAAAGGAGGGTAAAGCCTCGCTGTGGCCAGGGGGCCCGTAGGCTGGGAACATGTGGAAACTGGGGGTGGGGACTGAGGGGTGGTGGTGAGGCGGGGGGGCAGGCCTTGGTCCCAGGCACTGCAAGGGAAATGTAGATGAGTGAACAAACAGAAGAGCAGTTGCACATCTTCGATCCCAGCAAAGCTTTAAACATGGTGGAGCGGTCAGCTGGTCTGGGTCCAGCTGCAGCACTGAAGGCCAGAGGGCTGTTCCAGGTCCAGGAGCCTCTCTTCCTGAGCCGGTTTCCAGAACCTGCTATGGGTGAAGTCGGTCAGTTTCTCTCCAAAGCAGCCAGCGGCTCTTCCTGGAAAAGTAGCAGCAGCTCCTCTGTTGGCCTCGTCTTCCACTGGCGGGCAAGAGGCCACCTCCAGGGGCAGTGCTTATGGGTCCTGTGCGCGCCCTTGGCTACGCGTTAGTCTTGAACTTGCCCCATTCTTCACAAGTCACACTTTGAGCTGGAAAAAAAATACTTGACAAACGAGAACACAGCAGAATGAACAGGAGTCCAAGGAATGGGGAGGGGAAACCTTCACTCGGTTTACTTTTCTTTTTGGATACTTCGTTTTCCTGGTTTAGAAATCAAAACCGCGAAGAGCCGGGTGGCTGCCCTTGTTCCCACCAACCCACACCCACGCACGCACGGGGATCGGCTGCCTGGGCTTCTCCACCAAGTATCAGCAAGTGTGTGTGTGTGTGTGTGTGTGTGTGTGTTTTTCCTTTCTCTTCCTCTGTCACAGGAAAGGAAATGCCGTTGGATCATAAAATAACGGAAGGATCCTCAATCTCCCTTATGTTGAGACGAATGCAAACTAGAACTGCCGTGAACAGCCCATGTGGCAAGCCTGAGTGGTTAGCATTTTACGCGAACTTTGTTGGACTTTGTTCTTTTCATCAAATTGTATGTCTTGGAGATCTTTCAGATCTGTGCATAAAGAATGTCTCCATTCATTTTTATAGCTTCACGGCATCCTGTTCTCGGGTGCACTGTAAATGTCCCCACCCGGTTCCGATGGACGGGTGGCCGGGCTCTTCGACTCTTACAAACGGTGCCGCCCGGGGTCATTCCTGGGTGTGTGGGTACATCTGTCAGTTAATTCCGGCGAGTAGGATCGCTGGGTCAAAGGGTAAGTGTGTTTGTGATACTTACAAGGTTTTCCAGACCCTCCCTGGGGTTGCAACGCATGCACAGCTGCCCGTGTCGTTAGGGACCCTCCCTCTCTGTAGCCTCGGGTACAGGCAGCACCCCACCCCCACCCCACCCCTACCCGCAGCTCCAGGTGTGATTCTTCTGCCCTGAGACCCAGCACCATCCTGCTTTTTTAAGAGCTGGTTGCATTTCCCTTTCTGTGAACTGCCTCTGCACGACATCTCCCATCTAAACCAAATAGTGGTGTTGGCTTCACCTTTTCTCTTAACAGTATCTAGGAGCTCTCTGTACCCTAAGAAAAAATCAGCTGTCTGTGGTATGGGTCGCAACCCCCTCCCCCGCTGCCGTTGTTGCTCAATTTTGCTTATGTTGTGTGTGTATAAAGTTAGCAGGCAGAATAGAGCAGTTTTTAAAATATGGATGCCAGTAAAAGAAAGGGCTATCATACTCCAAGTTTCTATATGAATTTTTCTAATGTTTTCCATATTTTCTTCCAATCCATTCATGGTTTCATTTTTTTCTGAAATGTTTACATCTTCGGGCCATCTGCAGCTGCTGGGGCAAAACAGGAAGTGCGGCTCAGAACTGAGCTCTGCTTCAGCTGACTTCATACTGTTTACTGACCCATGCCCAGAGATTAGGCGTGTGGCCTTCGTGATTTATGGAATTTCTGATTAGGACTCGGTCTGTGTCTGTGTTCTGTAGTTTATTCCACTGGCCGTCTGTCTGTCTGCCCATTGGCCGGGAACAAGCTGTTGTCATCACCGAGACTTTCTGCGGTGCCTCCAGGTGTGGGGTGGCTCGTTTCTCACCCTTTTTCTTTGTTTCCTTCTTCCTGCTTTTCTTTCCCCTTTCCTGGCCCTTCTTGCTCATTTCACTTGCCCTATGAACTTTCGAATCAACTTATTTAGTTTAATTTCACCTGCCTGTGGGTGGACAGGCCGGTGTGTGCAGAACCCAGGGTCCACGCTCCCATCCTGTGCTCCTGTTGTAGAGCAGAGGTGGGAGGGCCTTCCACCAGGCTGGATGGGGACAGTCTTAAACTCTGGGGACAGCGGTGCTACCCAATGAGCAACGCTGTATCCATCATCCATGGTAAGGTTTTCATTCTATCTATGTAACAAACACCTAGATAGCGCTCTAAGCATTTTACAAATATTAACTCATTTTTGTAACAATTATGGTCCCCAATTGATTATTTCTATTTTCACATGAGAAACCCAAGGCGCAGAGAGGGTAACTAACAAACAAGGTCACACAGCCGGTCTGTTGTAGAGCTGGGCCGGGAGGCCAGGCCTCCTGGACCCAGAGTTCATGGTGCACTTACCGTTTGTGAAGCAACTGTCCTTGCCCTGCCCGGGACTTGGCAGTGGAGACCACAGTCTTGTCCAGCACGGCCCCTTCCCTCCAGGGGCTTACAGCCAATGAGGAGCTCGGGAAGAAGCGTCGCTCTGTGAGATTCTGTACCTCATCCGACTCCCTTCCTCTCTGTCGCTACACCCGCCTCACTCAGCTGCACGGGCCACAGCCGACACTGCCGGGCTGGGATGGTTAATTTTGTGTGTCAGCTGGGATACGCAGTGGTACACAGGCTTCGGTCAAATACCAGTTTAGATGTCACTGTGAAGATATTTAAATTTTTTTAATTATTATTTTTTATTTTAATCCTTACCCAAGGATATGTTTATTGATTTTAAAGAGAGAGGAAGGGAGGGGAAGGTGGGGGGAGAGAGAGAGAGAGATGTGGGAGAGAAACATAGATGAGTTGCTCCCTGGATGTGCCCTAATGGGGATTAAAACCCCAACCGAGGTATGTGCCCTGACCAGGAATTGAACCCACAACCATTTGGTGTATGGGATGACACTCCAATGAACTGAGCCATCTGGCCAAGGCAAGGTTTTTGTTTTGTTTTATTTCAAAATGTCACTGATAGTTAATCAACAGACTTCAAGGCAAGCAGATTACCCTTCAAAATGTGATGGGCCTTGTCCAATCAGGTGAAGGCCTTAAGAGAAAAGACTGAGGTTCCCAAGGAAGACAGAATTCTGTCTCCAGACCATAGACTTCAAAAACAACTTTTCCTGCCAGCATGCCCTGCAGCTTGAGGACTTGAAAAGTTCTTTGAGCCACTTCCTCAAAGTACTTCTTTCTCTGTAGAAACACGGGTTCCGTTGGCCTGTTCCTGTGGAGAACCCCAACAAATACCAGGGAAGCAACTGCGGTTATGAGCCTCACTCAACCAATCTTCAGTGGCAAATGACTTCCACAGGTAGTCAGAGCAAAAGTGAAGGTGTCTGTCACATGTGGAATGCTCTAGAATCTCTGCAGTGTACTTGCGACCTCTGTGGTCCTTGTGGTGTATGAACAATGCATGTAAGTTGGGGGTTCAGAAATTCGGGTCTTGGTCCTGGGCGTGGACCTCTGCACCCCAGCAGCTGGCAGGCTGGAAGTGGGCGGTGCAGCTGCAAGCGTAACGCCCCTGCTCCCAGGGTGGGGCTTGTCCATCCTGATGTGTCACACACGCCCATGTCATGCCAGGGCCGGGGATGGGTGCTCACCTGTGGCGGCTCCTGCAACAGCTCTGATGGTGGGGGGCAGTGCCTCCAATGTATTGTCACAGGGCCATTTTCCTGATGCATCATAACCAGGGGCTGGCCTTCATCCTTTCTCGGCTTCGGGGGTGGGGAGAGACCCTCTCCCAGTCCTCTGATTGGGGGAGCAAGACACGGGAACCGCTGCTGGGCATCGGTGAGGGTACTAGATGACAAGCAATGACATGGGGGAGTAGGTGAGGGCACCGCCAGGGACAGGAGTGCCTCTGAGGGGCTCTGCTGGTGTCTGAGAGGGGACTGCAGGGCACTGGCCGTAGTAAGTCACCCCAAATATCTACAGCACCAGCCTCTCCTGTGAAGCAGGTCGAGAGGGAAAAAACGGCATTTAGAAAATCGGCACAGTGGCTCTTAGGGCCACGTTGTGCTGAGGAGCACTTGACCTTATCCTAGGGCGAGTCTAACGAAACGAAACGCTTTGCTCTGAACGGGGCTGACCCGCCGTGTAATTTCTGATTCCTTGTGTGGCAGCCACACTGCCCTCATGGCTGGCGGGCAGCGCTCTGAAAGACCACCGTAGTAATGGCTGTTGGAAGGGCGAGCGTCCCGCGGGGCGGCAGGATTCAAACCCCAGGCCGTGTCTCCACCGCAGTTCCCCTGAGAGGTCACAGGGTGGCTTCACTTCCTCTGTGAGCCCCAGGGTCTCCCAGCTCCTCTTTCCCTTCTGTTTGCCTGCTGCTTCTGGCCACGGATGAGAGAGGAAATGAGAGGAGGATATCAAGGTTACACGATGTGCCAGTGGCTAGGAGGCTGTGCTCCTCCGTCCTGGGGTCCAGCGAGTGGGGCTGGGCGGGCCGCCCGTGACCCCGGCGTGGCTGGTGCAATGCGCATGCACCAACTCAGCTTCCCTTCTGGTTACGGAGCCTGCCAGTGTTCCCTCACCAAATGTGCATAGTTTTCTACTTGGTCATCTCCTGGGCATTTCTAAGAAAATGGCATTCTTATGGCTTTGAATCTTTGTACTAAGCTCCTCAAACTGCGTTTGAAAGAGGTTTTTTCTTTTAAGCTTAACACTATTTACACCGTGTTTGTGCCTTGGCAGGCCATGTGCGATGCTGTAAACACACCTCCTCCCTCACTGTAGAGATTTGCCCAAACGTGCGCGTTTGGTCTCCCCCGGATTCACCGTCCTGTGTCAGGCTGTGGATGCCGTGACTGAGCCGTGACTGCAAACTTTGATAGGAGGGAAGCAAGCAGGAGCCCGAAGGGACCCAGCACCGCTTGCACGGCCACACTTTCAAAACTGGGTTCAAGTCCCAACAGCGAGGACTTGGCTTTTTCTCAGAATTGTTGTTCCTCCTGCAAACATGCCCGCCGGCTGCTCTGCAACAGGCACCTCCGCCACACACGCTCAGTCTAAACACGCAGGAAAGGTGTGGGGAAGCCACTTTCTGATGGGTGCTCCCGCAGCGTTCCGGACCTGCTCCCACCTTTCCTGGGGGCCTGCGCCTCGTCTGCGAGGATGCCCCTGTCCGCCCCGTGGGCAGCAGCTCCCGCAGCTCGTAACCGTCTTGACTTTGAAAGTGTGGCTGCTGGCCCTAAGCTCCCCCTTGGTCCCTGGGTGGCTGTCCTCACCTGCTGGGCCCTGTGTGGGGGAAGGGTGCTGGCTCCTAGAACACACCGCCTGTGTTCTGCCCTCGCCGTCCTTTCTTCGCTCCGTCTCTGTTGTCTTAACAACCCATGATCTACCTTCATCCTTCTTGGCGTGCTGACCTTGGATTTAATTAAGTTCCAGTTATTGGGCTTGTGGTGGCCGGTGTCCTCGTCCTGACGCAAGAGCGACCACCCACGTGGCCCATCCAGGGCAGATGTCTGGCTGGAAACCAACCAGCAGCCCGGCCAGACCTCTGCCTCCCTCGCATGGGAAAGCAGAAGGAGCAGGTTCTCTGTTTTATTTCCACAAAATGCACATCCTCAATAAAAGAGAAGCAAGCGCGTGCTTCTTGGAAGTGTCGTTGTTGACTCAAGATGCCGTCCGAAGGCCGAAAGAGGAAGGAGTGGACATTCAGCCCTCAGAGCCACTCGGGAGGAATCTTCGAAGGAGGAAGAATCTAAGAATCAGTGGAGGCTGTGACGCGAGGACTGTTCTCTGCATCTTCAGGCCGGATCCTTAACACCCTGGTTGAAGCCGTCTGCGTGCCGGCGTCTCTCCACCTCCCACCTAAGGTTGTCCTGCGATCGATCCTTCGAGGGACAGAAACTGGTCAAGACAGCTGTCTTCAGGGACTGCTGCAGGGCAGGGAGGGACAGAGCAGGAGGAAGGAGAAAAGCAGGCACGCTGTGCTCTCCAGGGATGGCGAGCGCAGCAGACTGGAGAGCCCTGTCTGAGCTCATCCAATTCCTTTCCTTACCCTGTGCCACAGAGTGTAGAAACCCCAGCTTGGGAGGCAGTGCTGTGGCTGCTGAAGCGTTGCCGGGAAGTATTTTGAAAGATTTCCAAAGGAGACTCCACACTCCTGTCCCAGTGTAAGAGTGACTCACCAAAAGGAAGTTGCTGCTTACGTCCATCCAATGAGTTTCTTTACAAATGCTCATTAATTTCATTTCTCAGGGCATCTTTACTTCCTACCTCAACTAGGACAGTCAAAGATAGTTTCTAAAACACTATTCAGGTCTATGACAAACTTGACCCTCAGGACTCGGTGCAGACTTAAAGCATCGTTCCCACTGTCCCTCTGTCTGTCCCTGTCTCTCGTTGGCCTCTTCACCTTGACGCTCTGTGTTGCCCTGTCTCACCCACAAAACATCAGAAATTGCAGATGAAAACTTTCCATTGCAACTCTGCTATGACGAGGTGATCTATTTTGCAACTCTAAATTTTTAGTCCTAAAATGGTGCTTTCTAATAGATGTTTGATACCTTTTTTTTTGGTCTAATGGACCAAATTGGCTGCAAATGGAATACAAATAGGGCAATTAACTCTGCATTTCTTCAAAAGTCAGGGTAAGAGTGAAAAACTATTTTAATGGATAGAACCCATTATCGTTTAAGGCCATAAACTTGCGTCTTTGAAAAAATAGTGAATTAAATAGTTTCATCCTAGAACTGCTAGTTTTTCCTGCCATTTAAGGCACCGTCTAATATTCCCAGAATCTTCCAGCGACAGAGGGTTGGAGACGAGACTCACCAAGGTGGTGTTCCCAGTGGCCTCCCCTCATCATTGCCTGTTACCAGGCCCTTGTCTCACCTGAAGGACTGGAGGCGTGACTTCCTCCTCTCCTCCTGACAGCATCACTGTGTTTCTGGTCTGAATGGTACCCATACCCAGACCTCACAATGGTGCTAATGAGTATTTCCATGGACATGTTTGAGAAAGATATTTTTCTTTCCACCAACATTAGCTTTGTCTCTACCCACTCCTCATTTTTGTTCATCTCCTTGGTGCGTGGTGAGGTCACCCGGCTTAACAGATGTTTGCTTTTGGATGACAATCTTGCTCTGTCCTGGTCCCATCCCTGATGGAGCTGGTTTTCCCTCCCTGCCCCATGTGCAAAGGATGTGAGCACTTGTAGTTAAAAAAGCCTGTCCAATATTTTTGCATAAATTCTTCATTCTGTCTTTCAAGCCCCCAGACCTAAATTTCTCTGCATAGTGTTTACTTTGTTTTAATGAAGTTGACTGTACATTGTACAGAATGCTGCTTGCTTCCTTCCAAGTGGTGCTTGGTCCTGAGGCATGAAATCCACAACTTCTAGGGCCCAGTAAAAAGCAGACCTGCTTAATAATACTTAATGTCCCACAGTTATTAAGAATTTAAAGTTGGTGACAACAGAGCCCTGAATCAAGAACAACAGCACGGGTCACACCCCCATGAAGCCTGTTGTTCCCACATAAGTAACTTCTTATGACCTGGCCTAGCATGATCTGGGACTTACTCTAAGTTTCTGTCTTTGCTATTTTTAGCTTGGGAACTGAGTAAGGTCATCCTGTATCTTTCAATGCATTGAAAATATTCCACTGACTTCTGGCTTCTATTGTTGCTATTAAAAAGTCTGCCGTCAAGCGGTTGCTTTTTGAAGTATTTCCCCCCTGCTTAATCTTGACATTGGAAGCTTTGACGTTGACCAGGTTTTTCTTTACAATGTGTTGCAATTTGTGTATCTTGCTTTGAACTAATTTTACTTCTTGAATCCAATTTTCATCCTGTCCTAGAAAATCTTCAGCCACTATCTTTTAGAATATCGCCTCTTGCCCTATTCTTTCTTTCTAGTGCTCCGATGTAACACATGCTGGAGCCTCTTATATTTATTTCATGTCTTTACCTTCTCTTCCATCTAAAAAAATCTCTTTATCTTTCTGTGCTGCACTGAAAGTGATTTCCAAACCATGCCCTGGGTCACCATTTCCCTCCTTAGCAATCTAATCTGAGCTTTAAACACATTCATTATGTTTTCCTTTTCATATTTCATTTCTAGATGTTATACTTAGTCCTTTTTCAAATGTGCTTAGTCATTTTTAATTCGATTTGTTGACATCTCCTCTGCATTCTGACCAGGGACCAAACCCACGACCTGGGTATGTGCCCTCAGTGGGAATTGAACCTGTGACCTTTCCATCTATGGGACGATGCTCCAACCAACCTAGCCACACTGGTCAGGCCCTTAGCCATTTTGTGGAGTCTGATGATTTTTGCACAATTTTGATTTCCCCTTTTACATTTTAATTATTTTAACCACAATACATAGCTTCTTCCTGATGGTTTCATTACCTGCGGTTCTTGGAATTTCCGATGTCGGTCACCTATGCTGCCCATCGGGTCTGTCGCTCCTGTTCCTAGTGGACTCTTGCTGATGGCATCCAAAGCAAAAGTTTTTGTTTTTTGATTGTGAGCTTTTGTTTCAATGAATGTTCACTCTGGGTGTCCTCTGGGGAGGAGGTTGAGGGGCTGTTTCTATGGAGAGTCTTTTATTTGCTTTAGCAAATGCTCCTGCAATATTACTTGATTGAAACCCTTTTTATGGTATTTAATTGGCTTGGGGTTTCTAGACCATACAAGTGAGTAAATTTAAACCTCATACCTGCACAGAGTGTGGCCTGTGGTTACGAATCTCATGGTGTCTTTTTCCTGCCGGAGGCCCCACTGCACGGGCAGCCCAAGCGTGAAACCTGCTCCCGGGCTCGGGCTGCCCTCGTCACGAGATTTCCTTCTGTGATCTCAGCGGTGCTTTTCAAACCATGTTTGTTATTTTTGTGCGGCATGTCGAGGTGCTTTGTGGCTGGAGGTTTTTCAGATTCTCCTCCGTGATTATGGCCACCAGGGCTAGTTCCTGCCCTTCTGCATTTCTGAGCCCAGAAGAGGGTTCTCACTATGATCCTATGTGCTATGATCTCCCTTGTGTTAGAAACACCTTACACAGCAGCTCAGAGGCCCCGACCAAACCCACAGCAGTGCCACTGTGCTTGTCGGAGAAGACATCTTATTTTTATTCAGATATTGTTATTATTTTTCATCCTCCCCTGAGGATGTGTTTTTATTGATTTTACAAAGAGAGGGAGGGAGAGTGAGAGAAACATCATTGATGTGAGAGAGAAACATTGATTGGCTGCCTTCTGTACAGGCCTATTAGGGGATTGAAGAGCGACCTGTGTATGCTCCCTGATCAAGGATTGAACCTGCAACCTTTCTGGCATACGGGGACGGCGCTCTAGCCAACTGAGCCACCCAGTCAGGGCAATGCCTCTTATTTCTCTCTGCAGCTTTTATTCAGGTGAGACTTCAGTTTTGCATGTAAAGAAAACAGCTAATGTACTCTTTGCTAACAACAGCCAGAGTGCACGCAGGCTGGATTTACTTAGCACCAGAATGAGAGATGTTTTCAGAAATCTAAGAAATTTGAGGAAAGACGGGGGTGGGGGTGGGGGGGTGGAGTTCCCTGAGTGGAGGGGCGGGGCTTCAGGCAGTGAAAGGGTTTCTCTCCACCATGCCTTTCTCTGCTCTTGCATTTCCTGCCCCTGAAAGATCTGATTTACCAGAAAACGAAAAAGTCTTCACCCAAGGAATCACCAGAAAAGTGAAGTCAGATAACCGTAAAAGGTTTTGCCTGGCTGAGTCAGCAGGGAGGGCAGTTGGTGATCACTTCCTGCCCCCGCCACCCTCCGTGAGGAGCCACCAGGAAGGGAAGTCTCTGCAGGAAGGCGGTGCGGTGCCTCCTGTCCTCTCCAGGGACCCCAGAGGCCCACTGCCGGAAATGCTCCGTCGCCCGGACTGGGAAAATCGAGCCCTGCGGGCCAGGAAGGAAGGAAAGCCATTCTTCTCTTTCTTCCTATTTCTCATCAGAGGGAATCAAGGGCCCGTGGGGGGTCTGAGCCGGAGGCTTTCCATGTGACTAGATACACGTGCTTACGCTTTTCTGTTTTGGATTGAAAATCTTACGTGTTCTGCATGCAACGCATGCACAGCGTTCATCGTTTTCATTGTGATGATTTTGTGACCGTGTGGAAAGAAACCGTGGTGCCCTGGCATGACGCTGGCTAACGAGGAAATGTGGGATCCATGTGCTCATGGTTTTCCTTCCTTCAAATTAAGATTTATCCAGCATCCTGCCGCTAGGGCTTCGCCCTGGGTGCTTGTGAGGCTGGAATGACTGGTCGTGAATAGTCCCTCGGGGATCTTGGAGCCTGATGCCCCGCAGGGGGGCCAGCACAAGGGCAGCAAGTGCTCAAGGAGGCACAGTTTCCATCGATCCAATCAGAGAGTCGTGACTAATATTTGAAATTATGCCATAGTGTTCCCTGTGATAACGTGTGCCTAACACAACACGGACGGCTTGAGCGATTTTAGTGGCATCAGGTACATGCTCGTCACTGGTCAACCCTCACCCACCATCTAGCTCTGGAATTTTTTCAGCTTCCAAACCAAAACTCTGTCCCATAAGACACTGGCTCCCCATTCCCCTCCCCCAGGGCCTGGCGCCCACCCCCCCTCTTTCTGTCTGCTTCGGTCTGTTTCGGGTCCCTCCTGCAGGTGGAAGCGTACGCGGCTTGTCCGTCCACATCTGGCTTACCCATTAAGGGAATGGGTAAGCCAGAGGGGAATGGCTTTATAGAGAGCCGTTAGAAGGGAATGAGCTTTATAGAGACAAAAATCTCAGTCTTGCCCCTGATTTGCCACTTGGCGTGGCCCATGGTAAGATAGTCAATAAAAAAAATTTACATTTAGAGAGAGAGAGGAATGGGGGGGAAGGGAGGAAGAGAAACATTGATGTGAGAGAGAAATATTGGTCTGCTGTTTGTCATACGCGCCTGATGGGGGACTGAACCCACAACCCAGGCGTGTGCCCTGATCGGGAATCAAACCAGAGACATTTGCTTTGCAAGGACGGTGCCCAGCCCACGGAGCCATAGCAGGCAGGGCGGTGGTCAAGTCTTCTGGATGCCCTGAGCTCCGTACCAGCACAGTTGTTGCAGTCTCCGTTTCCGAAGACTCCACCACAGTTTCGCGGTGTTAGCCAGTTCCAGTCACTGGCACGGCGGTGGTAGTGAACAGGCTGGAAATGCTTTGCAGCCGCCCTGCATGGGTGGCGGCGAGGTGAGGTGGCAAGCCTGCAGGTGGGCCAGCACCGCGGCTCCAGAAGGCCCCACTGGCTCGCACCGGCCGCATGGTTCGCGGTGCTTCACACGTGAACACTCAGAGAGCCCTGCTAATCCCTCGCCCAGATGCTGCCAGAAACCTGGGCCCTGGGGGGCCCCCAGATGTGTGCTCTGAGCTGCGCTGTCTAGCATCTTTCCTCTGGAGCCGGTCAGACACTCGCCAAAGGGGCAGCATCTCACCCACTGCTTTTGAGTCTCGTGTTCTCTTTGAGGTTGTGCTGTGTTGGGAGTGCAAGCATTTGGCTCGCTGGGGTGAGGGAGGGACCTGGCGTCACCAGGAGGCCTGGGTTGAGTGTCCCCCTGTGATCCTGGGGGCTTGGATCAGAGCTCAATGCTGTGCTTTGCATGAGGGTGGTCTGCTGAGGGGGAGTCAACATGGGCAGTGGAGCCCGCCTCTGGGGGCCTGCCCTTGACTCCATCCGAGCCCAGCTCTGTGGTCAGATCGCTGCTGTGTCTGCAGGACTGGAAGTCAGCCTGGAAAAGTGCGGATGTCGCCTACGAACTGGAGGAGGAGGCGTTGCTTGTCCAGACATTTGGAACATGCAGAAAATGATACTGTTAGGAACCAGAAAATGATGCCACTGAGAAATGCACTCAGGCCGCTTAATCCAGAAGTATTCCCAGCTAGTCTAGCTCTTTAAACAACCAGAACAGGAAAAAAGTATTTTTTTTCTTTTGAAAATGTAATTAGCTGTTTTGTCCTAAAATAACATGACTGTTTACCTTTCTTTGTAACTTATTTCATGGGATCTTATAGGTGCATCAATGAAATACGTAGAATTGAAAGAGAAAAGCAATTACTTAATTTTTCTGATGTCTGTGTCTCCAGTGGAGTTAAATTAAATGCTAACATTGCCACTAAACATTGACGCAACTTTTATGAAGCAACTGCTGTAATGGGACCTCTGTGTAACATTTCCTTGTGTAGGATTTTGAAAATTAAAAAAAACTTAGGTGTTGAAAAATATTAGAAAAGAGCCACTCTCCGGGATTACCACATAAGTACGGCGGTCTCGTCCCAGCCACGGTGGGTTTCGTCTGGCTGGTCCCCCTTCGTCTCTGAGGCTCGGGCCTCACTCCTGTGTTCGACCCCCGGACGGCCGCCCTGTCTTCAGGGAAGTCATACAGAGGTGGTGACGTGGCTCTCACTGGTGCCTCCGGGGCCTCACACAGATGTGAGGTCTGTCACCACTGCAGTGGCCTCCAGAGCGGGTGTTGGGAAGTCGTGTGGTCCGGTCACACGGGGGTAGCGAACAGCCCGGGGTCCCCCAGGAGCACCCCTGCCACCGCATCATCGAGACCTCCGGAACAGTGTCTCCTCTTCGTAGGGTCACCGGTACACGTCCCTTGTTCACTAGCAAGGACCATGTTTGGACACATGTGCCAAAGACTCTGCCTACATTCAATGTTCCCCCAAGGTCATGTTCCTGTACAGGCCCCACGGCTCACTGAGAGGCCCTCACCGGCCGGCAGAGCTGTCTGGGGCACCCACCCTGTCCCAGGCAGTGTCCCAGGATCCTGCGGGGCCGTGGCGGGCCGGCACAGCCTGGGCTCTGTCTCACGCAGCCCACAGTGGTGGGAGGGAGAGGCGGGCCTGTGCTTACGGAGGGACAAAGGTGGACTGCGATGCACCGCATGGACACGGTGTGGCTGTTGCTGCCGTTGTCACATCCAGTGCTACTGATCACTCTGATGAGGTCAAAGCTACAAAACGCTGGTTATTCGTGGGGAGAGAACATCTAGAGTACAGGGTGTTTATGCAGCTCCAGCCCCCGTGGGCCAGACAGCCTCGTCCTGGCTTCCTGGGGCCCACCCCTCCCTCCATGTGCAGCGCCACTGGACAGGGGCCCGGCACGTCAGTGTGGGCAGGGGGCCCAAGCCAGCTCAGCTGCCGCGGCAGGCGAGGAGGCTGTCGGCGACCAGGCCCCAGCCTCCGGGAGGCAGATCAGCAGGAAGGAAAGGGGCTGGTGTCGGGTTGTGCAGAGGCGGGTGAGGGAGCAGGACTGGGGTGAAACTTGGCTGGGACATCCTTCCCAGAAAGCCGTTCGGGAACTGCTGGCCGTGACCGCCCGTCTGGGAGCCCCCTGCCCAGGTCACCCACGCCCAGAGGGTGGCTGGGGAGTGCGGCCTGGCTGGGGTGCCACTGACATTGATAGTATTTGTTTCTCCACTCAGCTCCGTCCCAGTGCCACCCGGGCCAGTGGCAGGTGAGGCCTGGGAGCAGCCAGGTCATGCACGGTGGTTGGGGGGCTTTTGGTGTGGCAGCCAGGGCGGGGCTCCGAGGGCTCGGGGCCCCACTCTGAGGGCGTAGACCCCACTTCAGGTCCATGGGTGCCCCCCTCAGCTGGTGATTCGGGGACCGGTTTCCTTCCACATGGGCCTCTGCTATCCCCCAGGGCCTCAGTGGTGAGGGATGGGGCATCTCGTCACAGTTGCCTAGAGTGACACCAGCCCTCCCCCTCGTGTGTGGCTGAGCTGGAGGACTGGGAACGTGAGTATGGGAGAGCTCAGGGTGCAGAGGGGAGAGTGTGGGCGTGGCTGGACCGTTAGCCGCTCTGTCACACGACGGGACGGACGTCCCTGTTTCCTTGTTCGTAAACCAGAGAAAGACTCCGAGAGTCACCGTGAGGATTCCCTGTCACTGACCTAGTGCCTGACATGGAGTGGGCACTCAGCCCACAGCCGAGATCACAGCCAGCGAGAGGTGCCACCCACCTCATCCCCACCCGTCACCGTGAGCGCCCGTGTCCAGGCCTGCTGGCCACAGAGCGCGGTTTCATCACGACCGTTCCGCAATCCTGCACTGTGATAATTATGTAAATGCCAGCATCTATCGTAATGTTGTTACGTACCGTGAGCTATGCACTGTGATTGTGCTGTGAATTCGAATGAGCGACTGTCCGCTCTAACACGTGTCAGGGGAATGATGCTCCCAGGGTGTTGACCCGGGCTGGCAAGTGCAGGCCTCTTGTCTGCTGTCCGTCAAACGCTTGTTCTCAAAGCAATGCAGGTCACGGCCAAAATCACACAGGTGATTTTCTCAATGCAAGGGAGGTGTCGCCACCACACAGACAGCTTCGAGGTGGAGCTCAACAGCCCCCTCTCACCCAGGCCCCCTCCCCACCAGCCCAGCAGAAGCAGCAACCTCGTTCACCGTGGGGTCAGTCCTTACAGAAATCCTGTTTGGATGCGAGCGCACAGAAACCCTCTTTTTACACAAAAGTGGATCACTCCACAATGTTGTTGAGTTTCCTTTCCGTTTCCGACTTGCCCACCTGCTCTAACTCACTCCTTCCAGGGCGGGCCTGCTGGCCCCCCCGGAAGGAGCCAGTCTGTTTGACCAGGGGCGAGAGCTCCGGCGGGAAGTAAAGAAGCAGCCGACTCTTCTTTTCTCTGGGGGACCCCTTACCAAATGGCAGGTTCCCCCGAAATCACAGTCCCACATGGCTGCCTCCAGAGTCCATATGCCTCCTGCTGGCACCCCCTGTGGTCTCAGGGAGTGGACAAGCCTGGTTCTGCAGCCAGAAGGGGGCCACGAGGTGGTTAAGCTGCTGGAACCTGTGCCCAAAGCCTCAAGCTGGTGCAAACCAGCAAAGCAGTCCTTGTCCTCCCCTGCAGGGCATGGGGGGCAGTTGGTTCAACTTCGGGGCTTTGGGCCCAGAGACGATAGGGCAGAGAATGAATCTCCATTCAGAGAAAGACAGGAGGGCCCAGATGGACCGAGAGACCCGGGGGGGCAGGAGGGCTTGGGTGGTCCTGCGTTCGGCAGGCCGGGAGGGTGGCTTTGGACCCTCGCCGGGTCAGTGGCCCAAGCCCCGGGAAGCGGTCTGGCTTCAGCCTGAGAGAACCTTCCCCAGCTTCTAGCCGTTCGTGTGCCGCCTCCTAAAACAATCTCCTGCGCCCGACTTGGGCAATCGCCGCCCTGCTAAGTCCCATGCCTCTTCCAGGGGATTGTGTCCCTTCAGACAGCAGGAGGGGACCCCCACCCCGGACCCGTGGAACATGCAGGATTGGAGTTCTGAGAGAACCGCCTCTGCTTCTCCTTCCGCGCCAGCCCAGGGGGTATTTTTGCCTACAGCGATCTTCATGGAAGGGTTTTCTCTTTTTCTGGAAAGAAAACAGATGCCTCCGTCCCCGTGAGCCCCGAGGAAGAGCAGCGAGGCAGGAGGACCCGTCCGGGACTCTCGCTGTGGCTGATGAGGGCCCTTGGGCGGCCTCGCGTCAGGGCCCCCACAGGAGGCGCGCTGCTCGACTTGCAGACGGCCTGGGCAGGTTGGCGTCCCTCCCCACGGGTCCTGTGGGGAGCTGCAGACGGTCCTCCCCATCCCAGTCACTTCACGTGTAGGCAAAGGCCCTCGGCGTGCCCTTGGTGAAGTTACCTGGTGTCTGAGCCCCTGCGGGGTCTGGGAACAGGCTTTCTCTTTGGCTCGGACGTCAGAGGACAGACCGTTCCAGGTGGGTCCACAGAAGCACCTGGTGCACACTTGGCAGCCTTGGCAGTGAGGCTGAGCATTTGGAGACTTCGGTGGCTCTGACCCAGTTACAGAGAGGCTGAGACCCAGTACCCTGCTGTGGGCGGGGGGCTCACACTGGGTGACACTGAGGAACCTCACTCCCTGCGCCCACGCACGCTCAAGCTCCGTCTCTCCAGCAGGCCGCCAGGCGCACCCTCTCCTCTCTGGCTACACGGGAAGCATGGCAGGATGTCTGGACTCGGGAAGCATTTTAATGTTATGTTCAGCAGTCTTTCCCTGAAGGTGCTCTGTATTCTCCCGTGGTCCCATGTGAAGCCCAGGACCAGTGTACTTGGTGCGACTGAGCACCGGGCGTGAACCCTGCATTGTGTTCTCACAGAAACAAATGGGAATGAGAGCCGGCTCTCTTAACAGTGCTGACGCCACTCCCCTGGGCCACAGGGAGCCTCAGGGGTCCCCAGGGAAGTGGTGCTGCCGTCCTTCTATTGCAGAGGAGGTGACCGAGTCGCGCCGGGCATTCCCTCACTTGCCCGATGCCAGGAACCAGATGGGGCGATGGAGAGAGAAGACAGCACCTGCCGGTCCCCTGGGCAGCGGCCCCCTTCTCCAAGCTGGGTGCATCGCAGCCTCGCCAGTCAGACCGCTGGGGTTTATCCACGCTCTGTCCCGTTCACTGCGTTGCCCAGGAGGCCAGATGTTCCTCTGGAGCAGGGCTGTCCCTGCCACCCAGGCTCTGTATGGTCACATCCTTGCACTGCGGGTCCTTTGTACCAGGACGCAATTCCATTCATGAGTTTGTCGAGGTAATGCATAGCTCAAAACCTGAAGCTTCTGTATAAAACACCATAGCTTTGTTTTGGGGTTGGACAAAAGTTACTATTATTATATATTCTTTGGATTATCTTGGCTCCTACTTAGCAGTGAAATCACAATGACCTTTTTAAAATTAAGGTACGGTGGCCATACGTTAGTTTCAGGTGTGCCTTTGTCACCACCCATAGTTACAGGATTTGTTTCTTGCCATGAGAACTTTTAAGATCGACTCTCTTAGCAACTTTCAAATCCGCAGCAGCGTTAGTGACCACAGTCAGTGTGCTGTCCTCAGAGCCCCAGGACTGGCCTGTAACTGGACGTCCATACTTTGGACTCCGTTTGCTTGAGAGAGGCCTTTATTTTTTCCGTGAACGCTGGTCAACCGCAATGTCAAACCCAGGTCCTGTCACTTTTGGAGCGAAGAACTCATGTTGCCCAGGTGCGTCCCAGGGAGTCCTTCAGAAAGGACCCGGCCTCCTCTGTTCCACAGCTCCCTCGGTGTCCCCCAGCAGCCCGGAGCACATCAGTGACGATTCGCTGGCTTTGAGGCAGAGAGACAAACGGGAAATACCGTCCGCGGTGGCTCTGGTCTGAGAGACGGTTCCGGCCGGCTGTGCTTCCTGAGGACGGTGTAGGCAGGTGACGGGAGTGGCAGCCCTTCTTACCTCTTGGACAGGCTTCATTCTTAGAGTCTTTTACCTAAGGAACTGCGGGCTCCATCGTAGTTCACGTAGGAGTAAAAATATTTTCATTCACACTGAATTAAATGGGTTGGGTGCCCAACAGTTGAATAGCAGCTGACTTTTGGACAGCTAGCCCTCCTTCACCTGCGCCAGGCACCAGTTTCTCCGAGGTCCGACAGCGGCCCCCTGAGGAAGCCCCTTGCATTCCCTGGCCTTGTTTTCACCATCTCTAAATAGTCTGTACGTGCTTCTCCTTCAGCAGCAGCATCAACAATCCATCAGCCAATCAACTAACCAACAAATACAGCAATCAAATGACGGGAGTTTTCTCTGTGCCAGGCAGCGTGCCGTGTCCTTGCCGTGTGTAGCTGACGTCATCCTGACGTCCCGGTGGGAACGCCACAAGAACGCGGTGACCGCAGGCCTCTGCAGCCCGTGCGTTCCGTGCTGTTTGGGGAGAGACCTCGGATGCTTGTCGTTCCCAGGCTCCTATTAACCAGGGAAACAGCAGACGCTTTGGCAGAGCCAGGCCGGTCTTTGAAACGGGGAAGAGCGGGAATGGAATCGGCTCTTCTCCCAACAGGAGAAGTTCCGAGAGCCCCTCTTTCCCACCCCTGCCCTCCGGCCAACCCAGGAGCAGCTGGAGAACCCCAGCTCTGTCTCAACACCCCCAGCCCTCATCTCACGCGTCCTGTTCCTCCTGCTCGGTGGCCGAGGGCGTGGATGGCTGGACAGGAGCCGGTGACACAGTTTGGGGTGCCGCACAGCGCTGTGTAGCAGCAGCTAGGCGTCGACGATGGTGGCGTGGCAGCAACTGTGACATGAGACAGAGGCACAGGGTGTGCGATCAAGGGCGAGGAGCAGGGGGGGACCGTGCCTGGCACGGAGGATTGGCATCTTTCATGCTTTTTCTCTCTACATATCAACACTCTTCGCCAGCCCAGGCTTTTGTGGGGAAACATTTTTACTTCCTTCCGAACGACGATCTACTACAGTGCGTGGTGCGGACTCCTGAGAAGTGCACAGTGCTTCAGGGGATGGAGCTGGGGGAGAAATCAGGTTTATCTGGCTTCCAGAACAATGCTCCGTTTTCTCTTTGTCCCCAATCCCTGAAAAAAAATAAAAATAAAAATAAAAAATAAAAAAGACACGAGCATCTGGCTTCCATTCCTGAACCCCGTTGCTCAGCTGGCCCCAGTCACCACAGAACCGTGGCCCCGCCCACAGCATGTGGGCTCCTGCGTTCCCGGAGCAAGAGGCGCTTTGGACGAAGCCCACTGCGCTGGTGGGACCTCAGAGTGTCCTGTTACCATGGCCTTGTAAACACCCAGGAAAACCTGTTGCCTGTTGAAAATCCAGATTCTAAGCACTGTTTACTCCTGAGCAATTTGTAATTCCTTTCCCAGCTCAAATAACTATAAACTCCTACAAAGTGCTTTATAAACACTCATTAGAGCATTACAAAAGTCCTTTGAGCTCCATGCGATTATCTCCACTTGGCAGTTGAGTAAACTGAGTCACAGAAGTTGAAAGATCTGCTGAACCCTACGCCGGGAGCCAAGACAGGGCAGGGCCCGAGCTCAGACTTCCTGGCTCCTCGGCTGGCGAGGGTTCCCCAGAGGGTGCTGGGCTGGGCATGTCCGGGCTCCCCATCTCCCAGGGTCCCGCCTCTCCCCGCGCAAGCCCACCACCAGGGACTGGTGGAGGTCCCCCAGCTCCCGAGACACCACTAAGAGTAAAGACTCTGCTTTGAAGAGGCCACCTCTGTCCTCCCCACCAGCAGCCTGGTCTCCTGGCCCCGCAGAGCCTGCCGGGGAGGCCCCACACGTGGGTGAGCAGACAGGGCAGGGACGCGTTGGTTTTGCTGCTTTTCTCCTAGTCCATCAGCTGGAAATAGCCAGGACCAGCTGGGGGTAGTCAACATTTGTGGGTTTGGGGTTCCCCTGCGTTTGAACCCACCCCTTATTTTGGGCTCCGCTGCCCACCAGGGAGATGGACAATGCAGGCCACTCGCTCTCCTAGCCCCCCGCCCAAGGCAGTGGGCACAGGACCCAAGCCTGGGACTCTGAGCGAGCGATGAGAAGCACGGGGGCGTTGTAGACGTCCCCTGGTGGGGGTGGAGGTCCCAGTACCCCCGTCGGTGAGCAGAGGTGCCCTGGGGCCAGCAAGGTGGTCAAGGCACCATGGAGGTGCTTTTGGGTGCGACCTCGGCCGTGGTTGAAGCTGACAGTCCCTGGTGCGCTTTCCTTCGGCTCATTTCTGGAAACTTCTGGATTGATCTGTGAGTTAGCAGTTATCCCCGCCACTGATTCCTCCGATTGAGGCTCCCCAGAGTCGAGCTTTGTGTGTCTCCATGAGGCCAGGCTGTGAGTGAGAGAGGTTTCCCTTTTCCTGCCCCCCCCCCCATTACTGAGGGATGAGCTCTGGCTGTGACGACCGATAAAACAAAGGCAGCAAACACGCTGCGATACGGGAGGGCTCTGGCGATTAGGAACTGATGTTTGAGGAGGTCTAGCTCCCTGCTGTCCAAGGTCAACACTACTGGTTGGCACGCCGCCATCCTGTCAGATTGTGACCATGACCGCCCGGGCTCTGTGAGCACCGTGGTCATGACCAAGTCGGCATCCACGGTTCTCAGCTCCCGGCTCCTCTCAACAGGTGGCTCCCCACCCAGGCCCTTCTCTGGCTCCACGGTGGAGCTGAGGCAGGGCTGCCTGCAGCCGCCAGTGGCGGGTGGCGAACGCGTCTGCCCCAGGGCCCTGCGTGCTTCGGTCTCTCGTGCTGCTTGGGGGCGGGATGGTGCCATCTGGGGCATCTGGACCTCTTTGGGAGCAGTGTTTCACCTATGCCACTGGGGATGGGCAAATGCTTCTTACAGACGCTTAGAAGTGCTTATCGTGTACAAATCTCATTTAATCTCCTGGACATCCCTACCAGGAAGGGGCTGTTATTATCCCTAATTTACATGTGAGGCAACTGAAGCACAGACAGGTTCAGGGACTTGCCCAGGGTCACCCAGCTCCAGGTGGTAGGGACCACCTGGCACCTGTCCCTACGATACCACAATGCGTAAGTGCCCTAGTGCTACTGGGTGGCTTCTGAAGCTAAGTCTTTATCACAATTCTGTGTAAAGATCACAAAAATGTAGATCTCCAGGAAACACACTCAGGGATTTTAAGTCAGTAAGTGCTAGGGGCGAGGGAGGGACTCGGAGGCTGAGTTGGTGACAAACACCCTGGTGATCCTGAAGGCATCTGGGGGCCGGCGCAGGTGCAGGCACGGGGGCACCAGGCAGAGAAGGCTTCTGGGCCACGGCGCTCCTTCCACTCGACCAGAAGCCTTCTTGGCTCAACTACTGATGATCAGTCACTTGGAGGTGGCTTCCAGACAAAATCAACTTGTCATCCTCTGTCTAGAGCACCCAGGAAGGGGACGGAAGAAGCCGAGCTTTATGACAGGCCACTAACTCAACAAAGAAGGAAAGTGACAGGTGTCTCTGTACCTCAGGTTTCTTTCTACTCTGTTGCTGGGAGATGGTTATAGGACTTTTCATTTTCTGCCTGGAGAGGGTGGATTCTTATCTCTAAATTGCTCTATTAGTTAAGGTAATGGTAGCTCTTTTAACATTGTATAACATATTATAATTCACTGAAGCTGTTCCAAGTTTAATTTTTTTTTTTTTTTTAGTTATCTGAATGACCAGCTTCTACCCCATGAACAGGATTCGCTTGCGCACACATTGGAGCCACTCGTTGGGATGTGGCCCAACATGGACTCGAATGTGTCCTCTCGGCAGCAGGCAGGGGAGGGGTTCCAACCCTCGCAGCCTTAACGTTCAGGCTGATGGAGCCTCTGCCGTCCTCAGTGTGTGGCTTCCAAGATCAGTCACCTTCAGTGTTCACAGTCAGGAGACTGACGGTCGTGAAAGACAGTGGAGAATTGCCCAGGAACTTTGAAAGATCATCGGTCTGGAGCCACACTGGCCAGAACACATTCTATCAGTCAGATCTGGTCACATGGCTTTACTCAACTGCAAGGGAGGCTGGGAGTTGGAGCCTCGCTTGCCCAGGAGGACAGGGGCCTGGATGGGTGAACAGCCAATTCCTTGTGAGCCCAGAGGGCTGTGGGCGCCCAGGAAGGAGGGACGGTGCACCTCGGCACCTCCTGGTCTGTTCTACACTGGACTATATTCAACGGGACCATCTTCACATTTTAAATAGGAAAGCAAACCCAAGAATAGTGACTATAGAATTCTCTCCAGCATTTTAACAACCTCGTATGGTTTTTTTTGGTGTTCTTTGCATTCACGATTTTAGAAGCCCTTGTCACCTCCTGGTTTGGCTCATTAGCTGTTTGTCCCCCAAACGGTTTCCTAAGGGAGACCTGCCTCTCCCTCTTCTGAAATAAAGGCTGCAGGGAGGAACTTAGATTTCCGACCTCTGAGCTGATGTTGGTCTGGGTGGGTGCTATTTCTCGAACTCAGGGTCCCTGGTGGGTAAAACGCAAGCTCTGGACAGACCCCAGCCGATTCCCTCCAGCGTGAGGTCCTTGTGGTCCCGATTTGCACGGGCATGTGGCAGCACTAGGTTTCTCTCCCACTGGCCTGAGAGTTCTCCCTAAAACAAACGCTGGGTGTTTGCAAACCCTCGCCGTGCCTTGACTCAGTTTACCTACTGGTAGAGATGGACACAGCGGCGGTTCTGAGTTTGTTTGCGAAACACGTGGAGAACCTTGAAATAAAGGTGGTGTTTAACGTGACTTCAAAGCCTGGGGTAATTGTTTTATGGCCCCTTTTATTCCTGAGATTTTTCTGTTTGCTTGGCTCGCTATCCAGGCCGGGGCCATAAAGTCACTTTTACGCAGATGCCCTCCACACCCGCGTCCCACCTGCGCAGTTCAACCAGTGTGGGAAATGCCAGGATGAGGGTGGAGTCAGGCACGGCAGCACAGTCGCCCTCCCGCTGACTGGGGCCACCACCAGGCCCTGTCCCCGACAGTGTTCTGTGGCAGATGTTTTTAACCATCCAACGAACTTCTGCCCCGAGGTTGAGCTCACCTTGTTGCATCTGCCAGTTAGGATGGCCCCGAACACCAAACCAACTGTGTTCTGTCTTGTGGGGTCTCGCCACCGTTCTTTCCAGAGTCCCATAATCTGAACCCCAGGGGTAAAAAATGCTTCGATTGGAGGGACACTAGGGGTCAGCTGGTGTCACTGCTTGCCCAGGGCAGGGGTCCCTTTTACAGAGCTGGAGGCGCAGCCTTTGCTGCAACCACGGGCCCCCTCCCCGCTTTGGGAGGCGTCCTGCTCTATCCTTGGGCGGGTCTGCCTGTGCGATGTGCTTCCCGAAGGTGAACAGGCACTTCGGCTCTCCTCGGCGAGTCCGGGAAGCCTGACTCCCGCACTGGTGGCCCCAGGCCGCTTCAGGCCCCCACAGGGGGAACAGAAGCGAGGCAGGAGATAGGACAGGAGATCCTGAGGTGCTGCAGCACCCTCAGCCAGCATCCTGACTTCCGAGAACCGCTCATGACACCTGATAGTAATTAGCATGTGGCTTCTTCCCCTGTGGCACTCGGGGAGGGTTGTGGGAAAGCACATGCGTGGAAGCCTAAACGAGAACCCTACAGAGCCTGTAACCGTTCAGTGGAAGAGAGCCGCTCGCCGGCCGGCGACGGCCCGCCCCCACGTCATGGGAAGTGTACTTCCCCTCCCAGATTTCCTGCTCGCTTTGCTTTACAATATCTGTGTGGTCAGCCCAATTCTTTGCTTGCGACCGCCAAGGGCCTGGCTCCCGTGTCCATCAGCAGCAGAACTACGGGCCATTTCTATCCAGGTTCTTCCTGGGCTTGGTGGGTGTGACAAGCCACGGCCAGTGGCAGCCCATCCAGACGAGGCCAGGCTTAGGGACGCCTTTCAGGGACCGAGACTTGAGGGGCGGCGCCTTGGCTGCCATCCTGAGTCTCGCCTTCCCCTCGCAGCCAAGAGCCGGCACGGCAGGCCCCCCCGTTCTGGAAGGACAGGGGGGCCTCTCCAGCCCCTGTCTATGTCAGCAGGAGCTTGATGTAGACGCCCAGGCCTCACCTTGCTGATGGACCCGTTTATTCAACGGCCATTCAACCAACTCCCACTGGGCCTGCGCACGGCCCTTCTGGAGACGGGAATGTGGATCCTTGTACTTGAGGAGCCGACAAACCCCTTAGGGAGCGGGGACTCCAACCTGGTTTCACCGTGGGCTTCTCCCCCAGGAAGTCCCACCACAAGATGCTGGAGAATAGTGGTCTTTGGGGTCTCTCCTCCGTCTCCTTCCACTGGTCTTTGGGCGTCATACACTCCTGACCCCGAAACAACTCCCTTCGGCCTGGCAGCCCCTCAGCCCATGGACCGCGGAGAGCTGGTGGTGAAGCGGGCAGGTGTGGGGTGCGGGCCGTGTCATCTGACTCCGAGGAGGTCCCGCCGGCCAGAGTGAGTTCTGGGTCACACGGCGGCAACCAGACCCTGGGCCGGTGGCTGGTTGGGTGCTCTGCAGCGAGCCTGTGACACATGCTCTGTAAATTATTGTGGAATAAATGAGTAGGTGAGTGAGTCTGGAATCTGCCCTGTGTCGAGACCTGGTCCCAAAGTTTTACTCACCTTCATTCTCATTCTTCTGTGCTGAATGCTTCCCTCTACAGTTTACGGACGGGGATTTTGAAAACCAGAACGTTCTATAGACATGTCTTGCCATCTAATAGCCCTGACTAGATCCTTAGACCCTTTTCCTGGGAGAGATTTCATAGAGCAGAAGATTCTAGAACCAAGGTCTTGTGGGATTCTCTCTTTTAATCCCTCAACAAAGATAAGCGGAAGAATGTATTATCCGCCGTTTAACTTGATCGGGGTCCAGGAACGCCCAGCAGGGAGTGCACGAATGTTCGGGTAGTTCCTCATAACGTGAGCCCAGGGCCCTCGGGAGAGTTTACGTTCCTAGTGCCCAAGTGAGGCAGGTAGACACCAAGGACTGTTTTCCCACTTAATGGATGGCAACTCTACGGCCCTCATTCCGGGGGCGAGTCGGGAAAACGGCTCAGGAGAGAAGCTGTCTCCCTCTGCCCCCATGGGTGCGTGAGTGACCACACCCATACCCGAATCCGTCCCTTTGCATGTGTCGTTCTGAGTGTCTGGGAGGAGGGGGTGCGTCTGCCCCTGGCGTGGTCTCCATGGCATTGCTGTGGCTCTGTCTGGTACCCTTGGACCATCCACACTTATCGCACACTCTTCCTCCTCGCTGTCACTCTCTCGGGCCGCCGGGTCACACCTCGCTTTCCCCAGAAGTCCCACCCCCCAGCTCACTCCCCCAGCGGCGGTTGGGCCTCTCGCCTTCCTCCCTGCCCAGCCCCGGGCCAGGAGCCCCTCTGAGCTGCCTCACTCCAAGTTACTGGGCTCCGCGGTCTGACTCTGGACTTCACTTGCACTGCCACTGGCCGAGACTCCCTCCTGACTTGGGTTGCCTCCCTGTCCACCCCAGGCCACGTCAGCCTGTTTTAATACTGCATCCTGGAGCCCACGATGCCCTTCTCACATCCCCTCGGTCCTTTGCTGAACATCATGTCCCCCGGCTCAGCTCTGATGGCTCCACAGCCGGTCCCTTTCCTGAGCCTTGAACACTCGTGTCCGACTGCCTGAAGCGCAGGCAGACTGCTCCGCTGGGCCTCTCGCTGACCGAAGACTCGAGGTGTTACACCTCATCCTTACTTCTCTCCCCATGCGTGCTCTTCTGCCACGCACGATGCCTTCCTCCGCACCACAGCACCGCTGCCCAGCCGGGAGGTCATTCGGGCCAGAGGCTGGGGTGGGTGGCCCTGGGTGCGCTCACCTCCCTCAGCCCCACCTCCAGCCAGCCACCAGGCGTGTCACCTCCCGTCCGCGTCAGGTGCGTCTCCATTGGCCCGTGTTCCCTCTCCCCTCTGCCACCTTCCCCGTTCAGGCCAGTGGTCTAACCCCGGGACCGTGTCCGCCTCTTCCCAACTCGTCTCTTCCTCTGGGCATGTCCCCTGCAACTCCCCGTCCACGCTGCAGTAAGGACACACTCCCGAAACAGAGCGGACCCCCTCCCCGTTGTGTTCGGGACGAGATCCGGACGTGGCCTGGTCCTGCCCCTCCTTGCGCTCCGTCACACCAGACCACTTTCGGTCCCTCCACACACGCTGCCCCCTGGGCCTGAAGCGCTGCTACCTCCTCCTCACTCCGCCCTTGGCCACGTCGGCCGGGCAAACCCCGCACTCCCTGCGTGTCTGAGTATGGGAGCCACCCGGCTGGTGGGTGCCAGGGCCTGGCAGCTGGTGGGGCAGCCTGGCGGGTGGACACCGAGGCTGAGGACGCTGCTTTTGTCCGGGCAGCCACACCCTGTTTGAGCAGGGACCTCCCAGATGCCCTCATGTTGTTTTTGTGGGGAGCCCCTGCTCTCTGCTCCCCAAAGAGGCCAGAGGAAGGAGCCACCCTGGGGACAGATTCAGCCGTGGGGGTTGGAGGACAAGGAAATGAACTGGCTTTATTTGTTAGGTTCCACGTTTGCTATTTGATCATCCCCACTCTGTGTCCTCAGAGCAAAGAAACAAGGAAGAGGATTTAAAAAACCGTTCTCTGAATGCGCTTGAACTTCAGGGTCTCTCTGCTCTGCCCTCTGTCCCCCCAGACTGCCTGTGAATTCCTCTCCCAGACTGCATTTTCCATCCCGACTTTATGGCATTTCCCTAGATTAATGGTTAACATATTCATTTTCTCCCCTCCGCCCCCATTATCAAAGAGGGCTGTGAATAGCTATTAACTCTCGGGTTAACAGAAAGAAACACGTTAATTATCTACAAGCCCTGGAGCAGGAAAGTTCCCCTTTGTAACCTCTGCAGGCAGGAGACCCCAGCCCCCACAGCCGACCTTCAACCGCACCTGGGCCCAGGGGCTGGCACGGCCCCAGCACCCTGTGCCAAGGCCCCCAAGTCAGCCAAGGTCAGGAGCCACAGGGCGGGTGATGCTGCAGAGGGCACCCTTTTAGTGCAGCCCCCCACGCCCTGGGACCCTGCAGAGAGGCCAGGCTGCACCCCTGTTTAAAAAATGGCTCTGTCAGTGCTGGCTGGCGTGTTGTACATTCTTTGTTGCCGGGAGACTCAGAGAGGCTGCGCCCGCCGTTCTTTCCTGGGGCCGTAGTTCAAAAGTGCTCCTGACCCCAACTCACGCTGCAGTCCTGCCCTCCCCTCGTGGGGGGTGGGCAGCACCCGGGAAGGTCTCCCTCAGCACCGAGTGCCCAGGGTGCATGACCCAGATGCTGGGAGAGTGACCTCCTTGTAAAGCTGGCCGATGGTGCCCTGCCAGGAAGGGGGTAGGGGAGGTGGGGGGCAGAATGGCTGGAAGCTCTGGGCCCCTCCCCACCCTGGAGAATGGAGCTGAAGTGGCTGGGACCCGCTCCACATTGGATTGTGACCAAGGGGTGCAGAGCTGACTTGGAGGAAGTGGCCCCTCCGGTCACAGCTCGGGTCTGTTGCAGGGAGGGGTAGCCAAGGGCGAGGAGAGCCTCCGTCCAAACTCCTGCTCGTCTGGCTTGCTCTTCCTGTGCAGGGAGAGGACACAGGCCCCACTAGACTTATTAGGAAAGATGCAGTGGGTCCTGGCCAGCAGGGCTGACCGCTCCCCTCGTCTGGTTACTGTCAGGCTGGGCTCCGGGGCCTGCTGCCCGGCCTCCTCCCGGCCTGGCCTCTGCTGTCCACTGCTCCAGAGCCAAACATTTCCACATTAGGCAGCCTCGGTGCTCTCCACCCTTGGCAGGGACCTCATGTGACCTCTGAGGCTGGCTCAGAGCCAAGCTCCCTGAGCCAAGCCCAAGCCCCCCCCACCCCTGCAGGTGCACTTGCTGTTTTCTGGGCCACCCTTGTGATCTGGTGTCCAGGCACTTGGCAATATTCAGCAAACGTTGCTCGGTGCTCTGTTTAGTCTTCACACTAGTCACACAGACACCCTGAAAAAGCGGGGGGGGGGGGGCTCTGGTTCATGCGGGGGTTAGAGTGCCCGCGGGGAGTGCTGAACCCTTGGAAATGGGAAACGGCTTTCCCCTCCCTCCCAGCCGGCCTCTCCCGGCAGGCTGGTCTGACGTCTCTCGGACTTGAGCGTCTGCGCAGAAGTTATCATTCCTCACACAGGCAGCCAGGTCTGGGTTTTCACAGCCTTATATGGTCGCCACGGCCGTGCACGACCACGGAGCACTGGAGACGGGCTGCTCCCGAGTGAGAGGCGCTGTTGGTGCAAATTACACACCAGACTTTGACGACCTACCTAACAAAGTTGCATAGAATGCCGCACATGTGGAAATGATAACTGTTTGGATAACGTGGGTTAAGTAAAATGTATTATTAAAATTAATTTTACCTGTTTCTTTTTGTCTTTTTTAACATATCTCCTAAAAAACGCAACAGAGCATGCAGCTCCCATCCCATCATGACTGGTCGGCGCTTCTGTAGAGCGTTTCTCGGGGCGGCACGCCCCTGCCCCTGCTCCCGCCGCGGCAGCTGCAGGTTCTGTGCCTGTGGCTCTCCCCCTCCCTGCCCCCTCCTCCCCTCCCCTCACCCCCTGTCCTCTCCTCTCCTCCCTGCAGAACTTCCAGTCAGGTTCTAGGACCCAGGCCCAGAGCCGCCCACCCCTGCGCACAGCCCCAGGCCCCCTCCCTCTGCTCTCCCAGGGGGCAGCCGTCGTGCACAGGGTCCCTGGCCGACAGCAAGGGGCCTCAGTCAAGCGTGGGGGAATGACTCTAAGGGGCGCAGCAGGCGCAGTCTGGATTTGTCTGTTTTTTAATTTTGAAGGGCGAAAAAGGCCTACCCTGAGTCTTGCTCCTGTGGCTGCTAGTACCAGTGCTCTCGAGTGTGTGCCGACCAAGTCCGGCCTTCAGACCTGCTGGTGCTGTTTGGAAGGTTTTAGAAATTCTTGCTTTATGAGGAGCACTGGCATTTTAAATCAAATAACATGTCGTGTATCGCGACGTCATTTATTCTGTATGCAGTGTTTCCGGAGGCCAGGATGTCGTGGGGGGGATGCCCCTCCCAGCTGGCGCGGGCGGTACCAGGGCCGGAGAGCGGTCCGGGTGCACCGTGAATGTAGCACAGCCCCGGATCGCGAAGCCTGTGTACGAAAAGAGAATATAAAATAGCTCACGGACAATTTTTATACTTATGTTCGGTGTTCTTATGTGGAACGATGAGATGGTAATGTTTGGGTCAGTTGAGTTCTGTCATTGACATCTGCCTCACCTATTTCTTTTATTGGACTTGGCTACTAGAAAGTTTAAGAGGACATCCGCAGCTCCCCTTTCCTCTCTGTGGGACAGTGCGCTCTCAGGGAGTATGCTCTCTCTGCTTGGAGACACATGCACACGGGTGTGAGGGTCCCAACCGGGGCCTCGGACTCCTCCCGTGTCACCGCCAGAGATGCGCCCAGCTCTGTGAGGCTGAACTCTGGTTCCTCGGGCCTGATGTTGCCCGGGGGACCCACCTGGACTTGTCCTCTTCAGGAGTGGCCCCAACGGCTCTCTGGGAAACTCCCAGGTCACGCAGAGACTTGCCAGTGGTAATTATAGGTGTGCAAAGACCCTCCTGCTTCACACACGTAGTCATAATTATTTACCTTTGCCAGGCTCCAAAGGTGTGATGGGAGATTAGCTGAACAGAGAGGAGACTCGGCAGGCAGATCACCTTGAAGTTGACCTGTCAGCCAGATCTCGCAGCACCTGCCTGTTTCAGCCCAGGAGGCTGCAGCTCATTGGCTGGCGGAGGGCTGCCAACTGCCTTTAGGCTGAGGTCCAATTCCTGTTACTGCCTCCCTGGGTCTGGGAGGCAGAGTAGCAGCATCTACAGAGCAGGGGAATTTTCCCCAGAGAAAGTCTTCCACCCGAGTTAGCGTCTATGCCACCTTCAAACAGTCTCTAAGATCTGGTCTTTGGACCATGCATTTACGCAAAATCCACAGAATACTTGCTCCCTGAGCCCCTGGGGACAGGCCCCTGGGTCATCTGCTCCCTTGCTGGCACCCCCTGGAGCAGAGACCCCTGGCTTGGAGGCTGCAGGAGGAATCCCGGTGAATCAGGTGGCCCTGCTGCTGCATAAAGTAGGTCCCCTCCCAGGACCCAGGATGATGAGTACAGCTGGGGAGAAGAGAAGAAACAATCTCAAGCAGGCAGGACAAATTAGGGCCTTTCACTACGGTCAGGGATCGGAGAGGCTGGAGCAGCGGGCCAGGACCTGACCGATTTTGTTGGCTCCTTGGAGCAAGCCAAGTATTTGAGAAATAATGGAGCCCTTAGTGCTATAAGTAAAAACCCATTTATCTTGGGAATGAAAGCGAGAGTGTGGCCATGGAGATTTCCTGGTGTAGGCGGTCCTCACCTGGACGTCTTGCGCACCTGCTGTGGCGCTCACACTTGCAAATCAGTGCTTTCGCAGTGAGGAAAATAAGAGGTCCATGAGAGTATTTCTGGGAGAGCTGAAAATGAAAGCCACTGGGAACTGTGACCCGTGGGGCACGGATGCTGGGTGCGGGCGATGTTTGCCTGTGCCCAACCTGCACCGGAGCTTCGCACTTCGTGAACACGCATGGACAGCAAGCTGGGACTTCATGGGACTGGGCTGTTTTCTCAGCTTAAATTGTTTCTGTATGGTTATGCTTGGTGCTCCTTTCTGTTTGGGGAATACTTTCATGTTTTTTTTTATTAAAGAAACTCAGAAGATCTCAATTTTGGAAAGACCCATTCAACACAAATAAAGGGCCAAGAGCATAAATGAGGCGGCCTCGGTGTTTGCCGAGTCCGCGGCCAGTGCTCCCGGCGTGCCCGAAAGTTTGGGGACCAGAAAGGAAGGGAAGGGCCCAGTCCCTGCTCCCTGGGCGTTTCAGCATCTCTTGTGCCCTCCTCCAACCTCGCTCCCCAACTTCTTATGGCTCTGAAGGGAGGGAACTCGACTTGCAAAGGAGGGTGATATTCGTGAGCTGGTTGTGGATGGAGGAGGACATTTCCTACACACCGAGTAGGAGGTGGCACGGGCAGGTGCATGAGTCGGCGTGGGTCCTTTCATGGCCTCCCACAGCTCACATGGGGGTCTCATGGGAGGAACATTCTAGAAGTTCTTCATCAGCCTTGAGGGATGCTGACTCTACTGTCGCCGAGTGCAGGAGAGACCCACAGGGTGCTGCACAGGGTGTGGCCCACGTGTGGGACCCTTTGGACTGGGGTGGCTAGCCCTTGGGAACCATCTTTAAGTCGGTGCTTGACTGTATTTGCTGTGCCCATCCAGTCGCCAAATCTCACCCCTCTTCCTTGTGTGTCTCTGTCCACCCTCCCTTCCCACTCTGAGGATCTTACCTGAGAATACGAATCCGCAGGCCTGGGGGTGTGCTCAGTGACTGAGAATTAGGGGCACCCGCCTCTCCTTTCACAGACATGAAGGCTGAGACTTGAAGATAGAGGTCAGGTGAGTTGTCTGAAGTCACTTAGCCAATGAGCCGCAGAGCCGGACTGGCACACAGCTTGCCTGAGACGCCGTCCGCTCCGGCAAACCTGTCCCCGGGGACTGCTCTCCCAGGCCCTCTCCGTGTCCGTGGGGAGAACCCACATGGGGAACAGGTTGGATTGTGTAGCTGCAGAATCACCGAAGCAGCCAAGACGTCACCGGCTGTTCTCCTAGGCCTGTGGACTCACCACTTCACCAAATGTCCTGGATGCTTGGCCCGCACCCGGGCGACTGTGCCTGTGAGAAGGGAGCAAGGTCAGGTGCTGGCCACCTGGGCCGGCGGCCACGCAGGACTGCACTGGGGCTGGGCCTCCGGGCTGCCGGCCGCACCTGTCACCTGTCTGGGCATCTGTGAGCCACTCAGCCTCGGTGGGGAGAGTTGGCCCCCACTGACCTTGGTCCGTGCCGCAGGCCAGGGTTCCGTCTTCCCTCCCACGGGGCTCCGGGTAGGGAGGCACTTCCAGGCAAGATTTTCCTGCCAATTAAAAAACAAAACCTGAAACATGTGGTGTATTGTGAACAAAGACCCTCAAACTGGAAAAAAAAAAAAACCCCTGGGAGACAAGGTCACAGAGCAGCATGGTCCAGCTTGACTGAGGACCGTGAGGCTCGGGCGGGGGGGGGACACTAGTGGCCATCCTGGGATAGTTTTCCCAGGTCACCCTTGGGCCTGGGAGCCGCTGGACACTCGGCAAGTCCTACTGGTCTGTCTTCAGAGAACATCTGATTGTGTCCCCTGCTCCTTAGAACAGGCACTGGCCCCATGCAGGTCCCGTTGTGGCGTCTTTCTGAAATTCCTCCTTCCCTTCATTCTCACCCATGTCTCCTTGACTCTTCGGCACAAAAGCGATGAAGAAGAAGGAGAGGAAGACAGAGGAGGGGAGGAGAGATTATGTTATGTCCTCCCTCCCCGCACTTCATTAAAACCCTTCAAAATCTCCCTGTTGTGCTTAGAATGAAATCCCAACCTGGAGGCAGCTCTGCAAGGCCTGGACCCCCACCCCCAGCCCTGTCTTGCTTTCTCACACCACCCCACACTCCCACCACTCCTGCTGCTTCTCTAGTGCCTTGAACTCTGGCTGACCCCTGCTGCCTCAGGGCCTTTGCGCATGCCTTCCCTGCTGTCTGGAATAGTTTCCCGACTCTTCCTGTGGCTCCCTTTGGGCCTCAGCTTGAGCGAGGCAGGGGATGGTGCCTCCTGGCCTGGAGGGACGCCGGGAGGGGCTTTGCTTACACAGAAACCAGTGATGAGGGGTCAGGGAGGGATTCCTAGGGGAAAGCAGCCATAAAGCTTCAAATGTTCCAGTCAGACTTGTCAAGGCCTTGCACCTGACAGTGACACTGCTGCGAAGCTCTTTTTTGGTGACTGAGCAGTTCTGCGTGCATTTGGGCAGAGGGCCGGGAAGGCAGTGACAGAAGCTGCTGTGAGCAAGGGGGCGTGTCAGGGGTAGGGGGCAGTGCAGAAGGCCTGAGGCAGCCTGGCCTGCCCTGCAGGTGTGCCCGTGTTGAGTCGGTTCCCTCCTGACACTCCGACTGGCCTCTGGTCTGTTATTGGAACTAGCACTGATGCGTCACTTTTGATAGAACCTAAGTAAGCCTCGCCCTTTATTTTTCTTGAAATGGGCCTCGGATGTGCTTTCCAAGAAACAAGGGAAAGAGGGGTGGACGATGGCGACTCTGAGTTTGTCTGCCGAAGGTGGTCCGGGCCGAGGGGTGTCCACGGTCATTTCCAAGGCAAAGCCTTTCCTGTTGTGCCGCCTGTGGCAGCGGAGAGAGGGGCTGGGGCCGGGAGGGAAAGTGCTGTGTGCGCAGCCAGGCCCCGGGAGGGGGAGTGAGATTCCTGGGGCTTCGGTAACGAAGTGCCACGAGCTGGGGGGCCTAAAACAGGAGAAACGTGCCCCCCCGCCCTCCTCGGGGCTCGGAGTCTGCAATCAACGAGTCGCACTGCAGCCACGTGCCCCTCAATGGCTTGGGGAGAACCCGGCCGCTTCCGGTCTCTTTGGGGGGCTGATGTCCTCGGTGCTCCTGGACACGCGGCGGTGTCACTCCGGTCTCTGCCCCCGAAGTCTCACAGACTTCTCCCCTCCGACTCTGCCCTGCGTCCAGATCTCGCTCTCCTTAGAGGGTCGCTGGGTTTGGGCCCAGACTCGTTCAGCATGGCCTCGTCTGAACGTGGGCACGTCTGCAAGAGCCCTGTTTGCAGATGGGGTCCCCCACGCAGGCACTGGGGCTAGGGCTCCCACGTGGCTTTTCAGGGGACACAGTTCAGCTCGCAGCAGGGGGTCCCCCCTTGCTCCTGGACAGACACATGGTGACCTGTGTCCCCAGACAGGCTGGCCGAGGAGAAAACATGGCCTCCAATTCGAGCAAGATGTGACTTCAACGTCTAGGAGGCACAACTTACACTAACATTTTGAGGGTTGGAATAAGAAACTGCTAGAATTTAGGAAGCCTTCTTCATTCAAAGATGTCCCAATACATGTGACACGAGTCTCTGGGAGGCTGAACGATGGGCCATCCAAGTTGTCTGCGTCCTACTTCCTGTGACCCGTCCATGTGGGGCTTTATGCGGTAAAGGGGACAGGACCGATGCAAGTAAGGTAAGGATTTTGAGATGAGATTATGTGGGGTTGTGGGAGTCGGTCGGAGTCAGGAGGAGATGCTAGCCCAAGGGCAGAGGTCAAGGGCAGAGGGGTCTGAAGATGCTAACCGCTGCCCTGGAAGCTGGAGGAGGGGCGGGGCTGGGGATGCAGGAAAGACGCAGACATACCCTTGCCTCAGAGCCTCCAGGCGGAGCCAGCCCTGTGACCCCTTGCTCTTTGCCCTGTGACACTGACTTTGCACTTCTGACAAGTCAGCTGGCCTTGGTTTATCCCGAGTTGGTGGTGATTAGTCTCGGCAGCCGTGGGGAAGAGGTAGAGTCCTGGTCGGGGGCCCAGTCAGGGGCCCAGTCAGCACCGTGCATCAGTTTCCTGACTGTCCGTGTGTGCCTTGTTCCTGTGCACTTAGACCTGCGTCCGCTGCCGATGGAAGGCGGCCGTACACGCTGGAGGCGCAGGCCGAGGGTTTACAGGTGGTAGATGTCACAGCCTCTGGCCACCCTGCTGTCCTCACGTCTGTGAGCAGAGAGGAGAGCTGGACTGGGAATAAATCATTCTACAAATAAAGTGCTCACAGGTTACGTGGTGGCTGCTGTGAGAGGAGCGAGGACAGGGGACAGCGACGGGGACCTAGCTTAGATTCCAGGGCCAGGCAAAGCCGTCTGTGGACACATGGTTGACACCAGGACTGGACGTGCCTGCTCTTGCATCCACGTCCGAAGACAGACACTTCCTCTGCACAGGGAGGCGACCCGATCTGAGCTCTCAGTGTGGCCCCCTTGTATAAAGTGGTCTGAGGTGCTCATTTGTCTGTGCTGTGGGCTGGGCCTGCTCCACGCTGGGGGCGGCGGCACGCTTCACCTTCGTCCGCTGTTCACGCAGCACGTGCCCTCCGGTGTGCGTCCTCCCCTCCCCGCAGTCCGTCTGTCCCCCAGCGGAGCGTGACCTCCCTGGCTGTCCTCGGGAATGGAGTGAAGGGGGCAGCACAGGGGACAGGGGCAGAGCCCCCACACCCAGGTAGCCGGTGGCAGGAGGGAGAGGCAAGTACAAACCCTGAGGATGTGGCGCTCCTGCAGCCTTAGAGCAGATACGGGACACGGGCCTCTGCCGGAGCCACTCTGACTGGGCTCTGCAGGGCGGTGGGGTTTGGGAGGCACGGTGAGAGGGGCAGCGAGAGCAGAGGGTCCCCACGCCCGGGGATGTGTGGTTGGGGTCGTGTGGTTGGGGCCACGGCATTCTGCCCAACCATGAAGGCAGCAGCTACCGCTTCTTGAGCACTTTCCACGTCTTGGGACTGCATTAGAAGCTGGGCACACCGTACCTCCCCGGCCACAACACCAGGGGTCTCAGAAAGCTGCAGTAGTTCGGCCCCGCCCCCGCCGCGAAGGTCCACGAGCCGTCCCTGTGCATTCGCAGTCCTGCAGTGACGATGAGCTGTGAGAACCAGGCAGCCTGGGTCCCTCCCCGGCCCCCAGCCGCTGTTTCTGGGGCTCAGAGGGGCCCCAAGCTCTGGGAGTTCAGAACTGGCCCCAGGTACAGTTGGGTGCTCTGGGGTCAGGGGACACGGAGCAGCCCACCATGGGAGGGGCCGTCCAGGACAGCGCCCATGACGTTAAGCCACCCGGCTGACCTCTGCGGGGGGTTCCCTTTTTAGCTGCTGTATGGGAGGGCCGGTCCTGCTGCCAGACACGGTTCTCTGATGTGCTCGTGGGGGCTCCTTTGGAAGGAAAGTCACTGGAGCCTTGTGGAAGCAGAGCTTGCTGCCAGAACATTCTGCAGGCAGCCACTCGCCACCTGACAACCAGAAACCCTGCACTGCTCTCCCCCACCCCACCCCGACCTGCCTTATCAAGTGGGATCTTGTAGGAACGGCTGGCACCTGGGCAACCAGGGCGAATGCCACAGCCAAACAAAAGCTCTCCTGTCGGGGAAGAATTAGCCCCTGGCCGTGGCCTGGTGACGGCACTTCTTGCTCAAGCACTTACAGGGAAGCCAAGCCCTCCCACGTCCCTGGGTGAATCAGTCCCCCAGGGCACCCATTTGAGGAAAGACCTTGCCCCACAGGTGAGGTGGCAGCTGAGTCGTGAAGGGGTGGAGGCATACGCGGGAGCAGGGCCAGGGAATGCTGCGCGGACACCTTCTGAAGCCTGGCCTTCCTCTGGGACCAGGCAGACGCTGCCGAGGAGGCTGAGGGGAAGGGAGCTGGGCTCGGGATGCAGGGCGCCCTTCCCCTCAGACGGGTGCAGCTGAGGCCCAGGGGGAGGCTTCCTGGGCCCTGTGGCAGCTCTTTAGGCTCCAGAGTTGGCCCCGAGTGGCACACACAGCTGTGTTTCTGTGGCCCTGCGTTCCGTGAGGAAGCCCGAGGTGGAGAGACCGAGAGTGGGTGTTCGTGTAACTGCAACAGGCCTCGTGTCCGCTTGTCTGCTGTTGCATGTTGTTTAGGACTGGCTGCAGCCTCGGGCACGTTCTGGCTGTGAGGGCGCGGGGCAGGGTGGGAGGGGTCAGCAGGCCCCTGCTGCCCAGAGCTCACCACACCGGGACATCCGTTGTCCCTCTGTTCACCCCCTCGCAGGACAATGGGCTCCGTGAGGAGAGGGGCAAAGTCTTCCTTCTCTTTGGGCCCCCAGATTCTGACATGCTGCCAGTATCGATAAAGCTTATTACCTGGGGTACCGTGAGCTGTGGACCAGTGGTGATGGGCTCCACCAACTGGACCCCCTCCTGTGGCAGGGAGGGTGCCGTGGGGCCGCCCACTCAGGGTCAACCAGGTCGAGAGTGTTTGGACATCTACCAGGAGCTCTCGATCGATGTCCTGGTCCGGGGCCACGTGCTTCAAGGGCCACGTGCTTCAAGGGCCACGTGCTTCAAGGGGCCCCATGCCTTGGCTTCGAGGGTGTAAAACAAACACCGTGGGAGAGGTGTCCTGCTCAAGGCTGGCGAGGCACTGAGCCGTCCATTCAGTGCGTTTACCGGACTCGGGCCACTCCAGGGGCTGGGGCAACAGAGCGGGAGCGGGACAGGCAGAAATCCCTGCTCTCACGGAGCTTCAGCTCCAGCAGAGGGAAATGAGAGGGCTGACGGGATGATGAGCAAAATGCACTGTGTCAGAGGCGGTAAATGCTAAGGAGAGAGACAGAATGGAGAAGGTGGACGGTGGCAGGGAAGGTGGCCGCTGCGATTTGCGGGAGCAGGGTGAGGAGGGGACGTTTGAACCCGAACCTGAAGGAGTTCAGCCTGTTCTGGAAATGGCCAGGTCAGCGGTGCTGGGGGCAGGGGGTCGGAAGGAGATGACATGAGTCGGAGTGGGGGGCCTGGGGGGCAGATCACTCAGGGCCTGGGGGCTGAGGCGAGGCCTTGCCACCGGTCTGAGAGACCGGTCTGAGAGAAACGGGGGGCTTTGAGCAGAGAAGTGACCTGGTCTGCTCAGGTTCCCAGAGTCCTCTGGCTTGGGGTGGGGGCTGCAGCAGGGTCAGGTGCTCTGCAGGGTTTGAAGACGAGCCATAGGCTTTGCGGGCCGACTGGAGGCGAGGTGTCAGAGAAAGGGAAGCTGCCCTTCTTGGACATGGGGGCAACTGGGGAGACCACTCCTGGGAGGGAAAACCGGGGCTCTCCTTTGGACATGTGCCGCCAGAGGTGACAAGTGGGAGTGGAGATGGCAGCAGACAGCTGGATCTGTGAGTCTGGAGTTCAGGGGCGAGTCCTGGGCTGGAGAGAGGACAGCTGGAGTGTCGTCTTGTGGAAGAGATTTGCCATCCTGACTCGGAGGAGACCCCTGAGGCGGGAGGGAAACCGGCAGGTGAGCTGCAGCCCAGAGGAGGAGGGGAGGGGGAGGGTCCTGTCCCAGGGAGGGAGGGGCGGGCTTGCTGTGAACAGCGCCCACCTGTGAGGTTGCTCCCCAGCAGCGCAGCCCAGATTGGGGTTCCTCTCGGCACCTTCCACCTGGGACACGGAGGGAAACCCCTGCTGCGCCCTTGGGGCTGGGGCACCGCCGGCATCGTCAGCATCACGGGGCCTCCAGGGCGTTGACAAGGTGACGGCTGGCACTGTGGACGAGCAGCACCCTGAGTCCTCCTAGTGGTTTCCCTAATGGTCAGTTCTGGACCGAGAGCACCAGCCCCCGAGGAGCCCGCTCCCTTGGGCCTGCTGGGGCTGCCACCATGCCGTCCCCTCCCCGGTGCCGCAGTGGGGGTGGTGCCTGTCCCAGAGGAGGTGGAAGCCACCCCCATCTCCCGCATGTGGATATTCCAGAGCCAGGCCTGCTGGTGCATGGCCCCTCCCCGCCCTGCCCCTTCATTCCCATTCATTGTTGGCCTTTCTTTTCCTGCTCAGCTCTGGGCCCCTGGCCCATGCTTGTGCTCAGAGGGCGTGTCCTCCGGCTACTCACCTCCCTGCTAAGTGGACAGCGCCGCTTGCCCAGACCCGCCGTCCCCTCCCTCCCCAATATCTAGAGGAGTGTCTGGGCCCGTGGCTGTCCAGGGAAAGGCCACATCGCCCAGAGTCCTCGCAGCGTGGGGTCGTGGGGCTGGTTTCTGCCAACAGAGTTTCTGAAGCGCTATGGGCAGTATCTGGGCCTTTACAGGGGGGAGTCTGTGCCGGTCACTCTTGAACCTTCTCCTCCTTCCTGCTGGTTGGAATGTGAATCTCCTGGGGAACCGTCCTGGACTGAATGGGTGAGGGTGGGTACTCTGGGTGGAAGGTGGAGCGGTGGGTGGGTGCGTCTTGGCAGAAGAGCTCTGGATGGACGGCCCACCCAGACACTGAGAGGGGCCAGAGGAATGAGGTTATCCCTCCCTGTACTGTTGGGACGTTCTTCGGGAACCGCTGAGCCTGGCTTCTAACTCACACATTCTTCAGGCTCTCGGACTGACTACAGTAGCTTGGGGGTTACGTGAAGGCAGAGGAGTGGCTCCCCATTGGCCCAGAGAGCCTGACGCAGTGTGCGCTCGGCAGCAACCTGTTGAAAGCATGAGTGAGCTCCCGTCTCAGGCCAGTGCCCTGACCTCTGCTGTCCTAAGACAGGGCAGCTCCCGACCCATTGCCCGTTGTTCACTTGGACTACACCAGTCTCTGTGCCAGCTGCAGGGCTCCGAGGGTGTGAGCCTCCAACCGGGTTACCAGTTACCACCTTCCTGTCTGTTGAGCGAGGGGTTCAGGTGACTTCGAAGCTCCGTGGCGATCGTGCCTCCTCTGTGGGTGACACCCCCCGGACAGAGTCACGGCAGCGGCAGGCGGCCCATCGGGCAGCCCTGGAGCTGTGAGGACGGAAGGACCCACTCCGGCCTTAAGTTCCAGAGGTTGTCAGAGCCGAGACTCTCCCAGGACACAGCCGCCCAGAGCTCCTGCCTGCGTGGCCTGCAGGTCTTTTTGGTCCGCTGGGTGTGAGTGTCCGCCCATGGCCCGCCCTGCGTGAGCCTTCACTCCTGAGTGGGGCGGCCCACACCCACCAGACATGCCTGCTGGTTCCTGGGCAGAACCACGAGAAACTTCCCAGCTGCCCAGACAAGCCTGGTCCATGCAGACGGCCCTGGAACCCCTCGCCTCAGGACCCCACGACCCGGTTTCCTCGCAGAAGCCCGCTCCCTCCAGACCACACGTCCTGCCCTGGGTCTCACCCCCACGCCACTGCCTCAGTTGTCTGAGTACCCAGGTGCAGAACGGGCTTCCTCGAAAGTGCTCCCAGTGCTTTCGCTGTTGGGTCTTCACTATGACACCAAGGGCTGCGGGGCCCAGCCCCTGTCCTGGCTCCTCCCCCTGGTAGCTGGCACCTGGGTGTCCCACTGCATATTTGCTGAACGAAGGAGAAGCTGAATCAGCGAACGGTTCTTCTTGCCTGGGGTGGGTGACCTTAGCTCTAGCCTGGTTGCTTGGCTAAGCCATGGCCTTGAGCCCCCAGTGAGGCTTCTGGGCCTTCTTTGTGGTAAAAAATGCTTTCGGACTCCCGATTATGTCCTTGTTTGGGGACCGACCCCCAATCCACTCCTCTGAACTACCTCTCAACTCTTACACTATATTGCAGCTCCTGGCCCTAAAGCCACACCCTCACGGCTGCCACTGTCACCCAGGGTCCCTGTGTGGGCCAGTCCCACCACCTGGTGTGTTCTCACTGCGGGGCGACCCTGGCACAGCCCGCCTGCCCCTCCGCACGTGTTGTCTTTCCTGAGGGGCACAGAAGGGAGCCTGTTCTGAGGAGGAGACTGAGGCCAGCCTGTGGGGTCCCAAGCAGCTGTGACCCTCTGGGTGCACGACATCTCCCTTCAGCAAGGGCAGATGAGGGGTGTTTATTTTTTAAACTTTTCTCTCGAGTTGGTCTTTTGTATTCACACCCACTTTCTCTTACATGCTTTCCCCATCCTTAACTCCTCACAACAGCTAACATGCACTTGACCGTATTTTTCGGACTGTGAGATGCACTTTCCTACCCCAAATTTGGGAGGAAAAGGGGTGTGTGTCTTATAGTCCAAATGTAGCTTTACATTTACATTGGTGAAATATTATGTTATTTATGTGATCAAATATTTTACTACATTTTTTGCTTAAAAAAATTTTCCCCTATTTTCTTCCTCTAAAACCTAGGTGTATCTTATGGTCAAAAAAATATGTTATATAATTTTGTCCTTTCAAGAATTTTATATATGTGTATATAGATGGGGTCATATAGCGCATAATCTTGACTTTCTTGCTTAGTGTAATTATCTGGAGACTCACCAGGTTGCTGCTTGTATCATAGTTCACCCCCTTTTACTGCTCGCTAGTTGTCCACGATATGGACGTACCACAATCACTTAACCACTCACGTGTTAAAAGACATTTGGGTTCCTTCCGGTCTGTGGTTATTACAAATAAAACTGCTATAAACTTTCCTGTGCAGGTCTTTGTGTGAACGTAAGTTTTCCTTTCTCTGGGATAAGTGCCCAGGGATGCATTGCTGGGCTGCATGGTAGTTGCTTATTTAGTTTTATAGGAAGCTATTAAACTGTTTTCTAGAGTAACAGTACCATTTTAACTTCCCATTAGCAATCCTATTTCAGTTGTTAACTAGTGACTGGTTTTTCTGCATCCTTGCCAGCATTTGGAGTTGCCACTATTTATTACTTTAGCCCTTCTTTTAGGCATATAGTAGTATCTAATTTTTTAATGCCTAGTGATTTTGAAAACCTTTTCGTGTGCTTATTTTTGCCTGTATATCCTTTTCAGTCAAATGTTTTTCATGTCTTTTGAAAAGTATTTTCTGTTTGGGTCTTCTCTCTCTCTTTTTTTTTTTACTATTGGGTTTTGAGGGTTCTTTGCATATTCTCGATGCTAGTCCTGATCACAGAGCCCTCCTTTTGCTGATATCACACACCCTTGACTAGTGTAGCTACATAATTAACCTTGAAATTGGGTAGACTGGGTCCTCCCGCCTCATTCTTTCTGTAACAGTGGAAAATTGTAGCATGGGGAATTGTAACCCACCCCACCATTCTTCCGACATTGTTTCTGTAAGTGCCGACTCTAATATGTGGCTTATGGATAAACACTGTGTTTGTGTAAGAATCCTGGGAACTGACTTCAAAAGATACAGCCTCCTACCTTCAGACTTCCCAGCTCCAGGACATTTGCTGACCTTCCTCCCTGGAGCCAGGGCGACGTGGAGCCGGGATGATGTGAAGCCAGGACGAAGTACACTGGACCATCACTTGCCTTGTGGAACGGACGGTGCTCGCTGGCACATTGAGAGCTTCGCAACCCCCTCCCTTGATCCCTTTGTTCTGTCCCCTCCCCCTCCTTATAAAAGCCTCTGCCTCCACCGAGAGGTGGGGACGGGCTCTGAGCCGAGAGTTCATCTTCCAGGTGGCCGGCATCTGAGTAAAACACTTTCCTTTACATCAGCACCGGCCTCTCCTGTATTGCCTCTCATGGCAGCAGGTAGCAGGGCCTGCCTTTGGTTACATTTCTTTTCAAAATTACTTTAGCTATTCTGGTTTTTCTTGCTATACTATATAAACTTCACAATAATCTTGTCTCTATCTAAAAACCTTGCTGAGATTTTGATAGGAAATGTGTTAACCTGTACATTAGTTTGGAGAAAGTTGACATTTTCACTGTGTTGAGTCTTTCAATCCAGGAGTATGCTATGTCTCTTCATTTACTTAAATTCTTATTGTTTTTAATCAATATTTTAGGCATGTAAGTACTGTACACATTTTGCTGAATTTGTATCTAGTATTTCATTTTTCTCAAGTGACTGTAGGTAGAATTGCATGAAATCATTGGTGTCCTCTTGTTCATTGCTGGTATGCAAAAATACAGTTAAGTTTGCGTGTTTATTTTTATTTTTTTCAATCTATTTTATTTTTAGAGAAAGAGCGAGAAACATAAATGTGTAGTTGCTTCTTGCACACCCACTACTGGGGACCTGGCCTGCAACCCAGGCATGTGCCCTGACTGGGAACCGAACTGGCGACCCTTTGGTTGGAAGGCCAGTGCTCAGTCCACTGAGCCACACCAGCCAGGACGCATGCTCATTTATTTATGTTTTTGTTCTATAACCTTGCCAGACTTACGTGTCAGTTCCAGGTTTTTGCTTATTCTTTGGGACTGACTCTTAATGCAATCGTGTCACCCGTAAATAGGAAGAGCGCTGCTCCTCCCTTTCCGAGCCGTGAGCCTGTAGGCCGCTTCTGGTTTTCTCCAGGTGGCTGGAACTCCCGGTACGATGTTGGGCGCTGCGAGTGGAGAGTCTCACTGTTTCTTGCTCTTAGAGAGGAAGCTTTCCTTCTTTCACCGTGAAAACCGTGGTAGCTACAGGGCTTCATGAGTGGTTTTCAGCGAGTTGAAGAATCCCTTCTATTGCAATCTTACCGAGAGCTTTTCTAGTGAATGGGTGTTGGCTTTTGTCATATTTGGGGCCGGGCAGTAATTCTTTGTTATTCCAAACTCCCTGGAGAAATCTGCCCGTGGACGGGCACGTACCTGAGCCCCCACTGTCGTCCCCCGGCACCGAGGTGTCGTGATTTCCGCTCCACAGTTAGCATGTGCAGCAGGCCCGCTTATGATGTCCTTTCATTTAACATTGTTTTGTTCATGTCAACGAGGAAAAAAGTAGACTCCGGGCCGGATCCACTGCGTGTGCAGAGTGTGCATGTTTTCCCCACGTGTGCATGGGTTTCCTCCTGTGCCCCAAAGATGGGCACGTGAGGTTAGCTGGCCTGAGTGCACGGTCCCAGTCCACACGAGGGTGGGTGTGAGGGAGCCTGGGTACAAAGGGCGTCCTGTCCAAGGCGGGAGCCGCCCACCCCTGAGCTGCTGGGATGGCCTCTGGCCACCCCCAACCTGGAACTGGAATAAGCGGGTGACAAAATAATTATTTCGCTTGCTTTTATTAATCTTAAGTGTATGTTTGGCTCATATTTATCTCAAGGTTTAATGTTAGAAGAGTTTTGGGTCTTTATTTAGAAGAAGTCTGTGACCAGAAATTTTAATTTTAATGTGTGGTGGGAACCTTGCTCTTATTTTTCTCAATGGGCTTATGGTAACACTGGTTTTGTTATAGGTCATTTTGCTGAAAGTCGAAGAACCAATGGATGTCAGTAGGTGAAGACTGATGATAAGTGTGCAGCAGATTCAAAACAGAGGAGACCTGCAGTGACCCAGCCAGAGGTGACCCTGAGACTGACCTCTGGGAATGAGTAGACCTTGGATACACAGGAGAGAGAGTCGGAGAGAGAAGGGGAGAAATCCAAAGGACCTGAAGCTCCGGTTTCCAACGAGGATGGTGCTAAGTCAGTCATTAGCAGGATGCAGCCAGCTTTCCATTTGTGGAGCTGGATTTTCTCTGTTCTGTGGATTATCTTGCGCAAACGCTTCCTCCCCACCCCCATCTAGGTGGGCGCTGGGGCTCCCTGTCCTGCCACCCTGTTCAAACTGCCCTTGCTGTTAACTGAAGAAAAACGATTAGGAGGGCAATCTGTTGTCCCTAAATGATATCATCTATTCCAAACTAAGTATGAGGGATATTTGCATTATCCTTTGTTTATAGCTATCCATACCACTTCTCCTCTCCTGAGGGTACACACGACTCCTCTGTGTGCGCATCACACACACACATCGCATTTTTAAGCTGCCTCTCTACAAGTTAGCTACACTCCTGGGGGCCAGGAGTAAGGCCTCAGGGATCACGGTCCCCGTGACGTCTGATTCACTGGACCGTTCCCTATTTTTCTGTGTTTACATGAACATAAAGCAATAACATAACGGTGGTCTCACCTGCAACATTAAAAGTCCTGGCATGTTACCCACAGGTCAGGCTTGGATTGTCATTCTGTGGGGTTGGTGGAGACATGTGGACCTGGGGCCTCTGTTCCACTCCATCCTGCTGGTGGCCAGAGGCTCGTCTTTGAGGCAGGCAGCTGGGGTGCAGGGTGGAATCTGAGGCCACCGGGCAGAGTGCAATGAACGACACCATTCACATGGGGACGGGACCCCTGACCTGCGCCTCGTTAGCTCAGCATTCCAACACTCCAGTGCAGCGATTCCCGGCCTCAGCTTTCATATCACCCCAGAGTGTTTCCACTTATCCCCAGGGGGAGCTGCGGAATTCCCCCCACACCATTAATTTTAATTCACTTTAATTTAAACATTAAATAGGGGCTATGCAGGCAGTCCTTTGCAGGAGTGGAAGTTAAAAAATCTAGTCTCCACAACATACTGCTCCCCAAACACATGGAAACAACCTCCTAACCCACTGAGCCAAACAGTGTGAGGAGGAAGGAGCCTGGACGGAAGCAGCAGGCACAGAATGTGTCTAAATTATGTGGGGAACCGCCAGGCCCTGCTGGACACCTGCGTCTCGTGGGTGCTGTTTCCCGTGGCTGCACAGTCGGCTCCAGTCCAGCCAGCCCCTCCCTCTTCCTTCCTAGAGGCTGGGATGCTTTGCTCAGGCACAGTTTGTGATTGATTAAGACGATGAATGAGGCCTCGTTGCTGGGGCTTTTTCCTGGGTCAGCGCACAAAGTTTGTCTCATCTGTGTAGGCCCAGGGAGTGTGCGGTTTAGGGGTCCCAGTGCATTCCGGCCACTGGCGTCTCTGGGACGCGAGCAGGGTCCCAGGAGGACCTTGGCAGGGCAGTCGGTGGCCCGCGTGCAACTCCGGGGAAAGGATAGCAGGAATCAGTTAGTTAATGAGCAGCCTCCAAACCTTGCGTTATGGTTGACTGATCGGAGCTCTACACGTTCATTAAAGGAGAATAAGTATAGTTCCTCACACTGACAGTGTACTTGACAATTAAAAAAGACCTTCCCATCCATAATCTCACTGGTTCTTGAAGCACCTGTTAAGAATTACTATCTTCGTTTCACTGAGTACACAGACTCAGAAGAATGAAGTGAGTTGCCCAAGGTCACAGTTAGTAAATCCGGCTGCACTGCCGACTCCACATCTTCTCAGGTCCTGGGCCCTTTCCATGACGTGACTCCAATCTCAGTTCATCACTGATGTGCATTTGCTTTTGGCAGGAAGTGTCTAGTGTCTCCATTTTACAGAAGAACAAATTGACACCGAGATGTAATTAAACTGTTTGGCTCCCACCTCTCTTCCCCTGACGGCACGGTGTCCCTCTCTGGATGAAGGGCAGGGAATTGTTTTGCAGACTCATTTCTGCTCTCAGAGTTCAGAGTCTTTGCTGTCATCCTCAGTACCACGGCGGTCACTTGGCTTCCACGTGCCCGCCGCCTCTGACAGGGGCCCCTGGTGGCTGCTTCTGGGCCGGGGGCAGGTCACACCAGAACAGCTCCTCCTCCACTTGGACATAATGCTGCCCTTTCAACCCCGTGGCTCAGGCAAGGGCTGGCACAACGTGCCCCTTTCCCGTCCTTCAAGGGCGAGCATTTTGTTCTTGATCTTTTTCTGCAGTCACATTCTGTGACTTCTCCTGAACAGGGGAACTTGGGACACACTTGCCCAATGGGGCCCTTAGACATGGCCCAGCCCTTCTGATGCCTCACTTCCTGAAGTGACCCATTCCAGATGCGTGGCCACCCCGTGACACCCCACCTGCATGAGAGCCTGACCTCTTCCGAAGGCCCTCCTGGTCCTTATCCAGACTTGGGAAAATATGGTAGAGGAGGACACTGTCTTTTTGGTTTTTTTTTTCAGGTGTCTGGTATCCTGGTCCTCTGCCGACATCGGAGGGACTTGCTGTGGGACCCACAGCAGGCAGAGCAAGAGGGAGGCTCAACCTGAATGAGTGAGAGAGGCCCCCGCAGGGTGCAAGCTCCGTGAGGACAGAGGCTCTTGTCTTTTGGGGTCGTGTCTGAATCCCCCATTCTAGAACAGTGCCACACCCGTCCTAAGCCACGTGTTCGGTGACCGAGCGGATGATGCAGCGATCATGACACTGAGTTGAGCACTGGTGCCGGCAGCCTGGCCATGGCAGCCCTGTCTGTGGATGGCCCGGAAGGCGTTTCTGCTTCCTGGCTCCCTTGGCTGACACCCATTTACTAAGCCTGGTCCCCTAGCCTTCCCGATAATCCCATTTTCTGCTTGAATGACCCAGAGCTGGGTTCTGAGGCATGTGAGCAGGAAACTTAGCTGGTAGAAATGGGGTGCGCTTGATTACCCACAAGTGCAAGAGCGTTTCATCTGCCTGACTCAGACTGCAAGCTCCCGAAGGCCATGAGGGCGCCATGCCTGGCGGCCGTCCTCACGACATCCACAACGCCGCCTTGCACGTAATGAGGGCTCAAGGTCAAGGCAGATGGCAAAGAGGACGGTCCGGCTGTTCTAAAGGCCAGGTATCCCCACGCTCGGGCGTTCTGAGACTGTCTTTGCTACATGTACAGCATACGCACTCACGAAAACATGGATCCACACGTGCTCATTTGCGAGACACCATGTGCAGCAGGCCACGGGGGGAACACAGTGGGCCTACTGAAGCCCCACGCCCAGCTCAGTGTTCCTTCTCCTTGGCAGAGCAAACCCGAAAGCTCTCACCGGTTCTGCTCCCTGGCAGCGCGGGTCCAACAGTGCACGGAGAGGCCAAGGAAGTGGGAAGCGGGGATGCGCCGCGGGTCTCCGTCCGGCAGGCTGCGCAGAGGGGCGGCACAGCCCCGGGACAGGAACACCCTGGCTGGCTCCCTCCCCCATCAGGCAGCGCTTCAGAGGAGCCTTGCCACAGACCTGATGGGGTGTGTTTTTTTAAAGCTCCAACATTTGTTCTTAATTATTCTTAGTAAATCTCTTTCCTGATGTAGCACCCTTCATTCACTGACTCACTCCCTAGTTCGTTCATTCAATTAAGCCTTTTTCATCGATGCGCCCGGCCTATCTCCGGCCTCGCTGGATGAAGAGTTCCGGGAAGCAGGTGAGCATTCTCACCTGTGCATGTTAAGGAGGAAGAAGCACAACCAGAGTGGTAGCTCCTACGGTGCACCGGCGCAGAACTTAGACCAAGCCTCAGATATTCTAACTCCAAATGTGAAGCAGTGGCCCTTGGACAAGCGATGAGTGAGAAATACCGGCTGGGAAAAGCCCTTTGACCTGACACATGGTGGCGTTTCAGGGTGACTTGGGTGGTAGACGGTGGTGGCAGCTCTCACGATACTGTTTTTGGAAGTTTGTAGGGACTTTGCAGGGTGGCTTTGTGTTACCATCACCCCAAAATTCTCCAAAGAAATCAGTTTTCAAGACCACGTGATTTAACTTGTACATAGAACCTTAAAAACAATAGAAACAAACAAAACGGAAACGGACTCATAGACCCAGAGAACAGACTGCTGGTTGCCAGAGGGGCGGGGGTGGGAGACTGGGTGACACAAGAGGAGGGACTGAGGGGCAGGAAGCAGCAGTTATGGAGTCGTCCCGGGTGTAAAGTACAGCACAGAGGACATGGTCGACAATATTGTGACGACCATGTGCGGTGCCAGGCGGGCATGGGATTGTCTAACCAGCACGCTGCACACCGGAAATAAACACGAAATCATATTGAATGCCAACTGGAATGAAAAAAATTTTAAGTTAAGAAAAAAGACATCAGTTTGAGTCCGAGTGTCATAATACCTCACTTAGCTGGACTCCCCCGGGTGGGGTGTGACGCTGTGCAGAGGGAACGCTGGGGGTGGGGGTGGGCGGTGGGGGTGCAGCTCGAAGCCTCTGCTCAAGGTCTGAACGAAAACAAGCTCCGGGTACCTCGGGAGGGCAGAGCCCAGAACCGCCTCAGGAGAGCTTATTCCTAGAAAACGAGACACGTGGGTTAAAAACGGGGAAAGGATCCCCAGTGGAAAGGGTTCCCGGAGCAGGTTCCTGGGTTGGAGGATTATTTTCTGAATTTGATGGCTATTAGAAGCACCTGGGGCTCTTTCAACAATTGCAGATCCTCGGGCCTCCTTCCTGGGTGGGGGTGGAGGCCCAGGAGTCTGTATTTCCAGCAGAACCGCGGGAGAATTTTGTAATCAAGAAAGCTCTGGGCCAGCTCTGGGCTTGAGGATGCTGCCTCTCTGAGTGAAGGAGGGACTAGAGAGAGGCAGGCCCAAGAGAGGGGCTGTGCACCAGGACGGCAAGGACAAGAACAGCCTGGACCTTTAAAAAATGTGAACAGGCCGAAAACACCTGGAGCCCAGTTTAGCGATTTTCCATCACTTCCAGAAACAGCTGAGCCTGCAGGTCCCCGGGCGGGCAGGGTGAGTGAGGCGCGTGCTTTTTAGGGGCCCTCGCAACGCCCACAGTACCTCATGGCGCTGGACGAGCCATTCCTCGTGAACGCGCCCTCCCAGGCTGGGGTTTCCTCCGACGTTCTCCCTTCTCCGGGGCAGATAGGCTCTTTCATTAAACCTCAGCCCCACTGACTTCCTCTGGATCGAATGGCTCAGTTTCTCTGCCATGGGGCCTGCTGAAGGCTGGGCTCTGGGGCTCTCTGGGGAGGCCAGAGAGGCCTGAGCTTGTCTGGGAGACGAGAGCTCCATCCCCGCCCTCCCACCCCGCCCAGTCCTGAGCACCCCCGCCCCAGCAGCCATCCCTCTCTGGGTGTGAGGCCCCGCCTGTAAACAGTGTGGGGCAGGGATTAAAGGCGGTCTTTGAAAGCTCCCAGGTTTGCTGCTGACAGATGTGCCCAGGAAGGGACCAGGCTGCTGTCGCAGGCACGAAGCCCAGAAGACCCCAGAAGTAAACAGTGAACAGACCGAGACCCCTACCGGGACTCAGCCAGTCCTGTGCGGCCCTTTGCCCGGACATTGTGCCTTTGCCTCTCACAGCAGTCCTTCCAGGTAGTGACGATGGTGCCTGTTTCACAGATGAGAACAGAAACTGGGCCTTCGTGACGTCCTCTGTCGCACAGATAGCGAGGAAATCAGCTTTTTACGACAGGTGTAACCAGCCTGGAGAAAGCTGTGGTCTGCTGCTGGCCGTCGCGATGCGAACACAGCCGTGGCCCCAGCACCCGAATCAGCACCTGAGGATGCTACCCACAGCAGGGACGCCACCCGCCCCGGCCCTGCGCCCCCTCCAACAGTCGCCTCTTTCCCCGTGGTAACCACTTCTGTCACCAAAGATTAGATCGCTTGCTTGCGAATTTTGTAAAAATAGAATCATATATTCTTTTTATCTGGCTTTTTTCCCTGACCTCCCCGCTCAGTAGTAAGTCTGTAAGGTTTATTCAGGGTGATTCAGGTTACAAGAAGTTTTCTCATTTTTAATGACATAAAAGTTTCCATAGTATGAATATTCATGCATTCACCCGCTGCTGGTCACTTGGGTGGATTTTGATTCAGGTTTGTCGCAAGTAATGCTGCTTGGGTATGGGTTCTGTGCGCACACTTCTGCACAGCACACTGCATGGCACACACCCAGGACAGGGGCTGCTGGGTTGCCGGGCGTGTGCTGGTTCAGCTTTGGTAGATTCTGCCGAGTTGTTTTGTACAGTGGCTATTGCCAGTTCATGCTCCGGACCGGGCGGCAGATCTTTGTCCTCGTCAGCACTGGAGACTGTCGGTCTCTTTTATTTCTGCCATTTGGGCGGGTGGAGGCGAGTTTGCATTTCCCCTATGACTAATGAGGTTGAGTACTTCTTCAAACGTAATCGGTCATTTGGGTATCTGTTGATCTGGTCAGGTCTTTTGCCCATTTTTCTATTGGATTGTCTGCCCTTCTTGGTGATGTGTGGGAGTTCCTGAAATTTTCTTGACATGGGACCTTTGTCACTTATTTGGTTTGAAAGTACCTTCTTCCCTGGAGCTTCCTTTCTTATTTTTAACGGCTTTTTTTAAATGACAAGAGGTCCAGATTTTAGTGTTGTCCATTTTATCAATGTTTATTTTTAGATTCTGCTTTTTGTTTCTGTTATATAGGAATGCAATTAACTTTTACACATTGATATTTTTATCCAGCAACCTTGCTTGATTTATTTATCAATTCTAATATTCTTTCTATAAATTATTTTGTATTTTCTGTATGTGTGATCATGTAGTCTGTAAGTAATGTGAGTTTTACGTCTTTCTTTCCAATTCTTCACATTGTATTTCTTTATCTTGCCTTATTGCAAGGGCTTGTACCTCTAGGGCAATGACGAATAAAAGGGGAGTCAGGGAGCATCCTTCTTTTATCCCCAATATTAGGGGAAAGCTATCAATCTTTAAACATTAAGCATAAAAATTTCTAGAAATTTTTTAAAAGATATTCCATCATATTAAGATATGTCCCTTCTATTCCTGACTTCTCTTTATTCTGTGACCATGGTGAATTGCAATGATTGATTTTTGAACATTGTAACAATCTCTCATTCTTGGGATAAAACCCAGCTTGGTTGCAATGTATAATATTATTCAATGTATAATATTATGCAATGCATAAATGTGTTTTTATATGTCGTTGGATTCAGTTTGATAGCATTTTGTTGAGGAAGAGCATCCATGTTCAGAAGGAAGAACTGGTCTGGACTTTTCTTTGCCAGCCCAGTTTGGATGTTAAGGTAACAGAGCTCTCAATAAGGAGTTGAGAGTTCACTCATTTTCGAGTCTCAGGAAGACTTTGTGTGAGAATAATGCTCTTTCATCCTTCGGTGTGTGAAAGAATTCACTGGGAAGCCATCTGGTCTTGGGTGTTTCTTTGAGGAAAGATTTTGCATTATGGATTTCATTTATTTAATAGATATAAGACTCTAAATTAGTTCCGAACATCTTCTTCTCTTATGTAAGCGCTGTAGGCAATATTGTTGGGTCTTCTTTTTCATTCCTGATATTGATTATTCGTGTCTCATCCTTTTTTAAAGAAATCAGTCTCATCAGGAGCTTGTCAATTTTATTAGTCTGTTTAAAAGGCAGTTTTTGGCTTTGTTGGGTTTCTTTGTTGTATTATTGTTTTCTACTTCATTAACTCCTGCTGTTTATTATTTCCATCCTTGTATTATCTGAGGGTTTAATTTGCTGTTCTTTTACTAAAGTCTTAAGATGGAAACTTAGTTCATTGTTTCTTCATTCTTTGTTCTTCTCTAATGATGCCTCTAAGGCTATAAATTTCTCATAAGTGCGCTCTGAATGCATCTCGTACGTTTTGGGACGTCTTAGTTTTATTACCTTTTCATTAGAATATTTTCTAATTTCCACGGTGATTTTTACATGGACTCATGGGTTGTTTAGAAGTATATGGCTCCTTTTTATACCATATGGATCCTGTCTAGGACTGAGCTCTGTAGAAATGGCCCAGGCTTTCTGCAGGCTGCTCTCGGATTTCTGGACCCCTCCTTCGGGGGCAGACCCCACGGAAAGCCTGGGGTCTTTGGCCTGACCCTTCCTCCCTGCTGCACCTGGCTTCCTTTCCTGTCCCTCCAGCCCCATCAGACTCCTGGGAGCTCTAGTCAGCTTCCCAGCTTCCCCGCCCCTCAGCCACAGCCTGGGGACCTGCCGGAGCCGAGGAGAAGGGGGCCGGGGCTCACCCTGCGCCGGGCCTGGTTCCCGCCATCTTTGCCCCTTAGCTGGCCACTGCAGGAGTTTTTCCGATGCCTTCAGCCTGATTTCTAAAAAATATCTTGTCCACGTTATTCTGTGTTCTTGGCAAGAACGCAGCCTGAGTGAGCCAGTCAGCTATTACCACCCGGGAAGTGCCCCAGGGCCAGGGCTTGGGCCCAGGGCTGTGCGCGCAGGACCCCGTGCCAAGGCGGCGCGGGGCTGCTGGGCCTGGCAGCGTGCTGGGCACCGGCTGAGAGTGCCGAAGGAGTGCCAGCCCCTCTGCTGCCGGCTCCCTCCTCTGTCGTCCTCGTTTTCCTGATCTAACCTCCCTTGTAAAATATGCTAAACACGAATTTTTTAATTTCCCAATAAAGTTCATCTTTCTGGGTCACTTACTTTCTGACGGCTGTTCACAGTGCCTCTGGGACGCCTGCTACCTCTTCTCTAAGTTCATCCTGGTCTGAAACCATGTGTGGGGGCAACAAATGTGGAATCAAACTGTCTTGTGATTCTTCACCTCCCTCGGGAGACCGGGCTGGCCTCCGAGTGGGGTCTTGGCAGGGCCACCTTTCAGTCAGTGCGAGTGCCAGCACTGGCCACATCTCCCTTTTCCCCTTGGCTGCCAGGAAGCCCAGAGGGCAGAGATTCAACTCTACGGTTCAACTCTAGCAACTACATCTGAGCAGAGACTGGATGTGACCTTCCCTCCCAAGCCAGATTTCTCCCTCTTATTTCTCTTTTCCCTAGTTCTGACCTTCCAAAAACTTTAAATATATTTTACCAAGTTACTGTCTCTCTCAGCCAACTTGACATGAAACTGGAGTTACTTCAATTGGCAATCTATATAGCCACTTACAGTTTTTACTTGTGTTTAAAAATGTTCAACTATAGAGACATTCGAAAGACAGCAGAGTGGATCCTTGAGACACGGAAACATGGGAAATCTTTCCATTTTTATGAAATTTTTAGAATTTATTGTGAAATGGATTTTCATGAATCTTGGCCATGTGTGTTCTGTTGTTTAAATTTTTCATAACTATGTATCTATTGCTCTGTATGAAAGACACTTTTCAAAATTAAAATGAATAAACAGTGTTCTTTGATTAACCAGGAGCAGGAGCAGGAGCAGATGGGTGAATCTGGCCGTACTATCCATTCGGCATGAAAATATGAAGATCGACTTTACAAAGTCACGGACAAATCAAAGAGGTGTCGGGACAGAAACGATAATGAATTATTCATTATTGCTATAGACCAATACGTACATATGTGGTTTTCCTTTACACAAAATATGTTAGTGTAACTCGAATGTAATGAATGTAGTGGAAACTACTGGTGCATTACACTGTGGGCACTGTACTGTCGTTGTGTTCTTTAATTTTTTGACAGGCATCCCTGGAAAGGTGAGAAAAGGAGAAAGTTTCACTGACTGCTTTTCTTCATCCACTCTTATCGTTGCTGAATGTATGATTATTATCAAAAATACTGTTGTAATATGGAACCAGGGTGACAAAATACTGTCTGCGGGGTCAGTGCATGAGGAGGGATGTACTGGATCCTGGTAGGTGCTGAGAAAACACCTGCTGACCGGGGGTCGGGGGTGTGAGTGTCCCCCTGCCAGATGCCTGCACTTTGCGTTCCCAGGGATAAGCCAGCTCTCCACACGCCTGCCCCCAGCGGGCGCTTTTCAGCATCCTCTGCACTGGCCTTCCTTAGGGACCCCTCAGTCTCCTCTCCAGTCCCCGCAGCACCAGGCTCTGGGTGGGCAGCTCTCCCCTTGCGTCCACGGCCCCTTCTTACTGAGCAGTGAGTGGGGAAGCGGGTCACATGGCCTCTCTGGGCCCCTCTCTGTAGAGCCAGGGAGTAACGCTACCCAAACACAGAGCGGGTTTTGTTTGAGGCCTTTGAGCTCCTTGGGCCCGGGGCTCCACAGAAAGGCCCGGGCTGCGGCCACATGATCGGAAACGTGAGCTGAGGCCTCTTTAGCTTTGTCTATGGCAAATGCGAGCCGGCCACAGAGCACGGGGACTCTCGGTGACACCGAAACCCGCCTCGAGCCCGGATTGCCTTACGCTGATAACGCATGCCTGGACAGAGGAGGCGCTTTCAGGGCCTGGTCCTCAGTTAACACTCTCACTTGATTTCGTCCGCTGTGGACCAGACCTGTAAGTCGGATCCAACCCTGTTCCAGGTGAGGGAGCAACCAGCCCAAGCTGGGGGAGGGGCAGCTCGCTCTGGAGACTGCAGCAGGTTCCCCAGGGGTCAGGCCCCACTGCGCAGGCTGGACCAGTCCTTGTGCGGAGCTGGGAGATCAGTACGTACCACATACTGAGTTCCTATTAGGTGCCAAGGACTACGCTAGACTTGTCTTTCTATGTGAACCCCGCAAGACAACTGTATTAAACCTATTAATATTCTAAAAACAAAACCCAACCCAGAACACCCACTAAACTTTGCCCGTGCCCCCTTGAGGAAAGCCCACGCATTTGTGCTCATCTGCCCAAGCCCGAGCTTTTGGACAGGAGCCCCCTCACCGAGCCCGGGGTTGACACTGGCCAAGGGGAGGCTTCCCGTCCGCCCTCTGACCCAGACCTCCAGGAGGGGCCTGGCCAGGCCTTGGGGCTCCTGCCCTTCAGGCTCCTGCCCTGGGGGCCTGGGCAAGGTTCCAATTAGCTCCAGGACATTTACCCAGAACCTTCTGGCCCCATTTTGACTGATGAAATAAAAGTCCCAGTGGGTTGACTCATCTGGCTGCTGGATGACAGCCAGACAAAGGTAGAGCCTGGGTGTGCTTTCCTGTGAGCTGGTTGTGGACTGGGGGTGGGGGGAGAGCAGGGAGTCGGTGATGAGGAGCTCTGGGACCAGAGCAGACGAGGATGAGGGCAGGTATCTTTCTGGCGTGGGGTTCTCAGGCACCTGAAGTCCAGAAGGGAGTGCAGAGAGAACGGCTGGGGAACAGAGTGCTGGAGAATTTCCCTTGGCGGAGGGACACAGGCCGGCTGCTTCTGCCCCAGCCTCCAGGGGCTCCCACGGGCAGAGGCTTTGGAATTCCAGGTGAGGGGACTTCTTGGTGTCCAGGTGAGGGGTCTGCTGTGTTGACTGCTGGGGAACAAGCTTAGTTGCATTGACTCTGCTGTGTGTGTATGTGCACCGTCACTAGGGAAAGCGTGGAGAGAAGAGAAGCAAACCTGTGCCTGGGCGCCACACCCACTTGGAGCCCGTGTGCAGAGTGCGGGTTGGGCGGGCCCTCCAGCAGCGCCTGCCCGCAGCGCTCTGGGCGGCCCTGCTCCCCTGGGCGCCAGTGGTTAGGGAAGGGGAAGTAGCTGGTGTGCGGAGGTGCCGGACAATGGGAGCTGCTGCATCCAGCAGATCCTGAGTGTTTCTGGCTAAGCAACCTTCTAGATGGTGAACTCATCTGTGCTTCTAAAATGACCTGGTTAAAATGGCTTACTCCCCTTACTCCTAATGCACAGAAGCCTCACCTCACAGGTGGTAAAGAGGTGTCTAGGAATCATTCAATTGGTAAGGCCACTGAAAGCCAGACGCAGCGTGGGCACTGCAGTCTGGGCCCCTCCACGGTCGGGGAGCAGCTGGCTCCCTGCCAGGGAGCAGCGTGGACAGGTGTGTGGCTCTGTGGCCCACGGGCCTGGAGCTCAAGGCAGGTAATTTTGCAGTTTCCCATTCCCATCTGAGCTGGCATTGTTCATATTCCTGGGGACAAGTCACGAGAGTTCCAGCGCTGAGAACACGTCCTACCATCCCCAAGGGAGCCATGGGCCTCCCTTCGTAAATGCTTCCTGAAGGAACACTTGCATGAACGAATGAATGAATGAGCTCAGTAGGTGGGCAATTAGCATATGCAGCAGTTTCCTGCCATCCCCTCTGCTTCCCTGCAAAGAACCTGGTACTTCATGTCTTACAATGTCTTCCTCCATCAACCTGTATCTTCTCCAGACTCCAGTTCTGTGAGAGACAGGAAAAAAGCAAAATCTCAGAAAAATAAAACCCACCATAGGAAAATTCCACTGCTTCCAGGCACTGGGAAACCACTGGTCCAATTCTTTCCCTGGGGCGACTTTCTCACCCACGGGACTGGCACTGCCTGGGTAGCTCGGTCTGTGACGTCCCTGCTCCCCCAGGTGGGCCGGCTGCACGTGTCCGGGTCTGCCGCGTGGAGGGCAGCGTGGGTCCCTCTCAGAACGCACTCGTTGGTGGGCAACGAAACCCAAAGGCCACCCCCACAAAACCTAACTCCTTGTTTTCCTTCTAACTTTCCAGGTCTGAGTACTGTCAGGACACTTCATTAGGCTCTGAAGACATCTGGGGACCAGCAGCGGAAGGACTTGCTTGTGTCGATGTGCGTTGTGCGCTTGCCTTGGCCGAGCCCTTTCTCGCGTGTTCTGTCACAGAGCCCCTGGGGCCAGCCCTGTGGGAGCAGAATTTTATTCCCATGTTACAACCAAGCAAACAGAAGCCCAGAGAGGCTGAGCTATGTGCCCAAGATCACACAGATGAGAAGTTGTAGTTCCTGAATTTGAATCAAAGGGTGGCTTGGGAGGCCTTCATAGAAGCCATCGTCTCCAGAAGTGTCCCCCAACCCCCTGCCCTGCCCGGCCCCCGCAAACAAATATCCAATTTGAGTAAGAGGAGCATTTAGGGGACAAAAGGAAGCTTCCCTGCGTGCTCCCCTGACACCCCCCTTCAGTGAGATTGCTCCCAAGCCCCGCCTCCACAGACACCTGGAATCCACGCAGTCAGAAGTCGTGGTTCTCTGTCTGCAAAGACAGACCATGTGCTTCCCAACACAAGCAGGACACCTGTCCCTTAGGTCCCTACCGAGGAGGCCTTTGTTTTGTCAACGACTTTATGCAGAAGAGCCAGTTCCCATATTGGACCCTGTCCCCAGCATGCTCCAGGGTCAGAGGCGGCGCCCAGGAAGCACCCTGCCCTTCGGAGGAGCCTCTGCTCCCCCCTCGGTGCACGCCCCTCCCTGCTCCTGGCCAGGGCCCCCAGGGTGAGTCAGAGACAGCTCGGCCCTGGCCACCCCTCATCCTCCACCGAGCAGCCCCACCTCCGCACCAGCCTCCTGGGCCTTGCTCAGGCCCCTGGGCATCAAGTCTCCTGCGTGCTTGAGCTTGAACGTGGGATTAGTAAGAGGAGCTTCTTCCTCACGTGGTTTCCTCTTTTATTTGCAGTTGAAAACCATGACCACGAAAGTGGCTTCCACAACCACTGTTGCAGGCACTTGCATAATGGGGTTGGGGACAGCGAGGGGGGGACAGAAGGAGTGGGAGCTGAGTTTTAGCAGCCCTGGCGGGATTCACTTTGGTGAAAAAGGAAGGTCTCTGACTTGGAGAGAAGGGGCTTTCCTGGGAGGGCAGCTGGCACACCACCCTGCCTTCCTCACCCGCCTCTGCCTTTTAGGACCATCCCTCTCCCCTCGGCCAAGGAGAGGTGGACATCTTTAGATCCCTGCTCTTTGCTTTGCAAGGTGCCAGTATTTATCCCACTCAGTGTCAAGGTCAAGCACACAGACCCTGGAGCCACAAGTCAGGCTCAGTGTTCAATCCCCAGTGGTATCACTTGCGAGTTGGTAACCTTCGGCGTGGTATTCGCCTGCCCCAGGTTCCTTGCCGTGAGTGGGTGATGAGAACAGTGCCCACCTCACAGGGCCGTTGTACAGATTAAATGAGCCAATACACTTAATTCTCTTAAAACAGCGCCCGGCACCTCGTTGCCATTCCGACCACCTACTTGGCGTCGCTCGCTGCTGGTCTCTCCTGTGTACAATTGTTTGCTGGCCTTTGAGACCGCCACGTTCTCAAGAGCCAGCCGGGCCCATCCACCTGTGGTGTGCTGTGCCTTTTCCCCCTTCTGGAATTGAGCACATCTGCTAGTGTGTCCACAGGGGCGAATGTGTGTTCTGAGGTGCTCCTGAAAAAGAGGCATTTAGCAAATGGTTACCGAGACCACATGGGGTTGGCCTACAGGAGTTGCCACTTGTTATCTGTGGCAGGGTCCAGCACGGTTCCCTTGTGCCGCTCCGTCTGCTGCCTGGGTGAAAGGGCAGCGTGCCGAGCACTCGGTGTCCTGTGGGAGATGCGCGTGCCGGGCCCCCATTGCCCGGGTCCACCCCTGCGACTGCTGAGCCCACCCGGAGCCTGCTGCTCAGCCGAGCACAACTTCTGCTGGCCCAGGTGGGCTGTCCTTGTGCAAGCAACCAAACCTCATGGGTGTCTGGCTAGTAGAGGGGGGAACGCAGGTGCTCTGATGATGTCAGACAGCCGAAGCAATTGACGTATGTCAAATGCAGCTCCGTCAACACAGCCAGCTGCTGTGAAGCTGTAAAATGTGGGGCCCGGGTATGTGCCACAAGCATTTCATTCAAGCAAAGTATTTGGAAAGGGCCACTGCTGGCCCTGCCTCCCAGGGTGCCCGTGGTGGCAGCCCGGCAGCTGGCCTCTCAGCATGTCCCACTGTTCGCGTGCTGACCTCATCACAAGGGGGGTGCCGCCCCTCCACTCGTGTGAAAGTCATGAGAGGGGCTCCTGGAGACACAGGGGCTGCAGGGGCAGCTGGGCCGTCAGTCAAGGCCTGGGGACAGACGTGCTGGCCCTGGGGACACTCTGTGCCCCACTCCTGGACCTGAACAGAGATGTGCTCAGCCAGGCTGTTTGTGCCCTGGACTCGGCAGGGTCGCGTGTGGTCAAAGGGGTCCAGTCCTGTAGATGACCCCTTCCTTAAGGAGGCCACCTTGGCAGTGGCGTCATTGCTGGCTGCAATGACCTAACAGCAACAGGGACAGCAGCAGCCACTATCAAGCTGCCAGGCAGACGTGTCCCTCATAGCAGCAGCATCTCATCTCAACACCCCAGCGGTGCAAAGTCGGTGCCCTTCACCTCTATGCCGCCGCCGCCAAGGGAACTGAGGCTCAGCTAAGCTAAGCACCTGGTCACAGGTAAAACAAGTACGCAGCTGAGCTGGAGCAAGCCCAGGTCTTCTGAAGTGGGAGCTCATCCCCTCTGGCCTCCCCACAGGAGGCCCCCCTCATGGTGCTCGAGGTTCTGAAGAGAGTCAGAGATACTTCTGGGTGAACCCCAGGGGTGTCTGTTCTAGTTGCACGTGGGGAGTGTTGGCTCCATCTTGGGAACAGGCACCTTACGGCTCAGAAGTCAGAGCCACGGGTTTGCTGCGGCTTCGACACCAGGGCACTTCTCAACCCTGCCGGCCCCGCTTCCAGGAGAAGAACCCTCTTTGCCCCTCCTTGCTGCTATTTTTCAAACATCAGTTTTAATGTGGGGCACCCTCTATCTGGGAAATTGCAAAAATTAAATCGTTTTTAAGCAACCCAACAACACTTGTGGGGTTTGTAATAAACTTGTGAAATTTGCGGAACTCGGCGGTTGAGGTTCTCTCAGCCCCACCTCCCAGGGGCCTGGAGGAGCTTTGGCTTGTCTCTTGTTCTCTGCGGCTTAGAGCTGATCTCCCCACAGGGCCTGGCCTCCTGGACCAAAGGGGCCACGAGCCCTGAGGCAGCCAAGGGCTCCAGAGCCTACCCCAGTCTGAGTGTGCAGCCCAGCCTTCCATCTGTCGTTGGGAGAAAGTCAGGCAGCAAGACCGTATGTGTATGAGGGAGCGTCCCAACTGAGGGGCCAGCCTCGCTCCTTCTCGCAGGGCTAGGCTGCTGTGGGGACACCAGTGACCAGCATCCCCTCGGGCAAGTTCACTCTCTCCCCTTTGACCCAGTGACTCAGGGTCCTCTGAACCGCGGGCCAGCGCTCCAGTCCGTAACCCTGTTCTTCTCTGTAGAAGGGCCTCTGCACACGTGGAAGAGAGCGGCAAGACCATTTCCATGTGTCGGCTGTCACTGGCCCTGGGCTGTCACCACTGTCATGCCACTCCAAGTCCAGCGCATCAGGCTGGGTGTGTTTCTGGCTCCTCCGAACTCTTAGCTGGAAAGTCAGCTTCACATGGTCAGGACTTGGGTGGTGTCAAGGCCAACAGGACGAGCAGAACCTTGTAACGCATCCTCACCTGCTGTGCTGGGCCTTTGATGTAACAAAGGGAGCATCTCTCTCCCCAGGGGGACCCATAGCGGACAAGGGCCAGGAAGGCTTCTTGTCCTGGTATTTGAAAGGTGATTCCCCCTGTGTTTTCCTACTGACAGTGAAGAACCCAGAGTCTAGGCCAGAGGCTGGGTGCTGACCTGGTCGCTACCCTCCCCCAGCCACAGACACTCATCTGGCCCCATGTGACCACAAGGGTCCTTGAAGGTGGGAGATGAGCACAGGAGAGGAGAGAGGCATGTGCCTGTGGAGAAAGGTACAGAGAGAGGCAGACATGGTGGAGAAAGAAGCCCAGGAGCCGAGGAACACGGCTGACCCCCGGGGGCTGGAAGGGCACGTGTTCTCCCCTGAGCTTCTGCAGGCCCCCCGCCCTGCTGTCCCTCGATGTGAGCCCCAGGGACTCGCCGAGTGTGTGTCACTTGCTGCTGCCGCAGCCCCAGGACTCTCAGGCACAGAGCACGCCCACGTGCTGCCGCCGTGCCGACTCCAGATGCGGAGAGGCGCCGGCGCCCTGCTGTGTGAGGAGGGCCCGCGGTCACACACACGCCTCCCGCAGAGGGCGCGGCTCTTGTCAGACCCTCCAAGAACATGTATGTGGTGCTACCAGCCATCGCACCGCTTTTGGAGGTACTCACTACCACCCACGGATTCTTTAGGTGCTCTCGGGACTGGGAGGCAGCTGGCATGTGCGACCACGCACGGCACGTGTGGGGTGCTTCCATGGCTTCCGCTGCTCCCAAGCAGCCCGGGGGCCTTACTTCGTTCTGGGACTGAGAATGCCCCAGGCTGGGCCTCCATTTCCCCAAAGACTCCATCTGTGTAAGAAAACCATCAATGACAATGAAAACAACAGCGCAAAATGGATTCTTGCGTGTACGTACTGCCCTGCGCACCACCCACTGGGGACATCAGAGGCCCAGGTTCTGGGGAGCCGTCCCTCCACACGGAGGGGGCTGAAGCCTCCCACTCGGGCCGGATGACGTGCCAGTCCGGCTGCCTCCCTCTGGGGGCCTGCCATCACCCCTGGCAGGAGCTCCGCGCCCAGAGCCAGCCCCCTCCCCCGGCCTCCTTCCTTTACCAAACAAGGTCAGGATTTATAACTTCATTCGTGGCAACATCTGGCTCATTTCCCTCAAGTCCTTCTTCTTCTTTTTTAAAAAAATCTTTCATCTCAAGTCATTTCATTTCAGTTCAGTGTTGTGCCTTCCGCCCCCCCCCAGCCCCCGCCCCGTGTTTTTTTAACCTTTGGAGATAGTGAGCGGAGGGGTGAGGACATGCCCACAGCTAACGACTTGGGTTAGAAGTGAAAGCACTGGCTGGGCCTGGTCTCTTCCTCTCCCTCCCACCGCAGAGCCACCAGACTCGTCTCTGCCAGCCCCCGAGGACATTTGTTGCACCATCTGCCTGCCCCTACAGCCTGGCAACTGCCCGGCTTGGACTGTTGTTGCCGATGTTTTCCTCAAATTTTTGTTGGTTTGAGAAATTCGCTAGCTCTGGGCTTTTTAGACCTGGCTTGCTCACATACAAGGAAAACCAGGGCAAGGAGAACAAACAGGCAGGCTGGCCTCGGCCAGCCACTCAGCGAGGCCACTGTGCGCGCTTTTGGGGGGGGGGGGGGCGCTCGCCAAACGCATCTGAAAACTTGTCGCGGCCTCGGGGTTTAAAATACCCACACTTCCTGCTCCTCGCTGGGGGGTGCGCGGGGTGCCAGTGATCAGCGGCGGTGGTTTTCAAGCTGTCTGTCACAGGAGGTGTCATCAGAAGCCCAGCCGTCTCCCGTGTTGTTTTTTCCACTCTGAGCTATGCAGCGCTGTAAAAGCAGAATGCTGAAAACCAGTGTTTGTTTTGAGTGCAGAAAGTGAAGGACGAATTAATTGTACTGCAGCAAGTAAAAACCAAACTCTTAAGAAAAAAAAAATGTGTAAACAGTGTGGAGATTGAGTTTCAAAGCCCTTGTTTTTGAAAAGTTTAATTGTATTTCAACTAAAGCCAAACTGTCAAAACAGGGGAGGCTGATCCGCCCGCTTTGAAAATGCATTAGGCTTCTTATGTAAAAGCCTACAGCTGACATCTGAGAGGAGACGAGCCAGGGGACACAGGGGGACGGCCACTGGGAGCTGCCCCGCAGCACTTCCCTGGGTGCAGGTCTTCCCGTGGCTCCGCAGAGCGCTCTGCAGACAAAGGGGGGCTTGGAAGTGTCGGGCCTGGTCTGCAAAGCCCAGGGCATTGTTCACTGTCGTGTCCTCGAGAGGAAACGTGCAGAGACGCACAATCTAAACAGCAGGTTATAAATAACAGCAGGCCGCTCCTGCCCCCTGAGAGAGCAGCTGCGTCTGCCGGCCCGGCTGGGCGGCCGGGGCCTCTGCCGCGCAGCCCTGCAGCCGGGCTGGCTTTCCGGCCCTCCTCCTGTTCCAGACGCCACTCAGCCGCTTCCTCCGGAAAACAGCCCTGGCGTTGAGACTGCCCTCCCGTCTGAGCTCCCATTCGTGCCTCCCCTTCGGTCATCTTCTAGAACTTTCTAGCTTCCAGTGCAGAGATTCTTAATCTTTTTTTTTTTTTTTTAATGTCAGGGAGGTCTCTACAGTCATAAACCATTCTTAAATGAAATAAAACTAGAGTTAAATAAAAATTGATGATATAAGCCAGAGACGGCACATATTTGCACAGGGCTAAGGCAGGCTTCGAACAGAGCATGACGGGAACTGCTGGCTTGAGATCTGGGCCCCAAAGGCGGCCACTGGCCTTCTTCCTCCTCGGTCCAGGCACGAGCCCTGGGGCCTGGGGCCACCTCTCTCATTTTGTCCTTGGATGCTGACGTTGTGAGACAAGCCCCAGTGCCTGCAATGTGGCTGCCTCTAGGACTTAGGACCTCGGGCACGAGACAGTCACCCCTCTCTCTCCCCTGGTTTTCTGATCTCCCCCAAATGTGATACATCCCACATGGCCTGCTATTGGGAAGAGTACACTTTTTGGTCTATGGTCTGGGACTCTTTGTAGACCTTAGAAAAGAGTGGCCAGATAAAAAAGGCAGGACACCCCATTTAATGTGAATTTCAGAGCAACAGCAAATTATTTTTTCAATGCAACTCTGTCCTAAATGGTATAGTAAAAAGCATGTCCATGTAATACTTAGGACATACTTACACTGAAAGTTTACTTGTTGTTTATTGGAAGTTCACATGTAACCCGGCGTCCTGTACCTTGTTTGCGTGAACTGGTGGCCCTTCGGAGCCCCTAGTGTTCCAGGTGACTGTGGGCCCCGCCACCCAGCAGGAGAGCCCGCAGGCTGTTCTGCTGCAGCCCCAGGGCCAGACGTTCCTTGCCACTCCCTCCTCCGTCCTGCTGCGTCCTCACCTCTGTCTGTCATGGCACTGGAGTCATTAGACATGCTTCTCGGCCCCAGAGTCTCCTCTGGCCGAGAGCGTGTTTGTCCACCTGCAGGCCTGGCACTCAGCAGGTGCTCAGGAAGTGCGCGTAGAGAGTGTCCTGGAGGGAGAGGGACACCGCTCTGTCTGGGTCACGCCCAGACTGCGGGGCTGTCCTCCTGGCAACCTCCCCGTGTCCGGGAAGCCAGAGAAAGCCACCATGCAACTCCCATAATGATAGCTTTCTCCTTTCTTGTTCCAAACAGTCAGGATTCTGACTAGAAAAATTGCTTTTGGGAAGGAGCAGAGGATGCGGGAAACTCAGGAACTGGACGCCAATGGAAGCCAGGAAAGGAGCGCCTCTAATTGAAAGCAGCCAGCGCCCAGCTGCATCTGCGGCTCGGAGGCCAGCTGATCCCCTGCCGGCTGGCGCCCCGGGCAGGCAGCCTTCCCAGGCCCTCAGAGAGGAGGGTCAGGGTCGTGTCGGGCCCTTTCCACCAGACGTCTTCACCTCCCCCACCAGAGCGGACGCGGGGTGCTCAGATGTGCAGAGTGTGTGGAAGCGCACAGCGGCTCACAGCCACCTTCTACCCCTTTCATCACACGCAGAAAAGTCCCCTTTCAAGTTTGCCAAGAAACGCTCTCAGCACAAGCATTTACTGCTAAGAGCCGTTGCTGGACTCCGAGTTTCCAGGACCTTCCTGCAGCAACACAGACGTCAGAGCCCTGCCGCCGCCCAGCAGCACTGTGCTCATTACACAGACCCCAAGGAGGCCCAGCCGTGGGGACCCCTGGTCCACGGCCACACAGCAAATCATTCATTCACATAGTAGATGAGCGTTAGATGAGCATTCTCTACTCAGGCACTAGAGACGAAGATGAGGAAGATGCTGTTCCTGGTAAAATTCGGAAGGAGGAAGGCTGATATATCTTGAGCCCATGGGAATGCAGTGGGTGAAGGAACAGGTTAGCAGCTTTCAAGAGCTATGACTCACACCACGAGGCAGGAGAGAGTGGTTTTGCTGGGCAGGGCCCCGAGGGAGCACGGTCAGCCAGGGCCCTGAGGTTATAGGCCCAAACCGGTGTGTGGTGCTGAGGTCAAGCCTCTGAGTCACGGCTCTGAGACGTCAGGCACACCCGCATGGTGAGAGGGCCAGCTGATGAAGATGGGGGGACAGAGGGTGGCCGTCAAGAGCCCTGAGCCTCGTGCTGCCTCTGACACAGCAAAATTTGGACAGGGCACCTTCCCCAGGGCATCACCTGGGTTTTTCATCTGAAAATAGGGGGGCCAGTTGGGTGGTGTGTGAGAGCTCTTTTAGTCCTGACATTCCAGAATTTGCCTTGAGGCCCTAGACTGCAGCCTACTGCTCACTCAGCTGCATCAGGCTGGGCGTGGTTCGTGGAGACCATCTGTGCGTGGCCCAGAGGATGGTCGCTGAGCGCCTACAATGTGCCCGGCTGCAGTGGGGTCACAGCACGCAGTCCGTCCACCGACCGAGGAGCCACGCTGTCTGCGGAAGCCCGGCTGCCGAGCTCTGCTCACTCACTTCCATCGCCCTGCTCACCAGTGACGCAGGCAGGAGGCCCCAGCAAGTTCTCGCTTTGATCTCGGGGAGCTCGTCTGCAGCCCATCCTCGGGGCGTGGGAGCCGAGGCTGAAGCAGATCAGCGCACCCCATGAGGATGCTGCTCCAGAGCCAGCGGTCAGGGCGTCAGGCAGCTCCGGGGAGGAGAGTGAGCGGACTGGTGCGTGAGTGGCAGTGCACAGGTACCCAGAAGAGGCCCTTTTGAAGGAAAAAAACCAACCCAGCTGTGATACAGCCAGAGTCGCTGGAACAGGCATTGCCCTGCTGATATCTGATGCAAAAGACTCAAGGAGAAGACAGACCTTTGGGGAAAGGGCAATAATGAGACCCTGGGCCTGCGGAGGGAGGCGGGCGGAACAGGCACAGGGCCGAGGCTGTGCCCTCAGGAGGGGCTGGGAGTTTTCACCTCCTTCGGGGCATCGAAGGGCCTGGTCACAACCTGACTCTCCCTGGCGGGAGGAGACGCCTGGGGCCCACTGCTGTCCTGGCGTAACTGTGCAGGTTCCGCGCTCATCCTCAAAGTGCAGTTTGAACAATATATTACCCAGGGGTCCCCACCCTGCATCCTGAGGGCCGCCTGAGGCCCAGGATGGCTACGCATTTGGCCCAACATGAAATCACAAATTTACTTAAAACCTTTTTTTTTTTGCTCATCTGTTTTCATTAGTGTTTGTGTATTTAATGTGTGGCCCAAGACAACTCTCCTTCTTCCAGTGTGGCCCAGGGACGCCAAAAGGTTGGGCACCCCTACATGGTCACCTTTGTAGAGCGGAACCAAATGACCAATGTGAAAGTTCAGGTGGCTGGATTAGGGGACACGAGTTTCCGAAAGAGTAACGCAGCTTCCCCAACGACTGAGAAGGGCCCCACAATGCAGCAGTTGCTCCCCAGGGAGCTCCGGACGCTTCTCCGTGGGGGGACTTCGCACGGGTCTTACCGCTTCCCACTGCCCGGCTCGCACCAAGGTCCTGGTCTTTAGAACGGAGAGCTTGCAGACCCCAGAGGACGAGACAGCGCTGTGGACGCTCTCGCCATTCTGCCTGTCCAGCTACCGCACCCTCCACATCCCCTGAATCAACCACCCACTCAGTCCTACCCCCTGTGATCGCAGGGCCCTGACGAACGTGTCTAATTCCGAGAGCGCTGCCCAGAGCTGTCCCAGGATCACTGCACCCAAAGGATGCTCGGGGCCGCGGGCGGTGGCCGGTCCTGCTGCACTGCCTGGGTAGCCAAAGGCCTGGGGTTCTCTCCAGGCACGTGGGCATCAGGCTGGCGAGAGGACTCAACAAAGACAGCCTGCTGTCATCTCCGCTCACACTGCCTCCTCTTCGGATGAGGCCGGCTTTGACCCCACAGGGTGGGAGGCACTGGCACGGGCTCTGGGAACCCCCCGTGCAAAGTGTTCCCCCTTCTCCTGTGCTGTGTCCGCAGAACCGAAAGGCCAAGGCGGAGAGGTGCTGGTGTGCCGGGGTCGGACAGGAGTGCTTTGCTCCCGCCGAGGTCACGGCTGGCGTCTCTTCTGTGTCCTGGGGAACAGTGGCCACCAGAGCCTGTCCTGTGGAACTCACTCTGCAGAAGGCGAGGTGACGCGCGGGTGACGTAAGGTCAGGTAGTGCTGGGCTCACTGGGTGAGCCTTCTGGAAGGAGGCGGCACTTGGAATAAGATGCGATAATTTACGAGAAGCACCTAAAGCCAGCGTTAAGGCCCCGAGGCAGGACCCAATCCACGTCTGGAGGGGAGTTAAGGCCGCAGGAACCAGACGTGCTGGTGGGGGCGAGAGCGGGGGAACCGAAGACCTGCTGTTGGGTCATCTCATACACCATGGGACTCATTTGGGGGTTTGGGGGTTTTTCTTCTAAGTGTGATGGGAGGTCACTGGAAGCTTTGATCACAGGAGTGAAGCTACCTGATTGACATTTTAAATGGATCATTTTAGAAAATGTATGAAAACCGGATGGCAGAAGGGCACAGGGAGGAAGTTCTAGGAGGTGATTGAGACCACTGGGCTGAGAGGCAGTGGGGGGCTGGTCTGGTGGCAGCGGTGGAGGCCAACAGGATGGGCGAGGTCCTGGCTACACCTCGAGGGTAGAGCTTGAGGATTTGCTGACGGGCTGGATACGGAGAGTGGGAGAAAGAGGGGGGTGGCTGGTGATGCTGCACGTCTTAGCCCTGGCCAGGTGGCGATTCCACTTACGGAGATGGGGACGCTGGGGGCATCGGGAGTTTGGTTTCGGACATTTTGACTTCGAATGGAAACTAGACACCCACATGGAGATGCTGAGTAGCAGCTGTATACATTTTGTAACAGGTGTGATCTTAAAAATAGTCAACGGTTTCTAAAAAAAAGTCAAACATAGAATGATCATATGATCCAGCAACTCTACTTCCGGGCACATGTCCGAAAGAACTGAGAGCAGGGGCGTGAACAGACACTTGCCGGAGTTCATAGCAGCAGCATCCACAAGAGCCGCAAGGTGGAAACTACCCACGTGCCCCTCCATCCATGGTGGAGGGGTCGGCAAAGTGCGGTCGTGTGTACAATGGAGTACCACTCCACCTTAAACAGACAGGGAATTCTGCAGCATGCACGAGCCTTGAGGACATTCTGCTGAGTGAAGTGAGCCAGTCAGGACAGGCCAGATACCGCCTCTGGGTGCCCGCAGGAGTCGGCGGCGCTGAGAGCAGAGGGGGAGGGTGATGCGGGGGCGGGGGTGGGGTGGGGAGAGGGCGTCGGTGGTTCCTGGGCACAGAGTTTCAGTTTGGGAAGATGAAAAGTTCTGGAGATGGTGCTGGGGGTGGCTGTAGGACGACGGGATCTACCTAACGCCACTTAAACTGCACTATGAAAATGGCTAAATGGCAAGTTTTAAGTTATGCATATTTTAGCACAATAAAAAGAATTCACCCATCGCCATGGCCAGAGCGTGCACCAGCCAGGAAGAATGGGTCCAGCTGTAGCAGGGGCACCCAATTCACCCCAAAGTCACATCTGCAAAGCCTGGGTCTGGGCGGGGCAGCCTCTGCTTTGGGCCTTTGAAGCCTCTTGCTGTACAGTCAGCAACAGGATGTCTCAGCCCCACGTTGGTGACCCTCTGTGACCCGCCCTTGGCCTGCCTCTCAGATGGATATCGCTGGCCAGGCCCCTCCCCACAGAGATGGACTTCTCCTTGCCTGTTACACAGTCCCGAGTGGTCCACCACCTGGCTCAGACCCTGCCTGTAGCTGGGCACTTGAGTTCCTTCATCCCCTTTATCAATTGCTGCCCACGCCTGTCGGCAGAGGTGGAGGTGCTCTCAGGTTAACAACATTTGAGTGTCAGGACCCCCACGTGCGGCATTCTTTTGGAGGCCCCACAGGCCCCTGAGCGGAGAGTGCACGTGGGCACGTGTTTTGCGAACTTTGCACGAGCACGTTAGGTGGGTTGAGACCGTGTCTCTTTCCATCCCAACTTTGTTCACACGATTTGCTCCTTTCTTGTGGCTTTCAGTGTTTTGAGGGTCTGGCTAAGGGAGAATGACGTTGGGCGATGCTGACTTTGAGTTTAGTGTGATGTTTGCGAGCCTGCAGTCTCCTCAGGACAGGCTGTCTTACCGGCTGTTCTGGCGTAGGGATGGCTTCCTGTGCTGGCTCCGGTGGCACTGCCACCTGGGGCCACAGAGCCTGGGGCCACGGCACAGTGTAGACAGGTGCTGCGCCGTCTGTGTCCAGAGCCAGGTCTTCGGGAAGCAGGAGGGGAACTCGCACCACGGGAAGCCCAATCTAGTTCATGGAGAGATTCGGCCACCAGGTGTGCAAAATCCTAAGGAGAAAGTTCCATTTCCTTTGGAACCCGGTCAAAACGGAAGTTCTCTGCAGTCAGGAACTTGCCTGGCACTGCGGCAAATATAATGCAGCTGTGCCCTGCTGGCTTGTGGAGGTGGGGCCCCAACGGCAGACAGGGAGTCGCCAGGGAGTCGCCCGGGAGCCAGGGGTCGGGGGGCGGGGGGGACTCGGCGGCAGGGGAAGCCTGAGACTGCGGGGGTGCGGTGGGTGTGTGGCCCCGTGTTGGGACGCACCGGCCTAACACATGTACAAGTTACATATTTGGTGTGTATATGTCATGTAGGGTACCCTGTACCGCATATATAATATGTGTGCCTGATGTCTAAATTAGGAGATGTTGTATAACACAGACATAGAATTTTACTCCGCAGCAAAGAGAAGTCAAGGGGAGCCTGATGGGGCTCGGGGTTCTCAGTCAATCTGTCGACAGGAGGGTTGTCCAATCCTCGTGCTGGTTCCAGGACGGTTCGATGGTTCCCAGGTGTGCGGAAGGGGCCTACCTGCAAGGCCACAGGGAGCCACTGTTGTCCACAGCCCTGGCACCGGCTGGTGCTCGGAGAGGGTGTGAGAGAGGCACGGGGTTTGCTCAGTGCCCCGAGAACCAGGCTGGGGGCCCCGGCCCACGGGGCGCAGCGGGCAGCACCCAAACACACGCCCACTCAAAGGCGGGTGTCGGGCTCGGTGAGAGCAGCGCGCCCATCGGAGGCTGGAAGGGCATCGTCGGGGGGCACAGGAACGGGGGCAAGGGGGGCACACGGGCAGGACCCAGCCGCACTGAGCTCCGGACCCCGGACCTCTCCGTGTGGGTGGGAGGAGACGGGGACGGTTTTAGCTTTTGCAAACTGTAAATCTGCCCAGGAGCTGGTTTGGCCGACGGGATGGAAAATTCTTAGGGTTAAAATTCAAATAAGAATAATAGCACTGCAGTCAGGAGTGCAGTTCTACTTAAATCATGCTCCAGAGCTCTGTGAAGTCCATCCAAACATAATTAATACCATTTTTTTCTTTTTTACTACAGAGGGTAAGTTTTGGCTGTGAGAACACACACACACACACACACACACACACACACACGTGCGAGTGCACCCCAAAAATACACATGCATGTGCCACGCACAATAACAGGAAGATAGAAGGTACCCTCACGGTGGCAGAGGTGTCGAGGGAGGGCGCTGGTGACGGGGCTTCAGTGTGGGAGCCCACCCGGCCGAGCCCGGGCAGCTGTGTGCAGAGACCCCGCCCCGCCCCACTGCCCGCGCACCCGGCTCATCCCCTCCCTCCCCGCCCTCTGCCTTTGAAGGTCACCACTCCAGCCCCAGGACGACACCCTGTCTCCTGCTCTCCCTCTGCCCCTCCCGCCAGCCTCCTCTTTCTCACCAGCCCTCCCAGGCACGCTCCTCACCTTCCGGTTCCCAGCATTTATACCTGCTTCTCTGTGGAGGGAAGGAAAAGATGCCTGTGATTAAGATCAGGGTGGCCACACAGTAGGAGCAGAGCCTCAGGGGTGTGATGGCTGAGGCAGGGAAGGAGGCGCGGGCTGGGGACCGAGTGGCTGAGTTGTCACCACCCGGGAGTCCTGGAGCCTGCAGGCCCTGGGAGCAGGAGGGAGTTTGCGCTTGGGCCTGTCGCTGCTCTATTCAGCCCGGGCACAGAGCCGGCCGCAGCTGCGCTTCCGATTCTGCCCACCCAGGCAGCTCCAGGCTGGACGCAGGGCCGAACCTCAGGAGGAGGCACGGTGACCCTGGACCACCACCTGGCGCCTCAGTGTCCTGAGTGACTGGTCCACCTGGGTCGGGGGCCCCTGTTCCGAGCCTGGACAACCTTCTTCTCTAAGCTCCAGCTTTGACGGGCTTCTGCGGGCCACTCTCAGATTGGAACCGAAGGTGGTCCCCCCCCCACACACACACACATCGCTCAACGCCTCACCATGCAGGTGAGCACAGAGGAATGGTGACGGGCTGGTCCCCACAGGAGGACATGCTCCTGGGACATGGCACAGGGTGGCATGTGTGGGTTTCCTTACCTCAGGGCCCAGGAGCGTGCAGGCTGCTGGTAACACCCCGGCCACTTAAATGCGGTTCTTTCCCTTTCACTCTGGCACATTTTTTTCTCAAGCTCCGTACAATGAAAAGCACGGCTTTCGGCCCCGATGGTCTCCCTGTCCCAAAGCCCAGTCTCGCCCAGCCTCGCCCAGCTGGGAGCCTGGCTCTGCCCTGGGGCTGACTGCGTTCCCACCTGAGCAGAGACCATGGGGTCCAGCGGTTCCCAAACTCCTCCTGGTGACAGAGCTCTTCCCACCGTGAAATCCGGTGAGGAGACCCGAAGTGGAAGAGGGAGGGACTGATCTGTCTGTGAATGGGGACGGGGGTGGTGGGGACCGAAGGCTCCCGGAGGTTAAGGACACACCCAGACCTGCTGTGGACTCCTGAGATGAGGCTGGAACCCAGGGTTCATGTCCTGGCCTTGGTGCGCCCCCAGCCCCACGGGCTCAGTCAGCATCAGAAAGAGCATGTCCCTAGTCCCAGGGGTGGTCCACACACCATAGCACCTCCCTCCGGGGCTCTTCCTTCAAGCCGCTTTCAGTCCCCCGGAGCCCTCCCCACCTGGGCGCCCAGCGGCCCCTCCCTGTCCCTGCTCAGGTCTCAGTCTCATTCTGTCCCTGTGGCTGGTGAGCAAGTCTTCTTCTGGGTCTTCCCAGTCTGCAAGGACCAGCCGAGCACCAGGGCGGCTGTCGTGGCCCCAGCACCAGGGCTGAGAGGGGTGGGGGAGAACCTGCTGGCCCCACGGATGTGGGTCGGACGGGTATGAGGCTGCCCCTCCGGCCTGGATGGGGCCTGCCCAGGGAGGCAGGCCACGGCCTCTGAGTTCTTCATCGTGCTTCCCAGCAGAACCCCCGGAAATCCATGGAGCCTTGGGGTGTTTCCTGCCAATGCAAAATCTAAACTTACCTCTTATAGGACACGAGTTCTGTCAGCAGTCGGCGTGAGTTTGGCACCAAGGTACCAAGATCCACTAGTTACAGAAGGGGGGTGCCCGTGGGGGTCACGGCCGACCCCAGGTGCCATCACAGTGCACCGCCCTGAGAGGAGAAGAGGATGCGGAGGGGTGAGGAGGCGGGGAGGCCAGGGCCCAGGAGAAGCTCCCATGTTTTCCCATCGCCAGCTCTGCACATGGCATTTTGCACGCACTTCGGTACCGAGTTTATCGCATGACCGCCCTGGGGGTAGGAGCTACTCTGCTCCTTTCACAAACCCAGTGAGGAAACCACACAGAACGGTAGGTTTCTCAAGGTCGTCCCCGGAAGCTGTGTCCTTCGGAGTGGCCAAGGGGATGGGAGCGAAGGAGGCAGACAGGAAAGAGAGGAGAGGACTCTGGGCCAGTCGCTAAGCGTCTCCGAGTTCCGTAACTCACAGCTTGGGGACGGTGAAGCAGTTCTCTCACGAGGCTGTTTTAAGGACAAAACAAGATCATGCACATGCCACCGAACCTGGTGCACGTGGAATACGCACTGTCCACTGGTGTTTACTACTTCTAGGACGTCCCAATGAACGTGCAACAGCCTCCCGACGAGTCCCCAGGGGAGCAGCCGCGTGTGGGGTTACTTGGCCCAGTGCGGCCAGCTGTGCTGAGGTGGGCGTGAGGCCTGTCCCGGGCCGGTCTCTGTGCCGTTTTGGGGGTGGCCGGGGCGGAAGACTTTCGTGGGGGCACCAGGGGTGCTGGGCCCGAGAGGAAGCAGCCTGCAGCCGCCACTCCTGCAGGCACCTCAGTCCGGCTCTGGGCTTCTCTCCCGGCAAAGGAGCGTTGCACTTCCCACTCAGATGGGGCCTCAGATTTAGCTGAGATGTATGTGTTGGGTCTCGGAATGTTCTGGGGCTTCAACAAGTTCTGGAAGGAGTAATGCCCTAAGTCATCATCGCCTCCTTAAGACCCATGACCCGTAGCTGCCCCCTCCTCACCCCTGTGCAAAGGATTCCATACAGCAGCTGGGGGATAGGAGAGGCCTGCAGAGAGGGTCCGTGAGGGGGACATTGTAACCAGCAGGGGCACAGATTCTGCCCCTCCGGCAACTTTCCCTGGAGTTAGCCCCCGGTCAGTCCCCACCGGCAGGAGGGCCTCCCCGACCGGTCTGTGGCCCCCGAGCCCGGGTGGAGGCTGTTCTCAGTGTGTACTCCCTTTGGTTCAGCTCTGACGCGGAGAAGTTGCTACTTCTGCAGGGCGTGCAGGTAGAGAAAGTGAATGTGGGGGGAGGATGTGAAACGGTGCCCCAGGGCGTGGGTCGAGTTTTGTGGTTCACTCCCCCACAGGCACAAAGAGCAAGTGTTCGTCGGCAGGAACTCTGGGTACGGTAGCCTCTGGCCCTCTCCCACTGTGACGGCGCGCGCACACACACACAGCTGTCTGGGGCGCAGCGCCGGGCGAGGCACTGTGCAGGGTGCTGAGCTCGCTCAGCAGGCCTGTCTCCCACCCACAGCAGACTGTAAAGGACCCTCCACCCGTGCACCATGCTGGAGAAATAAGCGGATGGTCGGCCTCATTCAGGCAGGATGCGTGGATGCTTGTGGACGGCAGGGTTTAAACCACGGAAGGATTCGAGGTTGGGTCAGGCAGTCCCTCCTCCGCCCCTGGATTTTGGTCCTGTGAGGGGGCAGTGCTGGTGGCACCTCAGGGACTCTCCCGAGGGCAGGCTGCCCTCACCCGGCTGCCCAGGCAGTGCCCGCGCGGAGGTGGGGGAGCAGCATGGGGTCCAGACTGCAGGTGCTGACGCTTCCCTCCTTCTGCTGCAGAGAGAAAGGGCTGCCGAGTGCCTCTCCTGCCGTCCTCACCAGGCATCTTTGTGCCTCTTTCACTTTCCTCTGTCTTTTCCCTCCTCTTTGTGGCCAGGGTAGGATAGGACCCGCCAGGGACCTCCAGGGGTCCCCTCTCTCTTCCCGGTTGACCTCTGCCCACCCTGTGTCTTTCTCAAGGATTTAAGCAGCATCTCCGTGTGAGCCGCCCGTTTGCACATCCTTCCTGTGTCCTGGACGCACGCACTGTGCGCGGCTGTGTCAAGGGTTCTCGTTCTGGAGCAGTCGGCAGCTGAGCTTCCCCAGAGCGGCTTTGGACTTGCCCTGCTCCCCTGATTTTTGACCTTTGTCCCCAGATGCTTCTCCTCCAGTAGCGGTTGGTGAGTGTGCACCCCCAAGCCTGGGGGCATCTGTGGATTGGGCAGCAAGCAGTGTCTGTGACTGTCCTGTCCTGCCCCGGGTGAACACCCGGCGAAGTGAAACACGAAAGGAAGGAGAACTCTCCTCCAAACGTAAGCAAGCTTCTCTGTGTCTGATTTAAGAGAGCTTTTCTCTCTTCTCTGAAGGCAGATGTGCATTTGTCCAGATAACCCTCCGAGACAAGAATACGTGGTACCAATGGTCTCGTTTCCTTAGGTTCCTCCCTGAGCAAGGGTCCCTAGCCTGCGACCAGCAAGCCCCTGCCAAGCCCGTCAGTGTTTGGGAATATCCGTGTGCATCTTCCAGGGCAGCGGGCCCTGCTTTCATCTGAATGGCAAGGGCACTCCTGACTGGGCAAAGATAAGGACCCTCTGCCCTGGGGCATGTCCGTCCTCTCTCTCTCGGAGCCCTCACAGAAATCCCCGACGTTCTCTCTGCAGCAGCTCTGAGGCCCAGGCTCGCTCCCTGCTGCCCGGTGACACTCGCCCCATTCCCTCTTGCCCAGAGACCCCCTGCCGCCTCCCCAGCTCCCAGTCTCCCCATCTGCAGCCCTCTACTCATTACTGGCGGAATGTTGGTCCTTAGACGCCCACAGCTTGTGGCGGTTTCTCAGCTCCCAACCCCTGACCGTGACCTTCCAGCCACAGCTTCTGTGCCAGCACTGCCAGCCCAGGCTCTGTGTCTCTGCCAGACTTAGTGACATGCGAGACCAGACCGCCCTGGGTTTTAACCCAGCTGCTGTCTCGCCACAGCTGTGTGGTCTTCGGTGCATTACTTAACCTCTCTGAGCCTTGATTTCTTCATGAGGATCGAATGAGATGGTACACCTGGCAAGCCCGGCACAGCTCTCATTAAATTATCTCACCGGCGCTGTCCCTTCTTCCCCCTTCCTGGCCCGCCTCCCGCGAAGAGTGGCCTCCCCCTGGGTGCCTCTGCCTGCTGGTTTCGTACAGCCCAGTCACTGTCACCTCCGAGGTGCCTCGAGGGCTGTCCCCAACCCATGGATTTGGGCCGGATCCTGGGAGGGGAGCTCCGAAGGCTCAGGGAAGTGAGGGGAGGAGAGGGCTTAAGAGGCTGAGTGAGGCGACGGTCACTAGGGTGCTCTGGGCGGTTTCCACTTGGCCTCCTTCTGAGGATCTGCTGAGACAGCCCAGGGCTCCATGTGGGCCCAGAGAGAAGCCTCCAGGACGTTCTAGAAAGCAGACGGTTAGCCATCCGTCCCCATTACAGTCCTGCCTTTTGTCACGGGGCCACTGGAGTCAGAACTATCCAGGTAAATGACCAGGGAGCAGCCCTCAGATCTCATTGCACACCCCGAGTCCCCCTACCTCCCTCCTACTTGGCATTTTTATTCCTTTTTAAACCAGAAATACATACGATGTTTTCCAGTCAACTTGTGAGAATGACAGAATCATTATGTACCACGGAATAATTTCATAAGACACGAGTCGGTTTTTTCCCCTGTGCATTCCGTTGACAACTTTCCTTCTGTCTTCCGAGTACGTGGTACCCCAGCATAAAGCTGCGACCACAACACAAGTTGCTATTATTTTTGTCATCATTATTTTTTCTTAACACAGGCCCCCTTTAAAACAGCAGTGAGTGTAGAAAGCAGTTACTCTGTTTGCTCTGGTTACGTCTGGGTCCTGTGACGGCCAGGTGGGACCCCCGCACGCCCGGTGGCAGGAGGAGCAGAGACGCCGCGGGCTGCGCGCCCCTGTCCTGGAGGGTGCGCCGTCCTCACAGACAGTAGATCCTCAACCCCCCGGGGCTGGAAGCCGCGACCACTGTCGCCTTGTTTTAAAGGGAGGGAGAAGCTGGCAGACCTGGAGGTCCCGGCGGACACAGCAGAGCCGAACCTGATGCCCCTGGGGATGCGCCGAAGACGCCCTTGGGCATCCAGCAGGGTCACTGGAAGCTGTGTCCTCCGCTGGCCCAGCAGCTCCGGGAAGGGCAGGGTCGGACCCGTGTGTCCCTTTTGATCCCTCCGTGAGGATGGCCTCCTGCCACAGCCTCCACCAGACACACTGACCACCCCGAGTGCCCGGGGATACTTCGTCCATACCGTGTGGCTGTGACGATTACGTCGCCTGGGAACGTGCAGGAACTGGCTGAGGTGACAACTTGCCCATCTGACCCCACGGTCGCATCTTGCAAACTGTTAGAAACCCAGGACTTGGGGCTGGGTTCTTGGGCGGCGTGGATTGCTACCTGCTCGGCACCCTGCCGGCCCAGGCCTGCCAGAATCTGGGACTAGTGGACACCACGTCCACCCATCCGTGCGCAGCAGTGGGGCAGGGGGTGCGGCGTCCTGGGAAGACAGTGGCTTAGCAGTCACAGGGCCTCGTTGTAAACCCCAAGTCACCTCTCACTAGCTCTGTGATTTGGGGTGACGTGTTTTCCAGGTCTGTTTCTGCATCAGCAGCATGGGGACATTGGGTCTTCCTCGGAGGCTTGTCGTGAAAATGGTCACTGACACAGCACAGCGCCAGCCACACGGGGAAGCTGGCAGGAGAGGCTCCCCGCACCAGCGGGGGCCGCTGGGTGGACACTCAGGGGGGCCACGCTGGCAGCTAAGACCGGCCGTGGCACGGGTATGTTCTCCACGGACATCAGCACAGGCTGCAACGCAGGCTCCCCCCCGCCCCCCCCCGGAGCTTATTTATCAGCACACCCTCGCATCAGAGGCATCGATAAATGAAGCTATTATAGTAAACACACACACAAAAAACTGTGTTGGTTCAAAATGTAGCAGTAGAATACATCATTACATGGGGCATGAAATCACTCGTTTTGTAAGAACAGTGATATCGCATCTGCCCAGAACTGAACACACAGAAAGATGAATGGGGCCTCTTTTGGCCCATGGAGCTGGTCATTTAGGTCTATTGCTTTTGCTTATTGAACTTAGGAGTGTAGTTTGTGGTTTTTTTTCTAGTGATGCTAGTAACTGTTTGGCTAAGAAGAATACCCTGGCTAAAACTCAAACCAAAAGGAAAAAAGAGGTTCTGGGAGAAAAGGCGAGTTTGGGGAATAATTTCCCCTATTTCCAAGCTGGGCCAACAGATTGTCAATCAACAAACACCCAGTGTTGTGCTTGAGTCTCCAACTGGTACAAGAAATACACAAAACAATTTTCGACTTCACGAAGCTCCCAGTCTGCATGGAGTGGGGAGGGAGAAGGCAGCGTATTTGAAGTCACATACAAAATAAACAACTTTTGCAAACACATGCTATTTCACAATGTGCCTTACATAGCAGAGATTCAGGCACAGGGAAGTGAAATTTGTTCAGATCATACAACCGATTAAAAGCACAACTGGGATCTGTGCTCAGATTGCACATCCAAGAGTCTTGCTAGAAATAATTAGGGAACAAGAGACGGCATTGCATGCTGACAAAAATGAGCCATCCCTTACGTGTAGATACGTACAGAATGGAAGCTGTAAGAAGAGGCTAACTGTGTGGTCGTTAGCAACGAACGCGGAAGGTCAGAACCATCAAAGGGGCAGGAATCGCTACGGCCTAACCACACGCAGGCAAAGCCCCAGGGAGAATGGGCGTTTTCCTTTTATCTTCATAGATGGCAGCACATTTCCACGATATTTTGTTAAACAGTGGTTATTGCCAGGCTGCATAAGTCTGGTCCAAGGGCAGTAAGCCCCCTGCTGAGACCGAATGGCCAGGAGGCGGGGCAGGCCCCCCAGAGGACGACGCAGACAGCAGTGGGGCCCCCCGTTGTGTGCTTGGGCCACCCGAAACATCCGGGGGAAGTCAGTCAACCCGGTATTTCGGTAGACCCAGTCCATCTTTTCTGATTATAAAAATCTTTCTTGCTTTCCCCCTTCCCCACCTTTCTTCTTGGTCTTTTTTTTTTTTTTTTAACATTGTGGGCTTTTTTGACTGTCGTCCACCCAGACGTGACTTCATGTAATAAATATTGGAGCGAGGATGGCACAGCCCGCACCCAGCTGCGGGGCAGTGATACTTTGTGTCCAAGCTGCCGGTAACCTCAGGAATGGTCAAAGCACTCTGAGGGTGATGGGGGTGGAACACTGGTTTCTTGTCTGAAGAGGAAAAGAGAAAGTGAAAAGGGAGGCGGGCTGCTCCCTGGGTGCTCTAGTAAGGGCAGCGGGCTGCGGTCAGGCCACTCCCTCCTCCTGGGGCCCCTGGACACAGTGCCCTGTGCTCGTGGCACTGTGGAGTGGCTTCCGTGGTCGGCTCCCGGGAGACCTGGGGCTGCTGCTTCCCCTGCCCTCAGCTCTCTCAGGGCGGCCTCCTGTGCTACCCTTTGCTACCCCTCCGCTTTCACCTCCCCAGCCTCTTGTAAGTGTCCCCCTAGGACGCGGAAGCACGCTGCAGGAGTTCTCGGCAGAAGGCTGTGTCTTTGGATGACTTGAACTGGAAACCCGTGTAACTCTTTGATGAATTATTTAAGGCCACAGTTTCTCAGCTGTAAAGAGATATTCTTATATCTGTTCAGCTGTGTGCTGGGAAAGGTTGGATTACTACCTCTCAAAAAAAAAAAAAAAAAGAAAGTTTTGCTTTTATGGTGTTTGCCAGTTCCCATAGTGTAAATACTTCCCTCATGGTCCATTTGAAGCTGATACCATGATGTTACTGACCCCGGATTTGGGAGGACATGCATGCGATGGGCTTTGTGAGCTGGCTGCAGCCCACCCAAGCCTGTCCAGGGGGGCCTTGGGGCGCTTTAACCTGGCGAGGTCCAGGCAGAGCTCGGTGTGGGGCCCGGGACACGGCTGTGGCTGCCGCCAGCCAGAGCCCTCAGCTGGCATCCTCCTTGCCCTTCAGAAAGCAGCAAATGGACCCCCTTTTCTGGAAGAGGCAAATGGCAAAGGATTTTGAAATAACGTGATGCTGTCTTTCCTGGTTCCTGATAAATTGCTTGGAGCACCTTCTTGGAAATAACTCAGGGCCAGTGCCCAAGCCTCCGGGCGGCTCTGAAGAGGGTGTCACTTGCGGCGCCTCCCTCCCTGCTGCCAAGATCCCAAATCTTCGTGGGGATAGCCACACTCGGCCAACCAGCACACGACATGTAAAAACCTCATTTTACTTTAGCAACCTCCTAATGTGTTTGTTCCTTTCCTAAGCAGCAGCTACGCTTCCGGCCACAGCCAACAAAGGAACAAAGTCACATTGTTCAAAGCAAACAACTCTGGTATCAGTTGGAACAGGTACACAATCACGCTCCCGGGTCTCAGTCTCCAAACCCAGCTGGACAGGGCACAGCGAAAAGGCTCGAGGCCACAAGGCAGCAAAACGCACCTTCATCTGCTTTCAAAAGGCCTTTATCAAGGGCAGTGTTTACGTGGGTCCCCTCCCCCACCCCCCCGCCGCACTGTTACTAATATTCTTTGGAAAATCTGAAAATAGCATGTCTTTCCCCACTTATGGTTTGGCTTCCACGTGACTTTGGCTGCTTTTTTATCTCCTGCAGCCCCTTGTGTGGAGAGGAGGAGAAAAGGGTTTCTTCCCTTCTCTGTTCCTTTTTAAGTTCCTCACAGTAGACTGTCCTTCTAGTTGTTAAACTCAGTCCCTCCATCTGTTGGACTGGATGCTGATTCAAGATTCTTCTGCCGTTAGACGAGCCTCGGGTCTGTGGCAGCCACCCCTTTTCTGATCGCCTGCCCTGCGGCAGCCGGGCCTGACTGACAGCAGGGTCTGCCACATGGAAATGTGCCCCGCTTGCAGACCTGCGTGCCAGCAGACAGATCACAGCCCTCTGGGCTCATGATGCCGGGCACTCCGGGAGCCTTCTAGAGAATTCTCTTTGCAGGTTCTTGGGCTGACTGGGGATCAGGAACGCACAGGGCCCAGCCCCGCTGCAAAGACGGACGATTAAAGGGTTGAGTGCCCCACCAAATAGCAGAAGGTAGACTGCAAACGAGACCAGACTGGCCCTTAGCTGGCCCTGAATACATGATATTTTCTTGCACATTTTAAAAGATGATGCTGTTTAGGAAAGTAACTGGCTCCTTGGCAAGCACCCGGCCAGGAGGTGCTCACAGACACCTTGGAGACTGCCCACGAGGTACAGTGGGGGAGTATCGGGGAAGGTGAAAGGGAGTGTGACTTGGGGGGAGGTGACCCCGCCTGCGGGGACAGAAGGGGTGGGCCTTACAGGCGACCTGTTGGAGATCCTCCAGGCGCAGGCGGGAGGGAGGGGCGGCAGGCAGAGAGAGCGCCTGGACGAAGCGCAGAGACGTGAAGTGTGCACTGACCAGTGTGCACTCGTGGGCAGCCTTGCACCCCCTGCACAGGGAGTGAAATAGCTCGTTCTTTCGAGCTCCTCGGCTTATTAAAAAGTTATTTGTTGGGTGCTTTCCGGGCTCTGGGTCCGATCTGCACAGAAGGAGCGTAAGACCCCTTGCCAGCACCCACTCTTCCTTCCCCGATTACGCTCAAGGCCCCTCTGGGGTCCGGGCTCTCAGGACTTCACGGCCTGGAGGCACCCCTTCCAGCCGTCCACACGATCGTCCTCTCGATCACTGAACTTTGCTGTTGACCATGACTTGCTGGAGCTCTTACATCGTTGCCTTGAACCCTCACGTTGTCCCCCTTTATCTCTGGGGGTGCATTCCAAGACCCCCAGTGGATGCCTAAAACTGTGGACAGCAGTCATGCACCGTACACAGACTGTTTTCTCATACGTATGAGCGGGGACCCGCAAAATGGAATTTATTTATAAGAAGTTGTGTGTTTACTGTGTTCTTACAGGTTTAAACTTCAGTCACCTTCAAGTACTCTCCATTTGACGCAATTCACCTACTGAGACATTTTTCCCACCACTCAGTATGGTGTTTGAATTGATTGATTTTGAGGACTTTTAGAGCTTCTGCCATTTTTTGTTTCACCTCTTCCACATCAGCAAAACGTGTCCTTTTGAGGACTTTGTCATCCAGGGAAACAAAAAAAAGTCTGTGGGGACGAGATCAGGTAAACAGGGAGGATGGGGCACGGGGATCGAGCCATTTTGGTCAAAGACTGCTGAACACTCAGTGTGGTGTGGACAGCTGCGCTTGTACATCACCCGTCCTGAAATGGGCAAAGGCTTTGAAAAGAGTCTTACAAAATTCACTGAAGCTAAGCACAGCCTCTCACAACACCGCCAGCGGGTGCGCTGGTGCAGATGGGATCCTAGAACACTCACCTAGCGGGGGAAGCCTGGACTACAAGGGGTCCACCCTCCAGAAGATAATTCCGGGTTTTGAGGGGTGTCTCCTCATACATATCTATGATGAAGTTTAATTTGTAAATGAAGCACAGTAAGATATTAAGAATGATAACTAATAATAAAATAGAACAATTACAACAATATGCTGTAATAAAAGTAATATACATGGCTTTGGGCCATGATTAAGGAAAATAATTGAACACGCACACCAAGATATGGAGGCAGTTTATCTGACCCCTGAGGCGAGACGGCCCCTGAGTGACTGCAGGGCAGGGAGCGCCTCAGTGTGGGGTTTCCTGGCCCTGCTCGGAGCAGCAGCCTTAAAACCTAGAAGCTGGGCCCTGGCCTGTGCGGCCCCGTCAGTCGGAGTGTCGGCTGCACAGCCACAGGTTGCGTATTCGATTCCCCTCCAGGGCACATACCTAGGCTGTGGGTTTGATCCCTGGTCTGGGCGCATATAATCCCGGGTCCAGGTACATGCGAGAGGCGTTGATCAATGGTTCTCTCTCCCACCCATTTTTTCTCTCTCCATTTGTGTTTCTCCAAAAGCAATGAAAAAAAAAAGTCCATACATGAGGACTTTTAAAAAGTTATGAATTGTTTATTTCTAGAATTTTCTATGTCATATTTTTGCACCACAATTGAATGCTGGTAACTAAAACTACACAAAGCGAATCTACAGAAAAGGGAGAAAAGTACTGTTTAGTTCTCTAGTAATGTTTAAGTCTGCTTAATTGAAAGATAATTTACATAGAGGAAAAGGCACAGAACTGAGATGTGTGAAGCTTGATGACACACGCATACACACAGCCCCGCCCCAACAGGACAAAACGTGCCCGTCACCCCAGGAAGTGCCCTCGGCCTCCTCACCCGCCCCAGACCGCCCAGGTGGCCTAAGCCCCCTACTGCAGCTCAGTTCTCGAATGCAGTCGACTGGGAGACGGTCTTTTGTGTCTGAGTTTTGCTCGGCACAGTGTCTGAGGTTCACTCGTGCTGAGCGGACGATGAATTCACTACAGAGCAGTGGTGTGTCACCACAGTTACTGAACATTCGGGTTGTGTTGTTGGTTTGTTTTTCTTCACTTCCCAACCAGATGGTGGGCTTGGGGCAGGGATGGGCGACACCTGCCTCGTCCCCACCCCGACACACTTCCCTAGGGCTGTGTGGGACTGCACCCTGAAAGGGCTTGTTAGCTGAATCTTGTTTGTGGATAAGAGACGGTCCCTGCCTGTTAAGATTCATAATCCGATCATGGTGGCAGCCACCAATGTCACTCGGTTGTCCCAGGGTGACACATTCCCCCATTCATTTGTCAAGTGTTTATTTCAGAGGAGAGAGGTCATGCTCGTGACTATCTGAGATGCAGGCAGAGAGTGACAAGTGGTGGCAGAGGAGAGCAGCCACAGAAGCTGCGGCAGCCCTGAGACCCGCTGCTGAGGGCCCTGGGGACGTCTTGAGGCGGTGCGGTAGACGCGCCATCTCGGGTTCAGACCTGGCGAGGCCACGATGGGCCGACATTATCAGCCTGGCGGAGGCCGAGCCGGAGCTGCAGCAGTGGGGCAGGAAAGGAAGGCGACCCGAGTCACAGAGGCAGCAGCAGGTGCGTGTGGACGCAGCGGTGGGTGGTCTGGGCGGGGTGTGAGAAGTGGCGGGTGCCGGGACAACAGGACAGGCTCGCACCGTGGAGGGCCTCCAATGCCCTGCCGGGAAACCCACGAGCAGCCTCAAACACGGGACGTGCCCGGCGGACGCTTGCGCGGTGCTGGTGAAGCTACTGCGATAGTTCGCACCCGCCCTCTGGGCGGCGAGCTCCCCGCCTCTGCGTCGCTACATCCGTGTGACAGGGGGACAGCTGAAACTCAGAGCAGGCAAGTGACTGGGCTAGGTCCCGCTGAGGGTGGACCAACTCAGGCAGGCTTCTGGCATCCGTGGGCTCTGTGCACCACAGGGGGCAGAGGCGTGGGCGGGAGGCCCCAACAACCCGGGGGCCAGAGAGAGCCTTCTCTGTGGAAGGCATATGGGTAGGGCTTGCTTGTTTATTGTCAAGGGGTGGACATGCGGTGAAATTACTACCACCGGGGACACTACACACTGCTTTACACTTTCCAAGCTGTCTCACACTCCTTGGGTCGCTGGACCCTCGCCACCGTCCCGACAGCCCAGCCAGCCAGGCGGTGGCGTTGTCGCTGTTCCCACGAGTAGTACCATCATCGTTCCAGTGCCCGGGGGAGAAGCCGAGACCTGACGGCGTTAAGAACTCCCTAGAGGAAACAGCTCGTCCGCCAGCACTCCAGTCTGCGTCTCGTGAATGAGTTTCTGCCCCCTGCGGTTGAAGGCGAAGGTGCAGGTTTCTATTGGACAGAAGTGTCCGGAAGACCAGAGCTGCAGGTGTGGTCAGCGCTTGTGCTCTCTGCCACAGATGGCTGCCAGTGGTCCAAGAAAGGCTTAGAAGTGTCCAGATAGGGGTCCGACCCAGACTTCCGCTATGGGTACGTGGGAGTCAGATATTTCTTCTGTGACAAGAGCGACTTGGGCATGTGGCCCACTAAGGTGCTGCCGGTATAGACCAGTGTCCTCCGATCTTCAGGGCTGGAGTCAGGAAGTCAGAACTGGGAGGGGACCCTAGGTCGTTTCTGCAAGGGCGTGAGTGTGGACAGTGGACGGTCTGTCCACGCTGGCTCCCCACTGCCCTCCCACCCCCCAGGCCTGAAGCTTCTGTCTGCTGCACGCTTAGCCTGGGCTGAGTCCTGGCAGGCTGTGTAGCAGGCCCCGGGCCCAGCTGAAAACACAGGACCTCAAGAGGGGACAGCTGGCAGGGGCTGGCCTGCGTCACCACTTTGCCTCAGGTGAATCCTGTATAACCAGGAACCAGAGAGAACGAGTCCATGACCTACCACGAGAAAGCACTGTTCTTCTACACGGAGCATCTGAGAACCACGTGGGGGGGGGGGCTGAGGCTCCCCGACTGGGGCATCATGTCCCGGAACCCACTGCCAAATTTGGAAGCTCTCAAAAAGTATGTTTGCTCTTATGTGCCACTGACCTCTAAGACAACTTGCTGAACCGCTTCAATGAATCGCCTACCCTGCCCATTTGCAAACCTCCTGCTTCCCCCTTAGTCCGCGAAGCTGACTTCCCTCAGCCCAACGACCCCGTCGCCCATCCCGATGCTCCAAGCAGCGTCATGCTCCCTCTCCTCTCAAAATGCACGCGCGCTGTGAAGGGGTTCCAGAAGGAAATCGTTCCTCAGTGAAATGTCCTGCGCATGCGTGGATCATTCCCCAAACAGTGGCCAGGCCCTCAGTGAAGAACCGCCACTCTCGGTCATTGCTGGGAACACAGGAGATTATTAAAAGCCGAGCCAGCTTCTCGCCGGTCATGCCACAAGGCTGGGCGTGTACAGAGGCTGGTCTGTCCCTGACCAAGGCCTCGGAGGAAGACGCTACCGGCAATTTTCTGGTCCATTTTCTTCTGGACCAAGTGTGCAGAAGTTCTAAGCCTGAGAATCAAACAGAAGTGAAATCTTACACCAAACGAGACCCTTCATCACCTGAGAGATGGTCTTTCCCTCTATTCCCTCCTCCTCCCCCCACCTCCGCCGTGGATACAGCAGCCTTGCTGAGAGCAGCTTGGGCCCGGAGCTGGGACGAGTCCCGACGGGAAGGAAGGAACATGAGCCTGGACTGTCGGCGTTGCTGCTGGGGCAGGGCGAGTCCCTCCTCTTCGGGGAGCTCGCACGAGGCCGTGAGCCTCCCAGATTGATCAGGTGATGGAGCTGGTGCCAGAGGACCAGGACCGGAAGCCTCCCAGGGTCCTTCCCTCCCCGTACATGTCTCCACACAGAACCATAACAGGGAGAGTGTGAAAGACTGGGAGGCGGGGGCTGCAAGAACCTGCAGCCTTCTCTCTTGTGTATTGGTCCGTTTCCCTGGATTGTAAGCCACTGAAGAGCAGAGGCTGCGCTTCATGTTTCTTCTCTTTCAGTTCATGTCCAAATTCATGTCTCAGGGCAGAAGAAAGGATGCTCTCTGGCAGGTGCTATTATTAGTCTCAGCCAAAGGTGACAGGAAGTAACTCGCTAATGAGAGAAGGAGCCAGAGCTCAGCCCCGGCAAGGTGCCTGCTCTGACCACAGCTCACGGGGCTCGAGAAGTGTCAGTTGCTCCCTTTCTCCATTCAACTTGGAAAGTAAAACGTGGGCCTAAAAAAGATGCAGGCATGTTTTCCTGTTCTCTACAATAGCGTATATGCAAACTAGCTGCACTATACAATAGTTCATACGGCAGGGGAAATTTGGTGAGGAAATACAGTCAAGTTCACACGCCGAGGAAACAATTTGTGCAGGAGGGAAGACATGCCTTCACCCTGACCTTGGTCAGGGGTTCAGGCTATGGCGGTTGGGTTCTGTTGGTGCTGCTGTTGGCTCCCCCCCGCATCCCCATCCCTTTTCCAGCACCCTCTGTCCCTCGGGGTAGTTTCATGTTTGCATGTGCAGCCTTTGAAACAACTCCGAAGGACAAGAAATATTGTTCTGAGGAAGGACAGAACAATTAACAAAAAACTGGTGAAACTTAAAATTCCTTCAAGAATTGAGGACAAACGTTGAAACTTAACAATGGAAATTCAGTATGAACTCGCCCATGGTGCCTAGAAGGAATGGTCCGGACTGTCCCCTGCCTTTGAGAACCCGGGGGGGTGGGGTACATTCAAGGGAGCGAGGGGTGAGACGAGACCCTCTGTCCCAGGAGAACGGCCAGCCGTGTGGGCCTGCGCCGTCCTGGTCACGCAGTTCTACAAACTCCAGGTAGGTAAGGGACGACAGTGATGAGAGCGACCTCCATCTGATACTCTGACTCAGAGTGGAGTTGGGGCCTCACCACTCTCAGCCGCAGGCATTTTAGCCTGGGTCCATGCAAACTCTCTGAACGACACGGCGTAGCTCGTTCTCTCTCTCTTTCCTTTTGTTGCCTTTGTCTTGGCTTTCTCTCCCGTTCCCTGCAAAACCAAACACACTCGCTCTCTGAGCTTCACCAGGAGAAACCGATTCCAAGAGGAAATCACTTCACAGCAAGCAAGCCCTGGGAAGAATGCTAGACTGAGGCGCCCTTGTAATGAGATTAAGGAAAAAATGCTTTTGTGCATCCAACTCAGACCCGTCCTCAGTCCACGCAAGAAGCCAAAGCAAACACAGGCATTGTTTTGGGAAGGAAAAGGTTAACAAGCTATGAAAACAAAATTAGAGATATTTTCCAAGCGTGACCCTCAGCAGAAGGAGGGGAATGCGGCCCGGAGCGTCCCCTCCTCCCCGACATCTATTTGTCCTGCAGCTGGGTTGGGGAGATGGGGGCAGCAACAGCCATGACATTCCGAACAGATGATGCGGAGCCTCCCTCTTCCTGGCGACGGGCTGCGGCCCCCGTGCAGGGGCCTGGGTCCCAGGGACACCAGGCACCCAGCTCCTTGGCTCTTCCTGAGAAGTGAGCTTGGAGAAACCTCTGTGGGTCCTGCGGAGCTTGGTGCTCACTCACCTTCTGGCTGAGGCGCTGGTTTGCAAACGGGCATTCTGAGCTGGTTTCCAGACCCCAACCTCACAGTGACCCGGAGGACAAGACCCGTGCCTCAGTTTCCTCATTTGTTCAGTTACTGTTTACTGGGCACCCAGCCGAGGGCCTCTTCTGGTGGATACACTGTCGAAAGGCCCCATCTTTGTCCTTCAGGACTCAGGGTCTGGGGAGGAAGCAGATCAGCAGATGCAGTTATTGTATGTGAAGCACATGTGCATAATGTTTGTTAAATGCAACCGTCTCAACTGGTTCCCAGAAATGGTGGCGACAAGGGTAATGCCGGCAGACATTTGACAAGTGGAATGTTTTGTGCTTGTGTGTAGGCACATGTGTGCGTGCACACGCGAGTGCAGGCGGAGGTGTGTGTGGGCACGCTCTGACCCGGTCGCCCTCCATCAGCAGCCTGGTGTTGCAGGAGCCTGCACGCCCGCATCCACCGTCTAGGCCGGCGCCCAGGGCCGGGCAGCCAGCCTTAAGGATGGCGACATTCCTGCTGTAACGTGTGTGAAGAGGCCAAGACGAAGGGTTGGGTGGTCCCTGGCCAGCACCCCCGGGGGCCTGGGCTGTCGTTGTGTAACTCAGTGCACACAGACCCCGGGGTCAAACCGTACACACTGCTGCCCACTGTGAGGAGAGGTTTCGTCAGCAGAACTAGAGCCCAGGAGACAGAAACAGAGAGGGTGTTGCGGTGTCTGCAGGGGGGTCATGCCCAGGCCCTGGTTTTCTCCAACAAGACTTGAAGTCCTGCTCGTCACATGGAAGTGTACCTTCTGCCGTGGGATTTGATAGGAGCTCTCCAAACTCGCCCAGGCTGAGATGGTGCAGGTGCCTCCCGGCATCTGCATGATGACATATACTCCAAACTTCGCAGCCCTTGCTGGCTGGAGACTCCCCAGGATCGGAACCGAACGGTACGTGGCCACGCCGGCTCAGAGAGGACAGGCGCTGCAGGCAGTGACTTCTCTAGTTCGGGGGCGAGTCATCGGATGACAGCCCTGTCCTTTCCCTGAGACTTGGAGTAACTGCCCAAGAAATCGGGTAACACTTTAGAGTCAAATTGGAGTGGAGTGGATAGAAGCCCAATGAGGCTGCTCCCACCTCATGAATTCAGGGACGAATCACCAATCTTGCTCCTTTGGGCCCTCTGGTTAAGTTCTGCTCAGCACTCAGGTCCCAGAGTTTCGTTACCCTGATGTGAAGTTAATCAGGCTCTTGTTTCCAGATCTATAGGTATATTTGAATTTTCCATTCAGATAAAGTACTTATTTCAAGTTCGTTTTTTTCCTCAGATGAGATTGCTCTGAAAGCTCTCAGCTAGCTCTTGATCATCCCAAGCAAAAGTTACTAGTCCGAGACCAGCTTTCTCACGTGCTCTGGGCCCTTCCCTCCTTGTCTCTGCCCCCCCAGGCCGGGGACTTCTGCTCCACCGAAAGCACTCGCCCGGTGAATCCTTGAGGTGTCTGATGGGAAACCAGCGTTCGACACCTGACTTTGTTTCTCTGATGAATGAAGCTTCACCTGAAATCAGACTTATCTGTAGGTGTTCTGAAATGTTTCCCACACTCTAGAGATATATCATCTTTCTAGGCTACATGATAAAGAATTGGAAAGCCTCAATAGACCAATCGCTAGTAAAGAAATTAAAACAATAATCAAACCCCCGCCCAAAGCAAAAGTTCAGGACCAGATGGATTCTGGTAAATTCTAAGAAGATTCAGTACCCACCCGCCTCAGCCTCCCCCAAAACAATCAAGGTGGAAGGGACACCCCTAGTTCACTTCACAAGGCCGAGCTTACCCTGACACCAGCCAGGCGAGGACAGGACACTAAAATAGGAAATCATGGGCCAGTATCATCGATGATCCCACACGCAAAAATCCCCAACACGGCACAAGCAAACCAAATGTAACAACATATTAAAGGGTCAGACATCTCACTCAGGTGGGGGTAGTTCCTGGCACGCAAGGGTGATTGGACATCTGCAAATCAGTCAACGTGAGAGACTGCCAAAAAGGAATAAGATATTTCTCAGACTCAAAATACACACAAAGGCCTTGCCGTCCCTGAGAAGTTAATGAACACCGCACGCTCGACATGCCCGAACTCGAGCTCCTCCCACTCCGGCCCCTCCCGCCCACACCTGCTGCCTGCTCAGCTTCAGGGGACCTCTGTCCTCCAGCTGTTTCGTCCCAGACCTTGGAGTCACCCCTGACTTCTGGTTCTCTGATAACCTTATGTTGGAATTGTCAGGAAATCCCACTTACTTCCTCAAAAGTTGTCCAGCATCTGGCCCCCGCTTGTCAATGGCACCACGGTGACTTGAAGCCACCGCCATTCCACCCTGGAGCGTAGCATCAGTCTCCAATAGGTGTCCCTGCTTCTATCGGTGACCCTGTCATCTGCCCTCAACACGCCAGCCCGAGGGATCCCTGGAAGACAGCAGGCAGGTAGCACCACCCCTGTCAGAGCCGGCGGGGGCTTCCGGCTCAGTGGGGAACGGTCAGGACCCCCGCGTGCTCCTCAAGCACCTCTCTGGCCACGCCTGTGACCTCACTGCACCTTCGCCACTCCAGCGTCCGCTCGGTCCCCGCAGCCAGCCCAGCACACGGCCACTGCAGGGCTTTTGTGTCCGAACACTCTCCCCAGCGCAGTCCTGGCCAGGTGCCTCACACAGCACCGCCTCTGCTCTCGCCTGCTCAGGGGGCCACCCTGACCTCCACGGACCTTGCCGTGTCACCGGCCCCCTGGTCCCTCATCTCCCACTCTGGTTTTTGCTTTCTGTTTTTCTTACTGCCCAAGAGGCCCAGGATCTCAGTGTTGTTAACAAGTGGACCCCCAGCTCCCAGTGCCGGGCCCACCATGGCAGGTCATCCATAAACATTTGTCACAGGAACTGGTGGCTCAGGGAGTCAGCGCACAGTGCCGAGAAGAGCGTGGGTTTGTAACCAGGTGGGCCAGGTGGAAGTCCTGCCACTTCCCAGCTGGGGCAAATCCCTTTGATGTTCGGAGCCAGGCATGTAAAATCATGAGTATGAAACATCCAAGGTGGGTTTGGATGTATTTAAACACTCAGCAAACAGTCGTCAGTGATGCTGTCGTTGCTGCTGTGCATGAGGACGCCTGCTGTCCCATGACAGTGACCTCCAGGGGCCACCTGTTCGTACAAGCCCAGCCTTTCTGGCAGGACCCTACACGGAGATCTGGGTGAGAGTTTGGCTCCTTCCATGCTTCCGTCCTGCCTGTCCCCGCAGTTCCTATTTAGCAAGAGGAAGGCTGCAGAAGGGGTGTAACTGCCATGGCAATAATCTGCTCAGTGACATTGAACTCCATCCAACTGTACCCCTGAGACTGAGGCTCAGAGAGCAGGCCAGGCCTGGCAGCCTCACCATTGTCACTGCTCCGAAGGCAGACACCGTAGGGGTCCGAGCTCAGCCCAGCCCCTTGCTCAGCGAGTGGCCCTGGGTGTGTGTCTCTCGAGCCTCACTGTTGCATCTGTAAAGTGGGGTCACCAGTATTCTGCTCAATGGAATTCATGCAAGAAGTGCATGAAATGCAGGTGCTTTGCACTCACTCGGTGTTTGATATACCATGGAAGAGTCTGGTAGCAAGAGAGGACGATCCCTCCAGCACCCTATTGCTAAGTAACAGAATAGGGCTTCTTCCGAGGTAGTGAGGTAACTATGCCTAGAGGTATTCAAGAAAAAAACGGACAACTACTTCATAGATTAGTGAGCAGGCTGTCACTGAGGTCTCTTCACATCTAAGAGCTGTGGCCCCAGGGAGTTGCCCTGACTCCCCGCCCACCCCGTGCCCCTCCCCCATTACAAACTGCACCAGGCCCTTGGCCTCACAGAAACAGAGCTTGTCTTCTCAAGGGTCGCACTCTGGAGTGGTCCCTGTAGGATGAGGACACAGCACAGAGAGGTGCTCAGAGGCTCACACCAGGGTGAGAATGCAAGAGACCCAGGAAATCTGGTCGACCCCTGTCCCCGACGCAAGGTGAAGCACAGCGAAATTGAACGGGCAAGTTCAATGAAGCGTGTCTGGAGCAACCATGCGACGCCCTCTGCTTTATCAGGCAGGGCAGGTTAGAGAGGCACTCTGCGTGATGGAAAGGGGTGAGCACAGGAAAGAAGATGGGAAAATGCAGTCCATTTTGAAAAGTGTGAGAGTTTTGGACACACTCCATGACTGCTGAACGTGCCGGGAGAGCCAGGGGCAGGGGTAAAATGCATCTGCACAAAGGCTGTTTCCAGAGACGCAGACAGCCAAGGCCCAAAGTCTCTGCTGTTTTTCGTGATGTTTCCTTGCAGTTCTTTGCATCCCCTCCCAAAGTGGTCCAGAGCCAGAGTATGTTGCCATGGCAACAGGCTCAGTAGGGGAGCCACTCAGCATCACCCAGTAATTCACATCTGTAGCGCTCCTCTCCCTCTCTTTTCTCTCCTCTCTTTTTATCTGTAAATGGAAGGCAGCTTGTGAGTGATGCTACCTTGAAGCTGACAGTTCCTGGAAAAAGGGAAGAAGATCCTTTCTTTCTGGGGGACATCTCCCCCCACAAAGTCCTTTTTCCTTCTCCACGGGTCGCACTCTCTCACCCAGGGGTGGAAGGAGCTGGAGGGAGGGAGTCCTCCCGGGGAGCCTGGAAAGCAGCCGAGCCTCTGACCTTTGCTGCTGCAGGAGAGGTTCTTCTTTGAAAGCTAAGGAATGAGGCTGTGGGCCTTTGCCAGCCCCTTTGGACTTCAGGTGGGGCCACAGGGGGGATGGGGGTCACGCAGTGAGGTGAGCACTTCCCACCCCCAGGCCCCCACCACTATTTGTCTACCCCTTCCCTTCATGGCCTTGCCTTCTTTCTCTTGCTTGTTTCTTGCTCTCTTTTCCTGTTATTAGATTCTCTACCTGCCTTCTGTACCAAGGCCCAAAGCCACGGACAACTGAACAGGCTGAGCTGAGGATCGCGGCTCACAGATGACTGTGGGGAGGCCAGCGGGAGGAAGGATGGTTCCGGAAGGTTCGGCCGTGGCTCCCTCCTCCTGCTCTACTTTGGCTGAATTCTCTGAGGATACAAATGACAGTTCAAGGTCAACCCCTGACCTCTTCTTCACCACTTTTCCTTCCTGTAAGACTAACTGTCCTTACGTTCTGGTCTGTACCTAATAGAACACAATAAACGTGCCCATCTGCTCTGGAAGGGTCGACTGATCCCTACAGAAAGCACTGCTGTCAGTTGATGCCGCCGAGGGGAGGCGGGGAGGGGTCCTTGGGAGGGTGTGCCTTTCGGGCAGGGTTTGTGGGCGTGGCCTAGGGCTGGGATCACTTCACGCCTCTGTGGTTTTGCTTTCCCTGTTCTTGCTTTTAAAAAATTATGTCTATGTATTCCTTCAATAAGCAATCTATTCATATTATCAACATGTAACATAGTCCAAAAGGTTTATTGCAAAAGCCTCGCTCCCACCCAGGTCCCCCTTTTCAAGGGCCAGACAGCATTGGCTCGTACCAGCTGCTCACTACGGTCATGAATGCACATGCGCCCTTTGCTCTCTCTTCCCTCTTAGTGCTGATTCCAAAAAAGCAGTGTTTCTGGAGAGAGACGGTCCGCCCGGTAAACATGCCCCAGCTTGCTCGGGGGAGCAAGGAACTGTCCGGTTCCTTTTGCTGATCAAGTCTGTACTTTGTTCGGCGTCGGCAGACAGACTAAGTGAACTCTTGGGCAATCACAGACCTCCTTTTTAAAAAAAATTAAAGCATCACCCCTCCTCCCTTGCCATTCCCAGAATGACAGAGAAGGGACACGGGGAGCCAGGTGATGTTTGGTCATTTCTGCTGGACGGGTAACAGGTGTTCGAAAATACTCGCCAGGTGCAGGCAAGGACAGACGGCCTGGAGAGGAAAGGCCCGCCACGACCCCGGTGGGCGTGCATGGGACAGTTGGCGGCCGCCGGACGCGTTCCTGGATGTGGCCTGGGTGTTAGAACGGGGGTGGGAGGGAGAAGAGAGTTGCCCGGTCCTCGAACTTGGCTTTAACCGACGCCGTCCTAATTTCAGTCCAAGCTGCTCAGAATGGCTTGCGTGGGCAGACAGCCCCTGAGTCAGCCCGTCACTACCGCAGCACAGAACCCGGAGCCGAGGAGCCGGAAGAGGGAGGCCAGAGAAGACAGGCAGACCTGGGAGCCGCTCAAAGGCCCGGCATCGCAGTGCGGAAACCAGACCACGTGGCCACGCGGGCTTCTCCTGACCGTGGTCCAGGCCAGGCAGAGACAGGCCCCCTTGTCCTGACCTCTTCGGAAAGGCCGTCGAGACCCTCTGACCAACCCCTGCCCGTCCCAGCTGCAGGGACCGCCTGACGGCAGCAGCCCAGCCTGCAGTGGAGTCTCCGTGTGGCTGGACCGGCTGCTTGTGTGAGTGAGGTGCTTCAAATGCCGCCTGAAGCTACGTGTCTCCACTCCTCCTGTGGGGACCGTCCGCACGACTGGCAGTGGCGGAACAATCAGGACATACGTGCCTGACTGGTGCTGGCCTAGGGTGGCCTCAGGGCGTTTATTATTGTCCCCACGGGTGGTCCTCAGCCCCGCCCTCTGGAGACCCGTCCAGAAGTGTGCCTTGCTCTTCTATTGCCTCCACCTTCGGCAGTGAGCCTCTCCCCTTCCCACGCTCCCCCGATCCCAGTCTGTGGTTCGGCCAGCAGGGCTGGCCTGGGTGGGATCCGCCCTCGTGGCTGGTACCCACTGTGGGTGCCACCGGCCAAGTCACACAGGAGGGTCTGCGTTTTGTCCCTGGAGCCTGTGGGCTGAGAGAGAGGAGGGCAGGGGGGCCAGGGCACGGGCAGGACTGTGGCCCAGGGCACCGAGAGATGACCCTGTGGTTCAGGAGAGCTTCGGGCCGTTTAAAGATGGACCTGACCGAAGGGCCCTCGGTGACTGGATCGTCTTTGGAGACAACGTCTAATGAGCAGGACTGAGTCGCTCTGTTTCTCCTGCTGCTGCTTCGTGACTGTCTGCTGCCCCGACCGTCGTCACCCCTGCCCCGCATTGCTGCCCCAGCCGCGCCCCTAACGCCAGGTCTCAGCTCGGCCACCCAATGTTCCCCTGGCAGCTGAGGGTCACCTTATTCCTCCTGACCACTCAGTGGGAGAGGCCGGCAAGGGGCTCAGCAGGCTGAACTGGCCTCCAGACCACGTCATCTCCCACTTCCCCTCCCCTGGCGCCAGCCCCAGCAACCTCCTTGCCGTCCCTCAGGTGCTCCGGTGTCCCTGGCTCAGGGCGGTGCGCTGGCTGTGACCCCTGACCTCTGCACCAGTCCCCGAGGGACCCACACGCGCAACTGTTGCCTTTACCAAGCAGTCCACCCCTGACCACCCTGCTTGGAGGTCCTCCCCGCCCCCGTCCTTTTACTTTGCTCTGTGTTTTCCACTGCAGTTGTCATCTCCTAACAAACTACTAATTTACTTACTCGGTTAGTTGTTTTTGAGGCGTGTCTTCCCTTCTGGAATGAAAGCTGCATGGGGCAGGGATCCGGGTTTATTTTTGTGCGCTGGTGCGTCGGGCACCTGGAAGAGTGCTGGGCACAGCCAGGCCCTGGATAGGTAGCTGCTGAACGAATGGGCATCGCTTTATCACTACGGCTCCTGAAGGCCCGGCCGACGGCCTGCCGTGTGCCCGGCTCTGTGCTGGAGACGGGCACGAGTTCGTTCACACGGAGTCCTGGGAGGCAGCAGTGACCCTCATTTTTACATATGAGGACACTGAGGCCCAGGGGCACTGAGCCACTGGACCGGGACCCCTGGGTTAGGAAGTGGCTGAGGCGGGACCTGAGCCCAGCCTGCCCAGCTTCAGGGCCGGTGGCCTTTGCCCCACAGTGTGTCTGTCACAGGGGGGTTGATCAGTCTTTGCGGTAGGAGTACTCCCAGGACGGCACATGGTGGGGGGACGTGGCCCGGGCCAGTGATGGGGGCCCTGGGGAGCCATGCACCCCACCGAGTGTGGCCCTGCCGAGCCTGGTGCGGTAGCCTTGAGGCAGCAGCGCCCACTCCCTGGCTGGGGCGGCCGGCAGCCTCCTCCTCAGTCCTCCCGGTCCCTCGGGCGCCCCAGACAGGTTCTCCACACAGCCTCCGGGTCTCCAGGCTGCTTCCTGTCCTGTTTCCAAGGCGCCCCTTCCCCACGTCACTCCTGCTCCTCACTCGCACGTGGCTCATGCCTCACCCCCACAACTGAGGCCCTGATCTGGCTGTCCCCTGCCTCGCAGAGCTGGTGCCTGCTGTCCGAGCTGGAAGGTCACCTCTCTGGCAAGGCCTCCACCTCAGTGAAGCCACCACGGTTGGAGCTCCCCGGTCACATCTGTGGTCCCTCATGTGCTCTTGGCCGCTGCCTGCCAGGCTGGCACTCGCTGGGGCTGGCCAGAGGTGGCCCGGCAGAGGGCTCCCTGCTGGAGGAGCTGCTGATGGCCCCCTGGGCCCTGGGGGTGTTCTGTTCGGTGGCCTGGCGCACGGACAGCATCCCTCCCACAGCGTCCTAGGAAGGATTCAAGGACACAAAGAAGCCTGGTTTCTACAAGGAGGCCTGGAAATGGGAGAGAAAGCCTAAGGCCAGGAGCCAGAAAGGTGTGGGGACAGAGCGGGGAGGGACAAGACAGAGTGGAGAGGAGGGCAAAGCAAAAAGGCCCGAGAGGGTCCCCGGCCTCAGCACTGCCAGCCATCCGCAAGCAGCTGGGTGGCTGGCGCTTTAGTGGCCTGCTCAAGTCCCTTCCCGTCCCAACACTCTCAACACACACATACCCTTCGCCATGTCCAAGGCACAGGGAGAATGCTTTTCCACTTACAATGGGAAATTACTGCTTGCAATGCTGTTCTAGCTCCGTGATGGTCGGCTGTAATTACTGGTTGAGTATTTAAATTCTTTTGTGAGTTCCGATGGCTCATGTAGATGTAAATATACACCAATAGACCAGTTCTTGTGTTTATTCACCACTGAGGATGCCAGAAACACCAACCGTTGGATTTTCATTGTTTGCCCCCCACCAAGGCTCCAGGCCTGGGTCACCAGACCCAGCACGGCTGGGCCCCCGCGGGCCGAGCTGTCCCCGGCTGCTCTGTCCTCTCTGGTTTCTTCTGCCCTGCTGCTCCGCCACACTCCGCTTCGACGGTGGAAGGATCGGGTCAGCATGGGCAGCAGAAGGTTGTCTTGCCCCCATTGTTATGATGGCTGGCGCTGGGCCTGCAGGGCAAAGCTGGGCCAGGCCACTGGGTTCAGGACGTCAGAAATGGAATGCCGTGAGCAGGCGTCCTTCCTTCGTCTGAGGCCGTCTCGATGAGGACGCTGCGGAACCTGGAAAGCGTGTGCCACGTCGTGGTTCCTCCCGAGGGGAGTTGCTGGCCCTTCCCTGCTCCTTGGAGGTGCCCGGCTCTCCTGCCTGTCCCCCCCAGGGCCTGCGTCTCAGGAGAAGTGAGTCTGGGGCTTCCCTGGCCTGTGCTGGCCAGGAAGCCTCTGCCCCCAGCGCTGTCTGAGCCTGCACTGGCAGGAGGGCTGCCCCGGGGTGGAGTAGACATGCCCCCGGTGATCTCTGAGTCCCTCCACTGAAAAGCTCACCTTCTCTGGTCCTCAGGGGGCCACTGAGCAGGACAGCTTCCCTACCTTTCCCCAGCTCGCTGAGCTAATCCACCAATGTCCTGAAGTAACCCAATGTGGCCTAAAATGTAGCCATGGCTTACTCCCTGTGAGTTGGGGTGACTAACCCTGAGTTCCTTGTGCCTGGGGATCCCCTGCTCCCCACCCCTCTGCTGCCTTGGAGCAGCTGAGCCTCAGGAGGGCAGAGCCTATCCCGGACCAGGCAGGGCTGGGCTGCAGCGGCCTGTCCTGCGGGCCTGCAGGGGACAGGCCTGCGGGTGCCCGGGACCGGGCCCAGGCCCTGCCCAGCTGCAGCAGGTCGGCAGGTGTGGGGGCGGGGGTCCCCTCCCTGCACAGGAGGCATTGTTCTGCCTAATCACAGCACATCCTTACCAGTCAGAGTCCTCCCAGAGGGTCAAGGCAGGCTGTGCCCGTCACCTCCCGCACCCCTCGTTGACTGAACTCCCTAAGGTCACACACTCCCCTCCGTGTGATTTTTGCACCTCAGTGATGTCCGCTGAATGTGCACAGACTCTACAAAATTCCTGCAGCCAGAGCCAGTCTGTGATTTTTCTGGAGTCCCTCTGCCTGTCTGCCCTGAACTCAGGCAGATGCTGAGGGATGGGCGACTCGGGACACAGGAGCCCGGCCCAGCACTGACGAGGTGCGTCCCACAGCTCGGCTGCCCTGATCCTGGGAAGGCTGTTCCTCCCTCAGGCTGGGGGCGGCGGGCCCGGGGTGGGGCAGCCTGCGTTTATGCGTTTTTGCTGGTACTTCCTGCAGTTTTACGTTATCTCCTGCAGTTGTGAGGCGATGGAGATCGTGTACGTATTTGCCTTTTCCTCATTACATACAGTATCACTTGGCTAAACATCCACATCCGTCGCAAGGATACATTCTGGCTAAATATTAGATACTCTTCCTCATTATCTTTCTAAACAAAGGAATAAAAAACAGCCTCTCCACAGTTTCTGCACATGAAGTGATGGGAATGAGCTCGCCACTGCAGGGAAAGCCACGGTCCCAGAATTAAGTGCTCCAGATTCAGGCCGTGACTAAGCGTCATGACTAAATGGGTCGTTTTCTGGTCTGCTGGCAGGCCTCCCCCTCCCGGGAGGGTGGCCGCCAGGTGAGCATTGTGTCAGCACCGCTCACGGGAGGGGGTGACCCAAGGCGACCGTGTGTCCTGCCGTCTGTAAGGCTGAGTGCGGCGGGTCTGTGGAGCTGTGTTCGAGCTCAGGGTGGGGACTCCCAGAGTCTAGACTGTGCAGCCAGGACCACGTGTCCTTTGGGGCCTCGTTCCTTCTCATGGTGTCGGCCCACAGCGAAGAGATTTTGGCACTTCCAGCAGGGTCATGCCCTGTCAGGTTCCACGGAGGACGTGGGGCCCTGGAATGCAGCCGGGGCCCTCACAGAGCTCGCCTGCTGCAACAAGCAGGGTGCAGAGAAGCCACACGTCAGAGAACCAGCCCCCACGCGGCCGGCCATCCATACCCGTGCAGCCCGACCAAGTCTCTGGGCCCGCGGGACACCCGGACCCCACACCCTCGGGACCCGGGCCTCCACACCAGGGTCGGTGAGGGCTTCCCATCAGGATGATGCAGGCCCCCGTCACTCAGCCGCCCTCAGGCATGGCCGCCGTGCTTTGCCATGGGTGATAGTTGTTTATGTCCCCTAGCTCTCACTGGATTGCAGAATCATCCAATGCTTTAGAGATGTGATCTGCTGAACTGGGGAAACCAAGACAATCGGAAACGTGTATGACTTGCCCAGGGCCACCAGAGGCCCAGTTCACCCAGAGGCTCCAGAAGTGGTCTGTCCACCAGAAAAAAGAGTGGCAACCCTGCCACTCGGGGAGGGGCCTTTAGTCACTCTTTCCTGTGCCCCCCCCCCCCAGAGCCCCTCGGCCCTCTCTGTGGTCAGGCAAGGGAAACGTCACTCCCTCCCTTCAGGTGTTCTCACGAGCAGGCGGATGGAAGGGCTGTGGGTGATATCAGCACAGGTTTGTGCACCCAAACGCACTCTGTGTGGTGAGAAGAGACTTCCCTCCCTCCGACAGCTGCCTTCTTGTGCGAACCCGAAAGGCCTGGGGGCTGGAGGGGGGGGAATCTAAGCACTGGCACCTCTCGGGCCAGGCTTCTCCGAGGAAGCAGGGCCTCCCAGGGTTCTGAGTGTCCCCTGCAGCTCTGCCCTTGAGCCTGCTGCGGGAGCCTGTCCACGGCCTCTCAGGACCTCAGTGGGGTGGCCCGCAGCTGTCCCCGAGGCCCCCACACAAGCTGGCGGCTGTCCCTCTGTTGCAGTGGGAGGGAGGCCTTGTCCTGCAGGTCAAACGAGCCACGGGGTGGAAACGATGAACCTGCCGACTGACCCTGCGGGTGTCTGGGTGGCACGGCTTTGAATGTGACCTCCCAAAGCTCTGTCGTGTGTGCGGCAGCTGCACAGATGTGAGATGCTGCACCTCAAGTCACCAGCGTTCACTCGTTAGTGCAAAACCCTAAGAGTCTTTGAAAAGTCCTCAGAACCAGTTTCCTAAATGGCAGTTTTTCTACTCACTCCCGCTGGGAACAGAGCAGGCTTCCGGGGCCCCGCAGACCTTGTCGGGGGCGAGCTGGCAAGTGGATGGGGGTCCGGCGCTGGGCTGACAGTGCTGCCCTGGGCCCCCGTGTTGCTCCCTCTGGTTCAGTCTTGAGTGCCAGGCAACAAAGAAGAATCCTGGTGCCCATTAAAGCCACCTCTACGGTGCCAGCATTTTATGACGCCATCATCCCAGCAGCCTTCTGGTCTAAGGCAGACGGGCCCTTGCCCCTGTGAGGTCCATGGAGGAGCTGCACCCGAATTCCCGGCCCTGGATGGTCGCTGACGTGCAAAGGCCGGTGACGAGTTTCCCTCGTCTGTGTACAAAGAGAAGCATTTCACTGCTTTCTATTTATGGCTGCGAAGGCTTGCCATGACTGAAGGCAAAGATAGAATCTCCGTACATTGACTTTTACTGCAGGCTTCATGTCTGTATGTAATTATTTTTACCATGCAGGTGAGGCACGAAATCAAACTGGGCTCTTGCACAGGGGAGAAAACAGCACCGGAAACAGGGGCCGCGGGAGAGCGGGTAGCCTGTCCGCAGACACAGTCCTCCGGCTGCTGCGGTCCCCGCTGCTCCGAAATGCACTCACCGGCCCCGCCCACCCCGGGATCTGGTTTTGCTTTCTCTTGGTTTCTCAGGAAGGAAAACCCTCCAGGGTCCTCCTGTTCTGTCTGCCTGACAAACCTAATAGGAAACCTGCATTAATCTGTAAGTGAGATAATGGTTTTTCTGCTGTTTCACGTGAGCTCCGTCCAATTCATGGGTCCTGAGGAAAGAGGAGCCCTGGGAGAGCCGGAGTCACCTCTGCAGGGCCGGGCGACCTGCCCGCTGCTCCCCCCACCCCGCCCCTGCCACCAGAAAACGGCCCTTCCCCTGTCCCCACTCTGCCTGCACTGGTGACTGCAGAGGGGACTCTGGAGCTCCGCAGACAGGGTCCAGGGCCGGTCCCGGCAGCACCTGGGCGGGGGGCAGTGTTGCTTCTACAAGGTCCCCAGGGAGCATTCCCTTCATGGACTCGGCCCGGAGGACGGGGATGAGGCTCGCCAGGCCCGGAGCAGGGGGACCCCCTTATGCAGGGTGGCTGCTCCTGCGGACTTTGGGACTGCAGGGGCCCGTCCCTGGCTCTGAGGGTTTGGAGCCCCTGGTTCAGGACAGGGGACAAGAGCAGTGTCATGGCTCTGCTCCCAGGCCCACGCTTCCTTCCCACTTCTCGGGAACCTGAGGTTTGTCAGTGGATCCGTTCTGCCCAGCAACATGTCCGTTTGCTCACGTCCCCACAGGAAGTGCAGCGTGTCCTTGCCAGCATGCAGGTCCCACCCTCCTGGACTCCACACTCCATCCTCACTTCAGGTCCCCTCGGCCTTGTCCGCAGCATAGGTGACAGGGAGGGCGTGGCAGGGGTGAGGGCCGCGGGGTTGGGGGCAGCAGGGGTGGGGAAGGCGGCGGCCCTCCGAGAGGAGCACCCTGCAAACAGGCCACTGGGCCTCCTGAGGCAGGAGGCCAGTCTGTGATGGAAATGGCAGGAGCAGGGACTCCTAATAGCCCCCATGACCTGGAGCTATTTCCTCCCGCCACCTCCATCTCTCTCCTGGACCCGGGCATCGGTCACACGCACTCTTGACAGGCAAGGGAGGCCGTTTCGGAGGCCAGCTGTGGCCTGTTGGTGTCACGAGTTGAGGGGGTGGCGGGGGCGGCCCGGCCCTTTCTGTCCTTTCTGTCTTCCGCCCGACGAGGCCAGGAAACAGCCCAGGCAGCCCCTGCCGAGGCAACTTCTAGAACCAGAAGAGGTCTTTCCGAGAATCTCGCTGAACCCCGAGGGTGAGGAGGGTCAGATTTTGCTTTGGGGGGAAGCTAGCAACCAGCCTCCCCTTCCAAGTGACCTTTGCCTTGGAACCTGCCAGCTCTCCGCCTGGAGACTTGCCTTTGATCACGACTGTCACCTCCCGGGAGATGTGCCACTTTCCAAGCAGGTGAAAAACGAACCGTATTAAAAATAGTAGTGGAGTGGATTCTTCACAGGGTCCCCTTGTAACTCGAGACTGTGGGTGCTGGGGGAAGTGGCAGAAAGGACTGCCCTGCCACTCAGGGTGCAGGCCTGGGGGGGGGCCCTCAGGTTCCCGCCAATCCCCAGACCCAGCATGGCCTGGGGCCCCAGGGTCAAGGCCTGCAGGACTGCCGCAGCCGGCAGAGCCCTATCGGCCGTGACACTGGCCAGCTCTTGCTCACTGGGGTCACCTTGACGACCAGGGGCCTCTGTGACCGCCCATGCCCTCCCCCCCTTCCTGCTTCCTCAGTGCTTATGGGCCCGCGTTTCTGGAGCTTTCTCAAAACTGTGGACACATTCCCAGTGGAAACCATGACATTTTCCGTTTCACATTACGCGCCGCACAGTGCCTCAGGAAGACAGGGGGAGCAGGAAAATGAGGCCGGGGAGCCAGCCCCTCTCTGTAAACAGGCAGGCGGCGTGCCTCTGCCACCGGCCCCCGTGTTTATCCCGGAGTCACCTCGAGGAGCTGACAGCGCAGCCGGTTCTCCCCCTCAGGCAGAGCCTGTGAATAGGTCCCCTGCCTTTTCTCTCTGCTCATGTGGCACATCTGGGTAAAGGCGTGCCTCCCACTTGGCTGTGTTTTTTTTAAACTTTACTTTAGACTGCCATGGCAACTGCTGCATGTTTGGCAGAGAGAAGTGGGGGGGGAGAGCGAGCTCAGAGAGAAGAAAAGGAGCTCTCAGCGCGGGGCTGGCGGCCGTCCAGGCTAATCACGCCGCAGAGCCGAAATGAGGCCTCTGGCGGACAGCCAGGTTACAAAGAACAAAGCTGTCAGTTCCTAATGTTGGCGGCAACGCTTGTTTGGCAGCCTTATATGGTTTCCCAGAACTCCCTGCCTTGGCCGCCGTCCTTTCCCTTCAGGGCAGCAAACAGGATTAGCACAGCCCGAGCTGTTTTTCTGCTCCCTCCTCCAACTGTTCCAATGACATCATCCCCGCCGCACGCACTGCCAGCAGGGCCGTTTGTTCCCTCCCTTCCATCCCCCTCCCCCCACCCTCCCCCCAGACACACACGCACACACACGCCCACTTCCTTCCTGTGGCCGCCCCCTCTCCTCCGACTTTCTCTACACGCGGTGTTTTAGGTCATTCTTCTTGTCCAGCTTTGCTGTTAAATTAAAACGCCCTGCTGCTTGTACATTTAGCTGAATCAAGCCAGACGTTGTATTTTATTTTTATAACTGAATTCCTGTGAGATAGAAATCTCATTTTCCTTAGCAGGCTGTAATCAGCACTTGCAGGCCTGTGGTTTCCAACTGCCCTTCTCCTGCTTCCTGGCGGAGCTCCACTGAGAGATGAACTCGGCTCCCGTCCAGGTTTAAAGGGCCCACGGCTGGGACACACACACACACACACACACACACACACCATTGTCCGGACACGCACAGCCACACCAAGGGCATGAAGACACCCACTGAGCACGAGAACACACAGTCCGCCTACACTGGTGCTCATTCCTTTTGAGAAGGAAAGTAGGTGAACTGGTAAAAGCCAAACGCTGCTTCCAGAAAGGCTGGCCCGGCCGCGCAGGCAGGCGAGAGAGCGTTATGCAACTGGCGGCGGGGGTTCACGGAGGGATGGAGGTTCCCGGCCGCACCAACGCTCCCCGCCCAGCCCTGCCGCTCTGATTCATGAACTAGTTTTCAGATTCATGAATCACTCGGGAGCCAGCTAGAGAAAAATGAGTAGTATTGATCTCATTTCAATGGAAATTGGCTCACGATGGCCGTGCTGGCTGCGGACAGCTTTCCACGGCTCGGGGCACACCAGCGCCCAGGCCCGCGGGCAGACGCCCCCCGGCGGGCAGCGGGAGGGCCCCTTCTCACAGGCGCAGCGGGCACAGTAGGATCTCCCGCCCCGAGGGGCCGTGCCCGGAGCCCCCGTCCCCCTGGGGCGGGCCTGTTGCCTTCGTCAGCGTGCTCCGTCCGTGTTTTCCCTTTTCTCGCAACCTTTCCAGAGGCATCCCAGTGCAAATTGCTTTCTGGATTTCTGGTGGCTTCTTCAGGACAACCGAAAGCAGAAATCCATCTCCCACTCTGTGGGGGCAGCAGCACACCCAGCTGGAACGCCCTGGGGTTGGTCTCTTTGTTTCAAAGCGCAGAAGCAGCGTTTACCCTCTCTAGCCTGGCAGTCTCTTCAGCAGAGGAGGACCGGGGATACAGACCCTCCAGGTCTGCGCTGATCTGACCTAAGCCAGGAAAGGTGGCCCACCTGCTGGGTGCCTGCCTCCACACGGGCACAGGGCCCTGGCGCTTTATAAAACCGCTCTTTTCCTTCCCAGACGAAGCGACGCTTCTCTCGCTGATGGTCGAGGAAGTGGGCACTGGTCCAGAGTGGCCTTCAGGGCCCAGGCAGGTTCTTCAAGGGTGGCCACCCAAACCACTGCCCCTCTGCCTACAGCCTCTCCTTGGTCTACCTGAGTCCCAACCCAGCCCAACACACTCATCCTCACGGCTGGAACAGCTCTTCCTCTCTGTAACCCTGCAGCTGGGGCTGGCTGTCATGGGTCAGCAGGTCACGTCAGGGCCTTGAAACAATGTTTTATGTGCTCCCTGCGGCCAGGTCTCCTTGACCACGCCCACCCCTCCAGACCTGGGGGATGTGAAACAATCGACCACGTATGCTTTTCAGAAACCTCACAAAGGCTGGCAACCATCCCCAGAGAAGGATTCGACCCCGATCGGCACAGTTTGGATCCAGCTCTCACATGTGGGATTCTCATCGCTGGAGTCCAAGCACACAGCCTCGCCGCCAGACGCATTTCTCTTGGCAGGGGCGGGACGCCGTGACCTTCCTGCTTGTATTTCTGCAGTGCCTGGGGAGGCTGGGAGCAGCCCAGAGAGGGGAGGGCAGTTGCTTCAGAGGCCAGCAGAGCTGCCCCGCGTTCCGCCGGGTCCACGCAAAGGTGCCCTTCAGCTCAGGCCTGCTGGGGCGCTGAGGGTTAACTTGCCCCCTCGAATTCCTGGCCGGCCTCAGAACAAATGGGGATAGTGGTGGGCTCATGGTTTGCATTAGCTCGTTAGCTTTTTTCCACTGCAGCCTCCCATTCTGGGATGAACCCGAGTTGCTAGGGAGGCTTTATGTAACACCCACTGGCCGGCGCTTCTCAGAGCAGCCAGGCGCTCCGTTTCCAGAATTCCCCATCAGCCTGGCAGCACATCAAAACCTCTGTTTCATAACAGACCAGAAATAGGATTTTCTAATAACATTCCGAGGACTGGGCTGGTCACGCCGGGGTCTGGACTTTTATGAATTGTTAATGGTCAGCTGAACAGAGGCCCCCACGATGCCCAGCTCGCTGTCTCTGCGGTGGGAGGGGCGGGAGGTCAGGAGGCTGTGGCTTCTGCCTCCGCAAACTGTTGGTTAGTGACCAGAGGCCGCTTTCAGAGAATTTGCTAAATAATCTCAAACATATTGAGAATCTTACTCATGTTTTAAAAAAAGAAAAAGAACAACTACCTTCCCCTGCTTCTTCCTCCATTCATAGAGAATGTGGTTTCCTTTCATTTTGCTGCCAGACGTGCTGACAGTTACCGATTTAACCCTCCCTGCCCTTCAGCAAAAGGTGGCGTTCCCCCCGGAGCACACCCAGCTCTGGGGGGCCATGTCTTCACGCGACAGACGAACCCCACACTCAAAACTCAGCTCTGCGAAGGGCAGGCTGTCCATCCTCCTCCCCCTCGGATACCCATGGGTTACCACCCCGCTTCCCCGCCACCTGTCCTGTCCTGGTTTTGATTATGACAGAGTGGGAGTTCCCTCCAAAAGGCCGTTTGCAGCCTATTTAAATGTCACTGGGGTTCCAACTGCATAGCCAGCCCTTTGCTCCACTTCATCAGCTTTGCCCGCTTCCATCCTTCCTTCCTTCCTTCCTTCCTTCCTTCCTTCCTTCCTTCCTTCCTTCCTTCCTTCCTTCCTTCCTTCCTTCCTTCCTTCCTTCCAGTTCCGCCTGGGATGGCATTGTCCTCTCCTCCTGTGCACTCAGCACCTGGGCATCACTTCAGAGCAAAAGAAGCCCCAGCCTCAGCATGGTTGTTGGGTGCGGGCAAGACTCGGCTCACCTTTGGGAAGAAGCTGATGTGACTCATGGTCTCCCTGCACCTGGCAACAGGAGCTGCATTAGGAAGATGCCGCCCCCTGGGGTCCGCACACCCCCTCCCGCTGCCCGCCGTCACCTGCCGTTCTTCGCTGGGCCGGCTCTCAGGGTCACCCGAACGACGCGGGAGTGGGCGGGGGCAGGAGTCAACTTCAGCTCTTTGCTCTGGGCTGAGCTGTGGTGCCCCTGCTTTAAACTCATTGCCGCCTTTCTCTTCCCTCCACCTGCCTCGTGAGCCTGTCCTCCCTTCTCACTTTGGAAAATGGGCCCCAGATGGACCTGTCTGGGGCTTTCCAGGACAATTCTCACTTTGCTATTTCTTCCATGGCCATTGACATAATTTCTCCAGTCTCTCTGGTGCTTGTAACACTTTCGTATTTAGTTTCGTGTGAGTTTAATTTACCTGCTATTTACCTTTTCTTCTGGCTCATTAGTGAAAAGGATGGAGAAAAGCCTCCTCTCCAGTCATGTTCTCCCTATGCCCCCTGCTGGGCTCTGGGGAGCCCCCCCCCTCAACTCCCCTGAACCCACCCACCTGCCCAGCTCAGGAATGGCTCTGCTCAGACTGCCATCGCTGGGCTCCCCTCGCCGGGCTGGGATTTAATATCCCTGAGATCCATTTAGTGTCTGGACACCTGGTTGTCATGGAGATGGTTGTCATAAAAACACAGGGGTCTGTGGAGACGTATGAAACCTGTCCCCACGGCACTCGACCAACTGCGTTAGCTCAGAGAAGCGGCACACTGCTTAGCGCCTCTCTGTGTTGATGCAGCGCCGCTGCCTTTCACGCTCGACCTGGGCGACCTCCTTAGTGCCAGGCCGACGCAAGGCCACTTTCAGTTAATATTTCATGGGGACAATCAAGGGCTTCGCCAGATGCCAGCTGTCCCCGTGTCTTCCTGTCCCCAGCTGAGTCAGCCTAGAAGAGGATGTTCTTCTTTGGCAGGATTTGTCTTTGCTGACTGCCATCGACCCATCAGCACAACGCAGCAGCAGACTGGAGACACTGACCCTGACGCTGATCCCATCAGGCGGCCAGGCTGCGTGGGAGATGCGGGCAAGGAGGCCTGAAATGCACTGCCCAGTTTGGAGGGGCTGAAGCTGAGGGGCCCCAGCGACCAACCTGGGACTCGGTGCAGGCCTGTTCTGTTTCCTGCCAGCCCAGGACGGGGGGACTCAGCAAGAGATGCCTGTCCAGGGAACAGGGGCGCCCACCGCCCCCCCTTGCCTCCTCATCATCTAAACTCTCCGAGCCTGCACTCAGTGATTGCTTGCTCAAGGCGTGTTTCTCCTTGGTTGGGTCTCTGTGCAGGAACCAGTGGGACGTTCCACTTCTGTCCAGACCGTGCCACTGCAGCGGTGACAAGGGGCAGGCACAGAGGGGTGCTGCGATTCCCAGAGAGGGCGGGGTCCTTCTGAAAGGTGCCTGGGGCCGCGAGTGGAAGAGTGAGTCGGCTCCGCCCTCAGCCGAGGGCCTCTCGGGTGGAAAAGGCCGGACAGAAAACAGCAAAGGCCAAGGTCACATCAGGAGTGCAGACATAGTCTTTTCCCCACCTGGCTGCGGGCACTGAGGGCTCCGGCTAAGAGGGGCGCCCCCCCCCAGCCCCATTGGCTAGCCCACATTGTTAACACCTGAGACTCAGCAGCTTCTGCTCTCCTTCTCTTGAACTGAGCTACCTGAATTCTAGAATCTTAGGCATAGACTTGGTCTTTGACCTTTGACAATTCTCTTGATGACTCAGTGCCTCAGTTTCCTTCTTTTTATTGGAAGACGTGCTTCTGTTTCCATTGAACACCAAAGGCATTTTAAATGCCTTTTACTTTCATCCATCTTGTCACATTGCTACTGAGAGAGGAAGAAAAAAGCAAGACCCATGCGTGACTCTGAGAACGATTCATGTATTTCTCACACACAGGTGAGAGGCGACATAATGTTAAGACTCCACTCTTCCCCACCTCATATGTTAAATGGTATTTGAAAAATAATTGCCTCTGGGGCATTGCAAATTTTTTAGCAGGTCCCACTAACTGCCCAGGGACTGTGTTATTTCAACCTCTCATTTGCATATCTTTAATTTCTCCAAACGCTCCTGGAGCGAAACACCTTATCAATTGTTTACCGACAACATCTTCGTTATGTCTCCGTTGTCCTTCACCCTTATCTGTATTTTTCGTGTTTAAGATAATTTTGAAAAAAGCAGTTTAAAAGCTCATCTAATTTGGAGCCATTTAGCTTTCAACTCCTTCCTCATTCATTAAATGGGCTCATTTTTTTTTCTTTTTCTACACTGAACAAAATAAAGGAGGAGGGAAGGAACCATGTTTGTAAAAACACACCCTGTCCCCCTTTGGCTGGCATTAAACTGTTCTGCCTTTTTTCCCCTATCCAGCACTGATGTTTTTCCTGACACCTTGAACTTAGCCCTGGTGTTCTTTCTCCTTTTCTGCCCTGTTTGTCCATTTCTTGAATGAGTTCAAGAGCAAGTTGCCCTGCTGGCCCATCTGGAATCAGGGAGCACCACCTCTTTCTTGCCATTTTTTTTGGCCCTGTTTTCATGGGACCCATGCTCATGGTGTTAGCCCTGTAACTAGGGCGTCTTTCATGTGCCTTTGACGGCTCACATCCGGGCAGACCAGACAATGGCAATGTGGGTTTCCACGAAGCTCTCGGCCTTTTTGTTTCAGAATGCAGGATTTCCTGATGGTGTGTTTGGGCTGTTCTGAAGGCTTATTTACTGGCCCACGGAGGTGCCAGGTGCATGCCCTGAAGAACACAGGCCGAGTTTCTGTGTGCTTGGAGCTGCGCCAGCACATCCGTGTCCACTGGTGTTCGGCCGGCCGAGGGGCTGACCTGATTGATTGCTGCGTGCTCCGTGCGCCAGGACAATGGCTGGCGAAACCTGACCCTGAGCCTCTTGCAGTGAGAGAGCAGGAATTCCGACCAGGACACCAGGACGCCTGAAAGGGGAAGAAGGGTAATTACATTGTTAATTACGGTCTTGTTTATAGTTGGGAGTCCACACTAATCATTTATTTGTTTAAATGAAGGTCCACTGCCTTAATTAAAGTTAGGATATAATTTTTTTAAATTATGCAGCTACGTTTAAACCTCACATTCCTATATGTCGTATCAAGGCCTCTCTTTGTACAACATTTTCAATACAATACAACATTTCCAAAAACAAGCGCAGATCAAGACCTGTGGTCTCTTTAAGAGGGAGTGTGTGGTCTTCACAGGGAAACCACGAACAGGCCCGTACAGCGGGCGCTCATTGCAGGTTTGCTCGACGCTTCTGCCCTGTGTACGGCCTGGTCTTTGTGTTATTTTCCTTGGCGCCAGTGTGATACCCTCAGTCAAGGAGCCCTGGGTGAGCGGTCACATTATACGGGTAGATTTGTCGAGAACACACGTGGACGCACAGGAACCAAGGGCAGGCTTGTCCCGCTGGTGTCATCACAGCGGCTCGGGGACGTGCCGTGGAAGGCAACGTGTCGAAACACGCTTTGTGGTGTGGAGCCAAGTGGGGGAGCTCGGATCTGGGTGATGGCAAGCCCGTGAAGGGCCGAGACCCCGGGGACTTTTCCGGTAAGCCTGACTGCACTCTGTGTGCTTCCCCCTGCCCTAGCATCCACCGTGTCTCCGGATGCTCCTCCTTAAAATGTTTCAAACTCTGCGGAAGAGACGGCCTCTGCCGTCCCATTGGCCTTCCCAGCCCAGCGTTGGAGCTGGGAACCCAACTCCGGCTTCCACGGAGGCCCTCCGCGTCGTCCCCTAAAATGCCGTTCCTCCCCTTCGGGGTAGCAGCCCTGGATCCGAGCTCTCTCCCGCCTGCCGCAGGTGGCATCCTGGAGGGCGAGGATGGCATCTCCCCCGATCGGGACTCGGGCTACACACACTCTGTCCAGGATTTGTCACTCTGCATTTTGACTCCACTGTCCGGGTGCCGGCTGTGTGACTGGAGTGCGCGTGCACCCTGTGGACAGGGGAGCCTGGTCCACGGGGGGCTTCTCAGCGCTTCCTGGTCGTGCACCTTCCTTGCTGTCTCCACCTAGTCCCTTCTTGGTCCTTCTAAGTGCAATGAAACCCGGCTTCTTCGCTCACCCAGAACGGTTTTCTTGTAACTGGTCTCGCTCAGATTCGCCTGGATCTCCTAACTGCCTTCACTCCCGAGGGCATTCTCTCAGGCCATCGTCCCTCATTCCGTCCCCCTGAAACACTCGATGCTGGCATTGCTCCCTCATGTGGAAATGCCCCTTCCCTGGTGCTCACGAGTGACACTCCTCTGCTTTACTTCCCTTCACAGACCCTGTATGTCCAGTGCTGTGGGTGTCCCCAGCCTCCTGGGCGCCCTTTTCTTCAGCCCCCGGTGGTCTCTCAACAGCCCTGACCCCCGCGTGGCTCCCAGAACCCTCCCTGTTTGAATGACCCCTGGATTTTCAACTCCAGCAGAGACGTCTTCACAGGGGTTTGGATCCTTACCCCCAGAATGTACCGCTGTGTCCCCAACTTAGGAGGGTGTGACTTAGGACTTTTCCACTTCATATGGGGTGAAAGTGGTACACGATCAGCAGAAGTTGCACTTCAGATTTTGAGTTTTGATCTTTTCCTGGGCTGGTGATGTGTGTGTTATGCTCTCTCACGATGCTGGGCAGAGGTAGCGAGCCAGCTCCCGTCAGCCGTGCAATCACGAGGGTGGAGAATGGACACTCCGGGCTGGGGTGGGTGCCGGCACTTGCGGAGACTGTGTGTGTGTGTTTTCACATCCCATCCTGTCTACAAGATGCCCACCTGTGTTTCCTGCTCCTGATGACAAGAAAAGGAAGTCAGTGACCCTTGAGATGGGACTCAAGACAATCACCTGACTATATGATAATGTAAGTGTAGAACTCGTCACTGAGTCTCTTGCTGCTGCCTTCGGAGTTGCTTGAAAAGAAAAATTTAGTCTTCTGTGTTAATGGGCTTTAAAAAGTACAACCAGTTGCCCTGAGTGGGTGGCTCAGTTGACTGGAGCATCACCCTGTGCACCAGAAGGTTGGGTGTTCAATTCCTGGTCAGGGCACATGGGTAGGTGGTAGCTTCAGTTCCTAATCAGGGTGTGCATGGCAGGCAGCCAACTGATGTTTCTTTTTCACATCAATATTTCTCTCTCTCTCTGAAATCAATAAGCAAATTAAAAAAATTAAAAATAAATAAACAAAAAGCTCCTCACCCCCCATCCCTGGACTGGGAGCCCCGCATCCCCCTTCACACTAGACTGGGGGCAGGAACGGGGAACCCAGTGAGTCTACGCTCAGTGCCTTCACACCCACAGAGCCTGAGTCCAAACCTCTGAAGGCCCCGAGTAAACTCGCCCCAACGCACCGTTTCGACCCTGGGTGCCTGCTGTGTGGTGCGACCCCATGGTTGCCAGCGCCGTGACCTTACCCGCATGCCTTGTCCGAGGGCCCCCGGCTCCATTCCCACTTCCTTTCTTACCCCTGTCTCCCCGTCACATGGGGAACCTGGGAATGACAAGCCAAAAGCAGGACGGCAACAGAAATGGAAATATGACAGGCAGCAGGTCACCTCCCCAGCCTGAGTCTGCTCTTGTACCACAGGGCAGTCCCTGTGCGTTGACCCGACACGGTGAAGAGCTCTGTAGTGTGTCCTCGGCAGAGGCCCCTCCCCACCTGGCTTGACGTTCCAGGGGTGCTGCTCCTGTTTCCCAGGTAACGATGAGCATTCGGGGCCAGGACAAGCACAGGCCCGCCCCGCGGAGCAGGCCCCCACGGGCACGTCGGCACAGGCGTCGCTGCTGCGCTTCCTTGGGCTGGAGAAACGCACACTAGTGTTCTCCCTGGGTTCTAAAGGTTCCTCGTGCGTTTTTCTGATACACTAGCTATTTCCATTGTATTTTATTCTTGATTCATCATTTTTAAAGGTAGCCTGATGGGTTTCAGGGCCAATAAGAAAGAAATAGGGCTGGGGGCTGGTGACCAAGACTGCTACAGATGAGAGGCGTGGCTGTGAACCTCGAAGTAGGATCATCTCGTGAACTGAATGGTGCCTGCACCTCAGTCAGGTGAAAAGCTGGGCAACTGGTCGTGATTTAGAAGGATCACTACGCTCTACTCCACATGCCCAGAAGCGAGTTTTTGGTGGGCTTTTTTTTTTGCAGTAACCTGGGAAACATATGCAAATTGAGGCTCTATTGCTTAGTCTGAAGAATCAAAGGCTGACGGAGTGATGGGTGCCCAGGCACCTGACGGATGCGTTAGGCTGAGGTTATCACCACTGTTTACCACTGAATGTACAGACATGGAAAGGGGCTCAGATGCCCCGGCGCTATGTGCGTTAGATAACAGACAGCGAAAACGCTAAAAATAGTGAAGGCTCGGTGGATTTTCAAATATTTTTTTTGGAGCCAGGGAGTTGTTAGGGGAAAAGCAGAGGGAACGGTTCCTGGTGGCTGCTTTGATCGTGCGGGCTCAATGCCGCGGGACAGAGGGCGGTCTCGGGCGCTTTTCGTCTCCCGCTTCTTGCAGGACTCCACACTCCCCTGTCCCTGCAGCGCAGCATGACACGGGCGCTCGGTCTGTTCTGGAGGCCTGACGTCCGACCTCCTGGGCAGCACCCTGCAGCGGCCACCCACCCACGTCACCCGTGTCCTAGAAAAGAGGATGCTGGCAAGGCCTGGTGGTGCTGGATGCTTGCTGTTCTTCTTCCACACGTTTCTTCAGAGGCAGGTCAGGGGGACCACATCGGAGATGGGGCGATCCTGGACCTGCCTCCGGTCTCCCCTGTGCTTCAGGGCCTTTGCACGGGACATGCCTTTCCTTTCCCCCAAATTTTCACCTCCCGTCCTCCATGTCTTGGCTTCAATGTCCCCTCAGAAGGGCCTTCCGTGCCTCTGTGTCCAAAGGAAGTTTCCCCACCAGCGCTTGTTATGGCACTCGGCGCAGTTAGTCATCCTTCCAGTTCCCTCCCTGTGAACTCCCATTCTTTCCGAAGGACAGGGACCTGCATGTTACAGCAGAATGTGTGCGGAGGAGATGCGCGAGTAACATCCACGTAGTTACCGCCCCTTTCGCGAGAGCCCTTCCTCCCCTGCGCTGCCGAGCCTGGGGACTGCGGGCTGCGAGCCTTTGTGGCGTTAGCGTGTGCGTGCCGAGCCCTGGCCCCGCTCTGCAGAATGGAAGAGAACTGGGCCCAGCGCTGGAACGGCCTGCACAGCGGGGCCCTCCGCCCTCGGGCGCTCCCACCTGCACCTCTGGAGCCAGCCCGCACGGGCCCCGGGCCAAGACTCGAGGGCACTTCCTGGACGTCACGAGGGACTGGAGGCGAACACGATGTGCCCAGCCTGCTGGGGAGGACAGGCTGAGCCCAAGGGAAGGCGCTGTGTGGCCCTGGGTGCTTCCCTCTGTCCCCGCCTCCCCACCTCCCCAGCGCCAGGGCCACCCTCGGGGGCTGCCCAGGGCTTTGAGCCCAACCTGCAGCTGGGCGCCCATCAGGCGTGCACAGCCTCGTGGATAGCGCTCTGCCCCCTGCACTGCGTTGGCTGAAACTTCGCCAGACAAGGGAGGTTGCTGGGAACGGGATGAGCACTGCGAGTGGGCTATGAAAACGGAGGGACAAACGGAGGACACCAAGGCCGAAACACTCCCCCAAACCAAGACCACACACTGGGGGTGAGGCTGCAGTGTCAGGCCTGCGCGCTGAGTGGGCCTCGCGCTGCGGCTGTGGGCCCAGAACTCACTGCTCGTCACCCGGAGTGACCAGCATCGGGTCTGATCAGCAAAACCTGGAAACAGCCTCAGGCGTCCTCTACAGAATCTCCCAGGTTTGGTGAAGTTGAAATTAGCGCCCCCGGATTGAGGAGAGCCAGAGCCCCAGAGCGAAGACGTTCCGCTAACTGAACAGTTCCGCTCCGGCCCTCGCAGCTCAGCCTCCCTGCAGGCTGGGCAGGAGCCTGGGTGAGCGCTGATGCCCTCAGACTGAGGGGGAGGGGCGCTGGCTTTGTTACCTGGGCCACGGGACACGGGCCTGAGATCACGCCAGCACACCCACAAACAGTTTCCTTAGGGTTTCCTGCAGTCTGCTCTCGGGAGGTGTCTGTGGGAGGAGGGGGAGCTGGAACCCCGTCTGCCCATACGCAGGGTGGGCAAAAGTAGGCCTCCAGTTGTTCCCGTGGAAGTTACAATACAGTACTGGATGAATAAGAACACAAGAAGAAACTGTTTCTGTACTCGCAACTGTGACCCTCCTTTGCCCACCCTGCATATCCATTGCCTTGGCCAGAGGTACAGGGAATACTTACGAGTTGTACAGCCGACCCTCCGAATCTGTGAGTTTCTCACCTTGGACTCGACCAACTTCAGGGCAAAAATATTTGGGAAGAAAAAAACCCAGAGAGTTCCAAAGAGCAGAACTTGAATGTGTGGCACCGTGCAGCGCGCAGTCCCGGCAGGTGCTGTGCTGCGCGGCCGCGCCCTGTGGTGGTCTGTGTGCGCACCAGGGTGGTGCGCAGGCACTGTGCCGGGACTTGAACGGCGGATTTGGGGTTCCTCGGGGTCCTGGGACCCACCCCATGCGGTTCCCGAAGGACAACTGTGAGTGGCAGAGACCCCAGCCCACTTCCTGGCTCCACGTTGTCAGGTAAGTTACTTCTGTTGTGTTCCAGCTCCTTCGGGACCTTGGTGAAGCCACCCTGCCTCGGAGGCAGGTGCAGAATGAATGACGTTGGCCCTGGTAGTGTCCCGTCACCCCTTTTCTCTCCCTGATACCTGACTTTCTGTGTCCCTCCCACAAGGTCCCAGTATGCTCTGCCCAGCCCCTGACACCCAGCGGTGGACCCAGACCCTCCCAGGACAGCCCTTTCCGTCCTGCCATCAAAACACCCCACTTCTAGGTCCTCTTTCCACTCACCACTGGAAGGAAGTGTGACCACCAGCTCCAGCCTCTCCTTCCTCCCCAACCATAGTCAGGTAAGGACCGAAGCCATGTGAAGGGCTACCCTGCCCAGGGGGTTGGCGTGACAGCAGAGAATCCCTGAAGGGACACGGCTCACCGAGTCCCCTTGGCATTGCTGTTCTGTGTGTCCTCCCATCTCTGGGTCTGCCACAGAATTCAGACTTCAGTAGAAGCAGCGGTCACACTTGGGGCTACTCTAATCTGGGTTGGATTTTAAATTCTCAGTCCCCTCCGTCCTAGCACGGGGCTGGAAGGCTGGCTGGCTCTCAGGAATGACTCTTTTTGCACCAAGTACGGGAAATAGGCCCGTGACATACTTGGGTGTCTCAGTCGTGAGGACCGTCCAGAACCTAGGCCAGCTGCCTCACCTCCCGGACGAGAAAGCTGAGCTCAGAGACACGTGAGCACCTGCAACAGCAAACCATTTAGTTCTGTGGGAACACGTGCTTATTCAGGGTCTAATTTGGTTGCTGCGACAGGAATGTAAAGACAGTAAGTCACGGACCTTGTTCTCTAGGAACTTCGGGTTTGATGCGTGAGGGAGATAAGACATGAATGACCCTCAGTAACCATGTGTCGTGGGAAGCTGCGAGCACCACCGAGATGCTAACTGAACTGTAACCAAGTGCTGAAAATGCATGGAGTGAACTTCAAAAGCCCCGAGGGGCCGGAGGGAGACAGCTGAGGGCAGGTGGCCGCAGAGGGTGCTCCTGGTAGGTTGGTGCCAGAGCTCCACGGTGAGACTCGTCCCCTGCCCTGCTCGCTGAGGTCGCTGGAGGCTCACGGACCTGCAGTGGCCCCATGTTGGTGGCAGTGCACTGTGTGCCTTGTCATGGCCAGTGGAGAGGCCTGGAGGGAAGCAGAAAGAGCAAAGGGACCAAACTGCCGCCTTGGGACCTTACGGCTCAGCCCAACTCTGGAGAAGACAGTAATTTAAAAAAGAAAAGACAACTGTCTTTTAAAAAATATATCCTCTTTTTCTACCCTGTACTTATTATTATTTTTCAATTGTAAGTTGGGTTTTTCTCCTCATCTTATTCACATTAAATTAATGCTTGCAAAATGCTCCAGGTCAATAAAAATAACCTTTACAGGCGCAGCCCGGCTCTCAGGAGTGAGGAGCGCTGAGTACCCGGCGTCTCCTAAGGACTGACTGGCCAGGAGGACGTGAGAGAAAAAGACATCAGCGACGGGCAGGGCCGGGCTCCCCCACGGCTCACTCGGCCTGCGCCTGCACAGAGCTGACTGTCTAAGGGAGTGCAGATTCCCACACCCAAAACGTGCAGAGAAAACTGGGTCCTAAGTGCAAGGCAGCGCGGTGTGCACCACACAGACACGCACGCACACGCACAGCTCTGAGAGCAGGGCTGTGGTTCGAGGCCCACCAGCTCCACCACCTGTGCAGCCTCTCACCTGTCTGAAAGTTTTCTCCCTGTCTCGGGAGACGAAGGGTCATGGCTCTGAAGGCTGCCCTGCCCCCTGCCCCCACGCCTGCCCCTCTCCTGAGACCTCCAGCTTCCTGTGATCATCTCTCTAACCCGGGCCTTCGATCCTGTGTCCTCGTTGGCTCCTTCCCCGTGCCTTCCCTTCACGCTCCCGCCCATCTCCCCGTCTGGAGGAGACGCTCGCGGCTCCACTCTGCCTGCCGCTGCTCCTCCTGCCCTGCCCTGCACAGCAGCCCTCACCCCCGCACCCACTGGATGGTTCTCCGGTGTTCTCGGGGTGTTGGTGAGCTCCGCATTTAGCCCGGGACCTGCCACTCACTTTCTGTGGGTGACCCCTCTCTTCCCCTGGCTGCTGGCTCTCAGAAGCAGGTCTCCAGTCCAGACTCAAATCCCAGGGTTCGGGGATTATATTTCCTACTGCCTACCTGGCCATACGTCTGCCTGGCCATCCTGGAAACCTAAAACTCAGCATGCCCACCGCACCCGTTAGCTTCCTCCCGAAGCCACCTCTCCCTGATGGGTGTGGTGGTTTATGTCATTGTCTCCCATCCACCCGGGAGCCCCCAAGCCAGAACCTCGGGGTCACTGCGATGCCTCTGTCTCTCATGTCTCATGTCCAGTTGCTCCCTAATCATCTCTTACATCTGGTCCCTCTTGGTACTCTACCCCCGACCCTGTCAGTCCAGCTGACCCACCACACAGTCCTCGCCGCCCCCAGAGCTGTGCAAGGCCGTCACTCCCGGAGTGAGCCCTCTTCATCATCCTCAGTGCTCCGCTTCCTGATCTCAGCCCTGTGCTCCTTCTTCACTCCCCACGGCTGGCCCTCACGTGCTTTTAGATATCTGTGTGATCTTCTGCAGCGATTCCCCACCTGCCTTCCACCTCCGGTTTCAGGTGTGAAGGCGTACCGGGGGGCTCTGGGGAAGCATCTCAGTCTGCTTCTGCTCCGGTGAACCTGCCGGTCAGGCCGGGCGCAGGCTGCCTCCTCTGCTTCCACGGCCGTGACGTGATGCACATGCCTGTTTCTTCCAACGGACTTTCAGTTCCTCGAGGACGAGGGCCAACATTACACACTTGCCTTCGAACCCCAGTTCAGGCACAGTAGGGAATTATGAAAATGGGGAGAGAGTGGTAGAGACAGGAGATGATCCGGGACGATTCGAGGCAGATGCATGACCTGCAGGAATACAGAAGGAGGCCGGCTGTGTGGCCTGAGTCAGTGTAGGAAGCTGGGTCCCACGCTGAACACAGACATTGTAACTACGCCAAATGCCCTAAAAACAGGAAAGTGCTGGTTACTCTGATGAGGCCTTTTAATGCCTCCCAGTGCCCTGAATTCTCCACGGACTCTGTTGGCCTTTTCTTCATCCAGCCAGGATGCCTGCTGCCTGTAACACCAGGAAGAGCTGTCCAGAATGTTATGAGAAGCCAGGTCCAGCCAAAATGACGTCATGGGCCCACAGTGCTCCCTGCGTGCTGGGGCCGGGAGTTTGGGAGGCCCTCTTCCCTGTTTACTTGGACCCCAGGGGCCTCGGCTCTCTGCCTGGCCCCGAGCAGCTCCGGAATCGCAAGAGCTCATCGCCTCCCCGAGCACACATGCAGGCGGAGTGTGATCCCGACTTCTCCCTGGAGCCAACTCTCCAGCCAACTGCGAACAGCCCTGAGTAATCCTGGCTGACGCTCAGGGGCCTTGTTAGGTTTTTCCAAAGAAGTGTCCTGGGCTTTCTCATTGGTTTCTTCCTTTATTGTTTCCTGTCATGCTATCATGTGATCGGAATACTGCTGTCCTTAAGGCTGTGTCCCTTTGGTACCATGAGCTCAAGCTCTGTTCCCTTTCCTCCCAGCCTCACCCCTCTCCAGCCCCTTGGCTGAGAGATCGCTGGGCTGCGCTGCAGCCTCAGCCTGGACCGTGGTTCTCCTGAAGGTCCTCTTCCGCTCGGTTCATCAGAGACACAAAGAGTTGGGTGTGCCGCTCATGCACCATTTTCAGTCCTGAGAAGGGCCCGGTTTAGAGCTGCTCACCCGGAAGGAAAACCGGTCCAGGAGAAGGAGCTGGATGGCTCTAGCGGTCTCCTCAGATCAGGCTTGGCAGCCTGGCCCCTCCGTTCCCCCACCTGCAGTCCCTTCTTCCTTTGGGCCACTCACCCTTCCTGCACTGCCTCCCAGCGGCTGCAGGCACCAAGAGTCCCCGAGGAGCTGCTAGAGGCGACCTGCTGTGCATCTCGAGGCCATGCGGGCAGACACACTTGGCCACCCACACCATGGCGCCTGAGGGAAAGCGTGTCTCGACCCTTGGCCCTCTGCAGCATGGGCTTGTCCCTTCGAAGACGTTACTGACTCGTGAAGCTGGCCACAGATATTTATAGCCCCGGCCAGCCTGCGTGGCTCAACAGTCTTGTTCCGGGTGAGCCGGTATGCTGTTGAACAAATCCCACTCTGGTTTCCTTGGTTCCTGGAAAACCTTGGTGAACTCTGCAAAACGAATTTGGGCAAGTAGCAAAATATCAATAGGTATGTTCCGACTGAGAAACCCAAAACATCCAAGTCATGCTTTGGTCACTCACGCTTTGGGGCTTCCAAACCTAGACCAAGGCCCTGGAGCCCAGGGATAGATGAAAACCAAACAAATAGGCGAAATAATGGAACAAACACATGAGTGAAGGGACACATTGGAAGATTCTGGAAAGCCTCTGTCTCTCGGTGTGGATGCACACCCACGGCAATACCTTCTCTTCCTGCCTGGCGCACCTGGCCTCCGGCAGTAGGGGATGACGGATGTGGGGACAGGCCGAGGGGAAACCCACGCAGGATCGCTCTCCTTACAGCCTCGTCTCGTGCTGTGAGCAGGAGCCTAGCTGTTCCACGCACGTCGACCTTGCTCAGCAGTGGCCTGGAATTTGTGCCATTTCTGTTGACAGAACCATCAACCATCACCTTGGGTGTGGCAGGGGATACACCAATCCCTTGGCAAATGTTTCCAGGTGTAATGCCATTCACTAGTTGGCAGTGGGCTTGCCGATCATTTTAAACCGCCCCGGGGCTGGTCACCTTGGACAATACTCACTCCTTTGCAGCCACGGGGCTGCAAGGCCCCTCCGGACCCCTCTGCTCCATGACCCCAGGCTGAGGTACCCTTCACCCCTCCAGGCTGGCGCTGCCCAGCTGACCTGCACTCTCCTGCTTCATTCTGTGCTGCCTGCTACCCTGCTGCCCTGCGACAGAGGGGCTTGCACTGGGCACAAACCTCGTGTCACTGTTCCATGGCCGGGCCTGCAAATCTTGACCAAGCGCCTCCTACAAACCCCTGGGAGGGAGGGAGGGCAGAAACAACAATAATGAGTAACACCTCCGAGTCACCCATTCACCTCCGAGGATTCCGCCTCCGTGTCAGCCGGCACATCTTAGTGGTGTCACCTCAGCCCCCCAGGGCAGTACTGGTGGCCACGCCTCCTTTAGGGCCCATCTGTCCCGAGCCATGTGCAGTGGGGCTTGTTTCTCTCAGAACTTCTCTGGGTGGAGCCAACTTAACTCTCCCTGCCGTTGCCCAGAAAGTTCCTAAACCTCCTGCTTCCTCTGGTCTTTGCTGCAAACCACGGTGTCTTCTGCTTGGCAATGCATTGCTTCTCTAGCTGGTCTTTGTTCACAATCTGGATTTCCAGTCTCTGGGTTGGGTTTGTCCTGGGAAACACCCACCCACCAGGACTGTGGGGCTCAGCCCGCGGAGGATGTCCGTCAAGCTGAATGGGCGAAGCCTCGGGCCCACGCCCTTGTTCTCGCTTTGCTAGACCATTAAGGCGGATCGTGACCTTCTTCTCCCTCTGTGGCCCTGCCCTGAGCAGCTGTGGTGATAAGCACACACCAGTGACTCACCTATAACCAGTGGCAAAGCCTTCCTCTCAAGTTCAGTGAGTGGAGCTCACCAGCCAAACCAGACTGAGATGGCACTGGCGGCCCCCAGTCACAACCACCACTCCGTCCCAGAGTACAGTTTCATTATTTAGCTTCCGGACTTTCTCTGCCCTCAAGTCTATCTTGCAGCATAAATGGGGACAGGAGTGGGAATGCCACTCCGGCACCTCTGGGTTCTGAGGTCCCCAGCGCATTTCTTCTCTCATTCTATTCGTTGCGCATCACACAGTACATTTGGTCACTGAGCACCAGGTGGGTCCTGGGTCAGGCCTGCGGCTCCCATCCGGGTTAGAACCACTGCCCCTGGCAGTCTACTGCTCTGGCAGGGACGGACATGCCTGCAGGTAAGTCACGGAGTCGGAGCAAAGCCTGGCGGTCCCTGAGGAGGAGGGCAGGAAAGTCAGCACAAAGGTGCTGACCTGATGTGGGTTTTAAAGCAGGACTGGCAGTTTAAGGCAGTGGGAAGAGCAGGAGCCCCGAGCGATTTGATGCGGGCGGGGCCCGGCGTGGGGTCTGTGTGCCGGGCTTGCGCAGGATGGGCCTGGCTGGCCATGAGGAGGTTGGAGGCCAGCAGTCGGTTCCTATGAGCCTCACGGTTACCAGGAGGAGATGCAGCAAGACGCGCTCCGTGGATGGGGGCTGCAGGTGGCAGTCACACAGATAGACGACCGCCCCCTTTTCCTCAGGCCTCTCCGAACACCCTATTAAAGGGCAGCTTTTTCACAGAGCATGTGTGTGTGCGAAATACCCTCATTCCTATTCCTGTTCCCTGGGCTTTTTAACACTGGGCAAGAGAGTCCGTCTTGCCTTCTGCCTGTCTGTCTGTCTGAGCGAAGGAGGGTGTGTGAACTGCAAGCAGAGCCCGGTTCTGAGATTTCTCCTTTGTTCCCCACCCCCGTGGCCATGTCGAACTCTAAGCAGATGTTTAATGTGTCTGAGGTAATAAGAGATGGAAGCAGCCTTGCATAATTGGAGTCTGACGATAAGGCAAAAGCTCAGTTTAGCCAAATTCCTACATTCTTTCCCACCAAGTCTTTCTGTCTGTGTTGCTACCAAATAACAAACTGGCGGACCTGAGTGTCACCCGCTCTTTGCGTGCTGACCCTGACCTTGTATAATTGGCTGTGACTGTGCACCACGACCCACAGAGCCCATGTCCAGGGCCCTGAAGATGTGCACTTCTTGTGCTGTGTGGCCGTCTCAACGAGTCCCAGTGAATCAAACCATCTACGGCTCACATGTCTTCTGCTGACATTGGAAAAACACACCCTCACTCTACAGCTAACTTCTGATAGAATCACAAATGAATGCAGGAATGAATGAATGAGCGAATGAGTGAATGTCTAATCCCCCAATAAACAAGATTTCTGGACAACTCACCCCAGGCGGGAGACAGCCACTGCGCAGATTTCCAGGACGATGTGGGAACCCACTGCTCTCAGGGCTCCTTCTGTTCACCGCACAATCATTGACGACCCAAACAGATCCCAGCGTGGGGAATGTTTGGGAAGGGTAACCAAATCCAAGATGAAATTTACCAGGGCTAACAGAAATTTACACACTTAGGTTTCTATTTCTAACACTTTCCCAAGTACAGAAGTGCAGAGGGGGAAAACTAAGCTGTATGCTCACAGAGCGAAAGGAGACTACTGGACAGTCCATTCCGTTTACCCGTAAGGAAAGTTAAGCCCAGTGAGCTTCAAAGATTTGCCTGAGTCTTACTGAAAGATTGTTTTTTTCCGGACCAGAATCCAGTCAAAGAATCTTACATTTAAAAGAGGGTTATTTTACTGCAGAGAAGCCGCACGGGAGCTCGTTGAGAGAGGCTCGGTGGGAACTTGTGGGAAGAGCAGCCATTGTTAATTTCTGTGACTTGGTTTCCAGGGGGCCTTATGGACCCTTCTCTCTGGAGCCTCCTCCAGCCCTCCCAGACGGACTTCCTGGTCTCTCGCCATCGTCCCGAAAGGCCAAGCCACCTCCTCATCTCCTTGACCTTCCAGGCAGGCTCCGCACAGAGAGCTACCCTGGGCAAGGGTCTCCCCGGACCAGCTTAGGTCAGAGGCCCCCCTTCGGACGCCTGACTGCGGTGGAGGGCGGGGCTCTCCCTCATGGAACTGACAAAGGATGAGACTCTAAGGGGAGTTGGTTCGAAGGACTCGCCGGACAGCCTGGTGCCCCCAGATGACACAGCGTGTTGGAGCATGACCAGAAGGGTTGGGTGGGCTCTAACACAAGTGCAGTTACAGTGAGGCGTGCTGTGAGGGCACATGCCTTCCTAAACAGGAAAGGATGTGAGGTGTGCCCCCCTCCCGGTCAGGTGCTACCCAAAGGTGCAGAGAGGACAGTTGTAAGGCTAGGCCCAGAAGGAAGGTACAGTGACAGTGAAGGGATTCAAAGTGATGTCACAGGAGAAGCAACCGAAAGGACCTGGGTATTCAGCCTGGAGAAAGAAAGATCTAGAAGATGCAGTGATTCTTCAGTCCTACGATTTGAGGAGCTGGCTTCCTGCTTCAAACGAGCCCAGGTGTGCATGCATGTGCCGAGGTCCAGGGCTGGTAGCCGGGGGTGAACATTACCAGGAAGTGGACTCTGGCTTAAAAATGGGGTCAGCCCTGTTTCCAGTCGAGCCTCCAGAAATAGACTGCCCTGTCATGTTCCAGAAGAGACGGCAGGGTCACGTGCTCGGGGAGCTGTGGCGCTGACACAGGAACTTGGAGATTCCTGAAGTCCGCTCCAGTCAGGAGCTCCGCAGGTGCATCTGGTTGCCCACACTGATCACTGCACCAGGGGCGAAGGCCACGGTGTGTGGCCAGTTGGGTCAAAGGTGTCAGATGCCAAGGGGCTGCACCACTGGGGACAGCAGGTCGCCCTGGCCTCACATGGCGCCCCTGCTATTCTGGGCCCTCCTGGGCCTGCTTGGTTTAAGCCTCCTCCAGCTGAGACACTCTGGAGGACTCAAGTCTCCCCACCACCTGCAGGGCCACCATCTGCTGGGGTGCCCAGTGGGGCTGCAGTTGGCCCATTGAATGCCAAGGACATGAAACCAGCTTCAAGAGGACTGCTTTCAACATAGCTCATTTGGTTGCTCAATTGGTTGCAAAATCCTAAGAAGCTTGTTCAAGTAGCCTGGATTTTAGAAAGAATCCAGGAAACGTGTAAAGGTATACATTAAGGACACCAGGGGTTCTGTCGAAACGCAAGAAGAGCTGAGGTAAAAAAAAGCAGGACCTGAAGACAGCGAGGTAACCTGAGGGCCTTTACCTGAGCTCCCAACACTGTCCACGTGACGGGCTGCGCTCCTCGGGGCCACTTCCCCTTCCCTGTGTCTCGTCATTCACAGTCCCCGAGAGGCTCTGCCTGCTGGCTGGTTGCTCGGTGGTCCGGCTGAACCCCTCATCCATCACGGGACTAATAAATGTAGCCTGCAGGCCCGACGCAGGGGCTGGTCACAGAGCCCGTGAAGCCAGACAGAGAAGCTGAACCGGGAGAAGCGAACCAGAGCATCCTACACGGAGATAAGCGAGGTCCTGGGTGACCAACACAACGTGCAGTGCCCGCCGCACCCCCACCCCGGGTCGCTGGTACTTGTGCTGCTCTAACTCCGTTCCCTCCTGCTGTGCATCTTTCTCTTTGTATCTGCTTTTGTGTTTCTCCCCGCTGAGTCCACAGTCTCCCACACACTCTGTCGGTGCACCTGTGAGGTCAGGGCCTGTGCACAGTCTCAGAGTTTAGGCAAGGAGGTCGGATGTCCGGTTTCGATTACTCAGTCTAATTAGTCCACGTAACAAATAATTAGTGAGTGCTTAATTGTGAGCACCGCTCTGTACAAGAGGCGAAGAGGTGCAATACGTGGTCATGCCTTCGGGCAGCTTGCAGTCCACCTGGGACTCAGACACACACCCTTGAGCAAGTAAACCGACTGGAGGGTGAGGCCTGTCATCTCAAGGCTACTCAGGTTTGATCGGCTTGTGCCAAAAGGACCAGGGCCCAGCTTGGTCAGCAGCCACACCAGCAACGCCAGACCCGGTGTCTCCCTGCAGCCGTAACTACATTAATTGTGGCATCTTCTGCAACCCTCATGCTGAGTTTCACCAATTGGCATGCAGGATGAAGGTGTCGCCCTCGCAATGCTTGTGCCCAGTCTAGTGGTCGGCACTGGGCACGGACAGCCTCCTCCCGTACCCCTCGGCCTGCTGTTCTAGGGAAGCACGTTACTCCCTCATCCCTGGGAGAGGGCTCCAGGAGAGGCTGAGACGTTCATCGGCCACGGGACATGGAAACCTCAGGACTGGGCTTAGCATGAACCCACAGAACCACAGGGGAAAGCTCGCGGGTGGAATACTCTAACTGAAAAAGTTGTAGATATTGTTCATTTTGTCCATTGTTTTCTTCATGCCCATTTTTAGAAATGGGGGGACACTGGGATGCCCTGGTCCCTCAGAACTCTTGTGCCTGTCCCTTCCTCCCCCAGCCTCGGCCGGCCAGCTCTACCGCCATGCCTGGCCTCTGTCTTTTACCCAGTGGCCGGCTGACTTGCTGGGTCCTCTTCCCTTGCCCTCGGCTCACACACGGGGTCAGTCTACAAGCTCCGAGTTGGACTCTGGGTTGGGTGCTTGGATGAAGACCCAGAGGCGACAGCAGCTCACTCTCTGGGGCAGGGCGGGGCAGACACCTCTAACACAAGGCCTGCTCATGCTGGAATTAGGACTGGAATTACATTGACTATATTAATTTGTGGAAGAATTGGTATCTTTCAAAAGAGAAACAAAGTAGGCCATCTAATCTAAAAATGGGCATTAGGTATGAAAATACAATTCACTCCAGGGGAACCCTGAATATGAGGTAATGGTCACACAAGAAATCAAAGAAATAAAGACCACCATGAGATACCATTTTGTCTCCATTACACTGGGAAAAAAAATAACAAACTGAGTAATTGCAATTGCTGTTGAGGGTTGAAGAAATAGAAACATCCATGAAATGCTGAAAGGAGTATCAGTGGGTGCAGACCCTCCAGAGAGCGAGCTGGCCCTATTCAGGGAGCCCCACGCCGGGCACGTAGCCCAACTAAACTTGAGCTGTAGTGCGCTACGTCCAAGGACGTCAATCCCAGTCTCATTCGAGGTCGTGAAGAGCTGCAGGCAGCATGCTCCCTGCCCCCACACCCCCGGGAGGGCTGACGTGGGCATCGGGTGGATTCGATGCAGCAAGCAGAACAACAAAAGGAGCGGAACTCCGTGTGGGTGGCTTGTGGGATCCACTGAGGAACCGTGGGAGGAAGCAGACCCCACCTTGGAGCGCAGTGTCCTTTCCATAAATTCAGAACGCCTGCCCAGCAGGGCCGGGTCCCCAGCAGCTTCTAAAGTGCCCATGAGGCTCTCGATAAATCCTCGGTTTTGTTGTTATTGCTAAATAAGTATGCTAAGTAGCCACATACAATTTTCAGTGAAACAAGAAAGTCAGATCTGTAACACAGTAAAGAATGGATAAACATACATACAAAAGTATGCATTTTAAATCTACAGTCATATTCAAAGGCAGGGCTCTTCTGGAGGCAGCCACCCAGTGACAGAATGGAGTTCCCCGGAGTGAGGAAACCAGTCCATACAGCTCCACTGCGTCCGTGGTCAAACACCCAAGAACAACCCACAGTACGCCCTGGCTCTGTGGTCGCCAGGCAGTGCCTGACCTCTGAGAGCTTCTGGGATGCCTGGTTGCCCAAAAAGGCAGAAAGAGGGCTCCCCCGAAAGAACTCCACGGATATTTCATGATAAAAGTTACCATTGGTAACTTCTAGTGGAGACCAATGTGTTTTTCCTATCATTGCAGACTTACTCGTTTGATGAGTTTGAATCAATTGCTGTCCTTATTCTTTAAAAATGATATTCTTTATTCATCTAGTACATTAAAATGTTGCTTCATTGTCTTTTCATTGGCATTGTTTTATGTGAGAAGTCTACTGTCACCTTTGAATTTGTCCCTCTGCATGTAAGGTCTTTTTTCCCCGAAAGCTTTTAAGATTTTCTCTTAGTGCTTGTTTTCAGTGCTTTCGATTATGCCAAGTCTTGTTGTCATTTGCCTCATAAGTTTTGTGCTTGAGGTTCATTGAAATGGTTTGCTTCTGTGGGTTTATAGTTTTCATCACATTGGGGGTAATTTTGATCAGATTCATCAAATATTTTTGCCCCGTCCCTCCTTTGCGGACCCTATTACATTATATTAAAACCCTGAAGTTACATCACAGGTCACTGTTGTTCTTTTCATTTAAAAAATTATTTTTTCTTTGTTTTTATTGTGGGTAGTTTGCATTGCTTATGTCTTCCAGTTATCAAATCTTATCTTTTATAATGTCTAACCTATGGTTCATGCTATCATGCCATCCAGTGTACTTTCCATTTCATAATTGTGGTTTACATCTCTAGAAGTTGAATTTTAAAAACATATTCCATACCTGTCTTACTGTTGTGAATATATGGATGGGTAACAGTTGCAATAACTGCTTCTAAATCCTTGCCAGCTCATCTCAGCATTGGTACCCGTTCTGGGTTGATTGCTAAGTATCATTCACCACTAACTAGAGCAAAGACTCCTTGGGAGGAATGGCTGGTTGCTGGAAGGGAACAAGAAATGTCCAGCACGATGCCGGGGCATCTTCCAGCGCGAGAAACAAAAGGCAGTGATCAGGGCTTTGTTGCCACGGAGTTTTCATTTTTGTTAGACCTTTTCTGTAAGCCGTGATAACAAATCTGTTCGCCTGAGTATTTCTGATGCAAGTTTCACATCACAGGGCTTTTATTCAAATTCTTTTATTTTGTTTGTACCTCTTTTGCTAGGCTGTTTTAAAGTACACATAACTTTAGATATGCATATGGAAGTATAGAGAAGCAATGACATGTCTTAGATGTTATGTTAAATACCTTAGCAGACGTAAATACACAAATAAAAAAATATAAATGTAATGTTGCAAAATCTTGATTGAACCGGTTGATGGATATATGGGGGACTCATGATTGTGTGTGTGTGTGTGTGTGTGTGTGTGTGTGTGATTTTGAGAGAGGGAGAGAAGTCCTCTTGCCTAGTAAGACAGGCAAGCTCCCATCTTCTGACTGCTCCCAGAATCAGGCAGTGATACAGCCATCCGTGCCTACTGATTTGGTGTTAACATTTATTTCATTTTTTTGCCCCAGGGATTTTTCCTACTTTCTTGGACTTCAAATGATAACTTTAAAAGGATGTCATAAGTTTTCAGCATTTCTGGGTGTTTTGCAGTGGGAGAGATTTTAGGTAATCTAATCCACCCCACTTTTAGAAATGGGAGCCTTCAGCTTTGTTTGAATAGTCTAGTTTAATCCACAGGGGGGCCGTCCCTGAAGTGGCTTATCAAATACCATCTTACAAGTCTACATTATTGGTGCCCAGAGGGTATGAATGAATGATGGCAACCCCATCCTCATTGTTTTCTTAAATTGAAATATTTTGTTTATGTTAGTACTGTTGTCTCAATTTTCCCGCTCTGCCCCCGCAACTCCCACAACCATCAATCCTAACACCTTTGTCCATGGGTCATTCATATAGGTGCTCCTATCCTCATTCTTTAAAAATAAATTAAAGTACACTGCCTATCTTTGTAATTTTTGTGTTAACAGGCTGGACGGCTAATTTTTTTTTGGCGCACTAAGTGTTCTGCTCCGGTTTCCCCCCAAGGGCTGTGACTGAACAGCACTAAGGCCAGTGAGGAAGACAGTGTGATCTGAGATGGCGTGGAGCTCCAGGCTTACAAAGCCTGGTCTTGTTTAGTCCACACGCCCCACAGCACAACAGGTATTGGCATCTGTGTTTGCAGGTGCGGGGACTGACGCCCGGGGAGGGAAGGGAGACAGCAAGGCCCATCCCAAGTGCCAGGCCAGGACTTGAGCCCTCGGCGACACCACTGCACGGCGTGTGTGCTCCAGGAAATCAGGCCGTCCTCCCATAATAGTTACTAGTGTGTTCATTTTCAAACTCTAAAGCAGCCAAGCCTTAAAAGAAAAAAAAAAAAAAGCCTACCAATACCTTCAAAATCCGAAGAAGGAAGAAGATCATCCTGTTTTAGGCCACAATAAAAAGGGGAGGAGAATAAATCTGAAGGAAAAAACCGCCTTCTCCGGGTTCAGGAGACGGGCGGACGGCCATGTCCTCCTCTGTGCTTTGGGGAGGCACACCGCACACACGTCCTTCAGACAGGTACGCACCCTAAACGGGCGCACCTCTGCAGCTGGCCCGCCTGCACCTGCTCCGTCCCTCTCATCCCACCGTTTCAGTGGGGCCCGGGGGTGTCAGCGGCCAGGTCAGGGAGACGGTTTGGGTATGGACTGTTCGCGCTTCATCGGCCTCTGGGTTTGTCTGGGTACTTTTGCCAAGCATTTTAATATTGTCACTGAGTATTCTTTATTCTTTTTTGGGGGGAGGGCTATTCAGGGTGGAAATGGGAGGAGGTCCGCTGTGAGATGCCTCTGTCCCCACTGAGGACATGGGGTGCCCTTCCTCAAGGGTGACACAGAAGGACGCGCTGGCCTTTGACTTGCAAATAATTCAGGAGCTTTTTCTTGGCGTTCACCATTGTTCTTTGCATTTTGGTCTCAATTTAACTTAGAGTTTTTTCTTGATTTGGTAGAGTAATCAAAGTATTGGATTGGAGGGAAACTGTTGATTCCTAGTACATGGCTGGGTTAGACGGAGGCAAATGCAAGTTCATTCGAAGCCTGTGTCTTGAATAACACATTTGCTCGAGTAATTGTTATTCAACGCTTTAAAAAATCTTTACCGTTATTATTAGAAATTAAAATTTGGGCTATTGTCCAAAAATTACAGAAAAAAATATGAAGAAGAAACTGAAAACCACCCATAATTCTATTGTATCTTCAGCCACATCAGAAAAAAACTTATTAATTTTAAATATATTCCTCCTCAGTTTTTCTATACATTTTTATTTCTTTACAAAATTCTGGTTTTATTATATATAAATGTAATAAAATGTAGGTAAAATATGAATTGTATTTATAAAATAAATATAAAATAAAACTGTACATTTATAAAATAAATAGAAAATAAAATTATATATACACAATTTTTAGACTTTGCTCTTCATCAGTATTATGTAGCGAGAATTACCCTATTATTGCCATTCTTCCAAAACATAATTCTTAAAAACTCTTCATGTTATTCCAAAGTATATATGTGTTGTAATTTCTGATCAAGTCCATTATTATTTAATGGTTTTCAATTATTTTGGTATATTAATAATGTCATGATGTGTATTCTCTATGTATATTTTTGTCAACAGATTTGATTATATCTTTACCATAACTTCCTAGAAGAGAAACTACTGAAACAATTATTAAAAACAGGCACAATTTTAAGGTTCTCTGTTGGTATTTAAATTTCTTCTCCAAAAGCAAGTCATCAAGTTCTTTCCACAAGTCGTGGGTGGGAGCGCTTGGTCCCCCGGCCCCTCCCAGCATTGCTCCCAGGCCCGCCATCCACTCCCCCAGGCTCCTCTTCCTCCGGGCTCACCGCTCACAACCCTCCAGTCTCGCAGTCCTCCTGGCAGTTCCCTGAGGACCAAATGTGTCCCAGCCTCGGGCCTGAGGCCCTGCCTGGGTGCCCGGCCTGCACCCCAGAGCTCCACCTCCCACTTCCTCAAGTCTCTGCTCAAGTCCACCTTACGAGAGAGACCTTCGCAGGTCACTCCATGTATGTTGGCAGCAGCCACGGCCCCCAGCCCTGAATCCCTATCCCCCCACCCTGCTTCATTTTGCCATCGTTCCCAGACCTGAGCAGTTTTAGGGGCAGGGCAAAACTGAGCGGGAAGTGCAGATTTCCCGTGACGCCCCTGCCCCTCCTGGGCACACTGTCTCCCCCACTGTCAGCACCCCCACAGAGTGGGGCTTCATCAGTCTGTGAGCCTGCACTGCTGTATCAGTGGCAATGATCCCCACTTGACAGACCAAATATTGATCCAATTACACGTTCATTGTCTTCTGTGTTCCTCACTGGAATGTGAGCTCCCTGCAGCCAGGGACAGCGGCTGTTTTCTGTTACTACGAAACCCCAAGCATGCCGACCTAGTATTCAGTCAAGAAGTAGTTGTTGAATGCATGGAGGAAAGATTAGGGAGGTCAAAAAAAAAAAAAGAGAAAAGACAAGAAAAACCTTTGGCATTTTATAGTTTTAACTTTCATTTCTTCAATTATTAATGGCATCAACCATCTTTTCATGCATCAGTGGCCATTATTTTTTTTGCAAAATTGTACATTTGCTTATACCTCTTTTCCCCAGGGACGTTATTATTTTCTTTATTGATTTTTAAGTGCCTTGCCTGTTAAGACATTCATTCTCAGTGTCACGTTTATTACCAAAATGTTACCAATTTGTTTCTTTGCCTTTCATTTTGTTTACACCATTTTCTGCATTTTCCTTACAGAAGTTTTAAGTGTTATATAGTTAAATATATCAGTTTTTTTTAAAAATATGCTCTCTCTCCCATTCTGCTTACATTTAGAATGTCCTTTCACAGCCCAATATCTGTTAAACATTCACTGGCATTTTATTCTAATTCATTCACTCAATAAATATTGAGCGCCCACAGAGCTAGACTTTAGAACGGTAATTTCAGCCGGTGCACCACAAGAGCTTTTAATACATGCAATGCCTGACTGTTTAGACAGAGGTACTGACCTCTTTTCCCTCAGATTGTCACATGAAAAGTGACACACGGCCAACAAGACAATAGGTCTGAGTTTGATCACGCAGATGAGTTTTGCCTGGTGTTGAATGGTACGTAAAGGAAAGACAGAATAAATACCAACTGGCGCTGCTGGCTTCTCCTGGCCTGGGCCTGTGAGGTCCTCCATGTCACCGAGGTTGTAGTATTTGCACGTTTACAATATTCGACACTCCGGTTCAGAGCCACTATAGAGCTCCTCATTTAATTCAATCTTTTGCATGTGGTAGGAAATTTAGAAAGTACAGTTCTGATAAGATTGTAACTGGATAATTTATGGCATTGGTTGCTCATAAGAATAGATTAATTTTCCAGATTAAAAAAAATTAGTCGTTGCTGATAAAACACCAGATGATTTTACATACAGGGTGGGGCAGAAGTAGGTTTGCAGATGTGATGTGAATACATGAAACACAGCTTATTATTGTATTACTTGTTAATTGTTGTATTATTTGCCATAGGAACAACTGTAAACCTACTTTTGCTCCCCGTCTGTGTGTATGGTTGTCATTTTACACGCAAACTATTCTAATCACCTCATCTTTCATTACTCATGGGGTACGTGTGCATCAGTGTGTTTATTGACAGCATTAATTTTTATTCTTGTTACTTCTTGTCCTTAGCTCTCTCTTTTTTTAAACTTTATCAATTCTTTATATGTTAAGAGGATTTGGGAATATATTTGTCCAGCTAGTGCAAATATTTTAACAGTTTATCTTTTCTCTCGTTAATTATATCTTAACATATATTTAAAGCATGTACAAAGGCAAATTTATCATTTGTTTCTTTCGTTATACTTTACTTGCATTTCATTTTAGCAAATTTTTACCAAGTTATGTATGCTCCCCTTCCCTGCTCTTTGAAATAGTGTCTCTGTCCTGCAGCAAAAATATTTGAGTCTGTTTTTGGACTTTTTCCTTTCTTTTATTGGTTAGCTATAGAATTGCATAATTTAAACCATTATACTTCTGTGAAACACTTTGAACTCTGTCAGTGTGGGTCATTTTCCTTTATTCCTCTTCCCAAACATTTTTGGCCTCATTTTTCTCTTGCAAATAAAGTATTTGTCACTTTGTTGAATTCCAACACAATAAAATCCCATGGATTTTTAATTAGAATTGCATTAAATGTATACATTATCCCAGAAGAATTTACATCTTCCTATTATTTGTCTTCCCATCCAAGAAATTACATGTCTTTTTATTTGTCCAAATAGTCTTTTATGTCTTGCATTAAAATCTTTGTATCAGTCCTTCACTTTTATTGTTTGGTCTATTTCTAGAGTTTTATGTCATTTTGCTGTTTTGAATTTACTTAGTTTTTTAACTATAATGTCAGCTGGTCATTACCGGTGTACAGAAATACAGATTTTTTTATGTTGCTATAATAGTGGTAGCCACACTGACTTCACAGAGTGAAACCAGGGAGACGGTGCAGCTTGGCGGTTAGGAGGAGGGGCTCCGGCGTCGGGTGCGTGGATCCACCCCACGCTGGTAGAGGGCTCTGTCCCTTACCAGCTACTTACCAGCGGTGTGATGCTGGGCAGTTAGTTCGCCTGACCTCTTCCATGCCTGCATTTTCTCATTTGTATAATGGGGTGATATTCATAGTTACTTCACAGGATGTGTGTTTCTCCCCTATTTCACAGGTGAGGAAACAGCCTTAACAGTTAAATAACTCCTCCATCATCACCTCGCTAGTGAGTGGTGGAGTCAGGATTTGAAAGGTGGTTCTGAGCCCAAGCCCTTGGTCATCAAGATTTACTGCCTCTCAAATGTGTATATGATAAATAATTTCTTTGTAGCGTATACTCAGTTTTCTTTAGACAATGACATGGTTTGTAATATGTTTTTCTTCTTTTTGATATGTTTATTTATTGTTTTCTCTATACATCCTATAATGGAAATTTCTAGAAAAGTGTTTAACAACAGTGATGGTAATAAGCATCCTTATCTGTTTCCTGATCTTAATAGAAACATCTTCATTATTTTGTTTTTAACTGTGATGTTGGGTATTTGTTTCTTAACTGGTTTTATTGGGAACAAGTACTGAGTTTTGCCAAATGCCATTTTAATATCTGTTGAAATTATGACTTTTTCTCAAATCTTTTTGTGTTATGAATTGTGTATTAGTTTCTTTATACCGAGCCATCCTTGCATTCCTATAATATAATTTCCCTGGAACAACATACCGTTCTTCTAATGTATTGCAGGATTTGATTTGCTAAAACATTTTAAAAGTTTTATCTGTACTTTATAAATGAGATTGGTGGTCGTCTTTTTTATTCTAGGCGTATCAGGTTTGTTACAAGATTACACAAATTAGTAGGTTGGTTTGGAAAGCTTTACACACTTGGCAAAGTTCTGTAATGATAATTTTTTTATTGTAAGTTTGAAGAAAGTCACCCATAAAATGTACATGCGTCTGATACTTTTGATTTTCTTGAATCCACTCCTTCAACAACTTGTTTAATATCTTCATAGTTATTGATCTATTAAGATTTTTACTTAATTTATGTTTTATTAGAAAATTCAACGACATACTGCCTATAAAGAGGCAAACTAACTAATAACTATTAAAAGACTGGTCCAGGTCACCAGGTGTACACACACCAAAAAGAAAATAAATACCATAAAATTAGTTACATTAAAATTCAAGACTGAAAGAAATAAGCCAAGAATATCATCAGGAACAAAATAGATAATAGGCATAAATCTTCAGTCCTTAGGAACAAGTTATGACAGATACAAAACAAAACCTGTTCCAAGTTTAGTATTAATTGATGGGGAAAATGATAGAAAACTTGAAAACAACTCACCTATGCACAGTGGAAAATGTAAACGAGGGTAAGGAGGTTGAAATGTCTTTGGGTGAAGCACAGGTTGGCTGAGCTGAGCCGTCCCCAGCCATGGCCCCCAGTCCAGCTGGCATTGACCTGACATAGCTCAGGTACACCACCAGCACAGGCTTGTTTCTCTGCCTGCTTCTCTTACTAGCTGACCCAATGCAGTATATGAGAACTACAATCCCCAGCATGCACTGCTACCTGGTGGCTTCCTCCCTGGGCACCACCCATTGTCCCTTATCGCCAGCATTCTCCGCTTTCCCCCTAGCAGTTTATCTGGAAACTGATAACTCTCTAAGGTAGGAAGCGAGCTAGGAAGATAAAGAGTTGGAAGGTAGCCTCGAGGTTTCCTCAAAAAGTAAAGCCCACCCACAGAGAGGCGGGGGCTCCACAAGAGTAGGAGACAAAGCCAACCATCTTCCTTCCTTTTCTGGAAGTCACTTGGCTCAGAAAATGAGACAGGCCAACTCTCCTCCTCTTCTGCCCCCTCCTCCTCTTTCTGTTTTAATCCACCCTGGCTCCCTTATTTTTAGTGAAGTTTCCTCCTAGCTTCCCCCTGAATGTGCCTCGTGCAGACATGAGGGCTGCTACTAAAACCTACAGGAGGGTGCTCCCTCTGGCAGAGCACTCGAGGGCTCGGCGAGAGTAGCCGAAGGACCAGGGGATTGTTAGGGACTGACCTGAGTGCTGCCATCAAACAGGCTGACCCATGCCTCGCCAGGGAATCTGCTAAGGAGCATTATTCTGAGCAAAAAAATCTCTACTTCTCTCCAACATGAGGAGTTCCAGGTGGAGTACGAAGGGGAACAGAGAGGGAGAGAGAGAGAAGAATAACAAAGGCAGGATGCTGTTATCCTTATCAACGATGATTGCAAGGCTGCTGGGCACAGGGCAGACAAAGAAGGGACACGCCTTCGACCCAGCAGAAATCCTTTCTCTGCTGCTCTTGTTGACGGCAAGTAGGCGTGTTATACAAGCGCCTGGCTCAACACCAGCCTCCTTTAGGAATTGGCTTTCTGGGATCCTTTAATTAAAGTTCCAAGACACAACGTTAAGATGAAAGACTCAGCAGACATGTGGCCTGCGCCCAGCACCGCTGGTGGTCTGCCTGGGACTGGTGAAGGCGCAGGAGGGTCTTGTCCGGGCTCGCATGGGGGCCTGGCTCGAACATTGGCTTGGAGATTTGGGGGGACAGCATCGGGTGAGCCTGAAAGCCTGGGGGGAGCCCCAGGGTGAGCTCCTGTGGACAGAGCCCTTGTGCCCTTAGAGTGTGACTGTATCTGGATGCCTGGGCATCTCAGGGGCTCTCCCCAGGGTAACCCTGGGCGTGCCCGCCTAGGGGGCCACGCCGCCTGTTAGGCTCCGTGTCCCCAGCCTCAGCGTGGAGGGGCTTTCCCAGGACGCTCGCTGCTCCCCAGATTTATCCTGTGCACTTTCCTTCTCCAAGTCTGCTAACGACAGGGTTCCATACTCAGAGCCCCTGTGACCTGGATCATATCCGTGATCCTGGAACTGAAGGCCCTGAGAGAGCTTTTTAAAGAGAAATATACATCCATGTATCTTGATTGGCTATCACCTATCTACCTACCTATCTAACCCCTCTTCTTGTGGCAAGTGCCTGTACCCCCAAGCTGGATCGTGAACCGGCCTCCTGTTCCCAGGCTCCACCACACCTACAGTCACGAACTGCCCAACTTGTCTTAAGAGCCCTGGCTCCAGTGGTTTATGGATTCTAATGAGTTGCCTTAATAGTGACATTCCAGATTTCATGACCTGACCAAGCCCTCCAAAGACAAGGCATACAGGATTTCATTCCCCCGCACACAGAATTTCTGTGGGCCTTGAGGGGTGTCTCACAGGTGACTGCTAACAGCCCCGCTGCCACCCCCTCTTCCACCCCACGGATGGCCACAGTCGGCATCAGCCTTCCCTCTCTGGGAACATCTGGGTCCGGGAGCATTCAGACAGCCCCTCCTCCAGGCCGTGTGACTGTCACCCCCCCCACCCCGGGAGCATAAAGCTGCTGCCCCTTCTCCCAGAGCCCCAGTGAGGCAGCTCCTGCAGCCAGGCCGTTGGACCTCCTGGCCTGGGGGATGAACAGGAAGTCCCCACATCAGGCTGGAGGCCATTCCTGACACAGACGCCACTCCGCCTGCCCCAGTTCAGTCTCCTGACCAGCTCCCACGCCTTCACCCTCCTTCAGACAAAGCCCCACACGAGCCGATGTTGCCCGAAGCCACACACAAGTTCACCGGTGGAGTTCGGATCTTAGCTCCTGCCCAGGTCAGGGCCCAGGGGACATTCTCACTCTGGTCAGTCAACACCCTCCCTGTGGGGGGAGACGACACCAAGCAGAGCCCACCAAGCAGAGCTCCCAGAGGAGCAGAAACGTCTTCTCCTTTTCACCCTGGGGACAAGCGCGCAGGGGCTCTTTCTTCCCGGGCTGTCTCATGGGTTCTGGACAGACGTGTGTGTTCTGTAGAGAAACAATCAACTGAGAAGAGTCCATTCCTCAGGGACCTGCAGAGTCCGATCAGATCTCATTAAATCTATCAGTCAGATGATATAGGCACGAGGGTCTTTGGATGACATGCGCAGTAAAAACGCCCCCTCGGAATTACGAACAAGGTCTTTGAGGATCCAACCGGCCAGTGCACCAGGCAAGGGGCGGGGCCTTTCCCGACACGGCCCCGGGCTTCCTGGGAAGGGGATGGCCTCTGGACTCTACTACCATCCCGTCCTGCCCCCTGAGCGGTCCCCGGCATGCCACTCCTCTCAGTTTCTGTTGTCTTCCTACACTCTGAATTATTGTAGGAGTGAGAGAAGATTTAGTCAGCACTCAGCAAATGGCAGGTGTTCCCGCTGTTATCCAGTCTGGGGCATTTTTGAGAGAGGAACTCTATGAGCCAGACGCTTAGCCACAGGTCCAGTCTGTCCCTGGAGCATGACTCTCCTGACCACACATGCAGGCACACACAAGCGTGCACACCCAAGTGTATACACACTCACACACACACACACACACACACACACATGGGTAAAACCTGGAACTCTGGGCCCAGGCGACCAGGGTTTGAGTCCTGGGACCCACCCTTCCCCCTTGTGACCTTGGTCACTTAACTTACGAGCATCCCTTTTCCTCATCTGTGAAATGGGGATGTGGTAGTTGATGTGAGGATTAAATAAGTTAATACATTTAAGTTGTTAGAATGATGCCTAGTGCATAAAGGAGCTCATGTGGGTTAAAGTTATTAGGATTATTGTCTAGCATTCATTATTCCCCTGGCGGGGGTGGGGACACTCTGATGGTGAGAGACCTGAATTTCAGTTCTCACCTTCACACCTACCTCCGGCCTGTACCCTTGGATCAAGCAGGTACCCCTGCTGCGCCCCTAGGGTCCAGCTCTTTTCTTTATTTACATGTCTGCTCTCCTTTCCAGAATAGCTGGCCCAGGTGGGTCAGCTGGGCACCTAGAACCCAGCTGCCCCTCAGGCTCACACAAGGCTCACCTTTTCTAGCCACGAAGTAAATCATTTCGCGAAGAAATTATATACAAGTAGCACAGAAAACATCTCCTTGCTGCAGGCGGCCCCGCACAAGGGGACAGCTGTCTATCAGTAAAGCTAGCAGAGGGAGGGGCGCCACCTGGGCGAGGAGCATTCACCTCTGGTGGCCCGTTTACCTTAGCGGGGTGTCCCCATGGGGCACAGCACGACCTGCTTGACCAAGGAAGACCAGCTGTCACCCGCAGCAAGGGTGGCTCTGACCCCCTGTCCACTCAGTCTGTCAGCAGTCCATTAGCAGTCCCACAGTGACCCTGGTCCTATCATATCCCCACTTAACAGGGCTCTTGGGAGGACTCGGGGACCAAGGATGAGGGCCAGCGGGCCAGCTGGGCCATTGCAATAGCAGTGGGCCGCAGGGACGCTGAGCGGCAGGCAGCGTGGGGGGTGAGCCGAGGACAGGCAGGAGGGCAGGCTCTGGGCGGCAGGAGGGCTCCCGGAGGACGGAGAAGAGGGAGCAAAGACCGTGGCCCAGACTCCTCTCGCCCCCGGCTCCTCCCCCTCGCAGGCCTGCCAAGAGAGCAGGAGGCGGAGTAAGTGTTCTCCGACTTCTGCAGAGCACGCGTTCCTCAGAACAGAACGTCGACAGCCCGGTGCAGGCGGATAAGCTGCCCGATGCCTGTGCAGGGAGGTGTCCGTTCATGGAGGCAACAGGGGAAGGTGAATCAAGGGGACCTGTTAAGATTATGAAGGGCTGACTGAGGCAGAGAGGAAAAGGCCTGTCAATTGGGCAAAATGGATAAACATGGGTTCCTTCGGTTAAGCTTTTGCTTTGATCCCTGGGTCAGCTCAGGGAACCGGGAGGTGTGGCAGAAATAAACTGTGTCCAGAAGTTACTGCCACTGTGGGCGAGGGTGCTCCTGGTGCCGTGTTTGGGGACCTTTCCACCTTACACCCGAGTCTGACTTTGTACAGCCCGGCGCGCTGGCGCAGGGGCTCCGAAGGGTAAGCAGGTTTCCTGTGGAAAGAACCCAAACTCCGACAACTGCAGTTAAGAAATATGAAGACTGGCCGATTTTGTGCTTTAGATAGAATTTACAAGCACAAGAGAAATGATGAACAGGAGCAAGTTCTGTCTGTGAAGGTTCCGAGACAGGGCCTCCAGGCACCAGGGCGAGAGGAGACTTCTGGGGGCCAGTTCTGAAGGTCAAATAGGAGAGCCGAGGGTCAGAATCAGGGTGCGGTGAGAAGAGAGAAAATGTGTGTGCAAGGAGCTGAGCCGGGAAGTCATAGAAAGAAGGACAAAGACAACAGGAAACCTGAAGACCGAAAGAAAAAGAAACAGCCTATAAAGGCTGCTGAATAAAGTACGCAGACATTCGGAACGTGTGGAGGATGTTAGAAGCCGAAACTCGGTCCCCGTTCTCATGCGAAACAACGAGACAACCCTGAGCCAAAGGAAACGACCCAGCACGTGGCTGGCGCCGCCTGTCTCAGGCAGCTCGGGCTGCAGAGGCGAGGCTGGTAATCACCCCCCGCGCAGGGGTCACAGCCCATTCAGGGAGCCCTGCTATCAGCAGACACAGACGCGATTGCTGACCGCGGTTATCATTCAAGGAACAGGAAGCAAACGGCCATCCCGCTCCGAGGCCGTTAGCGCTCCCCAGCAGATTACAGACTCGGGGAGGGGTCTCCCCGAGGACAGAAAGCGATGTTTGCCGGTGTGTGCAGGGCGGCGTGGACCGTCCCATCTTCTGGACTCAGAAACATCGGCAACACCGTGGTGTGGTTTCTGTTTTGAAGTTGAAAACACGGGTACTGTTGTGACCAGCGAAGCACAGGGACCCAGGCAGGCCACCCTGGCGGGCACTGGGAGTCTTAGAGAAGGTAGAAATCAGTGCCGCAGCAGACGCTCGCTGGGCACCGGGGTGTGCCAGGCACTGAGGGAAACAGTGCTGCTGCCGCTGATAAAGCCTTTCAAAACCGCGTCTCCAGCTATTTCGCACGTTTTGTGAGGGGGGCACGGCTAGCCCTCTGGGATGACGGGACGGCGACGATGAGACACAGAAAGGTTCATTGAATCGGTGGTCTCCTGATTTCTGGTCTTCTGTCCCTTCTGTGTACTTTCTGCATTTCAGTTCTGGCTCTGTCCCTCCCTAGCTGGTCACCTGAAGAACTTACGCACCCTCTGTAACCTCACTTACTAAATGGAGATTCACCTACCGTATACGATGAATGAGAAAACATGGCAAAACGCCAGACCTGGGGCCCGGCCCAGAGTGGGTCTTTCTCAGAAGCCATTCCTCTCCCTTTTCTTCCCTGAGGTGGGGCACTAGGCAGAGTAGCCAGTCCCACAGTGGGAACAGCACAGAGAGGGTCCCCAACTCCAAGCCCAGCAACCCACCACCTGTGGGTCGGGGCCAGGTGGGGGAGTCTGAGGGGCCAAAGGGGCGTGAGTCCTGGGAGGCCGGAAGGAGGAGCGGAGTCTGCGTGTGAAGAGATGGGCCAGGATGGAGTGGGCAGAGAAGACCAAGGCACGGAGGCAGGAAAAGACGGGATGGGTGCGGGGCCCCAGCTGCTACCCAGGGGCTGGCAGACAGGAGCGGAAGGAGGGCAGGAGGTGGCTGGGGCTCTTGTACGGGGACTGCGGTGCTCCAGGGTCCAATTTGATCCTACAAGCGAAGGTGTGTCGATTTGGAGTCCCATCTATTAAGAGTCATCCGCTACCGATATAGACAGGACCACCAGGGGATAGGCAGAAAAGCAGGGGAATTTACACACACACACACACACACACACACACACGGAGCTTTCTCTATCACAAAATAGATATACGTTACCTAATCCCATTTAAAATAGCTCGGACATTAATTTTGCCCTTATAATCAATAATAGAGGTTTAAAACCGCTGTGTTTTTGCTTTCGTGATATCTTATGGTCGTATCGACACTTCATTTTCTGTAAAGTGAAGAATAGGCCTCTCCATTGTGTTGTCATTCCTACGGTAAGATACGATGTACTTTAAGGCAACACAGCTCGTCATACACTTTCCAGGAATGAGACTTGATAAACGGCAGAGACTGACTGCATGTGACGATAATTAAATCTGTACTCAACAAGTATGAAAGGATGGGTGTAGGGGAAGGTAATTGGGCAGGGGAAAAAAAGGCTTCGATACGGCAGGAAATCATACTGTAGCTTCACGCCCACGGTCTGCTTCGAGGTGTGGGATGATGTTACCCGTTCGAGGAGAAACGAAGCTGAGTAAGTACCCGAATGATGAAATGAACTGTATTTTCAAAATACAGGCTGGAAGTCCAAGACCAAGGTGTCAGCGGGTGCGATTTCTCCCAGGGCCTCTCACTTCCGGCCTTGCAGACGCCGCCTGCTCCCCGCGTCCTCGCGGGGCCTGTCCCCTCGGTGCCTCGTCCCCTTTTTATAAGGACACCAGCCTGTCGGATGAGGGCCCATGCTGAACATCTCATCTAACCCTAATTACTTCCTTAACAACCCTCTCTCCAAACACGGCCGCCTGCTGAGGTACTGGGGTCAGGGCTTCAACCGACGGATGTGGGAGGGGGCACAGCCCCGAGGGGGCGGCCTAAGAAGACTTAGGGCCGTGGCAGGCTGAGCCCCAAGCCCGGGCTCCCACGAGTGTGAACAACCATTCCTCTGGACCCTGATTGCTGACTTGGAGATATTTTTTGAAGTGTCCCCAGTTTTTGGAAAGGGAACTGAGTATTCCCTCTGCCACAGCTCCCTGTTGCAGAAAAAGCATGTGATGGAAAAGCCCGCCAGCGCCAGGACGGGTGGGGGAGCCGCCTCCCGGCCGCTGCTGATTTATGCTGCGGCTGTGGCTGCGGGGGCCGGGCCGCTCCTCGGTGGCTGGCCTGATCGGGATGCTTTCGTGATGGCTTCAGAAAATAGAAAACTACTGTAAATAAGACGGTGTTTGGCTGTTTTTAATTTTCTGCAGCTCATTATATCATGGTCAAATGAAAACCTTGACATTTGGGCAGGAAGCGTGTGGCAAGTGGGTGTGGGTGGACTTTGGGCAGGGCCGCTACCCCAAGTGAAAGTCTTTCAAAGCCTGCAGACACACAGGAGGGCTCTGCGGACGTCAGCGTGGGTGACCTCCTCTTCCTGACCAAGGTCTCCACTCCATCAGCCCTGGCTCTGCTGGTCAATAAACAGTGGCAGGGGCGTCGGGGGATGGGACAATGAACTCTCGGTGACACGCCAGGGACCGGCAGAGCGGTTGCAGCAGCGTCTAATTAGATTAGGCCAGCAGAACACGCTGTCCCTACTGAGGGCCTGGCCGTGGACGTCAGATGAGTGGAGAGCCTGGACTTGTCTCAGGCCAGGCTGCCCCGTGAAGGCCCCGTCCCAGGCCCATCTCTGGGACAGCTCGGGAAAGGGCAAGGGCTTCTCTCAAGCCTTTCCCAGCCTGGCCCACATGGCTTCGGGGTCAGGTGACCAGGTCCAGGCTCCGACACAAACTGGTTGTGTGACCTCGGACAGTGAGGTAACTTCTCTGTCTGTAATAATGGCACCAACCTCCAGCAGTGTCCTAAGAAGGACGCACGTGTGGCCTGGGGACAGTGGTGGGCACTTGGGACTGACAGAGCTTGATGTCATGATGACTGAACAAGGGCTCCTGTGGGAATGTCGCAGGGTTAAGGGCAGAGGGGCAAGGACATTGCGGGAGGGGCCGTGCAGACCCACCTAGTGATGGAGCCGCCAAGGGGAAGCCAGGGGTGTTACAGCTCTTTCCAAGTGTGGGCTGGGCCACACACTCTCTTTCCTGTGCAAGTGCACCATGCTGTAGTTCTCTTCTCTGACACTCTCTGGTCTCGGAAAACTCAGGAAATGCCTCTACCCGCCTGGCCCACAGCTCCTTCCCTGCTTCCTCTCTGCCTCTGTGTCTGACTCAGAGTCATCAGTGCCCAGCACCCAGCCCCTCCGAGCGACACCTGCCACACCAGGAGCTTCTCCTCTGCCTGGCAGGTGCCTCAACACTTATGGGGGTTTAGGCCTGAGAGAAATCGTCTGGTGTACGTCCTACTACACAACGCGCAGAGCAACAGGGAGAGCTGGTGATGGACAGAGACCTGACTCGGGGCTGTGCACACATGAGACGTGTACAGAGGGTGTGCTGTGGAATGGTGCCCCCGGAAACCTGTGCAATTTTGTTAACCAGTGCCACCCTGATAAATTCAATAAAAAGGAATAATAAGCAATACATGGATTCAAAAGAGATGTTCATCCATGACTTTGGGGGAAAAGGCTTGACATGAGGGCAGGCAGGCAGTCACACACAGTGGGGCTGTAGGTGCAACGTGTGTAGCGTGGTCAATAACACTGTAACACGCAACTGTGTCTGGTGCCAGGTGGGGGCTGGACCGGTGGGGGGGTCAAATCCAAGGTCCACAAATGTCTAATCACTATGTTGTACGCCTGAAACTAATACAATGGGCTATGTCAGCTGCAATTGAAAAAATAATTTAAAAAGGCAACAAAGGCAAGCGGTGAGGATGGACCCACAAAGCACAAGGAAGGATGGAGGGTAGGAAGGAAGGATGGAGGGGAGAAGGAGAGAGGGGTGAGGGGAAAGAAGGGAAACGACCTTTTTGAAGTGTGCTGCTAAGGAAGAAGAAAGCAGCGAAATGAGCCTTTTCAAGTAACTATGTAAAAATCCTGCACACTGGCAACAACCAGGACAAACTCCCACACAGACACACGCACACGCACTGGGAGGCGCGGAGCTGTGGGCGCGGTGCAGGCACAGCATCACAGAACACTTGGCGGAGGGTTTCCAAGCGTTAGCAGAGGTGGTGGTCTCGGGGGGCCTGGGGGAATTTTCTTCTTTTTGTGAACGAGAAGAATAAACAGATTTATTTAAAAGAGGTGACCAGCTTCACGGAACATGCCCCGGGCTCTGTGGGGGCCTGAGCCCAGGGCCCTTCTGGGCTCCAGCCTCTCCCCCACCCCCGCCACCTCGGCAGCTCTGGGTGCTCTGACCTCCCAGCCTCTGCCTGCTGGCCCTGCCCAGCGCCGACTGAGGCGATGACCACCCGTGGTCCCCTCGCCTGCTCACCGGCCTCCGAGTTCTCTCACGTCGTGCGGCCACGCCCTGGCCCCGGTCCCCGTCTCCCCCCCGCCCTTCACACTGCTCCCAGGACACAGAACAGACTCCTTCTGTTGCCAACAACCTCGTCACCTGCCTCGCCCACCTCCCACCTGACTGTCCACACCTCGTCGTTCGGCGCTGACAACACCCTGTGAATATTTCCACCACAGCACATACCATGTTTCACCACAAGCGCCTGTTTCTTAACTGTCTGTCCTGCACCTGGAAACCCTCTAAGGCCACAGCTCCACTGTGGCTGAACCTCTGCGACGCACCCTGGGCCTGGCACCTGGAAGTTCTCCGTAGGGCACCGTCTCCTGGAACTCGACCCTCCTTACTAGACCTTCTCCTGGTCCCTTGACTGACGGTCAACAAAGCCAAAGGCTGGCCGGCACCTGCCTCTGCCCCTTCATCACCCACTGTCCCCGTGTCCTGGGCCTGCAGTGTCATGTGCCAGCCGTTTGCTTCCCCCAAGCACACTCTGCACGTGGCTTCTCTGCCCCTCTTCTCACCATGCCCAGTGCACCCTCTGTCCCCTGGTTTCCTGATTTAACTGTCTCTCTTCAAGGCCCAGCTCCAGCCCCAGCTGCCCTCAAAGCTGCCCCGCGCTCCCTGGCAGCTGCACCGACCCGTCGCTGCCTCTGGGACTGCCCTCGTTCAGCTGTGGAAGCCCTGGGCTGTGGTTTGCCAGCACGTGCCTTGACCACAAGATCCACTCGGCCAGAGCATCACCAACGCTCACTGGATGGCGTGAGGTGACCGGCTGGCTGCGCCTGTTCTGGTGACTGAGCTGCGCACCCATTTCTCACACAGCCTGTGCCTTGGGGGAGGGCCTGGAGCCCAAAGCCCTCGCCCGGCTGAGCTGCCTCTGCTTCCTGACCTCCTGCCACAGGACACAGGGTGGAGCGCCTGCGAGGCCCTGCACAGCTCACTAAGGGACCGGGAGAGGCCCCAGTAGACAAAGGACCCGACATCCTGCAGCCAGCCTCCTGGTTGGTCCTCAGAACCATGCACAGTTCAAGTCAGAGACCTCCCAGATTTGCTGAACCTGTAGACAAACTCGTCTTGTCCGTGGGAGAGTGAAGAAAGAGAAAACCATGTTTGTTTTCCTTTAGATTGTAAACTACCTGGGTGTCCAAGGCAGCCAAAGGTTTACAATTTTTTCATCCAAATCCTTTCTTTGATCGGATACCTTCCAAAGCACCCAGCCAGTAGCTTCGGCTTTCTTAGAAAGAAGTGGAAACTCCTTGCCAAATAGACAAATGACTTGAGCAGCTGTGATGGTTAGCCATTTTATTTCTCGTGTTCTTGGGACTTACTAGTACGGGGACCCAGGCACCCAGGTGACTCACCCCGTCCTCATTTGGTCACAGGTGCTCTGGCTGAGCCAACAGCACCGAACCCAGAGCCCCTGGAGCGAGAGTAGGCCGCCTCTGTCCTGGAGAGCACTGGCGACACCGTGACTCAGCCCGCTGGTGCATCAGCTTCCTCCTGGAGTGTGACGTCAGCAGGGCACCTCCCCGCTCCGCCGCGGCCATGTGGAGGGCGTGGCTGAGCACCGAGCAAGCAGGCGTATTCCAAGTGAACTGCCGGAGGTGGGACTGGCCCCACTCAGGGACGGGGCAGTGGGGGAACGTGGAGGTAAGACGCCCTGGCTCCACGGGCAGCTGTGAGGGCAGTGGGCTCCGAGTGGGCAGCGATCCTGTCCTGTGTGCACTGAGGGTGGCTCCGGGCCCTCCGCCAGCGGGGCTTCAGTGTCACACGACTTGCCTGGGCCCTGTCCTGAGTCACTAGAAAGAGGCCAGGGCCTGTGACTCACTCTCTAACTCATCTGGGAAGTGGCAGCCCCTCCCTCTGGCCCAGATGCCTGTCTCCCACGTGTCTGTCGGGACAGCCTCAGGCCCAGAGGCCCGAGACGGTAAACCTGGAGTTTTAAACCTGGACGTGGTGAGGGTGAGCCTCATCCGGAGGGAGTCGCACCCCAACCCGCACTGGCCTCTCTTACCACCACTACCCAATTCTACCCTCTGGAAATGGCCAAGCTGCTTGTCACCCCCTCTGCCATTCTGAATTTGGGGCTGAGTGACAGGAAATCAAAGGGACTAAGAGGACCAGCTACTGAATGTACCCCTGGGTAGACAGAGCACCTGCGAGTGTGCAAACGGGAAGTGCACACTCAGTCGTGCGGCGTTAGAATGGAGAGGGCCGTGGCTCCCGGGGTCTCCCTCACAGACACCTGCGGGGGGCGCAGCTGTCTCTTCTCCATGGTCCCCTCGTGTGGCACTGAGCTCCGGGACCCAGGAGAAACATTTCCCCTTAGACTTAACCTGCCGGGTCTGCCCCTGCATGGCGGCGGCCACCCCCCTCCGATGAGAAGCAGGCCCCACGAGTGCCGCGCCCTGCTGTTGTACACCCGGGCGCTCCGGCCAGTGTCGCTGCCGTGCGTCGGGTGCCAGCAGTGCGCGGGGCGGGGCGGAGGCTGGAGGACCTGCCACCCCACAGTGCTGGCAGTCAAAACGCCTTGGGTGTCCCTCTGGGCGTTTCCAATGCAGTTTAAATTTAAAAGAGAACTTCCAATTTACCCTTACAAGAAAATAAATAAACCCAGAAAGACACTTCGTGCCCCCAACCCCCTGCCCCCACAGTGGAGCAACCCCTTCGAGAGGTTGGTGGGGCTGCCTGGTGGCAAAGCCCACGGTCCCGACTGTGCACCCACTGCGGGGCAGGTCTCCCTCCGAGACCGTGCCACCTGGTCGTCATTCACAGCCAAACCTCGCACCACTTCCCCTCGAGGACTGTGACTGGGCCCAGCATTTCTGGGTCCCCACGTGGCTCCAGCTAGACTGGACCTGGGCAGAAGGCACTTGAGTCTGTTGCTTAACAGTCTTGGGAAACCTGCACTTTCCACTAGGAAAATGGAGCTGCAAAAACCTGCCTTCCTGGGGTTCTGCCCAGTGCCCGACATCTTGCAGGGTGGCCCGGGCCTCCCAGCCCTGGTCTAACCCAAGGAGGGCTGGCCTCGCCCAGGGTCACTGTTTGGCTCGGCCTCTGTCAAGGGGCCATGGAGGGGTGAGCAACCAGCTTCTCAAGGGCGGATTAGTGTCTGGTTTCCCAGCCGCACCGGGGTGGCTCTGTTGCTGCCGATTCCTGGTAGTGGCTGCGTGCTGCACACTGGCTCCCCATTCGGGCCTGGGTGTCCTTCCCAGGAGAAGGAACTGTGGGCGCAGAGACAGACCTTGGTGCACACACACGCACCTCCATCTTCTCCCATTGTACTCAGACCCCCTAGAGCCACAGTGGAGTTCTGCCGGCCCTTCCCCCGGACCAGAACGATGACTGGGCCAAGTGTTACTGCGTATCCTCAGACAGGCAAGTGCTTGATGTCAGAGTAGTTGAACGTCAGAGGGACAGGGCTTGGCTTCACGTTCGAGGCTAGGACTTCACAACAGTCAGGTGGGAGCCTTCTTTGTAACAGGGACAGTTTTGTGCCGAGTCACCTCCCATTTCTCAGATTGCCCTGTGGTGTCAGAGGGTTGTTCCCAGTGACTTCTGCATGTAGGTTAGAAATGTACGGAAGGCAGCCTGAGTCTCTCACCCCCGGAAGGGTCACAGTGGTTGCAGCCGCTGCAGGAAGCTGCTGTCCTTCTGTCTCTGTGAGTGAGGAGGTGAGAAGCTAAGGAAAGCCAGCTTCACTCCCAGGCTTTGCATGAGGTCTAGAACCTGCCAGGGACAAGCCCGTGGAAGCCTTTCCCCTCACAGTCGTGCGCTCCCACTTCTGCTCTCAAAAGTGGCAGCTAGAGGATGAATTTGAGAGTCGCCGCGTGGACAGGGGATGTCCTGTTCACTCTGGCCGCATTCTTTCAAGCTGTGCCGAGAGCCTGGGGCGGCTGGCAGAGCTGGGCCAAGAGAGGGAAGTGACTTGCCCACGCGAGCACAGTGAGTCAGCCACAGAACAACTGAAGAGAGTCCAGGGGCGCTGACTAACGCACGGCTCACCCTCTGCCCCCGCCCTGTGAAGGCAGGAGAGACAGAACTGGTGTCAGTCAGCAGCTCGACAGTGCCAAGGTGTGAGCAAACCAGTGGGGAGAGGACGAGCAACAGAAAGGGGCTGGGCGACCAGAGGAATCCCTTCCAGGGCTCTGGCTGAGGAGACGAGGCCTTGCGTGCCATGCACCTCGTACCCGAAATGGCTCAGGGGGACTGACGTGGGGTCGGGTACAAAATGACATTGTAGGGTGCAATGAGCCCCCGGGGAGCGCGGTCACTGTCTGCAGGAGGGTGAATTGCATGCCCACGGGGAGAAGGGCTGCACCAAGGAGTAATCGCAGGAATGCGGAGGGACTTTGGGGAGGAAGTGGTGAGCTCCCCGCAGCTGGCAGGTGGCCCAGGGCTGTCCTGGCACCGGGTGTGCAGGAGGACCCCAGGCTGCCTCAGCCCGGACTGGGCTGCTCCTTAGGCAGGACAGCGCTGAGCTGGCTTCTGGAAGAGGAAGCCGGGCTAGGAGGTGGGGGTGGGACAAGGCCTGGCTGGAGCCTGGAGGGAGCAAATGAGGGACGGGTGGGGACAGTGGGCCGACGGGCCAGCCTGCAGAGGGTCGGCCCATGTCGGGGGAGCCGACGGCATTGGAAGGAAAGAAGCAAAGAATGTCTGCCCAACATCCTCATTTTCTGGTTTTATGGGAAAATGGTGCAACTCTTTCTTGCAAGTGGCGATTATAGAGGACGGCAGTAAGAGAGAAACCACAGCGGGTTTTTTCAGGACCGAAACATATTTTCCCCAAGCTAAACAAAGTGAGATTGAGAAATTCAACATGGTGCCTTAGGGACCCGGCGGCTCCTTCCTCCCCGGGGTCTCCTTTCCGCAGGCGCCGGCGGCAGGCTCTGAGGGCGCCCTGGGGGCACCTACAGGTCCCCACACCCAGACGCGCACGGGTCTCTCTCTGCAAGCTAGCTGGTCCGTGCAGCTCCATCTGAGTCCTGTGTGGCGGCACGTTCTGTGGCCGCAGCAGCACGGATGAGCCCAGTGACCAGCCTCCTCCCCCAGGACACTTTTGACCGCCACGTGCTCCTGCTTCACCACCCTTAGGGCTGGTGACCGTCCTGTCACCCATCAGGTGACGCCCCGGCCCACATTAGCATCTTTGAGGAAACAGAGGGATCTCTAATTGCGAGACAGCTTTGCCTCAGAGCCGGACAGGAGGGGCTGGCGCAGGGTCCTGGGTGGTCTCGCTGGATGGGCTCTGTACTAATTTGAATCAAGGAAGCCATTCATTCCGGAGCTGCCCTTTTCTCCCTTTTAACAAACAGGTAGGAGTCATTCAACCTTATTCAACAAATGGCTGGGATTTTTGAGTGAATAAGAAAGTCAGGAATCGGACGGTGAGAAACATCCGTGATGAGAAATATCCTCAGCCTGAGGAAAAAAAATTGCTGCAACAGCTTGCTTCTGCATTCTGGGGGTCATATTTTTATTTACTACTTGAAATTCTTGTGTTTGACCGTGTGATTTTCTGTCAGCTGTTGGATCCACACCTCCTCGGGTCTTGTGGCTGCAGACTTTGCAGCTTCGATTGTTTTTACATCGAAGAGGCCACTTCTGTTCCTGTGGAGCCAGAGGCTCTGAGCGTGCACAGTCTCACAGGGGCGGGGGTGGGGCGCGCCAGGATTTTCCCTGCCAGCTCTCCCCTCTCCTCTCCTCTCCCCGCTCCCAGCACCCTGCTGGGTGGGAGCTGCCCAGCACAGGTGAAAATCTGGGTCCTTAACTAGCCCAGAGCTCTGTGGGCCTACTCTCGGTGGGGGAGAGGAGTGGGTGCGGGGCGGTGGGATGGGCCTGCAGGGGCTCCTGTAACCCCTAGAACTTGCGAGTTGTTGCAGGCTCCCGGAGAACCCAGGTGCTGCCTCTGTTGCCTCCGTCAAGGTGTGTGGGGCGGCAGCTCCATCCCCAGAGAGAGGGCCTTTCTCTTTCAGGTGAACCCAAGGGCTGCCCTACAGTCCTTGCACCTTTCAAGTGTGGAAAGGAGGTACAAGGCTCCCTTGCAACTGGCTTGGGTCTCGGACCTTTGGCTGCACTTGTCCACACAGGTGAGTCTAATAGCCATCTCTGTCCAGGTGAGGGGTAAATCCTGGCACTAATGTAACTTCTCCCAAGCAGCCTAGATGAGGCCAATGGAAAGGTATCTTCAGCCCAGTCCTAGCTTCTGTCATATCAGCAGAGGCAGGAGTAACGATCTCACAGAGAATTCTCCCACTCACCCCACTTCACCAAGTCAAATGGACTAATGACAAGGCCAAGAGCCTTCCCCTGTCCTCAAGACCAGGGCCATGTCAATACAGTCCTACAGTTGTTCACCCTCATGGGCACAAAACAATTCATTTTGTTTATTGGTAGCTTTTCTTGAACGCTCTCCACAAGTACTCTGCAAAATCAGCTTGCAGGGTGGCTGTGCCTACTGCACGGATCCAGAAAAGGATTGTGTGGGTAAAAGCTGCCAAACTATAATCCAAAGCTGCAATAATCAAAACAGCATGGCACTGTCATAAAAACAGACACATAGATCAATGGGGTAGAATGGGGAGCCCAGAAATAAATCCACGGCTATATGGTCACTTAATCTATGACAAAAGAGTCAAGAATATACAATGGAGTAAAGACAGTTTCTTCAACAAGTGGTGCTGGGAAAACTGGACCTATATATGCCAAAAAATGAAATTGGACCACTTTCTCACACCAAGTACAAAAATAAACTCAAAATGAATTAAAGCCTTTCAATGTAAGGCCTAAAACTATACAACTTCTAGAGGAAGACAAGCACAGTAAACTCTTTGGCATTGCTCTTAGCAATATCTTTTTGTCTCCCTGGACAGGGAAATGAGAAAAAAATAAACAGATGGAACTACATCAAACTGAAAATTGTTTGCACAGTAAAGGACGCTATCAAAAAACAAAGAGCAGCTGACTGAGTGGGAGAAGATATTCGCAAGAAATATGTCTAATTAGGGGTTAGTATTTGTACTATACAAAGATCTTATACAACTTAACACCAAAGAACCCCAATTAAAAAATGGGCAGAGGCCCTGAATAGACATTCCTCTAGAGAGGACATACACATGGCCAAGAGACATATGAAAAGATGCTCAAGGTCTTGTCATTTGCCGCAACATGGAAGGACCTAGAGGGTGCTGTGCTAAGTGAAAGAAGTGAAACAAAGACAAATACCACGTGATTTCACTTATATGTGGAAACTACAGAATAAAATGAATAATCAAACGAAACTAAACTAAACAGAAATAGACCCATAGATACAGAGAACAACCTAATGCTTGCCAAAGGGAGGGGGGCAGAGGGATGGAAATGAAAAAATTAAATTAAAAAAATTACATTAAAGCAGGGAAATGCAAGTTAAAACCACAGTGAGGTACCACCTGACCCCCGTCAGCATGGCCACCATCAATAAACCAACGAACAGCAGGTGCTGGCGAGGATGGAAGAAGAGGGAGCCCCGCGCGCCGCCGGCGGAACTGAATTGGCGCAGCCGCCGTGGGAAGGGCACGGTGGTTCCTCAAGAAATTAAAGAGCTACCATGTGCTCCAGCAATCACACTTCTGGGGGGTTATCCAAATAAAACAAAATCACAAATTTGAAGAGATATAAGCGCCACTACGTTCATTGTGGCATTATTCATGTGAGCCGAGATATGGAAGCAGCCTAAATATCAGTCAGCAGACAAATGGAGGGGCGGGGTGGTGCATATATGCAATGGAATATTACTCAGCAATGAAAGTGAAATCTTGCCATTTGTGGCAACATGAATGGACCTAGAGGGTATTGTGCTAAATCAAATAAGTTGGAGAAAGACAGTGTATGATTTCACTGATACGTGGAATATAAAGAACAAAATAAATAACTAATGCAAACTAAACTAAACTAAACCAAACTAAATAGAAACAGACCCAGAGATACAGAGAACAAGCTAATGCTTGCCAAAGGAAGGGGATGGAAGGATGGACATTAAAGAAATCATTACATGTAACTTACATGGTCCCTGGTTATCACTTTTCCCTCTGTGAGCTGATGACCTCACTTGAAAAAGGTTCCCGTTTCTGGCTTCAGAAAATTCTTGAAGGATCCATTCTGACCACGAAGGGAAAAATATAATCAAGAGCTGAGAAAAAAATACCTAATATGTGTTGAATACCGACTGTATCAGGACTTTAAGCCATTTAATTACCACAATTACACTGGGGGATGGGCATTGTTTTTCTTCCTTTCCATATAAGAAAACTGAAGTCCAAACAAAAGAAGATAAATAGTCACGGGCCAGTAAATGGTATAGTAGGGCTTGAAGCCCAGGTACAGGGCTCACTCTACCATTATTTGGAACTTTCGTTTACTTCTGATTTCCCTCAACTGCCCCAAAGGAACTGCCAAACAGACATAACAAAATGTTCTCAGAGAGGCCCAGGATGGAGGTGGGGGGACTTGGGGACCAGGGGTATGGGGTGAGATGCTCAGCTCAGCCCCCACCACGGTGGGGCAGGAATCTGTTAGTGGGGAGAAGCAGTGTGACGGGCCTTCTCAATCTTCTCTCCTTTCCCAAAGCTCAAGAATGGCTTCTACCCTAGTTCTAGGTCATTACCATGTGCCCAGAATGGTCAGCATTAGGTAATCGGTGGGTGAGGGTCAGGGTTCATTAATAAGAGTTGCTTGAAATTGGTGAAATCAGGAATTATTCAACACATGGCTTTGGAACTATTGGCTAGCCATTTGGAAAAAGAAATTAAACATAAGCTAGTTCTTACCTTACTCTTTACTCTCAACGAATTCCATGTGGACAAAAGCCTCAAAGGTGAAACACAAAACCATGAGATCAAAAAATCCTGGGTGCATTTTCTGATGATCTGTGCATGGAGGCGTCCTTTCTGGTGTAGAATTCATAGATTAAAATTTTTACACCTTAAAAGCATACACACTTTTGCACGATGAAAGTACCTTTGAAAAGTGACAAAACAGGGAAAATATTTGCAACAGACATGAAAGACACAGGGCTAATTTCCTTAAAATTACAAAGAGCTAGTACAAATCAATAAAGCAAAAGCAGAATAAAGCAATAAAAAATTGAGCAAAGAATATTGCTCAATTTTCTATTACAAGAAAAGTAACACAACTCTGGCTGGGTGGCTCAGTTGATTGGAGGGCCCTCTTGTCCATCAAAAGGTGGCAAGTAAGGTCCCTGGTCAGGGCACATACACAAGGCAACCAATCAGTGTTTTTCTCTCCCCCTGCCTTTCTCTCTCTCTCTCTCAAAATAAAAATCAACAAACATATCTTTGGGTGAGGATTTAAAAAAGAAAAGAAAATTGATACAAATGTGTGGTAAGTAGTTTTGCTCAAAATTGAAGACATATATCCAAGCGATAACAGGATTCCCCTTTTCACCTAATTGGCAAAGACTGTAAAGTTTTACAAAAGTCAGTGCCTGTGAAAATATGTGGAGAAAGAGGCATAATAATACATATTATTATGGGGACTGTCCATTGGCAGTCATTTGGCCACTATTAAGATTTTTCTACCAGCAATTTAGCAACATCAATCAAAACTCTAAATGCACATAACATTTGACCCAGGAATTCCACTGCTTCCCTCATCCCACAACTATGTTGGCAAAGTCAGGCCGCGGCCACAGGACAAGGGTGAGCGGCACAGCATCGCTGGGAAAGGCGGGATCGCCGGAATCCCCCTAAATGTCCGTCCACTGAGTGGGTTAGAAAACAGACCTCTACGGAGCATTCTTTCTTTAAAAGGGTTAAAATTTGACTAGTAGATCTTGATAGAGAGGGTCCTTCATTCTTCAGTAAGTAGGGAAAGAAAGCAAGGCGCTGGGCAAGTTATTTAGCAATCCGGATAAAAGTTTTTAAATTATACGTCTCATCAGCAAAGCTTCTGAGCACATCCCCCAAGATATTTTTGCATAAATCCTATCTGCCTGTCTATCTATCTATCTACAAAAATAGTGTGAAAGGCGTGAACTAAAACACAGATGCGTAAGCTCAGATACTCTCTGCTCCCAGAACGGCTTGAGCAGCCCTGGTAGGTGTGTGCCCTCACTTCACCTTTGAGCAGTATACCGACCACTGTGGCCCTTTAAAAACATGCCTGCAGATTCTTTGAGACTCCTCCCATTGGGAGGTCAGTGACGTGATGCCTCACCCCCTTCCAACCAGGCAGGCTCCTGTGACGGTTTGAACCACTGGGGGTGGCAAAATCGATCTGTGAGTCTGTGTCTGGTGCATGAAGGTGAAGCTGCTCTGCCTGGCTCCTACCCCCTGGTCCCCAAAGCCCTGGACCCCGAGTGAGCAGTCTCAGGGGCCTGAGATCAGCATGGGATGCAGGAGCCCAAAGAGCTACCGGGGAAAATGGAGGGAGGGTGCCAGAGCAGCCCCCAGTGGGCCCAGCCTCTAATGGCAGTGGCATAAGCAGCCTCAGACCAGACTTGCCACCTTCCTGACCCACAGAAGCCATGGGAAGTCAGGGAGTGCTGTCATGGCTTTAAATCTCTGTGTTTCGGGGTGATTGGTCATGCCGTGGTAGGTAACAGGAACAATCACAAACCTAAATTCTCACATGTATGTGTGTGTATACACTACATACCACATTTATATAAATTTGATCGCACTTGCACATTGCTGAGTTTTGCATAACCCAAGGGCTGGACTGCGGACATGGCAGCCGGCAGCGATAGCTGTTGGAGGGGTCGTGGCTGGGGTGCCCGGAGAGGCAGCGAGGTCGTCTGTGGGAGAAGTGGAATGCGGTCCTCTGTCGTGGCTTGCGTGATCCACAATGTTTCCCTTCGGTCGCTTTCAATTTTTTTACCAGGTCAGGAGGAGACATGTTAGCTTTTGCAAAGCCTGGGCACTTGGCAGTCCTGCCCAGTTCCCACTCTGGGTGAGTGACCAGGCTGGGCTTCACACCATCATTCCCCGGCTCTCCGGACTTCAGTTTCCTCGTCTGTCTGGTGTGAAGAATACTGGCTCTTGCCTGTCTTACTTCTCTCTTAATGTGTAACTATTTATTTCCCAAACTTAGCAGCTTAGAACAATCATCATTGGTTATGTTACGATTTCTGTGGGGTTATGAAGCCTGGCATGGCTTGGCTGGCAGCTCGTGGCTCAAAGCATCTCAGTAGGTTGACGGTAAATTGTCCTCTGGGGCTGCTGTCCCTCCTGAAGGTTTGACTGGGGAAGACTCCTCTTCCAAGTTCATGCACGCAGTGGGTGGCTGGATGCCATTTCTTACAGGGATTGGACGGAGGGTCTCAGCTCCTCACCATCTATTGGCTGAAGACCTCCCTTGGTTCTTTGCCTCATGAGCCTCTACAGGGAAGCTCACAGCATGCAGCTCAAGCATGCAAAATGGAAGCCACAGTCTTTTTAAGATTTTATTGGTTTAGTTTCAGACAGAGGGGAAAGAGAGGAGAAAGAGAGGGAGAGAAACTTCAGTGTGTGGTTGCCTCTCACACACTCCCTACTGGGGACCTGGCCCACAACCCAGGCATGTGCCCCGACTGGGAATCAAACTGGTGACCCTTGGATTCCCAGGCTGGCCCTCCATCCACTGAGCCACACCAGCGAGAGCCACAGTCTTTTTATTACCTGGTGTTGTGAGTGACATCCCATTCCTTCCACCTCACTCTGTTAGAAGTGAGTATATGAATCGAGCCCACACGCCAGGAGAGGAGACGATATGAGGGCGGGACTGCCGGGAGGCGGGTGTCATCAGGATCACCTGAGCCGTGGCAGCTGTGGGGCAGTGGGAGCCTTGAACGAATTAATGTCTGCAACACACAGCACAGCATTAGAAGCACAGTCTTTGCTTGATACATGGAAGGTCTTCTCAACGTGGTAAACTCCTGTCCCTGTTTTAGGATTAGATGCCTGAGAGCCCCTTTCCTCAAAAGCCTTACATGCGATTTCCACTCACTAACTCATCCACTCGACGTTCCTCCGAATCCCTAAAACAGCACTCCCCCGGGGCCCTGCCTGGCCGGGGCGCGGGCCGACCCCCTCATAGCGTTGGGGCCTCACTATAGCTCATCAGTCATTCAACCCACAAGCAGGTGTGTAGCACCTACAACAAGACGGGAACTCGGGGAGGACCTGGGGACCCAGCAGAGACCCAGGCAGGCGTGGCCGTGGCCTTCACAGAGTGCACAGGTCGGTGGGGATCCAGACACAGAACAGGCAGGTCTGGCCCTTCCTGGCACCTCCTAATACTGATAACAGGGAAGCTATAAACCTAACTGGCTGCTGGGGTAAGTGGGAGGTATACTGTTACTCATTATATTTAATTTCCAGTGTATTTCACTGAATTAAAGCACATTTACTATGTTCTATTTGTGAAATTCCCTGGCACCTGGTGTGCCCTCACTGAGGGGAGAGGCAGAAGGAAAACTCCTGGCTGCCTTCATAGGACTGGGCTCACAGTGCAGGTGGCAGCCTGGTTGCCTAGGAGACTGGGCTGTGCCCTGGAAGAACGGAGCTGGGGCTCACGTGAGTACTGCCGATCCCCCGGATGTTCAGTTTTTCCTTGCAGGAGCATCTACCCCGTCTCTGAAGTACATACATACTCACGCATTCAACAAGTACTGGATGGACAACGAGCAGCTGCTCCTTTGGGTGCCCACGGTGGCCTGTGCATTATACATAAAGCAAAGAAACCGAGAGAGTGGGCCTTGCCCACGAGCAGACTATTGTGTCCTCAGGGAGCCCCCAGACACCGCCAGGGGAGGGCCCGTCCTGAGCCAGTTCAGACGTGTAATCCGTGAAAAGGTGCAAGGTCAGAGGATCATTCTAGGTGTGACTCTAGTAGCTTTAATGAACAGAAAACCCATCAAAGTGGGCCAAGCAAAAGGATGTACTGCCTGCATCATCATCAGTTTGGAGGTCGAGGGCTAGTGAATATGAACAGTTAATGCCAAGATCACGGCCCGAGGCCCACCCCCTCATCCGCACGGTTGCCCTCTGTCCCAGCCTTGCCGGAGCCCTCCTGAGAGATGGCTGCCCCCGATGCTGACTTCGGGAGCCTTTCATAGCCGCAGCAACGGGCTGCAGACCAGCCATTGGCCTCAATTACAAGCCGTGTGGTGGCTTGTGAGGCAGGACACATATGACCAGCCTGGTTCTGGCAGAAGACAGAGTCTGTAGATGAAAGGATGAGGAGGGAGCCATGAGTTTCCTTCTCTGCCGCCTTTGTACAGTTCTGCTGGGTGCTTACTCCACATGCAACCGAGCTGCATGTTAGGGATTTATTTACTTCCAAGTTCCAGAGTGTGTGGTCTCCATTTTTTGTCCTCCACAGACGGGGTCCGTCCCCTCCCAGGGGTGTCCAGCTCAGCCGAAGGCCCAGAGCAGAAGAGGAGGCCATTGCCGTGGGCCCGAGCCAGTCACGGGGACGAGGGTAGCAACCCCCACGCCCTCCGCTGCAGAGGAGAGGGGCCGCAGCACAGAACTACGAAGAGCAGGTGCTCCCAAACATTTTGGACATTTCCTTCTTCCTCACGATCCCCACTTGCTGGGTGGCACACTGGCAAGCACAAGAAAATGACTTACATGAGACCTGTCCTGTGGAGTGAGTAGACGCCCGTCTTTTTTAGATAATTCGTAGTGACATACACCGAGAACAACCTCAGTAAAAGCTAACCCCTTGTCTTCCCTAACTTTACAGTATTCACATTCATTCAGAGGAGCTCCTGCTCTGTGAGAAGCCCTGTGTTTTGTCATGGGCCCCAACTTCTCCTAGTATTTATACTCAATGAACCCTCATCAAACCATCTGCTTAATGGCCCTGGCCCGTGTGGCTCAGCTGGTTGGAGCCTCAGCTTATACACTGAAAGATTGTGGGTTCGACCCCCAGTCAGGACACATACCTAGGTTGTAGGTTTGATCCCCGGTCAGCGTGCAAATGGGAGCAACTGATCTATGTTTCTCTCTTACTTTCCCTCCCCCTCCCCTTCCTCCTCTCTCCCTCCCTCTTTCTTCAAAAGCAATGAGAAAATGTCCTCAGGTGAGGATTAAAAAAAAACAACTCTGCTGGATGGCAGAGCTATAATCTGTCACCAGCCACAGCAGTCCTTAAAAATACTGGCCAAACGTCACTTGGCAAGGTCAGGGCCCCATGGAAAATGGGGGTTAGAGTCCAAAACTGGCATTAGGTGTGAGCGTACATAAATATACACGTAACTACACGCACACAAAACAAAAATCTGGAAGATGCCAATTAGTCTGAAATAAGCCCTGTCTGTATTAAAGACCCGCTCCACCGGGAATGTCTTCTTCTCGGCTCTGTCAGGCCTTTGGTGTGCAGGGATGCGCAGGGTAGGGTGACAAGTAGCACAGGCAAATAATGCATAATTAATAAGTAATGTTGCAAGAATAAACTCTTGTGTTTTGCGACGTCACAACGGTCAACCTCCTTTTGCCCACCCTGTGTGTTTGCGGTATCATGATTTTCTAAAGCATATGCTTCAGCACATGTTTTTCCATGTATGCTGTGTGTTCTTCTGTGTTTACACCTTAGTCCTCACCAGCTGGGAAGGGAGTGAGTCCTTGCCCTCACATGCTACCTCGTTTCATCTGTGCAAATTCAGCCACATCTTGTGTAACCGTATTGTCAGCTTCATGACCTAACACCCCCCACCTCCACTGAATCTCAGTAGCTTGCATCGGTCATTTATTTCCACTCAGGCTGTCTGGGGAGTCTGGATTGGCTGGGAGTCTGTCCCAGGTGTCAGCTGAAGGGACAGTCTCCACGTGCCACATCCCGCTGTCTTGGGAGGGGACAGAAAAGGAAGAGACCAAGCTGAACCAACAGCCACATTTAAGGCTTCTGCTCATAATGTCACACATCACAAAAGGTCTACTCATGTGTCACTCCAAGGGACTCCCGTGGCCGGTCTGACAAGGAGATCTGCAGTTGGCTCCAAAGACACTTTCCTGAAGAGAAAGCCGAAGTGGAGCACTAAAGACCTGCGCAAGATGACGACTTCACTCCTCACCCTGTGGCCCATGGAGGTGGTGGGTGGGTCGGTGGACAAACAGACGGATGGAAGATGAATGGTGGATGGCTTGTTCCCCCGAACTCTCTCACATGGTGTAACAAGAGGAAGTCAAAGTGAAGTAATGGTCTCCACACTACGTGCCCTTGTCCTGTGTCCACTTCGAAGTGGGGAGGCCTGTCAGACGGACCAAAGGCTGTCTCAACTTGGCGGCTGAAATGAACTTCCATTCTGAATATTGTCTCTTCTCATAGAACAGGAAGTGCCTTTTGCAGAGTGGTTAGCGCATCGTGACTATCAGCAGAGGTTACAGGCTGGGTCGTGTCTCCCCAGATTCACATATGGAAGTGCTAGCCTCCAGCCCTTCAGACTATGACTCTGTTTGGAGACAGAGTCTTATAACAGGTAATTAAGGTAAAATGAGTTCGAGTCCGGCCTAACGCAATCCGAGTGGTATCCTTATAAGAAGAGGAGATGAGGGCACAGACTCACACAGGGGACAACCATGTGAGGGTGCAGAGAGAGGACACCATCTATAAGCCCAGGAGGGGGGCCTCAGAAAGAACCAACCCTGCCTACACCTTGATCTTGGACTTCCAGCCTCTACAAGCAGGAGAAAGTAAATCCCCATCGTTTAAGCCACTCAGCCTGGGGTACTTTGTTATGGCTGCCCTAGACGCTAATACAGTACATATTTTACAAACCAACTCCGGTTCAGTTTGTCTGAAAAAGGAAACAATTGCCAGTACTGCCCCTCACCCTGCGCGGTGGGGCTGAGCTTGCCCTGGTCGGGCCGGGCCCCCCCACTCGCCCCACCCGTCTGCAGCAGTGCGGCCGGACGCATTGCTCCGGCCCTGCGTGCCTCGGCCCCGGGAGTGTGAACTGGGGTAACGGCAGTTGTCTCACCAGGTTGTTACGAGGATTCCGTGAATTAGCCTTTTAAAGCACTCAGGGCTGTGTTAACTCAGTGTGACCGAGGCATACATATTAAATAAAGAGGGTGGAAAACACAGTGAAACCTGGCTTGTGAAACCCTTTTGAATCCTAACGCACTTTAAAATCCTGGTTACTCGGCGCCCCGGCCGCAGGGAGGAAGTGTGCGCTGCAGCGTCGCTGTGCAGCCTCTCGCTGAGTCTGGTCTACGCTGGGACGCAGGTCTGCAGGCCCTAATGGTGACCGTGGCAACCACCCCGCACCTTGATGGCCGCGATTGTGAACCAGTTCTGGGGAGGATTTTAACATCGGCCAGACATTTGACAACTGCCGACTTTGCCGGACCCACTTTCACTGTGAGGAATGTGATGAGGGTGTCCAGCTTGTGTGCCAAAAATGTGCCCCGGGGCCATCTGCAGGAGACTCGCCGCAGGACTGGGGGAAACGCGCCTTCATCTGTACTGGTGAAGCCGCAACAGCAGACACACCCAGTGGCTGCCAGGCGGACCACGTGGCTGTTCTGTGCGCGAGAGGCAACGCAAACAGTCGGGCGAGCAGAGGTCTCTCGGGGCCGGGGCGGGGGGCCAGTGTGCGGGTCTTTCTGGAAGGCCGGCCCAGCCTCATTGTGCTCTGCGCCCCTAGGCCTCCCGAGCTGCTGCTGCTTGTCAGAGCGCGCTGGGGGACCGGAGACGTCGTCGCAAACCAGGAGCATCGCGGAGTTGAACGTGACACCGTGCGGTGACTAAGGGCTCCAGGCCACCGGCTGTTACTATTCACTGCAGCTTCTGCCAGGAAATCCTGAAAGGCCAGCGATTGCCTAGATTGCGTTCCTCACCAACAGCATCTTGAGCGGGAATGGGCAGTCGTGGAAGTGCGCCCGTACCCGGGGGGCCGCGCCCCAGAGGGGAGGCAGCGCCTGCGACCGGCTCTTCTTCCCCTGTGAGCGAACACCGCCGCTCGTGCGAACATGCTCATGAGCCTAAAAACCACGGAAGGAGGCTTGAAACACTGTTCTCTCACGTCAGTTCAACCCACAGAGCTGTTAACATTTCCAAAACTTGACGGCACTGAAGACGCGTCTCATCTGCAGCCGCGTCTCACCTGCATGCGGCGTTTGAGGAACTGATGACGCCCTCGCACAGCTGACGGGGGTCGAAGATGCTCTGCGGGGGTCGAAGATGCTCTGCGTACGTTTTATTTACACGGAACTGCCCGTGGCACAATCTCACTTATCCAGCAGGCAGCTCGGAAACAGGGATTTTCTAAAAAGCACAGCAAAACGGGAGGACTGGTTTTCTCCCGGGAGAAACAGCCCCTACTTGGGTGGCACACACAACCGCACCCAGGTGGTGGTCTCGCTGGCACGCCCTTAGCGGTTTGGAGCCAGAACATCCCTGCAGAGAGGGCTTGCTACAGGCTTACGGCCAGCGGGAAGAGACTGCGGATGCCCCAGCGAGGGAGCAACAGGGAAATGCAAAAGGCAGACACAATTGCAAAAGACACTGCAAGTCCAGGCCTTAGTCCGTGGGCAAATAACCATCTCCACCCAGTCACACGTAACCTTACTATTCAAGTTTGCTCTTCAGTAGTGTGACAGTCGGCTCTCGGGATGACTTCAGGACGGAGAGAAGAAAAACGGGTGTGAAGTAGCTTTCCCAGAGCTGCAGAAAGCAGGAGACGGTTAAATTACACTTTAGAAAGTTGTCCACCCAAAATGTCCTCTCCCTCCCTTTCTTCTTCCTTATTTTTTTAAACTTTTTTTAGTGCTTTGCAGGACAAGCTCCCAGTTGCCTAGCACCCGCTCGCCCCAGTGGCTGCCTGCTGGGGCAGCTGGGGCGCCGCGGTGGCGGGCTGCCGCGTGTGCGCAGGTGCCCACGATCGCACAGGGTATGACTGGTGCCCGCTCCTGTCCTTTAAGGGTCACCTCAGAGCTTTTCCGCTTCTGGGTGGCTGATCACTGTTAAAGACACTGTTACTCAAGAGGAAAAGAAAGGGAAAAAGAACAGCCACCAGTGGAGGGGCCGTGGAGCCACACATGGGGGGCAAAGGTTATATGGTCTGTGCAGTGGGAGGGAAGAGGAGGTTCCCTTAAGAAACAAAAAAAGTTTCCCCTTTCTGTTTATTTTTCCTTGTAGCTCAGCTCACGGAGGGACCTCTAACCCTGCTTGTTGTCACCACGTGTTTTCTTTCAAGTGATGAAATGCTGGTAGGAAAGTCTAAGTGGCCTCTCCCTACGACACAGAAGAAACGTTCACATGTTCATAGGAACGGAAATTCAGCTCCGGCTCTGAAATGGAGCCTCCCAATGCACGGCACACTCTCCCACACGTGCACACGCCTTCACACGCACACGTCTCCCACTGGCAGCATAGAGAACGGAGAACCACTATAACAGCTTCCCTGTATGGAGGGCTCTCCATCTGCCAGGCACTGGGCTAAGCACCCTTGGTCACTTGGCCACGCCCGTGAGGAAACCAAGGTTTGAGGAATTTAAGTCAAGTTTGTGAAAGGCTGGCAGCTGGCGAACCACACAGATGGGGTTTGAAACAAGGTTGCCGATTAACCAGCGGGCCATGCGGTCTCCCCGTGAGCCTAACTATTTACCCCTATAAATGACTTGCATTTTCCCAAGGGGCACGTAAGGGGCGAGGAAAACGACCACGGGGGACAGAGAGAGCCGGTTGCAGTGAAGGGTCTGGACCCACGACCAGCTTCCGGGCAGATGCCCCGCCGCCCACCGCAGGCTCTCTGCCACAGTGAGTGAGAGAAACGCTGACCACCAGACCCACCCTTTCCTGAGGGGCTCCCTGCGAACAGGCCGTACGGTGGGAAGGGGGCTTGCAGTGTGCTCTGAGCTCAGGCCGTGGCGGGCACGCCGGGGGCAGGGCGCCTCGGCTCTGGCCTCCAAGACTTTCAAGGGCATTGCAAGCCCTGAAGACCCGATGTGCAGATACTGGGCCAAGTAACCCCTATTTTTGCCTCCTTACAAAAGCAGATAAAGCAACTGGAAAACAGAATTGCATAAGCTGGAGAGAAAGAGGAAGAGAAGGGAAAGGAGAGGGGAATCGACTTTGGAAACGACCAGCCTGTCAACCTAACCCGCGGAGAAACATGGCAACCAGTGACGGAGACGCCAGGTTGCCGGCACCTAAACAGCATGCGAGAACGTGCTGAGCTTAGCGTCAACCGTACGCATGCCAAGCCTCCTGGACCACCAGAATGTGCCACTGAGACAGACAGCAGATGACCGAGCAGCCAGGAGGTCGAGACAGGAGGTCACAAGCTTTGCCGCCACGCTTCATCGAGAGCCGGCTGAGCCGCGGGCCTGGGTCGTAGGCACCGGGAAAAGGGTAGCTCCTTGGAGGAATTTGCCCAACATGCAGGGATGTCTTGCTCCTCGGCAGCCAAGGAGCAAGAGGACAGCCACCAACCAGACCTGACGTCCGTATGCACGGAGGTCCCAGGCTCCGGGGGCGTGAACTCTCTGGCCCTCACACAACAAGCACTCAGTAAGCATTGGCGGATTGAATCAGGATGTGCTTTGTAAATATGTGCTCATTTATTTGTGTAATTAATGTGTGAAATACAACATTTAATCATAATTCTCTACCCCACTACCACTAAAGCCAAAGCGTGGTGTCCATGTTTCTGATTTAGGAGTAAATGTGTCATTTTAAAGGCACACACATAAATATCATAACCTCAAAATTCATATATCTGATATTCAAAGCAATACACAGACTCGCTGGGGGGAAGTCTTTCAAAAGTGAAAAATACAAAGAACCAGAAAAAATCACCTATAATCTCACAATCCAGCCACTCAGAGATAATGAATTAACATTATTTCTTTCCAATTTTTCTGTATATATTCACAGACATGCATACATATTTAAAATTATAACTATAGGGAATATTTGTATATGGCTGTGTATTTGCCTTTTTTAATCCCCAGTCAAAGACATTTTTTCATTGCTTCTAGAGAGAAGAGGGAGAGACATCGATGTGAGAGAGAACATCGATCGGTTGCCACTAACACACACTCCAACGAGGGATGGGGGATCGAACCCACAGCCTCTCCATTTACAGGACGGTACTCCAACCCACTGAACCACCCAGCCAGGGCTATATCTGAACACTACAGACTGAGCCTTTTCCTATGTCAACAGCTCTCTCTGAAAACATGATTTTCAAATATCTGCACACCGTTCCATCATATGGTTGGGCGGTGATTTATTTCACTCTTTCCCCATTTTGTCCATTGAGTTGGCTGCCAGCTGTCCCTGTTTTATAAACAAGGCTTCGGTAAACCAGTTTTTTCATAAATCAGTCTACACACTTCTGATCGTTTTTTAAGATAAATATCCAGAAGCAGAATTATTAAGACAAGGGATATAAATTATTTTACAGCTCTTGCTACATATATCTTAAAATATTTTTGAAAATTCTTTAAAAATATGTGAGGACTAAGATCTAAAGGAAGACAAGAAATGATAAGTTTTTGTTTTTTGCCCTTTTTGCCTCATTTCCTGGCACCCAGACCCATCTATGTGTTTGTCATTTTTGGAGTTTGGAACTCACCCTGCGAATCAGGAGTGCCTGCCACAGAGATTCCTCTACCTCCATGGTCCCGGTGGCCTTGCCCGCAGCTGGGGGCCTGTGACCTGTGGTGCAAGGACATTCCAATGGGCCCAGTACGGAACCAGGGATTTCTCTGTCGGCAGCTGACTTCAAGGCTGGAAGACACACTAAAATCAAAGGCCTATTGTCTTAGAAAAGCAAATAAAAAATACATAAGAAATGCTTATTCCATTGAATTAAGAATCCTAGACAACTTCCTGACTTTGTCTCTCTCATATGTTTATGAAACTTTTTAAAAAGATTTAATTTATTTATCTTTAGAGGGGAAGGGAAGGAGAGAGGTAGAGAAATACCAATGTAGGTTGCCTCTGGTGTGTCCCCTGCCGGGAACTGGCCCGCAACGCAGGCATGTGCCCTGATTGGGAGTCTAACTGTGATCCTTCGGCTCGCAGGCCCGCGCTCAATCCACTGAGCCACACCAGCCAGGGCTTACTTTTTTTTTTTTTTTATGACTGTCCATTCTACATGTTCTTTCCAGCATGCTAGCAGATTTCATAAATGTCAAGGGGCACGTTAGCCACAGAAAATGTATTGATTCCAAAAGAACTCATAGTCGTTTTTGAATGTGGTGCTTGGTTGTGTGCCATGGTAACTTGAAGTTAATTTCAACTTTGTCTTTTATGTAGGACAATATTAAGTTTGCTGTGTACACCTAGAAGACAGCTAGGATTTCTAATTGCATCACAACACATTTTGCTTGTGTTACTATAAATATGCTCTCCCTCTCCTTTTTAGGTAACTTGAATTTTAAAATTACAAGGGACACCTTTTCCTAAGTGCCTCTCATTATACTTTCTTGAGTCCTAATCTCTCCCCTTCACTTTTGAACTTTGTCTTCTATAGTACACAAATACCTATTCTGAAATAAGTATGCAGAATAATTTAATATTATATGCCAATAGAGTCACCAAATATATTCCCACATTTCAGGAGTTTAGGTATGTACACACCTCTGCTGCTAGAATCACCGAGTCAGAGAAAAAGTGGAAATAGCTGGGACTTCGGGGTATTAACCAAAACTCCCTCACTTGGAAAAGGAAATCCAGCCCCAAGAAGTGGAAAGGCTGGTTCCCTGAGTCTCGCGGTTTGTCATTTAACGAAGGGTATGGAATAGGCAAAATAAGAAACATAGTAACTAATTTACAGCCCCCTGGGGTTTATAAACATTTCGCATTTAACATTAAAAGATACCTTGATTCTGGCAGCAAAGGAACCCCACCTGTTCCATTTGCCTCCGGGAGGCCGGCGTGGCTGGTTTCATATCCAGTCTTATTTCACTTACTGGTTGCTGCTGGTGACAGAACCGCGGGAAGCAGTTCCTTCACGGAGAACCGGGAAAAGCAGCGAAGGTGAAGTCATGCAGGAAACAGCAGGCTATCACTTAGGGTGGCGGGTTTTAAAAGGAAGGTAACATACATTTCTCTAAAAGTTAAGAAACTGTGGCCACAGCTGAATGGCAGAATCACAGTATCAGTGAGATTTTCAGACTTTTAAAAAAGTTGATACTGGTCATGCCTGTCACTTAGGGCTCCAGGGACCAAGTTAGAATTCAAAGAAGCTCAAGGTCATGTCCTTCAGTGTCCAAGAGTGAGTTTCTCCAATGAAGGCGCAGCTGTGATTTCTTTGCCAGTTGCGTCTCCATGGAAGGTGATGGTAAACATAGGTTGGCCAGGAGATTTGTGTAGTTTTTTCCATACCACAGCTCCAGTTAGTATTAGTGCTTGGTTGTCTTTGACTTCATTAGAACAATTTTGTTAGATTGTATTGTGACAGCTGTCGTATCAGCATGCATTATCAAAATTAGTGAATTCTTGTGCGGCCATTTTAATATTGAAGATGGAAGAAGATAGGCAATAGTTTTGCCATATTATGCTTTATTATCTCAAGAAAGGTAAAAATGCAAGGATTTGTGCAGTGTATGGAGAAGGTGCTGTGACTGATTGAATGTGTCAAAAGTGGTTTGCAAAGTTTCCTGGTACTATTGACATTTTGGCCAAATAATTTTTGCTGTGGGGCTGCCTTATGCACTGGAAGATGTTTAGCAGCACCCCTGGCCTCGTCCCACTAGAAGCCAATAGCGGGAGACAGCCAACATACTTAAAACACCGAGAGCAATAAAGTTATTTGTGAAAACGAAAAATGTGTCTTTTATTTTACAAAAAAAAAAAAGGTAAACACATTTTTGGTCAACCCACTACTTACATGACATCATAAAACAGTACTAATCATTCATCTGATTGCATACATCCTCCATGAAATCACTCATATTTTCAACACCAGATGAGCACAAGAGGGGAGCAGGGATGGCTCCTGCCCCTAAGAACTCCCAGGCTGGTGGGAACATCTGTGCAGCCACCTCTGAGGCTCTCAAATCCTTGGAGACCTGCACCTCCTCGTAGCAGGTGGCACTGATCGTTATGACTATTTGGGACAACTCTACAAGGACCTTTTTACCCCTGTAGTGCGTTTTACAGTATCTTGCATTTACTCGTAAGCAGGGTGTTTTAGTTTCCTGTGGCTGCCATAACAATGACCACAGCCTGGGTGGCTGAAAACAACAGAAATTTATTCTCAGCGTTTGAGTCAGCCACAGATGGTTGAAATAATGTAAAAGATGTGTTCAGCCGTAAGAGGATGGAACAGCCAAATAGGCCTTCAAATAAGGGACCTTCCTCTCTCTTTTCTCTTTATGTGTCTACAGAGTATTATCCTTCATCCTAATGTCTCTCTCTCCTGCTTCCAGGAATTGGCAAAGACAGTAACAGTGCAGAGTGTTGGGAACCAGTCTACCCAGTTTCAGAAGCTGTAACCCCCCTATGGGTAAGGCTGAGTGAGAGACTTTGGGACCATAAGTCACTAAGGAGACGAAGGTTATCTCCTTGGCAGGAGTGCTGCCTCTGCCCCCACTCTCTTCACCCTGGGTGGATGACTGGTTAGCCAATGATGGGTAAGATTCCTCAAGGAAGGAATGACTTAAGTTAGGCACGGTCATGTAGGGGCCCTCAGGGAAGGACTTGGGGGGCTATAGAAAAGGGGGTGATGGACCCTGGCCCTTAGCTTTGACATAGCCTGAGTCTTCATTTGGTCTGCAAGTCTTCTAATCTCTTGGCTGCCTCACTTCCCCTGAGAGACTTAAGCCTGAAACAATGCAGGAGGGTGGTGCAGCCCTGGACAGGAATGGGCGGGTTCCCTGGGGCGATCGGGCCTAAGAAAGAATGCATAAAATCCTGTGAAGCCTGCTTTGCTAAGAATGCTCTCAACTTTCTGATAAGGGTCCAAGCAGAAAATGAGTTTGTTTCCCAAAGTTTTATGGCTCTTTAGCTATCTGACCCTGACTCAGAATAGGGCCTCAGAGTTCTTTGAATGTTATCTATTGTTTGATCCTTACTGTCTGAGAATGATTGATGACTTTTAAGTGTCTTCTTACGCAAATCGAACCCCAAAAAAGCCCATTGAGGAACTGGTTCAAGGCCTTTCTCCACTGAGAGATTGGCCACCTTCCCTCCCCAAGCAGATCAAGTCTTGGTAGACTTATTCTTATCCATGGCGGACAGGGGGGCTGTGCAGGCAGAGCCCCAGCCCCACAGTGGAGCTCTCAGTCCATCTGGTGCACCCAGAGTCCCCTCCCTGACTGGACCTCTGGCCCGCACTGTCACCTGGAGAGGGCTGCAGTCACTGTCTCGACTGAACCCACTGTTTGGCTCCTCATCAACTCTGAGTGCCACCCTGTGAAGGCTTTTATTTAGGCAGCAGGGTGCCCATCTTGTGCCCATGTCAGTCGTCTGCGCTAGATGAACACACAATTGTGCAGGGCCCACGGCCAGGCCTCCTGGCTGGCTCTTCTCAGAGGTGCTCCTCTGTGGGTCCTGGACCAGGTGATGCTGCACCGACCGTGGAGTGGAAGAGTGCGGGGACCCAGGACCTCCACGGGGGGTGGAGAAGGTCAACACGGTGCGCCCCAGGCCAGAGGGGCTGGCCCCACCAGGAGTGAGTCTTCCTGGGAAAACTGAGTCCTGAAGGAGAGGCTTTCCTGCAGCTGGTACATGATGACCCTTCCACCCCCCAACCCCCGCCTCCCCACTGTGCGAGGCAGGAGAGTGTCCGGCAGGATGGCAGGAAGAAATGGTCCTTTCCTGTCCTGGGAACCCCTTACTAAGTTTGTAGTAGTGACACTTTGCTGGGTGATACAAAAACATGTTCCTCAGAGCCCCAAGTAGTGAGTGTGAATCGCTAGGACAAGTGTATCAAGAACACTCAGTACATTACAAAATCTTCTGATTGTGCACAGGTAAAAGGAAAATATATACAAAAGGCTGGTATGTATTTTGTGGTGAATGAACACAGGTCCTAAGAGATTCTGTGGGAGAAATAGTCATCCCCTTTCTAATCTGAGAAAGTCTCATGAAGGAATTTTTAAAATCTTTACGTCCTCATCAGTTTAGGGACACATTAAGTGTATGACGGATGCTCTGTTACAAGTGACGGAAGTCCAGCCCAAGCAAAGGGCAATTCGGGAAGTGGGCTTTCAGTGCAGTTGGCTCTGCACCCGCAAACAGCGCCTCCGGGACCCCACCTCCAGCCTTCAGCTCTGCCTTGCCCTCTCCGGCAGGTACTTCCTATTCTTGCTCAGGTGTTTACCAGAAGCGCTAGGTTGGCGTTACCATTTTAACCGCCCAAGAGGAGATTTTCTCTTTCCCTAGCGTTACTCCTGGGGCTGACAGTCTCGGCTCTGATAGGTTCACCTCCTAACATGCTCATTTCTGAACCAATCGGCAAGCAAGGTGACACTTCTCACCCGCCTGACTTGGACCCACTCCTGGGCCCCAGGGTGAGAGGGGCCCCCTCAGAAGGACAGGACTGGGAGTCAGGGAGGCGTGCGTTCCCAGAGGAGCCAAGGTCCTCCTGTCTCAAGAAGAAAAGGCTGTAGAGCAGGCAAAAGCAACAGGTGTCCCTGACGCCATACAAAAATAATATAAATCGTTGTGAGATTCTGGTCAAGAATGACGGAATCAACCTCAGCTTTTTAAAGGAACTGTACAACAGGTCAAGGTGCAGTTTCTTTCATAGAATTTCTGATTAGTTTTTCATTAGTAACCAAGGGAGCAGTAAATTCTTTGCTTTTCTTGCAAATCAGAGTTGCACAGGAACATTTCCTGTTCGCCCTTGTTTTGCAGCATAATAATCCCTACATCCTTCTTACGAGAGTACAGACAGCAGATGCAGATAAAAACAAAATAAAACAAAAAGGCTACACTGAAAGTCTTTTCTATCTTCACATCAGAGCTTGAGCAGGAAAACCTATTTGGCTGACTTATTTTTGAACAGAGAACAAATAATAATTTAGGTTTAAAAATGGAAGAAAACAGCCCTGGCTGGTATAGCTCAGTGGATTGAGCGCGGGCCTGTGAACCAGACAATCGCGGTTCGATTCCCAGTCAGGGCACATACCGGGGTTGCAGGCTGGTTCCCTGCAGGCCAGTTCCCAGCAGGGGACGCATGAAAGGCAACCATACATTGATGTTTCTCTCCCTCTCTCCTTCCCTTCCCCTCTAAAGATAAATAAATAAAATATTTTTTTAAAAAAGGGAAGAAAACAATCACTATTTGTAATAAATGCAAAGAAAAATATGAAAGGAACTCTTTCACTGAATAGATATTATCATTTTCCAGGAAGACACTAATAATGTTTATATGTTCAGTTCTCATTTCTTTACCTTCTCAAAATTTCAGTATTAACTGTTACTTATATTTGATCTGTTGGATTCTTGATAATAACTAAATTTAATTCTTCCACATCCACTCACTATACTCAGGTTGTTATTTTTAATCCACAAACACTATAAATTCAAAAACCAACTTGTGTATTAGTCAAAGAAATTTCAAAAAAGAGTAAATATGTGGGAGGTAGCTAAGGCAGAGCTGAAGGGGAAATTAATAGTATTAATGCTTGAATTAGAAAAGACAAACATCTCAAGCAAAATATCAAAATTCCTATCTCAAGGAAGTAGAAAGTAGAGAACAAAATAAACTCAAGGCATGTTTAATAGCAGTTAAAGTTACCAGTGTAAGCCAACACAACTGGTATCAGGAAAATGGTTTAAAAAAATAAGTGATACAAAAAGCTAGTTCTTTGGAAAATGTAATAAAATTGACAAACCTCTAGTGAGGCTGCCAAAAATAAGATCATAGAAGACACGGTATCAGCAACAAAGCAGGGGACACAACTGCAGACACTGCAGATGCAAAAAGACTTTACATTTGACACCTTAGAAGACACGAACCTATTCTTTGAAAACCACAAACTACCAACACTCAATTAAGAGGAAATAAATAGCCTGAATAGTCCTATAACCATAAAGCAAATTAAATTTGTAATTAAAAATATCTAGAAAAAGATATCTCCAGGCCCACATGCTTTTGCTGGAGGATTTGACCCAACATTTAAAGAATTAAAACCAGATGTACACAACCTCTTTCAGAAAATAAAAGAGAAGGGAACACTTCCCAAATTATTTTATGAAGCCACTATTATCACCCCGACACCAAAATAAGACAGATGGTATTGCAAAAGTAAAAGAAAACTATAGATCTATTATATCTCATGAATCCTCAAGAAATCCTCAAGAAAATATAAGCAAATTGAAACCGACAATGTATAAAAAATTATATAACACAACCAAATGGGATTTATTCCAGATATACAAAGCTGGTTCAACATTAGAAAATTGATCAATGTATTTCATCATATCAACAGGCTAAAGAAGAAAAATCATGCAATCATATTAATTGCAGGAAAAGCATTTGACCCCTAAAGAAAAAAAAAACAAACAAAAAACCTCTCGGCAAGTTAAGAGTAGAGAGAACTGCTTCAACTTGATAAAAAGCATCCACAAAGAAACATCAGAAACAAAATAGAAAATAAAATAAAACAAAAAAATCTTACGGCTAACATTGTCCTTAAATCTAAAACACTGAATGCCTCCCCCCAAAGATTTGGAAGAAGGGGAGGATGTCTATGAGCACCCACTCGTATTCAACGCAAAATTGGAAGGTCTAGCCACTGCAGGAAGACAAGGAAAAGAAACAAAAGACATACAGATTAGAAAAGAAGATATAAAATTGGTCCTACTTGAAGACATGAATGTCTATACAGAAAATCCCAAGAATTATCCAAATAAAACTCCTAGGACTAATAAGTGAATTCCACAAGTTTGCAGAATGCAAATCAATATACACAAACATTTAGAAAACAAAATTCGAGATATAATACCATCTATAATCACTGAAAAGAACTTATATGTAAATTTAACGAACATGGACAAGGTCTGTATGTAGAAAATTACAAACACCTGATGATATTTTTTAAAGGCCTAAATAAATTAAGAGACATACTGTGCTCATGGATTGGAATCCTTGACCTAGTAATGATGTCTCCTTAAATTGATCTATTGGGTTAATGTAATTTCTATCAAAGCCCTGGTAATGTTTTCTTGTTTTATAGACATAAATGAGCTTATTCTTAAATTTATATGGAAGGGCACAGGACCTAGAAGAGCTAAGAAGATCTTAAAAAAAAGAAGAATAAAAGATGAGTTATCACTTTATCTTATATTAATGCCTATTATAAAGCTATAGTAATCAAAACAGTGTGACATGAGTACAGAGACCCACAGAGCAGTGAAACAGAACAGAATACCCACACAAATATGCCCAACTGATTTTTGACAAAGGTTCAAAAGCAATTTAATAAAAGAAGAGTAGATTTTAACAAATGTTGCTGGGGCAATGGGATATCCATAGGCATAAAAATAAATTTCAATGTTAACTTCATGCCCTATTCAAAAATTGACTCAAAATGGACCAGGAACTTACATGTAAAACACAAATCTTTTAAACTTTTAGAAGAAAATGGGAAAAAATTAAAAATTAAAAAATAATTTTAAATCTGTAAAACTTTTAGAAAAAAGGAAAATAAATAAATAAATAATCAAATAAAAATAATTTAAAAATAAAAAATATTTTTGAGAGCTAAGGCTAGGCAAAAATTTCTTAGATTTGACCAAAAGCATGATCCATAGAAAGAGAACTTCACACATTGGACCTGGAATAGAGAGATTACCCCAACCAGAGGTTTCTCCACCGTGAGAAAGCTGTGGGAGGGGTTAGGGGTGCAGGTAGGTCCCGTGTTCCATGTCCAGAGGGGCCTCGTCGCCTCTGGTTCTCAGCTCCGCCTTCTCGGTGAATGGCTCCCACCACAGGCTGGCAAGATGGCCAATGGAATTCCTGCTGTCATGTCCGAGTTCTAGAGAGTGGCACAGGGGAAGCAGAGGAAGACCAGATGTTCCCCGTCCCACCCCCAAATCAGCTTCCTTTAAGCAGTCTCCTGCAAAGCTGCACAAAACACTCTGCTTACATCGCACTGACCAGAAATCAGTTACCTGGCTAAATTTAGCAAGTGAAGCTAGAAAACATGTTTGTTTGTCTTTTTTAAATTCTAATGTCTGTGTTAGTAAGGTATTTGTAGCTTATTATTGGAAAGAAAAAACGATCCGTGGCTCAAACATGATATAAATTTATTTCTCCCTCTAAGTCCAAAATAGTATTCTTGATTGGCTGGTGATTCTTCCCTAGGCAGTGACTGAGCGCCCTAGGTGGCTTCTATCTTGGTCCTTTGCCATCTTCAACACTTATCTTCCCCCATTTTCTTACTTATCCACCCACATCAAACTGGAAAAGGGGAATGAGCATGGGGAATCGGCAAGGGAGGTCTCTGGGGGCCAGACCTGGGAGCAACACGTACTACCCCCATTCACCCACAGCCAGGACTGAAGCACGTGGCTGTGCATAACCACAGCGGGGGCTGGGAAATGATGTCCAGCACCACTTCCAGTGGTGCTCAAGAAGATGTGAGTTGGTCACCAGCCATCAGGGCTACGAGTCCAGCTGAAAACTAGGTTCTGTTATCAAGAAAGAAAAGAGGATGGACATTGGGAGACAGGGAGCAGTTTCTGTGACAAGAGACGAATTGCACTGAAGGGCTAGTAAGCAAATAGTTCATCTTCCAACAATGCGATGGCATGTTCTAGAGCTCTGAGTCGTGTCACAGGTCTTGTGTGCAACGATGACTTGCTGCAAATATCCCAAGGGTTTTTCAGCCCCCTCAAATGTCCTTCACATAAAATTACTATGTAGTTAAGCAATTTAATATTTTATTTTCTTAATGTTACAAAAGGCTTTTTAATGGTCTAGATATGCTCCACAGTCTGATGGTGAGGCTTTATAGAAACTGAGCAGCGAACAACAGAGACACACAGCATTAGTGACTTCACATAACTGTACAGCCAAATGAGGAGTTCCTGGCTGTGGACTTTCATATGTAAGTGTTCACTTTGAGATGCTACTTTTACATTCCTCATTTCGGTTTCCATTTTTAATTTTTTTAATCTTGCGTTTTAATTTACAAAATATTCGACTTTGCAAGAGAAAACAGTAAAGGCTGGGTGGGAACACTTGTGGGCTTGATGTATGAAACCATATACACACGCATCCCAAACAACCTAGTCTGATGGGCACTTCTGATGGGATTCTAGAAGGGTCTGATTTAAGAGCTTGAAGAATGGAATCACAGGCCTTTCAACTACAAAGGGAGAGAAGAAACCAAGCATAATTGACACTGAGAAAAGAATGAGTGGATGTTAATATTTACAAATCCACCCAAAAGTAGTTAATTTAACGAAGAGGTTGAGAGCATAGTTTTTGGATTATGTCTGGCCTAGACTTAAATTCCAGTGTAGCTATTTAATGACCACATAAACTTCGCCAAGTCACTCAATGTTTCCGAGCCTCAGTTTTCCTCCCTGTAAGAGTGGGACAGTAATGTCAGCCTCACAGAGTTAAGTGTATATAGAGTGTAGAACACAGTCAAGTGCCTGAATCATAGCATAGTAAGCACCTGAAAAATAGTGGTTATTATTGATGCCCAGCCTTGGGCTGGATGTTGGGTACAGCTGGGCGATAGGAAAGGTAGGTCATGACTTTCACAAAATTCTAGCAAGTAGCACACAGGACACAGTCAAGAAATCCCACGTGACACATGTAACCAAGTGCTGAGTTCTGAGACACCACCAACATGTACCCTGGGGGACCAGGGAGAGAGAGACCAGTGATCACAGGGCTATGTCATGAGCTTGGAAAGCAGTGCAGGACTGGCATGAGTCGTAACGGGCCATTTCGAGTGCATGGGACAGAGCAGTCCCTCAAGCTACGGAACACATTAGTGAGTGAAGGGAAGAACATGAGCAAAAAACAAAACCAGCAGATCGAGTGCCCAGGAGAGTGAAGGGAGTCCTCCCCTGTCACCTCTGGTGGGTGTTCATGGGCAAGGAGACACAGAGGCCGCAGTGGAGAGGCCCACCAGAGCCGGGCCTTAGAAACTGGGCTGTGAGGTGGAGTTTGGGAGCAGAGGAAGACCATGACGAAGCGGTGCTCAGACCCACCCTGGGGTGCTCAGGAGTCCTGCTGTGGGAGGAAGCTGGGATGCAGAGAAGGTGGCCAGGAGCCTCCCTCAGGACCTGACGAGGAGGGGAGAGGAAAGCGGGGCTGGCAGCGGATGGCCCGCAAGACTCAGCCAGGGACGTGGCGGGCGCGGGCCCTGGGGCTCCGCCGGGCCCTCAGAGAGGGAGTGAAGGGGGAGATGGTGGCTCTCTGATGACTACACAATTCGTGGTGATTTTGAGACAGAAATGGAGAGCTGACGAGCAGGGGGAGATGAGCTCCATTATGTCTTCTGGTTTTGAGCTGGTGATGAGACGCACAAGTGGAAACGAGTAATGGGCAGAGAAAAGGTCAAAGTTAGAATCCGACAGGCACAGAGATTTGGAAGTCATTATTATGAATACGGTGAACAAAAGCAACGGAATGGATGAGGTCTCTGAGGGAACAATATAAATAGAAAAAAAAACACTAGAAAACCAAAGACTAAGTCCGGGGCGATGTAGATGATTTAAAATACAGAAGCATTCCAGGAATACCCACCACGAGCGCATGAACCTCAGCGAAGTCAGCTTGGGGCCGTGGTCTGAATTCCGGGGTTCCTGGAACCCACAGGCATCCTCCCCCCCAGGCCGCTTCCTCCACTAAAAAATTCAAAATTACATCCTACTACTGCAGCAGTAGAAAGATGAATATAATCTAGAATGGATTATTATATATCCATTATTGTTATATAATTTCCTCCCTTCGGATTTTAAAATAAACTATTTTTATGGGTCCCTAAAAGTATCATGGGCCTTATCATGTCTAATGGTGTAAATAATCCAAAGTAGTGAGCGTTCTTTTAAAACATCAAGTACACTTGACTTCAGAAAATGTGTGTGTACAGAAAAGGCCACTCTTTCTTTTTTTAATGTTATAAGCTAATCTTTTAATTAACCTTGCCTTTCACAGGTGCCCAACCTTGTTCAGTCGGCGTGACCCCGAAGATGTGTTGCAGAGGGATTCGGGGCGAGAGAGAAGCAATCATCGCCACGGTTTGCTGTGTTTAAGGAAGGACTTCACTTTTCAGACGCGCATTTTTGGGTGCACATCTCAGAGAATGTGATTCCCTTGTTAAAGGGCCTCTTGTCCATCCCAGGAGGCGTGGTTTCCAGAATAACTGCGTGTGGTTTTGATGTTGCAGGGGCTTCATTCCTAAGCCTGTTTCCTGAATAAAGTGTCATTTAGACCTCAAAAAAATGACCCCCCTCAAAAAAAAAGTTGGAAACCTGAAACAGGTTAAATTTAACCACAGAGCATTTCAGCCCCAGATGAAGAAAAGCCGTACGGTAAGTCAGACACCCTTACAGGGTTTACCCCTGGGCAGCTGAGTCCAGGAGGAGCGGCGGCGACCCAGGGAAGCAGAAGCCCTTCGCCGCGTCGCCGTCTGAAGCAGGGCCCCCGATGTTTACTGAGCGTCTACTGCGTGCTGAGGGCGATGCCTCCAGCCTGGAGGGAAGGGGCTGGCGTGGGGGGTGATGGAGACAGAGCACACATTATTTATTAATAATGACAAAACACACAGAGGGAGTCCCGAAGTTCCGACTTCTTTGGGCTCAGTAGGCAGAGGGTATGACTTTCACAGCCCAAGGGAGGAAGAGGACCCATGGAGTGCTGTCAAAAGTGGTAGATGACGTAGGAAGGCCAGGAGAGATAAATCTCTCCCAGACGGTCAAAATGAGGGCTCTGGCCGCGCTGGTGGCAATGACTTCCTGGGGTAATGGGACACTCTGAGCATCAAGGGGTGCTCCTAAAGTGAGATCCCGGGTCTGGCCACGGACTAGGGCCTGCTTCAGCCCTGTCTGGAAAGACCGAATAGAACCAGAGCCAGTGTTAGCGGAGGGTGCTGGGCGTGCCTGGCAGTGTTCCAGGCACCTCGAATGTCATTCAGTCCTCCTCCCAAGCTCTGCAGTGACTACTCTCTCATACCCACTTCACGGAGAAGAAAACGGAGGCACAGAAAGTTGCAGTAACTTGCCTAGGATCACACAGCAGGCAAAAGCGGCATGAGAATCCTGGCGCTCTGCTCACAGGCCCTACGCTCGTAACTGCTGGGAGAGACGGAGCCACACTGCGTGGTCTCGGGAAGTTTTAGCAAGTCTCACGGGAATTTGGCACTTGCTTTTGATGTTGGTATGTATTAGTTTACAGAGGCAAATGAACAAAGCGCAGAAAAGCAATGTGCCTGGTTTACACAGTAACATGGCAGCAGAGAGAGCATGCACTGCTTTGCCACAACAGACACCTCGGAGGGACTTCCCTGGGGGACGCAGGAGGACCTGGAACACTCAGAAAAGGCTAACATTTAGGCACAGCCCAGCTCAGATCTATTTCTGCACTCCTGGCACCCCCCCAAGAGGAAAGCCTTACTTGAGAAGAGGTGACTTTGTTCTCTCTCTCTGACCATTAGAAAAGCCAGCTTTCAAAGCCTTTCTCCAACGGGCCCAGGTGGTCTTGGATACACAACCCCCTCTTCGGATAGATGGGATGGAAAACTCTTTATAAACAAGTAACGTATTACCTGACATTGTTTTAAACATATGTTTAAAAATATTATATGTTTAAATATGTAGTATAGGGATACTTAATAATAATATATTATTATATATAATATAGTAGCAATAAGAATGTGCACACATATATTCATACGCATTGGCCATCTCGGTTTTTGCTTTGAATTCCTAAGAGGAAAAACACAACCCAAACATAAAGGGCTGTAATTTGCTTCTTTTTTTTTTTTACCAAAAGCGAGTGGCAGCGCTTTGTCAGCATGGAGCGTGCATAACTGACCTCTTGGCCTCTTTCCGTCCAGCAACGAAAATTCGCACCTTGGAAATGTGAGCACACGACAGAGAGAACCGTTAGGATGATCGGGTGGGAAAGCGAGGCCCTGACTGCTGTGACCATGGTAACTGCTGCTTCTGTGATTGCCACAGCTGAAGGAAAACGGGGGCGGGGGGGGGTGCGGGTAGCCGGTCAGAAAAGTTGAAAGTGTGATGGTATTATCTGTTCAAGAAAAACAGTAATGTTAGCTAGCAATGGCTACACTGAACACAATGCACGCATCTTTAAAAAGTATATGCCTGGCTGGTGTAGTTCAGTGGATTGACCACAGACCTGAGAACCAGAGGATCGCGGTTCGCTTCCCAGTCAGGGCACATAGCTGGGTTGCAGGCCAGTTCCCGGCAGGGGACACACGAGAGGCAACCACACATTGATATTTCTCTCCCTCTCTCCTTCCCTTTCCCTCTAAAGATAAATAAATAAATTTAAAAGGAAAAAAAAGTATATGCTGGTTACATTTTTAAAAAACCTAATACTATTTAAACATTCTAGAGAAACTAGCATTTTTTTTTTACAATCCTTTGTTAAATTACAGACTTGATCAAGTGGTTTTTTTGTTGTTTTTTTTTACATTCTGAGTAACTTCTTCCTAATCTCTCTTTTCTAAGGGATACAGCATTCTCATAGTAGCAGATACAAATGGTTATGAGCAAAGAATGATGAGTAGTATAGAGAATTAACATGGGAAAATCAAATATTCCTTTCCACTATTTTGGAAGTGACTCTGGGTCGGGAGGAAGTGATGTAAAATCTCCAGGCTGTGCATTTACCGAGAAGTCTTCTCCTTGGGGGTCTGAAGCCAAAGCTGGGGGTGGGGGCGGGTCTGCGTTGCTCTGCAGCCCAGAAACGCTCTGAGTTCTCGACTGGCGAAGCAGAGAGCTGACCACAGCCATATTCCCTCCTGACCCATCTATTATAAAACACTGTCTACAGAGACTTGCAAACTGTTTTCCTTTCAGGACAACACAACACTCTGCCTCCGCCTGTGCTCCAGGGCCTGGGGTCGGGGTGGGAGGAGAAGGCGGCCCAGGCCCGGACTCCAGGCCCGGAGGTGGGACGTGGTGTGAGGCTGTCCCCGTGCTCGCCCCGCCCCGAGGGGCGCCTGAGGATGCTGGGCTGGCTGCGGTCCAGGTGAATTGGAGGCCGTCCTAGAAGTAAGAACATCCATCATGCTTAGTAAGATCTTAGGTTGTACCGGCTGCCTGGAGACTGCAGACATTTTTTATGAAGCTCCCGGTCATGAAGCGCTCCTTCCGCCTCTGCTGCCATATGTTTTTCCAGCTGGACCTCCACCAGTCTTCCGCTCTCCAGAAAGTTCTCATTCATTCAGCCCAAGGGTATCTCACTGGCTTTTCTGAAGGCTGCTGGAAGCTTCAGCAGGAGTCCTGGCCACATGGAAAATCAAGCCATCTGAGCTTATAGATGAAGGTCTCACATTGTGAGTCCCTGCCTTCAGAGGCTGCTCTTTCCTTAGTCAATTTAAATTCGGAGAAATGTAAACAAGCATACTTAACTATGTGAAACTGTGCAAGAAAAAGATTCTTATTAGCATGCGTTTTCTGTGCTTCAGACTTCCTCACCACATCCAACGGCAGGGAAATTTTACAACCGTTTTTTTTTTCCCAAAGACTGGAACCCACCCACTTATGTACTCCGATTAGCCAGCGACCTCCGAACCCTGCTCGTCTTCTATTCCCGTGGGGCACTGGGAAGGTTCAGCTTCTCCAGATGCTGTTTCTCGGGCTGGCCAGCACGGGGCTGGAGTCACAGCTCTCCAACACGTGTTAGAGATCTGGCCCGTGGGCCAAGGTCCGTGCTTCCAGTGCTAACCAACAGTTTGTGCTTTGTGACTCAGACTTGGTGGCTGCCCTGTTCTTCATTTTTCCTCTGGGTGAATCTGGGATTCAGTTCCTCGTCCTCAAAAGTCCTGACTGAGAAGAAAATGGGGTACATGTTCTCTGTGGTAAGCTCTCCTTGGAAAACCCTCCCGCAGAACTGGGCTGTGTATGTGTACAGGTCTCGCCTTATGGATACATTTGTATTTGGTTTATAGTAAACACTGAGCCCACTTCCGGATTTTAACAGTGTCCCCATTTCTTACTGGGAAGTCTTTGACTATACTCTCCCCACTGCTCCGCCAACTTATCACCCCTCCTCTCCACTACCATTTCTAGCTGTCCCCACTGGCTGTTGAGTGCGCCCAAATCCCTTCTGATCACCCTCACACTACAAAATCTGCAGGCAACATGATGTCTAGGATAATGTAAGGGGGTCTCAGATCAACTCACACTAGCAATGAGTGTAAGTTTGGGGAGACCAATTATATTCAGGCGTAGGTATGAAATTGTGCCATCTGAATTGGTAAAGCATTGTTCAAAGTAGGCAATGGAAAGCAGTATTATGAGGAGATTTTCACTTTCTTTCTGGTTTGCTGGTTTCACCAAATGCTTAAACAGGAATATAATTACAATATTTCTAAGCCGACTCTGTAACGGCTGTGAGTTTGACAATATACCTCCCAACACACACAATAATACAAATGGCATATATCAGGTAGGTTACCCATTAAACGACTGTGACAGATCGTATTTCTGGTTAATTGTTAGTTCCTTATGACCTTAGACTTTGCCTGTGTATTTAATAACACCACCTGCTGTCTCGGGTAGCAATACTACCTTTTACGTGAGGATTACTGTTCTTACTTCGTAAACAACAGTGCTCAGTCGGAGGTGTTGAAACTCTACCGTAGAATTGTTTAAATTATACCACTTATGGACAGCTTAAAGAAAGAAACCGACTTTCTTCCCTATGCCGGCTTTATTGGCTTCTCCCAAGATATCATAATTTATGTACCATAATAGAGGCATAAAAATGATTTACAAGTTGTAGTCTTGGTCTGCAAAATGCAATATTTCCAGAGAACTCTGACACTGTTGGGCCTGTCCTGTCTGTCTTCTTGCAGACTGGTTTCTCATGGTACAGACGCCTCTGGGAAAGTTCCCAATAAAACAGGCAAATAAAAAATAATTCCCACAAAGTGAAACGAGATGAGACCTTTCTTTTTTAACCATCACCCAAGATCATGCCTCTCTGGTGTGGGGCACGCTGAGAACACTGCTGGCGGTCAAGACATGCCGGAGAGGCTGCTCGCGTGCCCTCCACAGGCAGGCCTGTGCTGGCAGGTTTTTCGAGGGGGCTGCCTTTGGGTGGGACTCGAAGATAGTGGCGCCTGCACAGGGAACTCCTGGTGGTGGGAGGTCCGGGACAGAGTGTTTACTGCTAACCTAACCAGGCCTGTACTGTACAATCTAACTTGGGGCAACGCTCCAATCCATGAACTGCCTAACGACAGCGACCCTGGGCAGCGTGACACCGGCGTGCGTCAGACGCTCTCTCTCCTGCAGGAGGCAGAAGTGGCGTCCTTCGCAGTGAGGAGAAGGACCCCTGTTCACTTGCTCCTCCCCTTATCTGTCCCGTAATCCATAGCCTGCCTGTGATCAGTTTCCCCAGGCAAACGACAGCTCCAAAAACAGGAACGCTTTTTGCAATAACTGTAATGTTTCATTCCTTAGCATGGTGATACTGTTCACAAACAGAATGACACACTCGAGGTAACATCCGTCTGCCTTGGAACTGACTTTTGTCCTGAACTGTGGCAAGGCTCACAGACTTCACCCAGCACTCACACAAGCCGTAACTTTATGCTGAAATGTGGACACTGTGCAGAGTGCAGGGATTTTTTTTTTAATTACTTGGAACCGGAGAGGTTGGCCTGAACACCCACCACATGAAAATAATCAAGAGGTCGTCTGCCAACAGAAAGCAGTTTCAAAAGGACGGAATGCAGAATTCTGCGCCCAAGCCACTTGACAGCATCCCAGAAAGGCTTGTGTGGACACGTCTTCCGTCTGAGAGGACTCTGGCATTCCAGGCTTTGGAAAGAACGTCTCCTGTTACAGCTCGAAGGGGCTGCTGCCTGTCCTTCTCTTCCCTCCAAAATCAAGGAATCCGGAAGTCTTGCTCTGGAATACTCACTTAAAAATGAAGAGGAACCTTCACATGAAAAGTCATGAACATGGCTCTTTTTGGATTTTTATTTTTGAAGAATAGTTGAAATGACACATGACCAAAGTTCCCACCACCACTATTTTTGGAAAACATAGAATGTCACATACTCCATTGTTTCTTCATCATCAGACCCAAATAAACAAAAGTCAGAAGCTTATAAATATAAATTCACTGCAGTTAACAAAGTCACAACGAATTTTGAAACATTAGAATTCCTAGAACTTGCTCTCATAACATCCTTTGTAAACTCAGTATATAGCCAGCAAAGAAGCCACACAGCTATTAAGCAGTAGAATCCTGGGCGAGAATACCAAAAAAACCTCAAAACAAATTTCCACATCCTGCTGACCTATTCAGCCCAGTGCTTGTTAGTGTGTGGGACTGTTGCTTTTTCTCCTTCTTCTGCTGGGACTCTCTTAAGTAACAGGAAAGGCCTGTGCCTAGTATAGTGAGTCTTTACCCATGATACACACATATGTGTGTGTGTGTGTGTGTGTATAAAATAAGGTAATCTTCTTGTGGAAATATTTTCCATAAGCCTTGAAACACTTTACTTTGGCATATCAATGCTGATAACAAATGTTCCCACCCTGGCTAACTTGAACTCAGTATGGGCTGTGGTTCAGATATGCCAAGCCTATACTGAGCCCACGCCAAGCAGACACAGGGCTCTCAGAGAAGCTGACGATCTGGTAGCCATTTAACCTCATAAGGTGGCATGGTGCCCCCAAACAGTGGGCAGGCAGTTACTGGCCATTTTTCTGCATTGTTTTGTGATACCGTATATGTCAGAAGACTGTTGGGCTGGGTTCGTCAGCTTTTCCTGGTCTCCCACTGCCCCACACACCCCACCAAAGCTCACAGCAGAAATGGCGTCAAGCTCAGCCTCCCCCCACTCAAGGACACAGGTCCAGCCCTGAGCTGGGTAGCTCAGTTGGTTGAAGCATTATCCTGATATGCCAAGGTTGCAGGTTCAATTTCCTGTCAGGGCGCACACAAGAATCAACCAATGAATGGGTAAATAAGTAGAACAACAAATCAATCTCTCTCTCCTTCCCCTCGCCCTCTTTCCCTAAAGTCAATAAATTCAAAACATTAAAAAAGAAAAACAACACGGGCCAGAGTGTCCAAGGAACCTGCTTCAGGTCTCACACCAGGTGGGTGAAAAGAACCTCAGCTATCTCCTGTGCAGGTATTTATTTGCATGTGTGTTAAGAAGAACCTGCGAAGACACGAGAAATAGGAGGTAGCCCCCCCAGTGGGCTGAAGAAAGAACTGCAGCATGAGAAAAGTGAATTCTAGCTCTTAACTGCACATTTTCTTTGTCTGAAGGCGGAGTCCTTATTGTCTTGCCTCAGTTGACCAAACTCGTAAAGTAAGGCGACTGAGATGTTCTAAGTCATTGTTAAGAATAATGAATTGCTTTGATAATACAAATTAGATATGTTGGTGGAAACAATGAAAGCAATCTGAAAATGTTTGAAATCTAGCTCTCTCCTGAGTGCTAAGAGCCAATTGCCACTGCAAAGTTCACTGTGTGTAGTCAGTCCCCAGGCACGTTTCGGAACCAGCTTTCCTGAGTCAGGAATCTATCTGCTCGAAGGGCTGAGGGAGGAGGCTTGCCAGCACGTACATCCGAGTTCCTCTGTATTTGGATTTCAGCTGTCTGTGACAAGCTTTTTAGACATTTTAGGAAATCTATTTCTCTACCTCTATCCACCAGTAGTCTGGGCTGCGACTCAGACCCAGGCTGTCTGCCCCCATGTGCTTCGCTTCCTTCTTCCCTGTATGAACTTCAGTTCTGAGTGGGGACCTGCATTCTCTCAGTGGCTTTGCATTGCCTTTGGCTAAGGTATTACCATGTGGCTGTTGCATCCGGATATTCACTTCAATTAATACAGTACAGTCCACAATTAGTCTTTTCAACTTTCCTTCCTTTTCTCCTTCTGCAGGGAGCTCTCTGTTATATATAAAACTGACCCCCCCACACAAAAAGTTTAAAGAAAACATTTATTGTTAAAGGTTTAGATCTTTGGATATGATGGGAATACCACCTATACACATAATTGTTTTAAATGATAACACTACTTTATTTACTTATTTTGCTGGATTAGACTAGAGCAAATATGACCCCAGAACAGATTACTGAAATCTTACCGGTAAAGGCCAAATTTTCCTGCACATTGTCTTTTTATAAAACATACTTGCAAATAATGAAGCGAAAGTTAGCCCAGTTCACATTGGCTAATTTCTGTTTCATGAGAAATACAAACAATAACAATGAAAGTTTAAGAAGTCTTGACTGTTTTGCTTCTTAGAGCTCCATGAAGCTGTATCTGACTTCATGTGTTTTTCTCTTCGGTGCAGCCCATCCTGCTCACTCGTCTCCAGGCAAAGTAGCCAGGACCGGAGTCCTGCAGTAGCAATGAAATGATTTCATGAGAGTTTCCTCTTTGTTTTTAAGGAAATGGCTCATAAAGAGTTAGAGGTGTGGTATTCCAATTTGGTGAGTGCCCAAACCATTTTCTCCCCAGCCTACCGGTACATCCCAGAACTGACTCTTCGATCCCAGCAACAGCGTCGGGTCTTCTCTGAGGTCCATACAGACCAACACAGGATGGCTGTCACCGAAGGAGGGTGGTGTGGCAGCCACCGTCTCTCCCCTCCCTCTCTCCCTCAAATGCTGCAGACATTTCCTGGTCTTTGGATTGGTGCCCTACGACACACGCCAGGGGTTTCTTTTTTCCCTAGAAATATATTGATAGCCATATCTTCACACTCTTTTTATTAATACTCACAAATGTTAACACCCCTGTGCTAGGCCTCTATACTGTGCTTACATGATTTTTTGAAAATGCAAAATGCCAACAAAATGTTACTGTTAGACAATAGGACTCGCACCGAAATTTCAGTTCTGACACTCGCCTTTAGTGTTACCTTAGGCAAATCACTTAACCCTTTAATGCCTGCATTTTTAGTTCCTGAAGAAAGACGGCAAGATAAAAGAATTTATGCCTGAAATAGCTTTTTAAAATGTCCATATGGAAGATAACATAAATACAAAGGTATCATTTTATTTTTAACCTTTTAGAATTTTAACATCATTTTTTGCAGTTCCCTTGCTACTAAAAGTATAAGTAGGAAAGTTAAAATTTTAAGCTGAGAGAAAATGTACCACTTTAATATTTTCGAGTATGTGAAGTTAGTTCCCTATTTTGTCAGCATCTTCCTACTGATGTCTTTTAAAAGATTTTAGCAAGTGTCTTAAATATAAGTTAGACCCTAATCCAGATATTATTCCAGAAAAGTGCACTTCATCCTGCTCTTTCCAAAAAGTCAATTGGAGGCTTCTGGCATCAAATGGCTGTTGAATCCCTTCCAGTTCTGCTACAAATTTCCTTGCAGACCGAGCAAGTGTGTGACCTCAATCTCTCCTTTGTCGGTATTTTTTCCTCAGCTCTTTAAATTCTGACACAGTAAAGCAGTTAACTTACATCAAGACCCTGAATTTCACGGGGACCTGTACATATGTTTACACAGAGGCTGGTGACTAACAGCTTCTGTGTGTAACATGCGATGATCAGAGTTCCCTGGACTTTATTTGGCCTGATTCTTAGACCCTCCACAGAGAGTTCATCTCCTCCGTATGCGAACGTCTCTTTAACCCCTGAACACTTTCTGTGCATGGGGGGGGGGGGGGGCGGCAGGCTACAGGGAGAGGTCAGACAAAGGGAAAGCATTTCTAAAAAAGTATATATGCAATTTGAAAAACAGAATTATCTCATCAAACACTCTTAGTTAGAAGAAAGGCTTTCATACCTATTACATAAGGTTCATTTATGTCCTGACTCTCCATAGTATGTGTAGATGTATTCGTACAAACAAGTGTTCAAATACATATTTACTTTTATAAAGTGGAAAATCCCTGAATACCACACGTGTCCTTTTGGTCATATGGTACTTCGCTCAAGTACAAGGAGCCTAGGACGGTAGCCACAGAAATCCAAGGGCCGCGTCACTGCGTTTTTTTTCCTCCTTCAAATATGCCAAGGTCAGAGTTTAAGAAGCTTTAGCGTGGTTGCAACATCATGCTATTAATAGAGAGTGCTCTCTAAAGAATGAAGGTTGTGATCCCACATGTGGATATAGGGTAAAGGCATGAACTCAGCTGTCCCTGGAACACCACCTCCCACAAAGTAGCCGCCCACTCGTTGCGGGGGGCAGGGGGTGGCATCCTCCCCTGGCTGCATGTCCTCTAGTAAGAACCGTTTCTTCACAGGGCCTTGTCAACTGTCAGTACAGGAGGCCCTCGGCTGCAGTGAGCCTCGGGGAGCAGCAGGCTCAGATCTTAGACATGGAAGGTGCACATGGTGCAAAACCCATGGAAACCGGCTGGGAGGTCAGGCCTGTCCTTCCCATTGAGCTACTGCATAGAGCTGCTTCCTCTGGTTCACCTTCCCATCACTTCTCTTAACTCCTGCCTTATCGGTATCCTTCTGACTGGCTTTCCTTTTGTTTCTAGATTGTGGTTTTTACTTGTACTTTTAAAAATCTTAGACATTAGGGCTGGAAGAGGCTGTTGCTTCATCTAGACTTTCAGCGGGAAAGTTCCCCTTAGAACACTTCCTTTAGTTCTTAGGTCGAATTGCAGCATTTCAGCGTTCTGGTTAAAAGGCAGCCTCAGACCACTGTCCCATCACACCACACACGGCCTGGGCCTGCCTGTCTGTGTAAGAATAGGGGGGAGCTCACCGCAGCCACACTGGTAACCTTGACTGTGAACGGCAAAGATTATCATAATTCTCCTCTGAGAGGACCTGGGGCCTTAAGCAGGAGGGCAGAGTCTACGTGACTAAAACATACTGACTTCCTCTTTCATAAGTCATCACATGATGAACTACAATTACAATTACTGCCTTGTCTCTGCGAATTGCAGACGCATTGCCTCACCCTAGAAACCCCGCTCCTGTGCTCGGAGGAGGTGGTGACTGCTGCAGCCATGCTTTGGAAGGCATCCAGCTCCAGGCTGCGCTGGGCCGGGAGGGCGGGGGTGGGAGACAAAAACAAAGCTGTGTTTACTTAGCATACATCGATAAAGCTGCTTCAGAGCTACATGAAAGGCCAGGCAGCAGGAAAGGCCTGATACAATATAAGGTATTGCTGCTCTGGATCCCCCTTGTGCCTTAACCCCCTTGATGCCGGATCCTTTTATGGCCAGAGAGACCATCAACTAGCCTTTCCATTTTCCTGAGGGCATTTCATTAGGGAAGTTACATCAGCCCTGTTTCGACATTAAACTGGTAGTGTAGAATAAGAGGGAACTGCCCTCAATTTGGAGAAGAAAAGCTCTGTTCTACAGAAATCCTTACTTAATACCTCCCAAGGCAGAGTTTGCATGTCAGTATTTCTACTTTGGGCTTTCCCTGGAGGGTATTAGCACTGCTTGTAGGTAAATGAGTATAATTAGGCCATGGCTCTAACACCTAGTTTTGTAATGTTTCTGTTGCTGCCTTGTGGGGCCATCTCTTGGGGGTGGCCGAGATGGCTAATCTCTGCAGCACAAAGACTAGGCCTTATTCCCTTTGGGTCGGATGGGCCAAGTCACGTGGTAGAACGTGGCACACAGTCACCATGGAGAGTGACCAAAGGGACAGATCCCTGAAAGAGGTACTACCACAGGGACCACGAGTTACCAAACCCACTGTCTCCAGGTGCTTCCCCAGCTAGGAGGGCAGTGAGGCAGGATCGCAATTGCAAGGCAGGATCCGGAACAGGGGGTGACCTCTATGGCAGGCACACCTTCTCTGGAAATCCCCAAGAGGTTCAGCGTTAGCCTGAAAAATATTTAGGCCTGGCATTACGTTTTCTGTGCCATTGCGAACAGGTTTTTTCATGTGCTTTAAGCAGCTCCCTCCACTGTTTTTCTAAGGGTGTTTTTCCTCTTCCTTGTGGTTAATCCTTTGAAGCAACCTGGCATTTTCAACAGCAACAACTAGAGAGAAACGTCAGCAGGATTTTTTTTTCTCTCCACCTACCAATCCAGCGGTAGGAAAGATAATATAATTAGTACCCTGTTCTTCCCACTTAACCAGCTCATTCCAGTCTCAAGAAGCCATGTGGGCCGGTCTTCCAACAAAAGCGGCTGCAGAGGCTGCCCTAGTAGAGTTGAAGTGTCAAAGTCCCAACTGAGAGTGACTAAGCCTGCATCTATTAGTCAGTAAAACCAACGACCGGCCAAAAGTGATTTACTATAATACACACCAGCTCCTCCTCCCGATGCAAGTGTGAAACTCAAGTGCTCAGTTTAGCTGGGCAGAGCCTGGGGCTGCCAACTATGGCGGGCGCGTCGGGCTAGCTGTTCACGCCAGACGCGGACTCCCCCCACCGGCGCTGCGCCTGGCCCGGGCCGCGTGGTGCGCGCACATCCGTTCCGCCTCTGACAACGCCCGCGAGCGGCGGGCCCGGCCAGTAGCACACCCCACGGCCCGCGCCGCACGATCTCCGACCCACGCCGGGCTGGGGAGCTGGGCCTGCAGGAGCAAGGCCGCCGGGGGGCGGTGCTTCAGGGCGAGGAGCCGTCCGGGGTGGGGGGGCGGAGGCTGCGCAGTGACGCAACGCGCTGGCCGCAGACTCGGATCCCAGGAATGTGCGTTCACTCAATGAGGCCGCCAGCGCCAGCAGCGCCGAGTCACGTCCGCGTGGAGCGTGCGCACTCGGCAGCGGCGCACGCGGGCTTCGGCTCCGCGCCCACGTCACGCGCCCGCCTGAGCCCTACATAAGCGGCCTGGTGCTGGCGCTGTAAGCACTGCGCTTGCTGAAAAGGGGAAGCTGAGCGTTTTGGGGGCCTCGGTGTTGGGAGGTCGTTCTCCGCCCCCCCACCCATAAGGTCTCAGGCTTGGAAAGTCATTATTCAGTGTTAAAACTTCAGGGGGTTGGCGGCGCGTGCCTAGCTCCAAGACACACGAGTGTAAAGCACTATTGAACGGTCTAACTCCTAAAACCCTGTGAGCCACGTTGCTTTCAAGCAGTACAGTCGGAAACAAGTCACAAAGTGGCCCCGCTTTAAGAACACGAATATTAGCACGATTTTACCCCAACCAGGACGGAGGAATTCCGACTGGGTTGAGGTCGCCGGGCGAGTACAATAGAGCAGACTTGTAGCTCTTTTAGTTGCGACGCGCCATCAGCGCTGCGCAGAGCGGACTCTCCCGACTCTCCAAGGAGTCTCTGCGCGGGGGAGGGGCGCGCGCGCGCGCGGGGCTGGGCAGGCGGGCGCGCGCGCACGAGGGGAGGGAGCCCGCGCAGGCGCTGTGCGAGGCTGTCGAAGAATCAAGTCTGTAGAAGTGGAGCGGCGCGGCGGCGGCGGCAGCAGCAGCAGCGACGGCGGCGGCGGAGCTGAGGCGGGCTGGGCGCTGCTGACGCGCGCGCTGGAGAGCGGCGACGCCCGGAGCAGTGAGGGAGCAGCAGAGCGACGCGGGGTCCGTGCCGTGCCCCGGCTCCACGCCGCCCGGCCTCCGCCGCTCCGGCGCGGCATGCCCCACCGTTCCGGCTGAGCTTGCCTCGGCGGCCGCCCCCCGGCCCCCGCCCCCCGTCCTCCCCGCCCCCCGCCCCGCACTCCGCGCCCGCCGCGACCTGCTGCGCTCGCCCGCGCGGCCCATCTTCGCTCCGGTCTGGAGGCCCGCCGCGGCCCCGGCCGAGCCCCCGCCCTCGCGCCCGCCGCCCACCCGCGCTCGCCGGGGGGCCGTGCTGCCGCGCCTGCAGCCCCTCGCCCCGCGCCCGCCGCCCCTCGTGTCCCGGGGGCGCTGCGCGGGCGCCGAGCCCGCGCGGGCTCTGCCTTTGCCGCCGCCCCTGCCGCCCCTGCGGCCGCCGCCGCCGCTGGTGGGGGAGCCGCGGGGTTGGGGGGGCAGGAGGGCGCGCGCGGGGCCGGCGGCGAGCGGCGGCACCCCCTCCTCTGTGGGCTCCGCGGACATGGCTGCAGCGGTAGCGGTGGCGGCCGCGTCCCGGCGGCAGTCCTGCTACTTGTGTGACCTGCCCCGAATGCCCTGGGCGATGATCTGGGACTTCACGGAGCCCGTGTGCCGCGGCTGCGTCAACTACGAGGGTGCCGACCGCGTCGAGTTCGTCATCGAGACCGCGCGGCAGCTCAAGCGGGCGCACGGCTGCTTCCCGGAGGGCCGCTCCCCGCCCGGCGCCGCCGCCGCTCCGGCTGCTTCGAAGCCGCCGCCGCTCTCGGCCAAAGACCTCCTTCTGCAGCAGCAGCAGCAGCTCGGCCACGCCGGCCCGGAGGCGGCCCCGCGCGCCCCACAGGCGCTGGAGCGCTACCCGCTGGCCGCTGCGGAGCGGCCCCCACGCCTTGGCCCTGACTTTGGGGGCGCCCGGCCGGCCGCGGGCCTGGCTCAGCCGCCGACGCCGCAGCCCGTGAACGGCATTCTGGTGCCCAACGGCTTCTCCAAGCTGGAGGAGCCGCCGGAGCTGAACCGCCAGAGCCCGAACCCGCGGCGCGGCCACACCGTGCCGCCCACGCTCGTGCCGCTCATGAATGGTTCGGCCGCGCCTCTGCCCGCCGCGCTTGGCCTCAGTGGCCGAGCCGCCGCCTCGCTGGCCGCCGTGTCCGGAGCCGCAGCCGCCGGCCTGAGCTCTGCGCCGCCCGCCGAACTGGGCGCGCACAAGCGTCCGGCGTCTGTGTCCAGCTGCGCGGCCGCGGAGCACGAGCAGCGTGAGGCGGCGGCCAAGGAGAAGCCGCCGCCGCCAGCGCACCGCGGCCAGGCCGACAGCCTGTCCACCGCGGCTGGGGCCGCCGAGCTGGGCGCCGAGGGCACGGGCAAAGGCCGTGCGCCAGGAGAGCAGGACTGGGTCAACCGACCCAAGACGGTGCGGGACACGCTGCTGGCGCTGCACCAGCACGGCCACTCGGGGCCCTTCGAGAGCAAGTTTAAGAAGGAGCCGACCCTGACTGCAGGCAGGTTGTTGGGGTTCGAGGCCAACGGGGCCAACGGGTCTAAAGCAGGTAGGGGCGGCAGTGGAGTGAGGGGACCTAGGGGAGAAAGGGACCGAGAATGCTCCGCGGTGGGGTGGGGGTGGGGGGGTGTACTCTTTTCCATTCACCATTTTACCCTAACGCAGAAACAACAAACACCCAACTTCCTGCTCTGCCCCAGGCGGAACCACTGCTTAGTGGCAACGTGTTCTTGTGCTGAAGCAGCACAACAGAGATGAGTCAGAGTGGGTTGATAGGCACTGACACAGGGTTTTCCTTTCCCAGCACATTCTTGGATGGGAGCAGGAGGGCACCAGTCACCTTTTAACCTGTTGGGGGACCTTAATACTTACATTCACGGTTAAACCTAGGGACATGCATGCATGTGTATGTAGAAACTCAATTGTTTATGAGCCATTTTCTGAGGCGTTTTCAAAACTGCTGTAGAGCTTCAGAGCCAACCCATAAGTGTTTTAAGTTGCACGTGTATTTGAAACTCGTTTGTGTTTGGATACAGGCTTTTAGACGATAGAACTGTTCAGTGAGTTTTGTTTCACATTAATAAATGATCCTTTTCAGTGCGTGTTCACTTATTTCCTCTTTTTTCCCTTTATTTGCTTGTTTTTTTTTTTGTTTTTTTTGTTTTTAGTTGCAAGAACAGCCAGGAAAAGGAAGCCTTCTCCAGAACCGGAAGGTGAAGTCGGGCCCCCTAAAATCAATGGAGAGGCACAGCCGTGGCTGTCCACGTCTGCTGAAGGGCTCAAGATCCCCATTAATCCTGCGTCCTCTTTTGTATCTCCACCACCACCCACTGCCTCACCTCATTCCAACCGGACCACACCGCCCGAAGCAGCCCAGAACGGCCAGTCCCCCATGGCAGCCCTGATCTTAGTAGCAGACAATGCAGGGGGCAGTCACGCCTCGAAGGATGCCAGCCAGGTTCACTCCACCACCAGGAGGAATAGCAGCAGTCCACCCTCTCCGTCCTCAATGAACCAAAGAAGGCTAGGCCCCAGAGAGGTGGGGGGCCAGGGGGCCGGCAGCACAGGAGGACTGGAGCCAGTGCACCCCGCCAGCCTCCCGGACTCCTCTCTGGCAGCCAGTGCTCCCCTGTGCTGCACCCTCTGCCACGAGCGGCTGGAGGACACCCACTTTGTGCAGTGCCCATCGGTCCCTTCACACAAGTTCTGCTTCCCTTGCTCCAGACAAAGCATCAAACAGCAGGGAGCTAGTGGAGAGGTCTATTGTCCCAGTGGGGAAAAATGCCCTCTTGTGGGCTCCAACGTCCCCTGGGCATTCATGCAAGGGGAGATCGCAACCATCCTTGCTGGAGATGTGAAAGTGAAAAAAGAAAGAGACTCGTGACTTTCCAGTTTCTGAAAAACCCAGTCATTACCCTTAACTAAAACTGCTTGAATTGTATATATATCTCCATATATATATATATATCCAAGACAAGGGAAATGTAGACTTCATAAACATGGCTGTATAATTTTGATTTTTTGAATACATTTGTGTTTCTATATTTTTTTTGACGACAAAAGGTATGTACTTATAAAGGCATTTTCTTCTTTTGTTAACGTTATTAGCATATCTCTGTGCTTTATTATTCTGGTGACAGTTACCGTTCAATGTAGGCTGTGACTTGCGCTGCTTTTTTAGAGCACTTGGCAAAACCCAAAATGCTTCTAGCCGTGTTTGTATGCACTTACTTTAAAAAGAAAAAAAAAAAGCCAAATACATTTTCTGACATTGTAAGATTGCCTTACTGTCTGTTATTCCTTGTTGCTGCCCCTTTCTCAGGCTGGAGGCCAACTGGTGGAGAAGGAAAGGAAGTGAATGCAAGGGGCGCTGTTGCAAAGTGGGCATGCCACTGGGAAATACCAAGTTTACCCCCAGAACATTAGCTTTTCAGTCTTTCTGTATTTTGTTCTTAAAGTTCAGTTGTTGGGACATTAAGGACTGCCTGAGAGTTGCTGCTGAGAGATTTTTGGGACTGGTTTTGAGGGGAATCTTTTTTTTTTTTTTAAGGCAAACTTGATCACTGTTCGCTGCCCACGTAATCAGTTGTAAGATGATAATGCTGCATGCTAGTTGGTTACATAATACACAATTCAGTGACGGAAGGTGGCGATGATGGTGGCGTGTACGGCATGGCACTGCCATCTTTGACCAGGGCCTGGCTCTGCAGCGCCCCTTCATCCTTGTAAACACCCCAGAGCTCTGTTGTTGCTGCCATTGTCATGTCCCCGGGAGAAAGTTGCAGGAGAAGTTCCAGTCCAGGCGAACTTGGAGATTGTGGGGTCGGTTTCGTTTCTGTTTTGTGTGTTATTTTTTTTTATCATTTCCCTGTAGTGCCGTTGCTGTTGATGCTATCGACCACACCATTTCTCGTGAGTGCTAACTACAGTATGGTACAATGACAGCAGCAGCACAGGGTGCTGCCAGGACTGCCCGTGGGCATATTGGTGACAGCCCGGATGGGGTGGAGGACACCTGTAATTTCTTCCTTACATGTGTTTGAAATACCAAGTGAATAATACAGGTCTCCTGGGAAGAAATGATAAACTAGTGAAAACTAAAGAAAAGGTTTGACATCATAGACAGGTTCCACTTCTCAACTATTTTTAGAAGCCTTTTGTAAACTGATTGCTTTTGATCACTATTTTGCATCAGTAAAATGATTTTTTAAACCAATAAATCATCAGTTATTAGAAATAGTTGTCTCGGAGCGATACTGGTTTTTTGTTTTTGTGCTGTTTTAACATCTGCAGGAACACTATTTTAAGTCCTTTTATGTTCAGGTGTTTGTAACTTGGCCCTATAATTAGGCTGAATCATCGCTTCAAGGTCTATTACAACTTATGTGTATCGTTCACAATCCAGCTTCTATTTCAATTTGAAAATATAGATTGTTACCTGCTTTGGGTTATTTTTTAGTTCTGTTTGCGTCTTTTTAAAATTGCTCAAATATTTTATAATGGTCGGGTTATTAACACTTGAAAATCAGATACTGCACCAAATACAGTATTTTTCGTAGTGCTTTTAATGAGTGCACCTATGAACGCCATACAAGTTCATGTTACAAGTCATTGTTACAAAACCAGCAGACTTGCATGATTAACCAGTTTGTTGTTAGTTTTTTTAATTGGGGTAGCTATGACTCAGATCAGACTGGTTTCTCTTATGTAAATGTACACATGCAGAAACGGAGTCAGTTTTACATGCCCGTGAAGATGTTTGTAAGGAATTCAACTATTATGGTCTGTTATATAAACGTGCGTTTAGGCACTTGATTATAAACTGGAATTTGGCCTCTTAGATGGTACAAGTTTATCAGTCATTTGACCTAATTTGCGGTAGCTATCTGTATGTTTTGCAATCTTAATACAGATAGCTTTCCAAAAAGAATAACAAAGAACCATCCTGCTGTTTTGAATAAGTTTATCCAGCTGTGGAAAAGACAGCCAGTCGTTCTCTGTGCTGATGAGGGTTAAGGGGAAGAACGTGAACAGCTTTCAAGGCCTGTGTGTGGAGGTTACTCCTATTAAAAAATTAGATTTGCATGAGTCGGCCTGGCCCCTGGGTGGCCTTCGTGGAAGACTTGCAGCTGGAAAGTGTTGATCTGGGTTATTTTTCTGGCATCCTCCTAAGTTAAAAAGTTAACGTTGGGACATGGGTTTGATCTTCCGTTGTACCTGATGACAGTACAGAGATCCTCCACAGCTGGATAAAAATGTCAGAAAACTCCTTACTGTACATGGGCAGTATCAGGTTTCAAATCCTAATATTTCAGCTGTGCTTTTAATACACAAAATATTAGGGGATGGGTGTTGAAGCTTTCCCTTTTTGGCTTTACCCATTTATAGGATTTAACAGATGTACTGTCTTTCATGTGGCCTCACAGTAAAAGTTATGAGAACGTACACATGGTTTACAACTTTTATTCTATACATTTTCTTGGCCGCCAAGTATTTTAAAAAGTGTGCCACCTTTTAACCTTCACTTTATTTTTTTTTTAAGTTAAAGGTGATACTTTTTCTATATATGATGAAACTCATGTTAACTGAAGTGAGTGTAATCTCAGATAATCAACATTATTATATTTTAAAATCACGCTATGGAAATATCACCTGCATTCTGTCATGTGTCAGATTTACAATACTTTTTTTTTCTTTAACTTTTAGCATTAAATAAAAATAAAATTGGGAGCACTGAACATTTTCTGAGGCCTTTTTTAATTTTTCAAAGTAAGGTTAGAATGGCTGGCTATCCCTTGAATCCCTGAAGGCAGCGCGAGCGAGTAAAGGGTGTGTGGGGTTTGGGTTTGGGGTTTGACTTGGAGCTGCAGGACAGGAGATAAAAGACACAACAAAAAAGGCCAACTGGTGGTAGGAAAAAAAAAGGGCTAGGGCCTGGGGAAAGGGCAACTGGGTAGGGCAAACATAAAGTGAGGAGCGGAGCAAAGTCCGGGCAGAAAGCACTTGTTTATTGTTCCACTTGCAGTAGAGCCAGCGATGCTGCAATAGCGGGCTGGAGGGAGAAAACAGTGACGGCATCGCAGAGACTCAAGATGTGCTGCTGCTCTCTGGGCAGCTGTGGAGTGCAGCTCTGTGGGGCCCAGTGACCTGCACTGGCAACGAGAGGAGAAAAAGCCCGTCCTTCAGAAAGCTCTGGAATAGAGTCACAGAAAGCCGTGTGAGCTTTATCCATCACCTGAAGCCAGAATTTAGAAACAGATACAAGGTGGAAAACAGGAGCACACCACTGTCACATAGTAAGAAATTTCTAGGGGTTTGCAGCTTTTACTCTCTCTTGAGTAAATAAAGGGTAAAGTCTGCTAAGCACTGGCTTAGCAGACTATGAAAGGAAGTTGTGAGATTTCTAAGGAGTTAGAGGATACATAGACTTAACTATGTTTTCTTGATTATTATTACTATTATTATTTTGGAGAGAGAGAAACATTGATTTGTCTTTCTACTTCTTTATGCATTCATTGGTTGCTTCTTGTATGTGCCCTGACTGGGGATCGAACCCACAGCCTTGCCCTATTGGGGTGATGCTCTTAACCAACTGACCTACCTGGTCAGGGCCTAGACTTACTATATGTTTTAAATTAAACAGCAACAGTTGGATATATATTGATTAGGGGTGGTCCGATAACTTAGGGGCTCACCATTATATTTTAGTATTTTTTTAGTAGCCTGTTTAAGGCAGTTTTCAATAAACAGTATTCTTACTAATTACAGATTGCAATACACAATACAACACAATGTTTCATAATTAAGTTAAATGTTAACTTTTTTAACTTAAAATGCTAGATTTTTTTTCACTGAAATTTAAAGTAGTGCAGCTTGCAGAAGTCATTTTTAAGTTTCAAAAGTTCCTTCCAAAGTAAACTTACGATTGCATTCAGTTTCCAGTTAAAAAAGAAGCAAAAAACACAACAGACTCTTGATGTGGCAGCTGTCTTTGTTTATACCCTAAAGGGGAAAAAAGTTAAAGGGAAAATATGAAACAACTTTTAAATCCCTTTGTTACTCAAAATCGTTTTGCATGTGATTTATAGATGGTTTTATTTGGTTAGTGAAGAGGAGAATGTTTCTCTTCCTGATTCCAAAGTGGATACGTGGAATCATTCAGAAAAACATTCAGTTGCGTGCAGGCCACTAGAAGTCCTGAGTCACCCTCATTTGCTTGCCTTTTCTTCATGGGAACAGTGTGAGAAGACACGCCTTTCCTCTGTCACAAACCAAGGTCAGAGTCACCGGAGAATAGAACACGTATTCACCTACTTCATCCTCTGAGGTTCTAGAGATGAGGAGGGTGGGGATGCTGTTTAACTCCTTCAGTGCCACTGATTAGGCCTCTGATAGCAAGAGTATTGATTATAATACAAGTGATTACAGTCCAATAAAAATTGTGGGCGTGACTTCCCAGATTTTCAACTATCTCATTTCTGTGGACGGCCTGCATTTTCCTCAAAAGTTTTGAGTCCCTCACATTTAAAAGGCACAAAAAATGCAAAAAGTCAATTTGTGAGTTATTTAAGGGGTTGGAAGATAGAAAATGCCTGGATTTATGGGTTATCTCTGGATTTCTTTATTAATCCCCAGGTAAACCCATAATTGGGGATATCCACACTCTCCCTCTTTCCCGTTAACACATTAATTTGTGCCTAGTTTAACAATGAACTTTGTGTTAACCCATCAGTCTGTCACCTGCTCCTCCCCCATGACAATACAACTTAACATGACTGAAAACAGCTATTCTAACATTGTTTTTAGTTACAGAATATGAAATCTCCACCTGCAGTGGTCTTTATCACAGAATATTGTGAACTGCTTTTCTTTATGGCACTTTTCTTTATGAGCTGCATAAAACAACCCATACAAGCCACAGAAGGTTATTTTAGGACAAAAACTATACCATAGGCAAATCATTATTTGTAATCATTTAGACATTGGGTCTTAAACCTATTTTATTCTGTGTCTAGAAAACACAGAATTGAGTGAAATCTCCTTAATAGAACAACCCGATTATGGTGGTATGAACAGTTCCACAATACAACCGATTTGGAGAAAAGCCCTCCAAAACTCAAAACCATAGTATAACAAGTCTCTGGGGAATTTATCACAAAATTAGCCATGAAAATCCTTTAGGAGTTGACTTCCTGCCAGGGCAGACAAGGTCTGGAGACAGAACTCCAAAATTCCTCCTCCCAAGTTCCTGTATAAATCGTGGGCATCCACTCTCTGGTTGGTCTTGGCCTTTGAATGGACTTTAGAAGTTGCATAATCTGAAGAGCCTCCGAGCCATTTAGCAGAAGCCCTCAATACAGATAAGACAGCCTGCGTGGAGTCCTAGCGTCCCATTTGAATATTTCTAAATATAGTCGATATTTTGGCGGAAATGAGCAGTGTTACCTAATCTGTGGATCCCATCACCACTTTTACTTACTAATTACCATGTTACTATCCGTGAACATTCAGACGCCCGTGAGGGGACAGGCATCCTACACGGCACGTCACGCTGTGTTGTGTCAGTGCTCAGGTAGCAACTCTGGCCGATAAAGGTGAAGGTTACAGCATGGTTTTCTGCCATTTAGAAAACACCTTCCCTATGACTGTTCAAATGTAAGCAGCTACTGACAGGTCCAGGAAAAAAATAAATTCATAAACATTTCACTGGAAGTAAGGTTCTGAATTCCTTCCAGTGTATGGAAAGGCTATTAAAAGTGAACCTTGCTACTGCGACATACGTTCTTTTATTGTATGATTCAAAAACACTAACCAGAGGGCTGAGAGTTCTGCAGAGAAGTTGACCTTAGGAGTAGGGACTGGGTGGGCCTGAATAAATCAGAGTTTCTGTACACAGGGCCTTGGCTTAGCGCCTGGTTCTCCACAGCCTCCTCCCAGACTGTGTCAGCTGCCAAGCAGAAAAAGGCCTTTGGTGCCTTAACCCATGCTAAAAGCCTCCTACCCCCCCCCCATTTTTGTTATTTCTGCCTCCAAACTACAATTTCATTAGCTTTGTGTGTGTGATAGAAGATAAAGACTTACTGTACCCCACATATCATTGAAATCCGAATGTCACAGGAGGGTAACAGTTCCAGAATAATGCTCTCTCGATCAGCCCTACACAGTTGTCTCTGTGATTATCTGACACCTACATTAAGTGAGGCGAATCCTTTGGGCTTTGGCACTGAAGGTCCGCCACAGGTAGGCGTGGCAGCGTGTTTAAGGGCGCGTAGTGGCCAGGGTTCACCGCCTCCAAGAGTTTGTTTTCCTTCCAGGAGGCTGGGAAGCAAAGTTACGGTAACTTCTCCCACGGAGCACTGAGTCTTTTCCTAGTATCTGCACGTGGGACCCCGGTGGGTCTGCGAACTGGGAGCGCAGTCCCAAGTCCAAGGTGGTGTCACCAGGTTCACTCTGCATGCACCTATCACGCGGGAGCCACTATCTTCACACAAATCACCGGCTAGTTGAAAACACCGGAGGTGAGGTCGGAATGGTTAAATTGTAGTTTTCTTTTTTTTTTTTTTACTTGTCACTGTTGCTCAGAAGGGTTTCACCGCCACTCGCCTCCTCCCCCCCTCCCCTTTAAGGATGAAAACAGCTGCCAGCGCTGCCCAGCCCTGTTTACTGGAAGGGAAGGGAAGGGGAAGAGGCGATCTTACTTCCATCGCCTGCGGTTTCCAGTGCGTCCGGGACTGACTGGTTCTAGAACTTTTCCTGGGCTGCACGCGCCAAAACAGCGCCTCGCCCTGCTTCTGCTGGGGCACTTGGGGCCTGGCGGCGGGGGACTCGCTGGGTGGGACCCGGGGCCAACCCGCCCCCTCCGCCCCAAGTCCCGAGACCCGGAGGGTCCCCAAGCGCCAGCCGGGCCCGCGCAGCTGCCGCTGCTATAATTAGGGGACCACGGCCCGGAGGCACGTGGAGGCTCTGACGCCAGTCCGGCGGGCTGAACCAAATAAAGGCAGAGGCCCGGCTCCCGCCGGCGAGGCCGCGGGCTCGGTGCGCAGCAGCCCGGGGCGGAGAGCCCTGCGGCCCAGAAAAGATCAAACGCGCGTCAGCAGCAGCCCGGCCTCGCCTGCCAGGACCCTGACGCCGCCCGCTGTGCTGGGCGCGTCCACCGAGCGCAGAGGGCACATGACCAGAGCTGCCCCAAATGTCACTCCCTTTTTGGAAGTCATGATGCTGCTTCCCCGCCACCCCCTCTAAAGACTGTGGCTATAATAAGGCAAATATTCCGTGCTGGTGGAGTAAACAGACCTGTTTAAGGGACACCCGTCAGGGGAAAGCACGCTAATGCACAGCGCATGTCATAAAATGTATTTACCCAGCAGGCCTCAGGACATGCCCATATGGGACACCAAGCACTGTAGCAACTGCCTACCAGAGGGGAGTTGCCTTTTTTTTTTTTAATCGAGAAACCTGAATTTAAACTAGAAAAAAAGTTTTTCCCCCCACCTCATCATAGTACCATTGGGCACTCGGTGTGCCACCGAATTAATTAACTTATAATTAGTGTTGATTAGTCAGTATAATACTCTACAATAATATCTCCAGGACAATAACAGGCATGGCCCCTGTTCTTTTAATTTTTTTGAAATGACATTGAAATGACATTCATTACCAGCCTTGGAGTGCAGGCATAGGAGACTCCCTGTGGCCTGTGTTGTGTGATGGTTGTAGGCACTGTTTAAAAAGCGGCTGTGGTAACTAAAGAAATGGGAAGCTAAAATAAACAAACAAATAAATAACGCCTTTCACCAGGCTTGAGAACACCTAGACACAAGCCCACCAAAGACTTCCTTCGATAGCAGGCACTAAAAAAATTTTAGAAGCTGGTGATGGAAATCACGCAGAACAGTCTGCTCCTTGCATTGTTGTATCGAGGAACACGGAAGCCTTTCCAGGGTGCAATCTGATTCCCGGGAAGTTATTCTCGTTCCTCTCCTGTGGCTGTGTGTCGTGACCCAGCAGTGCGGCAGCCACCAGAGATCTCGGAGAGGGAGTTCTGCTGAGAGACACAAGTTCACGGTTCGTGAGAACACTCAGAAGGGTCCACTTCTGTTTGAGATACACTAAAACACTGGAATCAAGGTCAGGGAATCTCCAGGTGCTCTCGGGCTTTGTGTGGTCATTTCGGGGTATTCAATGCACTTTTGTGCTCCTATGCCTTACTCGTATGTATTTTTTAAAAAGTGACCGTGTACTTACGTCAGTGGGGCTAAGGAATCAAACCGGGAAATCTTTGGGACAGCTTTTCGGTTTCTCAGTGACCAGACGCAAGAAAGCACTGGGTATATGCAATACCCATCAGGTACTTGGGCGCAGTGAAACATACCACTGAAAAATACAGACTTTCAGTTACATTGAAAGGGGTAAGAGCCGACAGCTTGGACACATGGAGAGAAGGGGCTCCCCCTGCTGTCACAGAGAAGATGTGTTGTCTCTCGGGCCTGCATCTGGGTATAAAGCATCCCACCAGATGCTCTGTGAAGTTATCGTCACCTTGGAGGGTGTACAGTCCTATTGAAGATAAAATAAAAATGCAGGCCACAGAGAAAGGAAATGGGTATTTTTTTAAAAGGTTCTGGGCTCAGATTCATTTAGCGAAAGAGAGTTTGCGTAAGTCCCTTCGTGCTTTAAAAGCCAGGATGGTATTTGTGTAGCTGCTGGCAGGTAGGAGAGGGGGCAGGGGGTGTGAGGATATGTTTGATCATATGGCCTTTTTGAAAATAATTTTAAAAAGCTTATGTTTGATGAAAAATAAAGACATCTTCCCTGAATTTTGACCTCAGTAAAAATACTGGGTTTGTAAAAAGTCATTACATTTTCTTGTAAATCGCAGTTCTCTACAAGTGGACCCTCAGACACCATGAACACCGCACATTCATAGTGGTAGAAGGAACTCATTCAAGGTCTTGTCGACAAACAGTACCGAAGTCGAGGGTCAGCCATGACCAGGCTGGGCCAGGGATCATCCATCTGTGAGTCTGTGGGGGGCAGGGGGAAAGTTGAGGACTTCCACAGAATTAGGTCAAAACTCATCCTGGATGAGAAGAATCACAAGCAGGAGAAGAGATGGTGCATGCAAGAGTCAAGAGATTGGAGGGAAAAAAATTACACAAAGAGAACCAACAGCTGGTCGTAGTTACTCTCATTCACTCACCAGTTCACTTAATCTTTCTCTCACAAATTTCTCTCGTGGTAAAGCATGCGGGCTCTGGAATCAGAGTGCCCACGCTTCAGTTCCAGCTCCACCTCTTTTCAACCCTTGTGCTGACCCCTCTAATCTCCACTGAGTTACCTGTAGACCTCCCAGTGTTGCCGAGGGAATCAGTTGACAGGCGTATGTAACAGGCATACTGTGATGTGTGGCACATGTGAGGTACCTGTGAATGAGGTGGTCTGCCTGGTAGTCATCCTCGGGGCCGGGCGGAGGGCTGGAGTCAGGTAGCTGTGACAAGACCGTGCCTTTAGCTGGCTCCCAGAATCCTTTTCTTCATTATTTTGCCCCACTGGCCGCGCTTTACTGCCTCCTCATCTCACCTTTTGGAGTGCCCCGGGCTCTGTCCCATTTCTCCTATTTATTCTGTGACACATATTTTATGGAGACAGAGACAGGTAGATACTTATTTCAATAAATTGGCTCATGTAACTATGGACCTGGAGTGTCTAAAATCTTAGAATGGGCTCAGGGGCTAAAATTTCACGGATAAGTTGATGGTGTAGTCTTGAGTCTGAAATCTGCAGGCTGGAAGCTCAGACAAGGTGTTTGTTTGTTTGTTAATGCAGCCTTAAGAATTCCCTCTTCAGAAAACCTCAGTCCTTGTTTGTAAGTCCTTCAACTGATTGGATGAGGCCCACCCACATTGTGTAGGGCAATCTGCTGTAGTCTGATTTAAATATTAATTACATCTAAAAATACCTTAAAGCAACATCTAGACAGGTATTTGACCAAACTACTGAATACCCTGGCCTAGGCAAGCTGACAGATTAACCATCATGGTCCTTTCTAAGGTTTCTCCTCCTGCCCTGGCCAACCCAGATCGCGATGCTATCAGTTATGATGCTTTTAAGTGCAAAGTCACCAAACATCCCATTGAAGTATGCTTAAACTATAAAAGGAACTTGTTGGCTCTTGGGACTGAAAAGCCCACAGGCAGGCCAGCTTCAGGTCTGACTCCCTTCAGGTCTGAGCTACATCTCCCCCTGGTTCCCTTGGCCCTGCCTTTCTGGTGTTGATGTTATATGTTCACACAGGCCTCCCTGGAGATTTAAGATGATCGACACACTTCCTCATTCACATCCAAGAAGAAAGAGCCTAGGATCCCTTCTGGAAAGAGTGCCAAGCTTCTCTCTGATTGGCTTGGTCTTGACATCATCTTGTAGCCAAGGGAATAACCTCCTCTGATTGGCTTAGGCCTCCCCATGTTCTAACCAATCCCACGGAAGGAGGTGGATTGCCTTCACTGGCATCTAGTTAAGGTCTTCCCTAAAGCCAAGGGTGGGATCAATCCCAGCACAACTAGTGGCTGCTATAGTGACCGACGAGTGGATTAAAAGGTGGGAGATACCTTAGTGCTCCAAAGCAGGGCGGTAGCATTGCACAAACCAGGGACACCTGCAACATGAAATCCTATGGGGACAGTGCCATACACATGCTCACTGGGCTGAGTGGTCTCAAGGGCCACAGGCAGCAGTACTGACCCAAAGAGAGGACAGCTGCCCAGAAGGAGGGGTGCTCCCCCGACCTCCCGTGGATGTCAGGCAGGACTGTTAGTCCATAGGGAGGGATGGTGGCTGGTCAACTGGCAGACCTGTCCCCATGTCAGACTTCCTTGTTCCAGATCTGTTGGCCTCTCTGCCACTGAGGGAGTGACCCCCAGGGCTGAAATCACAGCAGCCAGCTTTACAGCGGTCATCAGGACAGGGCAGACTTTGAGCCACTCGACCCCAAGGGGGACAATGCACACTGTTCTGATGGGGAGGCTTGGCAGGGGCAAAGCATGCAGGAGGAAGGTGGCCGAAGGCACGCTGGGGCGGCCCAGGCGTGGGGTCGTCTGAGATTCTGATCTGTAGTTTGTTCTTATTTAAACGCGTGCACACACACACACGAAGTGGCAGGCCTTATTAACAAGCTGGAAAATGCCTCTTTTGCCTGCCCCTCCCCGTGTGCGCCACCTCCCTCTCCACCATGCTGCCACTGCAGTGACTGGTACAGGCATGTCACAGTGAGTGCCAGGGGAGGGGACCGCTGCACCCTCACGGAAGAGAACACGGGTTCTGTGAGCACAGTGCTCTCTTCACGAGGCCCAGCCCAGCACACTCACCCTCCTACCACTCACCCCTACCTGTGTGTGGCAAGGGTCTTCCAGCATCCGGGCAACGCGGTCAGTGAGGCACTGCAGGGACCAGCACCCCATGCTGGACCCGAGAGCACGGGAGCAAAAACCTGTGCTTTTTCTTGGAAAAGAGTTTCATGCTGGGCTAAGGGCAGGCGTTCGGGGGGCCAAACATTGCTGGGGCTGACAAACATGCTGCCCCTTAAACAGGCTGTAATTCTAAGTTGTGCAGAAAAGAAACATTCTTCTCTTGAACACACAGGCAATGCGTTAGGATGCACGAGGCCTTTGCATCTCCCAGGTCATTCATCCTCAACAGAGCCCACAAAACAAATGTGTTAGAGGCCCTTTCACAGGACAGAAAACTGAGGCAAAGAAAAGGTCAAGTGACTTTAGAGTTACAGTTACTAGAAAAGCCTCTACTTAAATCCAGGTCTTCTAGCCCTAAATCCCACGTTTTTACACACCCCACCCCGCCCCCCATTTTTTAGCATTTACAAGTAGTGCCCGGGCCTTCTCAGAGCAGGAAGTGTTAAGATGTGTCACAGAAAGGCTGAGACGCACCCCAGCCTTTGTTTACCCACCGTTCCCCTCTTCGCATCTCGCTCAGTTCGCTGAGGGAGGGGTCACGTGCTCTTGCCGTCTTCACTCTCCCGGTGCAATCAGGAAGACAAGCCAGAAGGGCTGGAATGATTAGCTGGGAATCATTAGAAGAGGGAAAGAATTTATATTCACGGTGACTGTATTTCCAGTCCATTGATTAGGCAATTTTGCTTTTATGAATCAATTGTGTTGATTGCTGTGCTGAATTAAATGTGGGCTTGCTATCACAAAGAAAACATAAATTATTAGCTATAAAATCCATACTGGCCATGCATGGAGCGGGACAGCCTGTGGAATACCTATTCCCTCTTCCTGATTTCTGTCTAGGCTTTCTTGAGGGGCGCTCATGAATTCCTCAGGTCTGTGGAGGCCTGTGGCAGGCTGCTCCAGCAGCAGGCTGGTGTGCGACATTATTAAACGTCCCTTGTAGGTGCAGGGTGGCATTCGGGGCACTTCGGGGCAAATAGCAATGACCACGCCCACCCTGAGTTTCTGCAGCTCCCATTGGAAGGCAAGGCGGTTTTTAGAAATATGGATAATCACCTTTGGAGACTCTGATAACAAAGGCACCAACAGCCTCATCTCTTACTAATGTGTTAAATTCTTCTCTGAGGGTATACAGAGGTCATTTCATAAATTGTGCATTTTTCACTGATTAATCTCAGTGGATCAACTCTTGCCGTAGCAAATATGATAATGTCCAACAATTGTAATTAATAATCAGGGACCTGTATTTCATAAGAGAGTGTTTGAAAAGCCAAATAATCACTTTTTAAGAGGAAACTACAGGATTGAATGGGGCTGAATCAGGGTGGAAGGAAGAATGGAAATAGAAAAACAACAGTGGATGAGGTGCTCAGGGGACTAAAACCTTGAAAGACTGGTGTTTCGGCATTAAGAACAAAGGGGAAGGTATTTGGCTTTAATACGCTGGGATTTTAAGGATTCTAGATACCAGAAGTTCCACAAATTAATTCATTAATTAATTCATTGGACAAACATTTATTGTATGCATCCTGTATGTTGAGGCACTGAGGAGTTTAGATTATTATAATTTTTTAAGGTCTAGCAGTCTCGTGGTCTACAGAATGAGAACTGGACCACGAGGGAGAGATTTGATGAACGTGGCAGAAAAAAAGAAAGTGGGGGAGAGAGAAAAAGAAAAAATGAAAGAAGTAGCAGCAGCCACCGTGGGAAACAAAACCCCCGTTGCAAACCCCGATTTTCCCAAATGAAATATGTATCATATTTCTTAATTAGCGCTTGTCTAGTTCCCTCCCCAAACATCAGTCACACACAAGCCTGTCACACAACCTCTGTGAGTCCCTGCCTCAGCTGGTGCTGTGAGGAACACAAGAGGAATACGATTCGGACCCCGTTCTGGAAGAACACAGAGTCTGTCTGGAAATTCCAGGCTGAAGCACACGCAGCGAGGCTGCGACCTAAGGCAGCACGGGAGCAGAGGCAGCGAGGCCTGACCCACACGGCGGGCGCAGGCCTCCCAGAAGGGAGTGCGCAGGCGCAGAGGGAGAGGAAGGCTTCGTGCAGAAAGCTGACCGAGGGAGGCTCGGAGGGGGCACGCCGGAGCGGAGATGGGTGACGTCAGGTAGAGCAGAAACCAGCGCTGTATGCTTGGGCGCAAGAGGAAGAGTGTGGCTGCTCCAACGGCGGACCGTCACTGCGGGGGAGGGGGGATAAAGCTTAACTAAATGGGGGGAGGTGGGACTTCTGGGCCCAGAAACTCATGCGTGGGGGGGCTGCGGGGTCTGTGATGACAGCAGCTGGTCAGGTGGCCCTGGCAGAGGGATTGATAAAGAATGGAGCAAGGCTGCTCCTGGCCATTCTGTCAGTCCCATTCAGGGGCACTGGCCCAGGAGGGTGGCAGAGAAGGAGCTAGCAGATGAGACATTTCCAAGGAGTTGGTAAGGCTTGGAGACGGAGCTGAGTTAGAGCAGGGATGAGGGGTTGGGAACTCCAAGGCCAAAAACATGAGCCATTGACCTGAAAGGGCCAGATAAGTAAATAGAAATGACTTGCTGTTGAACTGGGACATACCTCAGGGCAAACACAAAACCACCCCCCCCCCCGCCGGCCCCATCCTGACCCCCAGAGTGAGGCAGGTGGTAAGGCCCCAGGTGCCAGGTGGTGGGGGCGAGGAGCCCAGGAGGTGCCGTGGTCCTTCACCCTAGGGTCCCTGTGTGGATCTGTGGGGCAGGAGCCCCCCTGTCCATCCCTCCATGGCTCCCTGCTCAGTGTGCGCACCTGCTCATGTACAGGCACCAGGCACTGAGCTAGGGGCCCTGGCATCAAGGAGGAAGACATAATCCGGGTGGCAAGGAAGCTCAGCCCCCTTGGCTGAGCAAGGGACAGCACAGATCAATAGATTTTCAGAACTGGAACCAGGAGCGATAAATCCAAGGAAGGCGCCTGAAATGGCCAGTCAGGGTGTTTATTCCAGGCTACTGGTTGTGCCGGGGTTGAAGGCAGTAAAGATTTCAGAACTCTTTATTCCCTGCAGGAGCAGAGATGGCATGATTGAGGGCTGGACGTTTGTGTCTCCAAGTCCAGCAGTGTGGAGTCGCGGCTGGCGTCCCAGCTGCCGGAGGATGCCAGCCAGCACGGGCCCCCAGGAGGCTGAGCCCCAGAGCAGTCTCCTGCCTTTTAAACTGGAGGACAAAGTTGAGCAAAAGAGCACGGGCTCATGTTTATCTTTACTAGTTTGGATACTTTTAAATACTGTTTCATGGGTGGGTAGACATGCCAGCAAGTGCAGATTTCCTTTCCGTGGCTCTACGGCACCGAGAGGGAGTCAGCTCACCTCTCACACGGGCTCAGTGGCGCCAGGCCCAGGCAACCTTCTTCCCGGCACCGAGTGTCCAGAGGGACCCAACGCGTACCCGCTGCGCCAGCGCCAGCGTCCACCACGCACGAGGTAAAGGCAAGCTCCTGCCTCAGCTCTGCTTCCTGCCGTCCACGGGCCCACGTGCCAGGAGTCCCAGGGCATGGAAGCCTGGACCCCACGGAGGAGACCCGGCCTTGAGTCCACTGTTCAACTGCTGCCGGTCTCTGCCCCGCGGGGCTGCCTGGCACTTACTACAGCGCGGACTGGAGCCAGGGGCCTCGCCTCCAGGGCCAGGCCTTAGGTGTGTGTGACCTGCCACCTTCGTCCCCACGACTTCTCTGACTTCACCCTCCCCCAGAGACATCCTTGAGTCCCAGATGCCTTGCTGTCAGACTGAGGGTAAGAGGCATGGGACAAGGGAATTTAGCAAAGTCAGTATTAGTCTAGATTTAAAAAAAAAGATTTTATTTATTTTTAGAGAGAGGGGGAAGAGAGGAAGAAAAAGAAAGAGAGAAACATCAACTGTGAGAGAAGCATGAATCAGTTGCTTCTCACACGCTCCCAATCCAGGGAGGGACCTGGCCCGTAACCCAGGCATGTGCCCTGACTGGGAATCGAACCTGTGACCTTTCAGTTTGTAGGACAGTGCCCAACGTACTGAGCCACACCAGCAGCGCTAGCCTAGATATTAACATGAAAAAGTGTGGGTTCAGATTCAGCCTCCACAGTGTACCTAGGTAGGTAATCTCGAACAGTTATTCATAAGGCTCTTCTCCCTGACGGAGGCTGGGCGTGAGAACAGCAGCGGTCTCCCCCGGGGTCTGCGCACACTGGGATACATGTATAAAGGGCTGGGCACGGCCTCAGCGACCGGGTGCGTGCTCGGTGCACGGTCCTCGGCTCCAGAGCGGGGCCGCCCCCGAGCTCTGCTAGGACCAGGCGGTGCTGCCTGCGCCTTCTTTGCTGCTCTGCACGGCAACCTGACTCAGACACCAGCTACTGAAATACTAAACCTCACTGAGGGGGAGAACCCCCTCTGGGGTGCCTCCAGGGCACAGCGTGGACCCCACTTGGCCACCCGTGGTTTTGTTTTAATTTTTGGTTAGTCTGACGGCTTAAACAAGAGTTAACCCTACAGTACCCCCGCCCCCCCTCCGCACACACACAAACACCACCCACCAAAAGATGGAGGTGGAGGAGGGAACATGGCAGCCAGAGGTAAATCCCGCCCAGCAAGCCTGCAGGAAAGCCCACAAAGAAAGGGGCTCTTGGCCAAAGGAGATTCTATTTTGCAGTTTCCAAAGGTAAGGGAACCCTTCCAACACTTTTTTTGCTTACAGGCTCAGAATTTAAACATAGGACACTGAGTGGCCAGAACCTTGGCCCACCCCTGACAGCCCGGGGCGTGTTGCCAGCGCCAGGAGTTCGAGTTTCTGCCCAGTAGGCTTGTAACCTGAACTATTTCTACAAACCCCGTTCTCAGTAGCCAGCACATATTCTGAGCCACAGAATTCTGAGAACTATTGCACTTGTCAGCTGCTCGGTCACACGGCCTTCGGCCTGAACGCTTCCATGGAAGACGGGGTAGTGCTCGTGTTTGAGCTGGTCCATCTCATCGTCTTGTAACAATGGGCATCTCTGGGTGGTCACCCAAGGCTTTGTGACATCACCCAAGGCCTGCCGTCATCACCCAGACACACACACACCACCAGGCCTGCCTCCATCGGCCAGTTTTCAGGATCCGTCCAGGCCGCCACTTAGAATGACTGGTAACGAATTCACAGATACTTTGGATCATTTCACACAACTTCACCAAAGAACTGACCGCACGAGGAAAATGCCGTTTAATTAGGATACTATCCCACGCTTAGACACTGCCTCAAAGGAAAGAAGCCCTGAGATTGTACCTTAATTTTCAAAGCGTCACAGGCCCCTGAGGCCAACTGGGAGTGACCGGCTGTGTTTGTCCCCACTCACTGCAGGTCGATAAAGAGAGGGCTGGGCAGAGCTCGGGGACTCGGGCCACGAACCCAGAGTTCAGGATTTGTACTTCAATACTCACTTTCTTTGCTGAATTTGTGCCTACTAACAACTACCAGGGGCACAAAAATCTATGTGGAATGGCTTTCTGTGAGCCCCGATTGGATGAGGAGGGCGCCTGTGGGCGCAGCCGGGCCGTAAATAGATGTCGGTAGTGGACAAATATAGAAGGGGCCTGTGCTCAGCGAAGCCGCTCTCCCACGCGGAGCCCCTGCTGGTATGCTCGCTGCTCTGTTTGGAAGCTTTCTTCCTTTTTTTTTTTTTAGGTTCAGTTGCCTGATAGTACAAAGAGTCCTGTGTTATGTCTCAACACTACTATTCATACCCTGTGACCCATTAAGCACTGATTCCTTGGTTGGGGTTCTCCCAAAATCTTGAGGAAAAAAAAAAAGAGGGAAAAAATAGCCCGGCTGGAAAAAAAAAAAAAAGGGTTCTCATTTACAATCCTGAAGTCAAGAATTTGGAAACATGACCCCAGCCAAAGCCTTCAGAGGCCTGGTATCAAATGCTGTTATTTTTGGGTGGCTTGAAAATAAGGCCGGTTGAGGAGTGGACAAGGTGCCCCAGGGGCTGTGGCAGGAAGCCGGAGCCGGGTGGGCGGGGGCTCTCTCGGGAGGCGTCACTGGCTGGACAGCCAGCTGCCGGGCTGGCCCCGGGCCTCACCAGCGCAGTTGGCATCCAGGCCAGAGGAGAACTTCACCTTCCCTCCGTCCGCCCCTCTGTCCACCTCCCGCCTCCTCAGGAGGACAGAGACGTCAACACTTCCCTCTGGGCTCCTGCAGGCAACTGGGCGCCCCTTCCTCCCTGGGACCCTGGGAAATGAACCTCGGGGAAGTTAAAAACCCAGCCTCCTCCAGTGGACACAGTCTGATTTAAATAGGCAGCATTTAAAAGTGAACTGCCTCCCACTTTCAGGAAAGACGCCTGCTGGAGATATTTTTATACTCTGTCTGCTGTGGGTGAAAGGGATTCCTGGTTTAAGATGTCACCGGTGCTGCGTCCCCGAGTCCCGAGGGGTGTGTCAGTATCAGAGCTGAGGCACTGCCTAGGTTTGGGAACACAGCTCCCTCGCCCTGTCCCGCCAGGTCCCCCTTCCCAGCACATGCACGAAAACACACACAGGAAAGCGCACGTGCACACACACGGACACAGGCATGCTCACGTGGGTATGCACACGGGCACACACAGGCACACATGTCTGCCTGGCTCAGGGGCCAGATGGCTGTCTGCTGTGTCATGGACTTCCAGTACGTGCTTGAAAATTGTTTCGGGGGGAGCATGAGAGAGATGTGGGTGAGACCCTTCTGTGCAAGTAGTGACCAAGAGAGATATCGACCAACCTTCTGAGCATACTCTGGAGGGAGAGGCAGGGAGCTTAAACTCTGTCCTTGCATTACTCACATGCCCTCAGAGTTACCTTAGATGAAAAGGTCTTTAAACTATTTAGACTTGACCCCCCCTTTGTAAGAAAATGGATGTGTAACTGCCTATGAACCTTGTAAAATATAAGATTGTCTATCCCTGCCCAAGTGCCAGGTGTAGGCGTCTCCTAGACTGCTTCTGGCCCAGCTGGCCCTGCAGCCTCGGCGCCCACTGGCCCTCCCACGGCCACTCTGCCCGTCCTGAGATCTGGCCCAAGCGCCAGCATCTCCACGGGCTGCACAGTGAGGGCGGCCCGGCCCCATCTGAGTGCTTGTGTCGGAGTGGGGGCTATGGGGGTGGGTGTATGCGGGCACAAGGAGGCAGCGCTGCTCACCGGTGGGGGGCACCTTAGAAGGGGGTGAGAGAAAGGAAGGGAAAGTGGGGAGCGATGATTAGGAAAAGTACCAAAGCTGGACTTCAAATGTTGTGATAGGCCTGGTTAAGGGCGTTCATTTTAAGGCCTGTAGGAGGCCGTGACTTTTCGTAGAAGAGTGTCCAGGTTGCTTGTGTCCGAAGCAGTATAATGAACCTGGTGGGCCAGAAGTGTTTGTCAACGAACGACTGAATGTCTGTGGCCAGGCGACTGTTGCAGAGGGCTCTGGTGATTCTGCTACAGCGTTTGTCCCTGGTACATTTCGTCCCGCCCCCACCTTCACCCAAGGAAGCCCTCACCCCCTGTGGGACTGAAGGTATGTGGAAGCCTTCGGAGGTGATTGGATGTCAGTGGGGCCGTGGGGGTGGGACCCCAAGGAGGGCATTGTCGTCCATGAGGGGAGGAAGCGAGACCACTCTTGGCCACGTGAGGACACAGTGAAAAGACAGCCCCCAGGTGTGGGCTACCCCAGGATCGAATCTTCCAGCCCCCAGCACTGGGAGAAGCACATGTCTGCTGTTGAGGCCACTCTGTGGCATTTTGTTTCAGCAGCCGGATGAGACTAACACAGAAGCCACCCAGAATGTGTTACTGTAAATAAAGTCATTGTCTGTGCATAGCTCAGTTCCTCATCAGAGGCACAGTGTGAGCGGACGTGGACCTGATGACCCTCTTGGAAAGGGTCCTTCTCAAAGACAGGCTCTCTGCCCACCCCCTGCCCCAAACAGAGGCGTGAGTCTGCAGCCCGGTCCAGAGGGGCAAACAGTTCACAGTACGTCCTACAGGGGCTTAGGGAGGCTTCGGATGGGTTCGTGTAAACGTAACGCACAATGGTTTTCAACAATGCTGTGCTTTTCTGCCTTCACGATGCAAAGTGAGCATTCCGTGGGGTTTTGACTTAGCGTAACGTGGGCTCACAAGTCCCTGGGGGTGGACGTGCAGCCGCATCCCTCCAGGAGCAGTGCGGTCTGTCCTCCTCCCACTGCTGGGCTCACTGCCGGGCGTTTTCAGATGCTCCCTCTCCTGTGCCAGGCCGTTCAGTTTTCTCAGGAATTTCATCTTGGACTTGGCCCTTTTGACTGATTCTTGATGGTCTGTACATAGTTTGGAGAGCACAGCTGTTGGATACAAGAGATGGGCACTTTATAAGTTGTGTTTTCATATACTAGAAGAAAAAAGAAACTCACTGTCTTTATTTCCATCCAGAGCAAATGACCTTGAACTCTTTCTGCACCTGCCAAACAGTATCAACTGTGCTGCAACATCTAAGATGTCAGCGCAGTTGTTCCCCCTTCTCCTGAGGGGGGATATGTCCCAAGACCCCCAGTGGATGCCTGGAACCAAAGCCAGTGCCGAACCCTGTCCATGCTGTGTGTTTTCCTGCACACATACACATGCATACATATGTACATACACACACGTACATGCGTACAGACATATGGAAGATAAAGTTTGTGTAAATTAGGCATAGTATGAGGTTAACAAGAACGATGAAGCAAAACACTTGGGGCAATATTCTGCAACAACAGTTATACGAAGGTGCTCTCTCTCCCATAACTGGGCTGACGACGGTGGGAGTGTCTGCAGCGTGGATGCGCCAGACAAAGGGGGGATCCGTGCTTTGGGCAGGATGGGGAGAGACGGCATGAGGTTTCATCACGCTATTCAGGAAGGGGTGCAATGTAAAACTTATGAATTGTTTACTTCTGGAATTTTCCATTTAACGTTTTCACAGTAACTACAACCTCAGAAAGCCAAACCGTGGTTAAGGTTGGGGGACTAGTGTGTATATGTAATTTTCTATGGAAGTAAGATGTAATCTTTGTCTACACCTCTCCCTCCTGATAACTTTTTAAAAAGTTACCTTTTACATAGAAGGGAAAGGAGGGAGAAAGAGAAGGAGAAAAACATCAGTGTGTGGTTGCCTCTGGCGCGCCCCGTACAGGGCACCTGCCCCTCAACCCAGCCATGTGCCCTGACTGGGAATCCAATCAGCGAGCCTTTGGTGCGCAGGCCGGCACTCAGTCCACTGAGCCACAGTGGCCAGGACGACCCTCCCGATAACTTCTAATGTCCAGTGTTGGTTTCCACCCAACGCAACAACGGAGCAGAGAGCTGAGAGGAAGGCAAGGCCTCCGGTCACGAGGCCCCCGGACTGTGTCTGGGGAATCCTGGAGACTCGAAGACTATGTGCCTTAGCCTCCAACTCCCAATTTGGACACTCCTGGCACTTCTTGACACCATTAAGGTCTGGAGCTCTGCCAAGAAGTGAATAGCCTTGGTCAAAGCTCTGAAATCCTTTTTATTCCTGAATAAAAAGCATCCTTTCTGAAACACATGTATTGTCTCAAAATTAATACATTTTGGTAGAGGGAAGGCCAACCTGAACGAAATTAAGACTTCCTCCTCCAAAACCAGAATCCTGTAATCCCTAAGGACCCTTCTTCCAGTAGCACCAGTGATCCCGGCTCGTCCCAGCGCCCTCGAAGGCCTCCTCTGCTTTGCAGCTGAGCAAAGCACCTTTGTTTTGGGGGCAAAGCTCGGGAAGTGACTTGGAAGGTATGTTGCGCTCTGCTGTACTGACCAGGGAGGCCAGTTTGCTGGGGTCCAGGCTGCCTGCTGCCAGGTGGACATTTGGGCCCAGCCCCGCTCTTCCCCTCCCCTCCCCTCCCCTCCCCTCCCCTCCCCTCGGCAGGAGCCCGGGTTTACTTCCTCTCCTCTCTGCTCCCCGGCCATCTGTCCCCCTCCACAGAGCCTCCCAGAAGGGACTTTCCAGTGTCATAGGCAATCACTGTCCCCTGACTGAGCCCGTGGACCCCATGACACTCACATATACATGTGGGTGATATTTGTCAAATAAGCAAAAATAGTTTCGAAAAGTGAAGTGACAACGCCAACCCCAGTCTTACTGTAAGCGCATTATAAAGCCTTGGGCTTGCCTACGAACACCCAGGGGACTGGTTAAAACCCAGACTCGGAGACCATAGGTCTAGGGTGCAGAGAGACAGCCTGCATTTCCCACAAACTTCCGGCAACCCCAAGACCTTACTTTCAGGGGGAAAGTACAGACCTCAAGGTCCCTGAGGCCCATGCCTTAAGTTGAACTTGTGTCCTTGGTGTTTAGCGTGGTAGTTGGTACACAGAAGGGAGACAAGGAGAGAGAGTGCAGATTATGGGTTTCCCACTGGATAAGTCTTCCGTGCCCTTGATGTTCAAAAGCGAGACCTGCACAGGAGAAATGGGTGTGTGACGGAGGCCATGGCCAGTGCTCTTAAAGAGGGCTCCATCCCAGCTCCTCCTGAGGGTCCTTCCTAGCTCTCCACAGATGGCCTCCTGGTCCTCGGGGCTTGCTTCCAGTTTGGCACATCCCTGGGAGGCGCCAGGATCCTCTCAAAGGCTTGGGAGCTGTGATCACGGGCGAAAGCAGGCCTCTGATCACACCTCCTTTTATCTCCAGTTCCCTGACCAAGTGGGGTGTCTCCCTGTCCTTGGAGAGCTTCTGATGGGCAGCGCTGCCTTTGGAAAGGGATAGAACTCTTCTGGCTGCAGAGTTTGCATTAAAGCCTCGAGACCCTCGGTGCTTTTCATGTCTGCTCCTCCTAATTTATAAGACAAAGCCCCCAGTGTTTGATCTCTAAAATACATCTCGCCAACAGCAAGCCGGTCCAGGGCTCAGCTCCTCTGACAGGAAGCTTTCATCCTAAAGAACTGTCGGAGCCGGGGAAGTCGGGCGGTGTGCCAGTCCGCAGGTCACAGGAGCCGGAGCCTGCGTGCATCCTTACTGGTTTCAGGAAAAAATGCTGTCTAAATAAGCAGCGCTTCCCAGGAGGAAACTCCCCTCGTCCCAAGCCACTTTAAAAATCATAAAATAAAACAAATAAGCCGGAAAATTATCCTAATACAATGTTAATACCTACGGTTAAACTCAACTCAATAATAATATTTGTATTATTATTCAGTTGTATTTTCTGTCTTTTTCCTTTAAATGTGTCTGCTTTCACGTGTATACTAATTTTTACATAATTCTGACGAGTGATATGTATAAATGGCATATGCTTCTTTTTTCACTTGATATTTTATCTGTCATGGGTATTGTCCATGTTATTATAGCTCGTATCGTCATCATTTTCGTTTCTGCATAATATTCCATTAAATGACTAGGCAACATTTATTAACTCAGTTACTAATGCAGTTAAATGTGTTAGGTCTTTTAGTTGTTTCAAAGGTTTTACAAATACACTTATGCCAATCATGTAATTTAGCAAGTATCTCTACACACTGCATCTTTATTTTATTTTTTTTGCATTCAACTCATTTTTCTTTTTTTTTTTTAAAGATTTTATTTATTTACCTTTAGAGGGGAAGGGAAGGAGAGAAGGAGAGAAACATCAATGTATGGTTGCCTTTTGTGCGCCCCCTGCTGGGAACTGGCCTGCAACCCGGTATGTGCCCTGACTGGGAATCGAACTGCGATTGTCTGGTTTGCAGGCCCGTGCTCAATCCACTGAGCTACACCAGCCAGGGCTCATTTTTGTTTTTTTAATTTTTAAGAGAATTTCTTTTTTTAAATTTTATTTAGTTATTTTTCAAGTACAATTTTTTTGTCTATTTCTCCCATCCCAGCCTCCCCCGCCCCTTGCTCCCCACCTCCCTCCCATTTCCACCCCCCTACACACCGCATCTTTAGATTACCCAGTGAGCTTGAAACATAACAGATTTATTAATCCTGACATTTTAAAAGGATATAAACAGGGGACACAATGATAGCATTTACCAAAGGGTCTGGGCAGCAGGCAGGGGACAGACATGGCCTGGGGCCTCAGCCGGGGAAAGGGGACCAGGCGAGAGACTCCCTCCTGGGGAGTCCGGCCGTCTCATCCGCCGCCCCCCCCCGACAGTGCCCCCTAACAGGATGGTGGGGTGAACAGGGAAATCCCACGAAAGCACTCAGTAGGCGCCTGTCCCCAGGGGGCACTCAGTCAAAGCCAGCAAACACTGCGGTGGCAGCCATCAGCATGGGCCCGAGCTGAGCCCAGGGCTCCAGGGTCCTGTGTCCAGGCATCCGACAGCCGTCTACTCGGATGCATCTGCACAGCACCCACCAGGAACACACCTGCAGAGCTACGGCACTTCTACGACTGAAAACTAGCAAAATGTCAAACGGGGAGGAGTCTAATCATTCGTAAGCCTGTCTGGGCTATTGTTTGGCTAGCAATGTCTGGATGAGTAATAAGAATGAACACATACATTTAAAAATTAGATATTCATTTAATAAAATTTATTTCTTGCCTTTGTTTCAGCAAAATAATTAATTACATTCCTACCATCAAGATGGTGACTTTCTGTGATTCATTGGTAGCCATAATCTAACAGGTTAAAAATAAATGCAATTATATGAAAATGTAGAAAACTTGACTATATTTTATCAATATGTTAATGTTACAAGTTAAAATTTAATTATCTTAGGTATGTTTTCAGGAAAGCTATTTTTCTCCCCAAATACTCAAAATGATCCATGGCCACCAAAATGCAAAATATAAATTACTTAGTAAAGATCAAAAGTTGACATGAAAGCATTCAAATAGATCTGAAAGGTTTTTAGATTTTTAAAATGATTCAATCCCACCTTATTGTATGTTTTTTTATAAAACTGAAAACGACTTGCAATTCTAGGAAAGTTTGTTTAGTTGTTCATGTCGAAAACTGGTTTTACGCATCACTGGCTACACCTAGAACTATATCTACGCACAAAAGTCAAAGGACTATGAGTGAGGCTTTCAGGCCCCCAGAGCCCTGCGTCACGAAGGACACGGAGAGAACGAGAGGGTGGGCCGGTGGGCCTGCTGGGGAATAAGCAATCGCGCCAGACCTCACGACCTCCCCGCTGCCTGCTGCAGAGGAAAAGCCTTGCAAAGTAGTGAGTGGTCTTTTCTCTTTTCCCAGCACTGCCGCCGCTCAGGACCTCTCTCCCCAGCAGAGCTGTGGTCACTTCTGAGGGTGGTCGTGGTGCCCACACGTATTCTCCAGTGCCTTCTAGTTCAAGGACAACAGATGGGAAGAGGGGCCCTCAGGGCCCGCGCAGAGTTGGCCACAGGAGTGTGTATTCAGGATGACAGGTGGCTGCGTCTGCGCTGAGCACTACTCCTCAAGTGATGGCGTGCCTCTGTGTATTTTGGTGCGTGTGTGTGGGGGGAGCCCTTTAAAAATGGGAGGCCTGGGCCAGGGCCTCCCTCGACCATCTGTCTGTACAGGCAGGTCTGCGATAAAGACACAAGTGATGCTATGGACAAATATTTACCAGGGTGAGTTTTCTGCAGCGCGCAAACCTTCTTACAGAGGCTGCTATCCACATTTGTTACTCATTGACTTTGAATTTGTTCTAGAGCATTTCTCAATACTTCATCCCTCCTGGGTGGCTTAACTTTAAAACACTGGTCCTGCGCCAGTTTTGACATTGAGTTATGGGAGAGTGTAGAGGAGAGAAGGCCACTCCTTTCTCACCACCTGGACCAGTTCCAGAATCTGAGAGCCAGCCCTGAAACAGGGCTGCCCATCTGGGATGAAGTCCCCTGGGACGTGGCGGGGAAGGACAAAAGACAAGCGGAGGAGGAATAGGTCAGCTGACCCAAATGCAACTCAGGCCACCGCTTTGCATACTCACACACCCTGAATCTCGCCCCTTTTTCTCATTGTCTCTGAAGCTCAACTGAGCTTTACTTCCTATCAGAAGCCTCCAGCCATTTGTTAAGGGAACTCGACTGCAAGGGATTGGGGTGGAAGTGTCTTTGAATGGGAGACGGCTATTTTTGCTGCCTGATAGTGGTATCGCTGTCTGGGCGCTGGGACTCTGGATGGGGGTGGGGTGCAGCAGCAGCCTGAACTGGTGGGGAGGGGCGGTCAGAAGCCAAGGGGCCAGGCCCCAAGTCCAGCCCCACGAGCCAGGAGGGGTGGTCGGTAGCCAGTGATCTAGGAAATGGCAAAAGGTGGTGAACCCTTTCAGTAAAATATTCCCCTTTCTCTGCAGAAGTTGTGTGCACATTTGGCTTCTGTTCATCTCTGATTTCTAAAGAGCGTGCCCTGTGTTGCTTTGGGGTCCCTCTCTACCTCCGGTTTAGTCCACTCTTTGAGTATCATCATTTCAAAACTGCGACTTTCTTTCTTGTTAGGGCTGAAGCAGGGACCTCATCTTCCCTCTGCTCCACCTTAGGCTTTACATCCTTCTTCCCAGCACATGTTTCAGGAAGTGTTTATTATGACTGGATAATTACATTCTGTGACATCGATATCTGTGGATTTGGGGAATATAAAGACAGGTAGGATGGCAGGGAAAAGGGGGAGAGAATGACAAGGGTCCCCCTGGGAGGTGACAAATCACTTTAACCACTCCCTCGTGCAAGCCCACCGTGTATCCGAGCTGGCCTGGTGCTGACATCGTGGTGCAGCTCCTCCCAAGCTGCTTACAAGTTAGAGGGAAGCGAACCAGGCACGCAAAGGACTGTCCGTTAGGGGAGGCCAGCATGAGGCTGGCGGGGGGTGCAGCTCAGGCTGCCAGAGCTCATTGTCCAGGTCAGGACTCGTTTCTGGAGCCTTTGAAGAAAAGAGTGAGCAGCATTACAGAGGCCAGAAAGAGCTGGCTGCCCGGTAGCCAGGCACGGCCTGCAAGGACCTCAGCCATGCCTGGGGGGGGGGGGGTCGGGGATGCTCGGGCGAGACTCCTGTGCCCCACCCAGCAAGAGGGTGCCAGGAGAGCTTTATTTAGGAAGATAGATCTGCCGGCAAAGTGTACAGTGGATTAAAGCGCAAGAGACAGGAGAGGAAGAGGCCATCGGGCTTTGTGGCGGCACCTTGGTGTGGGAGAAACGAGGTCTGAGCTGAGGGACAGCACGGGGCTCTGCCGAGGACGCGGTCACCTACCGATGTGAGTAGGACGGCATCGAGACCGAAGGTCCTTCGGGCCCTGAGCACGCCCAGGTCTCCCGTGCGCGTTTCTGGGGTGCCTGTACCCAAAGGCCGTGACGTCGAGAACAGGATCTGCCTCGACCGGGTGCCAGGCTGGGGCGCCCTGAGGCGTGGTTAGGGGTGGCGGACGTTGTGTGAGGAGAACACAGCCTGTTGTTGGCCGAAGGTCGAGGTGACTCCCCTAGGCTTGGTTAATGAATAGCAGAAAACCCCAGCGGACTGCAGGAGTGGAAGAAAAATGGTCAGCACGTGGGTGGCAGTGCCAGAGCCTGGGTGGGCGGAAGGAGGGCGACGCTGGGACTGGTGGGACGGCACCTGCCCCAGGCCTCGCTGCCACTCAGTGCACGAGGCACGGAGAGGTTCCACGAGGGTCTGTGTTAGCAGAGGCACCTGGAGCCCGAGTCTGGGGCTGCAGCGTGCGTGCCGCACACCCACCGGGGAGTCCGCGGGGGTCCAGCACCTGCTGGGGAGTGGAGCGAGCAGAGCGGGAGGTGTCCAACTGGGAGGCTGCTCAGAGCCGAGCCTCGCCCCGTTCCATGGGAACACTGGGATGCACGGCCCTCGGGAGTCGGCCCTGGCGAGGCCAGGCCGCTGGGCCTCTGCGCCCCGCAGTCACCGGGTGTGGCCGCTCCCAGGAAGTCGGGGGAGAAGGACCGAGGCAACTCCCACCTGCGGAGGCAGGTTCCAGAGTCTCAGCCACGGGCCCTCAGCAGCCCTGAGGCCCTGAGGGAAGGAGGGCCTCCATCCTGAAGGAGAGAGTTGGGAGGCGCGTCTACTGAGCCATTAGATTCTGGGGGGTTGCCTCCTCTGTTCTGAGACTCTTGGAGTAGAGGCTGGCGGAGGGACTAGTGTCACCTAGGACTCTAAGCTCAACGCAGCTCAGGTGCTGCAGAGCCAGCAGGTGGTACCAAGGCCCATGAATCCAGAAGGGACATGCAGTCAAGGGCCTGGTGAGAGGTAGGGGGGTCTGCAGCCAGGGAGGTTGCTTTGCAGCCTGCCACTTACCAGCAGGGGACTTCGGGCAAATGACTTCATCGCTTTGTCCCTCAGTTTCTTCCTCTGTCAATTAGGGACAAAAATAGTGTTTACCTCATAGAGCCGTTGGGAAACTAGGAGACATGATGTGTGCCAAGTGCTTAGTGCTGGCTCAGACCGAGAGGGCGGCTGCTATCTCCACCCTGGTGCTGACAGTTGTTTCACCAGACCTGAGGGAAGGCCTGAGAAAAATGTTGGGGGCTGGAGTTTTAACCCAAGAGGGAAGTCAGATCCAACTCAGAAGCAAGAGGAGTGTGTTTGTGCAGAGCGGGGAGTCTCAGCAAATGCCCAGGACAGGGCCTTTCCTCCTGATTTCTATGGGTTCCTAACTATATGACGTATGGCAGAACCATCCCTATTAAAAATCCAAGAGTCACCCTGGCTGGTGTGACTCAGCGGATCGAGTGCCAGCCTGCAAACCAAAGGGATGGCAGTTTGATTCCCAGTCAGGGCACGCACCTGGGTTGCAGGCCAGGTCCCCAGCGGGGGGCGCGTGAGAGGCAGCCGCACATTGATGTTTCTCTCCAGCTTTCTCCCTCCCTTCACCTCTCTAAAAATAAATAAATAAATAATCTTTTTTTAAAAATTCAAGAGTTTTCTCCATTTTACCCCATTCCTATAGTTACGTTTAATGACAAACTAGTCCTTCTCACTCTGGTTTCTCGACCTTAAATCCCAAGTCCTGGCTTTACCAGCTGCGTTCCCTTGCGAAAGTCACTGTGACCTTCAGTCTCCTCTGGAAAAGAACGAGAACAACACCTGACCTCACTTGGTGGCACTTGGAAGTAGTTTGCAAACTGCAAAATGAAGCGCAGACGCCGCTGTGACCAGGGTGCTCTGCGGATGGCTCCGTTCTTTGGGCTGCGATGGCCGTGACCAACAGGCTGGAGAGGACAGCCACTGGTTAGTCAGCACGAAACGGTGCGAAGACCCTGGTGAACGCTGTCTTTTGTCCCTTCACGCACTAAGGGTCTTGTGAGCGTGTGTCAGGCCCGGTCCGAGGCCCCAAAGGTGCAGACGAACACAGGACATGCTCCGCTTCCTCCGGGCGCTCGCGGCGGCTGTGTGGTCGTGGGTGTCAGGTCCCACCGGTAGCGGAGGGTTTGCAGGTGCTTGCCCACCCTCTATCCCCCATCCCCTAAGGCACCCAGGTAAGGCCCTCGTGGGGACATTGAGGTCCTGCCAGGTGTGCGTCATCCCGACCCACAGCATGCTGGGCGTGGCCGGGGCATTTGGCCCAACACCTGCCCGTGGGTTGTAACTCCAAACGCGCCGGACACCTGTGCATGCGCAACCTGTTCGCTAAGTCGGCCTTCTCCTGAACAGGAATTTGAATATTTAACAAATTTTAATGTGTCAATCTTTTATTAGTATTACTCTGGTTTTAAAAAAACCTCTCTCCCCATTCCATGGTCAGAAAGTTCGAGAAGTTTTGTTTTCACTTTTAAATAGGAAATTTAACGAAAACTGGCTTCGAGGTGTTCTGTGAAGTGAGCGGCAGGGTCTTTTTCCCCAGCTGTGTGTGTGTTAACAGAGCATATTTCCAAGAGGAGAGGAAATGCGACCATGTTAAAAGAAAGAACGAGCAGACAGAACTGGGTTAGAGATTATAAAGGGTTAAGAGGAATCAGCCAGTCCCCAGAGTTTATTAAGGTGACGCCCTTCAGGCGGGGGTGAGGGTGCACACTCCCCTGCCACCGTGTCCCTCTGGGCACGTGTCACTTTGGGTTGAAGTCAGTGTCTGCGCTGACAGGGTGAGCCTGTGGGCTGGGCTGGGTCACGGTGGTGAGGAACAGCGCTCAACATAAACCCACGCTGCTAACCTGCCCATTCACCTGAACAGCACCTACTGGGTGTCTGGTGCCGGCGCACAGCAGGGATGAGGGCGACCCCCATCCTCGGGAGCTGCCGGCCTGAACAAGACACGGCTGCGGTGGTTTCCTGACCAGGTGGGAGCCCCCCGCCCTCCTCACACCTTTCCAGGGTGCACCGTTGACACCCCATTCACACCATTCACTACGTGCTCACGCCCCTTTGCGCGTCCAGCGGAGATTCGGCTCCCCCAGGGCACACGGCTGGTGAACACAGGGCCAGAAGAACAGTCCAGAATTTTCTCTTAGTCCAGGGTTTTTTCCACCACGCTGCCTCTCGGTTTGATCTCGGACTTGGAAAGGCTTTTCTATCAGACACTTCAATCTTCCCCTCAGTCTGCTCTGTCTCTCCATCTAGGGATGGGTGTCTAGTCATCCATCTACCCAAATTGATCGGTTCCCTGCCCGCCCACTGTGCACACACCCATTTCTGGGTGGGTTCATCAGCCCGTGTCCGGGCTGTCTGAGTAGCAGAGTGGGATGAGGAGAGGACCGGGGGAAGGTTGAGGCGCCTGAAATTGGCCAGGTCCTCTGCTTGAGGCCTGACGTCAAGCAAGTCACCTCATCTACTTGTACATCCAGTTCCATATGGGTGAAATGGGGGTTTGGACCAAATGCTTCATCTAAAATCCTGACCTGAGGATATGTTTTTAGTGATTTTAGAGAGAGAGGAAGGGGGTGAGAGAGAGACAGACAGACAGAGAAACATCGCTCGGCCGCCTCCCGGCTGTGCCCCGACTGGGGATCAAGTTCAGAACCCAGGCATGGGCCCTGACCAAGATGACACTCCAACCAGCTGAGCCACCTGGCCAGAGCTGGGCCAAATGCTCTTTAAAGAACAGCCAGGTTTTAATATAATTTCCTATGAACTTGATTTTTCAAAGTGGTATCTCGCTTACCACTGTTTTACACACTAACAGGTAACTCACCTCAGCTCCGGGCCCCTTTGGTCTGCAGCTACGCCTCGTGCTCCCTCCGCACTCGAACGAGGGCCCTTCTTTGATTGCAGGTGAGAAAAACAACTCACACTCACGCAAACATGAGACTCTGCCGGTTTACGTAGTTGAAGCACTGGGTCCGTAACAGATCTGAAGCAGTAACTGACAGGACCGGGGCCTCTGGACTGGAGCCAGGGACTCCAAGTGGCCGAGTGCACTTTACTTCCGATTACCTCTTTCTGTTTCTCTTTGTCTGCAGATCTCATTCCCTCCGGTCAGAGAAAGGCCCGGTCCGCCTGCAGGAAATACGGCCCCCGGCAGCCCTGGGCAAGCCACTCCAGCAGGAAAAGTCTTCCTCTCGTTGTGAGCGCAGCACTCAAAGCAAGGACTCTGGCCGACCGTCCTCTGCTTGGGCCATCGCTGCTGGGGGCTCAGGTCCTCTCATCCACAGTCTGAACGGAAGCTCCTGGAGTAAAATAAGGCCGCGTCTCTCCCCGCAAAAGTGCTGAACGGACGAGGAAAAACGCCCTTTACACCCACTGATCAACTAATAAGGTTTCTGTGGGCAGAAAGGCCACGTGAGGGAAACTAAGGCAGAATGATGGTTAGGATCGCAGGCTCTGGAAACAGCATGCCCGGGCGAATTCCAGCTTCACGGTTACATGCTGTGGGACCTTGAGCAAATTATATATCCTCTTTAAGCCTCAATGATTTCGTCTGTAAAATAAGGAGAATACGATTGCTTGTGTCAATAAGTTACTGTGAGGATTAAGTTGGTGTAATTGGCAGCGCAGAAAATAAGGTCGGCTGTTACCACTGGAACTACTGCTACTACCACTGGTATTAAGTGCATACAGCAAGTGTATAATAAGTGATAGACTCTGAACTAACAATGCCTTTGACCCCTGACCTAGAACGGTCCCACCTCCCCAAGAATTAAGGGCAGGTGAACACTGGAGAGTGGCCCGTGGTGTGGCTGGCCGTGGACTTGAGCTGATTATGCTGCTGGTATTCCTGGCTCCTCCTCTCTTGTACCTATGATGGACCCTATCTCACAGAACAGGAAACTGAGGCACAGAGCTATGAGCTTGCTGGGGAGGTCACATGCTGGCACCGGGGGGTGTGCTCTCCTCCAGGGGGCCTGCTGGGGGGTGGCCCGGAGGAGCAGGCCCCAGGCTCCCCTGCCAGACAGATGAGCCTGCTGTCTCCTGCGTCGCTGCACTGGCCTGCTAGGCTGCCGGGCTCACAGCTGGCACCCGCCGTTTCAAACACTCATGGGCAGATGTCAACCATGACAGCTGGTGGAGAAGAAAACAGAGGAATGCAGAATTCAGACCCCCCAGATGGGGGCGAATTTGAAGTCCTCTAGATGAGGTTTCGCAGGCTGTGCCATGGCCCACTTCCGTGCAACCTTACGCCTGATTTTTGTGACGAAGAAAGAGTGAGTGTAATCTACTCAAAATGTTTCCACTGCCTTTTTTCACCATCCAGGAATTGCGCAATGCTTGGGGTGGGGTGGGTCGCCCTGCTTCTCTCCGTCACTCAGCCCGCAGTCTGGCAGCCGGCACTGGATTTCTGCGGGTGTCTCACTGCACTAGCAGTACAGCTGTGACTCAGCCGGTGAGCACTCCCTTTTCCACAGTGTGACATGTCAACCTTCTTTCCTTGCTGCGACATGTTTCTGGCCCTGTGGCCGATAAACAAGGCAACCCAGTCAGGAAACCAAAGCGCATTCCCCAGTTCTGAGTCAAAGTGGGGAGTCCGCCGACGCTGACCAGGAAGACATGCTCTCACACCTCGCTCAGTCCTCTCTGGGAGTTTTCCCTTCTTCACCCGCCCCCCTTCCCACCCTCCTGGCCCCTGAGAAAAGAGGGCAGCACTTGGGAGCTCTTTTTACCTGATGCATCAATCCAGGGGCAAGGTCTTTTATGCTGCATGTATCAGAAGAGAGAAGGTCTCCATCACCGATGTGTTTTAAACGGACTACTTGTTTCTGCAAGGTTTGACACGTCTTGTGTGGACAGGAGGGGGCTCTGGGGGGTCTCACCGCTGGGGTGACGGTCATGGAGAAAACGTGTCCAAAGGATGGAAAGGCAGAGATTTGAGCTTCACTTTCCTTCTCTGGGAGTGGAATGAAAAATAACTCCGGTCTGGTTTGCTGTGAGAACTAGGTAAGCGTGTACACCAAGTACACAGCACTACACCCCTGATAGACGGCAGGCAGCCCGTCTCCCAGGCCTGCATCGAAGCCCTCCCGCAGGGCTGATTTCTGCCTCCATGGGCCCAAACGGCAAGACAGAGGCGGTCGTGTTTGCCACTAAGTCATGCTTTCAAAGGCTTGAACTGGGGAAAGTAGGAATTAGCATGACGTTTCCGGAGGCACTATAGCATCATCTATCAAATGGGTATATACCCTTTAATATAATTGCATTCCTGAGAATTTGCGATAAGAAGATAACCAGGTGTTATTCATGCACATGATAATCATAACATTGTTTATAGCAGGAAAACTTATAAGCAGTCTAACAAACCCCACAGTAGGAGGTGGGCGAGGTACATTATTACACCTTTATACTGAGGAGTACTATCGAGGCAGCCATTAAACACCAGACTGTAGAAGAACACTTATTTTTATGAAACATATTTATCCTGTATCGCTAACTAAAACTGCAAACAGCAAAGCAGGATGTACTGTTCGATATTTTTAAAATTATTTTATTTATTTATTTTTAGAGAGAGGGGAAGGAAAGGAGGAAGAGAGGGAGAGAAACATCAGTGTGTGGTTGCCTCTCACACGGCCCCCACTGGGGACCTGGCCCGCAACCCAAGCATGTGCCCTGACTGGGAATCGAACTGGCGACCCTTTGGTTCACAGCCCGTGCTCAATCCACTGAGCTACACCAGCCAGGGCTGATATTTTTAATAAATATAAAAAAGGCATATATACACGTGGAAAAAATACTGGAAGGTACATACCAAAACATTATTCATAGATCCCTGTAGCTGGAATTCACGTGATTTTTGTCATTTTCCTCTCTGCTTTCCTATGTTTCACAAGTTTTCCTTACTGAGTATACTTTATTTCTTTAATTAGAAAAAGGCAGGTTTAAAATATGGCTACTAAACAAATGAGCATTTGGTTTTCAAATGAGCATTGTTGTTTAATCCACGACTTCTGTCTTTGAAATGCTTGAGAAGCACTTAGAAAAGAATGTGCAAATGTGTGCACAGAGACAGGCCCAGAGGACACATGTCAGCGTGTGAGCGGTGGCACCGCGGAGTGGGGGCTCCTGGGCGGTTTCCACCTTCTGCTCTGTGGCTTCAAAGTTCCTACAATCTGCACGTGTTATTTTTATAAACAGGAAATGCTGTTCCATGTCTGTCAAATGATAATTGTTTATTAAGAGTAATATTTCACTTATGCCTTCTATGAGTGCTGGTTTGATTTAAGCTTTTCTGTTGGCTGAATTTAATTTGTCTTGCCACGAAATAGATTGGCTCTGAGGAAGCCAGTTCTGTAATGTCCAATTTGAACAAAGTCTTATTTTTTTCCTTCCTAAACTCTTCCATTCATATTTCAGGGTGATTTTCATTTGTAACCTGGAGTTACTCAGAGCCCGGGACCTAAGATGCCTGGGGGGAAGGCAGCCCCTGCTGGGCGTCTGGCCCCACAGGACGGGCAGCCTGACTCCAGATCAAAGGGCCGCCAGCGAATGCATTCACTCTGGACGACTTCTCCTCCCTCCCCAAGCCTCGGATCCACTGGACGCGTGCCCATCCGGGCTCAGGCCTGTCGGCGGCTGTTTTTGGAGCAAGGGTGTCTCGAGGTCACATTTAGAGCATAGATTTCCACGTCTGGTGAAACAACCAGAGTGTGTTTACCAACGTGAATGATATTTTCAAGGTCAATGCTGGGTTTCTAGCAAGAGAAAAAAGCAATTGGTATTCAGGACAGAAAAAAGCAAACAAAGTCACAGGTCTGTGGTGGAAGCTGTGCCACCCGCAGTGTTAGGGGTGCCTCTCTCCACCCCTCTTCACTGCGCGCCCCACCCTGTCACCAACGAACCGGCTTTCACCCTGGAAACACACAGGTACATGAATTTGGGACCAGGTTACCTCCCCCCTGCCTTTCTTAAAGGAGAAGAGTTGTTTTTGTATTTGGAAAACAGCTCTTCTTGCCGCACGTGAACGATGCCGGCATGTTCTCAGCGTAAACGCCATTGCAGATGAGAAGATGGAAAACCAAGGAGACAGGAACGTAGTCCTTTCAGTCAGTGGAGCACAGCGACAACGCGCTCAGGCTACAAAGCTGCCAGCCGCCCTTGACTCCCCTCCCCTTCGTGCGCACCTCCCCGCCCACACCCTCCCCTCCCGAGTCTCTCCGCTGCCCCTTCTCCTGCTGCCCTTGGTGTCCTCCCAGCCTCCTGCTCAACCCCACAGCTGCGTGCAGACCCACTTCGACCAGAGGGCTCCGGGTGGAATGCAAACCTCACCACTTCATTCCCTCTCCACGCCCTCATCCTCTCCTCTGGGCTAAAACCCGAGCTCCTTGGCGTGTGCACTTGGGCACCTTAGCAATTTAGCCACTGCTCATCTCTTTAGCCAGCTCTACTGGGTCCCCTCAAGCCCAAACTTCCTGTCCTTTCCTGGACCCCAGCAGGTTGGGTTCGTGAGCGGCAGGACCCTGTGCAGAATGGAACAACAGGGCCCCGTGTTCAAACACAGATACGAAGATGAAATTAAGAATTTCAAAATGAAGACCACAGGGCATTCGACTGCAAGCACGGGGCCTGTGAGACCACGTGGGTCGCCTGAGCACGAAGCACGTTTTGTCAGTGTCCTTGCTCCAGTGGGGCTTGGCCCAGAGTGTCCCGCCGTCCTCCGCTTCTCTGCTGCCCCTCCTCCCTGTCCCTGCCCAGAAGCCTTCCCAAGTTCCCATTCCACCACCCTGCGGCCCCACCGTGGAGGCCAGTGATTCCACAGGACGATTCCCCTGACCCCCGGACCCCTACCAAGGAGGCACCGGGGGCAGGGATTTAGGTGAATCTGTCCCTCGGGGGCCTGGGCCAAGGCATCTGCGAGTCCCAAGCAGATCCGTGTGCACAGAAATCACTGAAGTCTGCCCTCTGCCGCCCACCCCCAGCCTCCGTGTCGGGCTCTGCCTTCGGTTCCGTTCCCTTCACCCCCAGCCCAGCGTCCTGCACTGTGTCGAGGCCGACAGTCATTTGTTGGCTGAAGCCCATTCCAACCTCAGGGCTGCCCTCCTCCCACCTGAGCTTCCCGCTGTCCTCACGGCCTCGCTGGCTGGGCGCAACCCGCTGGGGACTGTGTGGCTGGCACCGTGTGGACAGAGCTGCCAGGTGGTGCGTGTTGGGTTTTGGCCTCCATTATCCTGAACCCCAAGGGAGACCCTGAGCGTCTGCCTGGGCTTCCTGAGAAGCTCTGGAAGGAGAGCGAAGCGCTCGCTCCACAGCTGGGCACGTGAGTGAGAATCTCATTGTCTCTGGTTGAGAGCCCTCGAGTGAGTCTCCAGACCGTGGGCCAAGGAGCCGGTGAACGATGGCACCACGAGGCCCCAGCCTGCTGGCACCTCCTTCTCTCACAGAGTTGGCACCGAGACGTGAGCTAAAAGCCAGGGCCTCGCGCTGGCCCCTGCGGGGCCCAGAGCTGGAGGGAGCAGGGCACTGTGGCTGGGTTTGCCCTGGCCCTGGCCCCGGTGTCGGTGTCGGGAGTGTCAATCAGAAGGCTCCAGACCTGGGCTCAGGCCTGGCGGAGCTCGGTCCCTGCCCCTCCAACCCCAGGCTCTCAGAGAGCGCCCAGGACACCACAAAGATGCAAAGACAGACCACCGCAGCCCGGAGGCCTCACGCGGGGGGTCTCCCAAAGCACTGGCATTTCTTTGCAGGGAGGGGGGGAAAGAGGCTGCCTGGGGTAGGGGGAGGTGTGCAGAGGACTGTCAACGGGCCCCGAGATCTTCCACTGCTACTCAGCCACCTCTTCCCCGGTGGGAGGGAGGGGGTGGCCAGCGCTGGCCCTTGAGCCACCTGAGTCCTCTGTGCGGGGCCCGCCCTCCACTCAGCGCGCATGTCCAAGACCACCCCAGGGCCCAGTGTAGTAATCAATGAGCCTCCTGCTGGTCCCCGGGTCCCCATGGCCCCCCCTCCAGGTGTCTGGGCACCCCAGCACCAGCCTGTCTCAGTCCTGTTTTGAAGCAAGAAGCTGGAAGACCTCCTCATACAAACTTGGCCCTCTCCCTCCTGTTTTGATGAGACACAAAGTGTTTTTCCCTTGTTTAAAAATATTTTCAGTTTATTTTATGACTGTTGTTCCAAAAATTAGCTCTTTCTAATGAGGAGCATTGTCAAATTTGGATTCCGTGCCAAGCAAACCAGGCAAAATGTCTGGGCCTCGAGGAAGCTGTCTGGGAGAGAGGAGCCCCGCGGTTCCCGCGGCAGGAAGGGGACAGGGCCCCCGCAGACCACTAAGCAGCTGTCTGTGAGCCAGTCGTCTGGTGGTCTGCGTGCAGCCGCCTTAGTGAGCCCATGTCTCGCGGACCATGGGGTGGTTGGGGCCAGTGTATCGAGTGCTTCAGCCACATGCATTTTCTCACTCTTCTGAAATGTCCTTCATCACCATCATCTTCACCCAATATTACAGCTTAAACTTTTTGAGCATTTAATGTGATCAAGGCATCGTCTCAAAGTGTCTCATACCCCATCGTGACCTGGAAGTACTGCAGCTATAACTCCACTGAGGGATGGAGGCTCAGAGGTGCAGGCACCCTTGTCCAAGGTCATAGAGATGCACAGAGTTCTATAGACCTTGGGGGTTTTTTTGTGTGTGCAGTAGAAGCGTTATTCATAGCAAAGCCCTTTGACCATCCCTGTATTTATGCTAATGAGACGACTCCTAGGGGACCCCTGGGAAGCAAACACCTGGTTAGGAGGTTTCAGCCCCACCTCGCCTCATCCTTACCTCCAGAGAAGGGAGAGGGGCTGGCACTTGAGCTCAGTCCCAATGCCCAGTGAGTTCATCAATCACGCCTCGGTAAGAAACGCTAAACTGTGGTTTGGAGGAGCTTGAGTTGGTGAACACCTTCGTGCACCAGGAGGGTGGTGCACCCCAGTTCCACAGAGGCTCTGATGCTGGGGACCCTGCTCGACCTCCCTCTTCATCTTGGCTGTTCATTTCTATCCCTTATAATCAACTGTCATTGTAAGGAAAACGCTTTCCCGAATTCTGTGAGTCCTCGTTCCTGGACCTGCAGGCAGGTCGTGGGCACCCCTGAACTGGCTGTCAGCCGGGCAGAGGATCGGGCAGCCCGGGGACCCTGTGGCAGCTGGCGTCTGAAGCCGGGTCAGTCCTGTGGGACCAAGCTGTTAGCTGGTGGGGCCTGCCCTGACTCCAGGCGGTTACTGTCACAACTGGATGGAACCGTGGGATACCCACTTGGCGTCAGAGAATTGGAGAACTGGTTGGTTGTTTCAGAAAGACCACAGTGCCACCCACTGAACCTCATCCTCCCGGGGGGTGGGGAGTGCAGTGGGGGGCTCACGAGCATCAGGAGCTCAGCACGGTTCCTTCTGCATCTGCAGCTGCAGCTCCCAGCCTCCGGGTTTAGCCCCTGAAACCTCTCTGCACCTTCGGTGAGTTAATAAATCAGATGCCCACTGGCTTTCATGTTCGGATGAACATGGCCTTCATGTGATGGGTGTCAGTTTCAGGGCCCAACACCAAGGTCACCTTGATACCCTGTGACAGAGCAAGGACCAGACGTCCCACCTTGGAACTGGGACACGGTCCCTCTTCCTCTGTCTTCCAACTTTCCGCAGGACGTGCAGAAAATCAAGTCACCAGGAGGCTTTCGTGACTCGCTGTAGGTAGGACACACAGTGAACGTGGTTTCCAGCTGTTTCACCCCCTCCGCACTCCACACCGGACCTTTTCCCAGCAGGCAGGATAACTGACCCGAGTGTCCCCACTCTGCCCCACCCACCGAAGGTCGTGAATCATAGGCCTGTTCTCTGAAGACTGAGAGCTGAGGCCAGGTGGGGAGGGAGGCAGTTTCAGAAGGGCCCACAGCCGTCAGCGGCTTGCGTGTCGGAGAGGAGTCACCGGGCCCTGCCGGTGCTGAGCGTGGAGGGCAGCCGAGTCTCAGTCACCAGCTCCCCCCTCTCCCAGAACCGGCTCCTTCAGCAGGGTCCACGGCAGTGGGTGGGAGGCCTCTTCGGAGCCTCCTCGCTGATGGGAGGGGGGGGAGGAGGGAGGGGTGCGGAGGAGGCCTAGAGAGCCGCCACCGAGCAAGGCTGATGACAGGAGACTCCATCCATCTTGCGTGCAGAGCCAAATGTGGTGCCGGCTCAATAGGTAATCAAGCATGGTCACACTGTGGCTAGACAAGGAGGGACACTGCAGACCGGCGCCAGGGCAGGCCTAACCCCCCCTTCCCCCCGTGCGTGGTCGCAGGCGCCTCGGGCTCTGCAGCTCAGCCTGGCCGGTGGCGACCCCACCTTCGTCCTTGCGGGCCCCCAAAGAGATTGCTTTGCTTGGTGTGTGTGCTAGACGAAGGGGGGGACCGAGGCCCATGTCACGCTGTGAAGATGTGTCCTGGCACTTCCCCTAGGTCAGCAGGCTTCCCGGGGCGTGGCGCCCATTCAGCCCTGTCTCCAGGTTTTTGGCACCTTTGGCCACGCCCCCCACACACAGCCGCTGGGCTCTTGGTGGCAAGGAGAGCAGTTGTCATTACTGGAAATAGCCAGAACGGGAAAGTCTTTAGTATAAACGGTTAAACACACATTATTAAAATTTGAGTTCTAGCCCTGGCTGGTGTGGCTCAGTGCGTTCAATGCCGGCCTGCAAACCAAAGGGCCCCTGGTTCGATTCCCAGTCGGGCCACATGTCTGGGTTGGGGGCCAGGTCCTATGTAGGGGGGCGCACCGGAGGCAACCACACACTGATGTTTCTCTCTCTCTTTTTCTCCCTCCCTTCCCCTCTCTCTGAGAATAAATAAACAAAATCTTTTAAAAAACTGAGTTCTAGATATTCCAGGACAGCCATTGGTAAGGGGCTGGGAGCACACAGAGACCTAAGCCTGGCCCTTCTCACAGCGCTGATGGCAACTAGGCTGGTGGACGAGTGCTCACATGCAAAAACACCTTAGTGGAACACAGGGTTTCCTGGCCCAGGGCCGACTGGGGACACAGGCAGCGGCGTCTCCCTGCCCACCAGGCTCAGGCATGGGCTGTGTGAACGGCAGGACCGCCTCCTGCACCCATGCCCGTGGGCATTCAGCTTTCCTTCCAGTGGGGTTTATCTGGGCCTCGTGCCCTGTACGACCAGAGGGAAGGACAGCTGATGATGGAGGCGGTGCTGAGTTGTGGTGAGAGGAGCACGGGATTTTGCCAGAAAGACCTGGCTTTCAGTCCCAGCTGTGTCCGCCTCAGCCACTGAGCTTCCCGTTATCCAAAAAATGGGGTAGTCTCTCCCACTTGGCAGAATTCTCATGAGAGAAAAGGTCAATAGATTCTTGGGAAGTTGTAGTTGCTACTGAGATGAACCTGGGTCCTTCTAAATTTAAAATAAAAACTACCTGGAAGGGGTCAATTGCCAGCTACTCGCCCGGCATACGTTTCTGAGGTTCTGAGCTCCTTGGAGCAGGTTGTGGCTTTGAGGGTGTGGGTGCCTCTGCAGAAGAGAAAAGGCTTTCGGAGGAAAGGCGAAGGGCATCCTGCTCTGATCTGCGCGACTCTGTCTGCACGCTAATGCCAGCGCTCCGGCCGCAGCATGCTGAGCAGGGGTCCGGGCCGAAGAACTCTGCAATGCCACGGCTGGCCTGCCACGAGGCCGGACTACAGCAGTGTCACTTTCCCGACGGGAAAAATGCACCAAGCTTTCGGGAAATGCCGGGGCGTGGTCAGCCACCCACAGTGTGAGAGCCAGAGGTGGGGGTGGAGAGGACCCGGCCCCTGGACGGCCCAGGACGGGATGAGCTTTCAGGCAACGTGGCTGCCACATGCAGGACGGATGGTCGCCACAACACTTCACACCCTCATACGTCGGGCCCGTTCCTGCTTGCTCTCTGCGCTCACTGGCCAGGTGGAAGCTTAGGAAGCCCAGATGCATCCGTTTCACAAGGTCCAGGGTGGAAAACCAGCACCCTTTGTCACAGAAGGGTGGCAAAGGGAATTCTCTGTGAGGCCTCCGTCTGAGCCGTAAACGTCATGGAGAGAGAGTCCCGAGCTGCGTGAACTCCGATAGACCAAAACCACGGTGAGGTGAACGAGGTGAACGAGGTGAAAACGGGAAACGAGTAACGAGGTCTAAGGAGATAGGCAAGCCGGCACTGACACGGAATGAGATTAAACCTAAAACACTATTTATCAGTTTTACTTGTAGGTCTGCAATTCACATTTCTCCCACAGCGAAGCCATAGTAAGAGCAGTAGATTAAATAAATAAATAAATCATCAAGGCTAATGGAAGAACGTGACGATTGTCCTTTATCGCTCATAAAGGCCCATGTTTCTGCTCGGTGGCAGCAGAACCAGTGATGTAAATATTGACAAGCTGAGCACATTATAAACTGTCATATATTGCTACCACCGTGAAGTCATTACAACAGAAACATAAAGCCTTTCTTATTTTAGCTATTAATATTCATCAAATGTTAATGAAAATACCTAACAAATAATTATGAAAAACACATTGCTTCAGTAATAAAGATGAAAGAGATGGTAATTGTTGTGAATATTTAATCTGTAAAATAAAGAACCTCCACCATTAATAAGACTTAATTATGTCATTAAATATTTAATTTTACTTGCACTACTAAATTTTATTTTCATTTTGCATATTTTGAGTGGAAAAAGCCTCATAATAAGATTTGTAGTTTCAGCAGCATCAGATGCCAAAGCATCTAAGTTTGACTTACTGTCTTCATCAAGCTGGTACATCATCATTTTGTTTATCATTAAGTGAAATCAACAACCCGCCTGACGGTTTACAAGTTATGCTTTATCCAAAGAGTTTAATAATTGATTCTAGGCTATACCCACAAAAGTAATGTTTTCTAATAGTGAAGAAGAGTATTTGCTTTCCCGTCACATTTTTTCCAGCGCACATCACACAACTTCCCCCCTTTCTGCTCTCTGCACAGGGGGCTGCAGTTCTGAGTCCGCCTTAGCTTGCGGTAGAAGCAGCCCACCCCTTTCTCACCTAGATCCACCCAAATCCTCAGAGTCGATCCCATCACTTATAACTCGTGTTTCTGGATCAATCTCATTGCACAAGGTTGAGATACTGAGGATAAGCTGGGTTTCTGGACTGTGGAGGGGCTCTCGACCCCTGCCATCACCTTGGCACACAGTGCGAGCCCCATTGCAGGGGTCCCGCGCAGGGCTGCCTGCATCACAGGCTCTGGGTGCAGCTACGCACATACACACAGGACAAGGACACAGCTGGCACTGCTCACAAGAGTCAGATGTGTGCATCGGTCCCCACTTTCCTTGATGATATCACATGGGTAAAGTGGGAAATCAGCTGTGAAGCATTTACACCAAAGAAATTGGCAAACGCTGCCCACCATGGCTCCACCCTGCCCCAGAGAGGCAGCTATTAGATGTTACCAGCCCACCACTGCGCATGCTTGCAGGGCTCAGGACACGGCTCAGGACACGGGCAGCACATGACGCCCCACCGCTCTCCCACCACCTCCCTCTGCACCCCTCACTGCCTGGGGGTGGGGGTGGGCACAGACACTGTGGCTGCCAGCAGGCCAGGGCACCACCCTGACTCCAAATAACCTCGGGCAGGTGCAGCTGTCTGTCCCTCGGATATGGGCCTGCTGACCAGCTCCTTCCTGGTCGGCGCTTGGCTATTCCTTGCTAACTAGGCCGTGGAGGGCTCTCTGTTGTGAGAGGAAGGCCCTCCTCTGGCGTAATTGCCACGGTCTCTCCATTTGGCTCTGAGTGCCAGGAAGGAAGCTGGACGAGGGTCCAGGGACCAACTGTCCCAGTTGGCCCAGGAGTGAAGGCTTTCCTGGAATCTGGGGCCAACTGGTACTAAAACCAAAGATGGTCCCCGATAGCCGGATGGTTAGTGACCCTGGGGGCCTCTCCTGTCAGTATTCTCTGTGAGACTCAGAATAGTGCAGACAAGATGTCGGCTGGCAAATCACCTGGAGGACAGAGAGGTCTGCTCGAGAAGGCGTGTTCCTTCTCTGACATCTGGAAACAAGAGGAAAGGCGTGGAGAAACCAGAGCCCCAAGGAGAAACATGCATTGTTTCCGTCCCTGGGCGTGCGTGAGGGGTCTGAAGCTCAGTCCTGCCTCCGTTTAGGAGCTCAGTTACCCAAAGTCCAGGGCTGTGGGCCCGTGCGATTGCGGGTCTGGCCCTTTTCCTGCCTGCGGGCTTGGGCAGGCTTGTCGCTGGTCCAGGCTGTAAGTCCGGTCAACAGCTCCTGGTCACCAGAAACACGCTCGGCTCAGTTTCTCTTCCCACTTGCCTTGGGAGCTGGGGCACATCTGGTGGGTCCAGGGGGCAGTAGGCCAGCCAGTGGGAGCATCCGTCTGTCCCCAGCAGACACACAGGCGCGTCCTCACGAGGACACGCTGATCCTCTGCAGATGCGAGTCGGGGCACATGCCAAACTTTCAACGGTAGAAGAACCAGCGGCAACCAGAACAACAGCAGAGGAGCGTTCCTGCCTCGTCACGCTTGCACGCGTCTAGAGTGGAGCCGTTTTTTGCGATCTACCACTTTCCCACCTCGGAGGCGAGGCAGGGGGTCAGGCAGGCCCCAGGGCTGCTTGTCCGACGGTGTTGTTGGGGGCTCTGCTCACTCGGGGGACTGAGGCCCAGCCCGAACCTGGTCTTGTGGGTCAGCAAGAGGCTGCCGGACTGTGTCTGGGGATTCAGAGGCTGAGAGAGTGGCCCCGGGCCGGATCGCGGCCACTTTGCCTTAGTCCTCCCGCATGTTCCCACCTTTTAAGGGTCTGCTCAGGGACCACCCTCCACACGGCCCTCCCGGCCTCCCAGCTGAGTCAGGGCTCTTCTCGGGCCTCCTCGCGCTCTGTGCAGACCCGCTGTTGCCCGCACTCCTGTTGGTACAGCTGGTCCTTCTCCTCCTCTAGACCCGGGCTGTCCCAGCATCTCTGTGTTGAGAGCAGTGCTCTGCACACAGTGGGTGCTCCATAAATGCCCGCTGAGTGCTTTGAGTGAATGTGTCTGTCATGTGCCAGGCACAGCGTAGGCAGTTTATTTTTTAACCCTAAAATAAGCAACTGTGTGATCTAAGAGCAGTCCCATTTCACAACTGAGGAAAAGTCAGAAAGGTTCGGAAGCTGTCTCAGAGCGGGCAGCTGTGTGGCTGGACCTGGCTCTGTCTAATTTCACTGCTCCAGGGACTGTGGCTGCTCAGCGGAAACTCTTCATCTTCATCACAGGCCAGTCACTGTTCAAGGCAAAGAGGAACATTGAGACCGACCATCTGCTCCGTGTGTGTGTGTGTGTGTGTGTGTGTGTGCGATTGCTTCCACGGTGACGTGGGCAACTGGTTAGAATCAGCATGTGAGCCCGACAGACCTGTGTTCTGGTCCTGCTTTGTATCTCTCACGTCCTTGATGGAAACTTCCAGCGCCGTGCTGCCTGACGCAGCTGCCGTCAGACACACGCGACTGCAGGCCCTGAAGGTGAGCCACTGAGATGTATTCTCCGTGTAAAACACACAACAGCTTTCAAAGACTTAGTAGGAAAAAAGGATACAAAATATCAAATGGTCGTATTTTGTATATATTGGGGTGCTATCAGTTGCATTGAAATCCATGTGGTCTGTTTCTCTTCTAACTGGCCGCAGGACAACTGTGAGTGACGTCTGTGGCTCACACCGCATTCTGTCGGCACGCACAGATGTCCGCGTCTGTGAGCCCCGGATGAAAGACGAACGACTTGTTAAACCCTCCTCGGGCTGGGCAAAGGCTTTCATCTCATTAATACCCACACTGAGCTCAGTGAAGCCGGCTAGGTGTGAGTGCAGCTCGGGCCTCTGTCCTTGTGCGGGCCCTGCCGGGCGCGGGCACTGGCTGAGATCACACGTCTGGTCCAGGGGACCTGGAGCTCTTGGCGCTCAGTAATGTCTCTGCCTCAAACAGCACTATGACTTCTTTCTTGAGCAAAGTGCTTCGTCATTCCTCTCTGGGAGGAGGGTAGGTGATGACCAACCAAAAAAAATGACCTGCTCTCCAAGGTCGTTCCCGAAAGCCATGGCCAAACCCTGCGGGGCATGCAGTCTCCTGCGTATTCCGCCCCCCCTGAGCAACCTGAAAATGCTTTTTCTGCCTAGGGTGTGAGCTGCAGGACAGCAGGTTCCAGGGCCAGGCTGGTGCGGGAAGGATTACAGCCTCCCCAGGATGGCAGCATTCAGCTTCTCTGGGCTCAGTCACTTTCTCTCCTTGCAGGAGAGGAGAAGTGCCTCGTATTCCTCTTTGATGGTTGAAGTGTTATGTGCCTTTTCCTCTTTCCTCTTTATATACAGCCCTCTCCTTTCTCTGAGCTTCCTTTACACTCGTTTCCATAGTAACCACCTCTATTGTATCCCTGACTGTGAAGAGAAATCTTGCAGATGTGAGTAGGGATCCAACACCTTCCAGCAGCTATTTTGATTCTCAGGCTCCTTATCTCCCTGCACTAATTTTCTTGTCCTTTCTTCCCCCTCCAGCTGCCCCTTCCTCCAAGTACCCCCAAGCCCTTGAGGATGGCTCTGTCTCCTCCGCATGAGCCTGGGGCTGAGCAGGGAGGAGGGTAGTGCGGGGGGCCCGGAGGCAGAAGTCTCAGGTCTCATTACAAATCTTAATTCTTCAGGTGGCTTCCACACAATGTGCTGAATGCAAAAGCTGGGGCGGGGGTGGAATCAAAGCCCCAGAGCCCGGAGCTGCAGGGCCAGGCTGTCCAGTCGCCAGGAGAGGAGCATCTCCAGCTCATGGCCTGCAGCCCGCAGCATTCAGCAGTGCCTCCCACCTCTGCCCCGGCTTCAGGAAAAGCTCATGACCACACCTGCGCCTGTGGTGGTGTTTAGTGACTCTCCTTATTGGTGAGAACATGCAACATACACCAGGGCTTTGAACACCCCCAATAACCGAATCCCGCTCCCCCCACCAGGGCCAGGCTCAGCTGCCCGTCCACGGGGGAGCAACGGGAATGGGGCACCCGTGGCCACCTCCCGAAATTGTTTGAGGGGTTCTTTGCGCCCCGTTTTTCCTTGGAATTGAGCATGATTTTACTGATGAAATGAGCCTGACAGCCTGATCATAATAAACATCCAACTGAAGAGAAGCTCGTCCTTTCCTGGGGTTATTTATTCACCTAAAGCAAAGCCGGGCTATTTTTAGCATATGATGTCAGCGGGTTGTTTGCATTCTTGGAAATTGGCAGGAAGCCACCGCTCACATGATCTATGAAATCACTGATAAATGCTTCTTTTCACCAAAAGAAAAACAGCTTAATAAACGCAGCCCTCTTCTGCTTTCATCTTCCTCCGACGCCCTCCTCCGCCGCCCTTCCTCCCGGCGGCCCTGGCCCTCCCCTCCTCCCGCCCCTTCCGCGTCTGGGATTTGTCTTTCACGGCAGAGCCTGTGAAGTGGAAATGAGTTGCTGGGTATCACAGATCAAAATGAGGCTGTTGGGATGCTCAGGATGGTTTTTTCCTCTCCCGGAGCCTGGCAGGCTGCCAAGGCGCTAGTGAGTCAGACACACACGCACAAAAAGGCGAATCTATATGGCAGTGGCTTTATGGGGCCCCGTGTTGATGGCAGGCTCCAGCTCGGGGCTGCTGCTTTGCAGGCGAAGATGGGAAAGAGATAGTGATTCAGGACTGCCATTAAGGGTGAGAGCAGCCCCTGTGCAGATTGTGTGAATAAACGAAGCGCAGAGAAGAGCCGAATGAAGCTCCGGATTTGCCACACTGTGTCCGCCTCGAGGCCCACGGAGTTCAGGCTCCTGATTGGCTTGGCGGTTAATACCTGGTGCTTGGAGCAGATCTGTCTGCTTTTTCTCCGTCTTCCCATCATGCACCCTGTCCACGATCCCAAGCTGTGGGAGGGTTAGGTGGGGTGGTGCCAGTGGAATTAAATTAATTCTCGCCCTTCTGTGGAGATCAGTTTATGTGGCCTGGAGCCCAAGATTTAATTACCCTTATCTTAGCTCCTGTAAAAAGGAACACCGTTATGGGTCACAGGTGCACCCAGTCCCTCTCCCGATCCACTGTAACATCGCGCTCACTCAGTGGCCCCCAGCAGAAGCCAGTTAGTCTTCCTGGCCTGGCCGTTCCCCGCGGGGCCTGTTTATATTTCTTTGTCCTCAGCTGCGTCCCCGTGCCCCCTGTTCGGACACTGGAAGGCGTTGTGAGAACCAGAGAAAGGTTCGTTTTCGGCCCTTTGTTACTTTGGGTACCTTGGTGGCGTTCCCTTCCATCAGATGTTCTGTCGGGCCGTCCTGGCTGGTGACAGCCATCACAGGTGTGTGGGCAGCTTGGAGAGTTTCAAAAGCACCACGTGGCACTGGCCACCCCCGGCCTCTGTCGCACAGCCACAGGTGCTCCATGCCCCACTGTGACGCTCATGGAGGTGGGAGGAAAAACGGCAGGGACAGAGGAGAGACTGGGAGCAAGCCACAGCTGCGATCTTCGTGCAGCTGCCTCGGTTCCTCCCTGAGTGAGCACTAGGTGAAGGCAGCGGCAGAGCACAGAGGCCCAACAGTATTCAGTTGTGCTCAGCTGGATGGACCACGGCAGGAAGGACAAAGGGCAGGTGGGAAAGCGTGTCCACAGCCCTATGTCCCGCCAAGAACGAGCTGGGGCTTGTTCGCCTGGAAGTGCCCTGCCTGGCCTTGAACCAGCCGGTCAGCCCTTCTGAAGCCCCATGGGGCTGTGTGGGGGTCTCTGACCTACTCCAGGCGGTCACTGGGTCCTGGTTTGGCTGAGCCCCGGGAAGGAGCTGCAGGGCCCACAGCTCCAGGGGCTGGAGATGGCTCCCTGACCCCAGGGAACTGATAAGCTCAGTGAGGAGCAAGGTATAGTACAGATGCTCCTCCACTTACAATGGGGTCGTGTCCCAACAAGCCCATGGCAAATCAAAAACGCACTAAATGCACCTACAGAACGTCAAAGCCTAGCCCAGCCCACCTTACACGTGCTAGAACCTTCACACCAGCCCACAGTGGGGTAAGGTCATCTGACCCAGCAAACACGCCCAGGGTGTCCGACCTGCGGCCCATGGGCCGCGTGAGGCCCAGGGCGGCTGTGAGTGCGGCCCACCATAAAATCGTACATTTACTTAAAACACGATGAGATGTTTTGGTGATTACATGTCACAATGTGTGGAATGTGTGGCCTAAGATGATTCTCCTTCTTCCAGTGCAGCCCAGAGACGCCGGAAGTCCGCACACCCCTGCATCTGTCGGTGACCGTCGTGACCGATGCCCAGCATCACGAGTGGGCACCGTGGGCACACACGCCACTAGCCCAGGGAGAGATGGACATTCAAAATTTCGAGTACGGTGTCCCCTGCATGCGTACCAGTTTTGCACCAGCACACAGCCGAATCTGTAGTTGAATCACTGCGTACGAAGCAGTCCGGCCATTGGCAGGAAGAAGGACCAGGTGCCGGGCAGTGTGGCCTCCAGGTAAGTGCAGACAGGTGATGCAGGGACGTGTCCATGGCAGATTTGCAGGTCAGGGAGGGTCGTCCCTTCCTGCCGCTGAACGAGGTACAGCTGCGTCCACAGATGGTCCACGGGCCTCTGTCCTTCCCAGCACCGCCACACCGGCCGCGCCAGCCTGGAGGGCCTTTTCCCGTTGCCTCCACATGAGCTCACTCAGGCTCCCCTGAGAGGGATTCCATACTCAGCTGGACCCTGCCTCATCTTCACTGTCCTCACCCATCCTGGATTCAGACCCTCCGACTTTTGGGGTTTGCCTAAAACCACCCCAACTGACTCATGCAGTGAGGGGGGGATAAGACATTCTAACAAGGGCTTGAGTGATGGGGCTGCCCCGCACGAGGCTCTTCAGACAGCAGCCCACTGTTTCTGCCGGAGCCGGGGAGGTGCGGTGGATTCTTCGAATGTGCTTATTTGGTGGCTTGCGGAGTTCCTTAGCCTGCTGGTCAGTTTTGAGGGCTGCTGCTTCGGAGCTACACGGGGCCTTGGTGCGTGTCTATTACAGATGCATTAGCCACATGCGTGACCCATCTTCCTCTTCATTGCACGCGGTGGGGGTGATGGAAACGTGTTGTTTCAAAACCCCAAGCAAATTACAGCAAGGAATCAGTGTAGAATCACCATCCTCTCCTCAAAGTTCTCTTCTAAAAGGCAGGCGGCAGCGCCCAGGATGAGTGCTGGCCTGTCAGACAAGCCCGTTCAAGCTTGCGATTCCACTGTCATTTGCCTGGCGGGCTGACGATAACGAGTCCGAATAAAAAATCTGCCAGGTGTGGTGCCACCAAGAAACCTCCACGGGGGCACCTCGGGGCCAGCGCCGCCCCTGCTCTGCTCTCCTCGGGGATGGCGGCAGCGGGCTCCTTTTGACCCACAAGTCACATGACCTTGGATTTCAGCACCAGAGAGACCCGGAACCTAAAGGCCGCAAAGTGCCACGTCTGTGAGTCCCGAGGAAAGGGCAGGGCGCACAGAGGTGACAGGGAAAGCCTTGACTTTGCACAGAGCAGGTCGAGACAGCCCCAGCACAGACAGGTTGGCAGCAGTCCTGGGATTCACTGAGGCGGTGGCAGGGGCCTGGAGACTCATCTAGAAAGAAAATAACGAGCCTCCTTCTCCCTGGTGCCCACGGTCCTCCCGTTTGTGCTGTTTCTGGGCCCTCGGCTGCCCGGGGAGTTGGGGCGGGGAGAGGGTGTGCCCCTGTGCAGCGGGGAGCTGCGCAGGCCCAAGAGAAATGAGGCAAATCTGTCGACTGCGAGTGACCGACAGCCCACACCACTGGAGCCAGCGCTCGGGCTACGGGGTGGGGGGGTTATGGCGTTTTAAGGCTGCTGAGCTGTGTCACGGCTCTTGGGGAAGATGGTGGGTGGGGGGGCAGCCGCTTTCTGGGCTGTGCCCTCACTCCCAGGGATGAGGCAGGCGGCTTCCAGAACCCCACCTGCCGGGGGACCGGGAGATTCAACACCCTTGGAGGTAAGAGGTCACACCATATACTACAGGTTCAGATTTTGCTGTTTCAGCTCACATTGATTGCGCTACCTGAGGTTACCTCTTTCTTTAACTGCCCCTGAACATCCTGACAGGTAGGTCAACAACTCCAGCTTACGGGCAAGGCCACTGAATCCCACAAAGGTTAACTGATGTGCCCCAGTTCACACGCCTAGGCAGTGGCTGAGCCAGGAGTCAAGTCCAGGGGCTTCTGCAGAAGGCATTCATTCACCTGGCTGCTTCAGAGGTGGCGGCTCCCACACACCTGGGGGTGTCCTGTGGCCACTTTCACCTCCATGGTGTCACGCCTCCAGGTACAGATTTCCCCCATCTTTCTGGTCTTTATGTCCCACCACCCATTTGCTCACAAATAAACCAGATTTTAAAGCAGCTGCAAATACCTGACAACCATAAAACCTGATTTGCGTTTTGTTTAAAATACCCAAAATAAAACAGGCGGTGCAGGTGAGGGTTCCTCAGGGCTCCCCCGCCTTTTGCTCAATAGGCCTCGCCACCCACGGTGACAGTCGTTGTTCCTGTGGTCACCCTCGTCATCACTGCCGAGTTCGCGCCTGCGCACTGCTCGTGACAACGGACTGAGTGGAGCTCACCAGGACCTGGGCCCCGCCCTCGCTGCCTGTCCTCCAGGTGGCTCACAGCAGCCTCCTGCACGCAGAGCACCCCCCGGGGAGTCCCCCCCGGAGACCTTTCCGGTGGCATCCTCACTCAGCTGCCACACGGTCCCAGTTGTTTTTCAAGAAGGAGTCCCCAGAGTTTCATTTGGGCAGACTCGAACTCGACCCTACCGTGTTGATCTGTTCACATCCACCTCCTTCGGGAAAGGGGTGCCAAGCCCCGGGGGCCCACGGGTGGATCCTGGCAGCCCGTCAGCCTCTCCAGCTCGTCACCTGCTGTATTCCACCCGGGCACACGTTCAGACACGCCTGCACCTCAGGGGTTCCTGCAGCGGCAACCCCCGCCCCTGCAGCCACGGCCGGCTGCGCCGCCCCAGGGCGGTCTGTCTGCCGAATGTTTCGGAGGGGCACACGGGGCCGTGTCAGGTGGGGCAAGCAAGGGAGGCCTCGATCAGCACCTGATCTTGACCTCTACATTTGCCAAGAGCTTTAAGTCACTTTTATTAGCTGTTCCTCCTCCAGGAGCTCTGGAGGGGGACGGGGGCCCTCGTCCTCCTTCGAGAATAGGGGACGGGAGACACAACAGTCTCCACGGAGCAAGGGGGTCAGTGCAGTGTGTCCCTGAGCCACGGTCCTCGTCCCCCTGGCCCCTGGTCCGGCAAGCGCACTGGGGAGGAGGAATCTGGAGGGTGCTTTCAGAGCCATGCTCCACACCTCGGATGTGCTGGGAGCCGGGTGGAGCACTCCGGGTCCCCAGGGGCAGGCTCTGAGGGCTGCGATCGCAGTGAGTCACAGGGCGACGAGCGCCTCCCCGGCCCCTCCCCAGTGAGCTCTGAAACAAGATGTATTTTTAAACCCAAGCCTCGTAGAGAGAATGTCCCCTTGCATGTCCTCATAGCCTACTAATGGGCAAGTGTTGGCAACCGATGCCATCAGCCCGTGCGAGGCTGTGCTCTCAATTTTTATTTCTATTCTCGTCCCCTGGCAGACCACAGGGCTTGCTGTCCCAGGAGACACGGGCTGCTGATGAGCGAGGATGTTTCCGAAGCCTCCTGCCTGCTCTCAGTTTCAGGGCTGTGATTGCGCTCAGACCTGGGGCCTCGGGGCCGGGGCTCATTTACTGAGTTGGTAGCTTTTACACTTTTGTTCTTCACACCGACTCCATGTCAACTGTCTGTGGCTCTCAGAGGCTGGGCCCTGCCCGGCCTGGCTGAGGAGAAGCTGCTGCTGCCCCCCTCCATGCCCCTGGGGACAGCCCAGTGCTCCTGCCGGCTCTGTGGTGGGGGGTCCCCTCTGCAAATGGAAGTAAGCACGCTGGTGTCAGCTCCGCTTCCTCTGGTCACTCTGATAAGGACTTATTTCCTTAGCGAGAGAAAAGAGAGGCGCCTCACCCGTCCTAGAAGGGCTCCTCCCTGGGGCCTGTGCTCAGGATATCCTGCCGAATCGGGTCCCCGTGTGTCATGACTGCTGTTGTTTGAAAGTAGCCGCCTCTGACCAGAGGCTGGAGCAGACGCCCTTGGCCCGCCCTGGCCCCCGCTGGGGACGATCGCTGCACGGCTGTGTTTGTCTGAGTTATGCAATATAAACAGCTCCAAGGAGACGGCTCTCCACTTTTGTTTTCAGGCTCAGCCTTCGCTTGCCCTCAGCAGAGCTTGTCGCTTGGGTGGTTTCCTGTGGCCTCCCTGTTTTGCTGCTGGAGAACAAAACAGCCCGCTCTTGACCCTTCTCAGGGACCAGCCCTTTTCTCCCGTGACCAGACAGTGGAAGTGCTGCTCCTGCCGACCGCGTCCTCTGAGGCCCGGCAGGGCCGGGGCAGAGGGGCGTCCAAACCCGGCGGGGCCAAGTCCAGCCAGGGACGGAGTCTCTTCGTGGCCTCCTCACGGACAGTGTGTCCTCCAAGTCGGGGGCATCGGAAGCATGTTCACGGCGTCCTTCTGGGGAGTGTGCGGGGCCACACCAACTCCTCAGGAACACGTTTGAGGTGTGAGGTGCACGTGGCCGGAGTTGGAAGTTCAAAATAGGGAGCCATCGGCCCCATGTGGTTTTACTAGTCACAGACACATGAACATTTTCGGAGCGTTTCCCTGCTGATTAGACCCAGCTCACGGTCTGCCCACCCACTGGCTCCAAGCAGCAGAGCAACGCTGCCATCTCCTCGCCAAGTTTGGCTCGGCACCTGGTGTTAAAGGCACGGTTGGATTATCATGCGTTTTTAGTCACAGTTTTCTCAGCACAGCTCTCCAGGGTTGCCTCATGTATTTCTGTATTTACACAGTTGTCTTAAGGCAGGTAACAAATATTTTCAGAGTAGTGATTAATTCTCCAATTTCTTATGGCAAGATTCCGCCTCCATCTGTAAAATTTCACGTTGCTGTTTTCATCTCTGCCTCTAATCACCCCTCACCCCAAGCCGGCCACCTAGTGGGGGCTCCCGCCTCGGGGTGAGAGGAACGGTCTTTCCAACCCCAGGTCTGGGGAAGGGACCAGGACAAGTGGAAGGCGTAGGGGCCAGGAGACTCTGATCGCCAGGGTGTGGGGCGGGAAGGAGACGCGACCTTGAGCAGAGCGCAAGGCAAGACTCCACCAGCCGCCGTTCTCTTCCCGCTGGATTCCCAGAAAACTACAAGAAAGCAAGAAAAAGGAAGGGAGGGAGGGAGGCAGGAAAGGAAGAATGAATTACAGCCATGGGGGCGAAGGAAATGGAGTTGGAGGTTTTGCGTTAAGACATCCTTCAAGGTCCCCCGAGGGGAGCCCAGCCAGGCCTCTGACAGAGCCGCCCAGCACCCTGGAGCCTCTCGGAACCTTCCAGAACGCCTCTGCCCCGTCCAGCTGCAGAGGCGCAGCCTCCAGCTCTCGCACAGCCTCTAATCTGCCAAGCCCACCTCACCCTCCCATCTCCTCTACAACGTCTCTCCTTCAAGGTCAAATCCAAGTGTGCCTGGCTTTTCAGGGCTTTCCAGTGTGGCGAAAGCCCCAGCCTGCAGAGCCCCTCCCCTGGAGGGTGCTGTGAGCCGCGGGGCGGGGAGGTGATCCGCAGGCCCTGGCTTTCTCACACGAGGCTCAGATGTGCAGGGTGTGACTGTCAACAGCGTCTCCCTCCTCCCCCTCGCTGCCAGCTCTGGCCTCCCCGCCCCGGTCCGTCCCCAGCACCCTAGGGGTTCCAGTAATAGGGCGTGAAGCAAACAAAGAAAAACAGTAATCTGGTGTTCCAATTGCATTTTTTGTTTTTAGAAAATGTTAATGATAGGTTATTTGATTACTCTCGGTTTGGCTCTGCTCACTCTTTATTAAGCACATCTGGTATTTAGTAACAATATAAGTAGCAGGAGTTTTTTTGGCACTTAAAAATAAGCTCATGCAATGTTGCCATGCAGTTTGGAAACTCGTCAGAGAGGCCGGCCAAACTTGTGGGGATACAAGACTTTCTCTGTAGGCTGGGCAGCTGGCCAGGACAGCTAAAAAATGTGAATTGGCTAAGAAGTGCTGCCACGCAAACACTTCTGGAAATTTCTGCGCTCGGGCCTGCCAAACCCATTATGCACAACATGAGTTACACGCGCTTCCCCCTCTCCAAGCAGTTGCTTTCTGAGCTGAATTCTCTATACACTTTTTGAAACATACACACATCACCAAAATGAGAAAAACACCCTGAAACTCCACTACCATTTTTTTTTTTGTCTCTTTCCATTTGGGTTGCCAAGCTCACAATTTTTCCTGAATTGAGAGAAATAGCCTCAAACTTTGGTTTGAATTACATTAAATCTAACATGTGGGAGGCAATTGTGCTTCCTGGAAATTCGAGAAAAGAGGGGCATCTCACATCATGGGGACGGCCTAATGTCTAGAGAGGAAAAACAGTAAAATGCAGCCAAAGAACTTGGAAGAAGAAAAACATACACCCTCCCCTGGGCATGCCCAGTAGTTTGGATCTGGGCCTCGCTGCGGGATTTCGATGGGGGGGGCGGTGGGTAACGGGGAAGCAAACCTGTGGGCAGAACATGCTTCCCCCAGCCTGCCACCCACTGGGAGGGGCCGCTCACGGGTCTGGGGCCTGCGGACCTGCCAGCCACTCTGGCATTTTCAAGAGCAGAAGGGCGTGCCTCAGCGGGTCAGTGAAAGCCAGGGACAGACCGGCTGGCCCTGGCAGTCAGATCCTGGCTCTGCCCAGGCTTCGCTCCGGTCCGGGACTTAGGTTTGCACCATTTTGTTCCTGGTGCCCAGTGGGGACTTTCCTCCTTCTGCAGTTCAGATGCACTGGGTCTCTCAGGGCCGCTCTCCGGGGCCCGAGCAGCACTCTCTTCCCCGAAGCGCAGGGATGCCATTGTTCACAGAACACAGGTCACTGTGCTGACCCAGGATGAGCTAGAAGGTGCAGCCGGCCCCTCCCAGTTTCCGCTGGGTGTGCTGTTTTCCTGGTCCTGGGCCTTTTCCACGAGGCGGGAAGGTGGCTCCCACCCTTCACTTCCTGGAGGTCCTTCTCATCTTATATAATTGTGTCAATTCTAGTAATTTGAAAGCTAAAGGGTTCTAAGAGGTAGTGGTGTCAGCTGTGTGACTCAGCCAAGTTGCTACGTGGGTCCGTGCCTCAGTTTCCCTCTCTCTGTTTGCTTGCTGCCATTTTCCCAGGGTTTGGGGAAACTCATGAGATTGGGCGTCAGGCTCTGCCCTGGACCCTGGAAACCTTGTGACCTCCTTCAGGTGGCCGCCTCTCAGGTCTCAGCAGCGTTCTCACTTACGAAACGCTACAGTAACAACCTCACAGCAAGGTTGCGAAGAATCCAATGTAACAATAATCGCGCCCCTGCTTTGCAGACTGTAAAGCAGTATAGAAATGTGGGTGGTTATTAGCACCTTTCCAGTCCCAATTTAGAAATTTATTCCTAAATTACTGCGAGTGTGGTGTGGACAGTGTGGGCGGAAGCTGTCCAGGCCCACCGACAACGCAACCTGGGCTTTTAATGGGGTTGCTTTCTGTGGCGGACATAGGGGCACCTCGCTCAGTGGAACCCTGAATGAAAGCGGGCCACCTGCTTCTCCCTCCCTGCCGCCCTCCCCTCCGCTTTCTTCCCTTTCTTCCCGCGCTCGCTGGCCGCAATCGCTGGTAATGTGCCACTTGTCTCCATTGACCTAAGATTGAAGGAGAAGGTGCCGGAGCTAATTAAATTCCCTTCCCATTGCGAACTGGATCCCAGAACCCTGCTTCACACTAAGTAGTTAAACAGGTTTGGGCAGTTAGGGAAAAAAAAAAAAAAGCTGGGGCCCCAAGAAAGCACTCTTGGCCTCGTTTCTGTTTGGCTCACATTGTCTGCCCTGTTCTTGGCTTGAATTTGGATCACAGGACACATTTTCTCAGTTTCCTTTTCTCGTGTTCCTGGATCTTTGTTGCAGAATTGCAGGAAACGCAGACAAGGGCCGTCGGCCAGGAAGGGCCCGCCCCTTCCCGGGCAGGCGGGGTCTGTCTTCCACCCCACGTGCCCACGGCGCCCACGGTCCCACGTTCCTGGTGGTGTTTTCTCCACGATGACAGTCCTTCGGGGATTTTAAATTCAGATGATCGGAGGGCTTTTCCTCTCCGCCTCCCAGTCAGCACGGCGACCTCGCAGCCGGCCGCTGCCCCAAACTTCTGTGGTGTCTGCCCTCCGGGGCTGGAGGACACTCGGGGCGGGAGGACACTTGTGAATTAGGGTCCAGCCACCAGAAAGGGTGAAGAACCAGGCGCGCAGAGGCCACCGTCGGGCCACTGCACAGGGAGACTGGAGCCTGGGGAGGGGGTGACAAGGGGAAGAAGACAGGAGTGACGGGAAAGAGGGCCTGGCCGACACCGCTGGCAGCCCAGGCAGGGACAGCGAGCACGGCGGGCGGTGCGTGGCAGCGGTGGCTTGCTGCCCAGCCCCAGCCTGTGTGCCCACCCCGCGTCTGAACTACGCGCACCGCTGCCCGCGGGGTCACGAGGAGGAGCGTGGGATTTTCTGGAATATGAGTCAGACTGTGAAGCATTCCCCAGACATTGTGACATCTGACCCGTCACTCCTGTCATGTACCTTCTAGGGTTCCCTCTGTGAATCATCACTGAAAATGCCTGCTGAGCACTGGCCACCTCTGGCAAACCAGTGTGGATTCTCCTCCGTCCTTCTCATGGCGGCCCTGTCCCCATCGCCCCAGGAGGCGGTCTCCACCGAAGGAAGCCAGGCCTGGGTGGGCTAAGCCACCGCCCGAGTTCACACCGTCAGTGGCAGGTGCTGAGGCCTATCTTTGGTGTCTCGTCAGCTTCCCCAAGGCCACCACTGGAGGCTCTGGCCTGCCGATTCTGCCCCCCTCCTGTTTCACTAATGTCATTTTTGCCTTTGTTGTCAAAAGGGGTCCCCGCAGGGGCACAGGCGGAAACACACAGACTCCTCTGTGCTTGTCCGTGAGCTCTGCTGTGTGCCGTATTATGTCCCCGGCTTGGTGCCCCCTGTGGACCGCGACATCTGCGCGTGGGCCTGAGACCCCCTCCACCCAGCCGGGGCTTTCGGGTCACCCCCCACCTTCCTATTCACTAGCCATCACAACGGCCCCAAGGAAATGCCACACTTTCAGGAACAAGTTAACCTAGGAAGGGTCACAGCCACCAGTCAGTGTTTACAGACAAACCACTTCACCCAACATTTTTAAATCGATGATTATTTCCCAGGGCTGATGCCACTTTTGTACGTGGGATGCGTCCCTGAGGTGGGCTCACTGTGTCCCTGTGGACACCGGCCCTGCAGCAGGCACCACCCTGGTGAGGTCACAGGTGTGGCGTGGGCGGGGCCCTGGCCCAGAGTCCTGGGGGGAGCCAGTCCTGGCGTTCTGCACAGAGCCCAGCTCCCCTGTCCAGGGTGGCGGCTGCGGCGGGAGAGAGATTAAAGATGCCACCTCGGAATGGTTCTCTGATGCTCCTAAATGTGACGGCTGATGTTAGCACAGGACCTTCCTACTGGAAGGAAGGAGAGAGAGCAAAATGTGGCTGCCACTGTTGTTCCTAAATAAGGAGACCGGTTTTATTACCACAGTGTAATCATTAGCGCTACATGTCCCCTTCATCTCTTATTGATGTAATACTCAAAGAAGCGAAAGTATTTTTTAACAAATCTTAGACATGACAGACTGAATAGTAGCTCCTTCCTGGATCATAAATATATGTGTTTCTTAAATTTTCTGTAAGATTATTTATTTATTTATTTTTAGAGCGGGGAAGGGAGGGAGAAAGAGGGGGAGAGAAACATCGGTAGGTTGCCTCTCACACACGCCCCAACAGGGAACCTGGCCCACAACCCAGGCGTGTGCCCTGACCAGGAATCAAACCAGTGACCTTGCGTTTAGCGAGACAACACCCAACCCAGTGAGCCACACCACTCAGGGTGAGTATATTTGTCATTTATTGCCGTGTAACAAATATCCACAGACTTAGCACCTTAAAAACACACCCACTTACTATCTCAGGGCTTCAGCAAGTGAGCTGGGCCCTCAGCGCAGGGGCCCAGGGGACCACAGGGTGTCGGCAGAGCCGGGGTCTCCGGGAGGCTCCAGGTCCCCTCCCCAGGCTCCCGAGAAAGAGCTCATTTCTCCGAAGCTGCCACTGTCCTGGCACTTTAAGGGAGACAGCTCTGCAGCGTGGAGTCTCTGCCCTCTCGACCTTCTTCTAAAGGGCTCATCTGGTTGGGCGAGACCCACCCAGGCTAATCTGTCTTTCGATTAGCTTAATGACAACTGATTAGAGATCTTCATTACTTCTGCAAAATCCCTTCACCTTTGTCACATGACGTAATGAAATCGCAGGAATGATATCCTATCACCTTCGAAGCCGACGTGGGGTGCTGGGTTCTCCTGGGAATCTGCCCACCGTGATAAGCTCCCTGTGACTTGGAAGGCAGTCTTACAGATTTTTTTGACCTGTCATTGTGTTTAGAAGAACAATAGGCACACAATAGAAAAATAATTGATGGGTGTTGAAAATTTAATGATTGCAAATTAATTCATGTTTTGAAGATACAGAGTCTCCTCCAGAGCACACTCTGAAAGAAAGTTTTTTTTTTCTCTGTAGGTTGGGGTGGAGGGAAGCGTGGATAGGTAGCAGCCAAAAGAGCACAAGAGCTAGAAGAGAGAAAAGTGAGCCGGGAGACCGAGGTTTCAGGCCCAGCCCGTCTCTCAGGTGGACGGGTGCGAGGTCACCCATGCGGAGGGCGGGGGAGAGCGTGCCTGCCACCCAGCCCTCACAGGGCTGCTGGCTGGGCAAGATGAGACTGTGGGCCGGGGGCTTCGAAAGGACAAACCGTGGACACGGAGGTTTCAGTGTCCCGACACGGATTGCCAAGGAGCCAGCAGTCAGTCATACGCTGCTACGTCTCCAAAGGAGGACATGTGGTCACAGAGCCAAGAGTTTTGTTTTGTTTTTTCTCAGTGACAACCAGCGAGGCTAGCCTGAGCAGTAGCCCAAATCTCGCCCCTAAAGGGCGGGGGTGGGAGGAGAGATGCGTTTTACGTGCACAGGTGAGAGAGAGCAAGAGAGCTCCTTGCAAAGTTCTTTCGACATTTTACCCCAGAGTTGAGTTCTAGGTCAACAGTCACTGAGGAGCCCCCAGAGCGGACATGCAGAGCCCCCTGGGAACCTGCACGGCACACAGAGTGAGTGAGACCGTGGGGAGTCTGCGCCCTCCTCGGTCACGGGAGAATTCCCACTCAGCCCGGGCCATGCAGCTGCTCCAAACAGAACAGCACAGCCCGGTGGGGGGTGGGGGGGACGCTGCGAGGACATGCCAAGCAGCAGGCCTCCCTCCTGCAGGCAAGAGTCTGCTGGTGCCATGTTAAGATCAGATTAATGCAGGAGATAAACAGGGAATAAATAATAATAGTGTAATAATAGTGGTTGTCATTGCGACGGTTGTGTCTGTTGAAAATAAGAGATCTGGAGTATGGGTTTCCTGGGCTAATTCTGCCCTTATTTAAAGGAAACAGACAGATGCATTTTAAAAAACGGAAGATAATATAAAAAGAAAAGAACATCGACTCATTTTCTTTGTTTAACCATCACCTTATTTTTGTTGACTGAGAAAGAATAAACAATTTTGGTTTTTTAAAGAACTGGTATTTCAACTCTGCGCCCCGGTGAGTCCCATGCAGACACAAGGCTGGGCCAGTTCTAAATTCTCTCCTGGGTTCTGATCCTCAGCCCACGGCTGCGGCCGCCTAGATGGAGGGCACGGGCACTTCGAGGGGCCTGGAAGCCGGCTCAGTGGGTGACCTGCCCACCTCAGAGCTTGCAGCTCCTCAGAAGCCTTCCGACAGTCATCTCAGCGCGAAGTTGCTGACTCATCAGAAAGCGACCGCGTGCAGTGCTGAGTGGACCCGCTGCTGACTTCTCCGGTCTTCCCGGGTCCGGTTAAACCGGCGTGCTGGAACACGCCACAATCTGAACACACCACCATGCTCGGAGTCACACGCCTGGGACGTCTTTGGAGATGAAGTGCTGGAAGCACACCTTAGACACCACACAGGGACTCATTCGGTCCCAGTGAAGGGAGACACAGGAAATGGAATGTCCCGCGTCCCTGCCTGGTCTGTCCCTTGGACTCTTTACACGGGGGATCTTGTGTTTGGAAGTCACGGGGGCAAAACGGTGCTGTATGGTCAGCATGCCTTCCGTAGAAAACACGCGAGACAGGGGAACAGTACAGCTCCAAATACACGGCACATGCGTGACGAGCAGTCAGTGTACGGCACACGGAGAAGGATGGCGGGGAAAACACCAGTGCTGGCACACCCCCTTCCTTAGCCGATTCCTACACAGCAAAGAACACGCGTCTCCTGTGCTGTGTGACATTTAAGCATTTTAGGATGTACAGAATAATAATGACAATTTCCAAAAGAAAAATCACCAGGTGGCCATAAACTTGAGTGTATGCCATGTGATTATCACCTGTGATGTGAGCTCCGATAAGGCACCCAACTCCCCCCACGGGTGGCCTTTTGGTGGAACTGGTCCGACATGAAGCACTTGAAGTGATCTGCATTTTAAGGTGGGCCGACATGTCCTGTGGGGGAGGGGGCGCATGTAGAAAGTTCCAGAACATAAACCAAGCACTGAGGGTGTGAACGACATTAAGAGTTACTTGGACGGAAGAGAATTGGCGTGAAATACCAATACAGTGTGCGGCATTCAAGGCAGGACTGAGTTCTGAACCGAGGAGCGTCAACCAGGGACACTGCGATTTCAATGACCGGCCGTCGCACCCACGGGGACTTCCGAAGCAGGAATTAGCCTGAGCGGCCGCGTGTGGAGGTGGATCGCTGTGGCAGCTGTGAGGGTGGGGTGGCGGGACGCTCTCTAAGGATAATGGCGCCCCCCATACATCTGCAGCGTGGCTGTCTGGTACACAGGCGAGTCTTCTCATTGCAAATCCACGATCCTGCTCGCTCGGCAGCGGCCCTGGAGGCAGGCACGGAGGGCTTTAGCGTCCGGCTTCCTTGCCGAGCAGCCGAGCTTGTGACTGCAGGTTCGCAGTCAGAAACAGGGCGGGTGAGTCCTGTCGACTTGACATTCATTCCTTTAGGAGAACACCTAGGAGAGATGGATCACGGAAATTTTTTTTTCCTCTTTTTTTCACTTTTGTTTTCTCTGAATTTTTCTGCAGGGAACGAGTATTATTGTAGAGCTATACAAATGATGTTAAATGTGAGTGTTTCGGAGAAGAAACAAAACGCCCAGTCTCACACCTTCAAGTCCGCTCGCTTTTCTCAGCTCCTGCTGAAGCCGGCGCGTCCCCTGCCGCACTGCCCTTCCCTGGCCTCAGCCCCGGGAACGGGGCTCCGGGAGCCACGCTGGAGCTGGAGCAGCCGTGGCTGTGAGTCCAGGGACTGCATTTGCATCCTATTTTCGACAATGCTGAAGAGTTCCTTCCTATCTGGGTTCCCTGTTTTCCTGTTCCGTATCCTTTCTACCGGATAAAAAGTGTTTCAAGATTCCAAAGGAAACTTTGCCTTACTGGAGAAAGGTGTCACTAAAGTGACACCCTGATGGGATACTGTTGAGATGTTAGAGTGCTGGCGCGGAGCCGTCTGCCTCGCCTTGTCCTTAGGTCAGTGAGACTTGGGCAGCAGGCATGCGGGAGGGCCGGGCGGTGGGCGTGGGGGCGGGTCTGCTGAGCTGAAATGGAACTGAGCTCCTGCCAGCATTGCCCCCGTGGGCACGGCTCTCAGGGGACAATCCCGGCAAACGGGTGTGCCCAGAAACTCCTGCGAGGAGGCACTCCGATCTCGAGTCACAGGTCACAGTGGACCAGACCTGCTGCTTCGCTGACCTTGGGCAAGCAAGCTGAGCCTCTCCATTCCCGCCTGTAAATAAATTATCTCAATGGGAGGCGGAGGACACTGAAGATCACATTTCTGAAGGACCTTTAACTCCTTAGAATTCATTAGTTTTAACCTTTGGGGGACTCCGGGATCCCTTTGAGAATTTAATGAAAGCTAGACGCCCACCTCCCACAAAAATACAAACATACCCATCAACTTTTCGTATCAATTCAAATGGTTTAGAGACTCCCTGAAGCTTAAACTTCCTTCCGGTTGAGAAAAAGAGAGAAAAAAACCTACCTTAAGAAGTGCTTAAAATATTTGAAGACTGACAATGTACCATTTTTATCATGTCAGTACCCTCCTTGCGGACTTCATCCATGTAGCCAAGTGCCACGACCTCGCCGCTGTCTTCCATTCACTGTCCTCGTGAGCAACGAGTCCACCACTGTCTCTGCTGGCGTCCACCCTGCCTCTCTGCCCCCTTCGGCCTCTTTGAAAACTACCTGGACTCGTTTATTTGTACTCTGACAGCTTGGAGCCCCGGATGCTTTCGCTGTTGGTCTTCTGCGTCAGACAACGCCGCTTCCTTCTGCCTAAGCGCCATCTGGTAAACGCAGAAGAACACGCATCACGGAGTGAGCTTTTAAAATTAGTTCTTCTTGGGCGGCTCGGTTGCTTGGAGCACCGTCCTGTACACCAAAAGCTTGTGGTTTAATTTCCGGTCAGGGCACACACCTAGGTTGTGGGTGCGATCCACTGTCGGGGCGTGTACGGGAGGCAGCCAAGCTCTCACATGGGTTTTCCTTCCGCCCCCTCCCCTCTCTCTCTGTCTCCTTCCCCCTCTCTAAAAGCCAATGAAAACATATCCTCAGGTGAGGATTAAGAAGATAAAACAAAATAGAATGGGCTCTTCTTCATCACTCCCTGATGAAGGGGCCCTCCACACATTACGGAGGACACTCGGCATAAGCATTCAATCCTCGACTGATGGAAATTTGCATAATTATTATTCTTATTTATTCTAAAATAATTGAAAAGCAGTGGTCTTGAAAAAAGAAAATTTTTCAAAACGATCCTTCATGCACAGGTTTAAAAGGAATCAGCCCATTTATTCAATAATGAAAAAAGTCATTATATTCACATTTTCTATTTTCTTCCATCATCATTTAGCTCAGCTGGGAATTAGGCATATCCTTGAGCTACGCTTAAAAAAAATGAGTAGGATGAAAGAGCAACGTCGTTCGTAGACAACTGGGCTTCCATGGCAGGGAGACACCTGAGTGGGTTAAGGTGCTTCTTCTAGAGAGACCTCCTTCCTTCTCCTTTTCTGTCTTGGGCACAGTGTGTAGGATTTCAGTGCACCAGGGCCTGGGGTTTTCTCTCTGCCTCTCTCTTTCCGAGTGTGTGGGTGTATATATATATGTGCGTATGTGTGTGTATATATATTCACCCTCTACTATCTTCTGTAGAAGGAGCCTGTATCGACTGCAGCTGGCCGAGCCACCAGAGTTGACATCCCAGCAACGCTAACCCAGATAGAAATGAGCATGACATCAGCCGTCAGGCCAGGGAACCTGGCCGCGCGCCAGCCTGCAGGAACGAAGGCCTTTGCGTCACTGTTCCCTTGGTGATGCTTCCTGGAGCCTTGCCAGCTTCCCCCTGAGGTTGTGTCCTTAATACGTCAACAGACATTCCTGAATCTTTAATGCTGAATCGCTCTTTTCCTTTTCCAAAAGCACTTAGGTGACCAAGCAGCCGCTGCGCCCTGTTGCTGTGATCTGTCAGACTGTGGTTCTTTCATGAGATACGTGTCTGTTCTATTCAAAACATTCGAGGGGGTTTAGGAGGTTTAGATTTCTGCTTCTGCATGTGAGAGGCCCTGTTTTGGAAGAAGCGGGGCAGCCAGCTTAGTGCTGGAAGCTGCCTCTCTGCTTTTATCTTCCTCAGGAAAAGCCCGTATCCCCTCCCCAGCTTATCCAAACCCTCCAATTATCCTGTTACAGTGTGACATTTCATAGAACAAACGGCTGGTGGAGACTGGCTGGCATCTGCCCCCACGTCCGCTGTGCTCTCTGACCTTGCTCTCAGAAAGTCGGCGAGACAGAAGAACATGCGAGCCGTGACCTTGAGTGTCCCTGGCTTGCTGAGAGCCATTGTCAACCATGGCCCACACGAAAACTATCTCCTCGTTTTCCCGTCTCCATTTGCTGCCCTGGTAACTCGATCTCCACTTTCATCTTGGTATATTTTTCACTGAAAACTGCCATATCCAAGTAGGTGAAAGAGCGTCGCACTAACCCCCCCTTCTCTTTGCACGCGAACACAGCTCACTGAAGTTCGGCTTCCTCCCCTGCCTGCCGAGCTCCTGTCGCTGCGCAGTTGCTATAGCGATTAATCCTTGTCCATAGTTTGAGCAGCTGAAATTTAGAAAGAAGTCATTCGGTCATTTGGAGGGGTGGGTAAGTACAGGTGTTACTAAATTCACTCAGTGGCGAGTGATGTCCACGGGGCCCTTGGGAAAAAGCCACGCCCCTGCGTGAGCCTCAGATGCTGCTGTGGGAGGGGCGCCTCTCACCACCAGCCTCTGGGGGCGCGGGTCTCAGCCTCTGGAAAGGAGGTAAGAGCCCTGGGAGTTCTGTGGCCCTGGCACCTGCCTCTGGGCGGGGCCCCTGAGTACACCACCTGCCCACTGACGTAACCCTCAGTCTCTGTTCTGCAATTCTTGTGGCCCCAGCGCCCGGCCTCCTGGGACCACCCATGGAAGAAGGTCCCAGTGTCTGACTGGAGGAGAATGGAGACTGGGCTGCCCAGAAGGGAGAGATTTAGAATCACTGGGTTTTACAGTGGAAAGGAACTTTTAGACATTTAGTGAAATCTAAGCTCCTTTTTTGTTTTAAGAGTGAGAACTCCAAAGTCCTGAGAACTTACCCGACTTTCTGCTGGTGTGGCCAGCGCGGCGGCAGACCTGGGATCTGGTGGGCAGACCTCTCCACACCAGCTCCGTCCTCTGGGCACAGCAGTCTGTTCTGGTGCAGGGACAGGGCCAGCCCGGGCAGACCGTGGTCCTCTCCACCCCTGTCCAGTGGGGTGTGAGAGACTTCAGGGCCAGCGGCCACGTGCAGGGACAATGTTGCTCAACTCCAGGGGGCGCCCGTCACCTGGACACTCTCTCTTTTTCTCGCTTAGCTGGGTGCACCCAGGAGAGCTTTCCTGTCTGCACTCCACTTAGAACCGCCGGGGCGTGCCGTCCCCAGGCCGCACTGTCCCCCGGCAGGACCGGAGAGGTAGCCAGGAGCAGCCCAACAGTCGCGATGGGACCAGAGGCAGAGAGGCGGTCTGGTGCTGGGACAGCACGGAGCTGGACTCGCCCTCCCTCCCCTTGGGAGCACCTGGCCCGGAAGGGACTGGGGCACCTCAGTCACTGCTGCGGTCACCACTTCCGGGACTTCCAGGGAGACTCCTCACGGTGGCTGATAAACACACATCCTTTCCGTGTCCAGGCGAACGCATCGGTAATCAGTGTGTGCCCTGGGCGAGCGGGAAGGACTGTGGGTGGAACACCGCAAACCACCATGACCTTGGCAGAAAGGGTTGCAGCCATGCCGGCTGACCCGAGGAGCCCAAATTCTACCCCCGAGGGCCGAGAGCCCTGGCTGCGGGCACCCGGCTCTGCCGCGCTCTGCCGCACGATCTACCTGGGGCCCTGGCTGTGCCCTCCAGAGACGCAGAAAGCACAGAAGGTTCGTGAAATCTCGGCCTGGGCGTCCACCGACCACTGCCGACAACGCAGTGCGGTGCTCCCTGCTGTCACCGAGTTTCGGATCAAAAACCAGATTCTTCAACAGGTTACAGGATGTGCCCCAGAAGGGTGACCAGCTGTCGAGGGCTAGGCCTCGAATCACCTCTCCTCGCTCAAAGTGTTCCTCCCTCGCGCGCACACAGTTGCGTGTGTGCACCCATGGACACCCATGCACACGTGTGTGCATGCACATGCATGGGTACACACACAGTGCACAGGTGCAGGTCACACACAGGTGCACCCAGGGTGAGGGGCACTCGGGCCTGTGCTCTGCTTGCTCCAGCCCCAGGAGTCTGTGGCGCCCCAGGGGAGTCCTCTCTGCTCTGAGAATCAGATAAACCGGCCCAGTAACCAGAGCTCGAATTGCCCACAGGGACTGCGGCCCAGGGACTGGGCCCAGAAAAACTGGAATGTCCGTTTTTTTGCACCTTGACACCTGACAGCAGGCTGCTTTGGGAATTCATTTTCTCTCTCCTGCTTAGCAGTGAGTCATTTGGCAAATCTCTTCATGCGGAAATCACAGGCCTTTCCTGTTGCCCCGTGGAGACCCTGGTCTCCGGAACCTGCGGTGAGGTTCTGTTTGTTCGGTGGGGCCTTGTTGGCGCCGACACCGGCAGCGGGAGTGACGTGGAGCCTCACACAGCGCAGGCGGCAGCACGTGCCCTCAGATACAGGCGCTGACGCTCGTCTCCGCCCCCAGCCCCCAGTGTCCACGCTTTTCTCTCCGTGGCGCGACCCCTCTCCCGCCCTCTGTGGCCTTGCCTCCGGGACCAGCACAGACTGGGCCCGCTCTCCAGAGCCAGCCGGGCTCCGCATGGACGCTCCGCGGGGCTTCCCTGGTGCCAAGGGAAAGCCTCGGGTTTTGAGGGGGAAATTTCTGCAAATGTCAGCAGTTCCTTTATTCCTTAAGGAATAATAAAGACATTGTTAGGAAAACACCATTGATCTGTTCATGCCTATGACATCTAAGCTCTTTCTATGGTTAGTTCATCGAAACATTTTTCCTGGAAAGTAGCTCACAATGTTTCACTAGTGAACTTCTATCCCAACGGCTACCACACATATGGATTCAGTCCCTCAGGAAGCCTTTTCTGAGCACCTTCTATGGTCCAGAGAACAACACGGACACACTTCTTGTCCTCAGGAAGTTTATATGTTTGTGTTTTTAGTAATGACTAAGAATAACTTTATAGATATGTTATAAACCAAAATTAGAACTAAGGTCAATGCATGTAGCTTCCGTTGAACTTGATGGGCTATCTTTGTTCATCTAGTTTGAAATATTTTTATGAGGTCACTTCTCGGTGATCTTGTTATGGTAGGTAGTAGCTAATGATTAATAAAGGAAAGAGAGCAAAGGGAATCAGGCCTTGAGCTGTTTGCTTGGCCCGGAAGCTGCAGCTTCTCACACAGTTTTGTGCTCCAAGGGGATTGTCACCTCCCTGGTGTCCCCCTGGTACCAGATTGCTGGGGGAGGGGGCAGGAGGAGGCAGGCTCCTGCACTGTGGAAGTCAGAATGGCACAGGGGGAGGCGCTTGACCACAGAGGCCTGTCCGTGTAGCCTGGGGAACAACGGATTGGCCAGGGGAACGAACAAAGCAAAAACCTGAGGAAGCCTGGAAAATTGAATGGTTCTTTTGAAAATGCACCTGGTCCATCCCAAACCCAAGCTCATGTAATCCCGGGAGAACAAAATGCTCTCTCTCTCTCTCTCTCTCCCTCTCTCTTTGCCTCTCTCTCATCTACCCAGTGACAGCCTTGCCCCGTGTGTCTGCGCTGCATTCTCTCTCACCTGGGCGTGCGGCAGGCTGCATGGGCTCCAGTGGCCTGAGCTTTTAGGTGAAGCAGAAACTCTGGACATGGGTCACATTCTAGCCTTGCCAAAAGCATGGTTGGACTTCTTCCGTGGTAGGGTGGTCAGAGAGGGGACACGAACCGCCTTCCACACAAACAAAGCATCTCGCCACACCACCGTCTCCTGTGCATGTGTCCTTGGAAGGCTCTCCTCACTATTCTGGGCAAGGGCCAGATTTCCAGATGACGGTCTGTGTTTGAGGACTGGGGCTGCGTTTCTTTGCAGAAACACTAAGCTTGGCTCCTGACTTCATTGGTCTTTGCTGCACACAGATGTCACCAGGCGTCCTGCTGGCGGAGGCTCAGTCAAGGAAAATCTAGGTTTCTGTGGTTCCTCCAGTGGTGATTACGGGGCATTTGGTGAGAACACGAGAAGGGCACCACCTAACCTATGAACAAACTGGGTTTTGTTGAAGATTTATCTTGGAAGGGGACTGATAAATATAACTTAAATGGTTCATTTTTTCTTCAGGCACATAGAAAACAACGGTTTTAATGAACTGCTTGTTTTTGTAAATCTGGCCCTTGCTGATTACTCATCCATTCATCCACGGAGTGTGTGGTGGCCCCGGCGTCGTGCCCTGTGACTGACGCCAAGTTTAAATGCACACGGCCCTGCCCTCACTGTCCTGTAGGTGAAGCAGGGTGGCTGCTATCCGGGGGCGGCGGCAGGTTCGGTGCTTGAGGTGGGGATGATGGACGAGGGGTGGGGAGTCTCCAAAGAGAGGACACTCGGACCGCATCTGCAATGTGAGTTTAAAGACACGAGGTTTTCCGTAAGTGTCACTGCCTTGTCCCCATCCTCTTCTCCCTAACACTCGTCCGCAGTGGCCACGGAGCCCAGCCATCAGCGAACAGCTCTCCCGGCGCCTTTGTGGAGGAGGCTGCTTAGTATTCCACTCTGTGCAATCAGAGATTAAATTCCAAATTCACCACACTGAAGATGAAACAGCTAATTACATACAGTAATTGCATTTAAAACCTATGCCTTCAAGTGACTGATGAAATCTCCTGTTGTACATGTACTCCTGACATTCAGTGCCCCCAGCCCCTGGCTGTGCTGAAGGGCAGCGCCCGTCAGTCTGCAATGTGGGCGCAGCTTCTCGCTCCTACCCGTGCCCTTTCCTCGCATTCAGGCTGGGCCCCGAAAGAACATTCCGTCAGAAAGGAAGAAGTGAAATTTTCTCTGTCTGCAGTGACATGGTATTATACAGAGAAAACCCTAAACACTCCACCCAAAACTGTTAGAATGAACAAATTTAGTAAACTTGCAGAATATGAAATCAATATACAAAAATCAGTTGTAGTTCTATACACTAACAATGACGCGTCAGACAGAAAAATTAAGAAAACAATGCCATTCACAATAAGCATCAGAAAAAGAAACTATTGTACTTAGAATTACATTTAACCCAAAAGGTGAAAGATTTCACTAGCTGGGTGGCTCAGGAACCCTTAAAGGGTTACTATCCAAAATCTACAAGTTATTCACATAAGTCATTTGCGGAAAAGCCAAATGACTCCATTTTAGAAAGTGGGCACCGGATCTGAATAGACATCTTTCCAAAGAGGACCCACAAATGACCAACAGGTGCGTGGAAAGGTGCTCAGCACCACCAGTCATCAGGGAAGTGAAAACCACCATGAGCTGCCAGCCCACGTCCGTTCAGGTGTCTGTTACGACAAAGACAAGAGAGATACCAAACGCTAGAGATCGCGTGAAGGAGGGCCCCTCGTGCACTGCCGGTGGGGATGTGCCCTGGTGTGGCCCCCGTGCAGACAGTGTGGAGGCTGCTCAGGGGGTTCAAAACGGAGTCACTCTGGGGTCCGCAATCCCACTTTGGGTTCACACAGCCAATGGAAACGGTGTCAGCATCTCAAAGCGATGGCGGGACTTCCATGGCCGCGGCAGCACCGTTCAGAGCAGATGAGGCATGGACACGGCCTACGTGTCCTTCGACGGGCGGGTAAGTGAGAAAAACAGGACGTCTCTGCCTCTGTCTCCCTCTGTCTCTATCCATACGTTATTCAGCCTTAAAGAAAGAAGGAAATCTTGCCATTCCCAACGACGTGGGTGACCCTGGAGAGCAGAGAAACCAGTACTGCCCGGGGGCACTCAGACGTGGAATCTTACAAAAAAAAGAGTCAAAGTCACAGAGGCAGAGGGTAGAATGGGGGTTCGTGGGGAGGGTGGCAAAAGGCTACCAGCTTTCAACTATAAGATGAGTAAGGTCCGAGGGTCTCACGTGCGATGTGCTGGCTGGAGCTGACAATTCTGTAATTTGCTGAGAGAGAACAATCGAAGGCTTCTCGCTGAGAAAGAAGTGAATGAAGTGATGGCTGAGTTAACTCGACTTGAGGAACCTTTCACAATGTACACATACATCAAATCATCACGTCATATGCTTTAGCTATACTGTAGTTTTATTTCCAATTATACCTCAATAAAGCTGAAAAAAACTTTTGTTACTTTTTTTCTCTGCCTCATGGTTGTTGATGTAATTGAAGTCACTCAGAAAAACAGAATCTTGTGTGTTTGTGTGTATCTTTATGGAAAGAAAGTGAGGCAGAGGAGAAAAAACACTGAAGTATTAGAGATAGTAAGGTAACCTATATCGACAGTTACATGATCAATATATATAATCAGCATAGATTGCAGTAAGATGACATGAATTGACAATGACTGGGTATTGGTGTAATACACGACAGCTAATATTTGTTTATTTTAAAAGTTTCCTGTATAATATTGTAAGGCTCATAACCTAAACATGTATCACTTATGTAGCATTTTAAATATCCATATGTGTAAGACTCTGCAGTGTTCTCCCTCATAATTCCAGTGATTAGTTATTCAATTTAAGTGCATTCAGTTGTTATTAGAATCTATTCGTAGAACCCATTATTCGTTATAAAAATCTGGGGACTGGCCCGTACACAGACCTTCCCGGCTGTGGGGGGTCCTGGGGGGACCATGACCCAGGACACGGCTCCAGGTTCCCGGGACATTAGGTGCCGTCCCCCCCCTCACTGCTCCGGGGGGGTTTGTTCCCGTTTGGGCCGTGAGAAGTCCCGTTGGATGGCCCTTCCTGCAGCTCCCCAGACTCACACCCCTGCACAACTCTCAGAAGACGGATGGGAAGACGGCCCCTGGGAGAAGGAGCAGGTGGTCTCAGATCTGGAGAGTTTATTTTCTCTTTGCGCACCTAACTATTGCCATTGGAGAATCTGGGGCGGAGGGGGCAGCCTCAGAGCCACCGAGGAGCTGACCCTCGTGGGAGCACAGCCCGGGGGCTCTGTGCGTCCTCCTGCCCAGTCTGACCCCAGGAGAGCCTCGCTGGCACCTGGAGCCCCAGCCCACTCACCCACTAGCTCTCCAGAATGGCCCTTCTGCACACCGTGCCTGGCATTTCCAAGCTCCAATGTGCATCTTCGTAAGCAGGTGACCTTTCCTATCTCCAGGCAGGTGACTGAGGCAGGGCAAGTTCAAGTGGTATCAGGACTTTTTTTGTTTGTTTGTTTTACATAAGATAGTGCAAATGTGTTCAGGGACCACCAGCGGGAGACCCGAGTCCTGTAGAGTCCCCACCCCCACTCCCGCTCCCTGCCTGGAGCTCCGCAGACCCACGCGGGGACAGCGCCATTCGCCCTTCGGGTCACAGCGTGCCTGACGGACGCCCATCTCTTTCCTCACTGTGCTTTCTCATTTCTGCTTTTAAGTTACGTTACTCCTGGTTGCAATTATACTTCCGTATCTGTTTCCCTTCAGCAGAATGTTTTTGGATTCAACCGTCCTGCTGATATACGTTGCAACTTTGTTAATGGTCTCGATGATATTATGAAGGTTGAAAATATGAGTCTGGCGCTGACTAGGTGTCCGGCCGCCTGAGGGCCATTTGCGTGCTTGAATGTGCCTTCCTCGACTGTGTGAGGGGCGGTGGCACAATATTCCTGGTTCCTGCAGTGCCTCTGTGGCTCGGGACCGTGCCTGGGTGGCTGGGGAGCTGACTGCGGCTCTCCCTCTGGGGTCCCTGCCTGGCCCCTGTCCTTTGACTCTCCCTAGAGGGGCCTTTTAGTCTTTTAGGGTCTGCAGCCCCAGCCAAGAGGCCTGTGAGGAGGCCACACAGCGCCTAGCCTGCCCTGCTGGTGAGAGCTCTGGGCTGCAGCTGGACTGTGCACAGCTGGACCCTGTGCTCCCCACTCCCACCAGGCAGCCTCCTTCTGCACGCAGCTCTCTGCCTCCCACGATGCTGTCTGACCCAGTGGTCTTCCCTCAGACCACCACCCAGGAATTCCTGAGCTCAGAATATGTCTCTCAGGCCAGAGCACAAAATTTCTTTGAACATGTGGGTTTTAGCTTAACAGTCCGTGGAAGTGATTGCATTCCACTCCAAAATGCTGGGGTTAGCTTTCACCTTGGGGAGACAGACACCCCAACGGGCTGGAGTTGGAATAGGGTGCAGACAGGCGTCCCTGGGGAGCCAGTGCTCAGATGCACGAGGGGCGCTGCTGAGACTTGCCTTCCGGTTTGCAGGTCTAAGGGCTCCGTTCCCATGGAACCGATCTGGCGCTGCAGGTGAGCGCCGGTCACCTGCAGGTGGCACCCGTGTCTTCAGACACCCGACCCTGCTGGTCGCTGCCCCCACCTCCGAGGGCCTGAAACCCTGCTGAGCACCCCGGAACCTAAGAGCACCACAGGCAGGCCTCCCCCGCCCTCAGGGTGTCAGGAGCTGGGCCAGAGACCAATAGAAGACATCTTCCACGTTCCCCAATCACGACACACAATAAGAGCCGAGTTCATTCGTGGTCGGCACGTTGGTGTCTTACACCTTTGAGCATTTCACTAGACATTCACTTAGTACACTTGCGTTCATATTTTGAGGACAAGAAAGCACCCTCCTGAGGAAATGAGCGTGCATGGGACCCACCCCCTAACCCACGTGTCCCAGTTACCTCTCGGGAGGGACAGGGCATCCGCTCGCCCCTCCGAGGGCTGATTCCTGGCTCCCCCTTCACCTCAGCCACAGGCTTGCTTCACGACCCTGCTGGCCGGCTACCTCCCCCTGTCTCTGAACCTTCCTCACCGGGCCACAGCACCCAGGGGCCCCTCTGAACTCCTTGTGCCCCTTGTTTGGCATTGCTGTCTCTCCGAACGAGACAAGTACCAGCCACTCAGTGCTTTCGTGCCTCATCGAGTCTCCTGCACGAGGTGCGTCCATGGGCGTCATAGAGACCCAATCACAAAGTTGTGGAGGGAAATGTCAGCACTCCGCCCCCGCCCCCCATACGCATGACCATTGCCAGCCAGGCCTGGGTGTGCTCAGCTCTCAGCTTAAACACACGCGCGCGCACACACACACACACACACACGCGCTCAGGCCCTCTCCCAGAGAACCAAAGAACTGGAGGAGTATTTTAAAGCCCTGAAAAGGGAAAAATGGGAAAAACCAGAAACAAAAAACCCCAGCTTTTCATCATTTCCCATAAGCAAGCTGCACCTTGAATGCTGAAAATAGTTAATTCTTGCATAAGGCGTGTTTACTACACTCTTAGTCCTGGGGCTGGATATTGATGGAGGCTGGTGCCATTATGGGGAGTAAGAAAACCACGGCCCACGGCTCTCTGAGAGACTCACCTCGTCAGAGCGCACGGCTGTAGACGAGTGAGTCTCTGCAAATACAAAACAGTCTATTTAGAGGGGAGGCAGCTGTTCATTAACCGAGGCCCAACCCCCTGCTTGGGCAGGACCGGGCCATTGCTTTTCTCCGCATTTCCCTTCGCCAGCCCCGTGGGTATTCGTCCATCCTCGCCAGCCAGTGAGGGGAAATGGCCGTGGGCTTTCTACATAGTAGTTTGAACTTGAAATCTTGCAAGATGTTTGGATGGTCTTTGTACCTGGTTTCTTCATAACTCTCCTAGTTCCTTGAATTAAACTGGATCATTTCAAGCTGTTTCCACAGAAGTTCTCAGTGATTTCAAACAAAACACTTTCTCCCTGGCCATGCCACTTGAAGGACACTTTCCTGTCCTTTCTCTGAAAGCCGGGGGGTGGGGGCAGAGGGGGGCTGGCGCAGCCTGTGCTCTGCACGGAGACTGACGGTGTTTGGGGGCACAGACAAGCTGGCGCTGTGGCCTGCCTTCCACGAGGGCTCTGAGAAGTTACCGGGCAGTGACCAGAAAGTCCTACAGAAACCTAAATGGTTTCTGAAAATGCTAAACCAGGAGACATTTCTCAAAAGGGCCTCAGTCCCTTCGCATGTTACAGGAATTCCAACTCAACACTCTACCAGCCTTGATCACTTAATTACCAATATAAATCTCACTGGCAACCTTCGCACCTTCATTTGCAAATGAAGGTGCCCGGGTCCTAAATCATTCCCCCCTTTCCTCTGCCACCCCCCACCGCGAGTCATTCTGGAGCTGAGGGACTCGCTGCCGCAGCTGTGAATTGCGCACGGAGGCCCGGTTGCCCTGCGTGGTCCAGCCAGCGCCTGCACCGGGGCCGTGGCCCTGAACCTGGTCCCCACCCAGGCCCACAAATCCCTCCTGGCATTGGTGGGGGCAGATGCGGGGCAGAAGCCTGGCTCACAGACCGCGGTGAACTCTTGAGCGATTTCAGGCCAAGTTTCCGGTATGCAGTGAAAACTGAAACCTGGTTTTCAGTTCCCTCACCAAATTCGCACAGGGCGAGTCACGATGGGATGTGTGGGGTGACAGGGACGAGGATGAGCTTCGCCTCGGGAGGCATGAGGGAGACACACAGTGCTGGACTCTGTTTCTACCTCAGCCACCAACTCGCGTGGCCTGAGGCAGGTCCCCTACCCTCACTGCACTTGGTGAGCTTCGTCCAGGACTCACCCCTCCTGGGACCTGGGGCGTTGGGGGGGATGACAAAAAAGCCCTCTTCTGACTCACTTTTAGTGACAACACACACAGCTTCAGAATATCACAGCCATCCTGCCCACAACTTAGGTGTATAGATATCATTTTTAAAGCAAACTGAAACAAATCGATTGCATGTATATTTGTTTTAGGCCCTCTGGCTCATTACAAAGTCTTGCTCCTATTTTTTAAAATCAGCTTTTGGTTCCAGGCTCCCTTGCTCTTGTTTGACGTTGAAGTTATGGAAGAGGGTTGCTGCACTATTTAGAGGGGTCCATCTCTGGGTCCTCCCTGGTTTGGAGGCCCTGTGGGTCCATGGCATGCCTCCGTGACAGAGACCAAAACCGGGCTTCGCAGTCAGGCACACTTAGAAGCTTCCACATTTGCCAGCTGTGTGGCTTTGGGTGAGCTACTTACTGGTAACCTCTCTGAGTTGAGGTTCCACATCCGAAAAACTGGGCCAATGCCAACCACCAAATGGTTGCCACGAAGATTAAATAAGAAAGCACTGCCCTGCCTAGCGTGGCTCAGTTGGTTGCGGGCTGTCCCTCAAAGCAAAAAGGTCTCCAGCCAGTTCAGTTCTCTCTCACGGCACATGTCTGGTTTACAGGTTCAATCCCTGATGGGGCATGTACGAGAGGCAACTGATGGATGCTTCTCTCTCACATCGATGTTTCTCTCCCTCTCTTCCTCCTTCCCTTCCCCTCCTTCTAAAAATAAGTAAATAAAACCTTTTAAAAAAGAGAAAGTACTTATAAAACATGTAACGGAGTGTCTGCCATATTAATAAGGGCCAACATAAATAGTAGATTCTGCTTTTCTTCATTCACACAAGCCTCTGATGGGTGAAAAACGTAGGCCATTCTGTCTGTGAATATGGCTTCTTCCCTCCCAGGGTCCTACTTCAGAAAGAGAAACAAAGAAGAAAATAACAACGCTCAGAGCCCTTCTGTAAGCATCACCCGGCCACGGAAATGCACTCACTTTCAAAAACTAAGTTATTAATTATTCATGGCTATGAAAATAGGAACAAGGCTCAGAGCTGGACAACAACAGTGTTCCGATCGCTTATTCCAATTGCTTCCTGTGCCCAGGTGACACGCCCCAAGTCCAAGGGCGCAGATGGGAGACCCAGTGACTGTCGCAGCACTTAGGAAGTGCCCCGGAATGGCTGTTTTGCTCGGCTTTCATTTCCACTCCGGGCGGGCGCTGCATTTCTGGGGGGTTATTTCACTGCATGGGTGGCCATGTCCCTTGGCCTCCAGCCTTACGGCTCATTCCAGCACTCTGCGCAAGCAGTAACCACCCCAACGCCAGTTTTCCTTTCATGCCCAGTGGGGTGAGTAACACCAGGGACTCTCGGGCTGAGGTTTGCGATTACGTCAAGGCCTTGCACCCACCGCGCCAGCAGCCAGAATACCAGAGGAACAGCGTGCGTGGGGCTCGCTTTCCTGCCAGACATGTGGTCGCCCCAATAAACAATCCTGGAGAGATTTTTTCCTGGCGATCCTGTTTCACCAGGATGGTGGGTTCCAGAATGCAAGCAAAGTCCTCCCCACCTCCAGTTGCCCTGAAAACGAATGTGCAGGGAGTGGCTGGCCTCAGAAACCTCAGACCAGGGGAAGTGCTGCAGGCGTGTTCCCCGGAGGGTGAGCACAGGAGGAGCTGGGTTAACAGGACACCGGAACTCAGATCCCTCAGACCCAGGCCAGCGCCAGTTCCAGCCAGAGGCTGCGTCTGCACGGTGGATCCCCTGCGCCATCTGGTGTCTCAGGCCTGACATCGCATGTATCATCTGGCTTTTACTCTATTAATAGTTTAATTCATAGGAAGATCTCAGTGTGGGCTTTTAAGTCCAGGTGGGAGGTCATCAAGAGCCCCAGAGGAAGACACCAAGGACCAGGTGTCTGAGTTCCAGTCCTTATGCTAGGACTGCGTGCTGGAGGCCTCAGACTCTTCGGGAAGCAGGTAAGGATGCTCCCTCAGGACCTGCCTTCCTCCAGCAGCCTGGGCGGCCCAGGCCGGGGTCCTTGTCCCTCCTCCTGGAGCTCACCTGCACACTCTTCTCCAGCCTCTGAATCCTCCACTTCCCAAGGTCCGCCACAGGCATCTCTACCTTCTCAATCTCGGTCTTCTTTTTTGCTCACGCTGGTGTTTCCAAAGCATGTTTTAAGACCACTGGTTTTATTACCCAGACTTGTATCTCTAAAAGTAAAAGGCATCGCAAGCTTGGGAGACTCTGCTTCCACGCAGTTAGATGGGATGCCGGTGAGGGACATCCTGGGGTTGCAATGGATTGTCAGGAAGGAACCAGGGTTTGCTGGAGCTGCTAAACGTGTCTGACACAGAAGCCTCTCCCCGACCTCCACCCCTAAGTGCTTCGTGAAGATACCGCATGTGACAAAGCCACTTGAGGGAGAAATGGTTAATCCTGCTCATTTGCCCACAGTTGGAGAGCCATCTCTGCAACAGGGAAGGACGCCTGTGTTAGTCTTAACAAAGCACCGCTCACTGGGGGGCTCAGACCACAGCAATGTCTCTTCTCACAGTGTCTTTTAAGGCCTCACTCCTTGGTGAGCGGATGACCATCTTCTCCGTGTCTGCATCCTAATCTCCTCCCCAGTCACAGCGGATGAAGGCCTGCCCCGGTGACCTCATTTTTTACCTTGACTGCCCCTTTAAAGGCTCTGTCTGCAAATACAGTCACATTCTGAGGTCCAGAGGGTGAGGACTTCAACTATCGTCAACTATGCACTTTGAGGGGGGGGCCCACTCCAACTCCTAATAGCATCCTATATTTTGCATCTGTTCAAGAAAATTTGTGCTGCAATGGAAAACTGCCTCTTTAGAGCATGGTCAGCAACCTACAGCCAGCGGGCCAGATATGGCCTGCCATCTGTGTTTATAAATAAAGTTTTATTGGCACAAAGTTACATTCATTCCTCCGGGGCTTGACTATGATTACTTTCATGTTCAAGGCAGAGTTGAGTCGTTGTAACAAATGCCATATGGCTTGCAAAAACTGAAGTATTTCCTAGTTAGCCCTTTATGGAAAACATTTGCTCACCCCTGGTCTGCAGCACACCCCTCAGGGTCGTCTAATTCTGAGATTCTAGAGGGCTCTGTGCCTCCCTTCGCCTTTGATCTTTTTTATATCTCATTAAGTTGTGGATACCATAGCAATGGGAAAGATAACAATGCAAAATAACCCCCACCCTGAGACTTGAAGAAGCCAGTTCTGCCTGCCTGTGCTCATTCCTTCTGACAGCCCTCATCTACAGATGCGTCTGATCTTGGAGTGTCTCTTGAACTGGTGGTGACATCTTACAGGTCCCTCGTTAATCACGAGTTAAATGAAATCTTTTGCACATGTTTGTTTCATAATTGGATACGAGTCCTAACTTTACCTTTTTGAACTGTTTCCTTGAACAGATCGGTGCTATTATACTGGGTGTGATCATAGCATTGGGACTCAGAGGGCAACGTTGCTGTTCTTAGAAGATGCACACTGAAGCACTTAGGGTGGACGGGCTCGGTGCCCACCATTTACTTTCAGATACTCGGTGTGCACACGCACACACATGTATAATGGAGATGGGGAAGGGAGGGAGGAAGGGAAGGCGTGAATGGTCAAACATGACTAATTGGGAATCTAGGTGAAAGGCACACGACGTCCTTGAACGGTCTGCTACTCGCGCGACTCTTCTGTGGTTTTGAACTGAACCATGGAAGGGGAGAGCCTGTGTCCTCTTCCAGCTCAGCACGTGCCGGGCCTGTGTCCCACGCGCCGGAGTCTCTCCAGTGCTGCAGGGCACAGCTGGCCACAGACTTGGGGGCCTCTCTGCGGCCAGCCCCACAAATAAGAACAAGTAACCAACACGTTGAGGTTTTTGGCATCACGTGGCTCAGGTTTTCTCAGAGTTCATAATGGCACCGAGGGAACAAAATGTTAAGGGAGAACTTTTTCAGCTTATTTCTCATGTTCCCAAAGGAGCCTTTAAAAGAAGTCCTTCAAGGGTGCCCAACCTGGGGCCCGTGGGCCACATGTGGCCCAGGGTGGCTGTGGACATGGCCGAACACAAAATGGTAAATTTACTTAAAACATTCTGAGATTTTTTTTCGAAGATGTATTTACTTTTAGAGAGAGGAGAAGGGAGGGAGAAAGAGAGAGAGAGAAACATGGCTGTGTGGTTGCCTCTTGTGCGCCCCCTACTGGGGACCTGGCCCACAACCCAGGCATGTGCCCTGACTGGGAATCAAACCAACGACCCTTTGGTTCAAAGGCCTGCACTCAATCCACTGAGCCATACCAGCCCAGGCCACGTTCCGAAATTTTTTTGTGATTATGTGTTGCAATGTGTTGAATGTGTGGCCCAAGACAACTCTTCTTCCAGTGTGGCCCAGAGATGCCAAAAGGTTGGACGCCCCTGACGAATTTGAGATGAACCCAGGATAAGAACCACTCAGAGGATGTTCACGTTCCAGCTCAGAGCACGACTTCGGGGGTGGCGCCGAGTTCTGCATTTCTCAGTTACTGTCCAGTCATTGGACACCTCCCTGCCCCAGCCTGACATCACGCGCCTCATCTAGTCAGGGACTCCGTCACGGCTCCCAGCGCCAGGCGGACACTGGAAATAGCGAGGAGGCCACCTTGTAGCGCACACAATCTCTCACCACTACGCTGCCCACCTGGAACTGACTGCCGACCTCGATGGAAAAATGGAAAGTGCATGGTTAGGGACTCGATTAACTGCAGTCTGTTTGCTGCTGGCGTCGGGACTGTGGTGCCTGGCAGGTCAGCGTTGTTAGAGGAATGGGGGACGCAAGGTAACAACGGCGAGGGCAGACACGGAGCTCAACTCTCAAACACGGTGTCAGCCAGCGCGAAGGTTTGGGATTGAAATTTTCTGCCCGAAGGAATCAGGGAAAATGAGTTTCCACCAAGTGCCGCTGTTTCCCAGTCTGAAAGGCACACTCCAGGCTGCTGGAGGGGCTACGCCGCCCGGAGCTCCTAGGGCGGTCTCGTGGGAGCTGCCCTTCCACAGCCCCATGAGTGCAGGGCTGGCATCCGGTCACCAGGACATGGGGGCTGCCGTGGACAGAAATCCCCTTAACTGAAGGTCACCCCTAAACAGGGACTTCCGACCTCCCACAGAGGCTGGAAAGAGAGGCACGGTGTGGGCTCAGAGACCAGAGCACCCCGAGATCACCCAGGGGCGCAGGGGTGCTGGCCGCGACGGACACAGACCACACACCTTCCTTTCCATCCCCATGGGTGTCCTGCTGCTTCTTCTCATCTGGGGGGTTGCGCAGCCTCCATCTGGGCCTTCGTCTCCAGTTCTGCCCCCGATTCATCCTGCTCGTGGCCTCCACGATCGCGTTCCAGGAGCCCAGTTCATTCGTGTTGTCTGTCTACTCCTGATTTCTCTCGGCTTGGAAAACAGCAAGCAAGCAAATATACATATATAATATATTTATATATTTTTATATATACAAATATATTTCTTCCAGGGGTTCTCCAGGTCTCACTGAACTAAGCCAGCCCGTTAACCAGCCCCGGCACCCCTCTCGCCTGCTCCGTGGAAAGCTGCAGAGAGAGAGGGGGCCTCCTCCCGTCTGCGCTGGGGCGGCTGAGCCTGCACTGTGTTCATTTTCCACAGTGTTTGGGGCAGTGTTGTTCAAGGAGAGGTGGTTCAAAACCAGCCTTTGAGAGGATCTACTCCAAGAAAAAATTGAAAGCAGGGCTCAAAGAGGTGCCTGTGCCCCCGTGTTCATAGTAGCATTTCTCGCAGCAGCCAAGGGGTGGAAGCCACCTGAGGGCCCCCCAGTGGAAGACAAAATGTGGCCTGTCTGTGCAGCAAAACCCTGTCCAAGAAAGGGAGCCCTGACTCAGGCTACAACGGGCAGGGGCCTCGAAGACACTGCGCTAAGCGAAACGAGCCGTCACAGTGGACGAGCACGACAGGATTCCCAGTGCAGGCGACTCGTAGAGATGGAGAGTGGAAGGGTGGTTTCCGGGCCCGGAGGAAGGGAAAGATGGGGAGTTCGTGTTTAATGGGGACAGAGTTTCGGGTTTGCAAGATGGAAACCAACAATCCCAGTGCTTCTTGCCTCTGAACCATCCAGTTAAAAGTGTTTAAGGTGGTAAATTTATGCTACGTGTGTTCTGCCACATTAGAAAAAAAAAAAGGAAACAGCCTTTGAATGCTGTTGGCCTATGGCATCCGCAAAGGCTTCCAGCTGCACCTCTGCCGTCCTGCTCTTTCCACTCAAGGGTTACACTTCTAAGTCATGCAAATCACCCCGCTTAACATTCTCCCTCCTTCAAAGAGCCCTACGGTGGCCTGAAATCCTCAACGGGCCCACACACCCTGCCTGCCTGGCTCTCTCAGCGCCCCCACCCCGCCCTTGCCCTCCACATAGCCCGCCCCTGCTCCCTCCTGTCTCAGGGTTTCCTGTGATGTCTGCGGGGGCTGGGGGACTGCTGAATTCCCCTCACTCTTTATGTATCAGCTGACAGACCATCTATCGGGGAAGCCAGCCCAACCACCCAGAGTAGCTGGGCCCTCTGGTCGTAGGCCCTGGGCCTGCCACAGCTTCTCCTGCATAGTGGTTATCAGAACAGTCACTAGTGACTCATCAAACTATTTGGACTGAAGCTCCTTGAAGACAGGGACGCTGACTGCCCACAATGCAGTGCCTGGCACTTTGCAGGTGCTCAGGTGTCTGCCTGAGGAGCCAGCCCGACTCCATGAGGCACTGACCCATCTTGATAGAAGGTGTACGGTAACAGCTGTAATCGATAAACACCACAGGGACTGTCAAGAGGAGAGCAAGACCAACCCCCACTGGACTTGTGTCTTAAAACCAGCAGATACTAACTCGATCCAAAGGGCAACGAATTTCATCTAACCCTAACTCCAGCCTCACTGTGCGTTCATCGTAAACATTAGCACACCTAACATGCGGCCGTGACTGGGAATGGAAAGCCCACGTAAGGACACAAACTGGGGCTCTTCCGAGAAGTGCCCACCCCTTTCCCAGGAAGATCCTGAATATTCTTCCCCCTCACTGAACACCCTGCCCCCGATTAAATGAAGCCAATTCTGCCAGAGGGGTTGCTGCTCTGTCTGAGTAGCCCACTCTCTGCCTTCACTAACAAACTCACTCCCACTTTGAACTCGATACTTGCGTCTGGGTCATGGCTGCTGGGACCCAGCCGTGGGTCATGGCTGCTGGGCTCCGGCGCCCCAGAATGCCTGCACCATCTGGACTCTTCCCGCCAGTCCAGCCTCCAGGAGAGGCTGGCCGTTCAACAGCAGGTCCCCGTTTCCCACCCCGCCCCCAGTTCCTTCCAACCCCTCTTCTAGCTTCTATCTCCACGAGTTTGACTCCTCTGGGGAACTCTCATACGTGGGTTCATACCAGTGCTAAGACTCCAGGCAAAGGCAACTGGTTTCCGCAAGGCCCCTGATGTAAACAAGGGCAAAGCTGTGAGTCGTAGAAGTTCTGCCCCAGTGACTGCCCACAGGCACCGATATTCACAGGGAGTTGTGGCGGGGGGCCAAACCCACAGGGGCGTGCACACCCCCTCAGTGCGGGCTCTGAACAGCAATGGACCAAACACTGCATTTAATGCTGCTTTCCTGGGGACTGGACTTCAAAATTGAATGAAAACAAGATCAAGGAGTATTTCTTTTCCTTCCCCAGCAGGCAAGGCCAGCACTTTGAGGAGGGATCTGGTGTCCTGAGTGGGTGGGAGGCAGTGGCACTTTGGGCAACGACTCACTGGTGTCATCGCGCCAAGGGTTCCATCGCCCCGGAGCTGGTCCGGGCAAATATGGGGGCTGGCGAGTCCTTCTACTCACACCGCCCCCCTCTTCCCCGCCCCCAAGTCTTTTTCCCCTTGGATCAGGCCCCCAAATGACAGAAAACTGTGGGAGGTGTCCTAAGTGAGATCGCAGCCCCCGGAGAGTGAGAGAGACGGAGGGACGGGAATGGTTAACCGGTTAGCAGCTGAGGACCAGCTAGCGAGGACTGCTCGCACGTCTGAGTGTGTGCTGGGGCTGCGGACAGGCCTCCAGGCAGCGGCCAGACCCCGCGCCCGCCACGCCCATGCGGCTGTCCACTGTGGTCCACAACCAGTCAGAGGCGGTCCGCGCTTCTGCCTCACAGACTGCGCACCTCTCCCAGACTGGCCTCGCCTCACTCTTTCCCACCCCCACATCTGCAGCCAGTGCGAATTCTTTCAGCACAACTCACAGCTCTCCTCCCCACACACCATGGATAAGGGCGCCCTCAACCCCAGGGCGGTGGACGTGCTGCCTTCTCTGTCCAGCCCTGGTCTGGACCTAAGGCTGACAGGACCCAGTGCCCGTCAGCGTGTGGCTCAACAGACGCCTTCTTTCAGGAAAGCTTTCATCAGTGGCAGTTTTAGATTTGACGTGAGGGTAGAATATTCAGCCTATTGTGGTTCCCACCATCCGCTGCTGGATCTGGGGTGGCATGCTCTGTGTGTGGGGCAAGGGGGTGGCCTTCAATTCTGAAGGGACTGGGAAAAGGTCTCTTCTAAAGTCTGGTCTTTGGGTGGAGTATCTACAGACAATACCGCCTTTTGTACTGAAGATTCAACCTCCTGCTAGAAGTCTCCGGTGTGTTTTTAGGCTAAGTGGGCATCTGTCTCCTTCTGCCGCACCTTCCGTCCCTCCCATCCCTCCTGCTGTTCCCTTCACCTGGGCAGGGGCTGGCTCAGGGGCAGGGGGAGGGAGGTAAGCCTGCCGGTGCACCGACTCTTGTAAACCCTGTAGGGGAGATATAATGGAGGGATGTGGACAAATGCATCTCCATTGATTGCTTACGTGTTTGAAAAAGGTGAAATGGGTAAATAGCACCTGTTTCCTACATGCTCAGAAACACTGAAGTAATTCTTTGCCCATGAGAGGAATATAACGTACAAGACAACATCGCCCATCATTAGAAAGAGAGGATATTACCGACTTAAAAACACAGAAAACTTCAAAGTGAACTTTTTGACATCCTGGCTAATGTGGCTCAGTTGGTTGGAGTGTTGCCCCGTCAACCAAAAGGTCATGGGTTCAATTCCCCGTCAGGGCACAGTCCTGGGTTGCAGGTTCAATCCCTGGGTAGGGCACAGCGTGAGAGGCAGCCGACTGATGTTTTTCCCCTCACTTTGACGTTTCTCTCCCCTCTCTCAAAAATCAATGAGCATGTCTTTGGGTGAGCATAAAAAATAAAATAAAATAAAATAAAATAAAATAAAATAAAATAAAATAAAATAAACCTTGACTTGTTCAGCAAATATATGTGTTCTTTCTCCTCTAATTGGCACCCCTTTAGTGAACAGTGTTCTTAGAAGTCCTTGACAGCTGGGGAACTCCTGCACCTGTCGGTGGTCTCCGGAGAGACAGAACCGAGAGGACACGTGCACGAACACAGAGAGAGAGAGTTATTACAGGGAGCTGGTCTGGGCAAATACGGGGGCTGGCGAGTCCAAGCCTGCCGCGTGGCCCAGCGGGCTGGCGACCCAGGAGGAGCCGAGGGCCCTCTGCTGCAGCCTCTTTTCTTGCCCGGGAGACTGGGTGTTTTCGTCTGTTCTGCTCAGGTGGTTGACCGATGGAACGAGCCCCACCCACATTACGGAGGGCCAGCTGCGGTTCTCGGGGTTCACTGGTATAAATAACATGGATCTCAATCAACACAGCCTCCAGGTTGACCCATACAATTAACCACACTTCTATGGACACATTTGCAAAGAAAGAAAGAAATCTGTAAGTGAGAGAAAAAGTCAGTGCCGCACGACACAACGTCAGCACCGAGCCTGGCACTGCCCCACCGAGGAGAGGGCACCATGGCACCTGGTTGCCGGGGTGTGACCCGCTTCTCTAAATAAGCAGGAAAAATAAACCTTGCGATATCTCTGCACGAAACCTTGAAAACGGTCTCAGTCGCTCCCCTTAAGAGCCTGTCACACCCGCAGTGAGGAACCGGCGATAACTGCTAATGCCCTCTGGTTCTGAGGTGCAAAAGTTTGAATCCTGACGCCAAACCCTCCTGAAGGGCACCTACTTCCTGAGAAGGAAAAGGCAGTTTCCAGGATTCCAGGAAAAGCTACCTGGGTAGCTGCTATGATTGGTGAGAATTTCATGGGCCTGATACATCCAAGTCTGGCCACAGGGAGCACTCCGAGACAGCGGTGATGGGTTTTGCCTTCTTCTTTATTGCGAAGGCAGCTGTTTAAGGCCCCTCCAGCACACTCACCCTGCGGAGAGGTCCCCAGGCTCCACCCTCTCCCTGCAGCGACAGCTGCCTGCACTGGATCATAATTCATCACCAAACTGGAGTTGGTGGGTGACCGGGTGTACTGCCACCTGCTCCCGGGCTGGAGGCAGCAAAGTGGGGGATTCTGACAGCGACAGGGAGCCTGCGAACTCTGACCTTGCCTCGGAAACAGACTGGCTGAGCGGGCTTCCTCTTCCTCCCGGCCTCATTATTGAGCTAATAACGCTAAATAAGACACCACAGGGCAGGAGTTCCACATCATACAGGAATATTGGCCGCAAGTACAGAAACCCAACGAGGATGCTCGAGCACATGGGCACCGATTTTCCTCCTGGAACACAAAGTGCAGAAGTGGACACTTGCTGGCCCTGGGTGAGCAGCTCCAAGGAGCCCAGATTCTTCTGGGTTTTCCCTGCCACCTCTCACGCAGGGTTTGTCACCTCCTGCTGGTCTTCCCCAGGTTCCAGGTGGCTGCTGCAGGTCCATAGAGCGCACCGCTGGAGGGGCGCAGGAGGGCTGTGGCGTGAAGGTCTCTCCTTTCATCTGGAGGCAAAAGTGAAGGACGAGTCCCCTGCAGACTTCTGCTTGAGTCTCCCTGTCCAGGACGGGACACCTCACTGCCACTCCCAGATGTGAGGGGGGTTGAGAAAGTAGGGGACGGATGGGAATGGTGGCTGCTGAGGGGGAGAGGAGTTGGTCAAACGATGCTTTTTGTGGTATCAAATATGTTCAGCGCTTTATTTCAAAGAAACAAAACCTGCCTAAAGGATTTCAGTGAGGAAACCTGCTGAAAGGGGGGGCATCACCTTAGCATAAAAATATTAACACAGACGAAGTGTGGCAAAGGAACCTGGGAAATCTGCTTGTTGCACTCCCTGGGGACCCAGGGTCTCTGCAGTGAACGCCCCCCAAGGAATTTGCCCTGTGTTTTTGCTCATTCTCATCTGCCTGTGAATTGCCTGCCTTTCCTTCAAAGTCCCATCCCTGACCCCCTCTCTTCAGCCCAGAAGAGCACCTCCCCTATTCTTAGGGAGCCCCCTGTGGGCATATGTGATAAACTTGGTTATTTTCTCCTGTTAATCTGCCTCGTATTAACTTGATTGTATTACAGCCAGAAGAATTAAAAAATTTGTTTTAAATTTGTTTTTCTTGCCCTGGCTGGTGAGGCTCAGTGCATTGAGTGCCGGCCTGCAAACCAAAGGGTCTCGGCTTTCATTCCCAATCAGGGCACAGGGCTAGGTTGCCACCCCATCACCAGTGAGGGGCGCATGAGGGGCAACCACACTTCGATGTTTCTCTCTAAAATAAATAAAATCTTAAAAAACAACAACAACTATCTTTCCTCCCCCACACTGCCTAAGCATGAGCCATTGTCCCGGGGTGTGGGGGGATCAACGGGGAACCGAAGCGGGGTGCTGTGAGCTAGGGAGTGGGGAGGATGGACGCTGGGTTAGCATCTAATGGCGTCGGCCACAGGCGTCCATCCACAGGGAACTTGTTTCCCAGATGGCGCCCTTCACACCAGCCTATTGCTGCTGCTGCTGCTGCTGTTGCTGCTGCTGCTGCTGCCGCCGCCGTCGCCGCTGCCGCTGCTATGGTTTCTCCGGGGAGACTCGGAGGGCGTTCCCGGGAGGTCTTTCGCGGGCGCCCGTTCTCAGACCCTCGCGGCGAGGCGGCGGGACTTGCTGAGTAATTGATGTTTTCTTCCTCTCTCCGCCTGCCTTTCCCTTCGCCACCGCGAACACTGAGCGGAAAGGGTGAGCGAGCAACCTGCGTTGGCAATGGCGCCATCTCCTGTCCGGAGAAACAGCGGTTTCTAAAAGCATCGGAGTTTTGGGCAGGTAACTAACTGCCCATTCCTTCCAGGGCCCGAAAGCAGCCAAGGCACGCATGCATGTAAGGACTTTTTGGGTGGCTTTGAGCCCTGGGAGTATCTCAGGGCAGCAGGTCCATCGTTCTCTGTTTCCTGTGGGCACCCCCTGGTCCTTTAGTGCTCACCGTGCTGGCGCTCTGGACCCTCGGGACAGGGCGGACAAAGTCCCTGCAGGTACCGCAAGGGCAGCGAACTTGCAAACATTCCTTTAAGAGAAAGATGTTTGAAAAAAAAAAAGAGAAAGATGTTTGACAGAGCGCCACCTGGGTCACTTCCCCTAAGTCACACATCCTCCTTCCCCATCACCAGCTCCTCTCTCCATTACCCGGAGTAGGAGGGAAGCAGTCCCCATTTTAAGTGGGGGTAATGGAAGAGTCAATTAAAATTTGAGGCGCTGTCGTGCACTCACGTTTTACAGGCGCACTGCTCTGGGTGAGAAGGGCACAGGAACATCCACGTGCAGAGAGCTCCCGGGAATATTTAGCATGGGTGGGATAAGCAACTGACACCCGTAGACCTGAATTACGTAGGTGTCGATGTGAGCCAGAGCAAGATGGACGCTCAGCTCTAAGAGCCAGAGGGGCAGGAGGGAGCACCGCCCGGGACTGGCTCCTCAGAGGCCACCGCTGGACGCTCACAGCCACAGGACAAGGCACAGGCAGAGCATCTTCTCAGAACCGGACGTGTTTGTCTCCTGAGGAAACAGAACAAGGCCGCCTTTCGGTGTAAGCAATGCGAGAGTTGAATGCATTAACGCGGCACCTAGAGCCAAGGAGCTAGCTGTACAGAAGGGGGTGCAGTAAAGCATGTCCATCTCTGCTCTGGTTCTTGACGTTCAACCCAAATCCATTCATGGCGAAGCAGGAAATTTACGAGGAGCAGGGGAAGCAAACTACGGTAAATCCTGTTCACACGACACCTCCAGTGCAGCCATGCATCTTCCCAAGGACCAGGAGGTAGCGGGCAGGCCCCAGACTGGTCTCCCCTTGTTGTCAGAGCAGGACTGTGCCACGTGCTGAACCAGGCGACAAGCACTTATGCTTTCAGACGCTCCTGTTTCAAGAGTAATTATGTCACTGGAAATTTTCTGACTCTCTAACTTGTAACACTATTGCTATAAAAATGTGCTCTTACTCATCCAGTGTTAAGGACGTACTGAGCAGCTACCATGTTTCTGGTGTGATGTTTGGTGTGTAGGATACAAAAATGAATTAAAGCAAAATCCTGATTCTTAAGCAGCTTTGCAAGCGGTTGCAGGAACGCACACATTTATCTGTCCACACAGCAGTCATTCACTGAGTGCCTGCCAGGTGCTGCACCCGGGGTGCAGAGGTTGGGCGGGCAGTACACGGACGCCGTAATGCACACTTTTCTTTCTTCATGTTTCGGCAGTAAAACAGCAGAGTGCACAGCTCCTAATCAGACAGCTCTGCTGCCTTTTTTTGTGTGTGTGTGACATTGGGGCAGTTTATTTAAGCTGTCCATTCTCAGTTTCCTCACTTGCAAAATGAGAAAAATAATAGCACTTCCTTTCTGAGTTGTTTTGAGAATAAAATGCTATTGCATTTTATCATCATGTCTTGGGTAAGTCCCGGCCATGATTTCTGCAGCTGAAGCAGAAGCCAGTGTGGTCAGCAGCACTGGGAGGGCATCTGAGAGAGGTGGGGAACCCCAGTGGTTGTGGAGAAGTAGGAGGTGGCCATTCACACCGTGAGCATTTCTTGAGCCCGACATAGCTACAGGTGCAGGTACTAAGGTGACGAAGGACCTACTCCATGAACCCTGCCCAGTCCTCAGATTGCTTGGGGTGGGGGTGGGCCAAGAGATGTAAAACTTCAGTTAAGACACTGTGTGACAAATGTCATGTTAGTGATAGGATGTTTGGGATAACTTGGGGGGGTGAGGATTGGTGGCAGGAGTGAGCTAGTAAGAAATAACTTTCTGGAGAGATGACATCTGAATATTACCTTAAAAAACAAAACAGCCCTGGCTGGTGTAGCTCAGTGGATTGAGCATGGGCTGCAAACCAAAGGGTCGCTGGTTCGATTCCTAGTCAGGGTACATGCCTAGGTTGCAGGCCAGGTTCCCAGTGGGGGCCACATGGGAGGCAGCCACACATTGATGTTTCTCTAACTCTCCCCTTCTCTTCCCCTCTCTCTAAAAATAAATAAATAAAATCTTTAAAAAAAAAAGCCAGTCAGGTTGTAGGCCTTTCCAGAAGGTGGAAGGGCATTTGAAAGACAAAGTGAGAATGCATGAGTTTTAGGGACTTCAAACTCCTGGTGTATAGGGGCAGGAGGAGGACTGGCCAGGAGAAGTGGCAGGGGCCACCTCACTGCCATCTTGGATGTCCTACTAGGAAATTCAAACATTTCTGAGAAGCAGGGGTCGCTGATGGTGTGGTTTTAGGACACCACACTGGTGGCAATAGGAAGTGCGTGTAGGAGAGCAGAGTGAGTGAGGCAGGTCACTGCTGTTCGCTCCTGAACACGTGAGAAGTGTCTACAGTATGGTCTCGGTGGGGGTGGGGCACAGAGGAGGGGACGCTAAGAGATTTTGAAAGTTTCATAGACTTAAGGAGCAACTCCATGAGACAAGGAAGAAAGTCGGAGGCCTATTGGCCCCCAGGGTTTTTGACGTGGGCAACTACGTGAACGATGACCGTTCCCCTAAATAGGAGGTGCCCAGAAAGAAGTCTGTGGGTGGGGGTGATGATGACGGGGGAGTGGGCATCATGAAGTGCAATTTGCCCTGAGTGATGTTGAAATGGAGGCCCTGGCGCACAGGTGAGGTGGACAGATGGGTCTGGAGCTCAGGGGAGAGATTTGGGCGGGCGATGTAGATGTTTTTTCATCAGTAGTATATAAATGGTGGCAGAATATACAGTTTTCATAACGTGATTTAGGGAAGATTGACAGAAGGAGAAGAACAGAATCCTGAAGATATAACTCTGAAAACATCCACAAAAACAGGTCAGGAAAAGGAAGTGGAGTCTTCATCCAGAGAGATGAGAACAAACAGCTGGGGAGTAGGAAAAAGAAAAAAACAGAAGGAAAGTATTGACAAAAAGCCAGAGGAAGGGAGTATTTCAAGAAGACATCCTCAACAGAGTCAAGTAAGGGAAGGACAAAGAAGGGGGCAGTTTTGCAATTTGGAGACTATGGGGGAGCTTTGTCTAGCAGAGCCCCCCCCCCCCCCGTCTGTCATGGATGAGACTAAGTCTCATGATCTCTTGAGGGGGGAAGGTGGCCAATCTCTCAGTGGAGAAAGGCCTTGAACCTGTTCCTCAATGGGCTTTTTTTGGGTTCGATTTGCGTAGGAAGACAGGTAAAACTCATCAATCACTGTCAGACAGTAAGGATCAAACAATAGATAACATTCAAAGAACTCTGAGGCCCTATTCTGAGTCAGGGTCCAAGAGCTAAAGGGCCATAAACCTTTGGGAAACAAACTCATTTCATGCTTGGACCCTTATCAGAAAGTTGAGGGCATTCTTAGCAAAGCAGGCTTCACAGGATTTTATGCATTCTTTCTTAGGCCTGAGCGCCCCAGGGAACCCGCCCATTCCTGTCCCGGGCTGCACCACCCTCCTGCATTGTTTCAGGCTTAAGTCTGTCAGGGGAAGTGAGGCAGCCCAGACTTCTTAAAGACTTCTTAAAGACAGAATGTGGACTCAGGCTTTGTCAAAGCCCAGGGGTGAGGGTCCATTACCCCCTATAGAAATATAGTCCCCTTAAGTCCTTATCTGATGGCCCCATCACGACTGTGCCTATCTTAGGCTGTCCCTCCCTTGAGGAATCTTACCCACCATTGACTAACCAGTCATCCGCCCAGGGCCAAGCAGGGTGAAGTAAAGGGGGCAGAATCACCCCTGCCGGGAAGATAGGCTTTATCTCCTTAGTGGCTTATGGTCCCAAGGTCTTTTACTCAGCCTTAACCTTGGGGGGAGGAGGGGTCACGGCTTCTGAAACCAGGCAGGGCAGTTCCCAACAGGACACCAGTGCCCACCTTGGTGGATCAGGAAAGAGGCAGGTGTGGGAAATATCCAGGTGGAGAGGAGGACAGCTGGGTTAGGAGGCTGGCTGGCACTCACCGGGGCCCCAGGAGCCATCAGTCCATGCTCTACAGGAGGGCTTCAGTCTGTAGGTGACAGGGAACACCTACATGGGACAACTTACTATTATTTTCTTAAAGTGGTTGTTTTAAATGGAGGTAAAGCTCACACACAGTCCAATGCATAGATCTTAGCAGTTCCATTGAAGGAGTTTCAGCAAATATGAAACCATCACCCTAATGAAGATAAAATATTTCACCCTGGTCAGGTGGTTCTGTTGGTTGGAGTGTCATCCTGTACATCAAAATGTTGTGGGTTCGAGTTCAGTCAGGGCTCTCAGGTAGGCTGTGGTTCAGTCCCCCATCAAAGCATGTATGGCGGCCAACCAATCGATCTTTGTCTCACATCGATGTTTCCCTTTCTCTCCTTTGCTCCCTCTCTAAAAATCAATAAATGTATCCTCTGATGAGGATTAAAAAAAAAAAGGTGATTTCCATCACCTTGGAAAGTCCCCTGTACCCTGTTTTGGTCACTCTGCACTGCTTATAGATGGGTGACTGCGGCTCTCATTTCTACCCAGTCCATGACTTGCATTATATACTTTCACATTGTTACATCCCGTCCTTGCCAGCAAGAAGGGTCGGAGACTGCTGGGTAGTCAGAGGTGTTTTATTGGCCAAAGTTTCAAAGTTTTACCTGCGCAGGGGCGAACTCTCGGGGTGCCTCCGGAGACACACGAGTGCCAAAATGGCTGCAAATGAGAGTCGCGCCTAACGCTTACAGGCTAGGATTCTTATAGAGGCGAGCAAGCAAGCAACTTCCAGAAGCAGAAGGTGGCAGTTAGCTATTGGCTCAGGGGCTATACTAAGGTGCGTGATCTGACCAAGGACTGGTTACTAGAGCTCGTGGACAGCTCGTGATAGTATGGCTGATTGGCTCTTAAACCTCATGCTGTGGTTGTGGTCTTTTTACCCCCCCCCCCCCCCACTTGGCGTTCCAGGAGCTGACTTAACACAATCAGCTCTGTACCTCCTTTAAGTGCACCCTGTCCTTATGGTCAAGCGAGCAGCTAAAATTGAGAACAATTACTTCCTCATTTCCCTGGCTCCTTCACACATAAATGGAATCATGCAGTAAGTGACCTTGGGGTCCCTGGCTTTTTTGTTCAACACAGTGTTTCTAAGATTTATGCATGCTGCGTGGGTTGGTGCTTCGTTCTCTCTTTGCTGAATAGCACGATTATGTGACTAGATCACACTTTGTTTATCCATTCTTTACTAATGGACATTAGGTTGTTACAAGCCCTTGATTCTAATGAGTAATCTTGCCAAAAACATTCTTGTACAAACATTTTCGTTAGCATATATTTTCATTTATGTTAGGCCAACACCTAGGGGTGAGAATGCTGAATCATAAAGCAGGTATATTTTAACTGTTTTAGAAACGGTTTTCCAAAGTGATCGGACCGTTCACGCACCCACCAGTAAGGTGCGTATGTAAATGGTCGCTCCACATCCTTGGTGCTTGTCAGACGGTGTTTTCAATCTTTTAAATTGTAGCCATTCTAATGGATGTGAAGCAGTGTCTCCCTGAAGATTCGATTTGCACATCTGCAATGACTAATGGTCCTGAGCACCTTTTCAGAGGCAACATTTGCATACCTCCATTGCCAAGTGCTCAGGATTGCTGCCCACTTTTGTTAATAGATATGGGACGAGACTACTGTTGAGGAAACCTGTATTTATGGCACGTTGTATGTTGAAGGCGACTGATGTTGCTGACACATTCTAAATGGAATAAAACGATAGAACCATTTACGCAGTCAGTGAAGTGAGTGATTGAAATACGGTAAAAAAAACCTTGCATATGTGATGTCAGTTAAGTTTAAATGTAAATAACATGTGAAACTAAAACTAAATGACTTTAAATTATATAGAATAACTTCAAATTTAAAAACTTTAAATTGTACCTTATTGCTTGTGTGGACTGCATGTCAAGTGCTTTGAAGGCGGGAGTGTGTTTTCTCCTTCGACTAAAACCCGAGTCACGGTGCCGCTTGCCTGGGACGGAGCCAGGAACCGCACCGGGACCGTGCACACTAACGTGGTTCCCTGTTTCTGTATTTAGCAGTAGATGCTGTCAGATATACAGAACACACTGACACGTGGGCAATTTTTGAGACTGTGTGGGCAGGTCCACCTGCCAGAATCGCTGTGGGCACTTGACTTCAAGCGCCGACGTGGGCATCGTTTTTAGCCCTATCCCTGGCACATAGCTATAGCGCTTTTCAGATCCTCTAAGTCATTTTTGTGCTTTCGTTATTTATTTTTATGTAGATGTCAGCCACCCAGGTCAGACCTCACTATGTTAGTTTCTTTGCGGGAGACAGCAGTCTGCAACTTTTGAAGATAAACTCCCAAGTGATTGTGATGGACAACTTCCATGTGCCCTCGAGCAGGCCAATCTGCAACTAAGAATCGATGGAGCTGGTGTAGATACTGCATTGACGTTTTATTAAAAACTAGTCAAAAGGGGTTTGAAGGTCTAGGCTCTCAGCAGGACAGGTGGACCAAGCCCGAGCTGCGAAGAGCTGGACCCCGGCTGGGCTGCAGCCAGGTCCCTGCGGGCGCGTCCCTGGCCCAGCCGCGCACGCGCACTCCCTCGCTTGGGCCAGCCGCGCACGCGCAAGCCTCCTCTGGGCGCCAGGAATCGGAGGCGTGCGTGGCGAATGGAGTGGGTGCTTGCGGAAGCGTTGCTCGCGCAGAGCCGGGACCCGCGGGTCCTGCTCGCGACGCTTTGCCGCGGGGAGACGTCCGCAGAGCGTGTGGAGACGCTGCGCTTTCTCCTGCAGAGGCTCGAGGACGAGGCCGCGCGCGGCGGCGGAGACGCGCTCCCAGAGGCGGCGCGCGAGGTCGCCGCCGGGTACCTGGTGCCGCTGATGCGCGGCCTGCGCGCGCGCCCCGCGGGAGCCACGGACTGCGACTCCCCGGCCCCGCACCGCCGGCGCCTGTGGACGGCGGCGGGCGCGGCCCTCCGTTCGTGCGCGCGCCTCGCGGGGGACTCGCAGCTGGCGACTACGCTGGCCGAGGAGGCGCTGCGCGACCTGCTGGCCGCGGGGCCCGCCCCCGGCCTTGAGGGGAGTGCGGAGGCGGCCGTGGAGGTGCTGGCGGCCGTGGGGCCCTGCCTGCGACCCCGCGAGGACGGGCAGCTGCTGGAGCGCGTGGTGCAGGCCGCGCTCTCCCTGGCGCTGGCCGGGGACGGGGAGACGGCGGCTCTGGCGGTCGGGAGGCTGCTACCGGCTCTGGGCCAGAGCGGCGGGGTGGTGCTGCGGACCGTGTGGGGCGGGCTGCTGGCGCCTTCACAGCCGGGCCGCGTGGGTCCGAGGCTCCAGGTGCTCAGCGCCCTGGCCGAACGGCTGCTGCCGGAGCCCGGGGAGCTCCAGTCAGGCACGGACGCGCGACGCTGCGCGCGGTTCTGGCAGACGGTGCAGGCGGGGCTGGCGCTCGGCGAGGACGCGCTGACGCGCAAGCGCGCGCGATACCTGCTGCAGCGGGCAGTGGAAGTGTCAGCTGAGCACGGCGCGGACTGCATCTGTGGACCCCAGGAAAGAAACGGTACCCGCCTCTCTGACCCCCAGCCCAACCCTGCTTAACTTTCTGGGAGGCAGGCCGCCTGGGTCCGAATACCAGCCCCTCGAGGTCGTCTCTTCCATCCAGGGTGAATTTGGTTATTCCTGTTGTCCCCATAGCGCCCGAAAACCTGGGGACCCTGCTGTAGTGGGCGTTTTATGAAGTGACACAGTCACTGCAGCCTAGACAGTGCATTTCCTAACTGCGACCCAAATCAGGGTAGAATGCTGCGTCCGTGGAATGACTTAGGAATTGGACCCACGCAGGATTCCACAAAACCAAATGTGCAATCTGTCGTGGAGGGACCCTTCTGACAGACAAGGGCTAGCTGCCAGCAGAGTGGAGGAAAATACTCACCTGGACTGACCACGTGAGCTGTCTGGAGTGTCAATGCTATCTAGAAACTATCACTTTTTTTTTCTTTTTAATTTCACTTGGTAATTTAGGAGCAGGATTTACTAGTGTTTGTTAAACGTATGGTCCCAAGTCGACCTACTGAGGGTATTTTTACCATTGATTCAATAGAATGAATTAGATTTTAAATATTTTTAAAGCATTCTGAGCTGTTTCCTACACTTTATTATAGGACAAGAGTAGATGAAATAGCAAGGCCTCCCTTCAACTTGGCATGTTAGTCTTGATTGGCTTGCTCACTGAAGTGTGTGAAAAGGTACTTCCATGATCTTCAGTCCAGTTTTGAGCTGTCAAAGTCCCAGATAGATCAATTCAAAAGTTGTTTCAGGAGCCAGTTCCTCCTTTCCAGGTGTAGCTACCTATTCGTTTATTGTTGGTAAGATTTTTGTCTGGCTGAAGTGGTGAGCAAATTAAATTTCCACACAAGTTGAAAACACCGGAGAGTAAATCTTTTAACAGTCCACAGATTGGCGACCATCCATCCCGTGAGCGTCTTCACTGGGAAACAGTGTTAGAATCACCGAAGTGACATACTCATTTAAAGAGCTGGTCGTCTGTAGTGTTAAACATAAGCTGTGGCCTTTTCGTACTTGCTTTCCACTTCAGGGCAAAACCACCTTCACCCGTTCAGCTGATTATTTTGGCATTTACCTTTGTGTCTTGAAATAATGTAGTTATATCGTAAAATCCATTGTCATAGTTAATAATTTCCACCGAATGGGAGGTCAGCATTTACAGCACTGTGATTATGAAAATACTGTTCACAGGTGGTCGATCTATGTAATGTACCTGAAAGGTTTTCCTAGAATTATGCCCTTTCAAAATTTGTTTATTGTCTCCTTATCTCTTACCACCTACCTATTCAGCCCCAGATTCTTTGCCGGCTGGCTACATCTTTCCTGTATGAAATCAGATCACCAGGCACATGGTCAAGTTCCCTGGATGATGTCCTGGAGTCCTCTTAGATGTGCCTTCCCCATCATCCTGGGGATTATTCCCGTCACCTGAGCCTGGGTTGGCGCCGGGTACCGGAGTTCCTAGCTTCTCCTGTTTTTGGTTTACTGGCTCGTTGCAGTGCAGTGCATTTTCCCTGGGCGCCTGCACCTGCCCACAGTCTTTCCCAGGAGCACCTGGGCAGGCTCGAGGGGAAGACCTGGTGAGTGGTCTGGACCCCAGGGGATTGGCAGGTTTCTCACGCTCATGCTAGCCTACAGCTGGCCTTTAAAAACTGGTCAAAATTTCTTTTTTTAAAAAAACTGCTATTCTGGTGGCCACCTCTTCCCCTTGGGTTCAGCTAAAGGTGAGACAGTTTGTGTGTCCTGTCTGTTCTTAGAGAAGATTTCTGCCCCTCAGAATTGCTGTGTGGCTGGAGCCCTCAAAAGTTTGGGGTGTCATAGACTCTCCAGCTTTTTCTCTTTGTCAGAGTGGCAGTGATGTTCTCTGGGGGTTGTCTGCATCCCTGGTGGAAGCCAAGACCAAGCAGCCTAGGTGCCTCTATTTTGACCTCACATTTGATTGCTGGTTCGATTGGGGGTAGGATTCTGGCTTGGAAAACATTTTCACCCAAAATGTTAAAGGCGCTGGGTCTGCTGTCTCAGGAGACAGAGCACTCACGGTGGCTGTTGTAGTCTGAAGCTGCTCTGCATCGTGTTTATGGACGTGCGAGCTGCTTCTCCCCCCTGGCGGTTCGGAGGTCTGTGTCCCCGGCCTGCTGCTCGTTCACAGGCTGTCTTCATCCTGGTGCAGGGCATGTGCTGGGCCTGCCCTCCTGGGGAACCGTGTTCTTCACTTTGGGGAATTTTTCCTTGAGTCATCTTGATATTCCTCCTTTTTTACTTCCTGTGCTGTTAGGATTTTGAATTTGCTGGACTGGTCATCAAAAATAACATATATATATATGTGCCCTGTTCTTACAACATCCTGCACGGCCCTCTCTTACCAGCCTTTAAGATGTTGGTGAAAGTTGTTTTTTTCGGTTTTTTTTCCTGTGTAGTTTTGTTTCCTCCAAATTTCCTTTTGTTTGTTTGTTTTGGTCTTGATCTTTAACGTTGAGGTTTCCCCAGGTGGCCCAGTGACCCTTAGATGCCTGTTTATATGTACGAATCAGGAACCAAAACTCCGGCTGGAAGCCCGTGAGTGCTGCTTGCGGACTGTGCACATCACTGTCAGGTGCTGTCCGGTGTTTGTGTTTTCAGGTCTTCCCTCCGGGGCTGGCCAGACTCCCCAGAGGCCTCCTAGTCTCCTGCTGGGCAGTGCGGGCCTGGGCAGTGGTCCGTGACCTGCACAGCTGCAATGGGGAGGGGGCAGGGGGGAGGGGGGAGGGGGGGGTCTAGGCACCCAGGGTGCACACCCGTTCACCTGATCCCGGTTTTCTTCAGGTGCTCACCCTGACCTCAGCTGTGTCCCACGCATTCCCATTCAGAGGCCACTGTGTCACCTTCTCCAGAGACTAGATCCCAGTCTCTTTCTGGTTCAGGGAAAAAAATGCAGAAAAGGGACCTGGCACCTGACTATTTCTTAGACACACCGAGCAAATCCTCTTCCTTTAGCTCGGCTTTCCACTCCACTTGCAGAAGTAACTGTTGTGTCAGCTCCTTAGGTCTCGGGTGATTTCATAAATCAAAATCTCCTTGGCTCTCCTTGTGCCAACTTAATACTTAATTTTCATGAGTCTGTTTGGTTTTCTCTATTCTTCTGGGTTTTTGCCATTGAAGAATCCTTTACTGATACCGTGAGGTTCTTAGGCAGAGAAAGCAGAGTTTGCATTAGTGTCACTCTTACCCAGAACTCTAAAACAATTATCTTTATATATATATATATTTAAATCTCCCTCTGAGACTCCCGTTCGCCCGAGCCTTCTGTCTGGGTGTTGACCCACAGCCCCCTCCTCCGCCGAGGAGGCAGTGTTTGGTGGTAGTGGCCTAACTCTAAGAACTGCTATTGGTGAGAAACTTACGAACTTTGCCAACTGATTTTCATTTTAAAATTGTAACAGGCCCGAGTCTGTTTTGGTGGTCTGAGAAGAGAAAAGACGAACTTCTGAAGTTTTGGGAAAACTATATTTTAATTCTGGAAACTCTAGAAGGAAACCAGGTGAGTATCTTCATATTTTAACAAGCCCTACGTGGACCCAGCGTTTATTTTCTGAAACATTCTTTAAAAGCAGTGTAAAAAGACCAGCTTGGGTATAGCATGAAAGAACACAAGTGTACTTTGGTTTCTGGCATAAATGCATATTTAAGATCGAACGTAAACCCAGGAAGTTAAAGGTTACTTTTAATTGACTGAAGTTATCATTCAGAGAATTTACTTGTATTTGATTGTCTCTTGACATTTACTTCTGAAGGGTTAGTTTCTGCACATTATGAATAATCTCCAAAGAAATACACACTTGGGAAAATTTTACTTCAAGCACTGCTGAGGTAAATTGTTATTAAGTAAATATTTGCCCTTTAATTTTGTAGGTTTTTCTTTTCTCTTTTTACAATGTTACATCTGTGCAAACCTAGGCCTGAGAATGGAAACTTGAATAGTCGTTTTCAGTTGACTTTGAATGAGTTTTTGTAGAGTCATGGAATTTTTGAGTTGAGAGGAATCTCCTAAGGGACTTCATCTACTGCAGTGATTCTCAAACTTGAACATTCGTTCGAATCACCCAGGTGGCTTATTACAGTATAAGTTCCTGGGTCCCATCCTCAGAGTGCCTTTTCAGCAGGTCTGAGGTGGCACTCGTGACCTGGAGTGTTTGTCACGGTCCCCGGAGATGCCTGTGCTGCTGCCCTGGGGACCCTGCTGGGGAACCCTGGTCTAGAGGGTCCCTGGCCTGTAAGCGGCAGACCACTCTGCTGGGGGCCAGCCAGCTGGGGAGTCACAGAGATGTCCATTCAGATATGCATTGTGTGTATGGACCGAAATAATTACTCAAGTATATTAAAATATATAGAGACATTTATGTGTGTATATGTGTGTGTGTGTCTGTATAAAATTGTAGAGATGAGGAGTAAAGAAAAGGCATTTCTGAATTCCTCAGTCAGTAGTTCTGTGAGACCCCCATGGTTCAGTTAGAAACTCCGATTTACCTGTAGTCAGAGGATGTATAAACTGGACCTGCCCCTGCAGTGTGGTCTCAGTGTGAAGACATTGAACTCTGGAGGGCCCTGCTTCTCAGCCTGAGCCTCTGAGCAGCTCGCGTGACGAGAGAGTACACTTCAGTATCGCCTCCTCCTTGTGGTATTCCAGTGTCGTCAGCCCTATTTCCCAGGACGGGGGAGGATTTCTTGACATGATCCATGATGGTTACTGTGTAAATGTGACATTGCCGTCACGGTTTTCCAGGTTACAATCATTAGCTTAATCACACCGGTACAGACTTGAATCTGTATTACTTCCAACCTGGAAGGATCAGGCACCTTCTGCCCGTGTTTACGTGGGGGTGGGAAGCAGAAGGTCTGCTGTTATATAAATAGATGGAAATTCCCTTGAGTTTTTCAAGATGATCCTTCATTTCATATGTCATTTTGCTTTTGTTTTCAGATACATGTTATAAAGCCTGTTTTACCAAAGCTAAACAATCTGTTTGAATATTCAGTGTCAGAGGAAAACGGTAATGGTTACTTTTAGTTTGACTTTTTTTAATAACATCTGTAGTTTTTTCCGTCTGATTTTATTACTAACTCTTATTATAGACAATTGGGAGAAACTGTAAAGGTGTAAAGAAATAAGAATCTGCAATTAACCTTCCAGTACATATCTTCCGCACTGATTGTTTATAACCCTCCGTTTGCACTTTGCAGTATATCCAAATGCATTTACCTATCCCCCTTAGGTAGTCATGAGAATATGACTTTAAAGGGCTGCGGCGCTTTGTGTGATTTAGAGGTATAGGCAGTTTTCTAAACTTTTGATTACAGAACATTTCAAACGTTTGCAGAAGGAGAAGATGAACCCCATCACCCAGTTTCAGCTGGACCGCTGGGGCCAGCCTGTGTCTCTGTCCTGTGCAGCCCCTCCTGGCCCCTCCCACCAGGGAGCAGCCCCTCTTGGCCCCTCCCACCATGTGTCCAGAAGCACAACCCTGCACAGCATGTCTCCTATTCTGTGCTCATGTTAGCCTACATTCTTGAAAGATAAGGGCTCTATATGTTTTAATGATGGTATAGTCTACATTTCTAATAGTAGCTCTTTGGTATTGTGTATGTTAGTTGCTTTCCATTCTTATTTTCTTAATATACCTGTTTCATTGTTAGAGTTACTTTTGGGGGGCTTCAGTTCTGTATCTTGGACTTCCTCAGAAGAGGAAATTACAACATACAGTTTTAAATATGGTTTTAAGCCTTAATCAGTACTGTACTATGAGAGCTTTCTAGGAGAAATAAAATGAAGCTGGAGCCTCCTAAAACTATTTTATGGAATTAGGTTTAGATTACTGAAACAGCTCAATGCCAGCGAACAGTGTTTCACATTCATATGAATGATGAAATCCTGCCTTACTGTGTTCACACGAGAATTAACCCATGTAAAGGGTTTAGCGCCTAGTGTAGGAAATTATACTCGTAATGGTTTAACCCTTAAGAACTGAGCTTTATTCAGCTGGTTGCTGGGACGGTTTCCTGAGACACGGGGATTTCTCACAGACCACAAGAATCAGTTGTCCCACTGGGGGCTAGATTTTAATTGAATCCTGTTGCAGCATCACTTAGGCATTTACTGTTAAAATGATTCTCTCATCACCACATTTTGTCCATAGCTCTTGGCAAACACGATCAAATAGCAGTGACAGGTTTTGAAAAATCCCCATCGTCAGGGTGCTGAACAAGTATCTTGGTGTAAATTACAAATGATGGGGCAATTTATTTATAGAATGCCATGAATTGAAAAGGCTGATTTTTTTCTAATAAAATTAAAATATGTGCCTAAGAGTTAGCAGTATCTCTGAGTTGCATGTTTATCCCATCCCCCCTCTCACTCAATTAGATATTTACTTAATAGATACTTAGTATCCAGTTTATGGTAACCACTAGGATAAAGTGGTGAGTCAGATGTCCTATGTTTCACCTGATTTTGTGTTTTTCATGAAAAAATAATTCTGATGGTAAGTTCTATGCAAGCGGCAAACCAGGGGCTGCGGTGGAGGGGGCAGTGAGTGGGGCCGAGCCTGGGGCCGCGCCTGGGAGAGGCAGGAGGGGGGGCCCCTTAGCAGTGGCGTGGAAGGCTCAGGGCGCACACTGTGTGCAGACGACCGGGCAGGACAGCTCAGTGAGGGGAGGCAGCAGGGCCCTGTGCGCAGGGTGGTGGGCGTGGGGGCGGAGGGAGGTGTGGTTGTGCCGCTCAGCTCACCCCGGTTCAGATTTTGTTCTGAGAGCCGTGAGAAGCCATTCCTGGGTTTCAGGCATAGGAGTACCAGTTTCAGATTCCTAGATGAAAATTGGAGTGAATCAGGCCGGGGGAGAAAAGCATTGGTTGGAATCACCCCACATCGAAACTTCTGACCTGCATGCAGGGTCGTATTTAATTTTTGCGCCCTCAGCAGAGGTGACGTCTGCCTGCCATCTCTAAATGAAAGTGCCTGAAGATGGAACACTGGCTGATACGGCGTTGTGGTTGTCCAGTTATAAAGTGCCCTCAGATGGGATTAAACAGACCCACTGTGTGGTGTCGTGGCGACATTAATGTGCTGTGCGTTTGTGTTTGTTCGTGACCACACAGTCCGCCCGGAGCAACAGGATGCCGGGATCCAGTGTCCACAGGAGGCGCTCCTTGCGGGACAGTGGCTCCTGCACCCCTCCTGGCACTTGTGCATTTACAAACGGATGTTTGAAAGTGAAAACAAAATCCTGACCAAGGAAGGCGTGACCCATTTTTTGGAGCTCTATGAAACGAAGGTGCTTCCGTTTTCACCCGACTTCTCCGAGGTAACGACCATGTGTCCCTCCCTTGTTCCCCGTGTCCAGAGAAGAGGGGCAAAGGTGTTTCATTGTTTGTCGTGGTTGCGGAACAAGGCACTAGGCCTGGATGACAGCAGAGAACATTTCATAGATAAGCAAACACCAGTCCTCGTTCCCCAAGACCCGCTGTCGTTTTGGAAGAGGCTTCGGCAGGCTGCCTGCAGCCTGTCCGCTGGTCCTCTGGTGTCAGGATCTAAACGGCACAGGCCAGAGGCTTTACACCAGCGCAGCAGGAGCTCGGCAGTGACCTGTTTCCTCAGTTTGGCCCGTGAGCTAACACTGTCTGCTGCACGAAGCAGAGGCGGCCTTTTGAGTTATTTTTGTTATGCTTGTAAAATAATGGCATGTCTTACTAGCACCTGTACTGCTCTTTGTCAGAAATCACACAAAGGGAAGCGACTGTGAGAGTCACAGTTTAAGTCTTAGGGGAGGTGCCGTGTGAGTCACGTGACCAGCCACCTCTGGTTTAGAGGCAAGCTCAGTACACTTCCCCAGCTGTCTGATGACAGGCCGCAGGGGCTGTATTGATAGTGTAGGGGGAACAATTTATTATCTCCCATCGCTGCCTTTAAAACCTTGCACACTCATCTGGTGCACGTAACGCATGCTCATCAGGGACAATGCCACATCCCCCTTCCCTTCCCAGTTCCTTGAGCGTGTGACAGTGTGACATGTGCCTCCTTTCCCCCATTCCGCAAGCATCCTGCTCTCCCCGAGAGCTTGCTTCTTTGACCACCGTCTGGGAGTATTTTTGAAGATATAATTCTGCCCGCCTCTGTCTTCCAGGCACAGGGGCTTTTCTTTTGGGTGTCTTTTCGGTTTTTCTTTGTTACTGCCTGCGTTTCCATCGCGTGTTTCTTCTTTGGGTTCCTTTCTTCTTGACCCAACATAAACTCTGTTTTATCCATTTTTATCAGGTGAGAAAATTCTGTACTTACTTGCTGTTCTGGTGGAATTAGGGGGCCCTCCTAGACCATCTATGGTGAATTAACCCGCAGTGTAAGCACTCAGCTGTGCGGGTCACAGCTGGTCCGCTAAGGCCCTCGGGCTTCAAAGTTACAAGGATGACTCAACTTCAAATACTTTTTTTCTTTTAGTTTATTATTGGACCGTTAATGGATGCCCTTTCGGAGAGCTCTCTATATAGCAGGTAAGCAAACATGATGTTACGTAGTAACAATGCACTAATATTTATTTGATGTATAAATTTAACATGCTTATTAAAACATGACCAGATTGTTCAATGCATTCGGTCACCGATATATGTTGCGTAGCAGACAGTCAGCTTTTTCCTACCGTGTCTCCTCTTCTGCGTTCATTCTTCTTGCCTTTCTCATATTGTTTCTTCTTTTCCCCGTTTCCCTTCCTACCTGAGCCCTCCATTCCCGGGCTTTGGAGTGTACGTCTCACGTAGCTTCCTTTCTCCGCCTTCTCTCTGCCCTCTTGGAAATTGTGGCGCCTCGGGCTAAACAAGCTTTGAAGTTTTTTTCCTTTTTCTTTTAACTTTTTATTGTGACTTACGGGAAAGTTGTGAGACTAATGCAAAGAATTCCCTCTTGCCTTTCATCCACGTTCCCCACACGTTAACCTTTTACCACATTTGCCCAGTCATTGTCTCTCCCTGGGATGCGCGCCTGTGTCTAAGCCCTGTCTGCCGAGCAGACTCCAGCTGAGCCTATTTCAGTGTCTGCGTGTCTCCATCCTCCTGGACGGGAAACCGCCATCCTCACCCGGACACCCAGTTCCATGCAGCAGCACACAGGGGTTGCTTTCCTGCCCGCTGGTGGCAGCCACTGTCCTCACACGTCGTGTGCTTGCCACCGTCGTCCTTTGAAAAGGTTGACGCTGTGAGGAGTCTGTCAGCGTTGCACCTTCCCAATTTTTGAGCATTATCTCTCCTCTCGAATTATTTAAAAAATTTCCCTTGCTTTTGAAATTATGTTGTCTTTCTAACTTGGACCAAGTTTATACTTGCAAGTCTTCTGATTGGTGTACCTCTAAACAGGAAAACACCTGCCACCTTCAGTTTCTTTAAAAGGTTTAAATTTGTCTGCACTAAGTTATATTAGTACTTAGTCTCACTTGTTAAACACTGAGGGAGTGTAGCATGCTTGACTTGCCAGCTACTCTTAGTTTTGAAAGAACGCGTGGCTACTGAGTAGTTTTCTGAGGCATCTTCAACAGCCGGAGAGCAGCGGAGCCCACGTGGTGGTCGTTCCCTGAGAGTCGTCAGACGCACCTGTCGTGGAACGCTGCCCATTTCCTGGCACGCTGACGTGCTCAGTTAATAGATGATGTTTCTGGGAGAATCCCACAGCAGTAAAAAATGACTTTAGTAGATGTTAATTAAATGCTCTTACAGAAGTAACTACTAGTATGTCTTTCTAGGAATGTTTTTCTTTTATTTAATATCTAGAGGTGTAAAAGCATTGGATTATATATAGGAAACAATAAAATGTAATTTTAAACGATCATTTTTAGGCTTTTTTAAAAAAATGACTCTCTTTGGCAAGAATCCTGTATTTGTGTCAGGGGAAGTGTTATAAAAAGGAAACCCATGCCACTTAGCACGTTGCCAACTCAGTTCCGTCTTCCCGGGAGATCCTGGTGTGTTTGGAATCAGAAGGGTCTTCAGAATTTCACTAGTATTTGAGAAATAAAAAGTAGGTTCAGAAATGGCAGCTGGTCTTACTGTTTTAATGTTGGGAGAATTTGGGGCCTGGTCCATTTAGGTTCAGTATGCTGATCTGTACAGGGGGTTTAAATACTCGTCTTTCCCCTCTGTCCCCAGGTCGCCAGGCCAGCTGATGGGAAGTGGTTCTCCACTGGGATTGAAATTACAGAGGTTTCTAGTCACTTACGTTTCTCTTCTTCCAGAAGAACTAAAGAGTATGTGCAGTGAAGACTTCTAAAAAAAAAACTGATCGTCTTGAAAACCGTGTTTCAGTACATCGGTGATAAGCCCCACCCTTGACCCTCACACTCAGTATTGTCAGAGCAGTTTCCTTCCCAGGACGTGCAAACCGCCAGGCTCACACGCCCGTGCACCGTCACTGCGCGCACGTTCCTCTGTGGCTCATCACCCGTGGTGGCGTGAGCGCGTGGAGGGGTTTCAGAGTGTGCGCTGCAGTGTGCCGTCTTCCTGGTTGTGTCTGTCGGCCTGCGGATGTCTGGCCTCTTTCACTTAGCTTAAGGTTTTTCAGATTCATCTCTGTTACAGTATCCGTCAATATATCCCATTCCTTTTGTGGCCAAACCGTACCCCCTTCTGTGGGTATCGCTCACTGACCCGTGCATCAGCTGGCGGACATTTGGATTGTTCCCTCTTTCAACCACTTGAACACCGCTGCTGTGGATAGCCACACGCGTGTTCTTGAGTGAACACATGCTTCCCACTCTCAAGCACACGCCTCGGGTGGAGTGGGCGGGGCATGTCAGAGGAGTCGGCAGACGGCCTGGTGCAGGGGCTCACGTGCTAGGCTCCCAGCAGCAGCGACCCCACCTGCCAGTCAGCCCTGCCGGCGGTTCCACAGTCGCTGTCTCAGTGGGCGTGGGGGCCATCTCCTTGTGGTTTTTTATTTGAATTTCCTACCTAATGTCTAGTGATGGGGAACCTGTTGTCCTGTGGGGCGGCAGCAATGACGTTTTAAAACTTTTTCTTTCAGGCAGTTTTTTGTTGAAATTCATTCAGAAGATGACCAGTAGACACTGGTGTGCTGTTCCCATTTTGTTTCTGTCCAGGGCTTTGGCCAGCATCCCAAGATGCAAGGCCCTGGGTCCAGAAGGGCTGCTTGCTCTCAGGTAATTTCACCCGTGTGTGATTTTTGGGCGTGACTTTCCATCACCCGGTTGTGTTTTCCCCTGTGATTTTCTATAGAGAATGTTTTCAGTTAATATTGGCATTGGGGGTTTTGAACTTTTAATTTATAAGAAAAAAGTAAATTAAAAAATCCGTTTGTACAGTTGAACTTACTTTGTTTTATGAATCCCTAATTTAAATATGTGCCATAGTACATGCTGTTGCCCTTTGACCAGTTTAAAATGACAGTAATTTTTAAAAATACATCAATATGTAGGAAACGAGGGATGAAATATCAAACCAAAGTGTTGATCACTGAATATTTTTTTAAATGTAAAATTATTTTCATTTATTGTCTCAGTAGTTTTAAAAAAGATTAGTCTCATATTAAAATTGAGCTTTATGAGATCCCTGAGTGGAAGATAAAGGCTTATCTTCCCTGGCAAAGTGGAGTCCACTTCGCTCCACTTCCCTGGTAAAGTGGAGTCTCCTGGCAGCGACTCCCTGCGTGAGCCATGGTAGAAATTACACACTGCTCGTCAGTAACTCCCACCTGCCAGAACCGTCTGTGAACGTGTGCTGTCTGCCCCCAGGGACGTTCTGCAGTGCACCATGGCCACGCACCAGATCCTGCTGCGGGGCGCGGCGCAGGGCTACCTTCTCCAGACAGCCCTGAGTTTGCTCGACGTGGTGAGTGCGCCTTCTTTACTTGCGGTTCTCCACTCGGAGTAGCGGGGGTGTGAACAGATCGGCACAGTAGCAGGCCTGTGATGCTCATTCAAGACTTACAACCTTAAGGGAGTTAAAGGTCAGCTAGCGGGCTCTCTGAAGGCACAGGGTCACTTTTGTAGCTTTGAAGAGTAAGAATCACTTTTGACTTAAGTAATGAGTAATTTCTTATAGAATGTCTTTTTTTTAAATTTTAGATTGTGGCCATCTTGTCTCTAAGACAGTAACTTTGATTTTAAGGAAAATAGATTTACAAAATAATCTTTTAAAAATATAATGTGCTGGTTGTTTGTAATCAATGTTTTCATTTTAAAAGTTAAATAATTCTTTCTAAAAAGTAGCTTTCTTCAGATTGCACTAAATGATACTTTAAATAGTATACTAGAAAATTTTAAAGTGAGTAATTTAAATAAAAACTCCCTCCCCACCCCAGGAGAATGTGTCACTTTCCGACATCTCAACTTTTCTCCTGTCACTGAGACAAGAGGAGTCCTTAGGGCGAGGAACATCACTGTGGACAGAGGTGAGATTGAAAATAATTTGATGAGGAGGTCTTTGAAATCTTTATAGAAATTGTTTTCTAATTGAATTCATCACTAGCCATTTACATAAAATAGGATTGCTTTGTTATCTATTGACAGAGATTTAAAAGAATGGAACATTTGCTTTGAGCGGAACTAACTGATAATGCAGCTGAGAGCTCCTGGGGGGGGTGTGGGCAGGAAGGTTGGGAGGGAGGCAGACCTGCTGGACAGGGAGGTGGTGCTGGAGGCGCAGCTGGGCTCCGGAAGAGAGGTGTGAGGAACAGTGATGATGGCAGGTGCAAGAGCAGTGAGTGACATGTCCCCCTTTCACTCTTTCCTGTCAGTGAGTAGCACTTCCAGCTGCCCACTTCCTGCTGAGGCTGGCATTTTGGTTCTTCTGACTTTATGCTTCTAATTGACCTCGAGACCCTAAAAAGGGTCTTTCCTTTCCTGTAGCTGCTGGCCTGGTGGAGACCTCCAGTGTTCCTGCTGTGATGGCTTCTCTCTTGTCCATCCCTGACTCTGCCCTGTGCTGCCCGCCTCCGACAATGTGCCAGGGCCTTGCAGTCGGGTAGGGTCTCGGTGCCTGCCCTGCAGTGCCCCCTTTCTCCTCCTCCTCGTTCGAAGTCATGGACTCAACTCACACTGCTGATTTCAGCTCTTACCCGTTGGGCGCTCCGTCACATTCCAGGCTGTGTTCCCTGTAGGTCGTGCGTTTCTTAGTTCCGGACCCTTTCTTTTTTAATTTGTGTTTCTCTGGTGCTTGAGGCCGGGGATGTGATGACCTCTCTCAGAAGGTAGTGTTGGCTCTGTCTGCCTAGAGAGAAGCAAGAGAAGCCAGCTTGGCCTGTGTTAAAATAATTCAGGCATAAAATAAAGAGAGCATAGACTAGGGTAACGGGGGACGGAATGAAGAGAGGCAAATTGGGCCTTAAAGGATTAGAATTTTATCTTATATTCTTGGTCACGATGCATATAATTATGTGGAATCTGAAAAGTACAGAATGAGTAAACAAAATAATCATCTGTAATGCCCACATATTTTTTGCTTTAATTCTTAATTTTTCCAATATATACATATTTTCACTCTTGCTTTCTCGTTATATATGTATATTTAAAATGACATATTAGTATATATGATATTTCTAAACAAAATTTAAATTACCGTTTTGAATTTTGTTTTTTCATCCTTTCATATTTGAGCATTTTAACATGTTGCTGATTAATTCTTCCATATGAGATATTTAAAAGTTCAGTTGATTAAATGTTTTGGAGTTTATTTAATCAGTTTCTTCAGCTAGACTTTTATTTCAAAATTTATTTTATCTATACATATTCTACTATGTACTGCTAAAAAATGAGGACTTTAAAAGGACACAAAATAGGCCCTTTTTACTAACCTTAAAATGTTAAGTTTCTTGATTTCAAATATCCAGTTTAACTACCCTTTTCCAGATGTTCAGTAGATGTGTTTTTCTGTTTGTTTCCTGCACTTTGTTCAAATATTGAACTTGGAGTATCCAGATAAGGTCTGTTCATGCGTTGACATGTACAGTGTGCGAGCCCTCTGGAGTTTATTCGGTATGTGCAGTGGGTGGGCAGGTTTGAACGAGGAAACACATGTGACATTTCCTACTGCGCTTATTTAGCCGGTAGAAGTGTACATCCCCCCAACCGCTGTTGTCTGTTCCCTTTCGTTTGAAGCCCCAGACCTTTCATTGTTGGCTTTTAAGGAGCTGCCCCTTAGATTTCTTTACTTGTGCCACCTAATTTTTCAGTTGTCTGTTCCATTAATATCTGTCTTCATTGTTTCTTGTTTTGCTTTCTTTTAGTGTGTTTTTCTTAATGCCTTGAATTTACTTAGTGAAAATGCTTTATTGCGTGCCTTCCGCACACCAGCTTTTGTGTTAAGTTTTGGGAATACGATGGTTAGCAAATGAATGTGGCCACTGTGGTTTGTGCTTGACCTCCAATATTAATGATTTTGTTTATTTAATAATAAAAGCACACATATGTGTATATGTATCTTAGAGTAGATTTGGCTGCATTCTATAGCTATTGCTGTATAGTATAAGTCTGTTGTATTATGATGAATCATATAGAAACATGGATATTTAGTACATTTAACTTACAGAAATGGCAATTTCATACAGCTCAACCTAAGTCATTTTTTTAAATTGATGTACTTTGTTTTTAGTACAGTTTCAGGTTTACAGAAAAATTGAACAGCAATTTCTCCTAACACAGGACTTCTGTTAGGAGAAACAGAGACTTCTCCTAACCCTCTCACACCCCTCCCTCGGACCCCACATTTGCCCCTATTATGCCCACCTTGCATTAGCAAGGCACATTTGTTACAATAGAAACAGTACCATTAACTCATGTCCGCAGTTTACATTAGGGTTCACTCTGTGTTGTGTGCCCTGTGGGCTTTGCACATGTGTGACTGCGTGTGTCCACGGTCGCGGGACCACACCGAGTAGTTTCAGGGTCCGAAAATGCCTCTGCCCTGCCTGTTCTGCCCTCTCTCCTCTCCCGCCCCCGCTGCCCCTGTGGTTTCACATTTTCCAGACTCTCATATAGTTGCTGTCATACATTGTGAAGGTTCTTCCTTGTCTTTTCATGGCTGGATCGTTTGTTTCTTTTTGTCACTGAATAATACTCCATTTTCCGACGAACCACAGTTTATGTACCCATTCACCTACGGAAGCGTGTCTTGGTTGCTTCTCAGTTCTGGCAATTAAGAAAAAAGCTGCTCTAAACATTCATGTGAAGGTTATTGTGTGGACATAACTTTTCAACTCATCTGAGTAAATGCCAAGGGCACAGTTGCTGGATTGTGTGGTAAGAGAACGCTTACGGTCTTGTGAGAGACGCCAGACTCCCTTCCAAAGTGGCTCTTCTCTTCTGCATCCCCACCAGCAATGCATGCAAACGCGTGCTCACCAACACTCGGTGGCGGCGGTGCTTTGGATTTTCACCGTCCAGTTAGGTGGGTAGGGGTAGCTCCCTGCTGTTTGGGTGAGCAGTTATGGAACAACACGAGACAGTGAGTGTCTTCTCATGCTGCTGTTTGCCGCCATCTGCATGCTCTGAGTTCTTTGTCAGGTGTCTTCAGGTCTCTTGCCCATTTTTTAATTGGATTATTTGTTTTCTTGTTAAGTTTTAAGAGTTTATGTTGGATACCAGTCCTTTCTTAGATGTGTCTCTTGCAAACATTTTCTCTCGCTCTTTGGCTTGTCTTCTCCTTCTCTTGACAGTGTCCAGGTAGACTTCTGTGACTTGTATTTTAATGGGAAATAAGGGAACCTGTGTACCTGGGACTGCCAGGCGGATGCCGTTTAAGCCATAAGTCTGACATGAAGAGACTCTTTGAAGGAAAATAGTCTGAATTTTTTGACATTTGATGGAGGGAAAGAATCAAATATGAATGGGTTTACTTCAATAATTTTGTTATAATAGGATTGTGCTTGTGGAAATACAAGATTCAGAAAACCACGTATTTTGTAGCAATCATTAAGGAACTCAGTCTGGTCAGTTTGAGAGGAATCTGAGAAAAAGTGCACACTGTGGAAAGACACCAGCTGACCCCACTGTGGACAGATTGTGTTTCAGACCCTCTGCTCGGTGAAGACCGACCTGCAGCGGCTTCCTTCAGTGCCGAGCTGTGCGTCATTGGTTCGCGTGGGTGTAGGTTCAGTCCTCCAGTGATGTATTACTACTTTTCATCATTACTTTGTCTCCTTACGTGTAATTTTGGGTTATGGTTTAATGGAGGCAAAAGTATTTTAAACAATTCTTACCTTTTAGAAAGACATAATTATTTACTTCATACTTAAATTCATGTATAGATTTGCACATTAAGATATATTGTAAAAAGAATGTTAAGAACATATGTTTCAAAACAGTTCACAATTACATTTGATCAAAGACTAATTCTTTAGTTCTGTGACTTAGTTTTGCAAGTCTCCTAACAGATGTTATGGAGAAGAGCTAGGGCAGAATTTCTCTTTTAAATTAATATATTTTAAAATATATATATGACAGAAAATAAACTTGTGATGAGGTGGGAACTTTAGTTATAACATATCTCAAGTTCTACATTCTCTCACAAATAGACATTCTTGTTTTAGTATGTGAAGCTAGAACGAATTTTAATTTAAGGTCATAATTTATTTTATGTAATGTGTTATTTTGCACAGAGATGTTCTTTAGAATATCTTATCACAATGTGCGTTTTATGTTAGGTACTTTAAAGACTCTTGCCTGTTAATGAAGTTTATAAAATCTTGAATGGAGATGAGAAAATATACGCACTTTTTTCTGCCTCCACTATCTACTCAACTCACTCACGACAATAAATCCTTTATTACTTCAGTCATTCAGTTGTGTTCAGTCATTTAAATTCAGTTTTACTGTGGAAGAAACAAGTGGCTTTGGGAGATCGAAACTTTTTGTTTGCTGAGGTTTTTACAGTAAAGTAATAGCTGTTGTCTTTTCTAGCTCTGTGAGTGGTTGCGTGTTAATGAAAGCTGCTTTGGGCGATCCTCAACTTGCAGCTCCGTCGGACTTCAAGAGACCTGCTCTTTGAATGCTTACGTAAAGAACCTGGTTGAAGAGTATGTAAAGCCACCTGCTTGGGAAGGTGAGTCTGAAACCATTTTCCCGGACCAGTCTAACCAAAATGTTTCCAAAGAACTGTTAACCAGTTTTCAGAGCAAGGTCTGGGTTTTACCAGATGTGTCAGTTTTCTGACGTACACACGTTTTTCAGCCGGATACTGTGAATAACAGGACATGAAAATGCTGCTCCCTAACTTGTACTTTATCTGCTCTAGGATTTGACATTTAGACTGTTTTATGTGCTCTAATAAATAAGTGGCCAGCGTAGGAATTGGACTCAAACCAACCCATTAACTTGTTCTACAATTACCAAGTTCCTTGCGGCTAGAGACTGCAGCAGCCTCTGAAGTAGAAGTACTTGTAGCTCTGTCAGCTCTTCTTTTGTTTGTTGCCACAGTGTCACATTTAGTGTGACCTGACTGTGAAAGTGTTTGAAGGGGTGGTCTTGTTAGTTTTCCTTTTTGCCAGACGGCTGGCAAAGGTCAGTCTCGTGGCTTCTTTGGGGATGTGTGTGAGACTGCACCCGGGAGGCGCCAGCCGCAGGTCCGGTCGTTACTAGCATTCTAGTACGATTCTAGTGCCTCTTCATCAGCCTCATCTGTGACCATCTGGGTAACCCGCGTCTCTTAATTTAATGTGTCTTCACTTTCCCAGGTTTGTTTCAGACTACATCGTTTTCATTTCCTGGTTTCTTTAATCTGACCATGGACAGGCTCTTAAATGATCAGATAACTAGCCTCCCAAAATACTGGAGAGTATCTGTTGTTCCTTCTCCAAACATTTCTTTTTTATGTTTTATTCTCTCTTTTGTTTCGTCAATTTTCTGTGCTATTACTTGGAAGGTTCTTTTACTAGGCCTCCACAGGTAAAGGAGTTTTAGTCCCTACTGCCCTGAACATAGATGAAACCCCTAAAGTAGAGCTTGTCTTATAACTCAGAGTATATAACAGCATCACATCTGATTAGATACTCAAAATTGATGAACAAGATTTTCAGATAACAATCAATAAGAATCTACCAGGCTTCTGAAAACTGCTGGCTTTTCAGAAAAGATCGGTATTTCTAGAAGCCTGGTCTTGGTGCTCACAGGGGGCAGGCGAGAACTCTCTGGTCAGCCACCCGGGTGTGGCCCCGGCCAGAAGCAGGCTCACGCCCAGTGGCTCCCAGCCCTCATGGCGGGTCGGAGGAGTGGAAACAGTTCACTCTCAATCGGAGCCCCAAGAGCCCCCTCCCCTCCCCCACCTCCTGTGAGTTCTAAAGGTATCTTGATTCTGTGATTGCTAGAAAATGTGGGGAACTCATTTCTAGCTTTCAGTGGTGTTCAGTGGTTTAATGGCATTTGATTTCATTTTAGTCTTCATTTATAATGAATTTTTAATGTAAGTGTGGGATATGGAGCATTAATATGAGTAAAACTGTAAGTAAGAGATTCACCTTTATAACACAAATTTAACCTAAATTTTTTGGAGTAGCACCAATATTTAGATTTTAAAAAATATAAATAGATTTATTATTGATGGCAAGTAAATGGCCTTTATAGCATTTAAAAATAATATGTAATAAAGTTTATTCTTTTTTAAATTTTAACCTGAGTTAACCTACATACAAATATATATTTTTACTATTGTTTGTCTCTTATACTACTACAATAAATTTGTATCAAAATAGATTAAATTACTTCTAAAGTATGTTAGAATATTATAAAAATAATGTAAGTATTTGAATCACTGGGCTAGAAAACAAGGTTTCTTGTCTAAATTTTTATTGGGAGTTGACGTGAAGAGTATAGTTTTACTACAGAAATGTGCCAAAAATGAAAAAGAAATCTACACATGACTCCTTTTTATTTAACTGGTTTTCTGAGATAGCAAAATATTGATTATATCAGTTAACCAAGTTCTCTCTTCCAAAGCTTGTTTTAGGAACTTCGCATATGTTATTAAATTTCCATAATAAGCCCATGGCAAGCTGCCAGTTTTACTTGTTTGGTTTCATAGAAGATGCTGTAGACTTTCTGAGAGGTGAATGGACTGTGACGAGGCCCCACAGCTGACAGGTGCAGGATTGGGCCTCGCACACAGGTCAGGGCTGCTGGGGCCTGTGTGTGAGTGTGCACTCTTCTGGGGGCACTTCAGGGACTCTTGCCTCTCAGCCGAAAACCAGACTCGCCTCTTCACCGGTCACCTAGCATCTCCTCTTGCTTCCCCTGCAATCTTTTCCCACCTGGTACCCAGAGAGAAATAAGTACAAATTTTGATCTTACAAATGTCTTCTTCCCTTCTGTGTGTAGAGGCAGAACTCAGAGATATTGGGGTTCAGTTCCAGACCTCTGCAGTAATGGGAGTCACATAGTTATGTTTCACTCTACTGTAGTGTCTTAGGTGTGCAGCAGCACTGTGTCTAAAAATGACCTTGTTGCTAAAGCACGCTGACCATCCCTGGAGCCTTCAGTGAGCTGTACTCTCTGCTGGTGAGGGGCTGGCCCCGAGGTTGGGGGCTGCTGACTGATCAGGGTGCTGGTTTCTGAAGGTCGAGTGACTGTGGCAATTTGTTAATACAGCAATGATCTTTGAGGCATTGGTTGACTCTTTTTCATGAGCAATTTCTTTATAGCATGCAATGCGGTTTGATAGTATTTTACTCACTGTAGAACCACTTTCAAAATTGGAGCCAGTCCTCTCAAACGCTGCTGCGGCTTTATCAACTAAGTTTATGTTGTATTCTAAGTTCTTTGTTGCCATTTCAACAGTTTCACAGCATCTTCACCAGGAGTAGATTCCAACTCAAGACACTTCTTTCTTTGCTCATCCACAAGAAGCAACTCCTCATCCACTATAGTTTTGTCATGAGATTGTAGCAAATCAGCCCCGTCCTCAGGCCCCGCTTCTGATTCCTGCTCTCTTGCTGTTCCCACCACATCTGCAATTAGTTCTCCCACCAAAGTCTTGACCCCTCGAGGTCATCCACAAGGGGTGGAATTGGCTTTTTCCAGACTCCTGCCAATGTGGACATTTTGACCTCTTGCCATGAATCACAAATATTCATAATGGCATCTAGAATAGTGCATCTTGCCCAGAAGGTTTCCAGTGCACTTTGCCCAGGCCCGTGCACAGCATCATGTGGTGTGTTTGTTAAATGATAAGACTTGGAAGTTGGAATCCCTCCATGATCGTGCGCTGTAGTGTGGGCGCTGTGTTCCCAGGCGAGGAAACAGCACTGACCCCATTGTAGAGCTGCCCCATCAGAGCTCTTGGGCGACCGGAGCGTTGTCCATGAGCAGTAATATTCTGAAAGGGATCTTTTTTTCTGAGCCATTGATCTCAACAATGGGCTTGAAATACCCAGTAAACCGTGCTGTAAACAGATGTGCTGTCTTCCAGGCTTTGCTGCTCTGTGTATGGAGCACAGGCAGAGCAGCTTGTGCATAGTTCCTAAGGGCCCTAGGATTTTCTGAGTGGTAAGTGAGCACCAGCCTCAACGTAAAGTCACAGCCGCATGAGCCCCTCACAGGAGAGTCAGCCTGCCCTCTGAAGCTTTGAGGCCGGGCACCGACTTTCTCCTCTCCAGCTGTGAAGGTCCTGGGTGGGGTCTTCTTTTAGTGTAAGGCTGTTTCATCTGCATTGAAAATCTGTTGTTTGGTGTAGCCACTGTCACTAATTATCTTACTAGATCTTCTGGAGAACTCGCTGCAGCTTATGCGTCCACACTTGCTGCTTTGCCTCTTGCTTTGATATTCCAGATACCACTTGTTTTGTTGGAACCCATGGACCCACCTCGGCCAGCTCCAGACTCCTCTCCTGCAGCTGCCTCACTCTTCAGCCCTCACAGCACTGAGGAGTTGAGACTTGCTCTGGGTTAGGCTCTGGCTCACGGGAATGTTGAGGCTGGCTTTCTCCACGTCAGCCATACGGCTGTTGTGCTTTATCATTTGTGTGTTCACTGGGGTGGCACCTTTAATGTCCTTCAAGAATTTCTCCTTTCCATATACAGCTTGGCTAATTATTTGGCTCAAGAGGCCTAGCTTTTGGCCCATCTCATCTTCGACATGCCTTCCTCACTCAGCTTGGCCAATTGTAGCTTTGATTTAAAGTGAGAGACTTGTGACCTTCCTACACCTGAACATGTAGAGGCCAGGGCAGGGTTATTCATTGGCCCAATTTCAGAATGGCTGTGTCCCAGGGAACGGAGCGGCCCCTGGGAAGGGGGGTGTCATCGGGGCAGCTGACACACAGCCTTCGTGGAGTAAGTTTGCCGCCTTCCGTGGGTGTGGTTGTTACAGTACTGACGTCAGAGATCGCCAATCACAGATGGCGACAGAAGAGTTGGAAACTTTGCAAGAATGACCAAAACATGGCAGAGAGACACAGTGAGCAGACACTGTTGGAATATGGCGCAGGTAGACTCACCTGACGTAGGCCTTCAGTTTGTAAAAGCCATGCCACCTGTGACGTGCACAAGAGCACGGTGCACCTGCCCACTCCCGGTGCCCGCGTGGCTTCCCCTTGCCTGTAGGGTGAAGACAGACATCCTTTCCAGGGCCCACAGAGCCCCCTTGTCATTCCACCTGTCTCTGTGACCTCATCTTGCTCATTCCCACCTCCTGGCCCCAGGCTCACAGGCCGCTTTCATTTCCTGTCCCTCCTCTGTCAGGGACAGCTCGTCTCCTCCACCCATCTCATTCTTTCTCAGCCACCACACCCAGCCCAGTGGTCATTTTAAGTGTATGTGGCCCTGAGCCATTTCATTGCAGCTGCATTTCTATAAAAATTCAATATTGGCAAGACACATTTCTTCAGCCATCTGTCTGTGTCTGAAGCCCCCTCTGTGAAGGGTTTAACTCACAATTCTCAACCTTGACTGACCTTCCCGCAACAGGAGAGACCTGCTGGATGCCCGACTGGGCTGAAGCCAGGCTTGTTGCCCTGATGGTCTTGCTGGCTGTGGATGTGGAAGGAATGAAGACCCAGTACAGGTGAGCATTTCTGCACCTGAAAACAAAGGTTCCCCCCCAACAAAGGCTGCTCAGATTTATGGTGGGTGTTCAGACTTTCCCACTACTGGCATGGGATTGACCACAATGTATTGTACTAAAGGAGAGACTGAGATGTTGGCAATAAATTAATTATAACTTAACAGTAAGGCCTAATAGTCTTTATTACTATTAGTTGAAACATGTAAGTTAAATTATTAGAGATGGTTGAAAAAGCTATACAATAATAACTGGTTTTATAGAAGAATATTAGAAAAGTAGGTTGTAAGATCCTAGCATAAGATTAGGTGAAGAAATTGACTAGATTTAATTCCTTTGTAAAAGGTGTAATTAAAAAAAAGGGAATAAAGACAAAACAGTCTCACTTACATTTTGAGAATGTGAGGAGTGGATTGGTTCTCTCAGATTATAATTGTTTTGAAAAGCAGCTTCCTCAGGTCATGTGTTCACAAGATATGCGGTTAATTTGGTTAACCTCACATCTCTTCCAGACAGTTTAGTACTAATGTTGGTCATAACAGTTTTCTATAAATTCTTAATTCTTTATATATATATTTTTCGTTAACATGCCTCATCTCCTTGACTTGCATTTGTTTTTGTTTTTGTTTTTGAATTATGGAAGCAGGGTCCCAGCACAGTAATTGGCAGGCGAAACGGGCGGAGGATTTCCTTCGTGCTTGAGTGCAGAGCTGTGTGCGCATTTTCTACCCTGTGCCTTCATCTGGCCACATGCTCTTCTCCCCCGGAGAGCGCAGGCCAGAGGGTTGGTGTGCCGTCGGGAGGGACGTCAGTCCTGTGAGGCGGATCGTCCATCAGAGTGACGCTGTCTCACTGAGTCCCTTAGTTAACCAACCCCACGAACTATAGTTGCGAAATAGTTTCTTTCTATTTTAGAAATGCTTAATTTGGCTGTGTTTTTTAATGCCTAGTGAAAAACGGAGAATGCAGAATGTGTTGAGGATGTTCTTGGACCCTCTCCTGGACGCCCTTGGGAAGCTGGGCACGAACGCCTACATGCCCGTGCTGAAAGCCGACAGGTGCCTGCAGCTGCTGGTGACGCTCCTGCACACCTGCGCGCCGAAAGGTCCCGGTGCCCGAGACGGTGAGGAGGGGTGGTTTCTCCGGGCCCTTGCTTGCTATGCAGTTGGCATTTAGAACAGAAGGAAGTTCTCGAGCTTTGAACATAAAGAGGCCACCTCATGGTTTCGGCATGTGTTCACTGGTCTCCCCTGGTGGTCCCTGGACACCAGCCGGGCAGGAGCAGAGTTCTGTCCCTGAGGAACAGACCGTCCAGGGCGTGCATCTGTTGGTTATTATTGATTTTAGAAGGTGATTTCATTTGCTGCTATTTTTTTTAATTTATACTTGCTCACTGATTTTTAGACCATTGGAAATGATCACTATTTCATGTATGTTTAAGCAAGATGCATTTCTAATTGCCACTAGGCCGTTGCAGAAAGTCAGCTAAAGCATGAGGGGTGATAGCCATTTTATCTTTAAATATGCTGATCTCCGCACACTTCCTGCGTAGAAGACGCTTCCTGTAGAACGTGTTGCAGTGATTGGTAGAAGCGTCGAGCCCTTCCCTCCCTCCTGGCACTGAGGTGCGTGTCAGCCAGCAGCTGAAAATGCAGCAGACGTCACAGAGGAGCGTGTGGGTGGGGAAACCTTCATTCCAGTCCTTCCCATTTCATTTGGAATTGAAGACACTTAAATTTAAGGAAATTCTAGAGAAACATTGGTATGAGTTTACACCTGAGGAGACTATTGCTAAGGGTAGATTTTAACATGAGCTTATGAAGTAGTAAAGCTAGTTTCCAGGTTCTGATATGTTTGGTAATAGTTGCAGAACCAAATGCTGCACACACAACAGTGACTTCTTACAAGATTTCCGTTTGTAATGGCTTAAATGTGGATTCACTTGATGTGCATTGTGTGTGTGCGTGTTTATTTTTTGTGGTGAAATAAACATGACAGAACTCACTCTCTTACATCAAGCCTGCGGGTCCGTGGCCTTGAGCACACACTGCTCCACTGCCCTTGCAACCTTCTGTCCACAGAACCCGCATCACCTTGCAGAACCAAAGCTGCCATCACACAGGAGCTCCCCATTTTCCCCCCGCCCGGCGCAGGGCCCCACCATAAATACTTCCTGTATTCATGGCCTTGACTCCTCCAGGTACCTTACATGAGTGGCTCAGCAGGGACTGTCCTTTACAAACCCTCGTACTTTCATCCTCCTGAATTGGCAAGGGACTCGAGCTCTGTGATAGTGTTTGTGGGAGCTGCTGTCTGCCCCGTCGTGACTGTTTTCCTGGCTCAGCACTTCCAGGCGGAGGACTGGGTCATGGTGCCTTCTGGAAACTGCCACGATGTTTGATTCACAGCAGGTTGTATGTGTTAGGATGCAAAATAAACACCTGGGAACTCACTGCCCAGCCTAAGAACGAAGTTCCCTGTTATTCCTCCGTCTGCTGCTCTTGCCTGCTTGTTTTGGCTTTTATCTTTCTCACTTCCCTTCTCTTTAAAAAGTGGTTTTGCCAGGTTTATAGTTTTCAACAGTACGTTGTCTTGTTCTCTTGCTTGTGACCTTTATAGAAACGTTACTTCATGGAAGAAGTCTGTACCTTTCTTCACCTCGGGTGTTGCTGAGATTCATCCGTGTCCTGCCTTCTACCTCGTTATTCCCGTTGCGTAACCGCCATTGCGTGCCGATAGCGCAGTGCCGCCCTGTCCTGTTGCAGGACACTGGGCGGCGTTCGGTGGGTTGGTGTTGCTCACAGCGCTGCGCGGGCCCCATCTGTGTGTCTCCTGGGGGTGTGCGAGTCTCCCCAGGGTGTGTTCTCACTCTTAGGGCATGAAGGGGACCCCAGACAGAAGACTGCAGTTGGAGAAGGTTTTGGGGAAAAGATGAGAAGTTCTGTTTTTGGATCGTTTAAGTGAGATACCATTTAGCTGTTACCCTGGGCAAGGTGTTGAGTTGGCAACTATCTTTCAATGATTAGCTCTTAATTCCACTGTAGTTAGAGAGCAGGTGTTGCGCAGTTTCAGTCTTTAAAGAGTCACGGAGGATGGGGTGATGACCTAGGGCGGGTTTCTTGGTGCATGTTCCGTGCAACTTGAAAATGGCATGTGTGCTGCGGTCGCGGCTGTGTGGAGGGTTCTGTAAATGCCGCGTGTACCCAGAGTTCCACGGGCTTTTCTGGTTTACATCCTAGCGGAGTCCCTGTTCTCTCTCTCCGCACAGAAGGGGACGTCCACGTGGCCATGTAATCTGGGCTTTGTCTCTTCCTCCTTCGGCTTCTCCAGGTGGCTTCTGCCACCGGGGCGTCTCTGTGCGGGGCTGCGTGTTGTCACCACGTGTTGTTACTTCCCTCTTTGTCCCTGGTGACTTTCTCTGAACGGCACTTGGCCTGAGAGTAATATGACCGCTCCTACTTTGGTTAGAAGTTGCACAGTGTATTTGTTCAGGCCTTTCATTTTTATTGTATTTAGATCATTGTATTTCCAGTGCATCTCGTAGACGGCACAGAGTTCGGGCATGATTTTCCATCCATTCTGACACTGTCTTTCATGGGTGTGGACTATTTGCATTTAATCGAATTACTATATGTTTGGACCTAGGCCTGCCATTTTATTTTTTTGTGTTCTGCTTATTTTCTCTACAATGTGCAGATCCAACTTTTCATGAGAGTTTGTTGAAAACTCTCCCTGACAGTGTTACATGTTTTGCTTTCAAGCATTAAACAGATTTTAAAGAACTTAGGGGAAGAGCCTGTTCCACTGACCTCTTTGTTGATGGGTCTTTTGCTCTTTGTTCATTTCCCTGTTCCTGTGTTTGTCTGATGTCCTATCCATTTTGTTTAAAAACTAACAGACATACACCTTGTAGCATTTCTCTTACAACAGGTTCGTTGTTGGCAATGAATTCTCTTAGTTTTCCTTCATCTGAAAATGTCTTTATTTCACTTCTGAGAATATTTTCACTAGACATAACATTGCCATTTTTTTATATCTTTTTCTTCTGCAGTTCAAAAATGTTCTCTTTGCTTCTGGCCCCATGGTGTCTCATCCCTGAAGTGATGTGCTGTTTTCCTCTGTTCCCGAGAGTGTTTCTTTGTATTTAGTTTTTAGCGCTTTGGTTAAGCTGTGTCTGGACGTGATTTTCTTTGTGCTCATTGATTTTTAGGTTCCCTGAACTTTACGAATTTGGAAAGTGTTCAGCCAGTGTTTTACCCAGCTATTTTTTTCAGCACCAGCCTGTTCTCCTCCGGGACTCTTAGGACATGTGTACGAGACCTTTGTTACGATCTGCAGGTCTCCGAGCTCTGCTTATTTTTTAATCACTTTTCATCTGTTGTTCAGATCACAGGTTTCATTGATCTGTTTTCAAGTTTACCAACTTTTCTCTCACATCTCCTTCCTGTGGTTGATTTCATTGAGTGACTTAAAAATTTCAGTTATCATACTTTTCGATTAAAAAATTTCTGCTTGCTTTTCATGTTGAACTCCTATTTCTTTGCTGAGACTTAGTGTTTTTTGATTTCTTTCAAGAATGTGCTTGGCTGACTGTTGAAGCATTTTTATACGTAACTGCTTTAAAGTCTGTGTCATGTTGTCCTGGCGTGAACGGCGCCTCCGAGGTGCCGTTTGTAGGTGGTCTTTCCCGGGCACATCCGCGATGCTTCCCATGCCCAGCACAGAAGGTGTGTCTGGGGATCGTGAGCACTCTGTGATGAGACTCTGGGTCTTGCATAAACCCTCCGGGGTGTGGTGGCGTTTTGTTCAGCTCCAGGGCAGCCTGGCTGGGTGAGGCCTCGTTCCTACCCAGCGTCTGTGGCTGTGGGTTCCCTGCGGCTGGTTTTCGAAGCCCTGGCAGCTCGGTCTGCCCTGTGCCCTGCCTGCCCCGCCCGGGCAGCCTGCGGTCCTGGGGCCAGTCTCCCGCGCACCTCCTGCCGTAGGCCTCCACACAACTCGCCGTCTGCGTCCCTGGGGTGCGCCTGTCCTGCCTGCTCTGGCTGTCGTACCCCTGCTTTCTGGACTACCTGGTCCCTGCCTGCAGGAGAACCAGGGAACCTCCAGCTCTTAGGGCCACTACTGTCTTACTGCCGGCTGAGTTTGACCGTCCAGCCTGTAAATGGCGCTTCAAACACTGGTGGGCTGGTCTGCAGCCCACCCTGTCGGCTCCCATGGGGCTCTCAGGTGAAGGGCAGCCTCCCACAGTGCTCACGATTGTTGTGTCGTGGGAGCCCATTTTCGGTGCATGACCCAAGTGTGTGCTTTCGACGCAGACAGGTGTGCTTCGTTCGCACCAAAGTGCTCCCTGACTCGCTCCGTTGCACTTCTTCTCCACACAGACGAGGTGTCTCCACTCCTCCAGGACCTTGTGGCAGCCGAGGCCGAGAGCATCTCCCAGTTTGTCCTCAGGAGACTCACCATGAGTGAGCTGAGCACCGTGAGTATCCATGGGGGGCTTCTTGCCCCTCTGTCACTGTCTCGGGGAGTCTGGCGCAGGCACTGCCTTCAGCGGAGAAGGACTGACTGCAGTGGTAGGGTCCTGGAGAGCCGGCCCTGCAGCCTCTAGTGCTGTCCCTGAGGGTGGTGACCGTGGCGTTGGGAAAGTGCCGTCTCAGCTTCCTCACTGCAGGGTGGGGGCCACCCCTCTCCGCCGGGGTCTTGGGCTCAGGCGCCCGGCCTGTGGGCAGCTCTGAACTCAGCAGGTGTGGGGGGACCGGCATTGCTGCTTCCTCTTCCTGGAAGAGACCTGCGGTTGATTCTGTCCCTCCCCCGGCTGGCTCTGGGATGCCGGGTGAAGCTGCTTGGCTCCCTGAACCTTACCGGGGTGGTCATCTTCCCCGAGAGAGGGGAGTTGGTGGTCTGCCTGGAGCAGAGGAAGCCTCATCACCTTACTGACCACGTGTTAGCCTTGGGGGCAGGAACTGGGGGAACGTAGTTCCTGCCTTCCCAGGTCTCATAGCCCAGGTGAGAGCTGGATAGGTGCTCGTGGTTGGCGAGGTGACCGTGCAGAAGGCAGGTTCCCGTGGGCACCCAGAGAGGAAGGACGTGCCCCCACGGGGAGCGGACAGAAGGCTTCTGGTGGGGTGGGGGGGAGACGTGTGCACATTTCTCTCAGCAATGTGCAGTTTTAGTGCCTGCAAACGGATGAGTTCCTGTCCACACTCTGGTGGCTGGTGAGCCTCACAGACCCTCCTTGTTCAGTGTCTTATCGTCTCTTAGGTTTCCGACCTGGACCGCGGGCACTTGTACCTGCAGGTCCTCACGGAGCTCACTGGTCTCCATCGGGAGGTGGGCTGGACGAGAGGCAGCCCCGTCTGGAGAGTGATTTCTCCTTTGAAAACCGCGTGTGTCCGGCATCTTCAAGACACGGACAGCGGACAGGTACTGCTCTGTGGTTCTGGGTTTGCAGTGCTGTGGGGTGAGGCTGAGGTGGAGCGCGTATTTGATTCCCGGACAGTATTTTGATGTAAAAGTATCTGCTGGAACCTCTTTATAAAACAGTATCCTTTGCTCGTCGTCTTGGATGAGGATTGGGAGGCCCGTCACGTGAGGTGTCTAACAAAAGTGTGCTGACTTCAGTCTTGACACTGTTTAGACCCCGGAAGGGGATCTGCACTAGGCCCCTGCTCAGGCACCACTGAGGGCCCTTCGTGCATCCACACTCACCGGCCCGATGTCCCGAGCCCCCAGACCGGGCTCTCGGCCTCCGGGTCTGACTGTGTCATCCTCTGCCTTCCTCTGGGCTGTGTCCCTCCAGGCCACCAGGCGGTTCCACAGACCGTGGGCACATGCTGCTCTGCCTGTCCTTCCCCTGAGAGCGCCCTCCCTCCAGTGTGCACCTGCCAGCAGCCGGCGGGCCCAACTCAGAGCACGTTTGCTCGGAGGCCTTCTCGGGTCAGCGCCCCAGGCTCCCCTTCACTTCCCTGTGGCTGCTTACGCCTCCTCATGGTGTCGACCTCCGTCCTCTTGTTTGTGGAGTGGCCTGTGTATCTGTGTCTTCTCCACTAGATTGCAGAGAAAGGAGGCCTTTCTTAAGTGTAATGTAATGAGGCCCAGTGGCTGTGGAGTTTAGACTTCCTGGGGGTGCATCCCGGCTTCATCCTTGCCAGCCCGGTGACCTCGGGGACATTACTGAACGTCCCTGTGCCTCATGCACCACAATCGCAGGTGAGGGCCGTAGGGCTGAGGTGAGAACTCGAGCCAGCTGGTACATGTTGGCACAGTGCCTGGGGCCTAGAAAGTCCTCAGTGAGTGTGAGCTGGTTTTACTGAACACAGGGTAAGTGCTGACTGAAGTTTGCCTGAATCATAGTTTACTCTGGGCTGCTAATTAAAATAATGAAACTACGTGATTGCTTTAATCACCTAATTCAAAGTTTTCAAGAACTGCCCTGAAAATGATAACATCCTGGCTAGCACAAATCAGTACATTAGAGACGTGAAAGGCCAAAATTGTGCACCATGCACAGTAATTCTGAAGGTGGGCTTGCATAAGAGCAGTAAATTGTGTTCCGTGTGTCGGCAGCGTTGCTGTATAAAGCTTGTAGAGATGCACGAGATGCTGGGCGGGGGGGCGGTCAGCACTTCCCTCTGGCGCAGGGCACTGCTGGCAGCGTCGGGAGGGCTGCTGTGGTCTGGTGCAGCGGCTGTGTGTGCCTGCCTGCCTGCGCTCCTGCCTCGTGGTTGCAGATGGCTTACTTTCTCCAAGCAGGGCGCCAGGCCGTCCTGGGTTCCCCCTTGGTGCTTCTCCGTGTAGAACCCCAGGTGCTCTGCGCAAAACACCCCATTACTTAGTCTCCACACTGGCCGTGGCGGTGGGTTCTGTGCTGCTGCACTTCACAGGGAACACACTGTGTGAGGCGCGTCCACAGTCACGCTGGTCCCAAGTGCAGAGCAGGAGCCAGATATCGGCTGTGTGGTTCTTGAGTCCAGCCCTTGACGGCCGCGCTGCGCCACTTCCAAAGCAGCGTGCAGCTCGTTGAAGGGGTTACTTACACGTGTGCCCAGAGCCCTTTTAAAAACGTACTTCAGCCAAACAGTGACAGTAAGACCCACCATGGGCTGTCGGGTCCAGAGGGGTAGTTGAGGAGGAAGAGACGGAGAGTCCTGACTGTCAGACAGGTGGGGGTCTGTCGTGTGCTGCTCCGGGCACCCACCTGCCAGGTGAGGAGATCCGTCTCCTCTGCCCTGCTGGGCATTTGCTGCCGCCGTGGATTCGTTCAGTCTGTAGGGGAGCACTAGACCCCATGGGGTGCACTGGATTTCCCTCGTTCCCTCTGCTGTTCAGGAGCAGGAGAGAAGGGAGGGCATTGGGGATGCGGGTCCTGGCCTGCTGAGACCGGCTCCTGGTGAATACGGTGCTGTGTTCCTTCCTCAGGAGCCAACGCTGGGGAGGCAGGTTCAGAGGGTGGTCAGTATGGCGGCCTTGGCCACGGTGTGCAAGGCCATGGACCAGAAGCCGGAGCTGCAGCCGGACCCGCCAGATGCTGGGCCCACGGAGAGGTTCCTGGCCTCCCTTCCGCTCAATCAGATGCTGCAGAAGCCGTGCCCAGAGGAGCAGAGCAGGTGTGTCCCGCCTCGGAGTGCAGCGTGTCCCTGGGAGGCATCTATAGTCCTCACATTGGGAATCCGTCCTTGTTCCAGTCTAGGTGACTGTGTAACTCAGAGAACAGGGTTGTGGGAATTTGGGGGGGAGGCTCCATTCAGGATGATCTCGTGCTACCACATTATTCGTCTCCCTACTGGAAACCCATGAACTTTCCACATTCAGTTCTGAGTGAATCGTATGAAGTGAGTGAAAGTACGCACTTTTAGGGCAGTCAGAAAAAATCACGGTTCACGTGGTGTCCTTGTGCTCTGGTAGACGGGGTATTTAACAGTTCCCGGTTCCCTTGTCCCCACGAAAGGGTAGTGGGCACGTGCAGACGAAGTGGAGACAGACCGAGGATGCATGGGCGGTGACTTTCTTTTCTTTTCAGTGATTTTGAAGAATCCGCGTCTTCCAGAGGATGGGGCAGAATAGCTGCACAGTATATCCATGACCAGTGGGTCTGCCTCTTCTTTCTGTTGAAAAAGTACCACACCCTTCTGCCGCCCTCAGAGGGTGGAGCCCCGGAGCCCGTCCTGCCTGCTGTCCAGATGCCGGAGAGGACACTGCGGTCCGCACTGGACGCCCTCACCATTCTTCCTTCCGACCAGGTCCTCCCTGTGTTCCAGTGCATGAGGCTTTTGGTTCCCCAGGTAAAACGCAGTGAGCTGGGAATTAAGGAATAACCGTAGCGGGGAATTCAGTTTCTGAAATTAAAGGGTGGTTATATATTTCTCTTTCTCTTTTTTCCACCAGCTTCTGGCCTCCTCTGAATCAATCTGCATAGAGGCTTTCAACATGGCATGGAAGGTTATATGTTCTTTAAGCAACACTCAGCTGATATTCTGGTCTAATTTAAAGGCTTTCGTTCAGTTTGTTTTTGATGCCAAAGTTCTTACTATCGCTGCAAAAGTCAAGGGCCAGGCATATTTCAAAATAAAAGAGGTAACTTTCTTTGAATTGGGGTAAAAAACACATAACGTAAAATTTACCATCTTTACTGTACTTAAGTCTGTTGAGGAAGGTTAAGTCTGTTTGCCTTGTTGTGATGGATCTCCAGAACTTTTCATCTTGCAGAGCTGAAACGCTGTATCCAGTAACCTCTCCCGCTTCCCCGTCCCCATTCTCCTTTCTGTTTCTATGAATTCCACTGCTTTCAAGAAAAAGCACACTCGAAACCTATGTAATCTTATTAACCAGTGCCACTCAATACATTTAATTTAAAAAGTGGTTTTCTTTTTAATTTGTGGGGCTTCATAGCCCATGAGGAAGAGTTATGTTTGTAATTGCGTATTAGATTTGTGGTTATTTATTCAGTCAGTTAACATTTGAACCTTCTTCAGTGTCATGAGTAAGAATGAGGAAATCTTAGCTGGCAAAGAGTAGGTGAGATGGTGGCCCATGAGCCACATCTGCCCAACGTGTGTTATTTGGTTCATACCATGTTTAAAATCTGGAATGAGTTGCCAGCTTTTCAGAATTGGTGAATTTGCATGAAAATCTTGGAAAATGGGACGGACTGGCAGCCGCAGTCATTCCTACATGACAGCAGTCCCCTGGTCAAGTAGGGGCAGCCTGTGCACCGGCCTGCACCTCCTCTCCAGTCCACGCTATCCCTCACGCCCTCTGGATACCGAGGGCAAAGGTCCGGTGCCTTTTGTCATTGCACTGGTGCCGTTGCTTTCCTCGAATGAGACATGTTTCTGTGACTGGAGCCTGATCCCGGGGCCCTTCTGATTTCTAGAGGCATTTGCGTCGATAACTGCCGATCCCCATGGTAGGGAACACAGCATGACGGAATGACATCAAGCCCAGGAATCCACCTGTGCCTTTCCCTAGGGGGGAAGTGGATGCACGCCCTTATGACCCTGCCGTCCCTGCTGCCTCTCTCTGTCCCCTCCTGAGGCCCAGCACACACTCAACAGGCCAAGGTCTTTGCTGACTCGGGAAGGGAGGTCACTGACAAAATGCAAAGAAACCGAAACTGCTTTCTTCCCTCCGTTCTCTGTGGACTGTGGCTTCTCCGGGAGAGCTCTGGGTGGACATCACCGTCAGGCAGATGTCATTCTTGTTGAGAAGTGGAAATTCACATTCTGTGATCACGGAGCATCTTGCAAAATTCTAATGATAAGAATTTTTGATTTTGCAGACTGTATTCACACTTATGTTAGAACTATCATTTGAAGCCATTCACATGGCAGTTTTTTTCAACAGTAAGTTTTTTTGGAAAAAACTAACTCAGGTAAAAGGCCATAATAACCATTGTTTTTTCTTCCAGATTATGTACAAGATGATTGAGATGTCTGCTATAAAAACTGGAGTCTTCAACACACTGATAACTCACTGCTGCCTGTCGTGGGTGGTTCCTGCTTCAAATGTGTCCCCTGGGTCTCTGTCAACTGCTAAACACTATGGCGAACTGGTCCTTGAGGCTTGTGTGTTTGGAACTGTGTTCAGGCGCGATCAGAGGTAATGGTGCAGAGATTCCAGCCTGTCCTCTCTTATATTAAGTACCTACGTGGGTAGAATTGTTTTTCCTTTGGGACTTTCAATGAGCAGAATATGAAGTACTAGTTAACTTTAAATTTGGGATCTTATTTTTTTTTGTCTAAAACCTGTTGTTTTTGTCAAATGTTTTTTATGGACAGACTCATTCAGGACGTGCAGACCTTTATAGAAAATCTTGGACACGATTGTGCAGCAAATGTTGTCATTGAAAAGTAAGTACTATGGCTGTTTCTACATCTTGTCAGATGTGGGACATTTGGAAGTTATCATCACATGAAAACCTTTCTGTATTTGTTAAACTTAATAAATGTTTTTTATTATAAGACACTGAATGAGCCTTCAAAAGTATGTTAGAAATTATATTCCACTAATCTATTTTCTTCAGATCTGTCACTGTTTACTAAGATTTGATAAACTTAAAAAAATTTAGCATGCGGAGCCCAGTGTAAACAAGGAAAGGCCCACAGGGAACATAATAACGCCTGTTCCTCATTGGCTTGGAGGGCGATTGTCAGCACATGTATTTCATTCTTTCTTTTGGCTAAAAGTCACCATATAACTTGTCAATATGGTTACACGAAAATAAAATCACTCTTGGAACAAGCCCTAAAAATTTGATTTCTGGGATAAGACTATTTATCTAATCCCCAAATTAATGCTTTTTGGAGCTCATCAAAGTAGCTTTTTAAAAACTTTTATTATTATTTTTTTAATCCTCACCCAAGGATGCACCCATTGATTTTTAAAGAATGAGGAAGGGAGTGAATGAATGAGAGAGAGAGAGAAAAACATTGACCAGCTGCCTCTGGTACATGGTCAGGGATGGAACCCACAACTAGGTATGTGCCCTGACTGGGGATTGAACCCGTAACCTTTTGGTGTACAGGTGATGCTCCAATGAACTGAGCCACCCAGCGGGGCAAGTTTTATTTTCTTAACACAATTTTTTAAAAATCTGGATGTCTAACCCTGACCCGTGTGGCTCAGCTTGTGGGGCGTTGTCCCTCAAAGTGAAAGGTCATGGGTTTGATTCCCAGTCTGGGCACGTGCCTCAGTTGTGGGTTTGGTCCCCAGTTGGAACTTGTACAAGAAGCAACTGATTGATAGTTCCCTCTCCCTCTTTCTCCCTCCCTTCCCCCCTAAAAATAAATAAATAATTAATTAATTTTTAAAAATCCGTGTGTCTAGGTGTTTATAAAGAAGCTGGTGGTATATTATTCACTTTGATTTTAGAGTTTAGGACAACAGATGATGGTTGTGTACAGTTGCCACAGCGTTTATTATCCTAAGTGCCATAGCTATGTTTTATCTTCCGTCCTTCATTAAAAATACACATTTTTTCCCCTGGCTGGTGTGGCTCAGTGGATTGAATGCTGGCCTGTGAATTGAAAGGTCACTGGTTCGATTCCTGGTCAGGGCTCATGCCTGGGTTGAAGGCCAGGTCCCCGGTCCCCATTTGGGGGTGTGTGAGCGGCAACCGATCAATGTTTCTCTCGCACATTGATGTTTCTTTCTCTCTCCTCCTCCCTTCCCTTCTCTCTAAAAATAAATAAAAATAAAAAATATATTTTCATTGTTAATTTTTTTACTTGACCTTTTTTTCTTTACCAGTTTAGCAACAAAAGTAACATTTTTTTAGTTGATGGTTCCAAAATAACTTTGATTTCTACTAGGTAATTGTTGTTAAAGTAAAATGACATTTGCTTACATTATAACAGTTACACTGTTATATATAAGGTTACTATAAGGACCTTTGGAGGTTCACTTACTTTATCTTTCCGCATTTGCACACTGAAAACGCTGGGATGCTGAGAGTACACGGTGTTTCCTGAACATGCCCTCAGGTAGAGGACGTGCATTTGTAGTGCAGCCATTGGGGCATTTGGGGCGGAGTCTTGCCCCCAAGGGGTCGGAGCTGCCCATGGTCCTCACTCAGGAATAGCCTCATGAGTGCTGGTCTGTTTTGTCCACTGATAAGATATCATTAGCCCAGAGTCAGCTGTGCATGCATGGTTTTTCCAGAAATCTGGGTGAATTTGTGCCTGTTCAGACTTTCTGTACAGACTGTCCTTTTGATAGATTCGTTATCTTCTAGTTTCTGTACTGAATTAACAAGCATTGCATTAATTATGGATCTACTTAATTTTAGAAAACTTTGGAAGGTTTTGATACTTTGAAACTAATATTTGAGGTATTTTTCTGTTTTGAAAGTGTATTAACCTAGTGTATTATTTTACGCTTTTAGTACCCAAAGGGAGGACCATTACGTCCGAATTTGTGCTGTCAAATTCCTGTGTTTGTTAGATGGCTCCAACATGTCTCATAAACTGTTCACGGAGGATCTTGCAGTCAAGCTGTTAGATAAAGTAAATATGCTTTTTTTTTTTTTTTTTTTACTTTAAAGTATCTTTGTTGTATAGTTAAGTCAGAATCTAACATTTTCTCTTTATGGTGACAAAATTTGTATTTTAAATATTATCAAGAAAAAAATGAGACTTATGTTTCATATTTTTAGTTAAAGGTTGGTTGGTAATTGTCCAACTCAGGTTTGGTTCGGAGAACAAGAATGTTTTCCCCAAACTATCTGAACTTCCCTCTGGGTATTTTCCAGAACCAGTCAAAACCAGTTGGATTTAGAGTGATGTATCCTGACATTGTTTCATGTAAACAATAGTGAAAAGGTAATAATGTAGGAACTGTCATAATGTGAACAGTTTTTTTGAGTTTGCAAAGGCACTGGCAAAAGAGCATGACAGTGGCTGAGGGGTGGGTTTAGTAAAGCTAGGAGAAGAGAGCGCGGTCAAGTTCGGTGCAGTGCTCACCTCTGCTTGCGTGCGTGCTTGCGTGCGTGCGTGCGTGCGTAGCCGGGGAGGCAGACGCAGCGCCTGACGGCGGAGGTGACTGGTAACTGTGCGACCCACTGAGTCGCCTGCCCTGAAATGCAGTGTTCGCCATACATTTGACGGCTTTGTTATATGAAACCCAGGAGGTATTTTTATGCCCAGATGTCCTCCTTTGCGCGGTGGGTGTCAGGAGCGCTGTCTCAGAGGAAGCGGTGTTTCACTGGTCTCCTTCCTGAAGATCAAGTAGAACTGACAGCAGCGGGGGCCACACCAGGCAGACTGCACATGCGCACTGTGATGGATGCGAGCTCTGCTAGTGCGGGAGGCTCTCAGCTGCCGCTCTCCGCCTGACCATGGCATCTACTTCCCGAGGCCTCTCTTCCTGGCGTTGTCATCCAATGGCAGATGCGTATTTTGAACTTACACGAGACGAAGGGACATAAAAGGAGAAGTGCCTATTGGTGCCTTGAGAGACACGTCTCATACCTGCGTCTCGTCCCATTGCATGGCCCCATGTCCCTCTTAACTGGCCACGATGGAATAGTGTCCTTCCGAAGACTTTCATACCGCATACAATTACATAGTTCCTTTTCTGACTTTAAAAGCAGATAAGCAACTAAATGCAGTTTTTTGAAAACGAAAGAATTGGCTCTCTTACACTTCTTTCTGCCTTTTGGTGTACAAAGGTTCCTATGCCAGTTTGACCTTCTGAGTGTGGAGTCACCATGCATTTGGTTTTCATGAATCACAAATCCAGTGAGTGATTGAATGTAATTCCCTCCCCTGCCCCCAGGACGAGCTGGTGTCCACGTCCAGAACGCGATACTATGTCAATTCTCAACAACACAGAGTGAAAAATCGAGTGTGGCAGGTTCTGCTTGTACTTTTCCCCAGATTTGATCAGGTATAGTATTTTTTATATTTGTACCTTTAAGCATGTTTCCACATGAATAAACTATTTAGTAGACACTGCCATGTACTATTTTAAAGTGGAAAAAGTAATCTTCTTAAAATTTATACTTTAGTTCTTAAAATTGAAGTTATTCAGAACTTTTTTTAACGGAAAGAATACTAAGGCAATTAAGTGTTGCAGAAATAAGTCAAGACACTGGTTTACCTGGCCCCATTGAGTATTCTTCTTTCTGTATTTTAATGGAATACTGTAAGTGTTTAATGTTTCATATGGCACTTGATTAGAAAATCTAAATACTTAACTCCTCATTTGCACCAGCTGAGCTGGTTGGGAGTGTGTCTTGCACCGTCTTCGGTCCAGCACCGTCTGCAGTCCAGAAACCACAGGGCGCGTCCCCCAGGAAACCGGCGGCACAGCCAGTGCGGGTGAAATCCCAAACCAAGTCATGCTCCGCTTTATGCCACTGTCGTGGGGGCTCAAAACAGGCTTTTCTGCTCCCCAGCTACTGATTAGAAATTCTTAAGATGAATTCTTCTTTAAAGTAAAAAAGTATACATGATAAATGTTTTTGTGTGCTTGTATGAGACGGTGCTACTTAGAGACTGTCAGTCGCCCAGATAGAAGTGTGATTTCTAAGGGCACTGGGTCAGGTGGGAGGAGGATTTTGGAGTCAGGGGCTGGGCCAGAGCTGGTGAGGCTGTGTGGGCGGGAAGGAGGGGTGGGAGGAGGCAGTCCGGGGAACCGGGAGGCCCAGCTCCGCCCCTTCCAGGCTTGTCTGCCCCCTGCTGACACTGGCTCTGTCATCCAGTCATCCATCGTGGGGCATCTTGATCTGACTCTGACTGCTGCTGCATACTAGATACGTGGCTTTGGGGCAGATATTTAACTTCTCAGAATCTTTTCCCTGTAAAAATACAGAGGATAAAAGCCTTTCTCACAGAATAGATGTCCAAGTAAAATATGAAGAACTCGGTAAAAGTGCCTCGTCACCATGTTTCACTCCACAGGTATTAGGGTCATTGTTTGCAGAGTGGTAGATTCAATAGTTACTTATAATAAAACTTCAAGGTGTTTTTTTTAAAATGATGACTCTTTTTTTAAAATTAAAACTAATAACCATTTACAACGTTGCTAGGAGATTAGATCTTAATTATTCCCAGCACAAAATAGAAATGGTCATTATGTGACATGATAGAGGCGTTAGCTAATGCCATGGTGGTCATATTATTATGATGTGTAAATATAACATTTTTATCAAATCAACATTTTTATCCCTTAGATTTATACAGTATTATATATTAATTATATCTCAGTAAAAAGAAATTTAAAACAATAATCATAACACCACTTAATTTCTGAATTTTATTTTTCCCAGAATTTCTTGAATAGAATCATTGACAAGATTTTCCAGGCTGGCTTCAGCAATAATCAGGCATCCATAAAGTATTATATAGAATGGATCATCATATTGATCCTTCATAAGTTCCCTCAGTTTCTTCCGAAGTTCTGGGATTGCTTTTCTTATGTAAGTAAAGATTTTTCATATCTTTTTTTAAATCAAGGAAGATGCGGGCTGTGCTGGGAGATTTGTTTTGCTCTAATTAGCCATTTCTGATGATCAGTTTGTCCTGTCTCCAGTGTATTGACTCGTAAACTGTGTTTTCAAGACTTGACTTGGTGTAGGAGACAGCCGTCCCTGGCACAGCCTGAGCTTACCCTTGTGGATTTGACAGCTCTTCCACTCTAACAAAGGAAGGATGGAAAAGGCTTCTGCTATTAGGAGTTGAGAGAAATGGGTGTGTTCTGCTGTCTTACTTACCAAGAAATGTGTGTGTTTGATCTTAGAGATAAGAATGGTAAAGAATTAAGTGCATCCCTTACATTGTGAAGAAACTGTTAGTAGGGAGACTTCAAAGGTAACCAGAGTAGAGGGACTGAGGGGGAACCCCTGTGACCTCAATGCCTTCCCGTTCTTTCATCTGTGCCCCGCCCTCCCCAACATTTCTTGGATCTTGAAATCATTTTTAAGGAGTTGATACTAAGATTAGTGATGGAGTTTCCAGTGCAGGCTTCCTGACAAGTAACGAATTATCCCTGAGCACTAGCCCCGTGGCCCCAAGTCCCCGCTCCCTTTGGGACCTTCTACTTTGCGCGTGTGTCCTTTTCTGTTTCCTCCTTCCAGTTTCAGGGGAAGGACTGTGTTTGCATTTCCTTCACTGGCTTTACTCTGAAATCTTTACTCTAATCTGACGAGTTCTCCTCCTTCCGGCCACTGTCCTGGCATCCGTTCCTGCACGACTAAACTTTGAGAACCCATGCTCTTTGCCTTCCTCTTGCCCCACCGAAACAGCGGGGGTCCGCGGGGTTCTTCGAGAGCTCGAGCTCTGAGGACCCCCTGAGCAGCAGCAGAGTGGAGGGCCTTTCTCCTTCTGCCTCACCTGCCTCGAGGCTGTTGCAGCAGCCGCCCCACAGCCGGCTGGCACTGCGGTGTGCCTCTGCCCCTCCCGGGACACCGGCCGTCTCTGACCCTTTCACGCTCGCTTTCTGTCTTGGTTTTGTCTTACCCATCGTCATTCAGCCCAGAGCTGTTCTTCCTGTGCTCCCTGTGCTCGTCAGCCCGTCTCTGCTGGCTCAGCCGGCTCAGCATCTCCAGCCCTCCTCACATTGTCAGCTTCATCCGCGTACAATAGAACCGATGATGACAATTTCTCTTCCTCAACTGGCCCCTTCCTATTGACCTTCATTCTCCCAGGCTCCAGGAGCCATGTCACCCTCAGTCGTGATAGTCAGGGTGGAGTGTTCGCATGTCACTTGTGCAGAAGCATGTTCCTTTTCACACTCCAGGCTTCCTCTCCTGGCTCTTCCTCTCCCCCTTGGGTCCGTGAATGGAGGGCAGTGTCCCGTCAGTCTTTCTTGCAGTGCTTCTCAGACCTGCGGCTTTGTTAACCTCGTCTGTCCTGTCTGCTCTTGGGCGGGTCAGGCTGCCTCTGGAATCCCAAGCTGCCCCGTCTCTCAGTCCCCAGTGATCCGGCTGTTTGTCTTCCCCTTTCACAAAGAGCTTTCAGGCCTTGTAAGTCCTCTTCAGATATTTTGCTGTGGACATCAGTCAGTGGTGTTCACTGTAAGGAAATACAGCAAGTTTGGCCCAGTGAGTCAAGGACAGACTGTGGACCAGCAGTGGGGGAGGAGGCGGTCAGCAGCTCGCAGAGGGCCTGGAAGGCCACCGGGATGCTGCTGGGATGCGGCCAGGATGCCGCAGAATCAGACTAGAAAACGGGAGCGAATGGGGGCGTGGTGGCTACTGCACTGCAGCCGTGGAGGCTGGTCCACCAAGCACACTCACGTCCCGTCCTCTCTTCATGGGGCTCGCACTGAACTCTGCCTCCGGCTCTCACCCTCCCTCACGGGCACACTCGGGCTTCCCAAGTGTCCTCCTTCCATGCTGGGCTTCCCCACCTCTTCCCCCACACCCTGAGCTGCCCTGAGTCTCTACAGTCTGCCTGGCATCCGTCAGGGTTTCATCCCAAACGACTATTTGGGGGAGGTTTCCAAATTCCACTCACACTCTCACGCAGGTTTCCCTCGTTGCTTTTCACACTCATCCGCAAGGCCCCACTTGATGTCTGAGCCCTGTCCCTGGAGTTCCCCAGGTCGCTGCCTTCGCCTCCCACTCACCTGTGTCTCTGTCTCGCTTACTTGCTCCCTGTTCTCTCCTCCCTGCTCCCCTCTGGCCGCTCCCTCTCATCCTGCGGCCTCAGCTCTCCTGCAGGGGGGCACCCCAGCCGCACCGCTCCCCTCACAGGAGTTCAGTTAGTACCTGGTAGTGTCTGCTGGTTGTTGTGTACACAGGTATTTGGCTCTGGGAAGTTGCTTTTCTGCCTTCGTTTTTAATCCCATATCCCCACCAGGCTGCGGCTGTTGGGGGGGGGGGTGACTGCCTCCCTCCTGGGCCCTGTGGGGTTGGCAGGACCACAGTGAGCCTCGAATGACTGTTCTCTTTGTCTGTTTTCAGGGGGAAGAACATCTGAAAACAAGCATTTGTACATTCTTATCAGTTTTGTCACATTTCGACATCATTACTCAAAATATTCCAGAAAAGGTGAGTTTAAATTGTAAGAAGAGTGTATACGTGACTGTCAAAATAGAATTTTATAGATCCAAACTAATTTTTGTAACTGTGGAGCGTTCCTGATGGTTTTTCAGTGTCTCCCCTTGCCTTCCACTCCCTGCCGGCGCACACACATGTAGACGTGAACGCACCGTGAGGTGTTGTGGCTTGTACACGTGGGCACTGAGGGGCGTACTGCGTCGCCAGACACCTTCAAGGGCAGTCTTTAGTGATGTTACTGTTAATTTTTGTTTTAGATTTTTTAAATTTATTTATCTTTAGAGGGGAAGGGAAGGCGAGAGGGAAAGAAATATCAGTGTATGGTTGGCTCTCATGTGTCCCCTGCTGGGAACTGGCCTGCAACCCAGGCATGTGCCCTGACCGGGAATTGAATTGCAAGATCCTTTGGTTCTCAGGCCCGTGCTCAATCCACTGAGCTACGCCAGCCAGGGCTATTACTATTAATTTTATACAAGTATTTAAGGGTGACTATTTAAATAGGACTTCTCCTATTGCATTTCACTGTTCCTGCCTGGTGTAGTTACTTCCCAAACACTCGTACCAAGGAACTTATGGTCAAAGTACCGAGAGCAGGTGGGTGGTTGACGGTTGATGAAAATGACCACCATCAGGGCGTGTGGAGGCCACACCCTTCCCAGGTTCTGGGCAACCTCTTCAGGGGGCTCCTAGGTAAGCAGATTAGCGGGGGCTGATCCTGGCTCATCACTGCAGCAGCTGCGAAGCATTTAGGAAACCTGCCAGGAAGGTTTCCAGGTAGATGCTGGATTGTTGCATCTGTGGAGAAGACAGGTCTGTTCAAAGCTTTAGGAGAAACTTGGTGTGTGAAATACGAAGTGTGTTTAGTGTTGAAAGTGAGTGAAATATGACGTGTTGTTTAGGGTTGAAAGTTTAGTGTTGAAAGTATAGGGGAAAATGGTTTTCTGGATTTCTCAGTGTGTGCTTGTCTTTAAACAGTGGTGATGCTCAAATGTAGTTGTTAGCCTGTTTTATCAGTCCTAATGGGCCTTTCTGCCCTCCACCTGTTAACCTCTGGAATTGCGATAATCTTCAAGTTGATGGTGTCCTACAGAGTCTGTCGTCCCGATGGCCGTGTGTCAGTTTCGAGAAAGCTGTAGCACCTGCTAACATTAAATGTTACTTCCCATTTTAAATATGCACGGAGAGGACTTTGCTTACCATCTGTTGAGAGAGGTGATAGACACACTGCATTATTGCTGGCACGTGTGGGAGACGGGGATTAAGAGCCGGGTTCAGTTTAGACAAATTCTGACAATGAGCCCATCTTAGGAGATGTCGGTTAGATCTGGTATGAACAACGTGGCATTCTTCAATTAAGCCCTTTTTTGTGCTTGCCGTATAGTAGATATTTTAGGTTTATTTTAAATGTTTAAAACATCCGAAAAAGCAGTGCTGATTAATGGAATAGAATAATCTCAATTTCAACATCTTCTGGGAAAAACAACATGTAAACTGAGCTACCACAGTGAAGACCGAGCTTTTTCACGTTGCGGGTCTCCATTTCCAATCCGTAGAGACAAGTGTGACTTGATGAATGAATGCATTTTTTCCTAAGACTTCTTGGAGACAGTCATGGGAGGCTTTCCGTTTTCTTCAGTGTGTGTGTCCTTTGTCACTTAACCTGTGCGTGCTGTCCCTGCTGTGCAGTCGGATAAACTTCCAACCTGCTGTCTGACAGGGCAGAGGTCAGGGTCCTGTGTGCGCTCAGGAAGTTAGGGGAGAAGGGCAGCCGCGGCACTCTGGTTGTGGGCGGCCGGGCGGCCAGTACAAGAGACGCTGCTGACCAGGCAGGACAGCACAGGCGCGCCCTGGGTCGGTGCCGTGGTTACAGGACTGCCCTCCCTACCGAGGATGGCCGTGGGTTTTCTTCGCTTAACAGGTAATATACACCCAGCGCCCAGGTCTTGGTTTCTAACACCATTCTTTCTTAGAAGGAACCAGGGCTCCTTGGAGAAATGGCAGATTCTAGAACTGGGGCAGAAAATAAGAAGAATTTGCAACGTCTAAACTTGCAACGTCTTGTAGTGCCAGGAAGTCAGGAAACGTTTTCCACACACATGCAGACATACACAGACACACACAGACACACCTAGGATGGGTTCCCAATGGCTGAGACGGAAACAGCTTGAGCAACACAGTGAGTAAAGTAATACTGGATTACAACCCAGAGTGTACAGTAAGTACCTGTGAGTCCACACTGATAAAAATAAATGGAGGGGTCGGTGAATAGATAAACCAGAGATGACAAATCTCCTGTGCAGAATTCTGGTAATTCACGCAGGCGTCCCGCCCCCCAGGAGAGGGAGGGGACCCCACCACTAGTGAGGCCGCACTGGGGACCTGTTTTCAGCGAGTGGAGGGCAGGTGTCGGGGGTGGTGGCCGCACAGTGGGGCCTGCCGCAGTAGTCAGTCCCCCTGGTGGTGGGTCCCCTCGGAGGGACGTGAGGAAGGTGGCGTCCGTGGTTCCCTCCCCTCACCACCAAGGCCCCCGTGGAATCATGGCCTGAACCCAGTCAGGGGCCAGTCTGCACAATCCCTGACCTCTGTGCCCCAGACCTGACTTGAGTCACAAGGAGAGTTTTAGACACTGTCACCACCAAGGGGAGGGTGGGGGCCTGGCTGGGACCCTGGGACAGGAGAAGGAGGCGAGGAAAACAGAGCAGAGCAGAATAAAGCCCAGACTGAGGAGTGAGGTTGTGAAGACTGGTGAGAAATCGGGGGTGGGAGGCACGTACCCCGGCACTTGGATGGCATATTCCTTCAGTTCCCTGTTACGTGACCTGCACAGACGCCGACTCCTGACTGTGAGTAACACGGCAGCACCAAGCGCTGTGAGAAGGGGAGGCTGGAAGGCCTGCGGCACACAGGGCGGCACCGGCCACCCCTGGGGACACGCTGGGGCTGGGGAGCCAGCGCCTCGGTCTGTCAGCACCCCTGCAGCCAGGCCTTCAAGTGGCATGCACCCGAGCGGCCTTAGGAAGGCAGTGTGGGGGGCGTGTTCTGTGGAGGCGGGCCCAGCTGGCATCCCCGTGTCTGGCGCAGCACTGGGCTCGTGTGGGTGGCGGGAGGCCCGGCCTGGCGTGGTCGGTGCCAGGGGCTCTTGATCCTGAGAGGGTGGCAGCCGGCTCGTGGCGTGGCTCCTGGTGGCTCAGCTGAGAGCCCAGTCTGCTCCTTCTGTGCTTCCTGAGATCTGTGAGGAAGGGCCGTGTCTGCCCTAGCAGCCCGGTCCTGTTTCTGCGGCTAAAATGTGACATTAAAATTCAGATATTTCTGAAAAAGTTAAAAAATAAGATTCAAATGTTTTTCAGAACACTGCCAGTCGCACCAGGAACAGCTGCGGGGAGGGGTGTGGGAAGGAGCTGATGAGGTCAGAAAGGGCACAGGAGGGACCCCAGGCGTGGGGGCTGTGCAGCATCCCGACCGTTGTGGTGGCTACACGGACTCACACGTGGTGACGCTGTCGGGAACGCAACACAAGTCCAGCGCACGCACACACAGACACAGCGACAAAGGAAACCGGGGAAACTGCAGCGGCATCAGTGAGCTGGGCGATGTCGCCGTCCTGGTGGTGCTGCCGTTTGCCAACATTTCTGTGATGGGGAGAGGCCTGAGCCAGGAGTACCGCCCGCCTGAGCTTGTTCTCGTTCTTGTGTCGCTGTCAACAGACACATTCAAGCAGGAGCCAGCATGCATAGTAGGAACGGACGGCAGGTGTATCTTTGAGCACAGATGAGCATGGAGCTGCAGGCGGGCACCCGGCTGCTCTGAGTGCCCCACGTGGAGGGGAGAAAGTTGTTGGTGTGTTAGTGAGTGTGCTCTACACACTTGAGCCGAGGCTACAGGTGGGCACCCGGCTAACCCGAGTGCGCCAGCTGTTGGGGTTCAGGGGCTGTATGCTTAGCCAGCCTCTAGGTGCCCCTCCTTCCACTCTTCTCTCAGCTAGTACAGCCCTTTGCTTAGTGAAGTTGCTGCAGAGGCTCCTTTCCCAGCAGAGTCTCGAGGACTCCCCTGCTCCTGCGCCGTCCCTGCTCGCGCTGTGCGGACGCCCGGCACTCTCATTGGACGGGGCTCCAAGCTGCTCAGCCAATGGGACACGTCTCCCTCCTTCTTACCTGTTTACTGCCTGTACTACTTCCCTGTACTACCAGGGAAACCGGACCATCTCTAAGGCTTGGGATCTCTGTATTGTCGCCTACAGTCAGCTCAAGAACAAGTTCAACTAGGAGAAGTGGCCATGGCCCACAGTCTGGGAACCGTAGGTGGGGGAGCCAGGGGTACGAACATGGCCCCCCACAGGGATGTGCCCCCCTGAGAAAATGAGGATGCCCAGCACAGAAGCTGGGGACACCGGCATTTAAAGGGGAGGAGATGGAGGAGCAGCCGAGGGCTGGGAGCCCAGTCTGAGGAGAGCAAGGTCAGGAGCTAAGGGCTTCATCCACGCACTGGGCAGCAGGGGGTCGCAGCTGAGTGAATCTGCTGCAGTAATGATGCCCCAGTGCTCCGGAGCCGGGAGAGTGGAGAGAGGTGCTCCAGTCAGGAATCGGAACACCTGGTTTTAACATGTTAGGGAGAAGAGCAGAGAGGTTTTATGATGAGGTCCGGGCATGGCTTTGGGCACAGAATGGGGGATTCTGGCTTTTATGTGATGGAGGAGGAGGAGGGACCGTCTGGAAGTCACACTGAAGATGGGGCAGGGGATGCAGCTGCTCTTGTGCCTTAAGAAGGTGGGACTGCTGGTTAGGAGGTCCCAGCCAGCCCCTGGGTGGAGAGGAGGAGGGGTTAGGAGGGAGGAGAGCTGTGAGGCCGGTCAGGGGAGGTAGCAGGGAGGACCCACTCAGTCTGGAGGTGAGCGGAGACCAGGTGGGTGGGGTGAATGGGGCTGGCGGCAAGGCCCTGTGGGGCGGGCGCTGTGATGAGGTCCCATTGGTTTTGCCTCCTCCCCCTCCCTCTTGCTAGCGTCTGTGCTTTCTGTGTATCTGTGATGCTCTAGGCTCCCAGGGTTCTGCAGGGGACAAACTCAGGCTTTGCCTGTGTCTCTGGTGGCCGAGAGAGAGATGAACGTGTCAGCCTGCCCCGCTCTCCGCCTCCTAGACTAGGGCTCAGGCGCAGCGTGTCACTCAGAAGCTGCCATCCTCTCTGCCGCTCCGGCGTCCCCCCTGCCCTCCCTGCCAGCCCAGTGAGCGCATTTTCTCCTCTGCACCGCTGCCCCTCTTAGCTGGGCCCCACTGGCCAACTCTGCCTGACCTGCTCAGCTGCAGGTGACGTTTGTCCAAGTCGTTCATCAGGTGGGATGGTTGTGTATGTGTTATAGTTGTGTGAGTGTGTGTGTTTATCTGTGTCCCAGCAGCGTCCTCGACGTGCTGGCGGGACTGTGGCCTTTGGTAAGTGTCGAGGATGTGTTGAAGATGTGTTGGAGAAAGGAGGGTAATAAAAAGGATTGTGCACATCCATGGTCCGCCCCCAGAGAAAGCGACATGGTGGTCTTCAGTCTGTTGGTACAACCTCCCTGTAGGCTGCCACTTGGTGGGAGCAGCGAGGGGGCGCCTGACTGTGCGTTAGACATTGGAGCCCATCCGAGTCCACATCAACATGTCCCTTCCCTTCGCTCTCAGCCGAGCTGTGTTATTTTACAATCCGGGACTGGCACTGCGTGACCTCCCCAGGCTGCACCCTCACGGGAAAGGACCGGGGAGGCTTAAACTCTGTTGCTTTTCTTCCCACCTTGCTTCCCACGTTGCTTTTACTCCCTGCCACCCTGAGGTGCTCTGTGGGTGCAGGGTCCCAACACGGAGGGACCCTGGCTGTGGAAGTGCCTCCAACTTCACGGAAAGCGGGGCTCCTGAGGGGATCCGACGTTTCCAGCCCAAACAAGCTGGGGGTGGGGTCACAGAGCAGTCAGCCTGAAAGCCCCCGCCCGCCCGCCTTGCACGGGTCTGGGAGATGGGGCACCACTGCAGCAGCTCGGGCAAAGTGCTGGGGGTTTTCTCTTGGGGACTGCGATGCCAGTGCGCCCCCAGGAAGAGGTGGGGAGTCCCACTAATGTGAGTGTGGGGACGTCAGTGCTGACCTTGTCCTCTGTCGTGAGTCGGGGGCGAATGGTCCACGTGAAGAACTGCCCTCCTCTCTTTGCAGAAGCCCCTCCTGAAGCGGGCCCTTGGCGTCGTGCTCCGGTGGGGCCTCAGCCACAACTTCAGTGTCCGGCTGTATGCGCTGGTGGCTCTGAAGAAAATCTGGGGCATGTGTAAGACGTGGCAGGTGGATGATGTAGATGCCATGATGCCTGTGATCGAGTCCAGCCTCAGTCAAGTGGAGAATGTGCACGGAGCAGGGTAAGGCGCAGGGCAGGGGACTGTGGCCGGCAGTGTCCTCCTGGTGGCACAGGGGACAGCTCGTCACAGGCGCCCCATCTCAGCTCATCGTAACGTCATGTGGATGAGGCAGAGCTGACGTGGCCCAGTGTGATGCAGCTCAGTTACATTTCGGATGGTTGGCGGCTCCGTCTCGACCTGCTGAAACACACTGCTGTGGGTGGCACGGGGGGTGGGCCTGACCCCGGGTCCGTAAAGCCGCTTCTCAGGGGAGGTCGCCGCACATGCAGGCCCGAGTGTCCTGTCTCTGGGCTGACTGCCTCGCCTCCAAGGTGGTGCTCTTCCACTTCGTCAGTAGTGCTGATCGTCACCATCCGGGAGTGCCAGGTTTCTCACTGCAGGGGCCCAGGCGGCAAGAGTCCACTACCAGGTCGCCCTTCGCACGGTCGGAAGCACTGACTTACAGAAACCAATGGGTGGAGGCTGGAAGCAGCAGGTCAGACATACCAAAGAGTGTTTGGAAAACCAGCAGCACGTTGCCGTCAGCCTTTGCCTTGACCAGCAAGTTAGCACACGGTACAGACAGGCCGCCTTGTGAGTCACGACCAAGCCTCGTGGGGTGCACGGCCGAGCTACCTCCGTGGCCATGCACTGTAGCCCTCTACCCACCTACTGTTTTTTTTTTTCAAGATTTTATTTATTTATTTATAGAGAGAAGGGGAGGGAGGGAGGCAGAGAAACATCAATGCGAGAGAAACATTGCTCAGTTGCTTTTCATACACGCCCTGACTGACCGACTGGGGACCAAACCCACAACCCAGGCATGTGTCCTGACTGGAAATTGAGTCGGCCTTTTGCTTTGTGGGACGATGCCCACCCAACGGAGCCGTAATCATCTGGGCCCACCTTCCCTTTCACTACAGTTGTTGAAAAGAGGCACTGTGGTGATTAGTGGGGAGGGAGGGCAGGTTTGGGGCTCAGTTCACCAAACACCCTGAAATACAGTTGCATGCGGTAGACGGGAGGGGACCAGATGGGGAGGCGTGTTAGGTGGGGGCAGGACAAGCTACAGACGAGGGGTGAGGAGCAGGGACGGTGAGCTGCTCCGACACGTCGTGCAGACTGCAGGACTCGGCCTTCGGTGCAGGGCCGGGCAGTCCCCGAAACCAGGAATTCCCGGGGCGTGGCCCACAGCTCCTGACTTCCCAGGTGTGTTCTGGCTCCTGGAGCTCTGGCTGTCTGTCAGGCGCCCTGCCACGCCTCCTTCCGTCTCGGTGTGTGGGGGCGCACACACCGATCACTACTTATTACATTTTCTGAATGCTTGGTTGAAGCCGTTCACGGGAGTAGATTCGGACATTACTGTTTTTCAGGATAGTGTGTGTATTATGCAATAAGCCAAACTCAAACTGCAGAAGTTGCTCCTAATCCTACTTTAATGTACAGTTTTAGTGAAATTGTATTTTTACAGTACACATTCCTCCCTTTGAGTGGGGACTTGAGGGGATTCTTACCGTGCAGATAGGGTCTGTGCGTCAGTATGTATTTCTCTCTGGGACCATTCATCACTTATTGTTTGGTACTGCCATATCTTAGTGGGTTGTTGATCCTGCTCAAAATTCTTCATAGCTGTGTTTTAATTTTTTTAAAAATATTTATTTTTAGAGAATGGAGAGAAACATCAATGTGTGGTTGCCTCTCACACACCCCCAAATGGGGACCTGGCCTGCAACCAGGCATGTGCCCTGACTGGGAATCGAACCGGCGACCCTTTGGTTCACAGGCTGGCACCCAATCCACTGAGCCACACCAGCCAGGGCTGTGTTTTGTTTTCTACAAACAATTAGCTCAGCTCATATTTTTTATTAAGCAGTAAAACACTGTTCTGTGAAACAACCTGTTCTTTTTACGGTCTCAGTACCATGCAGTACAGACAACCAACCAGAGTGGGCAAGCCTGGCGGGACGCGGCTCTTGGCCAGCCAGCGCCCCAGCATCGGCTCTGTGACAGGCACGGGCTGGGGACTGGAGGCCAGCGGCAGGCAGACATGTGGTCTGTCTCTTCATGGAGTTCAGTCAGGTGGAGATGGACATCAGATAAATAATCACACCAATTAAGAAAAGGTCTGACTCAAGGAGAGTCCTCCAGAGGAAGTCTTGGTTTGGTGGGAAGGCACAGACTGCTGACTCCGGTTTGGTGTGAGCTGCAGTCTGCAGGGTGAGCAGGACTGACTTCTGGGCCAGAGAGTGCTGGGGACCCCTGGGGGTGGGAAGTATGGCTGTGCTCCCAGGTGACAGAGAGGGTGACTGGGGGAGGGCAGGGCAGGCCTTGTGGGCCTTCTGAGGAGCAAAGAGGGAAGCCCCCCGAAGTTCACGCCCAGTGACATCACCCAGCTTGCAACGTGGAAAGTGTGAGGAGCGGACTGGGGGCTGGCAGGAGGAGAGTGGGAACGGAGCTGTGAGCTGGGTGAGCGTGGGGTCGGCGCACAGGCTTGTGGGAAGGAGGGAGAGCCCAAGGGCCCCACAGGGCCTGGGGCCATTTCAGTGGTGCCCTTCGGAGACAGAACCAAATTAAAATGAGGCAAAGAGGTGGGACCCTTTGTTCTTCTTCATTAAATCCTGTGACAGGTTCATCGGTGTTTTTTTCTTTACTTGAACATTTGAAATAATTTGTCTTTTTTTAACAAGTGGGCGATGAGGAAAGTAGAACACTGCCAAGTTGGGTGGTGATTATCGAACCATCTCTCTGTGAAGTGTGGGAAGAACAGTAGTTGGAGGTGGGCATGCTGTCAGAGGAGGGCCTTGGTTTTATTTTTGATGAGCTTAGTGGTGTCAGGGAGCTGAGCGTGGCAGACAGGTGCCCTGGAAACAAGCCTGTCTGCCGCCCTGGCTTTCTCTGCCCCCCACCATCCCCAAAGCCGTTCCTCCCAGACACAGGGGCCTCTTCATCCGCTCTTCCAGTGTGCACCTGGGCCTCAGTTACCTCCCGATGGGCACTGTGGGCTGGAGGAGAGGCTAGGAGGACAGGAAACTTCAGGAGGAGGGGCATGGAGCGGAGTCCCAGGTGGGGATCTGGAGCCCACCCAGGGGTGCTGTTCTTGCAGGAGACTCTTGAGAGTGAAGGGAAAGAGGACGGGTGCGGAAGGAGGGGGCAGGTCCCTGTCCCTCACCCGGAGAGGTGGGAGGCATGGCTGTCTGCCCTGCTGTCCAGCAGCCGTGAGGGGCTGGGCACTCCGGGGACTCCTGGCTATTGATCGTGAAGTGAAACTGGAACCTGCCAGGCATGTTGAAGTATTTTTATCCTCACCTCTTTTGCCTTTTTAAATATGACAGATGGGTTAAGAATTCAAGAGCTGCTCACATTACGTTTGTTCGGTTTATGAAAGTTGATAAGTTTGGCTATGTGTTGTGAATTTCATGGTAGAATTTCACATAACGGTTTTCTCTCCTGAAAAAGGCTCTCCTGCCAGAGACCTAAGGGTCGCAGCCCAGAGTTCTCACAGCGTCCCCATTCAGAACTCCTTTCCCCAGCACTTTGGCGGTCTGCCCGGTAGCTGCTCTGTGTTGTCCCTTCGCTGTCTGTTTGGCCAGCACGCTCGCTGGAGCCCAGGCCTCTGCGCAGCCTGCTGGGTTGGCCCCTGCACGTTTAGTGCAGCCCTGGGTCACAGGCTCGTCGGATCGGTATTTGCTGTAGGACTCTGAGGTGTCTGCTTCTGCGTTCCATTTTAAAAGATCCAACGTAGCGTCAGTTTTTAAAGTCGGTTGATTGTGGAGATGTGGGTGTACAAACCTTAGGATAAAATTCACAGTATTTTCCATTTGTTCTAAATTGTGCAGCACCTCTGTCAGATAGCTGACCTTTCCCTTTTGTCTGCACCTCACACCATATCTCCAATCCTTAGGAACGCTAAGAAGAACTGGCAACGCATCCAAGACCATTTCTTTTTTGCAACATTTCACCCACTTGAGGATTACTGTCTGGAGGTGAGCGGACCACTGAGTACACACTCTGTCCTGCACACTTAATCTGACACTCCCTTCCTGCCGTAGGTGTTGAAGGTGATGATGGGCCTAATCCTCCCCTAGCTGGCAGACTTCACCTTAACACTGTCAAGTTTAATTGTGTCACTTCATGCAGATGACTTGCTTGCATTTCACTCTTTTTCAATGATGACTGGCTAGTCATTTTCACTCTCTGTTTCTCAGGCAGGGTCGGGCTTGTAAACACTGGAAGGGGGAATATTTAACTCTGTACGAAATCTGTTCTGACATTAAAAGGAAATGAGTGAGAACATTTGTGCAGGTGAGATTTTGCTGTAATGAATCCCACTGTTCACAAGAAAACAAAAAGATCCACTGTTCCGTTCATTGCCTTTCTAGGTTCTCAGGTGACTGAAACTGCATAGCAAATGATACACCACTTACCAAATGTACTGGTGTACTTTCAGAATCATCAAAATGACGATTACAACTAGCGTATAAATCAATTAACTTATCTAAATTACTAAAATTTGTAGAAATTGTATTAACTCCCTTTGAGTTGAAATACTAGACCTCGTTCTTTTTATCTAAAGAATTTGGAAGTATCAGTATCTTTAGCTACTGTGCACAAGTGAATTATTTTGGTGGATTACTAATAAGCTGGCCTTTAAAAAATACAGATCTGGATATTGTGAGATACTTGTCATAGAACATTATTACTGCGCACTTTCTGTTGCTTCATCTCAGAAATTGTTTAAGGTTTCTCGGGTACTTTAGCCTGCTCTGCTCTGTGTCCCTGAGTGCCCAGAACGCACTGTTCGGCCTCTCTCTGAAGGGGTCTGTAGTGACCCTCCAGTGTGCGGTCAGCCCTCTGTCCAGTCCTCCACAGGAGTAAGTCCCTCGCTTTCCTCTTCCCCTGCCTTGGCCTCACTTGCACGTCGTACCTCTTTTGTTCTTCATTTGTGATATGAATCACAACTACAGGTGTCAGTAAAGTCAATGCTGCTTAAGAATTCTTTTTATGCGTGTGTAGCTATATTAGTACCTGAAGATCCAGTAGCGATCATGCTCAAGTTTACACAGATATTGCATGAAGAAAACCGTGTTCATTCATATTCATTCTAGACTTATGTGAAGACTTGCATGTTGTTCTACATTTGTTTCATTTTAAACTCTTATTACTTGTGCTTCTGCTTCTTATGTGCCTGCTCACCTTTGGAGATTTTTTTGGTTTCAGTTCTCATAGGTAAGGATTGTTTATGTGATGACTAAGTAGTTACTGTTTATTGTGCAGTGTACCAAACACATTTTTTCACGTGCTGGTTTAACCTGATTTTATCCATACTGTACAAGTGAGGAAGTTGAACCCAAGAAAGGCTAAATGTCTTCAACTTCAAGTACATCAAAAGAGCTTGAACTTGAGTGCTTGTGGAAAAGCGGTGATCACTAGGCAGCATCATTCCAAATGCTGATCAAGGCCAGTGTTTCCCAACCCGATTTGCCTTCGTGAGAGCACAGCGGTTTGTTACACACACGTGGGGACAGCAGAGGGGAAGAGCTGCCTGTGCTCAGGGGTCTCCTAAGTTAAGCCCCCAGTTTCTTAGAGAAGACAGTGCATTGTATAGATAGTTGCTACAAGATAGGAAGTATGCAATTTCATCAGATATAGTTTGGGAAACTACATTAGTAATAATAAGTTGCATTTTAAACACGTATTTCTTCGTCATTCTTAAGGGAAAAAATTTAGATTTTACAACTTTCTTTCCAGACCATATTTCACATCCTTCCACGCCTCTCAGGCCTTGTTGAGGAGGAGTGGATCGCCATAGACAAGTTCACCAGGTTCACTGACCTTCCTCCGGCTGCTGGGCTTCAGGGCTACCTGTGCCAGACTCGGCTCCGTGAACTGAGGCCAGGTGACTGGGCTCAGCAGGACATAGGTAAAAGGAAGTTTTGTTTTACTCTTCCCACTGTGGACTTGCTTAGGTTTATAAAGTCAGAACAACAGGTGTTGGTAATAGGTTTTCATTGATGTTGTGAACTCTGCTCCTCCACTTAGGGAAGAGACAGTGGAAAAACGTGGTATGACTTTGACTAGAACTTTTAGGTGACCATTGGCTTTGCCATAAAAAGCAAAAGGGAGCCTGATCTGCTTCATCATGTAAAGCTAGTGGCCAATTATGACATTTCTAGTTCCATTCAGTAATGAAGCAGAGACTGTGACTTGAGTCCCTCCTGGTCTGGTTGGACGTCAGCTCACCTGTTACCCTTCCTTCCTCCAGCCCCACTAGGACCGTCCCTCCCCTGCTGCTCTCCTCCTCCCCTGTCCAGCCAGGGGCCTAAAAAGTCCAAGGATTAAGTCCCCACCCATTGTTAAAATCACAACTGGTCTTCTTAATTGTGCAGCCACAGTCCAGGTCCTCGTCACTGTCACAGTTTGCTCTTGTTCAGACTCCCTACCCCGTAACTGTCACGGAAATGTCTTTCAGAAAATCAGAACGCTGTTTGCGTCTCATACGTGAGATCACTGTGTAACATTTACTGGCTCGTTTCTCACTCTCCTGGTTTTCCTCCTCAACCTGACTTTTCATCCCCCCACTTGGGCCTTACAATTTCTCTAAAATTGTAATCCAGATCCTTTAGACCATTTGTTGAAAGGGCAGACTCTTGGGTTGGGTCCCACCTTAGATTGTTTAATTCAGGGTCTGGAGGAGAGCCAGGAAAGCTCATGTTTTATCAAATATTCTAGATGGTTCTCTAATGCATTTAAAGACATATGAGGTCTGCCCGGAAGGTATGCAGCCATATAATGTGAAAAATAGAGACATTTGTTGAAGATCAAGATAAAAAAAAAAACACTGTATGTAGGACAGTGACCCCTCAGTCTCCTTCAGAGCAGGCACCTTGGGACCTCACACAGTTCTAATTGCCATCAGCTGCTCTGTCATATTTTCCTGAATCTTGACAGTCTGAAATCTCTTCCCCTTTAAAGGTGAGTTGGGCTTGGGGAAAAGCCAGAAGTCACAGGGCAACAAGTCTGGGCTGGAGTGGGGCTGAGTGACCTGTGTGATTTGGGCTTTGGGGGGACTGAGTCACCTGGGTGATTTGACGTTTCACCAAAAAAGTACATGAGAAGTGATGCATAAGCAGGTGCATTTTCATGATGAAGCTGCCGATCACCAGCTGCCCACAGCTGTGGCCTCCTGAATCATCCGAATGGGTTCTATGGAGGAATGTTGAAGCTTAATGCACAATGTGATGCAGCTTCGTTGCTCTACTCGCGCAGGCATTTTGAATGTGACAGCCACATGGTACACATGCGCGCTCAGCAGTGTCTACTGCCCCTACTGACCAGTGCAGTGAAGTCGTCACTGTTCACTCATGTGCATTCCAGTCCCCTCTCCTTGGCTGCCAGCTTACATCCATGTTGCACAGACCGTTGTTGTTAGTTATATTAACAATGGCTGGACTCTTTCTGGACAGACCTTGTATACCTTAAATTTATTCACTCAGCAAAGGATGGCCTCCTGTGTGCTAGACAGACCAAGGCCCTGCCCTTATGGAGCTTACATTCCCAGAGGAGAGACAACCCCCAACCAGCACATTAACACAGTGTCAGGTGGTAAGACGAGTTGTGAAAGAAAGCAGATCAGAGAGCTAGTGCCAGGCTGAAGACGACCTTTGCAAGGAGCTGACTCTGAGCTGAGACCGAAGTGGAGTGAGAGCAACTCAGGCAGAAACTTGGGGGAGGAGCTCCCCAGAACAGGGCAGCACCTGTGATGGGTGGGGCAAAAGACAGCTGGCAAGAGCCCTTGCCTCAGTGTGGGGGGCCAGCCTGACGGAGTCACTGAGCAGAGACTGGGAGGGACGGGGGTGGACGGCACGTGCAGACACGTGGGCTGAGTTCTGCCAGTGGATGGGGAAGAGGCTAAAGGAGTCTTTCTGTTCCATTTGTGTGTTTTTGCAAAGAGCGGGGCACCACAGTTCCCTCTGTCTGCTCACCCTTGCCAGCACTGTCTCCTGAATGTTCCACCGGCCTGGTTGCCTTGTTTGATCTCCACAGCTTGAAACCACACTGGTGCCACCCCTACTTTCAGGTCTTTCTCAGCCCGGCCTCTCCCCTGGGCCTGCTGGGCACCCCACAGGTCCCTTGAACTCAGCACGTCCAGACTGCATTCACCTGTCAAACTTGCCTCCTCTGCACCCCACTGGCAGTGTCCCTGTCACATAGAAGCCATTCCTTTCCTATGTTCTCGCTTGCCACCACCAGTACATGGTGATCTGGCTGCTCCTCCTGCAGCCCCTCCTGCAGCCCCTCCTGCAGACTTAATTTGGACTGTCTCTGTCTTTGCCTGGCCCCAGTGCAAGAGCCTTGTACTGGTTTTCCAGCCCCAACTTAGCTCCACGTCACTTTTAAGAGGGATTTCTCTAGAACTCAGAACCACTTCTGTCGTCACCCTTCCTGAGTCCTTTACTGGCTCCCATCATCACTACGCACAGCGCCCTCTCCCAGAGTCGGGCCACCTCCACCACCCAGCACTTGCTCCTGAGCAACACCAGCAGTGCACCACTGCCCCCCTCCTGGGAGCCTCCTGGGCCTTTCCATCTCCCCTCCCCGCCAGATGTTAACGACCCCTTTCTGGGTGTGCATGCCCTCCCTGTAGCACTCTGGTGCAGTTCTCAGTGTGCGTGTTCCAGCCCCAGTAGCCAGGTGCTCCTGGGCTGCTCAGTCAGCAGTCTGGAGCAGGGAGAGGCTGAGGTCTGTGCTGGAGACGGCAGTGTGGCCAGACGGGTAGTGACGGTCTGCATGCTCACTGGACTAGGGAAGAGAATAAATGTCCTTTACTTTAGAGATGTGCCCCCAACTACTTGTAAAGTGATTTAGGATAAAGGCTACTTCCGTTGTCTTCAGGAATATATTTCTGCACAAAATCCTAATTTAATGCACTATTGTTTGTAAGATACACAGTATCTTATTACCTCTAAGAAATACTAGCAAACTATGACACCCAATGAATTGTTTCCCAATTTTGGAGATAATAAAATGTAAAAAAAAAAAGTGTGTCTAAGTACCTGATATTTTTAATGAGATGCTACAAATATATTGGTCAAATTGAATTCGAAAACTTAAAAAATCACTTTTGAAAGTTGCAATTGAGTCTGAATCCAAGTCAAGTTCTTTACTTAATGAACCTGATCCTATCATTTCAAACTTCTGTAACATATGTATGTAAAACATACATAATGTATACAGTATATGAGAGAGAGAGGTTGGTTTCTATTCACATTATTGTTTTCCTTCCCAGGTTCTAACTCAGGCGAGGCAGACAGCCCATCCGAGTGGACTGATGTTCAGAAGAAGTTAATCCCATGGAAAAATAACATCCCTGAGTTAGACCTGGCGCTAGTGTTTCAGGATCGTGCTTCCAAGCTGGGGAAGTCCACTGGTAGACTGATTGTGGTGGCCTCACTCATTGATAAGCCAACCAATTTAGGAGGTAAAACTGTAGCATTCTGGGGCTTGCCTAAAATCTTTGATCATGCAAGTGCCAGGCGGTGCACTGCCATGTCCGTCTGTCTCTCATGTGTAACCCTCCTTGGGTGCTCCAGGGGGACGTGCGGGACGTGATGCGCCCAGCCTTGTGCTGGGGACAGTGACTCCAGCTTGTTGTGTGCAGGTCTGTGCCGTACCTGCGAGGTCTTCGGGGCCTCGGTGCTGGTTGTCGGCAACCTTCAGTGTGTCCACGACAAACAGTTCCAGCACCTTAGTGTCTCAGCGGAACAGTGGCTTCCTTTAGTGGAGGTGGGTAGAAAGTGATTAAAATTTTTCTTTCTTTTTTTTTTTTTGGCCAAACTCTGTAGTACTCCATCTTCCGATAGCAGTTTATTTGCAGCGATTTATAGTACTCCAGCCTTTAAAAGTTCAAAAATAAAAGTAAAATACAGCCCAATTCTGTCCTCCTATTCCTCTATTGTCTTTCATGTGGTTGTATTTTTAGACATCAGTAATATGTAGAATTCTTTTCATTAAGTAAAATGAGTTCTGCTCAAGTCACTGTTGATATAGGAATAATTTCCACAAATTTTTATGAAGTTGGGGGAGTTCTTGTTTATAGTATATATTTCTGTCCTTTCCTTTTTAAAAAGACTTTTAAACAATTTAATAAAAGCTTTTTTTAAAACTCTGATTTTATTCCAAGCAGGTCTATAGCTGAGTGATTTAACCTTCTGCTCTTTTGAAACACTGAAGGTAAAGCCCCCGCGGCTGATGGATTACCTGCAGCAGAAGAAAGCAGAAGGCTACACGGTCATCGGCGTGGAGCAGACCGCCCGGAGTGCCGACCTGACGCAGTACTGCTTTCCTGAGAAGTCCCTGCTCCTGCTGGGGTACGCAGTTCCCTGCCGGCAGTGACTCCTGCCAGCCCCAGGGTAGATGGGGCTTCAGAAACCTCAGTTTACCTGGACTCCCAATACGACCCCTAATATTACACCTGCACTTGACCTTTGACTTGTAACGCTCACGGAAAGCCCTCTACTTTTCATTTTCTTTTATCCCTTTGGGATGGTCAGATGAACAGAGAATTGACCCATAAACTTTCTTATCCTCTTATTTTCCTGGTAATTTACAATTATTTTATTTTGTTACTCTGTCTCTTCCAGTAACATTCAAACACCCGAGAGAGATACTGCTCATTACAAGAAAAGTAACCTTTTCCCATTTTTCATCAGAAACGAGCGTGAGGGAATCCCAGCAAACCTGATCCAGCAGTTGGACGTGTGTGTGGAAATCCCTCAGCAGGGCATCGTCCGCTCGCTCAACGTGCACGTGAGCGGGGCGCTGCTGGTCTGGGAGTACACCCGGCAGTGGCTCCTCCGGCACGGGGGCGCCCGGCCTGAGGCCCTGCCTTTTCGGAGGTCAGCCGCTGGTGCTGTGGACACGTCATTTTAAAAAGGAAACTATCTGGACTGATGAAATCGATTCTGAATTTACTGGGATAATTTGTTCATTTTTTCTTACAATTGAATGCCAAACTTTTCCATGTGCCTTAAACACGTTACTGTGTTGTCCCCTTTAAACATTTTTAGCTAAATTATATTGCTTCTTTAGTAAAATGTTTTAAGCAATTGTGGAAATAAACATATATTTTTGAAAGATCTCATCCTTCCTAGGAACTAATGTTGTTGGAAAAGCGTGCTGCGGAGTGGGGCAGTTCACGGCAGCTCTGTCCCCTACAGCACAAGGAAGGAGGGGTTCTGCAAGAAAGAGAGTCCGTGGGACTCACTGTCGGGGAGCACGCCGGCAAGGTGCTAGCCAGCTTCCCTAGAAAGTTCAGAACACTCAGGTGATAGGTTTCCATTTATTTTTAAAGCCAGGAACAAGGTCACAATCATCCATATGAAGTTTGTAAACAAAATGTTCATGTGCCACCTTTGCCCAGAGTTCAGTGGTGGTTAAAAACAGTCTGGGTTCTGTCTCCTATACCTGTTTTGCCTTTTCCAGAATCGTAAACGAAGCATGTTTTAATCACATAGCCTTTTGGGTCTGCCTTCTTTCACATAGCAAAATCCATTTAAGGTCTGCCTGTGGTGTTGGGAGACTCAGCTGTTCATTTTTCTTTGCTGCGTGGTATTGTCTCAATGTACTATAGCGTATCCATTCCTCTGCTGCAGGCACCTGGGCTGCTTCCAACACGGTTCATTTGGTGAAATACCTAGAGTGGGACGCTGGGTCACAAGGCAAGCGTGTTTAACCTCACAGACTCCAAACTGTTTTCCAAAGACGTGTCACCCTTTGCATTCTCCCACCAGGGCTGGATGAGTTTCTGCTGCTGTGCATCTCCATCCACACTCGGTATGGTCCACTTGTAATTCCCTCTAACAGGCATGCGGTGACAGATGGACGTGCTTTTCATTTGCTATACTCTACTAATAATACGACGCGTCTTTACATAATACCTAATACTGGTTATCACAACATTATGCCCATTTTTTAAATTTGGGCGATTTGGTTTTTTTAAGAGTTTTAAGAGTTCTTCATTCTGGATACTTCTTTTTGTTATGTGATTTGCAAATATTTTCCCAGCCTGAAATTTTCTTTTTGTTCTAATAGAATCTTTCAGAGAGCAAAATTTTTAATTTTGATAAAATCCAATGATTTTTTCCCCTTTCATGAATTTTGCTTTTGATGTTATCTCAAAATTCATTTTCAAACCTGAAATCTTGTAGAGTTCTTCCACATTTTCTTCTAGAAGTTTTACAGTTTTGTATTTAAATCTATGATCCATTTTTTTAAAAATGAGGTAAGGTAACGTCAGGGTTCGTTCTGTTGTGTGTGGACATCCAGTTTTTCTAGCCCTGTGTGTTGGAAAGACCGTCCTTTCTCCCTTCAGTTGCCTTCACTTTCGTGCAAACCCAGCTGACTCTGTGTGGGTGTGGACCTGGGCTCTGTCCCCTTCTACAGAACGCAGTGCCTCTCCTGCCACCGCCATTCTGCCCGGATTACTGCAGTGGTCACACAGTGAGTCCTCCAGCTCCCCTTTTTTTCAGAACCATGTGGCTCTCTGAGGTCCTTTGCCCTCTCATATAATTCTACACTCAGTTTGTTATTAGTCCTTGTCTACAAAAAACACTTGTTAGGTTTGACTGGAACTATGTTGAACCCATAAAACAGACTGGGGAGAATTTAATGATATCTTCACAGTACTGAGTCATCTAATCCATGAACACAGTACATAATTGCCAATTAATTAGATCTGCTCTAATTTCAAGGGTTTGTTTTTGTAGGTCTCAAACATTTTGTAAGCTATATACTAAAGTATTCCCTTAAAAAAATTTTAGTGTTATTTTACGTGATGTATTTTTTCTTTTATACTCCAATTGTTCATTGCTAGGACACAAGAGTATGACTTCCTCTTATATTCTGACCAGTTTCCTGCTGCTTTTCTAAGATTCATTTATTAGTTTTTCTGTTGGTTTTGGGGGGGTTTTCTTTAGAGATAATACTATCATCTATGAACAGACTTGATTTTCCTTCCCAATTTACATGCTTTTTATTTCTCTTGTCTTAGTGAGGTAGCTAGGAAACCGCTAAAGTGGTGAACAAGAGAAGTGAGAGAGGACATCCTTACCTTGTTCCTGACTTTTGGAAGAAGAAAAACATTCCTCATATCATCACTGAGTATGATATTAGCTAAGTTTTTTGTAGATGGTCTCTATTATTTTATATTCTCTCAACCCTTATTTTTGTGCGTGTGCCTATATTAAAATGGCAACTCCCAGGACACATAACAGCCTACTTTTTTCAGTATCTTATATTTGCTGATTCCCATCTTCTAACTAAAAAAGATAGGTACTTTATAATAGGCTTTAACTTTTTTATTAAAATACTGACTTCTTACTAAATTAAAACTAAGCGTATTTCATACCATTTTATTCCAATTCTTCATAGTTTATCTCCTGTCATGCAATCATTTTAATTGTTAAGTTGTGTACACAGATGCGGTTAGTGCTGATGTTCACCGTGATTCCAACCACGGCCATCCCACACCCAAAGGAGCGATTTCCAGTGTCTGGAAAGAACAGCTTCTCCCTCTCTGAAAAGGCCAGGAATAGCCTATGAGTCTGCGGTTGATTTTGAAGGCTGGAATTGTCCTGCTTCAAATTTTTCTTTAAATTTTAAGTAGTCTCTTCTTTTATCAAAATATTTTATCTGTTGAGAAAAAAGGGTTTGAAATAGGGCAAGTTTTGCAGCTTAGATAAACAAAAGTACAGATTTAAATGTAGCACATTTTCAACACGAACTGCCTAAGGGGAGTGCAAGTCATTTCTGTTCTAGAACCACTTTGAATGGATGAGTGTGTCTGATGTAGAAGTCCCACAAGTGGGTGCAGACCAGTAGATCATCAGCTTTTTTGGATGACAGATCTTGCTGAACACTTGAGTAAGCCACGAACCTTAAGAAATGTAATCAAAACCAAACAGGAAGTAAATAACCACCTGAGACAAGTGAAAATGAAAACACTTTTCAAAAATGGACGCAGGAACAGCAGTTGTAAGGGAAGTTTACAGCTAAACAGGCCCATCTCAAGAAAAATCCCGAGTAAACAATCTAAGTCTACAATTAAGGAACTAGAAAAAGAACAAAACCCAAAGTAAATAGAAGAAAGGAAATAATTAAGACCAGAGCAGAAATAAACAGCATAGAAATAAAAAATAAAAAAGGATCAATGAAACTAAGAGCTCATTCTTTGAAAAGATAAACAATTGACACACCTTTAGCCAAACTCATCAGGAAAAAAGAAAAAGCCCAAATAATCATAAATGAAAGAAGTTGCAACCAACACCACAGAAATATAAAAAAAAATTATTAAAGAACACTATGCCAACAAATTAAGCTTAGAATAAATTTCTAGAAACTTATAACTGTTAAGACTGACCAGTAAAAAGTGGAAAATCTGAACAGACGTAACTAGTAATAAAATTGAGGCAGAAATCAAAAAACTACCAATAAACAAAAATCCAGAACCAGATGACTTCAAAAGTAAATTCTACCAAACATTTTGGACGAATTAATGCCTATCCTTCTTAAACGATTTAAAAAAATTGAAGAACGGACCCTTCCAAATTTACTCTATGAAGCCTTCACTCTATGAAGCCTTAACTTCACTCTTTGCTATTACTCTGATACAAAACCAGACAAAGACATTACAAAAGAAAGAAAATTATAGGCCAGTATCCTTGATGCAAAAATTCTTAACAAAATATCAGCAAACAGGATTCAATAATACAAAGTTTTTTGGGGAAAAGTAAAAGTAAATATAATTTTAGAGTAAAAAAGTATAAAGGTAAAGATTAATACAGTTAATGAAAGGTAACTAAATTCTCTAGATTTCAAAAAAAAGTTATTTTTCCAAAGATGACAGAGATGGCCAGTAGGTTTATGAAAAGGTGCTCAACATCAATAGTTGTCAGAAAAATGCAAATGAAAACTACAGTGAGATATCACCTCACACCTGTCAGAATGGCGACCATCAATAAATCCATAAACAAGTGCTGGTGAGGACGTGGAGAAAAGGGAACCCTCATGCACTGTTGGTGGGGATGCAGACTAGTGCAGCCACAGTGGAAAACAGTATCAAGTTACCTCAAAACAATTAGAAATAGAACTGCCTTATGACCCAGCAATCCCATTTCTGGTTATTTATCCCCATAAAACAAAAACACTAACTCAAGAAACTACACGCACCTCTATGTTCACAGCAGCATCATTTACCACAGCCAAGGCAGGGAACAGCCCAAGTGCCCACCAACAGATTCTCAGATAAAGAAGCTGTGGCCCACACACACAACGGGGTACTACTCAGCAGAAAGAATATGGAGTCTTGCCATTTGCAACAACATGGATGGACCCGGAGGGCATTAGGCTGAGTAAAATAAGTCAGAGAACTACTGTATGATTTCACTCGTATGTAGACTCTAAAAAAACCAAAACGTGCATAAACAAAGCAAAACAGAATCAGCCCCCCACCACAGAGAACAAGCTGATGTTGACAGAAGTGAGGGAGTAGGGGGATGGGTAAAATTAAAAAGTAAACAGAAGATGTGAAGTATTTTAAAGGCCCATGCCCTGTAGCAGTACAATCCCAGTGGTGTGAGCTCAAGGCTGAGCACAGGGCCCTCAGGCCTGTATCTGAGCCGCTCTGCTGACAAGGCAAAGGCAGACCACCACACATTGTCATTGTCAGAACAGAACACACTAGTTCTTTCCCAAGAAGCATTTCTTAGGATTAAACCTTGAATATTTCAGCGGTGCCCCAGGAAGTGAAAACTAATTTAGACTGAGATGTAAGAACCGGCCCAGCCCCCTCTGATGCTGGGATGAGACGCAGACAGAGCAGCTGCAGAGTGACACACGACTGCCGTGGGCTTTCTTCCCTAAGAGACCCATTTGAGTGACTGCCCCTTTCTTCTTCACTAAGGAACCTGTTCCCCGACATCACAGACTGAGGGAAATTTCCCCTCGAAGGGGCAGCAGTAAGCAGGGAAGACCTACATTTCCCTGGAGGCTAGAAGGCACTGACACAGCTGCAGCCCAGATTTCTGGCCCCAGACTCCTGATGAGGGGTCTCTGAACACACGTGCACAGCTTTTATCTCGGTGAGAAGCAGGACCCGGTCCACTTCAGTCCAGGCTGACGAGGACCTGTTACACTCAGCCCACTTTGCCCTGAGCCTATCAAAACCCCTCCGTTTCAGTGTCACCTAAGCCCCACCCTCCCCCCATCCTCGGGCAGCCTTCCCTTTGCTTGGTGAGCTGCCCCCAGTTCCTCAGGGTATGTGGTCTCCCGGGTCAACAAGTCTGTCAGGCTGCAGATTTCTCGTGGTCTCAGGTGGGGGCGGCTGTGACAGGTAGGCTGTCACAGGTAGGAAGTGCCACAGCAGGAGTGCACAACATCCTGAACACGTTTGTGGCAGACGGCAGATCTCAGCATTTCCTGTCCCACCTCCAACGTCCCAATGGACATGTCCATTCAGAGGTTCTGTCGACATTTCTGCCCAGCTTGCCAGGAACTGAGCCCTCAAGAACCCACCTCGGTGGCTGCAGCACTTTCTGCCCAGACATGCAGACCTCCTTCCCCTGTGGTCCCCACGGTACAGGCCCTCCTCTCTCACACCGGCATTGTTCTAGCAGCTCTTCGCCTGCTTCCCCTGCCTTGTTGATCCACCTGTCACACTGCTGCCAAGGGTCACTCTTCTGAAACCCAGATCTGACCTTGTCACTGGCTTCTTTAAAGACCTGTAAAGATCTTTCTGGGTATCCCAGGGCCTTCAAGCTCAACATCCGAACTCCTCAGTAAGACAGGCCACCTGTGACTTAGTCTCCGCCCCCCTGCCCCTGCACAGAGCCACCCACTCCCTGAAGGTGCTCGTCTCCGGCTGCTGGTCTTCTCACACGCCGTCCCCCTCACCTGAACAGCGCTGCTGCCCAGCCTCCACCTCCTCACTTGGAGACAGTCCACGGCCCCAACACACGGCACTTTCTCTAGAGGCTATGAATCAACCAGCATCTCCTGAGAAGCACTGTGTGAGTGCAATGTGAGTGGCCTCTGGACCACTCCACGAGACACAGAGCAGTCGTGTGCATGCCACAACTTGTAATTTGAGACTTCTTAAAGCTGTACAGGCAAAAATCTCTGAAATAGATGGTGGGACCAGATGTCTGGCTGCTCTATTTGTGGAGCACTCTGGTGGACGATGCTGGAACGACAGAGCTGAGTAAGAGAACACAAACTCTGGGGGCAGAGACCTACATTCAGAACCCCCTCTACCACTTGATCTTGGACCAATGACCCTGCCCTTCTGAGCCTCAGTCCCTACTCTGTGGGACAGGCACCTCACCAGGCTGGGTGAGGATGGAACCCACAGGGCCACCGTCTCACACAGAAGCGCTCCAATGGTACTTCCAGGTCTCCCCTCCCACCACCATCCCCAGTGCACACACAGTTCTGGACACGTCTCCATGTTCAGTCTAGGCTATTGGGTGAGACCTCAATGAGGTCCTACTGAGAAGAGAGCACAGGTAAAGAGGGGTGAAGCGGGGCAAAGGGTGAGGGGAAGGCTGAGCAGGAGAAGCAGCCTCGAGCTCACTCGGGGGTGAGGCAGAAGCCTGTGAGCACGGCTGTGCTCCCCTCTACTGTCCTTGCTGAGCCTCTCTGCCACTCTGCGGATCACCATCCCGTCCGACAGCATGCCAGCGCTTGGCCGAGGCCAGGATCCACCTGGCTGACACGCCAGTACCCCTCCCTTGCAGCCCCTTGACCTCTTCAATCATCTTGTCCTCGAAGCTTCCTACCTCCCAGGACCAAAGTCTGGACCCTGAATCTCACCGACAGAGGCAGCCTTTCTACAGCCCCGATGCTGGGCTTCCACCCCAACCACCACCCTGATCACCCCCCCGATTTTCCCACTAGGCCCCTGATGCCAAAACCTTACTGATTTCATAGACCTTTTACCGACTGTCAGCCCTCGCTTGTCTCCTGACTCGAAGCTCTCCAAGGGCTTCCCATGCCACCCAGACTCAGAGCCACCATCTGTGGCCTCCCAGCACCCCTGACCGTAGCTTCTGCCAGTCTCTCCTTGCTGTTCCTCAGACACCCGGGTCCATCCCCACCGCAGGGCTGTCTCAGGTGTCACCGAGCTTCCCTCCTGAGAGCGCTCCTTCCACAACTCTCCAGGCAAAGGCGGGCCCCCTGCCCCCTGGAACTGTGCTGACGCTGGGGCTCCCTGAGGTGGGAGCATGGAAGAACGTGAGGGAAGGTCGAGTCCTGTCTGTGAAGAGGCTGGTCCTTGTGAACGTTCCGCTAGAGAGCGCAACAAGCACTTGTGGAGGAGGAGGAAGGGCTGGCCAGGGTGCAGGTGCAGGCGTCCTCCTTCAGGCCACACCTGTCAGGGAGGCCTTGGGGCAGCTGGTGGCAGAGTCTACCACACGAACATTTACTTTCTGAACTCATTATACTTTGGGTACATGACTATGCTGTTTTGGGCGGGCAGCTGGGAGCACTTCATTTGTTGACAGCAGATCCAGGCCAATGGATATGCCTGCTCCTGCCCGAGATTTAAATATCAGCCCTTAGGAAGATCCTGGACAAGTCTACCAGTTCAGTGGGTTGGGTTTTGGGGGCTTATGTTCATTTGTTTTGTTTTTCAATGATCCTTAAAGTGCCAGCTGACTTTTCCTAAACGTCGGCCTGATGTTAGGACATAAAAGGAGCCTGGGCAACCACACGAGGTTTTCTCTGCCTCTCACAGCCTCTGCTGATTTGCTGACTTGTTGACACGCCTAAGACAGCCTTCACTGCACAGCCTGCCACTCGCACGGTACCCTCTAATTATTTCAAGATCAAACAGAAACAGGTCCAAGTGTGACTTACCCACTGCTGGGGGCAACTTGATTCAAAGGAGCGTCTTAGCTTCTTGCACTGGGAAGCGTCGCCCTCGTTCTCATCCAAACACTTCCAATACTCATCCCGGGCTCCCCAGCAGACCTGCCTCTCCTTCATGGACGGGGCTGCCATCCCGGCGGGCTGGAGCTGCCGGCCAAAGCAACATCTGCCATGAACAAGGCGGCGGCCAGGCAAAACTACGGCGGTTCCGCAAACGCCAGGTGTTCACAATTACGCCCGGGACTTCCACGGTGCAGCTGAAACTACTCAGCTGACATCCACAGCAACAGACCAGCATGCGTCCGAGACTTCCCACCATGTCTGACCCCGCTCATCGCGGCAGCGGGGTCGGGGCCGATTGGGAACCCCCTGTTCCCGAGAGATTGGGAATTCTCGCTGTCATTGAGGGTCGCGCCCTGGTTCTCTGGAGCCACTATCCCATCGGTAAAACGGGGGTAGCGGTGCCCTTTTTAGCAGGTGCTGTTTGAACCAATCTGACCTCCATATTAGTGCACGGAGCAAAATGACCGAGCAGAGCTGGGCGTCTATTCCCGCAGGCGAGTAACCGCGGCTCCAGACAGCCAGCGACCTCCCCGGGCCACCCCACACGCCCGCCCGCCCGCCAACAGCAAACTCACCTTCCCGCCCGCCCAGAACCGGTCCTCTTCGGCACCGACCGGGAGCAGGGGCCGCACCGCTTAGCACCTTGGGGAGAACGCAGCTCCAAGTCTTGGCGCCGACCGCAGGTTGCGGCTCAGGCGGCGCAAAATTCCCAACAGGGGACACACCAGGGCCCTCACTCGGACCCTCACGCGCGGCTGTACAATGTCCGGGGGCGGGACTTCCGGCCCCGCTCCAGCACTTGGGGAGAGACTTCCGCCCCGTTCGAGGAAGGGGGCGTTTCCTGAGGGTTGAGGAGGTGGGGTCCGCAGGCTCGGGCAACGCCAGTCCGGGCAGTTTTTCACTCCCGGGACGAGCTCCGCCCCTTTCCTGACCCACTACGTAGCGTCAGGCCCAGCACCGCCCGAAGGCTCCTGGTGCGAACTCTGCCCCTGAGGCGGCCTTTGGGAGGAGGCTTCCTGGGGAAGCTGCGCCTGAGGCAGAAGGGCTGGACCTAGGTCTTCGGAACTATTTTTTACTCCTCACTTGAGGACCCTTTTTTCATTGCTTGGTAGAGAGGGAGGAAGGGAGAGAGGAGGGGAGGGAGAGGGGATCGCTTGCCTCTCACGGGCGCCCGCAGCCGGGATCCAACCTGCAAGCGTTTTGGTTACTGGACGCAGACGGAGGCGCGGGCCAGGGCTCTTTTTGGAACTCACTTGGTGGAAAAGGTGACGGAGTGACAGGAGGCTCCATGGATTTCAGATAAATTATGGGGACCTGTACAGAGGAATGGTTTCTCTTTTTGTTTGTTCGTTTTTTATGAGTATGGGGTCGAGAAGTTTTTTTTAGCCTTAAAGGAAAATAAATTCAACGATATTAAAATTCAGTGGAAAAGACAGAACCACATTGTAGGAGAAATGTGCAAAACATAAAATGAAGGAAGGCTTAGTACCCAGAACATATAAAGAGTACCTACAAATCAATAAAAAGGAGCGCACCTAATTTTAAAAATAAGCAAAAGGCTTAAAGAGGTAGGGCACCAAAGAAGAACCGCAAGTGACCCATCTGCACACGCGTATCCTTCCTGGGGACCACGGAAAGGAAGGTGAGAGCGACCAGGCAGCACCAGACGCCCACCAGAGCAGCCAGCACACCGATGACCGTCACCAGTGTTAATGAGGAGGAGGAAGGGCGTGTCCCCAACCAGGGGCAGCCGGAGAAATGGATACAACCGCTTTGGAAAGCGGCGCGGCAGTACCTAGTAACCCTGCAGTGTCTCTTGTCGTGTGCAGCTACAACACAGCTCGCACCCACGATGGGGAGGAGAAGTGACGGACGGTCTGGTCAAGAACTAGGATGTGTGAGAGCCTCAGCGGCAGAGAGAGAGCAGCACACTGCAGTCATTCACGGCAACAAGATCCAGCTCAGTGCTGAGTGACAGAAGCGAATCAACGAAAGAACAGACACCCTGTGTTTGCACTGGCGGCAGGGTCCAAACCTGTCAAAACATAACCGTGTAGCTCAGGCCACGTGCACAAGCGGTGAAACCGTTTAGAGAAAGGGGATGCGATCAGGAGGGGTGCAGAGGGGCATTCTGAAGTGCTGACCAGGCTCCACCCACGCCCTTTAATAATTATAAAGGAGCTGGGTGCTCCTTTATAATTATTCTTCAAATAAACTGTGCAAGTGTGCCTGCCTTTTCTACACGAATGATGTATGTCACAATGTTTACATAGAGTAGTTGACCTGAGAAAGTTCATCTTTACTGTGCAGAGGTAAAAACAGAACACATATAATGTGTTGGCTGCATTTTTAATGGATTTAACACCTTAAGTGCTAGCTGGGTCAAAAGTCAGTGGACTCTCACACTAACTGCCACTTATGCGGCGGCGGAGCAGTTCCTCCTGGTCCATGGTAGGACTAAAGCGCAAAGAATTGCCAACAAGGTAACAGGAACTGCGGTAATAGTGCCCAGCCTTACCCCCAAGGTTTCACCAGTGGAGAAACTGTGGCTCAGCCAACAGAGAAAAAACTAGAAGTGTTGATGTGTTGATAAAGAGGAAAACAATGCAGGATAGAAAATGCAAAGGCCAAATTCACCTACAATATGGGCCAGTAAAAGAATGTGGTTGCCATCCAATGGCACAAAGCGGGTGTAATCTCCAGCCCGTTTGCAGGGGAGAGGAGGCCCTGAGGAGTCCCGGGGAGGAGGTGGGAGCCCTGCATCAGTGCTGGCTGTTGTCATCCAGAGGAGGCGGCAGGTGGGCGGGCTCTAGTCTGAACTCAGCGGGTTCCATGCCGCTGGTGCACAGGGCCAGACAGACCCAGGAGCACTGAACATGCGTGGGTTGTTTGTCTATTGCTGCCCATGGACTTTTATTTATAATCTGACCTCTTTACAAAGCAGTTATCGGGACACTTACTCAGGGACACCAACATGAGAAAGATGCCTTCAACGTCAGTGTAGCTGCAGTGAGTGTCCTTAGAGCTCTGTGCTCTTCTCCTGTCACCTGTAGGCATGCTCCAACATGTTGTCCTTTTCTTCTCTGCGTTATGTTTCTGGGTGAGCGGACGCACTCTCAGCTTTGGTGCCACTTCTATCAGAAAGACTTGCAAGTCTACATTTTAATCCTGAAAGGACCTCTGGGCCAGTTTTCTCTTTCCGAGTCCCCAGTGGGCCTCTCATTGCTCTTCCCATCACTTCAACAGGTTCAAAACTGGCCCCAAGATTCCCTCTCCAGAGTAGCTGCTGCTTTTTCTTTTTATTTTTTTAAATAAAGATTTTATTTACTTATTTTTTAGAGGGGGAGGGAGGGAGAAAGAGAGGGAGAGGAGAGAAACATCAATGTGTGGTTGCCTCTCACGTGGCCCCCATTAGGGACCTAGCCTTCAAACCAGGCATGTGCCCTGACCAGGAATTGAACTGGCAACCCTTTGATTGGCAGCCCATACTCAATCCACTGAGCTACACCAGCCAGGGCACAGTTGCTCTTTCTAAGCTGTTCCTTTTCATCCAGTCCACAAGCCTTGGTCTGCCGGTTAGGAACCCTTGAAGCTTTTGCCATGCTTCCTGTGCTTGCAGAGCCCATTGATTTCACAGACAGAATGCACCTGCACAGTGCCAGTCTAGGGGGTATAAAGACAGATAAGGTCTCGGCCCTTGAGAAGCTTGATCTAGGGGGGTACCCAGGCCATTCTATCCTCAAATAATGAGTAATAAAAAGAGTGATAGAGGCATACACCAAGGTCAGTGGGAGTCCAGAGAAACCAAGAAGGGGAACACGGGCAGTATTAAAGGCAGCAGAGTATAGTGGATGAGTGTAGGTTTGGAGCCAGATGGCTTGAATCCTTCTTCCTCCAGTGTCAAGCTGTGTGACCTTGGGCAGTTACTGAATCTTTTACATTGGTTTCCTTAGCTGAAAATGTGGATGATAGTAATATCTACATTAGGTTTCTCATGAAAGTTAAATGAGATGATGCATGCAAAGTGTTTAGCACAATGCCTAGCACACACAAAGATTTCATTCATTCATTCAGTTGAGGACTTACTATGGGCCCAGCACTGTGTTAGGGCCTGGGAGACATCGGGGAACAAAACAGATGAAAATCTCTGCCCTTATGGAAATGTGCACTCTAGCTCTAAACATAAAAAGGTAAATTCTCTAAGTGTTACAGAAAAAGAAAAAGATAACCATTAGTTATTAGTATTACTATATTTTAGAGGTCACTTGGTCTTGGACATAAAGGAAGAGAAGTTTTAAGAAGAATAATACTACGTCTCATCAAATCTAAGATGTCCTGATTATATTTTGTGCCATTATTTTATGTACCAATAAGAAAGGATGGAGCACTGCCAGTAAAAAGCTTTTTGTTACCTAGGATTCTTACCTTAAGCTTGTTAACACCTATGTGGACATATGGAGGTGTGCATTTTAAAAATCACATCACACCTGCACACACAGTAGCAGAGCGATAAAAGTAAAAGGGAAGGTATTCTTAACACTTCTTCACATTCAGAGCCCGGTCCTCGGAATCCCTTTTTGACCAGGTCCTGACCAAGGTCTGTGCTTTTCTACCAATTTGAGCATCTCTGCCATTGGATATCTGGAGCGAATCCTCTGACTTTTTCTGGCCCTGGTCTTTTCAGATCCATAAAAAGAGCTAAAAGCCATGGTGCTGAGCAGTCAGCCCACTTTGTGAGTGGGTTCAAGGGGCCTAACTGTCACTCCCATTTGGGACTCTCACCAAACACATGAGAGGGGCTCGCTCTCTCCCACCCCTGCCTTTAACGTCTGGGTTCCTAGAGGTTACCAGGCCGCGTTTTTGTTGCCTGGATTTTCTTCTAGGCCTCAGACAGTCACTCAGCAAGTCTGGATGCTCCTGCTTTGGTATGTGTGCCCACAGGGAATGACAGCGGGGACCCTGGCAACTATTGGGTTGTCCATTGTTTTTTTCTGTAAAAATAAAATACGTACTTTTCATTTTCACCATAACTTTATTGATTTGGATATTTTGAGTATGTCAGCTCTCTTCCATGTGCTAGAACGTTGATTGTTCTCAGTTAATGTCTCAGTTTGAATGCTATCAACTTTGACTGGTCTGCCTGAGCACGGAGCATCATTGTCCAGTAAGACGCCTCCAGCACGAAGCTTCGCAAACCACTTTTGACACGTTCGATCAGTCACAGCACCTTCTCCATGCACTGCACGAGTCTTTTTTGCATTTCAGTTGCCTTTTTATCTTTCTGGAAATATTAAAGCATCATATGCAAAATGTTGCATATTTTGTTTTGTCTTCAATATTAAAATGGCTACACAAAAATTTACCGATTTTGATAAGGTTTTTTAAATGCACGCTGATATGACAGCTCTCACAATACAGTCTAACAAAACTGTTTCTAATGAAGTGAAAAAGACAAGACAACCAAGTGCTACTACAGACACCATTCACTCCACACCCCTTCATCATCTAAGGCCTGTCTCTCAAAGAATAGATCCTTTAGAAACCAAATGGAAGGCCAAACTTGGGAGCTAAAACCCTACCAAGTCACCACGGCCCCTCCCCTGAGTGTTACACAAGCCAGCCTCTTTCCTTCCCTGAAGCAGACTTGAGGAGTTCAAGTCTGGGGTCTGCCATCTGCTAGTTACGTGAGTTTTGGCAAGTCACTCACCTCTCCGTACTTACTTGCTGTGAATCGCACGCAGCCTGTCTGCTAGGAAGTCTATAGCTGACGCTTTACCTCCCTGTGAACTTGCTCATCGGGAACAGCCGTCGGTGCAATGTTAGACAGGCTTTCGTGTCTAACATTCCCTGCACTTCCCCGAATACGGAGCAGAGCACTCCATTCGGAGAACTCTTCTGTGAAGCAGAAAGCATATTCTGAAACACACCCCTGTCTCCCGTCACACTCTCCATCTCCTGTACTTGGAAGAAACATCATAGGCTGTAGACCCATCTACTAGTTCCATTGGTGAGAAATCAGTTAAGAACATTTCATGACTTAACTCATCACACTTAATGCAAAAGGGTAACATAATTAGAAATCTCTTCCTTCTCTACACTAAAGATCAAAATACATCTGGGGATTGAAACTGTGGAGTAAGGAGGAAATGAGAGAGTATTTAGCTCTTTTTCCCATGTTAGTTGCATGTGGAAATGTCGTTTTCCTGGCAAAAACAACCACCACTTTTAACAGATATGAGCATAAAAGTCTAAACATCACCAAGAAAGTTCCGGTTGGCAATAACTATTGAGTATTTCTTAGATGATGCCCTTTCATACCATTAAAATTCAAGGGGTTTCTTTGATATAGACCCACGGGTTTCCATGGAAACCTGCTTTATTACCTAGGCAACCAAGGGCTCATGCTAGCACTGTTAGGTTTCAAATTTATCATAAAATTCTGGTTCGCTTAGATAAAAATCATGCTTCTTGGCCAAGTTTAAACTCTATTTCACTATTTCCCTGTGCCAGATTTAAAACTTTTCATTTAGCCTCGATAGACACAAATAAAAATGAAGTTTCTAATTAACCTTGTGAATTCTCTAAGCCTTTCTATTAACCAGATTGATATTTAAGGAGTTGCATTTGCCTGAAGGTTTTGAGAAGGATCTATTTGATAAATTGCATACTTTCTTTGGAGGTTGATTGAAAACCAAATAATAAGGCTGAGATTCAAGTGTGGGACAGGAAAGATGTGATGTTTCAAGGAATATACTGCAAACACCAGTCACCGCATAGATTGGTGAGAGGTTTCTATAAGTAGTGAGTGTAAGCCATGTGCCTGGGTATAAACAGTCAATATTGTCAGCTATTGTTGAGAACTGCGGCTGGACACCTCTATTCATGGGTATCCAGTCTGGGGAGATGCGTAACCCAAAGAATCTGAGTCGTCACCAACCCGGGGGGAGGACACTTTGGGTTGTGACCAGGGCTATGACTTTTGTATATTTTGTAGTTGAATTAAGAAGCATATTTGAGGATGCGTATTTAACCTGCCAGGGATATGGGGCTGGAGGAGATAGCTCACAGTTTGTTTGTTTGTTTAAGATTTTATTTCTGCCCTGGCTGGTGTGGCTCAGTGGGCTGAGTACCAGCCTGCAAACCAAAGGGTTGCTGGGTCAATTCCCAGTGAAGGCACATGCCTGGGTTGCAAGCCAGGTGCCCAGTAGGGGGCACACGAGAGACAACCACACATTGATATTTCTATTGTAAAAAATTATTCATTTATTTTTAGACAGAGGGGAAGGGAGGGAGAAAGAGAGAGAGAGAGAAACATCAGTCTGTGGTTGCCTCTTGTGCTCCCTCTACTGGGGACCTGGCCCCCAACCCAGGCATGTGCCCTGACTGAGAATCGAACTGGTGACCCTTTGGTTTGTAGGCTGGCACTTGATCCACTGAGCCACAACAGCCAGGGCAATAGTGCGCAGCTTTAATGATAGACTCAAGGTCAAAGGGATCCCAACAGACTGGGATGAAGGGCAGAAATAAAGAAGATGGTATGTAATCATGCTACTCTCCTGCTCAGTCTGTTCCAGGGGCTTTCTAATGCTGACCAGTGAATGCCCGGATGCCTCAGGGTGGCACCGAAGACCCCACACTGGGCCTTAGCCTGTTTCAGCGTTTGTCCTACAGTCTGTCCCTGAGCCAATTGCCATTCCAGATACTGCCCCTAAGCAACACCTGCTCGTCTCCCTGCTTTCCCGTTCACCTGAACTGCCCCGCCACCCCGCTGTTTCTCGGGTCCCTATTCACCCGGTCCGGGCCAACTCCACAAGTTATTTCCTTTACAGAGCACTTCCCACCCGCCCCCAGGCCCAAACAGCACTGAGTCTGCCCCCAGAGTCGGCTGCCTCCCAAGGTCTGGTGGCCGGGATCGTGTTCCTATTAATGTCTAAGTTTTTCAAAGACAGGAACCATGTCAATTATGCAGACTCCATCCACTGTTAAAGTATTCATGAAACAAACAAACACATAAGATGACATCCTGTTTGTGTAAAAAACAAAACAAGTTTGGGGGAACAGGATGGCGCGCACATGTACGTACACCGTGCCAGTCGAGTGGACTCCACGCAGAACAAGGACAGACACCGTGGGCACCAGAAGTGACCGAGCACATGGGCCGCACTCCCCAAATGAGAATGACTCTCCCACCCACTGCTGTGAGGTGTTCCCCTCCAACCCGGCAGGGCTGATTACTGAAGTTACGGGAAGGGGCTTCACCTGGAGGGGGTGCATTTTCCCCCCTTGCCAGTGACAGCACAGTCCTCCCCGGGAGCCTGGTTAAACCTCTACACGTTCTCAGACCCACGGGGTCGGAGGAGCTTGAGCCCCACGGCTCCGGCCGTGGCCGGGAGAGAAACGCAGGGGCCCAAAAGGGAAGGGCTGCTCTTACGGTGGAAAACAAAAATGGTGGTGGTTGTGACAGGCTTAGAACCATGAATCAGAGTGAGAGCAGGCGAGGGGGCACCTCTAGGAGCACGAGGGGTGGCTGGGGGGTGAGGCCAAGATGTGGGAGGGGACCCCTGGGGGGATGGGGAGGAGCCTGCAGACTGCAGCCCTGCCACTGAGGGGTCAGAGGTCAATTGGCAGACAGGTCTGGGTCTCCGCAGTTTGCGTTTTCTGGAATCATTTGTTTTGCTTCACCCCGGAACTTCAAAAGTTATTTAGCTTTTAAAATTGAGCTATAATTGTCATATATTTGTTCCAGGTGTGCGACACAGTGATGTGATATCCGCGTCTTGGGCAGTGACCCCACGATGAGTCTAGTCAACGCTTATCGCCATGTAGGTACAGGCTTTCCTCCTTGTGATGAAACTTTGAAGATTTAGTCTCGGCAACTTTCAAATATGCAGACAGTGTCACCAACCATAGTCACCGCGCCGTGCGTGACACTCCAGGATCCATCTGTTTGACAACTGGAGTTTGTGCCCTTTGACCCCCTTCACCCTTTAGGAAAAGTATTCCTTAAGGTTTTTTTCTGGTTTCCAGCTCTGTACCTGAGGAGCTTGGAAGTCTCCCCTCCAACCCAGCAGCAAGTAACAGCTGAACAGGCTAAAAATTCACAACTTTCCCAGGGTCTGTAAGAGAGGGGAAAGGGTGCTGAGCACACCACCGCCCCCAGCCCTGGAGAGTCAGACAGACAAACACTGAGGAAACTTACTAGAGCAGAAGGCCGGACAGGGCCAGACCAGGGCAGGGTGGGAGTCGAAAGTGCAATTGACAGGTGCGGGAAGCTCAGTGCCCACCAGGCCAAGTTCAAAACTCCAGGGGACCCAGCCTAGGGGGCCCCACAGCGCTGTGAGATTTACCTCCAGAAGTCTGACAGCAAATATCTGAGGTGAATCCCCCAGGCTTCCAGAAGCAGAAGGGGAAAGGAACCATCGTGAAATGCCCAGGGCCCTCTGTTCTTCTTCTTCTTCCAGAGGCTGCCCCCGGAGAAGGTAGTTAATCCTCAGAGCCTAACTCACCGGGGGAAGGGGAGATACCAGCCACCTGAGCCATCCTGTCCCCTGGAAGGTGGGGGAGAAAAGCCCTTTGAAGAGTCCGCAGTGCAGACGGAGACCTGATCCCAGGACGGTAGGCGCTCCCCCGCCCGAGATGCACAGCAACACTACTAAACGCACCTGGTGCAGCGTGTCTGGCTTTCAAGGAGATGGCTACAAGGCACACCAAAAGGCCACAACATAACAATGTATTCAATTAGGCATGCTCATGTACCCATCTTAAGTTTATATATTTGTATACATATGATTATACAGAAATGAAATGACACAACAATGACACAGGCGAGTAGAAGAATTAGGGTTATGTAAAGTACTACAGTTTTACTGAAAGTGGTTGAGACTGTATAATGCAAACTATAGGACCATCTCTAAAAAAGTTTAAAAAGAAATATAACTGATATCTAAGAAAGGAAAGAAAATGGAATCATAAAATGCTCAGTTAAAACCACAAAAGGCAGAGAGAGCAGAAGACAAAAAACAAAACAAAAGGAAACCAACCAGGGCAGCTGCATCTGTGGAAAGACCTGCCCCTCCCTGGAAGTGAGCCCGCCTTTGCCGGCAGCCTGGGGCTGAGCCCTTTCCTGCACAGAGCCAGCCACCAGCAAACCCAGCCTCCACCCGCAAAGTGTGGTCACCTGCAGAGGGGAGTGCTTGAGCAGACACTTGTTATAAACCACGGAGTGTGAAGTGGATATATATATACCCCTCAATATATGTCTATGTGTAGATATATATTTTAACCCTCGCCTGAGAATATGTTTATTGATTTGAGAGCGAGAGGAAGCGGGAGAGGGAGAGAGAGAGAAACATCAGTTGCCTCACGTATGTGCCCTGACCGGGGATTGAACCCAAAGCCTTTTGGTTCACTGGGATGATGCTCAAACCAGCTGAGCCGCTGCCCCGGGCACGAGCGGGATTTTTAGAGCAGCGCTATTGTTTCAGGAGCTGACTATGAAAAAGCCACCCTGCCCTACATCCCATTCTCTCAGGCGCTTTAGGTGGCTTACTGGCTAGTCATTTAAGAGAATTCTAGTTAAATAAGTGGAATGGGGTTGGTGGACAGCCCTTACCGAAGACCGATTCTGAGTTTCAAAAAGGCCTTCCTGGGGATGCTGTGCTGTGCCTCAGGACAGTGACCGCACTGGGGTTTAACCAGGCAGGTGAGCTCAGAGCCGCAGACCCGCACCCAGAGCGGATCTGAGGAGTCGTCTCCCACTGGCCGCGCAGGGAGCCGGGCACAGACGGAACTGAGAGGGCGGTCGCCGATGCGTCGCCGATGCGTCGCCGTTGCTGCTGTGTCTGTCATTCCTGTAAAGCTGGGACTGTACTGGGTACCCAAATTCTTTAGCAGAATAATGCTTCCGACCAAAGCACCAGAGGTGAAGAAGTCACTTTAGTTTTTAGTACTAAGTGTCTAGAAGAATTCCCAGATGCACATGGACAGTGACGCACCAGTTAGTAAAGACGAAAGGGTAAATACAAATACAGACTCCTGAACATTTACAGACAATTTTTAGAATTGACTATGTCTCATCATAAGTGACATCTAAAATAACTGGGCAATGGCCTAAAGAGCCTTAGGATTCCCTGTGGTCAGTTTGTTTGGAAATCTGTGGCATTTCCTGCAAACATCTATTATTAATTCTAATGTTAAAATCAACTGTACAGCATACACTTGCGAGTTCCCATAAATTAAAGGAGTTTCTATCTTTAGTTCTGCCTTTTCTGTTGCTGACTTTTCAGCACAGATCCGCTCGGACCCCTGTCCGCCTGGGAGCTGAAGTGCCCTCCAGATTGATTCTTTGCTGTCTGCGTTGCCGCTTGCTGGGTTGATTGGGTCAGGTCTCTGTATTGAAGGCAGCCCACCCTCAGTTCCATTATCTAATCTCTCGCGCGGTGCCTGTGCACAGCCCCTGATGGGGACCAGCCTGCTCCGCCTGCCCGGGTGTGCGAACACCCCTGTTCTGTTCTTCATAAGATATTGGGGCAGATGCCCTCCCTCCCTCCCCCCGTCATGGTGCCGAGTGAAGGTGGGACACCTCCCCGTGAGCTGTTTGCTAGGCCTGCCTCTCAGTCGTGGTCGGTTTATGCGTCAGTCAGTAAAAGGTGGGCATTGGGAAGGCTGATCCGTGATTCGGGAGCTGCCCACCTCCCTAGCTGTATCTCCTGCCACAGACACTGGTGGACACGCCACTTCAGGCCCTGTTTGCGTGTGTCTGTATGTGCCTCCATCGGCGTTTGCCTTCCTACCATATGCGCTTGGGCCCAAACTCCACATGGCCCGAGGGGAATGTCAATGGCCATAAGAGCCCAGGTGAGTGGTGGGGATGAGCCGTGTCCACTGCAGACACCCCTGCAGACACTTGTGAAAGGTGTGGCCGAAGGCTGTGGCCACAGCTAGGGGTCAGCTGATTTTTGCTTATGAAATGCAGGCCTAATTTTCTGGAAGCTTCTTTCAAGAGAAGTCATTTAAGAGACCTCAGAAATCCACATTTTTATGTGAGATCTCCTAATTTAAAAATGTTGGCTCAAGTGCCTTTAACGTGCAGCAAATGACGAGAATGCAAATTGTGCAGACACTATGGCAAACAGCATACAGTTTCCTTAAAAAATTATAAACAGACAACCCCAGGAGGCTGTGATCCCACTTCCGGGGCCACGTCTGAGAGAAACAAAGCCACTTCCCTGAAGAGACGTCTGCACCCCACGTTCACTGCAGCACCGAAGTTCACTGTTCAACTCACTTTGGGAGCTCACTACTTACAAAGCCAAAGCCAAGGTGGGTTGCTTCCGCCTGCTGGCTACTGGGAGTAATGCTGCTCGGATCACAGGTGTACAAGCATCCCTTTGAGTCCTGCTTTCAATTCTTTTAGGTCTTCCTGGGCTTTTACACCTGGCGGGAGAATGAGGTAAAGCTGCCTGAACGTAGGGTTTCCCAGTTTTTCACGTTATGGTTTGCACAGGCTCTGCTTGCTTGGCTCCCTGGGGTAACTGCAGGCCCTTGGGGCCCAGACAGAGTCTCGGAGGTGACTGGTCCTAGATCCCACGGCCCCCCGGGAGCACACACAGGGGGCACACACAGACACGCCTGCTCTGAACGCTCAACTCTACTGGTTCTGACCCCATGTTGCAAGTGGTCAGTGGTGTGTAGACACTCTAGGTGTGGGTGGTAGGCCGAGGTGGCCCAGAGCCTCGCCAGCTCTCTGCTCACACCCCTCCCCCCTTAGCAAACCCAGCCCTTCGCAGCTGTAGGAGAGAGACCTCGGACTCAGAGCCGCCGGCCCCAGCTGTCTGGAGCAGCGGGGTAGATGTTATCACAGCTGGTGGACCGAATTCTCTGTGGGGCTAGATTAGGTTAGACCGCCCAAAGCAAAGTGGAAGTTAGGTGTGGAAGCCGGGTTGGAGGACCTTGTCTGTTTAGGGACCCAGGCTGCCACTCCGAGGCAGCTATGAGAGACCAGTGCCCGCTGAGCGGTGGGTCCAGTGTGCGAAGGACGGGGAGCCAGACGCGAGGCCCAGGGAGGGGCCGAGGGCAGCAGGCCGCTGGTGGAGGGACAGCACAGGGGGCGCGGAGGGGGAGGAAACGCTGGCTCGGGACTTACTCCCTGCAGGGCTCGGCCGACTGTCCGGGCTGCGCGCTCGGGAAAATCACATCTGTCTTTACAGCAGGATGTCGCTTCCCCTGAGGCGGGCGGGTGGCCTGGGGGCCTGACGGTGAAGGGAGGCGGGACCTGCTGGGAGCACGTGTCAGGACTGGTGTGGTAGGAACACACCCGTGTGGCCCACAAGACAGCACCCAATGCTTCTTTTTAAACAGTTTATTCATCCATTTGGTCAAACAGGTAATGGAAACTGAGAAGAGTAATTCGCTAAAAAGTTCGGGTCATGAATGCCCCTTGCCCCTGTGGAACGAGAGACTCCGTGGTTACACAGGGCACTTTTGGGTTATGACCACATTTCAAAATAAGAGTTCCATTTCGTATGTAACAATGTAAACTTCAAAAATAGTGGACTCTACCCCCCTTGTCCCTCTTTGCAGATCTATCACAGATAGAATTTTCTGGCAGAGCTAAACTGTGTAAGTAAACAGCCTGGTGCGTAAAAGTTTCATAAAAAGATGTACAGATTCTGTAAATAATTTTTCGGTCTTGGTTGTGAAGTAAAAGCCCCCAGCAGTCCCCTCCGGCGGAGCGTGCCCTGAGTGCCCATGGCACACCGAGAACCGTGTTCCATGACGCTGGCCGTCCGCTTTGTCACTTTTGTACACACACACGTAATGGATAGTTTTATTCGTCTTTAAAGATTTCTACATCTAAATTATAAGACGGCGTCAGTGACTTATAATGTCACCCCGCTTCACATAGGTTAAAGACAAAATTCTGTAGAAGGCACTGTAATTTCTCTGGCGTGACCTTACACAGACGCGTGACGGCAGGCCGGCGGGGGCTTCAATGATCTGCCCCCCGACGTCACCCGGCACAGGCCTGTCCCCCTCCAACTGCCGCCCGCGACTAGTGCTGGCGATGGTTTCGGATATCCACTCTCCTTTCCTGTATTGCCACTTCAATCCACCCAAAGTAACTTAGGTATCTTTTGGCTCATTGAGATTCCATAAAATTAAGAGTATAGCTTTGGAATTAAAAAAAATATACATGTGACCGACCACAGCTGAAAAGTAATCACAGTGTGCAATGTAATTTTCAGTTGCTAAGATTCAAAACCCTGCCTCCCCCTGCCTCGTGGGGACGCCCACCCTCCGGGGCAAGGACAACTGTGCCTTGCTTTACATGAACTTAGAAAGAGTGGAGTTTCTCCCTTTTTCTCTCTTGCTTTGAATTGATGCCTGAAGTGGAAGGTCTGATGTGAACAAGAGCAAGCAACTTGGACATGCCAATAAATACCGTGTGACTTACCAAGGTTACCAAAACTGTATAGGTATGTACACGCACCAGCTGCCGCTCCGCCGGGAATCGACCTCCCGGTCACTAGTGCCAGCGTCCCCGAGAGTCCCAGGGCCTGTGGTCAGCAGGCGAAAGAGGGGCGGCCTCTCCTCTTGGTGGGTGGCCCCGCGCCCTGGTCGGCGCCGCCTTCCACCGGCTCCTCCTTCTTCTGTACCTTCAGGCGGGTGAGCAGCTGGGCCAGCCAGACGTCCCACTCCTCCGGCAGAAGCAGCAGGAGGAAGCCCAGGCCAATGATGACAATGGCGATGACGCGCACCCCGTTGAAGACGATCGTACTGGTGTAGTGATCGACCACTGCAGGGACAGAGAGTGCGTCACTCAGCAGGCAGCCGAGCGGCCTGGCCTGCTCCCATCCGCCTCCACTCCCTCCGGCAGGGGGCCCTGGTGTCCCCAACCGACCCGACATGAGACGTGGGTTTGTTACGCACAAGTGTGGGGCTGGGGACAGAAGTAGGGGCATAGTCGTTTGTGCAGAAAATTATGCACCAATAAGTAACAGTACAGGGATAAACTCTGTTTCACGGACTCACAACCAGGAACCCTATTTCCGCCCCGCCCTGTGAGTGCCAAAGCTTGATTGTGCCACGTCTGGGTGGCACATGCCGAAAACATGGTAGTTTCCTTATATTTTTGGTACTTTTCACATTTTCTACAATGGCATACTTTATTCTTATAATTAAAGAGCATTATTTCATCATACATGCACATCTGTGTTCTGAAGACCAACTTGGAACTGGGTTTGTGAAGATAACAAACACAAATATTTGGTCCCCCCCAGGACATTGCTGGCGTGAGGCTCCGATCGCCGACTGTTAAGGTTTACGAAAGGCCTGCGAGGAACCAAGCGGGAACCAGGCTTCTTGCCACGTCACTGAATAAAAACCCAGAGCACCTTTCTCTTCACAGCCAAGGGATCTCGAGTGTGTGGGTGTCACGGGTTTCTCTCTCCCCCCTCCCCTGCCCTGCCCTCCCTTCCCCTCCCCTTCCTTCCCTCCTGTGTGCTAAACCAGCGGGAGCAAACTGGGAGCTGTCTTCTAACACCAGATCGCTTCTCCCTCACATCGTTTTGTGAGAGAGGGTGTGCTTTCTTCGGTGTGCAGGTTCCAAAAACCAACGGGCCAGAAAGTTGCCCACGGGGGCTCCAGGCGGGGTGACTCTGCAGCTGCCAGTTTGAGGCCTGTTTGTCATCCGCCCCTGTTCCTCTACTTGCTGCCCCTGACTCTCACCTTGTCCAGAGTGTGGGCCAAAAGAGACTAAGAGGAGTAAAAGTTAAACCTGAAGAAAACCTTTGTGACATAAAAGTGCACCGTTTCTCCCACTATAATTGAGAAATGCGTTGATTTTTGATACGGGGAGAGCATTCTGTAATAGCAGGTGGGGGTGGCCTGCCACCCGACGCCTGAGCCTATGGTGACAGAGGTCAGGGGGTGGCTGGGCCCAGCGCTGGCCCCACTCCGACAGGTCAGACAGAAGCAGACGCCTGTGCTTCTGTCCTCGCCACCTTGGTAAGCCTCGGCAGGTGAGGTGAGAAAGGAACTCTGACTTCCTACTCGGTCATCTGGCTGTGCGGCGTGGTCACAGCGTGCTTCGCCCTGAGCTGCCTGCAGCCTGCCGCCTGCCTCCTCACGCCGAGGACCCTGGGACCGCACGGACAGCAGCAGGCACGGGGAGGGGCGGCTGGCGGGCGCTGCGTCAGAAGTCTGTGGTGCCCACACATGCACCGGCCAGGCCACTTTGTGCCAGCTCCTCTGAGGGTCAAGGGCTCTCTGCCCCTGCAAGTGCTGCCTCCAAGATTATTTCCTTGGGTTCTCACAGCAGCCGGGTGATCCGGGACACTCATAGAGGTGATGAGTTGGGACCACTGTCCCCCCGAGGTGGCGCTGGTCCAGATGCCCAGCCCGGCTGCCCCAGGGCACTGCTGGAGGGCCAGCAGCACCAGGCCAGGTGTGCACAGGCGTGCGATGCAGAAGGGGGAGAGACCGAATCTCAGAAAGAGGCGTTGAAACCAAGAACGGCTCTGCCTGCGCCTGCAGGTGTGTACGCAGCACCTCTGACAGGTGGGGGCTGCCACTCCCTGGGAGACTGACCTCCAACGGTCTGCGGAGAAGCAACTCACAAACCGCTCCCCAGCCAAGCACATTCTATACAGGGTGAGGTCGGGGGACTCGGGAAAGAGAACCCTAAGTCCATGTGGACATGAGTCTGCAGGAGGGAGCAGGTGTGTGCCAGGTAATGGCTGGTCTCCGGAGGAGCTGCCAGCTGGGTGCGTGACGAGGGCCCAGGGGAGGCAAAGGCCCTGACCCACTGTGGAGGGGCCTCCCTCTCTCTTCTGGGGGTGGGGAGTGAGGCTCACGCTCTTTGGTTTACACATATCTGTGCCACGCCTGCCACACCTGAGCGGACTGTCTCCCCTAGGTGGTCACCGACAAACATTAACGTGCTTCCTGCCACACACTTTTCTGCACTTACTGGTGACATTAACGATGCTCATCGCTGATCCCCAGCCACCTCGCCTTTAGACTTTCCGGGTCTCGTGCTATCAGGGAAAATCCACCCACTGGGGAGAAAACGCTGCTCATGCAACAAGCATCACCGTGTCACTGAGGTGCTTTCTGTGTGCACACAGGGCAGGCCTGCGGTGACACCAGGCACGGGAGGGCTCCGTGTGAGCATGCGTGCACACGTGTGCGCGTGTGCTGCTGAGTGTGCGCGTGCCCACTACCAGCACATAGGGAACGCCGGATAGACTCACCTGCATTCACAGGGACACTGAGGACGATTCCAAGAGACATCAGAGTGGGGTAGGTGACAGCAATTCCAAAATTTAACACGACATTGAACGCTGAGTGAGAGAGTGAGAAGGGGTGTCACTCGGGACCGGCCCTGGTCTCTCTCATCCCCAGTCTGTCTGACCCCAGCTTCCCCGTCCCCTGCGCTTGGCTTCGGCTTTGACTCGGTGAACTCGGGTTCACGAGAGGGCTCTGGGACTTGGGGACGAAGGACACTCGCCCTGATGACCCAGCTCTCCTCTCCCCTGAGCTCTGCAGAAGGGAAGAGGGGTCTGGGGAAGGCCGCGGGTGAGGAGGCACCAGCCGGACCCTGGGCTGGCCGTGGGAGCAGGAGCTGCGCTTCCAGACGGTGGCACGTCTGCCTGGCACCAGCTGTCTGCCGGGCCATGACGAGGATGATGATAACAAGGGTAACCGATAACGTTTATTGAATGCAGACAGCGTGGCCAGTTCTGGAGCTGACGTTCTATCACAGCGTCCCAGAGCAGGCGTGACTGGCTGGCTGCCCCCCAGCCCGTGGGGAGCGTACTGGCAGCACCGGGGGGTGAGGTCTGCTGGGCGACCTGTTCACCGCCCAGGAGGGCGGTCACCGCAGGCAGCACAGCAGCCACTGTGGTTCTGGAATTAGGACCCGGGATCATCGTCCCCAGGGCTTCACTGGGTGGAACAACGACCTGGAAGAGCACTGGGGTGGGAGTAAGGGTAGCAGGTCCCCAATTTCCTTCCCTGGGGCCGGGGGCCACAGGGGAGTCCCGGCGGCTGCTGCCCACTTACTCAGCAGGAGGATTGCGAATCCACAGAGGTTTCCCCAGGGAATGTCGGCAAAAGGGCTCCAGTACTCCACCCTGGTGAAGTAGAGGATGACAGGGACACAGGTGACGAAGACGAGGTTAAACACGCCCAGGATGGACAAGAATAAGGCAGCCTCCCCGAACTTGGCGCTGCCCAGGAGGAGCTTGAACAGGACCTGCAGAGAGGGCAGAGGCGGGGGCTGAAGGCCGCCGCAGCCAACACCCGGCCACAAGTGCGGCCAGTGCCCGGGCTGGGCCGAGGCGCGCCACAGCCCCTGACAAGTAAACCCTGCCTGCCAGGCCGTCCGACGACAGGGTGGGGGTCCTGACCGATGCTCGCCGAGCCTGCAACACACCTCAGTGGCATGGCCGTGCAGAGCTACTCTCCAGCGCTCTCAGGAATCAGGGGTCCCACTTGTTGGCATCGTATTCATGACACCGTACTGCAGCTTCCGAGTGTCTGAAGAGGAGGCAGCCACACCCACAAGAGTATCGGCCATACAGATCAGCTGAGGATCCTCCCCGGACCCTACACTTGACCTCTGACTTCCTACAGCTCCGGCTGAACACTGCTGCCCCCAGAGAAAGGGCTCCGCTGTGGGGGCATTTTCCATAAATGGAAGGTGGAAAGACGGCCAGTGACTCACAGCTCGTGGCTCCACCCCGCCCCCTCCCAGACTCGGCTGGCGTGGGTCTCAGTGGCAGGCACCTGTCTGTTTGCCCCATGTGAAAGACCAGAAGGAGGGACAGATGTGACTGGGGTGGCCGGAAGCTGAACCTGGTCCAGCCCTGTGTTTAGTGAGCTGGTGGTCTAATTCGAGTCTCTGCAGTTTTGTCCGTCCTTCTTTTCCCACCTCTTCCTTTGTCAGCCTTTCCGCGTCTCCCAGGTGTACCTGGGTCTCCGTGGAGGAAGCATGGGAAGGGAGGAGCTGCGTTCAGCCCGCGACCTCTGGGCCCTTCTGGACGAGGGCCGCAGAGGAGAGGGACGAGTCAGAGCGCCTGCGCTCACTGCAGACTGTGTTCCACACGCTCCCGCTTCATTGGCACGTGCCAAGCCAGTGAGGCCAAGCGAGGCCTTTCGACACAGTCGGATGGTGGTTTTGAGGTCTCTGGGTGTCGCTAGCCTTGCACACGTGTTGTGCAGAGGGAAGCCGCATGTGTGCCTCTGTCTGGGGGTGGGGAGGGCAGGGAGCTCAGGAAGGCAACATCACAGGCTGTTTCTCACAGAGTGGGAAAAAATGCCTTTTCCTGTAACTTTCTAGAATACATAATTTTCTCTGGATCCATAAAGGGCTGGTAAGTCTCAAAGTTAAGACTTCATTTGTCACTGAGTCCTCAAGGCCAGGTTCCCAACCTGGAGAGCAGACAGTATTTGCATTCTCCTGGAAGGGAGGGAGCCAGGGGCTCTGGAGAAATGGGGGGTTGGGTGGTGCTCGTGGTCAGGGCCTGGGCAGACACGGTCACTTCCGCTAGACCTGCAGTTAGGACAAGCTGTCCTGAGGCTTCCGACGCCCGGTGGAAGGGTTGGAGAACCCCGGGTGTGGCGCTGTGCAGACACCGCTGGCAACGCTCACGGACCGTGCGGAGGACTGGCGGCTGCGAAAGCCACGTGACGAATCATTTAAATGACAAAGCCGCACCAGATCCTGGAACCTTCTCCGATCCTGTGGGGAATTATCTTCCCGAACAATGAGCCCCCCATGCAGAGTCCCTGACCCTTCCCCAGTCCGCGCTGAACCACGACCTCACTAATCTCACGGTCCACACCCACGGTCCACACCCGTTTCATCCCAAAGGCTGAAGGGTTTGGCCCGACGGGCAGGTCTGGGGACTGCCGCCCTGGGCAGCCGTGAGCGCGGTGGAGGCGGAGTCCCAGCCCGCCACGCCCAGTGAGCAGGGCCCCTGTGCCCTAGGGGCTGGGTCACCGAGGCCCCTGCGATCTTGTGGCTGGAGACTCTCCCGGAGCCGCGCGCCTCACCTTGTAGAGGGCGGACGTGGACGCGGAGCCCACCACCAGCGCTATGCCGATGACGGAGTGGCTGTGGAAGCCGTCGGCGTAGGTCAGCATCACGATGCCGGCGATGGCGAGGATGGCGGCCACGATCTGCGGGGAGGAAGCAGCGGCTGGTCAGGGCTGTGGGGGGGTCGGACGGGCCGCCTGCGTGCCCGTGAAGTCGAACTGTCATGACACTTCAGGGACTAAGGGGACAGGGGGTCTGCTTTTCTGTCCTTCTTTGGGGAACAGCAAGCAAAGGCCGCCCCGCCCTGTCCACATGTTTGTTCCTGCTGAGACGGGGACAGAGCCTGGCACAGCGGAAGAACCCGGAACAGCTGGCAGCGAGGAGGGCGCTGAGATTAGCATCGCATGGTGGCCAGGCGCCCTGATCCCGGGAAACTGGAGAAGGAGGTGGTTGTCATCCCAGCGACAGGCATTTGGTCATAACAGGGCTTGGCGGACGGCACGCGGCCGGCACCCGGGCGGCACCGGGCCATTGCCCCCGAGACCTTGCTTTCCTGTATTTCCCATCTCAACGGCTAGGGCGCAGTGAGGACTGCACATCTGGGCCCCAGTTCCCTCGACAGCAGTAGGGTCTTCTGTCAGGCACGTGTCACCTGCCTGTCCGGGCTACAGACTGTGTCCCCACCCTAGGGGTGCCATTTCTTTTTTAGTGGCACAGGTGCCCCCCCCCATGGCTTCCCTCAGCTGGTCTTGCGATACAGACCTCTCTGGATGAATGGGCCACCAGCAAGAGGCACGCCGCAGAGAGCAGAGTGAAGTCGTCGGCATGCACCATAGATAAAGCCTTTGGCACTTCCCAATGGAAAGATGCAGTAGCTTCAAATGCAACCCAAGTTCTAATCTAATCTGAGGGGTCCCGGGGCTCCGTCAGGGTCACTGGGGGGTGGGGGCGGTGGGCAGAGCAGACACAGCACACACGTCCCCACTCCCAGATTTGCGGGGCGCCGCATCCCTCTGCCGGCCATTTGAACTCAGTCTCAGCTGTCACTAACAAAGACAAATAGCTGACGTTTGCCGCGGGGTCCTGGGTGCATTTCTGTGCGTTTTTCTCCTTTACCTTCAAAATAGGTAGATATGGTCATTTTATTTTACAGACATGAAAACAGGTTCAGAGAGGTTAAGGACCTTGCCCAAAGTCACAGAGCGGGTGTGTAGCAGAGTAGGGGGATAAAGGTCAGCCTGCCTGATGGCAGAGTCAGCGTTGTTTTTTTTTTTTTTTTTTAAATCTAAACAGGAAGTAGGAATCAGAGGGGAAGAAGCCATTGCTCATTGTACCATGAGGTTTGAACTGAAGTTTCCTTCTTGGTTTAAATGTCAAATTCTTAGGTGGGTGAAGGTCATGCGGTGGAGTCTCAGACAGGGCCGGGGTCACATACTCATGCTAGCGTGCCCCTCCCGCCGTATTCTCCCGTAATGACGTAACCGCCCATGACACTGAGGTGCCCGGGGGAGGCATTAACCTCCCCTGCAGACGCGCCCGGTCTGTCTGCCGTTCTTTCTGGCTTAGCGGTTTCAGCCGGCGCCATCCTCCTGCCTCACACACGGCGTGTACTTCAAGTTCAGATGCCACCTGCCCTGGGTGCAGCTCTTCATTAAGAGAAAGAAACAGCAAGTCAATAGCAATTCCCCCCAAGAGAATAAGAAGGGGCAAGTGAAAAAGCAGGTGGTGGAGGTGGGGGGGGCAGTTCTGCTGCAGACGACCGGGTCGTGCAGGGGTGCAGCTCCTCGCCGTTCAACCTGCCTCTGCATCGGGGTCCACGGAAACAGAGGGACCTGGGAAAAGGAGGGGGAGGGAGGGAAGAAAGGTGCTAAGTGTCAGGTGACTTGGCGCATCTCTGAAGGAACCTGAGTCTCTCCAACTTAGGGCTGAACTTGGGGAACTTTTTCCTGGAGTCTTACGAAGCAGAATCCCAACCTCTTCCTCTCTCTTCTCTGTTGACTAAACAACGAACGGCTGAAAGCTTTGCCTGAGCCAAGCTGCACGGAAGAGCTGAGGGAAGGGGCAGAAATACAGAAGGCGGTGGCCACCGGCCTTCTGGCCCACAGAGGAGGAGCCCAGTCCCTGTGAGTTCACCCTGCCAGGCAGCACTGGGAGGCCGTGACCCCCTCATCTGGGCCTGGGGGAGGGGTCCCAGCACAGCCACAGGATGGACCACTTGGGCTGTGGGGCACCCACCCTCAGGCATCAGCCTGACGTTCCTTTGAAGGTTACTAGTCTATCCTTAAAAAGCAAGTGCACGTTGTACATTTTGCACCCGAAATCCCCTAATTCCCCTGCTTCTCCTTCTCACATGTTCCTGTGCCTCCCACCCCCTCGCATCTCACTGAACTGTCCTCCAACAAAGACTTGGGGATCCAGATGGATGGGACCTAGAGGGGTGGGAGCCGCCATCTCTGCATCAGCCAGGGAAATGTTAGCTGGGGAAGAGGAAGGAGCACAGGCGCGGGAGACCCCAAGCCAGCAGGTGGCCTCACCGGTGTGGGGCTCCGCCTCATTCCCCGCTCAGCCCTGGGCTGGGACCCAGTGCTCCCAGTAAGTCACCCACGCACTGGTCTCCAGGGCCACGCTTCTCTATCAGAGGTCAGGCTGCAGGGGAAGGGAAGCCAGGTCTGAGCCTGAGCATCGAGGAGCGAATGAGGAGGGCGGGGCCGCTCTCAGCAAAGTCAAAGTCGGGGCACCTCCCCAGTGGCATCGCGCCCTGTTCTTGCTGAACCTGTGCCGGCCTAACAGACATTTCAGATCTGGACAGCTTTTGGAAAATAAAATAGGAAAAGAACGGGCTAATGCTCAAATATACTTCTTCCAGCACTTTCCTTTCCAACTCCCAGCCAGTTCTTTTTTTTAAATAGTTTAGTGATTATGTTCAATTGTTCCTCCTTTGCCCCACTCACCCCAATTCCCTCCAGCAATCCCCACCTTAGTTCATGTCCATGGGTAGTGCATATAAGTCCTTTGGCTTCTCCATTTCATTTCCTATTCTATTCTTAACCGCCCCATTTATTTTGCACCTACTGATTTGTACTTAATCCCTACACCTTTTCCCCATTCTTTCCTTTCCCCTGCCACTGATAACCCTCCAAATGATCTCCATGTCCACGATTCGATTCCTGTTCTGGTGGTTGGCTTAGTTTGTTTTTTTTAGATTCAGTTGTTAATAGTTGTGAATTTGTTGCCATTTTATTGTTCATAGTTTTGATCTTCTTTTTCATAAATAAACCCCTTTCACATTTCCTGTAATAATGACTTAGTGATGGTGAATTCCCTTAACTTGACCTTATCTGGGAAGCACTTTATCTGCACTTCCATTCTAAATGACAGCTTTGCTGGATAGAGCAATCTCGGATGTACATCCGTGCCTTTCATGACTTGAAATACTTCTTTCCAACCCCTTCTTGCCTGCAAGGCTTCTTTTGAGAAATCAGCTGACAGCCTTATGGGAACTCCTTTGTAGGTAACTGTCTCCTTTTCTCTTGCTGCCTTTAAAATTCTCTCTTTATCTTTAACCTTTCGCATTTTAATTATGATGTGTCTTGGTGTGGTCCTCTTTGGGTCCAACTTGTTTGGGACTGTGTGCTTCCTGGACTTCTATGTCTATCTCCACCAAATTAGGAAAGTTTTCTTGATTTTTTCAAATAAGTTTTCAATTTTTGCTCTTCCTCTTTTCCTTCTGGCACCTCTGACTCAGATGTTGGTCCATCTGAAGATGTCCCAGAGGATCCTTATAGTATCCCCATTTTTTTGGATTCTGTTTTGTTCTTGCTCTTCTGGTTGAATGCTTATTTGTTCCTTATGTTCCAGGTTGCTGATGTGAATCTTGGCTTCTTCACCTCTACTGATGGTTCCCTGTGGATGTTTCTTTATTTCACTTAGTAAACCTTCATTTCTTCCTTTATGTTGTCAGTGAGATCTTTGGGCATCCTGATCATCAGTGTTTTGAACTCTGTATCTGATAGGCTGGTTATCTCTGTTTCATTTAGTTCTTTTTCCGGGGTTTGTTTTGTTCTTGTAGTTGGGTCAGATTCTTTGTCTCCTCGAACAACCTGTGTTTTTTTCTGTGTATTAGGTAGAGCTGCTTTGACACCGTGTAAATTGTGTGGGGTGGAGCCTTAGATAATCACCAGGGCAGGGCAACCCACTTCACCACATTGTGGCTCTGTGTGTGTGTGTGTGGGGGGGAGCTCAGAGAGGGGACAGTGTCACTGCCTGGCCTCTGTAGGTTTGCCTGATCCTTGCCCCACTTCCAGTCACTTCACCCACTTCCCACATGTGGCTGGTGCCCCTCTAGCTATTGCCCTGGGGGTGAGTCCTGGAGTGGGTGGGTTTGTGTACGTTCTAAGTCCGTGCGGTCCCTTTAAGCTGAGCTTCCTGAGAATCTGGTAGTTTCTTCCACCCCCACCCCCCTAACCCCCACTGGTTTTTTTACAGCCAGAACTTCTGGAGATTTCTCTTCCTGGCACTGGAACCCTGGGCTGTGCAGTCTGGCCTGGGGCAGGACTGCTTACTCCTAAGGCGTCCCTCCTGATTTGTACCCACACCGGAATGTGGGACCGTCTGTTCTGCCGCTGCCGCCACCGCTCCGCGCCACACCGTGTCTCCACGCCTCTCCGTCTGTCCCCGTGACTCTGCTCCTCCTACCCATCTGGACGAGTGTAGATCTTTGAATCATTGCTTGTCAGCCTTCCATGCAGCCTGGTTTTCTGACAGTTCTGGGTGTTGTTTGTTTTGGGATCTAGTTGTAATTTTTTCTATGGTTGTGTGAGGAAGTGAAGCGTATCTCCCTACACCTCCATCGTGACCAGAAATCTCCCGGACTGTTCTTATGGACTCAAAGAATATTAGCGTTTGGGGGAACTTGGGAGGCCCTCCAGTGTATCCCTCTTACACTGAAGACTAGAAAAGGGGCGGGGCTGAGGCCTCCCAGGGCCCCCCTGGGCTCAGTGTCCCCCTGTGCCGTGCTCGGGTGGCCTCTCTAACAGAAGGGACTCGGGGTCAGAGGCTAGAGTCTCTGTTCTGGGGGGCCCCTGACTGAGAGCGAGGTGGTCGAGGAAAAAGTCCAGGACCTCACGTGCATCACCTCAGCTGGTCTCCTTGCTCCTGCGCCAGACCCCCTGGTTTGAAAGCCCGAGCTGCACTGGTCGGGTAGGAACAGCATTGAGCCAGGTGATCCCATCTTCAGTTTTTCCCTGAGATGCGGGCTGGGCTGCACTCGCCCAGTCACCTCTTTCTTCATCCAGACGCTGACCATAGCTGGGTGGGCTTCGGCTTTGAAAGGGGCCGCGTGTCATGCCCCAGAGTCCTAACTGCTCCAGTCCGTGGCTGCTTTCCCTACATAAAACTGCCTCCTTCGAGGTCACTGCCAACCAGGGAACCGGCTGGCGCACCTAACCCCTCTAATTGAGACGGAGAGAACACGTTTTCTGGGCCAGGCGTGCATCATCTCATTCTCGCAGCTGTTTTAGAAGATGAGCACCAATGTTCTATTTTGAAATGAGGCCACTAAGGCTCAGAGATGTTAAGTAAGTTGCCCCAGGTCCAACAGCTTGTGAGGGTGGAACCGAACCCAGACTCTAAACTGGAGCTTGGCTGCTGTGTCAGAATCCCTGAGTCTGAAGAGCCAGGAAGTGTGAATAGCACATGTAAGCTCAGAGTCACAGGATGACACTGGCCAGCTCAGGCTCCTTTTGGCAGCCACCTCTGTGGCCGTGAGTGGCCGGGCTCACCCTGCATTAGAAGACACATTTGCTTCCTCCCGTTCTGCCTGTGCGACCGGGGCCTGTTCGTGTTTTCCAGGAGCAGCAGCCCCTGTGATCCAAGTGACTGTCTTACTGACCCACAGCCTTTTCTGCTTCATAAGCCTGACGCTCTGCCCCCCGGGACAGGGATGGCCCCAGCTCCTATGGGCCATGGAGATGACTCAGTGGAAGGTGCCAGCTGACCCGGCACCTGAGAGAAGGCTAAGAGAACCCATGCACCAGGCAGATACTATCCTGGGTGAACATGTCCACCTGCTTGCTCATCAAGGGGAAACTGTTAGTCACTCCGACTGGCTGCTGGTGTCTCGCAGACTTGCTACCTCCCTGAATTCTTGAAGATGAGAGGAGGGAAACCCACCACGCTGAGAGTGGGCTGCTTTTAGGGGACAGGTCACATCCTTCTAAGAGGAATAATGACTGTTAGAGACCCAAGTCCCATCACTCACACCAGCCCTTGGCCCCTGCTCCGGACTGGCCTGCTGCCAAGCCTTCAGCCCTGCACAGTGATCCACATTCAGCAGTGAGCACAGGCCCAGCTGACCATGTGGCCAGGATGGCTAGACTGTATCAGTGCAGACATGGGGGAGCCCCTTAGCCACGTTTGGCTACAAAGGGGAGATTGGACGGGCTACGTTGTTCTCTGTGCGCCTTGGAGGGTCTCAAGTATTTTCGCACCTCCTTCTGTTAACCTCAAGACACTTCTGGTTTCTTGTGCTTATGTGCAGAATGAACCTTACAGGCTCTCTTCCCAGGAACAGGGTCTCATTTGCAACTTGCGTCACACATCAGAGTCACACCAGGAAGTGCCATGCATGCCTGTGGCTCCATGCATCAAAATAAAGTCACAAAGGGCGCACGTTGGTGGCAGCGGACCCAGGACGCCCACGTCTGTGGTGTCCGGCGGGAAGGCTGTCTGGGTCACTGCTGGGAGCGCCAGCAGCAGACATGCCTCAGATCCGTTATTTGCCGAAAGCTTATTTTGGATGGTAGCGCAGTGAGTTTTTAATTCCAAAATTAACACTAAGCCTTAAAACAAAATCCCCCCACTGCAAGTTAAAAATACTGCCCAGCGGTTGACTCATGTCCCCGCTGCTGTTTGAGTTGGTAAGTGGGTGGGGAGCCGCCATTGGGTGATGTCATATTCCCAGGACAGGAGGGAGGACACAGCAGGGCCTGGCAGGGGTCCCGTGGTGGGAGTCAGCACGGCTCACTCTAAGGAAACCGCCCTGCGAAGTGCTCTTTGCTTTGTCCTCAGCCTACCCAGGCTCAGAGCAAGGAAGGAGTGACAGAGGCTCTAACCAGGAGGGAACTAACTAGCCTTGGCCCAATCCTCTTTTTGTCCTTGTTTGGGGCAAAGTGGTTTGGGGCACGGGGCAGTAGCAGCTCCTGGCCACCAGAGGGAGACAAGCAGAAGCCGCCAGGATTCAGTCAAGACTAAATGTCACCTTGTCCTTTTATCGAGGGCAAGACCCTCTGCATTTCCGCTGACATTTGACCTGCATTTACCATATTTCATGCAATGATGATAAGATTGGACTACCCTCAATCTGATTCGATTTCAAAAGAATTCACTAAGTCTCAGTGGTGACAACAGAAGGTAACACAAGGGATGTCATTTCACTCCCCCGTGGTCTGCCCTTCCACAGTTGGAGGTAGCACGAGTGTGTTGCGTCCACCCTGTCTCTGAGCGGATGGTCCAGACCGAGGCCCACTGGGGCCGCACGCGCGTGGCCTGCAGAGGCCCCTGTGGCTTGTGCGCCCGTCCTGTGCAGACTGACGGTGTTGGCGGCGAGCGAGGGCTCAGCATGTGGGGCGGGGGGCACACCCCCACCCCAGGCTGGGTCCCCACCTGGCACGCAGTTTAGGGAATGCTTGTTGAGATGCGTGGGATGGAAGGTGCTTTAATGAACGCTTGTCTAGCATGGTTTGCAAGCAAGACGGCTGGCAAGGCGCACCGAGAACTGGGCCCTCTGCGGCTCCTGTGCAGCTGCAAATCGGGGCGAGCGCGGTCTGCAGCCTGGGCGATGGTCCCGCGCATGGAGCTGAGCAAGCCAGTGGGCGGGTCTGCTGGACACGAGTGAGGGAAGGAGACAGATGGTAAGGAACTTACCCTCACGCCCATGAACCTGTCCCTGAGAACGATCCACGAGAGCAAGAACACAAAAGCCTTGTTGCAGCAGAAGAGCACGGAGACGTCCGTAGTGTTTATTTTCGTTATTGCATACAAGTACAGGTAGTTTGTGAGTGTCCAAAGGACCCCAAAGGGGGCTGCCTTGGTGAAAAACACCTTCAAAGTCAAGCCATTGTCTCCAAAAAATCGACAGCATTCCCTAAAACAGGAGAGAAGGCAGTGTTATTACAGGCGTACACGTCCCTATACCCAGTCTTCTTTAAAGCGAATGTGGGGTGGAGCGGGACCTGTTTAGGGATCGTCATCATTTATCAATAGCTTGCAGGTCAAGCTCTTCGCCCGGCTGCTCCAGTCCATGGGCGAAGCCGTGCACAAGGGCCTGGAGTCGTGGCTCTCGTGTCCGTTTGCAGCTGAGGCCTCCGGGCAGAAGGGGGTGCTGGGGTCGTCTGGCCTGAGGGAGGGCCGTTCCACGGGCACTGGCTGGGGTCCTGCCACTTGCTTAGAAAGAGAAGGGCACCACTAGTCACCAGGGTTTTTTTTAATGGGGAGGGTGGATACTTGAAGAGAACTGATCGGATCTTATTTTCTAAGAGTTTGCCCCACACTGGAACCACCTCTGTGACCAGGCAGGGACGAGCCCTCCTTGGGACCCTAACTCACTTCGGCTACGGCACTGAGACAAGCGCGAGGTCTCCACATTTTCTTCACGAGGCTGTCTGCAGAGCTCATCGTTCCACCGTGTGGAAGCCCCCGCGTCCGTGCCGTCTACGGGCCTACGGGCGGAAGAGCGGATCTGGGCGTTGTCAGCGGGAGTGAGGAGAGGAAGCCACTGGAGAGGAGGGTCTCTGGACGCCACCCTACATTCTAGGGGCAGGGCAGGACCACTGCTATTTGGAAAAGCACTTGCCAGAAACAAAGCCAACGCTCCCCACGCAGGAGGAGGCAGCAGAGGAGGCCGCGGGCGGACACGTGGAGAGAAGCCTGGGAGGGGCCTGGCTCACACGCAGCTGTCTGCTGCCCCGACTGCTGGGAGTGAAGACCGCAGGTCTGCTGCCCGATGAGCCAGGCCTGGAGGCCTGGAGGCCGACGAGCGGGGAGTAACCTCTGCTCCAGCCCCCGTCCCCTACTGCATCCTGCCCCTCCAACTGTCACACCCCCACAGCTACTGCCCCCTCAAACAACCAGGCCCCCACAGCCATCAGCCCCCGCAGCCGTCACCATCCAGTCTCACAGGCTGGGACCAGCACAGCGGACGTGCCGGAGAGGACGGGTCAGTGGAAGAGGAGACGTAGTGACTAGACACCAACTCGGCCAGGGTGGGGAGGAGCTCCCACCTAATAGTAAAGTGCAGCAGTAAAGGAGGGACATTTTTAAAAACAGTCAGAAGAGAACTGGTGTGATTTTCAATGTAATTTTGTTGGCTCTTACCCTCAATCCACAGAAGAAACAAAATCACCATCACCTTTCATGGGACTCAGTCCTACGTTGCTTCTAAACAAACCGGCACCAGGTAAAACATTCGAATCTCTGAATTTACCTTGAAATCAGTTCCACTAAATGGATCCCACGTTGGCTTCATAGAAGCCAAGCTCTCTCCTGACCAGCAGGTGGTGTTTGTCTGCCACACAATTTTCGGTGGCATTTTCCGTGGGGTCTTCTCGAGTGCCTGTTCACAGAAGTCTCCTTCCCCAGGGACAGGGACCGGGGGCCGCCTTTGTGCCGTGACTACAGAGTGATGCCAGTCCCTTGAGTGGGACCCACAGGGAACACGAGTGCTCCCTCCTGCCGTCAGTGTCAGCCTACTTCAGCTTGGAGGCTACCCTTCCTAGGGGACCGCACCTCGAGGAGGACGTCCAAGTTCCCTCCGAGTCACTCTCACAGAGAGGGTCCCTGTCATGATAGGGGCCCTGTGACGTCAATCTGAGGGTCTGTGTTTGATCCCCCCCGAAGTGAGGTGGTTGCAGAAGTGGTGGGAGAGGTGGCGGGGGCTCAGCCAGCACTGGGGACTGACGGCCGACTTGCTGACTGGAAGTGGGGAGGGGAGTGGGGACCGTCCTGCAGCGGGGCGGGCAGGGTTCCGGGGCCCGTGGAGCTCTGCCGGTCCCGCGAGGTCTCACGACCAGGGGGTCACAGCTCGGTTGAGTGGATCTTAGTTCCAATGAGACCAAGGTGACTGGACCCCGGGCTGGAGAGCCTGTGCTGTTTTTGGACCCAAAACTGTCCTAACCCATGTCAGCTGGAGAGGAAGCCGTGGCCGCAGGAGGCGGGGCTTCCCACAGAGAGAGATGAGTCCCAGGAGGACATCCTGGGAGAAAATCCGCTGGGAAGTCGGGGTTAGGGAGCACAGGGTAAGCACCGACCAGTTTTTGAGGTGGTGGAATATTTAGAAGGAAAGAGCCCTTGCTGGTGCAAATCAAGGTAAATGAGACACAAGAGGCAAATACTGCTGGCTGGACAGGTGCCAGGTCGTCCCCAAAGGGGGACAGAGTCACGGAGGAACATTTGCAATGAGGTAACAATGAGACCACTGCCACCCAAGAACCGGGAAAGCATTCTGTTGAGGGGGAAAGAATCAGGCAAGGGGCGGGTGGGGGGACACAAACCAGGGGCATCCACACTTCAGAAAGCGGAGGAAAGCATTTAATCCGGGTAAGTCGGCAGTAACGCCAGAGGAACTATCCACCGGAACTGGCAGTGGCTGAGAGTGAGCAGGAGTTGCTGTTTTTAATAATAGTTTTTGAACTATTATTTTGCTTTTCCACAGTGTATACATGTACTAAACTGCTAAAAATAAAAAATTATCTTAAATCGTGAAAGGGAGCGACCCAGCGTCTGCGGCTGGAGCAGAAACCCGAGCTTCTGAGGCAGTTCTGAGAGCTCGGTTTGAAAACCAGGTGGAGCAGTTCTGCGAGTCACGGTCAGGTCAGGACGCTGGGGCCAGACCGGCTGAGCGCGCTCCCCGTTCAGCCCGCGGTGGAGCCAGACCTGCGGCCCGTGCTCCTTGCTCCTCGACGCTCCCCAAGAGTCCTCTCTTTGGGATCCTTTCCATCACCCTTTACACCTGTCAGAGCTTGATAACCTTAAAACATCCCGTAAAGCAAAGCAAGAACCTCGTCAGCCCCTTCCCTTCCCTCCTCTCTCCCGGAGCCAAACTGTTTCAGAAGAGTCACGCACACTCTAGTCCCCTAGGGCCGCCTCTCCATTCAGTGCTGGTTCAGGGTCTGCCCCCACCCCTCGCCCAAACCCCTGGAGTGCAGCCCTGGAGCGCTTACTAAATCCCTTCCCAGTGTTCACCTTCCTCTCAGGAGCCTCTGACTGTCGGTCGCTCCTCCTTGAAACACCCCCTGGGCCTCTAGCTCCATCCGCACACCCTTTCAGCATCCTCTTATTCCTTACCAAACAACCACAATCGGATGCTATGTTACTCTCAATTTCTCCTATTCTAATAAAAAGATGACAAATGTAGTCATGCTTATAGTTTTACAAAACTTTCAGAATTTTCCCTAAGGAATAACTGTATTCATAATGGAATGTGTGTGTGGGGGGTACAGACAACCCAAGGGTAGCTTATGAAGCACAGCGTCAGTCCCAAGAGGAGGGTGCGTTTGTGTAGTTAACTGCATCATACAGGACACAGGCGCCACCCCTGGGGTGTGCTCAGATGCTCATTTTACACACCAGGGCCGGCCCCCAACTTCCGCACAGAGCACAGGATTTTCCTGGGAGGTGGGCGGCGGGAGGGCCTGGGAGCGGGAGACTGGCCCAGCCCTTCCCCGTGTCTCCACCCGAGGGCCAGGCGCGTGGACTGCGGGCGGTTGTGCGGGTGCCAACTCCAGCGTCAGCAGGACGGTCGGCCTCTGGGAGCTTGAATGTTTCTCAAAGTGGAGACTCTGGGATGAGGAGATAAAACCTTTCTGACAGCCCAAATTTAGGGGCTGGCATCCACTGTTTATAACCTGCTTAGTTCTTTTCAGGGTTTTTTTTGCATTTACTTAGAGCTTTGAGCGGGCATAAGCAGCAGAGACCAGTTACCAAAGCTATGAATTAGGCTTTTATTTTGCCAATATTCAGACATCTTCTGGGAAGTTTCCCGTGGAAGGGTTTTCCCGTGTGCGCCGCTGCTGCTCATAAGAGGGCGAGGCCACGTCTGCACGGGGTGGTCAGCACGGTGCACCTTGCCTCCACCGCAGCCCAGGCGGAGCCACGGTGTGTGCCCTTGTGTTCCAGAATCAAGTTGTAAAGACCTGCCTAAAAATAAATAACAAAGATGAACTTTTACAGCATAATTAGGAGAGATGAGTCATTTCACTAGCTTGAGTCCTGCATTGTAGGTTTTCTAGGCAACCAGTAGAGTTTTTTTGCCAGCAGGGACTCCAGCAATTGTGCATGTGTCTGGTTGAAGCTGCATCTCCCTACCTGTCTATCTACTTATCGGCCAGTTCTGAAGACCCGCGTCTGAGACATTCAGAGGTAGAGAGACGTAGTTCCGCTCTGAAGTTTGTGGCTACATCCTTTTCAGAAGGGGACCCAAGACACGGGCGCGTTCACAGTGTGCAGAGGCTCTGGTCCCCTGACGCTTTCCCCGGACGGATCCGGCCTACACAGTGGCTTGCCTGCCTGTCCCACTAGCTAGGAATTTCCCAGCCTCCTGCGCAGGACTCCGCTCTTCCTTTGGGGCCCTGCCGGCTGTTCTGCACGTGCGCTCAAGCAGCAGACCATCTGAAGAGTGCAGAGTGCCCACTCCCCACGCGGGGTCCTGCCCACAGGGCTGCTGGCTAATCTGCTCGTTCCAGTTCCAGCGAAGCAGTGCTGGGTCTCATGCCTTGGGGCGGTGGTGGGGGGAGCGGATCAAAGCGGCAAAAGCAGGATGGCCAGCAGCTTCCCTTTACGCGTGGAGACTGAAGAGCCAGCTGAAGCAGTTTGGCCGCCCCGGAAGGGTGGGCCTTCAGGATTTCTGTGCATTTCCTCTGCATCTGAAAGAGTCCCCCGGTACAGAAACCATTCTGCCTGTTTTAGAGAGTTTGTGCAAACCCTGTCATTGGAATAAAGCTGCTCCGAGGACCTCTGCTTGTGAGAGCCACCCCACTCAGAGACAGCCACGAGGTTTTCTGCAGTGGGGACACCGTGGGACCTTCTGTGGCCAGATGGGATTTCTCTCCTGTGCAGAGAGTGGATACACAGGCTCTGATGAGGGTCCTTAATGCAGATGTGCAATCAGTGGCTGTGGAAGTGTAGAACTTCAGCGAAGCACACCCCGCGGGGCAGAGGACCAGCACCCAGCACGGTTCACTGAGTCCCGGAGAGAGCAGCTGCTGGGCTCCATGTCCACGTGGTGCCTTTCCACCGATCCCACATCGGCGATGACTGGTGCTGAATTCCACTGAGCCGGCAGGTGTGGAACCAGGACCTCAGACTCACAGCACAGGGCCCAATGGCACGTTTAGCACGGGGAGGCCTGGGATGTCCTGTGCACCCTTCCCAGCCAACGAGGGGTGGCTGCAGCCCAGACTTCACAAGGATGCTGGGGTGACATGGGGTCGGATGGTGCCCGCAGACTCCCAGAGCTGACCCCACTGCTGTTGTAGACACAGCACTCGTTCACTGGCTGGTCCTACTTTCTCCCTAGTGGGTGGTCCTTTGGGGCTTCAGAGCATAGAAAGGAGCATGGCTAGCTGACCACCTTTCTAGTAATTGTTCCACCAGAGAAGAACCCAGGGCTCCCATGAGGGCCCACTCGTTCTCCCAACACCACCTTCTAGGAATCTGGGATTCTACCAGTGAGCAAGGAGCGCCGGCAGAAAGTCCTGAAATCTGGTCGAGTTTCTTAAAGACCTTGGGAGAGCAGCGGTCTCTCCCTGGGCCCGCCCGTCTCCACCTTGCGATGGAGAGTGCCAGACGAGAGACCAAGGCCTGGGCCCGTGACCAGGGTGCTCTGCCTCGGTCACTGCGGCAGGCAGCGGCGTTTGGTACAGCTCAGCGGCCAGGGTGGCCATGCTCGAAGCCCAGGCTCTGCAGGGCGTACTTCGGTGCACAATGAGCTGTTTCACCAGCTGTCTCCCAGGCCCGCCCTCCACACTCAGGGTGAGAACGAGGCCGTTATGTTATGTTATAGGGATTCCGAAAGGCCATTAGCAGCACATTAGTCTCTCTGTCACTCCTGTTGACACCATCTGCTGTTCCAGGTCTTACTCAGGGGGCATGAGCCATAGCTTGTCCTAAGGAGCTATCTGCTAAAGCTGGTTCCTGCTGGGGACCCAGCAAGGACTGCAGGGCGCGGAGAGGAGGCTCTGCCTCCTTACGAAGTGAGGCATCTCTCTGCTCTGGACTGAACTCAGCTCTGCCCAGCACCATGTTCCCCTAGAAGTTCAGAGTCACCCTGCCTTGCTGTCCCCTTCACGGAGCTACCAGGTGCCTACCTCCTCCAGGGCTTCCTCCTTGACCAGCGACCGTTCCCACGGCGCCCTGCAGACCTGCCCGTGCTAGCCCCTGCCCAGCCCCTTGCAGCTCCACAGAGTTCCATAAATGCTGTTCACAGCCGTGTCTCTTCCCATGGACCGCCCACCTCTTCCTGGAGAGATCAGCTAAAGAGCACAGACGTACAATCCACAGGCCCAGACCCAGTGTGGTGATGGCCAGAGGGGAGGGGAACTGAGTGCAGCTGAGCAAAGGGTGCCGTGGGGCAGCAGGGAGCATGTCAACAATAAAATTACAGTAAAAATAAGAAAGAGGAGACTTCTGCCAAGATGGAGGTATAGGTGGATGTGCCGTGCCTTCTCACACAACCAAGTTTAGGGACAACTAAATATTAGCATCAGAAAACACAACCAGAACACGGAAAATTGAACTTTTCGGAAGTCCGTTAACAACAAATTCTTCAGCCCGATCGGTAAGGGGTGAAACCGGCGTCTGGTGAGGGGTTGCACAGGAGGACTCGGTCGGACGGACCCAGGCGCGGAATCCAGATGCGCGAATCCAGACGCACGGGTTCCAAACGCAGGATTGGACCTAGTGAGCGACCGAGCAACCCACCAGGTGAGCGACTGCAGAGGAGACAGTGGGGAGGCGGTGCTGCGTGTTGACTGCGGTCGCCTATTTGCGCTCGAGCGGACAGGCGAGGGAGTGGGCAGTTGGACCGGCCTCGGCGGTAGAGGGCGCCGCCATTTCCCCGCTCTGACCACGCCCCCACATACAGCGTCACAACCCAGCGACCTGGGAGTCCAAGGCGCCGCTTCTCACACTTAAAGGGCCAGAACAGACCAAAAATGTCGCAAGAAGACCTCAAAGCCCCAGAGATAAATCTAAGTGACAAAGAAATAGCAAAACTCTCAGACGCACAGTTTAAAACACTGGTCATCAGGATCCTCACAGATCTGGTTGATTATAGCCACAAATTAGAGAAACATATGAAGGCTAAACTAATGGAAATTAATGGAATTCCACAGGAAACCAATAGCGATGAAAAGGAAACTGGGACTCAAATCAATGGAGTGGACCAGAAAAAAAGCAAATAATGGCCAAACAGAAAAGAGTCAAGGAGCAAGAATTCAAAGAAATGAGGAGAGTCTTAGGAACCTCCAGGACATCTTTAAACGCTCCAATATCCGAATTATAGGGGTACCAGAAGGGGGAAAGGCACAGCCACCAGTGGAAAACTTATTTGAACAAATAATAAAGAAGAATTTCCCCAATCTGGCAAAGGAAATAGACTTCCAAGAAATCCAAGAAGCTCAGAGAGTACCAAAAAAGTTGGACTCAAGAAGAAACACACCAAGGCACATCATAATTACATTAGCCAAAATTAAAATGAAGGAGAGAATCCTAGAAGCAGCAAGAGCTAAGGGGACAATCACCTACAAAGGAGTCCCCATCAGACTGCCAGCAGATTTCTCAAAAGAGACCTTACAGGCAAGAAGGGGCTGGAAAGAAATATTCCAAGTCATGAAATCTAAAGACCTACAACCAAGATTGCTCTATCCAGCAAAATTTTCATTTAGAATGGAAGGACAGATAAGGTGCTTCTCAGATAAGATCAAATTCAAGGAGTTCATCATCACCAAGCCCTTATTATATGAAATGTTAAAGGGACTTACCTAAGAAAAAGAAGTTAAAGAAACATGAACAGTGAATGGACAACAAGCTCACAGTTATTAACAACCACACCTAAAACGAAAGCAAACTAAAAGGACAGCTAGATCAGGAGAGGAAACATAGAAATGAAGATCTCAAGGAGGGTTAGCAACAAGGGAGTGGGAGGAGGAGAAGGGGGGAGAAGGTACAGAAAATAAGTAGCATAGACAGTAGATAGAAAATAGATGGGGGGAAAGCAAGAATAGTATGGGAAATATAGAACCTAAAGGACTTGAGACACATGGACATAAACTAAAGGGGGGTAATGGTGGGGATGGGAGGGTAGGGTGGAGGGGAATGAAGGGGGGAATAGAACAACTGTAACAGCATAATCAATTAAAAAAAAAAGATGTAAATCCACAAAAAAAAAAAATAAGAAAGAGAAGGAGCCTGTGTCCGAGTCCCCTTTGCGCCCACCAGGACCTAGGACAGCACCTGACGATAGGGGGCGAGGGAGCGAGCAAAACTCAGCTCTTGGTACATAGGCCCGTTTTGCCAACACTGGTGCGTTTAAATTGCTGGGGAGTCCAGCACACACCACCGTGTAAAACCGCGGCCCACCTGTGCTGGCAAGGATGTTGGATCCCCAGCTTCCAGATGTCCGGTGTCACTCAGGCACATGAGTGACAAGCTCTGAGCCCTGCCAGGGGACAGAGGTGCTGGTGGCAGGGCTCAGTCTGGAAACAGGGGCTTCAGCTCACCACCCCCTGCTCCCCACGTTTACTTTAATGGAACCTGAACAGTAGCAGTCACGCCAGGGGCATCCTCCCCATGGAGAGTGGCTGCCACCGTGCAGCCAGGACACGGGGAGAAAATGCCCTGAAGCCTGCTGCGTGGTTCTTGGGCTGGAGCCCCTGGGGCCTGCACGCAGCTGGGAGTCAGGAGCTCGGCCTCCCTGGGTGTTGCAGGAATGGGCGTCCTGGTTTGGGGTATATTTCCTGCCACTGGTTCTGCAGATGTGTGGGCAACGCTTTAGGCTATTTTCAGGAGCTGTGTCAAAACTATTTAAAACCACAGGCACACATTTATCAACAAATTTCTGCTTTCCAAAACAGGCTTCCTTCAAGCCAATGAGAGGGAGAGGTTTGTGCAAGTTGGCATCAGAGGAACAGGCTGCGTTTTCCTGCTCTCCAACCCGTGAAAAACCAGATGACACTAACTCAGTACGGGCTGGAAACTCAGGGTCGTTACTAAGGAGACCACGGCCACAGAAGGTGACACGGAACTCTGCTGTAGCTCAAGGACAGAAGTGCTCACAGATTGGGTCGATCCCACAGTGTGCCATCTCGGATCGCACGGGCCTGTACTAACTGCAAAGCTTTTCAAGGTCGGTGCCAGGAGCCTGTGCTGCGGTCAAGCTCGCTGACCTTGAAGGCAGTTTGGTGTCTGTCCGTCTCGCTCTCCCTCCCGCCCCACTCCCGTCGCCAGAACGGCCTCCCCTCAAAGGAAGAGCACAGACTACTTCAGAGTGCGAGGGATTTCTGTGGCACACGCCCAGGGCTCCCTTTCAAAATAAATTAGACTGGACCGTAGGGCCCTTCCAAACCCACGCTGCCTGGGCCTGCACGTGTGTCCGTGCACTACAGACATGCCACGGGTTGTCCACCCTTGAAGGTGTCATGGTGAGGGCCAGAGATTCAAGGGCTCAAAAATGGCTGAAAGTTGTCCTTTCTTTGGGGTGTCTCAGCAGCTCAGAGAGAACTCCAGGGCACACCTGAGTTCCTGCTCCGGCTTCCTCCCACTCCAGACTCAGACCTGCAACCACGGAGCTGCTGGCGCTTGTCCCCGGGGGTCCCCTTAACCTCTGGGGCCCCCAACAGGCCTTCCTAGTTCCCACCCCACCGCACTTCTTGTCCGCGTTCCTTTCCGTTCACCCAGAGCCTAAATCGCCCTGATTCAGCCAGCTCTGGTTGACAACGCTCATCTCCATTTTCCAGGGCCGCGGAGGTTTCTGATGTAAAGTGACGCCCGTCCGCCCAGGGTGGCAGAGGTCTCTAGAGGCAGGATTTTGCTGGTGTGTCATTTTGGGAACCTGATGATAGGCCCTGGGAGTCTTAAATCTAAAAATTGGTTAGCTGTATGTCTCCAGGCCTCCGTTTTTCATCTGTGACGTGCAGGACCAGTTCAAACAGCCTCTAGGTTCCTTTCATATCAATGCTCTCTCTGTGAGTATGAGTCCCAGCCTAGTAGCCTAAAAATCTCGGCAGGAAGTCACTCCTGGTGCACAGGCCAGGCCGGGGGAGGCAGCCTGCCTGACCCTTTCACAGGGACCTCCCAGGCAGCAATGCCCTTCACTTGGAGCCCATTAACCCTGGCCCCATACGGGCCCCACAGACTGAACTGGTGGGCCCTTGGCCCCTTGGGCGCGGCTTTGGGAAAGCTGCACAGTCATGCCAGGTGCTCAGAAGGTTCCACCAACTATGACAATTGTTTCCATTGACAGTGGTTCAGGAAGCAGGTGATTGCAGGAGCCCAAGTCTTCCCTGAACACGTCCTCTGTGCCCAGAATCGAGAGCCCCTCCCACAATCCCCACTGGCTGGCAGTGGCCATAGCTCAGAAGCCAGATGGCTCCTCTGCTGTCCTCGGCCAGACTGGGAAGGGGCCAACTGTCCCAGCCACTGCTGTGTGTGCCCTGGCTCCACAAGTGACGAATGGCTGCTGCGTGGTACGCGGGGCAGCGGGCAGGCGTGGAGCAACGCACAAGTTTTTCTGCCCGCCTTATGGCGGGGCGCATGCACACAAGCCACCGGACTGGCAGCCTCGCCCACACGAGTGCCCTTTGAGGTTCTGGGTGGGGGGCAAGCCAGCTGGGCCACCCCCACCCCCTGCCCCATGCTCCCATCACTCTCAGTGCGCTCCGGCCTGGTGTTCCTGTCTTGTCCTCCACCCATTCCTGATGCTTTCTGGCTTTTGCTTCAAAGTGCACATGAAAACTACCAGGGCCATTCACAGTCATTTGCCTCTTGGATGCAAGCAGACCCTGCCTACGGAGAGCACAAATCATGGTGGCCTCTCATCACTCACAAAGATCCTCTGCTGGCCAGCTCTGGCCTCCTTCCCGCTCTGTTATTTTGGGGAACTGCTCCTATTGCTAATGCACCCAGCGCCCCCTCCCCCAGGCTCTGACTGAGATCCACACGGTGTGGTCCAGGGGCCGGCGGCAGAAGCAGCAGGTGCCTGAAGCTGGTCAGACACGGGGACGCTCAGTCTGCACCTGAGACCTCCTCTCTCTGTTAGTCTGCAGGTTAACAGAGCCCCTCTGCAGGTTAACAGGCCCCTCTGGTGACCTGGGGGCACGCTAGCATTTGAGAAGTGCTGTGCTCCTCTAGCCACCTGCACAGAGTGGCAGGTGCCACCTGTGCCTTTCTGGCCAGTGATTTGTGTGGGTTTCGGGGGAGGATCGGGCACGCAGCCAAGCTGGGCTCCAGTCCCTCACCCCCAACAGCCATAGTGATCAGCCCTTGGCTTTTTCAAATTTCTGGCGGAGAAGAGTCTATTCCTTAGTGGCAAATCCAAAGTTTAAGGCAGATCCGCTGGTGGCCTATCCCAACCCCCGTACAATCCGTAGTAAGAGAGGATGAAGCCATATGCAGAGTGGCAGAGCCGACAGAGACCAGCGCGGGGGGAAGGAGCAAGGTCCTTCCCACTAGCTGTCAAGTCCCTGGTTCTAGCCCCCCCAGGTTCTTCACCGCTGTGGCTCATTGCAACCAGATACCCAGCTCCCCCACCGTCTTGGAGCCCCGATTAGCGTTCTTCCAGGAAACCCCACTCTTTTGTTTAAACTAATTTGGTTTTATTCATTTTTAACTTAAAGGATCCTGACAGGTACCCTCAAAACCAGAAGCTGGGGCCTCAGCCATGCACGCAGAGTGAAGAGGGAAGCCAAGCACGGTCCTCGGCATGTCCCCTGGTGAGAAGGGACCGCGCCCTTGACCTTGGGCTCCAGGACACGGGGCAGTGAAAGTATGGCTTCCATTTCAGACCCTCCTGCACGTGTAGGTGGGGTCTGCCCCGTGCGTGTGGCCTGGGCTGGCCAGAGTGTACTTACCACATTCTCCAGTCTGGACACATCAGCCCTCGACGTGACTTCTCAGAGGGGTCTGCCGCACTCTTCAATCTGAAGTCATGTTTTACACCATTTCTGGAAGGTTTCCCTCATTATTCTTTTAAAAATTGCTTCTTCCCATTCTCTATTTTTGGAGCTCCTATTAGAAGAATGTTATTGTTTTTTATTTCTTAACGTTCCACGGTCTCTTCTCACCGCCCTCCCCCCTTTGAGTTTTCCGCCTCTTTACATTTCTGTGTGTTGTTCTGGACGATTTCCTCGGAATGATCTTTTGAATCCCTGATTCTCTTTCCAGCCGCATTTGGTTTATTGTATAACTCATCGATTTCTAGAAGTTTACATGGTTAGTTTTCAATTTTGGCCCCACATACAAGGTCTTCTTCTCCTTTTTCTTTGAACATTTTACACAGATTTTTAATAAACTCCTTTTGGTTTGTTCAGTAGTTTCCAGGCTCTGAATTCCACTGTTTGTTGCGGTTTGCTAACTTCTCCTTTCACAGCATTTTTTCACTTCCCGATTTAGAAATTTTGATGCTGGGCTCACTTTAACTGGGAGTTATTTGTGAAAATACCGTATTTACTGTATTGGGGAGCTGCCCCCTTTTTTATGGAGGGCCCTATGGATTTCCCCAGACTTGGGGGGCTTTTTGGTTAATGAGTTATCTGCTTAGTTTAAGTGAATTTGAACTCCATGCCCACATGTGGCACGGGCTGGCAGTGCCGATTTCTAATAGGTGGCTTTTTCCTTTTATGTGCCAAGGGTGGGCCACCTGCTTGGGTGCCGGCCGCCTGTGGTCTTGTAGGCAGAGTAGTTCTTGTGTCCTGCCGTGGAAGGACGGCCCTCCCGGGTCCGGTCTCCGTCACAGGGGCGCAGCCACGTCCCAGTCCTACGGGAGGACCGCAGGCTCCCCCGGGGCCCACTGTTAACGCCGAGGGTCCTGTGGACAGGGCGGTCTTCGCTCCTTTTCATTCTGGCGCCTGGCTCTTCCGCTGCCTCGATGTCAAGAACGGCACATGCCGTGTTTAAACTCGCACACACAGGTGGGAACCGGTCTCCCTCCCGCGCCGGTTCCTCTTCTTCTGTCTGCCTCTCTGCAGAGCTCCTCCGGGACCACTCACTGTGAGCCAGCGGTTGCTGGTCCCCTCGGGCCTTGGGATGTCACCATTGTTCCAAGTGCCCCGGGCACCTGTGCTGCGAGGAGCCAGGCACTCTCTCACCCCTCCCCCTCCCTCTGGGCTCTCCACGCCTCTGGTTTCCCCCCATTCTCTTGCATATTCTTCAGCACAGGAGGCACAGTACCCATGGAAGGCTTTCTCCTTCTTTTCCTCATCTTCCACGTTCCCCGAGAACAGAGCCAGGCGTGCAGACTAACATTGCGGGGTGGATGAGCCCTGGTTGAAACCACACCAACAGGTCCAGTACCCACTCCCACAGGGAGGGGGGCATGCCAGGTAGACATTTATGTGGGTGTGAACGGGAGTGGAGGGAGGTGTGAACGGGAGCGGAGTGGGGTGTGGTGCACAGACGCACAGTCAGACACCCTGTATCTGAAGGCTGCCCTCACCGTGCCCTGTGGCTGTGGGAATCAGAGAAAGTTAATGATCCCCTCTGCGCCACAAACACCTCATTCCATAATGGGGATAATCATACCTGTTTGTAAAAGTTCTGATCAATAGCTCACTAGGCGTTACGTCTAAAGGTTCCTGACACCAGGTAAGTGCTCGCAAAGCGCTGTCTGCTGCTAGTGCTCTTGATCAAATCGCCATCATAGTGATTCGTGTGTCCTCACATTCTAGGTTTGGAGGACGGCCGCCCCTCATTCTGCAAGGCCTGGCCCCACACTCTTCGTCAGCAATCGGCATTTCTGCCGCAGAGGGCCCGAGTGTCGCTACTGGGGGGAGGCTCGGTCCTCTGCAGGCCCGCAATGTCTGGGAGGCTGGGTCCCTCCACCGTCAGAGATTTCTGCCCTTCCAAACATTCGGGGACTCAGCTGCCTCCCAGCGGCGGCCCCCACCGGGGGGCCGCCCCATCTCCCTGTGTTGGGCTCTGCCTTAGCAGTACCTGCGCCCCTCCCACTTCCTGCTGGTCGAGGTGTTCTTTTGTCTCCCTCCGCCAGACCGTCAACAGAGTGTGACTGAGTCTAAACTCATGGCTATGAATAAGCAGTGAGACGCACAAATTGTTTATGCTGAGCTATTTGTGGAGAAAATGCCAATAATTAGCATAAAACACCTGGCTGCTGTCTCTCTAGGGTATCTGATGGGTAAGAGTAGGAGGTTTGCTCAAAGTAGTTCCCACAAAATCAAGGCTTGGCTCGTGGCCCCTGGGTCGGGGCCCGCCTGACGCGATGGGATCCAGTCTGACGGATGCGGGGACTCGGTTGTCCGTCAGGAAGTGCCCGTCATGTCCCTGGCCCTGTCGCGGACGTGGAGAAGAGCTCTCCTCCCAGGTCAGACTCAGGCTGAGAGCCGCAGTGGGAGAAGGCCACTTGGTCAGCCCCCTTCTGTGTGCTGAGCTGACACCCCAGACAGGCCCACTGTCCGGCTTGCGGACCAGTGGGGCAGGAGGGACTCAGGTCCCGGGACTGCGGGGAGGTGTGCGGGGTCCTCTACACAGCTGGTGAGTTTCTGGGGACCCAGCCCAGCAGCAACTGGTGGAGGGTGTGGGGGTCCTTCTGTCCTGGAGAGAGCGGCTGACAGGGGCCTGTGTGTACCCAGCACACGATGCCTGAAGGGCTCGGGAGGGGCCTTGCCTTCGCTGGCCGCTCGCTGCCCAGAACTGCCAGGCTGACGTGCTTCTCGACACCGTGGACAGGGAAACATGCTTCCGGAAAGGACCGAGCACCTCGGTTCAGCGGTGTCCTTGGGGCCCAGTGCGCCCCTTGCTCTGACAGCAGTCTGACGTGATGGGGAACAGGAGCAGGTGGTTGGCTGGGCTTCCGCTGTGCACTGGGGCCCCAGACAAAGCACACCCGTGCTGTCACACTGGCTCGACGGACTGACTCAGCACCTGCCCGCGTGGGGCGTCCGTTTCTGAGCACGAGGCTGGGCCGTTCTGAAGGTCACCTTGGAGGTCGGGTTATTTTACTGCCTCCTGCAGACGCCTTTCCAGTTCAAGAAAGAAACCGAGCCGCCTGCTTTGTTCACACACACTCCGTGCCGTGAGTCGAAACAGTCCATTTTAAACTACTGGATATTTATTCTTTTTGTTCTGAGACTTTTAAACAGTCTGTCTTAACACTTCATGAAATCCGTTTTCCCCGTGGAATACCACAGTTGCTGTAGACTGACTTCGGGCCCAGGGTCCGCTCCGCCTCCTGGGGACGAAGAGGACCAGGAGCCTCGGGTGGTGTGGACGAGTCAGCTCGGGCCGCCACAGCGAAGGCCACCCACGGCATGGACGGTGCGGGCGGCACAGACAGCGGACGTCCACTTCCTCCCCGTCCAGAGGCTGAAAGCCCCCGGTCCAGGCGCTGGCGGGGTGGGCGCCTCCTGGGGCCCCCGTCCTGGGCGTGTAGGTGGTGCCTTCTCCCTGTGTCCTCACACGGTCCCCTCTCTGCATGTGACTCCCATACAGTCACAGTCTCATGTCCTGGGCGTTACGACCTCAGCAGGTGAAGCTGGGGGCCACACCACTGACCCTGCGACACTCACGTGAGGCCACACTGGCCTGGGAAGGCACTCTGCCGCCTCCACCGCGACCACTGCTGACGCCTGCCTTCAGGACCCTTGGCACAGAACAAGGCTGCCTCGTGGGACAGCAGGCACTCCGTGGTGGTGTCCCAGGAGCCCGGCCTCGCTGGCAGAGGTCGGCTGTGGGTGAGGATGGTGTAGTGGTAAGCAAGGCGGCAGCCAGAGTCACAGGGGTTCAAATCCCACCTGTGATAACCGACAAGTTATGTGGCGTCTCTGAGCCACAGTTTCTCCATCCTCTAAAAGGGGACGCCGGCACGACTTCCCTCCCAGGTAACGGCCCAGTGCAAGCGAGAGAGAGTGTGTGCCTGGGCCGAGCGCCATGCAGGCACCTGGTGAGGGCTCTGAAATGCGGCCATTCGTCGTGTCCCACAAAGTAAAGGGACGGTCCCGGCTTTGGGTGTCGCCCTGCGTCCTGCCTGTGATTCAGCGCTGCCCGGCCGTTTCCTCACCCCCCTCTTCGGGAAGCTCACAGCTCAACGCTGCCCTGGGACTTGCTGGTGGGCGGCCTTCCCTGGGTCTTCTTCTCTCCGCTGGCTGCCGACCAACAGGCTGGCGGAGCCTGTCTCGGTGACAGGGTGACCAACAGGCTGGCGGAGCCTGTCTCGGTGACGGGGTGAACTCCCTCCCCGAGGAACCTCAGTAAAAGGTCACAGCCCAGCCATTAGTGACTCTAATTACAGCCCCGCTCTGCTCTGCGAAGGTATGCAGGCCTCTCACAGTGAGAGTGTTGCCCGAACGAGTGACGGAGCATCCTCATTTTGGGTGAAGCCTCAAGCTAAAAACAGGGCAGGGACTTTTCATGGTGCACTGGTGGGAAGCGGCTGGGCCCCAGTGGGCTGTTGCCTGAGCGCTCAACCTACTCAGATTTTATTTCCTTATCATTACAACCAGAGAACTGGATTAGACATATGCTCCCTCAAATACTGTATGACAATCTAGCAGATTCGCACACAAGGAGCTCTCTAAGCCCTCCTCTGCCTACAGCCTCACGACGGCTTCCCAGTGCAGCTGGAGTAGAACATGAGCCTCTCCTCACGGCCTCTCCCCACTCCCTGTGCGCCCCACGCTGCGCTGCTTCTGTCCTTCTCATTTTCTAGCTTGTTATTGTCCCAGAATCCTTCTCAACAACTGGCTTGAAAGGACCCACATCATGTGAAATTGCATGGATGTGTGTACACATATTTTATGTGTAACTTGTATATACACATGTGTCTGAGCACATATAGCTATACATGTGTATATTTGGATGTGGGTGGTGTGAGTGCATGCACACGTGAGCACAGATGTACATGTGATCATTCACGCGTGGGTTTGTGTGTGGACACATGTGCACATTCAGGGACACGTGCGTAGGAATCATGTGTGTTCTTGCGTGCACCAATTATATGCATGTGCCCGTGCACACTGTGTGTGCACACACATGCCAAATACACCTGTGTGCATCCATGTGCACATGCATATGTACATGTGTGCCACACACACCAGTGTGCAGCAGGTGCATGTATTGTGTCTGTACACGTGCTTCATGTGTACCTGTGTATGTCTGCACCTCTGTGTGTACATGTGCCTACATGCCCCTCTGTGTGTACGTGTGTGCCTATGTGGAACCATGTGTGCTTGTCTATGTGCAGCTGTGTGTGTATGCACGTGATCATGTGCATGTGTCTGTTCACTGTGGTCTTCACAGGAACACATGCTCCCTGAGGGCAGGCCCCCCCCCCATCTGGTCCTCTGTGTCACTGCGGGAGACCAGGACCACGTCTGGTGCATCTCGGACCCTCGGCAACTTCGTTGAGGGAAGAAATATGTTCTATGTCAATTATGCCTCAATAAAACTAAGGGGAAAATGAATAAAAGGTTGTATAATTGGTGGATAAAAATTAAGCAGTAAAAAACAAGGGACGTTTTGTCGATGAGGCAGCTGGATAATAAAGGAAGACGGGACTTGCTCAAGATTGCATGGATCCCAGCACTAGGCCAGGGGAGAGAACCACCGTCCAGGGTCCCCGGTCCATCCTTCCTTCCGAGCTGCACTGGGTGGCAGCTTGCCCACCCTCGTGAATCGAGCCTGTTACAAGCCACACTGGGAAACCCTCTCCTGCGCTGGACGTGGTGTTGTATGAGGAGGGGTCACCTTCAAGTTCATGGTACGTTATCCTTCCTTGCCCAGCAGGTACTGACAGGGTGCCCGGGATCCAGGCATGAGCTCCAAGGGCCGAGGGAGCTCTGCCCCGGCCTCACCAGCCACACAGGTCCAAGGAGCCGACCTCCTTCTCCCTCACCAGACTGTGTGTGATGGAAGTTTTCCGAGGACCCCCTTCCCTTCTCTCAGGCAGGCTTCTCCTACTCCCGGCGACCTCACAGGAGGTGGCACTGACCCTGCAGCACTAACTCTGCTCCTCTCCTCTTGCCCCTGGGCAACTGAGTGATTGCTACTCAAGGTGCCTGTGTTCAGAGGCTGGCAGGCAAGAGAAACACCCTGAAAGTGCCATGGCCGCTCTGCATGGGCCCCATTGCACTCTCCAGCTGCCTGCACCGCCGATGCCAGTGGCCAGAAGGTGGCCTGTGTGCCACTAAATGTTGCTTCTGACATGACCCTTGACGGCTGCTACTCACGTCCAAAGAAGATTCCCCCTTGTTTTCATTTAGTTCAGGTAAGATCCCTACCTGTTATCTGCATGGCACTTCCTGCTCCTCTGGCCCGTGAGCCACCTACAGACCTGAAACAGGGCACACAGAGTGAGCCTCCGGGAGAAAGGGTCTGCCTGTCGGACAGCAGGCACGCCGGGACTGGGCTCATCCACCCGTGCCCCTGGCCACTGCCCACCCGGCTCCTGTCCGACGGCCCCCCGTGTCTTGGGCACTGGGCCAGGCCCTCGCCGTGTGTGCAGAGCAGCGGGACACGCCCTGACTTCATGGAGCTGTCTGCCGAGCTGGTCGGAAAGCTCACACAATGAGCTGCAATGGCAGGCAGGATGTGAAACGCGCCTCGGGCAAAGTCGTGCAGAGAGACGCTGGGAGGTGCTCTGGGCACTGTCCCTCTGGACACTGTCCCTCCGGGCACCACTGCCAGCTCCGCTGTCACTGTCGGCCCGTGGTCTCTGCTCTGAACACCCACATCTGCTGGGGGCAAGTCTCCCTTGAATGAGAGGGGACAGGCGCTGAGTGCTCATTCGGGTCCAAGGCCATGTCATGCCAGGGGACCCGGACTGTGAGCATTTCTGAAATAAGAGACTTAGACTGAGAATTTTTCCTGATTACGGTTGTCTCAGGTATTCCACGTAACTGACCGAAAAAGAGTAATGCAATGCCAAACCAATGACTGTTCCCCGGCTCCCAGGAACCCCCTCCCCAGCGCTGCCTCGGGTATGAATGGGCAGGAGGGTGGGCTCTGGGCCAGACCACCCGGACTCAGCGCCTGACTCTGCCATTCACAGATGGGTCCTCTGGAGCAAGTGACGACAACGTGAGGGAAACCAAGGCACCCGCTCCAGGGGGCTCAGACGAGGCCTCCACTATTCGGAACAAGCAGAGCACCAAGGACAGGACCGGGCACGGACAGACGCTAAGTAAACATCAGCCGTGATCACCATCATCACCTTTGCAATGTGGGTCGCCAAAAGATTGCGTCCTAGAATGTGGCCTCTGCACGCAGATGTCACTGAGTGGCCCGTGACGGGTGAGGGCGCTCAACCACGTGCTTGCCGGTCAGCCCCACCTCCTCCTCCACTCGGACGCCTGTGGAGCGGACCCTGCAGCCCGAGGCCGGGGATGCCCCCACATCTCCACCAGCCGTTCACATCCTTTCATGAATTTGCCACCGCTCACCAAGGCCTGGTGTCCTTCAAATGTCTCCCCTGCCCACTTCCTTACTCCTTGTGTGTGGGCTTCAGCCACCCCTCTGAAAGCCTTCGAGCCACCCTGGCCTTCCCTGTGACCTGTCCCGAGGTCACCACCATTTATCATCTGCATCATGTGACTGATGGCTCGCTCACACCTGGGCCAGCCCTTCCCCGGGTCACTGACACAGGGTGAGTCAAAGCAATCTGCTGCCCAGACCCTCGCAGGCAACGGCCTAGGTGCAGGGCGGTAAAAACAGGTGAAGACGCACCGGAAGTCAGGTGTCTGCTTCGGAAGTAACGAGGCAGATGAGGATCAGCGCATTGAAGCAGGGATAGCCACCCACAGAACAGGCCAGGCAGCCGGAGTGGGCCAATACAGGGAAGCCTGGCCTGCGGGCGGGATCTGAGGGAGGAGGAGGCTGAGGCAGAAGCAACGAAGCCTAATTGCAATCGAAGAGCAACAACAAACAGGCAGGCAACCGGGCCTCACAAGACGGCATCTGCCACCAGGCGACATTTCAGTTGGAGCCCAAAGACCACCACCATGGACAGGAAAGGAGGGTGGGACACTTGTGGGGATTTTTAGACCTGACACTGCTTTCTGAAGATCTTTGGAAGAGCAGGACAGTGGCCTGATGACGTCACGGGACACAGACTCTCGGGGTAGAAGACCCCCTAAGAGCGCCAAGGCCACCCACCTCTGCCCCTTTGTCCACAACCCTCCTGATGGTGGTGGGATGGGCCAGTGCTGGCCCCCAGCCCTCACCCCGCTCCCTCCAGCCCACCTGTCTCAGGGCAGCTTCACACGCCAGGAAGAAGCACAAGTACAGAGACCGCGGCGGGGAGTGAGCCTGCAGTGCAATGAGGAGGCGGCGCTGCGGGCGCTGTCGACGGCTACTGACCTTCCTGGGCCTACGTGGTCCATGGCTGCAGTGAATTGTTCCACTGACGGGCCAAACCCCGATGTCCTCGTCCCCACCTTCTTGCAGAAGCACCGCCGATATTGCTCACTGCTCTTTTGTCAGTCACCTTGCTTCCCGCCCTCTCGGAAGCCTCCAGTTCCAGACTATTCTGGTCGCACGGTCAGCCAGGGATTCTGAAGTACTAAGGGGCTTCATCCCTCTCTGCTTGTGTCCTACACATTTGTGAAGCAGAGCTTGATCACTGAAGGTCATTGATCTGCACTGAAAGCCGAGGCATTATCATTATCCATCAGTATGATACGGCCAGATCGGTTCACTGGCAATGTTTTAGTCTTTCTTTGTAAGCAAAGTCTATTAACGCCACGATGAAACTTGAGACTGGGATTTCTGGTGATGGGATTTTTGCTCTAGGACAGACCTCATTTTAAATAGCACCCATAACAAATAACGCTTTACATTTTATAGCATCTTTTCCATTTTCCCTTATGGGTCTCCAAGGACCTCACACACACCAATAAAATTAAAGATGAAAGAAGAAAGTGTTTCTATTTTGCAGAAGGAAGCTGCTCTGAACCAGAGAAGGCAGGACGTTCTACTACTGACCCCAGGAAGGAGCCCAGCGGTCGATGGACCAGACTGTGCATATGCTCAGCGTCCGTACGGAGGGGCTTCACCAAATTTCAGTGATAATTCAGTGACTTTTTTCTCACTCTCAGCAGAGTAAGAAATGACCACACTGTTGATGTGTGGCACAAAACCACAGCCCCTTTTCTCAGCCCTCACGTCTGCCTAGCACTTCACAGTGGTGCAGCTGAACTTGCAGGGAAAACCGGTCCCCGTGTGCAGTACCCACTGGGTCACTCGGGGGACCAAATCGATTCCCATTTCCCCCATCTTTACACTTACAGCCAGTCTCCTGCTAGCTACTTTTGAAAGCCTATGACTTGCACTTTGTCCAGTTTTTAATTTTGCACTAAAGTTCCGCAGGCGCAGGATCAGGATCCCAGACAGCGCACCGCAGGCGGAGGCTCAGCACACAGTATTCCGCTGTGGGAGCTGTGCTGCTGGGGGGAAGACCCTGCGTCCGAGGGACAGGCCGTCTTTGCCCATTCCAGCCCTGCATGAAATAAGTGGTGCTGGACACCGCGCCTCTCTTGAACAAGAGGAGTGCCTTCTGGGGCAATTCATCAGGCCTCCCTGTCCCGCCCACCCGGCACAGTCGGCCGGTCCTCTGGAACCCGCAGTGAGATCTGCGTGCAATCCCCAGCTTCTCCCAGGACTCCGTGGGGCTGGAGTGAGGAGCATGTCATCTGAACAGCAGGCGTTTGGTTTGAAAGCATCACACTGCCGATCAGCACCGCAAGCACGCTGAGTCTAAAATTATTTGCTTATATTACCGACCGTGCCTCACCCCCAAACCCCAGCCTATCTCTCCACATGTCAACAACTTGATAGATTTATTTATTTGTTTTTACCTTGGAGAGGTCAAGAGGGCCTGAGAACTCCTTGATCAGCTGAGTGGGGCGAGCCCATTCCCTCTTGGCTGGGTGAGCCCTCTCTGAGGCTGGAGCGATTTTCCAACTCGCAGGCCCAGGACAAGGGCTGGGAGACGGTTTCCTGGCAGGGGATGAGCTCAGAGGTGCCAACAAGCTTGCATGACCGAGCTAACTGAAACACATCCACACGGGAGAACAAAGGTATTCACAGGGAGCTCTCACACATTAATGGGGATTTAAAGGTCGGAACAGCCCTGGAAGCTCAGCTTATCCTGGGAGAAAGAGTGCAGATGGGCATAGGTTTCTGCACCTAAACCAAGCCCTGAGGGTCACAGATGCAGTGTGCCCTGCGGCCCACCAGGGGGGGCAGTTTGGGGATGTGAATGGGATGCAGACAGCTGTGTGGGAGTTGGGACAGATAGAGTTGGAGGTACTAAAGGAAGAGTAGAAAGTACCCTGGATAGATAATCTGACTGTTCAGCATGGGCTAGCTCTGTACTTGACCATGCAAATGGGCCTCCTGGTGAGTCTATTCTGTCCTGTTCAGTTTCTTCATAGGAGCCTCCCCCAATGCAGCTCTCAGTAATCAGGGTTTTGAGGATCCAAGAGACTCTTAAAATATATATATATTATTTATTTATTTATTTTTAGAGAGGGGAAGGGAGGGAGAAAGAGAGGGAAAGAAACATCAACATGTGGTTGCCCCTCACGCGCCCCCTACTGGGGACCCGGCCTGCAACCCAGGCATGTGCCCTGTCTGGGAATCAAAACAGCGACCCATTGCTTCACAGTCCAGCGCTCAATCCCCTGAGCCACACCAGCCAGGGCTGGATCTAAGAGACTTCTAACAGTCGTGTGAAGGGTGAGGACCTTCTATCACTCCTCTTGACAGTTCCGTACCAGGAAATGCTCGACTCCTGTCAAAGGGTCCCATCCAATCTCTTACGGTGGGATGCCTGTTCTTCAAAGTGTTCAATTAACTGTTAGATCTGTAGAAGTGAATATTGGCAGCCAAGGAGAGTGGGCTGGAATGTGCATGCGTGAACAGTGACGACTTCACTGTACTAGTCGGTGGGGGCAGTAGATGCCATTGACTGAACATGTGTACTGTGTGGCTGTCACACTCAAAATGACTGAGCAAGTAGAGCAATGAATCTGCATCAGATTTTGTGTTAAGCTTGAACACTCCTCCAAGGAGACTATTTGGATGACTCAGAAGGCCACAGCTACGGGCAACTGGTGATTGGCAGCTGTATCATGACAACGTGCCCTCTCGTGCATCACTTCTCATGCAGAGTTTTTTGGTAAAACATCAAATTACCCAGGTGACTCAGCTCCACTACAGCCTGGATTTGGCACCCTGTGACTTCTGGGTTTTCTCCAAACCAAAATCACCTTTGAAAAGGAAGAGATCTCAGACAATTGATGAGATTCAGGCAAATACTATGGGGCAGCTGATGGCGACTGGGAGAACTGTGTGAGGTCCCAAGGTGCCTACTCTGAAGGGGACTGAGGCATCATTGTTCTGTGTACAATGCTTCTTGTACCATCTTCAGTGAATGTCTCTATTTTTCATATTACATGGCTGGACACCTTCTGGACAGACCTCATATGTAGCTAAATGATTCCAACAAGGACGCCAGGACCACTCAGTGGAGAAATGATGATGACTCTTCAACAAATGGTGCTGGGAAACTGGGTGCAGAGGAATGAATTTGGATCCTTACCTTACACTACATACAAAAATGGACCCAAAGCAGATCAAACATCTCAACATAAGACCTAAAACTATACAACTCTTGGAAGAAAACAGAGAGAGAAACCTGATAACATTGGATTTGGCAATGATTTCTTGGATATGACACCAAAGGCACAGGCAACCAAAGCAAAAATAGATAAACTGGACTTCGAGAAAATTACAAACTTCTGTGATTCAAAGGCCACAATCAAATGAGGCAACCTGTGCACTGGAAGAAGATATTTGCCAATAATCTATATTTGATAATGGCTTAATATCCAGCACGTACATTTAAAGACACTCCCATAACTCGACAACAGCAACAGCAACAAGAAATGACCTGATTGAAAATGGCCAAAGGACTTGAACTGACATCTCTGCAAAGATAACATACGGATGGCCAGTGAGCACATGCAAAGATGTTTAACATGACTCATCACCGGGAAAGGGCAAATCAAATCCACAGAGGGCATCGCCACAGCTCCACAGGATGGCTGCTATTAAAAACCCCAGAAAACAGCAAGTGCTGATGGGCATGTGGAGAATATGGGAACCTCATGCACCGCTGGTGGGGATGTGAGATCGTGCAGCTGCTATGGAAATCAGTGTGGTGGTTGCTCAGAATATTGAACACGGAATTGCCATAATCCCACGTGTATATCCAAAAGAACTGAAGCAGCGTCTCACAGATTGATTTGCACACCCACGCCTTTGTACATAGTGTTATTCACAACAGCCGAGGGGTGGAAGCGTCCCAAATGTCCAAGGACAGAAGAATGGGTGAGAAAATGTGGTCTATATACACACCATGTATTATTATTTGGCCTTAAAAAGGAGGAAATTATGGTATATGATGCCACATGAATACACCTTGAGGACATAACATCAATTATGCTGAGTGTGATATCCCATCAATTATGCTGGGATAATAAGTGATGTAAGGTGTGTATTGCCAAGGGAAATGACAGTCACAAAAAGGCAAAAGCTGTGTGATTCCACTGGTACAAGGCTCTAAGAGCAGCCAGAGGTGTGCGCAGCAGCAGAAGGTGCAGCGGTGGGTGCCCTGGCCGGGCAGGAGAAAGGCGGGCCAGTGTTCAGTGCAGACAGCGTTCGGTTTGGGAAAATGACCAAGTTCTGGGGCCGACGGCGGTGGCGGCAGCACGACAGTCCTTCCGTTGTGGAGATCTGCACCGAGGTACGTGTGAGCGACCTGACATCGTGTCTGGGCTCTGTTCGTAATTAAGTCAGGGCGCGTGGGGGCAGGGAAACAGGTGAGACGCCACTAGCCTGAGTGGAGGACTTCATGAATGGGCACGTGGAGAGGTTCGTGGTACTATCTGCTGCTCTGTAAGCCTTTGAGGTTGCGCTTAGTAAAAAGTTTAAGTTTTCCTCTGCACCAACACACGTGGCTTTGGGCCACAGGCATCAGGAAGAACTCAGAACTCACGTTTGCATGGACTCAGACAGCAGCGTGGTGCTGACCAGGGGGGAGGGGTGGAGGTGGGGGGAGCAGAAGAGGGTGAAGGGGGGATAAATGGTGTGGGGAGGAGACTTGAGTTGGGGTGGTGAACTTACTGCACGTACAACACACAGATGATGTGTTACAGAGTTGTACCCCTGAAACCTACAAGAGGGGGCCAAAATGTCCCCAGAATTATCTTCTGGAGGGTGGCCCGTTGTAGTACAGGCTTCCCCTGATAGGTGAGTGTTCTAGGAACCCATCTGTATCAGTGCGCCAGCTGGCGTTGTTGTGAGAGGCTGTGTTCAGCTTCCATGAATTTTTTTCAAAGGCTCACTCAACGCATTTGCCTGCCTCATGATGGGAGATTTAGAAGCACACCTGTCCACACCACACTGAACTTTCAGCAGTTTTTGACCAAAAACAGTGTGACCCCCATGCTCCACCCTCTTTTGTTCCCCTGATCGACGTTTTTTTTTTTTTGTTTTCCCCAGATGAAAAAAGTCCGCACAAGGAGACATTTTGCTGATGTAAAAGAGGTGAAACGAAAAACAGAAGAAGCTCTAAAAGGCATCGAAGTCGACAGGTGGAGAAATCTTCTCAATAGCTGTCCTGCGTCAAATGGAGAGTGCTTTGAAAGTGACTGAATTCTTACACATGTAAGAATAAATACACAATTTTAATAAATCAGTCCTGTTTTGGGGGGCCCCCTTGGTATGTAATTTTATTAACCAATGTTACCTCAATACATTCGAGTGAAAAAAGGAATGGGCATTAAAACAGTTTGTGGAGCTGGAAGGCGGGAGCCCCATGAAAGAACTCAGGGGTGACCGAGGCGCTCCTGGAAAAAGCCTCCTGGCGAAGACAGGGGGCCCAGGAACCCCGAAAACTGGCCTGAGCCAACGCATCGCCGTTTTGCACATAGTGAAAGCAGCTGGCTTTCAAACCACACGCTATGTTGCTTAGAAACCACACCCCATTGTGCTGCTGTCACTGAAGTAACGGCTGAGAAGACTGAGCATCACTAAGACCAGCTGCTCAGTGACAAACACCAGGACACGGTGCCGCACGCACCTACCGCCTTGGCTGCAGTAACATGTGCAAACGGCGATGTGGACGGCAGTGCCTGAGTTGTGATTGACTTCCCCCCAAACTTGGCTGAAGAGAAAACGCATACATTCCAGAGGAAATTCACGAGTTCAAGGCAAGTCTAACAACGCGGCACAGGAGGACTCACATCTCTAACGAGCCCCCGAGGAGGCGGGCCGCTGCCCCAGGGCCCGACTCGGAGAACCGCCAACCTTCACTCCAGGCTCAGAACCCCGGCACCCACCGCCCTGAGCAAAGGGTGCACAACACGGAAACCAGTGGTGACTTTTACTTAAGGTTTCCCCGGGAAGGTGGGACCTCGGGGTTACCTTGCATACTAAATAGTGATCTCAGTCAGAATTCAATTTCTCGCTAGGAATAGCTGCTCTCCTTTAAAATCTCCCAGCTCTCCTTAACATTGTTCTTTCAGAATTCGTCTTGTCTCTTTTTTTTTAAGTATTTTATTTATTTATATTTAGAGAGAGGAGAAGGGAAGGAGAAAGAGTGGGAGAGAAACATCAGTGTGTGATTGCCTCTCAGGTGTCCCCAGTAGGGCACGTGCCCTGACTGGGAATTGAACTAGAGACCCTTTGCTTCACAGGCCTGTGCTCAATCCACTGAGCTACACCAGCCAGGGCTCTTCTCATCTCTTTTAAGCATGGGGGCTCTGCTGGCTCCGTGGAAGCGAAACCTTCCCACCTCCCAGTGCTCAGCTTCCAGGTTTCCCATCCGGGCTCTTCCTGCCTCTCCCCTCCCCCGGGGGAGCTCAGCCCCAGGCAGGGAGCGGGCCATCATCCGAGTTATTATTGTACATAGCAACTCTCTTCTTTCACCAGCAATTGTGTGTGTGTGTGCGTGTGTGTGTTTGATTCCATTGGCAAAGTAACCAAAGCAAAGCCCTGTGACCGAGGGCACACCTGCTCCAGACACCAACTGTAACCCTAAACTGTGACAACCTGGCAACATACACAGCCCGCTCTTGTTCCAGGGCCCAACGCTTTAGTTCAAAGCCACCTGCCTGACAATAGCTCAGCTTTATCTAACTACCTGATGTCAGAACGCAAACAGTCCTGTTTCCCTAAGGCAGACTGAGCTCAGTGAGCGGCCATGAAGGAGGAGGTGGGACCAGAGCTGGAGCCTTGGCACTGCCTGGGGTCTCTCCCGCTGCCCGTTCTGGACGGCACCCGAAGTTGCCATTCACCAGAGCTCACCCACAGGAGACGGGCCAGTGGGACAGGCACGAGCCAGGCCTCCTGAGGCACACTCGGGTCCTGAGTCTGCCAAAGTCAAGTCCCAGAGGACCCCTGAGGACCAGGAAGGGGAATATGAGGCCAAAACAATAAAGAAGGGACTGAAGCCGTTTCCTCCTCCTACAAGAAGAGCCGGGGCCTGAAAGCGGCCACCACACCTCCCCACAACAGCCGTCCGTCACCACCGTCCCTGAGCGCCAACCCCACGCCGGGTGCTGGGCGGGGCTCCTACAGGCGCCCTTCAGTGATGCAGTTATTCTGGAATCATTTCTCACAGTCGCAGCTAACAGCCCTGTAGGCCAGCCTCACTCACCCCATCACAGGCGAGAGCACCACGGCTCGGAAGAACAGGCGCCTGGCCCAGGCAGACCCTGGGATGGCACCACGGTGGGCCCGCCCCTCGCTGGCCCCTCGCAGGGTGCCCCGAGAGTGGTCGTTGTGTCTCAGTCACCACTCTACCCCCGCACTTCACACATGGCTCGGCGCACACTAGGTACTGAGGAAATACCTGTCGCACACCAAGAGTCCCCTCTTTACCTGGCACGTAATAGTCCTGGGGGAGGGAAAGCTTGGGGGCTGGAGAGACGTCCCTCTTGTGAGGACACAGCGGCACAGACTTCTTGCCAGCAGACCGGGACTGGAGTCTCCAACCTGCCAGCTCTGACACTGAATTCTCACATTTGCCTCAGTGTCCTTACCTGTGCATGTCCTCTGGGGGAGCTGCAACAGTGTCCTAAGCGCAGCCCCTCACTCCTTATCACAGGGCTTCCAGACCAGCCACACCCTTCCTGTCATCCGGAGAAGGGTGTGGGGACACATTGGATGGATGGTCCCCCAGTCCTAGCCCCTGGTGGGCATTGCATTTGACAAAATGGTACTTAATAAAATTATTCTCATTTCTAAGAGAAAGACAATTTTTTCCCTAAACCTTTCCATTTTTGATGGCTTGGCCTCGTGGAAAAGAAAGGGAGGTTGCCCACGCTGACCTTTTGATTGTTAACGGTGCCCCTCGCAGGGCAGCCCTCAGTGCATGCTGGGGGCTGCCACTGGGGGGAGCTCAGAGACATCCATAGCATCTCGTTGCTGCTCTCGGAGGGGTGGCGAGGGGCCACGAGGGACCACGAGGGACCAGGGTTCGGGGCTTCTCCCAGGGCCACGTGCTCGCTCACAAGGCGGTGTCACCTCTCATGTAACCCTCTCGTGAGGGTTTGTTTTCCCATCTCAACAGGAGGAAAAGCCGAGGCTGTAAAAGATGAAGGAACTGCCCAGGGTACTAAGGTGTCTATGTTCCACTCCCCAAACCCCAATTTAAGCCCCAGCCCAGGCCGGTGCATCTTCACCACCCAACACCCGAAACCCTGAACAAAGGGCACTGGAATCACAGACCCAAACTTCAGTCTGGTGGGCCGTCTGGGGTCCTGAGTGAAGTTCACGGAGCGCACAGCTCCACAACCCACCCCCAGGGACTTTTCCCTTAACTCCGGGAGTTATCACTGAGTTCACATCTGAGTTACAAAGGGCAACGTCATTCCTTTGCTCTAAACTGGTAGAGTTTTTTTCATTAAAAAACTTTTATTTACTGATTTTAGGGAGAGAGACAGGAAGGGAGAGAGAGAACCATCGATTTGTTGTTCCACTTATTCATGTGTTCATTGGTTGACTCCTGCATGGGCCCTGACCAGGGGATCAAACCCACCACCTTTGTGTATCAGGACGAAGCTATAACCAACTAAGCTACCTGGCCAGGGTGGTAGAGTTTTTTCTTTAAGTGAGAACATACTAAAGAAGAATAGGTCAGATTTCGCTCTTGAGTCCACACAGCGGCCTTTCTCAAAGTGTGAACGGCCTGGGGCACTGGTTCTCCTTCAGAGCCCAGGGTCCTCTCTGAACAGAAGGAGTAAAAGCCTAGACCCAAACGCGGAATCCGCACTTTAACCAACTCCCCGGGTTGACGCACTAGACTCTGGAAACTGCTGAGCCACAGTAACCAGCACGGAAGGGCCTTGTGCACAGAAGAGAGGTCACTGAACTGCCGTGCCAACCACCGGTTAAGGAGACAGGCTTCGAAGGACGCAACACGGAGCTTAGACACCGAACGCCCGCCGGCCTGCCGAACCACACTACCCATTCCCTTAGCAAACTCTGGTGCTGAAGTACCTCAATATACTGCCACTCACTCTCTGTTAAAATGAATTCTCAGTGAAAGGGACCGAATTCACTGGATTTCACCACGTTGGAGCTGGGATTTTACTGGCTCAGGAGGCTGGCATCAAAACAAAGAGTCCGCCGATGTGGCGAGCAGTGTGACTAACAGAGAAATCACCACCAGGCAAGACAGCCAGGCGTGCCTGGGCAAGGGGGGCAGCCCAAGACAGATGGCTTCCTTGCTGCCCAGAGGCTGCACCCGGAGTCTGCATCCGCAGACGGCAGGAACCAGCTCGGCTCGGCCGGAATAAAAACCCTCCTTCGTCCTCTCTCATCACCATTGCTTTCGATCAGCTGATGGGGGGTGGGGAGCCACAAGCCTGCTTGGAAACCGCAGTGACGCGCTCTTGGTCAAGGCTCACGCACTGTGTAGGAGCAAGAACTGGAATGTCTGAGATGAGGTCTTCTAGAGGGAAGGTTTAACACGACTGAGAATCAGGATCTCCCAGGGGAAGGGCTCTTAGAGGCCATCTGCCTCTACGGCAACATGCTCAAACTCTCCCTTTCCGTGTGAAGGTCTGAAGGCAGCTATCAATTCTCCCGGAAGCCGCACCTTGTCCAGGATCAACAATCTCAGTTCTGTCAGCCACTCTTTGTCTGAAACTGTGTTTAGGGGCCCCTCTCCTCCATGGTCCCACACACCTTCCTCTGGACACGGAACCCTTCTGAGAGCGGAGCCCAGAACAGGACACCGTGGGCCGCATGGTCTCCTGTGGGCAGGTGGCTGCTCGGCTCTCACCCCCGGCAGCCGGGAGGGCGGCCTCCAGGAGCCCAGTCAAGGCTGCCACCAGCCGCTCATGGTGCTGCAGGGGCTGTGGGCTTGCTTTGATCTGGGGACCAGGAGAAACCAAGGCTTGTCCTAGAAGCACAAGTGCCATAAGCCACAGGGCTTGGCTGCACTGAACCTGAAATCAGCCTTTTGAACTTACAGGGTCACCGTTATAGGCGATGTTTACTACATCTGCCTTTGCTGGTTTAGGCCGATCACTTCCATCTCATCCACATCCACTGGTCTGAATCCTCACAGGGCCATCCACGGCTTCTTCAGCCATAGTTCAGCCCAGTTTCAGCCACGTGTTTGACTTAAACAATGCATCCTGCTCTGCACTCTCACACCTTGGTCATCGCTGTCCCTGCTGCTACACAGTCGCACAGGAAGTGAAACTCACACAAACCCGACATCATCCCCTGTGAGCCGCTGCCAGGGCAACATGAAAGTGTCCCCACTCAAACAGCCTCTCTCCCCACTGACCACTAGCTCCTCCGTCCATCCTTTGATCCAACATTGCTGCCCATCATCTTGGCTGAGGGCAGACGCAGGGAGATTGGTTGCAAGGTGAGTGGCAAATCTTGCCAAATGGACAACAAACAGATGGTTAGGTCAAGGGCAGAGACATGGAAGGGCAGGGCAGGTCCCACTGAAGCCGCGATTCAGAGGGTTGAGAGGACGGAGCAACTGCGGGAGGGACATTTAACAAGGACGGTGCCTTCAAAGAAGTTTAAATGAGACGAGCCTAAATTCTGAGTATTTAGGGGAGACTTGGGGAAATGTCTCTCCATCCTGGTCAGTACTTGTTTTCTTGTTATTTGTTTTCTTGTTGTGTCGATAATAGTTATGCTAATGGCTGGGAAGCGATCCTACATTCGAGTTACAAAAGTCCTTTTTGCATTTTTGATGCCAGTTCTTTATCAGTTGCTTTGCAAACATTTCTCCCAGTCCGAGGCTTATCTTTTCCTTCTCTTTGCAGTGCCTTTAATGAAGCAGCTTGTAGTCAACAATGATGTTTTAAAATGCAGTGGATGGAAGAGGTTATTGTGGTGTAACAAAGACTTCTGCCTGTGCATCTTAGCTACAGACAAGTGTTTGAGCAGGTTCGTTCGAAGGTGTTAAGACTGGATGGCCTCCCGCAGGTTGGTACTGATTGGCTAAAACACGCTGACAAAGGCGTGGAACCAACGGGCATGTTTTTGTAAATGAACTACCCTGGCTTCCTGTTAGTTATGCCCGTCTTTGTGAAGTGCTCACGCAGTGTTTAATAACCCATGCGTGAGTTTCACCGTGAGACAGTGTCATGCCTGTGCTGTGGAGACTCCCATTATTTGGAAACCCGAAAAACGATCTTCCAGAATCTTTCCTGTTCGGGCAGTGTCTGCCAGCTTCTTCAGGACGCTGAGATACCGTGAATCGGGCTGAGGACTCGGCGATGCTCGGAGTGGCTGAGTGCGGCTCTCCTTTTGTAGATTCTGACCTCTTCTTGGAAAAGCTTTTATTCCTCCATTTGAAGATTATCCTTCTGGGATCAGAGAAGCCAGCTTGGTACCTAAAGAGTAAAACCCACATTCTGGCCGGGCGCCTCGGTTGGTTGGAGTCACCCCGCACATCAAAATGTTGCGCTTTGGATTCCCAGTCAGGGCATGTAGGCTGGGGCTCAGCCTCTGGCTGGGGAGAGTACGAGAGGCAGCCAGTCAGTGTTTCTCTCCCACGCGGATATTTCTTTGTCTCCCCCTCTCCCTTCCCCTCTCTCTAAAAGCAATGAGAACATACCCCCAGGGGACGGTCGAACAAAGAAATAGCGAGTGAAACCCAGCCCTGCACTCAGGCGGCCTCCAGGAAGCAGAGGCCGGGGCGGCGGAGGCGCTGCTGGCTGACCCAGCCGGTCTGGCGAAGCCGGCTCCACGAGGCTGGGATGGGCTGCTGCCTGAGCTTCCACGGCAGGGGACAGTGCGGACACAACGAGGACACAGAAGGCACCACTAGGCTTCGAAGGAAACAAAACAGAAAGGAGACAACCAGCCCACAGCAATGTGCGCAAGCCAAGTTCAGTCCTTCCAAGGTCGTTCAGTCAAAAATAAAAAATAAAATAAAACAAAAGAAAGCAACCAAGGCCAGCCTTTGCAGAGGTCCATGAGTCCGCAGAGCGCAGGCGAGAGAGCAGCGTCTGGCCCTGGAACGTGCCAGCTCTGCGCGATGCACTCACAGCCTCTGCCTGGGTTTGGAACCGGGAGGAATTTCAAACCCAGGCACCTGAGAGCTTCCGCAGGTAAGAAGCAGAGGGTGGCGAGAGGGAGCAGTTTTACTCCCTGTCGCCAGTCAGCATCCTGCCACCTTCCCGCAGCAGCGGGGAGTCAGCCTTCCTTGTTACAGTCTCACTCAGAACAAGGAAGGGCGCCCCTGTCTCTCACAGGCTCAGCACCTCCCGGGGTGTCCGAGCCCTGCTGGGCCCTCAGCCACCGCGTGCCTCTCCTGCTGTCTTACGTGCCCTCTGAAAACCCTCGGGCGCGTCCGCACCCTCATGGTCAGTCCAAGTGGTGGAGTGATGTCCTCGGTGCCCCTCCGTCTTTGTTCACCTTTTGCCACGTATGCGCTTCTGACTTCGCAATTCCGCTCAGCCGCTTGCTCTGCTCCGGCCCCACTGACAGCTAACCACTGTTTTTAGTTTCTTGCTTATTCTTCTAGGGATCTTTTAATGCATATGCCAGCAATGCAAATATCTATTCTTTTTTCTTCTTTTCATTTTTTGGACAAATACAACTAGTACACTTTGCTTTTTCACAGTATTTCTGAGAGATATATCCTTGTCATGGCATGTCTATCTATCACCTATCATCTATTTATCCATCTGCCCATCTGCCTGTCTATCTAACCTGCCGAAGTCTTGATTATTTTATTTGCATTGATGTGGTTTCACTAGGGAAATGTATACAAAATGTCAACAATTACATCTTTTTGGTGATGAAGGATATGAGAGATGGAAATATAAAGTAAAACACAGGGCACTCAAATGCTCCCTGAAAAGCACTGGAAGATTCTTGCAAATGAAAACTTTTCGGATGACCCCGCTGCAGCAAATGCGACAGCGTCAGCCAACATGCAGCCGGGGGCGCAATGCTGGTGCTGCCCGGTGCAGTGAGCCCTCGCCACACAGATGAAGATGGGCTTGATGACGCCATTGGCTGAGCCAGGGGTGGGGACCACCATCAACAAAGCACCCTGTTTCGTACTGAACAGCTCTCACTGCCTCGCATGTTATCCCAAACTTGGCAGCTCAAAGAAAATGCATTTATCATCTTACAACTCCCGAGAGCCAGGAACTTGGGAGTGGGATGGTGGGTGTTTCTGGCTCTGAGTCTCTCGCGTAGTTGAAGATGTGAAGATGTCAAGCCAGGGCTGGCAGGAGCCCTCAGTTCCTCGCTCAGGGGTCTTCTCCATAAGGCCACCAGGTGAACACCAGGGCAGCGGGCTTCCCCCGGAGCAACGATGCAAGAGAAATCAAGGGTGGTGACGACCTACCCCATCACTGCCACCAGCTCCTGTTCCGCAGCAGAGTCACGAAGACCAGTCCATACTTACGGAGAGGACACTTAAGCTCCACCTCGTGGGGGCAAGAATATCAAAGAATTTTGGAATCTATTTTAACACAACCATGTACCCCATGATTCTCTGTCTCCCCTAGCCTTTCACTTTTTATTTCAGTTCTTTAAGATAAAAAACTAATTTCTTTTTTTCCCTCAGTTGATGTTTCTTGAGTAAATTTCTTCAGCTGTTTGTGACATAGAACATGCCCGTGAGGAATCTCATTGCTTTGGTCCTGAGATGCTTACTGTCCTGAGCACCACATCATCGTCACCAGGAAGCCAGTGCTCCAGACCGCAGCCTGGAAGTCCGAGGACAAGCCTGGATTCAAGGTCGCTGGCTCTGGTTCCGATCTGACGGGCCCTTCTTGTCCACGGACTGACCAGCACTTGGTGTCTGTTCCACTGCTGTAAAGTCAGCCACCTGATGCTGAAGTTAGTGACGGTGACAAGCTTGCCTGGAGGGCAAAGAGCCAACACCCCTGACAGACACGGGTCTTAGGACCACCTTCTTACTGCCACTCAACACGGACTCTGAGCCCTGGACTTGAAGCCGTAACGAATGCAGCGCACGCCCTTATACATGTGGGCGTCCACAGCATGAGTTCTTAGACGTGGAATCAAGTGGTTAATGGCCATTTAAAATTTAATGGACACTGTCAAACTGCCCACAAAGTGATCGCACCCCATGACAGCACGCCGAGGGCCCAGTTCTGCCCGCCTTCGCTTACACAGGGTCTCCAAACAAACGTGTAAGAGCCACAGCTGTCCTCGCCGCGTCGGCGGATGGAGAAGCGGGGCTCGTCCCTGTGAGAACTTTCTCAGTAAATGGCCAGTCCATTCCGCGTCTGTGATGGTACTGGGATGGGAGCCGAGGTCAGAGAGCTGGGAGAAGGGTGGGAAGGGGGTGGGGAGCGGCTCCCGCCGGCACAGGTGGTAAGCACCTGTTCTTCCCTCACAGCTGGAGAGCATTCCGCGGTCCACCGGAATCACAACCTCTCCGGCCAGTCCCCGCCGACGGGCATCTAGGTGGTTTCTGACCTCCAGCCAATTAGGAACGATGTGCCACGCTGCCTCGTCTGGCTCGCGGTGCACGCTCGCCTGTGCACCTCCCAGTGTAAATCCCCGCTGGTGAAGTGCTGGGTCAGGGCGGGGGCTGTGCACCTGTGCCTTCCACGGGCACCACTCACCCAGCGCCCCGCATCCGGGGGGCGACTGAGTCACACTCCCCAGCAACGCACGGAAGTCCCGGCGTCCGCCCGCTCTGCCAGCGCAGGGCCTCACAAAGCCTTTCACTCCATCGTCTGTTGGTCCGGCGTGTCAGGAGACCAGGTTTCATTCACATTTCTTTTACAATGAGTGACAGTGAGCATCTTCTCCATCTACCTACAACCACTTCCATTTTCTTTCCTACCAGCTTCCCATTTTACACTTTGCACATTTTCGCACTGAGCTCTCGGTCATTTTTACGTAGATTTGTACGCACTCTTTGTGAGATCGCTTAACTTTTTGTTTATATAAATTGCATATATTTTCCCCAATTTGTCAGTTTGTATTTTTCACTTTGCTTGTGGTGATTTTTATTATTATTATTTTTGCCAAGCAGTGGTCTTTCAACTTTTTTAAAAAGTATAGTTTAATTTGTAATTTACTAAATTAAAAAGTTTTTAGACATTGTATCATTGTAAGAAAGGCAACAAAAAGAAGGTAATAAAAGAATTACCCCAGGTTTTGCCCTGGCTGGTGTGGCTCAGTTGGTTGGTGCATCATCCAGCAGACCAAGAGGTCATGGGTTCGATTCCTGGTTAGGGCACATGGAAGACAACAATCAATCGATGTCTCTCTCTTTCTCTCCTCCTCTCTCTAAAGCAATGGGAAAAAAGTCTCCAGGTGAGGATAAAAAATAAATGAAAATGAGTTATCCCATGGTTTTATCTCGTACTCATAAAATGTCTGGTTTTACACCAAAATTCCATTTGCATTTATGTAGGCTTAGAGTAGGAGGCATGAGTCAAATTTATTTTTTCTCCTAGATGGCTTCCCAGTTGTCTCGGCATCGCTTACGAAACAGCCCCCTTCCCTCACTACGGGAGACACCAAATGTGTCACCCACCAAGCAGTCTGTCTCAGGGACGCGTGTCCCAGCTCTGTGCCGTCTTACGGGAGCCTATGACACCCGGCCGCACGCAGCTTCACCCGGAGGCTGCCCGGCGAGTTTAACCTCCGGTCGGTAGTTCCCTGCAGCAACTCTGCTTCTGCGTTTCGGGCTTTTCCCGCCCACTTCCTAAAGCAAACCTTTTGGTGTCCCCATCGGGACAGCATTAAGTCCAGAAATGAACGTGGGGAGGAGGCCTGACGTTTTTATGTTGTTGAGTCCGAGGAGTTTAATGTTCTCTTCATAGCAGCCCTATAAAGTCTTGTTATGTTTATTACTAGGGATTTTAAATGGTTTTTGTTGAGCTTGTAAATGGGCTCTTCTCTTTCACATGGTTTCTCTGTGGCTGGTGCCCCCACTGCCGGCCTGCGGGGCCAGAGGACCAAACTCGAGTGACTCCTTAGGGTCTCCCCATGCCCCCCGAACACACGCTTCTCTCCCTCACACTTCAGGATGAATCGTCACCCCTCCCGGGTCCCTGTACCCTTCAGTCACCGAGCCGTTTTCCTTAGTGGTAAGTAGCACCGCTCTTACTTCTTTCCTCAGCCTCCCGAGCAAGGCAACGCCCCTGAAGAAGGCCGCTCACTCATCGGGGGCCTGAAGCGCAGCTTAACGAGGCACCGCAGGGCCAGAGGCTGGAACAGCCCACCGACCCTCCGTGCCCCCTGCAGCTGGCCGGCACCGTCTCCTGTGTGAAGCGAGGTGCGTGCCCAGGCCTCTCCAGGGGGAACTGGCCGAGCCCCCCCATGCTCCTCTGGCTTCTGTCCCAGCCAAATGCTCTCCTGGGTTCTACCCCCAGGCTCACCAACTGCCCTGTGACGAATCTCCTTTCAGCTTAGGGGCCATGTACTTCTTTTATTTGGAATAATTAATTATCACCTTCCAACACACGCTTCCAAGAACGCCAGCCCCTGAGTGACAGGCAGTGGGACGCGGGCGCTTTGACTCACTCTGCCGGGGACACCCTGTGTTCCCTGCCCCCGGGCACGTCCACGCTTTGGAGACCAGGAGGTTCTGCAGTCAAACGCAGGCATTTCACAAACTGATCTGACCAGCTCGGGCCCTGGCTGGGGGCGGGGTTGTCCGTGTCCCCTTCCACGGACTTGCGGCCCCAACCCCCAGCAGACAGTTGGGGTGACCCCGAGACTGTGACCTCCATGCCACGCCAGGACGCATTAGGCAGGAACGTGGATGGGGGAGGGCCCAAGGCCCCCCACTGAAATGGCTGCCAAATTCGCCACAGGAGGTGAGACCAGAAGAATCTGCTAAGAACCGAGAGGCTGCGAGCAGACACCTTCCCTGCCTGACGGGTCCCCAGCAGAATGACACGTGTAGGTGGTGGGCCGCCCTGATGCAGGAGAAGGGAACGGACGTGAGAGCTCCCTCTGTCTCATTGGGGGAAGGAAGCTTCAGTGTGGGATGGAGGAAATGCTAGGTAGTAGCTAGAAATACACAAAGAAGGAGAGGGAAGCCGAGGGGAAGGGGTGGGTCTTCGCACCTGGAGCTGGTGGTGAGGGTGGGCCTCCCTGTGTGAGGGGAAGCCCAGGTCTCTTAGGAGGGCAGCAGGCAGAGCCAGAAGGTGGAGGAGACTGGGACCCCCCCCCCGCCTGGGCCCTGCCGCTCCCAGGGGTGCACAGTGCCCCACGGCTGTCGGCAGTTTCCTGCAGGGACTTAGGAGATCGTGACTCACTCACAGGGACGGCCTGCTTCTTTCCGGGCACGCTCCCTAAGACTTACCTGCAGCAGTGGCCTCGAAGCCTGCCTCCTGCTACAAGCGCAAACACGTGATTCCATCAGGAGAGACCAGACTACCCCGCACCCGGACCTGCGAGTCCACGCTATGGCCACCCAGGTGATGTCTTCCCCTGGCCCCACTCGGGGTGGGGGCCGGACTCTGGAAGGGCAGAGGGTGTGGGCCGACTTCTGTCACCAAAGTGGCAGCAAAGACCAGGATCTGGTAGCTGGGCCATGGTGCCTCCAGCAGGTGGGGACTTCCATTTCAGGCCTTAGAGTCTGATCCAGAGGAAGAGACACATGGCTGGGACAGACCGGTGCCTCCGGGACAAAGCCAGAGCAGCTCGTGAATCGTTTTTCTGCGCAGTGTTTCCCTGTGAAACACCCCAAGCCGACAACTAACCAGCCAACCGAGCAACCGAGCCAACGCACCAATCAACCAGCTAACCAACCCCTCCAACGAGACCGCTGAAACCCTGGTTCCATTTCTCTCTCCCTCTTTTCTGTTCCCCGCATGGGGCCCTGGAAATGCTCAGGAAGTGGCTGCTGGCCCTGCCCCTGTTGCATTTCCACCTGGATTCCCCGCTCCGGGAGCTGCTGCCAGGTCTGGGGCCCGGCTGTGGCGGGTGCCCCAGGGAGACAGCACAACCTGCCGCGCCTGTCGCCTCTCGGGCGCCCTGCCCCGGCCCCTACTGCGGCGCCGTCGGACCTTCTCGTGCACCCACACACCAGACCTGAACACCCACGGCAGCCAACAAAGGCCCCTGTTCTCACAGAGCTCAATCCACAGAGCCACGGGGACACGCTGTCCTGCTGTCCCTGCCACTTCTGGAAGCAGCTTCTCTTCTCTTAGCTCCACAGAGGGCGGTTTCCGCCTTCCACGTGCTGCGTGGAGGCGGGTCTCCTGGCAGGCAGTGCATGCGAGGGTGTGCCTGGGGTGGCGGGGTGGCTGCGTGGCTCGTGGCACCGCGGCCCTCTGGCATCATCTCTCCAAACGAGCCCACACACTTAGAGGGGACAATCGGCCCACAGAAAAGCGTCAGGGAGCTCCCAGACTGCGCACACCTCGGGCTTCTGTCCTTGTCACCTGCCTGTTCCAGAGCGCGGCTGCGCTGCCTCATTTATCCTCACCGGCACTGTCCTCCAGGCTGACGCTATTTTCTGCCCTGCTGCTAAGGGCCCTGCTTCTCCGAGAAAGGCCACGGCGGAGGCATCCGCACAGGGCGCGGGCGGAGCCGGGGCCTGGAGCCCCGCTGGTGTCCAGATGGCTGGAAGGTGAGCTGGCCCACACCCACCGCCTTCCGGAGAAGCCAGGGCTCTGACCATGTGCCCCGGGGCGGCACAGAGACGGTGCCCTGAGGACCCGCTGCTTCCTGGTCAGAACTGTCCTCCAGGGCTGCCAGAGCCCCTGCCTCCTGGCCCCCGGCCTCCGGTGCCCGCCGCTGCCTGTGGCCCGGGGACACAGCCTGACAGCCACACCCCTCACTCACCCTGTTTGCTGTAGCGGCTGTAGTAGATTGTATTTTCCACAAGGTGGAAAGGTGGTGGAAACAGCACCCCTCACTGCCCGGCCCCATCCTCCAGGGGTCTTCCCACCCTCCCATGAGGGGGTGTCTATGTCCCCCTGGAAACCGGGTGGGTTGGACAGGAAGAGGCCAGTGGCTGTCACTGGTGACTCTGAGGCTGGGTCCTGGAAGGAGCAAGGCGCGTGCCAACTGAGACATGCACCCTGGGGCCCCTCACCCTCCAGACAGCAGCCTGACCACCCTGGGCCACCAGGTGGCCCAGGCCACCCTCAGAGGCCCCTGCCAAGCCAGTAGGTGACAGTGGACAACCAGGGGAGACTCCCCAATGGTTGTGGCCCCCAGTAGTCGTGTGGTCCCATCCAGCAAACACACCCTCCCCCTGCCCCAGGGGGGCGCTCCTGGCTCTGTGCAGCAGAGACAGGCCATCCCTGAGGCCCTGTGGGGATTCCTGAGCCACACAGTCCCGGGTCACAACAAAAGGGGTGTTCCTGCCAGGAACTTTGGGGCTGCTTGTTAAACAGCGACAGCAATCAGAACAGATGTAAAATCTCAAATCTCATAGTAGGATGAGTGATTGCAAGACTCTTTAAGACCTCAGAGGCTGAAACCCCATAAATTCTTTCGCTCTGGGCTGCTGCGAGGCTGCCCTGTCAGGAGAGGGCGATGTTCCAGCCACTTTGACACTGCACTGGCCTTCTCAAGCTGGGTGCTTGGGCCGCCTTCAGCCAGACAGCAGAAGGGGTGTCCCCTGAGCGGGTCCACTGACTTCAGACCTGGCCAGTTTCCCCAAATGTCTGATAACCGAACACTTCTTTTCTAAAACTGCTTTATGGCTGAAGCACTCTTTCAGAATCGGATCCGTTCAGCGTTCTGGACGGCAGTGGAGGGTGGGGTCTCTTCCAGGGCTGGCCCCTCGGAGCGCGCCTCTGCCGTGACAGTGAGGATGACAATACCGACGCGATGACCCAGGGAGCCCCCACCTGGAGCGTGCTGTTCCAGGAACTGGGTCAGGGACTCGCAGGGGAGTGTGACAGACATGGTCCCTGTCCTTGTGTTTACGGGCTGCCATTTTCGGTCCAGATACACTTTTTAACTTTCTCCTTACATTCAGAACAAACATGAAGCCACCTGGAAGCTCTGGGCAGGTGAGGATGTCCAAGGGCACGTGTTTGGAGACGTAGATTTTCGGGTGAACTTTGACCCCATGGGCTGGTGTGGCAGCCTGGCCTGGGGACCGTGTTACTGAGCATAAGGCCGACTGCTGGGTCAGTCCCTTGATTCAGAGGTGGGCGCAGAAGTGCGGTTGGAAGACAGTTGGCTTGTTGTCACCCTGTGGTGCTTCTCCTCGTTCTGGGTGAGGCTCTTTCCTGCGGGTCCTGGAAACCCCGTGTCTGCAGCTGGAGGAGCAGGGAAGAGGCAGGTGGGAAACGCCCCTGCTCCTGGTCTGCCCTGACGGACACGTGCCTCGTCGGAGAGAAGCTGCCTGGCCCAGCTTAGAAGGCCGGCTGAGAGATATGTCCGATCTCCGTCACGAGCCCACACAGGGCAGGAGGGCTGGGGTCTCAGAGAGACCGGGGGCTTGGTTAGGACTCCCATGAGCTGGGGGCGTGGCCAGGAACCCAACGTGGCTCTGTCCCTCCTCTCTGAGGAAGATCTGTGCAGCCTCGCATGCTCCCAAAAAGGGCTTTGCAAAACGCACAGGCACCGCTGTCCCTCAGGCCACTGTGTCATTCTCTCCGATCCCCACGCGGGAGAAAACATCTTCCCCAGAAACGAGCGCCTCTCGGAGCTGGGCTTAAACACGCCAGCATTCACCCAACCTTCATAAAACCAGATAGATGCTTAAAGATAACCAAAACACGTTTACAAAACCCAACTCCCCAACAGTAATTCATAATAAAATATTAACGAGCCCGTCCCCATTCTGCTGGGAGCACTTAAAACCTTTCTCTGAAAAAAACCCTATCCTCCCCCAACTCCAGAGAAACATGGAGCAAAATGATGCCGCAAAATGGTACTAATGACGTGTTCCAACGGCAGGGGACCTGTAGCTTCCAGTGCTTTTAATTTATTTTGTTATAAATTAATGATGTATGTGTGATCGAGAGTAACTCATTAAACGTGTCATAAAGCGAGGCACTTAGACGCAAGAAAGGATCCCAGTGTACTCCTAAATGTTACATTAAATACATAAATCATTTTGTTTCTGCTCCACTTAGAGTGGAAAACAGCCAGGGAGGCAAATGTAATTACAATAATTCTATTGAAAAAGGCCCAGAAAGTACAAGGACAGGATATGCACAAGCATCAGAAGAGGCAGTCTATTCCGGCCGGTGTGACTTGTCTCTTGCGACCACCTCAGGTAGATGGAATGGGTGCGGCCATCAAGGCGACCGGCACTTCCAGGGACTGACAGCTTCTCACGGTCAGGGCCACCAGTTCCCAGACACGGGGACCCACCAAGAGCTGGGGTCTCTCTTAGGCTATGCTGGCCTGGGCTAGAGACCACATCTGAAGTTTCCCAGGGATGCTCGGTGCTGATCCCCAGCCCACGCGGCCCCAGACCTTCGGGGGGCGGTACAGGTAGCGGGGGGGGGGGGAGGACTGGCCCGAGGGTGCCAGTCCAGCCTCCTCTTTCCCTGTGGCCGCACAAAGGCAGGGACTTTCACTTGTGCTGGTCGCAGCTGTGTCCCTTGCACCTGGGAGAGTGCCCAACCCTTGGACAACCCCGGCCAACGCTGCAGAGTTAATGAATATGCCCACCCTCCTGGACCCAGTGCTGCCGCCTCCTCGCTTCCTGCCAAGGGGCCCCGCCCTGTGAGGAGCTATGGAGGGAGCAGCAGGTCAGAGGGGGTCGGAGCTCAGGGTCAGAAAGGCCAGGACGTGTGGCAGCGGCGGCGCTGACTAGGGCTGCCTTGGCGATGCGTCAGCGTTCCCCACAGGCCTGACAGACACCCGCCACCGTCTGTGGAGGGAAGGTCTCCGCCTCGTTACAGAACGCTGGGGTTTGGCGAGAACATGGCGACCGAGAGGCTTTTCACTGACACAAGGTTGTGCTGTGGCTGACGGAGAAGCTGCAAGTCAAAGCCACGGACCAGCTTTGTGATGCTTCAAGGTTTCTGGCCCGAGTTCCTGCTACTGCTCAGGAACGAGGTGCCCCGCCCCCAAACTACGACAATGACGATGACAATGACAACAACAACAGCGACAACATACAACAATGAGAACAATGGCGACAACAAACAATGGCAATGACAATGATGGGAACGATGATGGTGGCAACAATGACAACAATGATGACAACTATGACAACGATGTTGACAATGACAACAATGATGACAACGATGACAGCAACCATGACGATGACAACGATGACAACAAACAATAATGACAAGGACGACAATGACGACGACAGCACACGTGTAGACGCTGAGTGCCGGTGCGCCTGTGCCGAGAAAGGGGAACACACTCCGTGACCGTCATGGAAAGCTCTCTGTGTCCTGCCTCTGAACGCAGCTCCGACTGCCTCCCACGTCTGTCCCCAGCTTAGGGAACAAAGGCCCGGCCTGGCGCTCCTGCGCCCTGGCCCTTCCCGGCCTCAGTCTGACGCCCCCTCCCCTCCGAAGGCCTGCTGGGCCCTGTCTGGGCACCGAGCTGGGAGCCAGCCTGCCACCGCCCGCCCCTTAGAGCCCCTCCCGTCCTCAGGCCTCCAGAGCGGCAGTGCCTGGTGTTTCTGAAGGCCGATGGCTGCTCTGCTCCACCCGGACGCCTCGACAGGACTCGCACGCCAGCGGTCAGGCCTCTCTGCAGGCGTGAGGCTCACAGGGGCCACTCCTGTCCAACTGCCCGGTCTTCTCTGTCCCCTCGCCCCACCCCCTGCCCTGAGTCACAGCCCCCTGGGGAGCCACACCTCTGTCCCCTGCTGCTCTGCTTGTCCAGGACTCGGCACCCTGAGGACCGAATGCTCGTCTGTAAAGGGACTGCTCCTTGGCCATTTCCCCAAAGAATGCCCCACCCTGATGGCACTGCATACCCGGACCCTCCCCCAGCCCTGCACAACCCTGACCTCCTTTGCCTCCCTGACTCCCCTGCTGGGCTGTGCTCCTTGGGACAGGACAGGGACCACCTCTAATTGTGTCTCCCGTGCCCTGCCCAGAAAAGAGGCCCGATAACATCTCCAGGAAGAACAAATCTGCAGAATACAATCGCCTGGCTCACCCTGCTCTTTAGACTTCCAACGGTACAGCTGCAGGAGGCCCTGCGGCTCCAGGTAAGTGTGTGCGGGTGCACGCGCACATGTGCACACGCACACACGGGCGTACACACAGGGCACAGGAGCCTACGCATAAGCGTGCACACACACGTGCACACACAGAAGTTAAGATGGGAGGCACCAAGACCACCCTCCCCGCTTCTCGGTTCAGATGCTTCTCAGCATTTCCGGGCAGAACTAACCAGCTGGCGTTTGGGAGGCTGAAACTGGTACAGGAGGCGGAGACTCCGGTCCCCACTGATGTGCTCACTTTTTCTGGCAGCTGCACAGCAGCAGAAGGTCCAGCATTTGCTTATGAAAAGGGGTCACCACTGGCTGAAGTTGCTGGAAGACCTCAGACAAGGCAAGTGCTCCAACGTGCTGGGGGCTGCTTCCTACCAGCCGTGGCCACCCCTCCCCCCAGAAGTGAGCGGCCGCCTTCCTGCCCCAGGGTCAGAGGCTGCCTGCGGTTTCACCTGTCCTGCCCTGAACAGCCCCTTCCAGCGCCTCCCCCTGGGGCCCAGCTGTGCGGGAGACTTCTGGGAGCTGAGCCCCTTCAGGTCACGTCTGCCGTGTGCAGGACACCCACATGCATCCCTGTGGCCAGGGCCCTCCCTGGTCCTGAGCATGGGTGATTCCTTGGGGCGTCCCTGGGGCCAGCTGTCACCAGGACAGGGAAGGTAGGGGTGCGGTGTTGATCATCGAGAGAAGGGGGAATCTTGAGTTTCTCCAGGATGATTTGAGTGCTCAGTGGGGGACCACCCAGGACAGCTGGGCTGGGCTTTCACATCCACACTCTGATTCTCCACTGTGGCGCCCGATCTTGGCGCCTGGCCACAAGAAGGCAGTACTAGGGGGCCCTGTCCATTCGCAGGGCCTCATGTTGATGCCTCAGGGGTCAGTGCTCCTCGGAGATCCACCACGGGGCTGCTGATGACCCAGGCACGGGTACGTCCTTTGGTGTCCCCTACAGAGGAGGTCACAGCACAGTGGTGGCTCCTCCCGTCTTTAAGGCATTTCGTGGTTTATGGAGCATGCACGTACGTGGTGGCGCATCCAATCACACAAGAACCTTTCATGCAAGGCGGTGCAGGACCCTCACTTTCCACATACACACGAGCACCGGAGGAGCCCAGACACCCCCCCCCCCCATGTGGCGGAGGACCAGGGCTCCAACAACCTCAGGGTCCCCAGCAAGTCACTTTTCACTTCTACCCAGTACGGTGAATCCTGCTCCCTACACCTGCATTTTAAAACCTGCGGCCGAGACTCAACAGCTCCAAAGCCTTCATGGTAAAAGGCGGCTCACAAGCCAGTAGCGCCCGCACCCCAGAGGCTGGTTAAGGAAGAATCTTAGGACCTAGGGATTCGGGGTCGGCCCTCCGTCAAGGTCTGGGTGGCCCACAGGGGTGCAGCGCGAGGGGCTCTGTGCTGCTGGGCAGCACACACCTGCTTTCTGCTCTCTGCTCTCTGCACAGGCTGCTGGCAAAGTCGGCAGGGAGGGCGCGGAGAGAAGTAACGTCCATCTGGTCGCTCCCTGATGACCACGAGGAAGGCCGGTGTGCCTGCCCAGCGTCCCTCTCTGGGAGGAAGGTCCCACCTTTGTCCTCCCCACTCCCCGCCCCAGCTCCCTGCCGGAGCACTTGCAGCCAGGGCACATGTCCTTGGCTGACTCCAGATCTTCCCCGCTCTGGCCTTAATTTTGACCAAACAGAAAAGTGAAAGATGGGATTTCATTTTCCTTGCTGTCTGGGAATCCTCCTGTCGGTTTAAAGAGCGCTCAGTTTGGTCACGGACAGAGCCGTGACTTCCTAAGCCTGCGACGTGAGAACTTCTCTCTCCTTTTTGTGGGAGACAGTCGCCCTCCACCCTCCAGGGGGGCATGACTCAGCTGAAACGCCCAGCAGGGCTGTGGACCCGCAGCCCTGCTCAGCCACGGGCCTCACACTGCTTCCTGCCACAGAGGGGTTTTAAAGAGGCGGAGCTAAGCTCTATCACAGAAACTGGGCAAGGTCTTCATTGGCTTCGCTAATTGAGTTACGACGATGACGATGACCCCCAGCTGCCCTCCACTGTTCTGCAGCTGACCAGGAGTCACTGAAGTCACCGTCGGCCTGTCTTGATGCTCCCCCCCAGTAGACACTTTTTATAGGATGGGCATACACATGTGCTAAAGTCAGGAGTTGATACCTTTCTAAGTTTAACTAACCAGCTTCCGGGACCTTTTGTGTTTTCATTCTGCATTGTTCCAGCACAGTGGTCTGGGGCTGCCCTGTGTGGCCAGCAGCGCTGTCTTGTCCTGCGGGAAGTGACGGTCATGTTCAGGACACGTGTTCGGGACAGCCGCGGGCACCGTCCTTTGGGAAGGCTCTCTGGCAGGCAGCAGGTGTGCAGGGAGCAGGGGAGGAGCAGCTGCTCCTTCCCCTCATCAGTCTCCCTGGAGAACAGGCACACACACTGCCCGGGAGCCCCGTCAGGGCAGAGAAGGGCCACACTCCCGATTACAAATGAGACTCGCTCAGGGCTACGTAACTGTCCAATGTGCCGTTGACTGACTGTTTTTCTCTGTGACTAAGAGCAGGCCCTTGGTTCTCTCTTGCCTGAGGATGATCTGGGCCCTCTGGAAGGTTCTAGCAGATTGTTTCAGACTTCGCTGGGCTGCTGTCCAGGGAGGTGCAGTGAGCACCTCTTCAGCACCTTCTGGCTAAGTCAACGCCGAGCCTGCCCAGGCCTGGGTTCCGGTCCAGTTCCAGGCTCCTGTGTGCCTTGTCTCCGGAAGTTGCTCCGAGTCCTTTGCACTAAGGGGGCACGTGAGGCTGGCCCGTGACTCAGCCGAGCTGCCTGACGGCACTTCCTCCAGAAGCAGAAGTCCCCCAGGCCTCCCAAAGAGGCGGGTCCAGATTCCCTCCACACGCCCTAGACGTTCATGCTGCACAGGCCGTGTTTTGGAGAGTTTCGGAAAGTTTCGGAGCTGAGTCCAGACCGCCCTTCCCAGACCCCCCACTCCTGGGACCCAGCAACATGCTTAGTTACCCTGTGACTTCGGAGGGCGAGTTCAGAGCACAGTTTGGTTTGAGGAAGATGGGAGAAGGGACATGTGACAGTGGAGGGTGCGTGTTTGGTTCGGGGGGGCAGCAAAGTGAGAGAGGGCAGTGGGGCCGAGGTGCGGAGCCTTCAACTTTCACAGGTTTTCCCACGCTGGGCCTAACGAGAGGTGAGTTTCCAGGGCCTGCCTGGTCACCTCGGCCAGCGCGCTTCCTGGCTTTGTGTTCTTCTCAGGAGATCTGCTTGGGGCCCCAGGAAGCTGTGTCGCCCAGGGAGGGCCTCCACTTTGGGCCGCCGTGAGCCCCAGTGACGGGCCCCGGGGAGGAACAGGGTCCAGCCCCAACAGCGTGACTCCGGAGGAGGGCGGGGGAGGCGAAGGGCTGGGGCCCAGTTTCCGGCCTCCTTTTGAAAGGGACACCAAACCAGTGTTTGGACTCCACGTGAGAAGGTGAAGTCGGCCCAGCCCAGACACACCTCTGGTTTTCACAGCCACGTGGCCAGGAGCTCAGACCCTGCAGCCACACCCGCAAAGGGTCACCCGGCTCCACCCATCCCCAGCCCGAGAAGGGTGATGGGGCCACTGAGCTCCCTGCTGCCGCCCTTTCCGGGGACCTGCCAGAGGCCATTCTGGAAGATGCCACCTTCTATTGCATATAAAGGAAGGGATCGAGGGCGGAGGAGCAGCTGTTGAGCCCTCTGCAGGGAGAGAGAATTTGGATCCTGTCCTACTAAGACATCAGGTACCGCTGTGACTTGTCGACACTGTCCCCTTGGCCTGTCCCAGAGCCTGCGCCAGGAGCACCGGCCCTGGGAGAGCGGCGCAGCCCGGGGAACCCGGGGAGGCCTACCTGTACCGCTGCTGCACCGACTGCCTCTCCGCGGCCTTGCACACGTGGCCTGCGTAGTACAGCAGGAAGAACAAACAGTTCCAGGTGGTGGCGAACCAGGTCAGGGTGAAGGGCGCGTCGAAGGTGCGGAAGGTCAGCTTGGCGAGCTGCGTGGCGCCGGCCCAGGAGGCGCACACGCACAGCACCACCGCCAGGCCCCAGGCCAGCTTTCGGAGTCGCGGCCCGGAGTCCCTGCAGCAGCGGCGGCTTGCCCGCCCGGCCTCTGCCCCCGCCGAGGCCTCTGCGGGGCCCGGGCCGTCCCGGGGGCGCTCCTCCCCTGCAAAGAGAGGGTGGTCAGGTTAGCGGGCTCCACACCTTCCCCAGGCCCAGAATGGAGCACCCACTGCCCTGGGGACGGTGTGGGAGGTAGCTCCTTGAAACACAACTTAGAGACCAGGGCACCCACCCCACTGCCTTGGTCACGGCCAGCCACCGTGGAGAGAGGATGGGGAAGGGGCTTTAGCAGCCTCCTGAAATAAGACTTCAATAGAAGAGCCCTGGCTGGTGTGGCTCAGTGGATTGAGCACTGGCCTGTGAACCAAGAGTTGTAGGTTTGATTCCCAGTCAGGGTACGTGCCTGGGTTGCAGGCCAGGTCCCCAGTAGGGGGCACGTGAGAGGCAACCACACGCTGATGTTTCTCTCCCTCCTTCTCCCTCCCTTCCCCTCTTTAAAAATAAATAAATAAATACAATCTTAAAAAAACACTTAAAGAGATTTTCTTTGGTTTTCTTTTCTTACCTGCTCCCCCCCCACCAGCATATTGGAAATGCACCATCTCAGGCCTAACCCCAGACCCCAGAGCCGGAATCTGCATTTCTAGCCTCGGGAAGCCCTTCCCCAGGATACACGACCGCAGAAGCAGCATCCTGCAGTCTGGCAGCTCCAGGGACTGGATTCCCACCTGAGGGAGCCCCAGGCCTTGACCTCTGAAAGCTCCCGGGGCCGGGACAGCAGCCGCTGCCTGTCTATCACTTAATAGCACGGACACCAAGATTCTTGTCTTATTCTGCACGTATGGCAGAAATGGACTTTTCCCTCTTATCTCTTCATTTGCCCTGACTGGCTTCCTGCCCGTGGCCTTCCGCCCCAGTTAAAAACCACAGCCTCGGGCGGCATCCTGTGAAAGGCCAGGGTCGCTGCCCTTCAGCGCGTGTGACTTCTGCAACCCCGGCTGGACGGCACTGTTCCCGCAGACCATGAGCAGGTGGCAAAGGCGTCCTTCCCCGCTGTTGGGTTTCCATTCGCCACAGTGTGCACGTCAGTCAGGGGGCACGGAGCTGTAGCCGGACTGATGCAGATGCAGACGGCGCAGACGGGACTCGCCCTTCCCCTGCGGCCCGGCACCCGCACCAGGGGCGCTCGCGTTCAGACGCTGGCCCCACTGTAGGGGGGCCAGGAGGGGGACGCAAAGTGTGCCGGGGTGAATCACACTCTATTTTGTTTAATCTTCATAATACCTTAAGTAGCTTTAATCACATTAAACCAAATTTCCCATCTCATGCTTTCTGGCACATAATCATTCTACGGGGCAAAATCCTGATCCAAGATCCTCTCCTACACAGGTTTTGGCTACCACTCCATTAACTGCCAGCCCGGGACGACTCGTTTCGCCAGAGGCTCGTCCAGGAGGGGCAGTGTCCTTCCGCACGCTCTCCACGTTGTGCTTCCTCACCTTCCTTAACATTTCACCTCCCACCCCCTGTTATTTTTCACGTAGGTGGAGATCCTGGTGCAGAAGCCCTTGGAGAACCCAATGCTTAACCCCTCCCTGGGCTGCCAGCATGCTGGCTGTCTGTCTGTCTGTGTCACGGGCTGCAGGGCAGGGAGAAGCAGAGAAGGACAAAGGCTGGCAGCCACCAGGGCGTTTCAACTGTTGACAGAATCCCCGCAACTTAAGGCAAATCCAGTTTCGGTTTATAGGCCGGTGACCCGACACTTGGGGTCATCCTCTGTGGCCTTTCACTATCCTCATTCCTAAGCAGCCTCGGGGGATAGGAAGGCTTCTCGACTGACGCCCTCCTGTCGGCAATGCACACCGGAAGGTAGCCGTGGAGGTGAAAAGCCCGGGAGAAAGTCAAGTGCGGTTTCACAGTCCTAGTGTCCCGCTGAGACTGGACTCTGGACGAGGCTGAGTGAGGTCCAGCGCACATCACACTTTCCCACTTGGCTCTTCCTTAGGGAAAAGGAAGTCTTAAAACTCAAGGACTTAGTGATGGCCGGTGCTGCGTCGCTGTTACGATGGAAGAGAAAACCGCCAGATCACGTAGCCGTGTCTCGTTAAAAGGCCCCTGCAGATCTGGATTGAACAAGCAGTTCTCGAACCTCTACTCAGTCCGGGTCATTTACCCAGGGACTAGTAATAACACCGGAGCAAAATGAAGACGTTTAAAACTAAAGCCTTCACTATCATTTAAAAGTAAGATAGCATAGTATTTCCCAAGTGTAATGCAGTGAACAGGCATTATGAGAAAAAGAATTCCATGATCAGAAAAGTCTGGAAAACACTAGGTACATCCGAGACAGGTTCCTTTGCTGTGGGAATGTTCAGGGCTAATGAACCTGTGATTTTCCGAAAAGCAGCTGTGGGGGGCAGGGGGGGGGGCGCTTCCCCTGCAGTGTAGACGTGACGCCTGTGGCAGGACTGGTGTGCTGCAGAGAGCTCACCGCGAAACGCTGCAGTCAACCCACGGAGAGGCACGGATGCCCCGACCCCACTCACAGGAAACTTTCTACTCCTTGGCCTCTTAGAATAACAAACATTTACCAAATTCATTACTTTACTCATTCCTGACACTTCTGTTAAACTAGATCTACCTCAAGTAAGCTAAAAATATTCTTTAAAAAATGTTTATTTATTTTTAGAGAGAGGGAGAGAAACATCCATGTGTGGTTGCATCCTGCACACTCCCTACTGGGGACTGGCCCACAACCCGGTCCCCCGGGCACGTGCCCTGACTGGGGATCGAACCAGCGGCCCTTTGGTTCTCAGGCAGGCACTCAACCACTGAGCCACACCAGCCAGGGCTAAAACTATTCCTTACAAATACTCTCCAAAACACTGCACAGCATAAATAAAAACAATCTCTAGTCATCTTAGTGCTGTCGACACTCTGCTGCGTTTCCTCTTCCATCGTGTCTGCACCACACACACACACACACACACACACACACACACACACGCGTGCAGATCCCACCAAGTCTCCCCAGCACTCACGCACCCTCCTGCACGACAGCGAGCACTGCCCCTCCCCTGGGCGGCGCAGCCCCCGCACCACGGCGTCTTTCAGTGTCTAGGAAGTCCCCGGGAAGCGCGAGCCCTGTGCCGAGAGGCAGGCAGGCGGCTGGTCCACAAACACAAAAGCGGACCGCTGTTCTTCAGGAGCTCACCGTCAGTCTCGGGGTCACCCACGGCCCTGGGAAAGGACGACAGGGCCGCTACGTGCAAAATGGAGAGGTCGGACTGTCCTGGAAATCCCGAGACCGTGTCACCGGCCTGGGCTGTGGTGACAACTGGGAGACGCGCAGAGAAGGCAGAGCGAGGCCCGGGCCTGCAGGACAGGCGCTCTGGGCGACAGGAGGAGCCGAGTGCAGGGTCGGGAAGACACGTGCTCTGCTCAGGGGCAGGGAGGGAGACACCGAGACCCCACGCCCACGGCAGTGCCCACGGCGCTGCCCTGTCTTGCTCTGCTCACACAGGGAGCACGTCGGATACTCAGCCAGGCTGGCCGAAGGGGCTGCAGCAAACGCAAATGCCAGCCCTGCTGTATTCAGAAAGCACACGCCCCACCGTCCGTGACAGACAAAACTGAAGAATACGTGTAGAGTGACAATGAATTTGGTGAGCAGATGTGTTTGTTCTCCGCTGTTTGAAATGCTGCAAGTGCACCCCCAATGTGCACCGCTCTCAGGGTCTCTGGCAATGAGCTAGCTGTCCAATTTGTGCTCAGATGTAGAGAGAATGAATTTTGAGGGGGCAGTTTCCTTTCGCGAAAGCCTCCCAAATCTCCGAGTGCAAGAAAGTCTGGTTTCTCTTCCCTCCCCTCCTAAGTCGCAAGCCCAGCGACTCCTGTTTGACGAGTGCCCCTCCTTTATGGCAGCAGTGGCTGCTGCGTGAGCGTCACCCGCTCCCTGCCCCAGCCCCTTTGCCCACCCCCACGGGAGGAGAAATGCTGTCTGTCACCCTCACGCCCAATAGCCCTCCCCTCACAACCCCGATATTTGTACCTTCCACTCTAACCTGGCACTTTAGTCAGCGGTTCTGGGAGCGACGCACTGGATGAAACCCCGGTTGTGCCGACAGGTCTGTGGTTGTGGAGTCAAGCGCCTCCCTTCTGCTGCCGCCTCTGAAGGCTCTGGTGCCACCACTTAACCACTGGGAAACGTGGGGGACAGGCGGGCTCCCCACCGTGCTGTGGCCTGAGTTGCTTCCATGGAGCGTTTTGGAGATGGTGTGTGTGTGTGTGTGTGTGTGTGTGTGTGTAGGAAGAGCATCCTCCCGTGCCCAGTGTGCACTCCATGGCACAGTGAGATGTGACCATGCCTGGGCGCCAGCTTCCAGCCTAAGCCGTGTCTGAGTCGGCAATTTCAGTCCCCCCACCTGCAGAGCCCCATGCAATGCCTGTCTCCTGCCGGGGATTTAAAAGCGTCCATGCTCCTCGGTCAAGCGGAACAGGTACCTGCAGGCTGCGTCTGCTCAGGGGAAGGAAGCTGCAGGTCACGACAGGTGAGTTGGCGGTTGGTGTCGTGGCCGAGTCATTCGGGACCAAGGCACGTCCTTGGTCTCATGAGCCAGCCTCTGCTTCTCCCCGGGAAAATGATAAATTGAGTGCTTTTTGTGTTCATTTTGTGAAAGTCGATTATATGAGAAAGCAAGAAAAATTGGAAAATCATTTACTCTCAACTTAAAGTCTCCACAACATGGGCTTCGGGAGAGCACACATGCTGCTTTTCTGAGGTTGCCCGAGAAGACGTGGACCCTTGGCGACTGTGAAACAGTGACCGGGGGGTCTGCACCGAGCACGTGCCCGAGGCGGGGAAGGGGGCCTGGAGCTGTGGTCGCAACCCACCCTGGGGCTGGCGTGTCCCTCCCTCCCGAGAGCAGAGGAGCTAGCACTGCACGGGGAACGGAGAGGCACCTCCCAATGACGTGTCCATCAGCAGGGTGCGCATGGTGGTTTTTATAGTTCCTTCTGAGGCTGACTTTCATAAGCATAACATTCACTTGTCTAAGGAGAAGTACACTTCACGATTTTTAGGAAATTTACAGCATTGTGAAGCCATCGCCACTGCCCAGTCTTGGAACGTTTCTATCACCTCGCGATGAGTCTTTGTGCCAATCATGATCCGTCTGCATTTCCACCCCCATCATCTGGTTTCCTCACCAGAAACCAGATTCGCTGGCACCTTGATCGTGAACTTGCAGCCTCTAGGTCTGTGAGAAAATAAATGTTTGTTGCCTGTGGTTCTTTGTCAACGGGGCTGAGACTCCCCCAGGGCGTGACAGCGGAGATGGCGCTGAGCCTGGGAAGGTGAGCGGCGCAGGCCCAGGGCCACCACTGGGCAGCAGGTGGTGGCTGCTGGAGGACAGAGGGTGCCCGACGGCCTCTGAGGAGGGGACTCGCGCTGGAGGCCGGGCTGGGAGCAGGGCGCCACCTCGCAGGCCCGAAGCCTCTGCTGTGAGGGGTTCCCAAGGCTGCCACAGAGTTGTTTGTAGAAACCAAAATCACTCCCCTGTTGGGGGCACAGGCCTGGGAGCCGATCTTGGGGTGGCGGGGGTGGTGGTGGCTTCTCCAGACTCCCCTTAGCTCCGTCCTCAGCGGCCTCAGAGCTGGGCCAATCGGGCCGAGACCCCAGCCACGTCCCCACTTCTACCACCATCTCAGCCAGCAGACTCCGGGCTGGCACTTGCTCCCACCCCGCAGCTCCTTAGCGGCCCCAGGACACAGCCGAGCATCCAAACAACGCGGTCTGCAGTGGGCTGGAGACAAACCTGAAATGTTTGTGGCCTCAGGCGAACGGGACTTGAGAGGGAAGGACTGGATGCGGGTGAGTGTCAGACGATGCCACTTGGCCCTGCCGGGGTCAGAGCCCCGTTTGGGTGCGTGGTGGGAAAATGCTGCAGCCGGGGGGGGTCACTGTTCATGCAGGCCCTGCACGTGCCATCCTGCAGCCTCTGGAACCTCCCGTCTTGTGGCCTGGGCACGGCAGGCCTCTGTACACAGCAGGCACTCACCGTGGCTGACGACCCACACACAAGGCCAGGCAAACACACGCTCTCCTCTTTTCTGACGTTCTGCCTCGTTGGAGGGAGGGTCCTCCAACTTTCCCATGGACCGGAGTTCGGCGGTCAGCACTCCGGGGGAGCGAGGGTTTTACAGGAGGGCTGGCCGGGTGCAGGCCGCCCCTCTGGGCAGTCTGGGCCTTGTGCAGAGGGGGCAGGCTGCAGCCTTTTCCTGGTGGGAGCTGGACACCAGAGCAGTGCTTTAACTGGTGGCATGGGCTGTGGCGCCATTTACCTTGAAGAACAAAGCACTGCTTTCTAGAACACACCTGTAGCGCTCAGCAGACTTGGGCGTCCAAACCAGGACTGAGCTTGCTCGGTCAAGGTGTGGTCTGCCCTGAGGTTTGAACGGTCCTCCTCAGCTTCCTTGCCCACCTGGGGCCGAGCCTCCTGTACCCACTGAGGGTGACCTGGCTGAGCCCAATCCCGTCAGTGAGGCTTTTCTGAGAAAACACCGGGGCTGCCCCAGGCAAGCTGTGGAAGGCGCGAGGCTCCCCCTGGGTCTCTCTGTACCCCCTTTGGCACCGCCCCAGCCCCCGGGGTCCTCTGTCAAGTCCAGGGCTCCTGCTGCTCAAGACTCACGGAGCAGGCGTCCCCCTGCTCAAGTAGCAAACACCACCCTGCAGCGTGTGTCTCCGCCTGGACACACACGCACGGGCACGCGCATGCACAAACACATGCACACACAAAGCGCGCGTGCACATGCATGTGTCTATATAAACACACATGTATGCACACACAGGACACACTTCTTCCTTGCCCCGGTTTCACTCCCTCGGAGCTCTGCGGAGAAACCCACCCGTTAGCAAGCCAGTGACTTCGCAGTCTCGTCCCAGGCCCCCGCGGGCAGAGCCAGCGCCAGGCCTGTTCTTTCATTCATCCTCACCCGGGGACACGCCCACTGATTTTAGAGAGAAGGGAAGGAGGGAGAGAAACATCAAAGTGAGACCAATCGGTTGCCTCTTGCATGTGCCCTGACCGGGAATTGAACCCACAACCTTTTGGTTTGCTGGGCGATGATTCAACCAACTGAGCCACCTGGCCAGGGCGAGATCGATTCTAATCGCCTTTATTTTCAGAAGAGAGAAGACTGGGCTCCCAGAGGCGAGTGCACGCGCCTGGTTGGTAATTAGCTGGTGGGGAGCAGGGAATGACACCCCTGTCCTGACAAGGACACTCTTCCCTGCACTTGCTTCTCCAAGTCACACGATGTCTTAGCCAGAGAAAACACAACGCTCACCAAACTGGCTTTTAGGAATCACACCCTCTGGCTGTCCTGGCATCAGTCTCCCGAACCCGCTGCCGCCTCTGCCAGCCCTCAGTCCCGCTCATCACGCCCGCAAACGGCTCCCCTCCCCACCTCACAAGGAAGACCGGGGTCAGGGCACCAGTTCTCGGCTTCTGCCCTGCACCTCCACACCCCGGGGTCTCTGATGTCTGTCACCCGGTCCCTCCTTTTCCAGGCCAACCTCTCCCTCTCTTTCCTCCTGGCCCTCTGCCTCCTCCAGGCCAAAGATGCACCATCGTCCTGCTGTCAGGGACACCTTAGGCCTGTCCTGGAACCAGCCTCCAGCCCCCGTTTACAGAAGCACCCAGCTCTTGAAAAATCTCTGCCCTTCCCACTATAGACAGTGAAGCCTCCTGCCCCTTCTTCTGCCGAACACCTGGACCACGCTCCTGACCGGCTCTCCTCCTCCCTCTCCGCCACCAGGCCCGGCAATCTGGCACGCAGACCAGCCCCCACTCACAATGTCGCTACCCCTCCGCCTCCCCGCCCCCGCTGTATCTACTTTCCCCTCCCACCGCCTCCGTCTGGGACCCTTCCTGTGGTTTGGGCCGCTCGGCCTCCTCTGCCTTTCGCTGTCCCCATGCACGCGGCCATCGGGGCTCAGCACGTGTCTGTCTGTCATCCCTGGAGCCACCTCCCTCCTCCCTGACTGCTCACCCAGCCTTCACCATGCTTTCTCCCACCTCCTCACCCCTACCCGCCTCCCCCGAAGGCCCTGCCGGCCCCACACCCCCTGTACAGACTGACCTCCGTCTGTCCCTTGAACGCACACCCGCTGCCACATTCAGTCTCAGTTTTCGGGGCTTCTTCCTGGCTCCCCCCCCCCCCCGCGCCCTCCTACCTACGCTCTGCCGGCATGACCTGCCACGGCCCCTCCGCCCTGTCCTGGTCCTCGAGTGGAAGGTGCAGAGGGTGGGGCATGGGCACGCCACGCGGCAGTGGCCTTCCAGGGTGACGTGCCTGATGGCCCTGGGCTCCGGTCCCTCCCCTGCAGGGTGGACACGGCTCCCCCATGCACAGGGGTGCAGGGGGCATCAAGGACAGAGCCAGGCAGTGCAGGTCGAGGGCACGTGACAAGTGCGAAGCAAATAGCACCACATGATTATGGCCATCAGCTCAAGTTCGGGTGCTGCGGTCGCCTGCTGCCAGGGCTCCCTGTCCCCACGGGGCACTCTCCTGCGGTTTTCCACACTGTCCCACTGTGGCCTTCCCTGGGTGCACACGCACGCATGCACACAGGCACGCACACCTCTGAAATGAGTGTCATAGGCCAACCCAGATTCTTTTTCTTTAATCCTCACCTAAGATATATTTATTGATTTAAGAGAGGGAGAGAAACATTATGGCAAGAGAAACATCTATGTCAATGGGCTGCCTCCCACAGGTATCCTGACCGGGGATCGAACCTGCAACCTCAACCACCTGAGCTGCACTGGCCAGGGCTCAACCTTGATTCTCGCTGCGTGTGATACACTTTGGTATGTTTGATCCCATCCTAGTTCCTTTAGTAACGGTATTCACCGTGATGGACAGCATTTGTTTAATGGCCCACCTTGAACCGCAGCTCTGTGTGGTGGTCGGGGGCCCCGACGGCTCCCCTTCCTGACTGCATCAGTCCACCCTCCTGCAGCCCCAGCATCGGCCGGAGGCCAGCCTTGACCTCGGAACCCCTCCCCCACTTAAGACCACCTGTAAGTCCCGCCAGGTGACCTCATTCCTAACGTCGCACCTTTGTCCATGGAGCTACCTGTGCCAGGAACACTTGTCCCCACTGCCCACCTGTGACCGCAGGCGGCCTCCTCCACTGTGGCACCTAGGGGCTGCCCCCAGGGAGGTCAGCACCACTGTGTCATCACCACCCAGAGGCGGGCGACTGGAGGACCCGAGGCCACACCCAGACTCAGCAGGAAAGAGTGTGCCTTGACAGCATGTCATTTCGGCAAAGCAGGGGGCACAGTGGCAGAGGGCGCCTAGTGGCCCCTGCGTCCCAGCCCAAGTGGGCTCTCTGGCCCCCTGCTGACACACACGGTGTATTTTGTCCCGCCTCATGGAGTCTTAAACAATTACGCTTGCATGTGTAGCCGTGACTTTGTGCTTTGGTGGTGTCTCTCGCTCGTTTGGAAGCTCTGGCGGGGCGTGGACTATGCTGAACCCCTACCCAGCACCCTCAGGGATGTCTGGCTGGTTCTGCATCGGGTAACGTGTGTGATCGACACACGAATGACCGCTGTCGCTGAGCTTTCGGGCCCGGGGCAAGCCAACCTGGGAAACATTTGGGGGCATGGGAACCCTTTGGCAGCGTACTTCTCAAGATACCTCTCAGATGGGGCCCATGGGGCTGGGGCCGCCCACAGATGAACATCCCGGAAGACAGTCTTATCCACTAACACGAAGCAGGCGGACCCACCCCGGCAACCGCTGAGGCACAAGGAGTGTCCCCCAGCAGTGGGCCTGTGAGCCCCAACGGTCACCCGAGTTGTGCCGTCGTGGGAGCTTGGGGAACCGACATCCCCTGAGCTGTCGCCGGGTGCCGTGAGAGGGTGTCCCTGTCACTGCTGCTCAGACGGAACACAGTTGTGCCAAGGCTTTGTCACGTCCTGGAGTCAGTCCTGGAGTTGGACGTGACCCCGGCTCCTTGGCCTTCCAACTGCTTCATGTCGTGCCGGTGACTTCTCTGGGCCTCAGTTTCCCCATCTGTGAATTGGGACAACATGCTCACCCTTCTGCTGGGAGGAATGGAGATAATAGAGCCACCCCCCCAACCAAGTGCCTACAACATGGTGGACTCCTTACAAACAGCTATTGTTCCCCTTACTAAGAGGGACGTAATGTCACCCGTTTCCACAGGAGAGAACGGATTCCCAGAGGGCTCCGGTCACCAGCCAAGGGTACTTGGCTCGGCTTGAGGTGTGGGCACGCACGCAGCCCATGGGCCCCACGGCGCCCCTGCCACAGCACTGCACACTGCCGGCCACGCCGGGGGCAGTGTTACACTGCTCTCAGCTACCGGTCCCCAGCGCAAGTCGATTCGCCGAGCAGGCGACCACAGATGGCCCCAGTGGACACCACTCTGCGAGGCCGTGTCACCCATGCACACTTGGTGTCTGCATGTGATGGGGGCCCGGGCAGGATGTGAAAACAAGGCCTGCTGGCGACAGGCCAGACGCCACCCACCGGGCTGGAAACCATGCCGGGAGCCTCCAGCCCCCTCGGAGGTCCAGCCGTGGTCTCCTGCCGGTGGACGCTGCCTGGCCCAGCGAGCACAGCCGGGGCTGACATGGCTCCTCACTCCAGGTGCCAGGCCTCTGCCCTGGAGGGCCCCTTGGTTGCTCAGCACCAGGGCCCTGGGCCACTCTGTTCTCAGCTCTGAACCAGAACTTGCAGCCTGGTACTAGGTCACTTAGCTGCCTGCGTGTTGTCCCTCTCCCCACTAGACCGAAACCTCTTCAGCAGAATGAAGCATTTGTTGGGCAAACGGCGTCATCTTGCCCCTCTTCCTGCGGTTGAGTCCCACCGGGCACTGCATTCTCTGTTTGGACATGCTGGCGCCTCCTAGCCTCCCCCCGGAAGACACACACGAGTGCTCATGAATCGTCCTCGCTGGCTGCACCCTGGGGCTGTCGCCTGTCTGCCAGCCACCCAGAAACGGCCACAGCACAGGGGCTGCTCTGCCCTGCGCATCCGAGGCAGAAAAGTAACTCAGCACTTCCGAACAAGCACACAGGATGCGAACGCGTTCAAAAAATAGAACCAGAGGCACATTCGACCAAAACCAGCAGGAGAAACACCAGGCAGCACCACGAGGCCGCCTGTCAATCCCGCCTCGGAGTGCAGGCCGTCCCAGGAGCTGGCCTGTCTGTCCTTTGCGGACGGACACACAGGTGTCCTCCACGGAAAGGGCTTTTCTAGTGTCATGAAACTTGGCAGAGGCTTCTAGATGCTGTCCCCACACACCTACTCTTTTAAAAAAAATTTAACCTCTATTGCATTTTTCTCCACACACACATGTACTCTTTGAGGGCAGCAAGAAGGTGCAGAAGGTGAGAAACAGCCTACAACTGGAGGACTGCCAGGCAAGTAGGAAGCACCTACTGTGTGCCGGGCACCTGCTAGGCACTGCCACCTACCCCCCTCATTTTGAGGTCTGCTGAGGTAGGGCATTAACTTCCGCTTTGTGGTTCAGAAAACCAAGGCCAGGGTCCCTGCAAGTCCAGCTGCCCCTGGGCAGAGGACCGTCCAGAGCCCTGAGCTGTCCCACGGTCAGTTTGGTCCACTTTCCATCACCCACAGATACTCATGCGCCACAGCCAGTTAAAATGTCTAGCTCATGGTTTGCTAACAAGGTCACTGGGGTGAATAGGGGCTTAAAGCTCACCTGGCAACAGTGCAAGGGACCTCCCGCACCCACCTGTCCCTGGCCTGCCACTCACTGCCCCCTGCAGCCATCTGAGCTCCCAGGGCCCAGCCTGGGAGGCCTCCCCACCCTGTCCGGGCAGTGCGCTCAGCTCATCCTGCCCAAGCTGGAGAGGAGATCCCACCTGCCTTACTAGAATGGTGGGGTGGGGGAACTTCCCCGAGGGCCCCAGGAGTGAGTAAACCTTCCAGCTCCCCTCCTCTGCCCTGCTTGCAGGCACACCTGGGCAAAGTCCCGGATGCAGCTTGGGACTGCCCCTCCTGCCGGGACAGGCAGCAGGTGCACTAAATCCGGGCACCGTAGACTACGGTACCACACCTTTCCCAAGGTGGGGTGTGTGTGGGGGAGGGGCGGAGACGGCTACATGAGGGGAAAAATTAACCTCCTAAAGATACAAAATGATGACAAATGGGTAAGCAGTTGTAAGTTAGTGCAAAAAATGATGTTCCGGAGAGTGTGGGCTGGGTATCAGCCAGCCCAGGATTCCAATTGGGCTTCGCCACCCACTAATCAAGGTCAGTCCACCCTCTGGGCCTCGTCGTCCTCATCTGTGGGGTGGGGACACGGCACCAGGAGGGCTCCAGGCAGGCCTCCGTGGACAGGGGCACCCAGCTGTCTCGGGGGGGCCTCTGTCTGCCCCCACTGGCCCTCACTCTCGCAGTACAAGTGAACTCACGCAGCGAAAGAGGGTCCTCAGAAGATATTGGATAGGGGTCCTGATTCCAGGCCGAAGTCCCAGGGCGGGCAGACCCCAGGGCGGGCAGACCCCAGGGCCGCCCTGCACACGGGGCCAGGTGAGGGCCTGGACCCGGGGACTCCGAGGCCCTCCCCCCACTGCTCACCGACGGGCTGTTCGCCCAGCCGCCTGGCCAGCCCTGGGGCACTTGACCATTCCCACTGCCTTCTGCAGAGAGGAGTCAGGGGCCAAGAGGGGTCTCTCTCTGCTTCCCCCTCCCCCACGTGACAAAGAGGTCCCTCCCACTCAGGTTGTGTCTGGGCAAGGCTGGCCCTCCAGGGACAGTGGTAGGCTCCTCTCCCTGGTCTCTGCCTGGTATCCCCTGAGTGGGGGAAAGAACATGTTTACAGGCAGGTGGTGGCGTCTCTCTCCTCTGCTTGTCCTGCCAGTTTCCCAGGGAGGATCTGGGGCTGGAGGCTGGGGGCGAGGGAGGCCTCTCTGCCCTTCCAGCAACGCCTGGGTCTGCCTGGGGAGGGGCACGCTTTAACCCCGGACGAAAGTGTCTGTGAGTGTGGGGCCACCGGCCAGTGTCTGGGGAACCCCTCACCCACTCGCCAGCGCCACAGGCTAGGAAGTCGCTGAGGCCAGCGCTGCTGCCTCCGCCGCCGCCACTGCCACCAGATCTGCGGGGGTCTGCGCAGGAGCGAGTCCGCCTGCCGCGTCTGCGGCACCCTGGGCAGCCCGAAGGACCCCCCGCAGCCACGGCTCCCGGCAGCCCGGCAGCCGCCAGGTGCCACCCCCACAGGCGGCTGCACTGCAGGGAGCTTCCTCGGGGAACAGCGGCCCCCAAGCCGGGCAGCCCAGTGGCCTGGCGCCATGAAACGGGGGACCCCGTTGGGGTACAGGCCTGCGCCCCCACCCCAGGCGTTACCTTCCACTTTGGTGAGGGTCAGCACCGGACTGTTGCAGGCGCTGAGCGGGGCCACCCGGGCCGAGTGCTTCTTCATGATGAGCGGTCCGCCTGCAGGAGCCACGGTCGCCTACATCCTGGGGCCGGCCGAGCGCCCTCGGTGCCGGCGGCCTCCCCCGTGCGGGAGCGCGAGGTTCGCCGCCCAGGCCCTGCCCCTGCTGCCAGCTGCGCTCCCGTCGCTGAGCTCACTGCGGCGGCCGCCCCGCGGAGCACATCTTCCCGGCCGCGCAGCCACTCCACAGCGCACAGCCTCTCGCCTGGGCTGCCGCAAACTCCGACGTCACGCCAAGTGCGCTCCCCACGCCCACCCCGGGCTCACCTGCTCCCCCGTGCCCGCCCCCGCCCCAGACATTCGGCCCGAAGCCAGCCCCTCCCTCGGAGCCTGGTCCTGGCCCCAGCCGGCCACCAACCAGCTCCTGAATCAGCCCTGAACAGGACCGGTGCCCTGGAGGGGGCCCTGAGAACTTGACCTCACGTTCCACAAGTTCAGAAGAGGAGGTGTTTGACTCTGGGTAGAGCGTTGACTCCTCCCTGCGCGGACTCCTGGGCTGTTGGCTGACGGTAAGAGTCAGAAAAAAGAACTCACCCCACGCTTGTGAGGGATTCTGGAGTCCAGGAGTACATTGTTTTGTGTGGTCCCCAGAATCAGTTCCTTTTGGGGGACAAAGAAGCCAAGTCCGCAGAAGCAAAACAGCCACAAGAAAACAAAGGTTCCAGGAGCCTTCTGCTCCTGCACCACCGCCTCAGTCTGGGGGGGGACTCGGGGACCTGGGATGCTGAGAAGGCATCACTTCTGCCCTCCCCAGGTTCCTGGGCTGGTCTGACTGGTCCCCCCAGACCCAGCAGTGGGCTCCTGGCCCATGAGGCAGGTCAGAAGGCAATGACACCCCGCTCCCCTGCTGCAGCACTGCCCAGGGGAGCCCCAAGTGACGCCAAGTCCCCAGGCGCGTTTATGCCAAGACAGAGCACCATTGTCCTGCCGCTGTCGCTGCAGCTGGGGTGCACAGGGCTTGCGTGGGCCCATAACCCCAAGGGCCCCTCATCTGCACACACGCCCAACCACCTGTTTCGGCCCCGCCTCCACTGGGAATCGGAGGGTCCTTGGTGATTGGGGGGGGGGGGTTGCAATCACTGTGAAGTCCTCAGCCAGAGTGTCAGAACCTCCCGCTCTCCCTGGCTTCCTGTCTCAGAGGTGATATGCTACTGTACCATGCCATTCTCGCCCCCAAACCATAACTCAGTGAACTGGTGAAGGTGGACAGTGGCCTTAGAGCAACAGGGCCTCCCCGGCTCGGCACCTCTGTTCCTGGTGACAGCTGCCTGCATACCCCCAGGTCTCTGGCAGAAGTGGTTCCTGGAAGTTTCCCTGGCAGGGCTCTTGCTTCACTTGCCCTCTTGAACAGCTGTGATGAACTGAGTGGTCCCTGAGTCCCCCCAAAGCCCGGGCTTTCAGGGCTGACTTCTCAGAGCTATATTCGAGGGTTTTTAGGGTCTCTGCAGCGCCCTCTAGTGGCAGTCTCCACACCGTACACCTGTCACAGGGAACTTGCCCCAAGACACTGAGAGATGATGCTCCAGGATCCCCTTATGAGAATTAAGAACAAATAAGCTTAAAACAAAAGAATCTCATGTACTTAAGAGGACCTTTTAATTAAACATAATATTCCCATGTGCTGTTTCATAATGTTCTTCGATGGACAATTACACCCTAGCTAAAACAAGTATCATCTGACTGCGCCCGCACTGTGAGCCCTTACTATGCACCGTGTATGGCGTTCAATGTTGGACACAAATCGTTTCATTTCTTACCCACAAAAGCTCTGTCAGGTCGTGGCCACCTTGTCTTACATCTGGGGAAACAGGCTAAGAGAGGCTAAATGAAATTTCCTGGGCAGTGGAGCGTGTAACTGGCCGAGCAGGGGTTCGAGCCCAAGTCCGACAGGTAGGAAGCCTGCACTGAGAACTGCCCTGCTGCTCCCTTGCACAGTGGTCACCACCCCCATCTGTGGTCCGGCTTTCTGGGACTTTCGTCACCTACAGTCAGCAGGGGCCTGAAAAGAGCAGATGGAAAGTTCCAGAAGTGAACGAGGTCGGGCCACTCCTTCACCTCAGCACGTGGGCACCGAATCACCTCCTGCCACCCGAGCAGGGCGAGTGCCACGCTGAGGAGGAGACCACATGCACATGAACGTTACCACGTGGAGTGCACGGCTGGAACTGCTCTTTCAGCATCCGTGATCGTCGTGGGTCTGGCACTGGGCCTGACTTTCAAGGGAAGCTTTATCAGAGGCGTGGGAAAGCCTCTGGGTAGGAAAGAGCATGGTGTAGACGGCGTTCGGTACTAGCTGCGGTTTCCGGTCTTGGAACGTCCCCCTGTGCATACGGAGGCACCGCTGCATAATAAATATAAAAATGCCAAACTCCACCCACCGACTCCCACTCAGGAGGGAGACGCATGTCAAGGTGTGTCCAACGGGGCTGTGGCGGACTTCGTCCTGCTCATGCGCACGTCCTGGGGGCCCTGGGCCTCGGGGGGGGGCCTCCCCCAGGGCCCTAGTGCACGCCGGCCGAAGCACACACCTGCGGCACCTCAGCCTGGCCGTCCACACTCGCTCTCCCGGCAGGTCACTACAAAAACACCCTGTAAATATGCCTGTTTTTTCCACACGTACTTCCTGTTTATCACAATGTTACTACAAGTCAAACAGGTAACGATGAAACATTAAATAGCCCTGGCTTCACTCATTAAATAACTGATACTTAACCCCCCCCCACACATGTACAGGTCATCACTTCCTCCTGCCTGCAGAGTCCTGCTCGTCAAAGAGGAGGACCAATTGTCCCCTCACATCCTCCCCTTAATTTGAAGTGCTGTATCTTTTTGTGTGTGTGTGCTCAACTCTCTGCTGTGTGTGCTCTCTCCCCCTCTGTCAACCAAAAAGTCTTAACCTTCCTTCAGCCTGACCCCCCTCCCCCCTCCCCCACCCCACCTCCGACCTTCCTACACCCCCTTTTAAACCAGGAGTCCCTGCTGGGCCACCCCAGTACAGATATTCTCAGTGTGTGCCTTCTTTGGGAGTGGGGGTACATACTTGAAAACTCACATAAATAAAAAATTGTTCTAGAACGTGAACTGGGTGCCGGCGTACGAGTGTGCACTGGAATTCGGAGAACTCCAGCGATTTCCAACCCTGTGCTGGAGCTGGGCTATCCTGACCTGACTCAGGGACGGAAAGTCACACACACAAGCAGCAGCTGGGTTTTGTGTTCTCAGCGTCACAGTCCAAACACCGAAGTGGGTTCACTGAACAGACACGGAGTAATCGGCCTTTGATGCAGAACTTACAAACCATGGGCATGAGTTTTACGCTCTGCACCCCTCCCCCAGCCCAGCCAACAGCCTCCCTGCCTACCCCCCACTCCCACTGGCAAACCAAAGACAAAGGGAGCACGAGAGGAATCCCAGATGAGAAGGGCCATGACACCACCAACTCTCCTACCACCAAGGGGCTATACTTCACACCCAGTTTCCAGGAGGGCCCAGCCCTGGCCCTTTGGGAAGAGAAAGGGAGGCAGGCGTGGGGATCACTGGGAACGGGGAATGCTGCGGGTCCCTCACTGCCTGGGGGCTGGCTAGGGGCTCTGGGCTATACTGAGCCTCTGCAAATAGCCTGTGTTGCCCCTCGACCTGTTCTGCCTTCCCGGACTCACGCCCATGTCGACCGTCCACTGGGGTCCCTGGCCCAGTCTTTCCTCCGACGCCACACCATCCCTGGGGTGGGCATTGATCCTGTTGGTGGGTTTACTTGGTTGTGAGTCTCCAGAGACCAAGGCAGCAGGGAAAGGCCATGAACGACAGCCAGCAGCTTGACCTTGAGCTCTAGCTCTGCCAGGCATGGAGGCGGACCCCAGCAGCCCCTCGGCCTCTTCTGGCCTCAGTTTCCCTACTTCTGCACGGGAGGGGAGACCCCATTGGCAGTTTTCAAATTGTGTTTCCTGGTCTCTGTGCAAAGCAACTCCACTTTGATCTGTTGGGGTCCATGTTAGATCCGTTTACAGAGACGTCCTCACTGTGGAAAGAAAATTCTGAAAACCATGGGCTGGACATTCTTTTAGGTCCTGCTTGGCTTTTTGATTTTCCTGGATGAGACAACTGTCCCAGCCTCCAATGATCTTCAAAGCACCTTGGCCTTCATGAGTATCTCCAGTTAGTAAGTGGACTCTTGCTTTAAGTGGCTTCTCACTCTTTTTTACAGTCAGAAATGCATTAACATTTAGCAAAATCCCTAAAGTTGTACACTACAGAGGGTAAATTTTATTGTTTGTAAATTATATATCAGAAATCGGGAAATATATTTCCAGGTACAAACACATATATAAGTTATTTGAATATTTGATAAAATACTGCCCTTACTGCATGTTAGCACCTCTCTTCTCTCTTCTTCTATTCATTTCATTTTCTTCTGCTCTTTCATTGCAAAAAAATAATAAAATAAATGATGCCGACCTTAATCAACTACGTTGGTTTTATTACGACCCACTCATGGCCATAATCCATGTGGTTTGAAAAATATTGGTAAAAATTATATGTTGTAAGTTATGTGAAGCTCTTTACTTAATCCACTGGAAATAATAAAAAATGTAGAAGCCAGCTAAGATTTCCAATAGTCAGAAAACAGACCGCTTCATTCATTCGCTCTGGAACATCACCTCTGTTTGCAGCCCTGCGAGGGTAACAGAGCGTCCCTGGGTCACCAGTGCTCACAGACGACAACCTGAAGTGGTTCCAGGACCCAGGGGGGCAGACCCACCTGAAGGCATCCGCCCTCGGCTCTCAGGAGCTTCCAGACCAAAGTGCATGTTGGTGCTTCTGCCCCAAGAGAAAGCCTCTGGGCTCAGAGAGATGCATCCCCATCACTGGGCAGCTCATTCCCGATCTGGCAGGACTGACCTCTTTCAGCAACTCCAAGGGCAAGGGCAGGGACCCCTTAGAGTGTTCGGTGGCCCTCCCTGCCTCCCCATGTCCCTTCCCTTCCTCAGCCAGGGTACCACCAGGACCAGCTCAGGCCCGTCAGGGTCCCAGTAGGATTTCCCTTCCTTCTCTAGAGAGAAATGTCAAGGTTGGGGAACTCTGGGCAGCATGTCAAGAGGCAGGACCCCCAAATGTTACTAGATGCACCTCCAGTGGGTCCCTCCATGACTGCTCCATGGTGACTGGACAGTGGCCAGCCCAGGGGTTGTGCTGGCCCAGACCTGGGACCATGATGAGCAAAAGGAGAGACACAGGGATGTGAGTGGGGTGTTTGCTGCCTCCTCTGTGGATCCTGTGGTCAGGGGCAGGCACCAGGGTATGGTCCCCCGCAGGCCCGGGTCCTGACCTGGCGGGAGCTGAGCAGGGCCAGCCGCCCAGGGACAGCAGCATGGCCAGGAGGGAGCCCCTGGGCGGACAGCTGAGTAGGCTGTGCCTCCTCCCTCTCCAGGGACCTTCAGAGACCTGGCTGGGTGCCAACTCGGGCCACGGTGCAGAGGGACAGCCCAATGTCTGGTCCCCAGTCACAGGTGCTCGTGAGCCTATTCCACCCTGGGAAATGGGCGGGCCAGCTCCCGTGATCCCTTCTGACTCTGTGAGTCAGTATGGGGAGGGGCCGCCGCCCACAGACAGTTTCAGTGGGCAAGTTGTTGAATGTCTCCATACTTGGCCACGCTGTCTTTGAAGTGGAGATCACAGCTGTGGGCACCTCACAGTGTCCAGCGCCCCTAACAGGGCCTGGGGAACAGCAGGCACACAGAACGCATCAGTCACGGGGTCCGGTCTCTCCCTCTAGACTCTTTATGAGAAAGGGCCAGCCCTGCTTTGAGCGTGTCCAGTGTCTCATGCAGTGTGTGGCTTACAGAGCAGGTGCTGGAAGCAGGGGGGTAGGGAGGGAGAATGGAGCCCCAGGACCCAGGATTCCAGTGTTTTCTAGAACGGCCTGCTCCCCCCTCCTCTCACCCTGCTCCCTTTCCATCTGCCTGGTCGCAGGAGTAAGCACCCTGCGGGCCGCCCCCTGTCTGCCCGGGCTCTGGTGCCCTGGCTCCCACTGGCTCCCTCTCTGAGGAAGTGCTTTGGAGGCCAGGGCAGTGGGCTCAAGGTGAGGAGAGAGATCGGATGCCATTTGGTTCAGAAATAGCTGCCTGCTTGCGCTCAGGATGACTCACCGACCACAGCTGGACTGCTGTCCCGGTCCTCGCTCCCCTTCCGGTGGGCGGGGCCAGAACACTGACCTACATCTGAGCCTGTGGATGGCTTTGGCTGTGGTCTGTTTCCAAGGGTGCATCAAGGGGACTGGCCATCACACTTGGTTTCAAAAGAAGAAGGGCGTGTGCCTTTGGGCAGGAGCCTGATCCTTTCTCAGGCTCCTGAGTGTGGAATGCGCCAGGACCCACAGGCCAGGGCCACCTTTGGGGAGGACACGGGGGCTCCAGGCAGGGCAGGCGGTTTCTGATGCCCTGCTCTCTGGCCAGGGCCGCCTCTGGACTCAGGCCGCCCCTGCGTGTCTCTGCCCGGCCCCAAGGTGACCAGTGAGCTCACCTCAGCTGCCTGCCAGGCTGTCACTTGGGGAGGCAGGGACCTGCTCAGAAACATACCCCGCCCCGCCCATGTGCTGCTCAACGAATGAATGAGGAATCCCTTGGGCAGGAAGATGCAGGAACTGGCTGGCGGGGCAGGGGCTGTCTTGGGCAGCTTCCTGAACCAGCTTTGGAGGTAACAGCCCCTCCGGGAACAGAAAAGCCCCCCAGTTACCCAGAGGAGCTCTGGGCAGCCCACACCCACTCTGTGCTGTGACCTCTGGCTCCTGCTCCTCACATCTGCTGCCCCAACTGGCTGCTTCCTCTCTGAGAACAGGGCTCTCTTCCCCGGTTCCTGCTCAGGCTGGCGGCCTAGGAAATCACTGGCCCGGATCCTGGCCAGCTCTGTCCCTAAAGACACCAGACGTCCCCAGGGTCAGGGAGGCAGTGCAGTGCGTGTCCTTGTAGGGGGTGGCGCCGAGTGTCACACAGAGGTGCCTGCCTCCCAGGTTGCCCTCCCAGCAGCAGCTCCATGCCCCGCCCAGCACATCCACCCCGGGTGACACCCACCCCTCCCCTGGGTGCTCAGCACCAACCTGCTCACACACCCTGGCCCCAGGCATACTGTCCTGCTGGCCTGCCTAGAGCGGGGAGGCCGTGAGGTTCCAGTGACGAAAGTCCTCCTTTGGCGTAGACCACTTGTCTGCAGTCTTGTCCTGGGCTCCTTTGGGCCCCAGCAGGAACATTCCTCTGGACAGTGGTGCCGCAGGCCCCCAGCCCAGGGAGCAGGCACAGAGTGAAGGGCATGACTCTCGGCCCAGCAGCTCCCCCTGGGGGCCCTCAGGCTGGCGGGGGCCCGAGAGGCCAGGGTCTCAGCGCGCAAAGGCCACAACATTTACTTAGCGATCGCTTCAGTGACCACCTCTCGTCATGTACTTGTTCTGTTGGGGGTTAGGGGCTTCCTGCTTCGTGACAAGGAAGGAGACTCCTGGCCAGTGACATCTGTGGGGGACACGCTGTGCCCTTCCCCGCAGAGCACTGCTGAGTGTCTACATCCGCTGTGCTCTCTGAGCTCACCAGTGAGAGGGCAGACTGCGCAGACTCCGTAGACTCCGCATACTGCGCAGACTCCCCAGTGAGAGTTACTGGGTGCCCCCACTGGCCCCAGCACGCAGGGCGCTCCTGTCGTGTCTTCCCAACAATAAGCACTGGGAGTTGCCACTTTCTCTCAAATTTAACTGGATGTGAGGAACACACCTCATTTTCTGCAAAAGCAAACAAACCAAAATCCTCCTGAAGGCAAAGCCTGTGCTGTTCTTTGCTCTGGAGCCAAAAGAGAAGGCCCCACACATTTTGGACAAAAAGCAGGAAGAGGCTAGAGGTCTGGAGGTCCCCCCTGCGCCTGCCTGAGGCAGTCTGTCTCCTCGCTGAACTGACTCAGCAGCCTAGGGCAAGAGACAAGCCCTCGAACTCTCTAAAGCTCCTGGTGGGGTTCAGAGAGTTTAATGTATGCCTGGTGTGTGTGTGTGTGTGTGTGTGTGTGTGTATGGGGGGTCCCCCAAACCCCAGAATTTATTTATAAAAAATTGTGTTTTCTCTTACATGTTTAAACTGCAGTAACCTTCAAAGCAGTCTCCATTTGATACAATACACCTACTGAGACTTTTATTTTCACTGCTTAACACTGGTTTTGAACTTGTTGATTTTGATGCCTTTTAGTGCTTTTGCCATTTTTTGTTTCACCTCTTCCACATCAGCAAAACATTTCCCTTTGAGGACATTTTTCATCTGGGGAAATAAAAACAGTCACTTGGGGCGAGGCTGGGTGAATAGGGAGGGTGGGGCACGGGGGTCATGCTGTTTTTGGTCAAACACTGCTGAACACTCAGCGTGGTGGGGGCAGGTGTGCTGGTAAGTCACCCATCCTGAAACCGGGAAAAGACGGGAAGTCTTCAGAAGAAACTCACTGAAGCCAAACACAGGCTCTCGCAGCAACGCCAGTAGGTGCACTGATACAGATGGGAACACTCACCTAGCAGGGGAAGCCTGGACTACCAGGGGCCTGCCCGCCAGAAGATAATTCTGTTTTGGGGGGGGTGGTCCCCCCTTACATGTGTGTGTATGTGCATATTCAGAAAAAACTAAATGGGCTACCACTTTTTCACAGCTACCATAAATGAAGATCACTTTCCCCTTAAGACTTCTCTAAGAGAGAAGGTTGTCTTCTTTCAGAAGTTCAGCTCCTGGGAGTCGGGGTTGAGATTGGCTCCGATGCTGAGGAGCCGGAGCTGCTGCTGTGCTCTGAACGCGTGTCTCCTGTGCAGACGGGGAGTGAGCGCAGACGGAGAGGAGACGCCCCCCGCCCCTCGCAGGAAGGCCTGGTGAACCATGCGACTGCCTTTCCCTCAAAATAGTTAGACGCTTCCTATTCTTTTAATGTAAAACTCTTTTGGGTTCATGTTTTTAGAGCCATTGGCCCCTGTCTTTTTAGAAGCGTCTATTACAACATCGAAGTACACACAGGTCCCCTCTCCGTACTGCGACTGGTTTGGATTCTCTCGGCCTTTCCAGGTCCTTGCTGTGGCACCTTCAGCGCATGGCAGAGAGGAAGCGGGGAGTGAGAAAGGTGCCGCTGCTCAGGCAGCCTTGACTTCTTCCTGCAGGGGCGCGGGAGCGCGGCCCTGAGCTCCCGGCCCTGTGACAGTCACCAGCCCTCCCTTGGGCCAGGCGGCCACCTCTGACAGCTTCTGTAGGACGCTCATCTCCTGTATGCTGCCTTGGGGGGCCCCCCCTCGTCGTCTCCCTCACTCCTCCCTTGTACTTAACTGTAGTTTTATTTTGTCCTCAACGGTACATGAGTGCAAGGCTATCATTGTGCTCACACGTGTCTCAGATGGGAGGACTGCCACCTCCTTGTGCCCTGCCTGGGCGCTCCATGGCAGGCACTTCAGGCACTTGACGTACAGAGGCTCCAGCCCAGGAGGGAGGCCCGCGCTCCCATGACGGTGGGAAGCAGAATAGCCCACAATGCATTGCTGTCACTCTTTCAGTATGTTTCAGTGTATTGTCAGGGCGCAGGTTAGACGTACCGTCAGACTCAGTGTTTACTAAGGGGGCTGTGGATGCCCAGACATATTGCTTGTTCATGTGAATCCCCAGCACGGGTTTATTTGGTCTGAACTGTTCTTTCTACCCCCTGAAAGCTCAAACGGACAAACGGTGACACAGTTCAATCTCACCCTCTTCTCAAGCTTTCTTTCTGTCTTTCCTTGCTACGGCCTAGAACATGCCCGTTTCCATCCTCTCCCAGCCCCTCTCTGCAGCCCACTCTTTTTGTAAAACTACCAAAAGGGAAACAATAAACAAAAAACATACCGCCCAAAAGAAATGGGCTATGCCCGCCCACTTTCACGTCTCCCATTCCTCGTTCGCTGTGGTGAGGACCAACCCTGGTGGCCGCTCCATGTGAAGCCCAGCTTATGGGAAATAGGAGAGTGGCTCATCGATTTCTGTTTTAACCTTGACTGCTTATTTAAACGGGGCTGGCAGCGAATGCTCTATAGATAGCAGAGTTCTAATTTGGGATTAGTAGTAACCTAAGACACCTGAGACGGGAAGGCTGACCAGGGCTGGAAGATCTGCCTCCAGCAGCGGCGCTGGCAGGATGTGAGGAGCGTATCATCCTCGGCCCCTGGAGGCCTCGCTGGGTTCACTAATGAGGCGGGAGAAATAGAGCTCCAAGGGCTCCACTCAACTGACCTTGGAGCCAATTAAACATAAAAGTGTAAGCTTAAGGTGTTAACACAAACTGCAATAAAAACACCACTTTCATTAAAAAACATTTACCCACAGCCCTGCCCAGCACTGGGAGAGGGACGCGTGCGTTTGTCTGCACCCCGGAGTTTGCTCCACAGGGACGTTCTCCCTAGGAACCTGAATAGCAGTGATGGAATGGGGCTGGGATCAGGCAGCAGCAAACCTGACCCGTTCACAGTGACGGGCTTGCTGCATTTGGGCGACAGTTCCCCCCTGCCTGCTAGCGGGCTTTGGGCATGGCTTTCGGGGGACCCGCTATGCCCTAGGAAGAAGAGCCTGGGTGCTGTTTAAAGGCATAGCATCTCCGAGGTGCACAATACTTTGGAAATCACCCAGCACATCACCCTGCGTTTGGGCCAAGAAGGAATGAAACTAAACGGATGAAAGAAACAAAAGCCCCGTGGCTATTCTGGGAAATGTAAGAAGCGACCTAAACAGACCTCCAGCAGCGCCCATGGGCCAGTGAGGGGCCGTCTGGCAGCCGTGGCTGCTCAGAGGCCCACAGTGCTTTAGATTCACGGGAGCTGGCACTAGATGCTTCCGGGGCAAAAGCAAAGAGGCCGCTTGTTCCTGGGCTTCAGTTTTACACTTTGGACAAGATTCAGGACATTCACAGTGCCTTTCATGTGACTCCTTGTTTTCAGGAAAGGAAGCTGTGCCCTAGGGGGAAAAAACCTCACTCCTAAGATATAAAAGATGTGAGTGCTTCCCAGCTCCAGGGCACGTTCCCAGGAGGCGGGGCATTCGGGTCGGCAGGAAAGACTAACAGGTTAGGGCATCCAAGGCTCTGGGTGGGCTGTCAGAAACGTAGGCAGAGGCAAATAGCAAACTTATTTCTCACCATCAAGAAAGCGGAAAGTCATCGAATAGGGAGAATGGGTTTGAGATCCTATGTCTCATTAGGGGCTTTTAGCTAAAATACTAAAGGACTCTGACAATGCAGCAATAAAATGGCAAATAACCCACTTTGCAAACAGGGAAAGGCAGTTAAAAAGTGGGCCAAAGATCTTCTGAACACCTCACCAAAGAAGATTCACAGAGGGTAGCATGAAAAAAGATGCTCTATATCAGTTGTCATCAGGGACTGCATTTAAACAGTGAAGATGAGACACCACGACATACCCATGAAAATGGCCAAAACCTGGAAGACCGACAATACCAAGTGCTGACGAGGAGGCGGAGCAGCAAGCACCCTCACCCATGGCTGGTGGGAATGCAACATGGCGCAGCCACTGCGGAAAGCAGTTGATTATTTTCTTACAAAACTAAACATATCTTTACCGTAATGTCCAGCAGTTATGCGCCTTGCCATTTACCCAAAGGAGCTGAAAACTTGGGTCCATGCAGATGCCTGCACACTGATGTTGATAACAGTTTGTTCCTAGGTGCCCAAGCTTGGAAGCAACCCTGATGTCCTCCACTTCGTAGGCGAATGGATACATGAACCAGGTCCACCCAGACAGTAGAGCACTATTCAGTGCTAACAAATGAGTTCATCGAGCCATGAAAAGTCCTAAACGCACATCACTAAGGGAAAGAAACCAATCTGAAAGGACACATGTAGTATGATTGCAACTAGGCAACACTGTAGAAAAGGCGGAACTGAGGAGGCAGGGAAAGACCGGTGGTTGTCAGAGGTGGGGGAGGGATAGATAAGTGGAGCACAGAGGGTTCTCGGGGCAGTGAAAATACTCTGTACGACGCTTTTGGGTTGGCTGAAACGTTCCCTTGTTTTCTTCCACAAGATGGCTCTCGCAGCACTTAGTGCTCTTTAATTTCCTTTGAGTCAACTTTGTTAGACTGCACCGTGATGGGTGTCACATCAGCGTGCATTTAAAAAAGAACATCGAAAATGGTGAATTTTTGTGTGGCCATTTTAATATTGAAAATGGAAGAAAACAAGCAACATTTTCATTATAATGCGCTTTATTATTTCAAGAAATGTAGAAGCACAAGTGCAACACAAAATAGTTATTTGTGCAGAGGAGGTGCCAGGACTGGGCGAATGTGTCGAAGACGGTTTGCCAAGTTCTGTGCTGGAGGATTCTCACTGCGTGATGCTGCACGGTCAGGTAGGGCAGTTAAAATCGACTGTGGTCAAATTGAGACATTGACTGAGAACAATCCACATTATACCACATGGAAGACAGCCGACATACTCAAAATATCCAAACCAATAAATTATTAGTGAAAATGAAAAATGTGTCTTTTACTGAAAAAATTAAAGAGACCTTTTGGCCAACCCAATATCACAGTAAATCTGTGTCACTCTACATTTGCACAAACCCACAGAATGCACACCACGAAGCACGAACCTTGATGTACAGGACGGACCTGGTACGACTGTGATGTGTCACTGTGCTTTCGTCCTGGGTGACAGACGCCCCGCGCTGGCCCGAGATGTGACTGCCGTGGACGGTGCCTGTGTGGGCGCAGGGCGTGCGTGGGGAGTCTCTGCACCTTCGTCTCGATTTTGTCATAAACCTAAAGCTGCTCTAAAATCTTTCTACAAATGAAAGAGATACACGGGTGAAGGATCTGAATGGGCGTTTCTCCAAAGAAGATACACAGGTGGCCAAGAAGGGCACACAAAGGTGCTCGGTGTGGACAGACGTCGGGAGAACGCCATCGAGCTACAAAGACCTGCCACGCTGCAGCCCAGGAGGGCGAGCGCGCGTGTGGAGAGAAGGGGGAGAAATCCCCGGGTGCTGGGGCAGCACCTGAGAGATGGCCTGCTGGTCCCTCAGAGGGCTAAACATCGTTATTACCCGGCCCCTGATGTTACCTCCAGATACATACTCGGGGGGGGGGGGCTATGTCCACATGAAGGCTTGTACACGCCTTCGTTATCTGTAATAGCCCCAAATGGAACCAGCCTGCCTGTCCACCCACGGATAAGGGAATACGGAACACATGGCGGATCTGCAGAGTGGAGTATTATTCACCCATAAAAAGTACTGACACTGATACGAATGTTGGGACGAGGACCGGCAGAAGACAATAAAAAAGGAGGGTGTCAGGTCTCTGACTTGTCCATTCAGCCCCCAGCCGACGTCCCACCACGCACAGCCAGAGGTTGAATCCCGGCTGCCCATCCGGTCCACTGAAAACCCACGTCCTGAGGTGGCAGCTGTGGCCGAAGGAACGGTCTTGGGGGGATGAGGTGCGCCTTGGCGCCTGTGCTCCTGGAGGCTCCCGGGCGTTTCTGAGGATGGAGAAGCACTAACCCAGAGGATGAACCCCCACACCCTGGCCAGGGATACTCACCGTCTGCAACGTCCACCCCCACCTCTCACGTCCCTGTCTTCTAGGCCCAGCCCTATGACACTGCAGAGACTGTCCCAACACCAGCACTTCCCCGTGGATGGAAAGGTCCGCCTGCTCACTTCTGATGACCCAGATTAGGTGCAGCCTCCTCTGAGAAGGCCTCCCTGATTCTCCACGGCAGAGTGGCTCCCTCGACAGTGTGTGGGCAGAACCCAGAGGACACGTGCAGTGCCCAGAGTGCGTTCCCCGAACACTCTCGACTGGGAGTGGGGGCTGTGGGCAATGCTACCAGTACATACGGCCCCCGCACCAGAAGTTTCACAGTGTGCATTAGCCCATTAAAAGCACTGAGAAGACCTGCAATGAAAACCGGACACACAAAACGAAACCCTGAACCTGACACCACCCACGGTCTCCCATGCTCACTGGATCGCAGACCCACGTCCCCCAGCCCGGCCCCAGGGAGTCCCCCACGCCCAGAGGTGCTGTGATTGCTTGATTAAGTGCGTTCTCTCCGGGACCGCTCTCCGAGCTCCTGGGGGACGGGGGTCGCGATTACTTAGATTTCTACCACTGCTTCTTGGCAAATTTCTCGCACTAGCCCCCCCATTTCTTGAACAAACCACTGGAGACTGACTGCGTGTCCTCTTGTGAATTCTCTCCGAGGAGCTCAACCCTGGGATTTACGGCATTTGCTTTTTCGGAATGTTTGCTCAGAGCGGGTTGCTGAGCTTCTGCTCAGGTCTCGTGAAGGCCACGCCCACAGCCCTTTAGATGCAGGAGCAGGCTCCCGCCTGCCCCGGGCAGCGGCCCTGCCGGGCGCACCCTCCCACCTGCCGCCGAGCCCCCGTTTCACCAGGTGAGAGAGGCGCACAGTCCCGTAATCAGCAGCGGGAGAGAGAAAGGCCTCCGCAGCCACGCATGTCTCACTGAGCAGACGGCGCGGGCCACCGTGTCCGCACACCTACTGATGGCTGTTCTAGACCTTTCCTCTCTGCTTCCCGGGAAACGACTCAGCGGACTGGCGTGACCACCCACTAACAAGCTCTCCCGGCCCAGCCCGGAGTGCGGGTGGGTTCCGTGAGTCAGCGAGCACATCAGCCTGCATTTATGGTCCATCACAGGGGAGGGGAAGATGCGACGGGGGTTTCCAACAGCCGCCTGGCCATCCTGACCAGGCTTTGCCCGATCCGGAGTCGGTCTATTCTGATGTTGAGAGTAAAACATGTGGGTGTCTTTCAGCTGCCTCTGTTTTTCTGGCTGGTCGTTCAACACAGCAGATGTGCTATTGCTTCAAACGTGCTCACGTTCCAACCAGAGGCTACTTCTTTCGAAATGTGTTTTCCCTCAAATCAACAATACGAAGTCAGGTCACGGAGGACTGTGATGCATCTCTGCACATGGTCCTTGTACCAGGACTGCAGCCCCCCACACCCCCGTTTTTCTAGGGCAGAGAACAGAGGGCTTCCCTTCCTGTTTGTCACTGGCTCCCTCGTTGACTGATTCAGTCAGTGTTTACTGAGCACCTACTGCGTGCCAGCACTGTGCTGGCGGTGGGGGGTGGACAAAGATTCTCTCTGTGACCGAACTCTAGGCAGGATCTGCTGAGCCCTGTTCTCACTGAGGCTTCAATCCTGGTCTGTAAGAATGGGAACAAACACTGGTACGGGTTCCAACAGCTCGAGGCCATGTACCTGGGGTAACCTGAGGCCCCTTCAAGTGCCTGCCTGAGAAAGGTCAAGGCTGCCAGAGAATTTTCTGTTCGTTTCAGCTAACGCCTGACGCGGGACCCTGTCTCCCAGCCTCTGAGATAACCGATTGACACCAGTTAGCAAAGACAGACAGTTTCACACAGACCCACCCGCTTCCAGGTTCCCGAAACTTTCCCGTCCCCTGACTCTGCCCAGCCCCCGTGGTCCCCCTCCTTTTAAAACACCCCAGTCCTCTCTGCACACAGTAGGATAGGCCTCAGCGCTTTCCCGCCTGTCAGTAGTCACTGCACAAAATCTCTTTCACCGCCTTGAAGAAAGCTTTCCTTTGACAGGATGGGGTTTTCCTTTGTCTGCTTTGGGGGGGGGGCTCACGTTTCAGGTGATGTGCTTGGTGGGTGGGTGTCGGGGGTCCCTTTGAGAATGGGAAACCTGAAGGAAGAATCAGCCAGGCTTTCAGAGAGCTGGGAGAGAAGCACTCCAGCCAGAGGGGACACGAGAAAGGGAGGACGTGTCACAAGAGTGGAGCGAGCTGGCTGTCTGCACCCCGAGGGTGAGGGCCGAGGGCCCTGGCTCAGGAAGGCTGGGCCTGGAGACCACCAGGGACAGAGGAAGTGGCAGAAAGGAGAAGGTTCTGACTCCGGGTCCTGTGGTCACTCCTTCCCACGTGTTCCCCACCTCCCGAGGTGAGGTGGGCCTGCCCCGAGCTTCCTAGAGCTGTGTGCAGCTTTAAGAGGCAAAATGCTGAGGGTCAGACAGGTTCCAGAATGACCCAGGGAGAGAAAGACCAGGAGTGGGGAGCAGGGCTAGCAGGGGGCACCCTGTGGGGTGCCCTGTGGGGGGGGGCTGGCCGAGCATCCGCAGAGGGGGCGACGGTCGGAGCATCAGCTCTGCCTGTTGGCCACGTTTTGGTAACAGATGCTGGTTGGTCAGTTTGCTGGGTCTTTTTTTCTCTTCACCCAAGGACATTTTTTTTCATTGCTTTTAGAGAGAGAGGAAGGAGCAGAGACAACGAAGTGAGAGAGAAGCATCCATTGGTTGCCTCCTGTATGTGCCTGGACCGAGGATTGAACCCGAAACCTTCTAGTTACAGGACAACACTCCAACCAACTGAGCCACACGGGTCCCAATGAGATCTGCTTGGTCTGGCCAGCCAAACCCAGCAGCACCGGCCAGCAGCAGCTGACGCGGCATGGCGGCCGGTGCCTGTCGGAGCCACACTGTGGACACCTGCGGGCGAGCACGTCAGCTGGCTGTCACCCCTGCAGCTCAGGCCTTGGGGACCCTCTCTGTCTCTCTCTGTCGGGGGGGGCTCCTGTAAGACGCAGCCCCCCACCTCGCCAGTAAGCTTGTCACCCAGGAGGCTTTGTTGAAAGTCCTCTTTTCCCAGACAGTGAAAATGAAAACCAGCAGGACACTCCAAATCCAGGGAAGGGATTGAAAAGTCAGCACTAGAGTTACAAGGGGAAATTGCATCTTAATCCAGAAACAGCAGGGTGAACATGGAATAAAACCAACACTCTAAGAGCAGGAGCGGAAAATCAACAAGTACCAGGGCATCGGGCATCTCTAGAATCCACGCCTTCGCTGCACGTGCTAGGGTGCCTCAAACATCCCCCTCCAGGCCCCTGCTGTGCCCCTGGGTGTTCTTCTACAACGCAGGGTGGGCTTGGAGGGTGGCCCCAGGGGAGGGGTGCTCAGCCTCTGGGGCAGAGGCCATCCCAGTGTGTCCCCATGTGGCAACTCCGTCAGCTTCAGGCAAAGTCCTAATGCCTCAGGGACAGTGTAAGCTGCTGAGTGTGTAACACACAGATCCTTTAGAGTGGCCTCGTTCAAAGCCACCATATGAAAGGCATTTGCTAGTCTCCCGAAAACCCAGTTTTCTTTGGGCTTGCTCTTTCTACTCTTCAGAATGAATTGTTACTCCAAGTGCCTGGGAACGTGCTTACTCTTCGCCACGGCTGGCAATTCCCGGAGCCTGGAGCCTGGCTTCCTTCCCCACCAGGCCACCATTGTCTGAAGCCCCGCCCACCTCCCTGAAGCAGCTAAGAGAATGCTTTCCTGGCAGCTTTGGCCTGAACGCTCCTCCCCCTTTCTTTGCATTTGTCAGGTGGACACGCCAAGTCCCAGGCTTTCCCGACCTGTGGTTTGGATGTGCGATGACTTCCTGGCCACTCTCCAGTTCTCCGAGGCAGCTCCTGTAGAGGACGCATCTCAGACTTTGGGTGCAAACCAAACGCCCAGGGACCTTGTTGAAGTTCAGATTCTGACTCAGCAGGTGTGTCTGGAATGGGCTGTGGGGCCCTGCATTTCTAACACCCTCCCAGGCGATGTCGGAGCCAAGGGTCTGAGAACTACACCTTGAGCAGCAAGGGGCCACCACACTTCAGGCGGGGCCCATGGAGCTGTATCTTCAGTCCCCTCCGGGGACAAAGAAGCATGTTCCCTAGAAGCCGTGAGCAAGCCTGGGGTCCTCCCAGAGCCAGGATGGGCCTCAGGGTCCCCTGGTCCCATCTGCTCTAGCCTGGCGGCCGCACTGACTACCCACAAGCCAAGGGCACATGTATGTGCTGACGAGGAAGAGATGAAATGCTGGGTCTCCCAGACTGGAGAGCTGCCATGTCCTGCCCAGCAGGCATGCGTTTCTCAGCTGCGCCCCCATCCGTGTGAAAGGCAGAAGCCGCCAGCCTGAGCGCCTGGGTCTGCTCCCTCATGCCCCACCGCCAGTGCTGCCGGGCTGGGGAGACCCCACGGCAACGCTGGAAAAGTAGCTTGAAGACTTAAAACATCCACCTTACACAGAGGAAGAGCATTTTGCCAGAAGACTATTTACTTACATTTTGCTGAGAGCTGCATATTTCCTTAGGAAGATCCCTTTTCCATGGAAGTGTATTCTGTAAAAATACACCAGTAAATGGAGTGACAGCGACAAGAGAGGACCAGTAGGACCCACACATGACCCGACCACTGCTGACAAAGGACAGCCTGCAGCAGCCTGTGCATTCAGTTGTTTAAAGCGGCATTCCAGGGTGGAGGAGAAGGGCCCGGCAACAAGCCATGCCAGAGTTTCACAACATCTAACGCACAGGCTGGAAGTTAGCCAATCCACCTTCCAACTGAATGTCTTTTTTTACTGTAGCTCATATTTTTTACTGTAGCTGATAGCTCTTATAGAAATGAAAGCAGGTAAATAGATAAATGAAAAGAATAAACTGTTTCAACTGCTCCCAGCACATAGTAGGTATTCAACAAAGGAATGCCATCCCGCAATGATGGAGGGGCGGGTGGAGGGAGTGGGGGCAGAGCGCCCTCACGGCTCTGTCAGGGGTTCATCGTGAGGTGCTTTGCACTTAAATTAGGAGCTTTATAGACACAAGACAAGAGTGTTCACCCGGCCACAGTCACTGTTACTAAACGAGCCCCATGAGGATGGCTGTCCCCTCCTGACTGAAGACAGACTCTGGGTGCAGGCATGGCTGACAGAAAGGTGGGGACCTCTGTGACCAGCCAGCCAGGCCAGTGACATGCCTCGTCTGAATGCACGCCCACCAGAGACATAGCCCACGCCACGTCCGGGTGCCCCAGATTTTCACAGTGGTACTACAATGAGAATCCTTTGGTAAAAGTTCAAGTATGTCACTCTGAAATATATGCCTATGTAAAAAACAGCATGTATTTTCTTCAGGGAATGGTTCACCTTAAAACCCAGACAGCATCGGGGAGAAGGCAGCAGGTGTGACTATACACAAATAAAAGCGGTTGCGTTATTTAAAGAAACGCAGAAGCGCAGAGGTGACATCTTTCCTCCTGCCAGTCCCAGCCTTCCTCGGGGCAGGAGGAAACCCTGAAGGTCAAAGCCAGCACTCCTGTCCCTACTTCACCAGGCTCAGAGGTGTGCCCAAGGAAACACAGGATGCAGTGGCCCAGACCACGCAGGCACCTCCAGGAGCTCTGACGTGAGGGACCGGCCACCTTCTTCCAAGGTGCCAGAGTGACCATTTGTGGTCACAGGAGGACCGTGTGACCGTGTTGGTTCCCTTGAAAGCAACAGATGCAGCGAACTGGAGCCCAGGCTGTCACCACCCACCCGCCCTCACTCCCTGGAGGGTGACAGGGGTTGGGAAAAAGTCTAGCACAGAGATCCAGTCCGAACAGTCCAGGATCCAGCTCCGGGTGCTGCCGCCGAACCGGAGAAACTTCCTTCTGCTGCGAGTCTAGGTTCTGCCCCACAGAGTTCGGGGGCGGGCGGTGCCTTGAAGGAGCAGCTCCTTCGGCTGCTCGTGGCCACAAAGCCCCCTGTCTGTACTGCTGCCACCAGTCTCGGGTGACATGGCTTCATTCCTCATGGAGCACCCCCTCCGCCACCGTTCCCTTCATTCTCTGCTTTACCTGACCCTGGACTGTAAATCCCGGAGAGAGTCGATGCCATGCCCATGGGCTCATTTAAAACCCGCATTTTCCCCTGGGTGTCCTCCACCTCAGCACTGGGGAGAAAGCCAGGTATTCGTGACGGATTTCTCAGCATTTACATGAAGCCTGCTCTCCCAATAATTAAGGTTTAATTTTGAAAACAAGGCCTTTTTTTCTGCCTTAGGTTTAAGCTCCCGTCTGTTAGCTTCATTGAAATAGAAATCTGGAATGTGGGCCTTGCCCTGGCCGGTGTGGCTCAGTCGGTTGGAGCATCATCCTGTATGTTGAAAGATTGCAGGTTCAATCCCTGGTCAGGGTACATACAAAAGGTGTCCAACTGACATTTTTCTCTCAGGTTGATGTTCCACTCTCTCTCTCTAAAAAAGCAATAAAAACAAATGTCCTTGGTGAAGATATTTAAAAAATAAAGAATGGGGACCTTCAGCTTAATTGGAACGTCCCCTGAAATTCTTCTGCACACTGAAACCACAGCCTCGCTCCATCCTGCCCGGGTCTGAGCGTCACAGCAGCGGGGGAGCGGAGGGCGTGCAGGCTGGAGTCGGGAGGTGCAGCCTGGCCCTGCCACCCTGAGCCACGCACGCAGCTGTCCACGTCCCGGAAAGGAGGCGGCGCTCCAACCCCTACCACATTACAGGAAATCCCTGCCCTTTCTGCTCACTTTTGCTGCGAACCCAAATCTACTGTAAAAAAATAAAGTCTATTAAAACACAGAAGGAGCTGGTAGGAGCTGAAGGTCAATGAGGAAAACTGTGGAAATGCTGGTGGAACACACCAGACTAATGTGCACCATGTGGTGATTTTCAAGTCTCACTAAGAGGTCCTGGCCCACCCGACTGTAGGTGTTGGAGGTGGCAGCTGGGGACAGCGGTGAGGGCGCGGTGCTGCCCCTACCACCCAAGCCTGGTCCTCTGCGTCCTAAGCAGCGTGTCCCAAGCACACAGTGGGACTATAAACCCCGCTGATGACAGCCTTGCAGGGGATGGTCCTCGGGGACCGTGCCCTTATTGCTGAAATGCTCCCACTGGGCCAGCACTGGGGGAATTCCCCTTTGGGAACGAGCATCCGCACGCGATCTCCATATTCCCGGGAACGGACTTACTGTAGGGGTAGCCGAGGACCCAATGGCTCAAGGCTGCCTTGGACGAGCAGAACTAGGGGGCGACTGCGGGCAGATTTTCTCATGCGGTGGTGAGAAGTTAGGGAGAAAACGTCACTTGTGCCATCCGTGCACAGCAGACAAGCCACCGAGCCGTGACCTATGCAGGGACTGTCCCCGCTCACTGGGAGGAGGACCTGGCCCGATGACCCCTGAACCTCGAAGACGGACACTCACACCGGCGTTCCGGACCCCAGGATAATTCTGCAAAGACAGCATCCCCGTGGTCCACCACCGGGGTGGACAGAGGGCTGGCTGGCAGCCTGCGGGACCGCGCCCGTCTGAGTTCCGAGAACGGAATGGGACCCTGGAGCGATTCCACTCTCAGGTGGGTTCCTGGTGTCCCCTCGCAGAAGCTCTGGCTCGGTCTGTCCGGGGTGAGGCCCAGGAACCTGCATTTGAACAGCGCCCCTGGTTGAGCCGCCTGGTTCTGACGCAGACGGCTCTCGACACACAGGCTGTCCCTGGGCTGCAGATCTGCCCACGTGGGTGGGCTCTGTCCTGTGGGCTAGCTGGGGGTGCGGGGGCTGGCAGGAGTGACAGGCTGCAGGACTGTCCCCGTGTCCTGATGGGGAGGCGGTTCTTTCGCAGACAGCAGAGACGGGGTGTCTGAGGGGCCAGCGTGTTCGTCACACACAGGGCCGAGGGGACCTGCGGGATCCTCGCAGCTTCACGGCTGGATCCCAGGTTTCCCGTGGCGACTCTTCCCAACCTCCCCTGCAGGCTTCAGAGGCTCTCTCCTTGTCTCTGCTGAGACACTGGTTTTGCCATAGGGGACAGGAGAATCCAGACACTGGATGCAGACATGCACCGGCTTCTTCTTCTCCAAAAGTAACTACCTCGAACACCTGGGGTCTCTGGCAGTCTCCGCCCCCTGCAAAATTCTCCCCTGGTGAGAGCGGCAACACTGCCCCCAGAGCAGAAGTGAGCAGAGCCTTCAGCCTCCTGGCAGGTGGGGCTTCCACGGGACCCTAGCATATGGTGCAGGGACATGGAGCGATGCCCCAGAAAAGGGCCTCACGCTGGCCCCTGGCCCCCCAACCTCTCTGGCAGGGGGCTCGGGAGGCTGGGGAGCCTCTGAAGAGCTGACAGAGAGAGGGTCCGGCAGGGTTCGGAGGGAGACCCCAGAGGGAGGAAGGGGCCAAGTGCACGAGTCTGGCCCAAGGCGCTGACCGTGGACGAACAGGGGGTCTGCTCCTGTGACCTGGCCCTTCTCCCTGGCCTGGCTGTCCTGCTGGGGACCCGCTGGTTGTGCCGGCGTCTCTGGCTTTGAGACCCATTGCCCACTCGGCCGCCAGTCCTAGATGACCAGCCTTCCAGACCTGCTGACTCCCCCACCTTCTAGCCGGTCAGTGGGGGGCCCAGACCTGGGCCGAGTTGGGTGGAGGCGCAGGGAGGGTCCAGCTGACTGCCTTTCCTCCCTCCAGTCGCCTTCTCTTCACCGAAGGATGAAAAAAAAAATGTTTTTCAATGTGTATAAGAGATAATTAAGACAGGTTTTAAGAATGAAAAATAACAATTATTTGTCTTACTTTGTCTGGGTAGGGTGAGAGAAAAAAAATAGTTACTAAAGATTTCCTTTAGAAAATCGAGATGAAGAGGGTTTTCTCAGGGCAGACACTGCAGCTGCCTCCCTGAGGAGAGCGTCTGATAAGATCACACACTGCAGCCAGCGCCTACTACGTGGGAAAGCCTGCTGGACGGTAACTATGGTGACGGCCCCACTCCAGAGGGAGAGGCTGCAGCCCGACTCGGAGCCCGAGAAAGCCCTGAAATTCACAGATCTCTGAGGAGCAGAGGGCGGGACAGGGTGAAGTCCTCCCACCAGTCTGCTGCTGTCCCGACCACAGGACGCCACCGCCGCCCCCGGCTGCAGCAGGACCGACCCCCGCAGGGCGAGGGTCCCAGCCTCTGCTTCTCACTCCCTGCCCCACATTTCCCGACAGTGTCTTTGGTGCCGTTTTTCGCCGAAGCGTCCCGTGCTTGGGGAAGAGCCCTGCTCTCGGGGGACGAGCACTGGGGCTGTTCCCAGGGGCAGGTCCACAGGCGTCTCGCTGATGACACGCCACTCGGACGGTTTCCAGGCTGCCGGTCCCCACAGGGGCCGCAGCCTCCTGTCACGCCCACTCGGGGTCCCTGCAGGACCTCGAGCTGGGCCGTGGGTTTCCACAGACGCGGGGGTGTCTGCACCCTGAGCGCAGCTGGCTGCGGTGTGCTCAGCCCCCGGGGGCTGTCCTGAGCCTCAGCAGCCCACTGGGGACGACAGCCACCTCCTGTGGAGGCGTGGGGCGAGTCCGTTGGCTGGATTGTGGAACGCACAATGTTTGGCTCATGGCAGGTGCTCCATAAATAGCCGCTACTGTGGTCATTATGTACTCAAGGTGGGCAAATCCACAGGTCTCCCACCCACTGGCGCGAGGTCAGGGGTGATCGCAAGCGAAGGCAGGGTGGAGGGACAGGAAATGCCATGGCCTCGGGCTCCATCGGTCCCGCCAGGCCTTGCTTGCTGGCCTGTGGCGTGTGCACAGGTGAGCAGGTGCCCCAGGGGCCTCCCCTCAGTGATCCCACATCCTCGTCACAGACGTGCAGTGCAGTGGCAACGCACGTGCCACAGGGAGGCCACCAGCACAGGGAGGGGGAGGTGTTCTGCGGCCTGAGGCCCACGGAATCACGGGGTGTCCAAGGAGGCGGCTCAGGCTGTGCCTGCGCTGGGGCCCCCGGGGAGGGGGGACAGGCAGCTGCGTCGGCACGGGCTCCGTCTGCCTTTCCAGCCCCGGTCCAGGTCGGGTCTGCAGGGGACTCCCTGCCGTCACCACCGAGGGCCCGATGCCTGCAGCGGTTGGACACCTTCCAGTCCTGCAGCACACCCGGGGCCCCTTCCCCGGGGGGCGAGAGAGAGAACTGCTCAGAGCACGCGCACCTCCCCCGGGTCCTGCAGATCCACCTTCTCACGTTTCCATCTGACGGGCTCGCAGGGAGGAGGGAACTTGCCTGGGCGCTTGCTTAGGCCGTGACCCTGCCTTGCCCCCAACTGTCCTGATGGCTTCGTGCTGACTGTCGCTCCTGAAGGCAGGGCTGTGGTCAGAACGTGCCACGATCAAGCCAAAGGTATTTTCGGTTCCACATTTATCCCAATGGATCCCAAGGTTTTTCATTCTGATCCCTATTACGGATGCTTTTGCTGTGGGACTATTCCACTCTGCAGTGCTGGCCTCGAGCAGAGTTAGTGCTTTTGTTCTGCCACCTCCGGTAGCATGTACCCCTGGCTGTGTACCCCTGGTGCTGTGTACCCCTGGCTGTGTGCACCCCTGGCTGTGCACCCCTGGCTGTGTACCCCTGGCTGTGTACCCCTGGTTGTGTGTACCCTTGGCTGTGTGCACCCCTGGCTGTGCACCCCTGGCTGTGTACCCCTGGCTGTGTACCCCTGGTGCTGTGTACCCTTGGCTGTGTGCACCCCTGGCTGTGCACCCCTGGCTGTGCACCCCTGGCTGTGTACCCCTGGTGCTGTGTACCCCTGGTTGTGTGCACCCCCGGTAGCATGTACCCCTGGTTGTGTACCCCTGGTTGTGTGCACCCCTGGCTGTGTACCCCTGGTGCTGTGTACCCCTGGTTGTGTGTACCCTTGGCTGCATGCATCCCTGGTTGTGCACCCCTGGTTGTGTGCACCCCTGGCTGTGTGCATCTCTGGCTGTGTGCACCCTTGGCACTGTACTCCTGGCTGTGTGCACTCCGAACAGCCTGGCTATGGTTGGGAAATGTGGGTTCACAGAGCAAGGAGAGATGGGGGGCAGTGTCTAAGTGCCAAGACCCCACCCCAGGCGGCCAGCCCAAATTCTGGCTCACCTCCCTACCGCTGTGTGGCTTGGGGTAAGCCACTGAACCCTCTGTGCCTCTAGTTCCCTCACTTGGAATCCTGGGATGACGACAGTGGTACCTGCCTCACAGCACTTCTGCAGGGACTACGGGAGCTGAGATGCACAAAGCACCGAGAACAATGCCAGGCACGTAACAGTGTCATCAAGTGCTTCGTATTTTCATGATTCTCCTTTATGGGCTTCCAAGCAGGAGCTGAAAGCGTAGTTACTGCTCTAGCCCCTCCCAGCTCTCGATGGACTGCCGGACAAGGAGCCCCACTCCTCAGAGAGCAGGATACCGTGACCCCTAGTTCGTGGGACGCCGGCACCTAATGGATGGAGACTGTGGCTGGGAACCTGAAGGCGGTCTCCAACCTCGTAAACAGCATCTCAGCAACGGCGGTTTTCTGGTTTCGACTTTGTGCCGTGGTTAAGTAAGATGTCACCTTTGGGGGAAGGTGGACAAGGGGCTAGTGGGACCGCCTTATACTCTTGTTTGCAATATTCTGTGAGCCCACATTTAAAAATAAATAGTTTTTAGATGACCAGTGTGTTCCTCAGGGTGTGGCACTGACCACGTTGCAAGGCATCATGAGGTCTGAACTCGGGAACCAGCTGGAAGGGCAAGCGGGAGTCTGGACACCAGGAGGAAGGTGGGGGCCCGTGGCCAGCACGGAGGCTGGAGGTCAGCAGGGCTTAGGACGTGGACATCCATGCGGGCAGCTCTCGGATGCCAACCCGTGCCCAGGGGAGATGCTGTACCGGGGAAGGTCAGTCACCGGTTCTGGACGCAGGGGAAGCTGGGGTTGGAGGACAGCTGGGTCCACAGGTGCAAGGTGACAGCAGCCTATCAGGACGTGGGATTTCCGAGCCGGCCACGGACCGTGAGCACAGCGATGCCGCGCTGAGCTGGCGTGTCTGCAGGACAGCGTGGTGCACCTGCATGGGACACGGGGGGGACCAGCCCGTCCCACACACAGGAGCCAGGCGGATGTTGACAGGCCGCTGGTCGCTTCAGTGTCTCAGCACTCACCCAGTGCCAGGCAGGGAACGTGGCCCACGGGGCACCTGCTCTTGGGCGTCTGCCCCTTGGACAGCGGGCCCAGAATGTGCGCATAAGTAACGAAGGTCAGACTGCTGACGGCCAGGCGAGAGCACGGGTGGCGTGACGGCACCTGGGCGCTTTGGGCTGGGGGTCAGGGAAGGTGTCACTGAGAGGCGGCCCTTCTGCTGAGACCGAGTGACAGAAAGACAAAGCTCTGGGGTGCTCTCCCAGAGGGTGGGCCTCCGGGCAGAGGGTGCGGTGGGTGCCCAGGTCCTGGGATGGGCGCGTCCAGGACAGGAGTGACGGCCACTGGGCCAGAGCACAGCGGGCACGTCGAGGGAGGGGGGACGAGGGGTGGAGGTGGATGGGAGCTGTTAGAGAAGCACTTCCCAACCAGGCCACCTCCACCGCAGCCCCGCCCGCCCGAGAGCCCAGTCCCCTCGCTGTGGGGGCTGGTCTGTGCTCTGCAGTGCGTTTGGCAGCCTCCTGACTTGTACATTCGGATGCTAGGACCCCCCCAGCCCCAGCTGTGACAACTAAAATGTCCCCTGTGTTCCCAAGAAGGTGACTGAGTAGGAGGTCAGGACTCTGGTCTAGAACTTTCTCACGGGAGTATGAATAGCCTGGGACCAAATACTTAGTTGCCTGGCACAAAGTTTGCATTGGGTAGGCACCTGCTGAGTGAAACAGCGTTGCCTTTTTGGTGACTCAGGTTGGTTCCGACAGCAGTGAGGTTGGAGGGAGGCAGAGAGGGGCGGCAGGCCAGACGGCACCGACCCTCACCCTGGGCCGGGTCTCAGAGGGCGGCCTGGGGACCGTCGAGGCTGGCAGAGGAGGGGACAGAGGCGCTGGTGGCCCAGAGCCCCGGGAGAGGCTCTGACCAAGGAGGACTTGGACCTGTGGCCTCCTGGACACCCAATACCACTTGGACTTGGAAGCTGAGCAGGACCTTGCCCACTTTGGCAGGAACTGGGGAGGAATGGCAGCCAGAGCCGTGCGCTTGCCGCAGCCGCTGCTCCTGCAGGGTTTTCCCAGGGCAACGGCCTCCCTCTTCCTGGAGGCCGGCACCACTCATCCGATGGGCCCTGGCCCTGGGCCCCCTCTTTCCTTGGTGCCTGCAGGGGGCACCGTGTGCGTGGGTGCGGCCCGGGTGCCCCATGCAGAGCTTTGTCCCTGGGATGGCTCACAGGGGAGGGGCCAGGCGGTGGCAGCAGGTCACAGCTCCGCAAGGCATGGCTTCCGGTGGAACAAAGTGGCCTGGGTTTGTTCACTCAGAAAGCAGAGCAGAGCAAAGGTCTGTGTCATTCTGTTGTCTTGCCTGGCAGGGCTGTCCGCCCTCGGACTTGAGGGAAATACCAGGAGATCCCACAGGGAGAAAACGGGGCTGGAGGGGAAGGACAGGAGCCTGGGGTGTAGAGCGCCCAGCCTCCGCCCGCCCCACGGGGCCACTGCCCGCCACCACCCCCTGTGCCCTCCCCGCCCACCTCTCCTACGCCCCTCCCACCTGAACATGTGGAACTCCCTCCCGCTGGCCCGTTGCTGGGGTGGAACTGTGCCCCTAAAAGCCATGTCGAAGTCCCAACCCTCAGTGCCAAAGTGCCACTCGGCTGGGAAGGGTGGTTAGAGACAGAATTAGTTAAGACTCGGTCGTGCTGGAGGAGGGCGGGCCCCAATTTTATGGCAGTGTCTCTGCAGCACGAGAAGAGACAGACAGACACGGAGGAAGGTGGCCGAGAGCAGACAGAGCTGGGGGTCACCTCGTCCGGACCTCCGGCACCCAGACAGTGCAGCGCGTCTCTGCCACTCTCAGCCGCCGAGGGGGGACCTCCCCCAGCGGCCGTGGGAGTCCCACACGCCACGTTCTGTGAGCTTTGAGCGAGAGCGTACGAGGGCGGGTGGCTGCTCTGGGCCTGTGTCTCGGTCGGCCTGGCCGGGCCGTCCACGGTCGCCTGCAGGTGGGATGCACTCAGCACGCAGAGGCCTGGGACCCGCGCCCCCGGACAGAACCGGAATCTCGGAGCATCCGGCGGCCCTCGTTGCAGCCACCCCCACGGGCTCCCTGGGCGGCTCTGCCGACAGCAGAGTCTGACTAGGCTGCCTTGGGCCGGACCCCCACTGCACACACCCTGAAATCAGGCTCCCGCACGTTTGCTGGGGCGACTTGCCCGGGCCACCCAGCCCGGGATGGAGTGGCTTCCAGTGGAAGAGGCGGAGGAGGCTCGGCTCACAGCCGCAGGGAGCGAGCGGTGGGTCAGTGCCGGCGTGCGGGACGCCCCGGGGTCTCCACACACGTGACTCGTCACGAGTGCCAGTCCGAGGCAGAGGCCGGAACCCCCTGTTTTACAGGGAGAAACAGACTCAGAGGAGGCGACCACGCTGCCCTGTGCCACAGAGCGAGAAAGTCGGCGGTACCTCGTGACGCTGGTCACCCCCCCATGTCCCCACAGCCCGGATGGCCGGATCGCTTCCCTGGGTCCCGCACATCGGCCGTGGGGGGTAAACACACGGGCCCCCAAATGCGATGTCAGCCTGGACTCTGAACCCACCCCTGTCAGATGGAGACAGCAAGGGGAGGGCTGTGCCCTACACCCCCTCTCCCTCTGAGGACCCTGACTCTGTTCTCCGCGTGGAAGACCAGGGCCCAGCACGGGGGCTGCGGCCTTGTCACAGGTCGGGTCACTCACTAATCAGAGCACCATCTGGCCCCTCCCGAGCTAAGGTGCGTGGTCGCACAGTGCCAGGGCCGTCCTCCGTGCTGGGGACAAAACCGGGCGCTGCGCAGGCCCCTCCCCTCTGCCAACATTCACGTCCACCTCGACCTGCGTCACATCGTGTCACCCCGTTTTGCACAGCAGCCTGCTGTGTGAGCATCGCCGGGGGCCTGCAGGGTCCCTGCAGCCAGGGTGCCCCGTCCCCCCAGGCCCGGAGCACCGACACTCCTCAGAGGTCCCTAGGAGTGCGGCTGAACTTGGAGGCAGGCGTCAGAGTCCTCTGCAGGCTTGCTTCCACTGGGTGACTGGGCCCCGCCCCAGGGTGTCTGACTCCGGGGGTCGGGACCCGGGCCAGGGCATGTGCATTCCTAACAGGCCCCCGGGTGATGCTGAGGCTGCCGGTGGGGGGACCACACTTTGAGGACCACGAAGTTGGGGAAGAGTAAACAGAAGGAAGAGTCCTTGGCTGGGTGACACCGAACCTATTTACATTATTACAGGAAAGGAGGAAGCATCTAGGTGAGCTAAGCATGAGCCTGCAAGTTAAATTTCTTGATTGTATTCTTGGCTTCACCCAGCAAGAGCTTGGCCAAGATCCTGAGAGGGCGACTGTCCCCATGGCAGGGTCACATCCAAGTGACGAGGGAGACAGCAGCGATCACAGGAACTGCTCCACGGCACTTCCCGGAACCGTCCCGAGTCCACGCCTCCGCGGGCGGGGTCGGCAGCCTGGGGTCCGCTCTGCGCTGTGGGGCTGAGTGTGGTCTTCTCACTGGGCAGGTGAGGGTCAGTGTGCGCCCTGGCCCTGCACGTGTGCAGCTGCATTCCACGCCCCAGGGCTCCCAGGAGCCAGGCCACGCTCAGGGCTCGGCGAGACAGTACGGACGCCACAGGGACTCTGAGCCCCACTTCTAGGCCCGGGAGGGAATGGGCACTGGGAGGGTGCCGGCAGCTGCTTGGGGCCGGTCGTGGGCTGTCACAACGGGCACCGCACACCCGGGGCTGCCTGCCGGCCAGTGGCCCAGCCCCGCTGGGCCTCTGAGGACATCGGGCCGATGTGTACGCACTGCGGTCCCTGAAGTGTCCCCTCCGGGACGGCTCCTGGCCTCCAGCTCCCACACACCGGCAGCAGAAACACCTCTGATGGGTGCGAGCCAGACTGGAGTGAGCCCGAGCAGCGCCGCTGGTACGCAGCACACCCCTCACAGCCTCAGGTGCGCCTCTGCCTTGGGAGCAGGTCCCTGGCCTCGTGAGGCGCCGGTGCAGACAGAGGGAGACCGGGACGCGGGGAGTCCCCGCACAGCACCCAGCACGCAGGGGCTTCATGACTGTCCTTCTGTCCCATCCCAGGTGGGAGGAGGTATTTATTAGTCAGAGTTCTGTAGAGAAACAGGACCAATAGCAACAGGATGTCTGTCTGTCTGTCCACCCACCTGTCTACCAAGAGCGATTTTAAGGAGCCGGCTCACGTGATGGTGGGGCTGGAAGGTGCACACCCACCGGGGCGGGCCAACGGGCTGGAGGCCCGGGGAAGGGCTGATGCTGCAGTTCAAGGCCAAAGGCTGTGTGCCGGCGAATGCCCTCTTGCTCGGGAGGTCGGTTTTGTCCTCTTCATGCCTTTGACTGATTAAATGGGGCCCACGCGTTACGGAAGGCCATCTGCTTTATTCCAAGTCCACTGAGTTGAATGTCGGTCTCATCTAAAACGTATCTTACAACATCTAGGCTGGCATTGTGCCAAATCCCTGGGTGCCACGCCTGCCCACGTGGACACACATGCAATTCACCGTAGAGGCTGAGGGATGGCAGGGCTGGCGGGACTCACAGAGGCTGACAGTGGCCCCTTGGGGGAATGTGCTCCCCCTTCGTTGCTGGCGTCTGGGACCACTCAGTGGACCACAGGGAGGGCAGTGGCCTCCGAGCCTGGCCGCCAGGTAGTCCTGGCAGTGGGACTGCGGGCCCCTGGTGAACAAGCCATCGGAGCAGGGAGGACACCCCATCCAGGGCGTTAGTTACACTTTGGGACATCACAGTCAGGAGGACTGGGGACCCAGCGAAGCTTCCAGGCAGAGCCAGGGCTCCTTCAGCGGCTTGCTGCTGCAGAACCACAGAACGCCAGGGCCCACGCCAGGAACACTGAGCCCAGGGAGGGGAGTGCCTTGTCCCAGGTCACACTGCAGCTGACTGCAGAGCTGGGGGGAGGGCCCAGGAGCCTGACTACAGCTTCTACACCATGACGTGACGACACCAGCAACACCAGTGACAGCACCAGGCAGACACACCTGTGACCCCGAGCTGTGACCCTGAACCATGCAAGGAGCTGCTCCACAACAGCCACGCCTCAGGCCCTTCCTCCGTGCGAACCGACCAACCCCCTGGCTCGCAGCAGGCGGGGCGGGTGGTGTGGCCGTGTCCCTGCTCCAGCCCACAGTGAGCTGTCGGAGGGAGTCCCCACGGGTGGTCAGCTTCCTGAGACCCCGTCTCTGCGGCCCAGGGGCTCCCCCTGCCGCTGTTCTAGCCTCGCCGCCTCCAGGGATGGCCAATTGCGGCCCTGAACCCTCACTGGGCCTTCCTGGCAGTGGCCGGCAGAATCTGAGACACTGCGCCACAGGCCAAGAGCCATTAACAGCCACTGCTGTAAATAACAGTGACCCCTGGCAGGCTGTGCCGTCCTGCCCACTTGGAACAGCCGTTCAGACAGCATCACAGCTGTGTGACGGCCACAATGTCATACCCTCGCTGGCCACGGCCAGGTCCGCAGCTCGCCTCATTAATTCCGGGAAGAGATTAATGGAGAGGCGGCCTGGCTGGCGCCTGCGGGGCGTGCGGGGTGACCTGCACGTTGGGGCAGGCAGGGATCGGCAGGGCCCCCAGCCGTGCAGACCCTGGGGGGCACCCCTGGCCATCGCAGGCGCTCTGAGAAGCTCCTCGACAGGACGCAGGGGTCATGCAGACCCTCCAAGACCCCTGAAAGTTATCTTGGGGCTCAGGCACAGGGCCTGGCCCAAGGCTGTGGCAGGGTTTGAGGGAAGGGTGACTGGTGACATCACGGGGTCCTGACTGCAAGGGGCTGTGTGGGCCAGGCCGGGGCTGGTAACCTCGGCCGGCAGCCAATCTGGCCACCGTTCATTTTGTAAGTAGTTTCTGGGCTTCACAGCCACACCCCGTGCTTAGGCGCTGTGGATGCCTGTTTAGGGCCACAGGGCAGAGCCGAGCAGTGGGGACAGGGGCCACGTGGCCCGCAGAGCCTGAAAGATTTCCCATCTGGCTTGCCGTTTCCAGAAAACGTTTGTGGAGCTTGGCTCCTAGGGACTGCACGTGGGCGGGGCTGGAGGGCAGCCCCCAGGGGACCTTACACCAGTCAGCCTCACCTCGGCCCAGCGTGGTCATCGGTACGAGGGCATCGGAGACATCTCCCTCAGCAAGCGTGGGGTTAAATGAAGTGATTTCTGGGCACAGGGACATCGCCAATACCCACCTGTCCCTCTGCCTGCTGGGAAATGGGGCTGTGACGGCCACGCCCCCTCCCCCACTTCTGCACAGTGGTCCTTGCTCCACAGTGGCTATATCAGTGCCCGAGAAGTGACAGGTGTCCTGTGGTCCCAAGAGCCGGCGGCAGGGGCTGTTCCGGGGAGGAGGCGGCTGTGGCCACCTACCAGGGCGAGTCAAAAACAGTTCTGTATCCACGGGAACGTTCCAAGTCCCCCCCCGGGGATAGAACCAAATCCTGCATACGCTGTGCTTTTTCCTGTCCGTGCACAGCGGCGATAAGGTTTAACTTGTAAGTTGCGCACAGTAGGAGGTCAAGGACAATAATTAACAGTAAAATAGAACGCTTCTGACAACACTGCAAGAAAGGTCACGTGAACGTGGGCTCTCTTGCTCTCCAACAACGTCTAGCCGTCCTGGGCTTGCCCTGCTACTTGTGAGGGTCTGAGGCGGTGAAATGCCTCCTGAAGCCGACAGCTTTCACCTTCTCCCTTCAAGGAGGCGCTTCACGGCTTCTCTGTCACAGGTCTGAACGGCCAGCCCCACTGCCCCGGCGCCTGGAGGCCATGGTCAAGTAAGTAGGGGCTACTGAGCCCCACACACCCCGAGGTCCCACCACAGGGAGTCTGAAGATCCGGGTGCTGCTGAGTGGCCAGCAGGTGGGGAGCGTGGGGACCCCGCACCACGGGATGGCTCGCGTCTCAGCAGAGCGGAGCAGGACCGCGCGAGATGCGGTCACACTGCTCGGAAGGGTGTATGCATGAAAACCTAGGAATTGTTTATTCCTGGGATTTTCTATTTAATATTTACGGGCCAGGGGGACTGAAACTGTGGATAAGGCGGGAGGGCCGTAGTGGCTGACCTGAGTGGGGAAGTCGGCCCGGCCTGGACTGGCTGGGTGTCGCGCGTGATCCCTTGCCCACTGCCCTCTGCCGGGGCACCCAGAGGAGCTGCCTTTCCGACAGGGCTCCAGCCTGGTGGCCGGGGGGGCCCGGGCATCTCCTCCACCTCCCTGAGCCTCACGGGGCCCCTCTGGCCTCGTGTGAGAACCAGCGACGCCAGTCGGGCCTTCCCCAGACAAGTGCTGCAGGAACGTAATGGGACGTGATGGCCTGGGAACAGCTGCACCAGGAGGCTCTGAAATGCTAGCTGTCGCCTTCATGGTAACTCCAGTTACGGCGGGAATGGGAGCTGGGGCGGGGGCGGCCGGGCTGAGACACTGGAGAGCTCGGGAAGAGCAGGCCTGAACCTGGGCCCGAACCTGGGCCCAGAGAGAGGCGTCAGTCACCTCAGTGCCCCAGGACAGTGGCCGACGGAGGAAATGCTGCCGTGTCTTCACCACAGGCTGGGAATGGCCGGGTTCAGCAGAGGGGGCCCTGTGCTTTAAAATCCTGCCTCCACGGAGTACGAGGCGTGGAACTGAGGGGGAGCCCAGCAGGTTCCTCGTTCTCACTGACGGTCTCCCCAGCCCCGAGAAATCACCACTACAGAACCACAGAGAGAGCACCTGCAAGAGGGAGGGTTTTCAACTTCATGGGAAGACCTAAAAATCGCCAGAGTCTCTCATTTTACTGCCACTGACCCAACTCTGCCTGCAGGGTCAAGGGGCTCCCCTGCCTCCCGATGAACTTGAGGACACAGAGGCCTGGGGCTGGCCCCCCTGCAGCCTGTCCCCGCCAGACCAGACGTCCTCCTAGACACAGGCTGCCCCTGGGGACAGGCACACAGCCCCACCTGGGACGGCACTGCCCTCCCGCCAGGACAAGACAGCGGTGCAGCTGGAACCCCATTTTCCCCTTTATTAAAGAAGGCTACTCCTGAGACACAGTGACGGCGGGCACACTGTACATGGTCAGAACCCCTGGGATGCACACCAGCAGGAGGGGGCCTTACAGTCAAGTACGGACTTCGGGTGATCGGGTGGGGACAGGAGGTGCATGTGAGGATGTGCTGCAACTCCCTCTTAATTCTGCTGTGAACCATTGCTTTACAAAATAAAGTCTGCGTTTAAAAACGGAGGCCAGCGGTAAGATGACTGAGGAAGGAAAGGGCCCCTCCAAGCAGAGTGCGGGCTCAGCACTTGGGGGCCACGGTCCGCACGGCAGAGGCCGGTCAACAGCCCCCCACCCCCGCCTCGTCTCTTTGCTCACAGTACGATGAAGGGCAGCTGAGACTTTTTTTTTTTCAGAATCCCTTTTCAGAAAGACATTGCTACTTTTTCTACATGTTATTTTTGTAAAATAAAGAAGATACTGTTTCAAAGTGTCATGGTATCTTCCTGCAAAATGCCAGTGAAAGGTCTTTCTGCGTCTCAGCGACGGCTAGACACAGCTGTCCTTGGGGGAGGCGGCAGCAGCAGCCTCAGCCTCACGATGTTCTCACGGAGGGCAGCGCCCACGGCCCCGCTGGGTCCTCCTTCCTCCCTGCTCAGGGAGGTGAGCCAGTGGGGAAAATGTCTACAAGGCAGGTCCTTTCCCTACATTCTCTCCTGCATCTAATTAGGGTGCAGGAGATTTTCCCCTTTAGGGTGGGGAAATTTTTCTTTGTTTTTGAGGAGAAATACGGCTTTTATATTTGAAATTGAGAAAAGAAAGCTCACGGTTTCTGAATGAGCTCTTTCCCTTCCGGCACTGAGCCGAGGGGAGATGGTAAGTGACTCTCAGGGACGGGGACAGCAGAGGGGACCCTCTCAGGAGCTGACCTGCAGGGGAGGCAGAGCCAAGTCCAGCAGACGAGTTTTCAAAGTAGACCATCCGCCTGTTTGAAAGCTGTGAGTTCACGGTCCTCCCCAACAGAAAGAGCTTCCTCTGGGAAATCCAGGGAGATACATGTGGCCCATGGCAAGTGGACGGAGTTCTCTGTACCGCAGCCGCCCACCAGGCACTGCCAGGGAACCCTGCCCCTCGCCTGTCCGTGCTCCTGTCCTTCTCCATCCATCAACCAAGACCCCAGTCCCCTCCTCGCACTCTCTCCCTCCTCCTGTCCTTGCCTCTGCCTCCTTCTCCCCAGCTGCCTGCCACGGTCCCCTGTGCAGGCGGCCACACGGCTCCCTCCTCTCCCTCCCTGAGATCCAGCGCCCAGCAAAGGACCCGTGTGCTGCTCCTTTGGACCACGTATGTCGAGGGGCAGGAGAGAATGACTGTACTAATGATACCAGCCCATTACAGGCGGCAGTTTGTGCTGGAAATACCAAACACTGCAAGGAAAACACCTGCGGAAAGTTCAAAACGTTGTGAGGCCTGAGAAATGGCACGTTTTTCTGGGCAAAGACATCGAGCAACCTACAAGGCGGAGAGCAATTCTCCCCAAGGAGCAAACTGGGGGGTGCAGGCCCCTCCGGCAGCTGCGATGCAGAGCCCAGAGTTTCCCTGGTGGCCGTGTGGGGACTCAGCTGTGGCTCCTTTACCACTTATACCCTAGAGAGTCCGCTCTGGGCAGGGTGTCCCTACGTTCGGCACCCTATAGGAACCCGAGAAGCCCCAAGCGGGCTCATCACTATGAGGAGGAATACGGCCTCAGTAAGTCACCTTCACGCACACACAGGTTCCTGGGGGCCATATGCAAACAGACGTGCCATGTGACAGAAAGCTTTGGCCCTGCTCTGCCACCCTCCCAGCAGGCTGCACTGAGCCTTAGCAATCCCTTTGACTTCTTGGTCTCACACTCCTGGTCCTTGTTGCTGACAGCCTTGAGGTATTAAGGCTTCAGTGGCTAGAAATGGCAAGTGGAGAGAAGCCCCAAGGGAAAAGGTCTTTTCCCTGAAGGGAGGTTTGGGCAGAAGTGCCCTTGCTGCTCACTCTGCGCTTCCTGTACCCCGGACCCCCTTCAGCTCTGTATGAGGGTGGAGCAGTGAGTGGGGACAGAAGTATGCAGGTGACAGAGGCAGGAGAAGGCAGTCTGTACCCAGCCCTGTCGGTCACACCAGGGACACAGGAGAGACAGCCTTCCTGCAGAAAGAAAAGATTCAACAGGGCGTTGGCCCAGGGTCCTCGTGACCCTCTGCTGCTGCTGCTGACGGTTTCTTGTGAGGCCAGAGGCCAGCTGTGCTCCGGGAAGCCAGGAAGTCCCCCTCCTCCCTGGGCAAGCAGGAGAGGGAGGACATGTGGCCAGTACTCCGAGCTCCCCTCACTCTGAAGTGTCCCCTCGGTGTTCCCGTTACTGTCAGTCTGCACCAGGGGCACTGGGAGCACGTGTCGGGGGGAGGACGGGGCTCCCTGCATGCGGCTGGGGGGCGCTGGAGCCTGTCTCCGGGGAATGGAATCCTGCCACAGAATGAATCATGTGAACAGGCAGGTGTGGGCCTCACACAGCCAGGGAAAAATCAACAAGGATGGCAGTGCGGAGAGCAAAGGCACCGCAAATCCTGGGGGGCCCGGGGCGCAGGCGCTGACCAGTGCCGGGTGGGCTGCGGCCGCCCTGAGCACGGGCAGCAGGGAGGGGCAGAGAGAGGATGCGCCCATCAGCCTGAAGTCACCAGGCCCTGAAAGGACACCCAGGCGTGATGTCCACGCTGCGGTGGGTCAGTTTGATGAGAGCCACGGAGAGTCCCCGAGAGTCCCCTTGTCCTGAGTGCGCATGCGCTCATCGTGGAGCAGACACAGGGGTCGGCCAGCGGCCTGATTCAAACCGTAAACTAATAGGTGAACAGCAGTTTTCACACAAAAGGACAAGGAAGTTTGTCAAGACCCTTTAAAAGAAGGGGACAAGGAACTAGTCCCAAGAGAAAACTTTAGTAGACAATCTGTCCTAAAGCATTGCTTCTCCCTGAAATAAAGTTGTGGAAAAACCATCAACACACACACACCACTTGCTCATTTCGCCCCCTGGTGGCGTTCACTCGCCATGACTGCAGGCAGCGGCCCCTCTAAATGCTGGGCCTGGGCCCTGAAGGAGGCGGCGCTAAAATGACCATGGCGGCACCCCAGCCCCATGTATTAAAACAAAATTGGCTGATATAAAAGTGTAAAAAAGCCTGACAAAGATCTGATTTTTAACATTTCAATTTTGATGGCTAGATTTTTTGGGGGGGATATCACACATACACTTTGTTCTCCCTAAACTTGCCGTGGTACCGCTGCACAGCCCCTGAGGTCTGGGACCGCTTCCTCGTGATCTGACCCCGCCCTGCCAGCGGCCGGGCTCACCTTGCTACTCACTCCCTTCCCAGACCTGGAAGCAGCTATTTCTTCAAGAGGCTCTGCTGCTTCTGTTAGTGCGTGCGGTACGCTCACGGTGGATGGGCTGCCACTCAACTAAAAACTTTTAAAAATGCAAATAGTCCTGGCTGGTGTAGCTCAGTGGATTGAGTGCGGGCCTGCAAACCACACGATCATGATTGGATTCCCAGTCAGGGCACATGCCTGGGTTGCAGGCCAGTTCCCGGCAGGGGACCCACTAGAGGCAACCATACATTGATATTTCTCTCCCTCTCTCCTTCTCTTTCCCTCTAAAACCTTAAAAAGAAAAAAATGCAAATAGACACACAGATGAGTTCATGATGAGACTTCCGACTCACCCAACACTTCAGGGCTTTAGGGCTTTGGCCCATAATGTCTAATCTCCTGTCTTACACCTGTCTTACACACTTGGAACGTGGGTTTTCGAATTCGAAGACTACAGGGATGACAGACAAAACAGAGCATTATAATCACGGGCTTCATCTAAATGTCACATCCAGCGCAGCTTGAACAAGCCCGATGCTGCCCCCTGCAGGACTGCTGAGCACGCTCTCTCACCCTCCACAGCCTGAGCAATGAGCCCCATGCTGCCCCCCAGTTCTCGCATGTTGGTAAGAGTTTATGTCCTTTGTACCTGATACGTAACCCGCCCCTCAGACTTTCTTTCCATCAGGAGATTCATATGTTGCTCTGTGTATCTCTGGTATTCCTTTTGAGAAGGTATTCCTCTTTTCCTTTCCCTTTTAAATCAGATACTCATATTCCATGTGCTCCAAGGATTTATGTCCTTTTTCTCTAAAATCCACTTGTTTTACAAGAAAATGTAAACCATAGTAATCATTCCGGGGTCATTGTTCTCGAACACACAGTATGCTCTTTTCAAATACAGTTTTGATTTTTCTGTATTTCAAGAAAGTTTTCTTGAATTATAGTTTTCAGTGTTTATTCTGTTCCACGGCTTTGGTTTTTTTCTTGAGCTGCTATTAGCCATGTGGGTTTTTTGTTGTTGCTGTTGTTGTTTTTTGCTCATTTTCAATATTTGCCATTTTCTCTCAAATTCTTTTACTCTCTTCTTTTTGACTTTTCTCTTTTCTATCTGCTATTTCTCCCAAGGCACTATGCTATCTTTTTCTTATGTGCCTTCTAGATTTATCTTAATTTCTGAAATGACTTTGTTTCCAATGCCTTCCTGACTTGCCACCTCATTCTGCATGTTGCTAATTCTGGTTCCGTCATTTCTTTCGTATCTTATATAACTTTCTCCTGTTTCAAAATGCTGGGTTACAGTACAGTTTTGTTTGTGGGCCTGTCTTTCCCTCACATTTTACCATGCAGGCTTTTAATTCTGCTTCTTAGCTTCTTTTTTCTTAGAGTAACCTTGTATGGGATTCGCCTTTAATGTGTTTCTGTTGGTCATTTCTCAGTAAAGTTGGCTCTTCTGAGTTTGTAGACTGAGACGAAGCTCAGGAATGTTTCTCTAGCTCCCTGGCTTTTATTCTGCTGAGTTGGTGCAGTTCACTCCCGTGGAGGCTGGTCCTTGGGTATTTCCTGGCTCTGCCCCCTCCCCAGCTGCGGTGAGCGTCAGGATGGGCGGGGTAGGGCAAAATGGCGGCTGAACTACAACCCGGGACAGATGGCTGACGTCAAACCAGAGAGCTGAAAGGGCGGGCTTTATTCACCTAGCAACCTGAGCCCGAGAAGAACCACCAATGATATATTGACACTTTGTTCAAAGGGGACCAATCCCCAGCTCCCGCAAAGAGAGCCAACCAAGTAAAACCCCAGCACATTCCCTGCTTGGGGGCGACTTCCCCAGCCCCACTCTGTGGGCAGGGGAACCTCGCCCGGGCGGGTGCACAAACCCCGATAAAGCGCTATACTGCCTAACTTTGTGGCCGATCGGCATTTCTTCCTCGGCAGAGCCCAAGAAAACCTTTCAGTGTGGAATTTCTTTCCTTCCTCCCGTGGTGGGTCTCCAGCTGTCCCTCCTGAGTGGGCGCGCCCTAGGTGAGGACCTGGCTGGTCAGTTCCAAGCATCCACGGGGCTCGACGTTTACAGACCCTCGGTCCTTCCCCCCCGGGCTCCTGGAGGTGACACGGGGCCGGGAGGAGGGAACCCCACCGTTTTAGTGCAGTTCCTAAAGTGGCCGATTGTTGACCGAATGAGCAAACAACAACAACAACAAAACACATGGCTAATCGCAGTAGGTAATACAACTGAAGACCAAAATTATCGTAAGGTGCAGACAGAGGCCACAGGGGTGGCAAAGGAGCCCAGACGAAGATGATGCAGCTGCCACGGACACGTCACCTCCGACCGGGCAACCTCCCCGTGGGAGAAACAGCAGCAGATCAGGGGACAGCGGGAAAGACCCCTAATGAAGGATGGACCGTACAACTGCCCCTCAGGATGGACCCCCTCAGGCAAAAATAAGGTGCATCGAAGACCTGAAGGCTGTGTCCGATGACCCATAAATTCAAAATACTCCAGAACTTCCTGGTAGTCCGATCCACTGAGGCCCTCAACTCTGGCAACAAGGGACGACCCCCAGTGGGCTGTGTTCCTGGCGGTACTGAAGGTGTGCTGCTCACAGCTCTGCAGCCTCATGATAAGGACATGAGAGGAGTGTCCCCACGAGGTTCCAAGGTACTCGTTCTGGATACCGTGAACCTCCCCCACTCCGGGCTGCTGTCACGGAAGCTGGCCCCCAGCCTGGGGCTACTTAGTATTTCTTTTGTTAACCTGGAGGATACTATGAATAAAATCCTCATTCAAAAAAGCACAATGAATATCACACGAGCATGAGATGATCATACAGTGAGTGTGACTCAGCTCTCCAAATGCTCTTCCCGGGGATGGCATGCTGCCTTCCCCCACCCACCCCCACCACCTGTTCCTCGTGCTCCTGGCCCACTGGCCCTCCGTTCTCTGTATCGCTTCACTGGACAGTCTGCCGGGCACCCTGCTATTATTATACTTACTCAGCCATATTACGCTGATTTGTCTCCGTGTGTCTCCTCCGCTAGACTTTAAGGTCCTTGGGAAAGGCAGCCCTGGTTTACTCATCTCTCTCCCTAGACTCTAGCAAAGAATCTTAGCAAATGTTTACTAAGTGAATCAGAAGCTAATTAAGGGAAGAAAAATCCTGTAAATAGCAGCTACAAGAACCGCAAGAGTGGAAACAGTGAGCCCGTTGATGCTAAGACTCACTCCGATGTAAAAATATACGCCCGGCCCGTAAACGCCAGGGACCGTAAATACCTAAACACATCTCGGGGGACCCAGTGACGGAAGCCAGCCAGGTTTCAAGCGCGCTGCCGAAACCACAGAACAGAGCCGCGAGCTGCGGTGGGGAGGCCCGAGGGGCGTGATTCCCGGGAGCTGTGTGCTGGGGAGGGGCTCTGCCGAGCTTCCCCCGCCCTGCACCTGCTGCCCCCTGGGGAAACCAGACCCCAGCCGGCAGCTGTGCCGACCCAACAGCAACATACTCAACCCGGAGCCACGGGCACCGGGGCTCTCTGTGCAGGGTGCTGCCGGGGGCGGAGAAGGATCATGAGGGGTGTTTATACTCACGAAGCTGTAACCTCGCTTAAGAATGGGCAGGTGCTTCAGGTGCACCGGGCCGTCTCCCGCCACGCGCAGTCACACCCCTGCAGAGTCTGGTCCCCTGGGGTGCTGTGCCCACCCTGCACTGCCCAGCGGGAGGACAGGGGACCCTTTGTTGTGGCTGCCCTGGACTGGGCTGCCGAAGCACATCCACAGCACCAGGACCCTGGTGACGTCCTCCCGTCACCCCGGTGAACAAGAGGTCCCTCCGTATTGGATAACGTGTCCATCAGAGGAACACATTAGACCAGAGTGACCGCACTGAGGTCAGGTACCCAGACCCACAAACACCGTAAATGCGGTGGTGACCAACGTGGCAGAAAAGGAACCCCATCCTGCATGCTGACCACATGGCAGCTGTAAGACTTGCGGCCACAGGGTCCCCACGCCAAGGGCCGTGCTTTCTTCACAAGCCTGGGCTCACTTCCCAAGACCAAACTCTTCCTCGCCACATGCCACTGGCAGCAGACGTCCCCACGGGGTGAAAAAGGGATTCGCTTCCTGGAGCAGGCCCCCAGCCCCGGTGCCGGGGTCTGGCACCTGCCTCTGGGCCCGGAACCACACCGCAGAGGCCGTCCCACTGGTCCTGAGACCCACGGCACCCAGGCCCTCACCGTGGGCCCCGCTGCCGGCCTGGGCCCAGCTCCCTCCTCGCCCACACGGCTTCTCGCCTGAGCGGAGCCTCTGGGACCCAGGGCCAAGCCCTGCACCGAGGTGGGATTCTGCTCACTGGCTCCCTCCACCAAACACACCTCCTCTGTTCATTTTTCAATCCTCATCCTAAGGTATGTTTTCTTATTGATTTTAGAGAGAGAAGAAGGGGCGTGAGGGGGGAGGGAGAGAAAGAGAGAAACACATCCATGTGGGAGAGAAACATGGACTGGTTGCCTCCCACAAGAGCCCCATCCTGGGACTGAACCTGCAACGGGGCACGTGCCCTGACCGGGGATCAAGCCAGTGACCCCTTGCTCTGCGAGATGACTCCCAACCATGCCAGCTAGGGCCACCCTGTCCTTTTTTATTTATTTATTTATTTATTTATTTATTTATTTATTTATCTTTAGAGGGGAAGGGAAGGAGAGAGGGAGAGAAACATCAATGTATGGTTGCCTTTCGTGCATCCCCTGCTGGGAACTGGCCTGCAGGGAACCAGCGTACAACCCAGGCATGTGCCCTGACTGGGAATCGAACCGCGATTGTCTGGTTCGCAGGCCCGCGCTCAATCCCCTGAGCTACACCAGCCAGGGCCACCCTGTCCTTTTTAAGCTGTTTTTCACTCTCTCCCAGCAAGTGATTGGAGCCCCACGTGGCCTGAGAAGACGGGGAAGTGCTGGCTCAGTGCCGACAACCGCCCGCCCCCACCGCCACGGCACAGACTGTCACCCTGTCTGTCTTCGCTCTGCCCTCCAGCAGCTGCTCCACTGATGACACTGCCTCCCTCACTCTGTAGGCACAGCGTTCACTGCGGGTGGCGCTGGGCGCCCAGCGCAGGGCCCGGGTCTGCAGAGGCCCCAGCCGGGGCCCAGGCGAAGGCTCGGCCAGAGCGCCCGGTGCAGGAACACTGCTCCCCCGCCTGTAAAACTCCCTTGGCGGTGCCAGGTTCACAGGGACTGGCTTTTGGGGAGAACGTCCCAGGGAGGCCCTGGAGGCAGCCAGGGTCGGCCTCGGTGTTCGTGCTGCTTAGACACGGCAGAGGGGCTTGGGAAGCTTTCCTGAACCTAATCCGAGATGCCTGAGGAGGAATGAGCTCGCCAACACGCCCAACCGCTCCCACGGATCCACTGGGGTCAGGCACCCCTTGCCCTGTGCTGGCCGGTCAGCTCCGAAGGTTCACTTGACGCACGGAGGCCTACAGCCCAGGGGGGGCAAGAGCCACTGCGTTAGGACTTGCAAGCAGTTCTGAGGGCAGCATCTCATTGCTCTCTTTTTAATCCTCATTTGAAGACATGCTTATTGATTTGAGAGAGAGACATTGAGGCGAGAGAGACATATCAACCGGTTGCCTCCCATATGCGCCCCAATCGGGGATCGAACCCACAGCTGCATGGGGCGGATGCTCCAACCAACTGAGCTGCCCAGCCAGGGCACCACTATCTTTTCTGTTCATTGAAAGGAGGGCAGATTGGTATGAAACAATGATATAAAAACCATATCTATGTCCTATATTACAAGTATGTCCAAAATGGCATTTCCATAGACAGTGTGTGGAGGGTTTTTTCAACCTGTGGGCTGCCGCCGGTGGCCTGCAAGGAGATGCCAGGGGCCTCCTCCCAGCGAAAAATTCTGGTGGTGGGGGAGCTGCTGCCGACTGGCCTCCCACCCCCCCAGCAAAGCCAGCCAACACACTGCAACGTGGACGGCCCACTCCACGCTCCTTGGCCTCATTTTCCTCACCTTCCTCTAATGAAGAGTAAACACTGTTCACTTCTAACTGAAGGAGAAGCAAGCAGGGAAAGGGCCCGTGGTCAGAAGTGTCCAGCTCCTCCAAGCATTAGAGCGTGACCTTGGGCAAGTCACCGAGCCTCCGGGGCCTCCGCCCCTCATTCCTCCCTCTTCCGCTGCCTGTGTCTCCCGCTACTGCGTGGGGGCTGGTGACTGCTGCCGGGTTGCCCCACTCCCTGTCGTTGGACTTCAGGAACGAGTAGCATTTTAGGGCAGCAAACTGGAGCCCCAAACCCTGACACTGTTGGAAACAGAAGTCAAGGGTGAACGTGGGAGAGGATCACCTCCTGGGAGATGTTTTAGGGTGGTGATCAGAAAGCAGCCATACTTCCGGTCCTCTGGGCAGCCCCTTGGGCACATGCGGCAGCCCGAGAACAACGTCAAGGTCCTTCCCAGAGATTCTTACCCTCTTCCTTACCGGAGCAAAAGCCAGCCTGAGCACCAGGCAACCACGAAAGAGCAGGGGGACAGGCTTTTCTGCAGGGACAGGGGGCAGGGCGCCATTTAAGACGGTGTGGACACTTTTCAACCACGTTTTTATATTAACTCAGCACCTGTCTTCGGTTTAATGATCCTTTAAACAGGCAAGCACCAACATGTAGCAAAACGCGCATCACATTTTAAATGATTCATTTCCGAACACTTAAATGAAACAGGAAAAACATGCTTAAAAGATACTCCTGGAGCGCCACCTGGTGCCGGCACATTTAAGGGATGAAAAACTCCTCTTCCCAGTTCTCCCCTCACGTCCAAGAAAGGGGCATCCTTTCCCATGCCAACCAGATGTGCACGGCTCTCGTTCGCAGGCTGACATTTCTTTAGCACATCAAGAGAAGGACTTCCATTCTCTGCCAACAAGAAAATTATTTTCAGTGCCCACTGTGCATGAACCCAAGGGAGAATGATGAAACCAAATCTGTCACAACTTGGATGCTTTAGCCATCATGTAGTACTGTGCAACTCTCTCCTCAACCCGTCTTCAATGAAAATAAAGCCTCTCATAAATATGTCCGCTTATAAGTAAAGATAAATCACTCATACTGAATATATAGTTATTCACTTCCTTCTCGCCACATTTAAAGGAGCACATTAACCAAACGAAAATATATTTTTTAATCCTCAGAAGAGACAGAGAGAGCGGAACAGAGAGAAACATCAGTGTGAGAGAGAAACAGCAATCCGTTGCCTCCAGTACGTGTCCCGAGAAGGAATCAAACCCGCAACTTTCTGGTGTAGGAACGATGCTCCAACCAACGGAGCCACCCGGCCAGAGCAAGCAATCTTTCTTAAAGAAAAGGGGGGAAAAAGAATTCTAAGCCTTTCCTTGAAATTCAAGTCCACATTTTTCAAATTAGCTTTCCTTTCCAAACTGAAGCGAGAACATTGCTGGAGGCAAAAAAGGACAGAACTGAAGCTGTCCTACTCCCGCAGGTCACGAGCAGGCAGCGTCTTTAGCAAAGACAATAGCCCCAGGAAAAGCGAAGGCCGAAGGGAGCAGGGAGGCCAAATCTGAGTTGGTTGGCTTGCGAATGATGCTACAGGCTGAGCCTCCAGAAGCCAAGTAGGGCTGTGAGGACTGGACACTGTGGATGTCACTCATTCACAGGGCCGCCTGGAGTAGTGTAACAGGGTGCAGCCGGGGGGGGGGGGCAGAAAGCGATTTGGGATGGGGTCCAGAGCTCAGGGTGTCCAGGAAATATTAAGATGTCCTCACCCCCCTCCCTGCCAGGGGGAAGGAACAAGTGGAGCCAGGGCCACTGAGAGCTGTTTTTGCATAGCAACAATTTTGCAGCTAACCTCTGGAATGGCCATTTAACATATCTATAACCTTTAACTGGTTTCATAGATATATTAAACAGCTGTGGCCATGCTTTGAGCCAGGAAGAAGGGAGTGGCTTCTACCCAGGATGTAACTAGGGGCTGCGCCCCTGAGTTACGGCACCTGCGTGAGAGCTTGGAATTGATTGGCTCCAAGACATGGGGCCACACCTGCCCAGACTAATGATGGCAGCCCGGTAAAGCTGGGAGGGTATGGGAGTCCTGGCAGGTGTAACTGACTGTAGGAGGAGTTGGAAATGGGGTCACAAAGGAGGATGGGTGCAGAGATTTAAACTGAGACGTGGCAGCCATTGGAAGAGAGAGCCACGCGGTTTTGGAAAAGTGCAGACCCCTGTAGCCAGGTGAAAAAGAGAGTCATGCGGTTTCAACAGAGTTAAGACCTCCTCTTGCGGAGGTGAAGAAGGAGAGAGCCACATGGTCTCAGCTGAGTGAAGACCCCTTCTTGCCGAGGTGAAGAGGAGAGAGAGCCACGTGGTTTGGGGCAGAGTAAAGACCCCTGCAGTTATGAAAGAGAGAGCCACTCGGTTTCAGCAGAGTAAGGATCCCCTCTTGGCCAGGTGAAGAGAGAGCCATGTGGTTTCAGCAGAGTACAGACCCCCTCTTGGTGAGGTAAAAGGGAAAACCATGCAGCTTTGCCAGAATGGAGATCCCTGCAGCCAGGTGAAGAAGAAAGACACATGCTTTTGCTGGAGTGCGAACCCCTGCAGCTTTGGTAGACGAGGCCCACATGGCTTTGGGGTGCCCCCTTTGGCCGCGTGGCCTGGAAAGCAGGAGAGACTTTGCCTGGAACTTGGTACAAAGAACTCTTGCCAGTGGACCATGAGAGGGGACCACAGTACTTTGGATTAACTAGAGAGAGAGATCCTGCCTGCACGGTGATACAGCTGATGGTGCCAGTGGCCTGAAAAAGGGATGTGTGCTCTTTTCCTGATTTACGGTACCCGGAGTTGGGACAGTGGGAGAAGGGAGAGCTGTGTGGCTGTAGGTGTATACCCTAAAGGACTTTGCTATTTTAGTGGAGGTGTTAGGCCCGAATAGCATTAAATAAATATTTTGTTTCGTTTTTACAAATCTCTAGCATTGAGAGATGTCTTTCCAATTGGCAGCAGACAGAAGAGCCCAGTAGATATTAGTATTCTGTCCTTGGGAGGGACCCCTGTTCCGTAGCAGTTTTTGGCATCCCCAGGTGGGCCAAATATTGCCCCCCCGGACCTGTTGTTCTGTAACAGTAGGATCTGACTCGATGGGGCATATCACACAGACATTAGTCTATAGTGGGTGTATTTAGAGCCCCCCCACCCCCTCAAAAGAAATTTCCTGGAAAGGTGAGCAGAAAGCAAACATTTAAGCATTTCTAGAAGGGCCGCCAGGTTTTACCTGGCTCCCTCCTAACCCTTTTGTGTCCTGGGTCCAAGGCCAAGTGCATATATTCTAATGACCATGGCAGTCAGTTGGACAGAGAGGATAAATGTGGGAATCACAGTAAGACTTCCTGGCTTCCCTGTGAAACTTAAAGCATAGCAGATATGGCCATTCCCGGAACCAGCCATTAAAAAATGAAGTTGTCTACTTCTCCAGAAGATTGGGTAGAATTTCAAAGATAACACAAGAGAGAGGTTGTGTGAAATTTCTTCAGCAAACAGGTGTAGAAGAGAATTTCTAATTCTGTATGGTTTTGTGAGAGGAAGGGGGAGTTCCGTGCACTGTTTTCACGACAGGCATCAAGTGCGTGCGTGTCAGCAGGTTCAACCAGATAGCCAAGGCCAGGGCGGGCGTGACCCATCACTGCAGAAAGGATGACCTGCCTGGAGCTCATGCCCCCGCTGTTAGAGGAAATTGGCAGTTATTTTAAAACACAGCACAGCACCCAGGGAATGACTTGTTTTTTTCCCTTTATTTCTTGCTCGTCCCTGTGCGCCAGAGATAACAATTGCTAGAGATAACATTTGTGCACTGGAGATAACATTGTGTCTCTGTGTGCTAGAGATAATATTTTGATTCTGTAAGCTGCTTCTTCCTTTCCCACCAGAAGTAATGGTCTAAGTGACAGACCACTCCTTACCCTATATAAGTAATTGCTCTCCGCTGATCAGGGCCCAGAATTTGGAGACTGCCTCCTCTGGGTCCGCGCGTATAAATAAAGGAACCACTTTGCTTCCTCCAGTGTTCAGCCTGAGTTCTTTCTGTAACACCGCTTCAAGGGGAGCTACACCACCTCCACCCGCTTCTCCCCCAGGGTCTTGGCAGGGACTCTGTGGGCCAGAGGAGCGACAAGGCCACAAGGCCAGCCTCCCCTAAGCATCTCCCTCCATCCTCACAGCCCCATGGCCTGTTTCCTCTATTTCTCTTTCCCTGGAGGCGTCCTCAGCTGCTCGTTTCTCAGCTCCGGGGCATCATCTGAGGGTGCGGTTCCCAGGAGGCTGCTGGAGGAGGCAGGCACCAGGAGTGGGGAGGGACTGTGTCGCTTGTACCTTCTGAGGTCCGGGGAGGGTGCCTGGGTCTCCAGTGTCCCCCACTCTTCCCCGAGGGCTCAGAAGTCTTTCCACCAGCCAATCAAACGAGCCTGGATGAACTCAGAGCAGGGGCTGAATTCCAAAAGTGAAACTCACTCTCTGTAAAATGATAGTGCTTTTCTTTCCTCTGATTATAAAAAAAATGTGTAATATTTTCTACCTTGAACTTCTCTGCTTCCCCAGGTTCCTGTGATAATGTAAGCACACACCATCCAGAGATCACCAGTTAACACGATGAAGCTTAGGCCACATTTTCCACCAAATCACAAAAGTAGGAGTCTTCCCATCTCTTCAAACACAATTCTATTCTATCCTAATGCAGCTGTTTCACAGTGTGTCCCAGCCAGTGTTTTTATTCTAACTGCGTTATTCATCCAAAACTTGCACGGCAAGTCCTCACTTAATGTGCTCACAGGCACTACAACTTTAAGTGAAACAACATATAACAAAACCAATTTTACCAAGAGTTAAGTCCCTATAGCATCTCATCAATGTTGAAATTACGGAGAAGGAAGCAATGTCATTCCAGAACCTGCTGTCTGTGCTTGTCGTATTTTGCATTGTTTTCATTACTAGAAAGTTTGAATCTATTTTTTGCATTAACTGTGTATTCAAACACAAGTTCAATTCATCTGTCCATTCATTCAGCAAATGTTTACTGAGCACCTACTATGTACAAGATATTGTGCTAAGACCTAACACGTTATTGCAAACCAAAATCTCGACAGCTCCTGCCCCCAGGCACACCTCTCTCTGGTTCCAGTGTTCCTGCTAGTGCCCCCTGTCAGCCGACTTGAGAACTTGGTGTGCTTGTCATGGCCTTTTTCAATCCATCGCCACATTGTAAGAACTTCACCTTGGACATGGCTCTAAGAGTCATTCTCTACTTTGTACTCCCATGGCCACCAAGGCATGTCCCAAGAGCAAGGCACCCAAATGCTCTGCCAGGATTATGGCATCTAAAGTGATAGCTCACTCTCTACCCAACCTATAAGCTGTACGCTGGAATATTCTATCTTTCCTCTACTCAGAAAGCTCCCCCCTTTCTCCACCTTGTCCCCCAGTTACCGACCCTGAGTGTTGGGAACTGCCCTGACTGGTTTCAGGAATTGTAACTGCCTCCCATGGCTAAGGCTGAGTGAACGACCTCCAGAATTCGGGCCGCAGGAGACAAAGCTTGTCTCTGGCAGCAAGTGCTGCTTCTGCTTCTCCCCCTGCCCCCAAAGCTTGGTCGATGTCCATGGTGGGTACGACCCCTCAGGGTAGACACGTAACCCAGGCCAGACACGATCACTTGGGAGGCCATCATGGAAGGACTCAGGGGGCTGCGGCAAAGAGTGAGTGATGGACCCTCATCCTTCAGCCATTCTGACCTAGCCCGAGTCCCTGTTTCTGTCTGGGAGAAGAGCTTCCTGGCTCTAATCCACTTAAGCCTAAAACCTGTGATGGGGAAGGTGGTGCAGCCCTGTGCTGGAAAGGGTGGGTTCCCGGGGTGATCAGGCCCAAGAAAAAGCATGTAAAAATCCTGTGAAACCTGCTTTGTTTAGAATGCTCTCATTTAAATGATAAGGGTCCAAGCAAGATGTTGGTTCCTCAGAATTTTATGGTTCTTTAGCTATCTGACCCTGACTGAGAATAAGCCCTCATAGTTCTTTGAATGCTATCTATTGTTTGATCCTTACATGTATATTCTTGGGCAAATGAACCCAATGAAAGCCCTTTGAGGGATGGGCTCTTGGCCCTTCCCGTTTGAGGGACTGGCCACCTTTCCTCCCCAAGCAGATCACGTCTTAGTAGTTTCACTTTCATCCATGGCAGATGGGGGGACTTGTGGGCAAAGTCGCCCCCACACCTGAGCTCCAAGACCTTCGAGCCTCTGAAACTACCCTTCCTTTCCAGTCTTATTTCTGTGACTTTCCTCGTCATGCCCTTGGCCTGCCAGCCTGGCCGAGCTGCTGTTCCTGAGGGGGGCTGGGCTGCAGCGGGGCCTCTGGCCCTGGCCCGCCGCCTGTTGCTCCTCACCCTGTTCAGAGCCTGCTCCAGTGCCTCCGTGTCTGGGGAGCTGCCCTGGTCTCATGCAGCAGACACCTTCTGACCCCAGAGCCTGGGTGCCGTCCACTGCCCCCTCCCAGAGTGCCCAGGGCACAGCGTCCAGTCCTCCCCTCCTTCCCAGGCTGCTGCTCAGAAGCCAACAGTGACGAGCTCATTTCCAATCCTGGCACCTAGACCAGTACTGGCACACGGTTGTCCCTCAGTAAACGTTTATCAGAATGAGAAATGAGATAGGAAGCACACAGGTGAAGATGCTCGAGGTCAGTGTGATCTGTAAGGAGGAAGCCACCTGCACGGAGAAAGAGCTACAAGAGAGGGCAAGGGCACCCCCACAAGGTTCAGGGCCCATCCCCAGGGCTCCGAGACCCAGCTGCATTGCCACCTCCAGCCCTGGGGATGAGCTGCGGGCGGCTCCAGGGTGTCCCCCCTTCCATGCACTTTCACGCCCTGCCTCTCTGAGACTAAGGATGGCAAGCATTTAGGTTTAACCTACGGCCCTAAAGCGAAGATTCAAGAAAGGACATCTACTTTCATCTGTATTCCCTACTGCTCGCTGATGTCTACAATTTCTTCCTCCCTTAAGACTCTAAGGAAAGATCTTTAGCAGAGGGTTGGTTGCTTTCACAAGCCCCCAGGCGATGTGACAATTTCTTGATTCTGGTCCAGGGCCAAAGGCCTGACTCACTCCTACTGCAAGTAATGTTTGCAAGGAGAAGGTTGCTAACCACAGCTCCCCTGCTGCAGGGATGCCATTGGTGTGTGGGGCTGCCTGGTGCGGTGAGATCGCGGAGCAGAGAGTTTCACACGGTGCACATTCTCCCCGCCACACCCTCCACCCATGATTTCTGCCAGGCGTTTCAATCCCTTCGTGAGCAAGAGCTCTGTCAGGCCACCTGCTGCCTGAAGCAGAGCATGTCAATGGTGAGAACATTGGTGTCCATAATCCAGTAACTCCAGCTATCATCCAAGACATGGAGATTTAGGGAAAACAAAGTCAAAATGCACTGTTTCTAAGAGCAACCAGGGACCACATTCATCTTTGTACTTACTTAAAAAAATTTTTTTTTAAAGAAAAAAGCAATAGATTTTTCTGGGCATATGAGGTTTGACTGGAAGTAGTCGATATTTTTAATTCAAGATTCATAACAGAAGACTTTTCAGAAGAGAAGCTTTTCTAGCTTGCTTCAGTAAATAATAGCCTTTAAGCAGCCTTTTTCTTAGAGAGCTTTGCTCATCACACCTGGAGTAAAGAGAGAGACTTACAGGCACTGCTGATGACAACGAGTTCTGCCAGGCAAGTGCCCGAGGAGGCAAGCAGCTTTTCCAATTACGATATTCAGGGAAGGTGAAAGAATTTGTTCACTCTGGCCAGTCCAATTCATTTATAATCTACACTCTGCTTCCAGGAATAAAATCAAGGAAGAGGGACCGTTTTTTTTCCTGCTCACCTACCTTGTGCCAGCTGCCTTCGTAGGCTTCCTCATTTGATTTGTAAATCTTTTAGAACTAAGAAAATAGCTCAAAGATGCAATGAAATGACTGAGGCCCTGCAGTTGGAAATGCCATGGAGCCAGGTCTGTGTAAACCAGAGGTCTGTGTTCTTTCTCCTCTTCTGTGCTTAATTTTACAGTCATGCACACGATACTGAATCAGCCAAGACGCTCTCCCCAGGAGGTCACACTACACGTGACGTGGTGGGTTGGACTGCTGGTCTCCCTCCCTCCCCACTGCCAGCCTGTAACTTTGCAGCGCCTGCCCCACGTGGGTGGAGTATACTTTTCCAACCCATGAGAACACTCGGGGTTGGCCACTGGATCCTTAAACACAAGCCCTTGCCTAGGAGGAAGACAGGGGAGGGGACCCCTGCATGCTCACCCTCAGCCCTGAGCCCAACCCGGACACTTGAAGCCCGAAGCAGAGGTGGCCCACCAGGCTCAGGATAGACTTGTCACCGTTAGAGAGAGAAAGACAACCGACTTTTGTGTGTTGGTTTTATATTCTGCAACTGGACTGAATTCATTGATTAGTTCTCACAGTTTCCGATGGAGTCTTGAGACTTTTCTATATAGAAGATCATGTCATCTGCAGATGAAGACAATTTTGTTTCTTCCGTTTGGATCTGGATGCCTTCTGCACCTTGGTCTTGTCGGTTGCTCTAGCTAAGGCTCCCAGGACACTGTCCAATGCAGGGGTGACAGTGGCACTCCAGTCTCGTTCCCAATGTTAGGGGCAAGGCTTTCACTGTTCACGGTTGCATAAGGCATTAGCTGTGGGCTCGTCACACCTGGCCTTTGTCGGGCCAAGGTGTGTTCTGCTACACCCAATTAGCTGAGGGTTTTGTCATAAAAGGATGTTGAATTTTGTCAAACAAATTTTCTGCATCTATGAAGAGGGTCATATGATCTTCGTCTTTCAATTCTATTGATGTGGTTTATCACATGTATCGATTTGCGAATATTGAACCATCCTTGCATCCCAGGGATAAATCCCACTTGGTCGTGGTGTATGACCCTTTCGGTGTGCTATGGAGTTCAGCTGGCTGACAATTTCTTGAGCATTTTTGCATCTGTGTTCATTGGGAATCTTTGTCTGTAGTTTTCTTCTCAGAGTGTCCTTAACTGGCTTGGGTATGAGGGCAATTCTGGCCTCATGAATGAGTTTGGGAGCATTGCCTCCTCTTCAGTTTTTTCGAAAAGTCTGAGAAGGATGAGTGTTAATTCTTCTTTAAATGTTTCTTAAAATTTGCCAGTGAATCTCTCTGGTCCTGGACTTTTCTCTCTTGGGAAGTTTTTTTTACTACTGATTCAATCTCCTTACCCATTATTGGTCTGTTCATATGTTCTATTTCTCCATGATTCAGTCTTGCTTGGTACATTGTATGCTTCTAGGAATTTATCTACTTTTCCTAGGTTATTCAATTTGTTGGCATAGAATTATTCACACTAGTCTCTCGTGATCTTATACATAGGGTCTGGCACAAATAACGTTCCTTTTTTATTACAAAATCATAAGCATGTAATTCTGTAACATAACAATATCACACCCAAGCATACCATATGACATTTTAGGTGAAGGGTTCAAATTAACATGATACATGATCACCGCCACATTATTATCCTAGCAACCACACTCAAGCAGGCGTTATCTCTGCCGGACCCTGTACTTCTGGTGTCAGTTGAAATGTTTCCTCTTTCATTTCCAATTTTGTATTTGAGTCTACTCTCTTTCTTTCTCAGTCTAGCTAAAGGTGTGTCAATTTTGTTTATCTTTTAAAAAAAACAGCTCTTGGTTTTGTTGACATTTTCTATTGCTTTTATGGTCTCTATTTCATTTATTTCTGCTCTGATCTTTGTTATTGCCTTTCTTGGCTAATTTAGGGATTAGTTTATTCTTTTTTTAGCTCCTTGAGATATAAATTTAGGCTGTTGATTTGAGATAGTTTTCTTTTTTAAGATTTTATTTATTTATTTTTAGAGAGAGGGCAAAGGAGGGAGAAAGCAAGGGAGAGAAACATCAGTGTGTGGTTGCCTCTCACATGCCCCCTACTGGGGACCTAGCCCTCAACCCAGGCATGTGTCCTGACTGGGAACTGAACTGGTGACTCTTTGGTTCATAGGCTGGCGCTCAGTCCACTGAGCCACACCAGCCAGGGTAATCATAGTTTTCTTAACATATGCAACTATCACTATAAACTTCCTCAAAGAGGTGTTTTTGCAGCATCCCATAGGTTTTCGTGTGTTGTGTTTCCATTTTCACTTATTTTGAGATTTTAAAAAATTCCCTTGTTTTGATTTCTTGGGTTCATCCGTTATTTAGGAGTGTGTTGTTAAATTTCCACATATTTCTAGAATTTCCAGATTTCCTCATTACTAATTTCTAGCTTAATACCATTGTGGCAAGAAAGGATACGTGGTATGATTTCAGTCCCAAGTTTCCTAAGACTTATTTTGTGGCTTATCATAGGATGCACCTGGGAGAATATTCCATGTGCCCTGGGAGAGGAGTGTGCGTTCTGATGCTGTGGAATGAGATGCTCTGGAAACGTTTGTCAGGCCCATTTAGTCCGAAGCTCGGTTCAGGAGCACAGCCTGCCCCTCTTGCGGCAGAATCCTCAGCGTGTGTGCTTTCTCTGCTCCTCCAGTTCGTGGGCTTGGCGGCCGAGGGCCTTTCTCTTGCGCTCCTGCAGGTGGCGCTACAGCTCAGGTTTGTGGCTTCTCCCTTTGCTACAGACTCGGCCTGCTTCCCGCACGTGTTCTGTGCTCTGTATGCCAGAGCACACTCCTGCCAGCAAGCACCCTCTGGAGCTCATGCAGGGAGCCAGTGCAGAGCAGGGAAAGGGTGGGTTTGGCCTGTGGCACACTGGGGTGCCCGAGGGCCATTTGGGAGGACCCATGTGTGAGATTTGCTCCAGGGCTCGTGGGCAGGCTTCCTGGTGGAGTCCAGAATGCCAGCCGCAGCAACTGTGTCCCTTTAATGCCCCCTGGGAATCTTATATGCTGATTTCCTGCTCCGCTCCCTCCCCTCAGCCATGGAGCTCCTAACTTAATCCCCTGGGTGCCAAGGGAGACAGAACTGAGTCCCTGTGGCAGAGTCCCACACATCTGGGGACACCGGGGTCACTCACCAGCGCCCCTCTCCCCCATGGGAGACACCATGGGAGATGTCAAGGGCCCTCTTGTCCTGCCCTACACCGTGCTGCCCTGGGGGGCCGGGACCCTGGCAAAGTCATGCTGTTCCTCGTGTCCGCTCTGATGTGAGCAAACTCGTTTTCTCTCTGTTTTCTCGTCTGTTTGTTTTCTCCAAAGGGGTACGGGGACCCCTCAGGAAACTCGGGTTCTCACAAAGGCTGGCTCGTCCATCTCCACCAATGACCGCCCCCCTCAGGGCTCTGCAGGCATCCCAGGACCTTGGTGATGGGGCCACAGCGGGTCCACGGTCCAGTGCAGTTTCCACCGCTGGCACCAAAGTCCATCTGTCTGTGACCCAGCGCACTGCTGGGCAAGACCCCTCCAGGGTCCCTTGGCGTGCAGGGCTGGGTCCTGCGACTCCCACAGAGCCACCTGTGTTTGCGGGTGGGTGCCGAATTTCGATGGTGGGAGGAAGGAACCAGGGATGCCTTAGGCTGCCATCGTCCTTCCTTCACCCGCCCCTCCCAGGGGCAGTTTTAAATCTCGGACGGTCTCCTTCAGTCATATCTGTACCCATTTGACTGCAGCCAGTGCCACTGCCAGTTACCGCGCCTGCACCTTTGGAGACGTTCTGCTCTCTCCAGATGTGGCTGAGTGCGCCTCGAGCTCCCCTCGGCACAGCCGCAGCCTCAGTCTCTTTTCCTCGGGGCCATTTTGCTCACAGGCAGAGACTTACTGCTCGTCACCTGAGTGAACTCGGCTGTTTTAACCAAGGGCACTGTGGCCACATCACCAATGTCACCAGTGCGGGCCCAGCTCCAGGCTGACTTTTAATTGGGCGTTGTCATTTCAAAGCCTTACTCTGTTTGACCTTTTTCATTGCTTTGAGGGAGGGAGAAAGGGAGAGAGAGAGAGACAGAGATTAATGTGAGAGAAAAGCATCTACTCGCTGCCTCCCACATGTGCCCCAACCAGCGATCACACCTGCAACCTGGGTACGTGCCCCGACCGGGCATCGAACCCACAACCTCTCACTTTGTGGGATGATGCCGCACCCAGCTGAGCCACACCGACAGCCTTTTATCTTCTGCGTCATTTAACTGAGCAAGCGTCTGAATTTCTGCACACTCCAGACAGAGTAGCTCTTTCTTTCCTTGTACCCACTAAGTGCACCCAAGAGCCATCAAATCTTCCTGTTACTATTACAACTTCCTACTTTTCTGCCTGAAGCCACAGATACACGAGGGACATTGTCTGCCCTCCAGTTACTCTAGATGGCGATTTTACCCCAGTTTTCACCACTGCACGATACAGGTTGATGTCCTTCCAGCCTCTGATATTGGTCCCTGCGTGCACATCTCCTAGAACCAAAGCCGGTGTTGTCTATTTCTGGTGTCGATTATGGGAGACAGGCAACGTTACTGCCAAATTTGGGGAGCTAACAAAGGCAAAGTTTTATTTGTTTGCTCACTTGGCATGCCTGGGGTGGGCCAGCCGTCGACCTGGTGCTGGGACCACGGGGCTGGACCTTCTCTGCTTGGGAGGCTGCTTGTCTCAGGGCAGCGGGAAGGGAGAGCGTTGGTGGGCCACGGGCTGCCGCTGTGCGCCCAGATGGGCACGCCGTGGGCCAGAGCTCGCCTGTGGCCACACCGACGTTAACAAATGGGAAGGAGTAAATCCTTTCCCATGGACAGACAGTGCGTATTTGGAAATAATCATGCAGCTTAATGCATGGAGTTTCTGTTCACAAAGAAGAGGGTAGGGAAGCAGACTCATCCCAGATGGATCTGGCAGGGACAGAGAATGGAACTTGGTGCGTTAGCTTAATGTAAATAACTGTAAGCCATTACTAAGGCCCCCAAGGTGTGAAGACTGCTTGCCGGGTGCTGGGTACCCTGGGTTGTACGAACCCACGTGGGGCTGGGACCCAGCCTGAGGACGCTGGGAGTCACTGTCACAGAGGCCCCTCACTCGGAAGGCAGGGTCCCCGAGAACTTCTGCTTCAGCACAGCCCTGAGCCCAGCCCCACACCCACCCACGCTGGGCCTTGGTCTCTCGGGGTGGCCCTGCAGGCCAGATGCAGCTGGGATGAGAGGCGGGTGCTCAGATGCAGCGCGTTTCTCTCATGAATAATAATTAGAATTGCCAAGGCGACATCAAGGAGCACTGGGGAGGGGTGGGGGTGGGGAGTCGTCTAGGCGACACACACGCGTCCTTCGTCCTTGGATTCGCCACCTTCCCAGGATGGGAAGCCCAAACCCCACTGTTGCCTCTGGCACCGACCAGAAGACCGCGGCCCGAACTGTGCCCGCAGAGCTGCATCCGCCTCTTCCGCCTTCCCCACCAGCTCCCACTGTGCACAGCGGGAGTATACTTTGTGTATTTCCAAAGCCCTTGCATGTCTGTGTCACGTGACACGTGACTCTGCCCGATGTCACGTGACAGGCGGGTGAGACCGCGTCGGTGAGCTTCCCCACGCTCCGTGCTGGTCCTTCTCTCCTGTCTGTTGGGCTACTTGTCCAGTTACCCCCAGACCCGTGGCATTGGCCGTCTGCATCTGCTTGCTGCCGGGCCCTTTTCCAGGAGGCCGGACTTCAGCTGCTGTGGTTTGGAAGCCCCGTGTGGAAAGCCGGCAGCTGCCCAGGGGGCTTGACTCTGGGCTTGTCCAGGGGCGCGTCCGTCAGGGCAGCAGGAGGGAGGGCCGAAGGAGCAGTCTGAGTTGCTACGTCCCAGCGTGGGCGATGGTGTGACTCTCACCCACTGGGCCGTGGAACAGGTCGCAGCTCAGGCCCTCGTCTGGCCTGTGTCCACTGCGGGGAGGAAATCTTGTCCAGGGGCCAAAAGGCACCAGCCGGGCTTTTCTGGAAAAGGCCTCTGTCCCCTGCTTCAGACACCAGGACGCACTTCGTAGCATCGTTCTTCTCCACAGCCAGGCCCCAGGACCAAAAAGCAGAAAGCAACGACAGACCCTCCCAGACAAACCTGATCCAGCGGGAATCTGGCCCCAGAGCCTGCTGTCCCGCTGCCGAGAGTGTCCTCTCGGATGCGCTTTCCAGCCCTCAGCAGGCGGAGCACCTGTCTCCTGCAGACGCCCCGCAATGGAAGGCGAGAGGCTCCGCCCGCTGGAGACGGGAGCATGTTCTTTCTGTGTGACCATCGGTGGGGGCTGATCCTCGCCGAAGGGCTGTGTGTGGGCTCCAGAAACTTCCACAGCGACGCGCGTGGCGTGGCAGCCCCCCCGTGGAAAGCAGTGAGGGAGCGGGAGGCGGTCTCCTCCGCTCGGAGCAGAACAGGCCTCCTCCAGACTGTGCCCGAGGCCGCCTGAATCGGAGGCAGAAATGCATCTGGCCTGTTTTAAGTTTATCCCGATATTGCTGAAACAAAAATGGGAAGTTTGGCCTTCGGTTAGTTGATTCTTAGGGATGAAGGATGTCTGCTGTGATCTCGCCTGTGGGCCTTCCAATGCATTTCCCGTCCTAATAATGTGGAAAGAGAACGTGCCCTGACTTGCTTGCTAAATGTTAACAGCATGCGTCCACCCAAGCAGCAGGCCTGGGAATTCTTGGGCACGGGGCAATCTGGAGGGGCTCGAGACCCTGCCCGGGCTCAGGGAGACAACCAGCCTTTACTGAGCTCTTGCTCTGTGCTGAGTACATACAGTGCTTGCCTAATCCTCACAACCCACAGAAATCCAGAACTCTGCTGAGAACAGAACATGGTTGCTCACTTCCCCAATCAACTAGCTGACATAGTGGCGTGACAGTGACCTCAACCAGGTGAAGGTCCTCCTGTTATCCCCACCTCCCCCTGTTCTCAGAGGAGTCCAGGCCAAGAACACAGAGCCCTGTTGCATTTGGAGATGCGATCGACAAACAGTACGTGTTCCCTGGATGAGAATATTTACCGAGTGAGGAGGAGCTCCGTGCCTGCACGGAGCTGTCCGTGTGTGAAGGAAGGCGGACTGAACCCGGCCGCAGTGACGGCTAGCTGCACGGATGCTGGAGGGCACCCGGGCTGAGCCTGTCCCAGGGGCACCTGCCCTGCTCTGGTGGCCCAAGGACATCCGGTGTGAGACCCAGAGGATGAGGAGGGTTGAGCCGATGTGGAACAGAAAGGTTAGACTGCAAAGCAGACCCAGCAGAGGGAAAGGCATGGGTGGGGTTCATCCGGTGGGAGGGAGCTCAGGTGCAGGGACTGAAAGAAGACCCGAGTGACGTGCAGGTGGTGGCACGAAGAGGGACGAGAGGGGAGGCTGATGAGAGAAGTCACCGCCAAAGAACTGCTCCAGAAAGCGCTCTGAGGAGATGCGGCAGAGGGCGTGGGTAACGCAGAGCCTCGGCTGGGCCCCGCCCCACGTGGGCAACGGGCTTCCCGGCCCAAGTCAGAGAGAAGCTCATGCCTAATCCAACCCCTGCTCACGGCGCCCGCTCTCAGCATCGCACGCAGGGAGACCAGGTCACTGTTTTAGGCCAAGAGAGGAGTCCCTCCTTCCCCCCCTCCCACAGAGCTGTGAGGTGCTGGGTCCACGCTTTTAATCTGTTTCCAAGTGAGAACACCAGGTGGTTCCAGGACCGTTTAGATTCATGACAGCAGCAAACAGATTTAGGGAGGAGTCCGCACATTTCCTAGGAAAATACATGGAGGAATGGACCAGAACCTGCCAGCAGCCCCAGGGAGTACACCACCAGCCCCCTCCCAGGGGCGGTGGAGGCTGGGGGCTGCTTCTGGGGGGGCTGGAGAATGGACTCCGGTACCTGAGGTCTGGCCCCTCCCAGAGGCTTTCCCAGAATTGTGACCCGGAGATCGTCCCTGTTCAGGAACAGCGAGGGTGCGAGAGTGGTGGTAGTGGGGTTGACAAGTTTTCCTGCGACTTCCTGTCACCTTTTGTTGCTTAGCTGTTGTGTTTTATGAACAGCACACACCTAACTTACGTCTGCGTGGTTAAGAACTGAGGTCTGCCCACCTCATCATACAGAATAAATCAGATGTTCACGTCCTATACATTGACACTTTTAAGTACATTCTTTCTATTAATCTGGTGAATGGAATTATAGGATGCTCTGTACTGTGAGCTTAGCGAATATTCCTAAATAAAGCTTGTGATAAACTCTCATCAACTCAAAGGTACGAAACGTTTCCATTTTGTGCTGCACAGTCTCTAGCGCTTCCCCGCTAGTCCGTGCGGTCACCCAGTCGTTCCTGAACATCGGCTTTGCCCCTGACACGGCGGGTGCCTCCGTCCTGGAGAGACGCTCCGTGGAGGAGTCGCACAGGAAAGAGTGCAGCTCCCCGCTCTCCCTGTGCTGTTCTTCAAATCTCGGCTAAACCACCTTCCAAGTTCGATTAGGTTTTCTTCGGGGACTCCAAGTTTGTGTCAGGGAGAGCAAACCCTTATCACCACCCGTGTTATCGTATCTTATCTTTGCTCCTTCCCAGAAACTGCCAAGTGCAGGACGGTGCGTTCTGTTTAGTTTGCCAGTAACAGACTCAGACCTCCCTCACTGAGTGTGCACGATGCCTGCCTTCCCTGGCAGCGTGACTTCCCTCCCGACCGGAGAAGGTGGGAAGTGCGCAGGGATTATCAGGATGACGATAATCTGTCTACACTATGATGGCTTTTGCTTCTATGCAGCCTACTACCACCGTCACCACCACCACCATCAACACCTCCCCCCCCAAAAACCACCTTCCTCTCCCCTGGGCAAGTGCTGTCCCCGTGGAGGCCCCAGCTGGTCCCTCCATCTCCTTTGTGTGTGGAAAGTGACCATTTCACCAAACGGGCATTTTCTCTGGTGGCCTGTATTTGTAAAATTGTAGCACTATTGACCAGTCAGAGAAATCCAAACCGTAGGAGTCGTTCTGGGTTCCTTCTTCCTTCACTTCTGCTACCTCACATCCAACCACCAAGTCCTGTCAGTTCAACCTGCTGCTCTCGGTGTCCACAGCCACTGACTGAGCTCAGGTTCTGTAACTCACCCCTGGACGGGGAGGCTAGTGGCAGTAGGCGGTATTCGGTGGGGAAGGAGGGGGTCTGGGCCCAGGCTCAGCCCTGACACGGTGGTGTCTCTTCATTTCTCGGAGCCCAGGTGCTCCCTCTGTGCAAGGGGCTCCGTGACGCCCGCGGTGCCCGGTCGGCAGGCCTGGATGTGCACGGAGTGCTCCGTACCAGGTGGGCGCGCAGTCCGGGCGAGGGTGCTGCCACCCCTGTGGTGTTGGATAAGTGAGGCAGCTGTGTCGCCGTGTCTGCACAGGCCCACCTGCAGCGCCCTGTACCTTGCCGCCGTGACCACACCTTTGGTGACCTCCAAAGGGCCTCGAGTTATATCTCGGCAGAAAACGCTCCCCTGAAGCCTGCGTGTCCACACTCGAGACCCAGCTCCCGTCCGCTGGTCCAGTCCTGTTCCCTGCCTCTGGCCCTGGGTCCTCCGTCCAGCCACGCAGAGCACAGGAGGCTCCCCAAACGTCTCACAAACAAAGATGTTCACGTTCTGACCATGGAGGGCATCACGGCTCTGAAACAGATACGGAGCCGACCCACACGTGGTGAAGAGCCAGCGAGGGAAGCTCGACCATGACAAGGACGTTGAGGGGCCGTCCGCAGTGTGACCGCCACCGTGTCTGCCACGTCCTGCTGGAATCCCTCTCTGAGGGCAGCTTCACCCCTGGCTCTTTGCCAGGAGAGGGACAGGGAGGACCTGGCTGCTCCCTGGGGAGGGACCGTGGGGAGAGAGAAGCAGGCTGCTGGCTAACGAATTCCGATCCCCTGGGAGAGCACTGAGTTCAGGGCGGGGTGCTGTGGAGGCAGGACCACTGAGAAGGGAGAGGGAGCGTTTTCAGAACATGTGCACACCAGACAGAATGTTAGACGAGAAGGGGCTGAGGCCGGTTCTCACCAACACAGGCTGCCCACGGTGTGCGCAGTGACCGGCTGGAGGTGACGTTCTGGCCTGGGGGACACAAACCGTCACAGGGAAGGAGCCTTGCAGAGCTCCCCCAGTACGGGGGAGTGAGGACCGATGCACTTCCTTTCACCAAATGGGTGAACGCCAAATTTAAAAGCATTCACCTATCACTAGAGAACAGATAATAATATTTAGTTTGGCATTTATTGTGTGCCAAGCAGGTGTCTCAGTGAGTCACACACACGAACCCCTCACCCCACCCTCTCTCTTCCTGTGATGGACACCTGGACCTGCCTCGCTTCACAGGTGAGCAAACGGGAGCACACAGAGGTTGGACAACCTGCCCCAGCTCCTCCAGGGATGGCAGCTGACTCGACCCTGGCAGCTGGCGCTGGGAAGCCACGGTCAGCACGACCGTCTGCTGCCCTCCACACTCTGCCCCATGTTCTGACAAGTCGAACCGTCTTGTTTCAGTGAGCGTGCCCAACGAATTCCGTCTCCGGATGACGGGCGCTGCCTGGCAAAGAGTGCGCTGAACCTCTGGTCGCTGGGTCACACCCCTCTCCCGACTCCATGCCCATCCATCTCAACCCCACCCAGGTCCCTCCCTCTCTCATGCCTGCTCTTTCCCCGGATCCAGTGGGGACCACACGGCACCTCACTACACTCATGCTCTGGGCTGGCTCTCCTACCCCCTCCCTCCATCCTCCTCAGACAAACCGCACATCTGGGCGGGCCCACTGCAGGTTACTGAGCCTTAGCCCCCTGGAGGCCCCGGTGTCTCCTCACCAGCTTCCAGCGGTTTGCAAGGCCGGGGGAGGGGGGTTGGGGAACTGCAGGCGGGGCGGTAAGAGTTCATGGGGACTGCGGCCCTGAGCCCAGCCTCGGCAATGAGGGCCGTAGTGGGGGAGGAGCCTACATTCCCACCCCTGTCTGTCATGTGTGTGTATGAGATGTATATGGGCACGTGTGTGTAGATGTATGTGGGCACACGTGTGGATGTGAGCCTACCTGTACAGATGCTTGTGGGCACACACATGCACAGATGTGAGTGGGCACACATGCAGACATGTGAATGCAGGTAGACAGTGACCCAGCCATTGATGCCTCCTCTGACTTCAAGCCAGCACTTGCCATTCCTGCCCCTTCAGATAAAACTCTGGCTCCACACGGGCCGCTGGTGCCACTGGAGCCCCACCACGCCTCCCTGATGTGTCACGTCCCCCAGTGCTATGCCGCCACCAAGTGCAGAAACTGCCGAGAGAGGTAGGGGCTGGAAGTCGGAGGCCCTCAGACCTCTGGGGCTCAGGGTCAGCTGGGGTGACTCCAGAGTCCCCCTGCAGATTAGATACGGCCATCGCGGAAAATGAACCGTCAGTCACGCCGTTTCTATGGCAACCACTAACACACACTATCAGGTGCTAGGTGGGACTAGCCTATAGCGCCCGAGATGCGCCTCTCAGCATCCCCTTCTAAGGCGGAGCTGCCGCGAGCACACAGTGCTTTGCCACCTGAAGCGCGGCTTCAAATCACTGTGTGAGGTGTGAAGTGACAGTATTTCAAAGGCAAATCTATCTGCACCAGTTCTGAAGCTGAGTATCATTAGTTGGCCTCCCTCCAGACATGCAGGCAGAGGCAGAATCAGCGGAAACTCCATCATCTGCCTTCCAAATAACAGGCTTCTAAGACTTCTCTCTGAATTGAAGTCTCTGGTGGAAACTGAACCAAATTGGCGGCAACCACGCAGCCCCAGAGGTGAGGGCAGGTTTGCACTGTGGGACATTAGACACAGGAGACCCTAGTGAGACGGGTCCTCCTGGAAGGCTAACTGGACACCAGGGTGTGGTGACGCAGGTCCTGGGTGTGGGGGGCGCCACTGCCCGGCGCCCGGGTGGCCTGCTGCTTGGACAAAGCTGCTGGAGCGCGGCCCAGGCCCGGGCCAACGTGCTTGCATCTGGCAAAAACACCGGGCAGCTGCGGACTCCCTGCAGCCGCATCCAGCTCGTCTGGCCTCTCCAGCCCATTCTGACCATCTTGCCACCATGTGCACAGGGAGGGAGGGAGGCATGGAGGGAAATCGTCTTCATTTCTGCTCGATGCGCACTGTGAAGCTGGTGTTTGCTTCTCTCTGAGCTGGGCCGGTCTCCCACTGGAGCAGGGAGGACGGCCGAGGCTGGAGGAGGGGCAGCAGCCACCTTCCTACCCCTGTTCCTTTCACACAAGGAAGCCACTGGGGACCTCCTCTGGTGGCCCCCTCTCAGGACCCATCCCATGAAGGCCACATCCCACCCCAGGGTTTTTGCGGCATGTCCAGGGGAACCTTTCACAGTTTTAGAGGAGAAACCATAGAAAGAAAGGCTTGGACTTTGTCTGTGAACTGAGCGATAATAATAAGCACAGAGAATCCCTGCAGAACAGGCCCCTGAAGGTGGGGCCGGTGGGAGGTGAGGAAGGGGCTGGTGCAGGCCGTCTGCTGGTGTGTTCGGGGCTTTCCCTGTGCACAGGCTTCTGGGTGCGTAGTATCCACGGGTGGGGTGGGAGGAAGCTGGGAAAGTCATCTGGGAGTGGGGGAGCTCAGAAAAAACCCAAAGCAGACGGGAAGTCACAGTCGCACATGAACTCTGTGGTGTGTGATGACCATGGGAAGCAAAACTCCCTGTGCCCACCATCTCTCTGCTGAGCCCCAGGGGCTGTGATCGGGCCCAAGCCCATTCCATTCGAATCTCCAGCACAGAGCATGCCGCACACTGTGCCCAGAGCCCAGAGATGCTGATGGATGGATGGAGGGATGAATGAATAAATGAATAAATGAATAAATGAATGAATGGTGGGGAGCGATGCTCACTTCAGTCACTCACAGTGGACCCAGGGCAGACAGCAGCCTCCTGTGTGACTGACAGCACGTCGGCAGCATCAGACTGGAGTCTTTTATAATTTAGCAGCTGCTCCATGTCTAGGTCTTCAAACAAGATTTTGCAGCGCTCTACCTTCCCAGGCCCTTAAAAATACATGCCACCTACGAAGGAAGGCAATCTGGCGGCAGTTCTCCAGCCCGCAGGCCTTCGCGGCGGAGCTGCCTTTGGCGTTCACTTTCACCCTCCGCGCTGTACTCTGGCAGAGCAGGCACCTCCTCCCCTTCCTTCATGTCCATCCTCTGCACTACGGCTGCCCGCTCACTCCCTGCATGGTGACCAGGGTGCCGGGACACGGACCCCGGGGCAGATGGAGGGCCTGGTCTCTCTGTCCGGTAGCAAATGACCTCTTCTCCTATCCAGTGCACACGCTCCCATTTCCTGTGTCTTCTGGACGCCAAAGAGGCTGGGGAGCTCTGTACAGACCAAGAGTGGTTCCCCCTGCCTGGCCACCCCCCTCTCCCTGCAGGCAGCGGGGAGCCTTGTGAAATGCACCGGCCACTGCGCCCTCAAACCCTGTGAGTGGGGTACTGACGATCTGACTGCTCCCGGTGGTCACTCCTACTCTGGGCTTTGTCATCCATCAGGAACGCTGTCACCTCTGCCCCATTTCCAGGAAGCTTCCCCAGTCACCTGCTTCCACAGTGAGCTCTGCCGTCTGCCAGGCAGCACCCATGCCGACTTCCCGTGAAGCCAACTCAGGTGCCTGTGGGGTCCAACCAGGAGCCTTGAGGGAATCAGCCGAGCAGCACACGTGAGTGGGAGAGGCACTCTGTGCATGCGACTTTCAGATCCTTACCCTTGTAAGAGTCCCGCTGACGGGTCAGAGCCCTCTGGCAGGCACTGGCTTCCTGCACGCAGGCATAAGTGCTGGGAACCCTGGCAGGCCTGCAGCCTTCTTTCCAAAAGTCAGGAGCTCCTCATGCACCCCCTGGGGTACTTGGATCTTTGTCAACCCCTACAACATATAAGCCCTGCCAACCAAAAATGCTTGCTCAAAAAATACTAGACAAATTAAACTGAAAAACTTAAATTTATAGCTTCTCTGTTATTATAGCAAATAAATGACAATGGTGGCTTCTGCAGAAACTTTCCTACATACCCATTCACTTGCTCAACAGCGGTTACCGAGCCCCTCCTGCATGCCTGCAGTGCTTTCGGCTCTAGGACATGGAGAGTGAATAAGAGATAAAGCCCCTCCAGTCACAGAGCTTCCATTCTCCTGGGAGGAGGAATGGCAGCATGAAGAAATAAATACAGAAATACCAGAGTGAGGAGGTGGGTGGAGGGGGCCATGGACTACCAGTGAAGAGGGCCAGGTAATGACCCGGACGAGTGCAGTCCTGGCAGAAGGACAAGGTGTGCAAAGGCCTGACACAGCAATGACCTTGGCTGTGTCCCCCATCAGCGAGGGAGCCCCATGTCTGTGCACTGTAACAGGCGTCAGGAGAGAGCAGCAGGAGAGAAGTAGAAGGTGGGCGGGGCCCGACTGCGGCAAGGACTGCAGGTGAGCTTCCGGGTAGGCTGAGTGCCCCTGGAGGCATTTCAGCAGAGCAATGGCAGGCTGTGGTGCGTGCTCTGAAGGCTCACCAGAGTGGGTGCCAGTGAACGGGATGGAGAGAGCGTGATGCAGCAGAGCCCGAGGTTCCAAGAATGCCTGGGGCTGGCCCGGGTGCTCCCCAGCCAGCCAACTGACATGGGGCAGGACACCGCACTCTGGGCAACCCGATGTCCCCCTCTAAGTACAAAGGGCATGACCCCGAGGACGGTCAGGCCATTCCGGCTCCAACGCTGAGCACGGGCATTGAGCGTCCAGTCTCCGCTGGCAGGCACAGCGCCGGCTAACAGTGTTTAATCACGGCCACAGGTGGCACGCTGGACTTCCTCAAGCTTTAAAGGTGAGCAAGAAATTCTTATATTGTACAACTGAGTGTAAGAAAGGGGCCCCTCTCTCCACCCCCAGCAAAAATGGTACACCCAAAGGCTTGGCGGCAACACCGGAGGAGGGGGTTTGGGCCCAGAAGTTGGGCAGGAAAGGAGAGAAACTTCCTCTTCTTCACACTTCGTCAAGAAGGTCATGTCCAGCTTGCAGCCCAGTCTCCAGTGTCCCCAGAAGACTCAGCGTGTGGAACGACACGGGCAGAGGGGGCGCACTGATGACACCCAGAGAAATCCCACTGCTGGTCCCGCCAGGAGCGGATCCCGTGTTTTGACAGGCCTGCAGCTGAGGCCAGACGCGACCGCTGAGCGGAGGGAGCGGCTGAGCGCGTGGGGCCTCACCGCACGCACATCTGCAGTCTGTCCATTGCCAGCGGCCCTGAGTGGGCTCTCCCACAACCGCACCACGACACGGAACAGCACCCGTCCCTCTGCCTGGACGGTGCCTGCAGCCCGGATACACCCTGGACTGTGTCCGCACACACCCAGCCACAGAAACCCCCTGCTCGGGCAGTGGGAACTCTGATCCTGCGTGACCAAGCTACGCTGTGCCACGAGAAAGCTTTCGAGGACTGAATGCACATCAATTATCCCTCCCCTGGAGGTGCCCACCTCCCTCTTCTCAGTGTTAGCATTCTGACCGCCATGCTAACAACTCATTTTATTTTAAAGTGCAGATATATTCAGCTAACTCCTCTGCTTCAAAACCCCATGAAAACTCCCAGGCAGCTAGAAAACCAGGTCTAACCCCCTGTGCAGGGCACTCAGCCCCTCGCCCTCTCACCGGACACGGCCCAGCCGGTTCCCCCCCTTTACCAGCGCAATACCTGCCGAGCCAACGGGACCACTCACCATCTCGAGAGCCCAATTCAGGCGCCACAAAGGGACATCTGATTTTCAGGGGAGGGGTGCGGCACAGGGTTAGACATAAGTGAGTCAGACAGGGACCAAATTCATTACTTCCTTCCTCCACGTGTTCATTCATTCACTCACTCGTTTCTCCGATGATGCGACCACGCCCCATGCTGGGTGCAGTGATGGAGGGTCCAGACAAGGATGAACAGGGTGCCTCCGAGTCTCCGGGAGCTGACACCCTTTTTCTCTAAAACATAAAATTGCTGATGGCTGATGGTTTAGACCCACAAAACAGGTGCTTGTATAGGGTTCCATACTAACAGTTATGCTAACACCAAGTCTTCCCTGGTGACTTCTCACCTAAGGAGCAGAAATTGTCCCTTCTCAGACTCCGACAGTGCCTCAAGAACAGTCCGAATTAAATTTGGCCAACAGGGGAGTCCTCTGACGCAAAGATGTGCTTCTTCAGGATGGCCAGGACGTCACACCAAAACTGGCACAGGGCTCATTAGCCACAGAACCCCGGATGGGAGAGGCCAAACTCAAGGAATGCCATGACCGGGGGCACAAGACAAGATTTATGACCTTTAAAGCCTCCAGATAAAAGCAAATCTGTAAGATGGGATGATGTGGACACCGGCCCGCACTGTCCGTGTCGTTATGGATGAAATGAGACATTCACACGGACTACGGGGTCTGGTGGAGGAAAGGGGACAGCATGGCTTTTCTCTCAAGGGGAGCAAAAGCCGAGGCCCTTGCTGGGACCGGCCTTTATTTGGTTTTTGGGCACATTACATGATGGTCCTCATTTACTAGGCACAGGTTGCTTTAGGAGGTTACCGTTTACAGAAAACAAAGGAGCCAGTGCTGCTAATCACATCACAGAAGGGATATTTGCCAATGAAAAGGGGAAAAGTGATTGAACCAGTTACACTGGTCCTTGGAAGGTTTAGCATGGCTTTTAGGAAGCTACTTTGCAGTAAATGTTTGCCACAGGGGGCTGGGCCCACGCCATGCAGAATGGTCTCCTCCACTGAAGTCTGGGTACGAGATGGCCTGGATACAAATCACCACAGGACTGGCTGCCATGTAGGCCCATACTCAAGTCAGAACAATAGCACCTACTCCAGTGATGATGGGGGGGGGGAAGGGGACACGGCACAAGAGCTGTCGGGGAACACCACCTCCAAATCTGGTCAAAAGTCCCCCAAAGACTCGGAAAACAAAAGCCAACCACTGGAGGCACACGTCCATCATAACAATCTGGACCTGGGTGGTTTCTTCTTGTCATCGATGGACAGGGAATGTCCACAGCGGCCCCCCACTTTCCACGCAGATGTATCTCGTGGACACAGGAAGGTTCTTCTGCCAGAGACTTACAGGGGAGGCCAGAAACCTCCCCGGACCCAGTCTGGGCAAACCCTCCGTACGAGCAGAGAACTGGGCTCTCCTGCCGGACGCAGTCAGAAACCCGGCCACTGCCGTTCTGTACTCTGCCCCCTGGAGCCCCTGCCAAACACGTGCAGGGTTTAGGCTGATTCTAGAATGTCCACTTCTAGTACGGCCCTTGGTCCTGCCAAGGGTGGAAATCCCCAAAACAAACCCAGGGAGCTGCCGCAATCTGAAGATGCTTTGATGTGTCCGGCCAGCATCAAGGACAACCTGATCATTTGTGAAATCCATGGTCCCTATTTGACTCATTTACATCTTACTTCTCTGCGATTCTAGACCCTTCTGTGCTCCAACAGGACGAGAACACCCAGACACCTGGAGCAGAGAGGTCTGGGACCAGACTGGGAGTGGGGGGCTTCTCTAGGCTTTTCCCTGATTTTCCTTCCACGGACAGAGGTGTCTCTGGAAGCTTCCACAACACATAATGTCCTTAGAGCAGCTTCTTCAAAAAACAGATACATTTCTTCAGGCCACATAGTTTACGCTGCAAAAGTTAATTGGTTCCAGGCCTGGGAAAATGTGCTGTTTTTCACTGCGTAGACGAGGCTTTTGGAACTGGACAATTGAGCTCCGATCTGAGCGCCTAGTTTGCTGGGCATCCTGCACACAGCTGAAGGGGCCCATGGGAGGCCCGGCCACACAGGTGCACGTAAGAGCTAGGAGACAAAGGGCTGTTTGTGAGTCTCCTGCACTGCCCTCCACCCACACACTTCCTTGGGGGGTGGCGGCTATTCTTTAGCAATAACTATGACCCAACAAGTTGAGGAATTGGCTCGGCAGAGTGATAATCGCTCACACACTTTACAATGTCATTGGTGCTGAAAAGCTACTTCACATGCTGCCTCCCAGTGCATTTCCCTTTCAAAACAGAAGCCCACGGAGCTGAGAGCAGGCAGCCCCCTGATGACCAGGAGGCAGAGCTTCCCGACCAAGGACCTATGGTGACGAGAAATTCCTGGGAAACGTCCCAGGCTCGTTCAACCCTTCCCGAGAGGTGACTAGAAATCTGGGGGCCACCCTGCCTCACAAGCCCTCTAGCAGGAGGACAATGTGGTCGCAGGAGACACAGGGACACAGAGTGGACTCAGTCCTTATCGGGGCCGTGTGGGTGTACCCCTGTGTCAGAGACCACATGGGATGACCGTGGGTGCAGAAGAACGGGCCGGGCCGGCAGGAAGCAGCTGGGACTGATGCCCACAAACGTCACATGACGCACGCCAAGCCAAGCACACAGAAGACCGGAGAAGCACAGAGTGGAACCAGGGATGGAACCCTGGTGTGGCAGAGCCTCAGCAAGAACACGGCCACGCCCGGCCCCTTAACCAGGACCCACTCTGTGAAGCCGCGCCCTGGGCACCAGCACTTAAAATCAGTGAACACCAGAGAGCCCTTGGGGAGCCGCACAGGACCGCAGACTTCTGCCCGAACCACATTGCCGTTGGCCTCTCTTTGTCCTTTCCTATAGATGAAGGAAGAAACGTTAAGGAGGAAACAGAATAAGGAAAACTGTCCTCTTACCTCTCCTCCTCCTCCTACCCAATGGGTAATTTGAGGGTTTTTGTTTGTTTGTTTGTTTTTTTAAAGAGCTTTAGATAAACTCCCAAAGGCTATTTGATTGTTCAGGATGGGGGGGGGGAAAGAGGAGGGTTCAGAGGGGCCCGCGGGCAGCTCCCTGGGGTGCAAACCTCTCTGTGAACTGAAACATCACTGAACACATTTGACAAAAGGCTTCCACACAGCAGCTCACCTAACAACAGGGCAGTGCCTTTGACTGGGAACTAAATGCAGCAAAACAAAACGTATAGCAGCAAACACTTCATCCCGCTGCTCCATCTTGGCTGGGCATTTCTGTGACACAGTGGGTCCTCTTAGCCTCAGACAGGCAGTGAATTGAAACCTCCGAATGGAACAGCGCAGAGGCAGCGGTTTCCACAGGGATCCTGTTTGCACATGAAGCCATTCGATAGACTTCCTGAGAAGTCGTCTTGTTCAAAAGGTGACAGAAGAAATAGTTACGGAAGAGTGAGCTACTGTTTACCAGGTTTCCCATGGACACCTCCGACGGCAGCAGGAGTCACTGCGTGAATCATACACACATCCTCCGTGCCCTGGCGGTGGAGTAATACGGGAAGTGCCACACTGACGGGGGGCGGGATTCCCGGCCCATCCCCGGCCCGACCTGGGTGGTGCGGAGTGCATGGCTTCACAGTGGACCACGGCCTGGTTAGAAGCGTCAGGCAACGGTGGTGATATGGGAAGTTTTGAAGGACCTTTGTTTAACCTTTATTTGCCCAGGCCCCAGGCGCCCTGGGGAGAATGATGGGGCTGTCTGCAATAAGTAAACAACGGTGCATTAGCTAGGACTGAGATTAACACCCCTGCTGTTAAAAACTGACCTTCGAATTTAGCCTTTGTCCTCTGCTTCTGCCCCATAGCTAGAACTAACTTCCGAATTCCGCTTCTGTATCCCGCTTTGCTACGTAGACAAGAAGACCCTGTAAACTATAAGAACCCCAAGAATCCTTTGTTTGGGGCTCAGAATTTGGAGACTGACTCCTCTGGGTCCGTGCACGTTAATAAAACCCCGTACTCCAGAATCCCTCGGTGTCTGGTTGCTTCATTTTCCTGCAACAGTGGTGCCCAGGAAAGCACTGACTCGGGGCTGAAGACCAGGCAACTCCAGCCAGAGACTTGGCTCCATGGCTGTAATGAACACACAGGCTGCCGTCAGCACGGGTGCCACATGGACTCCCAAGTCCTGGCCCTGCACTGGGGGGCACCACCCGCCCACAGCTTGCAGTCGGGCGACAAGTTAGAACAGGGAGCTCAGGCTCCCACCAAACCAGGCTGTGTGACGGTTCGGTTCTCTAGAGCTGTTAGAACTCACTTGCCTGTTACCCGAAGATTCAATACGCCTTTACAAGTTGCCTGGTGGTCTTACCTGCCTACCTGTGGTAAGGTTTGTAGGGCACAGGTGTGCCCTGAATTCTGACTGGCCATGTTATGGACGTTTGGCTTTTAAGCTGTCTACGAGTGGGTCGTGGCCTGCCGTATGCTGGTGGAAGTTCATGGAGGGCTGAAGAATGTTGGGGGAAAACTTTGAGGTGCGCACTGCCTGATGAGAGGCCAGAGGCTGAGGAAGGGGGACCAGTGAGCAGGCGGGTACCAAATGTGGGGCAGTTGGGCTGGGAAGGAAAGGACCTTGCTAAGGGGGTGTCCAGGAAGCCCGGAACTGGGGTGAACAACCATGGGGCGAGGAACACGTAAGGGGAGGGGCAAAGCGTTCGGTATCACTCTGCAGGTCTTTCTCTTTTCTGTACTTTTCCATTGAGTTAATATTCACGTAACACACAAGTCACCACCTCACAGTATGTGACTGGGTGGTCTGTCACACACTCACACTGCTGGGCAGCCCTGGCCACTGTCCCAGAATATCCCCCCACCCCCAGAGAATCCCACCCGTTAGCCACCGGTCCCAGCCCCCTGCCCCGCAACCACTGACCTCTTCCCTCTCTGCGCGGAATTGCCCGACCTACACATTTCATACAAACTTAATCATACAACACACACATCTTCGGTGTCTGAACTTTTTCACCTCACACAGCAGGGTTCATTGTGCCGCCGCACGTCAGCACTCGGCCCTTTCAGCAGCTGAACGTTAACCACGGGGTGGCACATGGATGGACCACGTGTGGTATCTCCATTCATCAGCTGACGGGCATGTGGGCTGTGACACTTTCTGACTGTTACGGATAATGCTGCTGTGAACACGTGTGTATGGGTTTTTGTGTCAGCATATGCTTTCAATTTGCTTGAATACATATATGTTCTATGTGATCTACATAGTTTTTTTATAAAGATTTTACTTATTTATTTTTAGAGAGAGGGGAAATGAGGGAGAAAGACAGGGAGAGGAACGTTAATGTGTGGTTGCCTCTCGGGCACCCCCTACTGGGACCTGGCCCGCAACCCAGGCTTCTGCCCTGACGGGGAATCGAAACTCTGGTTTGCAGGCTGCACTCAGTCCACTGAGCCACCCCAGCCAGGGCTAGAGAGAGAGTTCTGAGGAACTGCCAAACTATTTTCCACAGTGGCCGCACCGTTTTACCTCTCCACTAGCAACACAGGAAGGTCCCAATTCTCCACACCCTCACCAACACCTGGTATCTTCTGCTTACTGAGACATTTTACTGTAACCATCCTAAGCGGGTGTGGAAAGGCAATTCATGACTTTGATTTACATTTTCCTAATGATGAGTGACGCTGAGCAACCCTCCATGTCTTACTGCCAATGTGCACATTTTCTTTGGGGAAGTATCTACTGGAAGGCTCTGCTCCTCTGAAACTGGTTTTTGTCTTTTCATTGCTGCAGCGTACAAAGTTCTTATAGGAGTATATCTGGGCACTAGACCCTTATCAGATATACGATTTGCAAACAGTTTTCCCCATTCTCCAGGCTGTGTTTTCACCTCTCCATCGTGTCTTTTGATACAGAAAAGTTTCTCAGTTTCATACAATCTAATTTGTTCCTGGTTGCTTGTGCTTTCCGTAGCGTCTTTAACAAGCCTCGCCCGACCCAAGCCCACGGAGATCTCCCCTCGTGTTTCCTTCTGAGCGTCTCACAGTTTTAGCTCCACACGCACTTTGAATTACGTCTTGTATGTGCTGGGCGACAGGAGTCCGGCTTCCTTCCTCCCCGTGCGGACACCCAGGTGTCCCAGCACCGTGGGCAGGAGGCCCTGTCCCTTCTCTCTTGCATCATCTTGGCATTCTTACTGAAAAGCAGCCGACCTCAGGTGAAAGGGCTTATTTCTGGATTCCCCGATCCACTTGCTCGGTCCGTGTGTCTGTCCTGCTGCCGGCCCCACGCTGTCTTGGATGCTGTTTCTTCGCAGTAAGTTTTACAGCTGAGACGTGTGAGTCCTTCAGCTTTGTTCTCCTCCCCTACGAGATATTTTTAGGCAATGAAGGGCCCCTTGCATTTCCATATGAATTTTAGGAGGAGTTTGTGATTTATTTTCTGCAAAAAGGGCAGTTAGAATTTGAAGGTTGTTTTTTTTTATTATTCTTTTTCATTTTTTTATCCTCAGCCCAGGACATTTTTTTTTTCATTGCTTTTAGAAGGAGAGGAAAGGAGGGAGAGAGAGAGAGAAACACTGATGTGAGAGAAAAACACTGATTGGGAGCCTTCTTGCAAACACCCCCACAGGATCAAACCCTCAACCTTGGTATGTACCCTGACTGGGAATTGAACCCACAACCTTTTGGTCTATGGGACAACACCCCAACCAACTGAGCCACGCTGGCCAGGGGTGCAGCTATTCCTAAGCCCACTTTGCAGAGCTCAGTGTGGAGCGGGGAAGGAACACTTAAGCGCCAGTGAAGGGACCTCGGCTCCAAGCTAGTAGGTCCGTTACAACCTCCTCCAGTGGGTCTGATTTTTCTTGTGTGAAGTCAGGTTTTGGAATCTATTCTCCAAGCTCCAGACCCTCACTTCTAGACACTGGTCCTCCCTTCTAAGCATTCTAAGAAACATGTAAATGAACTAGTTGTAGAAAAACATGTCAGTGCTTATTTTCAGAGTTAGCCACAGACAGAGCCCCGAGTACAACGCTTCCGCTGGAGTCCCACAGAATGCAACTGCTTAATGGGCAGATTGAGAGCAGTGCGTCTGCAAAGGAATCTGAGGGGCAGCCTCTGGTGAGGAGTAGCTTCCTGGAGGGAGAGGAGAAAGACTGGGCTGCAGAGAGCGTGGGAGCTGGCAGAGTGGCCTGCTGGTCACAGGGCTGAATGCTGCTGAGGCTGAAGGACATGCAGGCTGGAGATGTCCCTGGCTGTACTCATGGACACAGCGGTTGCTGGTGGTCCGAGGGCCTAGATTCAGGGAGTAATGAGGGGGGCAGGCAGGTTGGACAGGACCGAGGAAGGAGCAGAGGGGAGGAGAGGCAGGAGGAGGTCAGAGCTACTGTGAGAACTGGGAGAAGAACAGGGGGTGCTGAGGGAGGGGTCAAGAGGGGCTTCTGGTTTTTAACCTGAGAGTCCTGAGGCCTCTTTAGGGGCTAATGAAGGGAGCTAAGAGGGAAAGGCTGAGGCTCAGGAGAGAGGAGGAAGACAAGATGTGTTGAAAGGGGGAAGGGGACAGGCTCCAAGCCACAGGGGAGGGACCGGCCAGAGATGGAGGCCACCCTGCTGTGCGGGGAGGGAACAGGGCACGGTGGTGGCGGGTGGGGAGCAGGTAGGTTTGTAGACTTAACCACGGGAGGGGGAATATGTTCCCTCCCCAGCTTTCCCATATTTTCAGCAGAAATGGACAAGCCGGCTGCTGGGACGGGGCCCCCCTGCACCCCGTCAGGGCCAGTAATGCTGCCGCCTGTATGATACAGTTCAAGCACAGCTGGCCACGGGCACCACTGGGCAACCCACAACCCACACCGTCTCATGGCCTTTTTATTTTGCTGATCGAAGGAAAAAGGAATCAAGGAGTGAATTACTGAAATGACTGCATTTCCGCCTCCTCTCTGCGTTCTCCGCACGCCCACCACCAGGCACACAGCCTCCTCCCTGCTGCACCGCACACCATGGTGCTGCACCGCGCACAGGGCTGGGCCCCACCGCCCAGGGTCTGCGCCGCCCACGCCCCTCAGTCCCACACGGTCCGCCGAGTCCCAGGAACAGCGGCACCTGCACCCTCCACCTGTCCCCGCATGCTGCTCCTAACCTGCCCTGAGGTCGGGTTTCTGTGCAAATATCCCACGTGTTTCTGTGTGTATGAAAATGTGTGCTTTTTCTAAGAACAAGCTCTTGGAGGCCATTTCTGGAGCTCTCCTGGAGTGAGGCCTTGCAGCTGTGGACAGCGAGGGGCCACGCATTAACCTGACCAGCTCATGGGAGGCCTGCGTGGTGGCCTTACAAACTCAGAAACCAAAGTAACCACATAGGAGGGTCGGAAATTAGGACTTTCTGAGTAAAAGCGAGTCATCGCCGGTAATCCTGACAAGGGTCAGCCTCCACCTTAACTGAGCCTGCTTGCATGTAAGGTAACGTACCTTTGGGAAATCGGTGACTTCTCCTTTTCTAGACTCTCCACCACACCAAAGCAGAGACCACAAATCCCCCCATTGTTACTGTTATGGTATCAATTGTTCACTGTTAACTACCCTGTACCAACCAGTGAAAAGAGGTATGTGTGCATTTGTTTTACTTTTTATCCAATCAGATTGCCCCCTCTGCTCCGCCCTGCCCACCAATGAAATTTCATGTAACCCCCTTATAGCTTCCTCTTTCATTCTGATGTGTAAAACTGCCATTTTCCAGAGCATTTTCTCAATCCCTTGAGATTTTGCTTCCTGGCCATTGTCAACTGCCGTCCGTTTGGCTCGAATAAACTCATAAACATTCTTACAGGTTTGGACGTTTCTTACGTCGACACGCGCATAGGGGAGCCAGTGTTGCTGACAAACGTCCTCCCGACCAGGCTGTCTGCCTGCTTTGCAGAGTCTTCTGTCCCCGGGTTCCGTCTTCCGCTTGCCTCTTTGCCTCCACTGTTTTACAATAAAGCGCACATCTGAAATTCATATCCTGAACCTCAGTTTCTTGTGCAATGGCTAACGTTTGCGTTTTAAACAGTCTCCTATCTGTGTGTCTCACTGGCATGTGAAATCACACTTCCAAGCTGAGTTTACTACTTCTCCGACCCCCACGGTCTCAACACCACTGCTGGCATCTGGTCCAGCAGAGTCAGGGGTCAGCCCAAGCCCAGACTCCTGGTCAACACCCCATTGGGCTTTTCTTTCTGTAGATTCACTCCTCCCCTAAGTGCCCAGATGTGGTGAGGAAAGTTCCCCCCAGTGTCCCCGGTATTCCTCTTCTTGACACTGGCAGTGGTGGGCAGTGGCCTTTCCCAGGGCACAAACCTGTATCATGAACTTGAGTGGCAGGGCCCAAACTCACCGGGGTCCCGATGAGCTCCTCTCTCCCCTTGGGTTAGGTGAGAGGGTGCGGCCCCCAGTTCTGCACTTTGCTTTCTCCACTCCTCTGGAAAGATCGCCTCCCGCTTCTGAGAGGGCGGAGCTTCGACTCCGAAAATGCCACGTGAGCTCCACCTGGTCCTCCCCCACCTGCCCGCTGTGACCAGAACCGCTGGGCTCCCGGGCCTGCACCAGCCGTCCTTCCACGAATTGGGACAAGATGCCCCCGCATGCAGGTCTGCACAGGTTGAGCTGTCATGGCTCTAGTCACAGGTCTGTCATCACCGTTTCAAGAACACACGTCTATTTGCCTGGTCCCATCCCCTAGGTGACAAACTCCCTGTGCCACTGCTTTAGAAAGTGCCTGGAGTTCAACCATTGTTAGCTGGTGAATCCAAGGGAAAGAGCTTGCCACACAGAAAAATGAGAGAGAACAGGGCAGGGAAAAAGAGACCTGGACTCACTTTTACCAGGAACTAGTCCTCTGACCTTGTGACCCTGACCCCTGACCTTGTGACATGATGAGGAAGCCAAGGGTGTGGGAGGCTTACTTGTAGGGAGCAGGATGATGATGAACACCTGTGGAGGGCCGGCGACTTTCAGACCACGAGGGAGAAGGACGTTTCTTAAAATGCAGCGCCAGTGGTGTTGGCAGGAAGACGGCAGCCGGCTGGACCGGGAGCTGTGCCGACCAGGAGCTGAGCGCAGCCTCCAGGCCCAGCAGGCTCCACGGGAGAAGGGAGGAAAGGTTGCCCAGCTCGTGACCACACTCGCCACCACTGGCCAGTACGCCTAAGGCAGTTTGGGTGATAGGTCTTAGGTAATGGGTACAGCACCCAATTCAATAATAATAAAAAGGAATTAAAGCAAGCGACGGCACATGGGTTTTTTCCCCTGAGGCGCCCATGCTGCAAGAATAAAGATGAGGGAAAAAACAAATTGTGCGTCCAACAAGTTTTTGTTATTTCTTGGATTTTCAGCATGCTTACTCCCAGCACCTGAAGTAAAAGTGGTGTGTAACGTATTTATCGGACAAGATGAAGCGATTTAAATGGATCCAGCTCAGAGAATGTCAGAACGATTTTCTGGTATCTTTGAAGGAACCGGGAGTTGGTGAAGGTGTTAGGATGACCGTAGGCTAGAGGGCCGGCGTGCTCGCACCTCTTCTCGTCACTGCTGCTGTGTTTCGGCTCCCGTTCACCCGTTCACCCCGGGGGCTGTGGAAGGACTGCGGGAACAGCAGCGTCTGCACCTGCCCCTCTGGCCTGTGCACCCCGGTAGGAGAAGTGCACAGGCGTGGCCATGAAGCAGATGAGGAAATGGAGTCACTCTGCACCCTCCGTCCCCCAGTACACGGTTTCTCCTGCACTATCATGAGGACCACCACGTCCCCCAGTGCCCTGTCTTGTCTTCCCACCGTTAACAACCACAGTGATCGTATAAATCTTGTCAGTTCATATCCCTCTTCTAATCAAAGCCTTCTAGCCCCTTCCATCTCTTCCCACCAAGGCCCCTGGCTGGCCGCCTGCTCCCTCCCACCTGTGTCTGGACTCACCCTCCTCTGCCACCTGACTTCCTCCTGCCCCTGAGACCCTTTGGGCTCAGCCTGGTCTGGGCAGCTGCACTGGCTTCCCCTCTGCCTGGGACATTTCTCTCCCTGACACTCACAGTCCCCAGCCCTTTCCCTTCTTAGGTCTCTGCCCTATTGTCATAGGACCAGCTTCCCTTCCCTGCACACCCCGCACAAAACACAGGGAGTCCCCTCCCCTCCCCTCCCCTCCCCTCCCTACCTAGCTCTACTCGTCCCCACCATATTCCCTGCTACCTGACACAGCCCACATCCAGCTGATACTAGGTTGGCGCCTCTGCCCCCACTAAGGACGGCACAGACTTGGCACGTTTTGCCGCCTTCCATCTGCCAGTGTCTGACAAGTGCTCACAAAGCATTTGTTGATGGAATTAAGGACCCAAGTGACTGGCATGAAGAATTGTCACTAACAGAAATTCTATGTATGTATCCGTAAAAAAACAAACCAGAAGAAAGCATATGGCTGCAGCAAGCTGCTTTTATTAAGGCACACTTCTTCAGAGATAAATAAATGCCAACTCGGAGCACAGCTACTTAGTGCAGAAAAAACCCCTGCAAAATAAACTAACACCACGAAGATTGTCCTATCAGCCTAGAAATGCCTGGAGTTTGCAGCAGCACGTAAAACCAAAGGCCTCCCACACCCGCGTGGTTGATTAATGTCGGTGGTTACTCACATAGATCTGACTCGAAAAACAATTACGGCCACTCAGACCTTCTGTCGTAAATTCCCTCAGTCCCAGCCCTGACTCGTTTTCCTGCCCTGCTCCTGACGGACATCGTGCCCTTGCGATGTAATGAAACGCCACCGACTCAAGACAGCGGACTCCTTTCTTGCCATTCCCGTCATGCAGACACCATGGTACAGCGCCGGGAGTGGCCAGGGAGCCCGTGGCCGTAATTCCACCTCGATGACAAGCAGCAGCAGGAGGCACAGAGCTTGCAGGACATGGGGTCCAGAAACCCTACCGCTGTCACCAGTACGTTTCATTCGGCAGCTGCGCGTCATCTGAAGCGCCTGCTTTTCCCCTCTCTGAGCTTAACCTGCTCAGTGAAACAGCTGCACACGTGTGGCTTTGAGCGACCTGGGACGCCTATGAAACATTCCCCCAAATTGCTTAGTGGAACTGTTGCAGTGGGAGTGAGGGAGGCAGAGGCAGCGCACTGATCGCTCCCAGTATTTGTCCCGCAGATGCTCTCCGCTTACCAGAGGTACGAGAAGCATCAAGGATCTGGAACCGTGAATTGTGCAGTGTCAGGCCGGCTCAGCGGCCCTCACACTCCCAGGTTCTCCAGGACACCACAGAGACCGGGGGGAGCAGGGTCTCTGCCCCAGGAGCCCCGACGGGACCGCCTTTGTGACCACGGTTCTAGAATAAGCCCTGTGAGGGCAGAGATTTGGGGCAATTTTGTTCTATGGGGAATCTCAGGCAGTAGACAGAGCCCGACTCGGAAGTTCTCCAAGGAGCTGGGTTGAGCGACTAAGAAGGCCTTTGACCAGCTCCTGGCATGCAGCAAGGGCACGTGCGCTGCTGTGCCTCAGGGCGGGTCGTCTGGACCCTGCCCTGCTGCTCTCCGGGCCCCACGGCACTGAGGGCAGCGGCATGACAGCTGCAAAAGGACGGGCCAGGGGCAGGCTCTAGGCGGCGTGTGGTTAATGAGACAGACTCTCTGGGCGAGCCAGGAGAAGTCGGTGACCTGGGGCACAGTCTCAGGGGCACGGGTAAGTTCTCTGCATTTCGTCTGTCATCTCCCAAAACCAAGGTTGAGAGCAAGTTCACGGTCCCTCCCAGCACTGCTGTCCCCCTCGGTTACTCGCCATGCAAGTCTAGAAGGCTGAGAGAAGCATGAACATGCTTCCAAGCGGCCATCATATGGAATTGCTATGATGAACAGATGGTCACGCAATAACATGAAAAAGACGTTCATTACCACGTTGTAAGGAAACTACAGAAAATAAGCAAGTTCTTTCCATATTGAACAAAGAAAAAGATGTTAAACTAACATGGACGGTTAGGCCCACCATGGGCCTGATTAGGTAAGCATACACCTGGAAATTACCCATAATGTTAATTAAAGAAATTGGGGCCCTGGCTGGTGTAGCTCAGTGGATTGAGTGCGGGCCTGTGAAGCAAAGGATCGCTGTTCGATTCCCAGTCAGGGCACATGCCTGGGTTGCAGGCCAGGTCCCAGCAGGGGACGCATGAGAGGCAACCACACATTGATATTTCTCTCCTCTCCTTCCCTTCCTCTCTAATAATAAATAAAATCTTTAAAAAAAGAAATTGGGGTGACACCCAGAGTTTTGCTGTGCTTGTCTAGGGGACGAGGAACAAATGGAGATGCGGACTGCATTTTTCTAAACCTGAAATTAGTCTACATGATCAAAAACCGGGATACACAGTTTGGAATACGGACTCTGTGGTTTTAAATCTGAGTATCTGCTCGGCATGCACATGGATGAATCCCTCAGTGCCCAGAAGAAATGAGTAAGGACGAAGGCTGATGGGATGAAAGGGGCGTCTGCGGCAGCAGGTGGGGTGCTGCTGCTCTGACCGTCATTTTGGCCCCCGTCCCGCTGCCGTGGGACGTGGTGGCGCCTGAGCCCAGAGGACCAGCACAGCGAAGCCTGCAGGCTGCTCCGCCAGGGAATCCGGACCAATCAGAACTTGGTGGGAAGATGCAGAGACCGGGTTAAAGTGCGGCTGCAGGGGCCCGAGAGGGCAATGCCTCCAGGCCCACCTGGCCTCCTGGGGAGACCCTACTCCTGGCTGGGGCTGCCTGCACCCACCTTCTGCTCTCAGCACAGCAGGGAGGGGGAGCCTTTCAAATTGCAAACCAGATCCTCTGGCTGGCCTGAGCCCTCAGCCCTCTGCTTTCTCACCTCACTCAGCACAGAAGCCCAGGAGGTGCCCGCAAGTGCACGCCCACGCCTTTCACATGGACATGGGAACGCACATGCTGACACGCACCTCCGACCCCTTTTCTGCGGTGGGCCGCCTCGGTCCCCGTCCGACAACCGCCCGTGGTGTCTCAGACACACTCTGGCCTCCTGCACCTGGATGAGTGACAGGCCTCGCTCCCCCACCCCCTCAGGGGTTTGTCAGCAGGCACACCCCCACGGAGGTCTTCCCTGCTGTTCTGCTGTGCAGGCCCCCCTCTCCCTAGGGGGCTTCTTATTCCTCTTCCCTGCCTCTGCCTCCCCACAGCACTTTGGGCTGTCTGATGCAGATGAACTTACGTGGTCGTTTGCTGTCCACCCCGCCACCCCCAACCCCCAAACGCGTCCTCCTGCAGGACACGCGTCTCGTCTGTGTCGTTTGCTGTTGCGTCTCTGGGGCCTGCGGCAGGTCAGTGCCTGGGGGGGGGCCTGCTCTGCGACACATTCGTGGGTGAGTGCGGCGGTGCACGCAGACAGTTCTTCCAGACGCTTCCATCGCCCAAATGAGAATGTCTGGTATTTACTGTTTTAGGTGTGATTATGCGATTTTGATTATACCTGAGGGGAGTTCACTTTAAAAATCATGAAACATTTTATTAATGTGATTGAGATTCCAGGAAAGGAGCCTAGTGACGCAGGGGCATCACTGCGGGACCCCACGGCCTCCTGCTGACTCTAGAGGAGGCAGGCGGCCCACGGGCTCCAGGGTCACGGCACTGACCCCCTGGTGCTCGTCCTCAGGACGGCTCTGAAAGGGGCCTGGACGCAGGGAGCAGCTCGGGGAGGATGAGGGCCAGAACCACAGAAATGGCACCAGAGGGCCTCGCTCTAGAAGGGTGCCAGGACGTCACCTATCGAGCGCGATCCTCCGTGACGCTCCAGAAGGTTCTGTGAGTTGGTCGCGGGGGTCGCCGGGTGGGGACTGGCCTGCTGGGAGACGATGGGTGCCGTCTGTGAGACCCGCCAGCAGTGACCTCCATGTGCAGCGTTTAACCCTGTCCTAGGGGACTGGGGGTCGCTCACTGACACCTGCGCAGGAGCAGGCTCCTCATGGGACTTGCACTGTGGTCTTTGTCCTCTAACCCCCAGCCGTTAGCTAGACCCCTGTCCCCAGCTAACCTCGAGAGGGCAGGCTCGTAGTCCTTTTGCTTGGGGTATCTGTAGAACCAGCAAGTTTTGTCTGGGCACCACAGACGGGCTGCCTCCTGCACAGGCCCTGGGGGCCCGAGGCTGCAGCCTGAACTCCCCAAGGACCCATGGCTCAAGACTGGGTGTGTCGGGGAGGGCGCAGGGCAGGGGGCAGGGACCAGGAGTTGGAATCCCTCAGTGACCTTCCCTGGGGAAGCTGATTCCTGGGTCTGCGTGTTCCTAAAGCACCTCAATCCTGCTTTCACTGAGGCTCCTGTTTGCCCCGACTTGGGTTCCAGGAGGGCAGGGACGGCTTCCATTAGAGCCGAGGCAGCTTTTCAGAGAACCCGGTGAGGGCGGGGCTCCCTTCCTCCCCTGGCGCCCCTCAGTTGGGCCTCCGCCCACAGCAGGGAACTCTGTCGCAGTACAGGAGTTTCCAGACGGAGCCTCAGACGGGCGCAGGGGCACAAGGACAGCGACTGTTCCAGAAAGTCTGGTGTGTGCAGAACTTCTCACCTTGAGCCCCTTCTCACAGCAGCCTCCCTCCCACATTTAGAAAGGCTTCGTTTTCATTTCTGACTGAGTTTCGGTTGGCAAAGGCTCCTAACACTTTTCAGCTCATCTCCCCCGCCCCCGTTCGATCTCCCGATGAGTGGTTAATTAGCTTTAAAACGCTTCCACGTCTCTGAAACAGCCTGGAGGTTGGTATAATGTGAGCGTCAGTTACTTACTTGAAACCAAGCCCTGAAGTCTGGGAACGAGAAAGGCCACCTCTGATGTTTCAAGGGCCTTGTCCTAATACCCAGGGACTTTATTCATCAGTGAGGACATGGGTCATCTGTACGAGTGACCCATTGCTGCGCATCAAAGCACCCCAGACACCGGGGCTTAAAACTGCACCCATTTTGTGTGCCCATGATTCTGTACACCACAGATTTGGGCAGTTGTCGCTGGGTTTCGCCTGCAGCCACCTAGCAGGTCTGGGGCTGGATGTCCCCACCTGTGCATGGCAGGCGGGGCTGGGCACCGGCTGGGCCTCTCTCGATGAGCTTTCTCTCCTTCCGCGAGGACACTCACACCCCCTCACGTGGAGGCTCAGGGTCCTGCGTGGGGCAGAGCAGCAGCTGCTGGCCTCCTGGAGGGCAGCCTGGGACGCTGCAGCAAGGCGTCCGATCGTGTGCAGAGACCAGAGACGCGGCTCCAGGGCGTGCGCGGCGGGACGTGGGGTGGCCCTGCCGTAAACCGTGTGCCACACCCTCCTTCAGAGACCACGGAGCAGTGCAGGGAAAACTCTAGTAAGGTGCTTATTTGGCTTTTCAGCACTTGGCCCCTTATTCTAAGACAGCAGATCAGAACTGTCAACAGGCACTGCCAAAGGGACGTATGCGGGGAGGCGCCAGGATAGCCAGCTTCAGGGCAAGAGAAATAAATGAGGCAAATGTAAAACCACACGTGGAGGGCTCGAGAAGCCGAAAGGCCGGCTGCCATCTGTAGTGGGTGGCTAAGGAGTCGCAGCTGCCCCTGCGGTGTCCCCGCAGCCTCATGAAAATGGGCTCCAGCCACGAGGATCACTGTGGTTGGCTTCTGCAGCCAGTTACAAGGAAGCGAAGCAGAACGCACGCGTCTGAAAAGAGTTTCGTGGTAGTTATTTGTAAGGCCTGCGATGCTTTGAGGGGCCAGCTGGACTCACAACTCATGGGATCGTTCGTTCCCTCACGCTCTGCACGTATGGGATACAAACAGTAAAGCCCTGCGGGAACAGGAATTCCAGTGGGCGAGGGCACTTGGCTTCATTCTTGGCCTCCATCCCACTCCCGTGTGAGAAGTGATACAGGGACCGACAGGCGTGCCTGTGGGGGAGGCGGGCAGGAAGTGGACAGGGAGGGGCAGGCCAGGCACACAACCGAGCGCATCCAGTGTCGGGCGGGCAGGCCCAGGAGGGTGGCTCTGGCCATCCCCACTGTCCTCCTGCCCCTGCCTCTGAGGACCCCCGAAGGGACAGGGACTAATGTGGTCCAGCTGCCACCATGTGCGGCCCCAGCCAGAGAGCGTAGGGCACCCCGAAACATAAGGGGGCAACATGGCTGGGGCAGAACACACACACACACACACACACCGTGTGACGCTGTGGGGGAGGGAACGGCAGACCTGAGGGCCTGGGAGACTCAGCAGGACTGAGATGGGGACCCCTCCTGACTGCAGAAGAGGCTTGGGGACCAGGTGGTTAGAGGTGAAGCCACGGGCCCAGCAACCCACGGTGGTCTCTTTATAAGTCCTCAAAAGGAGACCTGCAGAAGGGCCAGTCCCTGGGATTACTTACATGATTGAACTTTGTTTCCAGCCAGGACCCCAAACTGTACCCATGGATATTGAAGCCAAAGCAGGACAGTGCCAGCGGGGGGCCGAGACGAAGCCAGGATGGGACGGATTTGGTTCTCGCCTGGGAGGACCCCTGACCCCTGGCTTGCGGCCCCCTGGGGTGGCCTAGTCATTTCACCAACCTCACGAAAACGTGACCCCACGTGTCACGCAGCTGAACTTTCCGCACCCTACTCACAGCAAGGTTTTGGTGTGTTAATACATCATCTGCATTTTCCATTTTTATTCATTGCACTTGCTTAAATGGAAGCACACTTCTCTAAACTCTCATTCTTCTAGAAAAATGGTGAATTTTGATACTAAGAGGTTATGTTCACATAGCGGTGCCCACAATGACTGTTATTAAGGTGTATGGTCCTTAGAACCAAAAGACAGAAAATCTTTATTTTCAGAAGGTCATGTGCTGGTGTAAAGGTCCTTAAACCTTTATGTTGACATCCCACCAAAGAAGGATGTGATCTATTTTTGTGGCATGCATGGCAGAATCATATATTGTGATATTATATAAACCTTGCTCTAAAAAAAGCAATGAGAGAATATATATAAAAGCCAATTTTCTATTTCTGCCTGGACCTGAAAATGCACACGTCAAACCAGAGGTCTATTTCTTTTAAACAAACAAGCACGTTTTGTCCGCAGACGCCCCGCCCTCTTTCAGGGCCCCCTCCCGCCCCAGGACGACGACTGTGAGCACCCGGCCTGCACCGTGCGCCCTCCAGGCAGCACCGCACCCGTGTCCTGCCTCCCATCCTGGGCACTGGCGGAGTAGCTTCCGGGGGCTCGAGAGAACTAGTCCTATCGTTCATGGTCTACTTGTTCATTTATTCCCAAATACGCTAAAACAAAGTCTTCAGTCCTTCGATACCGAATCTGCTCATTTGCCACTCCGATTTGGAGTGCCCACTTCCTGAACTGTCAGGGACAAACGCCAGCCCCAGCCCTTACTGCGGGGAGTCCTGGGGGGACCCTACTGACAAGGAACCCACGTCCCCGCATGTCAGAGTGAGTAAACTGTGCACTGAGAACCCTGGGATCTGTTCGGATGCCGTTTTCTAAGGCAGTCGAGTCGAACACTTTTCATGCTTCAACTCAAGGTAACAGTGCGCATGGAGCGCTGACCAGTGTGGCTCAGCGGGCCGGGTGTCGTCGGCCGAGCCAAGGGGCTGGCAGGTTTGACTCTGGTCCAGGCCACCACCGGGTCTCGGGCGGGGGGCAGGAGAGGGGCAGCGATCTGTTTTCCTTGCACATCACTGTTTCTCTTCCTCTCTTTCCCCCTCCTCTTCCCCTCTCTGTCAAAGTAAATAAAACTTCTAAGAAAAGAGCAAACAAGAAACTCCCATCTAATTAACTACACAAAGTGAACACAATGACCCATGGCAGGACTACTCTCCAAAAAGCTATTAAAAGGGATCATTTGGGGGTGATGCACCCCCACTGGGTGGAGCCATCTAGGGAGCACCCACCATCTCAGAGCCGGCCTGTGGGGACCCCACTGAACCCAAGAGTGAAGAGCTGCGAACAGCCTCGGGGAGCTCCCCCAAACCCTGCTCCATAAATGGGAATGAAAGCAAGCATCCTTTTTTTGTCTGTGGAATGTTCATTAGCCTCTGGAGAAAGCCCTTCTTATTGTAATATTTGGGGATCCGAGACTCAACAACTTCCCAGGCAAATGCCCCGCCTAACGGCAGAACTGCAAAAATGCACGGTGCAGAAACTGATAGACACGAGGGGAGAAGGGGTCAGTTCAAGATCGTCACGAGGGACCTCGGCACCCCACTTTCGGTAACGGAGAGAACACTAGGCGTAAGCTCGGCCAGGAGACAGAAGGCATGAACAACATTACAATCGCCAAGATATGGAAGCAGCCAGACTGTCCGTCGGCAGATGCGTGGATAAAACAACTATGGGACATTTACACAGTGGAATTCTACTCAGTCATAAAAAAGAAGAAAAATTTACCCTTTGTAACAGCATGGATGGACCTGGAGAGCATTATGCTAAGTGAAATGAGCCAGTCAGAGAAGGACAAATACCATCTGATTTCAATCATACGTGGAACCTAACAAACACACTGAACTAACAAGCAAAACAGAGACAGACTCATAGACGGAGAGCAGATGACAACTAGTGGGGGAGGGGGAGGTCAAGGGGTGGAGGGATTGAGCAAAAAGGAAAAGGGAATCATGGACGTGGACAACAGTGGGGTGACTGCTGGGGGGAAGGGGATACAAGGGAACTAAATGGTAATGGGAAAAATATAATACAGGTTCTATCTTAAAAAACCCATCTACACTAAATAGCCATCTGTCCAATAGCAATGACACAGACACGTTCTCAAGTGCCCATGGACCATGACCACACACTAGGGCCGTAACACACCCCCTGACCAAGTCTACGGTACTGATGAAATACAAAGTACGTTTTATAAGCACCATGAAATGAAAAAATCAAAATCGATAGCAAAAAGAAAACTTGGGAAATCCACAAATATGTGGAAATTAATCAAAAGACTCCTAATCCATCAAAGAAGCCATCCAAAGAAAAATCAGAACATGCTTTCGGATGACTGAAAATGAAGACACAGCTGAGAAACACAGCAAGTGCAGCGAAGGGGTGCTCGGGGGAGGTTCACAGGTGTCAGTGCCTGCATGAGGACGGGGACGGGCTGCAGGTCAGTAATCTGATCTTCTACCCTACGTCCTGGGTAAAAGGACAAACTAAACCTAAAACAAGCAGAGGGAAGGAAGAGATAAAGATGAAAGTGGAATTCAATGACACAGAGAATAGAAATAAAGAAAAACTGGCGAAATCAAAAGCTGTTCCTTTGAAGACACCAACAAAATGAACAAACCTTTAGCTAGGTGGCCCAAGGAAACAGGGACAAGTCAGCAGGGTCGGAAATGGACAGAGGGGACAGGACAACTAAGTTTGCAGGAAAAGAAGGATTATTCTACAGGGATACTACAAACAACTCTATGCCAGTAAGTTGCATAATGTAGATGACATGAAAAACTTACTATAAAGACAAAAACTATTGAAACTGACTCAAGAAGAAACAGATGCGCGGAAGAGAACAATAATGACCACGGAGATTAACTTAGGAAAAATTAACGAAGAAAAAAATCCCCAAAACCATCCGTGAAGAAAAACTCAGGCCCGCATGGCTTCGCTGCTGAATCCTATTAGACATTTAAAGAAAAATCAATGCAATCATTCATAAATTCTTCCTTAAAAATAGGAGGTACACTTCCCAATGCCTTCTACAGGGCCAACATTACCCTGGTACCAAAACCAGACAAAGAAAACTACACACCAGTCCTTGTAGTGAAAATGACTGCAAGACGCCTCAACGGAATACTAGGGAACAAAGTCCAGAAATACATATGAGCAGCATTGTACGCCATGGCCAAGTGCGCTTTACCTCAGGAATGCAAGGTTGGTTCAACATCCAGAAGTAATTAATGCAATGTACCATAACAATAAAATAAAAAACAAAAACCATGATCGTCTCATTAGATGCACAACAAATTTCACAGAATCCAATGCCCCTTCATAATAAAACCCCTCAGTAAGCCAGGAATACAAGGAAACTTGGTCATCCTGGTCAGGGCATCGATGAAATCCTATGGCTAACATCGCATTTAATGGTGGAAGACAGACTGCTTTCCTCAGAAGGTCAGAAACAAGACACAGACGTCCACTCTCACACTTCTAACATTGTACTGGAGGTCCTAGCCAGGGCAATTGGGCAAGAAAAAGAAATAAAAGGCCCCCAAATTGGCAAGAAAGAGGTAAAACTACCTCTCCTTGCAAATAATACAATATGATCTTGTATAGAGAAAATGAAGAAACCCACTAAAAAACTAGATAAATAATTTAGATAGAGAGATAGTCCATGTTCATTGATAGGAAGACAGTATTTTATCAACTGCCAGTTCCTCTTGACATGATCTGTAGAATCAATGCCATTGAAGCCACACTCCCAGCGACTTGTCATGTACAAGTTGACAAACCGATTTGAAGCTTTTGGGGAGTGACGGAACCTATGTAACACAGACTTCACAAAACCCCAACAGAAGGGGCTCGAAAGCTTTCCTGTTGGTGAGCCAGAATGCTTCCCTGTGCCACCCTGCCGGCCCCAACTGCACAAGCGCAGAAGCCTCTGTGTTTGGAACTTGTCCAGTGTACTTCTTCCTCTGGCTGCTGATTCGTATCCTTGAAAATCCTTTGTGGTAAACCGGTGATCCAGTGAGCAGATGGTTTTCCCGAGTTCTTTGAGTTGCTTTAGCACACTAATCAAACCCGAGGAGGGGTGGTAGCCCTTGTCTCATAGCCAGTTGTTCAGAAGCACAGGGGACAGCCTGGACCTGTGGTGGCGTCCACAGTGGGCAGCTTTGTGGGACAGAGCTCTGAACCTGCGGGATCTGATGCCGTCTCCAGGGGATAATGCGTGAACGGGGTCAGCTTGCAGGACACCCAGCTGGCGTCTGAGAATTGGTGGTGGCGTGGAGATCCACCTACCCACCCACACCACACACATTGGAATTTATGACCAGAACCTTAGATAAGAAATATGTATGCACGAACCACAGGAAAAGTATTTGTAATTTGTATAGGGATTTAAACACACAAAAAAGACTCATCAACAAAGTGCTCATAAAAACCACAGCACGGGAGATTTTGTAACACAGGTAACTGGCCAAGGACTCACCCAGACCAAACAAAGAATCACGAGTCCATGTAGAAGGACAGTGCGGTGCACGGGCAGGCAGACAGGCAGCAGTCACTTGCCAGAGGACATCTGAACGGTCAGCGAGCGTGTGAAAACATGGTCACCCTCACCAGTGTGCCGGAAACTGCTAATTAAAACCATTAACGGTGCCATCCTTTTCATATGCATAAGATTAGCAAAATAATCCAGTTTTTAAGACCCGCTGTTAGTAAGGGTATAGAATAATGAACCTTTATTTACTGCTTGTACATTTCCAGTGTACATTTAGAGGAGCACAGACACTTTGGAGGTATTATCAGATATTATCCAATTTCATATAATTAGATATTAGCCATTTGGAAGTATCCTTATAAAGCTACGTGTGCTCGTAACTTCTGACCCGATTTCCACTTTGCAGCGCGCACCCAGGGAACCCAGTGCACAAAGGAACACACACAGAACGTCTCCTGCAAGGCCGCCTCACGTAGCGAAACACTGGAAATCGCTGTCATGCTGTCAACAGGGCAAGGACAGACAAAGCATATTGTTCAGCTGTAATGGAGCAAACTGCCACACGGCAGATGAGAACGTACCTGTGTGTCTATATATAATAAATATAGAAAATAAGGTTAGCTGGGCAAGGAGCTCGCTGGGCGCTAGTGCAGTTCATACTGGCACCTGTATACATTCTGAAAATATACGCAATAATGTCGTATAACTCGTGAGGACTCACAGATAGGCGGCTGAGCATAAAACATGCATGGAAGTAAGAAACACTCGGCTTGCAACTCTGACTATCTCTGGAGACGTAGGAAGGCCTCAGCTGGCCCTGTAATTCCCAGTTCTCTCTTACAGCCTTGGGACGAACGGGGCGCAAACGGCCGGTTTTGACCCAGGGGGGCGGTGGGCTGCTGTGCGTGGATTACGGCCCCGGCTGCTCTCCTCCGTGCGTGGTTCTAGGTATCTAGCTGGTGGGCACGAGGGCGGGTTCTCAAGCCAGACCACCTGCTTGAGGATCCCAGCTCTTGCACTTGATGGCTGTGTGGTCTGGGCAAGTTACTAATCTCTCTGTTCCTCAGTTTCTCTACCTGGACACAAGGACCACAGTGGCACCCACCTCAGAGGGCCCTTGTGAACAGTAACTGAGTTAATCTATCAAAATCACTCGCCTAGTGAGTAGCCTATATTTAAGCCCAAATTAACATTATTATTATTATTATTGTGAGATTTGAAATATATTAGAAATATTGACGCAATATATTAGAAAATTATGTATATATCAAATAAAAACACAGGCTATAGAATGACCAGTGTAATGAGTCTCTTTATGCAGGCTGTGTGGTTTGTAAATGTATACATTTAAGGCAAGTACAGGAAACATAAACTGTGAGGTCGAACACCTGTCACACCCTGGTTATCTCTGGAGGGGACGGGGGAGGGTGACAAGGAGCACCGTCGCTGCCTGTAACAACAGCGACAGGCATAAGACGCTTCTTCTGCAGAGGGCACTGTTTTTTTAAGTGCTTTTCAAAACTCACTCAAAAGGTCATAGCAACTCTGGAGCACAGACAGGAAGTGAGTCACCCAAGGTCACCTACCAGTCAAGAGTCTGCAACGCAGACAATTGGCAAATGGAGTTAGCACACGAGGAATCACAGATCGGGGTTTGAATTGAGCCAGGCTGCGCTTTTAATCTCCGTGTGCTTCTCAAGTGAATAAATGCTCCATTTGTAAACATATATATATATTTGTCACCCATATGGCCAAGAAAGGATTACAAGTAAACATTTACAAAGGGTCTGACAAATTCATAGGAAACTGATAAGACCCGGCTGACAAAATGGGCAAAGGAAACGCACAGAAAATTCAAAGGTGAGGAAGCAGAAATGATGATAAATGTGTCAATACCTGGGAAACACACATTAAAACAAGAATGAAATGCAAATGTCTACCCGTGAAACTGACCAAAATGGGAAGCGGGTGGGAAGGAGCATCGGTCTCATGGACGGCAGCGTCCCTTCCATCCAGGGCCGTGGGCATTTGCGTGGCTGCTCTGGAGAGCGATTGCTCGCCGGCTAGCCAAGTCCCGGGTGTCCGCTGTGGGTAGGACAGCTCCTTATCTAGCTGCCTTTCCTTCAAAATCTCACACAAAGACAAGAACAAGAGTATTCATTGCAACTTCGTTGGTAATGGAAAAACCAAAAATGACCCAAATATCTATCAACAAGAGACCAGGAAAAATATGTATTCATAGAATGATACGATACACAACTTTAAAACAAATGATTTTGAACTTGTATTGTGAATTCGTAAATATGAAAAGTCAATGTTGAGAGAACAGAGCAAATTTCATAAGGATATGAACAGAATAAAAGCAAAATAACTTGATATAGTTTATGTAATATGTACCTACTGACGCCACAAAATACCTGGTATCAAAGGGTCCCTGAGACCTTCCCACAGGTTCTGTGAGGTCAGAGCTATTTCCACAAGGATACTCAGACCTTCCCTCTACTCAAACTCCGCCACAAAGGCCCGGCGGTCCTCCGAGGGCCCACGGCACGAGACAGACACCTCACCGATGCCGTGCAGGTGCAAATCTGAGAACCCAGGTGTCTTTCATCAAGCCAGACAGAAGAAACCTTTCAAAGTGTGAAACCATGCCATTTTCATTTATGTTAAAAATAGAGTTATCTTTATAAAAAAAGGTTACTTAAGGTATTAATGTGCCATGGGTTTATTACGATTTCCAATAAATTAATACATATTTCTAACACTTCTCAGTCTTTGTTTCAAACACAATAACCCTGGGCAGTTATAATCCATATAAAAATGCGAGGGACCCTTAACAAATGTTAAGAATGGCAGAGGAATGACACCAAAATGTCTGAGAACAGCTGTGGGAAAAGGGACATCAAGTTCAAGGTTCTGGTTACCCTGTGGAGGGGAGGGAGACCCCCCGTGATGAGATCTGGGGCGGGGAGGAGGGCGCTGAAAGGTGTCTGCAACTTTTTTTCTCCTTAAAGAAACCAAAGCAAGGGAGAAAGCAAAATGGAATTCAATAGAGATGGATGGTGGTTATATTGTATTTGTGTGCCTTTTGGTGTATTTAAAAGAGTTCATGATAAAAATAAAGTCATAAGCACATTATTTAGACTGATGGAAGTAATTACCAGAAGCACTAATACGCAAAATCGTTTCCGATAGGATGTGAGACCAGGAGTGGGCGAGGCAGTGAGGAAGAGGAGGGTTCTGCATAGCAAGTTCTTTTGTACTTGTTACTATGTACACCCACTACATCCATAAAAATAGAATCTCCAAAAAAATTAAATAAAGAAAAAAGGGGAAAATGTGTTAGCTCTGCAGAACACAGACATGAGAATAAAATCCGGAGGAACAGGAAGTAAAATTCAATAACAGCTGTGTGAGCATGCTGGGATCGTGGGGGTTTCTGTTCACGTCCACTTCTCAGTAACGTGGTGCTGTTGCTTATACAATGTAACATTATTCTTAATGTTAGCAATGCATTGAAAAAGACACAAAGTTCTTTTTCATCCTGGGGATGGAGAGGGGATCACTGCTGATCTTTCCTTCCTTTTTCTCTTTTTGGCTCTTTTTACATCACTCGTCACCACCCTTCACACCTTAAAAACTATGAACCGAGACTCTTTTTAACTTGTAGTTGTAGGAGCCTTTCTGTAGAGATGCAATTAACTTCCTGGAATAACAGCAGGTTGGGGCTGTGGCGTCAGTGTGGCGTCAGAGCCCATGACCCACGCCACCATTTCTTCCGGGTTCCCTTACAACCAGCTGAGTCAAGTAATTAAAGCTGATACAAATGACCCGGCGATGACCCACACTGGAGGTCCAAATGGGCTGTTGATTGTGCCCTTCCGGCACCTTTTCCTCCGACCCTGACAGTAACACCGGTTTGCTTTACTCGCTAAAAGTAGAAACCCTGGAGTCTGGCAATAAGGGAGGGGGACTGTGCCCTGGCTGGGTAGTTCAGTAGGTTGGAGTGTCGTTCTGATGCGCCAAGGTTGAAGGTTCAATCCCTGGTCAGGGCACATCCAAGAATCAACCACTGAGTGCATGGGTGGGTGGAGCAGTGGATCAACGTCTCTCTCCCCCTCTCTCTCCCGCTCCCCCTTCCTCTCTCTTTCTAAAACCAGTAAATACAAATTAAGGGGAAAAGAGGGGAGTTTCCTGGGCAGCTGGCCTAGCTGTACAGTCACAGGCTCTCCTGAAGCAGTTGCGGTGGACAGGTGGGTACAAAAGGGCGAGGGACTGAGCTCAGGGGACCCCTCCCCTGTGTCGTGAGGAGCACAGGGGCCAAGGGAGGCCCCGGGGCATCTCTGCCTCATCCTGGATGCGGAGCATGTGAAGGATGACCGCCAGGGCACAACATTCAGAAGGGAAGGCCGTTTCCGGGCAGCCCCCAGGAAGGTGGGGGCGAGGTATTATTGCGAAATATGAAAGGGCCTTTCCCATGCCGAGGCCGGGTTACATTGAAAAAATAAGTACGTTAACATCCACATAAGAAATCGGGAGTAAAGAATTTTGAGAAAAAAATAAAGGAACATTTCAGTGGGGCTGATCAAGGAATGTATCAGTTTCCTAGGATTATCAAAATAAATCGCTACAAAAAGGTGGCTTAAAATGGCAGAAATGTTATCCTCTCACAATTCAAAAGGCGGGAAGCCCCAAACCTGGGGCTGGGCAGGGCTGGCTCCTCGGTGGGTTTGGAGGGACAGCCTGCCCCACACTCCCTCCCGGCTTCGGCCGTGGCCGCCCTTGGTGTGCCCCAACTCGTAGCTGCGTCACCGCGCCCGCCGCCCCCCTTCTTCACACGGTCTTCTTCCCTGTGTCCCCCCACTCACAAAGCTGTTGGACATGGGGTCCACCCTACATGCGGCGTGACTTCGCCTCGGGACCCTTCACTAACTCTGTCTGTGAAGACCACCTTTCCAGATAAGGTCACCTGCTAAGATTCCACGTGGGCACGATTGTCTCGGGCACACAATTCAGTCCACTCCAGGGTACAAACTAAAGGACTTACTAGCGAAATAAAGGATTAAAGGCACACGCACGCCGAACCCAATTCTTGTCACACGTGAGGGCGAACTGATGAAAGACATTTGCGAGAACTCGACATCGTCAGCATTCACAACACCGACCACAGAGGAAGTCACGGCGCTTCCCCAAAACCAAAGGTGACTCCCAGTGTGTTCTGCCCGCCCTCCCTCCTCCATGCGAAGACCGACTACACAACACGGCTGCTGACGGCTGCGTGTTTGGGGCTGTGCGGGCTGCTGTGCACTTGCAACGGAGACGGGGCCGCAGCACTGATGCAGCAGAACAGGCTCTCGTCTCCTGCACACAGGCTGCGACGCCTCCTTGCTTTGCAAACAGGACCCTCGTCACCAATGGGCAACCTATCTGATGAGTGCTACAATTCTCAAAGGTGCCGTGATCCTGCAGTCGCCATGTTTGAGGTGCGTGCACGCGTTTGTGTGTGCAGACAGACGACGGACAGACAGACGAGCAGCAGGTAGACAGAATGACTGGATGGGAAGCTGGATGCAGGCCCCCCACCCCATTTTCTCTCCCTGCACAGGCACGAAGACCACCTCACGCCAACCGCCTTTGAGGTCGGGAGCCGAGGCTGGATTCTGGCCACTGGAATGGAGCCGCCCGGGGCCCATACTTCCAAGTCTGAAAACTCTGCCTGCACTCCCCCTTCCCCCCCACGGAGACCTCGGGGGAAGGTGTCCTGGCAGCTGCTGCTCAGGAGGAGGCCTGGGCACTGAAGAGAGTGGGGGCAGGGGGCGGGGGGCGCCCTGGACTCGCATCACGTCAGACCGGGGTGAGAGTGAGAAGGGAGCAGGACCCCCGAGGACACAGCCACAGCGGGGGCGGGGGCGGGGTGGGGGCGCCTCTGCTGCTCATGGCACAGCGAGGCCATCGCCGGAGACGGAGATTCCGGAGCTGCCGCACAGACCCGCATCGGTGGCACGTGCGTGTCCACCCACGAGAGGTCAGTCACAGGTTGAAAGGTCCCCTGGGGCCACTCCAAATGTACCACTATCCACATTTGCATATTTATCTCACACTTTGGGTTACCATCAAATACTGCTTTACTTATTTTGGTGTTCAAATTGTTCCCCCTTTGTCTCTTGGGAGCTCTTTCTGTTGGCCCCTGTGACATACCCCCATCAATGTCCGGCTTTTTAGGGCGAGCAGGTCCTCACACAGGACACTGCAGGCTCCTCTGCCTGCTTGTGACATCAGCGTGTGTCCCAGGGGCCCCGGCTCCTCTGGCTGTAGGAGCGTAGGAGACGTCACACCCTGTTCTCTCCCTCCTCCCCGGTCGGCCCCCTCGAGGCCCCTCCTCCACCCCTCTTCCCTGCCAAAATAATTCCTCCCTGTCTTCGCAACTCTGCCCAGGCCCCTCCTTTCACCCCGGAAGCTTCTCTAACTCCCTGCGAGGCCGAGCGTGCGGTCTCACTTGCGGCCCCCCAGCCCTACGGCACTGCATCGATGCTGTGTGTCCGCTTGTCTGACTCCCCCACGGGACCGAGCTACCTGCGCACCGCACCTGAGAAAGAGTCGGACTCAGAAGGGCTGAGCAAAAGGTCCACAGTTGCTGAGCATCTCTTCTGGTAAGTGCGCAAGTAAATGTCCAGCTAAATGTGTGTGTGAGAAACATTCTCACATCCTCCACTGAGCAGAGTGGGCAGGGTCCCCCTAGGTGACAGAGTTACTAGTCCACTGGCTTCTCTGAAAGGCCCCGAGGGTGGAGCTGATGGGCGAGGCTGAGGGTCACAGTCAGGGTCGGGGTCAGGCCCAGGCCGGCACGCACCTCGGCCACCACACAGGCGGGGGCCAGGCACACACACTCCCAGCACGGCCTGCATCCGGGGCTTGTCACATCACATCTCACCAGCAACGTCTGTCAGGGATCTTTTTGGCAGCGAAAAGCGCGAGCAAAGGAACGTTCTAGCTGGCCCTAGGATGGAAGACACTCAACCCGGAGGCTGACTAGCGTGTGTGGAAGGGCCAGGCCAGTGCTGACTGCACGGGGCTCCAGACCGGACTGATTCCCGAAGCAGCAGGCGAGGCCTCATCGCAACACCCGGCACCTGCGCCCCCGGCTGGGCTGTCACTGTGGGTGGCCAGCCAGGCTGTCCCGCTGCTCAGGACTGTCATATACACTTACACATGCGTGGCCTGGAGGAATGAGCCATGAGGCAACAACTAATTACGCAATAAATCCAGTTGGGAGACAAAGTAATTCATTTCAAGGAAGTGATGTGCGGGTTGGGGCTCTGCCTCGGCGACGACGGGTGAGCATGTCCAGAGGACAAGTGAGGAGCCCTCCCTCCGCCCAGCAGCAGGGCACCTCTTCCCAGAGCACCTCCCCCGGGGGATCTGCCGGCCTCGGAGCTGACCTTGACACCAAGGCCCTGAGGGTGATGCTGATGGGACGTGTCTGGTGGCCGGACACGTCCCAGGGCCCCTGGGCTTCAACTTGGTCACCGTGAAAGGAGAGGTGGGAGAGAGGTTCTTTCCAAAGCCTAGAGTCTCCACGGCTGTGCCCTTTTCTCCCGAGGCCTCCGAGGCTGCCTACTTGCCCCACCCACGGAGCGTTTCTAGGATGCTGGGGGAGCCACTGAATGCACAAGGCCATTAGCTAAGTGGTGTCGTTCAAGGGCGAGCTATGAAATGCCGTTCTCGGCAGGATGAGCCTGGGAACGGTGCAGTGGGTTCCCAGGGCTGGGAGGAACAGACCTGTGCTGGGCTTTTGAAGCTGTTTCCCAGCCTACAATCGTAGGCTCTTACTCTATTCAAAAGAAAGGAAATGATTCACAACAAAAAAATCCTGTAGTATGGAAAGAATTGCTGCCAATTGGAATGTGCTAAAAACTAATGATTCTAGTCCTCACTGAAGGGAAAAGAATGGTCTTCTAAAGAGTGGTATTTCACCAACTTTTAGCAAGCTAACCCTCCAACTGCCAGTTTAGAACACGGGAAGGGCACCGTTTCTGAAAGAGAAGAGGGAGGGACGGAGGAAGAGAGGGAGGGAGGGAGGGAGGGAGGGAGGGAGGGAGGGAGGGAGGAGAGAGAGAGGTTGGGGGAAAGGACAGGAACAGTGGTGTTCTCCCTGAACATTTGATTTTTAACTTTGGAAAAAGCAAAGTCTTCATAACAACAGCCGGCCTCTGCCCGCGGTTTTATCTGGACCTCTAAGTACAGAGGGAGCATTTTGCTGTGATGGAAACGGAGGTAGACTAGAGGACCCGTCCAGGGCTGAATAAGTAACTACGGACAAATAGGAAATCTTTGAGGCCCATGCATCATGGACACGAACCAAAAACCCCAAACAGCAGGTCCGAAAGCTGGAGGTGAAACATAATGAAATCCCCTCAGTAAGCAACGAAGTGACCGCTCCCTCAGACCTGGGACTTCAAGCCCCTTCCGCACGGACAGGAGAGCCTGCCACGTGGCCCTGGGAGCTGCACTGTCAACCCCGGTGTCCACCTCGCTGTCCCCGCACTGACCGGGCGAGCTCCACATCAGGACCTGCTGGGAGCAGTGGTCACAGGCCCCACTGCACCATCAGATTGTGTCACTGGTTAACCCCTGGCCCTCAGCATGGGCAGATGTCACTGTCGGAATCTTATCCAGTCCCTAAGTCCGTGGGTGTTGGGTCTGAACACAGACCTAATGAGGGGCACAAGCTGGCGGTTAAGTGCCCACCTAAAGAGGCCCTGCTGCCCAGCTGTTTAATTAAACACCAGTCTAGATGCTGCTGTGATTTGGGATGTGATTAACATTTAAATCTACAGACTTTGAGTGAAGCAGATGGCCCTCTGGCATGTGGGTGGGCCTCGTCCAATCAGTGGAAGGACTGAATAGAATAAAGGCTGTATACGACACACATAGGACACACATATGCACACACACATGCACACCCTAATGGTGTCTCTCGGAGAACCCTAACTCAGGAAAGGACCCCCACACTTCACCCCCTCCATCTTGTAACTGGCCGGTCAGCAAGCCCGATCCTTCCTGACCGTCTTCACATCTACCAGAAAACCCTAGCGACAGAGGGCCCCCGCCTCACGAAGGGAGCAGGGGCTTCCAGAAAGCCCCCCGGGGACTTGGCCGCCGTGTGCCCCTGCGGTTTGGTCCCAATCCTGATTCCGGCAGACGTGCACCAGGCTGAAGCTCTGGGCCGGATCGCAGCCGGCTTCCACCTGGCCAGGTGAAAACACGTGCCAAATGGAACGTGATTTTGGTCTTCGTGCGTGTTCCAATACGTAGATGCTATTTCTTGAATTGTCAAAGCAAGCGGTGCGTGCCACCGATGCCTCCCCTTGGGGACAGCGTGGAATCAGCAGACAACCGACTGGGAATTATATCGGAAAGGAAACACACAGGAGCTTAGAGATAGGGATGAGAAAACGGAAGAGTTTCCCGTGGACCATGCTGCTGAGACAGGTTCCACGTCCAGGACATGCAACTTGCAGTGAGTCCCCGGCGGAGACGCCTGCGCTCCTGTTTCTCAGGAACGGCCTCGCTAAGCAGCGTGGGAAGGCAGGTTAGAGCACACGTCCAGAGACCCCCGACTGCACCGCGATCCTGACGGAGTGTTTCGCTTGTGCCCCAGTGCCTGGCGCTGGGAAGGGGCAGTGGCTCCAGGTCTCTGCAACCGCCGTGTGCCAGGCTGACGGGCCCATGACAGGACGTGCGGAGGGCAACAGGGAAGGAAGGGGAAGAGGGCGCCCATGTGGGTGGGAGGGACGGGGAGGATCCGCAGAGAGGTCCGAGGACAGTCTCCTTGCTGCTCCTGTGTTTCTCCTGAGAGCCAGCTGAAGGGGTTGGGGGTGGGGCTGTGTCCCGCCCCTTCGCTGTCTCTCTCTCTCTCTCTGGGAGCGTCCCGGGTTCTGTACCTGGGAGCTCGCCTCCTTGCTAGCGCTTACTTGTGGCTCTCCCGTCGTTACTGGCAGTGTGTCTGTGGTCATCTGCAGGTGCACGCACGACAAGTGACACATCTGTGGTGCTGACGCCCAGGCCCCTGGCCCAGGCCCCGCAGAGGCCACACTGGCCCTCCGGTTTGGCTCTTGTTCTGTTGAAAATCCCCCAGGTGCTCTGCCGAGTGCCACGTTTTTGAATTGCCGTGCACGTGGTCGGCGACTCTGCTGTTCAGAAGCACCAGTGAGGGCAGCACTGAAGGGCTGTCTACTGACCGAGAGGCTGTGACACGCTCGGTGGAGGAAATACGTGTTAGGCGAGCTATAAACAGCACGGCTCACAGAGCAGTGTTACAGACCCACGCTGCGCGTAAATACGGTGTCTTTCAACAAAAGCCCCCCTGAAATGAGGTCAGCTGTAGATCAGATGGGGGAGAGCGTCGTGCCTGAGGCTGGCAGGGATCGAACCTCGTGTTTTTGCTCCCGTCCTCCCTACCCCAGTGTTCCCACTGACGTCCCAACTACTGCAAACAATGAGAACTGGCCGTGCTATTGTTTTGGTTCCTGAGGCGTGCTGCACCCCCCACCCTGGTCCTGGAGGCCAACGGGCCCCCTTGGGTGCTCACTGACTCCGTGTCCAGGTGGCTGTGGGGCGTCATGAGAGCTGCCTGCCCTTGCCTGTGTTACATGATCGTCCGGGTAGCTCTGCAAAGTACAGGCGGTTTGCTACGATCTGAGAGTTGAAGAAAGGGGGTGCAGTGGGGTTCAGTGACTTGCCTGAGGCATCACGGAGCCAGTCACCATCGGGCCCAGCAGTCTAAGAGCACAGCCCACCCATGTACCCTGAGCTGTGCCGCCCACCTCTCCTGGCAGTGGGGGTGGGAGGTTATGGCCGTGAGGGGCGACAAAGGCAGGCGAAGCCGCCACAGGGACGCCAGGCCAGGGCTGCGTAAGCGCCATGCACCACAGCCCCTGTTGGCAGACTGGGGAAGCCTGCGGGCTCCTTCCCAAAACAGTGTCCTCAGTCTCGTAATACAGAGTGCTGAGGATCACAAAGTAAGTCAACTGTGCCAAAACACACTTGTCAAATCAGTGAAGGGCTCCATGGCGTGACAGCACGCGCTCGGTGTTTGCGTTCCAGGATAAGGTCTCACAGAGGTCCTGCCACATCCTCTGAGTCTGAGTGCCAATGAGCGAAGCCAGCGTCTCCCACTGCTGTGATGACAGGAAGATGCTATCTCTGCTGCTGACAGAGGCGCCAACCCCATGCACACCACCACAGTGTGCACGAAGCCCAGAGTGAAAGAGATGCTAGAAGGTCGCTAGCTCCTTCCCTTCCTGGATGTGGGGTGGAAAAACCTCTTCAGACCACATGCGCACGCATGCACACAGGTATAGGCACACGTGCACATGCACATATGTGTGAGCACACACAAGCACCTCATGGGCACACACCCACATGTGCACACACGTGCAGGTCACACAGGCACAAGGTTCCTCCTGCACACATGCACACAGGTGGGGACACACACGCACACATGTATACACATGTAAGTGCACAGATAAGCCCATGTACATGCATGTATACACAGATGCATGTAGTCAAGCTCCTCATACACACACACACTTCACAGCGTCGACAGGACCTGCCAGCAAACTCTTAAGTGAACACTTCTGTACCCATGCAATTGTCTCAGCTTCACTATGGTGACTTCAGGCCCTTATCCATGTCTCACGGTGGGGACTAAGTTCTATACGGGGCAGCAGTTCCGCCCATATCACCATGATGCAAACCTCACAGAATAACACGGGTTCTTCATGTATCTGAGTCCTGAGAAGTGAACTGCCCCTTGCGGTGTTTAGCGGGGCACGGGAGTTCACCGAAGCTGGGGAAGGTGGCAGAATGTACGCTGTGCCCCCGAGGCCGTGCCGGAGCGAGCGCTGGCTTATGTGCCGTGACTGAGATGGCAGAAAACAGTGTCGGGCCAGGCTGAGCAAATGGAAAGAGCTGCCGGTTTCCAGAGGCTCAGCGTGACTGTGTGTCACCCTCCCGGCTGATGTGAGAACAGCCACGGGCATAATGGGATCAGGAGCGCTGTGCTCCAGCCAACTCGAGCAGGAAACAAATTAATAACAAGGATCCACAATAATTGAATTCCACAAGGATCTGCAGACTTGCCGGTGGTGGCCAGCAAGGAAGGCAGGAGTGGTTTTTTTTTTTTTGCAAAATACATCTAAAAAATACAGGAGAGAAAGCCATTTCTGACTCAAATGCCTCTTTCCTTAAAAAATTAAACTGAAGAATTCTGGCCTGCTTTTGTCCGAGAGACAGGAACTTGGGGACCAAAAAGAAAGATCCATGCAAAACAATGGTAAAGTTAAAACAAAAAAATACTTCTCAGAATGCTTGCTTTATGTAAACCATGTGGGCGAGTGATCCAAAGATGAACTCCGACCCCTTCCCTCCATAAAAAGGGGCGGGAGGAAAACAGGACTCGGCAGCAGAACTAAGTGCAGGTTGGGCTCCTAACGCTCCCTCCTTGTCCCTAGGAAGCTGGGAGGAGACACCAAGCAGCTGGCATTCCTGGGACCTGAAGTCACGGTTCCGGGACAACTGAGCACAGGTGTGACCCAAGGGCTCCTGAAGGTGTGTGTGTGTGGGGGGGAGGCAGCCAGCGGCAGCGGAGGAAGCATGTGCCACCCCTGGGAGTGCAGACAGGACAGTCACACTGCCAGCCACCGCTCCAGGGTCTGCGCCCAGCGAGGGTCTGCGAAGCGGGAGGTGGAGGCCGGGCCAGGGCAGCGAGGCCAACAAGGGTGGCGCAGGGCTGGATACAGGGCCTCGGCACCGAGCCAGGAAGCCGCCGGGAGAGAAGGGGACTTCATGGCTGTCTTAAAAAAGCATTGGCTTTGACCCAGAGGACAGAGAGGAAGGGAGAGGAAGACAGCGTGGTCGGCCCGCACTCCCCTGACCTCAGCAGGTCCACACTCAGGGCCAATGGTCCAAAGACAGCAGCACCTTCCCAGGGAAATGTGACCGACCGTGACTCAGGAACAGGTGCCCGAGACAGTCCTTCAGCTCCAGGACTTCATCGCCTGCCAGCGTGTCCTCTTCCCTGACTCTGACCCCCGGACCCTCACCGCCCTCTGCTGGCATTTACTGAATGACCCCCAGAGGGAACCTGGGGCCACACACAGGTTTGGGGGAGGACGTGGCCAGAAGGGACAGAAAGAAGAGAAGAAAGGACACTTGCAGGCAGCACAACTGCACAGCCCAGTGACAACAGAGCCCCAGGGTGTCTGCTCAGAGGAGAAAGCTCCTCTCCTTAACCGTTAATGATTAAATCTGTTCTTCCTTAAGTATGTCACCTCTTTACGCCTCATCTTGGACTGAGCCCCGGTGCCCGGCACCCCCCAGCTGGAATTCCGCACGAAGCCACATGTGGGGAGTGCATTACGGGCCATGCCAGCCACAGGGCCCCTATACGCACACCCAGGAAATCTGAGTTCTCTAGGTAGATTCTGAACGTTAACGTTTATGATAACGTTAAAAACATTATGCAACGTCTATTCGGGGAGCCCCAGGGACCACCTGCAGCCCCAAACCTTCTGAGTGCAGCACAGGCCTAAGTTCCTAGCTCCGGGGGTCCCCAGCGGCCTCAGCAGTTTGCTATGGAGCAGAGGGGCCCCAATGAGGGCACACACTGAACAGCCTCACAGGCAAAGGCTGGCGCACCTGCAGCGGGTCCCCGCCTCCCTCGGGGCAGAAGTACAGTCACCAGCAGCCTCCCTTCCTGCCCTCAGGCCCCGCTCTAGTCCTGACTCCCACCCCCTCCCGTCTGTCATTCCCTGTCACCATCACGGTCAGAACCAGGGCTGCTCCCAACAGCAGTGAACTCACCCGGCGGCTCCCTCCGCCCCCCCCCACGCTTCCCTTCAGGCGCCACCTGGCGCCCGCACCTTCAAACCTCTGCCGGGCCCTCGCCTTCTCCTCCTCTGGGAACCGCAGGCCTCGCCCCTGCAGCACGCCCAGCTGCCTCCCCCGCCCCACGCTGCTCTTTCTGTAGCACTTCTTCTCTGACTATCACGTACTGCCTTAAGTCAGCTTTCTCGTTTACTGTTCATGTAGCTGTCAGCAAACTATGGCCATCGAGGCCAATCTGGCCCAACACTAGTGATTGCGAACGCAGTTTCCTGGAACCCCCAGGACCCTTCGTCTCTGGCTACAGTGCCTGTGGCTGCTTTGCTGCTACAACTGCACAGCAGGTGTGACAGAGCCTTTGTCCCTATAGTAAGGACAGCTGTACTTGCAAGGTGCTGCGTCTGAATGCCTGGTTCACAGAAACCGTTCGTTCCCCAGGGGAAATGGCATCTCCAGGAGGAGGAGGTTGGGCTCCCCATCTCGAGTTGGAGGAGAGGAGAGGCTGGCACAGCAGGTTCAACCCTCCCCTGCCTCTTGCCCCCAAGACAAGAACCTGGAAACGCTTCCATTCCCTCTCCTCCGAAGGACTGAGAACCCCTCTCATGTCTTCCAGAATCCGGGACTCGTCCTGGACCAGAGCGCGGGGAGGAGCCACGGAGGTCATCTAGGCAGATGCAACCATCTCCCAGAGAGAGTGAGCTTCAAGCGCCTGCCCCAAGCTGGGCTGGTGGGTGGCCACTGAGCTGAGGGTCCGTCTCCTGTCCCTTGGCCCCGGGAGCTGCACGGCCGTACTCAGCACCCCGTGCCTCCGCACCCTCTTCTGGCGCAGGGACTGAGCTGGAATCAGTAACTCCTGCAACTCCGGCTTCAAGGAGCCAACAGGAGGCCTCCCTCCTGCTGCGCCTGAGCTCCTACAGCATTTGGCACGGGCTTAGCTGCACGTCCACGTTAGATTGACTTATAGATGGACACTCACTCACGGCACGGTCAGAGAGGCGGTTTTTAGGCATGCTGTCTGCTCTCCACATCCCCACTGCTGCCAACACCCCATGACCACATCCCCACTGCAGCACCGCTGCTTTATTTTCGTTTCCCCTGATGAATAAGTAAGACTCAGATCAGCGGGAGGCAGGGATCAACCCACCTAGCACGGAGCCTCTGTCAGTGAAGCAGCTCAGGTAGGGGTGGGCCTGTCCCTGGCCATGGGTGGCAAGCAGCTCAGCCTCCCAGTGCCTCAGGGGTCGGTGTGGAGCTCCGGTGGGCGTCCCTCAAGTCCCCACGAGTCTGCGCAATGCACCGTCCGAGGCAGACCTCACGATGTGGCTGCCCCTTAGATTCAGGTGAGAACAGAAACAACTTGCTTCTTTGTTATTTGTCCTGCTTTGCCTTAGAGCATGCTGGTGACTTAAGTCTTCGTTCCTGGGGACCTGCAGAGTGTCCCAGTGTTTCCAAAACCCTGAACTGGCTGGCTTCTTGGGGTGCCACTCCAGCTCAGAGGAGGCAACGCGAAATGCAAATCTGTCTTTAAACCTGCTTTGAAAGGATTCAAGGCTTTTCACACCTATTTTATTCTTTTAATCAAGACTTTAAAAATTTCCTTAATTTCCTGCAAAAACACCTTCTGAGGCCTCTTAAATAAAGTCCTTCCATCTAAAGATCATTGCTTTGGTGATTAACAAAGTTCTGTCCTGCTGCGTGTTGACGGGAGCTGTGAATTTGCAAGTGAGAGATAATTCAGGGACTGTGCAGTAGAAAAGAAGGGGCAAAAGGCAAGACACAGTGTGTGACTCATGCATGAAACAGGTGCATTTACCAGGAAATCACCTGATTTCTCACCAGGACAGTAATTTTCCCTTCAGCAGTCAATGGCAGTTCTTAGAATTTTGGCAAATAGGGTTAGACTAACATATTTCCATTTGTTAAGAGCTAAAATTTGTTATTTTCGTTTTCTGTAATATCTTTCCGCACGATTTTTCTGTCCTTTCAAGTTAAGTTTTAATTTCACCATTAATCTAGCAAGCTATTTTCCTTATTAAAAATTAGACCATCTCGATGTGTTTTGTTGCATACCTCCCAATGATAAGCAATATTGTATTTTGAGTGCTGTTACCCACCTTTTGATGATACTTTATATCCATAGGGATACACACACAGAAGAGTTACTGCATTGTACTGTGGGTTTCATTACAGTCAGTGACTGTTGTTTCATTCTGCAACTTGCTTTAACTGAGACATATCTGAGATGCATCCATCTTGAACTGCAGATCGAAAATAAAGAAGACAGGTCTCAGCCATGTCTTTTGAATGCTGTCTCAGTTTTCCATGATAAGCCTCCATGTCTTACCAATGCATCTCCTAACAGAGAGCGGGCGAACAGCATAGAACATTCTTACGTATCCTCCTTCTGTGCGTCTGTCTGTACTCCCCCAGGACAGACACCGGGAGCTAAGTTTCAGGTCACAGGAGACGCCGTCACTGCACTCCGAGGTTCTGTTGGACTGCCAGCCCCCCCGCCCCCCAGTAGCCGTGGCCTTGAGTCCCCACCGCAGTGCCCGGCGCCGCTCCCTCTCCCCTCGCTCGCCGGCTCTTCCCGCTCTCGTGCTGCTGATGCCGGAGGGTCCGATGAGTGCGAAACCTCAGCACTGCACCGCACGTGCTCCCCCGCCCTCTCCTCGCCGCGAGGCTGGGAACCGATGCTCGCACATCTCATTGTCCCTTTCTTGGTTTCCTGATGTGGAGCAGCTCTTCACACAGTCTTGCCTCGTGCCATCTCGCAGGCATGCCAAGGTCTGCGTTGTCTTTTCTGATTCGGAGGTTTTAAATGCTGGCATGGTTCTGCTGAACAATGTTTGCCCTTCGTGGGTCTTCCGTGTGTTTTGTTTAAGAAGATGTTCCTACTCCAAGTTCATGTGGATATCCTGCCACATTTTCTTCTAATAAGTGTAAAGTTTCTGTTTTTATGTCTGGGTCTTTCATTCACTGGAAGATGTTTGTTGGTGGTAGACAGTGTCTAACTTTTGCTTCCCCAGGCCCACGCATTGGAAACTCCCAATTCCGGAGTCATCGGTTCTTCCCCGGCTGCTGGAGAGCGCCCTGATCACGTGTCACCTGCGCCTCCACAGAGAAGACCGAGAAGAAGCCCTCAGCACCCCAGGGGCTGCCAGAGCCCTCGCAGGGGGAGGAGCAGCTGGCCTGGGCCGGGGTGCCCACGGCCCCTCGAAGCCCAGACAGGCTGTAAATGTCGCAACGGTGCATCTGCTTTCTTCTTTGTTGTCCACGAACATGTTGTTGTTAAAAATGAAGACACAGCTGGGCTTCCAGCGCTGTTCTCCAGCAGAGGAACAGGGCCCCTCAGAGAGATGGCTGGTTTGAGGACGGGGGCGGGAAATGCAGAGAACACACCAGGAGGAAAGAGGGCTCGGAACAAGACCACGGTTAGGACAGAAGCGCCACCGTGACAGAGGCACGCCAAGTGGGCCGGGCCCCCGCGAGAGCGGCGGAACCGGGGCGATCTGGGCGTGCAAACCCAGAGTGCGGGCTTGTGACCCGAAGCACAATGCACATGTGAGTGCACGCGGACGCGAGTCAGTGACTGAGTCATGGAGGGGGAGGAGCGGTGACTCTGTCCCGAGAAATTCCACACGATTTCTACTTGGCCTGCAGGGGTCGGGGGGACCACAGCCCCCCACCCTTTAAGTGTGAGCTGCGCACAGTGACGTCCTTTCAAGGAGGGCAGTGTGGCAATGGGGGAGGGGGAACATTTCAGAGAGAAAACCCGACAAACGCTCCCTCGGCCAGTAAATTAAGTCCAGGGTCAGCAGTGGTCAGTCCCGCTGGCGGCACAGACCCTGGATGTGAGGTGAGGACAACGGCGTAGGGGACCCCCTCCCAAACCGCAACCCCAGTCCAGCGGGAGGCAGGCTGCAGAACCGCACCGGCGCTCCCCAGAACGGGTGGGCTCCCAGCCCCCTGAGAAAGCGCCACAGCGCAGGCGAGCGCAAGGAGATGGGAGGGACAGAGGCTGCATGGGCGGGGGGGGTCCGACACAGACCTCAGGGAGTGGCTGTGGAAGCAGGAATAAAGTGCGGACTTGCACTAACGACAGCGTGTCACAGGGTCACTGACTGTGGCCGCTGGGCTGTGCTCAGGTGTGACGGTGTTAATGGGAAACTGGGGCGGGGGGCAGGGGACTGCACACACTACACAGTGCTGTCTGCACACCAGAGACCATTCTGAGAGGGAGAGGCTGCGTCTGTAGCCTGGGAAGATGCACGACTCTCTGTTTGTGAGGGGCCCTGACGGGGGGCACCCCGTGCCCGGCAGCACAGCTCACCCCGGGCAGAGGCCGACCCCAGTCTGAGGATCGGGGTGTGCTTCTCAGGCTTGGGGTGCACGCATGGATTTACGTTGGTTTGCTCTCCTTCCACCGCTCTTAGCAAGCCCCAAGATTTGGGGCGGCTTGATAAGGACGGCCCGGGAGCAGACAATGGACACCCCCAAATGGGCTGCCGTTCGGCACTTAATGCCCCCAAGTCAGGGCCTTGGAGCAGCGTCTTGCAAACATGCACAGCATGGTGTTATCAGCCCACGGGCTGCCGTCTTGCTTCATAGACTCTTCTCCACTGAACGGGAAACATGTCCTTAAACTTCGGGACCTAGAGATAGTGGACTGTCCACAGGATCACTGCCTGTCCTGCTGCAGTCCCGCCCCAGTCACCACCGTGAGCCGCAGGCTTCCTGAGAGGCACCCACCCAGTCCTCCTGCAGGGTCGCTGCCAGGGAGCCCAGGGGCCAGGGGACACACTGGGTGAGAGGTCTCCCAGAGCCCAAAACGAGTGGGGACTTGCAATGGCAGGGCTGGGGACGGTCCTGGCAGGGGCCGTCCGCTCAAGGTCGGAAGCGCGGTCTGCAGCAGGAGACTGTGGCAGGAAGAAAGGGCAGCAGGCACCGGGCCCGTCCCCAGGGCAGGGCCCCCTCGGCAGCACCGCCTGCTCACCCAGCAGTGCGTGACGCCAGGGGTGCCCCTGCCACGCGGCTGTGCCCCGTTGCGGTGAGGAAAATGGTCACGAGCTCATTGAAAGCCCCCCTGTGTCACGAGGCAGGATCGAACCCCCGCAGGGCGAACACGGAGGCTGCCAGCCCTCTGCCTCGCTGCACCTCGGGGCCCAGTGGGCCACTCGCAGGCGTCACCCGTGAAAGAAAACGGTTTTATCCGAGGCTCGTCCTGTGGCCACACAGACCTGAGGGCACACCTCTGCCATCTGGGCTCCGTTTCCAAGGGGCCGACCTCTGCTAGCAACAAGTTCTCTGCTGCTCTCCTGCCTGCTGGCTTAAGGCCTGTTCCTTCCCTTCGTCTCCTCCTGAAGTACGATCCCTGGAGGGGAAGGTCACTGTCACCGTCAGCAGCAGCATCCACCTTCTCTTGATGCCGGTTACAGCAGCAGCGTAGAGTAAGGAAACTCCTCCCCCCTTCCCTCGCCCCTCCGGCCGGGACCCCCAGGCCCCGACAGAAACCGCCCCGGCGGCTTCTCTCAGAAGCGCGATAATGGGCTAATTCACTTTTCCACGACAGGAGTCAGAAACAGCTGGACTCTAAGTTTCCATTTGATGTGAATTCAGGTCTTTCTCCGCTTCTGCTCTATTACCGCTTCTGGTCACAGAGGGGCACGCCGCGGCTTCAGAGGGCTAATCCAGACGTCGATGCCATTCCTTCTGCACAGCAACGGCTTATAAAGCCCCCTCCTGGGTGATGCGGCGGGTGCCCCCTGCCTTTCTGGATAATTCTCTGTGGCTCCTAGTCCTGGGCCACACGTGTTGGGATGTCGATAAATATATTTATGGTTTCAGAGAGCCTTGCCAACCAGCATACGTCCCCCTGCCGTTGCCAAAAATTGGGAACAAGACTCACAGGCCGTTTTCCTTGGAATGCTAACACCAAGCCTAAATCCAAAGCAAAACCACTGTGAAAGGCAAAGACTTAAAAAATCCATCGCTCACTTCGGAGCTGGGCTGCAACCCTAATTAACTACGTGCATGTTTATTACACCAAAATGGGAAACTGGTTTTCACCCACAGAACAGAAGCAGCCCGTGCATTCATGAATCCTTGGCTGAGTTAGAACCCTTGTTATTCACTTCGAGTGTTCACGTTCACTTCTAAAGTCTTTAAATGCACTTGTTACAGAGGGACTAGGATTTTTCGTGACTCACAGGAGGTATTTTGTGATTTTATAAACAAAGGGCTTTGCTAGGAAAACTGTCATATTGTGGGTGAGTGCAGCGGGATTATTCTCCTCATGAAAGGACTCTGCCTTAAAGGGGGAATCACATCCTACATGTTGACATAGTTCCGTGAATTTAGTCATTCATTGCAACTAACCCTTAACATCTGCCAAATTTAGTAGAGAGAGAGAGATGCAGAGCTGAAGGCACCCTCCCCATCTTCGCGGATTTGAAAGTCTAGAAAGGAAATGGGTACAAATAAAAACGACGTAAGGCAGTACAAACACGCAAATCGAGGGCTGAACAGGTTTGGGACGGAGGCCCGGCAGGGGCAGCCACTGAGCCAGGTGCCAGGGACGGTCCCAGCAGGTGGACGGGAGGGGGAGGTGGCCACCCAAGCAGGGCAGGCAGTGCAGACAAGGAGCAGACCAGCAACGGCAGGGACTCGAGGGCCAGCCGGAGCGCCAGTGCGCAGGCCGGCTGAGCTGGAATGAGCCGGGGGGCCGCCAAGGCCGGCGTAAGGAATCCGAGCATTACAGGGACCCTGGCAGGCGCAGCAGGACCACCACTGCCCCGGGGAACTGCTCTCACAATGCGCCTGATGCATGGATGGGGCCAGCCAGAGGGGGACGCCAGCGACAGGTGCAGAAGTCCCTGGAGCAGAAAGCCGAGGAGAGCGGGAGTGTTTAGGAGCTCTGCAGCAGAGGGGTGTTTAGAATCGGTGCCGCAACATGCTGTGGCTCGCACTCGAAGCCTGTGGGTGAACAGCGTCTGGTGGGGAAAGCTGGTCGCCCCAAGGTGTCTAGGGGCACAGGTCAGATAAACTGTGTTGCCAGGAGTTGCGAGTGTCCCACCTGTCTTCTCTCCTTGGCACCTGAGGCCAAGACCTGGAAGTCAGAGTGGAATCTACTGTCCAGCACACAGTTATCGTGGGCCGACAAGAAGAGAAAGGCTGTCATCCTGAACTGAGAGAGGGGCCAGTGAGGCAGGTAGGAGCAGGGCCAGAGCGACAGGCCAGGGCCGTGAGGCCACCAGGGCAGAAAGTCTCCAGTGCCCGGCAATGGGCAAAACCAGAGAAAACAAGTATCGTAGGCTAGGGCCATACCCAGAAGGTGACCCGTCCTCCCCAAGCACGTCACTACTCACGCAGCGTAGACCCCTGACCTTGCACATCACTGGTCACGTGGTTTAGGTCCCTTAGAGGAGGAACAGGGGGCTGGAGAAGAGCCTCACTCCACTCCCACACAAGCCCTCGCACCACTCACTCCCTTAAGCATTAAGCTGTCAAGATGATGAGGTTCTGACTGGCATCAAATAATCTGACTAACAAAAGCCTCGGGTCTGTTGACCACAGAGTCAGAGTTCTGGTCCAACTGGAGATGACGGTTAGGCCTCGGCTGTGTTTCAGCTCCAGGCCCAGAAAGGCAGCCCGGCCAGGCAGGACGATGCCATGGCTGACCTCGGGACCGGCTGCCCTGGTGCCGACCAATCAGTAGAGACCACGACCCCGAAAGGACACACCTGGAAAGCTGATGACTCTGCTACTGGGATCCTCCCCTGGGACCTCCCCTAAAGTCCCCACATTTAGAAGGGGGGGGGTAAAGCCCCTAAGGCAAAGGACACAGTGTGCGCAGCACACCGTCTGTCTAGACCGCGCCCATGTACCTCCCTTTTTCCATCAGTGTGTTATCCTTGCTCTCTCTCCAAAGCTCCACGCGCCCTTACTTTGCCTCCGTAACAGGTTTCCCGAGTCTGCACAGCCCAGCTGGCCCACTGCTGTCGCCTCTGCAACTTTCTAAGGACCTTCTCGGGGCGCAGTTCTTGGCTGTGAATTCCTCCTTAGCCAAACTGCAGACCTGGGGTCTCACAACACCACAAACAGTTACCACTAGGCCGGAAGGCCTGGCACGGTGGTCCTGTTCACCTCCGCCCAGGGCCCTGCAAGGCAGGCGCCACCGGCCCCAGGCTGTGGACGAGTGGGCTGCATGGCCCCCAGAAGGTGGCCCTCACTAAATGTTTGTTACAAATCAGTCTTCATTTATAAGCAGCAAAATGGCCATTGACAGCCACATCAACAAAAAATATTGTGTTCTCTACTATCAGCAGATACTAGACATTTTTTGGCAAAATTTTAAAACTGTATTCTTTCTCCAGCTTTGTGGAGATGTAATTGACCAAGATGAGTGATGCTTGGCTGAACAGACACACACTGTGGAGTGATCCCCACCAGCAAGGGGACGGACGCTTTCCCGACCTCGTCACTGTTTCTTTGTGGGCGCCGAGCACACCTGGGACCCACTGTGCACGCTCCAAGCACACACCCAGAGTTAACTGTGGTCACCACGCAAGTCATGCACTGGGTCTCCAGACGGATTCACTCTGCGTCACTGACACCCGCACCCTCTGGCCAACCTCCGCCACCTCTGCTGCCCCAGCCCCGACCACCACCACCCTGCACCCTCTTCAACGACTTCAGCGGTTTGGATTCCTCATACAAGTAACCCCACGCTGCGTTTTCAAATCCCGCCTCTAAAACTCCAATGCAGTAGCCACTCACCACATAGCACTGTTTTAACTTAAAGTCAAATTCAAAATGCACTTCCTCAATAAAACCCACCACTGCTTAAGAGCTCGGCAGTCCCGTGTGACTGGTGGCTGTCTTGGCAGGTGCGGAACATGTCCCTGTGGCACGAAGCCCTGGCAGGCAGTGCGGCTCTGGCACCTGCGGAGCCGTCCCGGGAGGAGGACCGGCCGACGCAGGGAGTCAGCACCCAGGGCGGGCACGGCATCCCGGGCGAAGGCCCCTGCACACCCCCCGGTCCGGCCGCAGGGTTTCAGAGAACGGCCGCTCCGTGTCCGCTCCGCAGGTGGCGCAGTGCCCATCGCGTGTGGGGCCACACACCGAAGTCGAACGAGATTCCTGCCTTGCAGGGGCTGGCTGCCAGGCGGAGGAGGACAGGCTACGTCAGTTATAATTAAAGGTCATCGTGTTTGCCACACGGATGACAAAGCACAGAAATCCGAAGCATACGAGGCATTTGAACTGGCGTCGGTAGGACGATGCCTGGAACGCGCCGCGTCCACGGCATGAACGCGGCAGGCGCAGCTCAGGTCCCTGACCCAGAGCGACGGGTGGGCGTCTGTGTGGGCAACCACGGAACTGAGATGCTGGGGAAACGGACACCGCAGGGCCGTGTCCACACTGGGACGCCCTGCAGTCCGCGGGGCGACTGTGCATGTTGTTCGTGGGCGTGCGGATCTGCCCACGGGCCTCAGCTTGGCGACCCAGAACGGCCACAGAGCAGCGAGCAGGTGAACCGTGGTCCATGCCCGTCTCAGACGGTCACGGTTCGCAAAATACAAGGACCAGAAGGGAGAGTCCGTAGAGAAGAGAGAGCACACACGGGTCTGTCGTGGAGCAGGAAGGAAGGCGTTCCCCACGGGCAGGGTCAGGAAAGCCTTCGAGTGACGTGACACTGGTGATGCGTTGCAAATGACGGGACGGAGACAAGGTGGGGACCGCGAGGAGCACGGTGTCTGGGACACACCAAGGCAGCTCAGGCGGGGAGCAAAGCCGAGGCGGGTGTGGTTGAGGACACCATGGGGGTCCCCGGTGATCTCATGTGCACCCCCACACCTTTGACCCCCAACACTATGGGCGAAGGGGAGCCACTGAGCGCTTTAAGCTGAGGGAGAGCAGGACCATTATGTTAAACATCGCCCAGCACAGGGTCTGGAAGGACTGTGGAGGCGGTCCTTCCAGACCATCTCCTGGGCACACCTCTGCCCTCTGACAGCTGCCCAGTCAAAGTCTGTTGCAGACCACTCGGCCTGGTTCTAGGAGTTGTATCTCAACCCCCTGGTGGATAAGGGCAAGCGACAACCTTTGGAATGCGAGCCACAGCAGGTAAAGTTTGTCTCTGGTAGCAAATGCTGGCTCAGTTTCCTCTCCCTGCCCCCAAAGCTTGGTCGGAAGTTAATGACGGGTAAGACCCCTCACAGTGGGGGGGCAACCTAAGCCAGACTCGGTCACTTGGGAGGCCTTCACGGAAGGACTCAGGGGGCTGCAACAAAGAGCAATGGACTCTTGCTCCCCCCGCCCCAGGCTTTGACAAAGCCTGAGTCCCCATGTTCTCTGGGAGAAACTCCGTTCCTGACAGACGCTGACTCAGACTAAGCCCTCAGATCTCTTTGAAATGTTATCCACTGTGTGATCCTTGCCGCCCTGTATTCCTGTGTATTAGAACCCAATAAAAGGCCCTGCAGGAGGGGGCTCGAGGCCTTTTTCTCCCAGGAGAAACTGGCCGCTGCTGGCCTTTTTTCCCTGAGAAACTGGCCACTGCCCACAGCCTTTTTTCCCCAGGAAAATGGCCACTTCTCTTCCCCAAGCAGATCACATCATGTCTCAGTCATGATTACTCTCATCCGTGGCGACTGGGGGGACTTGCGAGGAGAGTCGCTCCCACAAAAGTCAAAGTCAAAGTCAGAGCAGACAGGGTGAGGCCAGCAGAGCTGAGTGGGGCTGGGGAGAGTGCCCAGCCAAGTCTCCAAGGTTCCATTCAAATGTCACTGCAGAGCTGTCCCTGCAATTAACCTCCAGACAGCTCTGCCAGCCAGTGCCTCTCGGCTCCAAACTGTGCTGCACTCACTCGGTGACCAAGGAGGGAAGGGTCCACTTCATTATCCCCAGCTGCGGTGAGGAACACAGGGACGGCGGCAGGGGGCTGGGACTCCCTACAGGAGGTGGGCTTTCTTCTCCTGAATATGGGGCTGAAAAGGGGTTAGCGTGTGGCTATGAGGACAGGGAGGGGCAGAAGTGGCCATTACAGAAAAGGAACATTGTGACAGCAGCGTGAGCGTGCCAGGGAGCCCCCAATCCCCCGGACTGTCCCTGAGGAGGTCTCCTGGCTCCCTGTCCCTCAGCTGAGGTGACTAGCTCTGCAAACCCACAACAGGCGGCTGAGTGCTGGGTTCTGTTGAACGTGTGTGTGTATCAGTGATAAAGTGCTCCGTCTGAGCAGACGTGACAGTGAGATGCCTGCAGACGAAGACAATTTAATCCGGCTGGACACTCTGTGCAGGTGTGCAGAACAGTGCAGACAGGGGAACTTTGTTTTGCTTCCTCTTCTCTCAGGCTATACTTTCCCTAAAGTGCCTGGAAGACATGGGAGAAAAACATGCCACATTCGGGGTTCACCCTGAGGCTGCTGTTGCTGGAGGCTGCAGAAGGCAATCCCTGCTTGGACTCCTGCATTGTGTCCTCCTGTGTTGGTGGGGGAGGGATAAGGCCAGAGGCACCGCCCCTCCCAGGGGGCGTGGCTCAGGGAGGCGGGGGAACTTGTGAGTGACAGGGCAACCCATGGCTGGCTGTCAGACCTGCGCTATTTGCCAGGGATCAGTGGGGGACCTTTACGTCCCCCTCTTTTCTGCGGCTGGTGCCCTAGGGCTTGTCAGAGAAAAGCCTCCCTCTCAAAGCAATAGAAAACATTTAAAAGCTACGCAGATGGTGACCACCTGGCTATAGAGCAAGGCCACCGCCCCATCACAGCCTGACAATCAGCCCTGGCACAAGAGGGCCCAGCCATGCTGAGACTCCGTTTACAGTGAGCGGCAGTCCCACCTGCCTGCAGGCCCACACCCGGCCAGGGGGGCGCTGAGACCTCACCCGGGGCTCCCGCCCTGCCCCGGTCCCCACAGCTCTCAGTGGAGCTGGCCCTCAGTGCAGAGCTCGCCCTCCCCCTCCCTCTCACCAGAAAGGCGAGTGGCAAATCCCTAGCCTCTGTATCTCTGTACCTGGCTCTGTCCCACGGACGAAAGGTGAGCCTCGGCATACTTTAGATACATTCTTAGTGTCGAGTCCCAGACTATTTCGATGCCTTGCCCCCCTCCAACAATGTGACGAGATGGTGATGACGATGGCGGTGATACTGGCTATCTGCTACGTGATGCCTGCCCGGGGCGGGCCACTCTGTCTTTGCAAATGTGACGCCCGAGCTTTGCAGAGAGCACGCAGTCTGCAGAAGAACAAACATCCAGAAGATGCCGGCGCAGGGACTCCGACCGAGCAGTGTCTCCAGGGGCTGCCTTGTTCCCACTGCCCTGCGACACATTTGATATTTGGGGAAAATTTTGTAAAGAGCTACAAGAACCTTAGAAATCACCTGTTTGAAAATCTTCTGTGTTTGAGATGAGGAAGTTGAGGTCCAGTGGCCTAGCTTTTCCAAAGTGACACGGGGTCAGCGGTCCCATCGGCTCCAACTCTGTTGCTTCATTCCCATAAGGAGCTTCTGAATCTACACCAGGAAACCCCTCCCGACATGAGACTGCACTGAATTGTGGGATGAGGAGAGAGGGGGGTCAAGGGCCTGCTGAGTTCACCTTGCTAAGCAGGCTTTTCAAAGGGGAGTGGCGGGGTCAGCAGACGGCTTCTGTTCTGGAAGACTCGCCTCAACCAGTGGTTGAGAAGCTGGGCCAGGCAGGCGCTTCTAGGGGAGGGTTCACTCACACACACCACCCCCTGCAACAATATCTTCATTGACAGGCCGAGGAGTGTGGCTGGAGCTTCCACTCTGGAGCTACATCAACCTGTATAAAAATTCTACTCTACCTCTCCCGGGGTCTGCCGCCTTGGGTAACCCTCCTCATCCTCAGTTTTCTCAAACGTAAAATGGGGGTGCGTGCCTCAGTTGCTCTTATAAAATTGCCGGATGGAGATCAGGCACTTCGCACCCCGACCGACTCAGAGCAAGGGCTCGTGGAATTCTGGTTAATGCGATCACCACTCACTGCTGCCCTGGCCCGGCTCCGCGTGGCCATGCCCAGGGGCCAATACGGTGATGAGACAAGCCCACCAAGAGTGACCAGCGTCCCACAGCTGTGGGAGATGTGGCCTTTGACTCCACTTCTCAGACTTGACCATGGCAATGAAGCACCCTTCCCCCATGCCAGACAGAAGCACAATTACTTTACATTTGTCACTCCGGTAACCAGGCAACTGACAGCCTTTTTGCACAATGAGAATGCTCTAAATGGTTCCCTCTGATTCATGCAAGCAGCCGGCACAGGTCAGGTGGTGAGTCACCGGCACTCCTGAGAGGTGCGGTAAGGGACCGCGGTTTCACTGGAACTGCTGTCCTTCCCTGGTCTCAGGCTGTGTCTGCACAGATGCAGAATCCCTAGGTCAGATGGACCCCACACTGGCGGCTGAGGAGTAGAGGCTTGTGGGAGGCGGCATGTTGTTGAGAATAAACACTGGACTAGACTTTCGATCTGGTTTCCACTCTGTCCCTTGGGCTGTGAGATCCTACACAAGTCACTCACTGGCCTGGGTCTCCATCTCCTCACTGCAAGGAGAGGGTATTAGCCTCTCAAAGGCCCTCTTTCTTAGTCCTGAATCTCAGTGATTAAGTAAGAATGGCTATTTGCACAGGATAGAAATCTGCTACGGGATGCCTTTTGGATTTAAAAAGATTTCTGATCAACATGTCACAAGCAAATTCATGACTTTAGCTAGTGGGCTGGGGCACCAAAGCCAGTTCCTCGAAGTTAAAGGAGAAGAACCTCAAGTCGACACACTTACTGCACTTTCCAGGCGGAGCCTCCCTCCCCCACAGCCCAGGAGGACCACCCGCGCCACAGTCACACCGATGTGTTTGCTGCGTTTGGTGAAAGGATCACCTGTACCCTTCGAATTATTTTCTTTCATCTGAAATTAGCTTTGGGCTTTGATGAGCAGAGAACTCCCCCTGCAAAAAGCAAACGACCCATCAGACAAGGCACGGGCTGGTCAAGTGCGTCTGCATGACAAAGCCCATTAGTGAACACTTCCAGGACATAGAAAGCAAAAGTTGGAGGGAAACCACTTGTGTCTGTCCAGGCCGTTGCACAGGACTGGGTGGGCTGCCCTCCCTCTGCCCCACCCCACTCCATGAGCCTGTTCCACTCCCGGCCCTGGGACGGTGCCCACCTGGATGGACCCTTGTGGAAGGAGTTACACAAGTGGACTGCCTAATAGTATTTGTCACTATTCCTTAGTGTATCAGGGCACTTGGTGTTGAGGGGACGGAGCAGAGGACAGGTCTCTCCCGCCCTCTGCCCACAGACCAGCCCTCCCACACTCTTGTCCAGAGAGCGCCCTGGGCTCCAGAGCCAGGAGGGTCCACCTCCGCTCTCCCACTGACTTTGCAGATTTCTCCAAGCACGCCCGGTTCTTACCAGTGCAGCAAAAGCTGCAGGAATTGTCTGTTAAACATCTAAAGGGAAGAGGCCATTTTTCTCCATATTGGGAGGATTAACAGGTTTACATTTTTATTGTATTCAGCCAGGTTTCAAGAATTGGAGGCATGTCATAAAAATATGTAAAACAGTAACATAAAATTAAATAGATAAAGGAATCAGGGCAAAAAGGAAACAGTAATAATATGTGTTTCAAAGGGGCTGCAGGCAAGGTGTGGCTTCCAAATGCACAAGGAAAGGTTCCTGTGGATCGAAAAATACGGGTCATGTTCGTTATTGAGCTTCCTGGTGGCCAGAGCAAAGAAGAAAGTAAATTAGTTCAAAGTCTTGTAGAGTGTATAAAAAATTCAGCACTTCTCCTTAAAGATATTCTATGTATGGGGGCTGAATAATGGGGCAGGCGACATCCACATGGAACACTCTGGGGTCAGCCTGACAGCCGGGTTCTGACTGTAAAGTCCCCACCCCACCACCGCTGGGAGTGGCTCCCGGGAGAAGGGATCTGAGGGGTGACAGCCTTCTGCCCCCAGGAAAGCAGGGCACAGCCACCAACCCGAGGGCAGGGGGAAGGACAGCACTTTGTCCCAGTGTTTGTCATCTCATTTAGCAGCTGCACACTATTTAACACACGGCTTGGCCTGTGGTAAGAGAAAGGCCTGGGCGAGCTCACGCACGTGCTTCGGCCGGAACCCGGAACACGGCCCTCCCCTCTCCCCACGGACGGGTGGGTGCACACGCCAGGCCTCCCCATCCCTGTAAGCACCGCCCTCACCGTCAGCACCGTCCCTTCCCAGGTATTCATCCGCGCCACTGAGGGAGCAGCTGCTGTTCGCTAGGCATTTAATGAAGCACCCAATCCTGGGCGCACGTGGTTTGGGTTGCAAAACAGAAGACTGGGTGTTAATTTTCCTGTGTTTGCAATGCTGTTACGTGACAGAGTGAGACTTGAACCTGGGTCAGTCTCTGACTCAGTCTTGACTTTAAACGCACTGTCTTCATTTCCCGTTGAGTTCGTACAACCAAAAGCTAAATACAAAACTTCAGAATGTGCTGCCGGTATGTACATATCACTTTAAAAATAAATTAGTATATTAATGAGTGAATGCTATTATGTCTATCATAAAACTACTAAAATATACATGTTTTTAAAACTGAGGGCACTATAGTTGAAGGAAACAGTATTTAAATTTTATTTTCTTTATTACCAGTAAAATATTTTGTTATCCTTAATATTGTGAAGCAACATTGCATTATTTTAAAAAATCGTTGACACAGCGATCCAAGATCTGAGTATAAATTAAGTTTACTTGGACACATAGATACTTATGACTAAAAATATATTATGCAAAAATATGGTGATAAAATGCACTGTAGTTTTGCTGTTACTAAACAGTGATATTCAGTTTTCAATCTCATCCACCATTTAGGAAAAATTTTGTTAATTCAGCTAATACATTTCGATTTTCCTTGAACTTAGTTGCTAAATAATCAAAAGGCAAGATATTTTTATGTTTTCACAAATGGGTTCAAAACCTTCTGAAACCCTTTCTCTGGAATATCTTCCAATGGGTAGAAAACTTGTTTCTAAGTATTTTTTAAAGTATGTTGGTAGGAATTTGATATGCCACATGTTGTTTTCAATCAAAATATTCATATATTTTGATTGAAAATATGTGAATCGTCCTTCTGCTTAATAACATTTCTAACTGCTTTGTTATGTGATAACTACAGAATATCAGTGTGGAACAAAAGCCTTTCACGGGAATTCTCTCTCATGATCAAGTGCAGCAGACACACTATTTCAGCCTTGCTCTTACAGAGTCAGCCAGGGGAGGCAGCACCACCGCGCAGCACCGCGCTCCAGCACTCGGAGAGGGGAGGGGGCCCCGCGGCCCAGCCGGCCTGTGGAACTCGCTCCCCCACGCCCTTCGGCATCAGCGAGTCCTGGGCCATCCCACCTGTGACTGCCTTGCCAAATGCAGCAAACCAGAATCAACATGAAGTCGATGGTATTAACCGTATTAGTAAAGCTTACTTCTTTTTATATTTTTTACATTAAACACATAAATGGAAATTCTATATCTTCCTAACACCAGTGGGTCCTCTGTACACCCCTAGGACATGCCTTCCATTCTGGAGACCACTGCCCCAGACCGCCATGCCCTGCAGACGCCCATGCAATGCCTCCTCTGACAACCCCTCAGGCGTGCGGCGGCAGTGGCCTCGTCCCTGGGATGTTAAGGGGAGACTGCTGGTCAGGCTTGGCAGAGTAAAGCCCTGCTTTACCTCGGTTTCTCTGGAAATCTCACTTAAGTGATAGGAAAAGCATAACAAGGGCAAAACTCCACAAGGACTGAGCGACTAGGAGAGAAACTCCTAATGGTCAAGAGTTGCCCACACGATTTTAGCAGCAGAAATACAGGTGGACAAATGGGGCCTGCCTCAGCAGCCTGGTGCGGGTGCAGAGAGTGTGTGTGTTGGCAAGGGGTAAGCCAGTGCCCCTGAAGATCTGTTCTTATTAGCACCAGGTACTTCCGAAGGCGAGGGTGCAGACGGGGCAGAGGACACAGAACTGGCAGAGTTCTAGTCTGAATGAGAAAGTCGAGCGCTGGCCCGTGTGGCTCCAGTTGGTTGGGCGTCACCCTGTAGCTCACAGGTGGCAAAGACAAGGCCCGCAGGCCGAATCCACCCCTCCACCTTGTTTTATACAGCCCGGCACCTTATTTCCAACCAGTGGCAGCACTGAGCTCTCGCTGAACTGTTAAGGGTAGTTACATGTACATGGTCCTAAAGTTACATTTGGCCCTTTGAAGGCCACCGAGAGGCTGATGTGGCCCCCGGTGAAAATGAGTTTGACACCCCTGCTGTAGCTGAAAGGTCATGGGTTCAATTCCTATTCAGGACGCATGCCTGGGGTGCAGGTTTGGTCCCCAGGTGGGGCACACAAGGGGTAACCGATTCATGTTTCTCTCTCACATCAATGTTTCGCTCCCTCTCTTCCTCCCTTCCTCTGTCTCTAACATCAGTAAGCATGTCCTCAGGTGAGGATTAAAAAGAAAAAGAAAGTCTAGACTCCAGACCATTGTGCAGCCAGGAAAGATCCCTGGGACACCAAGCACAGCCCACTCATCTGAAAGTGAGGGATTAAGTTCAAGTTTACACATCCAATGGTTAAACCGTGCTCGGCCTCCTTCCCCGCTCACTTCCGTAAGAGTAGCAGCCCGGCTCATATGTTTCAGGCAGAGAGCTGGGTGTCTGCCTTCTGGAGACAGCGACCTAAACAAAGGAGAAGACTGCTAGTCACTGACAAAGTGGAGTCCTCCCAGGAGACCCCTGACGCCCAGCCGGGGCGACCCCCATGTGAAGCGTGCCATTCGATAAAGGCCCCCATTGCACTTGGAGCTCCCGCACCGCCTTCACGTGCCTCTGGGAGGATGAGTGAACAGCAAAAATCACCAGGCCCCAGAGGGAAAAGGTCTCACGTGAAAGACGGAGACCACATCAAGGCCACAAAGAGAGGAATTTGGAAGAAACAGGACCGATGCAGGAAGCAGAAGAAAAATGGGAAAATGTTTCTATACTTCATTAAACTGCAAGGCTTTGAGAGATGAGGAAAAAAGGAAACAAAAATACAAAAGAGCACTGGAAAATTAAAAACATGTTATCAGAAGGAAAGAAATTAAGAGAAAAGCTAAAAGATAAATTTGGAGAAATCTCCCTTAAATGGAGACATTTGGAAAGTAATAGATAAAGTGTAAGAAGCTTATAAAATTAATACAGGAGTCCGACATCTGAATAATAAGTGGAAGGATGTTGTACGGTGTCAAATATCACAGACAAAATTCCTGCCCTCAGAGGAAAGGAGAAGTAACAAGACGAGAAGGTGAGCCCGGAAAAGCCTCCGACTGTCCGCAGCAGCGCTGCAATGCAGCCGGAGGACGCGCCGGTTGCCTTCAGGTTCAGAGAGGGAATGGTTTGTTCCCTAGCAACTCCACACTTAGCCAATCTTTTAGTCAAGGAGAGGTTGGTAGAAAGGCAGTTGCAGACATATAGGTTGATAAAATTTTACCAATCTAACATGACTTCTCAAGAGGCTACTGAAGGGCATGGTTCAAGAAAATAAGGAAGAAAACAAAGAATAATTAGATCAGGAAACAGGGGATCTCACACAGAAGAGAGGGGACTTCTGTAAAGGGGACTGCCAGGACGGTGATGGTGTGGCAGTGACGGTGAGCACCTTGAGGATGTTGACGGTGATGAGGGTGATGAGGGTGATGGTGGTGGTGATGATGGTGACACTGATGATGGCAATGGTGATGATGGCAATGGTGGTGATGGTGGTGATGGTGGTGGTGAGGGTGGTGGTGATGATGGTGACACTGATGATGGCAATGGTGATGGTGGTGGTGGTGGTGGTGGTGATGGTGGTGGTGGTGACACTGATGATGGCAATGGTGGTGATGGTGGTAGTGATGATGGTGACACTGATGATGGTGATGGTGGTGGTGAGGGTGGTGGTGATGATGGTGACACTGATGATGGCAATGGTGGTGATGGTGGTAGTGATGATGGTGACACTGATGATGGCAATGGTGGTGATGGTGGTAGTGATGGTGGTGACACTGATGATGGCAATGGTGGTGATGGTAGTGATGGTGGTGGTGATGGTGGTGATGGTGGTGGTGACACTGATGGTGGTGGTGGTGGTGATGGTGGTGGTGGCGATGATGGTGATGGTGGTGATGACAGTGACGGAGGAAAACCCCAGGAGGCCTGGAGAGCTGCTGCCCCGACTGGAGCAGAGCGGAGGGCACCAGGACAGCATCTCCAAGGGAAAAGTAAAACAAATAACTGTCCTGGATGTTTGAATCCACCAAGCGGGGGTTCCAAGTCTGCTGGAGAGTGTGGGCTCAGTCAGTGATATGTAAATAAAAAATAAGCAACAGTTAAAATTATTTCATTACGGACTTTGAGGGGAAAAAAGTTAAACAAATAAAAAATATATAGCCACCTGCACTACACAAGATGACTGGGACTCAGACATTTATATAAAACAGCCCAGCTAATTCCAAATCTAGGTATTGACTGACTACCTAGATCAGCAGTCCCCAACCTTTCTGGTTTCGTGGAAGACAGCTTTTCCCATTGATGGTGGTGGGTGGGGGGCAGGGAGCAAAGGGCACCGCGGGCGGAGCTCAGATGGGAGTGCCAGCGAAGCTTCACCTGCCTGCCCGCTGCTCACCTCCCTGGTGTAGTAGGTTACAGGGGTGGGGGACCCCTGGTCCAGAGGACGTGCAGAGTATGCCAGCTAAGTCCTTGCTTCCTGTATTTGGACATGGAGGAGCTGTTTTAAAAACTGGAATAATATTCAGAATGGAAGTGATTAACAGCAACAATAAAGACAAGAGTTGCAAGTGGCGGTTTATTCCTGGTGGCCGTGCAGAGAAGTCGGCACAAACACACAAGCCTCACGAAACTGTTTAGATAGTTTAAAGGCACGTGTATTGTTTTCATAAAAACAACCAATTTGAGGAAAAGCAAAAATAACACGGAGGGCAGCATGGAGGAGCAGGAGCTCAGATGCACCGCCCACCTCTCCAGGGTGTTACCGGGACGAGTGCATTTTCTCTCCCCTCCCCGCCCCCGATGTTTCATGTTTCGGGGAAGCACCGTCCCTACACTGCTCGGGTTCAGGCCAGGAGACCGAGGCTTACAGACCAGACCGCAGGCGACTTGCCCAGGGCTGCTATCTGGGAAGCAGTGGAGGTGGAATTTTAACACACACAGCCTGGCTCTGGAGCCCACACTTGTGACCACGGCCGGTCTGAAAGGGAAGAATTTCAAAGGCAGGTGGGAGCAGCGGAAGAAAAGTCCACTGGCTCCTGCGGAGTTCCTGCAGCAGGACCACAGGTTTTCTCGGGAAAGTCAAGGGTAAGTGGCCACACAGATGGGTGGGCCGCCGTGGCTCCAACATTCTCTGCCTTCCACTCTTGTGCAACTGAGGGAGTTCCCTAACATCACCATTTAAAAAGTCCTCACAGAGCCCCCCAGAACATGAGGCAGCCCGCCGAGGGGCCTGCTAACTCGCACACTCGCAGGGAGTGTAGGCAGAGCTGGGAGGAGAAAGGCTGGGGTCTTGGGAACCAGACAGACACGCATGTTCTCCCTGATGGTCACGGAGGTACTGTGCACTTACATGAACAATTAAGAAAATGAGAACAAATCGATCTCTTACATTTCTAAGCTGGGAAGCAGTGGAGAGATTCTCCCAATATAGATTGAACCAATGTAGGAAGAGCAGAGAAAAGCAAAAAGTGTTGCCTGACTTCTGTAATATTTAACTCTTATTACAAAACCCCCCGCCCAAACACCAACAAAACCCTCATGGAACAGAGAGAAACTGCAGAAAAAGTCTCGGAGGCTTGACTTCTCTCTGCAAATGACCCCTGAGCCGTGTGGTACACGTCTTATTTCTGAGCGGGGAGGCTCCTCTGGACTTGAAGACATCACTGAGGGGTCCTACGGCTCTCCGAGGGTGGGGAGTTAGAGGAATTCCCAGCGGAGTCTTCCTCTCCTTCCTGTGCCACCAGGGCCACTGGCGTCATTCGTGGGCTCAGGAGGCATCTGGCACTTGTCAGAATTCGTGCTGCTCTCGGGTTTCGAGTCCACTCTGCAGAGAGGCCGCAGAGATGTGGACAGAAAAGGCCGCATTGCGGTGAGCTCAGGAGCCCAGAGAGGAGTCCCTCAGCCGCCCGGCCCTGGCGTTGGCAAGCACCTGTGGCCAGGACTCTGATCCGATTGCTCTTGATTTGCAGCACAGAGAGGTAAACAGCCCAGGCAGAGGCGGTGGCGCCCTGGGGCAGCAGCGAGCAGCAAGCCAATGCCGCGTTGGGTAGGGCCGCCTGTTTCCGGAACTCTGTCACAGCCGTGATGACACCGTGGTCTGGCGTCAGACCACGCGGTCTGACGCGAGTTCAGGAAGCACAGGCCCTAGACCTCAGGGAAACGCACACAGGCTCAGCTGTTCCTGCTCCTGAGCTCTTGTCTTGGCTTCTAAACTTTCCATTGAGAAAAACGGGCCCTATTTATTGCTTAGGACTGAGAGCACCAGCCAGGTTCTCGCTTTAATTTGAAGCTGTGGATGGTGGACACTGACTCGCTGAATTGTGTTGATGAAGTGCTCTCCGAAGCAGCTGGCGAGAGAAGTCTGGAGTCTGCAACCCCAGGCGTTGCGTGTTAATGAAGAGGCCATTGAGAGAGGACACGTCGAGAGTACTTCTGTCTGTGGAGGACGGGGTGCGGCAGAGTGCCTCGTGGTCACAGCTATTCTGATCATATAGTTCTTTTAAAAAAGATTTCATTTATTTATTTTTAGATGGGGGAGGGGAAGGAGGGAGAAAGAGACGGAGAGAAATGTGGATGTGTGAGAGAAACATCGATCCATTGCCTCTCGCACGCCCCCAACCAGCGACCAGGCTCGCGTACAGCCCAGCCCCGTGCCCTGACCGGGAATCGAACAGGCAACCTTTTGATTTGCAGGATGATGCCCAACCCACGGAGCCACACGAGTCAGGCCAGACTGCATACTCTTGAAACCTGCTGTGCCTGCAACACAGGGGGCACCAGCCACCATGGAGTCCGGCTGCTACTGAGGGCTAAGCCCAGCACAGGCTCGGTGCTGCAATTTCCACAAGCAACGGGCCAACGTGCTTTGTGGACGGCGGCGCTAGCAGTGTGGGGTACCAGCACGCAGTGACAGTGTCTGAAGTACAGAGCACAGAGCCACCCTCGGTAAACATCATGAATGCAGGCACCTCATTATTGCACAGAAAAGACCACAGGGCAGCAGGACCCCACTGCCCAGAGCAGCTCCTTCCCTCCCCCAGCCGGTGACAGCAGAACCAGGCGCAGGGCAGGCGTGTCAGAGGGTGACAGGATGCGACTCCCGCGGTCTGCTTCCCTCTGCGCTTTCTCCTCCCAGAGCCAGAGCGGCAGCCCTGGGGCCCCGCAGGCATGGGGAGGTGGGTGAGTGACTCCGCCCCCAAACAGTTCCGCGCAGGAAGCAGCTGGTGTGGGAAGAGAAAAGCATCGCTGCAACTGCTTAAGGCCGCTGCCGCTCCACAACACGGCCCGCGGGTGCAGGGATGCGGGGAGGACGCTGCTCTCGGGGCTGCAGGGGGCGGGTGGACCGGACACAGCTGGGCCGACCCCGGGGCACACGCAGAGTCCCTTCACCCAAGGGACCCTGGGTGTTACACGCCGTGCCGTTAACAAGGATGCTTCCGGAAAGCGGGCTCCGGTATCTGCTGTAAGGCTGCTGCCAGATCGGTTGTCAAAATACTGCCAGTATCACATATGGATCACAACTTCTCGAAAATTTATTGACCCGCACACCACACGATGATGCGCATTGTTACATCTCACATTAAAAATAACGCCCAATACGTGGGAGGAAAAATAAAGTCACAGCAGGACACTGATTGAGAAGTAAACTCGCGGTAGGACACTGATTGGGAAACTAGGACGCTTTGCAGCCGGTCCACCCGGATGATGGCGGACGCCGGTGGCTGCTCCGTGTCAGGCACACAAGAGCCGCCGCTCTGCTCCCTGCTTTTGGGTTGAGTCTGAAACTTCCCAAAATAAAAAGTTTAAGAGGAAAAAAAGGGTGAGAGTGGTTAAGAAATGCAGTAAAGTCCTAACTTTGTTTAATATTGAGGAGTGCAATTAGTGGTGATTTCTAGTTTTGCCTTGTTTATCTTTATATTCGTATCAGTATTTTTCTACAAGAAGACTTTATTGCACTTGTTATAATAAAAAGCCAGCCTACTTAAAACATTTGTGCCATAAAAATTTAGATTTCCTTAGATATTTGTTCTATGTTCTTCTTCCTCCCCCAGGCCTCCTTCTCTTTTTCCTTCTTTTTTTTTAAACATAAATTACCATATTTTTCAGACCATGAGACACACCTAGGTTTTAGAGGAAAATAGAAAAAAAATTTTTGAAGCAAAAAATGTGGTAAAATATTTAACAATATAAATAAAATATTATTTCACCAATGTAAATGTAAACAGAACTCGACGGCAGCATTAACAACCATTATTCACCCCAAATTTGGGGGGGGTGTCTTATAGTCTGAAAAATATGGTATATACCCCAGTATTTCCTTTTTGGCCCTGGCTCATTATGGTAATATTGGGGTGGCCTTGCTCTCTCTTTCTCATGACTCTGACAGCACACTTCTCTCTCACGCACCTAGAAAACACTCACGGCACACACATATGATACGGTCCGCGCCTTTTAGGGTGTACACCTCGTGTCCTCTTTGGAATGGGACGCGCTGCCGCACATGAGGCTGGTACACCCAGGTATGGAAAGACACCCAGCCGTCCCTGGCTAGCAGCCTGTACCTGCAAATGGCATGCGGGAGCTCCTCACCGAACCCCCACCCCTGTCCCGGCCCATCTGCTGGGTTCTGGCCAGCTGCCTTCCTGGGCCGTAGTGCCTGGCTGCTGCCGGGGTGGACAGTGTGCTGCGCCCCCTCCAACCCTCACCCTGGTCGCAGCAGCTCGGAGGGAAGCACGCAGAGTCCTTCCCTTTCATTGAGCTCTTTCGGAGTCCCATTGCTGCCACCGTGTCTGTCACTAATGGACGTAACAATGGCCCCACTGGCTATTGTTACTAGCCAGTTCCTCGTTTGTCAAACCGAGAGAGGGAAACTTTTATCCTCCTTCCCTCCCAACACCCCATCCTCCAAACGGATGGGCCTGTGATCAGCAAAGCTCCTTCCAGCTCCTCGGAGACTGGTACCCTGCAGACACCACACCATCCGGTGTCTCCCACCGGAGGCCGGCTCACACAAGCTGGAGGCCTCACCCGGCAGCCCCCAACCGAGGACAGGGACACGCCACCCGCCGCAGCCAGTGGCTGCCGTCTATTCTTCCCTGCTTCACTTTCGACATCAAAACGCCTGCCTGTGTCTCTTTCATGCTCGGGAATCCTGTAACGACCGTTTAAGGCTGCGTTTCACAAAACAGGGCTCATGAACCCTCTCTATCTGAAGGGGGTGGGGCCGCTGCTGCAATGCAGATTCCGAGGCCCGGCCCTGTCTTGCCGACTCTGAGGCTCTGGGGGTGGGGTCTGGAAATTTTCCTTTTGGCTCTTCTATGACCGATGCTCCCCGGAGAGGCTTGGTGCCTCTGCTCCGCAGCGGGCCCACCTGCCGGCCCCTGAGGCCCCTCCTCTCTCAGCTCTTGCACCTGTGACACAGATTAGGCTCCGATGACATAAGTGACCCTCGGCGCTGTTTTACTGGCACTTCCCTTCACATGTTATAATGACGGCGGTCTACTTCTCTCACCCACAGCGAATGCCCAAATGCAGGCTGTGTGGTTGATCTGAGACACAGGATGAACTGAACTGTGCACTACAGGGAACCAGATGCCTTGGCTGGAGGCTCAGGGTATTCAAGCCTCTGCTCGGAAGATGGAGAAGTTAATCCCGTGTCAGTAGAAGCAAAGAAGGAAGAGAGAGCAAATGCTGTCACCTTTCTGAGACAGAGCTGAGCACCGAGCGAAGGCACAGGGTGGATTAGAAGTGCGGAGATGCCTGGGCTGCTGCCAGGCACCCGCCTGGGTGTGAGGAGGACGGCCCAGCTGGGTTCACTGGGTGACCACCCAATGTAGCCAAAAGAAATACATTCTGCGAAGTAATAATCACCTGCCTTCAGAATGGGCCTCGCTTTCCCCCGAAAACAGAACTTCCCAGAGAAAGGAGAGAAGGCCGCCCTCGGGGCAAGTTCCTGCAATAGTCAAACACGCTGAGGCGTTCGTAAGGACCTCGGCTTAGCCAGAGGCTTGGACAAAGATGAAAATCAATATGCAGGTGTCAGAGGGATTCAAATTGTTTCTCCAGGCAGTGGTCTGGCCCACCCTGTCATCGTGTCTGTGAAAAATTCCCCACCAGCCAGGTAATAAAGGACAGCCTGCCCTGGTTGAAGAAAAGGACAGAGCCAGGACCGCCACTCACTGCCACTAAGCCAGCACCTTACTTGCCCAGCCCGTGGCCTCACGACCTCTGGCCGACAGGAAGTGCACGCGGCAGGACTCTGCACGCCCAGGTCCCCAGAGCCCGGGGGGTAAGGGGACCGCAGACAGCGGGGTCTCATTTCTCAAAGTTCGTCTGCAGTTGTGGTGAGGGCGAGCCCCCTCACCGCAGAGTCAGACTCGATCCCCAGGGCGTGCAGGGCGGGAGGACTGACCATCCACTGTGCACACACACACAGATCGCCCCCATCACGGGCCGCCGCTCCAGATGACCCAGGGCATCTGTCACCTCTCCCAGGAACTGCCCAGTGCTCTGCAGCACCTTCCCGTGGCCGGAGGTGCCCAGGCTGTGCCCTCAGGTCCCACGGCTCTGCTCCCCGACCTGGGCCTCTCTCAGGCCGTCAGTCTCAGCACCCACATGTGACATTATTGTAGACCCCACAGATGGCATGGGGGCCACATTTCTCTGATGACTAAGGGGCCTGTGGATGTGACTGTGACGCAACCAAGGCAACAATGTCTTTTTAGGTCCTAAGGCATATTCATCCCTCACCAGGGACACAGGTGGTGACATTTGGACGTGGAAATATGATGAGTCTGAGGTCCCTCTTCCGCGCACGGTGGCAGGGACAGTGCAGGGGGCAGGGATGAGGTCACTTCGGCGGGGCGAACTTCACGTCTGTCACTTTGTGACATGGCTAAACGGCTCCACTGCCCAAGCCTTACTTTGCTCGTCCCTAAGATACGGGGGCAACAGCTAACAACCGTCAGAGTCAGGTGGCGATTCAGTGTCACCTTGTACGTGAGTCACCAGGGTGGCCCCTTCGATGATCCAGCCCGAACAAGTGATGCCTCTGAACCGACAAACAGGAAAGAAACCTTCAGTGGCCCCTGGCCTTGTCCCCTCTCTGTTCTGATGATGACAGTGGTGACAATGACAATGGTGATGATGGTGGTGAGGACGCGCACTGCTGAGCTCATCATTGTTCACGTTCAGCCCGCTCCCTCCCCTGAACGACCACAGGAGGAAGTCAGGAGCATTGTTCACATTGTCACAGTGGGGAAACTGAGGCACAGAGAAGGTCACACGGCTGCAGGTGGCAAGGCCGAGATCCACACCTGACCGTGCACTTCATCTCTTCACTCTTTACACTCACCTTGGAAAAGGGGGGGTTTCAAAGTCCCCAGAGCCCACATGGAGTGTTAATAATGTGCCAGGCACTGTGGAAAGTGCTTTTGGTCACAGTGCGCTGTGTGGTGCTCAGACCAGACCTCCGGTGAAGGTGTCATGGTCTGACTGCACGGTCCCGGGGAAAATGGAGGTACAGCAGAACCGCAGCAGCTGCCAAAGCTCGGGGGCCCACCCACCACACGTCTAGAGCCAGCAGCACCGGCTCTGACGACCAGTCTTTCACTCTGTCTCCAACTTGTCTGATGAGCGCCATGGCCGGGAGAAGAGCGATGGCCACGGGGCACCTCCAGCTCTGGGTGGCTGCTCTGAGCATGTTACTGAAGCACTGCGGCTGCGTGTGGCCCACAGCTAGTGCTCAGGGCAGTGGGCGAAGGCGCTTCCCACTGGGCGACAGCCCGGGACACCCAGGGTGTACATGGGTGGTGGGTCCTTCCCAGGACACCCCCCGACCTCCTCTCACCCAGCCGGTGCCCAAGCTTGTGAGGCCCGGTGCAAGGCTGCCAAAGGCCCACTGCTGACACCCAGGGAGGCGGCAGAAAAGACCCTGTGCCTCTGATGGGTCTACCGATTATCGTAGGACGTGACCTGAGTAATGACTGTCTCTTCTTCTCTGTATGGCTGTCACCACGTGCCGCATGAGTATTTTGTTTGCCACCAGCTCTCAGAAGCGGTCCTCTGTCTCTGTAAAGAGGTTCGGTTGTAGTCAGAGAGAACCGAGGTGGCAAGCGTGGGAAGGGGCCTCTTCTCTCTGGGTACCCGCTCCGTCTGCACGTGCTGACCAGTCTGCAGGGCAGGAGAAGGAGCGGGACACCCGTGTCACTCGGGTGTGCCAGGCGGGGGAGTTCTGCGTGCTCCTCGTGGCGCCCTGCCCAGGGACGCTGGGAGCGGGACGTGCCTTTGATCCAGACGTCCTGCCTCCAAAGGAGGGTCCAGATACTCGTGAAGAGGATGCCACATCCGTAAGGACAATGACAGAGCGGCTCTGCTTTTTTAGTGTCATTGAACAGGCCCAGCTAAAGATGATCGCTCCTTTAGAAATCAAAAATCTGTATTTCTTTGCTAGAGCTGCCATAACAACCACGGGTGGGAGGGAAACGCGTGCATTTTATTTTCTCACAGCTCAGAGGCCGCAAGTCTGAGTCCCAGGGCTGGCAGGGGGCTCCTGCTGGGCCTCTCTCCTCGGTGTGCACACGGCGGTCTTCTCCCGGGGCCCTCAGGGCTCTTCCCTCCTCGTCTCTGTGTCCCGGGTTCTCTGCAGGACAAGCTCAGTCTCTGATGCTGCACGGCCCCCTCCCAGCCCGGACCCGGGTGTTTCTGGAACTCAGGTGAAGGGAGGGGAAAGCAGACTCCGATCTTTGTATGTGGCTGTTTCCGAGCTGCGCGCGCAGAGCTGTGGAGAGAGCCAAGCCGCCCGAGGCCGACCGACGTCCTGCGGGCAGTGCACGGTCAGCGCTTAATGAGCTGTGGCTTTTATGTGGCAGTTGTTCTTTGAAGAGGCAGGGAGAGACCAGCCCCAGTTAATGATCTTCCCCCCCACTGTCCAACAGGGGCCGGGGGGCGCCAGGAGGGAGGACCGCAGGGGGCCACGGGGAGGCAGGAAGGGCCCTGTGGGGAAGAAAGGCAGGCAGAAGGGCGCGCGGAGACAGCGCCCGGGTCGGGAGGGGCCCTGCCGCCTGAGCTGGGCCTCCTGGTGGGAACCACAGCGGGCGTCCAAGGTGGGTGTCCACGGCGGGTGTCCACGCAAGGCCAACCACGTGTGCACATGTCCCCCCACGAGGGCAGGAGCAGCCCTCCACCCTGCCACGGCTCCTGTGCAGGGAAGAGTCCATGAAGGAGCAGATAGTCCAGGGGAGAGAGGTCTCAACCAGGCCCCACAAAGGTCCTGACCGATCAGCATGAACGTAACTGTTAACACCAGGTTAACGTAACAGGACATGGTGACACGCACTGAAGTTACGCGTCCAACTTCACATCTCTTTCCGACGGAAACAAAAGCTGAAGAGCAGGGCCTGCTCACGTTCATGTTCCACCGGTCAGATAACCGATCTAAACCATCCTTCTTGTCCAACAACATTACATTAAAACCACCCAGGGATGCGCAGAATTCCTCACTCAGCCACTGGAAACCGAAGGTGACAACCGCGAAAGGAGGGAGGTAGGAACCTCTTGCAAGCTTGGCTGCAGCACACAGGCTTGAGGCTGCGGGCTGCATCGTGTCCCCAGGACAGGTGTGTCGAGGGCCTAACGTCCAGGACCTCAGGACAATGGGCCGCCTTATTTGGAAGTAGGGTTCCTGCGGATGTGATTAGTTCAGCCGAGGTGACGGTGGGCCCCGGCTACAGCCTGCCCGGTGCCCCTGTAAGAAGACAGCCATGTAAAGACACACAAACACAGAGGGAGCACGTGGGCTGAAGGACAGAACTGAGGGACAGGTCCACAAGCCCACACACACCGAGGCCCGCCAGCACCGCCAGAGCCGGGAAGCAGGCTGCTGCGGAGCCCTCCCCTCCCCAGGAGGAGCCAGCCCTGCGGCTCCAGCCTCCAGTGTGCGAGGCGACACGTCTCTGCGGTCGAGGCCGTGTGGCTGTGCTTCTTGGAGGCAGCCCTGGGCCAGCGGGACACCCTGTGCTCCTAAAACCCGCCATGCAGCGGCGGGAGCTGTGGGGTCAGTTGGGGGGTGAGGTTCTTCTTTCTCTTTCAAGCCCAAAACACAATGTAATAGGAAAACATCAAGAGCTTAGTTCGTTCTTCAATAGCAATTAAACCTCTCCCCAGCTTAGGAATAAATAGATGCCTTGCACACTGGGGAGGAGACCATTTTGTCGAGACGTGGGCTATGGTTCTCAGACTAAATTCAATCTGATCGTAAGAGATTCTTCGCATGGAGCTACCCCAGGACTCAGCAACCCCTCTTCTGGGCACCCGCCTGCAAATTTTCAAAACATTCATTTGTAAAGACATCTGCACCCCTGTGCTCACTGCAACATTTTCTACAGTGGCCAAGACATGGAGACAACCAACGTGTCCTTAAATAAGGAAGGTACCTACTCGTAGGGACAATGGAAGACTACTCAGAAGTAAGAAAAGATGAAATGCCGCCACTTGTGACAACATGGATGGATCCTGAGTATATCATGCTAAGCAAAATAAATCAGCTAGAAAAGGCCAAGAATCATGTGGTTTCACTCACATGTGGGTTGTAAAACCGACAGCAATGGAGGAACAAGCAGAAACTGACAATGCAGCCGCATGGTGGTGGCGAGGCGCAGGAGTGGGTGGGCGGGAGGCGGGGCAAGGGCGTTCACCGCTTGGCGGCAGAGGGAGGCCGGACTTCGGGTGGAGAGCACACAAGGCAACACACAGACGGCATGTTATATAACTGGACACCTGGAACTTACGCTGTCAACCACGGTCACCCCAACAAATCCAATGGAACAAGGAAAGATTTCTGCTGTACAATTCCCTCCGACTGGCCCAGACTTAGGGGCCCCTGTGAGCGTCTGAGGGGACGGAGGAGAGTGGACCGCAGCCTTCACTGCGCCGCACGCCACTTCAGAAAGGGCTGCTGGTGGCAGCAGCTCAGGACAAGGCACCTGCTTTCAGCCACATGTACCTCCTGAGCGCTCTTCTCCTTTGGGAGATTTAAAATGTAACAGTCAAAAAGGAGTTCAGAGAGGCCCACGGCAGAGCTCTGGGCTCCAGGGCTGGGGCCCGGCCTTGGCATATGTCTAAGGGGGCAGGTCCTCAGAGCGGTAAGAGGTTTCAATGACACGGACGCACCCAGGCAGGTGGAAAGTTTAAACCGCGTGCTGATGAAGCGTGGCATTCATCTGTGCTGACTTCAGAAACGACGACAGTGCCTTCAACCTGCTCCACGTGGGAGAAGCCCTCCTCAGGGTGCGGAAGGAAGTCTGCATCTGGGGTACAGGCCACCACAGAACCGGCCCCCTGGACACCAGAAGGGATGAGGCCGCAAACACAGGGTCTCCAGCTGCTGAGAGCAGACTTCAAGGCAAACGTGGGGCAGTAACGCAGTTGCAGGGAATGATCACTTACAGCTGTGCAATGAAGACAGCCCGGCACAGTTCATGACCTACAGGAGACAAACAGGACCTTCACCTCCCAATCCGCAAGGCCACACAGCTAGCTGGCGGCTGTGCTAGCCTCTGGAACTCTGCCCTTCCTCCGTGCCTCCCTTGCAGGAGCTGACCTGTCCTACAGGGGCCCTACTGGCTGGCAGGGGCCCCCGGGTCCCCAAAGGCTCCCTGCACTGGGGAGGGACAGGAGGCCGGGTGAAGGGCGAGTGAAAGGCACCATGGTGAGCAGCCCACACCTGCAATGGAGAAAGAGAGGTCCCCATGGCACCGAGGCAAGCTTGTGAGAGCAAACGCAGGGGTGGTCCTGGAGCACCCACAGGAGCTGGGAGGGCTCCACAGCTGCAGAGTCGGGGTGACACCCTCCACAGCTGCAGAGTCGGGGTGACACCCCCGGTGCCAGTGAAAGAGACTGTGGCTTTGCACAGAATTCACTGTAGCTCCTCCAAATGTTAAGCCGGTTTGCCATGCAAGTCACAGCTCTCTGTTGCCAGGCCAGTGCTCGGGGCAGGGATTAATTCATCACTGCCACAGCAGCAAACACGGTGATCCCGTTCCAGCCTCTCCTCCACCCCAGGCTCCAGGATGGGAAGGGATGCGCAGTGGGGCTTGCAGAACGCCTTAAAAACAGGGCGTTTGGGTTCCGCCTGAGGCGTTAACCATGGGGCACGTGGTGGTGATGATCAGGGTGGCCTTCTTTAGTAGTCCAGACATGTGTCACCTCTGAAATGCCAAGAGAAGCCACTCTTCAAGGTAGAAAATACACAAGAAAAGTGCACAGGACAAAATCCGAACACTCCAACTCTGACCTGCTGAACCCCCAAAGAGTTCGATGGGTTTTATGATGGATGAGCCCCTGCAAAGGCCAAGACTCCACTTGCCTTAATTTTGCCCCTTCAGCAATTAGCAGCAGGGGCTCGGCACCTGTGACAAGTGTGCCCAAAGGTTCATGGACACGAACGCCTAGCAAGAGGCTTCTTATACAGGACAAGAACTGGAAATAAAAAATAAACTTCCAGCAACGATGCATGGATAAGCATATACAACGCCACCACTTAAAATCGTATTCTGGAAGAATAACGAGAAAGTGCTCAGAGAATTATGTTAAAAAATTAAACAAACATACAAACCCACATTTCTGTAAATTGTAGACTTTTCAGAGAAAAATGTCTGTAAAGATACGTACCAAAATAAAGTGTAATGATGGTTTTCTGTGCAGTGGATGTGTAGATGGTTTAATGGTCTCACGTACACACTTGTGTACTCAACAAGTTTCCCACAAGGACAGCACTGAATGAATGAATGAACCAATGAATGAGCGAACAAAGGAACAGCCCCAGGAGGATCTGAAGAACAACCCCTCTGAGGCCTTGCCCAGTTCTCACTGGAACAGGCCAGAAGGCTCCTCTGCCCCCAGTGCCACTTGCTGCCTTGTCACACGGTTAGCGTCACCGCTCAGGGAGACAACACTATCTCCATCCTGGTTCAAATGCACTCAATCGTCACAGACTCATGACAGAGATCGCAACAGCTGCAGAGCTGTCATCTGACAGGAAGCAGGTCCCTAAGAGACTGAGACCCGGACTTGAACTGGATTTGGGAGGCGGGAGGATGAGGTCGTGAAAGATCCCTACGGCAGGGACCCTCACAGGGTGAGCCAGGAATGTTGAATTCTGTAGGACGTCCCATCTGCCGGTCTGCCCTCCCCGCACTGGGTGACAAGGCACATGGAGGGGCTCGGAGAAGCTCAGAGAGTGGGACACTATAGACACTGGGTCCCTGGGCTGGGGAAGAAGGGTGGCGGTGTCCAAGACAGCAACTGCCTGCAGGTGGGAGGCTGAGAAAGGGGGAGACAGGGTGCAGAGGTCAGATTCCACTCCCCTGGGTGCTCATCAGATCCACGGGGGTCCCAGCACTGGATGGGCACCTTCTGGACCCTCGTCCTTTGCTGAAGCTAATCAAACAGCACTGCAGGTGTCCTGTCACTTTTTGAAGGCTTCCACCCAGCATCTTCCTCCCCCAACTTAGGGATGGACGGTCAGGCTTGGTCTCTGCCCCGCCTGCGAGACACGCAGCACTCTGGGCAGTGTGTGCCTCTATGGACCAGCCCTGGAGAAGGACGCAGGAGTGTGTAGCCTGGAGGGGCCAGCCTCGCTCTAGGCACCTAGCAGCCCTGCCCTCGCCCAAGAAGCACTCGCTGCTCCTGGGCGGATAGAGAAAACGAGTTACCCAAAGTCAAGGTCGGAGACCATTCCACTTGTCAAGCAGCCCATTCTAGGCGCGGCTTATGCACCAGTCCTCCCAAAGGGATGCCAGCAGTGGGCCTCCATTCTGGCCACTCTTCTAAGCCCGTCTTCCCCAGAAGCACAAAAGTCACTGGTGACCTAATGCTGGCGTTTATACTGTGGGCAGCCCGCTGGGGTGATGTGAGAAGTGGTGGAACCCAAAGGGACCATCAGTGACCAGCATCATCACAGCCGGGTGGGGGAACCTGGTTCTTTCACAGCAGTATCGAGTCCGAGCTGCAGGCCTCTGCCAGGCAAGCAGAGAAGGGCCCGACGGATGACCTTGAAGGGCCTCCCCAACTTGAAATTCTGTTTACAGTGATAAAGGTGACCTGCCTGGGGAAAAGTCATCTTCTGTACTGGAGGATAAAGAAAAAGGAGACAGGTGTTTAAGGTCTCACCTGCAGGCCAAGAAGCAGCTTTCTCACTATGTCGTCTCCCGGCCAGGCCAGGGGTGGGAGGAAGTGAGGAGGCCGGGGCTGGTGGAGGCCGGGGCTGGAGGAGGCCGGGGCTGGTGGAGGTGCGGCTGTTTGCTTAGATGAAGGAAGGGGAGCCGCGGGCGTGCAGACAGCAGACCTCCAGGGGCCAGCGAGCACGCCGTGCACGGACCAACCTGCAGCCTTCTCTGAGCCCGGGCCCGCTCCCGGGAAGACCGGCTGTGATCTGCACTGTGACCACCTTGTTCGGGCCCCCAGACCCAGAGAGGAGTCTGCGGGAGGCAAGGGTGGAGGAGGACAGCATTCGTGGGAACAGAAATGTCTCTGACAGCAACTGTGTCTGTCCCCTGCCGCCTACAAAATGCCGCACAGAACACGTGACACTGTGGAAAGCAGACTGCAGTTGAAGGGTGGCGATCCCGGTCCCCAGAGTCCAGGCCACCCCTGTCCACTTGTATCAGAATATCTGGGGCGGGCCAGGCATTAGTGCTTTGGAATTTCCCAGGTGACATCGGGCTGCAGGCAGAGCCGAGAAGCAGGGGCCTCGCCCCAGGCCTGGCACCCACTGAACAGTCCTGCCCATGCCACTCCCCCCTCTGTGGGACCCAGCGGACACGCAGAACACGAGGCAGGCCTGTCTGTGAGGTCTCTGTGGCAACGAAAGTTTTGTTCCTCCATGGAACTCTCAAAGCTCGTCGCCGTTTGTCCCCATGTAGTCTTAAAACGTGACTGATGTTCACCGTACTCGCAGGAATGGAGCTGCAGCATGCTGTCAGTTTCCAGTGTTACTGAAAAAAATGACAGCGTGGGCCCTGACCAGGTGGCACAGTTGACTGGTGCAGCATCCCACACGCCAAAAGGCTGCAGGTTCAATCCCCAGTCAGGGCACACAGCTAGGTTTGGGGTTCGATCCTGATTGGCACGTACAGGAGGCACGCTCTCTCTCTCTCTCTCCCTGCCTTCCTCTCTAAAATCAATAAACACATCCTCGGGTGAGAGTAAAAGGAATTTTTAAATTGTATCTTTTTCCCCTTTCTTACAGTTTGCCACTGACCCTCTCCATTCCCCCACTCCCCACTGAAACGGGGCGTCTGACGCGTCAAAGCCACTGCAGAGAGATCTCCATGGTGCACACTTACTGCTCTCCTCCCTTTGCAGCAGCTGCACCCAAGGCAGAAAATCTCTATTTTGACGTTTCTGGCTGTCAAACTATTCAATGCTAGAACCATGGACAAAACTAAGCTGCCTTCTTTTAAAAAAATAAAAATATACACCTAAAGCAGTGAGAAGTCAATTTAATGCATGACCGTTGTATACTGTTCTATACTTGGAAATAAATTAGATGATCACGAAATGAGAATAAGGTTTAGAGTTAGCCACGCATGCAAATTCCATTAGAAACTAGTCAGTCGGCCATTCAAACGAGTTTGATTTGGGAGCAGCTTCCAGGGGTGGCCAGCGGAATGGGAAGCAAACCGATCACCTTCGGGAAGTGAAGGCTTTCCTCCTATGACTTTTGTTCATTTTGGAGGTCCCGGATCATATCCACAGTTCAGAAATTAAAACTATGTCCGTAAACAGCTGTCTGGGATGTCTTTCTATTTTCGTCCATGGAAAAGAGGGCAGGGGTTGGGGCAGCAGCTGCCACATTTGCTTAGTGATCCAGGGTCGAGTGAAACCTAAGTGAGGCTAAGAGAACTTGCTCACATTTTTATTATTTTCTATTCTGTAACTCGGAACTAACCTTTAACTCTCTCCCCTCCAGAAGTCTGGGGTAACCTTGAATTTATTCCTGAGGTACAGCTATCGATTGGCATATTAAAATCAACAGCCTACCCATACTTTGCTTTTATATTTTATAATTTTAAGAGCACTTCCAGATGCACTTCCGCATGCCGTCCACCCTCTCACTCTTGCCTCGAAAGTCTCCCCTCTCTTGACCAAGACTCATAAAAGCTTTGAGCTGAAAAGGACCTCGAATGTCACCTGGTTACACTTGTAGGAGCACGTCCTACAAAAGCCCTCGTGATGGTCATGCGGCCCCTGCGCAATAGGCCTCACGGGCAGGAGTGGGCTCGTCCATTCATTCACTCGCTCAGGAGACACTGCCTGCTGCTGTGGACCCGTCAGCGCCTCTTGCTGGTGCTAAAGAAACCAGAGCGAGAAAGGCACAGCCGTTTGGGGGATTATGCTCTAACTAGGAAGAATGCGACAACTAAAACTAAACCTACATTCAGGACCCAGAGAAGAAAGGGACCAGACCTACCGTGAGTTGCTAAGTGCCGTTCGGACAAGGCCTGGGGCCCAGGTATGCGGTATCAGTCAGAGGCTCATCGTGGAAGAAATCAGAAAGGAACGCAATGCAGCCCTCTGTGACGGCTCAGCGGTCATGGTTGGTCCCCATCTCGGCCTGGCCCCTAGGGGGCAGCTTCCACACCCTGCCTTTGGAACGCTCCAGTCGCCACGCGCAGAAGCTATCTAAAGAAGTCCTAAAACCTGGGAAAGGGACCAGCGTCCTGAATGGCCCAGCTGAGCTCCAGCCGAGTCCAGGCCCGGCCCCCAGGGACCACAGCAGACGAGAGACTCGACCGCGCCTGCATCTTCCTAGCAGAGCTGGTCTCCCCCAGCCACGGGCGAGCACTGGACGGTGTTGTTTTCCTGCCACTGAGTGTGGATGTGGTTTGTGACGCAGCAATGGATAACCGAGGTATTCAGAAACGTCACGATACAGGGTATCCCGAGAAGAGGGGAGAATCGAGGCCAGAGAGGTGACGGAGGCCACGGCAGCAGGACTCGGCACACAGGTTAGCGAATGAAACAGCGTCACTTCTTCCTGTCACACCTGAGTTGCATCTCATCTTCCTTCACCGCTGAGCCTCCTCTAACCAGTCAACGAGTCCAGTTTAAACTCCAGGTCCCTACCTGATACAAAACAATCTCCTTCCGTTCAGAAAGCTGGACCTTGGGCTCCAAGGCGGGCCCCTTCACCTGCCTCCCCACCTGCCTTTTCAGCACCTTGGTCCTTTGTGGTAAACAGGACGTGCCACAGCTACTTGCCTTCTGTGGGCAGCTCACGCCTCACCACCCACGCTAAGGGTGCATGCACTGCTCCCTGCTGCCCTCTTGCTGCCCCACCTCGGCTCTCAGTCCCCGCCCCCAGCTCAAACAGGCCCAGTGCCTGCTCAGGTGCACCCTCTCTGATGGCAGCCCCAGCAGGCACACTGGCCTACTGCCGGCACAGTGACAGCTGCCCTCCAAAGCCCTTCCTGGATAACTGGGTGGTGGGCAACTGCAGGACCAGCTCTGGGGCTTCTGGTCACCCCGACGGCAGCAGGCGGAGGGAGCGGTGGCAGTGGGCGGGGTGTTCCAGCCCAACGCTTGCTGAGTTGAACACTTAGACTCTGTTGCCAGTTCCAGGGCAATCGGAAAAGTCACACTCAACTTGTAACTTTCACACAAACTTAATAGTGTGGGTGGTGGACAGGCACTCTGTGGGGTTTTAAACACAGAAGCCACAGGAGCAGGTGTGCCTGTGAGGAGGGCGACTCGCCATCCAGAGGAAGGGTCAGGGGCTGGGAGACGAGTTGGAAATGCCCCTTAGCAGTTCACGTGGGAGATGGTAGGAGCCCCGACCGAGGCCGCGAGAAGCGGGAGAAGGGCTGGCGTGAACACACAATCACGCACTTCACACATGCTATTGTCATGTGCATGCTCTCGATCACAACCCTCACCCCACAGACATCACGAGACGGACCCAACCCGGGTGTCCAGCAATGAGACATGCAGGTGCTACGAGGAGGGACCAAGGTGACTCAGAGTTTTAGGCCCTGGGTGACCAGATGGCTGGCAGGGACATTCCCCAAATGGAGGCCCTACATGGGGGTGTCGTGGGGGAAGAGCTGCTCCAGAAAACACGATAAAGGAAGTCCATTCCAGTGCTGAGCTGCTCCCATCAACGGCAAGTTCTTGAGCAAATTTAAGTCTTCCTGCAGCTCAGAATTGTACAGCTGTCTGGGCTACAAATGAGTTCGGTTGCAAACCACAGAAAGCCAGCCAGCACTGGCCAGGACTGACCCGGCAGCTTTCTCAGGCCCTAGAAGTCTGCAGAGACAGGGCCCCAGGCTGCTACGAGTGTCGGCCAGACCCACGCTGCTGCCGCTCCCTGCCCTGCGCCGGGATGCTCCTGGCTGCGAGAGGGCTGTCCGAATCTCCGCAGGGAGGGACGCAGGACACAGAACGTTTTCTCGGGGAGGCTTCTCTTTGCTGTTCAGTGAGAGACTCCTTTCCCAGGCACGCCCACGTGGGTGCCACTGCCCAAAACCATGGCCTGTGGCTGCCCCACCACAAAGGATGCTCGAGACTGAGCGGCTGGCCGTAGAGCCTCCTGGCATAGGTGGGAGGGAGATGAGCAGCCACCAGGGCCCTGCAGTTTTCCAAAACTTCTGGCAACCCCTTGTCCTGGTCACTCCCCTCTCCAGGACTACCTGAAGGGGGCGGGGCATACCCCCCCACCCCCACCCCGGCCCTGCCCCACCCGCACTCCTTCCTGGAACACCCAATTTTGTCAGAATCCTGGTGTCTGTCTTTCAGAGACATTGTTTGGGAGCTGTGTTCAGATGGAGCCTAAGATTGAGAAGGCGCCGTGGACTCACCCCCTCCGAGAAGGCTGGAGGTGCTCTTCCTGGAACACAGGTCCCACTGGCCGAGCTTCCCCGGCAGCCACTGCACCCTGACGCTCACAGGACCTGCACTTTGGGTCTCTGGTGGCTGTGCCTCCGGTCTCCTTCCCACCTCTCAGCCAGGTCCCCCCCTCCTGCCCTGCAGCCCCTGCCCACCAGCCATGGATTTCCTCTCTCCTCCTCTCCTGGGAAACTCCTTGGGTCGCCTGCATCCATGTCTGCACAGGTGCCACCTCTCTCCTCAGTCTCATTCCCACTGCGCCCGCTGCTTGCCAGATGCAGGCCACCAGCCTAGGCCTGGGGCTTCCTGCTCCTCTTCCAGGGACAGTGGTGCCCATGGGGCCACCACAGGCTGGACTCCGCCCCTCGGACTGTGACGTGGAGGACACCTGCAGCCCCTTCCACTGTGGTTCTCCGATCTGTCCCTTTAAGGGAAATGTACAGATCCCCCACAACGCTTTTGCATTGACGTCTAAGCTCACGTTGGTTCAGAGGGTAACCTTACTCTTTTCTACTGAAAGCATTAAGCCTCTGTGAAGTCCCAGCCACCCTTCCACAGTCTCATTTATTCCACTTCTCACGTAGTTTCGAGCTTTAAATCATTCTTAATGTCTCTTGCCCCATGGAATCTAACACACCTTCAAGCATTATTGATTTCTCCTCCTCAGGAGTTCCTTGGCCGTCCTGTCACCAGCTCGGTTCAGGCTGGCACTGTCACACGCGTGGGTGTCGCCCTGGGTCTCAGGCTTATCTCCAGGCTCCAGTGTGCCCCCGCCTTGCACTGATCCCTAATGACACGGCCACATGATCGATCCTTGGGATTCTCCCCCATTCGTTTTCACTGCGCCGAGTCCTTCAGTGGCTGCCCATCCCTCACGGGCTAAAAGTTAAAGCCATCCATTTGGAAGGGCTACTGGTTTTCCCTGTTTTTTTCTTTTTAGGTGGCACAAAGTCAATATTTTCCTCTTATCTTCTTGGAAACCATCCCAAAGCAAGAAAAAGGATTAGGGGAGAAAAGACCCTCCATCTTGGGTGAACCTAAGAGTTGAAATCCCCAGTTCTGAACACCAGTGGAAAGCCTACATAAATCGATGGCCAATCAATAGGGGCACCCGTGGGGAGGGAGGCGGAGGGAGCGGGGAGAGAAATCTGAGGTTGAGCCGGCAAAGCGTAATTCTCAGAGTTGGGAGGCATTTGCAGAGGTGCAAAACCTTACTGCTTTCTGGGCCACCGCAGAGGTGTGTGGCAGACACCAGGCCTGGTGTGACTGCAGGGGGCGGGCCAGGGGGGCCCACAGGCCCGCGTGCAGGGAGCGCCTGCCTCCGTGGCCAAGGTGGGGGAGAGAGACTTTTCACAGGGAAAATCCGTGCTGCTTTGCCCCCTGGGTCGGGAGAAATAAAATGCAAGTGAATGTAACATACATCCCTGGGTGGTAAGGACCACTCGGCTTTCCTGGAATGAAGCCTCAGCTTCCTGCTGTAGGAGGGTCACCTGCTTCAGTGACACATAATCGAAAAAGGAGGAGAGGCCCCGAGGAGGCAGAGACAGATGAGGAGCGCTCACACAGCAGCGCTTCCATGGGGCGGATGGAGATGGTGACCGTGTGCCGTGCATTTGAAAGGACACACTGATGTGTGAGAGCATCTCTGGGGAGATTACATCATCGAGATCAGGAAAGAAGTGGGAGGAAATAAAACCATCACAGAAATACATATAAAATTGTAAGAAACACCGGGAAGAAGAACTACTGACGAAAGCACAGGGATTGGGCAGAAATGAAAAGTCACCAACACAAGGAACGAAGGCCCCGGGAAGAGTCCCTGGGCTCAGAGGGAAGGTGACAGCCATGATGGGTGGGGAAGGAGAGCCCGTGTGCGTGCTCCCGCGGCCCCAGAGGGCGAACGCCGAAACACTGGGCAGAGCAGACGCCTACAGGTGTAGCCGATCTGAAAGGAGACTCGGTCTACTTCTGCAAGGCCACGGTGCCTCCCAGAACCTGACACAGACGAGTCACCTCTAAGGCACACCGGGGACCTTACTGTGTGTCAAAGGGAGGGTAAAACCCTTGGACAGTCAGGGAAAAAATCAAGCCACTTGAGAAACAAGCCCGGGCTGGCCACGGTCAACGTATCCCTTGAGAGCAGGGTGGGACGACGAGGACACCGTCCTCGAGGAGAGGAGGGCAGCCCGTCCCAACGGTGAGGTGGTATCCCTGGTGTCCCTCCCGAGGGACCTTCTCGAGGACAAACACCTGACTGCTTAGCTTGGTGCAGCGCCTCAGTGTGTTTAACCTCGACAGCAAGGCTGAAGCGAATGGGGGAGCAAAGAAAGCAAAGGACTGCGGCTGCCCCCTGCCAGGGACACCAGAGAAAGCGCACATCGAGTCAGACCCGTGCCCCACATCCCACGCGGGCAAACGCACCCAACGTTTACAGGTAACAAGGAAACAACCAGAAGGGAGTGTGCGGGCACACTTCCTCAAACGTCGCATGAAAGGAGCCTTTCTAATGAACACGAAAGCCAGACGCCAAGAACAGTGAGAAAAAAGGACTCATAAACGCGGTCACTGAAAGATTTTTCCCTTCAGCCAAAGTGCCAATGGACAGTCAAAAGATAATAACTTCCTGAGAAAATTGTATGTAATTTTTCTTATGAATTAATAATCTTATTTTTATCTGTTATTTATTTCAGGAAAAACAACCCTGCCTATTAAGGGCTTAAAACAATAACCACGACTGGCTCCCGCTCCCTGCGCTGGCCACTCGACCGGCTCAGCCCAGCGGTTCTTCTGCTGCGTCCGCCAGGCCCACCCCTACCGCTGCCATGGACTGGCGGCCCAGGTGACGAAACTCGCATGTCTGAAGTTGGCAGTGCTGTGACCTCTCGCCCTTGAAGAGGATGGTCTGCTTTCTGTGCGTGGCCCTTCGGAGATGGTGAGGGGCAAGAGAGACAGCCGTACGCCCTCCTGGAGCCCCACCCTCCTGCCAGAGCCCCCACTGTGCACTGGCCAAAGCGCAGCCAGCCCCGGTCCAGGAACGGAGAGCCAGGCTCCGCCTCCCGGCGGGAAAGGCTGCTGGGAATCTGGGGGCATGCCAAACGCCATCACACGTTTGACTTAGGTTTTAAATAATGGCTGTAAATCAGTTTTTAGAGGCTCCCTAACTGACTACAAAGAAAGAACTCACAGAAAAGGAAATTCAAAGAGTTCATAAATATATGAAGACACTTAAACTCACTCATAAAAGGAGAAAAGAAGATTAAAAGTCCACTGAAGGATTCTACTCTTCACTAATTGGGTTAGCAAAGATTGGTTAGATCCCCCCATTTTGACAATGTAATGGGGGAAAGGTACTCTCGTTCTTTGCTGTTGGGGGTACCAACTGATAGAACTTCGGTGGAGGACAATTTGGCAATAACTATGAATATTACACATGGGTATGCTTGACCAGGACTTTCGCTTCTAGGAAGACGTCTTACAGACACAACACCCCGTGAACGTGGGAGCAGAGCGTGCACTGGCTATTCTCTGCAGCAGTTTGTGATCTTGAAAGAGTAGAAACAATAACTATTCATCAGTAAGGGCTAGTTAAAGAGGTCATGGTTCTGCCACACGACAGAATATTATGCAGCTATAAAACAAAGAAGCAGCCCTGGCTGGCGTGGCTCCGTGGGTTGGGCGTCATCCTGTAAAGCGAAAAGTTGAGGGTTCAGTTCCCAGCCTGGGCACATACCCGGGTTGCGGGTCCTGTCCCCAGTTGGGGTGCACTTGAGAGGCAGCCGATTTATGCTTCTCTTTCACATCAACGTTTCTTCCTTTCTCTCCCGTCCCTTCCCTCTAAAGTCAATAGGCTTGTCTTCAAATAAGAATATAAATATAAATATAAATAAATTTTCAGAAAATGAATAAAGAGATCCATTATGTGTGGATGTATTTGGTTGGTCAAGAAGTCAGTTTGTTTTTTTCCATCAAATAAAAGACACATTTTTCATTTTCACTAATAACTTTACTAATTTGGATCTTTTGAGTATGTTGGCTGTCTCTGACCTTTGGCTTCTAGTGGGTAGAGGCCAGAGGTGCTGCTAAACATCTTCCAGTGCGTAAGACAGTCCCACAGCAAAGAATTATTTGGCCAGAAGGTCAATAGCACCAAGAAACTGTGCAAATCACTTCTGACACATTCGATCAGTCACAGCACCTTCTCTGTACACTGCACACGTCTTTTTTCGTGTTTCAGTTGCACTTTTACCTTTCTTAAAATAATGCAGCATAATACACAGAATGTCTTCCATGTGAAAATGGCTACACAAAAACTCACCAATTCTGGTAAGTTTTTGTTTAATGCATGCTGATATGACAGCTGTCACAATGCCATGTACCAAAATTGTCTCAAATGAAGTTACAGACAAGTAAGCACTACTTGTCTTTAGAGCCATTGTATGGAAAAAACTAAACAAAGTTTTTGGTCAAGCCAACATATGCCACTGTGACTGTGCGTGTGCATGTGCGTGTGTGTGTGTGTGTGTGTGTGTGTGTGTGTGTGACAGAGAGAGAGAGAGATGGGATGGGGGGAAAGAGAGACAGAAGCACAATGTCTCTCTCTGGCAGGATAAACAGAATCGTAGAACATTAATAGCACGTGTGCCCTCTCAATCTTTCAGCATTTTGAGCTCTGTGAACGAATTGCCTGTTCAATAAATCACCAGTTCCCCAGCGCCCAGTGTGGACAGTGACGCCCGCTCCATGGCTGCGGGTCCCCGGGCAGCGTGACTTTGCTCCACCCTCCCTGACAGCATGCTCGCTCTCAAGGAGCTCGGACACCCACCGCCTGGCTCCTGAGCTCCTGTGTATGTCCCTTTCCTTAAGCGACAGCCCCCCTTCTTTGTCTGCTTGAAATGCCCCAGCCTCCAAGATTCATCTTAATTAATAGACCTCGAAGCTTTCTTTGGACGCGTCCAGTCTCATGACCCTCTCCTCCGCGAGCTCTGGAATTCAACCGCCTGCTCCATTCCCCCACTTGTAGTCTTCCATTCCTCCACGGTGTCTTCCTCATTAGCAATGTCCTTTTGTGCCCACATGCCTTTGTTCCCCAACTGCCCTGCACGTCCCCTGAGGCTCTGACTGTATTCACCCGACTCCATTTCTCTGTTCAACCTGGCAGAGTGCCCTGCCTGCAGAGGACGTCATCAGCACATCTCTGCTTTGGCACTGAGGGGTCCTGGGAGGGCAGGCCGATAATGGCTTCCACAGACGCGTCACTGTCCTGGCTTCTGGAATCTGGGAGTGTCCTCTTTTAGAGCTAAGGTTTTGCAGATATGATTAAGGATTTTAAGATGAAGAGGTCATCCTTGATTATCTGGCTGAGCCTAGACATTGTCCCAAGTGTCCTCAGAAGAGGGGAAGGTTAGAGGCCACGTAGGGAGAGGGCAGCAGGGCCGCAGAGGCGGGGGCTGGCGGGGGCCTCGGGGAGCTGGACAGGACAGAGAATGGATTTTCCCCAGAACCCCAGCCAGTGCTGTTGGGCCGCCATCGACTTCCTCCCAGCAAAGCTGGTATCGATTGATCTTCAGGCCTCCAGAACTGCGAGAGAATCAATTTCCGTTTACTGCAATAAATTTGGTGCCTCCACATTTTGGTAATAAGTTATGCCAGCCACAGAAAACTGATACAGCAATAAATGGTGACACAATTAAGGGATAGCGATGGGACAGTGAGGGTCATGGGAGGCGTGAGGCCAGACCCTGAGGTGGCGCAGACAGGTCAGAGCCAGCTCTGCCAACACCCACCTCCGTGACTCAGTTTCCCTCCAGCTCTTACTGTTGCTCATCCTGGAACCTCCAGACATACAGACTGAATGAAGCGAGGCCCACTGCTCTGCTGTGCTGGTCGGCTCACTTGGAAATGATGACCCTTCCCACCCACGGTCTCTGTACTACAAGAACTTACCATTTCCATGACACAGGGGGTCTCCGTCATTCACAACAGGGCCCCTTCCTGGGAAGGGCGGCCCTCCTGAAGTCTTGCTCGGATTCCCGGGGCGCACCGCAGCGTGGGACCACATGCCGCAGGCCTTTAGCTAATCGAGGTGTCGTCTTCTCTCTGAACCCCGGCCCTAGGCAGCCAGGTCCCCTGGATGCGAGAGGTGTGGCATCACACAGGGTGAGGACAGAGACCCACGGGGAGCGTTTCTCTCCACGAGACCGGGGTCCACTGCCCATGGCAAACTGCCCAGGGACAAGCGTGTCCATTAGAAATCGGTCCTACTTCCTTATGGGGGGGCTACTGCTATTCGAGCTTGTTCCTCTAAAAGCTGGGCTTGTTTGGTCGATCCTTAAAGTCAGACATTATTCTCAATGCTGGAGATGGTGCAGGGAAAACCGGCGCTTCCTTCCAGCCAGGGAAAGTAGAGCACAGACAGACAGACAGACAAATGGAAGGATGTGATGCCCAGGGAGCCCATGGTCTCAATGAGGAGCATGACTGGGGATGCTCTTATAGATAAGGTTTTCCAAGAAGAGTCTATTTTCTGTGATGTTTTCCACTGGAGGTGTCATTCAAGACAGGAAGGGAGCGGGGAAGAGGGCATTTCTAGACAGCCATCCTCTTCCACGTCATTTTCTCTCCCCCCACGGAGTGTCCCCACTGCAGACCCATCCGTGTGACAGGACTGGGAGGCTGCTCCTCGTGCCCCAGGTGCTGACGCTGCCAGGCTTTCTCACCTGCATGTGGACTGTCTGAGAGAGAGCTCACTAGGACTAACAGACTGTCCCCTCCAGGCCTGACGTGAGGCCACCTTGGTTGTGACAAACATTTGTGCAGTCTGCAAGGCCCTCTGCCTGGGGCAGCTCGGTGCCCTCAGGGTCTCTAGGTGGATCCTTGCATCTGGGTTGGACTATTTCCATCCCCCCAGGGATATTACAGGATCTCAGTAACCACCCAATTCAGTGGTGCAACAGACGGTTTCAACATCCAAACGTCCTATCCCAATGGCCCACTCTGGCTGCTAGGAAAACCACCTACCTAAGCTGCCCAAGGGTCCTGAGGCGACAAGCCCCCATGAGCACTGAAGGACACCGAGGCCTGGACCTTTCTCCTCTGGCCTCTCTCTGTGGGCAGCACGGACCTGGGGGACCCTCAGCAGCCAGGAGGTGGCCCAGCGGCCACGGTGATGCCAGGTCATGGCAGAACCATCCCCCCAAACCCGCACCGGCCTGGGTGATCCGGGGACTGCACGCTGTCCCCCTCTGCAGCCCCACTGGGTACTGGAGCAAACGGGCCCCTGCCTGGGGCTTCAGCTGCCCACCTGCTTCATTCACTGAGCACTGTCCCACACGCATCCATGTTTTGAATGGATCCACGCATCCATTCAAACTGAGGGTGGATTCTGTGTTTTGTGGAGAGACATCTCAGTGCAGGAAGCTTGAAGGGCACCGGCTGTCCTTCTGTCCACTGGTCCATTTTTAGCCTTTTGTTCCTCGCTGACCTTTTTTAGGCATAAAGACCCTTTTGCTGTTTTCCAGCTCCCATCCCCTCCTGAATACCCCAATATCCATCTGTGGGGAGGGGGGTTCCCCACTGAGTACTGCCTTGACCGAAGGTGACACTCTGAGCTTCACCCCGGTTCAGCTTCCAAGCTCCTAAACCAAGGCACGAGAGTCAACACGGGACTTCCTGGGGTAGCCAGAGGAAGATCACATGACCCAGATCCAGCCAATCTGATGCCTGTAAATCTTGAGCGAGTGAAATAGACAGCGGGCCCACTGGAGGTCAGATTCATCAGATTCATCAGATTCATCAGTTGCAGGCCTGGTTCCTGGGCGTGAACTTTGCTGGGGTCTGCTTCCTGGTACCCAGAGCCCCAGCACCAGGTGCGTTTCCCAGGCCTGGCCACTCGGTCTCCCCCAGTTTAGGTGTGCCTGCAGTGCTCTTGGGGAAATTACCTCTTTCATTACCTGTGATTCAGATACTTGTCACCAAGAACCCGAAGTAATCAGTGAGAGTAATGGCGCTGCTTCGTGGCTTCCTTTGTCTCCTGTCACCTAGAGCTTGATAACTGCAATCACCCCAAACCTCTCTCCTGACTTCTGAAAATGACCTCGAGCAAATCACTGGATGTCACACCCTGAGGACCTGCCCTCACCGACAACATGATGTGAACCTCGGGGTCTCCTCCTCCCCGTCCTGCGCCTGCCACGTGCCGTCACTCCTCCCCGGGCCGGGCCGCCTGAGGAACCAGCCCACCTTCTGCATCCACACCGAGCGAGCCTTCGCTGGGCCCATAGTTTGTCCTGCCCAAAGCTTAGCATTCCACTTCCTCAACAGGGCGGCCTTGCGGTCCAGCCTCTGCTCTGTTTCAGAGCGGGATGTTCCGAATGAGAATCTGGTCCCATCACTTCTCCTTTCCAAACAGTTCAAAAGCTGTGCTCTGCCTACGTGAGAGAGTCTCAGACCAGCTCTTCCAAAACCTCAGACAACTCTGGCAGGGAAATTCGGTGCTAACACAGAATCAATGATGCCTGCCCATTCATTGGGAAAGTCTCGGTCTCCGTGCCACTGGGCAAGCACGAGCAGAGAGCTGCTCAGACGGCTGCGGGTCGGCAGGGGCCCGACAGCTGCAGAGGGACAGCTGCGACGAGTTTTCTCCTTTACTTTTTTTAATCACAAAGAGATTATGATCTTGAACTTCTAACAGAGTGGATATCCTGAGCCTTCCACTCAGTTTGCATTCAGCTACTTGGTGCATCCTGGCCAAAGCCTTTATCAGAGACACCACTTTCCATACATCCTGCATCTCCTTTGCCGAGGGCGGGTCGTCCTGAGCGGCTTTCTATTTCTGCCTCCTATCCCGTCAGCGCAGGGTCTTCACTTTCGCCCCGTCCAGGAACCTTAGGGGAGTGTCTCGTGTTGATGTGGGGAAGGCATTTGGGGCCAAGCCTGTGAACTGCTGGATTCCTGGGGCAGGTGGGAGCAGAGGTCAAGATTATTAAACACTAAGGGGCAGGTATTGCCATAAAACGCTAATCTGCAAGGAGACATTGGCACTGCACGGGACTCCAGAAGGCGTGCTCCAAATGCCCCCGCCCCCTCCCCTCTTACTCTGACACATGAGTTTTTAGCATGACAAGTGTGTGCTGTGAGACATTTAGCAAAAGTATGACATACCTTTATGACAGGGACAAGACAACAGCTTTGAGAAACGTACTTAATGAGTCAACACTTCCTCCCCAAAACTGAGCTGGAGGTACCACTTTGCTCCCACTTTACAAACAATTAGCAGAAGAGCGGTAATGTTCCTAAAATTGGAATCTGTCTTCACTAGGCTAAGCTGGGACCCTAGAGGGGTCACAGCAACTGGGGAAGGATTTCAGTACGCAGTGGTATGAATGGCCTCTTACCTCTTGATAAGTTGATATTATTACCAGTACCAATACACACACATAATCAACATCGATTTAAAACCTAGAACCAAGTTCTACTTTTCCTTGTGATGTGGAAAGAATCCAGGAAACATTACCCAAACAACAAGAAAAAAAAGAGATGGATTACCTACAAAATTGCAGCATTTATTGAGCTCATTAGAGAGCAAAGGTCACGAGGCAAACCAGTTAACTGAAATCCAGAGTGACAAGTGCCCCAAAGGTGATGCCCCCTGAGTCACCTATAGCTGAGCAAGGGAGGAAGAGGCAGCGTTCGTACCAGAGGGCAGGAGGAAGGCAGCTGACCCCGTAACGAATCCTCCAGGGCAGAGTGCAGACTAGTGGGTCGGAGTGGGAGAGCTGGCGGTGTCAGACACGGGGAGGAACACGCCCCCAGCCTCCACAGGTAGCTCACTGGGAGGAGTGGGCGTGGGGCAGGGCACAGGGAGAACCGGTCAGGGTGGCCCAGGCTTGCAGGAGTGACCAGGGGCTGCAAGAATGGCTCCAAGCCCTGCCCACTCTCCCAACCCCTCTCCCTTACAAAGCCATGCCGCAGGGCCAGAAACCTACCACTCCAGGGGCAGGAAGAGCAGCAAAGCCAGCTCACTCTGGGGCGAGGTGGGAAACCCGCTTCCTAGGGTACAGAGATCCAGCGCTGCTGGGCGGGCTCAAACGAACCCCCAGCCCCAAACTCGGTCAGCTCCCAGCTAGGCTGACTCAGCCCCCCACGCGAACGATGTGTGGGGGAACACAGAAGATGGGGGCCACTTGTGAGCACCAGTGATCAATAACACGGTCTCTCCCGCTCCTGTACTCGCAACAGCCAGTGTCTGGTCCAGCACCGGGAGACTCACGAGGAGCAGGGAGAACCACTCTGTCCCCAAATAAAGCGGTCCACGGACCCAGACACAGGGACCAGCAGACTGGACCCTGTCAGTCCAGGACTTCAACTCTGCCCCAAGTGTCAAGTGTGGAGGCAGCTGGTGATGCAGGCAGACAGACACGCATGAGCAGGAGGGACTTCAGCACATTGAGCCGCCCAGAAGACAGTTCCTCAAAAGGGACATTACGGTTATGAAGTAAGCCTAAAGCTTCCAAAAAGCATGGTGGGACCCCCTTGTCAGGCTGTCTGGAAGACACCTGGGTCATCGGAACGGAGTGCCAGTGGCAGACACAGCATCCTCACGCACACAGGGTCCGGCTAGATGCCCATAGGACCACCCCCGCCTCTGGAGGAAGCTGCGTTTGCATCGGAGTGAAAACATGGCTTTTCTGATCACTTTCTGTCAGGAGAGCTCCTACACAGGGGCCACGCATAAACTGCTTCCATGCCCGTAACATGCCGTTTCTTGGTCTGGAAGTGGGAAATTTCCGCTTTGTAAAAATCCATCCAGCTGTACACTTACAGCGTACGTTTCACTATGGATATTTTATTTTGGTGAGAATGTATTCCAAAAATGGCTCATTAAAATATTCCTAGTTAAAATGTGTTTCCATCTTGTCTAGTGGTAGCTTCTCAAGTTAAATACACATGGGTTTCAACAGCCTGACAATATAACCCACCCTGGCTGGTGTGGCTCAGTGGACTGAGGCTGGCCTGGGAACCAAGCAGTCCAGGGTTCAGTTCCCAGTCAGGGCACATGCCTGGGTTGCAGGCCAGGTCCCCAGTAGGGGGCGTATGAGAAGCAACCACACATTAATGTTTCCCTTTCTCCCTCTCCTCCCCTCTTTAAAAATAAATATTTAAAAAAATATATAGCCCTGGCTGGTGTAGGTAGCTCAGTGAATTGAGCACAAGCCTGTGAACCAGAGGATCATGGTTCGATTCCCAGTCAGGGCACATGCCTGGGTTGCAGGCCAGTTCCCAGCAGGGGACACATGAGAGACAACCATACATTGATATTTCTCTCCCTCTCTCCTTCTCTTCCCCTGTAAATATAAATATAAATATGAATATGAATATAAATATGTATATATTCCATTTAGCTGACTCCCATTTAGCTGACTACTTATTATCAGGGAATTATCTGGATTATATGAGTGGATTTGTGGATATTTCTTTTCAGAATAAGGAATTCAACTGCATGGAAAAGATGCAGTAACGAGTGTAGGAGAAACATGAGCAGCACACACGTCTCGGGGAATGAGGAACTATAGAGTGAGGAGGGCCTGCGGTTTCCCTGGGGCCCTACTCAGGAGGCACCCACGGACAGAGCCCCTTTTAATCAGACAGGTAAAGTGTGCATCTGTGTCATAGCCGGGCGCGCCTGCTCTGCTACCACATTCTTCTTAGCAGCATAACGGCAGCGAACAACTCACACGACAGGGTCCCAAACAGGATGGAGCACTTTGTGCCAAAATCCCAACTAAGCATGCACAGCTCACAGACGCCCCCGGGGCTCTGAGGACCCCAGAAGTACACCAGTGCTCTACCAACGGACCTTCCCACAGTCCTCACCCAGCCTTCTGCCGCCCACAGCCTGCCGGGCAGGGAGTTGCCATACATGTTTGCGGAGAGAAAGGAAAGCCAAAGGCCAACCTCAGCCAGCTTTCCGCCTGGACATCAAAGGCAGATTCTGCTGCAACAGCAGGGAGGGGAGAAGCCTGAGCCCCCTGAGTCCTTCCCCGTGTGTCTGCTGCTGTCTTCATTAGGACCCGCCACAGTGGGAGAAAGCACTCTGTAATGACTGAAAGCAGTCATTCTCAAAGGGGCGACGCCGAGGGCTGGGCCTCCCGACCACCTTTCAACACTTCTCCACTGCTCTCTCTCACCTCCACCAAAGGCTCCCACCCCGCTGATTCTGTCGGCTCCTGCCACCCACCCGAGCTTTCAGGTGGCTGCCACGGCAGTGTGACTTCTCCAAAAAATACATTCAAAGCTCTGTGAGTGTCTCGCAGAACAGCCCAGGGGGGCCAGCGTTAGGTCTCCCGATCGACCCTTCTGTCCCCCGAAAGGTGGGCATTCGGCAGCTCTGCCAAAACCCTCATTTTCTTTAAGGATTGCTCTAGAAACCTAAATTGCTATGCCTCTCATCTTCGAGGCTTTGAAATGCAACTGCAAAATCTCCTGAGTTTTAGTGTCCACCATGATTAATCCTAGAAGATTTGGCCGATATATTTTTGGTCAATGAACCAAAAGAAATTGAAAGTAGGAGTGGCGCAGTGAGAAGGAACTCTGTTACCAGGTCTGCCCCTTTCAGCTGACGTCGCACCGGGAGTCCATGCGTGGGCTTTGTCTGCACAGACTGAAGCAGAAATTCGGACTGGGCTAATTTTCCAGATAAGACACCGTTTGTTTAGCCTCCTAATTTTTCTTTAACCTCTAAACCCGGGTGTCCAACCGCGGCCGTGGGCTGCATGCAGCCCAGGATGGCTACGAATGTGGCCCAACACAAGATCGTGAATTTACTTAAAACACTGAGGGTTTTATTTGTGTGTGTGTGTGATTCCATGTCACAGTGTATTTACTGTGTGGTCCAAGACAACTCTTCTCCTTCCAGTGTGGCCCAGAGACGCCAAAAGGTCGGACCCCCCCACCCCAGCCCAGAACAGATGATGTTCTCAGGTGGTAGAGACAAACCATAGACTCACGGGACTGTGCTGGTGGGGACTCGGGATGTGATCTTGCCAAATCCCTTTGCCAGACGTAAAAAGGACAGCCAGGCTGGATGAGACCGCAGTGCCGGCTGGGGCCGGTCCTCATTGCAGCCTGACCAGGGAAGGCCCTGCTGTCCCCCTGGGGGTCTGGTGGGCAGCCTCTGGCTCCTCGTGATCAGAGGACTGCACACGTCACTTGTTTTGCTGGCTGTCGGCCGGAGGCCACTGTCAGCCGTTGAAGGCCACCTGCGGTTCTCTGCCACATGGGCCCCTGACCCTGTCAGCTGTCTCGTCCAGGCTGGCCTGCAGGAGAACAGATGGAAGGAGTGCCTGACAGAAAGATGGACTTGCAGGCCACACAGCATAACCTCAGGTTAGGACCATGTCCCACCAGGTGCCGTGTTCCGTGGGCTGGAAACCCGCTCCAGGCCCCGCCCACACTCAGGAAGAGGGACTGTTCGAGGGCTGACGACCTGGAAGCGGGGTTGTTGGGGCCCGCCGAAGTCTGTCCCCGGCGACGCTGGCCCAGAAACGCCACTCCTGGACATTCGCCCAACGGGGCTCAGTGCCCAGATCCACCGGAGACGGCTTCCACGCGCTTCTCGCAGCCCGGTGAAGTGGCCGTCACCTCTCTTTCCTCAGTTTTGCTGCCTTCACGCATGCTTCTCTCCAGAACTGTCGCAATTCGAACTTTCCCCTCACCTTCCACTGGACACTCTCTGACCTTGAACTTCATTCTGAAACCCATCAGTTGTTTCCATTTGTGGTCAGCTCACGGCGGCTCCTCTGCAGCTCTCGTCCACTACAGGTTCCGAGAGGGGCTCCTTTGGCTTATTATTGAAGAGCAGGTCTTCCCTTTCAACACACAAACCCCCATAACTTCTAATATGGCCCCCGAGTCTCAGGTATTCACCTTGAGACAGAAACAACATCATCTTCGAGTGGTCTCTTCCCCCTCAGTGTCGTTTCCCTATCCACGAACAGCGACCATGTGTCTTCCCAGGGCCCCCGAGGGGGACTCTGTCAAGCGTCCTGAGCTGCCTGAGGCCCATGGAGATGGTCGGCAGTCTCGGTCCACACGGAGAGCTGAGGGACCTGCGCAGTGACCAGATGTGTGTGAGCGACGCACTATATGGGTTGCACCACGTGTCATGTAAGTGACAATCATAGTACTTTTCTTTATACAGTGTTTTCCCCAGAGCAACACAGATGCCTTTCTGTAGACAGTGAGGCCGTCCCCATGCTGGGACCAGAGACCAAGTCATGGGAAGAAAACTATCCGCCCCTCCTGGCCCGGGATCGGGCAGGCGGTGGCAGGGGACCCTGGCTGCTCAGGCCTCCTCCCTGCCCTGAGGAAGCCCAGGACCCTGGGTCTGGATCCCAGTGACTCTGAGTTGCTCCGGGGACTCATGGCCACTGCGGACCATGAGTTCCAGAGAGCCGTGGCCTTCCGTCAGCACCCAGACTTCCATGGGGTCAGCCCAGAGACTAGCTGGGGGTGGAGGGGGGAGAGAGAGAGAGCGAGCGAGAGCTGGGTGAGACGGTGTGTTTCAGCGACCAGGCAGGACTCGGACCCTCGCGTCCCTCCCACCCCCACGGGGAAGGAACTGCAGAACAGGCTCCAGATCCCGGAAAGTGACAGACACATTCAGCAGGGGGCTCTGAGTTTCGGTGAAATACATGAAAGTGGAGGTGGCCCTTGGGGACACCGCTCCCTTCCCCTCTGTCCGAGTTGGACAGTGTTATGACTCCCGAGCTGAACAGCCACCAGAAGAGAGTGCCTGCGGACGTGTGAGTTTTCCCCTGATGGAACCGAGAGGAATGCTGGAGCACGATGTGCCCTGTGCTGCTAAGAACAGGTAGAGCCTTGAGCAAACCCCGCCCCTCTGGAACGTTCTCTCCGCTGGGCCCTCCTTAGAGGGAGAACAACAGAACAACGGCCTGGGACCCAGGCCGCCTGCCTTGGAGCTGGGAAGAAACAGATCGCCGGCAGCAGGAAGCAGGGGAGACAGTTCTGGGCTAGTAGCTTAATCTCATCAATCCAGTCGAAGAGGTTTGTTGTCGCATGATTTCATGAAAGAGGAAAAAAGGCTGGTCGGCTACGATACATCGAATGAACAAATTAGACCTCTGATGAAAGCAGCCAAGCTCGAGTCTTTTAGAGAAAAAGGAAGAGAACGAGATGCTCCCAGGGGCCCGCCACCCTGTCCTGCCGTCACTAGCTAGTGTTGCTGGTACCCTCCATGAGCTCTCGTGCAGTGACGTGACCAATACAGTTTCGTGCAAGGCCGATCCAGCACGGCCCCCCGGGGCATTCGGTTAGGGAGGCACCAAGGAGAAACACGTGGCTGGTCCGCCTGTGTCTGTCTTATCTTCCCTCTGCGTAATTTTCTAGGCAATAGTAACTGTGCTACATCCTTAGTATGTGTTTATCTTAGACATGAATATATTTACTGCCTCTTAGAAACACTGAGTGACTTGCTGTCTGGGTGGACGGACAGACAGATGAATGGATAGATGGGCAGGCGGGTGGGTGGATGGACAGATGAATGGGGGGATGGGTGGGTTAGTGGGCAGGTGGGCGGGAGGGTAGATGGATGGATGGATGTGCATTCATAGTCGTTTTCACAGTTTGAATAGTCCCCACCATTTACAAATGAACCCTCTCATGAGCAGTGTTTGAAATTTCATGCAGTGATTTTCTGAAGCCCCTGCCTGGCCCACAGGTTCCTTTCTTCACCTTCCAGCCACCACAGTGAGACCCCCAGAGAGATTCTGGGAGAATCACAAGGTACAACGCAGCTTGTGGGTAGTACAAACAAAACCACAACCAGACACACACACACACACACACACACACACACACACGAGCCAGTTCTCCAGTGGTTTTAGAATAAACTCTAGATACATAAATTTTACCTACTTGTAACCTTGAAAACACACCCACTGCAAAAATCAGGTACATCAACAAAATAATTTTAGGATTAATATTTAATAAAACACAATGCTGACTTAAAAGTAAAAGAGTTTGGATAAACTCTTGAAATCTGCTGTTGCGGGTCATGGGTTTACATGGTCTTCAAAGTCTCAACGGCCAGTGCGCTCCTTTAAAACGTGCAGCGGAGGGGACGTCAGGTCCGCCCCAGGCACCACACGGCAGCACAACGCACTCCTCCTCCTCCTCCGTGAAAAGTGTTTATCAAACCCCCGCACCTGCACGGACGAGAGCAACGCACAAGACCCCAGCGTCTCACGCCTGCAACTGTACGGTCTATTCCTCCTTTTAAGAAGAGAACATCTTCACATGCGTTCACTGGAAGTGAGCAGACTCACCTTGCAAACAGGAAAATAAGGAATCGAAATCGACATTCAGTAAGAACACTTTCCTTGCCACCCTTTGGGAAAAACCGTGGAGGACATACCCGGAGGTGTACAACTCCACACTCTTATAAAGCGGATGGTGGAGAAGCATAAAAATGCTTTCCTCTCCTCACCGAACAGACGAGACACTGCCGAGTGACCAGGAGAACACCTGAGTGTCGCAGACAGCGCCTGTCAAAGGAGACCATTGTTCTGAGAAGCTCGGGAGCCCAACGGCCTCCGGCCTTGCACCTGGTGAATCACCCGAGAGGAGCCGTTTCTTTCCCACAACCCCAAATGCCATCACAAATCAAGGCCGACTCACACCGCATGAGAAAAATGGGTGCCCCTGACCTAGACCACTGTCCGAGGGCCGGTCACCATCGTGAACCAGGAGAAGCGACCAGGTTCCTCCCTGCACAGCCCGTCTCTAGGCTCACAGTGAGGAACTACAGCGGTTCTATCACCCTCCCAACCAAGACACACTCGCCACTGAATTGACACCAAGACGTCACATTTTTAAAAACTCTGCCCCACCACCTGACCCCAAGGAGTACGCACTCCATCCCGCCGGTTCCAGGTGCCCTCTTTTCCTGGTGCCTCCAGCGACCGAGGCTCCGGGATCGCCTCCATCTCAGCAGCAGGAAGCCCTGTCTCACTGCCAATGAAGTTCTTGGGCATGCACATTCAGAGGGGCCTGCCGCTGTGCCAGGAAGGCTCTGCTCACAGTGCAGGAAGGCGGCTGCAAGGCTGCGGTGCAGGCCCGGGCGCCTGCAGGGGCTGCAGCAGGACACTGACCCGGGAGGGAGACAGGACCTGTGGTGTCCTGGAAGTGGCCTGGGCTTTCCAAACTGCCCAGTTCTTCTCCGTAGACCAGCTTTCTCTGCCTCCGCAACCAACCACGCTGAAGCCAGAACAGCCACTTCGCAGCATCTCCCACACTCACGGGCCACCCCAGACTAGACCTTGATTTCCGGTTCAGAGAGGGAGGGCCGGAGCTGCTGTGGGCACCCTGAGGACACGCTGAAGGACAGTGAAGGGGGACAGCAGGCCGGGAAGACAGTCCCAAAGGTGTCAGCTCCAGCAGCCTCATAAAGACGTGGCCTCTGCTTATTTTATTCCCGCCCCCACCCCAGGACTACCCCTCGCTGGCAGGACACCTTCTCCATTCCCCTGACCCACGTTGCTTGTTCCCGGGGCCCTGTTCATTTCTCCACACCACTCTGCAGTAGAACCTAGACGCGACACTGTTCGGGAGACAGGCCCATGCCGAGCAGAGGTCAGGGCTCTCAGCGGAGTTCAGGTGAAGACCAGAGACCAAGCGATGGCGCCCCAGCTTCTGACTGAGAGCAGAGGTCGGAAGTGCTCCACACAGGAGAATTCCGAGAGACCCCGCAGAGACGTGGACACTCGAGGCCGGGGGGTGGGGGTGGGGGTGTGTGCACTTTCATCATCCCATTTAACAAGCGTTTATTGGCTCAGGTGCCAGAGACGTGCAGTAATTGGAGAGAATCACCTGTGCCAAGTGTCACAGTGCGGGCGGCAGACACAGCAGAGAGCCCTGCCCTTACAAAGCCTGTCACCCGTGAGTGTCAGCAGGTGACACAAGTCACACTGGCCATGACAGCATGCCTGAGAAGTGACAGTGCTGTGACAGCCCAGCAAGCACGTTCACCAGACCTAACGTGCTCGGGGAGGCACCCTGGAGGAGGTGCACCTGCACTGGGGCCTGAATGAGAGAGGGGACACGCCCCGTGCACCTCGGGACCGCAGGTCAGGTGACTAGGGCGTAACCTACCAGCAGAGGTGGTTCATGTTGGCAGCTGCCTCTGAGGCACCCCTGCCACCGTGCTGCGCTCCAGCCAAATGGCCTCCCAGGAGTCACGCACAACAGTGCTGTGCACAGGCTGGCCCCTCCCTGGGGCGTGAGCCCTGCCCCCGCCCCATGGCTGACTGCTCTCTGGCCGCTGCGCTGGACCCCCTGTCCTGAGAAAGGACTCCCAAAGCAACCCAGGCCAGCCGTGTCATCACTTCAGATGTCGCCTCTCTCCCTCCGGTCTGCAAGGTTTGAGGGCAAATCTTTGTATTCCATCACTGGTCTCTGGGTGCTGGCACCGATTTGGTAAAGTAAATAAACGAAAACAGTGTACTGTCGCCGGGCAAAAGGCTAGAGACTATGTATACACCTTATTTCACTCACTCCTCACGACAGGCCTGCAAAGTGGCGACACCGTCCCCCACTCTGTAGATAAGAAAACAGAGGTCCACAGAGGCCACTCCCTCGGTGACCTTTGTAGAAAGGGAGGAAGCTGGGCTGTGACTGCAGCTCCGTGAGCCCCTTTCCTCTGCTTCCCCTGAAGCGTTAAAGGGGCCAGGTCGTCCCCTCCTTCAGTCAGGGATAGAATTCCGATGAGTCTCCTTATCAACACTCAGGAAAATGCTTGACGGAGTTCAGCGGCTCAGCTCGCACAGGGGCGGATTAATTTTTTAGTGCAGCCAGCCTGCACTCTTCCAGCCGTGAAGGACAGGACAGGCTCCTGAATGCAACAGAAGGCCCCCCACCAGGCCAGTGTGAAGACCACCGCTTCCTGCAGGCAGAGCGTGGGCGGCTGCCCTCACAGCCAGGTGCAAAGGTTCTAACACCTGTGCTTCAACATCTGAGGGTCCCAGGAGCACTCGGTTTTCTTTAAAAAATAACTGGTCTGCGTTTTAATCCTTTCAAGTCTCCAAAAAGTAGTTGCAAGTCATTGGCAGGAATAAAACTTGCTCCCCCAGACAACAGAAACTGCTATGCCTTACGGTCACGCCACCCCGCCCCCATCCCCTCCAACTTGTTTATTTTAACATAAAATAAACTCCTTTCTGGGTAGTGTTTTCAAATGCCAGGCTCCATTCTAGAATGAACTTTTACAACCAGAGTATCAGCCTCTTACAGGTGGGTCATTTCTGAGTCACTGACCTGACCTTTACTATTTGGGGAGGACGGTCAGACAGAAGTTGCTCACCATGCAGTCGATGACGCCACCAGGCTCGGTCCAGTTCTCACTGGTGAGGACGGTCCGTGCCCAGCGCCCTAACCCACAGCACCGCACCCTGGCTGGCGGCGGAGAGCCAGAGGAGGGTCTTTCTCCACAAACCCTGCCCCCTCCCCTTAGGGTCCCTTTCTAACACTTCAAACCCTGAGGCTCTTGAATCCTGAGATCTCCTGTCACCAGGTGAGTGATTCACGGCCCAGTCACCTACCATCACGCTCCCAGCCCGGGTTCAGGTCTCCAATAGCAGGTAGAAGTGACCACCCAGCTAGAGAGGGGGTGGCGGTCATTTGAGACCCACCCACCCTCCACTCTACAAATGACTTAAAACGAAACCCACCAGCATTTGCAAAGCCTTTTTTTTTTTTATCTGAACATACCAGCCCTGCTTGTATTAAGAACACAGAAGACAGGTACACATCATTTCAAGCAATTAACATGGTCTCCCAAAGCTCCTCCTAAAAGGTTTCTTTGCTAGAAAAATGCGAGCTCACTATTTGAAAACGTCCTTTAGGGAAGCTTTTTGCAAAGTAACACACCCTGCCACCTGCAAGTGGTGGATCTGCTTCCTGGATGCAGGTACCTGCAGACCTGGCTCTCGCCCAGGGCACAGCTCGGCAGTGACTGCATCTCCCATCTCTGCATTCCAGCACAGCATAAGTGCTCCAGAGAAGTTTACTAAATGCATGAGTGAAAATAAGGGAGCGTTTATAGATGCTCCTTCATCCTGCATAAGAGGCTGCACGCGGCATCCGCCAGATCCGAAACCGCCATCGCCCCAGTGGCGAAATCTGCCAGTCCCCACACATCAGCGGGGCGTCCGCTACTCGGAGGCCTACCCCTGATCTCCACCCCTCGCACTCCCTCCACAGCCATCCCCTCCCCCGTGGGGGCATCAGAAGGCGTTCCAGTCCGTCATATCCCTTCTGCTGTGGATGAGGTGGGAAGGGGAAGGGGTCATGAAGAGGAACCGCCCAAACTGTCCTGAATTCTGAAGCACACCCTCTGAGGTGCCCATTTATGGCGAGTGGGTGTGGGAGAGACACCACAGGCTCTTTCCGAAAGCTCTTTATTCTAACCTGGCAGGTCCTGAAAGCCTACGCGGCCACGAGGAAGGAGGAGAGGCGGGGACTTCAGAAGGTCAGCCTGCCAGGTGCGCTGTGGCCGGCAGGAAGAGGCAGCCCGGGGTCTAAGCCCGGGGGTGGGTTAGGGAGGGGTTCCCACACAGAGGCACACTCGCAGGCCACACTGGGCACAGTCCGGAAACGTTGTTGGCTGTCGTGGCGGGGGATGCTAGAGGCCAGGGATGCTGCCAAACACCTGCCATGCACAGGGCACCCTCCAAAAGAAAAGAATTATTCAGTACAAACTGTCCATGGTGCTGACATTGAGTAACCACAGGCTCCACCCAAGCCCGCCATCAAGAATTCTGGTCTAGTCTGTGGTTCAGGAGGTCAAGGACGATGCTTGCGATGGAAGAGAAAGGACGGGGTGAAGCACTTCGAAACCGAGGGGAGGTCAGCACGGATCACTACGGGGGTGCGTGAGACGCTCTCCTCCTGCAGGCAGCGATCGCTCGGCCCACGGGCATCCGCAGAGGAGACGCTGAGACCACGCCTGCCGCCTGGGCTCCGATGCACCCACAGGTGGGAAGAGAGGGGCTGCCCAGGACGCTGCCCACGTGTGGGTGCTCGGAGGACAGATGCCAGCCATCGAAAGAGGAGCTCAACCCTTCCAACCTGCTTGTTTATAGTTTAATCCTCAGTGGGATGCTCCAACAGCCCAGGCCTCTCAGACCCAGGGGCTTTCAGGGTTTTTCAAAACAATTCCTCCCAAACAGGCACCTGTCCAGAGTGTGGCTTGTCGGCCTCACCAATTGGGTTGCGAACACCAAGCAGAGCTAATGTCTGCACTATTCCCAATTACCTCGTCCACCTTCACTGCCCAAACTAGGTCTAAAAAGCAAATGGATACGGTGCATACTTGGTCATTCAAATAATTCCTGCTGCCCCAAGGGCAACTCACTCAGACCTCTCAAAGAGTCTAGAAACGGTCATTGCCAACTCCTTTAATGGGGACAGAGATAGGCCACTTTGAAAGGTGACTACAAGGTCACACAACACCCAGGATGAAGCTTGGTGCATCCCAGAACTTGCTCTGGAGACCACAAGAATAACGGTGACTTTATTACTTTGTAATCTTCCTCTATCCCCATTCATTAGGTGTGATTACCGGCCAACAAACAGAATAACTGATAGCAATGCACAGATGAGCATCTTCATGATTTTTTCCCTACTTGGGAAAAAATGGCAAAACAGCCAAAGTAATGCTCTTAAAATGTCTTTGGCTGTATTAATAAAACATTAGTTTCTCTAAATTTAAACTTAAAATCCAATTAATTCGTCAAAATGTCAGTTGTCATCAAAAGCATTTTAGTAGGAAGGAAATGCCTTGGAATATAGAGGACTCTTCACAGGAATTGAGGGAGCAGACGGGGCTGACCTTGCCCCAGCACCACGGCCCCTGCCACCTGTCTGCGGATGTTTGCACCAGGGGAGCCTCAGCCAGAGAGCGTCGAAGACGGCCGCTGCTGGTACCAGGGACTCATCTTCCAGATGGCCTGTCTCAGGGGTACGGTGTGCTTGTACCAAACACAGTCATCACTGCTGTGAGCTCCCAAAATCACACACCTTGGAGAACATCTCCACAAAGCACGAGGGGCTGGTCACAGACGGAATCACGGTGCTAAACCCTATTGTGCCTTCCAGGGCTAAAGGGACTAGTCCCTGAAGGCTGTGATTTATACCGCTGTCTGCCGTTATTCAGAAAGCAGAGACTAGACATAAGGAACAGAAAATTCCTGACAGAAATTTTAAAAGCAGAAGTACAATTTGAGTATCCTGTCCTTATCTACAAGAGAAATGGTTTCCAGTGGGTTTTCTAGAGCATTCTTGTTGCTCTCTGCCCAGTGTTTTCCAGCTGCAAAGGGAACTTGGGGCTCTGTCTTCCTTCTGCAATTGAAACCCATTCGTCAGCTCCCATTTTAGCAGGAGACTGGAGGAGACACTGATAACCTTTAAAGGCTTAGACAGAGTTAAATGCAATCACCACGGCCCTTTCGAAACAAATAAGGGCATGAAAAGAAAACTCTGAAATCCTATGTTTCTTCCTGCAAATAGCTTACAAGTAACCAGCTAACTGCTAGCCTGCCATTGACCTCTGGCTTGAAATCAAGGGTTTTAGGAAAATAAACTAAAGGTAGACGTATTTTTAGAGCTGAATATGACTGATTTACAGACGCTGAATTTCTTTTCCCCCTAAGGACCAACAAAGTATGTTCCAATTTCAAGGGACAAGGGTAAAAACAAGTCTCAAGATCATTAAGCTGTTAGTCTTCTCTAAGAAGGGACACTCACTTCTTACACTGACTGGGTCTGGCAGCCTCTATTTTCCCAGTAAACAAACGATCGTGAGGGGCCATCTAAGTATGATTTACAGGCACAGGTACCTGCAGTGTGCTGTGGTCACCTTCTCCCTCCCAGAGCGAGATAAGAGTCCCCCAGTGAGTCCCCATCACACAGGCAGTGCCTGGGCCATTGACTGCGGCACTGCCAAAGCCACCACCTGGGGCTCATTGGGAAGGAAAGTTTTAGCTGCTCCACCTGGCCCGGACCATTCATCTCTACCAAACCTAGAATGCTCCAAACAGAAGCTCCGAACGGAGGGCAGATCAAGACCTGGGGCGAAGGGAGTGACCGGCTAAAACGAAGGGCCAAGAATTGCCCTCCACCAGCAGGGCCTGGAGGACCCAGGGAAGAGTTAAAATCCAGGCCACCTACGTCTGCGGTCTGAGCCCTGACCGCCCACCCCCACGCACCCCGCACCCCCCCCCCCAGTGTCACTTCCAGGTCCGCAGCGAAGCCTGCAACTCTGGACACACTGGTTCCAATGTCTCCCCGACTGTGGCACCGCGAGGGGCAAGGCTAGAGAGGTCCGTGGGGAAACTTCGGGCAGGGCAGCCTTGCGGGGAAGGGGCAGCTGGACGCGTCGCTGCGTGCACTCAGGAGGCTGCAGGAACCCCCCGCAGGGGAAGCACACCGGCGAAAGGGGGAAATTATGTGAGGGGTCTTACTTTTGTAGCTCGCCGCCCAGGGCTGGTAGCCGTAGTAGCCAGTGATACGCAGGATCCGCTCCTCGATGGACGTGAGCCCCACGGGCCCGCTGGTGAGGTCCTCCACCGAGCGCGACCATTTCAAGTCCTCCTTGATCGACTCGTCCACTACCAAGTACTTGAGCTGCCGGAGCTGGGGGCTGATGTCGGACAGTCTCCGGGGGCTGACGTCTGGTGACCGCCTCATGCCACTGAGGCCGGGCAGGTGGGCCGGGCGGGAGAGAGGGGGAGGTTTTCGGTGAGGACCGATCAGAAGGCGAGCAAGGGCGCGGCCCGGCCGCCTGGGGCAGGTGTCACCGCAGGGCCCGCACTTCCCTCCGGCCGCCCGCCGCCCACCCAGCTCCGGGGGCAGCCCTGGCGTCGGGTGTCGTCTCCTGTACCCAGCCCCGGGCGCCTCGGGGCAAGGCAGGTTGGGGCGAGTGGCGAGGGACAGGACGCCTAGAACTTCCCGAGGAGCCCTCTGCGGGAAGACCCTTCCCGAGCCCCAGACCTCCCGGCGTCCCGGCTGCAGAGGGCCACACGCCCGCGCACCCGCAGCAGGCACTACTCACATGGCGATGCCTTTGCCCCGGGGCGCGCCGCCGGGAAACTCTCGGATCCCCATAGGCAGTGGCAGAGTGCAGCTGGGGGCGCCCAGACTTGAGGCGGAGGGGCCGCCGGCCCGAGCTGCCGACAGCCGCGGACCCGCGAGAGCAGGGCGCGTTGCCCGCCGAGGGTCCGCGCCACCTCGCGCTGCCAGTGCGCGCCCGCGCCGCCGTCCCCAGCGCCTCCCTCCGCGGCGCGCGGCGTGGGCGCGGCTCAGCCGGGCTCCGGCCCGTGGCGGCGCCCTACAGCCAGGAGGCGGCAGGGCCGTGCGGGCACCGTGCCCCTCACCTCCACTGCCGCCTAGCACACCGCGGGCGCGGGAGCGGCGGACGCGGAGAGCGTTGGCAGCTGAGTGCGCTCTCGAGGCACCCAGGCGGGCAGTGCTCGCCGGCCGGACGCGCAGGAGCCAGGTGGGGGCGCTGCAGCCCGTGCGCTCGGCTCCGTAGAGGCACCAGGTACCCGCGCTCCTCCTACCGGGGCCAAGAGTTGTCAGGTCCTACTGCTCCCCGTTCAGCAGTTCGGTTCGCTTTCAATCTCTCGAGCCGCCTCTACAGTACTGAAAGCAAAACTGGGAAGACAGAAACCTAGTCCCATATCCACGAGGACCACGCTCAGAATGTCAAATAAATAAAACGGCAGTTTGCAGGCAAAGCCGAGACGCAGGTGATTTGACTAATTAGGCAGGGGAATGTTGAGTCAGACCAGGCCCTCAGAGAACTTCCAGTCTCCTAGACCACTGACTACTCCTTTGCTAAAGCAGGCCTCTCTTACATTTCCACTTCTTTTTTTTTCCTGCCCGCCAGCCATTTCTCTAGAATACCTAATCGCTTTACCTAGTTATTTTGCTGTTGTGAAAAGAAAATACTTATAGGCTCATTAGGGAAAGTTTAGGAACTACAGAAATATATAAAGAAAAAAATACCCATTAACCAGCCGAAAATGACTACTATAAATTATGTGTCCTCCTTTCCTCCTCTTTTTTCCAATGTAAAATATGTTTTTCACAAAATTAGAATCAAATTGTACACACAATTTTTGTATTAAAAATAGCCCTGGCTGTTGTGACTCAGTGGCTGGAGCGCAGGTTCTGTGAACCAAAGGGTCACCCCTTCCATTCCCAGTCAGGGCACATTCCTGCGTTGCCAGCCAGGACCCCAGTAGGGGGCGCGCGAGAGGCAACCGCACAGTGTGTTTCTCTCCCTCTATCTCCCGTCCCCTCTCTCTAAAAATAAATAAATAAAATATTTAAAAAGAAAAGACTAAACAAATTACATTAAAATTAATAAAATAGGGGTAGAGGAGAACTCTCTCGGATTAATAACGGTCGTCGACAGAACTCTAACGTGATAGAAAGAAACGAGAAGCTTCCGTACTAAGACCAGGAGCCAGACAGGGACGTGCCATCTCACCACTCACTTTCAACCTTGCACCGCAATCCCAGCTGCTGCAGTCAGATTAGCAAAGGAAATTAAAATTGAGAACATTGGGAAGAAGCAAAACTTCCTCTGTTCACAGATAACATGATTATCTATATTGAAAACATGAAACAATCAACTGAAAATTGACCAGGAACAAATATTGATTACCGCAAGTCTGCAGGTTCATGCACAAAAGTGAACAACTTCCTGCATACTAGCCATGAACAACTGGAATTTGAAACTTAAAACATAATACCACCTACGTTTGCACCAAAAAAAATGAAATATTTAGGTGTAAATATATGTGCAAGATCCAGATGAGGAAAATTACAAAACTCTGATGAAAGAAATCAATGAAGAATAAATGAATGGAGAGGTGTTTCATGTGTTTTGGTGGGAAGATGATATTGGGTTAGGATGTGAGTTCTTTCCAACTTGATGTATAGATTCAATGTACTCCCAATCAAACTTTCAACAAGTTATTTTGTTTACATCAACAAAACTAGTTCTAAACTTTATAGGAGAGGTAAACGACCCTAAGTAGCTAACAAAATATTGGAGGGTGAGGTGGGAGGACTTACTCTAAAGCTACGATAAGCCACACAGTGCGGTAGCAGTGGAGGAGCACACGGAGTGGTGGGACACGGCAGGGGGCGCAGAATTAGACCCACACAAAAAAAAGTGGAGCGATGTCCAGAAAAAGAGCACGGTTCACTCGATGGAGCAGGGACAGTGTGATCAACCAGTGGGGCTGGAACACGGGACATCCAAGGCAACACAGTGATCACGGGCCTAAGCAAAAACTATAAAAGTCTCAGACAACATAGGAGAACATCTAGACAACCTGTGTTCAGCGATGATGTTTTAGCTGCATCAGAGATGTGATCCACAAAATAAAAAATTGACAAGTTGAGCTTCATTAAAACAAATGCTGCCCCTGGAAAAGACGTTGTCAAAAGAATGACAGGACAAGCCACACACTGAGAAAACGTGCGAAAGACCTCGAAGAAAGGGCTCCCATCCAAAATAAGAACACGTAACACTCAACAATGAGAAAATGAACAACCCAATTTAAAAATTGGCAAAATATCTGAGCGAATGTGTCAGAACATGATACACAGCTGGCCAATACGCATGCGAAATACTGCTCGACATCACGTGCTTCAGGGAATTTCAAGTCAAAACAAGGAGCGAGAGCGCTTCCACTCACTACACACCTGTGGCAACGACCGCGGTCCAGAACACCAAGTGCTGGCGCAGGCGCGGAGCCGCCGGAGTGCTCCATGGCCGGTGCAGATGCCAAATGGTGCAGCCACTGCAGAGGGCAGTCCTGCAGTTTCTCACAAAAACCAAACACGTTTTGCCATAGGATCCAACAATCACACACCTTTTCTATTTCCAAACCGAGTTGAAAATTACGTCTGCATCGAAACCAGCACAAAAGTCGTTGCAGCAGCTTTCTCCATCATTGACAAAACATGGGACCAACCAAGATACCCTTCTAGGGGGAATGGATGAACAGACTGTGATGCAGGCAGACAGCGGTGTGTTACTCAGTGACAAGAATTAAAAACTATCAAGTCGTGAAAAGACATGGAGAAATTTAAAATGCATATTTCCAAGTGAAAAAAGGGCAATCGGAAAGACTGCATATTGTGTTATTGCTGCCGTATGGCCTTGTGGAAGAGGCGAAGCCAGGTAGACAGTCAGAGCTCTGCGGGCACCAGGGCTTCCTGGTCGGAGTGGTGAGTGGTGGGAGGGGGAATGAATGAGTGAGCACAGGGGGTTTCATGCAGGGGAACTGCTCTGGATGACCCTCTACTGCTGGATACATGGCATTAGATTGTGCAACCCCGAGAGTAAGCCCCAATACGAACTATGACCTCTGGCTGGCAATGCATGATGTGTCAGTGGTAGCTCATTAGTTGTGAGACGTGTACTGCTAATGCAGGGTGTCCGTGTTGGCAGGAAGGCCGTCTGTGTATTGCGGGGGAGGGACTTTCCCTTCAATTCTGCTGCAAACCTAAAAATGAAATCCATCATGCAGCTTTCCAGGGTCATCGGTATTCCTCTGAACTGTTTTCTACTGGATGTATTATTATTTCCTGGCTGGTATGATCACAAAAGCAACATAGCCATTGTAAAAAATGGCAACAAGTAATATTTAAGTGTACAAATAAAAATGAATAGCCCTGGCTGGTGTAGCTCACTGGATTGAGCACGGGCCTGCGAACCAAAGGGTTGCGGTTCAATTCCCAGTCAGGGCACATGCCTGGGTGGCGGGCCAGTTCCCAGCAGGGGACACATGAGAGGCAACCATATATTGGCATTTCTGTTCCTCTCTCCTTCCCTTCTCCTCTAAAGAAATGAATAAAATCTTTAAAATATATATAAATAAATAAAAATAAATGGTCTTCTCCTATTTTTTGTGAGAGCCTGTAAGATAAGGTGCCTCTCTATCTTCATTTACGTGTAGGTATGAGAGATTTTTTACTTAACCGCTTTTTCTAAGGCTTTGCGACAACTCATTTTTTTCTTGTGTTTGATATGTCTCATCTTAAGCCGATCTTGGATGGCCATGGGGACCACTTGACCTGGTGCTCCCAGAGCATCCTCTGAGGATGACCTGGCATCTGCATCATCCAGGACGGTTGTTTATGAAGTGATGGTCCTTACCTATCCCACCTGAGTGTGGCACGGGGCCACTCCACGTCACCGAATGTGCCAGGTGAGCTTCATGCACACCATTTGAGAACTGCTTGTGTGCATAATGATGAAAGTTTCATGAACTCAGAATCCTCCCCTTCGCTTTTGCAGACATATTTACTGAACCCAAGGGAAGGTCGTGGCAGAAGTGAACAGAGGCCTGTCCCATGTACACACCACATTCCGGCTGCCGTAGCCCCGGGCTGGTCTCTCGCCTTTCTGAGCCTCAGTTTTCTCATCTGTATAAAGGGGATGACTTGTGAGACCATTATGAAGGTAAAATGAGTTAATACCCGTGAAGTACGTAAGATGGGCCTGGGACATGGTCAAGGCCACACTACTTAACAGATATGAGCTATTATTATTAGCCATGTAGCTAAAGGGGAAATCCATTTGCTTTGTTTTTCTTTCCTTTCCTTCTCTCTCCAACAACATCGAACTGTTGACACATATTCAGGTTCATGCTACCTAAAATCGCTACATGATTTTTAAATGTGCAGTTGTTAAGCCATATTACTCCCCTTAATCTTTTAAAATAAATAGCATGGGGTTGCAGTCAGATAAAATGGTTTAAGTACTGGCTTCTCCACTCACCACCTAGACAACCTTGAAATTTCTATTTAATTCCTTAGACCTTTATTGTTTCCACACCAACCTCATAGCCATATCAAGATTAAGTGTGTTTGAGCACGTTAGAATGTAGCAGAGCGAAGGGTCTGGGTTTAGCACTTAGTAAATATCAGCTAGAGCAACCATGTCACTTCCGTGGTGTTTCCGCCCGTCCGACGGTGCACTGCCCTAAGGTTGCAGGGTGTTTGGGGTGCTGGCAGTCGGCCATCACCATCACAGCCCCAGTTCACCAGGTGCTGTGGGCGCCGCGTTTATCTCCCCTCCTCCCTCCCCTCCCCGGCACGCTTGACTCTACCAACACCTCCTTAAATCTCATTCTGATGGCTGCAGCTCACATCCAACAATCCAGCCCAGATGGACGCTTTCTGGCAGATCCAAGGGCCAGCCATTGCCCCTGCAGTCAGTGCGGCAGCCAGCATGGCAGAACACACACAGGCGGCCACAGGCTCTCCTGCCACCGTGCGCTGATCAACCCGGAGGCTTTGATTTCTGGCCAATGAGCGTCAGAAGTGGGCGACTGCTGTTGAAATTGCTTACCTGTTCAATAGCATGATGGGGGTTAGGAATGCGCTCCTGTGGAGGAATTACAGAAATTCAAGAGATGTGGCTTGGATAGAGTGTTACAGAGGTCCGCTCCACCTTTGAGTAGACAGGTTATGCAGAATTGAAAACATTTCTCCTTAGAGATAGTACCCAACGTTTGCCAAACTTTTTCCTCACCAGTGGGTGTAAGGATGTGTAGTTGTGTCCTGGCAACTCTAACGCTAATGGAATCCCACCCTAGAATATTATCCTTCTGCCTGGAGGGAGTGTTAGATGTGCTGAAAGCATCTAAAAAGCCAGAATGCTGCAACTTCATCCAACTTGGAGATCAGACTAGATACATTTCCCCCAGCACTTGCTAGTAAATGTTTGTACAACTGTCTGCACGTGTGGTACTGCTTTCAGTGCAACCAAATAGCAAAAGCAGGGCCACTGCTTTCCCGTCCACTTATGCAGAAGTTTTCATTGGCAAACACTATCCGCCCAAAGAGCCCAAGGGCTGTGTAGGAGCACATGGGCTTCCGTCAGTCTGCACCGCATAGTTTACAAAGCAGAGCATGAAGCCACGGTGGCTACCCCAGCGTATAGTGAGACCCAGAGGCAAGTTCTGCCCAGAGTATCTCGGAATATCCAGAATCACCAAAGCAATAGTGGAAATCTCTCATTCAAGGATCCTCTGTACTGCTGGTTCTTAAACTTTGTAAGTCTTCATATTTAAAGACTTAAATGTAAGCCTAAACACGTTAAACTCCTAGACCACACAGTGAACAAGTTTGTTGACATGGAACTTAGCCATGACTTTTTGGAGGTGACACTGGAAGCACAAGCAACAAAATAAAAAATAAGCAAGGGGCCACACTTACCCAAAATGTGTCCATACAGCACAAGGAACAATCGATGAAATGAAAATGTGCCCATCAAATGAAATAAAATTTTTGCAAAACATACAGTTGATGAGGGGTTAATATGCAAAATAGGTGAAGAACTCATACAACTCAACAGCAATAAGAATAATAACAATCCAAATTTAAAATTGGCAAAGGATCTGAATAGACATTTTCCCAAAGAGGCTATTCAAATGGCCAACAGGTACATAAAAAGTGTTCACAATCACTAAGCAAATGAAAATTACAGCCACAACGAGACATCACCTCATGCCCGTTACAATGGCTGCCATTAAAAATACGAGCTACTGAATGCTGGTGAGGAGAAAAGAGAATCTGAATGTTAGTGGGAATGTGAATTGGTGCGGCCACTATGAAGAACAGTATGAAGTTTCCTCAAAAAATGTAAACGTAGAGCTACCCTATGACCCAGCAATTTCACTTCCAGGCATGGAAATGTCTGTTGATAGATGACCAAGTGACTAAAACGTGATACACACACACACACACACACACACACACACACACACACCACTGAATACAGTTCCACCATAAAAAAAGGGGAATCTTGCCATTTGCCAGAACAAGGATGAAACCTGAGGGCATTATACTAAGTGAAATAAGGCAGACAGAGCAAGTCAAATGCCGTATGACGTGACTCACATGTGGAACCCGAAACAGGAATTTCATAGAAAACGTGGTCAGAGCTGTGGTGGCTAGAAGTGGGGCTGGGTGTGAGAGCGGGAAGTGTGGGAATCGGGTACAGGGGTCAAAAGCACAAACTTCCAGTTATAAGGTAAACCTGTGCCAAGGATGTAAGGTACAACACAATGACTATAGTGAACAGAGCTCTCTGGGGTATTTGGAAGTTTTCTAAGAGAGTAAATTTTGAAACTACTCATCACAAGGAAAACATACTTTGTACTTAGATGAGATGATGGATGTTAACTACACTTGTGGTAATCATTTCACAAGTCACTCATAGTGACTTGTGGTCAAGTCATTATTCTGTACACCTTAAACTTATACAGTACTGTATGTCGATTACATTTCAAAACTGAAAGAAAAAAATTAAAATAAAGTGCAAACTCTCGTATCCTACTCACACTTAGGGGTTCCCTGACGGGAAACCTGGGAATCTGTATTTTAGTGAACACTTGTAATGAGGCTGATATAGATGCTCAGGAACTACATTCTGTAAATGCAGGTGTGCCTCAGAAGCACGTGGAAGCATTTTTATAAAACTAATTTCTGAGTTTCTCTCCAGATCTCCCAGTGAGAAACTCCTCTGTATGAACTGAATGTCAACGTTTTTGAAAGAGCATCCCTGGTGATTGTTAACGTGCTAATCAGTTATTTAAAGCCCTGTTGGTTAGCTCTAATATCGTGGTCACCTGTGGGTATGATTCTGTCATCAGTTTTTTTCTCCTGATCATCCATCATGTTGTTTTGCTTATATCCATGTCTAGTAATTTTTTTTGTATTCCAGACATTGTGATTCGAAGTATTACGGAACCTCCAGATGATCATATTTCCATCAGAGAGCGGTGGAAATATGATCTTTCTTTCCTCTTTCTTTCTTTCTTTCTTTCTTTCTTTCTTTCTTTCTCTGTTGTTGTTAGGCACGTGGAGTGAGGAATTAATTGATCGCTGTAATCAATCAGGGAGTAAACTGATTAGGGACTATGTTGCAGTATTAGTAAACTTTTACATCTGCTTTGCCGTTTCCTTGGGTATGGTCCCCTGGCCGTTTATTGAAAGCTGAGCAGGCATTGATCCCCTGAGTTCTAAAAAGCTACAGGAAATCTACTTCTGCCCTTCAGAGAGTCCCAATTTAGGTCTCCAGGCTCCCCCACAACAAAACTGCTAAATATCCTAAGAGAGAGACTCCGTTGTTTAGACAGGACTCTTGTCCCAGTCAGTCTTTGTTGCCCAATCCCCCAGAGAAGTGCAAGGGCCCCTTCTGTCTCCAGCAGCTTTTCACCTGGCTCCCCAGCCTCCCGTGCAAAGCCAGAACCCAGCAAGTCTCCCAAGGCAAACTCGGGGCCATTCAAGTTTCCCATGTGCCCTCTGGCTCTGCTCAGTCCCTGAATGTGTTGCTGATCTCACCCATCTTGGGCAGAGGGCCTCTCCCCTGGCCATTTCCAATAATCTACTTGCACCTAGAATTAGCAAATGCTCCAGGACACAGAGGGAGGGTGGGGGACAGTTGGCAAATATCAGCTCACCTTAGAACAGTTTTGCTTCTCTGGAATATAAATTCATGTAATCATTCTTCTATGCCTGCCTGGCTTTTTGAGTTGTTGCAGTGTGTTAATTTGCTAAGACCTGCTACATCCTACACATTTATCAGGCTACCCTCAGAAACTCCCTGTCAGATATGTTTTTCCAGCTGGCTTCCCTTGGATTCCTGGATCAATCTGGAAGAAAGAGGTCAGTGATGGAAATGATCACGCACTGGCTTCCTTGTGCATAGCTGGCACTCTGTGCAACTTTGAATGATCTCAGTTCTGAGTGCAGGGTGACAAGGGCATCAGTCAGCATGTCTTCATGCTGTGTCAGAGCGTGACCCACGGCCTAAATGAGACTGTGAGTTTTTCACCTTCTGTCCATAATAAAACCTCGGTGAGGTTCTGCTTTGCAAGCCAAGCTAATCAACTTCTGCTTCTTAATAAGCAATATATTCTTCATATTGTTCTAAGGATTACTTTGTAAATCATTAACTTTTAATTATTACTTTACTAAAAACATGTTTTCTTGAGTACATGAAAATGATGTATTCTTCACGAAAGTTCCAAGTATCTTGAAATATTTAGGATAGTAAGACATTTGTCTGTTTTGCGATTAATTGAACAAACATTCATTGAGTACATACATGCACCCTGTTTGTGCTGGAATCCAGTCATACAAAGAAGATATACTTTCTGCCCTTAGCAAGCCCATTGCGTAATAAAGAAACAAGGAAATGGCACACAATTGCGATGCAGGGCAATAGGAGCCGTGCGGACGTGTAGGAGGATGGTAGTGAACCTGTCCGGTCCCTGCTGGGGACGGGTGGAGAAGGAGGCCGAACTTCAGGGAGCCTCAGGCAAGGCTTCGTAGATTCGAACACGCACACACTAGTTTTGGACAAATGAGTAGAAATTAGTGGGGAAAGGAGGAAGAGGCGCAGGAGTGGAGGGGGAGAAGGTAGAAGAGGAGAAGAAACCCAAAAGAAGCTCCCGCGCAAGGGTCCGGAGGGGGGCCTCCGCGGCCTGCGTGGTGGGCGCGCTGTCACTGGGGACGGGCAGGAAGAGAGGAGGCGGACAGGGCCATCACGTGGGGCTTCGTGCCGGAGCCACCACTGTCACTCCCCAGGGCGCTGAGGCACAGCCCACCTGGTCTCCCCACGTTCACTCCTTTCGCTGCCTCAGCCGGAGCAGCCCGGTTCCCCGGGAACCGATCCTGTGGCCCTTCCACATAAAACCCTCTCTGTGAGCAGCGTCTCCCTTCCCTAAGTGAGAGGCCGAAGCCCGCCCCTCGCCCACCCACCGAACCCGCTCTCCGTCCACACCAGCCTCGGGAGCCCGGGGAAGGTGTTTCACTTGCCCTTGGCGGCAGGACGTCTGCCCGGGAAGCCCTACCTCCTCCGACCTGCAGGCCCCCCAGGACCACCGCAACGCCTTCAGCCAGCTGCGGCCGCTGCTGAGACCCTCTCCCTCCAGGAAGCCTTTTTTAACCTCCCCAGAGTAGATTAGGTCCTTCCTGCGCAGCCCCACGTTCTTTATAATTGCCTCTGTAACCCGTACCGGGGCTTTCTCACACGTTCACTTACAAGGTCATTTGATGAAAGCCTGTGTCTGAACTAGGCTCACAGGGATGTGAGGCAGAGACCGGTGCTCAAATTCTGACCCTCACGCCCCACTAAGGCCCCAGTGGGTTCTGCTAAAAATGATTTGATAAATGAATAAGAAACTGAACATGTGAGCTAATAAGACTGGGGCTGGACAATAAGATATGTAAGGAGTGTATTGCACAGAGTTTTAAAAATCTGTTTTCACCTTTCATTCTGGGCAGTTCCCTTCTCTAGGTTAAGAGGAGATTATGCGGTCGCCACGGAGTGACCTCCGGGACCAGTTCCCTCAGGTTCCCCCTTGCAGGGCTCCAAGGTCAGCCTTTCCGCAATCCTAATTTTTCAACCCAGGCGGTAAGGGTGTTAAAAAAGTGTCCTGGGTCTTCTGAGTTAGTCTTGGCTTTAAATATCCTGTTCCATTGTTCTAAAAAAGTATGCTCCTATTGTTAAAAAAAGATGTCCTAATTTGGAGTTTGGAAAATTTAGTCACTGTGATGTATGTCTCCAAAATGCTCATGGATGGTATATGGCTCACAACAGGTAGGTGGGTGTGCAGGTAGGTGGATGGATGGAAAGATAAACAGATGGACAGAGAGGCCCCCCCCACTGCGTCTACTCTACCCCCCCCCCCCAGTGAGCGGTAACCTCCTCTCAGCCGGGGGCCACGTCCCCCATTTTCTTCTGTCTCCCCCAGTGCTCAGTGACTCCGGGAACCCAATCGTTGGGCTAACCAACACAGACTGTTGTGGACCGCTCTGCCTGGTTTCAGGAATTGTATCTCGACCCTTTGTGGCTAAGGGGGAGGGACGACCTCTGGAATTCCAGCCGCAGGAGACAAAGCCTGTCTCTGGTAGCAAATGCTGCCTCAGTTTCCTCTCCCTGCCCCCAAAGCTTAGTTGGAAGTCAATGATGCGTAAGACCCCTCACAGCAGGGGGCAACCTAAGCCAGACTCGATCACCTGGGAGGCCTTCATGGAAGGACTCAGGGGGCTGCAGCAGAGAACAATGGACTCTCGCCCCCCAGCTTTGTCAAAGCCCAAGTCCCCATGTTCTCTGGGAGAAGCGCTTCCTGGCTCTAATCCCCTTAAGCCTGAATACCTGATGGGGAGAGGTACAGCTCCTTGCCTTGCTAGAGGTGTCCTGGGGAAAAATCTGGCATCACAAAGACTTGCTGATAAATCTGTGAAATCTGCTCTGCTAAGAGTGCTTTCATTCATATGTTAAGGGTTCCAGCGGGAAACCCTAAAACTCTCTGCCTGACAGACTCTGACTTAAACTATCTACTGTTTGATCCTTGCCGCCCTGTATTCCTGTGTATTACAACCCAATAAAAGCACCTGGAGGAAGGGGCTCGAGGCCTTTTTTTCCTCAGAGAAACTGGCTGCTCCTGACCTTTATTTCCCCTGAGAAACTGGCCACCTCTCCTCCTCAAGCAGATTACATCTTGTTTACTTTCACCCGCCCCCCGAGGAAGCCCCCTCTGCTGACGGGGACGAAGCCCAGCTCCGCGTGCACCCGTTCAAGCAGATTAAATCACTCTCACTTCAAACCCTGTTCAGCTGCTTTTTTTCTGGTAATTCTTCACTGACTCAGTGCAAAAGGGCTGTCATGTGGAGTCCCGAGGAACAAATCCCCACACAGACAAAGAGGAAGGAGAGAAACTAGAAAGAGGCCTGTGCACAGTCCAGACCCTGGGGCCGCCTGCACTTGGCCTTGTGGTGACTGATGTTGGTTTTGTTCTCCCATGGAGCCCGGGGAGCTCCAGCCACTCCATCGCCACCACACGGTGCCGTTTCACTCTCTGCAGTGAGGCCAGGCCTTCTGTTCCGAGCGCTTCCTCTTTCCATCTGCTCAGGCCCAGGGACTTTCGGACCTCCCAGGGAACCAGTGATAGAGGCAACGAACACAGCAGTTTTTCCTCTTACACTTGTCCTTGAACCTCTCTGAGAGGCTGCTGCCCAAAACAGAAATATCTCCCTGGGGTCCTGGGGACCTTTCTGTGCACAGAAACACACATACTTACAATTCGGAGCATCATTTCAAGGCATTCACAGACCCGAAGATGAGCCTGAAATTAAGAATCCGAGCCTTATTACAGCAGAATGGAATGACTCCATTCATTTAATTACATTGTCCACGAATGCGTTGCTCCCGGCTCTGGTCACACACCACACTGGTCATCGGTCAGGCCCGTCCCTGGGCAGTCCCTGCGCAGAGGGACACACCATTCGAGAGAGACAGGCACACACTTAGGCGGAGCGGCGCAGGCTCTGAACGGGCCACTGGCGAGGTGAGAGGAGCTGCTGCTGGTGAAGTCTGCTGTGGCCGCCGCAGACCCCGGGACGGCGTCCTGTGAGGGCAAGCCTATTGCACTCGTCACCATCCTTGCCACCTCCCTACGATGACATCAGTGAGATCTGTACGTGGTGACAGATAACCAGGTAGCCTTAGCTGGTAATTCCACCACCTTCCAAAATGCCTCACTGTCCTCTTAGACCACAGAGGGCCTGGTGCTGGAGGATTTTAAGATGTCTTCCGATTTCCTCTTCACAATTCTAGGCAGGCACGTGAATGTTGCATTTGCTTTCTACTTGCTCATTTGGACTTTCCGGGGTTAGGAGTCTGGCAAGGTTGTGTGAAGTGGTTCCCCTGGAGGTCACCGGTCACTGCCGGGGCTGATGGGCACTCGGCTCTGCTCTTCATCTGCTCTGCCAAGTGCGGGAGGGCTCAGCAGGCAGTTTCAGGGGGGTGAAAGCAAAGTCACGCCCGGGGGGGCGGGGAAGGCCGTTCTGAGCGCCACTAAGGGTCCCGTTCTGATGGAGAAGAGAAGCGGGTTTCAGAACTCGGAAGGGGGAACTGAAAGTCCAGAGGGCAGCTCCCAGAGGCTTCAGACAACGCTGCTACCGTTACTGATCGGTCGTTACTGATCACTCCAAGGAGCGATTTTAACAATGATTTGTTTAAAATGGCGGTTAGAACCAATTCCCAGGGATCTGGGGGAAAGGAGACAACGTAGAGATAATGAGATTCTCACACTGTTTAAAGCTGCACTTAAACCAGCAGTTTTTTGTAACCCTCACCCCAGGATATGATTATTATTTTTTAATTGATTTTAGAGAGGAAGGAAGGGGGGGTGGAGACAGGGAGAAATAGTGAGAAACATTGATGGAAGAGACAAACACTGATTGGTTGCCTCTGCTGAACTCCAACCAGGCCTCAAACCCGCAACCTGGGCCTGTGCCCTGACTAGGCATCAGGCCCACAACCCCCTGGTGTGAGGGACGCCGCTCCAACCAACTGCGCCACCTGGCCGGGGTTAAACCAAGTTGTAATTAATATCCTGTCAAAGCGTTCTGAACTGCTGGTCAGCAACTGAACTGACTGGTTTGGCTCTTGCCTTTTTCCCCCTTCCCTGCCCCCCTGACAGATTATTCAGGGAAGATCAGCCTTCGATCATTTCAGCCAGTGTGTTTGCACTGCCTCCGCCCCCTTGACTCTTCTCCCGCGGCTGCTCTGCCCCACCTCTGGGAGTGGGGGTCAGTGGCTCCAGGGAAGGCAGAGGCAGGTGTGCCCTCAGGGACACCTTGTCCAAACAGAAAGGAGAGGGAGCCCCTCTGCCCACCCTCCTGGGCCTGGACTGTGAGAGCCCAGGGAGAGGCAAATGTGGAGCAAAGCAGTTGAAGGTGGAGGTTTTCCTTTCTCCCCGGATTTGAGGCTACATCCAAGAAGTGGGCAAGGGGCTGTAGAAACTTCCTGGTAAGTGGAGGGGGCCCGGAGAACCACAGGGCCCCTGGCATGTTTCCCCAGGCGTGAGAAAGAAAGGCTGGGGGTTTCCAAAGTCCCTTTGGTCACACTTGCGGCAGCCAATGAGAACGCTGATGGACTACAAGACTCAGCCCCTTCCAGATAAAACAGAGACGTAAACTCAGAGACGCACACCAGCCTCCCCCTGCCCGAGGCTGGCTGAGGCCCAGGCCTGAGGAGGCCCTGGTGTGGCCGGGCCCGAGGTCTGGGTGGGCCTCTCAATGACTAGGGGCACTGCGAGGTCAGCGGTCAGTGACAACAGATGGCATCACACTCGAAAGGCCAGATGGGGCCAGGGGCACCTCGGAAGACACTCGTCCCGGCCCAGCCCACCGTTGCGCAGCCAGGACCAGAGACTCCTGCACCGATCAGGGTCACTGCTAACAGCATCTAGGGTCCTTCCTTAGAGGAGAACGTGTAGAACTTAGGAAGCAGCTGTTTCAGCACAGAAGGAGATGTGTAAACTGGGCGAGACAGCTACGTTGTTAACGGGGAGTTTACATTCCGCACAGAAGCTGGAGAGGTGGGGAGAGGACCGCGGAAGCCATTTTTTTCCTTCGCCTGGTCCAGGGCAGAGTGGAAAACCTGTGACCTTGTCCACCCATCATCAGGGAGAAGACGGCTGGAGATGGGCAGCTAAGAGGAAGAACCGAGCAGAGAGAGAACAATTAGCCTCTGAATAATTAGGACCGCCTGATAAATGGAGAAACCCCTTATCCCTGGAGAGAAAAAGGCCCATTTCCGGAGGGAAAGCACCCTGGCTGGGGCAAGCACACCGTTGAACCCAGTCTTTTATCTCATTAAGTGTCCTCATGAACATGCAAGGATTTTTCTGCACCGTGCCCTCCGCCCCAGCCACATGCCCGGGCTGGGGCGGAGAAGCGGGCTCACGGGCAGCTCCGGGACCCAGCGTGTGGTGGTCCTTCTCCGAGCAGCTTTCTTCTAAAGGCGATGTGCTTTTGGGTGACTCTGGCTATGAGCCAACGCCGCAAGATCGTATTTCAGAACTAATAAAAGGTCAAGGAGCGTCAGTTAGAGTTGCTAGGAGTTGCACAGAATTGGCACAAAGAGCGTCACGGTGCCAGGGGCCGGTGAAGAAAGCTCTGCGGACGCCCTCCTGGGCGTGCGGGTACAGACGGATCGGGGAAGGAGGAGACCCTGGAGAGGCACTGAGGGTCACAACCCTCCCGGCTCACGTTACTAAAGTCGCTTCGCAAGCAGAAGCGATACTAACCATGGAAGCATCTAATCAAGGCCACAGTCCTGCCATCCTTGGCTCCGACTTCTGAAGAGGGAAGATCCTTCATAGAGTTTCCAAGAAGACACGGCATTCCTCCTGCCTGGTCCCAATGGCTGAATCTGCCTAAATCCCTCTGACAGCCCTGAGGGCCCCTTTGGGTGAGTCTGGAGCCCCTAGCAGGGCCCCAGGCGCCCTGTCCATGGGCTTAGGCCACCAGGGGCGCTGCTTTCCCAGCACCTCCACCCTCCTGCCGTCACCCCTGGGGTCCCCCTGGGCCTGGAACATCTGATAACTGCTGAAGGGGTTTTTCTTAACAGTGCTTTAGTTACATATCAATTCACATCAATACATGTTACATCTGTGGGACCAATTAAAATAGTATAAGCTACAACCCCACGTTGCCTGTTATGAGGAACTGCCCAACCCCGCCGCCAAGAGGCTCCTGGAAATGACCCTGCCCAAGCCTCCTCCTCGTGGGCGCCCGGCTCAAGAGTCCTGTTTGGGAACCTGCTGCAGCCCTCGTCTCCCGGCAACGACCACCAGGCCGCCTCCATCTGGTCCCTCGAGTGTCGTTGCCAACAAGCCTGTTCATGCAGATTCCTGGGAGGTTTTGTGTGATGGTGGAAAGTTCGGACTTTTGAGCGCTGAGCCTCTGGTTGTTCTCTGCATTTGCAGATTCTCATTTATCTCTGCTTCTTTATCTGACCCAGTTTTTTTTTTCTATGCTCATATCTGACCCAGTTTTCTGCAACACGCCTTTCTCCCTCTCTCCACAGGAAGCGGGCTACATACAAGGGCCGTGACTGGGGAGAGAAGAGCAGCTAACCTGGGTGGCACCTGAGAAAAATTCTCCACCACATAGAAGCCATTTACACTGTGACTGCGGAGTTCAGTGTCCCGTCCCAGGGCACTGGACCCTGGGGCTGGGGTCCCACACTGCCTCCCCAGGGTTTTGCTGTCCGTGCCCTCTGGGCTCAATGTCCTGCAAACATCTCATCTCCACTATTTCTGCCCATTGCTCTGAGCCTCGGGTCTGACTTCACAACAAACAGCCACCACAACGAAAGCGCGTGTGACTTAGGCAGAGAGAGGCTGCGTCCCCTCATCTGTGGGGCTGCCTGGAGTCACCAACAGCAGCAAACCTTGTGTACACTGTGTATGTTTCTATGTGCACACTTTTCCAGTTAAACACCGTGTGGCTTCTGTGTGGCATCTGTGTGGCATCTCTGAATTTCCAGCATCACTACTCTTGTGCTTTGGGATCCTTATTAAGTAAAATCAAGGTGACTTGAAGGTAAGCACTGTGACAGCACGACAGCCGATTGGATGACTCAGCCGGCTTCCCAGTGACTCACAGGTGTGCACAGGGCGGAGACGCCGGACAGAGGATTCACATCCTGGGCGGAATGAAGTAGGACTGTGTGACATTTTAATGTGCTACCTAGAATGTGTGCAGCAGAAAACTCATTGTTTATTTCTGGAGTTTTCCATTGAATGTTTTTTGGGCTGTGTCGGCTGTAGGTAACAGAACCCGTAGGAAGCAAAACCACAGACAAGAGATGCAGTGGCACACATCCACACACATCCACACCCACACACATACAGGACAATATGGCCATAACGGACCACCCAAACAAGTGCCGCTCTCCTCGGGGTCCGGCTGGAGTTATTGCTCCGTGCGTTTCCACTGCCCTTGCTGAGACAAAGAGTTTTAGAATGCTGCTTTTTAGAATTCTAAAAGCACCTTTCAGAATCTGCAGCACAAACTCTTCCATACCTCGTGTGGAATAGCTATTCATGGAAAGTGGTTAGGGATTTGGAAAACAGTCAAAAGCCATTTGGAGCAAACTCTGGCTAAAATGTCATTGATTAAGCTAAAGTAAAATCAATTCAGGTTTTTTTCCCCAAATAATCACTCACCTGGAGAATCATCAGGAGACAGAAGCAAGTCACTGGGCTATGGCCCAGTCTCCCTGCTTCACAGAGTCCTTCAATGCTGCAGTTCTACGTAAGAATTCTCCTGGTCCATTTGGTGGCAGAGGGTAAAATCTACATGAACAATGCTTTATGTCAAAGAAACAGATCAACATTTAATCACTTCACAATTTTGTCATGTATGTATTCTGGAATCTCTAAGACATTTATGTCCTTTTTTCTATTGTTAGTTTAGTTTTAGCTTTCAGACCATATTCCAAATAATAAAGTAAATAAAAAATCCCCTTGCTTCATCTCTGGGCATTTCCTCAAGCGTCTACAAGACACTTATAAGGAACTGGCTCATGCAGTGATGGAGCTGGTATGTCCAAAATCTGCAGAGGTGGTGTCCCCGAGACCAGCAGATGGGAGAATTCTCACTCGCTAGATGGAGGCCCAGCCTTCTGTTCTGCTCATCCTTCAACTGATTGGACGAGGCCCACCGACACGATGGAGGGCAATCTGCTTTACTCAGTCTGCTGACGTAGTGTTAGAGTCATCTGAAAACGCACTCACAGAAACACCCAGAGTCATGTTTCAGCAAACCTCTGGGCACCCATGTCCTGCCAAGTCGACGCATAAGATGAACCATTGCCACACTCTGTCTTCATGTGTTCTCTCCGTGGCCCAGAAGGAGGGCCTATGTGTGCAGGTGTTCTCCCGCCAGCAACGGGGCACACTCACGCTCTGCCTGCTCACTCCCTGAACTCCTTACCTCACAGATGGCACTAGAGAAGGCCAGCCACGCCGCAGTTCAGGAGAGGATCCTAGTTCTAGAACAAGTGTTGGAACTCCTGCGGCAGCGTGTTCACACCCCCCTCCCGGCTGACCTTCCACGCTACTACCACCGTCCGGTGTGACGGACCTGCGTCGTCCCAACGCCCTTCTATCGCACTGGGCGTCATGTTATAGTTCACAGGGCAGCCATACCGACCACCAACGCCTGGGCGTCTGTTACTGTGCAAGAATGAGGACACCGGGTGACTTCAAGCAGCTCGGTGTCATCGCAGCATCGTCCCAAATGTCTTCAAACCTCTTTGTGCCAAACAAAAGCATCCATTTGGCATTTTTTATGCATGCACTTATTGCAGTACACCAGCTGTCTACTTGGCGAAATTAACTTTACTAAAATGTGATGTGAACTCCTTGTTCTGATTCACGGCTACTCCCCGGCGCCCCGCCGTGCAGCCCCTGCGCTGTACAGGCACACGTGCTGCTGTGAACCTGACCTTTGCCACTGGAAGCTGGAGCAGCGGCAATGACCTGAGAGGCAGGAGGTGCTGACGCTGCCCTCCAGTGCCACTAAGTAGCTCAGGGACCTTGATCCAGTGCTCGGATTTTTTAGAATATCGGTGAAAGGAGTTAAATTGTCAGACACGTGTTATTATTCTTCCCATTGGCGCAACGGCTGATAAAACACACCCCCACACCGTGTAAGCCCCTTGAAGTGGGTTTTGTTGCTTATGCTGTGAAGTCAAGGTTTCCATCAGCAGAAGTCTACAGTCCAGCGCTGCCGCAGCTCTGCCCCCGTCCCTCCTCCTCTACATCCCCGGCCACAGGGGCACAGCTGTCTGCTTGCAGCGGCAGCTGTGCACATCACATCCCTCTGCAGGGGTTCCTACGTGGTCCGCACCTGGAAAGGTCTCGATCAGATGCTCCTCCTGGGAGCAGGGAACGGGGAGCTGCCGATACTTAGGGTGGACAAAGATGACATCATCACATAAAACTTGCTAAGTCTTCTTAGTCACGGAAAAGCTGAGCCTTAAGCTGGGGGTCACTGGCGAAGGGGATGGGGCGAGGGGCATGGTGTGTAATTTAAGAACTTCAGAAAAGGAAAACTGTAATCTCCCTCCTAAAAGGAGTGGACATCAGGTAGAAGGACCTTCTCACCCATCCGACATTCTAGCACTTTCCAGACCCCTCCAATGGCCATCTCTACAGGTGTCTAATGGGGGTCGCAAGCTGAGCACATCCAGAAAAAGTATCAAACTCCGGTCTTCCCCTGACACCATCGAACCTACTCTTCCCATAACCTTTGCTGTATCGACAGCCACTTCTTCCTCCCAGCGGCCAGGCACTGGTCTGGAAAGTGGTTTCTGAAACCTCGTTTCCCTCCCACACCACAGCCAAACCAACAAGTCTGCTCTGCCTCCTACCACGCCCCCCACCCCTCTCCAGGCTTCTAGATCATTGCAATAATCTACTCATGATCCTCCCTGATTTCACCCTTGCCCTCTACTCCCCAGAGTCTATTTCTAACTGAGCATCCTGTTCATCTATTCAAATACAAATCCGACTGTTACTCCCCTGCTGGCACTTCTCCAGCTGCAGTTGTGCCAGGCAGTGGAAAAGCCCAAGACCTGCAACAGCCCGTTCTGCTCTCTGACCTCGCCACCCACTCTCACCCGCTTTACCCTCACTGGCCTGCAGCCACGCGGGCCTCCCTGCTGCCCCTTGAAGATCCCGACCCTCTCCGATCTCCGACCCCCGACCCCACCCCCCTGCCCAAGGCCTCTGCTTCGTCTTGTTTACATAATGGAATGTCAGCTCCCTTAAAACCGGGGTTTTGCCTGCTGTGTTCACGGATGTGTTCCTGATGGTTCCTGGTTCCAGCTGTGCCTGGTACAAGGGAGGCACTTGACGAATATCTGCTAAATTCAATGGACGCCCAGGCTCCAGGCCACCCGATCCCCTACCCTCCTTGGGGGCAGAGACCCCAGTCCCTGAGAGAAGGGCACCTCCGCGGCCCAGGTCCTCCCGGTGCCCAGAGTCCTGCACCTGGCCCTGTGGGGTCTCACCCTCCTGAGTGCCAGCCAGGCCTGGCCAGGAATGGGTGTCGCTGGGCCTCCCAGGCATTTAAAGGAAAAGTGATTAGAAAGGGATTCAGCTGAAAACAATTTCTTGCTACTGGCTCCAGGCACCTACGGAAATGCTTCTGTGTGATTTTCTCGGCTTCCTTCCTGTACTGCGCCCTCCCTGGCACAGCGCTGAACAAACCGAGGCCGCATTCAGGTGGCGACGCAGTGCCTGCCGCCCTTACCTGCCCCGGACAGGTCTGTGGCTTCGTGGAGGGTCCCAGCTGAAAGTCAGCCAAGTGCTGCCAACTTATGGAAGAGAAAGTTGTCACGTGTCTCAGCGTAGGACTCACAGTGACAGCGGTCTTAGCAGAAAAGCCGCAGCGCTGTCTGTCTGTCTGACAAGCTCATTAGAATGTGGTGCCCGGATGTGGAGAGAGGCCTCTTTGCTAACACAGGTGATGGGAAAGGTCTGCCGAGGCCAGAAGCACCAGTGGAGTGCGGGTCCAGAGTGGGGGCCCGCAGGGGGTCCCCAGGTGCCACCTGCTTTGACCTTGGATGGAGGGCGCACACTGCAGCCCCCTCCTGTGCACAGTCACTCAGTCTTCTCGGTGCGTTTGGAGGGAAGGGGGGAAGCAGCACCCTTCCTGTGCAGCCGGCCTGGCTACAGCCCCGTGCAGCACTGTCCCTTCCTCACCCGCGCACACCCGCCTGCCTGACAACTGGGGTTCCGACCACCCGATGGCCCCGGAAGCCCACACTGCTCCGGTAAGTCAGCCAGTCACTGCGCCAAGAAAGGAAGACAGGCAATGACTTCAGCCTCATCCCTGTCCTCGGGTGAGGGAGGGGAGCTCCTGCTTTTCTTTCTCACCGTGGAGAGAGCGGGCAGCTGCGCGGCCTACGGTTCACTGAGAGCTCTTAAGGAAACGCGTGCACTGCGCCCTGAAACCCAAGTCTTGGTAGTAACATTTTACACGTCCATTGCAGCCTTGGCGCCGCCCCCAAGTGCTTTCCAATGTACAGGGTGGGGCAAAAGCAGGTTTACACCGGCGAGCACACGAAACTCAGTCTATTCCTGTGCTGTTATTCGTTCATGAGCGTGTAATTTTCCATACGAACAACTGCAAACCTACTTTTGCCCCACGCCGCACACACCTTGAACACAGGTTGAGACAGAAGCAGAGTTTACAGCGGTGCATGCGTGCACAGCGATGGAGAACAGGACTCACGGCGTCTCCAGGGTGAAGGGCGGTGCCGGCACCGTGAGCAGAGCCCGGGGCTGGGGCAGTCTTCAAGGGCCGGTGGATTTGGTAGCTCAGCGATGTCCCCAGGGAGATGCTTTCTTCCCATTTCTGTTACACTATTCACAGAATTAGGTTTTTTCCTAAAACAGGCTCATAAATTGACTGCCCATGTCAGTGGGAGCTCTGTCCTTTGTTTTAGGAAAAGGGAGAGAGAACAGCATTTTGTTTGGGACTCTTAGGAGTCTAACCAAGAACAGGGTTCTGAGCTCGTCCAGCTTTTTAGGACACGTGCTCACCCCTGGACCGGCGAAGGGGCCTGTGTCAGGGCAGTGTGTTCAGGGGCGGAGCCTGCCCTGGGGCCCTGAACCTGTGGGAGGGGCAGGGGGACACTCAGCTTTCTCCAAAGGACATGGAGGATGAGGGAGAGGGAGGGTGTGCGGAAGCAAGGCCGGGCGGCGTAAGGAAGGGAGGGCTGATGCTCTGAAATGGGCACGCGCCTGGGGAGTGGGGCAGCCACTGGAGTGGGCAGAGGGCAAGCAAGGGGGCAGGGGCGAGACCAGACTGGCCCCCCCTGCAGCCCCCGGGCAAGCTGGGCGGGAAGGCGGCTCCCACCGTGATGAGGGCCGTGAGGGTGAGAGGCGGCAGATGTGGGGCAGGCTCCAAAGGCAGAGCTCGCGGGGAAAGGGCCTGGAGAAGGACCCCAAAGAGGCGGACCCGAGTCACTGGCAGAACGCAGCCACCACTGACGGAGACGAGAAAGACTCGGGAGGAGCAGGTCGGTGAGGAAGACGCACACTGCATGGTTTGCACGCTGGCATCCCATTGGGTGTGTGAGCGGAGAGCCGAGGAGCCTGCGGGGGGTGCACCGGTGCTAGGGGCGGGCAGGCTCCACGCTGTCCACGTGCCCGCGGCTCTGTCTGAGGTCGCCTGGGGTGAGTGCAGCTGAAGAGAGGGAGGAGTTAGTTTCTGGCGTCCCCACATGTTCCAGCACGCAGACCAGGGTGGCGAAGCCCCCAGGGAAGGAACCGAGAAGGAGCATGTTGGGGGGGCATGTGGGAGTCACAGTGGAGGACCAGCTGTGAGGGAGCAGAAGACACATGTCCCCACCCCTGCTCCTGCTCCTGGCAGGAGCTGCCCGACCCTGGGACCTCCCGAGTGGTAAGAGCACTAGGGGCCCCTCTCATTCTGCTGCGGGGACTCTGGGTGGGCGCATGGGGGGCACGTGGATGGGGGCTGGTCACCAGGAAGCCCAAGCTGTGGTCAGGAGCTCGTCATTTTTACTCCCGGACCCCTTTCTCTTCTCCAGAAAGGGGACGGTGGCTGGCAGTGGAGTCCTAACTGAGCGTGTCTACACGAGGAAGCCTCCATCAGGTCCCAGTGGCATGGGGTTCGGGGGTCTTCGTGCTGGCGGACAGGTGGGAATGGTGCACCCAGAGAAGCATGCGAGCTCCCACGCCTTCCCCCACGCCTCGCCCTGCGTGCCTCAGCCATCCGGCTGTTTATCTGCACCCTCGATTGTAGCGTTTTATAACAGATGGTGAGTGTAAGTAAATTGTTTCCGAGTTCTGTGAGTCCCTCGAGCAAAGTCCTTGAACCCCAGGCTCAAGGGAGCCTTGATTCCCGGCCCAGGGAGCGGACGACCTGGCCTTGCACGGGCGTCCGAAGGGGGAGGGGCAGTCTCATGGGACCGAGCCATCGGCCTGCGGATCCTACGTCCTGTCCAGGTAAACAGTGTTGCAACCGAGTTAGATGGTAGGACACCTGGCTAGGGACGCGCAGAATTGCTTGGTGTGGGGAAACTAGACATTTGGGGACCGGATGTGTCAGAAGGACAGTGTCCCGTGTGAAAGCAAAGGAGTACAGGGTAGGGGAGAGCGGGGCTTTTTCCTGGCCAGTGTTCTGACCCCCCGGGACAGGGCACAGGCTGTGAGTTCAAGGAGGGTGGGGCCCAGGGCCGCTGCAGCTGGGGGCTGACTGCAGGTGACCAGGGGGTTGTGTTGCAGTGTTCCTTTCTTCAGTGTGAAATGTATCATAACGTAAAAGACACGCGAACCTCAAGTGCAGAGAACTCCCGAACTCTGGGCTGACAGACAGACAACAGGGATGTCGGCAGTGGTCGGAGGGGACGTGGTGCCCACGGAGGTCACTGTAAGATGGGTCTGTTATCAGCACGCACTGGTGCAGACGGAGTAGCCAGCGGAGAACAGGCGGTGATATGAGAGAGGGAGGGGCTATCCACATCCGGTGGGGGCGGCAGGGGACCCGCTGCCTCGGCCCAGAGCGGAGGCGACTCTCCTCCGTCTCGGGAGGGAAGGAACTGTCGCTGGCACGGATGGAGCCGCCTGGGCAGGTGGGCAGCCTCTCCTCTCGCCCAGGGCCGGCCCACCCACGGGCGACGTGGTCCTCCACTGTGGGCAGGTTAGGAGGAAGTGGAACCTTTTAAACAGTGCCCAGGCCTGGACCTCACCTCAGCCAGCCAAGCCACAGCCCCCAGGACTGGCCCCGCATCGGGCGCTGGGGGACGTAAAAGCCCCCCCGGCATCTGTGAGGGACCCAGGGCTGAGACGCAGAGTTCTCCTCAGTCCTGAAAAGGCAGTGAGAGACCAGGAGGAAGTTTTGTAGTGGGCGAGCTTCATATTTGGGGCAGCAAAGCATTCAATAACCTGGAGCAGAAGCGCCGTTTAGAAACCGGCTCCGTGTCTGGTCCAGCCCCCCGGGGGGTGCCTGCAGTTCTTGCCTCTCTGTCTAGTTCCCGCCTGAGTTGCCCTCCATGAAACGCATCCGTGCTCCCAGGACACTTGCTCTTGGCTCAGTATTTCGCCGTGTGGGAGGGAAGCACATCCCATTACACTCACAAGAGGGAAATACAGCTCATGGACCCAGGAGCGCGTGTTTCCTCCGGCAGAGCTGATGGTCAAGGTCAGTACGAGCCACAATCCCTGAGCTTTCCCCGACGCTGAGCCTCCCTCCTCTCGGTTCTCTGCAGCGGCCCTTAAAGAGCGCTGGACACTTAGCACCGCGAGAACCCTGGGAAATGCACGCAGCTGTGGCTCGGGAATCTCCGTCTTTTCCCTCAAGCCCCCAGACTCTGTGTCCCCACAGCACCTCACGCTGACACGGAGCTTGAGGTGCGGCTCTCGGCCTGGAAGGGGACGTAGCCCCTGGAGCCGGTCTGTGAGCTCGCCCTTCTCCCCCCGGACCCTGCGGGGCCTGTGGGAAGCCCAGGGGCCCAGGGAAGCTGGGGAAGCAGCGCCAGTGCAGGACTGCAGACGAAGACGCAGGCGGAGCCCGCTCACTTGTCCCGAGGAGGACAACGGCCGGTCATGGCCAGCTCAGCAGGGCCTTCCCCTCAGCACCCCGCCTGTCCCCTGTGGAAACAGTCACTCCTCCCCGGCAGTGAGAAAGTCACTCCCAAACTGTGATGGAAAGACAGTTTGCTAAGGTTATGAAGGCAGTTTGAATCAATTTCCTAAGTCTGATTCACAGCTTAGTAAATCTGGGCACCGAGTAAGACTCCCAGATACAGGCAGTAAAAATACCGAGCACTCCATTCAATTTAAGTTTACAGCTATGTTTAAGTAACAGTGTGTTCCTTGCAGTCTTTGGGACATATTTTTATGTTAAGAAATTATTGATTGATTTCTGAACTTCAAATTTAACGGGGTATCCTGCATTTCATCTGGCAACCTTACCCACAGCTGATCCGGAGCACACCGCTAATTCTACCCTACTCTGATTAACAGGGGAAAGGTAAAAATTATCGCGGCACCTGCTCTGTTTCCTTTAGTAAGAAAATTATTAGGAAGAGAATTAAATAAACACTAGTCAAAAATAACATCCACTACCCACGGAACGAGGACAGGTGACGTGCGTGCAGGGCTGACAGAGTTCGGGCCTCGTACAACGTATCGGACGAGTAACACAAGAAGGAAAATGTTAACAGCGAATGAGTCCGTCTCACTGCGGCGCAGCAAAGCACCCCATCGCTGCACTGGCCCCGAAGTCCCGCTCTCAGAGCAAAAGTCAGCAGGAGAGCCCACGCCGTGTGCCCAGGCACGGTGCAGTCCGCTCTCCTGTCCCCGCGGCTACAGCCTGAGCCCTCCTCGGGTGGCGACTGGCTGTCGGCCCGGGCTCCTCGGGCCCTGCTAAAGGGTCTTCTTCTGTCCCACTTACCCGTGGTTGCCTGACAGGGGCCGGATTAGGACACCGGGGGGATTTGAGGCCACAGCTTGGAGACAGTGAGTCCCCTTTGTTGGGCACCGGTGGACACTCACAGTGTCTTCAGGACCTTGATAGAATTATCAAGGATTCGGATCCAGTCCAGCACACATATGAGTTCCGACCAGATGAAGCCTCAGGGACCCTAACTGAACCACCCACAGGCACACACATCGGGCTTTCGGTTTGCTCCTGCCTGGGGTCCCCAGGCAGGTCTCAGGAAAGGATCTAGACAGAGACACACCTTTTCTTTCCCCTCAGCCAGGGACATGCCTTCATTGCCTTTAGAGAGAGAGCAGGGAGGCAAGGAGGGGGAGAGAGACATCATTGAGACAGAGAAACCCTGATCAGCTGCCTCCCACACACACCCTCACTGGGCATCTGACCCACAACCTGCTGGTTTATGAGACGTGACTCCAACCAGCTGAGCCCCACAGGCCGGGGCCGGACGGACGCGTTCGTGCAAAGGAGGGAGAGGGCGAGAAAGGTGAGACCCTCTCTGTTTGTAGGCACACCCTCAAATGTCACTTGTTTGCAGCTTTAACTTATTCTTTTCCCCATTTGTTTGTTAAGCAGACACAGAACCCACCTTCACCCCTTTCCCTTGCCCTCCTCTGCCATCTCCATGGCGTCCCCGTGGCCAGCTGAGAGCAGGACACGGACAGAGGGGCCTGGCAAAGCGGGAGGCCTGGGAAACTCACGTGTCTGTTCCCTCAACACTCAGCGCTGACCGTGTGCCTCTAGGGAATGCCACGAGAAAGGGAGATGGGGGTGGTGTAAGGAGGGACTTACACAGAAGGAACAGCACATCTCCTTGAGTTGCCACCTTCACTGAAAACGTTTAAGGAAGCGTGGGTGCGTGTAACAGAATGGGCAGCGTATTTCGCTGTGAGCAAGCTCGAGTGTGCTCCGGTCCTCAGCCCAGCTGGGAGCTGCCCCCAGGCCAGGCTCTGTGAGGGCCTGCGGGACAAGTCTGGAGGGAGAGACTGGTGTGCAGTCCTGCATCGTCTGGCTTCATGCTGGGGGGCTGCTGGTGGTGGGCCGTACCTGAGCCGACTCTGCACAGAATCTCCCGGCTTCCTTCCCTCCCCCAGAGCTGCACACCACACAGCTGGTTCACGGACATGGAGCCTCCTTTAAGGTGGCAGAGCTAAGGGCACGGGCACGACCCTGGGCTTGGAGGGCGATTTTCGTCCTGGCGTGTAGAGGCCTGCAGGACCTGGCCCAGCGTGACGTGACCGAAAGCTGCATTTCCCAGCACCGGGACGGGGGAGCCTTCCTCCTGAACCGCCGCGTCATCGGCACTCACGGGAGGGATGTGCGGTGCCCGCCTCAGAGCCCTGCTGGGCGGGCCCTTGTCCAGTGGCAGGTGCGCATGTGATCACGTTTTCATTGTCCACGATTCTCCTCTGTGTGTGTGTGTCTCCCATAGACCATTGCTGGTCCAAGCAGGGACCGTGTTGTCTGGTACGTAGTGAATGCTCAGAAACGGTTACTCCTGGGTCCCCTTGTCTGAGATGCCACCTCCCCCGAGGGGAGACGTTTCGGTCACCCCCACGGATGCTGTCCTGGACACTCATCCCTGTGTGGACACACATCCCAGCGGGGACTGGGACATAAGTTTGACCCCACTTTGTAGAAACCTTGAGAAAGCAGTGTTAACAGATGGAAATATTTTCAGCCTCCAAAACTTATAAGGGATTCACATCTGGCACAGTTAAGAAATTCATGAAAATAAAGAGAAACCCTCTAAAATATTGGCAATGGCTAAAAAAAGCAATTCATAGGACTAAAAAGCTGAATGACTAACAAGTATTTAAAGACAGGCTCATATTCACTAGAAATTAGAGACGCAGAACTTCAAACAATGGAGCAAAACTACTACACTCAGTCTTTGTAAAGGTAGGTAATTCCAAGTTGCAGAGACAATCCGAGGGTAGGGGTCCGCATCCCCGCTGGAGAGCGCGGAAGTGGATGTGGGCCTCAGCAGAAAATAATTATCAGTCTGCGCTGAAGTCGGACATGGCTACCGCTCTCCCCAGCAATTCCATCTGGGTGTGCACCCCAGGAATCAGTGCCCCGCAACACAAAGACCGAGTAGGACATTCCTGCGCACAGGGCGGTGTCGATGGCAGCACGGCCACAAGGTTACGTGAACACAATGGGACATTTTGTAGCGGCCAGAAGTGGTGAAGGCTACGTGCGTGGTTTGCAAAATAAACAAACAGAAAACACCCCCCAAACAACAAAAAACCCACACAAAGTGAGTACAATGAAGAAAACTGAGAAATAAAGCTGTATTTGCCACTATTATTAGTAAGTAAGTCTTACTTAAAACATGTGTAAATGAGCACTCTGTACTTTTCAAGGCCACACGCAGGGGCAGTATTCGAAACAGTGAGGCACAGACAGGGCGTGGGTGTGAGCCCCGGCGGAGCTGGCTCCCCTGGGACGCTGCGCGCGGGCACGCCACCCGCGTGTCGGCAGAGGGACGCACCAGTGACCACCTAGAGTGTGCAAATGGTGAGGATGTGCGTGCAATACACCGAGTGAGTCTGCCGGGGAGGGAGCGAGCTGAACAGGTAACAGAGAAGGAAACGAGGACCTTGCGTGGAGTACGGGGCCATCGACTCAGCCCTGTAAGGTCAGGTCATAAAAGGAGAAGTGAACTCCAATAATGAGAGCCACAAAGTAACAATGTCGAACGATAATAGGCACACTTTACAACCCAATTACTAAACCAACAAGAGTGGTCATCAAAAGATATCGTGTGGCTCTTTGGTGTAGGAGATGAAGGTCTCTACAATTTCACCTCCCCAATCCTTATTTATTTTTCAACTCAAAAAGTCACTCTCTGGTTTCACTGAACAAATACCAACTGGGTGGTTAGCATAGGCAGGAGCTGCTCTAGGCACAGAGACCCCGGCAGTGAGACAGAAAGACACGGAGCCTGCAGTGGTCACGGAGCCAACGCTCCACCTGAGCACCCGCAGCAGGTTCGGAGTGGAGTCCCAGGGTGGGCTCCAAGGCCCGGCGGGGGGTGCTTCACCTTGCAGTTTGAACTTGCCGCACGTCTCCCCTCTTTGTTCATGGTGAGCTCAAACCCCCAGCACCCAATTCAGGAACAGGCTGGACACGCCTCCCTCTCCTTTTTCCATGAAGAATGTGTTGCTCTGCCACTTCAGAGGGACTCAGCTGCTTTTGCACTTTAGTGGTCTGTGAACCTGGTCACCGGCCCCCCAACTCTGGGGCTTCAGTTCTCCTGGGCATAGTAGTTGCTTCTTGTCATGAGTGTCCCCTCTGACCCAGGTAACTATGGACTCTGGTCACTTCACTCCCTGGTTCTGATCACCATGGAAACCAGGTCACTATGCTTGGAAGAGCTGTGGACAGGGACAACAAGACCCCTCCAGCAACTGGCCTTCCCAGTGACCTTCCTCACTGCCAAGACGACGGCTTCTATGTCCAGGTGTTTGGGCAGGCTCCAGGAGGGGACAGGGGCCTCTGCCCACTTCAGCATTCTTTTTGTGGTTCCGTGACTCCGGCCATCTCCTGGTGAGCTCCAAGAGGGAAGGGCCTCAGGCACCCCTGTCCCTCAGCCTCCCAGCCCCCTGCAGACAGGTGTGTTGGGCAGGTCACAGACGAGGCGATGGGACTGCGCCAGCAGAGAGAGACAGCTGGCCCCTGTGGGTCTCCCGTTGGTCTGGCAGAAATGAGAGCCACCTTGCTTGGGAGAGTAAACCCCGGTGGGTTAGGCATCACCGTGTCTGAGCTTAGAAACCAGCTGGTCAGGCGGGGACTAGGAAACACCAGTTGCTCAGCACTTCAAGACCTTGGGACCTCTTGTATCTTAGGAAGTTGGGTCTGGCTGCAGCCCTGCGCACCAGGGGAATGAGTAGCCCAGAACCCAAGTGGCTCCCAGCCACGCAACGCGGAGCTTCCCACATGCCCTCACTGGACAGCTGCACTGGACTCCATAGAAGAACAGACAAAAAATGAGAAGGCAGAGAGCGTGCTAGCAGGAGACCGATGCTGTGAGGAAAAGGACACCTTCCGAGGCCGTGCAGCTGTGCCAGAGCTGGGGGGGTGGGGTGGGGCGCAGGATTTTATTCCCTCATGCCCCACGGTAACCAGTGACCTCTGATCGTCCAGAATGACCTCGACTTTTCAGCCCTTCATATTCGCTTTTCATCAGTGTGCAACACTGTGGAGCACCCATTCCCCTTTACGTTCCCACGGCTGTTTCAGAATCATTGCCTTCTCCTCACCGTTCGGTCCCTACAGTGTGCTTTCTATTAGTCCACGTATTGCAGCCCAGTTAGGCTCCCAAATCAGAAACCCAGGCGTCAGGCTGCACACTCACCTCACCCATCTCCACACACGCTGGCCGAGCACCCTCTGTGGGTCAGACACGGGGCTAGGCAATGCGTCCCTATTTGTCAGTGAGGAGACCTGGTCCCTGTCTCCTGGAGTTTCCAAAGCATCAGGTTTGAGAACAGCATTGCGGAAACTCCTGGCAGGAGGGCCTCTAACACCAGCTGTGTTCATGGCCCCTGAGCTTATTCTCTATGTTGCTATATTTCACTCTGCAGTTTAATCAATAACCACTTACTGAGGGACATTAGGGTATGTGTCACTGATACTTAGTATTCAAAGCATCTTCTTAGGAAACACATCTGAATTTCTTATACATTTTATAATAGTGGTTGCTGGGGATCAGAATTACATGATGAGCTTTGTTCAAAACACATGTTCACACATGCACACGTGTAAACACACGTATCTGTCCAAAGCCAAGTCAAGAACTACAAATTTCAGGGCGATTCTGAAGTATTTTGGAAGCCCATCAATTGTGTGCTGTCCTTCATGTATAACTGATCACATTTCTGAAAAAAGAAAATACTAACTCTAAAATTGCCTCTGTTTTAAGGTCCAAAGCCTTATCAATCAATTATGAACTAAGGAGCATTTTAACTGTGAGAATAAACTAAAGGAACTGGGGCGGGGTTTGTATTTAATTCATGTAAGTCAGGGATGTGCCTTTTCAAACTGCTTCCTGCATTTGCAGTTTCAGGCACAAATGAAAAAACCTGCCTGTTGATACAGCTCATGACCTTAGAGGACACAAACATTCTTTTCTGCGAGATATGAGACATCAGTATTTCAATGCTTTTTCGTTTTCAGCAGCTGTCTGAAGAAGCACAGAGATATGGCCCACAGGTCGCCCCGCCCGGCATTTGGAAAGAGCACACACACTGGGCACGAGAATGACGGCTCGGACCGGGAAAGCCACAGCGGTGACTGACAGTCCAGCACACCCGAGGCAAGCTATCTTGGCGGGAATACAGCATCACTTCTGCCCACAGTCTGAATCCAAGATGCAATTTCTCTGCCATCATGGGCTTATTACCTACAGGTAATTTAGCAGAGCTTTGAACTGGGAGGAAAAGAAATAAGCTAAATCATGTAATTTGAGTCAGTACAAGGTCAAGTGTAGGTTTAAAATGTTCAGTGAGCAAGATGAAGGAGAATGTTGCCTTTGATGGGCTTTATAAATGACCATAATATGAAAGAAGATGAAAAAATACATTTAATATTCACATCCTAAGGAATTATTTCATATCTGCTGGGAACAGCTGGGTTCATTGTCATGCCAGAGTACTAATGACAGAAGAAGCAAGATGTCCAGCTTTGAATTTCTTAATCTGTACATACTTATGTGTATGTATACATATATACACACATAGTATGGATATCATTTAAATTGCTACAGCACTAAAAGACAATAGGATGCAAAATCTTAAGATACGAAGATGGGATTTCAACAATGGTTTTCTAACAAGGGGTTTGGGGTGGGGTATCTGTATTTGAAAAGATCTTCTGACTTTTAAAAATCACATAAGAGTTTCTTTCTTTCACTAGGAAAAAATCACTTAAAAAGTCATTAAGATAATTTAAAATAATTACTAAATTAGAAAAAAAACCCTCAAATATCCAAAGCAATCTTGAGAAAAGAGAACAAAGCTGGAGACATCATGCTACCTTCTATCAAACTATACTACAAAGCCATAGCAATCAAAACAGCACTATATTTTCATCAAAACACAGAGATCAATGTAACAGAATAGGGAGTCCAAAAGGACACACAGCAATATGATCAATTAATTAAGTACAAAGAGCCAAGAACAGACAATGGAAAAAGTACAGTCTTTTTAATGAACGGTGCTCAGGAAACTGGACAACCCCACCACACACACACAAATGGACTCAAAATGAACTGGAGGCTTGAATGTAAGAGCTGGAACCACAAAACTCCCAGAAGAAAACAGGCAGTAAGCTTCTTGACATAGGTCTTGGCAATGATTTTATGAATCTGACACCCAGAAAAGCAACAAAAACATAATCAAGTGGGACCACATCCAACTAAAAAGCTTCCGCAGAGCAAAGGAAACATCAACAAAATAACAAGACTACGTATTGGCAGGGAGAACCCGTGGGCGCATCACTCATCTGATGAGGAGATGATGTGCAAAACACGTGAGGAACTCTCACAATTCAACAGCCAAAAGCCCAAACAATCACAGTCTGATTTGAAAAGAACACCTGAATAGACATTTCTCCAAAGAAGACATAGCAGTGACCAACAGGTGCAGGGAAAAATGGTCTGCATCACTCATCATCAGGGAAATGCAAATCAAAGCCACAGTGAGATATCACCTCATGCCTGTTGGAATAGTTATGATCAAAAAGATAATGACTGTTATCAAAATATCGGTGGCTATTATTTTAAAAGGCTATTATGAAGTAACAAGTGTTGGCGAGGATGTGGAGAAAAGGAACCCTTGTAAACTATTGCTGGGAAGACAGATTGGTGCAGCCACTGCAGAAAACAGTATGGAGATGCCTCAGAAAATTAAAAATAACCTTGCTGGTGTGGCTTAGTGGGTCGAGCACCAGACCGTGAAGCAAAGAGATGCTGGTTCGACTCCCAGTCAGGGCACATGCCTGGGTTGTAGGTGATGTCCCTGGTGTGGGGCGTGTGAGGGGCAACCACACATTGATGTTTCTCTCTCTCTCTTTTTGTCTCCCTTCACTCTCTAAAAAGTGAATGGATAAAAAATTTTTTTAAAATTAAAAATAAAACTTCCATGTGCCCTAGCAATTTCAATTCCAGGTATTTTTTCAAGAAAATAAAAAGAGTAACTTGAACAGCTCTGTGACCTCCACGGACACTGCAGCTCTAGCCGAGACATGAAAACAACCCAAGTGTCTACGGATGGATACGTGAGTGAACAAATTGTGGCGTGCGTATGTGTACGGGAACATGATTCCGCCATTACAAAGAATGAAAGGTGAAGGGATTGAGCAAAACAAACAGACAGACAGACAGAAGCCCTTTGATTCCCTGCGGGAAGGTCATGACCTTAATGGACAGACAACAGTGGGGGGGATGAGCTGAGGGAAAGCGAGGTGGAGGGAGGGGGAGAGGGTGGGCGTGGTCAGCAGAGGGAGACAGGGTGGGGGCAGGAGAGGGTGAGGGGGCGGGATAAATGGTGAGGGAAGGAGAGTGGACTTCAGGCGGTGAACACGCATGCAATAAACAGGGGATGTGCTGTAGAATTTTATTAACCAATGTCACCCCAATACATTTTTTAAAAAAATAGTAAGGTCAAATGAAAAAAATGAAATCTTACCATTTGTGGCCACATGGATGGACCTAGAGGGTATTGTGCTGAGTGGAATAAGTCAGAGAAAAATGCCATGTGCTCTCTCTCACATGTGATATAGACATACGCACACACACATACAGACATGCCCATACATTAGCTCACAGAGAAAACTGGTAATAGATGGGTATTTGTCAGAGGTAAGGGGGCAGGGAGAAATGAGTGCACTGTTGGTTTTTTTTTTAGTTGAAGTAAATTAAATAAACATAATAATAAAGTCAATCATGTGCACTTACAAAGAGGAGTCTGAAGAATGAAAACAACCACTAAAACCAGCCTTTCCTTCTTTCCTCCCAAATCCTGCCTGTATTTCAAGGTGCGTTTTTCTGGGGCCTATGAAATTTGGACCACACGGGCCAGACCAGCCCATTTTCAAGGCTCCCTTTTTATCCTGAAGGACGTGCACGGTCACATGCAGCTGTTGGGAACAGTGACCCGCAGTGGTCCAGGGGCCCTTCAGTGGTCTCCCCGATGGCCACACTCGGCAGAGCGGCGGCCCATCTCACCCCGAGGCGCCGACCTTGCTCCCATCCAAATGCGGCCCCAGCACCACAGGGTGCCTCCAGGGAGCCGACTTCTGGGCCCTCTCACTTGTGGCCGCTTCCGCGGCCTCCTCAGGCCTCGGCCACCACCCCCCTCTCCTCCGTCCCCACGCTGCTGTCCCTCCATGTCCGCATGGCACGGAGCCTTCTGGGATGGGTCTTTTTATTTTTTTTCACTCGGCATCATTCTGTGGAGCTGCATCCAGGTCGCTGTGCATGCCAATGGTTCACTCCTTTTCACGGGTCTGGGAATGTCACGGGCCTGGACGTGCCGCCATTTAACCTCCACCCACCAGAGGCCATCTGAGTCCTTTCTGGTCTTTTGTTGTTACTAACGAACCGGCTGTGGCCATGTGTGTGCAGGCTATTGCATCATCGCACCCTCCTTTCTCTGGGGTGAGGCCAGGGACGGGCGCGGACAGCATGCAGTGCCAGGGGCTGTGGAATTGGTTTCTGGAGTGGGCCGCACCGTCTTACACCCCCACGCAGCCGTGGCAGCAGGCGGGCTTCTCCGCATCCCTGCCAGCATTGGGTGTTCTTACTATTTTTCTTTTTTTTAAAAGATTTTATTTATTTATCTTTAGAGGCAAAGGGAAGGAGAGAAGGAGAGAAATATCGATGTATGGTTGCCTCTCCTGCGTCCCCTGCTGGGAACTGGCCTGCAACCCAGGCATGTGCCCTGACTGGGAATCGAACCGCGATCTGTGGTTCCCAGGCCTGCGCTCAATCCACTGAGCTACACCAGCCAGGGCCTGTTCTTACTATTTTTTGATTTTCCCCATTTAAAGCGGTGTGTTGTGATATCTCCCGGGGCTTAAGCACATTTGGTCCTCACAGCTGATGGTTCTGAGCATCGCTCCACCTGCATATTTGCCATCTCCTCCGTGAAACGTCTTTTGGAGACTCCTGCCTGTTTGCTAGAGGGATTGCTTGTTTGGGACTGATTTTTGAGATGATTTTGGAGACGTAACCTTTTGTTAGACGTGTGTTTTGCAGATGTTTTCTGTAGTCGGTAGCCTCTCTTTTCCTCCTGCCCGCGGAGTGCTGGAAGACAACGCAGACCGTGCTGGCGCCGGGCCCGCCTACCGCCAGGCGGATCCCGGAGGTTTCTGTGTTGTCCATCCTGCCGCGTCCTCGCTGCTGACTTCGCGCTGCTCTGTTGACTGCTGGGCGTTGTTAGAGCCACAGGTATAATTAGGGATTAGTGCATTTCTCCTCGGAGTTGCCAGCACTTTCTACTTCACGTAGTTCTCACCTTGGTGATTTGAGGCATACGCGCTTGGCTATGTTTCCATGGTAAACTGACCCTTTTCTCGTTATATAAAAGGACACTCTTTGCTTTGATGTTGACATTATCTGACATTAATCTAGCCACTCCTGCTTTCTTTGCCTTGGTTCGTATTTATGTGATATATCTTTTTTCCTACTATTTTACTGTACTGATACATTTGAAGTGTTTCTCGTACACAGCGTGAAATTGGGTTGTGTTGTCTAAATCCACTCTGCCAATCTCTGCCTTCTAATTGGTATCTTTTCTTATCCCATTTACGACCCTACTGGCTATTGGTATGACGAGAGATTTCCTACTGAAACTCGGACGTTTTCTCATGATGCTCCGAGACTCTGATGTTATTGAAAGGCCTGTTTCAGCTGTTTATCTGGCCCCACCCCAGCAGGGAGAGAGGGGGTGCCACCTTGTCACCACCAGCACACGCAAATGCAATTTCTGTGGCGAACAGAATTTAACATGGGACGCGGGGCTGGCCTCCTCACCGCATGCAGACACTGCACGCTGAAAGTATGATACCATTGAATAAATGTTTCATATTTCAAGTAAGCGTCAAAGCCATAGCTCAAAATACATAGAGCAGCACTTGTTCTTTAGAAATGCAAGGACAAGCTGAAGAGTGAAGCACGCGGGACCGCGGACATACTTTACACCTGCGCTGGGGGCTCTTGCTCCCGCATCCCCTTCTAAGTGGGCTCTGCTCTCGCCTCACACCAGATGGACGCCCCCTGCCCCTGCCCCCAGGGATGGCTGGACCGAGGGGCCCGACCTAGATCATTCTCTGGGACCCAGGAGCTAGGAATTCCCTGCTCGACTGGCCCCAAGCGGATTCCTGGACTTGTGTGGGCCTCTCCCCAGGGTCTGTTCTTCTGAGGACCGGCCCTTCCTTCCGCTGGCACGTGCATCTCAGGACTCAGCGGTGGCCACGGGGCAGCTGCCCGGGGCAGGGGGAAGGATGTTGGGACATGTGGAGGGGCGAGTACAATCCCCTGTCCCTGTGAGCCGTGGGTGGATGGGTTTACTTCTGGACTCCCAATGTCATTACATTGATCGATATGCCTGTCCTTGTACAGAGCCACGCCACCTAATTACTGCAGCTTTGCAATCAGATTTGAGTTTGGGGCCTGGAAGGGCAAAGTTAACGCGAACAAAATGCCAGGTTTTATTTCATCGGGAAATGAGTATTATTAAACACACTCCTAACATTTACCCCACTCACCCACCAGATACACACACGCCCGATGCACCACCAAAGTGTCCAGTTACTCTCAACATGAATTTGCTTTATTCTCTACGTGTAATCAACCTACGATTGCTGTTCTTTATGGAGATGCTTATTTCACGTGTCACCTCGGCTGCATCAAATATTACTCTGGGTGTCTCTGGGAGGGTGTTTGGGGGTAAGATGAACGTTTAGATGGTTGAGCCAAGTACTGCAGATTGCCCTCCATCATGTGAGTGGGACTTGTCTAATCAGTTGGAGGTCTGAATAAAGAAAAGACTGACCTCCCTGAGCAGGAAAGAATTGGTTAGCAGATGGCCTTTGAACTTGAACTGTAGCGTTATCACCTTTGGGTCTGCAGCCTGCCGGCCCACCCTGCAGACTTTGGACGGGCTAGTCCCCAAAATCCCATGGGCCAGTTCCTTAAAATACATCTATCTCACTAACTATCTATCTATCTAACTATGCAGGCATATCTATCTATGCCTCCCTCTGACCCTGCTTTTCTGGACAACGCTGACTGATACAGTAGGGGACAGTGCATTCCTTAGACTCACAAATTCCAGAGCTGAAAGGGTCTCCAGAGCCATCCACTTCCAGGAGGCTTCACCAGAGGATGCTGCTGACAAAGGCACACCTGTGTTCGGCGCTGGACTGAGCCCCGAAAGAATTCCACACCCAGGTCCTGCTGCCAGGATGCAATGCAGCCAGCATGAGAGGACACGCCACCAGGAAAATAGAAAAGCCCCGTGACGTCATCAACACCAGTCTGAACGTTATTGCTTTCTGCTTGAAGACCATGGAAGTACCGCCTGTTTGTTTACAGAAAACACCAAATTGCTTCACATGAAGTTCAAGCCACACAGAAATGGAACCCGTAGCTCGCCTGGCCCCTCAGTCTGGGCTTCCCTCCGAGTGGCTGGTGCCTGCCAGGGGCAGCCCCAGCTCCTGCCCTTTGTCCAAGAACCGCCCCCCGCCCCCCGTATTTCTTCCTGGCCAAGCCCCACCCTCCCTTGTGATGCTGTCCCGTCAGTCAGAAGTGAAGGATAGAGGTGCTACTCCAGCCCCTGCCGAACACAGCGTTGAGATGGCGTCTCCCCTGCAGCCTGCGAGCAGCCAGAGGGACGGGCCGTCTGTCGTCCCTCTCCCTCCCTTTGCTGCAGTGTCTCAGCAGGCTGGACGTGTGTCTGCGATGAATGGACAGCAGAGACAGTGCCACCCACACACAGTGGGCCCTGGGTCCTCACTGGCTGAGGGTTTTCTTTGGCGAGGTTGCTGATGTTTCCATGTGCCCGGCTTGCACAAAATGCCTCACGTACTCACTGGAGGAGGAGGAACCTGAGTGGTTGGAGGCGACACCCCAGCGGTCACTGAGGGTGGAGCATGGGCCAGTCCTGCGCCCCGTGAGTACCTCCCCTCCTCTGAGCAGACCCAGATGAAGATACGGAGGGGAAGCCCACACAGGGTCCCGGCCCACCACGCCCAGTCGGTAGTGGCTGGGATGGGCCGCCCTGGAGTGCGTCTTTAGGTGACATGAGGATCTCGGCTTTGGGGACAGCAGACTTTTACCAAGGTGACATGTGTGGTGAGCACCGATGTTCATTTAAGCTGAACCACATGGAAGGTGAGCTCTGCAGAGAGTCCTTAGCTAAAGGAGAAGCGTGGCCTCATGGACGAGACCCGTGGCACTTGGAGGATTCCTGGGGTCACAGAGGACAGAGTCAGCAAAAACAGACGGGAGCAGCGTGACCGGGCGGGAGCCAGCAGAGAGCCTGTGGCGGGGGAGGGGAGGCAGGAATACCGAGCCTCCGGGAGAAATCGAGGTGAAGGGATGCGATGTTTGCCGGAGCCGGTGATGGTGACGGAATCCTCCTGACGCAGCAGCAGCCCTGCGGGGGCCCACACAGGAAGACAACGGCAGAGCACCTGTGCGCAGGGAGGGGACGTCCGCACGGTGACCGACGCCCCCCAGGCTGCAGGGACAGTTGGCGTGTGGTTGGCGGGTTGCAGGTTTATGTGCGCAGTCCCGGGGACTGTGGGCAGGAGTCCCTGCGAGAGGAAAGGCCCGGGCTGTGTGGAAGGAGGGGTCACCCAAGAGGCCGGCCGGGCCTCCAACCCAGGGAACCTCCCTGAACCACTGGGGGGAAGCGGCTCCTCTGAGCCCCCGGTGCCCTGGCTGAAGGGCCACGCTTAAACAACGAAAAGCACACTTGAAAAGCCATTTGCAAGAAAGAGAGATCCAATCCAGACCTTTAAGATGGAAGGAACTGGAATGCTAGGCTCTGAAAAGGAAAGTCTGAGGCTGGTGCCTCTCCATGGTCTTCTGCTCCACCGAAGCACAAAGCAAAACAAAAAAAACAAACATTTGTATTCTCCTCACACATTTTCCCCCACTCTCAGTAAATTGTCTCATCTTCCACTTCAGAGAATGCAGAAGCTGTCGGGGAAGAAAATCCCTGAATTCTGGTGCAGGCCTTCACTCCCCTCCCTGCTCACTGCTGCGGGGGGGTTGGGGGGGAGGTGGCTGCCCCCACCAGCAGGGCCCAGCACCTCCCGCCGGCCTCACCGCACAGGAAACAGCAGTGCACAGCCCTTGTTCTAGAAGAGCCCTTTCCATGCAGAAATGTCCCAGCCTCTGAGCTGAAGCAAGGAAACAAGTTTTAGAGGCAGTGTGGCTGTCCTTAGGGCCACTGGGGTCTCAGAACCCGTCTGCGTGGACACAGGGTTCACAGGAATGAGCAGGTCATTTTGTGCCACTGTTTCTCGCTTAAAGAAAAATTGGGTCTGATTTCATGGACAGGGTATTTGTGAGGGTGGTTGGCTGCTATTATTTTTATCATCTCCCAAGTCAAGACAATGTCTTTGAGCCTGATTGTATCTGTAAAACTATCTTCCATATTCTTCAGTCAGCCAAGCCTAGGAAAAATCCTCTGGCTTAGAAATGAAGGCGTTCATTTGTTTCTCCTTCCTGCAGAAGACAACGCTAGAAGTAACTTCATAGAGGCCGGGATTGGCCTCATGCTTCCTGTTGGGGGCAGCCGGGGCCCACGCCTTCCCTCCGCAGCCTCTGAACATCGTCTCATTTCCTTCTCCTTGTCCCCTCCCCCTGCTTTCCTGGGTGGCTCTGCATCCCCGGCAGGTTCCTCTTCCTGTCCCTGACCTGTGGCTTCTCAGGGCGCAGTCTCATGGGCTTCTCCCAAGGCCGGGACCTCACAGCCATGACCTCCACTGACCATCTGCTCCTGCACTTCCCTCCCCAGTTGCTTGCACTTGGGAGGCCAAAGATGGCTGTCTGGAGAGGCGGGACAAGGACTAGCCGCACCGGCATCACCCCACCAGCGTCAGAGGCGGGGGACCCCCTTGCCCCACACCTTGCCCACTCGGAGTAAAAACTTCCCTCCCAGACCCCATTGCGCATCTTATTCTCCAAGGTCACCCGCTCTCACTTCTCTAGGAAGTGCTGTTGCTCAAATACACTTGCTGTGATTTGCTATATCCTTCCGCCATGCTCTGGAGCCCTGTCTCGTTCTGTGACGAGCACCTGTGTCGGGCTGAGGCTTCCCTTGCCTTCCCCAGCTGTTGCCCAGCTTCGACATGACCTCAAGGCTGAAGTCCCCAGGCTCCGGGCTCTGACCCAGGCGGCAGCGCAGTGCGCAGCTCTTGGCCTGTTACCTCTCTGGCTGAGCGCCTGCAGCTCCGTGAGCAGGGTCCAGCAGGCAGCGCGCTCTCTGTAAGAGCTGCCAGCACCCCGCTGCCAGCTGCCAGCTGCCAGCGTGGCTCTTGTCTGGATGCGCCCTGTCCCCCACTCGGGGCTTTGGGTGCGGGCGCCTGACACTGCTCACCCCAGGGCGTCTCGGAGCACAGCCGAGTGTGTCCGAGACTTCCCCTCGCATGAGCGACTCCAATCTTCCCAAAAAGGCCTAAGATAACTTACTAAAGCCACTGCCACTTTGTTAAAATAATTGTTTAACAAATCTCATAATACTTCCAAACATTTACGACACCCAGAGGGCAGCTGGGCTCCCTTAGTGCCCAGTGTCCACATTGGGGGTGAGCGTTGAAGGAGGAGAGGAGCTCTCTGAGAACGAAGGGATGCCGAGAAGATAATCGGATAAAACAACGCCCACCACTGTGGGGGCAACTTTGCCCACCAAGTCCCCCAGTCCACTACGGATGAAAGTGATCTGCTTGGGGAGGAAAGGTGGCCAGTCCCTCAGACGGGAAGGGCCAAGACCCCCTCCCTCAAGGGGCTTTTATTGGGTTCATTTGCACAAGAATACAGGTAAGGATCAAACAATAGGCAGCATTCAAAGAACTATGAGAGCTTATTCTCAGTCAAGGTCAGATAACTAAAGAGTCATAAAACTTCGAGGAACCAACACCTTGCTTGGACCCTTATCATTTAAATGAGAGCATTCTAAACAAAGCAGGTTTCACAGGATTTTTACATGTTCTTTTTTAGGTCTGATCACCCCAGAGAACCCGCCCTTTCCAGCACAGGGCTGCACCGCCTTCCCCATCATAGGTTTTTAGGCTTAAGTGGATTAGAGCAAGCAAGTGCTTCTCCCAGATGGAAATGGGGACTTGGGCTACATCAGAACAGCTGGGGCGGTGGGTGGGGGAAGAGGGTCCATTGCTTCCTCTTTATCGCAGCCCTGAGTCCTTCCATGATGGCCTCCCAGTGATCGTGTCTGGCCTGGGTTGGCCCTCTCTGAGGGGACATCGACCATGCTTTGGGGGCGGGGGAAGAAGCAGAAGCAGCGCTTGCTGCCAGAGACCAGCTTTGTCTCCTGCGGCCCGAATTCTGGAGGTCTCTCACTTAGCCATGGGGGGCAGTTACAATTCCTGAAACCAGCCAGGGCGGTTCCCAACACACCACCTGCTACTTGAGACAGAGGCTGAGAGCGGGAGCAGTGCGAGGGAAGGGAGGGGCCTTGCTCTAACCTGAGAGAACTTGTGGAGACAGGGGTCCCCTCCTCTCCACCCTATTGTTCTTTCAGCTGCCTGAATGCCCCTCCTGGAAAAACTGCCCTATGTTCGATTTCTCAAAACACCCAGTTGTCGTTACTGAATTTTTTTTTTTTGCTGAATTTTAATGGATGCTTCTTGGTAAACTGGTCACGTAGCCCCCTGCCTTTGCACAGTTATACGACAGGTTTTAGAAAGCACCTTGGAAGACTGACCCCCACACAGGGTGTTAGAGGGGACTCGGGACATAAGGAAGACATGTTCACTGGGCAGTGTGGTGGGTCTCCAGACATGCGGCACCCACAGGATGCAGTGGGTTGGCCGAATGTCCATTTCATTGTATCCATAAAATGAAGACACATTTTTCAGTTTCACCAATAACTTTATTGACGTGGGTATTTTGAGTATGTCGGCTGTCTCCCGCTATTGGCTTCTAGCGGGTAGAGGCCAGGTTTGCTGCTAAACATCTTCCAATGCATAAGGCAGCCCCACAGCAAAGAATTATTTGTCCAAAATGTCAACAGTACCAAGAAACTTCGCAAACCACTTTTGATGCATTCAATCAGTAATAGCCCCTTCTCCATACATGGTACAAACATTTTTTTGCATTTCAGTTGAGTTTTTACCTTTCTTGAAATAATAAAGCATAATACACTGAAAATGTTGCATATCTTCCATCATCAATATTAAAATGGCTGCACAAAACTTCATCAATTTGATGGTTTTTTTAAATTCATGCTGATATGACAGTTGTCACAATGAACAAGATTGTTTCGAATGAAGTTAAAGACAACTAAGCACTACTAGAGCCATCGTATGCAAAACATCAAAAGTATGGAAAACATCAAACAAACTTTTTTGCCAACCTATATACATACACATACACATATGTATACATACACACATGAGTACACATGTTAAGTATATGTGAAATAAGAATTGGCTCACACGAGACTACAGAGGCTGAGAAGCCCCACCATCTGCCCTGGGGAAGCCGGGGGCCCAGTCAAGCTGGTGGTAAACCCAGTCCTGCTCGAAGGCCTGAGAACCTGGGCGGCCAATGGTGAAAGTCCCATCTGAGACCCAAGGCCGGAGACCGGGGAGGGCCTACGACCAGGGTAGGAGGACGCAGGGGTCTCCGCCCACAAGGGAGATCGAGAGTTCTCCTTTCTGCTGCTGTCTCCCTGCTCTGTTCGGGCCTCTAGGAGTGACTTCCCCCCTGGTGGCTGAGGGTGACCTCCCTTATTTCGTCCACTCGCTCGGATGCTGACCTCACCCAGAGAGGCCCTCAGAGACACACCCAGGAATCTTGTTTGCCCAGCGATGCGGGCGCTCCTCCCCCCAGGCAGGGCGACACAGCCGCCTACCCATCGCAGGGGTGGGGGGCGCACAGCCTCCACTGCCCTCTGTGTGGTGGTGAAGGGCGCCCGGAAGGGTCTGTGCATCTTCAGCCCTCCACTGCGTCAGGAAAGGAGCTCGGGTGCACAGTGCGTGCCCTTGCGGGCCGGCTGGTGACCGCTTCCCTGCAGGGCGCTGCGAGGTCGCCGAGCTCTTTCAACAGTAGACTCTGCAGCACCTGACATGGGGAGAGGCGCAAATCGCCCTGAGGTCACGGGCCCTGCGTTGGGGTGGCTCTGACACACAGACTTCAGTGGCGCTGTTTGAACTTGTCCTGCCCAGGGTCAGTTTGCTGAAAACACAACACGAAACGAGGTGCAAAATGGCAGCTCCCCCGCCCCTACCCCGTCACACTGTATCCAGACGCATTTCATAGAAGCTCGTCAAGTTGCGCTCTACTCTGGATCAGTTGGCGATTCAGAGACAAGCCTATGGCCTGTAATTCTGCATTCCCCTGTGCATTATGTTCAAACTGTGACTTTTACTTTTTAAAAGTGAAATTGGCTCTGGCTGGTGCCGCTCAGTGCCTTGAGCTCAGGGCCTGGGAACCAAAGGGTCACCAGTTTGATTCCCAGTCAGTGCATATGCCTGGGTTTGAGGCCGAGTCCCCAGTGGGGGGCAGCGAGACCCAACCACACATTGATGTCTCTCTCCTCTCCTTCCCCTTCCTTTCCCCCCCTAAAAAATAAATAAATAAATAATCTTAAATAATAAAAAAATTGAAATAGTTTTTTTAAAAGAGCCAAGAGGAGGGTTAAACTCTAAATTTAACTATTCTTTCCTGTTAAAATGCAAAGCAGGATTTTTCTACTATTTTCCCTCAAACTTGAAATAAATGACCATTTAAAACATGCCCAGCCCTCACTCTTAGGGAAAACAGTGCAGAATAGTAACTGGTGTTTCAGTGTGAACATTGGTGTTGTATTCTTGAAAGCCACTAGAGGGAGCAGAAGCTGACAGGCCCTGCACCCAGAGCCTGGGCACCTTTGATGGGCCATCCCAGCTAAATTTAGCACAGAAATGCTACTATCTTGGATTCTGTCCTGCAAACACACTGAGCAAAGTGGACTCAGCCACAATACAGGAAAAGCACCCCTTCACTCTGAGTGTCCATCGTTCCTGGAAACTCAGGGCACCCCAGGAGCAGACAGGAGGGGCCGGACCAGGTCCCGGTTAAGGAGTTTCAGCACCTAAGAAGGGCGTAGCCCCATTTCCAGCTGTCCAAGTCTGGGCGGGGCTGTCTCCCAAGGGGAGCGTGGGCGTGTGTAGGTGCACATGCATGTGTGTTGGGACAGAGCACGGAGTCTCTCTGTCACATTCTCACCACGCCTTCTACCAGATCAGGACAGGTGCTAGGGAGCCTCCGAATTCTAGTAACCAGAAAGTTTTCCTATGAGGACAGCAGCAGAAAAGCCTTTTTGGTGTTATTTTAATTAGGTTCATGGGAAATACTGTCTCTCGCCTATTCGGTAAATTGATAAGTTACTTATTTCTCCCAGAAGAGTTAGAATGTCCAAGTCACATGATCACTCTCTCATTGTTTTCCTGTGAGGAGCACCAAAGTGGACTGCTGAGCAGTCAGAACGCCCCGGAAGCATTCTGGTGGCCTCGGAAAGGAGCCCGGGTGTGAACCCTCAGGGCGGGGTGCTGGCAGGTGTCTCTTCATCCAGCCATCGTTCCCCACGTGCTTCAGGAGCCGGGCCTGCTGTTCAGTGGGGTGGGAATCGTTTGGCATGGGTAGCGGCTCAGTGTTTATTACATGAGTGAATTCGTGAGTGAGTGGATGCCATGAGAGAAGACAGTGCCGGGTACCGAGGAATCATGAAAGGGGTCACAGAGCCACAGGGGTGTCTGGAGCGGGGCCAGAAGGTGGTGGGAGGTTGGGAAACCGTCTGGGAGAACCTGAGGCCTGAGCCAACCCTCCAGGACAGCTGGAAGGCAGGGTGCAGGGGAGCTGAGGTGGCCCTGGGCAGGGTGGGACATCCCGGGCACTTGGACGAGGGTGTTCAAAGATGCTGACATGAGAGAATAAGTAAGTCGGAGAGACTGCAGGCAGCTTCTCATGACAGGAGCATAATGTTGAGCAAGAGACTGCAGCGGCTCCATGTGTAGAAGCTAATGTTGTGGGGGACTTCGGAGTCTGATAAGCATCAATGACAGCAGCTCACCACCAGCCCAGTGCCACACGCGGCGTGCGTGTTGGCGCACGCAGTCCTCACGACCGTGTGTGGCAGGTGTTCTTGCTCCTTATCACTCCCATTTCACAAGTGAAGAAACTGAGGTGCAGGGGATTTAGGAAACGTGCACAAGTCATGTGGGTCTAATGCGTTACTAGTGGTGCTGGAAGATACTGCAGGAAACCCACCGACCTGGAAGGGCTGTGCAGTAAGGACGTGTTCCTGTGTCGCCCTTCACTACCTGCCCCTTGGAGAGTCTCAAAGATGAGAGGAATTTGACCGTGGCCGGCTCTACTGGCGCGTATGTGGGCACAAGCACACAGGTCACTCCAAACAGAAAATGCCTCCCCACCTCAGTTACACTGGTTTCCAGAAACTGAGTCTTTAGTGGGAGAGGAAGGCATCACATAGGACTGAACTCAATTGTGAGTGTTAATCATTGATTCAGAGGTAAGATAAATAAAATCTCAAAGTCGAAAGAGCAGAGTGGAGGAAGAGAACATTTACAATGAGCAGGACTTCTTCATTCTTACAAATTATGTATGCATTGTTATATAGAATTGGGCCTCTAGCTCATATAATCTAAATACTAATTTCTGAGTAAGTTCATTTTTAACGGTCAAAACAGAAAAAAACTATACAATTTGCCTCATATGTGGGACATAAAACAAAAGCGACAATGAACCAAAGGAGAAACCGCATATTGGCAGACCACAGAGTGGCGGTCACCAGAGGGGAGGGTGGCAGAAACGAGGGCGGGGGAGGGTCAGACACAGAGTGCGCGAGGCGACTAGCAGGGTGGCGGGCACGCGGCAGAACGTGCACATGTTCTCTCCTGAAGTTGTGCACCTGAAATTTGTGTGATGTTGCTAACCGATGTCACCCCAGTAAATACAACACAAATAAATCTTTGTCCATGCCCCCAATATAAATGAGGAAAAGTAAACATATTTATACAATCTTAGAGTAAAAAAAGATAAAGGTAGATGAATAAAATCATTGAAAAGGAACTAACTTCTCTAGGCTAAAAAATGGCCATTTTTCAGCAGCATGGTGATTACCAGAGAGGAAGGGGACTGGGGGTGTAGAGAAGGGTGAAGGGGGGTAAATGGTGCTGGGAGGAGACTTGCCTCGGGGAGGTGAACACACAGTACAATATACAGATGATATGTTACAAAGTTGTACACCTGAAACCTATATAACTTTATTAACCAATGTTACCCCGATAAGTTCAATTTAAAAGAAAAATGAAAATAGAGAATTTTTTTAATGGTCATTTTTCCGAAGAAGATGTCCAGATGGCCAGCAGGGACACTGAACAGGTGCTCACCATCCCTGACCATCAGAGGAATGCACGTGGAGACCACAGGGAGAGGTCCTCTCACACCTGTCAGAACGGCTGGTCTCAAAAAACAGAAGGCGCGTGTGGGTGAGAAGGCGGGGAACAGGGAGTGCGTGCCCCGCCCGTGGGACCGTAAACTGGTGCGGCATGAAAGGCCCTCCACAGACTAAAAGCAGGACTAACGTGAGACCCAGCGATTCCACTTCTGGGTGCAGATCCAGAGGAAGTAAGATCACTGTCTCGAAGTAGTACCTGCACCCCAAAACCCCCTGCAGCATTATTTGTAACAGCCATGATTCAGAAACTACCCAAATGTCTGTTGATGGATGAGTGAGTAAAGATAGGGTGGGCCCTGGCCGGTGAGGCTCAGCGGGTCGGGGCGGACGAAAATGTCTCAGGTGTGATTCAGGGCACGCCTGCCAATTCTGGGTTCCGTCCCCTGTCGGGGCACATCAAAGAGGCAACCGATTGATATTTCTCTCTCACATCTATGTCCCTCTCCCTCACTCTCCCTCCCTTGCCCTCCCTCTGAAAATCAGTAAGTATGTCATAGGATGAGGATAGAAAGAAGATGCGGTATACATACACAATGTAATATTCAGCCTGAAAAAAAGAAGGAAATGCTGCCATTTGTGACAACATAGACGAACCTGGAGGGATTTGTGCTGAGTGAAATAAGCTGACAGAGGAAACAAATACGGCATGATTCCCTGTATACGTGATATTTCCGTACATATGTGAAAGCTGAACTCCTGGTGACAGAGAACAGAAGGGTGGTTGCCGGGGTCTGGGGGGCGGGCGAATGGGAGTGACTGGTTACTAGGGGCGGAGCCTGCTTTGTGATGAAACTTGAGCTCTGCAGACGGACATCGGCGCTGGCCGCACCATGTGAGGGTGCACAGCACCACTGACCTGGGCACGTGAAAGTGGGCGAGACAGTAACTTCTACAGTGTGCATTTTACCACCATGGGAAACACCCGGTCAGATTTTAAATGTACACGAAAAAACGAGAAAAGAACACATGCAATCTCTGTGACACTTTAAAAAATGAATTTAAAAAGAAATGCGTCCAAATGCAAAGAAACTGGGCTAGAGCGAGAATAGAAAATCTGCTTTTTAAGAAAGGAGTAATATAAGAAATTAACAACATAAAATTATTTGAACTCACTAAAAATAAAAGAAACTCTCATTAAAATATGATACCCAGTGAAATAGTCGCTTTAATACATTATTAGTAAAATAGAAAATTGGTTTTAAATGTTTTAAAAAGTGGGATTTTACAATATTTACATTAAAATATGGAAGGACACAAACTATGCTGTCCACAGGGGCTCCTGGGGGAGGGGAGAGGCATATTGATGGCGGGGCAGGCAGCCAGAGGAAAAGGGGAAGAAGGCTGCACTGCAATTTGTGTGTGTGCACAAATACACACACACATACACGCATGCGCTCACACACGTGTGGGCACACAGATTTATGCATGTGCCCATAAACATGCACGAGCACATGTGTGTGCTGTCGTATGCATACACACATGTGCCGTGTTTGTGAATCTGAGGGGAGAAGGACTGGCACAGTTGGCTAAAAACTGGGAGAGAGGAAAGCTGGATTTCCGTCTCATGTTAAAAACAATTTTAAGTCCTCTGTACCTTTTTGACCTGGCAATTCCATTTCTTACGAAACCGGAGACGTGAACAAGGGTTCATTTGCAAGGGCATTTCATAACACGATGCTCCTAATACAGACACAACAGGATGAATGCACAGCATGACGGCTCAAGTTCAGGAGGATGCGGCACTTCTAGGTGACAAATCACTGGGGAGCCACCCAAAATCTCCATTTAAAAACATTCAAGTCCACAGGGACAGGACCACTACATGACTGTTTAAAGCAGATTCAAAACTGTATATGGTATTGTCAGTTTTACTTTAAAAATGCCTGTACATTTACGTATAAGCAAGAAGAGAGGAGCCAGTCGAACCAGCTCCTCGCAGCAGTGCTGACGAAGAGGCCAGCCCGAACTGTGTGTAAGTCCCTCCTACATACTACTCTTTTCCACAACACTGCCGAGGCCCTGGGCTCTGTTTCTGCTTTGCAGAGAAAACTGAATATTGATGATGGAGGAAAAGGAAAACAACCAAGCCGAGTTCATCTTGTCTGCAGAGAAACACTCCGGTCCCGAGGGTGTTCAGTGTAAAGTCACCGAGTCCTCGTGACGGGCAATTTAGGACGAGCTGTGCCCTGGGTTTCACAGGGCAGAGGAGCTTCCCTTGTGTCTCCTTGGAGTGAAATGACCCAAATTCAAGGTTCACCCACTGTCATTGCCTGGGAACGTCGCACTGAGCCCCGGTGTCTCTCTCACTGTTGCCTCTGCCCTGACCGCAGCTCTGCCCAGCTCTGAAAAGTGGGGGAGCCATTTCCAAATTCTCTGTGTAGGTTGTGCTCTTTGGAAGTCCCCGGGCATTTTGGACAGGAGCCACTCAGAAGCAAAGGCCCACGTCCCCACCCCCCTGCCCCGGGGTAATGAGTCCTTCAGGGCCCCTGTTCCCGGGGACCAGGAGCCCAGGGGTGAGTCATGCATCTCATCTGCAGTTCAGCCTGGGCTCTGGGAAGGCTTATTGCCTCGATGACGTGCGTGGTGTTCATAATTTATAAGGAAGGTATTTCTAGAGGAATTAAGGATAGCTTGCAATAAAACGCGTGTGTATTTATTTATTTATTTATTGCACACACCCAGTGGGCTGAGCATTTTCTCCAGTGGGGGCCGATAACACCCCCCAGGGATAAAATCCAGTTCTTGGTGTTGGGGGGAGGGGGTTAAAAGAATCGGAGATAGGATAATAGTCTGTGGCCCTCCAAAGAGACACTCTACCCAGTGAAGTCTTATTCTTTTTGTTTAGTTTCTCTCATTATGCAGAAACTAAATTCAACTTAATTTAAAATGATTACATTTAATTTCCATTTTTCCCTGTGGTGGTGGCAACAATGGGAAAGGTAGAGAAAAGCCCCCAGGACAGGGACAGGGACTTGAAGCCTGGACACTGCTGCAGGTGGTGACAGAGTAGTGTTACGGAACAGAGGTCCAAGGGGGCAGCAATATTTGGCCCACCCAGGGATGCCAAAAACTGCTACAGAAAACAGGGGCTGCTCCCAGGACGGTATACCAATACCTACTGGGCTTTTCTGTCCGCCACCAGAGGAAAGACATCTCTCAATGACGGAGATTTGTGAAAAGGAAAGGAAAGGTTTATTTAATGCTCTTCAGACCTAATGTACTCATTAAAATATCAAAGTCCTTTGGGGTGTACATCTACACCCACACAGAGCTCCCTTCTCCCACTGTCCCAACTCCACGTACCGTAAATCAGGAAAAGAGCACACGTCCGTTTTTTCCAGGCTGCTGGTACCTTCAGGTGTGTCACCGTGCAGGCAGGATCTCCAATTAATCCACAGTCATGCAACACCTCCTAAGGTCCACTGGCAAGAGTTCTTTGTATCCATTTTTCCAGGCAAAGTCTCTCCTGCTTCCCAGGCCACGTGGCCAAAGGGAGAATCCGAAAGCCATGTGGGCCTCTTTTAAGGAAGCTGCAGGGGTCCCCACTCTGGCAAAACTGAATGCTTCTCTCTTTCACCTGGGCAAGAGGGGGTCCCCACTCTGCCCCAAACCGCATGGCTCTCCTCCCAATGGTTGCAGTGTCTGGGTTTAAATCCCTGTGCCAATCTTCCTCTGTACCCCTATTTCCGACTCCTCCCACAGTTGGTTACACCTGCCAGGACTCCCATACCCTCCCAGCTTTACTGGGCTGCCAACGTGAGTCTGGGCAGGCGTGGCCCCATGGTGTGGAGCCAATCAACTCCAAGCTCTCACGCAGGCCCTGTAACTCAGGGAAGCAGCCCCCAGTTACATCCTGGGTAGAAGCCACTCCCTTCTCCCTGGCTCAAAGCATGGCCACAGCTGTTTAACATATCTATGAAACCAGTTAAAGGTTTTAGATACGTTAAGTGACCATGCCCGAGGTTAGCTGGGAAACTGTTGCTGTACAAAACAGCCCTCAATGGCCCTGCTGCATTTGTCCCTTTCCCCAACTGACACCTGTGGGGCGAGGGGGTGAGAACATCTTAGTATTTCCTGGACACCTTGAGTTCTGGACCCCATTCCAAGTCCTTTTTTAGGGCCCCCCTCCTACTGCGCCCTGTTACAGTAGTACGGCCATGACCGCCGCCAGTGGGACATGCAAGATGCAGGGGAGGTGATGCAGTGGGCGAGATGCTGCAGTCACCGCCTGGAGCTCTGTGTCACCACTGGGCCGCAGGTGAGCACACGCCTCCCAAGCCTTGCCCATGACGTCACCTGGCTGACGACATCGGCTGACGTCACTGGCTCTCTGCTTCCAGGTGTTTCACTCCCGACCACATGAAGTGCGGACACCTGGCTGTAAGGCGTCACCCGAGCTGTGTTCACAGCACAGCCCCCCTCGCGTGCACACCCTCACGGTGCTGCCGGGTGCAGCTGTGTTTCCGCCTGTCTTTCTGGCATTGCCACTGGGTAAACACGCGCATCCTCAGGTGACCGTTTTAATCATGTGACACTTCCCAGAGAATTTCACGCATGTCCAGCTCCGAGGGGTCCCCACTAACCTCTCTGCAGCAGCCACGCCTCTCGCTGGAGTCCACTGAGCCCTTCTGTGGCTGTGAGACAGCGTGGCGTCCCCTCGCCCAGCCCGCACGTGACAGCGACGGTGTTGTCTTCCCTGCTACCTTTAACGCGCACTGTCTCCATCATCCCCTGAGGAAGTGCCACCGGTCGTGGAGGCCCAGCTCCAACGGCACCTCCCGCAGGAATCTTCCCTCAGTTTCCCCGGCCCGTCACCCACTGTGGTGACCACGTCATCTTCTGTGTCCTTCCCACCGCACTGCGCCCACACCACTCTGCCCCTCGCTGGTGCCAGCCGCTCTCACGCACCGTCCGCTCCTTTGCAGGGAGGACCCGCCTTCCGGGTGTCTCCCCACTTCTCAGTTTCTAAGGCAGAGTCAGGGACTGAGAAAAAATATGAAATCAAGGAATCACCATTTCCTTCAAAGAATGGGTACTATTTTGTAAATTTTAAGAAATATTTTTAAAAGATCATCCCCCACCCCCCAAAAGGGTGCTCAGTGAGAGTCCCCCAAGACCGCTGCTTCCGCTGGCTCTCCAGACAGTGGGCAACTCAGGGCGTGTGTTTCTGTCCATTTCCACACAGGCGACTATGAAGTTGCATACACTTTCTGAAATCAAAAATAAATCAATTGGGTTTGCTTCCCCCGAAGAGGTGATGGGCTTTCTGTGCTAACTTGCAGGTGTCATCTACAGCGGCTGCTTGTGCTCTGGGCCTTGAGGTGGGTTCATGTCAACCCCTCCAGCCTTCACAATCACCCTGTGAGGTGATGCTTTTACTGCCATTTTACAGAGCAGAAAGGCAAAGACTCGAGTGACTTTCTCAAGGTCACATAGAGAGCAGAATGCAAGGCCGGGACTGGAACCCAGATGCTGAGCCGGGGCCTGGGTGCAGTCCCACTCCCTCTGTTTTCCAACACCGGGGGGGCTCTGCAGGGCAGGCAGCAAACTCGCCCGCCGCACGACGCTTGCTGCTGCCCGTCTTTTCTTCTAAAGGCGGCTCCTTTCTTGGCCCGCGGCCACCGTTCCCACCTGCAGCGGAGGTGTGGCCGAGGCGACCGGGTTTCCCTTCCCCGCCTCGGAAACGGGACAGCAGGGGACAGGAGGACCTGGCGGGGCCGTGAAATGTTGCATATTTGGGTCACGGGGGAATGACAGGACTTCATACATTTTCTAAACATTCAAATTAACCTCATATTAACACCCAGAGCAGGCGAATTTTATTGTACGAAGTTGTACCTCAGCAGGACTATTAATAATACCACACAGAAAGCGAGACCTGCTGGGCAGAATCGAGGGTCCCACAGAGCCCTTGCAGCGAGTCGACGGGCATTGGCTCAGAAAATGCACCGCGCACACGTCTCCCGTGGTCCGCACTCACGGCTCGCTTCCTGGACCCTCTTCTCAAAATCCTGAAACAAAGATGGGAAGTCAGTGTGACAGAACGGTCACACCTCCTTTGTTGGTCCTGAACCGATGCTGATCATCGAAGGTCGTGGACAAACTCCTGTGGATGAGACTGTACATATTTAAACAGGTAGCAACTATTTGGGATGATGACAAATTTCAATCCCATTTCCACCCCTGTTGTAAAATTACATGGGAAACAAGCAGCTATTCCAGAGAGGCTGAGAAGGAGCCGACTCCACGTGCAGGCTGGGCAGGAAAGACGGGGACCGGGAACCCCATTTGTCTTAATAGATAAGTGATTATAATGTCCTCGGGGTGTTGTAAATCCAAGGGCCATGGAGTACTTGGCCAGCCACAGACCGCTTCAGTGGCAGGCAAGGTCAGCACATTTACCAAGGGGACCCGATTGTTGAGTTTTCACCTCTACCCGTCACCAGACACAACCTTTCTAAAGCAGACGCGGCTCCCAGTCGGAGGCACATGGCTGTCTCTGGAAAATTACTTTTTCGTTCAACGTACTCTCTGCATGGCTTGATCGGTGAGAGCAAAAATACCCTCTAAACATTTTTAAATGCATACAGGGGTGTCTGTTAAGAGGGTTGTATCTGCAGTTAGAACATGAATTCTTGAACTAACTTCCTCTACGTGGTGGGAATGACGGACAGCTTTGGGACAAGGAGCACACCCAAGGCCCCCAACCAGAGCACATGCCCGAGGGAGTCACCCCCCACTTTGTGCCTCCAGAGCAGATGTGCCAGGGGGTGTCTGTGGGTACAAGGATTGTTGTGAACCCGAAGACCATACATACAATGTGAATGACCCTGTGCAGGCCATGGTCTATGCAGCTCTCAGTAATAAATCTAAGAATTCCCAGTAGTTCCGACAACCTTTCTCGCCAATTCCCTCATAGGGCCTGGAGTGAGGTTCCATTTCCTGGAAAGTTGGACCACCTATTTGTCAGGCAGGGTGTGTCCACTGGTGGCAGGCACTGGGATGACAACCGAGGGACAGGGCGGCCGCAGCCAGGGCAGCGCCTGGGGCGTTTAGCGTGAAAGAAGCGTCTGGCCGCTTGGGGCCCGAGGCTGGAGCCTCCTTGTGACCCCGGGCAGGTCTCCCTCCCTTTCTGGGTGGTGTTACCACCTTTACAGTAATAAACTACGTCTGGCTTCTCACACGGGGCAGCACAGCGCTCAAAGGAGCTTCTCTGACACCAGGTTCCAGGTCCCTGCCACTCGAAGTTGCCATCCGACTCAGCAGGATGGAGGTAGACACGAGGGAACCTCATTGTCACTCAGGGCCTCAGTGGACTGAGACGGGTGGTCTCCTGACCTCACTGTGAGGGACACTGTGCTGATTGTGACCTGCGTCTTGGCAACACTTTGTGGAAACCTAACCACACTTGGCCCGAGGGAGGGTTTTTAAGGTCAGATGACCCCCACCTGGAGCAGGCTGGGAGATGGCCTGGCCGCCAGCTTCTGGAACTGCCAGGAACACTGTAACGGGGCGGGAGCTCAGAACGGGGCGTGGTCTACACAGGGACACAAATGAGTGGGCCTCAGTCACACACTCCGAGGTCCCCAGGGGACGGAGGCTGTGGCAGTGCGAATCTGTGCGGGGTCCCATGCTGCCACCTTCAGCAGCTCTGAGTGAGTGCTCCGCGTGGGCTCCCGGCCAGCTGCTCTTTCCAGTCGAGGCGGGAACACCCAGTCTCTCTCAGGCTCATGTTCCCCAAAACGTCAAATATCGGCTCTGAAAGCAACAATTTTGGACAACATTCACTCCACCTCTGATTCACATGGTCCTTTCTGTGCAGTAATAAATAATGAAACAAACAACAAAAACAAAGGCATAACCCAAGAAGCCAGGAGACCAGAAGCTAGGAGCTGAGTTTCTAGGGTTTACTCTGTCGCTAAGGGGTTCTGTGACTCTGGGCTCCGGGACACTCAGGGACTTTCAGCGGTGTTGCCACTTCCCATAGTGTGTGGCTCAGGGAGACACGGCTGCAGAGCCACTGTGGACACGGTGGAGCACGTCACTGCCTGTACGCCATCTGAAATATGGCGTGTCTCCACACCGTGTCCGTGCGGTTCCTCCAGAATCTGTCACGCGGAATGTCGAGGATGCCAGGACTTGAAGTTGGCTGTCAGTGAAGGGGGCGCTCATCAGAGGCAGAAATGAGGCCCGGGCAGTGTGCGGGGGGACACGGAGTGACGGCCATGGTCATTCTTTCTACAGCTGAGGATGTCACTGCACCAGAATTTTTGGACTGACTCAAACCTCAGGGCATGCGGGAGAAAAGGACTTGGGAGGCGACCATCTGTGAAACTGCATCACATGCTGGGACTGGGGAGGAGGCCTCCCACTGGACACGTCCCCCAGGTACAGGAAGGGTGGCCACCTCTGTCACCCACACTCACAGACTCATTCTCTCATCCAGGTTCATCTCCCCGACGACTTTCACCTCTTGTTCTGCTCGGTCTCTTAGACTTATTTCTTGTTCAGTTGCAGTTGCTGCAGCGATTTCTCCAAATGAGTCCCTCACCCTTCAAGCCCAGTGTCAACTTGGCCTCAAGGCTGATGATTTCCACTCTCAATTTTCTAAATCACTAAGGTCAAGGACATGCTGGCCTCCTCACCACCGGACTCTCTCTGCAAACACCTTGGTTTCTGTTTGCCCTGTGCGCCGTCTTCTCATCTGGTCCTCCCTGAGCCTTCCGCCGTCCCGCACCGCTTGCCCTTTCTCACTCCCACCCTCCTCTCTCCTCCTCTGCGTCTGCAGCCTGGAGCGTCCTCCTCCGAGTTCCCAAAGTGCGTTGCCACCTCCGGTCACACACAATGAGCCGTCATCTCCTTTGATTCCAACACTGAGCTCATGCTCATATGTTGCCATGTAGGGTGAGCACCCACATTTCTGTGCACATGATACACGGTGTATTTATACCCATTATCATACCTACAGTATGTAATTGCTGCACCCAGGTATAATGCACATCCTTATTTTTCCCTCAAAATTTGGGCAAAAATGTGCACATTACACAAGGCAAAATACGGCACATCACACCTCCCATAAACCAACCGACCAGCCCAGGTTCTTACAGAGATCTGCATTTCCTTTCATCATCAGACTTCAGAACCATTTCTGACCACTCTCCCCAACCCCTCACATTTAGAGGGCCAGCAACTGGGGATTTTGTTGCGAGCCCTCCTGCAGTCATGACTCCGGAGAGATACGAAACAGTCTCAATGGGGGGAAACTGCAGATCTTACCATGAGAGGCACCTTCCGCCCAGGCTGCAGCCCTTGGGCTGGCTCTGGTGCCGATGGCAAGGACTGTCTGCTCATCACTGTTCTCAGGCGCCCCCATCGCCTACCGGTGTGAGGCTGGTGCGGCTGCTGGGCTGGGACAGTGACGGGCGGGCTGCGCATCGCCCTGGAGGGTCACGGGGAGCAGGGGGCCTGTAGACCAGCTCTCCCAGCCCCATGCTGAGCCCTCGGGGTTTTGCCCAGTGTCTCTGGTCCGCGGCAACATACCTGCCGCCTCTGTGGTCTTCGGGACTGAGAGCCAGGAAAAGCCAGGCTCTCAGTTTGCCATTGTGTCCAGAACAATAACATGACTAAGAAAGTAGGATTGTAAATATAAGTTTAGAAAACCGAGTCTTCTAGCCCTGGCCAGTGGTGGAAGAGGCTCAGTGGGTTGGGGTGTTGTCCTATGCACCGAAAAGTTGTGGGTTAGATCCTCGGTCAGGGAACATGCCTAGGTTTTGGGTTCAATACCCAGTCTGGGCAAACATGACAGGCAACTGATCAATGTTTCTCTCTCTCTCTCTCTCTCCCTTCCTTTCTCTCTAAAAATCAATAAACATATCCTCAAGTGAGGATTAGAAAAAACGTCTTCTAAATTGTCAAAATAAATAAAATTTAAAATAAGTATTATTTTACATAAAGAAATTTAAAACAGATATTATTTACATAAATAGAATTTAAAAATAAAGAATGGTAAACATTTTCAGAAAAAATAAGTTTAGGAAAAAAGAAAAATAATGAAATAAAATAAGGGAAAAAATGTAAAAGTTACAAAAAAAACTTTAAAAGCGTAAAAGGACAAATACAGAAAATGGCACCAAAACGGCAAAACCCGGTCAAGGGCAGGACTCCCGAAGATGAGACCGTGCACAGCTGTGCAAGAGCCGGAGGGAGTCCGTGCGGATCACGAACCGGGCAATCGGACGTTGAGACCGCGGCCAGAGCCGGCGTGTTTAACCCGGAGTTGGCAGGGAAAACGGGGAGCAGAAGACGCACAGAAACATAGCAGCCCGGGAAACGGGTCCTTCACAGCGCTCTCCTGAACGAGAGTGGGTCGTGGGGGGGGGAGGGGCTCTGGGAGGGGCGGATAAGGCGGCAGGGGGCCGAGCTGGGCAACACAGCGACTATCTGGGGCTCGGCCCCACCCGGGGCCCGGGCCAAAGCAGGGCGGCGCCTCTTACTGAGGGGCCACCGTGCCAGACTCTGGAGCCGCACCGCCCAGGGCCCCCGCACGTCCACCTTCTGACTACGCTGCTGTGGGCACGTTCTCCAACTTCCGTGCCTCCAGTTCTCGAAGGCAGACTGGGCTTAAAACAGTGTTGCTCCCACCAAGGTTTCTTTAAGGACTAAATAGGTGAAGTGCTCAGGACAAGGCCTGACCTTCCCTAAGTGCTCTACCAGTGAGTCGTGACTGGTCTTGAATCTCAAAGGGCATGCCTTTACAATGTTTCCACTCAGAAAGTTTCCAACAGAAGCACAAGGAGAGAAAACAGTGGAACAAATCCCCATGTCCACCTGTCTCAGCTTTGGCCATTGCCCACTCATGGCCAGTCCCCTCTGGTCACTCCCCACCTGTCGGCTGCCCCCTCCCCTGCAGATTATTTTGAAGTAAATTCCAGGTATGGTGTTAATGCACTTTCAATATTACAGTCTCTGTCACTAAAAGAGAAGGCTCTGTAAAAATATTAACAACTTAAAGAAAACACTTGATATGTACCCAGTGCTTGTACGAAGGCCAAACTTAACCTGGCATTATGTCTTTAGACGTTAGCATGGAGAGGGCGTATTCAGCCATATTCATGAATGGAAAGTAATTGAATTTAAGTTTTTTTCTCTAAAAATTTTTTGAGACTCATATTATACAGTAAGAAATAGTTTTGATTCTTTGAGAGAGAAAAGTAACCAAGGCTTTCCCCTAAATGCTAACACTTCTGAGAGTTATGTTTTATGCGGCCACTACAACTATACTTTCCCCATTGACTCATTCTGTTGAAAGTTTAATGGATATTTTCCGTTGCATTCTTAGGGTGCTGTAATACATTGTATATTCTACAAGGGAACTCTTCTATTTTACTTTAATCTGAAAGACACATTTCAGTTCAGAAATATCACTATCTACTCCATGTCCTTGAGAGCATGTTACTACGATGGCTCTTAACATCCTTGTATTACCGAAGGAAGGAGAGTGGTCCACCGTGCTACGGCACAGTCAGCCCTCTCCAGTGTCCGTTCACCGTCCCACAGTGACCACCCAGTGTCCCTGCACCAGTCTGGCCTGGGGATGGGCTTCAGCTCTTGGCTGAAGCAGCTGGCTGCGGGTGCTGCACCCGTGAAGAGCCACAGTGCTCTTTTCAATAGCGGGGTCGGGCCAAGTCCCCGAGAGAAGGCAGGGGCAGGGAGAAAACCCCAAGGTGAAACTGGGGGTTAGAAGGGGCTTGCCGTCCCTGTGAAGGGGGCTTGTCCAGAGCACCGTCACTGGAGACTTGTCCCTCTTGCTAAATGTGGTGGCCAGAAGAAGGGCAAAGGCAAATATGGCCAGCACTGGTCCTCATTGGCTGGAGAGCTGGACACTCGCCCTGGCTTTTGGTGCACATGGGAGTCTGGGGAGGACTTTTAAATGGATTGTGCCAGGAAGCAAAAAGTCAGTTGGTCTTTCCCCTCCCCCAGTGTGGGGGCGAGTTGGCCCTGTGAGCAGGGGCCGGGGCTCGGGAGCACCAGGAGACCATTGCAGCCACCTCTGTCCATGACACTTTGGGGCCAGGAAAGGGGCTTCCAGTGCAGCCTTGAACTGAGCTGGCAGAGCTTGACTGGGACTTTTCTTCGAGTGTCTCCGAGGAGACAGGCTTTCAGACAGAATATTGCCGTTATTTCCAAAGGCCCCAGTGCTACTAGTCAGCACGGTGAACAGATTTTTGTCCTTGTGTTGTTTTCAGTTCTGGAAACTACGCAGCAGTTGTAATGACAAATACTTAGGTAGCTTTTTGATTGTGAAATAAAAGGTATCTTTCCACTGAACTCTGTCACTGGAGGTTCACCTGGTAGGCGGTGAGTGGTGGGACTCCTCCCACCCCGCTGGTTGAGTTTGCTAAGGTTCTCAGGTCCAAATGAAATGATTTATGGTTCTGCTCTTGTGATAGTGGCTTGTCTAACCACAAACACACACAGACGTGCCTCCCAGGCACCAAGCCTCATGACTCATCCTGCCTCCACACTAGCCCAGATGTCAGTAAGTTGACACTAAGGCCGTGAGTGTCTCTCCACACACATGGTGGTGTTATGCAGTTCTCTCTTCAACAGCCCAAGGCCACACCTGGAAGTAAGATCACCAGTCCGTAAGTCACAGCAGAGATGAAGTGGAAAAGGGGGCTCCGGCCATGGCGATTGGAAAAGGGAGAGGACACCTTGATTTGGATGCTTCTAGAAGGCACCGTAGGTGCTCACTATGAAAAAAAATCTCAGTGTGGCGTTGGAAAAACATATGACTTCAGCAGTTCCAGAACACTCACACCCACAATTGTCTGTCACCCTCGTGGTCTCACCACAGTTCCGAACACTCACACCCCTGACAGCAGAACACACATTTTCAAGGCATGTGGAACTTATACAAGCACAGGCCATATCCTGAACAATAAAACAAATCTTAATAAATTTGAAAGAATTAAAATAATTTTAAGTACACTTTCTGACCATATGAACTTAAACTACAATAAGTGCAAGATTTTTAGAAAGTATTCAAATTTTTTAAAAATTAAAAAAACTCCTAAGGAACTCATGAGTCAAAGAAAAATTGTCAAGGAAAATAAGAAAACATTTTGACCTGAATGATAATGCAAACACAGCATTAGAATTTGTGAAATACTGCCAAAACGGTGCTTAGAAAAAAGCTGTAGCAGTATGGTAGTATCAGAAAAGGAAAAAATGTTAAGTGAATTAAAGAGCAGAAATCAGTAAAGTGAAAACAAAGACATAATAAAGGAAATCAGTGAAACCAAAAGTATTTAAAAGGTCGATTAAATCCGAGGCCAGACTTGCCAAAATGATGAAATAATAACGAAATAGCCCACTCAGGACCATCAGCGAGGAAGGGGGTCACCCTGCAGATGGCACGCGCATTAAAAGGCCAGTAAGGGAACATGGCGGGCGGCCCGGGGCTCAGAAGTCCAAACCTTACAGGGGAGCCAGTCAACGGCACCAGGCACAGCACGCTATTGTGTGCTTAGTGATACGTTGTTAGAAGGTGTGAATTCTGTCTTTTGTTCTATCACTGTTCAGGCGTTCCTTGATGGGATAAGTCCATGGAGAAATTGAGAGCTTCTATGTAGGACCGAAAAGGACATAAAGTTCAAAATGAATGTAAATTGCAGGAAAATCTGGGATTCTGCCTTTCCAAAATAAGTCCTCTAGAGAGCCCGGTGCTGGGTTGTACTTCCCCTGCCCTCCCAGACCGGGGTGGGGCGGGGTGGACCCAGTAGACACTGGCTCGGCCTTGGCCGCATCACCGGGGCTTTGAGCCCCGCGACCCTCTGCCGTGCTCCGCTCAGTGTCCCGCTGTCACCTCAGGAGGCTGGCGTGGTCACCACAGGGTCACTACTGAGCCTGCGGTCCTCGGGCTCACCGCACACTGACACCGGCGGCGCTGCAGCAGGTGCTGCCCTACCTCGCAGTCCCTCGGCCGGGCCACACAGTCCCTGCTCCTCTGTGATGCCCAGCGCGCTCCACGGAGGGACAAAGGGGCAAGTTGCAGGAGAGCTGTAGGGGGAGAGCGAGTAGGGTTTTCCTTCATGTTAATTGGTTTTTTCCTCTAAATTAGACTTGCCTTTGACTCGCCAGAAAGGGTAGTTTGGAAATAAAACCGTGATTTAATCCAGTGATTTTGAAACCAGTCAGCTGCAAGAATGTTTAAAATGTACAGTCAGGGGCACTGACCTCTTTTCCCTCAGATTGCCAAATAAAAAATGGCAACAGCCAAGACAATAGCCAGTGTGAATGAATCAAAATTATATCTATGTTTTTGTCAGACTGGCAAAAAATATAGCACATATTTGGGTGTGCTGCAGAATTTTAGTAGTTAGTTTACGTGTGCCATGAGATGGGAAAAGGTTGAAAACTGCTGACCAGATCGGTTCTCCTGAGGGTTACAGCAGCGTCGTGCAGGTAGACGTAGTAGTGACGGGACCGAGGCGCAGCCTGCAGGAGGAGGGCGTTTTGGGGATCTAGTAGTCATCCACGCACGGCGACACTCTGGCCTCAGTGTGTCATTGCAGTAAGCAAATCCTTAGGGCACGTTCCTACTTAATGACACTAGTGACGTGGGTACTGAGGAAAAGCGAACACGATGCACCTACCACAGCTTAGAGCACAGATGTTTTTCAGAATGTGTCCAAACGTCCGCAGCCGTCTGCGCTCCCACCGACCGTGCAGGCAGATTCCCTTTCCTCCACGTCCTCGCCAGCACTTGTCCTCTGTTGATTTGTTAGTGACAGCCATTCCGACAGGTGTGGGGTGGTGTCTCACCGTGGGTTTAATTTGCATCTCCCTGATGGCTCGTGATGCGGAGCATTTTTTCCATACATCCAAGGGCCTTCTGCGTGTCCTCTCTGGAGAAGTGTCTATTCAGGTCTGGGGCCCATGTTTTCATGGGGTCGTTTGTTTTTCTGGTGGTGAGTCATGTAAGTTCTTTACATATTTTGGAAAGTAAACCCTTGCCTGAGGTATCATTGGCAAATGTGATCCATTATATAGATGGTTTCCTTTTCATTTAATGGTGGTTTCTTTAGCTGTGCCGAAACTTTTTAGTTTGATGTAGTCCCATTTCTTTATTCTTTCCTTTATTCCCCTTTGCCTGGGAGACATGTCGGCAAAAATATTGCTATATGAAATATCCGTAATTTTACTGCCTATGTTTTCCTCTTGGATATTTATGGGATACCAATTTCTATTTGTCTTTTATCCATTTGGAGTTTGTTTTGGTGTACGACGTAAGGTGGTAGTCTAATTCCACTTTTCCACAAGTACCGCTCCAGCTTTCCCAGCCCCATTTATTGAAGAGACAGTCTTTACTCCACTGTGCGCGCTTGCCTCCCTTGTCAAACACTGACCATACGCCGTGGGCTTATCTCTGGGCCCTCCGTTCTGTTCTGTGTATCTGTTCTTACTCCAGTACCAAGCTGTTTGGATTACAGTGGCCTTACGGTATAGTTGGATACCAGGTATTGCGACTCCTCCTACTTTGTTCTTTCTCAAGACTGTGGAGGCTGTTCAGGGTCTCTTTTGGATCCAGCAATTCCACTTCTGGGAATATACCCTAGGACTCCAGAACCCAATTCAAAAGGACATAGGCACCCCTATGGGCCTGGCAGCTTTATTTATAGTAGCTAAGATCTGGAAACCGCCTAAGTGCCCACTAACAGACGAGCGGACAGGAAAGCACATTTGCACGGTGGAATACTGTGCAGCAGCGCCGAAGAAGGACCTCTTACCTTCTGCATTAGTATGGGCAGACCTGGAGCCTATTACGCTGAGTGACACAAGCTAGTCAGTGGAAGACAAATACCTTGTGACCTCACTGATATGTGGAATCTAATGAACAAAATAAACCGAAGAGCAAAACAGGGTCAGAGGCACAGAAACTTGGAACGGACGGATAACTCTCAGAGGGGAGGAGGGAGGGGGAGTTGGGGATGGGTGGAAAGAAGGTAAAGGGTGGAAGCAGGCAAAGGGGGGAAACTGGGACAACTGTAATAGCACAGACAATCAGATATTTAAAAAGCAAAAGTGAAAAGGTGTCTGAATGTACATTATGCAAATCAATAACAGAACACTAAATTCAGGTCTTCGACTGCTAGGGCTACATCTGATTATAAGCTGTCGTGTAATTCCTGGCTGAACATTTGCAGAACTGCTCCTAATTTCCCCTAATGAAATCATGGAAATAGAAAATCATATTGTGAACTGAAAGACAGACCCTTCGGAAAGGCTCACGCTGCAATTCACTCCATCTGGCGGCCAGCTTTAGGGACAAGATAATGAGGCGTGCTCGACAGCTGGGACTTGGGCTCACACGTGGCTGCTGGGGAGGCCGGCCGGCAGACTCAGGTGGGGGCCAGGGTTGATCCGGCCTGCGACTCCCACAGACAACCTTCCAGGGAAACCTCTGACATTCTATTCAATGTGTTACATCCGTGTGAGAAATTTAACTCTCACCAGAGTTTCTGGGGTACAATTCCTCGATGGCACTGTTAGGAACAGCCAAGTCTAGAGTGGGGGTGAGGTGCAGGGGGCCTCACTGCAGCTCAGCCCTGGACAGGACAGGGGGCAGAGGGCAGCACGGCTCCCTGCCTTCCCTGTCACTGCTCGTGGCCTTGGGCACTTCCCAGCGACTGTGCCAAGGAGCTCCGCAGCCTGTCTGTGACCTGCCCGTGTCCTTCACACTGGTCATTTCCACTCATTCTAGCTACCTCAAAACTGCAAGACTGGTGTGTCTGGGCTCTCTCTTGGGAGTGTTTGTAGAGGTACAAAGTCCCCAGATCTCAAAACTTTCCAGTAGCTGACTTCTTCCCTTTCTGCATCCAGGCCTCTCTTCCAGAGAAGACCCAAACCTCCAGCTCCCTCAGCCATGGCCGCTGCGCCCCCTGGAGGCACCTGTGGTCCTGCGGAGACGGGCGAGTCATCTGGGTTTGCGGGGTCCTTCAGTCGTGTGACCTTCTGCACACCAGCCAGCCTCCCTGACCTTGGTGTTCTCCCCAGTGACATGGGCGAAATGAACAAAACTGCACCTTTCTGACAGGTGGTGATGTGGATTCAGAGAGGTGGGTGATTATAACGGTATCTGTAAAAGCAAATGAATCCTGCTGAGATAGCACTTTTCACAGGTCTGAGGGCTAAGATAAAAAGCACTGGAGGAGATGGGGCCACAGGAATGCTGGTGCACGCCCCTGTCCTGAAGGGGCCCTCGGCAGAAACTTTCCCGCGTACAAAGTCCCGTGTCCTTCAACCCAGCCATTCCACTCGGCAGAGCGTGTTCTCAGAGACTCACACACACAAAATGACCACACACGTGCACATGCACACAAACACAGAATCTGTGAGCATTAATCACAGCGTTGCTCCTGATAGAAAAAGACTTGAAACAGCCTAAAAAGCCATCTAAAGAGATGGGTTAAGAAAGCCACAGTTCTGTGGCCCAGTGGAATTCCACACAGTTGTTACAAAACTTGGGTCAAAGTACAAAGTACAAAGTCGCCTTTGTACTATATTGATAAGTGAAGAAGAAAAGCCAGGTGCAGAACAGTGTGTGTCGTTTACAATGATCTGTGTAAGAACAGTCACACAGATGCGCAAACAACACACCTGGAAGGATACCCGAAACACTGTTGGCGGGCCCAGGGCCCCTCGGAGAATCACTCAGCCGAAGGCCCAGGGAGTTGAGGGGTCCACCTTCTTCCCTGTCCTTTTTGTACCTTCTGAATCTCATACCACATATCCAAGTATCATTAATAAAAAGACCCTAGAAAATGGGTGTGCAACATGCAACATTATTAGCTCTAATAATCAGTGTCAGGGCCACTCTGCAAACGGCTGCCTGGCACCAGGAGAGCCAGACCTCACCCCTAGGGGGTGCCACAATGCCCAGGAGACCCCCTAGGCAGAAACATCTCCAGTCTCATCCCACTGAAACCTAAACACCAAAGTGGCATCTTCAGTCTTCTACTTTGGTATAAAAAATTGCAAATACATAAAAGTTGAAATAACTTTATATTGCACCACCTAGATTCAACAATTAGAATGTCTATACTTAAGATAAACCTATCCATCTTTCCACCACTCTATTCAATGATTGATTCATCTTATTTTTGTGCATTTAAAAGTAAGGTGAAGTGCTCGCTTCAGCAGCACATATACTAAAATTGGAACGATACAGAGAAGATTAGCATGGCCCCTGTGCAAGGATGACACGCAAATTCGTGAAGCGTTCCATATTTTTACACCCATTTATGATAAAAACACTCAGCAAAGTGGGAATACAGGGAGCATTTCTCAAAATAATAAAGGCCATATATGAGAGACCTACAGCCAATATCATACTCAATGGGAAAAAACTAAAAGCTTCTCCACTAAGATCAGGAACAAGACAAGGATGTCCACTTTCACCACTTCTATTCAATATAGTATTGGAAGTTTTAGCCACAGTGATCAGGCAGGAAAAGGAAATAAAGGGCATCCAAATAGGAAAGGAGGAAGCAAAACTGTCATTGTTTGCAGATGACATGATAGTGTACATGGAAAATCCTATAGACTCTACCCAAAAACTGCTCGAACTAATTAATGAATTTGGCAAAACAGCTGGTTACAAAGTCAATATCCAGAAATCAAAGGCATTTTTGTATACCAACAGTGAATCAGCAGAAGCAGAAATAAAGGAAAAAATCCCATTCGATATAGCAAAAAGAAAAATAAAATATCTGGGAATAAACCTAACTAAGGAGGTAAAAAACCTGTATGCAGAAAACTACACAGCCCTGAAGAACGAAATCAAGGAAGACACAAACAAATGGAAACATATACCTTGTTCATGGATTGGAAGAATTAACATCATCAAAATGTCCATACTACCCAAAGCAATATACACATTCGATGCAATACCTATTAAAGTACCAATGGCATATTTCACAGACATAGAACAAGCACTTCAAAAATTTATATGGAACCATAAACGAGCCCAAATAGCAGCTGCTCTTTTGAGAAAGAAGAACAAAGTAGGAGGGATCACAATACCTGATACCAAACTGTATTACAAGGCCACTGTAATCAAAACAGCCTGGTACTGGCATAAAAACAGGCACATAGACCAATGGAACAGAACAGAGAGCCCAGAAATCAAACCAACTCTCTACAGTCAATTAATATTTGACAAAGGGGGCAGTAACATAAAATGGAGTAAAGATAGCCTCTTCAACAAATGGTGCTGGGAGAACTGGACAGCTACGTGCAAAAAAATGAAACTTGAGCACCAACTTACACCGTATACCAAAATAAATTCAAGATGGATAAAAGACTTAAATATAAGCCATGACACCATTAAAGTCCTAGAGGAGAACATTGGCAAGAAAATCTCAGATATTTCACGCAGCAACTTTTCTACTGATATGTCCCCTAGAGCAAGAAATATAAAGGAAAGAATAAACAAATGGGATCTCATCAAAATAAAAAGTTTCTGCGTGGCTAAAGAAAACAGTATTAAATTAGCAAAACAACCAACTGTATGGGAAAACATATTTGCCAATGATACCTCAAACAAAGGATTAATCTCCAAAATATACAAAGAACTTACATGACTCCACTCTAAGAAGACACCCAACCCAATTAAAAAATGGGAAAAGGACTTGAACAAACACTTCTCCAAGGAGGACATACAGAACATTCAGAGACACATGAAGAGATGCTCAAAATCGTTAGCTATCAGAGAGATGCAAATTAAAACCACAATGAGATACCACTTTACACCAGTCAGGATGGCTATCATAAACAAAGCAACAAACAACAAATGTTGGAGAGGTTGTGGGGAAAAGGGGTCCTTAGTTCACTGTTGGTGGGATTGCAGACTGGTACAACCATTATGGAAAACAGTATGGAATTTTCTCAGAAAAATAAAAAATCGACCTGCCTTTTGACCCAGCAATTCCACTGCTGGGATTATATCCTAAGAATCCTAAAACATCAATATCAAAGAACCTATGCGCCACAGTGTTCATAGCAGCACAATTTACAATAGCCAAGAGTTGGAAGCAACCTAGGTGCCCATCAGTAAATGAATGGATCCAAAAATTGTGGTACATACACAATGGAATTCTATGCAGCAGAGAGAAAGAAGGAGCTACTACCCTTTGCAACAACATGGATGGAACTGGAAAGCATTATGCTGAGTGAAATAGGCCAGGGGTTGAAAGACAAATACCGTATGATCTCACCTTTAACAGGAAGCTAAACAACAAAACAAACAAGCAAGCAGAAAAAAAAAAAAAACAAAGACACCGAAATAGAGAACAAGGGGACACTGACCAGAGAGGAGAGGGAAGGGAAGTTAAGGGGAAAAGGGGGAGGGATTTGGAGGAACAAATAGGAAGGACACAGGGACGAGAACTAAGGGGGGTGGAAATGGGAGGGAGGTGAGGAGCACGGGGCGGGGGGGCTTGGATGGGAGAAATAGACAAAAAAACTGTACTTGAAAAATAACTAAATAAAATTAATTTAAAAAAGTAAGGTGAAGACAGCAGACACCCCTCCCCAAATTCCTACTAAGGTACATTATCCCCAGGCGATGCTTTCGCCCGCACTGAAAATGCATGCTCTACTCAGTGTGTGCAACAAATAAATAAATACACGCGCGTTTTATTGCAAGCTATCCTAAATTCCTCTAGAAATACCTTCTGTATAAATTATAAACACCCCTCACGTCATCGAGGCAATAAGCCTTCCCAGGGCCCGGGATGAACTGCAGATGAGATGCATGACTCACCCCTGGGCTCCTGGTCCCCGGGAACAGGGGCCCTGAAGGACCCATTACCCTGGGGCAGAGGGTGGGGACCTGGGCCTTTGCTTCTGAGTGGCTCCTGTCCAAAATGCCCGGGGACTTCCGAAGAGCACAACCTACACAGAGAATTTGGAAATGGCTCCCCCACTTTTCAGAGCTGGGCAGAGCTGCGGTCAGGGCAGAGGCAACAGTGAGAGAGAAACCGGGGCTCAGTGCGACGTTCCCAGGCAATGACAGTGGGTGAACCTTGAATTTGGGTCATTTCACTCCAAGGAGACACAAGTGAAGCTCCTCTGCCCTGTGAAACCCAGGGCACAGCTCGTCCTAAATTGCCCGTCACGAGGACTCGGTGACTTTACACTGAACACCCTCGGGACCGGAGTGTTTCTCTGCAGACAAGATGAACTCAGCTTGGTTGTTTTCCTTTTCCTCCATCATTAATATTCAGTTTTCTCTGCAAAGCAGAAACAGAGCCCAGGGCCTCGGCAGTGTTGTGGAAAAGAGTAGTATGTAGGAGGGACTTACACACAGTTCGGGCTGGCCTCTTCGTCAGCACTGCTGCGAGGAGCTGGTGAAGGCAGGTGTTAGAGAAGGGCACCCCTGTGCTCTGCTGCCCTGGTCCTTCAGGGGTCCAGACCACCTGTTCACATGGCACTGGGCTAAGGGTGGGGGGGGAGAGGGAGGGAGGGAGGGGAAGACCACACACAAGACCTCTGAGACCCAACTTTGATGTGGTACATCAGCTCTGCTGCATTTTTACTGCTCACGGCAAGAGACAATACTCACCTAGAGTCGAGGGCGGAGAGGCAAGCTCTCGGTAGCACCAGCTACAAAGTCGCATAGCAACAGGACCTGAACACGGAGAAAGGAACGGTAACAGCCACTGCAAGGGGTGAGGAGGTGGCACATTATGTCCCCCTTTCCAGAGACCTAGCATATTCTAAGGGGACTTTTTGAAGGCAACTCGTTTCCAAATATTTAGAATTGTAGCAAGTTAGCCACGGACACCTTAGAGCCAGTGTGGCTTAAGGAACAGCAGAAGCATGTCTTCATCAAGTTCTGGCATTGGAAAAGGGAGACACACAGCAGCCACCGCCCTGACCTCACAGTGAGGGCCCGGAGGGCAGGGACCCTCTGCTCCCTTCCCTACCCGCCTCAGGAGTTCTCTCTGCCAACCACATTCGTGATGCTTAATTTAATTACAGAAATACAATATGAATAATTCCCATTTGTGATGAATAATTCATCACTAGGCGCTTAATTACCAGGTTGCAGAATACCAGCATCTATGCCAGTCACTCATCTACAATTTTATTTTATTTCAACATCAAACTCTGTTTATAGATCCTATTACTCTCATAGCTAGATTGTCCTTTTCCACCTAAAAAATTTAGAGTAAAACAGAGGCATGGACACATGGACCACACCAACAGCTGTCAGGGGTGGGGGTGGGGAGAGCTGGGTGAAGAAAAGGTCAGGCGCAGCACCCACAGACACAGACGAAGCTGTGGGGGGGCTGGGGGCGGGCAAAGGGAGGGGAAATGGTGGCATCTGTGACAGTGTCAACAATAAAAATAAGGAATAATAACCCTGGCTGGTGTGGATCAGTGGATTGAGTGCTGGCCTATGAACCAATGGGTCACCAGTTTGATTCCCAGTCAGGACACACGCCTGGGTTGCGGGCCAGGTCCCCAGTGGGGGGATGTATAAGAGGCAACCACACATGGATGTTTCTCTCCCTTTTTTTCTCCCTCTCTTCCCTTCCCTCTAAAAAAAAGTAAATAAAATCTTTTTAAAAACCACATTATTTAAAAAAGAAAAAATCTTCATGTAAAAAAAGCTAGAGTGAATATTGGCTGTAAAGCCAACCCAGCCTGCTCCTGTCCTTGCTCCTGTCCTGTGTCCCAAACCGTGTGCTCTCCTCAGTCATCTGTTCAGGGTCAGCACAGTGTCTAAATCAGGGCTGCTGGGCTTAGAAAATAAAGCCAAGGCCAAGCATCGTACAGGGTATACTAATGCAAACCGTTTATTCACTGTGTGTCTGAACCTCAGATGTAGTGGTCATCCTGTGTTGAATCTGGCAACCCTCTGTGCGTGGGGACAGAGGGGGAGAAGAGCCCAGGCATTGGAAAGTGGCCCTAATGAAGACAATGACAAAGTCAGTGCCCGAGAGAGGGGACTGACCCCACTCTGTGTCATGTTGAAGGAGAGGACGTGCTGAAAAGGCACTTCTGTTTCACAGATCGGACGTTACAAAGAGGCGCCTGATGGCAGATCTGACTCTGCGGCACATTTTATGTGACTCAGGGAAGCTGACATTTTTCCAGGTACCAGGGCGCTGCTATGCCCAGATTCACAATGGAAGACGGTGGGATGTGAAGGCGACAAATGAGGCTCCGCCCCAACCTGGAAACTGAGCTTTGCACATAAAGCAACGACACTGCCTTACGTCTGCGCTCTGCTTTCCTTCCTCCTTCCTCCACCTGGGGCCTCAGTTTCCCCTCACAAATATCCCGTGAGAAGTTATGGGGCAAAACCATTCCTTCCTATTACCAACCCCGAGGTCGCTGCAGGTACTTTAAAGGTCCTGCATGAACAGTGGAGGGACTCCCTCCCAAATCTAGTCGGGGGCTGTGTCCACCTGCCCACACACTCTGCTGGAAAGCCGGGTTCCCAAATGTGGAGGCTACACATTTGTTTATTCAACGCACAGCTTCACACTGGCCGCCTGCGGGCCCCGTGGGCCATCGGGTCCCACAGCCGGTCCTCTCCGTCTGTCCTCACATCCTCCTCCGTTCAGGAGTCAGAGGCAGGGCAGGGCTCCTGCAGGCTCTGCTGTTCGCACAGTGACGCCCACCGTGCTCCCCACCAGTGTCCAGCCGGGTGGAATTTACACGTGTGGGGGGAAAATAATCCATGTGCCCAATGACACATATGCTGGAAAAGTAGTTCCGTTTCATGGACTGCACGTTACAAAGAGACACCTGGTGGCAGATTTGATAATGATATCAAAAATGACGGTGTATTTGGGGGGAATATATTTGGCTAACCTTCGCTGGTGAACTATTGCATGCTTTCCTTCGAAGGTCAGGGGGAGCCAAGACCATGAACCTGACCACCTGTACGCAAGGTCTTACTGGAGGTGGGAAATCAACAAAGGGCATTGCAATTGGAAACCAGGGTGAAGCTGTGTTTATTCACAGGAGACATCGTTACGTACACAGCGATGCTAAGGAAACTAAGGAGCAACCACTAGAAACAATAAACGAAAGTAATGAGCTTACATCATATAAGGTCAACGTACAATGAGTTAGTGTGCTTCTATATGGCAGGCACAAAAGATTTGAGAGAAAATTGAAAAACAGTACCTTTTATAAGAATATAAAAAATATCAAACACCTAGGAATCAATTTAACAAAAGAAGCATAAGCCCTATAAGCTAAAACTGCAAAGAACTACAGAAAAGAATTTTTAAAACAACCCTGAATATTGGAAAACAGTTCTCTTTACTGTGGTAGTTCTTTCAAAATCTGCAGGTGGGACACAACCCCAAACTTACCCCGGGCAACATGTTTGTGACACTGACAAGCTCATTCTAAAATTTACACAGCATGCTCTGGCTGGTGTAGCTCAGTGGATTGAGCGCGGGCCTGAGAACCAAAGGATCGAGGTTCGATTCCCAGTCAGGGTACATGCCTAGGTTGCAGGCCAGTTCCCAGCAGGGGACGCACCAGAGGCAACCATACATTGATGTTTCTCTCCCTCGCTCCTTCCCTTCCCCACTAAAGATAAATAAATAAATCTTTTAAAAAACTAAAAAAAAAACCAAAACCTTTGAAAAGATAAAATAAAATAAAATTTACGCCTCAATGCCAGGGCCCTAGGTTAGCTAGGCCAGCCCTGAACAAGACTGCCGGAGAACAACTTCTCTCATATCAAGACTCATTATAAATGTACAATATTTAAGATTCTGTGGTATTGGTATAAAGTTCAGAGATAAATTCACATATTAAAAAATAATTGTCAACACAGACACCTAAACAGTTCAATGAGGAAATAAACGTCTTCAGCAAATAGAGCTGAAGTAACTGAACAGAGAGCAGACATGACCCTTGCCTCTGTTTACACTGCTCACGAGCACTCATTCGCTGTGGGTCACAAGCTTCAATTTACAGCCATAAAACTTTAAAAATGAAACAGAAGATCTGTGTGACCTTGGAGAGGGCCAAGATTTCTTGGATAGGCCCTCAAAAGTACAACTTATGAGAAAAAAAGTTAGTCAATTGAACTTCATCACATTAAAAATACTTTTTCAAAACACACCATTATGAATATAAAAGGTAAGATACAGACTTTAAAAACATTTGCAACACATATATTCTAATAAGGAACTCCTGTAAATCAATATGAAACCACCCAATAAAAATGGAGCAAAGAGATACTTCACAAAAAGATGCAAATGTCTGTAAGCATGAAAAGAGATGCTCAGAATTATTATCCCAAAGATACTAAATAAAACTGTCTTAAGACATGACTGCCCAGTCACTGGAAAGGTGAAGGAAGGAAACAGACAGAAATCTGACCATGCCAAGTGTGGGCCGGGCGAAGAGCAAACGGAATTCTCATGCACGGCTAGCCGGAGCGTAAAATAATGCAAGCACTCTGGAAATCCTGGCAATTTGCAAAAACAGTTAAACACATATCTCTCCTGTGGCCCAGCAGTTTCACTCTTATGTATTTCTTCTAAATTAATTAAAAGATATGTGCCCGAAAAGACTTGTAAAAGAAAACTCATAATAGCCCCACGTCGGAAACCGCTTGACGGGCCCTGGCTGGTGCTGCTCGGTTGGTGGAGCGCCACCCCACAGGGCCCGCTGTGCCACCCAGTCTCTGCCACACGCACACGCACACACACACACACACACACACACGTGTTTACTGGGCTGATACAAAAGAAAAACCACGTCACTTCAATTTTTATGCCATGCTACCACACTCTCCATGAAGCCTCTTTGAAGGAAACAGCTGTGCTGGTGTTACCCGCCCATCACCTGGCAGGTGAGTGGCGTTTCACTGCGTTGTCACCGCATGGTTGCTTATGGGCTCACAGTTGACGGGCGCACTCACTGCCTGCAGGCAGCTAGGAAAAGATAACACATATATGTTAATAACCTGTTAGAGAAGTTGCCCCCAGAGGTTTGAAAACTTTCTGTCGAATTTAGCGACCTCGCTTAGGCATTCTTTTCTCAACTGAATAAATAACTCCTTGTTTCTCAGATATTATTCTATATAGCTCTTTTTTCTTCCTGTAGATTTACCCATCAGTCACTTGAATCAAACCTGGGCACATTCTGCCAGATCTATCTGTCTGACACCTGCTTAGCAGATCCCAGGAGTGGCCACGGCCAGCCTTTGAAGTTGCCCAGCCTGGGGGTAGATCCCTCCCACTGACATGTGAACACCAATCCAGGCTCCACCACAACAGGAGGGTACACACAGATCACACCAGGGGTGCACCTCTGGCCCTATGGGACACCTACTACCTAGGGCGCCATTCTATAAGACCAGAAAAAGCAGCAGCTCTACACAACACGTAGAAACAAACACAGGGCAGCACCCAAAATAGGGATACAAAGAAACATGTCCTAAATGAAAAAAGAAAACAAAACTTCAGAAAAAGAATAAAGCAAAGTGAAAACAAGCAATCTACCAGACACAGAGTTCAAAACACTGGTTATAAGGATGCTCAATGAACTCTGGGAAGAGTAGATGAACTTAGTGAGGACTTGGGCAAACAGATAAAAAATATAAAAATGGAGATAGAAAACATTAAAAAAATCAGAAATAAAGAATATAGAAACTGAAATAAAGAACACATTACAGGGAATCAACAGTAGAATGGATGATGGAGAGGATCAAATCAGCAATTTGAAAGATAAGGACACAGAAAATGCCCAATCAAAACAGAAAAAAAAATGAATCTCCAAAAATAAGAGAAGTGTAAGGAGCATCTGGAACAACTTAAAGTGTACCAACATGCACTTCATGGGGTGCCCAAAGGAGAAGAGAGAAAGCAAGAAATTGAAAACCTTTTAGAAAAAATAATGATGAAAAACTTCACTAAGCTGGTGAAGGAAATAGACACACAAGTCCAGGAAGCACAGAGAGTCTCAAACAATATGGACCTAAAGAGGACCATACCAAGACACATCACAGTGGAAAGGTCAAAGGTTAAAGACAAAGAGAGAATCTTAAAAGCAGCCTGAGAAAAGCAGATAGTTATCTAAAGGGGAGATCCCATAAGACTATCAGCTGATTTCTCCACAGAAACTTTGTAGGCCCAAGGGGATTGGCAAGAAAAAGTCAAAGTTATGAAAAGCAAGGACCTGCAACCAAGATTACTGTACCCAGCAAAGCTATCATTTAGAAGCAAAAAACAGGTAAAGAGCTTCTTCCCAGACCAAAAAAAAGCTATAGGAGTTCATCACCAACAAACCAGTATTACAACAAATGTTAAAGGATCTTCTTTAAGAGTAAAAAAAAAGATAAAAATATACATAATAAAATGGCAATATATACATATCTGTCAACAATTACTTTGAATGTAAATGGGTTAAACGTGGCCAAGTGGATGACAAAATAAGAGCCTTACATGTGCTGTCGACAAGAGACTCACTTCGGGTTGGGAGGCACACACACAGACTGAAAGTGAAGGAATGGAAAAAGACATTTCATGAAAATGAAAAAAAAACCCAAACCAACAACAAACCCAAACAAAAAAGCTGGGCTAGCAACACTTACAGCAGACAAAGGAGACTTTGAAACAAAGGCTATAAAACAATAGACAAAGAAGGATCCAGCAATTCCACTTTTGGTCTTTATCCATAGAAACCAAAAACATTAAATCCAAAAGACATATACATCCATGTGTTCACTGCAGCATTATTTACAATAGCCAAGAAGTGGAAGCAACCTGTGTCCACTGATGGATGGATGGGTAAAGAAGAAGCCGTGCATATCTACAGTGGAATACGATTCAGCCACAAAAAGGGTTCAGTCTTGCCATCTGCAACAACACCGATGAACCTAGAGGGTACTGTGCTGAGTGAGAGAAGATGGACAGAAAAAGACAAATGCCGCATTATCTCACTTACATGTGGCATCTAAAAAACAAGAACAGAAACAGATTAATAGATACAGAGAATGTTTTGATGGTGGCTGATGGGAGGGGGGTTTGGCAGATGCATGAAAAGGGTGAAGGGATTAAGAAGTACAAGTCAGTAGTTACAGAATAGTTATGGGACATAAAGCACAGCACAAGTAATACAGTCAATAATGGTGTGATATTGGGTTGACCAGAAAGCCCATTACATTTTTTCCATATGATGGCTCTACAGTGCTTAGTTGTCTTTAATTTCATTCAAACGATTTCGTTCGATCGTATTGTGACAGCTGTCATGTCAGCATGCACTTAAAAAGACTTTGTCAAACTTGGTGAATTTTTGTGCAGCCAGTTTCATATTGAAGATGGAAGAAGATACGCAATGTTTTCAGTTAATTATGCTTCATTATTTCAAGAAAGGTAAAAACGCAACTGAAATGCAAAAAAAAAGATTTGTGCAGTGTATGCAGAATGTGCTATGACTGAACAAAAGTATCAAATGTGGTTTGTGAATTTTTTGGTACTCTTGACATTTTGGCCCAATAATTATTTGCCACAGGGCTGCCTTATGCATCACTGGAAGATGTTTAGCTGCTCCCCGGGCCTCTACCCACTGGAAGCCAATTGTGGGAGATAGCTGACATACTCAAAATACCCACGTCAATAAAGTTATTAATGAAAATGAAAAAATGTGTCTTTCATTTTACAGAAAAAAGCGTAATGGATTTTTTGGCCAACCCAGGAACTATGCATGGTGTCAGATGGGTACTAGGTTTATGAAGGTGATCACCTTGTAAGTTACATAAATGTCTAATCACTGGGTTGTTCATCTGACATTAATATCATATTGTAAATCAACCGTAGCTGAAAAAATAAAGTCATTAAAAAAACAAAAACAACATCACATCTCTCCTGACCTAACCCGTCACGGGGCAACTAAGTAGCAGAATCACAAGATGCTGGAGACTGTGGGGCCACGTCACTTTTATCAGCAGCAGATGTGTCCGTGACTGTGTACAGGTACCCGAAAACATCCTCTAACTTTCTAGCCGGCTTTGGGCCAAGGGCAAACTCTCTTATTCAGAAACCCACTTTAGACAAACAAAGCTTATTTAATTCTCGAGGTCTCTCTATTCACTCCTTAAGTGGTTTCTGTTAGATTTACAGTGGCTGTGAGGCACACCATTAACTCCCAGAGCTCTCGTTTCTTGAAAACGCAGGTAACAAGTTTTAGAATGTGTGTCCTGAGTACTGGAGCGTGACTGTTTTCTCCCTGTGGTTCTCCAGCCCTAGACCTCCTCTTCACCTCTGAGGTGACCACAGGCCCGGATGGGCCGAGTGGGAGGAAGCTGCAGCTGGACCAGGCAGAGCTGGCTGCAGGGCCTGGCAGCTTCGCTTCCAGGAGGAGCAATGAGGAAGATGCTCCTCTGGGCACCTGGGAGGTTAAATCTGGGTCAGGTGTCATCTGCTGGGGGGACAGTGACTCAGCTTGGTGCCGCCCGCATTGCACGGCCTTCCTTGGCCCCTCTCAGGCTGGCTGAGCACCGGCTCTGTCACCCAGTACGATGCCATGTTACGGCTGCCTGCTTCCTTGTGTGCCCAGTCCTGGAACGGGGACGGTAAGCTTTGGTTTGATAACCTTTGGTTTTAATACCGGTGCCTTGCACACTGTGCCAAGTGCAATCAGAGCCCAATGAATGAGAACAGGAAGGAAGGGAGGGAGGGAGGGAGGGAGGGACAGGGGAGGTGTGGAGGGGGGAGAGGAGCAGGAAAGGAAGAACAAAAGAAGAGTGCAGTAACAGAAAACAAAAATAAGGAGGTAGAGAAATGAGCGTGTGAGCTCTAGGGCCCTTTGCCAGAGACTTGGTTCTGCTCTGACATGGACTCGGAACTCTCCGGCACCCCGACCTCCCTAAACTTCTCTCCTGCCTCTGCATTTGCCAGAGTTGAGTGGGGAGCCTGGGTCTTTTTTCAGTTGTCCTCCCCAGCCCGACGTCTGGCATAATGGAAGTGTTGGGTCCTACAGGCACGACCTTGCATGGGAAGGTCAGCTTTTTTAGTCGGTGCAAGGATAAAGGGAGAGTGCACCATAGGCAGTTTGGCCAGCTAAATATAGAGCACACTTAAAATTGTAATCTTGGCTGCTCTCAGCCTCTGAAAAGCCCTGCCATTCACTGCCAAGGGCAGAAGACCAGCTCTTCCTGGACTGTGAGAAGGTTCAAGGACCTCCATGGAATAGAGACAGATCATTCATCAGATCGTAACACCACCTTTCCATGGAAAATTCCCACCACCCATCCCGGACGGGACTCATTTCCCTGCAGGCCGGCCTCCAACCGCTTTATCGCTGGTCTCAGCAGCCTGCCCTGCTCAGCTGGCTCTACCAGCAAAGTGAGCCCTGTGTCACTGTCCAGGTGTCACTGGTGTGAAGGAAAGACAGTGTCTCTATGAGAAGAGAACTGGTCACCTGAAATGAGGACTCTGTGACAAGATAGCTGGCCCTGTCAAAGAAAGGGCAAATTAGTTTTAGTGGCACTAAATTGCCCGGAAGCCAGCCTATAAAGCAAATTCTTCACTGGCCGGAGCTGCCCTGGGCCACCCGATGCCACTTGGTAGTCCCTCCAGATAATGGCAGAAACTGGAAGTGAACAGGGAGTTATTACTCTGTGATTTATGGCTTTTATCCCGTAGCCTATCATGTGGCTTCTACCCCAAAGGCCAAGGAAAACGGTGCTGAGTCAAAGCCAAGGGGGTGAGCTTCCTTTTGGTCACAACAGGCCATCCGAGCAAAGGACACAGGAACAACCTGACCGGGAACTGCCGTGTCCAAGCCTCTCACCTGCACAGACAGGGATCCCTGGTCGTAAAAATAAAAAATAAACAGACGCTACATCCTGCTACGCTTACACTGTTACAGTGAATTGTGCTGCAGGGACACTCCCTTGAGTGATGGCACACAGCCCCCCCTGCCAAGGCGTCTGGGACACGCTGCACCCTCTGTGGCTGCCGAACTCTCTGTGGCTGCTGAACTCTGCAACCTCACGCTTGGCTGGCTACCCAGGAAGTCAGAATGCCACCCAGAGACGAACACCCTGCCCCAGGAGGGGGGCTAATGAACGTATGGAGTATAGTAACTGCCTGATGCTCTCTATTAGCTAGGAATGCACTGTTCCCTCTGGTGGTCTCTGCGACTCCCCAGCATGTAGTTTGCTATAACTCCTTTAAAAAGGGAGCCTGTCCTGGGAGGGCTGTGGGCCTCCCAGGGTGGCTGCCCCCGGGAGCAGCTGCTCCGCCTGTGTATGTGCTTTTCCTAGTCAAGCCCTTATTAACTTGAATAAGGGCATCAGTTCTTTGGAACAGATCCTGAATTTAGACTCCAGGGGCCTCCCCCAGTATTTGTGCAAAGAAATCTGCACAGAAATGGGGCATCAGGTAAAAGCACATCTACACAACGCAGGGTTTCACTGTGAGTTTGGGCTCTGGGGGCCTCTGTCACCACTCAGCAGGGTGACACTGGGCAGGGAGATCACCTTCTCTGCCTCCTCTGGAAGAGAGAGATGAGCCAGTATGAAGATGAAGTGAATTAATAGCATGTAAAGTGCCCAGAAACATGCTCGGTACATAGTATGTGGTTGATAAACAGCTATTGTCAGGAATGCATTTTAAAGACCTCGGCTGTGCAGAGTCGTAGGGACAGGGACAGGTGCAGAGAGGAAAGGCATTTCCTGTCGTCACTCTGGCCAGAGGCCAGGACTGGAGTCCAGAAGCAGCTGCCCCCCCAGGTAAGCACACCCTGTTTCCAAGAACACCAGTGCACTGGGTGCAAACAGCTTCTCTTCTTTGTGCGAGCGGAACTGGCTGTCTCATGCCCTGAACCATGACCGCTATCACTTGGGTCCTTCCTGGTAGAGAACTCCAAGGCCCTAGTGGCAGCCAGAGCACAGGTGTCCAGGGGCCCAGTGACTTCCCAGGTGGGGCAGGGCAGGTGCTCTCTGGGTTTCTGACTGTGGACCCAGTGACAAAAACATGGAGCAATTCTCATAAGCATGCCCCAAGTGCTTCCCCGGAGGTGCCCAGCTCTGACCCCAACAGTGCTGGGTCCAAGCTGAGGGGCTGGTGAGGTCTGGCCAGACCTGAGCCCTTAGCCTGAGCACGGTGTGGCTGATGTGTCACTTGTTTGGTACAGACAGGGCGACAAGACTGAAGGGACCCCTGTCCCATGCCGGAGAAGCACGGGACAGTTTGCCCACTGTCCAGAACAAAGCACTTCGGGTTCCAGAAGAAACTCCATTCCCATGAGGCCGTTGACGATCCCTCAGTGCAGAGGGGCTCCTTTCACTCGGGGAAACAGCGTCGGGGAGCAGGAGGCGGAGCCCGAGCAGAACTGCAGATGTGCAGGCGCCCCACGTACAGACAGCACCCTCAGTCCACACACTTACGCAGCGCCAAACGGCCAAAAGGCACTGCGCCGGGTAATCGAAGCTCAGGTTTTCTTTGGCAAGATACTGACCATCTAGAAACAGGCAGCAATAAAGGCATGGCCGGCAGGCAGGCAGCACCGAGCGAGGCCTGTCACTAGTGGAAGGCCTCCCCCCACGCTCTGGCGACCGCACCTCTGCAGAAGGCCCCTCGGCAGCAGTCCTGCGGACATGGGACCTCCAGCGCGGAGGCCTGCCGACCCTGGAACACGGACAGGCTCCGAGGCCGACAGGGCGTCCAAGGCCATGCACAGTGCTTCTGTGGACAACTTCTCCTGCCACATCTCCGAGTTTGATGGGCTCCCTATTGGGAGAAGATCATAGAAAAGAAGGGAGGGGTGGTCAGCACTAAGAGCAAAAGTTGCAGGTTCAATCCCCAGTCAGGACACATAGTATCTAGGTTTCGGGTTCAATCCCCAGTCAGGATGTGTACGGGAGGCAACTGATGGATGTTTCCCTCTCACATCAATGTTTCTCTCTATCTGAAATCAATAGAAATATACCCTCTGGTGAGGATTAAGAAAGAGGTTTAGTAAAATCATATTTTGTAATAAAAAGTAGGAAAGGACAAGAGGAAAAGGAAACAAGGAGGAGCGGGTGGGAATAGAGAGGAACGAAGGCGGCGAGAGAGGCAGTAAGGGTGGAGCGCCCTGTCGGTGACCCCGAAGGGCCTGGCCCCGCCCCCCGCCCCGCCCTCCCCGGGCATCGCGCAAGCGCGGAGGGTCCTCTCTGCCGCAGCTACACCTGTGTCACGGGGTTAGCTCCATGAATTGTGTAGTCAGGGAAACCAGACCAGTATTAAAAATTGTAATGCCTTTTTCCCCTCTCTCTCCTCTAAAATCTTTAAATCCATTAGCATAGCAACATGGATTTAATTACAACTCCACGGAGAAGTCTGGTATTGCAGAACAAAAGGTAGTTTAATAATGCCTCCAGGGCAGAGAATTTGTCTTGATTAAAAGCAAGTGCTTTAAGGTTAAAGTTAGAGGATTATTGTTACAAAGCTTTAGAAAGAATAAGTGGCTTTCAAAATTAAACATTTCAAAAATTACGCTGCACTTCCATTTACAAGAATGACCTATAACCAACACTGAGAAGATCTTTAGAGTTCCCCCAAAGCAACTCTTCTCCCCCCCGCCCAAAATATTAGGACACTTTCCTTTGATGGTAAAATTTTATTTATTTATTTTTAAACGCATATTTGTTTTTAAGAGTTTATTTATTTTTAGATAAAGGGAGGGAGAAAGAGGAGAGAAACATCAATGTGAGGTTGCCTCTCATGTGGCCCTGGCCCACAACCCAGGCACCTGCCCTGACTGGGAATCGAACCAGCAACTGCTGGATTTGAAGGCCGGCATTCAATCCACTGAGCCACACCAACCAGAGCTAAGGGTAACAATTTGGAGAAGATTCAGATTGTGTCTGTAAAAACCTGTATCGTATGAACGTCTTACCATGTTTGTTAAGGCGTTTTGGGGAAGAAAGATTAACACTGGTACACTGGTACAAGTGTAAAAATCAGCTTTTTTCTGAGATCAGCTGAGACCAGGCATGTCCAGGCTGGTTTGGCAGTAGAAAAAAATTAATGTTTTTAGGAAACTGAAAAAATGCACAAAAAACCCTTGAAAGAAGATAAAATGAGTTCAAATAAAGAAATAAAGCACCTATTCACAAGCACCGTAAATCCAAAAATCGCGGGGACTACATCTACATACCATGCGAGTACCAGCTCATTAGATTTCCACCCACGAGACGGCCAGAATCCAGATGGTGAAGGATTCTGACGAAGCCAACCTGCCGCCTGGAGACCCAGTGACCTCGGCAGTCCTGAGTGAAACCTGAGAAGTTGCCTCTGCCCCACAGCTCCGGCGGGGGGGCCCCCCTGGTCGGGAAGGGCTCTTGCTGGGCTCAGGTGTGGTGTGCCTCACTGGGGCTCCGGAAACAGCAGCACTGTCCTTGTTCCCAACGAGCTCAGTGAAGGATGGCGGGCAGGTGTCTGCGCCACTGCAGCATGGTGCTGCTCTGGTCAGCGCTCAGCCACAGACAGCGGCATCCACTGCTGCTGCCTTCCCAGGAGAGTCCTTCAGGACCTTCCAGAATCCTGGGCTGAGGCAGGGAACGCAACTGCGCTCCGTGAAGTGTGTTCCCTGACGCCAAGGGAGGCCGGGGGAACCGGGAGCCGTCAGAGGAGTGGGAGCACCGGCTGTTGAGACACGACCCAGCCCTGACCTGCACAGCCAGACGCACAGTGGGCACCCTGCTCCCACACACACGCATGCAGTCTGGGGGGTTCCGCTCCCCGCCAAGGCTTAGCAACGCCTGCCTGTGTTGGGGGAAATGGTGGGAAGATGGAGGAGCAGAGGGCGAGGCAAGGCCTGCGTGTCTCCACTCATCCTCTCCAGCTTTGTTCAGCGTGTGTGATTGTGAATGTGTGTGCGTGCGTGTGTGTTTGTGAGTGTGTGTAGGATAGGTGAACCTTACACCAAGGCTGGGGATGGAAGTGTCTGTGTCCCCTGTGCTCCATTCAAACTTTGCTAAGTGACACCTCACCACTGCTCTTGTCTGCTGGGGCTCGGCCCCGTAACCTTGGGAAATGAACTGCCACAGTGTCCTTAGTCCCCGCGGACCTCGGTGGATACTGGGACGAGGCCCAGACCTCTGACAACGATGGCACTGTGGCAGGGCTGAGGCGCCCCACGGCACACCTTGATGGCCACGGCCAGACTCAGGGGGCCGATGGAGGGAGGGGGGTGATAGAAACCTGGGCATGCAGCAACAGGAACAAAGGGAAGGACGAACCAGCCACCAGCAGCGCTGTGGGACTCTGAACGGGCAGAGGGAGGCCAGAGGGCGAGAAGCTGGCAACCCGAGTCTCTGCCTCCCCCCGCATGCCTGCCCATCGCGGCGGGAAGGAGCCACGGACGGGGTGCTGACAGAGAAACAGCTTCTTTAACTCAAGCAAAACATTAGGCACCAATCAGACTGTACAAATGATCAGATCTAAGTGTTAAAACAGAAATAAAATTAAATTATTTCTACTCGGTGGGCCGGGCTCCATAGAAGACCACATTTTCACAGAGACTCCACATGTGTGGATTTCAGCCTTAGTGAATGACGGCTTCCCCCTGGACGTGAAACACTTTCTTGCCCCAGCGCCTGGGGAGAGTAAACACACACGGACACACCGGAGGTGCCTCAATCCCAGTTTATTGGGGAGTACGGAGCTGCAGAGCGGGAGGGGGCTCCTTCCGTAGGCAGTTTTGCATTGGCCCAGCTCCACAGAGAAGGCAATGCCAACATGGGGTCGGGGACTTCATTCGAGTCACACCCGATCGGGGAAATCTAGGCAACTTTTGGAAGTCTAGGCAAGTTCTGTGACCACCGTGCAAATCCCATTCAGTGAAGGCGAATGGAAGGAACATTTGGGTGGAAGCATCCCTCCCAGATGATAGTGGCCAGTGGAAGGGGCAGCCGGTCCATCAGGGATGCCTCAAGCTGAAGAGGACATCAGGGATGTCCAAGGATGGGAATGGGCCTGCCGTATTGTTCCTGGGACTCCTGGTCGTTGGCTGAGAACCGTGGCTTCGGGACAAGTGCAGTGAGTGACTGATTCCCGGGTATGGCAGCTGATGGCTACACTCCCTCAGCTGGAGATGTGTGAGCCACATTCTCACGGCCTGTGCATGCGCAGCTCTGGCAGGCAGGCTCACCTTACGAGCACATAGGTCTCACCGAGGTCGCTGTATTCTGCCATGTTTAACGCGCTCCCGTGTGAAATGCACACCCATGTTTTTGGCCCAAACTTTCAGGGAAGAAAAAATCTTCCGTTTTAATTTTTTAATTCAATTATTTATTTGTTTGTTTATAGTTAGAGACAAACCCGATTATCCTATTCCGGGGCATTTATTATTTTGCATATGGATATTTTTATTGCTTTCTAGAGTTATACTTTTAATTCATAAGCATAAATAAAAGAATTAAAAACATTTATATAGACATGGAATCAGTACTACCCATGTATAATGTGCATCCTTATTTTTCCCTCAAAATTTTGGGCAAAAAAAAATGCACATTCTACACAGCAAAACACGGTAACAAAGGAGACCCCCCTGTGAGGAACAGTGGTGCTGTGTAAATACACTCGGTAAGCCTGTTGTTTCAACTCCTGTACCTGAGGCCCAGCTTCAGAACGCCTCTCACTCACCCTTGGTGGAGCAGTTCGTACGTCCTGATGCCAATCTTTTTTAAAGCCCAATTTCAACTTATTTGGTAAGTGGCTCGCGTATTTTCTTATCCGTGACGAGGTACTTTTTATACTTCTCACAGCATTACGCTACAATCCCTCCCATCACCGTAAGCATCTGTAAGAGGGTAGGAAAAGCAGGAGCGACATGCGGAAATGAATGGTCAGGGCACCTGGGATCCCTCGCCTGTGGAACGGGGAAATAGTGTGTAGTCACAACATCGCGGGGAAGTTAGCTCTGTGGGCGTCGGAAGGAGACGCCAGACACCGCTGCAGGCATCTTAGTGAGAAGGGGGTTGTTAGAACAGGGAGCCGGGGGCTGGTGGGATGGTCAGAAGGACCCTCAGAATCACACAGAAAGTCACCGCACCGCTGCAGCACTCAGGACCCTGGGGAGTAGGGAAGCTGGTGTTCTGGCTGGTACCCTTGGGGCCACCCCGCCTCCGTTATGATCCGGGGACAGAGCAGACGGCCCGTGCCAGCTGCGGGCCTGGTCACACAGGGCTCGCAGGATCTCGGGCTGCTGCGCCCTGGCTGCTGACCTGTGCTTCCAGTTCACATTTTGTACGGGGAAGTGTTCATGTTTGTGTGGAAACTGTAATTTCTTTCAGGCTTCCTTTATCTGCTTTTGCTTTTTCAACTCGTATGTTCTAGGAAATTTCTAGGTCCCTGATAGACTTTGAGAGCCCAACGTTATAATATCATCATCGCACTGTTCGGGGATTTTCAGCTTTAGCATATGACTTTTGGGGGGGGCACATCTTTATTTTCTATTTTTATTCTTTAAATCACTTTTTATTTTTCAACTACACTTGACATACAATATTATATTAGTTTCATGTGAACACGGCAGTGATTAGAAGTTATGTAACTTACTAAGTGATCATCCTGATAAATCTCGTACCCATCTGAACAATGAAATGGTAATAAATGTACATATGTCAACAACTGGATCTAAACAACAAAATAAACGAACAGCAGAACAGAAGCAAACTCACAGAGAACAGATTGTGGTGGGTGGAGGAGGGTTGGGGGAGGGGCGGAGGACGTGAAGGGACAGGAAGTGCAGACTGGTGGTCACCGAACAGTCACGGGTGCGCAGAACAGCACGGGGAATGTAGTCGATCATATGCCGGTAACTGTGTACAGAGAATTCCTTCTTTTAAAGGACGAAACCACTCTTTTAGTGTCTTTTTTCATTGATTTCAGGCAGAGGGGAAGGGAGGGGGAGAGACAGCGAGAGAAACATTGGTAGGAGAGAGAAACACCCATCAGTTGTCTCCCATACGCACCTTGACGGGGGGTTGAACCCGAAACCCAGGCACATTCCCTGAACAGGAGTCGAACGGCAACCTTTCTGTCTATGAGGGCAACACCCAACCAAGCCACACCAGCCAGAGCTGGGGCACTACTTTTAAAGGTTTAATTTTCAAGACTTATATAAATAAGAAGCACAAAATACCTTACTCAAAAAACATTCAGGTTTTCAAAAAATCAAGTTTATGATTAAAATTAAAATTTAATTTAATATTTTGAAGAAATTAACACAAAGAAACATATGAAAAAAACCTTTCCTATTTAGCAGATTGGTTAAAATCATCTTTATATATCTATTTTAAAATTGTATTTCCTTATCAAACATTCTTCTGTAATTATATACTCAGTTTTTGTGGAGAAAGGTTCCATCAGAACCAGGTTTGAGCAAGAATGCTATTGCTGCCCTGGCTGGTATAGCTCAGTGGATAGAACATGGCCCTGAGAACCAAAGGGTCACGGGTTCAATTCCCAGTCAGGGCACCTGCCTGTGTTGCAGGCCAGGTCCCCCTTGTAGGCCAGGTCCCAGGCAGGGGCCCTTGAGAGGCAACCACACATTGATGTTTCTCTCCCTCTCTCTTTTCCTTCACTTCTAAAAGTAAATAAATAAAATATTTTAAAAAAGAATGCAAACCTCTGTTTCCAAAAACAGTATTGCTACATAGATACATCATTATTGGGGGACTTTCGATACCTTCTTTCCAAGCAGGGAAGGTAGTTTCTTTAGAACTGAGGAAGCCAGTCACCACTCATTTTCTTTCAGTGCAGACACTCCTGAAAGGATTTTCTTCCCGCTCAGTAGCAGAAATAAAATCCAGGGACTGGGGCTTAGAAAGGAGGCTGGGTTTGTTTTGCAGATGAAGGCTTGCACAATGGAGACATTAAAAGGTTTGGGCAGGCTTCAGGAGACCTTTCATATATTTTTTGGGGGGGCTCTTTTAGCCTCTTCGTGGTTCCCAGGCTACCTGGGCACAACTGCAGATTCAGCCTCCATCTGAGGGAGTGACGGCCTGTTCGTCCTCGGCTGTGGCTGGGCACAGCTGCCAGTGGCTGTGGTGGGAGTGGGCAGCTGCTGCGGAGGGTCCCAGGACCCTGAGCCTGAGCGAACAGCTCTCGGAAGCCTCCCAATGCAGGGCCGGGGGTGCAGAAGTCACCAGGCAGGCACTGCGGGCCCAGAGTGACATCTTCAAACCTGTGTTTCAGAAGGGCCTTCCAGTGGTCAGTGTGGAGAAAGTCGGGGAGCGAGGAGTGCCAAAGGGGGTTCAGAAAGAGTCGGAGGGGTGCAGGGCTTGCTGGAAATAAATGAGATGCATTCAAGGGTCTTCAGCTTTGCAATATAGAAATACGCACTATCTGGAGTCTGAAGAAGAAAGAAAAGCTAAGAGTTCACAGAGTCAAAAGTACATCCTGAGAAGAATCAGTCCTGCATTCTTAGCCTCTGGCCCGGTCCTAGGTGGTGATCCCGCAGACCGCCGGCGGGTGGGTGGTCTGCACACGTGAACATCCTGCCCTCAGTCCTCCAGGCAGTGATCAGAGAGCTGTCTGCAGGTGTGATGCTTACCCAGGAATTGGCTCAGGACAAAAAGCTCAAAAGTTTCAGTGTCCCGGTGCACTAAAAGAAGAATCTAACCCAACCAGCTCAGGCCTCAGACTACTTGGTTTAAGTGATTTAGCAGCTTGACTACAGTGACTCCATTTTGTCTCTTCGCCCAGTGGGAGAGGAGTCAGCGGGAAGACGTGCCAGAAAACACTGTCTAGTCTGGGGGTTACCTGACTCCAGGTGGGCCCACTTGTAAGGGCGTTAGATTTGTGATCCAGAGTGCAGGGCCCGACCATGGGCCCACCGCTGTCCCAGCGGCGGGGTGGCTCGGAGCTCCCTGCGCTGTCTGACCTCTGACCTCCCTGGGTGCCCAGCCCTGCAATCCTGTCATCACTTCCATGGCCCCTTCAGTGGGAAGGCTCTTCTTTTCATTGACTTTTTTTTTTTTTTAAACAGACCAGCTTCTTCATCCTCCTGACCTCAGAGACAAAACCAAACAAGGTGAGATGGGCTGATTGATCTGTTCAGGGTTTCTGCTCTCCTTCCCCATCATGCAGGATACCCAGTGTTGAAGGAGGGTGGCCCTGGGGATGGCTGCAGGGTGGCTGCCTGAACAGCAGTGTGCTCCCCAGGACACGCCCATGGGTCTCGGGGCGTCTGGGGCCTAGAGTTACGCAGCCAGGACAGAGTGCAGACTACTGCGGGGCTGACTCTAGAAGGCCACCTTCGTCATGAAACCCGAAGCATTCTATCAGAGAGCATGGCTCACCAGGGCCCAGCCCGCTCTGGCCGTCTGCCGCGCAGCCTTGAGGAGTGGTGAGATTTGTAAAGACCTGAGTCATCCAGCTATGACTCAATCCACCGGTGAGTGTGCAGTTTACCGATGCGTCACCGGCCAGCCTGTTCTCGTGTGCCTGCCCTCAGGGGTCCCCTTTCCTGGAGCAGAACTGTAGGCGGGTCACGAGGTTCTGCATGGCAGCTCTGGGAACACCATGACCACGGAGTCAGAGTCGGGAGTGTCGCTGAGTGACCCCTATGGGGACCAGGGGACCCCTGCAGTCAGTGGGGAGCCAGTTTGGACACAGGAAAGGTGGAGCAAAGGACAGAGAGGAAGACCACGTGGAGCCCGTACCTCCTCCCAGCACCGCGGGCTTCTCGGCGGCTGCCCTCAGTGGCACTGGAATTCAGCACCAAGGAGCGGCTTCTTGATCCGATTTTACACAAAAGCACAGATGGCCTCTGTAGGCAGAGCCCGGGATAATGTCACATGCCGGCCAACCCTGACGGCAGGGTGGAGGCTCTGGGCGGGATGACAGCCTGCTCTTCCATCTGAGCCTCAGTTTGGTCTGGACGGAGGCTCCAATGTCAGCAGCAGAGTGGAAGACTGACTCAGACATGCAGCTCACAGGCTGAGCAAAAGGTCAGCCTTCAAAACAGAGTCATCACAGGCCCGAGCGGCTTTCCTCTGCTACGCAGAGCCAGGCTGGCGGGGGTCAGCTAGGAACCCTCTCAGAGCTGGGAGCCCGGGGACCGGGGCACCCGGGCCTCCCTGGCAGGGCTGTGAGGACAGCGAGTAAACCCAAGGTGACACGCAGGCTCTGCCGCCTGCGTGGCTCACACGGGTGTTTTCATTTCAGGTGTGGCATGTGTTCACATTTCTCAGGATTGAAGAGTGACTCAGGAAAACAGGCCACCCCCGGAAGGAGTTAAAGCAGCCCCCCCAGAGGCCTGCGGGGCGCCTGGCTCTGTGCTCAGAGCAGCCTGGGAGCCCTGGGGGCGCCCAGCTGCCCACACCGCTCACTGCCAACAGGTGCGTGCACACGCACTCGACCCCGTGAAAGCATCAGGGAACGACAGGAATGCAACCTGGTCTTCACGGGGCTCTCACACTGAGGAACTCGGGAGCTGACTTTTCTCTGCGGGAGAGACGCGTCCACACGCGGTGCAGTGAGGACACTGGCTCCGCCTCCCCTTCACCTTGTCAGCGCACAGGAAGCACGGCACAGTGGCAGCTCCTGGTCACTAAAGGGCTTCCCGAACCTCTGGAGAGAGAGCGTGGATTTTCAGACCTTCCTGGCTTTCCGGTGGCCTTCAGCCAGGTCCAGGCCGTGGGCACTGGTTTGCAGGAGGGCCGCTCCCACCCCCAGGGCAGGGCAGGGCTTTGTCCTGCAGCGGCTCCCTGCAGTCTGGGAACCGTGCACCCTCTGGGCTGGCGTGGCGTGGGGGGCAGGTCCTGCCTGGCGAATCCTGGTCTTTGAGACCCTGCTTGTTTCTGTGTCAATCAGCCTCCAAGAAACCAATTCTTTTTTTAAATTTAATTATTGTTCAAGTACAGTTTTCTGTCTTTTACTCCCATCCCAGTTCCCCCATGCTCCCCACCTCCCTCCCTTTCCCACCCCCCTTAGTTGTTGTCCATGTGTCCTTTATACTTGCTCCTGTAAATCCTTCCCCAAAGATTTCACAAATACCATACAATCTCACCTTTAACAGGAAGCTAAACAACAAAACAAACAAGCAAGCAAAATAAAAGCAAAGACACTGAAATAGAGAACAGAGGACAGCAACCAGAGGGAAGAGAAGAAACCAATTCTTAATCCGACTCTAGGACTCCTTTCTCCCCCCAGTTTACAGAACCCACCAACCAGCCCCAGGCTAAGCAGCTCAGGATTAGAGGAGACTTATTCTCCCAGTCAGTGCCCAAGCCTTGAAATGGAGACTCCCTCACCTTTCGCCCCAACAGTGGATTCAAGGATAGAAAGAGTTCAAATAATACGTTTTTTTGCCAAATGTCTTTCCTATGGGAATTCGATTCATAGTATTGCCCACTGTACTCACAGTCTTGCTACTTTTCAGATGGTGATTTAAAGGAGTGGGGTGGAATTGGGCTATGGGGGGTGGTGCTGTTCTCAGACAGAGAGAGTGGAAGGAGCCACGTAATCTCCATAGAAGACATGGCTCTGCCTTGCGCTTCCTCCAAGAAATCCTCCCTGGGCCCTGCCGGGTGTAGCTCATGGGCTGGGTGATGTGTTGCCAAGCAACAGGTGGCTGCTTTGATTCTGGGCCAGGGCATAGGCCTGGGTTGTGGGCCAGGTCCCCAGCTGGGGGGGTGTGAGAGGCAACCGACTGATGTTTAGTTTATCTGGTGCATTGGTGTTTCTCTCCCTCTCATTCTCCCTCCCTTCCCCCTCTCTAAAAATAAATAAATAAAATCTTAGTTAAAAGAAATACTCATTGATCACCCCGCAGATCTGTGGACATGGTGGAGAACAAGCCCCAACCCCTGACTGGTGGAGCTTACATGCCGCAGGGGACGCAGACAACAAACAAGTGGACAAGTGGACGTTTTTAAGACTGCGAAGTGCCACAAAGAAAATGAAGAGCATGATGAGACAGGGGATCTAACACAGCCTTCTGGTATGAATGAATCAAAATAGTATGCATTTTGGTCACGTCAGCAAAAAAACGACTTTTTGGTGCGCTGCAGAATTTTAGTAATTAGTTTATATGTGTACCACGAGATGAAAAAGGTTGATGGGGGGGGCTGGGATGGGAGTAAAAGACAGAAAACTGTACTTGAACAATAATTAAAAAAATGAAAAAAAAAAGGTTGAAAATCGCTGGTCTAGGTGAAGAAAAGGGTGCTACTGTTTTCGTTTCTTTCCATGAATTTAAGACACCTCTATAATACCATTAACAAAGAAAAAAAAGAACAATGTACTTACCATTGTACATTGCCATTGGTTGTAAAACACATTTTGATTTGAGATATTCAAATGTGTTAAAATACAGGCCTTAGTATGAATGTAACACATTAATCCAAAAGCCCAGAAGGGAACAAAGGCTTGAGCAAATGCAAAGAATCTGATACGTGTGCAGCTGACGGAGGAACAGGTGTGAGGTTTCAGGAGGCAAAAGCATCCGTCCCGGGGTTTGGGTTTAGGCCTAAAGGGAGGAGCAGGCTGCCCTCTGCTGAGACAGAAGAGACTTTGTAGCTGCCAAGACATCGGTTTTAAATCTGTCTTACATATTTTAAGGGGCAATTACGAGCAGGCGGGGGAAAGAGACTTACTAGTCCTCTGAAACTCAAAGCTTATGAAAAGGCCTTTGTCCCATGCCTATCAGAGCCCAGGGAGCCCAGGACCGACAGCTGAAGAAGTCGGAGAAGGCCGTACAAAATTTTCTGTCCCAGCACACTAGCCCACCATAATCAGCAAACCGCTGCAGGGCCAGAGAACGCTTCCGCCCTGTTCGTCCCCGTAAAGAGAGGCGGAATTGCCATGTCATCCACAAAGCCAAGTCCCTTCACTTACGGCCCAATTTCACAGACAAACTATTCAGACTGACACGTTCTTCACTGGGGCCACTGGCCAGCATGACAGTGTCAACATCAAGTGCCATGGCGTGTATCATGTCCTTTTAATGCTATGACCTCCCCAAAAGGCGGGGGGGGGGGACTGGAACTGTGACCTGCAATTACACAGATCAGAAAAGTGACATCTGGCTCCTAATGACATGCACAGGTGCTGGCGGAACCGGAAATGAGCCCCGACCGTGACATTGCACCCTGGTCCTTGGCCCCAGATGCTAAAGCCCTTGGTTACTTCCCTACTGTCACTGTCCCACCGCCAGGCACTATTGGTGTTTCCTTTCTGCTTTTTAAAGACTTTATTTATTTATTTTTAGAGAGAGGGGAAGGAAAGGAGAAAGAGAGAGAAACATCAATGTGTGGTTGCCTCTCGCGAGCCCTCTGCTGAGGTCCTGGCCCCACTACCCAGGCAGGTGCCCTGACTGGGAATCAAACAGGCGACCCTTTGGTTCGCAGGCCGACGCCCAATCCACACCAGCCAGGGTGCTATTTGTGTTCCTACAGTGAGGGCAAGGATCTTCCATCCCCGTGCTGTACTTTTCTTAAGTTCATTTTGCTGATGTTCCTGCTCACACAACCATAAGTGACAAAATACAAGCATGGCCAAGGCCACTGGCACACCACGGTAATGAGGGCTGATAGCACATTTTGGAACTAGATCAGCCTTGGTCTTTGAACGGTGTTTGGACAAAGGTTAACTGCTCCTGTTCTCCGCCTCCAAACCCTCTGTCCCAGAATGTGTTGTCTCCCTGCCTGCCAGGAAGGGTTTCAGGGTTTGTTTTTCAGGGAAGAGGATGAGAAAGTGCTTTTTCACACAGTAATGGACAGTAAGCCAGTGGTTTTAAAATCTGGCTAATAATTAAACTTCTCTGGAGAGGTTTTAAGTAACAAGGTTACACTATGTTTACTACAGCGAAATCTCTGTATTTATTAAATTAAACTCTGAGGGCGCGGTTAGACGGGGGAATTTGATTATTTCTACCTTCCCTGGTAATTCTGATGGCCGTCCTCTGGGGAAGTGCAGCTGGGAGCGGCCCTCCCAAAATGACGTGGCCGTTCTCTGGAGTAAGCCGTCCACCCTCACACCCTCACAGACTCCTAGACATCAAACTGTCCCCTCGTTCCCATAAATTATCAACTCTTCTCCTTCGCTGGTTCCTCTCCACCTAACTGGGAATCCAGAGCCCGGGCCCACGGAACGAGGGTCGCTGGGAGACAGCCTGGCAGTCTGGCCGGTGAGCATATGCCTTAGGTAGGAACTTCCCACCAGCGTGCCATGTGTGCGGGAAACAAGACAGAGACGCCTTGGCTCTCCAGTGGCCGGTGCAAAGCCCGCCACAGGCCCCGGGCTGGTGGCGGTCCTCCTGTGTGAATGCTGCACCCACACGTCCCAGGTGCCTTCCCAACGGGGTCGTTTATGTGGACACCAAGGGGTGACAAAGGTTAGAAGGTGCTATGCTAGCAATGTCTACGCACAGGCCAGCTGAGGACAGACCGCTGCTTCAGGCCGCTGTCCCGTCCTCCCGTCCAGGCCAGCATCTTTCCTCTCCACCCCGCAGACTCGGCTAGGGTGGTCTCTGCACTCACCACTCCTGCGGCCACAGACCGGCCTAGCCTGGCGTCTGAGGTCCACAGCCATTGCTCACCTGCCCTGTGGCCACGCACTGTTAAATGGCCCCAGGGCCCCTGAAAACTGTTATGTCCCAGGCCCAGGATGGAAGATGAATCTCTGTGTGTCCTAAACTGACTCCTCCTCCCTCCCCACAGCCTGATGAAGTGCTTTCACTGTGGTGGCTGGTGTGGCACTAGCCTCCCCCGCTAGGTGGCCAGGTTATGGCAGGGACTTTATTTCTTCTGCTCCTTCAATCTACCTGGGCACCGTCTCGTTACTTTTCACATAAAAGATACTCATTAAGCAGGAGGTTCTTCCTGAATCACTTGTGAGGTAGCCTATGGAATCAATCAGACAGGAGTTGGTTTGAGTCAGTTCTGCCACCTTAGTAGCTATGTGACTTTAGACAAGTTACTATATTTTTATTATAATTATTTTTTTCTGTTGGTAACTGCTCTGCCTGGTTTTAGGAATTGCAACCATTTAAGGCTGAGTGTGCAACCTCCAGATTGTGAGCCACTGAGGAGACAAGGCTTGTCTCTGGCAGCAGATGCTGGCCCTGCTTCATCCCCCAAAGCATGATGGAAGGTCTGTGATGGGTAAGACACCCCTGGGGTTGACCTGAACCAGACTCATCACATTGGAAGCCATCATTAAAGGACTCAGGGGGCTGCAACAAAGAGGAAATGATAGACCCTTAATGCTCCCCTGAATATTCTAACACAGCCCATTTCCCATGTCCTCTGGGAGAAGCTCTTCCTGGCTCTAATCCACTGAGACCTGAATACCTGCGATAGGGACAAGGGTGCAACCTTTCACCACCTAGTTCAGTGCCCTGGTAATCTGGCAAGATACAGAATTCTTAACAAACCTGTGAGATCTGCTCTGCTAAGAATGCTTCTAGTCAAATGTTTCTATTTTCCCATAGTTTTATAGTCTTTTAGTTGATAGACCTTGATTTAAGGAGAAGCCCTAATGGTGTTTTGTATACTATCTTCTGTTTACTGTCTATCCGTGATTAATAAGATTGTACCTGAACTCCTGTGCAAAAGATCCCAATAAAAGCCTGTTTAGGCAAGGGTCGGGGCGCTCTCTCTCCCCTGGTGAGAGAGTTGCCCAGCCGCTCCAAGCCGATCTCCCCTTGAGAGGGTTCTGAGGCTCTTCCCCCGCTTGAGGGAGTAGCCTTGCCGGCCCTTTTCCTCCACAGGACTTGGTAGTCCATGTGAATTTGTCTCATGTCTTATCCATGACACCGTGGGCACTGCTGGTCAATGCACGCGTCATTTTTCTACCTGAATGTTGAGCCAAGATCATTCATTTTATTGAGATGCTGCGGACTAGCTCACAAAATGCCAGGCACACAGAAAGTCAACAATCACTAGTGCCTGCTCCTAACACTCACCCATGCGGCGGGCATGGGCAGCGATCCCGCACCAGACAGCATGCCGACTCGGACGGCTGACAAAGCAGCCCAGTGTCTTCTGGGGTGACGCCTATCTTACGGGGTCCAGGAGAGGAGTAAATAAGAGGACTAAATGTGAACACTGTCTAAGAAGGCCTGGCACATGCCAGTGTCCCCTAAATATAAGCTCTGTGGGGACACATCTTCACTGACATGTCCCAAGTTCCTAGAGTCACGCCTGTTGAATCGTAGGAATTCAAGAAATGTCTGCTGATAAAATAAATGTTAGTTCTCTACCCTCATTTCCACTTTTTCACTCATTTTGAGCAAAGCATTAAGAAGCTTATGCCTCCCACATATCTCATCTGTCTTGGGCATATACGTTCAGTGCATTGTTGCCAGACACGAGAAATAAGACAGGATTAGAGGAGGCTCCTGTTCAGCGGCCTGACAAAATCCCTTACAAGCAAATATAAACACCCATCTGGGAGACACACACAGTGTGAGACGTAGCCAAACCACAGGGGATAAGAGCAAATACCGACCGAACAGCATTATTTCAAAGAGCAGCTTTGAGACAACAAGAGAAGGATCTAGAAATGAACGTCACGTTGGTACAGAGCAGGTGGTGGGTAGCAAGGAGCGAGGGGAAGAGAATTGGAAACAGCAGGGATGGAGCCTCACCTGGCACAGTCCAGGCCCAGGGGACAGTGGGCGCTGGGCCAGGGCCAGGTTGTCCGAATGCCAGCTGAGAGTGGTTGGGGGAAATGGGCACCATGTGGGCGACAAAGAGGGAGCAAGCGGAACGTACGTGGCCGTAAACCAGTCAGACAGCAGAACGCGGGGTTCAGGGCCCTTCACTCCTGTGGGCACCCATCCAACAGTAATGCGGGGAGTCTTTACGTTGTGGGTGGGGCTCAGAACTTGGTAACACACAGATGAAGGGTTTACATGGTTCGTTCTTTGAGCCCCCCCCCCCCCCGGCATGCCTGCGTTTCCCTAAATACCTAGCAGCAGTAAACAAAAGCAGCAGTTAGACTGAGGTTCTTCCTGGCTGCAAATGCTAAGCAGCTTCTGTGGGAGCACAAGGACCTCACGGGGTGGCTCTGGGTCCGTAGGGGGGTCTAGGGGTGCAGCCCGTCGTGTGGGAGGGTCACAGCCAAGGGTGCCTGCGCCCCGCACATGAGGAAGGCAGAGTTCCGTCCTTGCCCGGTCAATGAGAACACGCACCCTACTGACCCTCAGTTTTGAAAGAACATGCATAAAAAAAAATAGTATTGCTGTCGGAAAGTGAGACTTGCCTTGCAAGAGAACCTGTTTGCTAAGCGTTTATACCTACATTTGTTTATATCTGTACTTGTTTATTTGTCTGGGCAGGAAGCATGAGGTCTCTGGACCATAGAACAGTTACTCATGGAGCACTTTGGTGGTCCCAGTCCCCGTGACTCAGTTTCCCAAGAATTTCCCCCAAGTGTCTCATACTTTTGTTTTATATTTAAGTCCAAGGTTCATTTTGAGTTAATCTTTGTATAACATGTGAAACTTAGGTTAAGATCAAGGACCGCCCCTCCCACCCCCCGCCTGTTTTGCCCCCTGTAGAGGTCAGTCGCTCCACTATTTGTATTTGTCGTAAAGGCAATATCTCCACCCTGGCTGGTGCGGATCAGTGGGTGGAGGGCCAGCCTGTGAACCCAAGTGTCACTGGTTGGATTCCCAGTCAGGGCACATGCCTGGGTTGTGAGCCAGGTCCCTGGTTAGGGGTGTGCGAGATGCAGCTGATAGATGTTTCTTTCACACATCTTTACACATCAATGTTTCACTCCCTCTCTTCCCCCTCTGAAAATAAATAAATAATATCTTTCTTAAAAAGGCTACATTTTCCCATCAACTTCTTCCTACATCTTTGTTAAAAGTTAGTCTGTCATATTTGCGTGGCTTTATTTCTGGGTTCTCCACTCTGTTCCATTGGTTAATGTGTCTAGCCCTCTATCAGTACCACCCAATTTTGACTATCTACACGATGAATTTTAATTTAATTTTATAAAGTTTAACAGACATTGTTTAGATACAGCAAAAACTAAAACTGTTAATACCAGTGGGGTGAAGAAGTTCCTTCTTTTTAAAAACCAAATAACATTCTGTTGTAGAAGTAGACCGCATTTCGTCTATCCACTCAGCCACTGGTAAACGTTTTCACTGTTTCTACCTTTTGGCTGCTGTGATAATGCCGCTGTGAACATGGGTGTACAAGTGCCTATTTGACTTGCTGCTGTCAATTCTTCTGGTGTAAACCTAGAAATTGAATTACTGGATCATATGGAAATTTAGTCTCATTTTTTGAGGATCTGCCATAGATTGGTGACCACAGTGGGTGCACCCCTTTCCATTCCCACCTGTAGTTCACAGGGGCTGCAATTCCCCCACATCGTCATCCACTCTGCTGCTTCCTGCAGGTCTGAAGTGGTGTCTCACTGTGGTTCTGTGTGCAGTTTTTCTAATGGCTACCGAGCAGCCTTCTGTGTGTTTATTGGCTATTTGCATATTATCTTACTGGGGAAGTGGAGAATGTCTATTCAAGTCTACCCGTATTTTACCTGGGTTGTTGTTGAGTTGTAGTTCTTCGTACATTCTGGGTATTGATTCCTTATCGGATGTCATATGCAAATATATTCAGAGTTTTCTGTGTTTATTTCATACACAATGCCCAGGGTTATAGTTAGTGGCAGGAATAGGGAAAGGTAACTCTATTTCATCTCCTTGGATGCAGAATTCTAAGTTGACCTTGATTTGCTAAGACATGAGGTCTTCATTATTCCCACCACCAAGAAGAAGTAATTATGTGACCTGAGAGAAGTGCTAGCTAATGATGCAACAACAATCATATTGTAACACGTGAAAGCATCAAATCAACATGTTACACCCGTTAAACTTGCACAATGATCTATATCAAATATATTTCAATTGGAAAAAACGAGACGGGAAAGCAAAGCAGGGGATGAGGGAAATGAAACTTGAACAGTGAGACTGATGGCCCTGGCCCCTGGAGTCTGTGGCAAAGCCTGCAAAAAATTCACCGTGTTAGGACCAGCCTCATTTTAAATTAGGTCACCCGTGTCATTATGAAAGCATCAGAACTTCTCAGTGGGTGGTGAGACCAGCTACACGATGAAAAGAAACTCACATCCATGGTTTTGAGGAAGCAAGTTGCTGAATGGGTTTCATCCATGTTTAAGAAGCCAAGTTTATGGCCAATGCTCTATTTCATCAGAAGCCAAGGTAGAGGGGCTGTGGGCAGGCCAGGAGGGGTGATGCCCCAACACCCCACAGGACTCCCACTGCCTCGGTGTCTGCCCTGGGTTCACTTCTTGCTTCCTCTCAACCAAAGCACCCCCCCAGCCCACCTTGGGTCCCCTTTAGCTGGACTCAGGAGCGGAGTTAAGGGAAGCGGCCGTGGCAGCCCTGCCTCTGAATCTCTGGGCTGTGGAGATAATTGGCAGTGACCAGAGTGTTTGGAGTTCCCCCGCCCCCGCCCCTTAGCCAACAAAGCAAACTGGCTAAGGTCCAGAGCTGCCAGGACTCCCAGGTTTCCAGCATAAGGAGGAGCTGAGATTAGACTCACCTTCTGTGAGACCCCTCGGCAGATGCCACAGCTACTCCAAGTCTTGCCCCAGGAACACATTTCATGTGTTGCTTCACGTAAGAGGCTTAAACGTACCAAGTTTGTATAAAGCAAAACTCCTGGAGAATCATCCATCACTTTAGGGAAAATTGTAAGTGTACTAAAGAGGCAGATTTAGGACTTCTGCCAAGATGGAGGCATAGGTGGATGTGCCGTGCCTTCTCACACAACCAAGATTAGAGAAAACTAAATATTAGCAACAGAAAACACAGCCAGAACACGGAAAATTGAACTTTTCGGAAGTCCATTAACAACAAATTCTTCAGCCTGACCGGTAAGGGGCGAAACCAGCGGCTGGCGGAGCAGGGTTGCACAGGAGGTCTCGGCCAGACACACTCAGGCCCGCGGAATCCAGGCGCAGGGTCAGACCTAGCGAGCGACACAGCGAGCGACCAGGCGAGCGACCGCGGGGGAGACAGCCGGGCCCAGGGCTGCGTGTTGACTGAGGTCACGCATTTGTGCGCGGGTGGACAGGCGAGGGAGTGGGCGGTTGGACCGGCCGGCAGGTCCCCGCGGCAAGCGGCAGTGGAGGGCGCCGCCATTTCCCTGCTCTGACCCCACCTCCACATACAGCGTCATAACCCAGCGACTCTGAGTGGCCCGGCCCAGGTGAACCACCTAAGGCACTGCTCCTCCGCACCCAGCTGTGAGGAGCGGCAGAGGGGGTCGCCATTTCCCCGCTCTGGCCACGCCCCCACATACAGCGTCACAACCCAGCGACCTGGGAATCCAAGGCGCCGCTTCTCACACTTAAAGGGCCCAAACAGACCAAGAATGGCGCAGGAGGATCTCAGAGCCCCAGAGCCAATAAATCTAAGCGATGAAGAAATAGCAAAACTCACAGATGCACAGTTTAAAACATTGGTGATCAGGATCCTCACAGAACTGGTTGATTATACCGACAAATTAGACAAATATATGAAGGCGAAACTAATTGAAATGAATGGAACTGCACAGGACACCAATAGCAATGAAAAGGAAACTGGGACTCAAATCAACGGAGTGGACCAGAAGAAAGCAAATAATGGCCAAACAGAAAAGAGTCAAGAAGCAAGAATTCAAAGAAATGAGGAGAGTCTTAGGAACCTCCAGGACATCTTTAAACGCTCCAACATGCGAATTATAGGGGTACCAGAAGGGGGAAAGGCACAGCCACCAGTGGAAAACTTATTTGAACAAATAATAAAGGAGAATTTCCCCAATCTGGCAAAGGAAATAGACTTCCAGGAAATCCAGGAAGCTCAGAGAGTCCCAAAGAAGTTGGACCCAAGAAGGAACACACCAAGGCACATCGTAATTACATTAGCCAAGATTAAAATGAAGGAGAGAATCCTAGAAGCAGCAAGAGCTAAGGGGACAGTCACCTACAAAGGAGTCCCCATCAGACTGTCAGCAGATTTCTCAAAAGAGACCTTACAGGCAAGAAGGGGCTGGAAAGAGGTATTCCAAGTCATGAAATCCAAAGACCTACAACCAAGATTGCTCTATCCAGCAAAACTTTCATTTAAAATGGAAGGACAGATAAAGTGCTTCTCAGATAAGACCAAATTCAAGGAGTTCATCATCACCAAGCCCTTATTATATGAAATGTTAAAGGGACTTATCTAAGAAAAAGAAGTTAAAGAAACATGAATAGTGAAAGGACAACAAACTCACAGTTATTAACAACCATACCTAAAACGAAAGCAAACTAAAAGGACAGCTAGATTAGGAGTGGAAACATAGAAATGAAGATCTGAAGGAGGGTTAGCAACAGGGGAGTGGGAGGAGGAGAAGGGGGGAGAAGGTACAGAAAATAAGTAGCATAGACAGTAGATAGAAAATAGATGGGGGGGCAAGAATAGCATGGGAAATATAGAATCTAAAGGACTTGAGACACATGGTCATAAACTAAAGGGGGGTAATGGTGGGGATGAGGGGTAGGGTGGAGGGGAATAAAGGGGGAATAGAACAACTGTAACAGCATAATCAATAAAAAAAAAGGCAGATTTAAAGCTCTACTGGGCAGAGTGAGCTAAAGGAAATGATAAATACTATTATTGTTTCAATTTCAGCTTTAAGGAAGTTTTGATTCTAAATTTGCCAAGAGTGATCTGTCTGGCCATGAAACTGACCCAAAAGGTGCGACCTTCCTGACTTGAGATATTGGCAGGGATCACGGGTCTCCTCAGCATCCACAGGTCTTCCACCGAGAATTGCAGAACGAGTGTGTCACGTGACAGGAAGCCCTGCTCGCTGATTTCAGAATACGCCATGGTGAGCCCATGACCACCTTCCAATGCACGCTTATGCCAATTTAAAACGAACTCCTATTTGAAGCAAATATTACATGCTTTAATAAGAAGCCAGCGTGCTGCTGGTAACTTCAAAGGGTTAAAAAGGCTTTGCATTTACCTTATCAGTTTTGTTGAGGCCTCTCTGCATATTTGTAAATATCCCCACCTTCATTTCCCAAAAAGCACAGGGGGCTGCTTTGTAGAATGTATGGGCATGGACTGTATCCCGGGCAAGGAAGTGACTCCATGTCTTCCCAGTAACCTGATCATTCCCAGCTTTCCTGAAGTCACTTGATTGATCTGTTCAGAAAACTTCCCTTTTACTCTCACCTACCTTCCTCTTCAACTCCTGAATAAACCCCTTTCAAATCTCTTGGGGGCATGATAACGATCAGGAGAAACCAGTTTCATAAATGGGGTTGCCTGGGCCATTCTGTCCCAAGGATTTCCTGTGTCACGTTCCTGGTGCTCTGTCTAATTTCTGAAAGGCCGAGGATGCCTCCTCAGAGATCCTGTTCTCTCCTCACAGGAGTGTCTGCTGCTCCTAATGAACACACCCACGGGACACGTGGAAATTTAAACTCACACACAGGAGCACACTCCTTGGATGACTCTCATTTCTGCTGCTTCTCCGTCCTCCACGCCTTCTGTAAGGCTCTGAGGAACTCCGTCTAGGACATTCCTGCCCCACAGTGCCTCCTTTAGCTGATCCCCTGCTCATCACTGGGACCCCCTTCTGTGGTCCACTGTCCCACCTCCAAGAAGAGAGCCCAGCATCTGTCCTGGTTGATGTCCCTCCCTCAGGACCACTGGGCAGCATCTGCCCCTCGGCCGATGACCAAGTGCAGGGACCTTGCCCCCTTACGTTTAGAAGCTGGCAGGGTGTGGGAAGCAAACTTGCTCCAAGCTCTGTACCTCACCCTGCACATTAACAACAGAACCAGTGCGAGGGGCACTAAGGTGCAGTGCATCCCCTGCAGGTTCACGGAAGCTCTGAGAAGTAAGGTCTACACTCGGTTGCTACTGCCATCCCCACGCAGCACGTTTCCTGGAGGCTTGTCCACATGCGTTAGACGTGCCCCCCTCCTCGTGGGGGCAGGCCAGTCGTTCCTCTTGCACCGAATAAAAAATGATGACACCCCCTCCTGTAACCACTGTTTCTGAGACTTAACATTCTTCTGTGCTGGGCGCCGTCCCAAGCTCCATGATCACTGGAATGTCCAGACCGTCCTGCCCATGATGCACCGCCCTGTTCCCGAAGGCGCTCCCCGCTCCACTCAACTGCCTGCCTGCCCTGCTGAGAGCCAGCTTCCACGGTGGAATGAAGAGAGAACCATGCTCACGGGGTAGCAGGCCCTGGGTGGGGAGGAAGCGGGGACCCACCTGCAACTCCCCCTGGGGGGGCCCTGCTGAGGACTCACACTGGAGCAGGGAGCGGCGCGGGGCTGCAGAGCCAGGAGGGCCTGACCTGCTTTTGCTGCTCACACAAGACGGCATTTTATACAACTAAGAAGGGCCCTGCTGTCAGGCAGGGGATCCGGTGTCTAGAGGCTGAATCAGCAGTGACAAGGCAGGGCTGGGGACCCGTGCCCAGGGTGGCATGTGACGATGCAGCACAGGTTCTGAGTGAGCTCCCCAAGGGGAGGCCGTGCTGCCAGCTCGGATCAGAGGCGGCGGCCAGTTCCAGCACCACCTTGTGCCCCACCTGTTGGGCGGCTCCCGTGGGAGGTGAGGTGCGGTCAGCGGGTCACTGGGCATCCCTTATCACACAGGGTCCCAAGGTCTGTCTGATTTTCTCTCCCGACCGTGTCCTGGCACATCACTGACACGTCGCCTTCATGGTTTCTACAAAGGCGTTCATACATGTAACCTACCTGGAGGAGAACTTTTCTTGAAATATTAAAATGTAAGATTGCAACCAGCTATAATTTTTATTTATTTCCACTTATAAATTTAAAAATTCTCAGGTAAATTTGACAGTCTCTTCATCTGGGGCTTCCATGGTCACATTCAGCTCTGTAGTTGCGGTGACTGCAAATCACAACGTACCTTCAAAGCAACCACCGCAACCCAGTTTACAAACCATACTCCACAGGCCGTGTCCGCCTCCAGACAAATGCTCACAGACCTCTGAGACATCTGACATCACACTACTTATTGCAAGAGGGTAGAAACATTTATTGTAGCAGAATACTATATAGGCATTTGCTCCTCACTACATTATACCTCTTATTTACTGTAGCAACTCTCGATTCTTTAGTATAAAGAGAAATCAAGAGAAAAAATATCTATAATCTTGGGTTAAGAAGTTTGCTGAGATCTGGTGGCCTGAACTGTATGTACAGGATATAAACATATTTATATTTCATATGTACACAGTTAATGGTGACCTATTCATTATAAACAGTAGGTTTAACTTAGGTGCTACAAAAATAATCCTTTGGATGGATGCATGCAAACCAGTACACATAAACTTACTTATAAAACAGATCTCTATGCTTTTCAATGTAAATGTTGCTATTTAGCCACCAGCTAAAAGATTTCAATGCAAACCCGAAGCCCCTGATTTAAAGTATAAAATCTGCTTCTATCCATACCAACACACCACCTCCAATAGTCTTCACCTAACAGTAAGTCTAGGTAATTCTGTTGCCTATGAATTACAGGTACATATCTCATTTCCTCAGATATTCCAGTCCTCCAGAGTAAAAGCTTTCTTTGTTTCATTTGTTTTGATTTTAGCATTACAAACAGTAGATACTTGTTAAAATATCATGTTGGCTTTCACATGGTCATAAACATGACCAAAGCAAAGCCCTTTGCTCCGGGCCTGGCCTGGCGCCCAGGACAAAGCCCTGTGCGAGCTCAGTGGTTTGGGGAGCCGTCGGCGTGGGCAGGCGAGGGAGGCGTCACAAAGGGCTCGTCCTGCTTCTGTTCCTCTTTCGGGCTGGCTGCCTGGTCTGCAACAGAGGAGAAGGACAGCTGGTCGTGCTCCATGATGTACGCTTGGTCCTCGTCCTTGTCCTTCTTCACGTAGAACATTTTTCTGAATTTTTTCAGCTCGTGGAGTTCACAGAAGGTTTCCAGCACGACCAACATGGCAATGAGGCCGAGCAGCAGGTAGCCTGTGGGAGAGGAACATGTGTGTCAGTGGGTCCCGCCGGGGTAAACCGAGTCACGCCGCCAAGGGTCGGGGGATGGACCAACACACTCACCGCCATGTCTCTAACTTCTAAGAACACCCTGGATTCCAGAGCTCAAAGAGGAGGGACCCAGAGAAAACTGAGGACTGACTTCCACAAAATCTGCCTCCGGGGAAGGGGGGGGCTCTCGGCCCCCCATGTGTGAGCAGTGGCTCTCAAAACGCCGGCGACATTCACAAGAGTGCTGATGTATCACAAGCACTCACACAAAGCTGGCCACCTTGGAGGCGCTCAGTACCCCCACCCTTACCCTGCCACAGAACGAGAAGTTCAGCGCCAGAAACAACGGTTTAACCGATGCTGACTCCTTTCAGAACGGACGCAGTATTACACAGCTCTGTGCACGGCTAGTCACCCTCCCACCACCGTCCGTTCGTCACGTGACCGTCTTTTCTGCCTTTAATTCTGGGGGCACGTGGCCCATTCACTGACTGACTCTACCAGCTTCTTCCTCCGGAAATACAAGACAACTTGTTGCTCTAGGTAAACTGGTATTCCTTGAAATCTGGGACAGGAAACAGGTCACTTTCAGTCAATTTCAACACATTTAAAATCAGTTTTCAGAAAAAAAATGCATCCCGGAAAAGGAACAGAAAATGACAACTCTAAGAACAAAACACCCAATTTCATGCCCCAGGGGTACAGTGTTGGAGATTTTCAAGAAAACAAATGGACTAGAAAAGCTAGAGCCGGCAGCTCACTAGGAATAAGCAGAATGATTATCTTGAGAATGTAAAGTAACAGTCCTAGTACCTTCTGAATTTGGCTATTTATTAGGTCTTGATTATATGCCATATTTTAAAACTTTTTAAAAAGATTTTATTTATTTATTCATTTATCTTTAGAGGGGAAGGGAAGGAGAGAGGGAGAAAAATATCAATGTGTGGTTGCCTCTCGTGTGTCCCCTGCTGGGAACTGGCCTGAAACCCAGGCATGTGCCCTGACTGGGAATCGCACCGCCGTTGTTTGGTTTGCAGGCGCGTGCTCAATCAAGTGAGCCACATCAGCCTGGGCTGATCATGCACCATATTTTAGAAATAGCAAAAACACTGTTAATCAAACTAGTTGGCAAGTCCCCTCCTTTTCTTTCATCCATTATTTAGTCCAACTCTTAACTGCTGCCGAAAACACCTGTGGGGTTTCAGGCAGAAGCGGAGGAGTGTCTCCTACCCACAAATAACATGCCTCTGGGGACAGCCAGGTAGACGGACTAACAAACCCACGCTCTACCTTACAAGTCTTAAATGTTCTGCAAGGATTCAGTGTTATGTGACAAACTGAGGAAGTTACATGAATGGGCAAAGTTGGTAAGACCAGAATTAACACGAGAAAAATAGAGCGAGCAAACATTTTATAGAAATGTACTCAACTTCCCTAAGTTGTGAAAAAATTAAAACAAAAAAGGAGGTAACACTTTACCTAACATATGGAATGAAAGCTGAGATGATGTTCATCGGTGCAGTGACATGTACCACAGGGCTCCCAGAATGCCATCAGGCCAGCCCCACGCCTGGAGCACCCAGCCTGCTACGGGTAGAGAGTTCTGGAGTCCTGGGAACTTGTGATGTTATGGGAAGGCCCTGGGTCAGTTTGTCCTGTGAGTCACCAAAAGGCACATTCACTTGGAGCCAGAAATCCCACTTCTTGGAGAAGTATCGAAGTAGAAAGGTGTACACACACAGAAATATTTACTGCGGTTATTTACAATGTTCTATGCACACCAGAGAGCAGGGAGTGGAGGCAGGACCCGGTACTCACACGTGATCCCGATCTTGTAGAGCTCTCGGAATTTCTGGTTGTAGCCTTCTCCGGGGACATAATCCCCCAGGCCGATGGTGCTCAGGGAGATGAAGCAGAAGTAAAAGGACTCCAGGAAGTTCCAGTCGTCCTCCAGGACAGAGAACACGGCCGCCGGGATGAAAAAGAAGCAGGACACGGTGATGAGCCCGAGCAGCACCGCGTGCACGATGGCCACAGCCTGCTTGGAGAAGCCCCAGCGGATGTGGAAGTAGAGGACTGGCCTGCGGGTGACGTGCACGGTGACGCGCTGGACCACGGCCGTCAGGAAGAGCAGGGTGAAAGGGATGCCGATGACGGAGTAGATGATGCAGAAGGCCTTTCCCCCGTCCGACAAGGGCACCGTGTGGCCATAACCTGTGGAGAGAGCAAGGGGTGGGGGGGGGCACTTTTAAGTAAGACACACCTGCTGCCCGTCTCTGTTCTTTGGAATTAGGTGGGCCAGGCGTCCTGTCTGACGCCGCAGAGGTTCACTGTAACTGTTATCACAGCGAATTCCACGTCGGAGGCTGTGCCGTTGGGAAGCTGCCACTACGGGAAGTGGCCTGTAAAATCTTAGCAGCTCTTTGCAGCACAGAGGAGTCTGGCTTCCAGTTCATTGTCCAGCAGTTCTGAGTGCTGACTGAGGGCCCCACCAGGGAGAACGCATCACGGGACACCTACTTCTCCAGGCTGCAGCAACCCCCCTCCCCCCCTCCCCCCAGGATCCTTCTTAGTGTCCAAGTGCCACGCTACACTTGCATCCAAAACAGGCTGCTCACCCCAGATGCTAGCAGAGACTGCTCCGGGTGGAGGTGGGGGGCTGAGGCCTGGCTGCCAGCAGGAGGGAGGTCAGGCAGACGCAGACCTCAAACAAGGGGGAGAAAAGGAAGACTAAAGCACAGCACCTCACAGCCCCAGGCACTCCTTTAAAAGTACTTCACTCTGTTATCTGGCTAAATGGCACAGTCAGGACACCATCTTTCCCTTCCTGTCATTTCCATCGGTTGCAGGATGCCATCGCTTCCACAATACAAACATAAAAACGCACACCCGCTACGGCCAATGGCCGCTGCAAACACGCGTTTCACTTCCCACCAGGACCGGGCCACTCCCAAGTCCGACCACTCCCTGCACCGCAGACCAGAGAGCGCCTGCAGGGCGTGGGCCCAGTGGCCGACTTAAAGAGTCTCTCCAGCACTTCATCCCGGAAGGACTGACACGTGTGAACAAGTCTGTTCAGGAAAAAAACAACTAAGTGCATTTTTTTGCATGTGAAATTGGATTCTGAAAAATTCTCACATCTGCAATTACAGTGGAAAGGTGGTTTCAAAGTCTGACTTATAAAATATATCTGTCCTGCTTAAAAAGAAATGACTGAAAAATATTCAGCTTCAGATGCCCAAAGTCTCTGCTTCATTACAACCCCTGGGGGAGGCCCGGGTGGTCACACGTCTTGCCCAGTTCCTGCGTGCACAGCGTCAGCAAGGCGGTCAGGGCGGCCCATCCCATCTGTGTCCCAGGAGGCAGGAGGGTGGCAAACGAGTCATGGGGAGCCCAGGAGCACCCTGAAACCGTGTGCAATGTGTACATCTAAACACACGTGCATTTCTCCATGAAGAGATTCCAGAGCTCAGACCCCCCTAGTCCCTGAGTCCATGGGGTCCTGACAACACCCTTCTGCTCCTGGGCTCCTGCCAGGACTGCAGCGTGGTCATGGGGGGCGCAGGGCTCATTGCAGGGCCCAGAGTGACAGCGGGGGGGGGGCAGGGGAGGCCTGCGGGCAGATGCACGAGGACGGTTAGCAGGATTAAGCCCAGTGTGTACTACTGAGGGAACCACGGGACCGAGGACAGCGACCGCTAGCTGAGTGACGCAGCTCACGCCACAGAGGACTGGCTAATCGGAGCTCCGATCCATCCCAGTCATTGGGGACGACTGTTCTACCGGTCAGAGATGCGTGGAAACAGAACCCAAAAGTGGAAGTTATTTCACTGTAACAAAGGCAAGTGGAAGGCGATTCCCCAATCCGCTCAGGAGACTGTGACCAGGACACTCAGGCGGAAGCTGGGGGAGGAGGGCTAGGGGTAGAGGACTCCACTTCAGCAAAACTTTGTAGGGGGACGAGATTGGCTGAACCAGTGCTGCGGGTGAAAGCCTTTAAATCACGGTTTTATAATGCTTCTTTATAGCACTTTTATGTGATCTTTCCTCAGAGTATATATAACACACTGATGGCAACCCAGCCTATCTCGCGGATCCTCTGTTCCAATAAATGACGTGATTTTCATTCCAGTAGTAAGTAAATAAATGTGTAGTTTTAAAATATCTTAGGGTATGATTTTTACTCTCAAATGACGATAGCTCTTTTTAGTACAATGAACGAAATCTCTGTTCACTACATTCACTACAGTGCTCTCTCCAGGCACCAGAGAGTGTCCTTGCGAGACCCCACAGCCCATCTCCGGCTGTAACGGCGCTGTGCCGGGAACACGTTCCCACCGAGGGATCCAGGCCACCAACATGCACATCTTTACTGAGAACCACTTCCCCCCGACGCCTGTGTGCACGGTATTGTGAATGGAAAGTACGTGTCCACTTTGATCCACTCTGGTCACTGGTCACTTTTGCATCCCCACACCTTCCGTGCCGCCCCGAGGCACGACCTCCCTCTCTACACAGGGCAGGCGCTGGGCCTTCCTCCGCAGCAGACCACGCTGTGCTTGGGTGAGGACCTCAGTGATTCGGGAGGTTAGTGAGGGGTGAAGAATTTACTCAAGTGCAGTCGGTTGAAACCCCAGATAAATCATAAAGCGAGGGTCACATCACTGGGGGCCACATCACCCTCGAGGTTGCCTCGGAAGGGCCGAAATAATTTGGGGACTGTGTAAATGTAACTGCTCCTTAACTAGGGGCAGGGAACTCGGTGCTGCCGGGCAGAAACAAGGTGCCAGGCCGGTGTTTGCCACCTGTGTCACAAAGCAAAGCTTACATTTAAAAGCCTTATAATCGTGCTAATATCTATCACAAACCATGAAGGAATTAGCAAAATGTTAATAACCCTACATATAATTTTTCCAAAGACTAGTCATATAATTTGGGGGCCCCAAAGACTGAACACAACAAAGTCTCCTGAAAAAAATGGGCTTGATAACGCATTGTCCTGAGATGACAGTCCCACGTACAAACACCCGGGTACTCCTGCGTCCAACTGCACCCCGGCTGGGTTTCCTGTTGACCCCGCACCCACGGGGCACACTGGAATTCCTGTGTGATGCGCCCACAGTCATGACAGTCTCCTAAGAAAGGTGGTTTCTTGACACCCTGCCAGCTGACTGCCGGCTTGTCCGACCTGCGAGTCCTCCTGAGAAACCTCTGGGCCCCCGTTCAGCACTTCAGAGCAAGGCTCTGATGCACAGTGTCTCTCTTCGGCCTACATGCTCTTCTGAGAGGCGGCCACTGGCCCCCGCCCGCCGTGACCCCGCCCACGTAACAGACGTTCTCATTTACATTGTCTAGGAGGATGGGTAGGCCCGACGTATACATTTTCCTTCAGTTAACTTGATACATGGTAAAAAAACAAAAAGCAGCAAAAGAAGAATGCCAACCTCTGACATCAACCCCACTGGAGTTACCGAAATGAGCTTCAATGTCTCTCTCCTGTAGAACCAACTTTGGTTTGCAATCCTGGACTTGAAATTGCTCCCTCTCTTCCCCCCCAGACCGTGAGCCCTCCGACAGGGAGACGACAGCTCTCTCCAGGCTCCGGCCACAGCGCCCTCCAACGCAGGGTCAGTGTCGCACTGGGGCCGTGAGTGACTTCGAATTCAACAGGGCTAGAAATTCAGGGCATGGCAATGACTAGGCATCATGTCCAGCTGACTTTTTCTGCAACTTTTATCTTTTGCTTGAAATAGCTTTTCTGCCCACAGTTAAAAAAACTTAACTTCCAGATACTTTGTGTACGACAGGTCTTCCGAATTCTTTTCCATGGAAATACTTCTCAAAGGCCCACAGATGGACCACTCTGCTCGCCCCACCCATCCGTGTCACCGACATGACAAGGAACACACATGCCGCTTCTGTTCCTTGGCTTACAAAAGGAAGTTTGTTCGCCAGAGAGGGAAGTGCTGGCCAAGGCTGTGAGTGCGAGGGACACCGAGTACACGTGAGAAGGAGGCACGGATGGCGGGCGGCACCGGGTGCAGGAAGTCGCAGACATGCACGTGGTCTGTACTTCTCCTGGCCGCCACCTTACACAGGTGGCACCTGCTCACTTCCAAAGACAGAGGCCCTTCTGCATTTAAAAACTGGGGGTCCCAGCAAATGGCCTGAACGCCAGGGGCAGAGCACTGCACACTCTCTGCAGCGGGAATGTCCCGATTCGGCGCTGTGAGCACGGTGGACGAGTGATCAGGAACGATAGCATAGGCTGTACAAAGATGGCAGGGGGGCTCTGCACACCCAGTAGAACTGTCCCTGTGCGCTGCCGGCCGGCGTCAGAGTCTGAGTGTTCACAGGACTGTGAATCTTCACCAGAGTCCATCCTAGTTCTTACTTCTACTTCACAGGTGAGAACACTGGTTTCCAGGAGCTTGGAAGACTTGCTCAAAGTCATAAAATAGCTGGAGCCCGTCATCTGTCTGCTGTGCCCACCCAGGTGTGTTAGGCGAGGCGGAGGTTGACGAAGCCCCCTGATGTCACACCTCAGGAGCTCGTGGTGGCGAGGTGATGGCGCTGGCCGCCACTCAGAGACGAGCAACCGCGTTTGCCCTGTGGCTCCGTGGAGCTGAGTTGAGACAGTGAGTCTCAGGAGGGGACAAGAACGAGAGGACAGGAGGGGACACAGGGAAACAGTGCTTGCAGACGGACAGAGGGCTGTGTGGCCGTCACCCAGCGGTGCCAGGTCACTCTACGGGTGTGGGAGGGAGGCCAGCACAAACCCACCGAGGGCCTGGGAGTCGGGGCACACGCGCGGGGGCTCCGCCATCCTCCCCTGTCCGCAGCCACACAGACGGATGACTGGTAAATGGCAGGGCCCTCGGTGACGACGAGGACAGGGCACTGTCCTGAATTACGACTGAAAGTCAGGACATCCTGACACCTTAGTGGCGACCATGGAAAGCAGACTTTCAGTGGCAGTGACAATGTCGGTGATCTAAGTACAGAAGAGAGTCCAATAAAACACTTGTCCTCCTGTCCAGCTGACTCGCAGGGCAGGGACTCCACACCTGTCCTTCCCTGTACGCACACAGCTGCAGAAGCACCGGGCCAGGGAGGTCCGACGGCCGGTGGCCCGGACGACTGGCTCTATGGTCACAGTGAAATGGGAAGTGTGCACGGCCCTTGCTGGCAGCTCAGTTGCTTAGAGCGTCATCCTGATATGCCGAAGTTGCAGGTTCAGTCCCCGGTGAGGGCACAGACAAGAATGAACCAGTGAATGCATCCAAGTGGAACAACGAGTCGGTGCCTCTCTCCCTTTCTCTCTTTCTCCTATCCTCTCTCTCTAAAACCAGTCAATGAAAATTTTAAAAAATGGTTCGTTGTAAAAATTATCAGTGACTCAATACACAAGTACAGAATTTTCATTGTAAAACTAACTTCCAAAGCATATGATGAAACGAGTCTCCCCTACCACCCACCTTCTCCCCGGTTCTCTCTAGAGGTCATGGTTAGGAGTTTAGAGCCAAAAGCTCCTGAAGTTTTTCTAAGCACTTATGTATATTCCTAGAAAAACTGTTTTAGTTTGTGTTCATCGTAAATGGTGCTATTCCCCATTATTGTTACTCTCTCATTGTCCCGGGACGCATGGAGACCTTTAAACGCTGTGTCGGACGCTAGGCAGGCCCCCCACCTCATCTCCCCACCCCCAGTGGGTGGACATTTCAGGTGTTTCCAGTTTCTCTCTGTGAGCGACACAAGTCAAAAGCTGCCTCACAGGTCACTGCGTCCCTGACAATGAGTCACCTGTCTGCTGTTCCCTTCCAGCCTCCGGGGCTGCACCGCCTTCCAATTCAAAGGAGAGCTCGTTCTCAGAAACCTAAGTCAGAGTCCGCTGATCCTGGCACCCTGCCTGGCTCCGGCAGGAGGCCACGCCCACGGCTCAGGCACAGTCCCTGGTGGTGCTTGGGGGAGGGGGACCTGCAGAGGCAGCACCTGCTTCTGGCAGGGTGGGTGGTGCCGTGACCTCCAGGTTGAGAGCCCTGATTCACAGGTTCTCACTCACACCTTCCCTCAGGTCCTGTTGCCAGGTCTCCTCACTTAAAACTGTTAGAAAACACATAAAAAAGCGGTGCGTACAGCATTTGTTTATTTAACAAAGGGCTCGTGGACCACATGGCCATTCTCTGTCGCCTCTCTGGACTCCGCTCACGACCTTTTACACCCAAACAGCTCCATCTGTGCCCACGATTCTGACTCAACGTCTAGTTTTTTCATGGCTTCCTGCCTGCCTGTTCGTCATAGGTTATCCAGTTAAAAATGTTTAACTTTCTAGTTTTAACATTCAGGAAGCAATCTGGCCAATTCAGGAAGTCCTACTATGAACTCTTTGTTTTCTAAGATGGGCAATTGTTGGGGACTCTAAAACGTGCTTATTCCAGTAATACTAGTCATACTTACCTCTAATCGATCCCTATCATTTCATTTCTACATGCTTTCCTTTCCCTGGCACTCTTTACTACTCAACTTTTAAGAGATTTTATTCCTTTATCTTTGAGAGAGGGGCCGAGAGGGACAAAGAGAGGGAGAGAAACAGTGCCCGCTGCCCCTCGCACGTGCCCAGTGGGGGCTGACCCGCACCCGGGCAGGTGCCCTGACCCGGACTCAAACTGGCCTTCCACTTTGCAGGACGACGCCCGGCCGACCCGGCCACAGGGCTCAGGGCCACCGTTTGACTCGTAAAGGGTGGATGTTCGCTCTGGAGTCCCAGCTGCAGTGCAGCCTTCCGCTACGGGGCCGCCCTCCAGATTGTCACGGCCATTTCTCAGCCCGTCTCTGAGGCGCGTGTCCCCTGTGCGAGGTCTTCTCACAGCCGCTGCGCCGCTGCAGGAGCCAGCACCGCCTAAAGAAGCCCTACTCCCTAAGACCGAAATCCTGATGCAAGTACGCTGAACGACTTTGTCAAACGCTCCACCGTCCCTTCTGCCACTCCCCCGGTGCTGCCGAGTACCGGACTGGCAGCCGGCATCAGGTCCTCCGTCCTGGGCAGGGGCCTGACCTTGCCGGGTGCCCACAGGGCCACTCGCACGGGTCGGTTACAACGGAATCGCATGTTCAGGAAGGTATCACATGCTAAGTAGTACAAGTACAGCCGACAGTCAGGCAAGGGTGTGTTTTGCTCATTGTCACAGTTATATGTACATATTCCTATGGAAAAAATCAGGCCCTGGTTGGTGTGGCTCAGTGGACTGAGCGAGCACCAGCCTGCAAAGCACAGGGTTGCTGTGGTGTCAGGTTGCTGGTTCGATTCCTAGTCAGGACACATGCCTGGGTTTCAGACCAGGCCCCTAGTAGGGGGCGCACAAGAGGCAACCACACACTGATGTTTCTCTTCCTCTCTTCCCCCCTCCACCTCTGTTTAAAAATAAATAAATAAAATCTTTAAAAAAATCAGGTAATAATCTTGTTACCTCCCAAATATCAGTTGTACTGTCTACTGAGCACTGTCATTTAATGCCCTTGTTAGGCCACCAGGGACACAAAAGGTAGCACATGTCTCACGGCCCAGCATGAGATGGTGACTATTTTACTTCACATTTTAGCGCAGTTTTCCCAGAATTCCAAGCAGTTGCGTTTATTGCAGTTTCCACAGGAAAGAAAGGGCAAAATGAATGGGCTTGCGACTGGCTCATCTGAGTGACCCGGGCAGGCTCTGGGGCCACTGGCCCTGGTGTCACTCACTGGGGCAGTGGGACCGTAGCTTGGAGGGGGAGTTTTGGGTCACAGGTGAGCCTTCTACTCTCTAGGGTTGACAGACCCGGGAGGCCAGCTCCCTCAGGGTCATCAGCAAGAAATCAAGGGCTCGGAACAAACAGACGTATTTAACACAGGTGGACAGCGAACCGCAGCCCCAGCTCAGGGAAGGCCATTCACCAGGCTGTTCCGGGAACCAAGCCAGGAAGACTGGGGGCAGCAACGGGCAGATGTACTTGGGAGCATTGAAGAGCGTCAGGGAGAGTACTTTGAAGGTGACTGAAGTTTAAAGATGTAAGAATAAATACATAGTTTTTTACAAATATTCCTGGTTTTCAGGGTCCCCCTTCCATGTGGGCTGTGGGCCACACTGTCCCCAGGCTGCCAGCAGAACTGCCTGCATCTTCCCCATGCCCTCGGACACCTGGCACATTGGTCACAGCTGTCCCTGACCACCGGGGCCTGACAACTGCACTCAGGGAACAGGCTGAGACCTATGGCCTGTGTGGGTCTCTGCAGTTTGGGAGGATACCAGTGACCTGCACAACAGGAGAAAAACCCAACTCCCTCTCGCGTTCTCACTCCTTTCCTCCACCCAAACGGACCCAGCCTGGTGGCCGTTCCGACAATATCGTATAGGTGGTTCCCAGCGGATCCGGATGTCAAAGGTGGGTGGGAACCGTAGTCCCTCCCACTGCACTTCTCTCCCAGGTGGTGGATTACAACAAACAGAGGCACGAAACAGTCACAACACCTGCTGTAAGTTCGGAAGTTCAAGCTCTCCCTCCTTTGGAACTTTAAAGGTTTGAAGTTTCCACAGAAATGGGTGGCCCTCTTCCAGAAGCTGCATGCAGCTCCCTTCTGTTCAGATCAGGTGACAGACCCACAGGGTCCTTCCCTGAGGGGCAGGCAGGCCACCGAGAAGGCTGCAGTCCTGACCCAGAACCAGCACTGACGCAAATCCACTTGCCGGGTTCTCGAAGATGGCGTGCCCCGTCCTGCAAGAGCAGGTGACACCCCGGTGCACGCTCATCACTTGACGACCACCCATGTCACCGAAGGAAAAGACTCCGGCACTCTGTGCTGCCTGACAGACACTTGCTGAGCTGACATCAGGGACCCGGATCTCTAGGTAGGGTCATTCGAACGCCGACCAGCCCTAGACTATGGAACATATTCCTACTAGGGAACTTGGAATGTCAACTTCCTGCCCTCAGAGGACAGGATCACAGTGAAAAAATGCACTTTTCACGTCTGCTAAGTGTCTGACAACGCGACAGACTTCTCCTTCTGGGAAGGATCACTTCTCTGGGCTCTGGGTCCCGGCCCCGGGGGTGCAGGATCTACGGCAGAAGTGACGCGAGTGGGGGCTTCCACAAGGAGAGGCCCCCATTTCTGCCGTGGTCCTGGAGTACGGGTGACGACAGTGGGGCCACAGTGCCCACGACAGACGCGTGCCTTTGTCCCAGGCCCCTGAGAGCACCACTGCATAACCTGCCCAAAGTTCACTGACACACTCGCCAGGAAAAAGGAAAAGGGAGATGGGACGTCAGGGGGACATCAGCGGGACGGCAACATCCGGCGTGCCTGCAGCCGGCAGGTGGGTGCAGGGAGCATTTATTACACACAGTGCTCTCGTTTTGTGCATATTTGAAAATAAGCTACACTAACACACAAAAAAGCCAAGGACTTGAAATGTGGAGGTAGGAACACAGCTTTTCATGGAGAGAAGCTCTGGAAGAAAGGTCTGGAATTTTTGTAGTTTTTCCAGTCCTGCCTTTGTACAGAGAGCCCTGGAAGATTGCCCTCGCCATTCACAGAGGCCACCACGATCTCCCCCCCCACAGACTTGTTAAAGCCTCAGACTGTTCTTGGAGGAGGGCACACGCCCAACCCTAGGCAGCCTGGAAGTCCACGGCCAACCACCCGGAGAGGGCGATGGATTCATTTCCTCTGCAGAGTTTCCAAGGGGTTAAACCAGACTAGCTGTCTGTCTGCTCCCGAACTGGGACAGACTTCCCGGAGGAGCCCGGGTCCATCTGCCAGGAGGCAGGGGTGTGGCGCAGCCCAGAGGGCGCCCCCTGGCCTCCCCAGCCAGCACTGAGGTGCAGTGGTCCAGAACACGCCACTTCCCTAAGGCTGTGGGGACTGCTGCTGGCCACGCACAGCTCCCCCCGCACCTGCTGGGTGGGCTTCCACTGCCCCCGGAAACTACTTCGGGTGCACACAAGGATCCCCGGGCAGCACAGTGCCAGAGCGAGTGAGGACTTGGAACCAGACCCGGGAGGCTAGGCAGTCCCACCGGCATCATGGCACTTCAGTTCACTGGCCCCGTGGTGCTGGGGACAGTGAGGACCAAGGGCTGAGCAGAGGAGGGGCAGGGTCGCAAGGGCAGGAAGGGCACCATCCACCTCCGTGGCCCCTGTGCCTTCCCGCCAAAGGACCTCACAGCGCTCACCTCACTCCCAGCTCACCTCGGTCCCACCGGGCAGCTGTGCTGTCTGCCTCTGGGTTAGTTCAGCCCCAAGCGCCAACTCCTGCTGGCGGAGCCCAGCTGCGTCCCAGGCAATGAGCTGTGACACCAACCACTCACGTGGGTGTGTGTAAAGCAGCTGCGATCTGTGAGCTGGAGCGACCTTGCTGGGGAGAAACAACTGACCGACTGTGAGAGCCGGAGCCCGGGGAACACTGGCAGGGAAGCGCAGGGAACGAGAAAGGTAAATGGGAGGGACAGAGGCATAGATGATGCGCCACTGATAAAACTGACACGTGAGTGAGGGGATTCAGGCACCACTTTCCAAAACACTGAATGTTTGGTCCAACATAGTCATTTTGAGTAAAACTGTTTAACTCCCAGATGTGCTGGATTTTAAGGGGTGACCAGAAGCAATGAGCTGGAAACAGCCCCCCCCCCCCGCTTGGGGTTCCACGGGAAGGTCTGTGGCCACTCCCCCCACACGGGTTCTGCACCGGCTTCCCTGACCAACCCTCCGCTGAGGCGAGTCTGCCTTCTCCAGGTCGCCAAGGGCTTTGATCGGGAGAAATCCTGAACTGAATTCCACCCTCACGCTTCCCAGCCTCTCAGCACAATCTGGCCACACTGACTCCTTCTCCTCCTGGAGACACCGCTCCCCTGGTTCCAGGCCCACCGCACTCTCCGCGGCTGACAGACCCTGTGCCGTGCCTGCTGCTGGTCCTCCCTCCCCGGGGAGCTGCCAGCAGAGAGAACCTCCGCCAGGCGCCCTCGGACTCTGCCCCGTCTGTGCTCGGTCCCACAAGAAGAGAAACAAGAGTGCCACCCTCAGACCATGGCCATCCAAGGGGGTCGGTCAGAGGCCAGCCCCGCTGGGACCCTCTTAGCCTGCTCTGCCTCGGGGGTTGCATCAGAACCGTGACTGTAAACACCATCTTTTGCTCGTGGCTCTGCCACTGGCCTCAGATTCACCTGGGGCAGGAACTCTTAAATGCTTTATTAGAGAGTTATTTCAACGGGCCTGGGAAGGAACACAGGAATTCATATTTTTAAGCTTCCCAAGACTCGGTTAGCTTCCAAATTACAGCAAACTGAGCTACATAGGAATGTCTTCCAAACTGACCTGCCCTCCCCTCTTTTCTGAGCTAATTCATGCCTGGCTTCCTACTTGAAATTCCGTTGGGATGTGACAAATGACTACGTCCACAACAGCTTTCTGGAATGCATCGTGCTAGGCACCGCCCCCACCCCCAGCAGCACCGCGCCCCACCAGGAAACCTCGGGCCCGAAGGAGCCCTCTGTGAATCTTTCCCATTTCCGGTAACAGTACTGGTATCTCCTGAGCTCTTTGGCCCAAACACCAAGTAGATTTTGAATTCTTCTTCCATTGTTCCCACTGCTGCTGACCCAGGCCACAGGAGTTTCCCCCGGGGTAAACTTTCACTGCCGCCCACTTTGTCCCCAGGATTCCATCCCCCCACGAGCCCCCCCAAATGCACAGTGAGTCCCTGAGACACTTGAATGAGGTTCCTGCAGCTGCCGTAACAAATTCCCACCGACTTGGTGGTTTACAACAACAGAAGGGTGTTACTCCACGGTCTGTGGTCAGAAGTGAAATGATGATGCGGCCGGGCCACACCGCCCGCCAGAGGCTGGGTGTGGGGGGCCCTTCCCGCCTCTTCCGGACCCTGCAACAAGGAAGGCGGCGGCTCCGGCCTGCAGCCCCAACCCCAGTCTCTGCTTCCGACTCCTCGCAGCCCTCTCTCTCTGTGTCTGTGCCTCTTCTCCCTTGGGGTGAGGAATTGTCACTGCATTTAGGGGCCTCCCAAGGTCACCCAGGAGAGCTCTCTCAGGGTCCGTAACTTAATTACATCTGCAAGGACCCCTTTTCCAAATAAAGTCCTATCTATAGGTTCCAGGGGCTGGGACACGCACACACATTTTGGGGCCACTGTTCAATCTACAACACTGTCCCGCAGACTTTTAATAACGGAAATGACATCACATCACTCCTCCAATTGGAATGTTCCAATGACTTTCATTACAAGTGCTAGAACTAGAACTAGGACATAATGTTAAATTCCTTGCTCTGGAACTCTGGGATTTGCTTCCAATGACTTCTTCCACCAAGTTCCTGCCACTATGCCCCTCACAGCTGCCCCCTGGATGCATGGGGCTCTGTCTACTCTTCAAAAAACCCAAGCTCCTACCTCAGGGCCTTTGCACTTCCTGTTCCCCAGCTTCAAAGCCTTCCCTACCAGTCTGCATTCAGGTCTCTGACCAGTATCCCTGCCCAGGAGAAGGCTTCCAGGCCCCCCTTCTCTAAAGTAGCCCCATCTTCTCCCAGTTACCCTGAAGCCCACTAGCCTGTGTCAGTCTCCTGCACCCCCAAACCTGTCTTATTTACTTATATGCCAACTGCTGTCCCAGCTGTGGTGGAGGCAGGGGCCTGGTTTGTGTGTTAATGTTGTGTGCCCCAGAGCCTAGAAGAGCCGCATGGCAGCAGAGTGACAAATATCAGTGACTGCGGGAATCAGCAGGGTGACTGCTTTAGGGGCACCGTGAAAGCCACTGAGGCGAGGGGCGGTGTGAGTGTAAAGAAAGGTGAACTGCGACAGCTCTACTGGGACTGTGGCCGCCCCCATGACCCCTCCACGCTCTACACTGAGCACGGCTGGGGCTTTGGGAACTCACGGGACACGGGACTGGAGACGATGGCCGCTGTGGTTCACGGGGACTCGGCCACGTCCGCCCACACAGGGGGGAGGGGCTGGCACAGCTGCGGCTCCTCCTGCCACCTTGAGCCAGACGCAGCGGGCAGCCCACACGTGTTGAGGAAGTCCAGACCCTCATGCCCTTGTCCTGACTTCTGCAGACGGGTACCGACAGCTACCCCAGTGTGAGGGCATGAGAAGGAAAGCGAAGCATGTCTTTAAGAGGATCCCACTCCATGGAAACCAGTGTATGAGCCACAGGAGGTCGTCAGAGAGAACACTGCACTTCAGAGGGAAATGTAAAACTATGACCCTGTTTATCCGCATGAATCCCAGTCAGTGTGCAGTGAGCAGGACCCCCACCCTGAAACTCCCCCTCGTGCCTGCACACCCCCTCCACACGCACAGGGCCCCCCGTCGAGGTACTGGGCTGGCCGGAAAGTTCACTAAGTTTTTTCTGCAGGATGGCTCTAGCAGTGCTCAGCTATCTCTAACTTCACTGAAACATTTTGTTAGACTGTATTGTGGCAGCTGCCATACTAGTGTGCATTAAAAAAAACATCAAAATTGGTGAATTTTTGTGCAGCCATTTTAATATTGATGATGGAAGAAGATATACAACATTTTCGGTGTATTATGCTTATATTATTTTAAGAAATGTAAAAATGCAACTGAACCCCCCCAAAAGGATTTATGCAGTGTATGGAGAAGGTGCTGTGACTGATACAATGTATCAAAAGTGCTCTGTGAAGTGTTTGGGACCACTGACATTTTGGCCAAGTAACTCTGCTGTGGGACTGTCTGATGCACTGGAAGTTGTTTAGCAGCAACCCTGACCTCTACCCACCAGAAGTCCATAGTGGGAGATAGCCGACATACTCACAATATCCAAATCAATAAAGTTATTGGTGAAAGTGAAAAATGTCTTATTTTACGGAAAAAAACCAAACGGACTTTTTGCCCAACCCAGTGTGCTGAGCCCGGCTCCTCTCACCGAACCCAGCCCTCCACTCCCAATGATCCCCGGGCGGTGCCGCAGCCCCGCTAAGCCAGCACACCCACAGCTGAGCCAGTGCGCTGGCCCCTCACAACGGCCCCCGGCTGCAACCTGCAGCTTAGAGAAGGGCCCCCTGCCCCCCCCCACCAGTGGCCTGGGAGTAATCCCAGACCCTTGCTGCCTTACCGCTAACATTCCAGTGGACACCAGGAGCCACCGACTTTGGAAGGATCCCCAATTTATTCCTTGACCTCTGTCATCACTGCGGGTTACAGGTGAGGACTGTCTCGTTCCCTCTCTGTGTACGGGAGACCCTCCCCCACTGGCCACCCCCCCAGGCCACACCACTGCTGTTGCCAAGGACTGCATCCACGCCCCTCAGGTGGACTCTGGTGCCCACTCGCCCAGGCTCGCTGCTCACTTGGGGTGGGTCTCAGAGAACCGGGGCGGTCTCAGAACACACCCTGTCCTACACCTGCTGGGCCCTTTCACCTTGTCTGCCCGTCCCCAAGCGCCTCAGGCAGAGGAGTCTCTGCATGTGCTCCCCAGCACGTGACACTTGAGGCCCTCACATGTACACAGGACCCCTTCTCCTGCTCCTGTCTCTACCAGAGGCGGGCAAAGCACACGTGTCCTTTCCTTGTCGCCCCAGAAGCCTGCTCTGACTAATGGGATGAGTGGAAATCTGCCGGCGGGCATCTTTGTTTTCCCCGCCTTTGGCATACACACCGGGTCTGGAGCCACGCAGCCGTCCCATGATGCTGAGGGGCTGATGTGGGGACGAAGGAGCCGAGCACAGGGCCACCAGCCAGGAAGAACCACCCGGGACTGACCACACGGAGCCGCTGCTCACAGCCAGGCCTTGCGATGTGAGAAAAAAGACGGGCAAAAGCATGCACACACACATCCACACGCATACACACACACACATCAATTTAAGCTACTACGTGTTACTGAAGCTGACAGCAGTCTTAACTGCCACAGTCACCTGTATGACCGTGGCCAGTCTGCATGGCTCTCCAGCTGTGCTCGATGCCCGGGACTCTCCTGCCCATCCCTGACTCTGAGGCCCAGCACAGGGACCTGTGTGTGGCAACACTGACAAAGGCCAGGGTGCCTGACAGCACCAGCCACGGGGACAGCAGTCCTGAGAGGCTGCCACAGGTAGGTGGAGCCAGGCCTGGCCTCCATTCTAGACAATTTTCCGGAACACCACCTCATTGTGAGCAACGGACGGGGGTACCTACGTAAGAGGTTAAAAACATGTGCGTAAAACGTTACCAAATGTCCACCATGGGGAAGTTAGTTCACATGATAAGAAATGACTTTCAAAGCCTTGACTTTCAAAGCCAATGACTTTCAAATGACTTCCAATTTCTTTTACTACGGAAATCTAACTACAGTGAATTACTTCCATGTCTGCTTTGTCTTTCATCAATGATGACGACTTAGGAATATAATGAGTTTGCTCAATTCAAGCTCACTGCTGGGTCAGAAGTGAGGCTGGGCCTCCTGACCACGCCCGAGAGTCCAGTGGGAAGAATTCCAATGACACCTTGTCCCTCACCTGCCCACCTGGGAATACACTGTTCTCGGAGTAGCCCACGGCACCACCAACACTCTACAACTGCTACTTCTCATAGGTGCTTCCACACCTTTTCAAAACTACCCATGGTGCAAAAATATTATATTTTATCAGAGGAGTATATTTCCAATTTATTCAAATGTTATCAAAAATGTTTAACTCTTGGAAGAGTAACATATGGTTTTCTGTCCCAGCTGCTACCCACACACTTGGCAGGGGAGCTCCAGTCTTTCTGTTCAGAGAATTCTTAACTCCGATCTTTCTGGATGCGAAGCTTACAGTGCCCTCTGCGACCCTCACTGGATCCGGGAGACTACTGAAGTAACAGCAGCAACCCGAAGAAGTGCTCAATTTCTCTTCAGTGTCTTTTTCACTCGTCCCTACACACCAGCTTGGCGGCTGCCTACAGCAAGCAGGGAGGGGGAGGAGCACCTCAGAGGGTCTCTGCGGGGGGTGTAGAGACCCCCTCCAGCCTGGCCCACACACGTGCAGGACGAGCGTTCAGTACCAGCTGTCAGGAAGGAGTTTTCAGAATACAAGTCGGGAGAATACACTAAAACCAGAACCAAGCACACATGCAAACACCCCAGTGCCAAGTTCATGAGATGACTGGTAGCCTCAAAGCTGTTTAAAAACAAAAAAACCTGGACAGCTTCCAAAGCTCCGATTCTTTCCCCAGGATATTACTGAGCAGATGAGTATTTGACACAGACACAGGGCATATTCAGTCCTTGGTCGGACGCTAGAAGGAAGCTGGTGGTGAAAGCGAGGGCATCTCTTACGAGAGAAATGGATGCCCTGGGCAACGTCAGTGCGGGAGAGCCAGCCTCTCTCGTGTCCCGTGTCCCGGAGCAGGAGCGCGCTTTGGCCGGATGACCCGACCCTCGCGTGACCAACCAGGCACTTACCGTAGATGCTGCAGGTTCTTCAAAGAGACACGGGGCCAGCCCAGGCTCCCCTTACCTCTGGGAAATGCAGATGCAGAAACAAAGAGAACATTTTTAAATGCCAAGCGGTGTGTGATTAGAGGCCCCTCAGTGGTTAAAAGGCTCTGTGTCAGAAAGCAAGGTGGGCCAGCACTGCGTGAAGTCCGTGTTCCCCTTCCTTCGATTCCGGGCCCGTGTAGGGAGGGGCCCTGAGTGAGAAAGGCCAACCCAGCACATTCGCCTGCTCTTTGGGTCCGTCAGGATGGGACCCAATCGTAGACCCAGGGTCCTGCGTCAAGATGACATGGGTGCAATAAACAAACAAACCCCAAAAAGCCAACCAAACAAAACAGCTGCTGAAGACTTCGGTCATAGAAAACTAACCCTTGGGCTTGTATGTTTTTTGCCCGAACCGGGAGCGGCATCACTGGTTTTGTGGGCAGTTACCCAAAACAGCAGGACAAACGGGGAAGGAGGGGCCACGTGTGCGCTGGACTGACTCCACGAGAGGCCCAGGCACAGGTCTAGAGCCGTGTGGGGCTGTCGAGGACGGGGCACCGTGGGCGTCACTCATTCATGGGGAGGCCAGGTCAGAGCGACTCAATGGCACACACACCCTCAAGTGGCAGAAGAAATGTATCTGCCACTTGTGTGGACACACACCCTACCCCACAGAGCAAAACACAGGAAGGGCAGCTGCTCGGTAGAATGGCGTGAATTCCTCCCTCTCTAAAAATAGTGCTTTCTGGCATAAACCATCTGCTGGAGAGTGGCTCGACTTAGCCATCGAGCCCTGGAGGCAGAGGTGGTGCATTCAGCGTGCCGGCTCCTGCCCAGCTGGGTCCCACAGCCCTGCACCTGTGCCACGGTGCGCCACGTGTGGCTCAGCCAGAGGGATGCAGGGGGATGCCCCGCCCCCTCCCGGAGGCTCCAGAGCCCAGCTCTGCAGCCCGGTCTGCAGCACCTTGCCCAGCCGCTGCGCAGGGGAGCTTCTGCAGGGCCCCACCTGTCTTAGGAGGGGAAACCTTCTTGCTTCTGCTTCATTTCCTGAGCTGATCATTACTTTCCCCACCCCTACTTTGGAAATTGGTCGGAGAGACAGAGAGATTTTCTTCTTTTCCTAATCCACATCTTTGTGTGACTGCTTGGGGCAGGCACCCCATACAGTAGGGGGAAGCAGAGGCACCCAGGGTCCCCCCACTTTTAAGTATCTCAAATGAGACGCTTACCTGGCTTTGTTTTACCATTTAAGACATGCAGGCTAACAGGGTGAATGTTCAAACCCATATTTACTAGCTTTTAAAACTGATGTCACGTTTAAATAACACAATGGCCCTGGCTGGTGTGGCTCAGTGGACTGAGCTCTGTCTGGCCTGCAAACCAAAGGGTCACCTGTTTGAGTCCCAGTCAGGGCACATGCCTGGGTTGCAGGCGCATGAGAGAAAATCACACATTGACATTTCTCTCTTTCTCTCTGCCCTTTCCCTCTGCCTAAAAACAAATAAACAAACAAACAAATAAATCTTTAAAAATATAAGTAAATAAGTAAATAGCACCACGAAAACAAAACCATCACAGGAGAGGGTCCTGCTTCTACTGGGCCGGGGAGGTGAACAACCCCCCCTTTTCCCCATAGCGAAGACACATTCTGTCAGGCATTCTGCCTGAAACTTTTATGATAAATAATAAGCATAAAACAGAACACTCATATTCTAACTGCACGCCCCTTCCCTGCCCCCAGCCACTGAGAATTCCTGCTCCTAAAGGCCCTGAAGGTTGGGTCTATCAGCCTGAGAAACAGAACCACTTGAAGTATAAAGTGAGTGTCTTGCTCCTCCAATGACTGCACTGGATTTATTTTTAATCCAGAGGTCCCCAAATGTCATTACTAGTCATTCCACTGTACGAAAAAGCAGAGCTCCTACTCTGCCCCTTTCATACAAGTGACGATCCTGTCCCTGGTCTGACTTGGGGACACGCACCAGTCAGTGGGGTCCCGCAGAACACTTGTCAGTCGGCACCAAACAGGAAATTTAATTTGAAAGGGCTGGGCGGCTTGCTGGGAAGAGACAGGGCTGGACACTGAGAGAAGGGCAGGAACACTGCTGAAGGCCACGGGTGAGTCTTTAAAACTCTTTGCGTTTCCCACTCTCCTTACAGTCTCACCTCTCGGAGAAGACGGAGGTGAGCGGAAGGAAATACCCACCGGAACGCCCCAGAGGACCCGCCGCTGTGTCCCTGGGGCAGCTTCCCAGCGGGGCCTGAGGTCCCGGCCCGGCACGTCCGCCTTCCTCCCACCGACACTGATGCTCCGCCCTCTGCAGTAGCAACAAACTAACCCCCTGAGCCTCCCCGCCCGGCAGCCCTGCCCAGTGACCTGTCCCTCTGGGTCTGAGCACTTTGACGTTTGCAGCAGAGCTGCCAGGAAGGTACGCCAATTCCCCACATTCCTCTGGCCCCTACACACGCACATCATAACACCCTCCCACTGGAGTGGGCCCACCCTCTACATCAGGGTTCACTCCTGCTGTTGTACAACCTGCGGCTCTGAAACAGTGTAGAATGACACAGGTGCACCACTGTCACACAGACAGAGCGGCTTCACTGCCCTCAGATCCTTGGTGCCCCGTCCACCCACCCTCACCCCACCCGACCCTGCCCACCAAGGCAATCCCACTGTGAAGAGTAGGCCCAAATACTGAACGGGTTGGGCCAGAGAAACGTTTATACTTAAACATTCTTCTGGAGTCGGGCTGAGGGTAGAAGCCCTGAAGACCAATGACGATTATAATATGTCCACTTAACTCAGAAAGAAACAATGATTTCTTTTTATTTTAAGTGTTCTGTCAGGACAGAACGGCCACTTCACACTTGGGTGTCTCGGCTGGCCGCAGTGCTGCTGAGACCACCCCCAGACAGCCGTCTTCTCCTAAGAGATCACGCTGCTTTTCGTTCAGCTTTTCATTAAACAGTTCAAAGAAAGCGTAAGTGCAGGATCTTCAGCGACAGACGTTTCCAAGTGACCCTAATCGGAGACACGCCGTAAAGCTAGTCACCACAGGCAGGACACCAAGTGGCCATAGCTAATGCCGGCCACCCCACCTGGCTGACTCTGGCCTCGGGCCTCCCAGACCGTCCGGCGCGTGGGGCTGAGCCCCCCCGCAGGACCCTGCCCAACTGCTTCTGCTTAAACGAGGCCCCGCTCTGGCCTCCGACCTCACCTCCGTACCACTGGGATCACTAAAGTACTCTCCACATGTGACTGCTTGTCTTTTTTTAGTCCTCACCCAAGGACATTTTTTCCCATTGCTTTCAGAGAGACAGGTGGGGAAAGAGAAACATGGATCAGTTGCTTTATGTGCCCGAACCCGGGATCTTACGCACCTGGACCCGAGATGAAACCTGCAACCCACGCATGTGCCCTGATCAGGAATCAAACCGGCATCCTTCGGGTGACAGGACGGTGCTCCCACCAACCGAGCCACGCCGGCCAGGGCGCCACACGGAAGCCACTGGAACTGTCTCAACAACCAACGGACGTGGCAGAGCAGCAGTCAGAAGACTGAAAATGCCGAGTCTCGCAGCGTAACTATTCTTACTGCCGTACTTACTCCCCACTGCACCCTTCTTATCTGCCCACGGCCACTGCCACACTCCTGCCTTCACGGTCTCCCCAGCTCAGCAAAGACTCGGCCCACGAATGGGTGGAACTGTTGCTCTGGGGGGGGGGACCTACAGCCGCTCCAGCCCTCCTGGGCGCCTGCCGCTGACCTGGCCAGGTACGCCTCTTACGCCTGGGCTTCCCTATCCCCCTTCCAAACCTTCTCCCTCAACCCCTAGGGAAATGATCTCCCCCAGGACAAAACACGGGGATGACTGACACTTGTCTTCTTTTCAGACTGTCCCCAAACTCTTACAGGGTGTTATTCGTGACTTCCGACAAATTAGCACCCTGGCTGTATTTGTCTATAGAGGAGAGTCAGATCAGACTCTGAGTCCCGTCGTACCAAACTGGCCATTTAAGGCTGTGATGAAGTCCAACAGTCTTGAATTCCTTGGGAAAATAAGTTTAACGGGCCACCACCACTTCCCAAGGACATCGTGTTGCACACAACTGCACTGGCTCATTGTAACAGACAGGCCTCCACGATGAAATGCTCTAGAGTTTTCCTCTTCAAATGTTACTTTTTAAACATACTTTTACTGGTTCATACATATTAGAAGGATGCAAATGACAAGTCCATCCATTACAGGTAGGTGTCTAAAGGTCACAAAGTAAACAGTGTTGCCGTTACCTTCCTCCAACCTCATTTGTCAAGGACCTCGCTGCTCCTCTCACATGACGCACTCATTAGTCATCAGGCCAATTTTCGTTGAAACGACCTACGGAATCAATCCAAAACGAAGGGCAGCTAACCTGGCCTCTGTCAGGGCCAAGGAGGAAGCTCTGATAACAAGGTTTCAGAACAGTTCTGAGAATCGAGGGTGTGACCTCCTCGCTCAGCCTTTAGAGGAAGGCACCGTGTCAGAGGCGAGCAGCTCCCGAAAGCTCGGTTCCGAGAGCCGCCCTGCAGGGGACGCCAACGTGGAGGGCCAGCTGGAGGACACAGCAGAGGTGCAGTCCCGGCGCTCCTGAGAAGGAGCCCGGAGTCGGGAAAACCAAGGCGTGGCTGTAACCTCCAGAATCAGCAGAGGGACGGCAGGGGCGCCCAGGTGCGGGGAGGGCAGAGGAGCCACGTCCGGTGCGTGGCCGCAGCACGTGGTCAGCACGCAGCAGTGATTTCTGGGGTCCCTGAGCCAGAGCCCTCTGGGAGGTCCCCGCCGCCAGCAGGGACGGCCCAGTGCCGGCAGAGCGTCTGCACTGCACCTCCGCGGCGATGGCCGGCAGTCGAACACGAACAGCGGCATTGAGTACTGGTAAGACGGTGGAAGAAACGGCCCGGGAGGCCTCGCTCTGAGAACCGACCTCACCGTTCCACCTGACCGCAATCACTGATAAAACCTTCTCCTTCATGCAACCAGGAAATTGGGTGGTTTGCTTCCAATTACAACTGTTATTTTTAGGGAAAAAAGTACAAAAACAGGGCAACTGGGTCCATGTAACAGTGACTGTGTGCAGAGCCTATCAGGAGAGGAAAGGAGCTCACGTAGCAGCCTCCGGGGGAGTAGAGAGCTCACCCCCAGCCGTGTGGACCGAGCCCTCCTAGGGACGCACTCAAAGACTCTCTTCGGCCCAATGTCACATGCCACTTAGCAGAACACACGGCAGTGCCTTCCGTCCCCAACAGGCACACGGCCCCCAGGTGCAAGCACAGTGTGAAGGGTACATCCGTCCCGGGGTCTCAGGAGGTGGCTTTCAGGTCCAGGGCCACCTTGAGCTGCGAGTCCTCTGCAGGGACAAGGACAGTGGTTCCCTCTGCCCGAACCAAAAGGGACCAGATTAGGAGACTGTCGGTCACTGAAGTTTCTGGGTGACACTACTCTCTCCACCTCTGCATTTAATGGGACCCAGAGGCACAGCTGCTGGAGACAATGTGGAACCTACCGGCATCCATGAGACGAGTCAGGAAGGAGCCGAAGGTGTGAGGCCCGGAGAAGCCTGGGACACAGCTCGACTCGGGCCTCCTTGCGGTCTTCCCCAGACACCCTGCCTTTGAAAACACGCAGCCACGTGGGCAGAGGTGGGGGTGGCTTCACTGCACTCTCAGATCGAGGAGAGCGGCCTTCCAAACCATCACGTACGCGAGCAGAGGGAAGTCAGTCAAACCCACGGGCAGCTCCCTTCCTGGGCACTCTCCTGCAGGGACTGGGGCGCACGCTGCGGGCAGTCTCGCCTGCTTCTGAGCTGGTGGCGGACGGGCTGAAAATCCCGTATTTAAGGAGAATCCCTGTGAGCTGGGACTAAATAAACTCCGGGTCTTGGCCCCATGGTGCTCCCCCTTCTCACGAACAGCTGGACAAACGTCACACAGCCAGCGAGTGACACTTTCATGAGGACACCCTGGTATGACAGCACCCCACCACTGGGGACAAAGGGAAGCCCTCTGCTAACAGGGCCATCGTGCTGCGAGAATTCCTCATTTCCAACGAGGTGCAAATAAAACAGGCTGTGGATGCTGCGTGACTCCCTGGGCCAGGTGGCGTGGTGCTGGGACACACGGTGTTCTTCAGGTTGGAAGCCAGGGTGACGCTGTTAGGGAAGGACATTCGACCTGCTCAAACTGTTAGGTTAAGTCTCCATAAATGCCGAAGCCCCGCCTCCCCTTTGCTGCAAGGGGGCTATGTGTCAATTTTCCAGGGTGCTCTTACCACTCTGAGGGGACACATGACCGAGGACCTGGTGTGGGGAGCAGGTGACAGACTCACCAGAGAGCATGGTCAGAGGCTAGATGGCAGGTCCTTAGGAGACTAAAAAAATCAGCTCTTCTTTGCTTTTCAAGCATCCCATCCACCACAGGGCACCTGCTGGTCTGCCTCTCCGACCTGCCCCTGAGCTGTGTAAACACCTGGGCTAGAAGGACACGGGTTCAACCCGCTTCCCGAGTTCAGGGCTTCTGAATACGGCAGCAAGAAGCAAAGGCACCCTGTGAGTGTGGGCACGGGTGTGGTTTTAAATAAATGACGTCCGACGGGGAAGAAAGCCGAATAGGATGATCGATTTAAAGGTTTCCACAAGGCGGTGCCTTCTCCTCAAAGCACTCAGGAGTGTTCAGATAGGGGCTCTGCCACCCAGCTCCCGGAGCCGCAGGAACGCGCTTGAGACACTGCACGCCCTTCAGCAAACTGGGAACTAGGGAGAGGTTAAAGAGAAGCCGGCCATCCTTCATCCGAGCCCAGTGCAATAAGAAACTGTCCTGAACAATGACAGAATGCAAAGAATTATATGTATAACACCTGTCAAAGCTTCATCGAGTTACAGTGTGGCCACTCAGGAACTGAGTTGAAGTTAAGATTTCAGTATGTCCCAAAAAAATGTACTTAAAGCCCATCAACAGTGCAAACGGGATCTGGGGGACGGCCATGTTCCTTAGAAATTTTCAAAACTACTTCGCAACGCTCATTTGGAGCTGACATACTCATGACAAGTAGCGTTTATAACTACTCCCTTCAGAGCTGACTCCTGGTCTTAGGGCCGGATCCCTGAGAATCTGGGGTGAGGGACCGAGCTCCCAGAGCCTCCCTCTCTGCCCCCTGCCCTGCACTCGCCTAGAAAGAGCTTACACCCTTGTGCAGAGCAGCAGCTCGGTGACTCGCCCAGGCCTCGCTCAGGGTTCCAGCTGTGGCACTGCTGGTGTGTCAGCCCACGGCAGTCTCCCGCATCCCACTGTGCCCCGGGGTCTCCCCAGGGCCACCCCACCCCGTCCCTGTGACTCAGTCTGCCCATTCTGGCGGTCCTGCAGGGAGCCCTCTCTTCCCCGATACAGGGCACCTTGCCCTCCAGGACTGCTGCAGCCTCAGAGCCCTGTGGCCCGACGCCAGCTTCCCCCCTCAGCCAGTCTGCAGGCCGGGCCGCTTGCCAGAGGGCAGGTTCAGGAACCTACCATGGCTCCTGACAGCTGACAGAGTCAAGTGTGAACTCCACTTCCCATAGTCGAGGCCCTCTGCCTCCACCTTCAAGCCTCCTCCTCAGCCACTTGCCAACTGGTGGCTCCTGGCTCTGGGAGGCTGCCATCCTTGAGACCTTTGGCAGGTACAGCTCATTCCTATTTGTTTCAAGCCACCTCCTCCATGATGCTTCTCTGAGCACTTCAGCCCTGAAAACCCTGCAGCCGTCGCCGGCACCCTACACACCGCAGCTGTTAGAGGTCCGTCCGCACCCTACACGGCTCTCTGGGACTTCTGTGGTTCAGTTCCGTCTCCCAGCTGGGCTGCGAGGGCTTGTTGAGGTGAGTGACTGTCCCTTTGCAGTCTTTTTCATGTGTCCCTGCATGTGGGGCACAGAGTAGCAAGTGCTCAGAAAACGTGGAAAAGACCTAGGACCACAGAACTTTAGGTAGGAGAGGACCCCATTCCGTGGTCCCACTGTGCGGAGGGAACAGCTGCACCCCAGAGCCGCGCTTTGCAACCAGCCAGACCCAAGAGCGTTGGAACACGCAGTGCCAGATGGTTTCGTCAGGGGCACTGACCCCTTCCTCCTGGTCCCCAGATCCGCGCATCGCGCCGCCCACCCCAATAGCTGTCACCTGATCCCTTCTGGGTTTAGTTTTTAAAGTCCCCCAAAGACATTTGCAAGCAATGTTTACTTAGTCTAGCAGGGGTGTCCAACCTTTTGCGACTCTGGGCCACACTGGAAGAAGAGTTGCCTTGGGCCACATGTTAAACACACAAACACTAATAAAAACTGATGAGCGACACAAAGGTTTTAAGTAAATTGACGAAATTGTGCTGGGTCACACACATAGCCAGCCTGGGCCGTGAGTTGGACCCCCCTGAAGGGTGACTCAATATACCTGAAAGTGCACATTCTCCCCCGAAACAATGCGCCACTCCCACTTTTCATGCAGTCGGGCTGTGTTTTTTAAATTTCCCACTTTTCACGCAGTCGGGTTGTGTTTTTTAAATACTAATTCAGTCTGATGCCACTGACGACAATCGTACTTAGCAGCACTGCCCTCGGGGCTGGGGAGGGAAAAGCCCCCCCCCGCTCGTGGTGAAGGGGGGCACTGCTCCAAGGTGCTCCTGCCCTTGGCTGGCCCTGTGTGGAGACTGGGACACCAAGGAGGGACAGGCCAGGACACACCCCCCACCAGCCCTGGGTCACATGACAGGCTGGGGGGGAGGGAGGGGGGGCAGCAGCACCAGCCTGGGTGCGGGCAAACCAGAGAGGAAATGCAGACATGCACATGACAATGACCACTGTGTCTCTGGGGGCTCACTCGGCCACCTTCACAGACAGTGGCAGGTGCTCAGCCGAGCTGCTGAAGAACAGATGCGGGTTTAGCTCATGCGCCACAAATTACTAACGGAAGGGTGCAAACCTGGAGGTAACTGGAGGCTTGTGCCTTTCTATTTTTTGGGTCCCAGTCTTAAATATAAGGGCATTGCAGAGGAAGGAGTGTAAGACTGCTGTCCACACACGGCGACCTCCTGCGACCTTTGACCATCAGGGCTCTTCCAAGCCCTCCCGCCAGCGGCATCTGTACACCCAGTCTGGTCAAGGGGCTGTGCGGGTGCAGCGGGGCGTCACAGCACTGGGGGGCACCTGGGGCATGATGGGGGGCTGTCCCTGTCCACAACTTCTCAGGGTGGCGTTTGACGTCAAGCAGGCTGTCTGGTTCTTTAATTAACTTAATCCACCTAACCACAGTCTTTAAATAATTGAGTGCCTTGGTAACCACTGTTCAAGCGCTTAAAGAATTCTTGTTACAAGAACATTAGTTACAGGAATGTTTTAACCTTTTAACTCTAGTTTGCACCATTCACTTTCCCCCTGATTATTCACAACCTGAGGTGAATAAAATATACAGCATTTGAGCAGGGAAGCTTTGATCACTAAGGACAGGCAAGGAGCGATGATATTCAAATGGCATCGTCTGTAATTCATGATAACTCAGTGAACTGAAACATACACAGATGGAAATAAAATTAGGTTGTTTTCAGAGTCGTGTGATAATTCTCCCATCTGTCACAAACTGGGTCTTTATGTGAAGATCAGAGATTCCTAAAATGCTTAGATTCTTGTGGGGGAAAAGTCACGTTTTTCTTATTTACTTCCTAGAAATAGAAATGACCTAGATTGACTGACTGTTCTGTAGCTTTCAAATGTGTGCTTCTCCTAAAAAATGGATTGTACACTTTTATTTATTGCTGTTCTTTGGACTATACATGATGTACATTTTCTATTGAACTTCATCAAATACTGAATCTCCTATTGTTAAATTTAAGAACATACGCGGCAGATCCTCCTACCCCCTCTTCCTCCTTCCCCCACCCCGCTTTCCACTGGGCCTTACATAATATTCAATTGGAAAACAGTGTTATAGTTCAGACGCTCTTTCTTGGCCTGGAGGTCGAAGCAGCTGAAGCTCCTGTTAAATGAGTTCAGCAAGGCAACCGGGCCCAGAGGATTCCCACTCTCCCCTGGAATAGCTCGTGCCTCCTCTCCACTCCAGACTCCCGGTCTCCTCCTACCGCGCTCAGGCCCCACCCCCCGGGCCTAACAGTCATACAAATGGCCCATGCGGTCACTGGAAATCAGGGAAGTATGGTACCCTGTCAGTACGGCCCTCACGCACCAGAGGGGAGGGAGTACCTCTTGTGCAGACTCTGGACACCCAGGAGGGACCTCAAGTTCAACTGGCCCACGATCTCAGTTCACTTAGGACCCTGCACCCGGAGCCCGCGCCTTCCCTGGCCTTTCCTGTCTCTGTGCTGTCAGGGCCTCAAGTGGAAACCAGAGGGCCGTTTGTTAAATGTTTTTATTTTAACCCATTGACCTTAGAGAGAAACACTGATTTGTTGCCCCACTTATGTGGGACATCCATTGGTTGATTCTTACATGTGCCCTGACCAGGGACGGAGCCCACAGCCTTGGCATATTGGGACCACGTTCTAACCAACTGAGATACCCCGCCAGGGCCTTGGGGTCATTCCTGACGACTGTTTCACTCACACCTCACATCCAACCCCACTGGGTCTCTCACCACGTATCTGAAATCTGAGGCCAGGACCTACTCCACCGCCCTGCTCTGTGCCCCCGACAGGCCTGGGCTGGGCTCTCGTACCAGCTCCCCTTTCAGGGAGGGCCTTGGCGGCCTCCGCTGTCCTCCAACGCCAGCCAGAGTGAAGAAGCCACTAGAACGATCGGTCGGATGGTGTCAGCCCTTGGCTCAGACTTTCCCAGAGTTCTCCACTCACCCAGAGAAAAGCCAAGCGCTTCGCGGTGGCCTGTGGCATCCTCCACCCCTGCCTTCTCCTCCCCATTCACCTCATCGTGCCCCCTCTCTCTCAGCTCCAGCCACAGTGGCTTTCAGCTGCACCCCTAACACAGGGACTTTGCTCTAGATCACAGCTCCCTCCCTCCGGCTCCTCACCCAAAGGCCAGCTTCTCAGAAGCCTACTCGACCTCCTTGTCAGAGACCACCACCCGGGACCCCTCTGCACCCCCAGGCACCCACTCACGGAATGCGCACTCCCATCTCTGTTTCCGCACTCCCATCTCTGTTTCAGCAGTGAACCCAAACCACACCCTTCTTGTTTCACTTTGTTATCGTGTTTAAGGTACCTCCCACCCCCGCTCCCTCCCCCGCTAGACTGACACACGTCCAGGACAAGGTCCCTGAGGGCCGAGACAGTAACCTGGTGAACCCAGTGCTCAGTAACCACTTCCTGGAGAGGGAGTCCTGTTTCTTGTGCTTCTGTGTTTGTTCCTTCATTTGTGCTTACACAACTAAAGTGAGTCCCTGAGTAGTTTTGTATGAATTTGCTAGGGAAGCCATAACGAAGAGCCACAAGATGGGGCGAATGGAACACAAGACACTCACTTCCTTGCAGTTCTGTGGCTGGAGGCCCAAGATCAAGGCGTCGACAGGTTCCATTTCTTCAGCAGCCTCTCTCCGGGACTCACAGAGAGCGACCTTGTCGATTCACCTTGGTTACACGCCCCAGCCCTTCCCGGTTACCTGATGTGAGGACTTCACCACGAGAATTTGGGGGAGACACAATTTAGCCAATGACTACCCCCTGCACTGTGTCACTATGCAATGCTCGGGCTACTTGCTGGGGCACACCTGCATTCCAATCCAGGCCATACCGTTTCTCCCTTGGGGACCCAGGTGGGGAGTGGCTCAATCTAAACTTCAGAGCCAGTGTCTGGGGAGAGGGGACAATGACATCCACATCTCATTAATTCTTGTGACAACCACGTGTCAGCACTGCCTGGCACAGTGAAGTGTTCAGCAGATACTCATCTTTTAAAATATTTTATTTTTCTGTTTTTCTTTTTTTTTTTAAAATATTTTATTTATTTATTTATCTTTAGAGGGAAGGGAAGGAGAGAGGGAGAGAAACATCAATGTATGGTTGCCTTTCGTGCGTCCCCTGCTGGGAACTGACCTGCAGGGAACTGGCTTGCAACCCAGGTATGTGCCCTGACTGGGAATTGAACCGCGATCCTCTGGTTCGCAGGCCTGCGCTCAATCCACTGAGCTACACCAGCCAGGGCCTACCGTTTTTCTTTTTTCGTGATCTTCCCGTTATGTGTGTCTGTGGCTGCCCCTTTCCTTCTTTAACCTGCTAGGGGGCGTCGAAATCAGATCATTGAATTCGTTACAATTGAATGTAAAGGCTCCAAGTTGAGATCAAAGGCTCTGCAGAGAATAGAGCATGAACTTCAGGCCTCTCTCTGGCTGATTGAGTTTGCTTGTTTGTTTTGGGTGAAATTTCTTTCCTTATTGTCAGTTTTGGTCCAGATAGGGTATTTACTGTGCAGTAGAGAAAAGGTGATACCAACGTGAAGTTTACCTTTGTCGCCATTGGGAAAAAAAAGGCAGTGCCATCAATCGGACCCAGGACTAGTCATGTCCTACAATAAATAAGCAACCATGTGTTTTGGAAGAGGTTGTGGAAGAAGCGCACAATTTAAATGGCGCACAGCACTTAGAACGAAGCCCACAAGTCTAAGACGCTAAACAGCCTCACAGAGTGTTTCCCAAAAGGACATAAAGCCCTTATTAGCACTCCTCTCGGGGCCCCGCAAACACTGTTCTAAAGCGGGGTCAGTAAGCGTTTTCTGGAGCGGGAGAGACAGTAGTTTAGGGTCTGCAGCCACATGGTCTCTGTCACAGCTGTGCAGCTCGGCCACTGTCCCTGGGGAGCCACCAGGAATGACCCGGAAGCAAAGGCGCGTGGCCGTGCAGACACCAGAGGGTCTGAATTTGATTTTCATAACACTAGAGTGTGATAGAAAATATTATTTTTGACATTTTCCCACCCACTGCAAAATGTAAAAACCATTCTTAGCTTGGGCTGCACAAACACAGGTGGTGGGTTGGATTTGGCCAGGAGCACAGTTTGTGCCCCCCATTCTAGTCAAAAGCTCAATAAATACTTGTTATTGGTGAGAACAGATTTGTCTCATGAAAACTGGAGCCCTGGTTGGTGTGGCTCAGTGCTCTAAGCATCAGCCTGTGAACCAAGGAGTTAGTTGCTGGTTCAGTTCCTGGTCAGGGCACGTGCCTGTGTTGCGAGCAAGGTCCCCAGTAGGGGACGCGTGAGGGACAACCACACGCTGATGTTTCTCTCCCTCTCTTTTTCCCTCCAGTCCCCTCTGTCTAAAAATAAATCACATCTTAAAAAAAAAAGAAAACAACTGGAAAACCACAGATCGATGCAGCATCTCCATTACTGCTTTTCCCGTTCTCCAACGCAGTAGGAGCTCCCCACCTCAGTCAAAAGCTGGGGTAAGACAAGCTGCAGCAAGTTCTGTTCTGAGCACCTGAAATAAGAGTTTCAAAATGTCCCTGCATACACAGGAACAAGGCTGCACCATGTGTCTGGGTGACAGAAATAGAGACTGAGCTGTCTCACGGACCCCATATTTACAAAGCAGCAAAAGGCAGCGGCAGCTTTACATTCATATGCATACAAAAAACGTATTTTAACCAATCACCCATCCCTTGATGTAGCCTTGCTTAGGGGGGTGAATAAGGAAGCAAAGAGACAGAAAACAAACATGACAAACCATTCTTAGGAATGAATGATAGGAGATCACTCAAAATTTTATGTGGCTACTAAAGATAATTTTAATAAAAATTCTTCCTTACCCTCCAAGTGTCACACATTATTTCCTTAACCTTTGAAAGACATCCCAGTATAAAGGTGAAATGGGAAAGGTGAGTCCCACACGCCCTTTATTTTTACACAACGCTTCCCTCTGAGCAGGTAGAAGTGGGCTGTGCTTTCTTCCACGCTGTAGCCGAGAAGAAATGTTACATTTTTGCTGGAAATAATTCAGCATCCTTGGCAGAGCAGAGAAGGACAAGAACATTGCTCAATTACCAACCTAAGGCTTTCTCCAAACAGACCATGAGGACTTTACTCAGTTCCTTCTGGGGGAGGAAAAAAGGAAGCCTGTCCTTTCTGGGACGAGAAGCTGCGACATACTGCATTCACGCTCTCGTATACAGCATGGAAGGCCACCACGAACGGTGCCTCTGTAATGCCCCCCTATTTCTACTCCGGACAAGGCAGAGGCTGACCATAGTGACTGACCAGGTGACAACAATCTCCGTGACTTGCCATCAACTGAGCAAAAAATGCTAAACACACACACACACACACACACACGCTCACGCGCAGCATGTCCAGTACCTACACAAAAGAGAAGCACGGACCAATGCATCTCTTTCATTTGGGCTGTTCTGGGGTTTTAGACACTATACGGAACATGCAATGTTGTCAGTAGCAGGTCAGTACAAAACTAACAGAAGAGTATGTTGATTTACAATAGATTCTAAGTTCTGTTAGAAGTCTATTTGAATTAGCAAATTCAATCCTATCCTATCAATGACAAAAATTCATTGATTTGCTAACTTTACAAACCAAGAGGCTCCCTTGCATTCAGTTTATCCTGAAGTGCCCCAGCCCTGACTTCCTGAAAGAACTCTTGTTTCTGCATGAATGCAGACTTTCTTAGGAGCCCCGGTGCAATCTGAATACCAATAATAAGCCATCCATCCCCACTTTTTTTTTAAAAACAGGAGCTGCATTTTTTAAAAAAGGACCAGAAGGAAGTGTGGGAAATAATCGTCTCTTCAAAATGTGAACCAATATTTTTGACGTTGAATTACGCGCGTACGGTGCAGAGCTTACCAAGGAGTCGCACAGCAATGGGAGATCCCATCTGAGAACTTTTTCCCAAAACATTGCTCTTATTCCCGTTCCATCTTTTAAAGTCCCGGTTACAGAGTGCTAAAAGTTCTCACCATTCTTCAGTGTCTGCCCACCACTGTGACCCCGTGGAGACCTCCTGGAGCCCAGGGGAACGCTTCTGCAGAGAATGAATGATTCTCAATTTAGCACACGCACCTGTCCAAAGGAAAGGCCCGGTGACTCCTGAGTGACCTGAGGACCAGGCACGGGCCAGGGACGCCGTGCTGGTAGAAAGCTCAAGAGTCGTGTTGGGAAAGCTAAGAAGTGAGGTAACAGGTCTGTCTTGTTTAGGGCTACGTTTTAAACACAATTTTAAAAAGATCACAACACAATCTGGACTTCTGTTTATTCAGGGTGAGCGCACTTGGGTTTAGTCATTCACACGCCCAGCCTTTTGGAGCACAGCACTCTTTACCAAATAATTACTGAAACAATCAGTTGGACTTAGCCCAAAGCGACTAAAAACAAACAAGCCCTGGGAGGTGGGAAGGAGTGGGATGAGGGAAGAGCTGAAGTAACAGTGTTGATTCACCACCCGGGCGGGGGCCAGTGGGATGAGGTAAGGGCTCGCGGCTGCAAATCGCAAGGCCCCTATTCCAGAACTGCACAGGTAGCGACCTAGCAGTGCAAGCCGAGATGCACTGTCCGAGGATCTGCTGCCCTGCACACAGAGACTGGGCTGCGCCGGACGCTCTTTGAGACACTTTCCGGGGTCCACATACCAATTTACAAACCTCTGCACAGGGGCGGGCGCCCCCCCTTAGCCGCGGGCAAAACCCAGCCTTCCTTCACTTGGTCTAGCAGCACGGACGCGCTGCCTGGGGGACGGGCGGGCCTCCCGGGTCACCCCCGGACGCTCCTCCACTGGGCGCACGTCCTACGGGGTGACTAGCGCAAGGGAAGTGCGCTCCCAAGTTTAAGGGTGGCCTTGCACACCCGAAGTTGAAGAAACTGCTGAATCAGGGTGCCCCATTTTGCCAGGGGCACGGCGTTGCCTCGCTCTCTCTCCTACTCTGAAAAGAAACCGGATCGGCCTGTGCGCTCAGAGGTCACCTGCAAGGAGCACAGTGATGTCACCCGGTTCCCCCAAACTGCCCCAAAGGTAGGAAAGAGGGAAGGCGCCCTCCGGAAGGTGACCTTTGAACGCGCTACGGATCGATTCTGCAGCCTGGGCCTGCGGGATGGGTCCGGAGGGAGGTGCGTGCGCTCGGAACCCAGAGTTTCCAGCATCCACGGGCCTCGCTGCTCTGCAGCCAGGGCGGTATAGATTTGAACCGGAGCGGATACGTGTAAGGGACCCAGAAGAAAGGACGAAGCCCAAGAAGCCCGTAGAGCCACTCAGGCCAGAGGCTTTCGTAAGAGACCACTTTCCAAGAGTTACGGGCAGCAACGGCCAAGTCACGTTCTGAGGCCACCTCACCGGCTTCCGGCTCCACGGAGCCCGCCCTTGGCGAGTCTCTTTGGGAGTGGCCGGCGGTTGGACGGGCCAGGGTGGCCGGGGTGGGGGTGAGCGGGTCGGAGGGGCGGGGGCTGGGGGATCCGAGGGGCCCTGGGAGCGGCGGGGGGGCATCGGGCTCCTACCGGTGGTGGAGAGCACGGTGCTGGCGAAGAAGAGCGCGGAGGTGAAGTCCCAGTTCCAGTTGCCGGAGGCGTTGCTCAGCACCGACACGCCGTAGTTGCTGGCCTCCAGCACCCGGCCCAGAAACTGCTCCAGCTGCGGTTCCGACAGGCACTCGTGCTCCTCCAGGAAGCGCCGCTTCAGCTTGCGCAGCTCCTGGCGCAGCAGGTCCTCGTAGGGCAGCTCTACCGACGAGAAGACCACGGCGCCAAAGACCAGGTACAGCAAGTAGCCGAGCACCAGGAAACCGAAGCACCAGGCCGAGCGGTGCCGCTCCACCAGGCGCACGCAAGAGCTGCCCGCCAGGGACTGCAGCATCTTCCCGCCGCCGGAGCCCGAGCCAGAGCCGGGCCGCGCCGCACGCCGCCAGGAGCGGCTTCGCGCCCCCGCCCCTCGCGCCCGCCTTCGGTTTCGGCCCCGCCCTCGGAGCCCGCGCCCGCCGCCAGCGATTGGCTCGTTCCCGGTGGCTTTCTTCTTTTTTTTCCTGCTTCCTTTGGCAAACAAAGCAGCGATGATGTGGCGCGGACGTGGTGCTGGCTCAGGTAACCCGAGCGTCCCTGGAGACCGTGTGCAAACTTGCCCGGACCTCGGGACTGGACAGGCGGCCCAGGCGCGGGCTCCTCCTGCTGCCGCCGGGCTCAGTAACCGAACCGGACTGTCAGAGCGTGTGCGTATGTATGCACGAGTGTGAATGTGAGATTGTGAAATGTACATGTATGTCTGTGAGTGTGTGCGTGTGAGTTTGTGGGCGCGCCTATGTGCACACGAGCGTGTGTGGTAGTGTGTGTCTGCGTACATTTCTCTGTGTGTGAGTGCACATGTGCTCAAGTGTATGTGCACGTGTCTGAGAGTGCTTCTGCGCGCACGCGCATGTGAGACTGAGAGCCTGTGCACATGTCCATGTGTGAATCTGTCAGTGTGTGCGTATGTGTGTGACTGTGTGCATGCACGGGTGCACCCAGGGGTATGTGTGTCTGTGAGTATGCCCATGCGTGTGCCTGTGAGAATGTGTGTGCACGCACACATGTGTATGTGTGTGAGGATGTCACCATGTGAGTGCATGTCTGTGTGTGAATGTGTCTGAGAGTATGTGCACACACGTGTGTGTCTGTGAGAGTTAGTGTGTCTGTGTACATGCCAGTAAGAGTGTGTGCACACACACTGTTGGCCACCCTTGCGGGCTTTGCGCTGTCTGTCCAGGCGCTGGTCCCCGCTGACCCTCTCTCACCTGTTTCATCCCCGCCAGTCACGAGGACCACATGGAGAGCGAGGGCCCACTTTCCCATCTGTCTCGCTGGCCCAAGGGTTGAACAGCTTGGTTCCAGCGAGGACACACCAGCCTCAGTCACCTTGGCCTCTTACCAGAAGTCTCCTCCCACCCTCCCACCCCCCACAGTTTGGGGCTCCAAAACTGTTTCTGAGCTCCAATTCTTTACAATGTGAAGAGTGGGAAAGGGCCCCAGATGCCAACTGCCAGGAGAAACTGAGCTTTGCCAAGTGCGGTTTCTTGTTGAGGTGAGGAGGGTCAGGGAGCCACTCTCCTGTGGTGACCGTGGAAGTGGGTGCGCCTGTTGTGGAAAGGCGATTGGACCGTCTGTGTCAAGAGCCTGGAGGGAGTTTATGTGACTCCGTGGTGCTTCCTAAGAAAAAGTCATCAGAGAGGCAGAGGCAAAGATTTGCAGATAAGACCCTTCTTAAACAATATGTATGCATATTACACATATAAAATATATGTGCATACACATATATATGAAATAATGAAGAATCAGAAAAAATTTAAATGTTCCAAAATAGGTGAATGATAAGTTATGATATCTCTACAGCAAGGACACCATATAGCTAGTAAAGATGTGTTTGAAGACTGTGGAAGCCCATAGCATGTTTTATACAATATATATTAGAAAGTATTTTCTAGCATTTTATAGAATATATAAAATTGTATGTACGGAGGCTCCAACTTGTTAAAAACAGAACTGTCCCTGCCTGGTAGATGCACCGCATAGAAAGAAAACAGCTCCTAACTCATTCTGGGGGACACTGGAGTGTATAGGTGGTTTTTATTCATTGTACATTTTTATATTTTTTAAATTTTCTACAGTGGACATAGTTATTGTCATAAAGTAGAAAAACATTAAAAATAAATGAAATTGAATTATAGAATTATTTAATATGCCTCCTAAGTTTCTGCCTACTTTGCTGAATTGTAAAAATAAACACCCATATTTGGTGTTTATGTAGGAATTTTCATCAGTGATTTTTCCCTTTTAGGAAATAACCTTATCCTCTACTTAGAAGATTGAAGCCATCCCTCCACTTTACTTTTCTGTACCTCCAAGCCTCTGAATCACAAATTTGTTCTTTCCTTCTCTCTTACCCTTGAGGAGAAACGCACTGGCCTGCCACACCTGTCCCTTGGTCCCCCGGAGCCCCGCGCTCCCCAACCAGTCCCCGCCCTTCCACAGCCCAACGCCTCCCTCTCTGCCAGCTCTTTGCGCTCCACCTACAAACTCACTTCAAGGCTCCATCATCCTACAGTGTCCTGCTCTGCAAAGTGCTCTGTAACCCTTGCTCCTCCCACCCCAGCCTTCCTGATCTTTGTCAGTTTGACACATTGCTGAGGTCACCTCCTCCCCTCTAGAGAGAAGGTGTCAAATATGTCAAATCTTTGTCAATTTGACACATTGCTGAGCATACCCTCGGGGTTCTTCTGCCTCCCGAGGCGCCTCTCCTGCTCTTGTCTGCCTCGCTGTCTTTGCTCTTCTGTTCTGGATGGTTCCTGTCCCATCTCCTTCTGTGATGTGTGCCTGTCCTTCAGGGCTGGCTGAAATGCCATACCTTGCCCACAACACCTCTGATGCCCCAAAGGGTGTGATTACTTCCTCTTCCCTAACCACAGGGCCCTTTGAATAAGTTTGTGGGGTACGTGTGGCCAACAACTGCACACATGGATGTGGTTTTATCACCATGACTCAAATATACATGCACACATATGGCAGCTTTAAAACTTGGTTGCAAAGTCCTTGATCCTCCTCTCATCAAAAGGTAGTGTTTGTGTCTACCACCCTTGAGGCTCTGGCCTTGTGACTGTTTCAGCCAGCAGAGCTCATCAGAAATGACGCTTGGCGATTTCAAGGCTGGACCCCAGAAGGCCAGCAGCCTCCGACCTCATTCACTGGCGCACCCAGCCTTGGGAGCCACGAGCCACCACGAAGATCTCCCACAACCTGAGCCAGTATGGTGACCTGCGCTGCTGGAGAAGCGGCTGGGTGACAGTTCCATGGGGGCCAGCCTTCAGACCACCCTGCTGAGGGCCCAGACATCTTCACTCTTCCAGACTGGGCTCTCCCCGGGCAGAACCACCAAGGGAAGTCCGCCCGTGCCCTGGGATAGAAGGGTCTTGCAGCTGGTCCTCCCTGGAGTGCTGAGATGTAAGACAGTGGTTGTGTTCAGCTGTTAGGTTGGAGGGAGTTTTTTAGGCAACGACAGATACTGTATTTTGCCATGTATAATGCGCATCCACATTTTGGCCCCCGACTTTCAGGAAAAAAATTTCGTCTTCATTTTTAATTCCATTTTTTACTTATTTGTATTTAGATACTTGTTTTTTGTATTACAAAGGAATTTTAGCATTCATTTTTTAACATATCACGGTACAAGAAATATTATATAACAGATAATTACAAAACCCAAGAACAGATACTAGGAATTTCAGGCATTACCCATGTATAGTGTGCATTCTTATTTTTCCCTCAAAAATCTTGGCAAAAAAAAAGTGCTCATTATACATGGCAAAAATACTGAAACTGTGTGTATTTGGACTTTGCCAAACTCTAATACGCATTGTTAGATGTTTTCTAACGAAGAATTTACCATTCTCTCTCATGTTTCACTGCTCTTTGCCTGTTTCATATTATTGTACAATTATGGTAGGAATACCAAACACTTTAAACTCCTGTGTGGCCTTTACCCTGCAGAGAGAAACTTGAAAGTCGTGAGAGTGGTCCCACAGGAACCTAGGTCTCCCCGTGCAGCGGGAGACCCGACGCCGGGTAGCCTGCGGGGGTGAGGGCTTCCGAAGCTCTGGCCGTCCTGGTTGACTGGACCGCCACTTAGGAAGTGGGTTGTCTCGCTTCCCTTCCCGGCCCACTGCTCTGGACAGTTAGCAATCTTAGCGCCAGGAGGGTCGAAACCTTCGCCCCGCGCGGTTGCTGTGTACCACACGGCCGACCCCTCCAGGGGACCACAGGAGCCGGAGCTGAGACCCCTGCCACCCCACCCGGTGTCCCGAGGCTGTCCCGGGAGTTTCTCTGCAAACAGGAGTGTGGAAGAAAGCTCAGAGCAGGGCGTGGCGATTCACAGGAGGGAGCCGGGGTGGGGGAGGGAGGCAGTGTGGTACCGAGCCGGCGCTGCTCTCTATCTGTTCTCGTTCATTGACATCATTTGGAGAAGGTGACCGAGCTTTGTGAGAAACCAGCCTTGTGCCTGGCACAGCGCCTTGCCGGTAATTCTGACACAGACCTGGTGATGTAAATGATCACCGTTGTGCTGTATGGTAATTAGACATAAATGACCACCAGGAAGCGGGTCTAATGAACAGGGTGATATATGAGAACAGTGTGTAGAGATGATCGTTCGATGGGACAGGCTCACTTGGGATTTCACAAAGGGAGATTCACAAACACAGGGTTGGGAAAACCCGGTCAATCAGCAGGGAGAACAAAACGTTTGTGTTTGTAATTTCCCTGTTGGGTATATACCCTGAAGGGTTGAAAGCAGGACTCAGAGAGGTCTTTGCACACTGGTGTTCATAGCATCGTGGTTCACAATAGTCAAGGGATGGAAGCCACCCAAGGGTCCATCAGTGGGTGAATGGGTGAGCAAAGTGTAGTGTGTACTTACAATGAAGTGTTTTTCCGCCTGAACAATGAAATTCCGACACATGCTACAGCATGAATGAATGTGGAAGGCGTGTGTTAAGTGAGATAAACCAGTCACAAAAGGACAAACTGTGGGATCCCACTTACTTGGGCGCCTCGGGTGGCTGTTCACAGAGACACAAAGGAGAATGGAGGTGGCTGCCGGGGGCTGGGGCAGGGACGCAGGGAGTGTGTGTTTAACGCGGACAGAGTTCCGGTTTCTGAAGTTGAGACGGTTTGGGGGACGGAGGGTGGGGATGGTCTCATACCAGTGTGAACGTACCTGGAGCCACTGGACTGCACACTTGAAAATGGCTACGATGGCAGGTTGTGAGTTATGTGGGTTTTACCACAGTTTCTTTGCCATTGGCATTGGGCTGACCACAGGGACACAGGCGTTAAAGGTGTGCCGAAAATGCCCCCCCCCACCAGCCATCATGGTCCAGGCCATACCTGGGATGAGGGTCTTTGAAGAAGTAGCCATCCAGGTGGGGTCCAGACAAGGGACCTCAGTGACCCGACACACACCCGGGGGGACATACACCTGGCTGGTGGTGGGACTGGAAACTTGGAGAAGGGCCAGGAGTATTCCAAGCATTTCCCTGAGGAAACGAGACAGGACTATCCAATAGCAGAGAAAGAAATATGTGCGTTTATTGTTTCCATCTTCAAAGCCCAGAGCGAGGACTGATGGGAAGAAGCTAGGGGGTGTAGGAATTAAAAATTGCTGCAAGAGAGAATGTTCCCTTTCTTCCACTTGCCTCTCGTTACAATGAGTTCCCTCTGGAACCAGGGAGCTCCTGGCCATGAGTGTTGGGGCAGAAGGTAATCAGAAATTGGAGGGTAGAATGGAGAGCATCCAGCCTGGTGTCATTCAAGGCTCCTTCTGAGTCTGAGACGTTATAGGTACAGCATGTCCAAGGTCATGGCTCTGAGGAGGAAAGAGGTGAAGCAAGTGAAGCACAGAGGTGCCCTGATATGTCCCTGGAAAGTGCTGGATGTTTATTCCAGGGTGCCCAGGATGCTCCAGCCCTGAGCCCCGACTCCCACATCATGCCATGCCCAGGTGTCAGGGACCCCCTGGAGTTTCTCTGTCATCTTATTGCGGTGGCAGGTGTCCACCCAGTGAGGAGCACACATCAGGGTCTGGTGGTAGAGCAACAAGCACCAGGTGACTCCCCTTGGGGTCCCCCTGCCCATGCAGGCCTGTGACAGACTGTCGGCCCCTGTTGGTGATGTTCTGACTCCCCCGCCCTCTCTTCGTTGCTTCACCAGCCTTCCAGCTGATCCCTGCCCCCTCTCACTCCAGATGCGCCTGGGGGGTCCAAGAGATAAGGGTGGAGATGAAATGAAGAAAAGTCTGGTGGAAGCAAGAAAGATGAGTGAGAAAGAGATCAAAGGGAGCAGGGGGAAGGTGAATCTAAAACCAACCCCCCCCCACAAATTAACGGAGGGGCTGAGAGACTCCCATGACATCACTGCTCTGGATGTACCCTCCCCACAGCTGCCTGGTCTCTCTCTCTCTCCAAAACCAGGTCACATGCCTCAGCAGCTTGGAACGGGCCTGGTTACGCCCTGATTTTGTTACTCTGTGTGTGTGTGTGTGTGTGTGTGTGTGTGTGTGTGTGTGTGTATTGGAGCTTGTGACCCTGGGCTGGAAAAGAGAGAGAGAAAAGGGCTGGTCAGTACCTGCTCTGCTCCCTGTAGTCGTCCAGCCCGGCCGCCGGCTGTCATCAGAGCCTTCGTGTCCCTCTCACCTAGACGACGGCGCCCAAGCTGCAAGCTCTCTGACAACTCGGCACAGCACACCCTCGACCCACTATCCTGTCTGCAGGGACACGGGTCAGCAGTATGGCTCGGGCGCCAGGCCCCATGCAGGCAGCTATCCCGCAGAGAGTGGCCTTATGCTAAAGGTCAGCGTTTTCCCTTCTCGAGAGCCTGCCTACTCAGAAAGAAGCTTTTGCAGTTGGGGCCCTCACACAGCCCTGAGGAACTCCAGGACCAGACTCCGAGAGCAGTCTGTGGCCGCTCACTGGGCCCACTTCTGCGTGGGCTGGATGAGTGCCTCCCCAGGCCCCGCAGCAGGTGAGCTCCCTCCCTGTCCCGTGCTTCTGCACTAAAGCCTGTGTGTCAGGGCCCCGTGCATCGCCCTGTCGGTCACCGCCTTTGACAATCAACACACAAAACCCAGCTCTCCGCCCTCTGAATCTGTGCTACACACGTTATCTCAGCAAGTCGCTGGGTCCCTAACACACACGCCCAGTGTCATTATGATGCACGCTGCGTCTCCTTGTAAGACTAGACGGTTATAGGAGGGGTCCCCACCTCTCTTAGTTCTTGTGACCTGTTCGCAATTGGCGTAGTTTCTTCACATGTTGTGTGAACAGGGATGACTTGGATTGTTTGGTTAATAAACAGTCACAGTGGTGACACTTTCCCCAGGTGACAGTGCACTGTTTAGTGGGAAATATCTTTAGAACCATGTCAGCCACCCTGTGCTTATGCAATAAACACGTGTTGTGGTTTTCAATGTGAAGAAGATGGTTCTTAGTACAATGTCCTTCCATCGGGGCCTAAACAGAGAATGAGTTATTTGGGTGGTGATTTTGTTCCATTGGATTCTAGCATTTTCCATGTGTAAAGAAGACCTTTCAGGCTCTAGTAAACCCAAAGGGTGGAAAAGATGCTTTATTGGACTTTTAACTTCAAATACCTTCCCTGCACATAATCTTTAAAAAAAAAAAAACCTTTTTTACAGATGGTAGAAGAAGACTGAGGCCTTGAGCCCAGCAGACTGGACCAGGACAGCATTTGAAACCAACCTACATAAAGCGACGTCTGTCTACCAATCAACTTCACTGCGATTATTTGAAAATCCAGTGTGGGTTTTCAAGCAGGGGTAGGCATTGGGACTGAAAAGGATCAGGTTCAAGGTGAAGAAACCGCGCAGGTGAAGACATGAGAAGGGACAACACAGAGGCAAGAATAAGCTTCAGTGAAACAACAGGTGGAAGTGGGTTATGTGCATTGAGAAGTAAGTGGGGGGTGAGAAAGCAAAAACAGTCTATGAAGATAGTGTTGTGCTTCTAAAATGTTTGATTGTGAAAAAGAAAGAGAAAAGACAGAAGTTGGAGGGACTCATAGAATGTTATCTGTCATTTCAAGATGGGAGACATTGAAAAAATAGAGAGGGGCAGGGAAGCAGAGCAGAAAGAAATTCAGGGAAGAGTGGCGGCCTGGACAACGAAGGAAGAGAGAGATCCACCAGGACAGCGCTCCAGAGGGCTGGGTGCCGCCGGAGGCAGGAAAGGGGGAGGGTGAGATGCCTGTGTGAGGAAGAGCTTGGAAACCGTGTCCAAGAGTCATTGCCATTTTGCAGAAAGTGATGAAGAACCAAAGACATAAACTGGGAACATTCACCCAAGTTAGTCCATGAAAGGAAAGGGACCCCACCTTGGGACTATACCCTTGAGGGTGTGTGTGTGTGTGTGTGTGTGTGTGTGTGTGTACGTGTTCTGTGTTTCAGATGGGAGAGAATTGAGCCTGGCTGTGCATTTCAGGGAAGAAGCCAGTGGAGAACTTGGGTTTGAAGCAAGAGAAGAAAGGGAAGACAATGGGTGAAGAATGGTTCCTGAGGAAGGGGCAGGACTGTGTCAACAGCATGGGCATGGCAGACCAAAAAAAAAAAAAAAAAGAGGAGAAGGTTAGACTCTTCATTCATTTATTGGTTGTTTCATTCACAAATAGGCAGTGAATATCTGCCATGGAATAAGAATTGTGCGAGGATCCAGGAAATAATAATGAACAGAATGATTTATGTTTCTTGTCTTGAAAGAACATTTTCAAATGAGAGTCGAGTCAAACACGAAGTGACTATGAAAAGCATGGTTCGGGGAACAGTAAGGCACATAACAGGGAGGGAGGGAGGTCTGAATGTTGTTCAGAAAGGCTCTCCTGAGTACATGCATTGGACCTGAGCTGGAAGATGACAAGAATTAGGTACTGTAAGAAAGAACTGGACAAGAACCATGTGTTTGACTCTATGTGGGATATACATTTTTTTAAAAAATGCAAACTCATAGATACAGACAACATAGATACATTATGGTGGTTACCAGAGGGGAAGGAGGGTGAGGAGAGGATAAAGGGGGTGAATGGGGTCAAATACATGGTGGGGTGATGGAAGGGGACTAGATTTGGGGTGGTGAGCACACAAGACGATATACAGATGATGTGCTATAAAGCTGTACACCTGAAACTTATGTAATGCTATTAACCAATGTTAACCCAATAAATATTTTAAAAAGAAAAAGAGGTGGGACCCAGGGAGGTGGCTGGAACTGGTGGTAAAGGAGGCGAGGAAGGCAGGCAGGGCCACACCATGTAGGAACTTGGAAGGTAGATGGAGAATTCTGGTCTTTTTCTTTGGAATCTAGGGAAGGATTCTCAGCAAAAGAACTTGTACTTGCAAGTGGCTACTTTGTAGGATGAGAAAGGGGTCTGAGCTGGGCAAGGGTGGGTGCTGGCAGAACCGTGGTGTGGTGGCGTGTTCCGGGAGGAGAATGACGTCATTGTGCGCCATCGTAGTAGGAACAGGGATCACCCTTCCGGCCTTTGCCACAGCTCCAGCACCTAGAGCAGGGCCTGGCCTGTAGTGGGGGAACTCCATACATGGTCGTGTACATGAACATGAGTGAATGTGAGCAGAAGTACGTAGACTTGGGAGGTCTACAGGATTTGGGGCTGGCTTGAGTGGGTGAGAGGGTGGATGGGGGAGTGGAGATAGGTAGTAAGAAAGGCATCAGGTTTCCGGTTTGTGTATCACTTTCCACCGTAGTGATGTCATGACTTAATGTCAGGGTCACTGGAGAAGGAGGGGAAGGCTTTCAGCAGAAGCTCGTGTTCGTTTAAGATGAGCTGGATTGGGGGTTCCTCCCAGATATCCAAGAGAACGTGTCCCTGTAGGCAGTTGTATATAGGCCTGGGGCTCAGAGAATTCTCAGTGGAGACATAAATCGAGATGCTGGGTTACCTAACTTAATAGTGACATACAGAACATTTCTAGATCATCATTCGATTCTGGTTGTGCAATGTATATGGAACATTTCTGGATAATGATCCAGTGTCAGCTTTGCAATGGAAATGAGTGAAGTTTAATCAAGGTATAAGATTATTGGAATAAAGAGGGCCAAAAACATGGACGTTGGTTGTTGAATGGGACAACCCTCACGGGTGTTAAACACTTCCAAGGAGATGGCAGGGGCTGAGATGTGAGAGGCAGCTAAGCCAAGTGCCAGAGTCCCAGGGTCTGGGGAGTAACAGATGGAACAAAGGAAACGGGCTGAGAAGTGGTCCCCAAATGCCATGAAGATGCACAGAGCGAGAGAAGGGCACCAGCTCAGGCTTTGGAAGACTGAGGTTCCACTTTGTACTAACTATGCAGCTTCAGCAAGTCATTTAGCGTCCTTAAGCCTCTTTTTCTGTGTGTGCTTAACAAAAAAAAAAAGGAACAAAAATGAGTGATATAATCACCCATATTCTACCTAGAGCTACAGCAAGAATCAAGGAGAATAATTTGTTCATGCATGTAGAATTGAGCACTATGGAAATGTAAGGCACGGCTGCAATTAGTTTTCACAGATAGGCTCTAATAAAATCCCCAAATATTCAGAAGATAAAAGACACATTGTGAACTGCATTGGGTTATTCAAAATGTCTTCTGGTGGAAAATCATTCTTTTTTAAATTATTTTTTTTCTTTTTAAATTCTCATCTGAGGATATGTTTATTGATTTCAGAGAGAGAGGAAAAGGGAGAGAGAGAGAGAGAGAGAAACATCCATGTGAGAGAGAAATATTGATTGGTTGCCTCTCATATGCGCCATCAACTGAGCCAACCAGCCAGGACAGGTAGATGTTCTTTTTTTAAAAAATGTATATTTTTATTTTATTGATTATGCCATTACATTTATTCTATTTCCCCCCCTCTGTTCCCCTCCACCCTGAACACCCCTCCCCCACCATTCCCCCCCTTTAGTTCATGAACACGTGTCTCAAGTTCTTTAGATTCTATATTTCCCCTACTATTCTTACCCTCCCCCCTATCTATTTTCTATCTACTGTCTTTGCTGCTTATTTTCTGGACCTTCTCCTTCTCTCACTCCCCTGTTGCTAACCCTCCATGTGATCTTCATTTCTACAGTTCTGCTCCTGATCTAGCTGTCCTCTTAATCTGCTTTTGTTTTAGGTGTGGTTGTTAATAACTGTGAGTTTGCTGTCCTTTCACTGTTCATCTTTTTTATCTTCTTTTTCTTAGGTAAGTCCCATTAACATTTTATATAATAAGGGCTTGGTGATGATGAACTCCTTGAATTTGATCTTATCTGAGAAGCACTTTATCTGTCCTTCCATTCTAAATGAAAGCTTTGCTGGATAGAGCAATCTTGGTTGTAGGTCTTTGGTTTTCATGACTTGGAATGCTTCTTTCCAGCCCCTTCTTGCTTGTAAAGTCTCTTTTGAGAAATCTGCTGACAGTCTGATGGGAACGCCTTTGTAGGTGACTGTCCCCTTATCTCTTGCTGCTTCTAGGATTCTCTCCTTCATTTTAATCTTGGCTAATATAATGATGATGTGCCTTGGTGTGTTCCTTCTTGGGTCCAACTTCTTTGGGACTCTCTGGGTTTCCTGGATTTCCTGGAAGTCTATTTCCTTTGCCAGATTGGGGAAGTTATCTTTTATTATTTGTTCAAATAAGTTTTATACACGTGGCTGTTCCTCTTCCCCTTCTGGTACCCCTATAATTCGGATATTGGAGCATTTAAAGATGTCCTGGAGGTTCCTAAGCCTCTCCTCATTTTTTTGAATTCTTGTTTCTTCATTCTTTTCTGTTTGGTCATTGTTTTCCTCCTTTTGGTCCACTCCTTTTATTTGAGTCCCAGTTTCCTTTCCATCACTTTTGGTTTCCTGTGCATTTCCATTCATTTCAATTACTTTAGCCTTCATATGTTCCTCTAATTTGTGACTAAAATCAACCAGTTCTGTGAGCATCCTGATCACCAGTGTTTTGAACTGTGCATCTGAAAGTTTGGCTATTTCTTCATTGCTTAGATTTATCGGCTCTGGGGCTCTGAGTTGTTCTTGAGCCATGTTTTGATCTGTTTGTGCCTATTAAGTATGAGGAGAGGCACCTTAGGTGTTCACCAGGGCAGAGCCACTCAGGTCGCTGGTTTGTGACGCTGTATGTGGGGGCGAGTCAGAGAGGGAGAAATGGCGGTCCTCTTCGCTCACCCGGTCCGCCTCACCACTCGCCCCCGCCTGCTTATCCAAGCACAAATGTGTGAGCCCGCCGCCCTGCGCCAGCCACCTGGGCCTGGGAGATCTGTCTCAACGCTCACCTCTTCACTGGTTTATCTGCATGCAAATGCGTGACTGACTGCAGACAGTCAGCCGCACCTCTTCCCTGGGTTCTGCCCATAGGTAGCCCGCACCTGGGATCCGCGCCCTTGGCTGCCTGTGCACCGGCCAGGTTGGGGGATCTTTTCTGCTCGACTCACTCTGCTGCTGGCTTCTCCCCTCTCACCGGTTTAGCTGAGTGCTTTGTTGTTTTCGGGCTCCGTATTCAATTTTCTGTGTGGTTTGGTTGCGTTTATTGTTGTTAAAACTTTATCGTTTTTAGATTTGGTTGTGCGAGGATGCAAAGTGTTCCCACCTACGCCTCCATCTTGGTGGAAGTCCAGGAAGATGTTCTTGAGCTAGGACTGGAAATAGCAAGTGGTGGATGCAGACCTGTGTCAGGAAAAAATTTAGAAAATGCTGAAGATGAGAATTAGCTGCATAGGGTAGGAAATGACAGTAGTAAGGGGCTGAAAAATCACCAGGAGTGAGGACCCAAGCAGGTAGCAAGCTCTGTGAAGTGGGAGGCCCAGACAGCTGGCTCTGTGAGCCACATCAGGGCTGAGAGGGGAGAGGAAGAGGTAGTCAGAGAGGAGGAGACTTACTTCAGATGGGTGGGGTGAGTTCTGGGTGGTGACAATTTCTGGCATTTACCCATTGCCAAAGTGAAGAGAAGGAAGTCCCCGGATGCACTGTGAATCTAGGATTATGAATATTGACATTGAAGACATGCCAAACAATGCCAGGACCGGGTGGAGAAAGAGAAATCCATGCCAGGAGAGAAATAGCCATGGTGTCAGGAGTGAGCAGGAAGGAGTGGGTTGCAGAGATGATGGTAGAAGGAAAAAGTGCTTCTGTGGACACTGACCTCCCATTGAGAGTCCTGGTGCTGATGAGAGAAATCGAGTGGAAATTGATTAAAAAACTTGAGAATGGTGCTGATCACCTCTCTTCCCCTGTGACATAGCAAAATTAGCAGCCTTTATGAAGGCTGTTGGGACTATGCCAGGAGGGCCAGGCTTGAGAAAGGCAAAGAGGCTGGGGGTGTTCTATGAGTGGAATCAAGAAGTAGGTAAATTGGCTTTGGTAAAGGTCCCTAAGGGTAGATGGGAAACGTTGCACAGAAGAGGAGCAGCAGAAATGGTCAGTACAGGTGAGGAAGCCAAGAAGCTACTGCAGGTGAGAGCAGGGGAGAGAATGGGCGTACAGAGGAGCCCACATTTTGGAAGGTGGCCAAGAAGATAGAGAAGTGCATCAGACCAGAGTGAACTGGTCTCAAGGTTTCAATGTGACCTGTGGTACAAGGCAGCGTGGATGCAGGTGCAGCTGAAACTCAAGGCTGGGTGGTCCTGGCTGCGTTCCACCTGGCCACCAGGCAATGCCTTCTGCTTCTGCTCCCCCACTGCCACCAGGTGAAAGACATGGTCACTTCCAATGTGAGAAAGTGTCACAATAAACCAAACACCAGTGTCAATCTGTCTTTGCTAATACTCCCTGCACCTAGAGTGCATGTTGAAAGTTTTCATTCCAAGAATGGTCTTTAACTGAATTTTAGAACATTCCTTTTTCTTTGAAATATCTTTCACTTTAACTTATTTTCTAAATAGCTTCATTTTTATTTGATGCTTTAAAGTTTGTAGATCATTTTCATCTAGTCATTCATTAATTTCATTACCATAACTGTGGAAGTAGGCGAGGCATTATAGATAATCCAGTTCTTACACATGAGTGAAATAAGAAGTAGGAGATGCCTTGTTAAGGGCGTTTCAGTTCTGTGCTCTTTCGATGTCTAGAGGGTCCCATCCCTTGAATTGCAAAGTCACAGGCATGCTTACACGGCTGCTCCAAAACATGCCGACAAAATGATGATGATGCACTTAGTGATATATTTAAAAATGAAACCTCAGGACTTGTTAATAATAGCTTCCTGTCACTATTGCTTTGTGGTCTTTCAAGGACTTCTCAATCACTGACAAATACATTTGTTCTTTGCTGAAAATCATATCACTGAGGTGAAAGTGACAGATAATCAACAATAATGATGAGCAGTGGTGGCTGCATCTGGAACAAGGAGTGTGTTTCATGTCTGTTTAAGACAACAGAACGGTCCCTGAAAAGTAAGTACATGGACCTCTGTAGGTGTTGCCAGAATTTTTGTCATTCTGAGAGCCTAGCTGCCCTTTCAAAGCAGGGTTGCAAATGGCAGAAACCTTCCTGAGTGGACAACGTTTAGAATCTTTAGGGCAGGGCAGGGGCAGGGGCTTTTGGAGTGGTTTTCAATCTTATCCAAACAAACTTGGCTGGAATCAGAAGAAAAATGTCCAAATTGCCCCTTCCTTTAAGCAAAACCAGTAAAGATTACAGATTTGACATATAAATCATTATGAACTTGTATTGACCCCAAATCTGTGCTTGGGCTTTATGCTATTTTACAATTGAAGATAAGTTACTTGAATCATATGACATTATTGCTTTTGAACATAAAACGATGGCCAAGCACAAGCAATTATATTTGGTTCCAAGTACCGTTTATTGAAAATATAAGCTCGTTAGGACTATGCTGTGGTACATAATCCTTTGTGGCAGCCTTGAAAATAAAAGCTTGCTTTTCCTTTAGTCAGCCTTTCCTCCAAATCAGGGAACTCACGAGGCCCAGCTGCTCCTCAAGAGTCTGCGCTTCGGCTCCTGGTCCTTTAGGCTGACACTCCTGTGCCCACCCAGGTCATGCTCTTAGCATCATTTCCTAGAGGAAAGAGACTGAAACCCGCCACCAGAGTCCTCAAATTCCCAAAGTCCTTCCCCACAAAATACTCAGACACAAAATACTCAATGTTATAATTAGTACATTATCGCTCTGTATTAACCAGTCACCCCTAGTGATTTACGTGAATAAACATGAAAAAGTATGTTCTGTCCTTTCCTTCCTTTTTCTAGAGTTAAAGGAAAACAAAAGTAAGTATTCCTCCCCCCACCAGCCTTATGTTATATGCAGTTTGCTTTGAAATGCTATGAATATATCCATGGTCAGCTAGACCATGTAATAACAATGGTTACACATGTGTTGTGCACCAAGAGACCAAGGAAATGAAGCCATGCAGACAATGATGCTGAGTTTTTAAGTGTAATTCTTTTCATTATGAAATTATAATTGCAGAAATTTTATACATAAAGTTGGAGCCCTTCATCAGAAGCAAGGACGTACGTTCCATTTTATTAATCAATTGCATTGAACATTAGTCTCAATTGTCAGTAGAATTTGCTATTTCTTTTTTCATGCCAGCTCAACCAAGCTAGGCATTTTCCAATCAAGGCATCATAAAATATTTAAAAACTCATGTTGTTAAGTGCATTGGTTTTCCTTACAAGAGGTTTTCCAGGAGAATAAATTAGAAGTAGCAGACCCTGGGCAGCATTTTGCTTTAGTTCAGTATGATAAATTAGAGCTGGCTTCTAAATATTTTTAATCACCAAATAAAGAGATTGTCACTGCCATCCTCTCATCATGCCTACGCTTCTCTACAAAGTTAACAGATAATTTATATAAAATCATGAATATTTGGCTAATCCCATCAACTCACTGTGTGTTTATAGTATTTTCAGTAGTGGCTGTGCTTATTCAGCCTCTTTCACCTCAGAATAATGCACATTAAAGATTTCTAGCAGATGTTGGCGTTCAGCTTTCAACAGTGGAGCAGGGATTTTCCCTAAAAGGAGGTAACAGGTGATGTGGGGAGATGAGGAGAGGAGGACCAAACAGAATTTTATCAAACCCACTCTCTGATCACTGGGCCTGAGAACCACATGGGCCGTGCTTTAAAACCAACTTATCAACACAGATTCCTTCTCCGTCATGAGAAACTGAAGTAGCCTGCATTATAAGAATGATATCATTCTCCCTACTTGTTTCAAAATTGTTAACAATAAACAAAAATACAAGTCATGGAATTTGCAGGCCTTTTATATAGGATAATTATATATGTATTAAAGGATAATAAGTCCCTTAACATAACTTATATAAGATACATATATATATATATATATATATATATATATATATATACATATATAAAATAATGATGTGGAAAAAGATCAGCTATTATTAATATAACAAGAACGGTTTGTGTGATGTTGATGTAACCTGGCAGCCAAGGAGAGTGGACTGGAATGCTCATGTGTGAACAATGATGACTTTGCTGTACTAGTCAGTAGGGGTGGTAGATGCCCTTGAGTGAGTGTGTGTGGCTGTTGCATTCAAAATGACTGAGTGAGTAGAGCAATGAATCTGTTGCATCAAATTTTGTAGTAAGCTGAACATCCCTCCCTGGCCACTATTCAGATGATTCAGAAGTCCACAGCTGTGGGCAGTGATTGGCAGCTTCATCATGACAACAAACCCACTTGTGCATCATGTCTCATGCAGCATTTTTTTGGTGAAACATCAAGTCACCCACGTGAGTCAGCCCCCGTAAAGCCTAGATTTGGCTCCCTACGACTTCTGGGTTTTCCCAAAACCAAAATCACCTTTGAAAGGGAAGAGATTTCAGGCCCTCGATGAGATTCGGAAAGATACAATGGGCAGTTGATGGCAATGGGCAGTTGATGGCAATGGGGAGAACTGTGTGAGGTCCCCAGGTGCCTACTTTGAAGGGGATTTAGGCATCATTGTCCTATGTACAGCATTTCTTGTGTCTTTTTCAATAAATGTCTCGATTTTCCATATTACCTGGTCAGATGCCATCTGGACAGACCTCGTATACATATGTGTGTATATAGTATGTTTGCATGTGTGTATTTATCCCCTGGACCCTCAGAGACAGTCCGTGAATTTGCCCATGGCAGTGACCTCACCCACAACTCAGATCTGTTTCTAAACACCGTTATTCAGTAAAAGAAATCAGGGTTCCTGGAAGAAGTAGCTGATCCCAGAAGTGAAACAGTTGAAAATACTAGAAGGACCTGGACTATCCTGTGATACCCCAAAATAAGAAAAGACTTGGAAAAGGAAGGAAGCATGTCAGGAGGACCCAAGAATCAAACTGGAGGAACCAACCAATAGCCACAGTTGAAACAGTTTGAGCAAAAAAAATTATGATAATATTAGGTTATAACTCATAGAATAAAATGAATGTACATGAGTCCAGTTGATAGAAATAACTGAATAAATAAGTAAATGGAAAAGAAGAGGCATTCATATCTTGCAGAACAACTGTAATTAATACACGAGAAAGAATAAGAGAAATGGAAAATCATCACTGGGTGTACATCGAGTTAATAATTGTTTGAAGCAATCTCCTCCTAACGGTGCTCACACTGATGGGCTAAGTTCTGTGGAGGAACAGGATATGAAGGTGGTTCCAAAGATTTTTCCCAAGATATTCATCAGTTACAAAAGAAAAAATAGTAACTCTACAGTAGAGAAACCTGTCAGACACTACCTTAAACAAGTTACCAGCATTAACATTGCCGATAATAAGAAATATTGATATCACACCTCACCAAAAGGCATAACGTCATTTCTCTGTTATTCTCACCAAAGATTGAAGGAAAAAAATAATGAACCTCTGTAACACTGGAAAACCGTATTTTGACTGGATATTGGAAGGCTAAAGAAAGAAATAACTGTACACGAATACTGCATGGGAGCAGATCACCTCAGTGTAATTATGAGACAGCTTCAGGAAATGCAAAGTAACAGACATTCTATGAAACTACTGATCGGTGCTCACCCACAGTGCTGTGTTCATGAAAGGAGGAAAGATGGAGGGACTGTCGCAGATTAGAGAGAACAAAGGCTGTACGTGCGAGGGCTGCGAAAGGCACGAAGGGCACGCTGTTGGGAACTCCAGGGAAAGAGAACCTGGTCACGAAGTGACGGAGGGCCACGCTGCACAGTGTCCTGAAGTCTGGTGGAAAGCAGGACTTGTAAGTAACGGACTTGGGTGTTGACTGAAGAGCTACCCCAGCAGTATTAAAGGTGCAGCCGATTCCTTCCTGCTTCTCACGGTCAAGTGTGAGAGAGATGCGCTGAGACATTGAGGGAAGAACTGTTGAGTCACAGGGATCAGCACTTGACGATTTGGGAAACTCTCACTCGTTTCAGATCACAAAAAAACACTTGTTTCTGAGCTCTAGACAGAAAGCTATGGACTTAGCTAGACAACATGTTGCTGGTGCCTCAGAAGGAACAAAAAGTGAGGGGGCTTGGTGACAACTTGTAAATGTCCTCAGCATCTCCGTGGAAGCCGAAAATAGAAATGGGGTTGTCTAGAAAAGACCTGTGGATGGGCCTCTGAAAGTCTATGACATACACGGGAGACCCACACCTTGAGAATGTCACACCGGCAGAAACGCCACCAGCCCGGAGTGAAAGGCACAGAATGAAGGCACTCTTTCACAGAGTGAAAGAGACAGAATGAAGCCAGAGGAAATTGCTGGACTCCCCAAATATTACAACAGGGAGCAGGCGGAGAAAAGCCTTCAGCTGCTGATGCTGCCCCTGTTCACAGGAGGGGAAGAATGACTTAGAGGGAAGGGCAGACAGCCCGGAGAGTAGAACCCTGAGCCCAGAGAGAAGACCTGTACCCTGGAGGATCGTTTTACCTTAATAATTTAAATATCTTACTTTTATTTAATTAATTACAATGTTTTACTTTAATAATTTTGTGTAAAGTGTAATACAGGTACAACCCAAATGCTCATCGATTAATAGCTGATTAAACAAAATGTGGTATCACCACGCAATGGAATATTATTCAGTCATAGAAAGGGATATTGCAACGTAGAGGGAGCTTGGAAACATTGTGCTCAATGAAATAAGGCAAATGCAATGACCACAAGTGCACAATCCCATTAATGTGAAATGGGCAGAACAGGCAAATCCACGGAGACAGAAAGTAGATTAGTAGTCGCAGGGGCTGGGGTGGGGTCAAGGGAGTGATGACAGTAGGAAGGGAAGGGAGGTGGTTGGTTGGCGTGATGAAAATGTTGTGGAACTAGTTAGCGGTGATAGTTGCACAACTTTTCGAATATACTAATAGCTACTGAATTGTACACTTTTGAAAAAGGGTAAATTTTAGTTTCTGTGAATCAAAAAAGAAGGAATGGGGAAAATAAGAGGGTTTGTTTGATAGATGGAAGAGTTAGAATAACGTTGGAAGCGAGGACTTCTGTTTGTTTTTTTACTTAGGACGCGCACATGCAGCTGCAATGTGCATGAGAGGGGAGGAAAGGGAAATGTAGAGAAAATCGCTGAAGACTGTGTTTCCTTCCTGACACCTGAGCCACAGAGGTTAAATGGATTCAAGCAATTTGAAGATGCATTTTATCATGTGTGTCGACTTCAAACTCTCACCTTCTGAGACCGAAGCCCAGGGGCCACGGTTCTATAAAGGTTACAGAAGTAAGAGAAATGGTCTATTCAACCAGGACACTTTACATTTATTTTGAGAGAGACCGAGGTTAACAAAGAGGTAATGCAACGTGGTACAAATTGAGTGCTAACTGGTAAGGTATAACCATTTACCTGTAGGACCTTGAAGAGAAAGATCAAGGAGGGAGATCTGAACAAATTCAGATTCTTTTCTTGTTACTATAATGAGTTCTTTTTTTTTTCCTAAGTGGGAATCTAAGAGACAGGAAGAGATCTCAGTTGGAGATAACAGCTATTTCATCGATCCCCTTTATATTCCAACAATTAAAATAAAACAAAAATCCTGGTTTAATTTTTTCAAGAACCCATATATGTTTTCAAGGTGCTCAGAACTTTAGAAAATACATGACTTCTGCTCCCTGTTTGGATGTGAACTCCTCGGAGCCTTGAACTCCTTGATTTTTGTGCCCTGCCCTTTCTAGCAATGCCTTGCACACAGTCAGTAGCCGACAGATCAGTTATCAAATACTGAAATGCAGGTCTGTCCGGAATTTCCCCACTATCCACTCTCTCTAGGTGTTTAGCATTCCAGTTTTTTATTTTACCAAATTGCTTAAAGTAGTATTTCTTTGTGACTTGAAAACTGTTATGTCCTGAAAATACTATGGCTTGTGTGTTCTGTTGCATTTACTTAGAGTATTGAAGATGTAAATATTCTGGAGACCCTCGAGAAACAAAGCCCTTTCTGGAACGTATCTTTGATTGTCTTTCTGAGTGTTCTCCACAGTCTTACTCCTAAACATTTGTGTTCAGGTGCCCACCCATACCTCCTTCATGGTCAAGGAGAGACCGGTGATCGGAGCATCATGGCATACAAGGCAAAACCATCAGGGCAAATTTTAAATGAATGGAAAACAAATTTTCCACAGACACTTTTGACTGTCAAGCATTTTCAATTTCCATTGTGTTTCTTTGTTATATTTATATTCTGGAGTTCAGGGTTTAATATTGGGGCCAGACCAGGGATGCTCATCAGATAAGCCTTCCTGGAAGCAGTATAGTATCATTGCTCAGAACCAGGATCTTGGAGAAAGACCCTAAGCCTCCTACCTACTGATTTCGTACCTTATTTACTCTGTGCCTCATTTTCTTTATCTGTAAAATGAGGCCACTATTAGTATAATTATCCCTTAGGGTTGTTTTGGGGATTAACTGACACTCTATATAGAAAGCACCTAGGGAAGGACTTGCACACAGTAGGAGTTATGGAAGCATTAGCTATTATTATTACTGTTTCTGGAAATGGCAGCATGAAATGGAAAGTCTCTGCCCCAAGGAACTGGAATACTTATCATGCAACCATGAGGTCCAGGGCTGGGCAAGAGGGGCTGTGGGAAGGTTTGACCACATCTTTCCATCACGTAACTTACCCTTGAGTCCTGGGTGTGTTGAAGCAATGGAACAACAAATACTCATCACAGTCCATTGTTCATATGAAGCAACCTATGAATGCGTTCACCCCCTCATCCTGCATTCCCTCTCCCCCTTATCTCTGCACCCCACTTCTCCTCTTCCCCCTCTGTTTCATCCCTCCTCTGCAATTTTTTTGATTGTAATGTTTTAAATCTTACAATTATTTTTTATACTGAAGCTGGGAAGATGCCCTAAAAAGGTAATATAGAAAACACAGTTAGTTAGTCTGAGGTTATAATCAAGAAATTAAACGTTGAAGTTGTTATGCTGCTTTGAAATTATTTTTCTTATTCTTGACTGTAGAAAAAAATGAGTGGTCCACTCTAAACATGGCCACAGCTGACCACAGAGGGAATTGCTTTTCCTTCTGAGGCTGTACAAATCTGAAGACATTCCTATAAAAGCAGGCCAGCTCATCTTAGCCTCCTGCAGGCTACAGTCCAAAGAGAAAACACATTCGACTTTCTCCCTTTTATGAGAAAACTCCCCTCCTCACATACTGTCATGCCAACTTGCTCTTATTTCTGGGACATGAAATCAAGCCGATGATTGAAGGTGCAATAGAAGAACTTTCCTCCTTATGTTGATGCTATAATTTGTATTATTTTCTGGATTTTAAATCTATTTCTGTATACTTGGAACTATAGATGGAAACTAGCATTGGGGGTGAAAAGGATTCCATTGTAAGGACATGATGTCACAATTTTGAATGTTATTTCTTAGTTTTTAAATGGCATTGGGCTTTGAATGGGGACTTGTTATTGTGGTACCTTCAGCTCTTTTTCCACGGATGGAACACAGATGTAGTTATATTGTAGCTAGGAAAAAAACCTGGAAGGCAGTGATAAGATGTAATCACCATGGTAACCCAGCAGGCTGAGCATGGGAAAATATAGTCATGCTATCACAGTACGCCTTATACATCAAGACAGGCTCCTGTGGTCTGTCTCCAGGGAGAGGAACAGGAAAACCCAGGCTCTTCCACTCACTCTGTACGTCTCTGAGGGCTCTCTGGGGTGAGGGCAAGCTTGGTGTGAGGTGATGAGTTAAAAACTAAAATAAAAAAGGAAAACTTTCTTGCCTTAGGGACCTGCGCTGTAGTTCACTTAATGATGAATTTACTCATTTTTTTGTAATTTTCCACTTCAGTTAACTAGCTAATGATCTGTAAACCCACAGCCATGCTGGAAAGGAAGAGAACAGAAGGAAGGCACGGTCTCTACCTGTGATAGAAAATAAACATCTTTATGGTTCCGTATAAGTTTGGGGAATATTTGTTCTAGATCTGTGAAATATACCATTGGTATTTTAATAGGAATTGCATTGAATCTATAGATCATTTCGGATAGTATGGACATTTAAATGATGTATTCTTCCAAATCCATGAATACAGTATATGCTTTTACTTATTTGCAACTTCCTCAATTTCTTTCTTCAGTGTCCTGTAGTTTTCTGAGTACAGGTCTTTTACCTCTTTGACTTTATTCCTAGGTACCTTTTTTTGATTGCTATTGCAATAGTAAATAGGATTGTTTTCTTCATTTCTCTTTCTGATAGTTCATTATTGGTGTATACAAATGCCACTGATTTCTGAATATTAATTTTGTGTCCTGCTACCTTGCCAAATGCATTTATTAGCTCTAGTAGCTTTTTGGTGGAATCTTTAGGATTTTCTATGTATAATATCACATTGTCTGCAAATAATGACAGTTTTACTCCCTTCTTTGCAAATAGCCTCAGCAATCTTGAGAGAGAAGAACAAAATAGGACACACCACAATAGCTGATATAAGACTATACTACAAGGCCACTGGAATCAAAATAGCCTGGGACTGGCATAAGAACAGGCATATGGATCAAAGGAACAGAACAGAGAGCCCAGAAATCATCCCACGCCTGCATGGTCAGTTAATATTTGACAAAGGAGGCAAGAGCATACAATGGCGTAAAGACAGTCTCTGTGATAATGAGGCTGGGAAAATTGGACAGGTACATGCAAAAAATGAAACTAGACCACCAATTTACAGCATATAGAAGAATAAACTCAAAATAGATAAAAGGCTTACATGTAAGTTATGAAACCATAAAGATCCTGGGGGAAAACATAGGCAGTAAAACCTCAGGCATCTCTTGTAGCAATACTCTTTTGCTAATACGTCTCCTAGAGGATGGGCAATAGAAGAAAAAACAAATAAATGGGACTGCGCAGCAAAAGAAACCATCATCAAAATGAAAAGGGTACCCACGGTATGGGAAAACATAGTCACCAGTGATACGTCTGATAAGGAGTTAATTTCCAAAACATATAAAAAACTTATACAACTCAACAACAGGAAAACAAACAATCCCATTAAAAATGGGCAAAGGGCCTGAATAGACACTTCTCCAAGGAGGCCATATGGCCCATAGACATACGAAAAGATGCTTAATGCAACTAATCATGAGGGAGATGCAAATTAAAACTACAATGAGATATCACCTAATTCCTGCCAGAATGGTCATAATTAGTAAATAAACAAACAAGTGCTGGTGAGGATGTGGAGGAAAGGGAACCCTAGTGCACTGTTGATGGGAATGCAGACTGGTGCAGCCCCTGTGGTAAACAGTATGGAGTTGATTCAAAAAAATTAAAAACAGATCTGCCTTTTGAACCAATGATCCTACTTCTGGGAATATATCCTAATAATCCTCAAACACTAATCAGAAAGAATATATGCACCCCTATGTTCAAAGCAGTGTTATTACAATAGCCAAGATCTGGAAACAGCCCCAGTGCCCATCAGTAGATGAGCGGGTAAAGACCTGGGGTACATTTACACAATGGAATACTACTCAGCCATAAAAAAGAGGGAAATCTTATGTCCGCAACAACATGGATAGACCTGGACAGCATTATGCTAAGTGAAGTAAGCCAGTCAGAGAAAGACAAATACCATATGATCTCGCTTATATGTGAACTGTACTGAACAAAATAAACAGACAAACAAAATGAGGTATGGAGACATGGAGCAGGCTGACAGATGACAGAGGGGAGGGGTTTTGGGGGGACTGGATGAAAGAAGGTGAAGGGAATAGCCAAAGAACATGTATGCATGATTTATGGACACAGACAATGCTGATGGCCAGAGGGAAGAGAGGTGACAGCTGGGTGGAGGTGGCAGAGTTGGGGGGCAAGGAATGGGGACATCTGTAATAGTGTCAACAATAAAAATAAAGGAAAGAATTTTCTTAAAGAAAATGAACATCTAGTTGGAAGCAATATATCGTTAGGCCCTAAAGGATTCTTGTTCTTCCTGCTCTTGTTTTCAGTGTTTCAGATCCATCCCGACTCAAGGGAAGGAAGAGGTAGAGTCTCGCTTGTCTTCATTTGTCCAGGGTCTAATGTTGCACCTGATACCTGGTAAAGACTCAGCAAAGGTATGACAAAGGAATGAGCACATTTCCCCAAAAAGTCGAGGTTCCCCCAGAGCAAACATCCCATTTCCCAGGCGCTTTGCCAGCAGTACGCAGAATTGGGAATTCTCTGGCTTGTACAGTAGCTATTCTAATTAGAATAACTATTCCCAAATATTAGCAAATCTTTAACCATGATCATCACTTATTATCTGAAACATCTCATTTTCTTAGGAGTAGCTATTAAGACTGGAAATCATAGAGCTAGAAGAAATATGATTAGAACTCTCACCTCATAACTGGCCTTCAGTGATAGCTTAATGATGAGTTAATCAGCTTTGCTTTGGTCCAATACTGCCAAGTTCAAGAAAATATACACCAAGCTTCTGAACATGGATAAATCTGTAAAGAAGACTTTCTGCTTCCAGGGCCTGTACAGAAACCCTATTGATTTTTTAAATGTAAAAAACCACCTTTAATACAGTTATCATGTTATCCCATGAATTGAATGGAGTACTGTTAATAAAGCATGCAATATTTAAAGTAAGTCCCTAGCCAAGCAAATATGTAGAAAGTATGTTGTGTTTTTTCCCTCTTGCAAATATGGACAATGTCTCTGAGAATGAGCAACACTTTATCGGGGTTGCGAACCACTGTCTGGCAGGGCAAGGGGACGCGATGAAGGCCGAGTGAGCTGGAGCTGTCCATCAGCCCCTAGGGACAGAGGCAGCCAGGATCTCGGGAAATAAGGTTCATCTCTCAACACCTTTGCATGGCTCTGCTAGGCAGACGCTCTCCGAATGGAGAAAGTTGAAGGAACATCCAGGGGGACGTTGGCACTAAGTCCCACAGTGAAGGGTGGATATGAATCCTCCTATCGAATTACCTATTTTATGTTCCCATTGGACCAGTTCCCTTCCTTCTGTTTCCTTTGAAAGGTGCACAGCCACTCTCTCTAGCACAGACATGCAGCTGTGGCTCTCGTGTTAATTGTTGAGAAATGGGACGCAGTTCCACAATCCCTTAGCTGAAGCCTTTAAGGCTACCATTGGGCCTGTTGTAGTTTGGATTTTATATTATATAACACCCCCCACTGGGCCTGAGGCAGAACCCAGAAATCAGACACATTAGTATTTCTTCAGTGAAATGTATGAATATTTTCACTAAATAGGATTAAGATGAAAAAATGCCCTCATGTCATCCAAGATTAGATTTTGTTGCCAAAAGAGAGGTGAAAAAACTGAGTTTTCAGATCTGTTTTGACTTGAGATTGCAAGTAAAGCTCTCAGCCCCTCCCCACCTCTCATGTTCCCTCGCCCCCCACCAGGGAGGTATGGGACTCAGGCTGCTAGAGCACAGTTTTTGGTCTTACACGTGATTTGCCTGGAGAATTCACCAGAATGATGAAGGGCCCTTATTACCAAAGGTCTGTGTTGAGAAGGCCGTTACCCAGACCAGGGAGGGGAACAGCATCGGGCAGAGGCACTGGCGTACAGCAAGGCTCAGGGGTAACAAGAGGGTGTTTCTGAGAAACTGTAAGTAGTTCTGTGGGGCCGGAACCAAGAATGGGTGCAAGGACAAAAGTGGGCTGAGGAAGGATGTCAGGTTGGCAGGGGAAAGGCTGGTGGTGTAGAAATGGCGGCTTTGGAGATTCTGGAAACACTGAGGCGCCACTGGCAGATTTTAAGGAGCCAAGGAGCATGCTGAGATTTGTGTACCTTTGAAAAGCCTCTGGGATGTTCTGTGAATTGCATCACAAGAAGAGACTTTACTGTTATTATCTTTAACTTTAGCACGTGACAGGGCATTTGAGGATGTAAAAGAGATTACTGTGTACGCCCCAGTATTTGTCTTCCCTTTCTTCCTTAGCAACAGACTCTGTGGACAACTGGAATATTAACTACATTTCCACTCTCCCATGCCTAAGGGTTGTGGTGTTAAAAAGTAATCAGAATTAGATCTTGAAATAAAATGTGTATTAGTCCATTAAGCATACAAGTTCAGCTGAAGACCTTTCTAAGAACTGCCTTGTGTCTGGCTGGGAAAGAAGGTCCCTGTCCTGAACAGGTGTAAGAGGTAAGGCTTCCTTATACTTAGCAGTGCCGGAGGGGGGGGGGGAGAAGTCGGCCAGTTTCAAACAGCATATTTGAAACAGGTGTTGAATACACACACACACACACATCTGTCTAGTAAAATATGAACAATTTATCATCCTGTTGCAGCTTTTCCTAACCACAGACAGCTAGCGCTTGGTTTATTATGATCACGTGACTGGCTCTGGCCAATGGGATGTGAGGAACAACGTGGCCTGCAGGGCTGGGCTTGCCCTTTCTTCTCCCTGCTGTTCGCTGGGAGGTGGGTGGTGAACACTGAGAGAGGTAGCCTGCGCTCCCAGCCCTGGGCAGATGCGACATCACTCCGAGAATACATATTTCTGGGCTTCTTCTATGTAAGAGAAAAATGAACTTTATCTTGTTTAAGCCACTTTGTACTATCGTGTATAGTCAAACCCAACCCTAACCGATGTGGGAGTCACTGATAATTGAGGTTCTGGTGGTAACGATGCCATCTCCTCTGCTACAAACACTGTTAGTTTGGAAAATTTCAAAAAGAGAGGCTCTTTCGTTGCACAACCACGAGCCAACGCTAGTGGCTTGAAGGAAAAACCATGTTGTCAGCTCTCTCTGTTGCAGTAAGCTTCCCTGAGACAATGGTACCCGGAAGATCCTTTAAACCCAATAATTTCCCCTTTGTTTCTATACCTTTGATATGCAAAAGAAGTTTAGGTAATTTACTGAGTAAGACAAATGACCACTCCTGGTTCACCATCTGTGGAAATCCAAAGTTTTATTGAGTCTGGTTAAAGAGAATTGTTTGTGTCTGAATGAATGTTAAATGGTGTAATTTATCCTGGCATGACAGGGTGAATTACAAAAAGAAAATTTGAGGGAGAAAAGGCATTTATTGAATGACTCTGAATAATTTAAAAATTTTTCTTTGTTCCTTGGTACTAGGCAATCTCAATAAATATTTTTCCTCAGGTTAAGAACAGGGAAGAATAAACTCTCACATATGCGGTTAGATGATGCTTAATGAGGGAGCCAAGACACTCAGTGGGGAAAAGATAGTCTCTTCAGGGAAAAGAACTGCGGAATGTGAATAACCACATGCAAATGAATGAAGTTGCGCCCTTACACTATACAAAAATGAATTCAAAATAGGTTAGAGACCTAAATTTAAGACTTAAAACTACCAAAAAAATCAAAGGGAAAGGGCTTTATGATACTGGATTTGGCCTTGATATTTCTTAGATATTAGACCCTTGCCCTAACCCTAAGCACAGGCAACAAAAGCAAAAGTAGACAAATAGGACTACATATGGAATTTTGAAATTTTGTGCATAAAAGGACACAGTCCACAGAGTGAAAGCAAGCAATGAAATGGGGGAATATATTTTAAATCCTATATCTAGAAAGAAGTTAATATACACAATATATAAAGAACTATGACTCAACAACAACAAAAAACTATGACCTTATTTGAAAAGGGCAAAGGACTTTAGTATATAGTTCTCCAAGATGATATATAAATGGCCAACGAGCCTATGAAAAGATGTTCAACATTGTTCAAAAATGCAATTGAAAACTGCAGTGAAAATGGTCTCTCACCCATTGAAATGGCTGTTTTTTAATTTAACAAGTGTTGGTGAGGACGTGGAGAACTTAGAAGCCTTGTGCACTGTTAGTGGGCATGTAAAATGGTGCAGCCACTGTGGAAAACAGCCTGGTGGTTCCCCCAATATTAAAAATTGGGCTATTATATGATCCAGCAATTCCACTTTTAGATACGTCTCCAAAAGAATCGAAGGCAGGATCTCAAAGAGGTACTTGTACAGCCACGTTAATAGCAATGTTACACTAACAGAAGATGGAGCAACCCAAGTGTCCATTGATAAATGCTATGAATGGACAAACAACATGCGGTATATTTCTACCATGGAATATTATTCAGCCTTTAAAAAGAAGGAAATTCTGACACATGCTACCACGTGGAGGAAACTCAAGGACATCATGGTCAGTAGACCAAACCAGCCCCAAGAGGATGGACGCTGTAGGATTCCATTTACATTGGATTTGTAAAGTGGTCAAATTCATAGAAACAGAATGTAGGAGAGCGGTTGCTAGGGGCTGAGGGGGAGAGGGACATGGGGAGTTACTGTCATGGGGACAGAGTTTGACTTTTGGAAGATGGAAGAGATCGTAGCTCTGTTGCAGAATGTGAACATACAGGGTGGGGCAGAAGTAGGTTTACAGTTGTTCCTATGGAAAATAATGCAATGACTAGTAGATAAGAATATAAGAATAACCCGTGTTTCACAAACTCACAAATGTACCCATAGGAATGAGTGACGGAACAAGATAAACGAACAGACAAAACTGAAGTCGACCATAGACACAGAGAGTGGACTGGTGGTTGCCGGAGGGGAGGGGCGTTGAGAGAGGGGGTGAGGAAGGAGAAGGGATTAAGAAGTACAGACCGGCCCTCCCTGGGATGTGAAGTAAAGCACAGGGAATACAGTCAGTAATGCTGTAATAACTGTACGGAGTGCCTGGTGGGTACTGGAAGTAGGGGGGAGCGCTGTGTGAAGCCTATGATGTGTCGTACTCCTGAAGCCAATATAGAATAATACTGAAGGTAAACTGTAACTGAAAAATAAAAAATTAAAATGACACTTTTGCATACTTACAAAAAAAGAGAAATGATTCATGGTAAAAATAGTGTGTGTGTGTGTGTGTGTGTGTGTGTGTGTGTGTGTGTTTACCACAATTCAACATAACAAAAACCCAGCCCCAAACAAACAAAAAAAGCAAGAAGCATGAGCATTGGGAGTCCGGGTATTTGCCCTGAAATTGAATCTGCAGGTAAGAAAACGGGTTGCAAGTGGTCGGAAGTCGTCCCCGTCACCCGCACAGGCACAGCTCCTGTGCCTCTCTGGGTGTGAACGTCCCATTTCTGGCCGATTCCGGTCTGGGTTGGACCGCCATCCTTAGCTCTGTGGTGTACTACAAAAGATTTACTGACTACATGTGAAGGGAAACAATTCTCAGCAGAAAGGAAAATTTCACCAAATGCTAAGTTGTTATTGATTTGTAAAACCCCCGAATGGAGCACAAGATTCGAAGCAGGCTTTCGTGCTGTCAGTTCCGTCGCCGTGTGTGACACGGGGCATGGGCTGCTCATCGCACTCCTGGGACCTGCAGATAAAAACCTTTAAAGCTTTCCCTGAACAACTCCGATTCCTTAGAAATAATTAATAGAAATAATTGATTTCTCAATATCTTACCACACCCCAAATCCAATCACTCTTTGTCTCCAACTTATCTCTAAGAACTTCATTTCCCAGGGTTATTTTGTTTTGGAATTTCTCCAAATTTCACGGGGCTTCCACACCCCACAGGGCTCATAAGTGAGTATTGTAATTGGCGGAATGAAGTCTTGATGGACAGATGTTTGAGAGCAGGGACCCCATTTTATAGTTCTTCCCTGACCAACACCAACCCTGGGTTCAGGACCTCGTCATGTGACCACAGTGTTGTTTCTGAATTTACTGTGGGGAGTTTCCCCTCTCCCGGAAGGGTCTTGGTTCACCTGTAAGCTGTGTGCTTTGAGAGGAGGTTAGCCTGGCCTTGCAGAGCGGGGAACAATATTTCCAAAGACACGAGTCGAGTCAGGTCCCCTAGTACCCGGGCCTCCCGGAACCCATGCCTTCACCTTTAGCCGGTGCTCCTCTTCCCGACTTTTCCAGGCCTCCGCGTCTCCCGCCAGCTCGCTTTCTGTTGGCTTCCACATGCTGCCCCCTCAGGCTGGGAGTCAGAGGATGGAACTCAGTCAGTAAGAAATCAGTTGACTTCGGGAACAGTTCTTAATTTGGTGACTCACAATCATGGAGTCCAATTGCTAACTGGATCCCAACTAATTTGTTACCAATTGTATTAGTCAGGTGTCGGGGGGCTCCACCCACAGGTCTCCATCCCCCCCCACCCCCTTGGCCACCACGCATGAGAATAAGTCTCCCAAGACATGATCTGCTTGGGGAGGAAAGGTGGCCGAACGCTCAAAGGAGAAGGGCCCAGAGCCTTTTCCTCAATGGGCTTTTATTAGGTTCATTTTGCACAGGAATACAGGTAGAGCTCATTAATCATTGTCAGGCAGTAAGGATCAAACAGTAGATAGCATACGAAGAACTCTGAGGGCCTATTCTGAGTCAGGGTCTTTTGTCTAAAGGGCTACAAAACTTTGGGAAACAAACTCATTTCCTTCTCGGATCCTTATCACTTAATTGAGGGCATTCTTAGCAAAGCAAATTTCACATGATTTAATGCATTCTTTCTTAGGCCTGATCACCCGGGGATCCCACCCTTTCTAGCACAGGGCAGCACCCACTTCCAGCATTGTTTCAGGCTTAAATTAGGCAGGGAAAGTAAGCCAGCCAAGAGATTAGGAGACTTCTCACAGAGAGAATGAGGACTCAGGCTGTGTTAAAGCTGAGGGGTGAGGGTCCATCACCCCCTTTCTCCATAGCCCCCCAATTCCATCCCTGGGGCCTCCCCGTGATCATGCCTGTCTTAGGTCGTTCCCTCCTTGGGGAATCTTACCCATCATTGGCTAACCAATCAAACACTGGGGGCCAGTTATGGATGAAGTAAAAGGAGCAGAAGCGGCGCCTCTGTCAGGGAGGTAAGCTTTGTCTCCTTTGTGCCTTATGAATGTTGCTCACTCAGCCTTAGCCATGGGCGCTGTTACAGCTTCTGAAACCAGGCAGGGTGGTTCCTAACAGTCATGATTCTCCAGAGGAGGGGGGAGAGAGAGAGAGAGAGAGAGACTGTGAAGGGCTGGCGAGTCCCAAATCAGCAGGGCAGGCCAGCAGGCTGCAGACCCAGGGAACTGTTGATGCTGCAGCTCAAGTCCAAAAGGAGTTTGTGGGCAGAAACCCCTCTTCTCTGAGGGACTGCAGTCTTTTTCTCAAGCCCTTCAACAGATTGGGTGAGGCCCACCCCCATTATGGAGAGGAACTTGCTTTTATAAAAATCTTCTAATTTAAATCTCACATGAAAAAAAGATACCTTCATAGCCACATCTAACCCAAAATATCTGGGGGCCTTGGCAGCTGAGCTGACAGATAAAATTAACCATCACACCAGGAACAGCTGGATTGTCAAAGCTGATAAGAATATTGCTCTGCTCAGTAAATATATGCGCTGTTCGTCCCTCTCAGCTCCACATTTCCAGTATAGTAAGTGAATAAACGGGAAAGGAGTACCACTGAATGGGGCACGAGCTTGTTTGGAATACCCTGGGGAGCCGATGCTGGAAAAAGGTTGGCGCCAGTACTGGAAAGGTCGGACCAGGAGTCTGCGCCTTACGTGGTGCGGATATTCTTTGGAGAACCCCTTGGAGAACCTCAGCCCCTGCAGGCCTCGGACCCTTCTTCAGGGATTTCTAATGCACGGGTCAGCAGTTCGCACACCAGGGGCCCGACCGCCCTGGCAATGTGGACTCGCCCGGGCTGGCCCCTGCGGCAGGCAGAGAAGGGGCTTCCACGTGGTGTGCTACTTGCCTGAACCAGCCGGGCCTTGTCAGGGCAGGTGGGGAGGAGGTTGCCTGTGGTGTTCAGAAAGGACAGAACCACTAATCGTGTGGACAGATGCTGGACAACACTTGGATGGATGGTGGAAGGCGGAGAGCAGCAGAAACCCGGACAAGTAGGGGTCTGCAGGGAAGAGAAGGACCTTGGTGAAAATGAGTCAGTGCCAGATAAAGTATTAGAGCTACGAGTAGAGGCTGTCTGTGGTCTTTGAGACGACTTCGAGATGACCTGGTCACGAAACTGTCTCCTGAAAGGCCTAACTGTATCTGGTGTCCACTGCATTCTTCTGTGTCCTGCGTCCTTACCTTGAAGTGACCCAGGACTCCTGCCTTGGAGTCGCCTGAGCACCTCACTGTTCCCTCCCATCCTAAAAAGAGCCGAATACAGAAATAACTGCTGACAACCAGTGTCTGGGCTCACTGCCCTCAGCTGCGTTGCCCTGGGATTGAGCCAGATGGGCTTCAACGGGCTCTTCAGCTGTCACTCTTACTTTAACACCACATAGTGTTGGGTCACAGTGGATGGTTCACACGGCAATACTGTAAGGGTATGAAAGAGAGGTCACCACAGTCTGGGGCTGGCCACCCTGGCTTTGTGGAGGTGTCAAGTTCACTGGCACAAGAATGCAGCCAGGACCTGCACCTGGCCCTACGTCTGGCAGCGAGCAGCTCAGTTGGAGTGGACATGAAGTAGCAGCTGCTCCCTGGTCCTTTTGTGTTACTCTCTCCGCCTACACAATTCTTTCTAAAATGTACTTTTTGCATGTACTTTTTGAAAAGTGGTAGGTGCCCATTTATTGGAAAGAAACACAACATTGGCGAAAATAACACGGTCACTCCCTCTACTCAGAGACAGCAATTGCTGATAAATTCACTTACTTCTCTTCATGCTCTTTTCATCTAACTGGCATCGTGAGCATTTTTCTGTCATTAAATGTTTTATGAAAATTAGATTTCTAGAGCTACATAGTAATACATCATATGGATATATCAAAAGCGACCTCCTTTCTCTGTTATTGAAGTTTCCCCATTTTTCAATATTTTAAACAACATCCTGGAGAATAGACTCATAGGTAAATCTGTGTGTACAATCTCTGATACCTTTTTTGGATGAACCACTGAAAGCAGGATTTTGAACATTCGTAGGCATTTGACACACACTGCTACACTGGCCCCCGGAAGAACTGGGCCAGGTTGTGCTTCTGCCAGAAGGGCTTGTAGAAGCGCCGGCTTCCTCACGCCGAGCCCAATGCCGAGCATTATCTTTCTTTCCCAAAGCCGTTGTCCAATGGACAGGTGAAGATGCAATCTCATCTCAATTTGCCCGTCTCTGATTGTTAATGACGTGGTCCTGTCGTCACATGTTTAATGGCCATTTAAATTTCTCCTTGCATGAATCGTGTCTTCAAATCATTGGCCCATTTTTCTCCTGTCATGCTTACGTTTTTCTGGCTGGTTTTAAGAGCTCTCTGTATGTGTATGAGGATGTCGTCATTGGTCGGTGTAAGAGTTCAAATCCCTGAATTTTTTGTATTGTAAAAGACGAAAGAGATTTTTCTCCACCTTTTTTTTTAGAGCATTTCCTTGGGAATAACTAGTACTTATTTACACATCCTTCCTCTGTCCCTCTGGTGTGTGTATAAATCTTCATAGAGGATAGATAAGCCTCTTGCAGGCCTTGCAGCTGAGTGATGTTTCTCTTAAGGGCTCAGAGTCCTCTATTTGAAACACAAACCTTGTGGAAGAGAGTAAGTTCCAGTCACGGTGGGAGATGAACCTGGGCTGCTCGCTCTAACCTCCTGCTTGTCATAGGGATACAAGGTGGGGGTGTTATATTTCCTTCAGATAAAGGCAATTCACTAACCAGCACAAACGGTTTGGTCAAGTCCTCCCACAAGAGGGCAAACCGCCAGGAGCCCTGAGGGCCTGTGAGCCAGAGGGAAGCGAGCCTGCCTGGGTCCTGCTGGGCCCTCTGCTTTCATGTTATCTGTGAGGGGCCTGGCAGGCTGTTCTGACGCGAATTCTCTCATAGACGTGTTATCTTCATTGTGTACGTTTGTGGAGACGATTTCCTAGGATGGCCTGGAGATTGTATTTAATTTTTTTTGGCCAAAAAACATGATATATGTTCCAAACTGGTGTTGCGTTTTATTTTTTTCAATGTGTTAATTGATGCGTAGATGTGCTATATTCAGATCTACCAATATTTTTTCTTTACGGTTTCTCTCTGTGTTTTCACTACCAAAAAGTTCTTCCTAACCTGAGAGCAAATGCACATCCTCCATTTTTTTCTTGGTCTGTTGTTTTGGTTTTTTTCATTCAGTACTCTGAGCCGTTAGGAATTCACTGCCGATTGTGGTGTAAGGTACATGTAACACCACAGTCCTCTCCAGATCTGTTACTGGTGATCACACACTTGTTTAACTTCCTCGCCGTGACGGTTATACCTATGAAAATCACACTTTCCTGATGTGGCGATGTGGAAATGGCAGTGGCATCCCATTGGAAGACACAGAGTCTCAACTCAGCTCAACAAGAGCACAATTCTGAGCCGTCCTAAATTAAATTACATGGGGCTGGAGGCTGGGAGGGAGAGATCGGGAAAGGGTAATCAGTTAACCACCACTGTCTGAAACCAGTGAAAGCCTGCTCACATTTCTGATCGTATGTTGACACTTGAAGCAACTTCCAGGCGTCTGTCTCAGCTCTCAGCGAGGGTGACAGCCGACCGCCAGACCGCACCGCATCCGCCTTGTGCGGGAATGTTCCAACCAGTCGCCCAGCACCAGTCCAGGAGCACCAGACTCGCCTTCCTTAGGGGCTCTCCCAGGCCCCAGACTTTCTCCCCTCTCCCTCCTCCCGCTCCCCCCGACGATCTAGAACCACTGTAAATTCTTTCACAGTGACGTGCATTGTCCTTCTCTAAAGCCATTGTGTGGAAGAACCCTATAGGCCCAGAATGCTGGGCCTGTGGTCCCGCACAGACCACAAGCGTCGCAAACGGAGGGCGGGGCTTGCTGTGTGCGTCTCGGATCCTGCTTCTGCGCTGCTGGTTGCTCCTGTGTTGTTAGCTCCTCCCAGCTCTGAGCTGCGTCAGGTGTGCAGTCAGCTCAGGCCGCTGTAACAAAGCGCCAGAAACTGGGGACTTAAACAACAGAAATGGTCCTTTGTTCTAGAGGTCAGAACTTTGCATCAAGGAGTCGGAGGGCTGGTTCCTTCTGAGGGCCAGGAGGAAGAAAGATCCGCTCCAACCTCTCTCCTTGGCTGGTGGACCTCATGTTCACGTGGCATTGCCCCGCATGGCTGTCTGTGCCCAAATCTCCCTCAGTTGAACTAGGTGGGGGCCCACCCTGCTGACCTCACTTGAACTTGACCTCTGTAAAAACCCTATCTCCCAATAAGGTCACATTCTCCAAATGTTGACAGATGAACTTGGGGGGAACACAATCCAACCCATGCCCACAGTAAAGTCCCCTGTGTGTGACAACATGCGGAGGCAGCCGCCACCAGCCCACCTGGAAGAGCCCGGCACAGCTGCTTCCGCAGCAGACTGTCCTGATGCCCAAAGAAAAAGCGTCGGTGAGCAGAAGGCTCAGAAGTGTCCCCGGTTCATTTCTGAAGAGGCTCCCTTTTGCCTGGAGGGAATGGCCTTCAGCAAAGAAAGAATCACTTAAATTAAATTTTCTTCCTCACCGTGTTTTTCTAAGTCTGTTCAGAGTCAAATCTCACGCACATGGACTCTACATGAAAGTCAGAGGCAATTAGGAACCTTTTTGTGTTGACACCCAGCAAGCCTTTTGTGCCCCAGAGAATTGTCCATTTCTCACATGACTAATGTAAAGCCTGCCTGTCAGGGTGTATATTACTCCTTTTGATTACAGACTGTACTCGGCTCAATTTGCTAGCATCAGAGCGAGGATGAATGGGAAAACGATGATATCGAGATGATTTTTTTCTTGTAAAGGCAGCTGTAAATCACACAAAGATCTTCCTAGTAATTGTAGCCTGTGGCAATCTGACTCAGTAAAAATGCCATCAGTTCTACAGCACTTTTCTGTCTGCTCCATGGCGTAAACATGAATTATTAGGGAACCGCACAGAGAATTAGCCAAGAGCATGGACAGAATGAGGAAGAGCTGTAGCAAGGGGAGCAGCCTGCAGGACCTCTCGTCTACCTGGAAGAGGGCGCTGGCAGGACTGGTGCTGGTCCTCCTCCTGGTCCCACCCTTTGCCTCCACCTGCCTGTTCTCCCAGGGACCTCTGACAGCAGGAAGAGGAAGCAAAAGGGGAGTTCATGGGACTATGGGGAAAAGGCAAGTCGCTAAGAGGCACATGGGCTGCAAATAAAGCTCCCAGTGGCAGACGGGACTGTGGGCTCATCCTTGTCCGATGTAAAGGATCAGCGCTCAAGATGGTACAGTTATTTCACTTGAAGTTGGACCCAGGTTGGAATCCCGCTTCTTCCATTTATAGACTTTGAATAGTCACTCAACTTCCCCGAGCCTAGGGGTGAACAGTGACCACGCTGCAGCACCACTGTGATGACCGACAGATGTGGGAGCCACCACCAGATGCCCAACCTGACCTTGTGCTGCATCTCAGAAAGCAAATAACTGAGGTGGTAAACCAGGTCCTTACGCTGTGGCCAGACAGCTAGCTGCCTTGGTTGGGTAGACAAAGGGGTTTGCACCCTGTAGGGATGACACAATGGGAGTAAGTGTGAAGGACCAGCACATGGACGACAGAATGAGGAGGTGATTCTATCGACAGAGGCTGGATCAGGGTCTTTTAACTGCAATTGGCAAAGACATGCCCCCCCCATTGGCAATCATCAGGAAGGGGATTCTTAGAGAAATTCTGAAGCCATGGATCAACAGCTAATTATCTATTTGAATGCTGTCGACAAAGGACAAAGTTGTAAGTGAATTACTGACTACACTGTGGTCTCTTTAAAGAAGAATCTTGTTCTTCTGGTTCCACAGTTGTCTGCAAAAGAGGATTTGTGAGTGTAGGAGGTGATGGTCCCACGCCGCATATGCTTCTCTCTGGATGTGGAGCACGGGTAGGCTGGAAATTAAAATTCTGCCATTGTCTCCTCCTTCGGGGCCAAGTGTATGGAGGAGGTGGGAGCCATATGGGTGGCTGCTGACATAGAAAGTGCCCTCTTGAAATCATCTAACACCGAGCACTTAAATAGAGAACAATGCACTCTCCCCAGCCCTTTATGTTCATCTTGGATCCTTTGCCTCCAAGTTTATTCTGCGTGATATAACCTTTCTTTCTCAGTGTGTTCCCTGTAGGCAAGTTCTTGCTGACTTTGCTAACCGCTGCCTGCTGGGAGCCCCTCCCCCGGCAGCCAGCACCCTGGAGGGGTGTCCATCTTTTTGTCTTAAATGCATCATGTTTGAAAACAGGTGCGGGGCCTGTTCTGGGTCTAAATAGCTGTGCCATCGTGGGGGCTGCAGGGATGGCTGAGCACAGTGCTTCCTGCCTGGACAACAAATGCATTTCCGGAAGGGGCTAACCACAGAGGGGGGAGGGAGAGCCTGCAAAGGCCTGAGGGGACATTGGGGGGGATGGAAGAATAGGGCAGGGAAGCCATTCTGACCAGGAGCAGACTGAGCGAGCCTGGGAATTGAAAGTGTTACAGATGGAACGGTGGAAGCCACCTTGTTGATGACTGGTCATCTCTTTAGAGGCTGCCTTTCCATTTTAGCGAGTGGCCCTGCGTGGTGGCAGGGCTGCAGGAAGATCTTTGGGGGTCGGGCCCATTCTCTGTGCTCTCGGGTCAGCCCTGCAGCACATCAGCCTGGACAGCACCTGGACTTGGCCGAACAGACTGCAGACAGGCCCATATGTTTGCCATCTTCTCCCCAGGTACTTGACCTTTTTTAAACAATGCTACCAAGTTGAGTTTTAATTTTGTTTTGAAAAAAAGCTTAAATCAACCATCCACAAAGAAGAACAGTGCTTCACATTGTGTGGGTGACTGCCCATGCTGATCCAATACCAAAATGCAGTGAGCACAATGTACATATAATTACAGGGTAGTAGGCGAATGTGAACCAAGTGTCTTATCCTTACCCTGTGCCCCCTGATGTCTCATCCTGCCGCCTTTATAGAGAAGATTTCTGCACAGGCCTGCCTCTGGAACTGACTACACACAGCAGACGCCCACTGTGCTTTCTCCAGGTGCTGGATCTCGGGGTGTCCTCCGCTTTATCACAAACGAGGGTAATGTCTCAAGTTAGGAGGGTGTTCTCAGTTCGAAGCCTCCCCCATCCCAGGACAGAAGACAGGGAGTGGGAGCAGGCTGCTGGCCTGGCTAGAAGATGGAGCTACTGTAGTCGGTGGAAGGAGACGGGAGAGCGAGGGAAAAATACCACTGGACTTGCTTACAGAACCCAGATTCTCACCGCTGTGCTGCTCACGGGAAGTTGGCATCTTCCCAGTCTGTAGTTCCCAACCCAGACCTGATGTGCTGTTGTCACTGACCCCGAGTTATTTTGTGGGGACCCATGGTCAGCACTAGATAGATGCGTAAGAGCTGCATTAGAAACATATGCCCTGGCTGCTGTAGCTCAGTGAATCGAGCGTGGGCCTGCGAACCAGACAATCGTGGTTCGATTCCCAGTCAGGGCACATGCCTGGGCTGCAGACCAGTTCCCTGCAGGCCATTTCCCAGCAGGGGATGCACGAAAGGCAACCATACATTGATGTTTCTCTCCCTCTCTCCTTCCCTTCCCCTCTAAAGATAAATAAATAAAATATTAAAAAAAAGAAACATATGAACTCATTTTAGGTTTCAGTGGGAATAAAAGATAGCTCTTCTCTCTGATTTGTCCCTCAGAGCAACATATTTCACTTTCACATTCTTTTTGTTGCAGAACAATATATTTCACTTTCACTTTCTTTTTGTTGCTTCACGTCAGATAGAATAGGCCAGTAGATCAATAAACGTCATTTTTCATTTGCCTAATGTCACAAAGTGACTTCAGATTTCAGCCTCCAAGAACAAGAAGACACCGAATTTCATAGTGTTAAGTACCCAATAATATCACAGCCAGATATGATGACATTATGCTCCATAAAAGAAAGGATGAACAGTTTTTCATCTCTTTTCTTTGAACACATTTCTTTAGATTTATTCTTGACTTTCCACTTTCATCTAAGTGGAAGTTACTGTAAATGCAGCAATCTGAGATTAGCAGCAACGCGTTCTTACCACGTTCACCTGTCTCAGGCAATGCAGGTTGGAGAAGACCTGGAAGACGTGCTCATCCCGCCTCCCCTCCCTTCACAGTGTCTGATGCCTGGAGAGGAGGGCCCGGCACAAGGTCACACGCACTACTTTTAGCAGAGGCACAGCTGGAGGTGAAGCAATAGTTGCGGGTGGGACTGAGAGGAGAGAGGAGCCAGGGGGAGACACGCACGGGTGGCCAAGGATCCTCAGCCTGGTGTCCATGGCGGGAAGGAGGAATGGAGTGGCGTGGGAGGGTCAGGGAAGGTGTGCTGCTCTGTTTAATGTAGGGGGGACCCTGGTTTGCTTCGTGGCTGAAGGAAGGAGGTGTGAGAGGGCGGAGCAGCAGCTGGTGTGTAGGAAGCTGGCTGCAGGGGCATGGCGGGACCGGGGTTGGGAGCTGGGGCATGGACTTGCAGTGAAGGTCGGGCACCAGCATGTCTTCCTTAGAAACAGGAGACAGATCGCTTGCTGAGCAGAAATAAAACCTGAGGCTGTGCAAGGTCAGTTCTGAAAATAGACTATTAGCAGCCAGGTCCGAGTCTGTGGTCCAATAGCCAGTTCCAGTGCATTGGGAGGACGCTGATGCCGAGGGCGTGGGGCTCCAAGCCACAGTCTGTGGAAGGACAGAGCCACAGGGCAGCTAAATCTCCTGAGGAGTTAGGGGCCAGGGGCAGAGAAACCAGAGCAAGAAACGGAAGGGTCCAACTCATCCTGACAAAGAGTGTATTCCTTACTGGGACCCAGGTTTGCCTGGGAGAACCACATTTACTAAGCCCTGACTATGGGCCAGAACCGCATGAAGTGCATGCTCTCACAAACCCACTTATTACACCAATGAGGACCTTATGCACCATGGGGCTAAGTTACTGACCAGGTTACGGGGGTGCTGGGGATGAGGCCCAGCCTGGTCTGACTCCAGAGCTTCAAATGTCACATGACCCGGCCTCCTGGCTGGACCACGTGATTGAGCCAGCTTTACTACGTTAAACAGGGTTTGCAACAGGAGCAGGGACCACTCGAAAACTTATCTACAGGCAGGGCCAAAGTTGGTTTACAGCTGTGGGTATGCCAAATACAGTTTGTTCTTGTGTCACTATTTATTAATTATCGTATGATCCTTCCATAGGAATGACTGCAAACCTACTGTGGCCCCACCCTGCAGCATAAACTCAGCTTCCAGAGGCTAACCAAGTCCCAGAATGGAGACAGCTTGCTTTAAAATACAGTTGTCATTACTATTGTTGGTGTTGTTATTTAGGTTCAGGAGACAATTGCCATGGAAAAGATAGATGCCAAGAGGAGGCGGTACCCCTACAATGGGGATGGGAGGTAACCAGGTAAAGACCAGGTGAGTCAGAAGGTGGAGGGAGAGGGGCAACACGCTAAAATACCGTGCTCTCCTGGGGAAGGAGTAGGTGAGGCAGGATCAGCAGGCTCAGGATGGGCTGGCGTGAGTGACTTCATGGCCTGGGGCATGAGGCTGTCCTGGGTTGTCTGGTCCCAGCCCTGGGTGACAGAGCTGGTCAGGAGGGACAGTGGCCCAGAGCAAGGGCCCTGGAGCGAAAGGCACACTCTTGGGTAAATTTCTTACCCTGGAAGGCTCAGCAAGGCCCAGATGCCAAAGCATCAGAAGGATGGAAAGTAAAAGGCATAATTTTTCACAAATATCCATTAGCATGGCACTCCCACGTCCCTCAGGGAGAGTTAGTGACTAGTCTCAGGGCCTTCCAAAGAAAACCAGGCATTATTTTCACCTCCTCCTTTTTCCTCTTGGATGGAACCCAAGAGGAACGTCCAGAGCACATTTTATTCTCCATCGGTCTGAGCAAAGCTGAGCCACGAAGCCCTGCCCCAGCAGGGGAGGGTGACCGTGACCCAGCACTGCTGCTGACTGAGGAGGAAGTGTCGGGTTCTACAGCCAAGTTTCAGGAAGTGCACTCGCCTGCAGATCTTACCCGCATTGTCAGTACCCACCTGGTGCACAGCCACCTGGCTCTCGGGCACTTTTCTGCATTGGTTCAGAACTCTAGTGGCTGGCAGAGATGTATGATACCACTATGTCCTCCCCCAGAACTGGGAAGGTAACAGGTGCAACAATAGGGAAATGGTTCTTGATCCTGAACACCACTCAGTCTCACGGCTAGAACCCCATATACCCTTTCCTCCTGGCAAAGAAAAAATGGTGGCTTGAAGAATCTTGGCTGTCATATAACTTTTCCTGCTAAGGTTTTGTTGCGGCCCACATGCACATGTGACATATTTCCCCAGGGGACACACAGTATTGCATTGCAAAAGGACCCTTTTGGTCTTGGTCAGTTAATCTTGACAGAACTCGATTCTCTTGTCCATTAGGACGAGTGCATATTAGGGTGAGCTCTTCACCCAGCACAGTCCAGGGGTGATTGATCACCTATCTCTTCCCCCATCTTTCAGGAATCCTAATGCAGTGGCGAACTGTTAATTCTGAAGCCTTTGTTATTCTTCCAGGAGAGGCTACTTCAGCTTCTGGACTTGAACTCAGTCTGCATTCCCTGGCGAGCCAGAGCTGCCAGGAGGTGGTGAATTTCCCAGTTTGGAAGGAAAAGATCAGCCGTGTAGGAAAGGGCAGACTGGGCAGTCACTTGTTCACTACGTTTTGTTTCTCCAAAGCAACACGCTCACTAGGCTTTCGAGACAGATTTACACACAACAAAACGCGTGTTTAAGTGGACATTTTGATGAATTTTGGCACACATAACCACAGTGTGGAACTTGGGACAGGACTTTTCCTTCACCTTTTACAGTCCTCACTCTGCCCCCACCACACGCAGAAGCAACTGCTGTTCTGATTTCTGTCACCGTGGTTTAGTTTTGCCTGTTCTAGAACTTCATATGAGGAACACCAAATACTGGGTACTCTTTTCTATAAGACTGCTTTCATTAAATATTTTTGATTGATTTATGTTATTGTGTGTATTGGTAATGTATTTCTTTTCATTGCTGAGTAGTATTTCAGTGTGTGGATATACAACACTTTTGGAGTCGATTTCTTCCTCTTTGGTTTTCAGCACTATTACTGAGATGGGCCTACCTATGGTTCTCTTTGTCTTCATTCTGCTTGAGGTGTCCTAGGAATCTTAAATATGTGGGTCACAATTGCGATCAAATTCGGGGGAAAATCATCCAGTATCTCTTGAAAAAAAACTTGCTGTTCTATTTTCTCTTTCTTCTTTTGTGATTCCAAATGCTCAGAAATTAAATTGCTTGATATTATTTCATTAGCTATTAATGCTCTGTTCATTTTTCTTAATCTTTTTCTCACTGTGCTTCAGTTTTGTTCAATCTAGGCCATCATTTGAGCCTTCAGTAAGCCATAATCTTTTTGCTGTTGGAAGGTCCTGCCTCCACATTGATGAAGATGCAATATCTGTGAAGTACAGTAAAGTGAGGTGTGCCTCTACCAGAAATTTGGATTGTGTGCCATAGAGACTTTGTATTCTATTGTTTTCTTATGAAAAGTACTGAATTTTCATTTAGCAGACATTGAAACCACTGATGGATCACCTTAAATTGTAAACACTTTTAGTTCTCTTTTTAATTGATTTGAAAGATCTTGAGAGGAAGGAAGAGATAGAGTAAGGGGGGGACATCACTTTGTTGTTCCATTTATTTATGCATTCACGGGTTGCTTTTTGCACATGCCCTGACCAGGGAATCAAACCCACAACCTTGGTATGTCAATACGATGCTCTAAGCGACTGAATCACCCAGCCACGGCCAGCTTTGTTTTAGGTTTTGTTGGGACAAATTGATTTCAGTTTGCTGGTAGTCTTCAACACATTCCTAGTCCTGGCATGGAGTCTTCACTCCTAAGGCCTGGTCCTTTCAGGTTCAGCAAAAAACCCAGGATGATTCCGAGTCCTTCTATCTTGGCACTTCAAACCCTACCTTCCCTGTGCTGGGGATCAGCTGAAACCTCTGCTAAGCCCTCCAGACTTCTGGCTCTTGTCTTTTCCCTTTGCTCCTTGAATTGTTGCACTTGGCCCAGCCAAGCGGTAGCTCCGTTTTGGAATACTCTAAACTCTTCCCCAGTGCCTGTGCCTGACTGGGGCCAGCAGGCTGACTTAGAGAAGTACCTCAAGCCCAGACTGAAACCTGATGGACCCAGGTCCCGGTTTCTCTTTTGGTGGGCCCTATCCGAGTCTCCGCCACACAGTGGGGTTACTCAGGTTCCAAACAGAATTCTGGGGTCTGCATCTATGCAGCCAGCCTGGGCCCCGTGGTCAGGCCCAGCTCCCTGAGAACAGCCTGTGGGTAGGGGCAGATTACATGCACTTCCTGGGGCAGCAAGTCTTTAAGCTGCAGCCTGAGATGGAGCTGATAGGGTGGTGCTGCCACACTCAAGGCCCTGCACGCTGTAGGCGTGGTCCTTGGGTTCCTGCCTGTGCCATCCAGTTGCTCTTCCTTGAGAGACTAAGTGGTCTTGCTCTGTCATTGTCACCAGTGTTGGCAATGAAGGACATTACTTCTGCCCCCTCCACCTTTCAGGATCATGTGTAAGCTCCTATGAGCTCTCTGCACACCCTTCCCAGCTGGCCTTCACCTTCATGCTGCTCAAATGCCTTCCTTCCCGGGAGTGGGAATGTCTACTCTCATGGTCCAGAGTCTAAGGTGTTCAATGAGCAACATTTTACCACTCGTGGCCTTCTGTGACCTTGGACGACTCATGAGAGGCACATTCCTCTGGTGCTCCTAGTGTTGGCAGAGCCTGGCCCACCTTCCCCCAGGCCCCAACTCAGAGACAGGCTCTCCAAGTCTGTGACAAAGGTGCTAGGTCATGGGTCATCTTAGATCGTGGGGTGAGGAAGGAAGTAAAAGACCTCACTCTGGTCTCAGGAACAAACCAGAACTTTCAACCTGGTTTAACTAGAGAAGCCCCGATGGGAGGCATGGCGGCAGAGAGGAACCTGGACCACGCACCGAGCAGCTAGCGTGCATTTCTCATTGGGCACTTATTTCTTGTTTGCATATTTCCTCAACCAAAATGTGCAGAAGGAAAAGGGATAAAATATGTAGGATTCTGGTTCCCATACCCCATCCCTGAATCCCTAACAATAGTTATTATTCAACATACAACAATTTCTATTCATTTTAATTGTTCAGAAAAAGTTCAATCAGTGTTTCTAATTGGAGGTGGTTTTGTCTGCAGGGGACATTCAGCCGAGATGTCTGTGGGCATTTTTGGTGGTCACGAGTGGGGGGTTCTGCTGTGGGCATCCAGTGGGTGAGGACCAGCAAGGCTGCCAGACGTCCCGGAATGAACAGCACGAAACCACCAGGCCCCAAAATGCCATTAGTGCTGACATCCGGAAACCCAGAGTTAGATGAATCAAAACCAGAGTGTCATTTCTGAGGGGTTTTTATTTGTAAGAGAAAACTTAAAAATGATTCTGTCCCAAAACATTTGAAAAGAGGATTGTAAAAATACAGTGGACTATGATGTATAGTCTAATAGCAATGAAATAAAGCAAAGGATAAGTAAGGGTAGAGGAACGAAGGTGAAATCTGGAGTGTGCTTAGTACATCGAGTATAGGCTGAGCCCTTTGGAGTGCTCTCCACGCTCAGGCCCCAGGTTTGTCCCTTATTTTTGCAGCCTGGTTACCATAGTGATGCCCTGCACACAGTCCTGTTTCCAGTCTGGTACCCAGACCCCTGACCGCTGTGACACCATCAACCCCCGTGAGTACTGCTTTTGGGGGTTAATATGCAAAACAAATTAATTTAGACACACAAAGGAGAAATTATCAAAATTCTTATTGTTCAACAAAAATACGTTGGTTTCTTTTGGAGAAAAAAAAGTCATTTATGTACTGGCTGGTGTGGTTCAGCTCATTGGAACATCACCCATAACCTAAAGCTTGCAGGTTCGATTCCCAGTCAAGGAGCAGACCTGGGGTGCGTGTTTGATTCCTGGTCTAGGTGCCAGTGATCCTGGTCCAGGAACCTGCGGGAGGCAGCTGATCGATGCTTTTCTCCCATCTATGTTTCTCTCTCTCTCTCTCTTCCTCTCTCTCTAAAGGCAAAGAAAAAATGTCCTTGGGTTTGGAAAATTTTAAATACCGGATGGAGCCCTGGTCTGTGTGGCTCGATAGGTTGGAGCATTGTTCTGTGAACAGAAAGGTTGATGGTTCGATTCTGGGTCAGGGCAGAAGGCTAGGTTGTGTGTTCTGTCCCCGTTGGGTCCATTGGGACGTGTAGGAGAGGCAACCTATCAATGTTTCTGTCTCACATCAATGTTTCTCTGTTTTCCTTTCTCTGTCTCTGCCTTTTCCTTCTCTCTAAAATCAATAAGCATGTCTTCGGATAAGGAAAAAGTTTAAAATACCAAATGGAGACTTACTCCATAATAAAAAAGTGAAGTTTCTTTTATTATAGTTCTCACCAGCATTATATAAGATAATAAATTAGATATTTGGTTGTTCAACTAGTCATCTGAAGTATTATATTTTTTAATGTACAATTTTTAATTTTTCACCAAAGAGGAAATCACTCTCACTATTCTGTGTTTCTAGTGAGCTTAGATTTGCAACCTCCAACAACACATTCAATTTGTTTTGCAAAATTCCATTTCCTAGGTTTGGGAGAAAGACGTGGAGGAGGAAGTCAGTAGAAACTCTCTCTGAAGTACCGATAATTCCGCAGCACATCTCAAACTGTTCCGCGGCTCAGTAATTCCAGGGCCAGAACCAAAATTGATCTCTGAAAATGTCCACACACAGAAGACCTTCTAAAAACCCATGCTCTATTTCTTTCCACCCCAGGTAGCCCCTTGGCTGCCAAGCTTCCTCATGAACAATGACAGATGACACTGTGACTTGTTCCCAGGTTGCTGTCAGGTCAGGGGGCAGCACGTGGTGACCAACGAGTCCTGGGCACCTCTGCTGCCTTGGCTGCATCCACACTGCCACTGGATTCTTAGCTTTCAGAACCGAACTCTGAAACGTCTTCCTACTATGGCAGGAAAATGAGAAAAACAGTAACAACAAGGCATCTCACTCCCATGCCCAGGAAACACCCAGAGGAATGACTCATCTCATGAATCCAAGACTGTGGTTACGAGTGACACTAGTTTCAGGACTACGAGGTCACCCAGTTTTGCCTTCAGGGGCTCTCACTCTCGTCCCCTCCTCCTACGCTGTGCGCCACTGTGCCTCTGAGAATTGTACCTTTGAGAACAGTCAGAGCACCCAGCTCACACTCAGAGCACACCACTCGCACTGTGGAGATCTGTGGGCACATCTCCCTCCTTCTACCAAAAGGCAACATAAGGGCCACGTCTACCATTGCTGTAGGTCAGGTTTCCTGGTGACCAAGTTTCAAGGACTGAGGTTTAACAGGTCCCCTCTGGAATAACAGAAATCTAGCCTGTGGGAATGACCCTGTACTCACCACCTGGGCTAGGAAAAGGACTTGGAGAAGAAAGGTACGTTCACAGCTGTGAACAGAGAATGGCTTCTACTCGGCCACAGGACGAGGGGCAGGGGATGAACTGGACAGGCAGCGCATCTGTGGGTTCCTGGTTTTCAGATCACATCATTAAATGTATTTTGTCCCAAATTCCATGAGGTGGTAACATATCTGGCCTCACTAGTTCCACTGTATCATAACAAGTGGTCGCAGCTCTGGGGTCCAAATGGCAGGAGGTTGGTGTAGTGGCAGAAAATCAACCCGGAGACGTCCACCTGGCAATTGCCAAAACTGCAGATATGTGAGGTGTCCTGGCCAAAGGGAGCTGGTAACACTAAGGTTGTAAACCAGCTGACCTTAAACTAGAAAAACCGAGCCTAGATGACTTAGGTGGGGCCAATGTGGTCACAAGGGTCCTGAGAACTGGAAAAGGGATGGGCAGCGATTGGCAAGGAGAGCCCTGAGGGGACACAGCTTGCCCGCTGGCTTTCATGATGGAGGGGGGATCCTGGGCCAAGGGATTGGGGGACTTTCCAGCAGCTGGAAAAGGCACAGATGGGTTTTCCCAGCTGGTCTCCAGCAACAAGAGAACTTTGCCATCACCTGGATGCCCAGAAAGACTTGTGTCAGACTTCTGACCTCCAGGTCTGTAAGATAATAAATGTGTACTGTTCTTAAAAGCTTTTATTTATTTATTCTTAGAGAAAGGGGGAGAGAAGGAGAAATAGAGGAAGAGAAACATCGATGTGCAGAGAAACACCCATCTGTTGCCCCTCACACACAACCTGACTGGGGACCAAATCTACATCCCAGGCACGTGACCTGTTGCTTTAAGGGACAACACCCAACAGACTGAGCCACACTGGTCAAGGCAAATTTGCATTGAATTTGTGGTAATCTTGGAAGTGGACCCAGGGACCCTATCCAGCAAACTGACTCAGCCACTGACTTAGGGCCACTGGGCAAGGAATCCTGGAACCCTATTTCCTAGATCATAGTCACAAAAGTGAGGCAGCAGGTGTCAAGTGGGCAGATGTCCTTGATCCTGCAGAGCTCTCACCTCCCACTGGAAGAGCGGCTGGAGTAGGCTGTTCTGATGCGTGAGGACCAGGGCAGGGCTATCTTTCAGGAGCTCTGCTTCTGCACCCTCTAGCTTCCTCACTCCCCACACAGAAGTGCCTGCCAGGTTTCAGACCAAGACTTTTGTGTATGCAGCCCCCATCGATGGGATATCAGGCAGTAGATGGTTCATCTCGGCTCACCATATTTTCTAGTTTTGGTATTTCTAAAGTTCTGGGCACAGCAAGCTGTCAGTTAAGTCTTGGCAATTGATTAATAGACCTGATTTTGTGACATGAAAGCGGAGTGCATTAATTAAGAATTGAAAAGGTCCATGTTTTTCTCTTAATAGCTGGTAGAAGGAGTAGGCAGTACACACTCAGTGTCAGCTGCTTTCCCACCAGACATGGAAGCGTCAGAAAGTGACTATAATAGAGACGTGGTTCTGGAACAAGAACAGACGGACATCAGGCCAGCGGGGTGGAATTGCATGGGAACAGGAGTCTCTCCTAGCAGCAGAGTCTCAGCACAGTGACCGGGCCAGGGTCAAAGGTGCTGTCATTGTTTGAATGAAGTGTCAGCAATATAATGACCCAGAGGCTGGATCGTGGGAGGAGTTGGAGTCCAGCTGTCCTTCCCATCAGCAGGTCCCCTGCACAGCGATCACCTTGGATCATATTTCGGAAGGTAGTGTCTCCTTACCTCCAAGAAGCTTAATATCTAATGTGGCCTGTTACCTAAGCTAACACACAAAACGAAGAGAACCAAGTGTAACCGTGCTGGCCTGCCAGGTTTGCAAATTACATTTTTGGGGGTGACATTGGTTAATAAAGTCATATCAGTTTCAAGAGTACATTCTATGATACATACTCTATATAACGCATTGCTTGTTCACCACCCAGTCAAATCATCCTCCATCACCATGTATTTGGCCCCCTTTGCCCTTTATTACCCCCTTTACCCTCCTTCCCTCCGGGAACCTCCGCACTACTGTCGGTGTCTGTGAGTTTTCAGTTTCTGAGATGTGGATCTCAACAAAGGACCCTCCCTGTCCACCAGTAGGAGAACCCAGTGTACAGGTGATGCCACTAACCCAGGGGACCTGAGTTTGGAAGAGTTGAAGAGGGCAGTGGAGACTGCACCTCAGAAAATACCACAGAAGTCTGTGGTGACTGAAAGCTGGGAGACCATCTGCAGTGTCGAGAGAATGTCACTGGGGTGAAATTGCAATGATCCATCAGGAGAGGCTAGATGGCTAATCATGGCTGTGGAAAAACTAATGATGTTTTATAGACTTAAGTTTGTGGATTGAAATGCCAACTTCACTCACCATTTATACTGCCTTGGGTGAGTTTGACAAATGTTTTCAATCTCAGGATTTCTGTCTTTAAAAATGTGCATGTTAAGTTTGACTGGGGTGGGGAGGGATTGGTGGGGGGTGGTAAATACCAACAACTGTAAAAAGCTTGGGGCAGCATTGGCTCCTGATTTCCTCTGAGTTTTCTAGCCTCTTCTCCCCGTGCTCGCTGTTTTGCTGCCTTGGCAGTGAGATAGGGTTTATATAAATGTGAATAGTTCCTTGTGACACCCTGAGAGCTTCAGTGTACCAATCCAATCTGACCACCTTCTGTTGAAGACCTGAGGGAGGGGAGTTTAGGAGCTTGGCCCCCAGCACCAGGCTATTGCAGCTTCTGTGGCGGGTGGAGGTGTCTCTGCATCTGCTCCCTAAAGCAGAGTGTCTTTAGCGTATTAAGTCTTTCAAGTCCGTCTCTCTGCCACAGGAAGTCTGCAGCTGCTCAGCCCTTGCTGGCTGATGGCTCTGAGCTCCAGGACAGACACTTAGGACCCGAGCCTGGCAGGTTGTCCTGCAGCCTGAGCTTCTCCGAGAGTGAGGCTCTTTTCCCTCTCTCCCAACATCGGGAAATGGTCCCTCCCTACCTTTTGTGACATGAGAATGTTACTTGGTCACTCTAAACCTCAGTTTCTCCATTTGTACACTGGGAACAAATGGAGTACTTAAATTATATGACTTCTGGGAGGCTTACATGGAGTTACCCTGGGCTTTCAAGTCACATATCCAGTGCCCGGCATGTTGAGAGAAGCCACCATTGTCCCTATGCCCTCTGCTCTCCGCACTGTATTTTCGAATGTCCCTCATTTATGAACCATGGTAGAGTTCCATAAAATGCAATGCACAGGTGTCAAGGCTGGTAAGGTTTGATAAATGTGTATAAGTGTATAGAACCACTGTGTAGAAAGGATGACACTCTATCACCCCCAGAAACTTCCCTGTGCCCCTTTCCGGTAAGTGTCCCCACTCCCAGTGGCCACCATTTCTGACTCTACTGGTACCAATCACTTTTGCCTGCCTCAGATGTTACATCGATAAGATTATACAACATCTACTCCTTTGCATCCGCCTCCTTTCAGTCACTCTAATGGTTTTGAGATTCATCCTCCATAATGTTGCATAAAGTAGTAGGATTAGTAGGTTTTTGATTGACATAGTCATACTATGATATGTCTAGCTGTTTTCCTGTTGACAGACACGTGGGTTATTCCCAGTCTGGGGCTATTATGAAGAAAGCTGCTAACATTCTTGTACAAGCTGTTTTGTGGATTTATGTTTTCACTTATTTTGGGTAAATAACTAAGCATGGATTTCAGGGTCATAGGGTGGATGTGTGTTTAACTTGGTATTTGTTAAACAGTTCTCGGAGGTGGTTGCACTATTTTACACTCACACGAACAACAGGAGAATTCACTTTCTTCACACTTTGTCAGCACTCAGAATTTCCATTTTTTCTGTTTTAGCCACTCTAGCAAATGCAAAGTGAGAAGAGCTTGTTACAGTTTACCTGGAATGTCCTGACAACTAATGTTTTGAGCACCTCTTCTTGGGTTTATTGGCCACTGACACAGCTTCTTGTTGTGGGGCCTTAAGACTTTGTCTATTTTTTGGAATGGGGCTGTTGGTCCTCTTACTTTTTTATATGGAAGAATTTAAATATATGTGTATATATATATATATATATATATATATATATATATATATATATATAGTAAAAGTGTTTTGTTAACCGTATGTGTTATGAATAATTCTGGAGCTTGTAATTTGCTTTTTTATGGTCTTGATGTCTTTTTAAGAAAAAAATTAATTTCAATATAATTTGATTTAGATACTTTTCTTTTCTTTTTTTTTTTTAAATTTTATTTAGTTATTCTTCAAGTACAGTTTTTTGTCTATTTTTCCCATCCCAGCCTCCCCTGCCCCTTGCTCCCCACCTCCCTCCCATTTCCTCCCCCCCCTTAGTTAGATACTTTTCTGTTATGAGTAGGACTTCTTATTTTAAAAGAAGTCTCTGCCTACACCAAGTGTACAAACATATTTCTCGAGGCTTCCGTACAAGTTTTGTACAAGTTTTATGACTACGATCCACCTTGAATTTTTTGTTTTTTGAGGAAGATAGGGCACAAGGTCTAATTTTCCCCCAACTGGACATCCAGTCATTCCACCACCATTTGTTTAAGACTCTTTTTCCTTTAATAAACTTGGCAACTTGTGCAAAAGGCAATATTAACACGTTTGTGTCTATTTCTTTGTATGAATCATGTATTTGCCATCAATTCCCAGAACTCTTTGCCTGCCCTAGATTTTAAGATATGTTCTTTTTTTACCCTAAAATTCTTATAGTTTTGCATTTTATACTTAAGTCATAATTTATTTTGAATTAGTTTTTGTAAACAATCTGAGATTTATGTCAAAGCTTTGTTTTTTGTCTGTTTACCTGTAAATATCCGATTACTCCGCCATCATTCCACCATTGAGTTGCTTTGACTTGAGTCCCCCCCACTGAGTTCTTTTTCAGTTTATTGTATTTTTTTAGTTCTGAAGTTTCCATTCGGTTCTTCATACCTTCTGTTTCTTTGCCGTGACTTTCAATTTTTCGTTTGTCTGTCATCATATTTTTAATTGCTTGTTGAAACATTGTTATGATGGGTGCTTTAAAATCTCTCAGGCAATTTTAACAACTCTGTCATCTAAGGATTGGTATTTATGGATCGTCTCTTTCATTCTGTTACAATCTCCCTCACTCCTAGTTTGACAAAGGCTCTGCAGTTGAAAGTTGGAACTTACGGGTATTATAAGGCTCCTTCTGTCTTAGGGAAGGGGGTGATGTGCGGCTTCATCCGTCTGCGACTGATTTAGAAACTCAGCTTTCCTCTCTTTCATTAATCCTTGGGGTGGTGGTGGGGGCAGAGAAGTTCCTTGACACTGTTGGGTGGAGATAAAAACCCAGGTTCTCCATGTGGCTGAGGCCAGTCTAGTGGCAGCTTGCAGTGACTTACCACACCAAGGGATGGCAAAAGTCCAGACACCCTGCCCAGCTTTGGCTGGTGTGTGTGGGGTGGGACCAGAGGAGTGTGTGTGTGTGTGTGTGTGTGTGTGTGTGTGTCGTGGGTGGTAGTTGTTGCAGTAGACAGGTTGTAGCAAAAGGTTTTCTCATTGACTAGAGACACCAAAAATTTTGGAGGGATTTTTATTTTCTTATTAAAATGTCTGTACCTATTGATGTTTCTGTACTGTTTGCTTTTTGTCCCCCAGATTGAGAGATTTGAGGTCAAACGAAAACCCAGGGAACTCATCACTGTATTGCTCTCCAGGCCCCAATCTGCTTTCTCCTCCACTCCTTTCAAAGTCGGCTTGGGCTTGTCTGTATATTGTATCCAGGGTTTTCATTGTAATTATTGAAAGGAATATGGATAGTATGTCTATCCCATCTTCTTGGAAGCAGAGTCTCATTTATTTTAACTGTCTTTCTTTTGCTAGTATATTCGCACAATGGTGCCCCATTAAAATGTAGTGATTAATGGCACACTAAAATGTTCAATCCACCCAACAGATTTGAACATAACTCGAGCCTATTGCAGAGTGGGACTGGGTGGTCATAGACTCGCATTGGGGTCTTTAGAGCTGTTGAAGTTGAGTTGAGGTGGGAGAGAGGAGGAAGGAAAAGGAAATACATCACTTCCGGTCCCCGACAGACTCTTGCTGACATCCCAGGGGACACTGCAGTGGTCCTAGCAGCCCCGAATAGAACTGGGAAAGGTGGTCTCCAACAGCCAGCCCTCCAACGAGCCGGGTGGGAGTCCCTCTGTTATCTTCCCTGCGCCAGGTGTGACCCTCACTGGTGGATTATCCGTACAGAAGACATTGTTGTTCCTTCTCCTCCTGGTAGGCCAGTCACTCTGGGGACCTGGGGCTCCATGGTTATAGTTAGCCTTGCCCGCTCCTCTCTGACACCTATTCTGAGGGGCCGGCTCACCCCAGCCCTCACTGTCTGTTCAGGGCCTCACTTCTTTAAGAGCTTTTCTTGGCTTTCTCTGTGAAAAAAAGAAAAAGTCCGGACTTCTTCTTCTGTGATTCCTTCTGCACATGTTGTCCATCCCACATAGTTAACATGTAATTATATCCTTCAGTTTCATTCTCATCACGTGGCACAGGCAGAATTCAGGCAACCAATCAAAATTCCACTGGCGCTGTTCTCTAGCTGTGTCACTTGTTCAATTTGCTCAACCGCGACGTCCCTCTGTGGGAATTCATCATCTGTGGGATGAGGCTGATTATAATACCCTCTCCAGGGGTCTTTGTGAGGATTGAGCGAATTCATACATCGCTCGGGACCAGCAGCCAAAGACCACAAGGGACACATCTGGAGTCAGATTGGGTTCATTACTTGCCTCAGCAGCAATAGGGAGGCAATAATAAATAATAATAATAAATAATATAGGGAGTCGCGCACCATGAGGAACTCTGGGGCATGAAGCAGCACCTTGGGAAAGGGGTGTTAAGAGGGTCTTGATAAAACCTCAGAGCTTGTGTTGAGCTCTTTGGAGGAGTTAGAAAGTGGATGATCGCTCTTGATGGAACGGGCAGCTTGAACTTTTCACTCTGGGAGGCGGAGGAGCGAGGAGAGGTGTGATTGGTGAAGGAGCAGTGGTTGCTCCTGTTAGCTGAGAGGAAGGAACCCTCGGTCATTTTCATGGCAGGCGTCATGTTCTCGTCTCTGTCTTCCCTGGGGCACGATCATGGCGACATCTTGCACTGTCCCTCTATGACTGGGCACGGTGACCTCATCTGACACTAGTGCTCGGTGCCACTATAAAAAGTGGTCAGGAGACATCCTGCTGCCACTCCGGTGCCAGGCTGGGTACCAGCTTTCAGCTCCCAGAGCTGCTTTTTGTTTTTCTTTCTTAAAATGTAAGTTTCTGGTACAGAAAGTGGCTCAGTATGGCAGATGCTCTCTCTCTCCCCGTATATTGAATGGTTGGGGATGCACATGCTCTGGCCTCAGACAGACCATGAGTGTCCGGAGGACAGAGGACATCCCACGTGTCCCAGGGGCACTGCTGGGCTTGGGCCCAGGTACCACGCTGCGCAGAAGCTGTTGTCCCCCCTGCAGGACGGAGCACGATTTTTTTCCACTATGTTCAACCTACCACCTTCTCCATGATTGTTTCTGTGAAAGACCCTTTACTGAGGATCAGATCACACGGGGTATTAGTGTAGCCAGTGTCTAATGCTGACAGGAGCCCTTACCTTCGCACCTGGTGGCAACAGTGAGTGAGACATTGTCTACTGCGGTAGATTTTTCCTACGTCTGTGTTTCCCATGCTGCTCACACAGTATCTGACACGTCACTGTGTACAGGGTAGACTGCAACATGCTCATAGAGAAGTTAACCTGCCTACATCTGTACAAGTACGAGATTTCCAAACCATCCGGAAACCTCCGGTGGAGCTGCCCCGCCTCCTGTGCGCCGTCTGCAGGAAGCCTCAGGAGGAGGAGCTGGCTCCGAGGCTGCGACTCCTCCACGCCTGGAAGACATTCTCGCCCTGAAGGCTCAGGGCGCCCGGCCGATTCCATGGGAGATGCAGGCTGAGTCCTGCATGGAGTATTGCAGGCACGGCCACACAGAAGGCTCTGACTGGTGCTCGTAGTTGCTTGACCATGGGCTTGAGTTCCTTTAGGTGCTTATCCCATAGTGCTTCCAAAGTCTACTCGTGAAGTGCATGGTTATAATGCTCAGAGAGATAAGCAGAATGTAAAATTGTACTTACCCATAGTTATAACATCTGAAAATGGTATAACCTCATAGAAAAATTTTACCAAAGAACGTGGAGAAATAGAAAATGGTAGTCTACCTGCCTATCGGTGTATCTATGCATAAAATAAGGGAAAATGATGCATGATTACAATAAATCTGTGGGAATGGGCAGGAACGTATTCTTTCACAGTGGAGTTTCCCTGATGCCCAGTGTTCTCATAGCCAGCTCCCCACGTTCCCACAGCCGTTTCTGCAGGCTCCTGTGAATGTAGCGGACCTCCTGGGCCATAATGTCTTCCAGGCCAACCCGCGAACTCCCTGAGGGCAGGCCCATCTCCTGTTGATGCCTAGGACTGTGGGGTGCCCTCACAGAGCACAGGAAGTACTCAAGAGCATTTATTAGTCAATGATTTGCATCATTTCTCGCCTCACCCCTCCAGGTGGCCTTACCCTCACATCTCAGGAGCTTCTTTTAAGAGTTCATAACTCAGCCCTGGCTGGTGTGGCTCAGGGGATTGAGTGCTGGCCTGAGAACCAAACAATCACAGGTTCAATTCCCAGTCAGGGCACATGCCTGGGTTGCGGGCCAGGTCCCCAGTTGGGTGCATGTGAGAGGCAACCACACATTGATGTTTCTCTCCCTCTATTTCTCTCTCTCTCTCTTCTCCTCTGTCTGTAAATAAAGTCTTTTTAAAAAGAGTTTATAAGTTAACTTGTGAAATACACGTGAAAACCAAGTCACAATGACAGATTTGTGACAATAGGTCTGAGAAAGAAAAGTGTCGATGACACTGGTAATCGTTCTTACATATAATCTTTAAAATCTTTAAGCCTTTTTGCCCACATACCTCCTAAAAGACTTTTGAAAAACACTGTTTTAAAGATGAAAATCAAAAACTTTTCATTTTAAATTTTAATAGTTGCGAAGTATGCTGGTTGAGAGCTTTATTTTTATTTTATATTTATTTTTATAAAATAAATATATATATATTAAATATTTTATGTAAACAATACATTTGTTATTGGATGTCAGTGGGTCAGGCAGATGGGCTGGATGGGTTAGTACAGAACAAGTCCAGGGGTGGCACTGAACAATATAGAAGACCCCGCTTTTCTTTCGTGGGTCTCCCCACTAGGTTCGCTTTGCCTGCTGCCAGAGGAAAGACATCTCTCAATGCCAGAGACTAGTGAAAAGGAAAGGAATTATTATGTATTTAAAAGTTATACAGACTAAAGTTCCTTAGAACACCCACGAACGCACAGTCTTTTCTTCTCGCTCTGCCCAATCTGGGGTACCCCATCTCAGGAAAGAAGTAGAAGTCCGTGATTCAGGCCACCAGCATCATCCACGTGGCAAAAAGGGAGCACTTCCAAAGACGTGTGGTCCCGACAAGACGCCCAGTGGCTGCTGTGGCTGGACTTAAACCCCAGCGCCAATCTTCCTCTGCAGCCCCATTTCCGGCTCCTCCCACAGTTGGTCAGAGCTGCCAGCATTCCAGGTGGGTGTGGCCCTGTGGGGTGGAGCCAATCATCTCCAAGCTCTTCTGGACCCCGTTACAAATCCCTATTTGGGGTCCCCCTCTTGGCTGCACCCTGTTACAAGGTGAACATTCCATCCTTAGCCCTTTGGGGTAATCGGAGAGCTGTCTGGGAAGTTGATCTGTGTGTATCCAGGAACTGATGCAGGGCTGGAATGTTCAAAAGTTTAAGTTCTCAGGCGACTTAAAATGAGAATCGAATCATCTCCTCATGCCTCAGCTTACTGGGTTTTAATAAGTTAGCTGCTGACGACAGTAACTCCATTTATTTCTTCACTCTGTCCCTCACTGGGAGTGTATCTTAACCTCAGAAGGTTTTTAGGTGGGTCACTTTTAGAACAGACTTACTCAAACAGGAGTTGAAAACTGGAAAACGGTTCCCAAGGCTTTCTGGGAAAGCCTTCCTGTATCCCCAGTCACACCGTACCCAGGGTGGAAACCCTCTGATCCTCTCCATATCCATTCTTCTCTTCCTTGTCACTAACGGGAACCCAGTTTCCTTTGGGTTACCTGTGCACAGCTAGAACAGCCACCTGGCCAGACCACCTTGCATTAGAGCCCTGTTCCTCCCGATGGAATCTGATCGGAGTTGTTCAGGTGCAGAAGCTCTCTTTGGAGCAACTGTTTTTCTGGTAAAATGGGACCGACTCAGCTGACACTCCCCTTGGTCTTTTATCTTTTCTCCTTCAGCTTCACCACCTTAGGGGGTGTAACACTCATTTTATAGCTGGCGGAACAAAAAGCACCCGTTTGTCATGCAGGAATGGACTCGTTGACGGAGGCTGGGTCTCCTCTGAACAGCTTGGGAGGCTGCCCAGCCCCTGCTGCCTACACCTGGGTTTTCACTAAGATGAACAAGCCCCACTCGCCCCAGCCCCTGTTTTCAAACCCAGCGTTCTATTTCTTGGCTCCAAGTCCTAACTGAAACAAAGGATTCTTCTCTTATCCACACCTTGGGGAGTACAGGACATATTTCTGGGCTCCAAGATTTTGCCAAATGCTGTAGGGAATGCTAATGAATTGCTATAATATTGTACTTACACTTTGTTGTGGGCCTTTGTATTTTTAATCTAAACAAGATAAAAGTATAATATAAATGTTTTGAATGCCTACCAAAATATGACAAGGTTTTCATCAGCATCATTTCTTTGTAATTTTTTCCTGGAAATAGTAGGCAGTCACTCAATATTTCTCTTACAGATGGCTGGAAAGAGTGCAAAGACCAATCCTAACATTATCTTTAACTTAATAATAGGCAACTGTAATAAATGTCTGGGAACCACTTGTGAGAAACTACAAATTCGATTTGAGCAGTTCATGAAGTGGTTATAAATCTCAGTATCTGGGGCATTGAAAAGAAGATGCAATGTCATGGAATATTTGAGTAGCTAGGGAAACATCACCCGAAATGAGAATGGTGATTTCTGACTTGGGGACTTAATACATTAGGGAAAATTTATCAGTGAATTTTATCTAGTGCTATCCCAGATGATAAATTGCTGGAAGATATCAGATGAGTGACAATAATTACTATCTTTTCTGACCATTAGACGCACCTAGGTTTTAGAAGAGGAAAACAGGAAATAAAATTTTGAAGCAAAAAATGTGGTAAAATATTCAATAACATAAATAACATAATGTTCCACCAATGTAAATGTATACAGAACTCAACAGCAGCATTAAGAACCATTATTCCTACCAAATTGGGGTGGGGGGTGCATCTTATAGTCAGAAAATACAGTAGTCATTGAGAAAATGGTGAAATGCATCAGTAGAAATCTCAAAAATGGCATGAAAATGACACCCCCATATAGACAATGACAATAATAATAATATTCCTTTAGCTGTGTTATATCACAAAATCCTACTCAACCCTAAACATGGACAAAGATAATATTATTTTCCTATTTTAAAGACAAGGAAACTAAGGCACAGAGAGACTAAGTGACTTGCCTGTAGCTCTTTATCAGCACGAGTCCTGAGTGGGATTGTCGTGAGCGCTGACTCAGTTCGTGTGTGGGGAGGGCTCTGGGCAGTGCTGGCCCACAAGAGGGCCCTCTGCTGGGAGATAAGCGAGAGGAAGTGAGGGAAAGTCTTAGCTCCCACGTGCTGTGGGTCAGGTGGGCAGGGGGCTTTCTTTCAGGCCAGCTGGCCAGCAGAGCTTTCTCTGAAGAGGTGGCACTGCACCAAGCACTGACTCTTATGAAGAAATAAGCCCCACGAAGACGCTGGGGATGAGCGTGCTGGGGAGAGGGGGCAGTGGGTCTCGAGGTGGGGAAACCTGCCGTGTTCAGGAAACAGCAGAGGGACTGAGGCGGGTGGTGGCAGGACACGGGGTCAGAGAGTGTCGGCGCCAGAGGTGTAAGGCCTTGAGGCCCGTGGCAAAGAGTTTGGATCTTTTCGATGTGTAAGGGAGGCCATCGGAGAGTTGAGAACAGAAGGGGGACAGCATCTCAGTGAACTTGTCAAAAGACCAGTAAGCAGTACAAGGTAGGGGATGGCGTCAGGGAACAAGGGCGGGTTCAGGAAATCGGTTAGGGGGCTGGAACAGCAATCCAGGCCTAATAACGACAACAACGATAATAATAATAGTGTTTTAGATGAAGGCGGTAGGAACAGAGGTGACTGACGAGCAGGGCTCAAATCCAGGATACGTTCTGAAACCAGACCTTCGAGGCTCTGCCGATGGATTGACCCTGTGGTGTAAGGGAGAGGGCGAAGGGTCGGTCCAGATCCGGTCGGAAGAGAGAGATTTCTTTTGACAGAGATACTTGAATATAAAAATTTTCTATTAAGGAACTGAAAAGGCCAATGAGCACTAAGGTATCAAAGAGGCAGTGACCTCAGGAAACAGCTGCCTCTCCTGAGGCTGAGAGAACAGAGAACAGAGGTTGTATTAACACTTAGGAGGCTGGCGAAGGGGTCCCACGGAGCTGACAGTAAGACGAGAAGGGGTGTCAGAGTCAGTGCCATAGGCTCCAAGAAGGAGTCCTGAGAGCTGGACCCTGGACCCTGGGAAGGGGGGCGCATGGCTGGGGCTGTTGGTGTAAGGAGGAGATGCAGTGAGAGCTGGGAAATCTTCGAACTGGAATCCCTGCTGGTGTTGACAGGAACCGCCACTGCCAGGTGTGAAAGCGCTGGTAGGGTCTCAGCAAAAGGTCTCCCCCAGGGAGGGGACAGCAAAACCTGGAGAGAAAGGGAGGCGGGAATAGGAAACAAAGGGGAGAAGAGTCCGGTCTTTCTCCTCCATGTGGAAATCTCCCTCTAGCGCCCCTAGCGGCAGAGCGTGACAGGGACCAGCTGGCCCAGCAGACGGAGGAGCATCACCAAACGGGAGCTAGGAGCTGGGTTCAAGCCTGGAGGTACCCTAACAGTTAACAGAGGCAGCCTGGTCTGGGGGCTGTGCGTGGGTGGAGGAATGAGGAACCTTGTCCGATGCATCTGTGGAGATGCCAGATGCAGATGTTGAGGAGCCCATGGGTTGTACAGTCTAGAGATCAAAGGAGAAGTTGAGGCTGGAGATGGAAACGTGAGGGTCAGCAGTTAGTATTTTTATTCATATCCACAAACAAAGGAAACCACAGTAAGGCTTTGAAACGAGACCCTCGACAGCTACTGTGTCCCTTACTGAGCCGTGCGGTATGTTCTGTAACTGTATTCCCACGGGTCCTGTCCAGATACTTTTCCTTAAAATTTTAATAACATGGGAATGGTTTTAAAGATGGAACTGTGTGGAAAAAAAGTTTTCAGTTTGGCAAAATAAGTTTAGGGCTTGGTGTCATGGCGGGAAGAGTGGCTAAATGTCCTCCATTGCCAAGCCTCCCTTTGGTTGTGTCCTCTATAAAAGGGACACAGCTGGCCACCAGTTTGTCTCGATTTAGACAGCGAGAGTTCAATGCCATGGCATCTTAGTAAAATACAGCATTACACCAAAAGTCGAAGCATTCGTAAATCTCTTTAACCAAACCAATGGTGTGAGACCTATGAATGAGATGTTTTCTGCTTACATCACCATTATTTTGAAAGGACTGTAAAGCGTTCTTACAAAGAAATGCTTCACAAAAGCTCCAAGTAATTAAACACTGCTCGACATTGACAGAAGCAGATAGTATCATTCTCCTTTACAATGAGGGGAAAAGCAAGGCACTCCAGGGTCCTAAGGGTCACTCGTTTTAGGGCTTAGGCACACAGGGCACACTTGTCCATCTGGTGTTGGGATGGGCTGCTGCGAACATACGGTGCAGCCGATCAGAGAGGCTCCTGAGAAGGAACTTGCCCAGGGGAGAGCTGGCACCCAGCCACTTTCGGCATTGGAGCCAGGCTCCTGGGGGGGGGGGAGGGAGGCTGGGAGTGCCCACTGCCGCCGAGCCGTCCGTCTGGACCACCTGCACCGGCTCACCTGTGAGTTCTAGCAGGAGAGACGTGTGGTGGAGAAAATTTACGTGTTCTCACCAAACACTGTAAGACTTTCATTTTTAATGGAGCACTGACTGCTGTTGCCCTTGCTCTTTATTCCTCGTGCCCTTCTCCTGGCAGCAGGCCTCTGTCCCCTCTGTGTCACGTTTGTGAGGACCGAGTGCTGCCGCCATTGACCTACAGACAAGAACCCAGCCCACACTGCAGGAAATTGTGTCTTTGGCGAGATTTTCTGGATGGCCCTGGAGAGGGAGAAGCATCTCTCCTCTGAGGCTGCTAAGCAGGGGTGACGTAAGCCTGGGTCAGCGGGAGGCCAGTTCTCATCAAGTCAGTCATCGTTAATGGGAAGGAAATCTCGTCATAGGACAAGGGCACAGGGCCAAGGGGAGATGAACCAAGGAGGGAGGGACAGAAAGAGTTTCATATTGCAGAGCCCCTACAATACGAAGGCTACACGGTATTGTGGGTTTTGTGGTTCTGTATGATCTCTTGCCTTCCCATTCTCTGAAGTTCGGAGAGTGTTCAGTAGAAATTGCCAGGAAAGAGGAGAAAGGGGTCTTTCTGTGACACCGGATGTGTGTGGCCCTGTGGAGCCCACAGAATGTGGCCGAGCTCCGGAACCCAGGGCTGTGGCCCCTGAATGGCGCCCTCGTGGGGACAGGGCCAGAAGCTCTCAAGTGTCAGAGACCGGTGCCTTTAGGTGACAGCTGTGCAAACAAACCACTTTGGCAGCATCCAGGGGCAGCACACATGGTTAGAAAAGGGCACAGAAGCTTTGGAAGAAGTGACAGGGCCTTGAGTGGCAGCACCCTTGACGTTGACCCGACATGGCCATTGTCACAGTTATAATCTGTAGACAGATTACCAAAAGGAGTCTGGGCAGAGTTCAGAGGTGGGAAATGGGGCAGACAGCACACGTAAGCAAAAGCAAGAATCCCTCTGGGGCCGCCAGAGGCAGACGGAAGTAGGAGCAGGTCTTCGGAGAACAGGAGGTGTTTGTGTGACTGTAGATTTGACCCCGCTCTTCGGGAAAAACGGGATACACAAAACCCCACTCTTTCAACAGGTGAGAAACCAAAAGGAAATGTCCATGCTCACTGTAAGAAGGAAGTGCCCATCCTGAGCTGTGAAGAGACGAGTCTCACTGAGCCACTGACATTGACACTGGAACAATGAAGCTGGAAACAGGCTCTAAGAGTGTATGTGTCCTTGGGACCCTGGCCGGGCAGCTCAGTTGGCTAGAGCGTCGTCCTGAGATGCCAAGGTGGCAGGATCGAGCCCCAGTCAGGGCACAGACAACGATCAGCCAACGAATGCACACAAGTGGAACAACAAATTGATGTTTCTCTCTCTTTCTCCTATCCTCTCTCTCTCTCTCAAGTTAATTAAAAACCAATAAAAGGACTGTATCCTTGGAAGTGTCAGCAAAAGTCAAGCTGGGGCCGAGGCCAGGAACAGAGCCAACATGTAGAGGGAGCAGGAGCAGGCGGTGACCCCTGGTGCAAGGAGAGAGCTTGTGGGCTGGCAGGAGAAGCAGAGTGTTCTGTGGCCATGACAAATGGACTGTGACAGGGTCACTGTAGCCCAGGGTCTGGGAGGCTGAGTTCACATGGTGCACGGGCAAGGTCTCAGCCCGGAATCGGGCTACACACTGACTTCCCAGCCACGCACAGAGGGAGCTGGGGTCCGGTGTGAGAGTGAGGGGAGGCCCTTTGAGTCTCAGCTTTCTAGTTCTCTCCTGCTGCGATCAGGTGAGAGTCTTTCTACTGTGGATTACGAGGATAAAATGAGGTAGGGCGAAGGCACTCTGAAGACCTGAAAGCTTTTAAGAGATAAAACAGTCTCTTAAAAATGTGTGACTCAGTGTAACCAGTGTCTTGCAGCATTGCCCGCAGCCCGGGAGGTGGGCAAAGGGTCTCCCCCTCGCCTTCCACCCGTCTCCTTCCTCTCTGCCCTTGGCCTGGGCACTTCTGCTTCTCTCTCCCATTACTGGGCAACACATGTACTTGGCACATGTACACACAGACACAGCACATTGTGGCTGATGCCCCTCAGGGGTCCGGCTGCAGCAGAGTGGGGGTGGCTCTTCCTTTATGGCTGATGTCTGCTCTGATTGACAGTTCCCTCTCAGTACTAGTGGTCAGAGGTTTTAAATATCATCCATTTGTACACTTTGTGATTTGTTTATATTCCTATAGATAAATAGGTAGATAAATATTCATACATTTACACACACACACACACACACACACTTTATTTTTGCTTTGGAGTTGAGGAGTCATTTACTACTCACTTTATTCTAGGATATCCTAAACAGAGCAAGTATTTAAATAAATAAGGGGACTGCAAATAGAAACAGAAGTGCTATTGTTGGTACCTGTAGGGTAAGTGGAGGCAGTCCGGCTTCCTCACCCAGGTGTCTGGGTAGCTGAGGGAAACAGTGTTCCCGTAGCCTTGAGACTGGGTCTGATAAACTGTTCCCAAAACACGAAGTGAGCTCGCATGCTCAGAATTAGCTTATGTTATGTAGTGTTCTGGCATCTGGCTGGCTTTGTTCCCCTCTAGCACTTAGACAGGTAGGGACTCCCTGCTGGGGCAATGGTGATGAGTGCCATGCTGGGGAACAAGGGCCACGACATGAGACATGCAGACAGTCACACAGCTTGCAGCGTGCTTGGCTCACCCACCATGGATAAAGGCGTGCCTGACATCCAACGGTGGATATTTTCCATCTGCATGAACACTGTGCACCTGCCTGGCCTTGGAGGGTCGCAACACAGTACTATTTCACAAATTTCTAGTTGGCAACAGGCACTTAGACCACAGACAGGAAACAGGAAGAGAGTATGGTGGTAGGTGGGCAGTGCCTCCCTCTGGCTGCCCTCATCATTAACTGGATGTTGAATTTTCTTCAGAAATGTGACATTGAAAAGTTGTAAGAAATTGCTCTCTTGATGTTTCCATGAATTTTTGTGATGTGTACGGATGAGAAGTTTGCGTCTTTGTCAATGTATAATGCTAATAAAGAATTAATGTAAGGAGTTGAGCTAGTTAAATCACTAACTGATGTGAGAAAACTCTTAATGAGTCCAATATTTTAGATCAGGAAGTTCAATAGCCTTTTACAAGCATTTTAATTGGAGCAGACACTGGGAAACATTTTTTGTTACAACCACCACCATAGTCGGTGCCATGGATGAGACGCTGGTGACAGGAGCAAGTGTCCCCAGGTGTCATCAGGAAGCCATTGGCGCCAAACAGACAGCTGGTGTGGAAGGGCTGTTGATAAAACTCCCAGTGGTCACGTTCCTTCTGGGACCTTCTCACTCTGAGTAACCGAGGAGTCAATGAAAGAGATTTCTATTAATACAGAAATGGTGGTGTAACTGAGTCGGGCTTCAGCTGGTGAAACCTACTCCCTGGAATAACTAACATTTTAACAAAAACGTAGGGAACTTGTCCTTTGAAGAAAACCTGAGGGCCTGTGGACTGAGACACAGGCTCTCTGTCGGGCGGGACGTCCTGCCTCATTGCCGCTGGCCGGGACTTCCTCCACCTCCACCACCCACCCTCCTTCCAAATTCCAAAACTAAGTTCCACTCCTTCACCTGCTTTCCTCACCTCTCCTTTTTGCTCTTTTGGATACTAACTGAAATTTTTTTGTTTGCCTCATGTTAGCAGTGTTTGGGGAGACAAGAGACAGATGTCTGTGGTCCATTTGTCTGTGGAACCAATTTTCAACGTTCTGTATATTCTCTTGGATTCCTAGTACATTGAGGGACATAAAAATAGGCACCCAGACTCAACTTGTCAACGACTGCGGATATGAAGCAATGAGTCTGTTTCCACAGGTGTGCACGTGGTTTCGTGTGTTTGGTTGTGAGTGTGCGTGTGTGAACATAGCAGGTGCCTGGTCTCTCCACACCACGTGAATCTATGGGGAAGTCGCAATGACTGCGGACTTTCTTCTGTTCAGGTAACTCGAGTGCATTTTCAAAGTGACCCCTAGTTGACTGTTCCCAGGATTTTGGAGTGACATGCTGTGTGCCTGGAAACTAGGCTGTCTCCTTCAGCCACTGCAAGGCATGCGGGCTGTTTCTCCTCCCCGCGAGCTGCCCTTGAACGCACTTGAGTCACCGCAGCCCCTGTGCCGGGTTCCAGTGCGGGGAGGCCAAGGCGGTGATCTCATGACGCTGGCCAGACGGGCAGCCCGTGGGGAGCCAGAGCTCTGCCGGCTGCTCCACAGGGAGGAGGGCCCCCTCTCCATCTCCAAGCTGTACTTTACATGTTTTGTAGTCCCCAAGCCTCCCTGCCTGAGCCCTGAGTCTTAAATAAACTGTAGGAGAAGACAGCTTCACCAGTCTCTCCCATCGCCTGCCCAGAATTTCCAAAAATCTCCCATGAAATCACTTGACTCCCCTTGGTGGCTCATTTTTTCTAACTATAGTTGCTGAAACTCAGGCCACCGGCCTGGATTCACGTCTTCTGAGACCTCCCCTTCACTACGCTCTTCCCTCTCCCCCCTGCACACCAAGTCCTCTGCACACCAGCCGACTGATGCCTGGAGGTGGCAGTCATGTGGGGGAGGTGGTTGTTCATACTCGCAGAGCTCCGGTCAGTCAGCCGTGATGCCTTGAAGCATGTGTGAGAGCCCATCTGTGTGTTTGTATTCTACTCTACATGCATGCACATATAATCACAAATGTCTCTTTCCAGGCTGAGATACACTTGGAATTCAGGTTAAAGAGATAAAGACTTACTTTTGTTCTCACTTTGGTCAGTCCCTGTAGAGTGTCGGGCAGTCCAGAGGCGTCCTAACCAACCCTTTCATTGCTGAACGGAACCTGTTCTAAAAGGTAAGGAAGGTGGTGTTGGAGGCAAAGCAAGTGCGCCAACATCAGCAGTGATCACGGCTGAGATACCTTTGCTCTCCGGGTTGCCCTGCAATGCTGCCACTCGGGCAGGGGCACGTGGTCCAGCTTCTCCTTAGGAATCATGTATTAAGGATTGCAGAAACCCCAGCCATTCTAAGTTTTACTACAAGATTACGTTGAAGGAGAAATAAGAAAACCAAGGGCAAACAGGTATAATTTTCAGGGGACCAGACTCTAGCAAGCACACAGTGTTTTCAGAGCCCAGAACACAAACGCGTGTATTGACTCTGTCCGGTTTGCCCAAGGAGCCAAGTTTCACCCCGCTCCACTGAAGGCTGCAGTCTAGGTGGGGCTGGGCGGCCTGATTAACTGAGACTGCACAAGGGGAGGGGCTTAATTTTACATCCCCACAGTGTGCTCTGGCTTCTCAAACATCTCAGTATGCTTTAGGTTCCAGAAGGAAAAACAAAAGGGTTTATGGATCCTTTCAACAGCGACGTCGTGTGGCATTGCCAGCAATCAGAACAGGCTTCATCACAGCGAAACTTGAGTGACGCTTCCCTGGGAGGCACTTTGTACTTGACATTGCGTCGCTTCTTTCTGTTGCTCCCACAGCCGTGGCTGGTATTTGGGAGAAGTACAGCAAGACGTTTGTGGGCCTTTCATGATGCACTGTGTCAGCGGTGGGGACCGAGTGTCCCTGGAAGCAACTTCTCAGTAGAAAACAAGTCAGCGCTAGCCATTCAATAAACGTGATTCAACAACAGGGTGAGGAGAACAGATGAAATGCATAAGCAGTCATTTCTGTGATTGCTTCGCTCTTCTCTCACGATTCCAAAAGCATCACTTGCAGATCAGTGGCGATTTCACTTCAGAAATCAGGGTCATGCAGGAACACGAGACCTCATCTGATGGTGGAAGGGGGCATCGCAGAGGCAAGAAAACAGGTTCAGATGCCAGCGAGAGACTTCCGGAAGCCCTGCGTTCTGAGGGCAGCTGCCCACCAGACAGGCACCGGCGCCTTCTGGGAACTCAGGGAGACAGCGCTTTCCCTGCCATCCATCCCCCCAGGTGGCCTCCTCCGGGCCCAGGCGCACTGCCAGGGTCCCCGCCTCCGAGCAGATGAGCAGCAGATGGCCGAGAGCTTGTCAAGGACAGAGCCTGCAGCTTTCCCAGCCGGTGATGAAAACAAATTTGGATTAAAACAAGAAGGTTTTAATAAAACCAGAAAGACTGAACTCATCCCTGGGCAACATGTCTTCCGGACAGAGAGCAACCACGGAGACAAGGGCTAACACAACGTCACTGGGCCTGGCCCAGAGGTCGGGGCAGCCTTGCCCGTGGCAGCACCTAGCGCTGAGCGAGGGAGGGGGAGAGAGGCTTGTTTCCCGGGATCTAAGTTTCTCCTTCTTTATGCGCCCAACAAAAACAATAAAACATTTGCATGGAGTGCCTCTTCAGCCTTTTAACATATGGTTCCCAAGAAGGCCCCTAACATTAGGGTGGATTGTTAAGAATAAAAATAACGGCGGAGAGGAGAAGTGCTCTTACGAGGAGAACACGAGGCAGGCCCGGAACGTGTTTGGAGAGCCCGGTGCTGCTCGGTTTAGACCCCGCTTCGCGGGGCTGCGCCAGCAACCTGGCTGCGCCCCCTGCAGGGAGCACGTCCTTCCCAGAGGCCCGGCCCTCCGCCCTCCGCGACACTCCTGCTGTTTGTGACCTCGCACAGGGACCTGAGGACACGGCCATAAGCGGAGGAAGTCAAAGACAAGCACTGTATGATCTCCCTGAGATGTAGACTCTAAAAAAATAAAAATTAAAAGCTCGTAGAGACAGAGAATAGATGGGCGGGCGTCAGAGGCAGGGCGGGAGGTGGGGAAAACGGGTGAAGTTATACAATAAGTAAGACCCGAGGTGGGGTGCGCAGCGTGGGGACACAGTGATGACACTGTATTGTGTATCTGCAAGTTGCTAAGAGAGCAGAACTCCCAAGTTCTCAGCGAGTGAAAAACAATCACAGCGCTGTGTGGTTTGGTAGTAACTAGTCCTGTGTTGGGCATTTCACACTGCACACATCCATCACATCACTGTGGTGAAACCTGTAACTTTTTGTCCCAACTGAGAGTCGCGGATGCATTGTGTTGTTCAAAAACTTTTACACAAAACTGACCTGGCTGGTGTAGCTCAGTGGACCGAGTGAGGGCCTGCAGACCATGGTTGACGGGTCAATTCCCAGTCAGGGCACATGTCCGGGTTGCAAGCGAGGACCTGTGGGGGGCTCGTGAGAGGCAACCGCGCATCGATGTTTCTCTCCCTCTTTTTCCTCCCCTTCCCCTGTCTCTAAAAAGGTAAATAAATAAAGTCTTAAAAATAAGTAAATAAAAATAAAGACTTTTACACAAAATTGAATTCAGTGCCCAAAACACAAATGTTTGTCTATCCTGAAAAATAAACTTGCTCATTAAAATTATTAACAGCATTTATATAACATATGAATTTTTGCCATGGTTGTTGGGGAACATGGAGAAAATGAACAAAGCAAAATATGCTTAATACTGGTTTCTAATAGAAATTATCTTTTTGAACTCCCTCTCTGAGATAATCCTTAAGCTTTTTAATATTTATTATACAAAAAAATCAAGCTTTATTGTGAATTCACCAAAAATTTGACTGGCTGGGACTAAAGTAGGTATTATAAATAATGCTCAGTAAACTACATTAGAGATTTTGTTGTGAAGTTGTGCCAATTGCTAGGACACAGTGACATCAACAGTAAATAATAATAACTAATGATATAATAGTAATAAAAAGAAGAAGAAGACAGCCTTACTGTTGAAGCCTTGAGAGAACCACTGATGAATTCAACTCACCACGTGATCAGGATGAGTTGAATTTAAAAGTAGTTCAGTACAGAGCACAGCTGTATCCAGGATGAATGACTCTCCCGGTCCTCACCTCTGAGTCTCTAAGCCCCCTGAGGCCACAGGAGCCTGCAGCACAGGACCGGGCACCTGTGCTCTCAGGTAGCTGTTGTGAAATGCTGGCCTGACCAAAGCTCACCTGCCCTCCCATCCTGAGACCCCCTCAGACTCAGAGTCCTTCCGTGGGGTGGGGGTGCGGCAGGCACGGAGAGCAGCTGAGTGCCTTCCTGGGGGTCTCAGCGATCACTCCTCAGCCCCCACCTGCCTCCCAGCACATCCGTTCCTGTGCCTGCGGATCCAGCCGCTGCCCCCCGGGGCTCCACAGCTCTCAGCTCTGAGTGCTGGCAGGCTCTGCAGCAGGTGGAGCTGAGCCTCACTTCACTTCAGCTTTCTAAGCTGAACAAGTCTGTTCCTTCTTCTACAGGACAGCTCTCCAAGCACTTCAGAGCAATGGATGGATCTGCCTTTAGTGTTCTCTCTCGGGGGCTCAGCATCCTTGGACTGTTCACGTGACCTCTGAGTACTCCTTCTCTGAGCATATTATAATGAGCAAATGTTTCTGTGAAAGTATGGGGATTAAAATGGAAAGACACTATTATAGTTAGGACTGTGGACACGGAATACTGACCTTACTGTCTGTCCTTGGGCTCAGACCAAACTAACATTGCATTTGTGGGCAGGGAGGTTAACCACTTTATAAACTGCCTCATTTTAAAATTGTGGTCAACAAGTACCAGGTTTCTTCCAAAATATATTGCTGCAAATCAGATCTCCTGTTTGTATTTGTACCCATGATTCTTTATAGTAAATATATGACTGTATCTCTACTTCTATTGAATGTTTTCTATTGGCTTTGATCTCTGTTACAATGATTTTAACTTTTGAATGTAGTACTCACCACAGGAGAGAGCCATTCAAACACCGATGATACGAAAGTGCATTGACTTTGCTTTGTCTTCAATCAAAAACAAAATTGCGAAGGGCACAGGACCAAGGAAGGAGGTTAGAGAGGGTTTGCTGGATTGCTCACAGGTCGATAGGAAGCTGTTAAACAAAGTAGGTTTCTTCAGCTTGAGGTGTATCAAGGTGACCTGGCCATCCTTCCACCCTCCATCCATGCCCTACCCACAGGGACCACGCGAGATTTTCTGTCAAACGGCTTATTGAGATCGAGCCCCATGCCAGCCCTGATGCCCCTGCAGCCACCTCACCCCAGTGGCAAAGCCGCACAGTGAGAACACCTGGTTCAGTGGGTCCCCATCAAAGTCCGGGGAACAACATTTCATTTCCTAAAGGTCACCATCTTTTCGCTTAATCATTTATTCTAGAAATGGCCTAGAGGTTGATTTCTACCTTAAAAGTCTTTAATGTGTAAAAGCCTGCCATTCTCCACATCAAGGAAGCCAGAGTTACACGTATGTGTCAGCTTCTCTGAGTTTCCCGTGTATTTATCTCCCTCTTTATCTTCATTCTACTTCTGTTTTCACTACTTTGTATATGATTTGCCACAAACTCTGTTTGAATAAACAAAATTGTGCATTATGCTCTGACTCTAAATATGTCAGAAAAACATTTTGTTTAAACTTGATTTTAATTTTTGCCATAGAGGAACAACCATCAAGCTACTACAGTGAATATTTAAAAATCATACTGAATTCTTTATAGTGCTGGGGTAAAATGAAGTAAGATTTTTGGTGGAAAATAAAATTTTTAAATCCCAATAAGTTTATTTAAAATTCAGTTAGATTGAAAATACTTATCTGTAGAGAGAATAATTATCTTCTGTCCCTGCCATATTTTATTGCCTCTCATTAGAGTCTAAACATGTTCACGTTTCCGTTGAATGATAAAGTGACTGGGCGGTAGCAGTGCTCTCGTCTTCTTTTTGCTCTGAAGGTGAGAAAACAGAGCACAGGGACATTCCTTGTGGGATCAGACAGAGTCACCCTCCAGTCTCACTGGGAACTCGCTTCCACTCCATCACTCGGTCGCCTTGCTCTCTTCCGGTTTCCTGGGCAGTAGATTCACAGAAGCCCTGGCTTCCTTCCAGGCAAAGAGGAACTGGTTTTCCACATGGAGCCAGAAAGGGGCAAGAGTACGTTTCAGTCTCAGGGATTTGCTTCACTACGTCTTTGTTTTTATTTTTTAATCCCCGCCCCCGGGGACATGCTGCTTATTGGTTTTAGAGAGAGGGTGAAGGAGGGAGAGAGAGAGACAGGGAGAAAAACGTCAATGGGAAAGAGAAACATGCCTGCCTCATGCACCCTGACCAAGGACCAAACCAACAACCTACGTATGTGCCCTGACTGGGAATTGAACCCACGACCTTTTGTTTTGCAGAATGATGCCCAGCCGAGTCCACTGGCCAGGTCTGTACTATCTCTCTTTAATTAAAGTTCCTTTCCTGCTTAAACTGAGGCATATCTGCAGTTTTTTAAAAAAAATTACCCAGGTAATTCTGTCTCCACACCACCCACCATATTTTTCCTGTTTCCTAAATACCTTAAATATGATGTTTATCTTATCATTTCTTGTATAAAAATACATACATTGGATTTCTATGTCTTATTTTATCTTAGGCCTTTGTGGAATGCAAGTATAATGTGTAGCAAACTCAGAAGGAAATGAACTTCATTGGTTCATTATTTCCCAAAGTGGACTATTTATTGCTTCCTGGTTTTATCCATTTTCACAGGGTAACATTGACCATAAACCCTACACAAGACCCACAGTGTAATACCTGTTTATGAGAATTTGTTATTAGTGAGTGAACCTATACTCTATAATTAAAATGACCAGTATCATTATAAAAGACCCATATAGATGAAGTTAGACACATCAGTGCTTGTTTGCTACTGTAACCAGTTACCACAGACTCAGTGGCTTAAAACAACACAAATTTATTCTCTTATGATTCTGTAGTGAGAAGGTCGACATGGGTCTTCCTGAGCCAAAATCTAGGTGCGGGCAGCACCTTCAGGAAGGGACTGCGGGGAATCTGTTCTTTTGCCTTCTCCAGCTTCCAGAGGCGGCCTGCACGCCTTGGCTCCCAGGAATCTCTCATCTTTACAGCCACGCCGTGGCCGGTCAGGTCCTTCTCACTATGCCTTCCCTCTGTTTCTGTCCCCCCTGCCTTCCTCTTCCCCACTGAAAGACCCTGTGAGTGCGCTGGGCCCACCAGGGTCCCATGAGACGAACTCTTCCTGCCCAGGGCCGCTGAGGAGCAAACTTGCTTTCGCCTGCAGCCTTACTGCCCCAGCCACACCATCTCACAGGTGCTGGGTATCACAAAGGGGCCAGCTTTTCTGGTGGGCTGGGGGTGAGACACCATTCTGCCAGCCGTAGAGAGTTCCTTTAGAGAGGGCTGCATTCCTCCAGATGCCCTGAAGAAACTGGCTCACAGGTTCGCAGTCTGCGATGCTTTCACTGAACTGTAGTTCTTTTATGAGCATGCTCAGGGTTTTTTTTTTCTCTGCCATCTCCGTGCCAGCCTCGCTACTTACCTTGGGGAGGGTCATTTAAACCATGTGGCAGGCAGAGTCAGATTCCTGTGGATTCTCAGGTGCCAACCATTTTATTTCCTTGGGCAGCACCAATGCTTGAAAGACAAGCTTTACAAAGCTAAAAGAAAAATAAATAGGAAATCTGATTCGGTTGATATATATTAAAATAACCAAATTGTAGATCTGGTTATTTTATCCGAATCTATACCAATAACCAAATCTACAATTTGGTGATTTTATAAAAATTTATGAAATAAGAACCTTTCCATTGAATTAAAGCTGTAAAAAGTATATTAAATTAAATCTACCAAAATAACCAAGTTTTAACAATATGGGTAGACAAAACCCTTTGCTGCGATTAATTATGCAAAAATAATTCCTGGGAAGCCAGCGACTGGAAGCAGACTGAGTTTGGGGAAAACCGTATTTCGAAACAAACCCGAACTGGTCTGCACACGGCCTGCCCAAGAGCACAGGGGCTGACCCTGCGCCCGCCGGCAGTGGCCGGCCAGTCTGGGAAGCCGCAGGCAGGAGTTCCTGCCCAAGCCCACCTGCCCGAGCACGAAGGGCAGAGGAAGGGTGAGGGGCAGGGAGGAGCTCACGGAGAACAACGCCCAGGGGTGCTGGGGGGCCCAGAAGCAGGCTGAGAAGAGACTGTGCCTGCCCTGTTTGCCCTGTTCCACAGGCAACCCTGGTTTACTCAGGCAACAGCGCCCCCTGCCGGAGGACTATGATTTCCATTCTCCGCAGTTGCTGCGCAGGGGACCCACTGGCCGAAGAGATGGAAGTGGAAATTGTTGGAGGATCTTTTACAAAATTAAAGCTCTTAGAAGAGCTGCAGACAGCACACTGGGCCGTTTTCTCGTGCTCCTCACCCTCTTACCTGCTATGGGGATGCTGATGTGATGGCTGCACCTGCAGCAGCCTCCTAAGGACAGCTAAGGAGATGGAGCAGGGTGCAAGGGTCCTTGTCCCTGAAGCTCAGAGCCTCAGCACCTCCCTGAGCCAGCTCCCGCTGCCTTCTTGTTCGTTGGAGGGAGTCAAGCTTCTTGTGTTCAGCACCTTTCTCATTGTCTGCAACTAGCAGCTGAGAGCAAGTCTAAAAAAGACACCCACTTTGTTCACGAAAGGCCTTCACTCCCTCCAAATCCTGCAGATGTTCACGTGCGGTGAGCAGATTCAACATGACGAACGAAGGCATTTGCTAAAAATTCCTGAACCCTGGGAAACTAAATGCCCGGACTCTTTCTGTGACCCTCTGGAGTTGTGACTGTCACCCTAAGCGTGTCACTTTGGAGTCCTCTTTCTCTTCTGCATGACTTCTCCTACCCAGCGAGACAGGTGTGTGTTCTGGGTGTGTTCTGTTTTGCCGGGGTTACCATGCCTTTTCTCAAAGCCTTAGAAAGAACTAAAACGCACTGACCATGCAAACCTCCCTGTACCTGATTTCAACTCTTGAATAACTCACTAGACCTATAGAAGGGTTTTCACTTCTGGTTTACTTCATTTGTCAGGAATGTGCTTGTATTTGAAGCCAAACAGGCATCTGCTTCAGGCAGGCTGCATGAATTAGGAATGCACTTGGCTGCGATGAGCAGAAAATCTGATGCAAGTTCAAGTGTTCCCTGTCAGAAGTCTGGAAGCAGAAGAGCAGGCTCCTGCATCTTCAGGTTGTCCTCAAGGACCCAGGTTCCTTCCAGAGTGGTCTGCTCCTTTTACACCTGACAGTTGTCCTCCTAACTGGAAGATACACGCTCTGCCTCTGCATCACGTTCAAACTCTAGGCAGAACATAATGTGAAAGTCAAAGGTCACTGTGCTTTCTCCAAAGCAGACAATATTCAGGAAGGAAAGCTCTCTCCAGGTAAATCTGCCTGGATCTTAGTGACCTAAACAGTACCCCATAGCTAGTGGAAGGAGAACTGGGGAAATAAGTATTTGTGTTTCTGCATTTGGATAGCCCAAATAAAACTGAGTTCTCTCTTCTCTTAGAAAGCAAGAGAGGAGGATGGAAATTATGTATCCATCCAAACTATCTGTCCCAGAGGATACCTTTACCCTCTGTGTCCAGGGACAGTCTCAGTTGAAGATGTAACAGCAAACAGAGCGCTGGTCTGTTGCTCTGGTGTCTTTGCTTCTCTGTGAATACCAGTATTTATGGAGCACTTTATGTGTACACAGCTCAGAATTAGGCACCACGAAGTGGCAGAAAACAGAGGGAGCAAAGAGATGGGACCTTGGCGACAGGTTATGTCGTGGACATTTATCATGTTGGACAGTACCCGCTGCTCACTTCCATAGAATGCAATGGAAGTATCACTCCGTGAAGTGCCACACACAAAGCGATGCACTACTGGTGTTTTCTTCTCAGTTTGGGGAGCACTGCCTAGGAGTTTGGTTTAAAAAGTTGAATAACATGAGACTGTTGTGAACACATTAAATATAGGAAACCTTTAAATGTGACAGATATGGGACCATCTTTCACTAATATCCTTTTGGGTCAGGACAGAGATGCTTGCTCCCTCTTGTAACCGCGGCCTGGCATTCCACAGGGACCCTTGGCAGAAAGGCACAGGGGAACCTGTGGTCCCAGCTCTGGCTTCCCTCCCTTTGTCACTGACCATGCTGCCCCCACTAGGAAAGTGATGGGGTTACAGGCCCATGTGCGAAGGCAGACCCCCCCGGGAGGGCTCCAGGTGGCCCAGGGTCCCCCGGTGGCCCGTCAGTGGCGGACCTGTCTTCTCAGGAGCCTGGGCTGCTTCTGACGGAAGCGGGCAGCGTCGTGCCCTCAGTGACTGCTGAGTTCATGGTCTGGGGCCTAGTTTCCTCAATTTCATGTTCCTTCCATTTCCATCCATTCCTGGTTTGGTTTCTTAGTTCAACCCCTGCTTTCCCCAGGTCCTGTGCGCTCCTTCCCAGGTTCCGACCCCAGTGTCTGATGGGGGTTGGTTTTTGCCTCTAGTGCCCTATTTTGGGGGTCCCTGGTCAAGCCTCCACCTAACACTAACTTTGAAATCCTCCCAGGACTTAGGTCTGAGCCATCTGAACACAGAGGGAGACCAAAGGTTTTACCTTCACCCATTGTCAGTGAGTGTGTCACTAAATGTGTGGCTTTTACACACTCAGGCACACATCAGTGCAGCTTGTGCAAGCACGAGGGTGAGCGATTTGCAGGTGTCAATTATAATTACGTTTCCTTTTCACAGAAATCTTCACCAGCAAATGGCATTTTCAGTAGATGTTTTGTGCCAATTTTTCCATGTCGAAAAACATTGCATTATTTATTTAGCTTGTGTTACAGCTCCAGGGAAACGATGACCTGCTACAGACGTGGTTGACGGACATCTCAGGATCTGTTCTTTTGATTCTAAGAAGGTTTCAGCTGCAAATACTGAGCTCTGCAGAAAATTATAACACAGGCTGATCTTTTATAAACGAACGTCTAATTTCTCTCAATGTAATTGAGTCCCCGGTGCCACTACCTCCATCTATACCCAGGCCACTAAACTCATCTCAGACCTGGAGGCAGGTGACGGTTGGAGGAAGCTGTTTATCATGTTTCATTACCTTGGATGTTGGAGGAAGAGAAAGGCTCCCCAGAAAGTGCTGCTTTGGACTTGGCTGTGCCCCACACAGGTGCCCGACCTTCCCCAGCAAGCTGGCTGGGCACTGGGGACAAGGGGCCATGCCACAGACCCCCACTGGTGCGCCCTGACAGACCCGCCCTTGTAGACCGGGGAAGCCCGTTTCTCTCAACCCATCCTGAGTGATGAGGGAAAAGAAAGCATGTGCTCGTCATCTGCTCCAAATGTAGCAGCATGTCCTCCTCCTCTGCTCTCAGAGGCTTTGGAGGCCAAAGGCGTGGGAGAAGATGCCAGCACTGGGCTCAAAGCACGTACAGCAGGATGGAGTCCTGATGTGCCACGCACTGTCTGCGCGTGAGCTGGGGCAAAGCCCCCGAGATCTGTGAGTCTCTAATTCCTCGCTGTGACATGATTGAAGCGTGCGTTGTTTTGAATGACCTGGAGAGATAATGGAAATGAAATAGCTTTATAAATTTTAAAAGCACTTTGTAATTGTCAGTTCTGTGTAATTATTGCTCATGAAACTCTGCCAGCCATCCAGAGGCTGTGACAGACAAGTCACCTCACCACCTTTGATCTGGGGGCCTGCTGGCTGGAGGGCGGATTCCGAAGGAAGGTCAGCATCTGCAGCAGAGAGAAAATTGTGTTTTGATTGAGTCTGGGACCCAGAGTCCAACAGAGCCTCTCTCCCTGGGGTATATATTCAAATTTTCTTCTCACAATTTTAATATCAAAGGGGCAGAGGTCAATCAGGATTAGGGACAGGGAAAGGTCACTTTAACTATGTGTATAGCTGCACCTGGAATAGTCGCACACAAACACACAATACCAGGATGAAGATACACCCCTGGGGAAAGAAAAGAGCAAATAGGTCTGTGGCAGAGGCTCAGAAATTGAACTTCTGAGCCTGTTCACTCCACACTCATTTGTTTTCTTAGGTGGCATTCTATTTCTCGCACCCGCTTGGTTTTTGGTGGGGAGTCTTTGGTTCAGTAGGTGATGGTCATGTGACCATTCTCCACCTTGGGGCCCTCGGGGGCCAGTTGTTTGACAGAAGAAAAGCCCAGAACGACAAGGGAAGCAAAACAGGGGAAAACAAACGCACCACTTAACACAGCAGCTGCTGGCCAGTCCCAGCTAAACTGTGCCTCTCGGACCCCAGAGCGCCAGGAGACGCCGCTGCCGCTTCCCCAAGGGGCAGGCGTGTCCTGGGAGCAGGAGCGGGTCGAGCCCTGTGCCTCCTCTCGCAGCCCCGGTTGGGATCCCTGCGTGGGTGAGGGCACCACCCACACCCCAAGGAGCTTCCGGTGGAGACAGGCAGACAGACGGGATCACGAACCGGGACTGAGATCTGAACATCCCCTCACACCACGTGTGGCCCTATTTACAACTTCGGTTGACAGTCACACGCGGGTGGTTCCCATTCCGTGGACGCGATTTCACCAATTCCAGTTCTGGGTGACGTGTGTGAGAGAGAAGACTCATTTATCCGGAGGACTGAAGCCATTCTGTTTCTGACATCCTAGCCGAGACTGACAATATTAAGAAGACAGAGAGTCGGAGTTCCTCAGATGCAGAAAGTGCTAGCAGTCCCCGTCCCCAGTGTCCACTGCACAGGAGGGAGGGTGGACCCGGAAAACAGTGGGAACACCCTCCACTGCCCAGCCCGGTTCCCTGAGCACCGCTGTGTGTCAAGCCCCAGACACTTCACGCTGCTTGTGAAGCACCTGGGAAGGCAGTGCACCGCGGCTTGGGGTTTCCACCCGGGAGGGTGGGGGAGCATGGGGGGGTTGCGGTGGCTGAGGAGGAGCTGGGGGTCTCAGGGAGGAGGGGGTACGGGCAGGTCTCCCCAAAGAGCCAGCCTGGGACAAGCAGAGAAGCTGCCTCAGAAGGTGAATCGACAACGCTGCGCCCTTACCCACAAGCCCTTGATAAGAACCACCAAGAACAGAAGGGAATGGCGTGCGGATTGATCCCGCAGTGCAGGCTCTGACGCCAGCTCCTGGTCTCCTCACACACCCGGGCCAGCGCTGGCCTGTGGGCCACAGTGTGAGCCACAGCGTGAGCAGGGTCCTAAGGGACGACGGGCAGTTTCCCAGGGCAGGGGGAGGGGTGCTGTGCCTTAGCAAGGCAGGCGAGGGGGCGGTGCAGCGGGGCACAGCAGAGCGCCCAGGCGGAGTTCAGGGGACACCGGTGGGGGCCAAGCTGGTGTTAAACTGAGGAGGCAGGGCCAGCTCACTGCCGCCTCCTGGGAAGAGCCTTCCAGGATCAGTCTGCAAACTCAGAGCGACAGGAGGTCTGTTCTCCAGCCTCCGAGGCCACAAGGGCCCAGGACAGGCAGCATTTTGGAACATAGGACCCCCGGGGTCAGAGAAACAAGCGAAAACCAGCCCAACAGCGATGCCCATGGGCCGTTCCCAGGTCTGGTGGTTGAAAACCTAAGTTCCTACCTGCCGTCCGATCGGAGTGGCCACAGGGTTTAGGGACTTCACAGACAGAGCAGGGGAGAGGAGGGGAGGGGTAGTCCGCAGTCCTTAGCCCCGAGACCAGTCTGCGGAGGAGGGGTCCTGATGAGGGGCCACACAGCTCCCTTGCTGTGGCCGGAAATGCCCCTTTGATGAGTCCATTCCTTTGAATTAAGCGTGTTCTCTCTAATAATTGCCTTTTAAAATCCAAATGCTCTTGGACGAGCATAAAGCCAAGCTTGACTAAGCTTCAATCCAATGACTGAGCTGGACTCATTTGCTGGCTCAGCGTGGCACCCCAGGCTGAGACAAACCGGGAGAGTCAGTGAGTGAAGAGCAGCACAGCCACCCCCATCTCAGACCCCCCTGCCCAGAGCCAGTCCCAGGGCTGTCCCCAGGGACACTGCTTCCCGCTCCTTTGCCCCTGAGGCACCTGTGCGTCCTTGGGACTCAGACAGTTCTCCAGACGTTGTGAGTGTGACTCGCTTATGTCTTTTCCAAGAATATTTCGTTCCCAGTCGCTTTCCCAGGAAACCTTTCTATTGTTCGAAGCTCTAAGACACAGGACACAGTTTCTTCCCTTTCCACGCTCCTGCCTGGGACCCGTGCCCGGGAGGGGCCTCTGTCCGCCTTTCAAGGTGCACATACTCCGATTACTCTGGGCAGGCAGTGGGTAGAAGGCTGTTTTACGAAAGAAATGCCCACTATAGTGGAATGGACTGCGCTTAAAATCCTGCCCTGCTTTCCAGCCAGGAGGGGAATTCCAGGAGACAGCGCCACCTTCTGGTCGCTGCAGGTGACAAGCAGGGGTCCATGCGTTAACCTCTCTGGGGAGTTAAAGAGCATGACCTGGCCCCACACACCAGAGAGCTGTGCTTCCGCCTCCTGGTGACAGAGACACATGGCCGTGCTGTGGAGGGACAGAGAAGAGGGAAGTGTGGCATCAGTAACTGTCCCCTGCTGCGTGTCCCTCCCCAGGCTCAGCCATCTCAATATCGAAGCCAGAGTTTCCAAGGCCTCTCCTCTCCTGGGGACCCGGCACAACCCTGGCATCTCCACTCCCGCTGAGCGGCGTGTGGCTGTGCGCACCGACCAGATCCTTCCCTCCCTAGACATTTCTGTGCGTCGGTTTCTTCTCCAACTAAGAGTTTTCCACAATTTATCCTCACCAAGTGCCCGCCTCTGTGGCAAATACTTCACACACACTGTTTTTATTATTATCTCACCCATTGTAGAGGTTAGGAAACCAAGGCTTTGAAAATTGTAAATGCTGCCCAAAATAAATGGGTAAGAGGCACAGCTGGAACTCGGACGCCAGGTCTTTGTGCAGGAGCCGCCTTCTCTAACCGCTGGGCTCTGTGGCCAGCACACTGGGTTCCTGCTAGGCTGTCTGCACCTCCGGGGCCAGCCCTCCACGCTGGGAGCCCAGCCTCTGGGGATGCTTTCCCTTCCTTCATCTAAAGGAGGTTCACAAACAGTTTCCCCCCTCAGACCCCCAATGCAACGTGCCGGGCCCGGGACCCTGTCGACCCCTGCAGCTGGGCCTTTAGGGTCTCCAACAGGCAGACACTCTGTTTTCACATTCTGGCCGGACTCTTCAGCCCCTGGAGGAACTGTGAAATCTTACCACGTCGGTCCCACTGCTATCTTCCTCGCCAGACTCCCCTGCACCAGACGCCATTTGTAAAACACCCAAAAGTAGGGTCTTGTTCTCTGGACTTTTAGGAGGGAGAAGATCTTAAGGTGAGGATGGCCTTTAGAGATGATCGGTGAAAATCCGAGTATTTCCCTTCTCATGGACATGGATTAGTGTGAGAGCAAGTAGGTGTGGCCGGAAAGGTCGAGGTCAGAGGGCAAAAGGTGAAGGGCACCCCTTGCACAGCCACCAGGGCGCCTTGGCCCCCACAGCCCACGGCGTCCACCTCGGCAGCCCCTTCTCCTCCGAGTCATCTGAGGGGTGGTCAGGTGATCTCTCGGAGTCTCCATGGCTCTACCGTTCTGTCCTCACAGCCACTGAATATCCACGCGCATTCTGCGTGCGATAAGCACATTCTGGTGGTGATAAATGTCAAGTTTGCTCCACGGCAACCACGCGGCCTCCCGGGTCTGCTGTACACTAAGGGGGGTGGTGCCGTTCCCCCACCTACATGCCTCGTTCGGCTTCTCAGAGCTGAGGAGAGGGAGGAGCACATGGGGTGACGAGCTCGTATCTGATACCAGGCACCTCGCCGGGTGCAGGACATGCAGCACATCCTCAAGGCAGAGGGGAGGGGTGGAAAGCACTATCTCTGTCTGTACTTGTTTATTTAGGCAATCTGTCCTGCTCTTGCTGGTGCGGTTCAGTTGAAGCGCTGTCCCTGCACTGAAAGGTCACTGGCTCGATTCCCGGTCAGGGCACGTAACTAGGTTGCAGGTTCGATCTCCAGCTGGGGTGCGTTTCTCTCTCACACTAATGTTTCTCTCTTTCTCTTCCTTCCTCTCTCTGTAAAATCAAGAAACATATTTTTAAAAATTAAGAGAAGTCATAAGTCCTGATAGTGTCCAGCATTCTACGTTTGTTTTAGATACTAAAGACACAACAGTAAATGAGAGAGACAAAACCATGACATCGCAGAAATACCAATTTACTCTACAAATATTCATTGAATACTTGCCATATGCCCAACACTCTGCTAGCTGTCGGAGGGAACAGAAAACAAACCTCTGCCCTCATTCTGTTCACAGCCTGGCCAACTAAAACAACGAATGGAACCCATTTATAACGTAGGAGCACTCTGGAAATACCAAAGGAACATCTCACAGGGCAAACATACCTTGACCTTCATGTGGACAAAGCGTGAGGTACTCAAGCTGCTTGTGAATGCCACACACCTGAAGTGATCCCTTTCCTAGTTGACTCAGGTGCAGGATTCTGCCGCTGACCTGGCAGCTTCTAGAGCACACGTGCAGGTACGTAACAATGCACAGAGCATCTGTACCTGTATATCTTCACCGTCCCCCACCTCCCATCAGAAATGACATTTCTTCTCAGTACTGTTGGTATCCTTTGGTGAGAAAGCCTGGCTACACTCATTGTCCCAGCCCTCTTCTCCGAGATATTAGATTGCAGATGGCCTTGGGCTGTCACTAACTCGGGGTGTCACGAACTGCCCACAGGCAGCAAGACCGAGAAGAAACTGTCATCTTTCTTTATTCAGTTGCATTTAAAACAATTGGAGAGAGATCCCATGTTACATGCTCTTAAATCTGTACAAGATTCTGGAAAAGGACACAGTACAGCCAGACGGCTGGTGTTCCTGGAAACTTTCCAAGCTCACACAAGTCTAGATTTAGGCAATTAATGGGGAAAAATACAGAATTTCCTGGTCAGTTTCGAGAAAGCTGTACACGTGGAGAATTCCAGTAAGTAACACACGTCTCGGTCCCCTGATTCTTCAATCAACCAAAGAAAACCTTCTAGGAGATTTGGTGTGGGAAATTCAAACAAGTGCTGAAAACATGGCATTAAATGAGGTTTACTTTGTTACTTTAGATGGAAGGCTTTAAAACATACTTCAGATTAAAATAAGCAGTTATGATCATTTGAAATTCAGGAATCTGAAAGTTTAGACAATCATTTCAGTTACTGGAGTTGTGTGCCTTTTCATTATTCATTCAACAAACATGGATGGGGTGTCCAGCCAGACACAGACATGCAAATCCTGGCAGCAGTGGTGGATCAGATTTAGGAGGAGAGTGAGAGCTTTGCAGAAAAAGGAATCGGTAAGTGGCTCCATAGGGGGTGTAGGAGCTTACCAGGACGACAAGGTGCGTGTTGGCAGCAGGACGGGGGGAGACAGAGGCAACGGAGGGAGGAGAGGGAGGACGGGCAGTCCTGGCACAGGTCAGAGCCTGCACAGCGGCCGAGCCATGAAAACACTTTACAGGTTGAGGAAGCCCCAAGCCCCAGTGGTGAGGAGCCAGGCAGCAGCCCAAGGCAGGGGTCAAAACATGCGCTGTCCCTGGTCCTGAAGATGGCCCTGTGGAGCGAGGAAACTGCTAAACTCTGTGCCTGAAGGAAGTCATCCACATGATTTACACCACAGGGATATAGGACGAATTGTTTTAGGGAGGCTCCTTGTGTTCCTTTACCCTTGTTAACGCTTCACCGTGTGTGATCGTAGCAGTTCATTGTCCTAGCACCGCAGACCTATTCTGTCTTCAGGTCCATGAACTTCTCTTGGCAATAACTTCTCTGACCCCCGACTCCCTGAAAGCTGCAGTGGCCTGTGCTTCCCTCTCAAGGAGTCACCATCTTTGAGGTTATTCAGGATAAAAAAGTGGTTTTCACCATTTAAAACAATTCTGAACCTTAATGTTTCCGTAAGGCAAAGAACTACTCACTTGACTTTTGTGGATCCTATGAATTTTGAATTTCTTGAACGTGAATGAGAACCAGTGGAGGAATAGTTTCTGGTTCAGAAAGGCAGTTGATTACACACGTAAACTCAGTGCCTCTGCCCCAGGTCACGGTGTGGACTTTGCTGTAACACAGGCTTCCCTGAGTAACAGCAGCCAGTGAGACTCTGGAAGAGGGATTTCGGGTGGCGTTTGTGCCCGGACGGGAGCCTGGCCCGAGCAGGGCTGCTCGGGGCCAGTTGCGGAGTGTGGGTGCTTGACTTCGTGTAGAAAAGATTTCACAGCACAAGTGCAGGGGAAGGTGAGGGTACGTTCATTAAAGTTGGGGACAGGGCAACAAGGAAGGGCTTAGGGGAGAAGAAGCAACGGGAGAGCCGAGGTTGGGCCACCATAGCTCCCTGGGAAGTCAGAGAAAAGGGGCCTTGGGGACAGGGTCAGGGGACATTAGCCTGGGAGAAGCTATGCTGCCCATGACCCTGGAGTCTAGGAGACACGTGTCTGTGGGGGAAAAAGTGGTGGTGGGGAAGGAGTGGTGGGGGGAAGAAGGGAAAGGGGATGGTGTCCTATGGTCCCCAAAGGGCTGGGCCCTTTGTCTTGAGGTTTTTTTTTTTTCTTTTTGGCAGGCTGGAACCGAAGAGGAGGTCTCAGAGGAGCGTCTCAGTACGATACTCATCAGTTCCCCAGGTGTGCCCTGTGGGGGTCAAGGTCTCCACTGATGGGTCAGGTGCCACACAGGGGGTCTGCAGTCACTGCAGCTGGTCCTGGGCCGCCCACCTGGCTTTGCGGCTTTTCTGGGCCTGGAGCTGAAATACAACTGAGGCCTAGACGTTTTCTCCAGGGGAGGTTACCCTGAGGGTGAGGTCCTTGTTTTCCCAGTCTTGCCCCTGCCAGGCCTTCTGCCCTGGTGACCACCTGCCCCTGGCTGTACACTGCCTGGCCATTGTGTTCTGCTTTGTGTCCCAGTTTCCCTATTCCACTTGCCAAGCAGTGTTCCTGGCTTCTTACTACCCTGTCTCAGAGCTGTTTGCAGGAACACTGCATCTCCCCTCTGTGGCTTCTGTCGCATCCTGTGGGCAGCAGGCAGGGCGTATCTCTACAGCACCACCTCTTTCACCACTGACCCAACTCTGCCTTCTGCCCACCAGTGCCAGCAGGGAAGAGAGAGGAGCAGTCCTGTCTGCTCCAAGAATGCTCACTGCTCATCGGACGTGGCTGAAGACGGACCAGTTTCTGTCACTACCTCAGTCAGGGACAAGAGAGGACAGCAGTTGCAGGGCTCTGTTGGCTTACAGAGTGACAGCATTGAAAGCCTGCCTGCAGGGGACATACATCAGGCCATCCCCAGAAGACATGGTGCAGTGCCTGCTGAGGTCATGGGGTGACCATCCCAGGTGCTAACTGTAGTTGTAGGGGGCTGGGGGGAAGGACACTGGGCATTCACCATCTCCCTTCTCATTTCTGAGCCATCAAGATTTAAACTCAGGCAAGAAGAGTGATTCCCGTGTTTCCTGAGGAAGCACCAAGAAGCCCAAGATCCCAGAGGTCGTCATTTTTCTTCTAAGAGTTTTACCATCATAACTCTTACTGTTAGGTCTAGTTTTAATTTTGGGCATCTATTTACTTCTCTTTTCATTTCTCCAAATATGTACATTGGACAGATAAATGGAATTGTTAAGGAATGTAAACATTTTCATTGTTTTTGATGTGTACTTTAAACTGGATTGTGAGGAAGGTTACACTGACTCATACTATTTAGCGCAGGTTATGGGAACACAAGTTTACTTGAATTCACAGTATTGATGAATGCCGTCTTTCTCTTCTCTCCACCTTTACTGCGAGGTGACTGACACATGTCATTGTGGAAGTTGAAGGTGCAAAGCGTGATGATGGGACGCACGTGTATTGTAAAATGGTTAGCACAGTAGGATTAGTTGGTGTGTCTTTCACCCCACACAACTGTCATTTCTAAAACATATTTCCATTTACCAGGAATCTTTCTTCCCAAGGAAGTGAGAAAGACCTGGCCTCTTCATAAACAAATATGTAGAAAGAATGCGATCTCATAAATGACAATGGGCAGATTTCAAATACTTCATCTAACAAGTGAGAATTCAAACAATTAGTCAAAATAAAAGCATTCAAGAGAACCACGGCCCAGTTATGGTCAGGCTTTCCTTCACACATTTAGTTATTCAGCAGGAAGTGACTGGCTGCATTAACTACCAAAGATTCGTTCTGTAATGAGAATGTAAATTACATTTTAGAAAACAGTATTATTTCCTCTCAAGGGAAAGAAAAACTGAATTACATAGATTTTGGTCTTCAAAGACCATCACAATTTATGATATAGACAAAAGGCTAGGCAAAGAATGAATTTCCCACCACGCGTTTTTATTTAACAAAATGTTGCTCATGCAATTTCAAGCCAGTAGCTTGTCAACGGCACCAAAGACTCAGAATCCAATGTGAGAAGCAGAGATCCCGGGAGTCTGCACAGCGCACAGGCCTCTGTTTGGAGAGAACGCAGCCTCAGTCAGGCACATGGGGTAAGTTGTGCTCTGAGATGCTGTGAGGGTGCTGCACGGTTTAGAGAACAGTTTTAACCGCCCTTCACCTTGGTAAGAGTGAGAAAAGCAGCGCCTGGTCGGGGGAGCCGGCCCACACTCTCCACTCCATCTCAGTTAAACATGGACAAGGTCCCAGAACATCAACAACAGACAGGGCCCATCTACCACCGTGATGGATCGAAAGGAAAATAAGACTTGCCTACAGTCACTTCTGAGCACAAACACAACAGGCTCCATCCGCTCTGCCTGCTCTGCTCCAGCAAGACGTCTCCAGCTTGTAGGCTCCAGCGTGGGGGGCCCGCAAGCTTCAGCCTCCCATCTTGGGCCCAAAGAAGAAGTGTGTTCCCAAAACTATCTGAGTCCCAAACTCCAAGGGCGCTGATTTACACAGAGATAAGTGCCTTCCCCTGACCCCTGACCCCCATCCTCCAACAAATAAGATTCCAAATCCTCACGGTTTGATTGGTCCAAAAAGCAGTGTTCTGGTTGGCTGGAGTGGAATCACTCTGATTGGTCGGTGAAGATGCTGATAGTGGGGAGCAGTACATCCTCACAATTACGATTCTACAAGGAAAGTCTCAGCCCTATTGGTTAAAATACAATTCCAGAAGCTCCTTTAAAAGGGTTGGCTCAACAGACAGAAACGCGGTGCAGACAGGCAGTTAGCTCAGTGCGGGAGGCACTCGGTTCAGAGCAGGAGGCAGGCAACTCAGTGCCGGCTTCTCCCAGAAGCCTGGTCTGTGTGAGAGGCCCCTGTTTAGAAAGAGCTTCTGGGCTCCGTTTTTAAACCTGAGTGGTGACCCTTGGCCACCAGGATCCCTTCTCGATAAGTATCTTCTGTCTAGGGGTGGGTAATAGTGTGGAGGCGCGTGGACAAAATGGCCTTTTGGTCATAGATCTTTAATACGACATGTCCATCACAGGAGAGTAATAACCCACGATATTCCTCTTTACCTTACAAGAACTAATAGAGTGCTCTACTTCATTTTTAATAGTGGTGAATTCTGCAGAACACATGATGTCATTGAAAGAGCTGGTAGACACACCGTTGAACTTACATCCGCGGGACGCGGGGTGTCCGCATAAATAACAGTGGTGCCACCAATTCAGACACCTTGGGCGCCGAGGTTCCTCGGCCTCGTTATCAGCCACAGAGAGAAAGGAGCTAGACACGCCCAGGACACTTCCGGTTACTGTTCAGTCATTAACCCTGCCACAGTGTCACAGACCCAGTGATGTGACAACAGCAGACTGACAGACTTCTCCAACGCCCTCCTATGTACGTTCACAGGGCGCTGGAGAAATTAGTCCGTGAACTGTGAAGACACTTAAGTAGTCTTCGTGTTTGCTGCCTGTCTGATCATAAGGAAAATGTTAACGTTGAAGTTTCTTCACGGCCCTTTCCACAGCCTGTAGTATAAGATGAGGAGCAGAGATCCATCTGTGTAAGCTGTTGTCTGGGGGTCCCCTGTGTCCCCCCCGTTTGTTTCAGGTGTGTTGTGAGTGGCGGGGGGGTGTTTTCTGTTGTGTGTGCTTTGTACCGTTAAGTGGGTGTGCGCGCGCTCCCACAGTGTGAGCCCAGAGCCCCGTGTGTGGGGTGGTCTGTTCACACTCCCTGAGAGCACGTCAGGGAGCGTTTCTGAAGCGCACGAGTGTAAACAGGCTGCTGCCTGGGGCAGGAGAGGGCTGGTTCCCCACAGGGTCCACTGACGGGGGTGGGCACACCCTGCTCTAGGGGACAGGTCCAGCTCTGCCCAGGCTGATACTGGGGTTGGGGCGGGACCTGCCGCAGCTACAGCACTCCTCCCTCGGGTCCCTGTTAGGACGAAATGTTTGGAAAAGCTCACTTTATAAAGATCGCCTTCTTCTTTCTGTGTAACCATCGCTGAGAATGCTTTCATTGGCTCCTGCACTTTTTGGATATTTCCCAATCACATCCATTATTTTCCCTTTTTCTTCTAAGGGTACAAATTTGGCTGCATTTCTACAAACCACCCAGGGACTTTGGTTTTCCTTGTCTGTGAACGAATGGGTGTATACTGCCATCTAGTGTTCAGCAAGCAAATAATCCAATGCAAGCAATTCAAACAGGGTTCTTCCATTTTTCAAATAGGCAATTTTGAGTTTGGGCTACAGAGATTCGAGAACAATTATCATTAAAGTCATTGATTGGAATCATTTTTGCACCACGAGGAAGAGTATAAATAACTACCTCTTCCAGGAGAAAATACGGGGCTTAGTGAAAATTTCAGTACTTATGAAACCATAAAACAGAGATATTTCTAGTTTCTACTCAGAGCTTCCAATCATCAGTCCCTGGAACTCACATTACCAAATCTTGTAGATGACTGTTTTTAAAACAATTATCTTTCTACGGACTTATGGAGTAAAATGGATATTTATTTCCTGTGGAAAACATTGTGTAATAGACAAAGATAAAACATTATGTGGAGGCTACACTAGCCTGTGTCCTGACTTTTGCTACCCAGATGGACAAAACCCCACACCCCCTAGGTGCCCGGCAGCTGTGCCTGTCAGGTCTCTCTGCAGCTGTGTGCTGGGGCCGGGGGTCTCCTGCCACCAAGCAGACAGACCTGGACTGCACTGCAGGGGGGAACACCATCACCTACATGGAGCCAGCGGCCATTGTAAGGATGGGGAAGGACAACATTGCCACTGGGGACCCCCAAATTGACCAGCATGTTGGAGATCGGAGAACAGTGACATTTACTATTAGGTCCCTATCCTATAGTGTGTGCACTCGGGGCTTTTATATAGTTTGCACTGTTATGCTGTTTCTTTACACTTGAGAATAAAGAACAGAGAGGAAAGGTAACAAGTGACTGTGTGCTGTGCAACTTGCCCTGAGCTTTGGACCTCATGGCCCCTTGGGATTGTGTAGGGAGGCAGAACTCAGTAGGGCTGCTTCTTTAATAAAACTCAGGAGGATCTACTTCCAGTCCAGAGGAAACCAGTGCTGATGGCTCTGGGACCGGGGTGATGCTCAGGAAATACCTTGTGGATTAGAGGAGGTGTTTGAGAAGGTGGGATGTGAGCTCCCACTGCTTTCTCCTCGCTGGGCCATGTTGCTCCCTGAGTCCTTCTTCCTTTGACAGCACCCTGTCTGGCTCTTCTCACCATTTCCTGGAGAGACTGCTTTCCTTTACATCCCTTGTCTGCATCATTCAGCATCTTCAACCATCACCAAAATTCAGAGGTCCCCAGAACTTCTCCCCAGGTCAGACCTCTGTTTCAAATTCCAGTCCCCCCTGCCAGTTGGATGTTCTAGAGTTTTCTGTCATTTAGAGCTGCAAACTTTGCCTCTGCAACAATGATTCCCATTTAACCCAAGCATTGATTCTCCTCTTGGTTCTTCATTTCTGGTTGATGGCACACGGCTGCCCCTGTGGCTGACTGTTCCACCCTCACTGACCCCTCAATGGCCCCTTACTCTTCTTTGCCCTCCATGGCCAGTCGTCCCATTTGGAGATTGCAAACTTCCCCTCATGTGCACTCTTTCCTCAGTATTCTTGCTATGAGACCCAGCGACATCTCCTCCATGCCTACAGTTCTTCCCTGAACTTCACACATAGGTCCTATTCAATATTTGGAAGCGTGTACCTCTATTATGGAATAAACCCCTCTTGACCATAATGTATGATCTTGTAATGTATTGTTGAATTCAGGTTGCTGATATTTTTGAGGTCTTTTGTATTCATTGGGGATATTGGCCAAGAATTTTCTTTCTTGTGGTGCCCTTGTCTTGTTTTGGTATCAGGGTAATGTTGGCCTCCTAAAATAAGTTTGGAAATGTTCTTTTCTCTTTTATTTTTTTGGAAGAGTTTGAGAAGGACAGGTGTTAATTCTTTGAATGTTTGGTAGAATTCACCTTGAAGCCTTCTTGGTCTGCACTTTTGTTTGTGGGAGGTTTTTGATAACTGTTCAATTTCCCTATTAGTAGTTGGTCCTTTCAGATTTTCTGTATCTTCATGATTCAGTCTTTAGAAAGCTGCATGCTTCTAAGAATGTATTCATTTCTTGAAGCTTTCAAAAGTGTTGGTAGGTCATTGCTCATGTGATCTTTTGCATTTCCATAGTATCAGTTGCAATGTCTCTTCCTTTGTTTGTAATTTCATTGGGAACCTCTCTCTTTTCTTGGTGAGTCTGGGTAAAGGTTAATCAATTTTCTTCATCTTTTCCAAGAACAAGCTCTTAGTTTCATTGATCTTTTCTGTAGTCCTTTTAGCGTCTATGTCCTTTTTTCTGCTCAGAGCTTTATTACTTTCTTCCTTCTAGTGCTGTTGAGCCTCCCTTGTTTTCCTTTTCTAGTGCCTTGCCATGTAAAGTTAGGTTGAGACTTGTCCCGTTCCTTAAGGCGGGCACTTATCACTGTGACGTTCCTGGCTGACTGACTGCTCAGCTGCACCCCATACATCTTGGTGTGTGTGCTGCTTTCCATTCTCATTTGTGTCAAGGAATTTTTGGTTTCCCTTTGGATTTCTTTGTTCACCCATTGGCTGTACAGTAGCATGGTGATTAATCTCAGCATATTTGTGAATATTTCTCATTGGTAATTGATTTCTAGTTTCATATGTTTGTGGTATGGAAGATGCTTTCCATGGCTCCAATCTTCCTAGAATTCTAAGATTTAATTTGTGGCTTAACATATGATCCTGGAGAATGTTCCAGGAGCACTGGAGAGGAATTGTGTGATGCTGTTTTGGGATGGGATACATGCACCTCTTAAACCCAACTACTCTAACGTGTCATTGGAGGCTGGTGTTTCTTTATTGATTTTCTGCCTGGATGATCTGTCTATTGATGTAAGTACAGGTCTTGAAGTTCCTTACTGTCATTGTACTGCTGACTATTCTTCCCTTTAGGTCTGTTAATATTTCATTTATATATTTAGATGCGCCTATGCTGAGAAGCACCTGTATTTTATTCTTTATATATATTGTACTATTTAATTGGTTAACATTTTGCATCTATGTTCATAAGGACTATGGTCTTATTGGACTACTACTTAGGGTTTGACATCAAGGTAATGCTGGCCTCATGGGATGGATTTGGAAGAATTCCCTCCTTTTCAATTTCCCAGGTCACCTTAGGTAGAAATTCACCAGGAAAGCCATCTAGGACTAGAGTTTTCTTCATGAGATTGTTTTAATGTATAGATTCATTTTCTCTAGTAAATATAGGTGCTTTTGAAAGTATCTCTTGTTCCTGTGATAGTTCTGTCTGTATGTTAGTTTGCTAGAGCTCCTATAACAATATACCCCAGACCAGAGACCTTTAACAACACAAAATGTGATCACATTCTGGAGACTGGAATTTTAAGATGAAGACGCTGACAGGGTTGGTTTCTCTAAAGGCCCCTCCCTCACAGGTAGCCACCCACCTACTGCCTCTTCACATGAAAATTGAGGAAAATAGTCCTAGTGCGTGTACTTGGCCCTTGTGTGTCTGTGCCCTCCCTCCCTGTTAGGACTCAGGACAGGTTGGTCAGTGCAGACCTTCACAGACTCATTTTACCCTAACCACCTCATTGGAGACCCTGTCTCCACCTACACTCACATTCTGAGGTCCTGGAGCTCAGGCTTTCAATGTACAAATTCTAGGGGGCACACAGCTCAGTCCATGAGTATCTTTCAAGAAAAGTTGATGAATGCACGACTGTAGCTGTTTGTAGCATGTTCTTCTGATTCTTTTTGTCAACTCAGCAAGAAATGTATAAATGCATGCTTTCTGTACTTCAAAGCTCTGGTTTTAGGTGCAGAGACATTTGGGATTGTTCTGTCTCTCTGATGAAAGGACCTCAACATTATGAAGTCTCCCTCTTTGTCTCTCACAATACTCTCTATTTAGAAATGTGTTTTGTCTAATGTTAACATAGTCACTCCATGTTTCTTTTGGTTCAGGTGATATGCTTTCTCACCCTCTCATTCTACCCCGTTTCTTGTAGAGAGTGTATAGCTTCATCTTGCCTTTATAACCAATCCAGCAGTGTCTAAATTGTAATTGGGACGTTGATAACATTTAACGTGATTACCATGATTTGTGTAAATCCATATTTTTTGTTTCTTACTGTCCCATCCATTCTTTCGTCCCTGTACTTCTTATGCTTTCATTTATAACGATTCCATTCATTTGTGTGTTAGTCTGTTGGCTCTATTCTTTTCCTCTGGTGGCTTCTGAACACACAGCACGTCTCTTTAATGCACCACAGGCTACCTTCAGGTCATATCATACCACGTCACATGTAGCATAAGGGCTCTACAGCATAGTGCTTTTTCCTCCTCCTCGTCCCAGTTTGCTGCCCTTTGTGCTATGAAACCAACAATAAGTAGAGAGGCCAAATAACTTTTATGTATGACCCATGGACGTAAACTGAAGGGGGAAATACGAGTGGGGGAAGCTGTGCAGGGTGGCAGGGACTAAAGGGAGGCAATGGGACTACTGTAAAAGCATAATCAATAAAATATATTTAGACAAAAAAACAACAATATATTATGACTTTGGTGGATGTAGTTAGCCATTCATGTTTAAATTCATTTAGATATAAGGAAAAGGTATGCATATTTAACATATTTACCATTTCTAGTGCTTTTTATTCCTTTGTCTACAGTTACATCTGGTGTCACATCCCTTTTGGATGAAGGACTTCCTTTAACGTTTCTGATTGTACAGGTCTGTTCAGGATGAAGTCCTTTAGCATCATATGTCTGCAAAAGTCATTATATTGCCTTTGTTTTTGAAAAATGTTGTCACTTGGTATAGAATTCTAGGATGGCGGTTTTTCTACCTTTCAAGGGACTTGAAAGTATGTTTCAGGAATTTAAAAATGACGATTTACTGTCTTCTGGCTTTTTTTGTCTGATGAGAAGTCTGTTGTTACTTCATCTTTGTTCTTCTGTACTTAAAGTTAGTTACCTGTTGCTTTTAAAGTTTTGAATCACTGATTTTATGCAGTTTGATTATTATATGTCTCAGCATAAATTTGCTTTTTTGCTTGCAGTTACTTGCACTTCTTGGATTTATCAGTTTAGACTTTTCATTAAATTTGGAAATTTCTCATCCATGAATTCTTCAACTTAGAAGTCTTCTTCCCCTCTCTTCACTTGGGGACTCAAAATATAACAACACTTTCCCAGAAATTTTCCCATAGCTTATTCATGTCACCTGATGCTTTTCTGATTTTCTTACAGTTGCTGTTTCCCAATTCACTAATCCTTTGTTCTGCAGTGTCAAATCTGCTGTTAATGCCATTCAGTTATTTCACATCTCTGACGCGGATTTTTTATCTGCAGCAGTTTGATTTGAATTTAACATTCTCCATCTTTTCTCTTCAAGCTTGAACATATAAATTGTACTAATGTTTTATAATTATATAGATGCTTTAATTTAATAAAAACTAATGTAATACAACAATTCTCTTATAATACCTAGTTCAGTGTCCTTTTATAGTAATTCTATCTCTTTATCATTTCTGGGTGCATATACTGATTGAGTCCTGTGCTTGTTTTGGGTTTCATTTGCCTGCTTTTTTGTAGGTCTGCTAATATTTAGACACCAGATACTGATTTTACCTCCTGCATATTTTTGCATTCCTGTAGGTATTCTTGAATGTTCTTTGTGGATGCAGGAACTTGGGAACAGTCTCATCTTCCTGAGGCTGGCATTGAATCTTTTATGGGCCAGACCAGAGAAACTTGTGAGTGTATGGCTGTCTTTTAGCCCCACCACTGAGATGCACACTTCTGAGTCCTCTGTCCTGTGACTTATGTGGTTTTCCACTCTTAAGGTGGGGGTACAAATTCGTTTCTGTGAGTCACAGGTCTTTCTCGGCTCCTTTTGGGAGGTTCTTCTTGAGGACACAGGTGGCTTCCTTTCCAGGTGCACTGATGTGTTCTGCTGGAGACCTGAGGAGAACTCCTTTGAACACCTGCAGCCATCTGGGCAGCTTCTCCTCTCCAATATCGTGCCCTGCGTACTCCTGCCCTCTTGGCCTGACCTGGGTCTCCAGTGCATCTCCACTATAAGAGATTTCCCCTTAAGATGTGAGGTGCACTCCCTCAGTCAACCAGGAGGTTCTTGGGAACTCTCACCTCCCGATTCTCCTCTCTCAGAAATAACTATCCTGCCTCACTTTCATCCAACTAAAAGAAACAATGGCTTCATACATTTCCCTTGATTTTCTGTATTTTCTTCAAGGAGTTACAAGAAACTCCTTGTTGGCTGCTCGTAGAAGTTCTTCAACAGAAATGTGATCATCTGTCAGACTGCTTTATGTTGTAGCTGAGGAAGAGAGGCTTTATCGCCTCCTGAAACCATTTAGAAATGAAACATTATTATTATTGTTGTTATTATTATTATTATTATTATTTTCAAGAGAATGCTTCCCTGTAGGGTAATTACTGTCACACACACACACACACACACACACACACACACACACACACACACTATATATATATATTCTAGGGATACAGCCATACAGTATTGTTAACAGAGGTTTTCAATTGCAATGATTCCCTTACCACAGGGCATGCAGGTATGGTTTAAAAATGGCACTTAACAGATTCCAATATGCAAAAAAAACTCACTTTTCTACTATTTCTTTTTTATATGCATTGTTGGCCAAAGGAACATACTATGTACTCACTTCTAAAAGTTAGAAACAGGTTTTACATATAATCAACATTTTGCATCCACTAAAACAACCTGAGTTTTATCATTTATCCTATTAATATGCAATTTCTTTACACTGAGCCTAATTGTAACCCCAGAATAAATTTAGCTTAGTCATGAGATGCCATTACAATAATGTATTTCTAAATGCTGTTTCTAGTATTTACGATGTTCAAATGTATGTACACAAGTCAGATTAATCGAGTTTTCAATGTTGGATGATCTAAGATTTGTGATCTTTGGTTGCAAGCAAGAGGAATTGGTTTCCTGTCAAGCAAAGTTGTAATTAATGGGGGATAAATTCCCCCAGAATGGAAGAGAAGGCTAAAGGACCACAGAGACCCAGGAGGCACTTAAGTGTGCTGTTCTCATTTTGATTCAATCTCAGCGATTTTCTTGAACCATTTTCTCTTACTACAGAAATAGCTCCTCAAATTAACCTAGTTTTGGTATCATCTTGATAACAGCATTAAGGAAAATGACTGACAGGTGTACCAAAAGGCTGTCCAGTGGGGAGTTAGTTAATCCTACAGGTGAGAATTGAGGTACAAAGTACGTCTTCAAAAAAAATGAATGTCTGAAGCATAACATCAGAAGATGTTTACATTAATTCAGTTGTGGGTCCTAATTTTTGCTTTGCTCAAGAACATAGGTATTTTCACCTACCTGCAAGTAACAGATGACTTATGAGAGTGCTCACTGTCCACAGGGACGTTTTGTGAGTCCTTGTGAAATCCTTTCAGAGTCTCCACAGTGCCCTGTGGTGGAAAGGGCGGGGCCAGGATGCATCCTCCCGCAGCGCCAGAGCCACGAAAAAAGAAGTTGTGCAGGCAGAATGATTGGGGGTCCTTGCACCCGCATCCCCTGGCATGCAGTCCTTTAGTGAAGCTCCCTGGAGGCACTGTGGAGGACAGTGGGCCATGTCCGCCAGTCCTCAGCCCCCAGAGTGAGGGTGGGTGCCAGCCCTGACTCCAGAGCCCCAGACCCGGTCTGTCCCGGACTCAGATCCTTTCCTGGTCCTGTCCCAGGTGTAAGGATTCTCGTAGCAGCCACAAGGGAGGCCGGGCGCCAGTGCTCGGATGCTGGCCAGACAGATCTTTAGGGAAACCCAAGCTGATTGTCCAGGAACCAGTCCTGCGGAGCGACCCGAGATTAGTGTTGATTCTGATGGTGGCCTTCGTGCCCCAAAGGCAGTGCCATCCATGTAGTACAGAAAGCACGGTAATAGGACCACCTCGGTAGCTGACACTTGCACAATAAAATCATTTTCAACTTTTTAAAGGCCATTTTGCCAATAAAAACCTAAATCACAGAGACCTCATTGGCTGTAGAGGGGATTCTATGGGGTTGCCTCGCAATAAGGATTTTATTTCTTTTTATTCTTCAGGCAATTATGTGTCAACCATCTATCACCAGCGTTAGCTGTAACTATTATTTAGCACTAGGTGCTAGATGCTTCCCAGGTGTTATCTGCAATTACTACAATGGTGGAGGTTGATAATATTATTCACCATTTTACAGTTAAAATTGAAGCTCAGACATGCTAAGCAACTTCTTCAAGGCAAGAGGTCGATCCTCAGGATGAATTGAAACTTAAATCTCTAGTCCAAAACAGAATGTTTACTTTACCCGAAGTTGCCCAGGGCAGCACAGTGACTTACCAAAGAATAAGGTACAGGTTGGCGCGGACATGCAGGCACTTGCAGATCTGTGGGGTTCTGCTTCAACTGGGGGACAGGGACATTTGTAACTGATGCAAAGGGCAAGGATTTGTCATAGCTGATCACTTAAATATTGTAGCCCCTGGTATTTGTTGATTTGAGGTTGTATTTTGTTCGTTAATTAGTGGGATCTTTATTGGCCCAGTATAATGTGTATGGGCTTATGAGTTAAACCCAAAGCCAAATTATGGAATTATGTATCTGTGATTAGGGGACAGGGCAGAGAGTCAGCCCAGGACCAATCATTCAAATGCCTCTTCTTATTCCTTGAGTGTGCCAGGGGCCATGGTGCTGCTGGGGTGTAATGTTGTAGACACCTGGTCTCTGCACTCTCTGAGCTTACAGAGGGTTGATGATGCAGGCACTAACCAGCAGTGCCCACGTAGTTATGGATGATCAAGACAAATCCACAGAAACTATCAAATCCTGTGGAGAAAAAGGGCAGGACACTCTCTCTGGAAGAGAGTGCCACTTACCTTTTGCCTAGACACGTTTTAATTAATTAATTAACTAATTAATTAATTGATTAATCATTTATTTATTTATTTTTGCACAGGCATTCAGGTACAAGCTTGGTCATGGATAGACAGTAATCAGCAGAGAGTATACAAAAAACATTAGGGCTTCTCCTTAAATCAAAGTCTATCAACTGAAAGGCTACAAAACTGTGGAAAAATAAAAACATTTAACTAAAAGCATTCTTAGCAGAGCAGATCTCACAGGTTTGTTAAGAATTCTTTATTTTGCCAGATTACCAGGGCACTGAACTAGCTGGTGAAAGGTTGCACCCTTTTCCCCATCACAGGTATTCAGGCCTAAGTTGACTAGAGCCAGGAAGTGCTTCTCCCAGAGGACATGGGGAATGGGCTGTGTTAGACTAGCCATGGGAGCGTTGAAAGTCTATTATTTTCTCTTTATCACAGCACCCCTGAGTCCTTCCATAATGGCCTCCCAAGTGATCGAGTCTGGCTTAGATTGCCCCCCAGGGGGGTCTCTCCCATCACAGACCTTCCATCATGCTTTGGGGGATAAAGCAAGGGCAGCATCTGCTGCCAGAGACAAGCCTTGTCTCCTGAGTGGCTCGCATTCTGGAGGCTGCACACTCAGCCTTAAACAGTTGCAATTCCGGAAATCAGGCAGAGCAGTTCCCAACTGGTTGAGGCTGCGGGACAAGACAACTGTGTTGATGGGGTTTCTACAGTAAAAAATGACTTCTGAAACTCAAGTCGCCATATCTAGAGCTCACTTCAACAATTCATACCAAAGGTACTATGTCCTTCCACTCTGAAATTTCTGTATGTGTGTGTACCAGTCTATCACTTTGTTTATGTTTGGTGTTTTAGATATTGGCAAAACATGTCAGTGATGATGGAGTCAGTGACAGTGACTTTCTTCTTTTCCTTGGAGAGCCTGCCATGGGGAAGTATTAGGTCTTTTCTGGTCTGATAATCTCACTCTACACATTTTATGTATAGAGCCAAGTTCAGGAGCAGCTGCCAACACCAGAGGGTCAGAGTGAGACTCCCTTGGGCCCATTCTCTCGCCATCCTTCTGGGGCCGCCACACTCAGACCTGCTGCACTGTGGTCCTGGGAGTCTGACCATCTCTCAGTCTGTTTCCAGTCACTAGCACAACTGTCAAACACAGCTGGTGTTCAGTCCAGGCACACCTGACTGTGCTGAAGTGTCTCAGGCAGACCAGCATGTGCACGAGGTTAATGAGGCTCTCTGACAAATCCTCCTGGGCAGCAGAAGATTCCAAAGTCATCAGCAAGTCTACACACTTTAAAACATAGAAAATGGTGCAGTCTGCAATCCCCATTTGCTTAGTTTGCATTTTAACAGTTTTGAGGACAAAACTTACTTCTTAGTAACAGGGAGGTTACCAAGTTATTAAAACTCACTGACTGTCAGGTATGTGGTGATGTCCCTTGTACAGAATTTTTAGGAATAAACAGTCGTGGGCATTTCTTTCAGAACTACCCTCTAACCTGAAAAATAAAAATGCTCACATACACATGAGGACAATTCAGATGACCGCCCAGCACCTGGGCAAAATACTCACAGGACTCTTCCACTGAGCCAAGCACTTCCTCTGCAACTCAGTTTGCTCACTCACCAAAGTGGGCACACAATTCACTAAAAGCAACATGCTCTGAGCATGAAGACAACCTGAGAATCTGCCTGCCAACTCTCTGATCCGAAACTTCAGTCTGTTTCCACTTCTCTCCCGAGAGTCGGGCCCCCTTCTGATTGTCCAGTGACCATTTCTACTGGACATTCTCGGACTTCATGATGGCCCATGCATGAATGTGCCCTGAGCCTGTCCATCACCAGTCTTCCTCCCAGTGCCCTCGCTCTGCGAGTCATTTGGCCCAGGAGTCCCCCCTCAGCATATCCTCACCCAACGGCCTCACAGCTCTCACTGACAGTGGTAAGGTTTACATGTTTCCTCACCGGAGATCACCTGGCTGCTTCCTCCTGGCTTCTGCAGGCAAAGGCAGCCCTGCTGAATATAGGATCCTCTTCTCAGAGCTAAGCACCTGAGAGGAAGAGGTCTGTGTGTGTGTGCAGGTTTTTTAGTGAAGTTCTAGGAAATACATCTTCAAACTGCTATGTAATTTTCCATCACTCTCTAGAAAACAAATCTCTTTTCTGTAAAAAATTTTACATTTGAAAACTAGGTTGCGGGAGCATGTTATTCACTGTATTCAGAACCAGAAAGAATGGAGAAATTCTTAGGGGTCAGTAGGCAAGTTACGTCCATGGTGGCAGTGAAGCAGGGCTGCAAACTCTTCAGACATCACTCCAAGTCAGGACCTGGGGCAGAGTCGCCTCCCCTGAATTAGGACTGGCTTTCATGGGAGGCCAGTCTCCAAGAAGAGACAGAGGAAGTGAGGTGCTGGGTGACTCTGCAGGCCCTAACAGGCACCAGCATGTTGCCCAGGACTCTAGCTGGAGCCAGAGCTCAGCCAATGTCTGCTGCAGAGAAGTCCAGGTGCAGACTTGGCGGGCCTGGCTCAGCAGCACTCGCTTTGAGCACATCACAGGCCAAAAACGATGTCACTGTGCAGAAGTGCTGATCACACACACAGAAATGTAAGATTATTACACTGGAAAAGACCTAATACTTCCCCACGGCAGGCTCTCCAAGGAAAAGAGGAAAGTGACTAATTCCATCATCACTGAAGTGTTTTGCCAATATCTAAAAACACCAACCATAAACATAGCTATGGACTGGTACACACACACATACAGAACTTTTGGAGTGGAAGGACATAGTACCTTTGGTATGAATTGTTGAAGTGAGCTCTAGATATGGCAACTGGAGTTTCAGAAGTCTTTTTTTTTTTTTTTTTTTTACTGTAGAAACCCCATCAACACAGTTGTCCAGCAGCCTCAACCTGTTGGGAACTGCTCTGCCTGGTTTCAAGAATTGCAAACACTTAAGACTGACTGTGGGACCTCCAGAATGCAAGCCACTCAGGAGACAAGGCTTGTCTCTGGCATCAGATGCTGCTGCTGCTTTATCTCCCAAAGCAGGTTTGAAGATCTATGATGAGTAAGACCCCCCTGAGGGGAGACCTAAGCCAGACTTGATCACTTCGGAGACCATCATGGAAGGATTCGTGGGTACTGCAACAAACAGGAAATGACAGACCTTCAATGCTCCCCTAACTATTCTAACACAGCCCATTTCCCATGTCCTCTGGGAGAAGCGCTTCCTGGCTCTAATCCACTTAGGCCTGAATACCTGTGATGGGGGACAAGGGTGCAACCTTTCACCAGATCGCACAGGGCCCAGCAAATCTGGCAAGATGTAGCATTCTTAACAAACCTGTGAGATCTGCACTGCTAAGAATGGTTTTAGTTAAATGCATTTATTTTCCCATAGTTTTATAGCCTTTCAGTTGATAGACCTTGACTTAAGGAGAAGCCCTAATGATTTTTTGTATACCATCTTCTGTTTACTGTCTATCATTATTAATAAGCTGGTACCTGAATACCTGAGCAAAAAAAACAAATAAAAGCCTGTCTAGACAAAAGGTAAGTGGCACTCTCCCCCGGAAAGAGTGTCCTGCCCCTTTTCTCCACAGGATTCAGTCGTTCCTATGAATTTGTCTTGATCATCCATAACTACGTGGGCACTGCTGGTCAGTGCATGCGTCATCAATACTCTGTAAGCTCAGAGAGTACAGAGACCAGGTGTGTATAGCATTTCACCCCAGCAGTAGCATGGCCCCTGGCACACTCAAGGGATAAGAAGAGGCATTTGAATGATTGGTCCTGGGCTGACTCTCTAACCTCTCCCCTAACCACAGATACACAATTCCACACGTTGGCTTTTGGTCCAACTCATAAGACCATACACACTCTACTCGACCAGTAAAGACCCCACTGCTAATTAATGAACAAATTACAACCTCAAATCAACAAATACCAGGGGCTACAATACTTAAATGATCAGCTATGACAAATCCTTGCCCTTTGCATCAGTTACAAACGTCCCTGTCCCCCAGTTGAAGCAGAACCCCGCAGGTCTGCAAGTGCCCGCATGTTCACTCTGACCTGTACCTTATTCTTCAGTAAGTCACTGTGCTGCCCAGGGCAACTCTGGGTGAAGTAAACATTCTGTTTTGGACTAGAGACTTAAGTTTCAATTCATCCTGAGGATCGACCTCTTGCCTTGAAGAAGTTGCTTAACATGCCTGAGCCTCAATTTTAACTGCAAAATGGTGAAAAATATTATCAATCTCCACCACTGAAATCATTGCAGATAACACCTGGAAAGCATCTAGCACCTAGTGCTAAACAGTAGTTACATCTAAAGCTGGTGATAAATGGTTGATATGTACTTTCATGAAGAATATAAAAAAAATATATGAAGAAAAAAAAAAGAATCCTTATTGCGAGGCAACCCCATAGAATCCCCTCTACAGCCAATGAGGTCTCTGTGATTTAGGTTTTTATTGCCAAAATGGCCTTTAAAAAGTTGAAAATGGTTTTATTGTGCAAGTGTCAGCTACCGAGGTGGTCCTATTACCTTGCTTTCTGTACTACATGGATGGCACTGCCTTTGGGGCACGAAGGCCACCATCAGAATCAGCACTAATCTCAGGTCGCTCCGCAGGACTGGCTCTTGGACAATCAGCTTGGGTTTCCCTAAAGATCTGTCTGTGCCAGTGTCCGAGCACCGGTGCCCGGCCTCCCTTGTGGCTGCTACAGGAATCCTTATGCCTGGGACCAAACCGGGAAAGGATGAGGGTCCGGGAGAGACCGGGTTTGGGGCTCTGGAGTCAGGGCTGGCACCCACGCTCACTCTGGGGGCGGACGAGGGGAGGACACGGCGCGCAGGCCTCCACTGCGCCTCTGGGGAGCATTGCTAAAGGACCGCGCCCCAGGAGACGCGGGTGCTCGCACCCCCAACCACTGCCCGCACAACTTCCGGTTCCCGGCGCGGCGCCAAGCGATGACGTGTACTGGTCCCGCCATTTCCGCTGCGCCCTGTGGAGACTCTGAAAGGACTTCACAAGGACTCACAAAACGTCCCTGTGAACAGTGAGTGCGCTCCTATGTCATCTGTTACTTGCAGGTAGCTGAAAATCCCTATGTTCTTGAGCAAAGCAAACATTAGGACCCACAACTGAATCAATATAAACATCTCGTGATCTTACGCTTCATACATTCATTTTTTGAAGACGTACTTGTACCTCAATTCTCACCTGTAGGATTAACTAATTCCCCACTGGACAGCCTACTGGTACGCCTGTCAGTCACTTTCCGTAATGTTGTTATCAAGATGATACCAAAGCTAGGTTAATTTGAGGAGTTATTCCTGTAGTAAGAGAAAATGGTTCAAGAAAATCGCTGAGATTGAATCAAAATGAGAACGGCACACTTAAGTGCCTCCTGGGTCTCTGTGGTCCTTTAGCCTTCTCTTCCATTCTGGGGGAATTTATCCCCCATTAATTACAACTTTGCTTGACAGGAAACCAGTTCCTCTTGCTTGCAACCAAAGATCACAAATCTTAGATTATCCAACATTGAAAACTCGATTAATCTGACTTGTGTACATACGTTTGATAATCTTAAATACTAGAAACAGCATTTAGAAGTACATTAATATAATGGCCTCTCATGACTAAGCTACATTTCTTCTGGGGTTACAATTAGGCTCAGTGTAAGGAAATATCATATTAATAGGTTAAATGATAAAACTCAGGTTGTTTTAGTAGATGCAAAATGTCATTTTTTCCTCATTCTTTTTTTTAATGTAATGTATGTCAGTTATACCTTTATTTATTTTTTAAATTTTTTATTGATTATGCTGTTACAGTTGTTCTATTAAAAATATGTAACGCTTCACGAATTTGCATGTTATTCTTGCGCAGGGGCCATGCTAATCTTCTCTGTATCGTTCCAATTTTAGTATATGTGCTGCCGAAGCGAGCACGCAAAATGTCATTTATATGTAAAACCTGTTTCTAACTTTTAGAAGTGAGTACATAGTACGTTCCTATGGCCAACAATGCATATAAAAAAGAAATAGTAGAAAAGTGAGTTTTTTTGCATATTGGAATCTGTTAAGTGCCATTTTTAAACCATACCTGCATGCCCTGTGGTAAGGGAATCATTGCAATTGAAAACCTCTGTTAACAATACTGTATGGCTGTATCCCTAGAATATATATATATTGTGTGTGTGTGTGTAAGACAGTAATTACCCTACAGGAAAGCATTCTCTTGAAAATAATAATAATAATAATAACAACAATAATAATGTTTCATTTCTAAATGGTTTCAGGAGGCGATAAAGCCTCTCTTCCTCAGCTACAACATAAAGCAGTCTGACAGATGATCACATTTCTGTTGAAGAACTTCTACGAGCAGCCAACAAGGAGTTTCTTGTAACTCCTTGAAGAAACTACTGAAAATCAAAGGAAATGTATGAAGCCATTGTTTCCATTAGCTGGATGAAAGTGAGGCAGGATAGTTATTTCTGAGAGAGGAGAATCGGGAGGTGAGCCCCAAGACCCTCCTGGCTGACTGAGGGACTGCACCCCACATCTTAAAGGGAAATCTCTTATAGTGGAGATGGACTCGAGACCCAGGGTGAGCCAAGAGGGCAGGAGTATGCAGGGCACAATGTTGGAGAGGAGAGAGCTGCCCAGATGGCTGCGGTTGTTCAAGGGAGTTCTCCTCAGGTCTCCAGCAGAACACATCAGTGCACCTGGAAAGGAAGCCACCTGTGTCCTCAAGAAGAACCTCCCAAAAGGAGCCGAGAAAGACCTGTGACTCAAAGAAACGAATTTGTACCCCCACCGTAAGAGTGGAAAACCACATAAGTCACAGGACAGAGGACTCAGAAGTGTGCATCTCAGTGGTGGGGCTAAAAGACAGCCATACACTCACAAGCTTCTCTGGTCTGGCCCATCAAAGATTCAATGCCAGCCTCAGGAAGATGAGACTGTTCCCAAGTTCCTGCATCCACAAAGAACATTCAAGAATACCTACAGGAATGCAAAAATATGCAGGAGGTAAAATCAATGTCTGATGTCTAAATATTAGCAGACCTATAAAAAAGCAGGCAAATACAACCCAAAATGTGGACAAGACTCAATCAGTACATGCACCCAGAAATGATAAAGAGATAGAATTACTATAAAAGGACACTGAACTAGGTATTATAAGAGAATTGTTGTGTTACATTAGTTTTTATTAAATTAAAGCATCTATATAATTATAAAACATTAGTACAATTTATATGTTCAAGCTTGAAGAGAAAAGATGGAGAATGTTAAATTCAAATCAAACTGCTGCAGATGAAAAATCCGCGTCAGAGATGTGAAATAACTGAATGGCATTAACAGCAGATTTGACACTGCAGAACAAAGGATTAGTGAATTGGGAAACAGCAACTGTAAGAAAATCAGAAAAGCATCAGGTGACATGAATAAGCTATGGGAAAATTTCTGGGAAAGTGTTGTTATATTTTGAGTCCCCAAGTGAAGAGAGGGGAAGAAGACTTCTAAGTTGAAAAATTCATGGATGAGAAATTTCCAAATTTAATGAAAAGTCTAAACTGATAAATCCAAGAAGTGCGATTAACTGCAAGCAAAAGAAGCAAATTTATGCTGAGACATATAATAATCAAACTGCATAAAATCAGTGATTAAAAACTTTAAAAGCAACAGGTAACTAACTTTAAGTACAGAAGAACAAAGATGAAGTAACAAGAGACTTCTCATCAGACAAAAAAAGCCAGAAGACAGTAAATCGTCATTTTTAAATTCCTGAAACATACTTTCAAGTCCCTTGAAAGGTAGAAAAACCGCCATCCTAGAATTCTATACCAAGTGACAACATTTTTCAAAAACAAAGGCAATATAATGACTTTTGCAGACATATGATGCTAAAGGACTTCATCCTGAACAGACCTGTACAATCAGAAATGTTAAAGGAAGTCCTTCATCCAAAAAGGGATGTGACACCAGATGTAACTGTAGACAAAGGAATAAAAAGCACTAGAAATGGTAAATATGTTAAATATGCATACCTTTTCCTTATATCTAAATGAATTTAAACATGAATGGCTAACTACATCCACCAAAGTCATAATATATTGTTGTTTTTTTGTCTAAATATATTTTATTGATTATGCTTTTACAGTAGTCCCATTGCCTCCCTTTAGTCCCTGCCACCCTGCACAGCTTCCCCCCACTCGTATTTCCCCCTTCAGTTTACGTCCATGGGTCATACATAAAAGTTATTTGGCCTCTCTACTTATTGTTGGTTTCATAGCACAAAGGGCAGCAAACTGGGACGAGGAGGAGGAAAAAGCACTGTGCTGTAGAGCCCTTATGCTACATGTGACGTGGTATGATATGACCTGAAGGTAGCCTGTGGTGCATTAAAGAGATGTGCTGTGTGTTCAGAAGCCACCAGAGGAAAAGAATAGAGCCAACAGACTAACACACAAATGAATGGAATCATTAAAAATGAAAGCATAAGAAGTACAGGGACGAAAGAATGGATGGGACAGTAAGAAACAAAAAATATGGATTTACACAAATCATGGTAATCACGTTAAATGTTATCAACGTCCCAATTACAATTTAGACACTGCTGGATTGGTTATAAAGGCAAGATGAAGCTATACACTCTCTACAAGAAACGGGGTAGAATGAGAGGGTGAGAAAGCATATCACCTGAACCAAAAGAAACATGGAGTGACTATGTTAACATTAGACAAAACACATTTCTAAATAGAGAGTATTGTGAGAGACAAAGAGGGAGACTTCATAATGTTGAGGTCCTTTCATCAGAGAGACAGAACAATCCCAAATGTCTCTGCACCTAAAACCAGAGCTTTGAAGTACAGAAAGCATGCATTTATACATTTCTTGCTGAGTTGACAAAAAGAATCAGAAGAACATGCTACAAACAGCTACAGTCATGCATTCATCAACTTTTCTTGAAAGATACTCATGGACTGAGCTGTGTGCCCCCTAGAATTTGTACATTGAAAGCCTGAGCTCCAGGACCTCAGAATGTGAGTGTAGGTGGAGACAGGGTCTCCAATGAGGTGGTTAGGGTAAAATGAGTCTGTGAAGGTCTGCACTGACCAACCTGTCCTGAGTCCTAACAGGGAGGGAGGGCACAGACACACAAGGGCCAAGTACACGCACTAGGACTATTTTCCTCAATTTTCATGTGAAGAGGCAGTAGGTGGGTGGCTACCTGTGAGGGAGGGGCCTTTAGAGAAACCAACCCTGTCAGCGTCTTCATCTTAAAATTCCAGTCTCCAGAATGTGATCACATTTTGTGTTGTTAAAGGTCTCTGGTCTGGGGTATATTGTTATAGGAGCTCTAGCAAACTAACATACAGACAGAACTATCACAGGAACAAGAGATACTTTCAAAAGCACCTATATTTACTAGAGAAAATGAATCTATACATTAAAACAATCTCATGAAGAAAACTCTAGTCCTAGATGGCTTTCCTGGTGAATTTCTACCTAAGGTGACCTGGGAAATTGAAAAGGAGGGAATTCTTCCAAATCCATCCTATGAGGCCAGCATTACCTTGATGTCAAACCCTAAGTAGTAGTCCAATAAGACCATAGTCCTTATGAACATAGATGCAAAATGTTAACCAATTAAATAGTACAATATATATAAAGAATAAAATACAGGTGCTTCTCAGCATAGGCGCATCTAAATATATAAATGAAATATTAACAGACCTAAAGGGAAGAATAGTCAGCAGTACAATGACAGTAAGGAACTTCAAGACCTGTACTTACATCAATAGACAGATCATCCAGGCAGAAAATCAATAAAGAAACACCAGCCTCCAATGACACGTTAGAGTAGTTGGGTTTAAGAGGTGCATGTATCCCATCCCAAAACAGCATCACACAATTCCTCTCCAGTGCTCCTGGAACATTCTCCAGGATCATATGTTAAGCCACAAATTAAATCTTAGAATTCTAGGAAGATTGGAGCCATGGAAAGCATCTTCCATACCACAAACATATGAAACTAGAAATCAATTACCAATGAGAAATATTCACAAATATGCTGAGATTAATCACCATGCTACTGTACAGCCAATGGGTGAACAAAGAAATCCAAAGGGAAACCAAAAATTCCTTGACACAAATGAGAATGGAAAGCAGCACACACACCAAGATGTATGGGGTGCAGCTGAGCAGTCAGTCAGCCAGGAACGTCACAGTGATAAGTGCCCGCCTTAAGGAACGGGACAAGTCTCAACCTAACTTTACATGGCAAGGCACTAGAAAAGGAAAACAAGGGAGGCTCAACAGCACTAGAAGGAAGAAAGTAATAAAGCTCTGAGCAGAAAAAGGACATAGACGCTAAAAGGACTACAGAAAAGATCAATGAAACTAAGAGCTTGTTCTTGGAAAAGATGAAGAAAATTGATTAACCTTTACCCAGACTCACCAAGAAAAGAGAGAGGTTCCCAATGAAATTACAAACAAAGGAAGAGACATTGCAACTGATACTATGGAAATGCAAAAGATCACATGAGCAATGACCTACCAACACTTTTGAAAGCTTCAAGAAATGAATACATTCTTAGAAGCATGCAGCTTTCTAAAGACTGAATCATGAAGATACAGAAAATCTGAAAGGACCAACTACTAATAGGGAAATTGAACAGTTATCAAAAACCTCCCACAAACAAAAGTGCAGACCAAGAAGGCTTCAAGGTGAATTCTACCAAACATTCAAAGAATTAACACCTGTCCTTCTCAAACTCTTCCAAAAAAATAAAAGAGAAAAGAACATTTCCAAACTTATTTTAGGAGGCCAACATTACCCTGATACCAAAACAAGACAAGGGCACCACAAGAAAGAAAATTCTTGGCCAATATCCCCAATGAATACAAAAGACCTCAAAAATATCAGCAACCTGAATTCAACAATACATTACAAGATCATACATTATGGTCAAGAGGGGTTTATTCCATAATAGAGGTACACGTTTCCAAATATTGAATAGGACCTATGTGTGAAGTTCAGGGAAGAACTGTAGGCATGGAGGAGATGTCGCTGGGTCTCATAGCAAGAATACTGAGGAAAGAGTGCACATGAGGGGAAGTTTGCAATCTCCAAATGGGACGACTGGCCATGGAGGGCAAAGAAGAGTAAGGGGCCATTGAGGGGTCAGTGAGGGTGGAACAGTCAGCCACAGGGGCAGCCGTGTGCCATCAACCAGAAATGAAGAACCAAGAGGAGAATCAATGCTTGGGTTAAATGGGAATCATTGTTGCAGAGGCAAAGTTTGCAGCTCTAAATGACAGAAAACTCTAGAACATCCAACTGGCAGGGGGACTGGAATTTGAAACAGAGGTCTGACCTGGGGAGAAGTTCTGGGGACCTCTGAATTTTGGTGATGGTTGAAGATGCTGAATGATGCAGACAAGGGATGTAAAGGAAAGCAGTCTCTCCAGGAAATGGTGAGAAGAGCCAGACAGGGTTCTGCTAAAGGAAGAAGGACTCAGGGAGCAACATGGCCCAGCGAGGAGAAAGCAGTGGGAGCTCACATCCCACCTTCTCAATCACCTCCTCTAATCCACAAGGTATTTCCTGAGCATCACCCCGGTCCCAGAGCCATCAGCACTGGTTTCCTCTGGACTGGAAGTAGATCCTCCTGAGTTTTATTAAAGAAGCAGCCCTACTGAGTTCTGCCTCCCTACGCAATCCCAAGGGGCCATGAGGTCCAAAGCTCAGGGCAAGTTGCACAGCACACAGTCACTTGTTACCTTTCCTCTCTGTTCTTTATTCTCAAGTGTAAAGAAACAGCATAACAGTGCAAACTATATAAAAGCCCCGAGTGCACACACTATAGGATAGGGACCTAATAGTAAATGTCACTGTTCTCCGATCTCCAACATGCTGGTCAATTTGGGGGGTCCCCAGTGGCAATGTTGTCCTTCCCCATCCTTACAATGGCCGCTGGCTCCATGTAGGTGATGGTGTTCCCCCCTGCAGTGCAGTCCAGGTCTGTCTGCTTGGTGGCAGGAGACCCCCGGCCCCAGCACACAGCTGCAGAGAGACCTGACAGGCACAGCTGCCGGGCACCTAGGGGGTGTGGGGTTTTGTCCATCTGGGTAGCAAAAGTCAGGACACAGGCTAGTGTAGCCTCCACATAATGTTTTATCTTTGTCTATTACACAATGTTTTCCACAGGAAATAAATATCCATTTTACTCCATAAGTCCGTAGAAAGATAATTGTTTTAAAAACAGTCATCTACAAGATTTGGTAATGTGAGTTCCAGGGACTGATGATTGGAAGCTCTGAGTAGAAACTAGAAATATCTCTGTTTTATGGTTTCATAAGTACTGAAATTTTCACTAAGCCCCGTATTTTCTCCTGGAAGAGGTAGTTATTTATACTCTTCCTCGTGGTGCAAAAAATGATTCCAATCAATGACTTTAATGATAATTGTTCTCGAATCTCTGTAGCCCAAACTCAAAATTGCCTATTTGAAAAATGGAAGAACCCTGTTTGAATTGCTTGCATTGGATTATTTGCTTGCTGAACACTAGATGGCAGTATACACCCATTCGTTCACAGACAAGGAAAACCAAAGTCCCTGGGTGGTTTGTAGAAATGCAGCCAAATTTGTACCCTTAGAAGAAAAAGGGAAAATAATGGATGTGATTGGGAAATATCCAAAAAGTGCAGGAGCCAATGAAAGCATTCTCAGCGATGGTTACACAGAAAGAAGAAGGCGATCTTTATAAAGTGAGCTTTTCCAAACATTTCGTCCTAACAGGGACCCGAGGGAGGAGTGCTGTAGCTGCGGCAGGTCCCGCCCCAACCCCAGTATCAGCCTGGGCAGAGCTGGACCTGTCCCCTAGAGCAGGGTGTGCCCACCCCCGTCAGTGGACCCTGTGGGGAACCAGCCCTCTCCTGCCCCAGGCAGCAGCCTGTTTACACTCGTGCGCTTCAGAAACGCTCCCTGACGTGCTCTCAGGGAGTGTGAACAGACCACCCCACACACGGGGCTCTGGGCTCACACTGTGGGAGCACGCGCACACACACTTAACGGTACAAAGCACACACAACAGAAAACACCCCCCCCCGCCACTCACAACACACCTGAAACAAACGGGGGGGACACAGGGGACCCCCAGACAACAGCTTACACAGATGGATCTCTGCTCCTCATCTTATACTACAGGGTGTGGAAAGGGCGGTGAAGAAACTTCAACGTTAACATTTTCCTTATGATCAGACAGGCAGCAAACACGAAGACTACTTAAGTGTGTTTACAGTTCACGGACTAATTTCTCCAGCGCCCTGTGAACGTACATAGGAGGGCGTTGGAGAAGTCTGTCAGTCTGCTGTTGTCACATCCCTGGGTCTATGACACTGTGGCAGAGTTAATGACTGAACAGTAACCGGAAGTGTCCTGGGCGTGTGTAGCCCCTTTCTCTCTGTGGCTGATAACAAGGCCGAGGAACCTCGGCGCCCAAGGTGTCTGAATTGGTGGCACCACTGTTATTTATGCGGACACCCCGCGTCCCGCGGATGTAAGTTCAACAGTGTGTCTACCAGCTTTCAATGACATCATGTGTTCTGCAAAATCCACCACTATGAAAAATGAAGTAGACAGAGAACCATGCAGTTTTGGCAGAGTACAGACCCCCTCTTGCCCAGGTGAAAGAGAGCCATGAGGTTTTAGCAGAGTGAGGACCCGCTCTTGGTGAGGTGAAAGGGGAGAGCCACATGGCTTTGCTAGAGTGGGGATCCCTGCAGCCAGGTGAAGAAGAAAGCCACACGCTTTTGGTGGAGTGCGTTTTTGTTACTAAAACTTTGTTGTCGACTTCCGCCAAGATGGAGGTTTAAGGTTGATGTGCCGTGCCTCCTCACACAACCAAGTTTAGGGACAACTAAATATTAGCATCAGAAAACACAACCAGAACACGGAAAACTGAACTTTTCGGAAGTCCGCTAACAACAAATTCTTCGGCCCGACCTGTAAGGGGCGAAACCAGCGTCGGGTGAGGAGTTACAAGGGAGTCGACCCGGGCGCAGAATCCAGAGGTGCGAATCCTGTCGCACGGGTTCCAAACCCAGGATTGGACCTAGTGAGCGACCGAGCGGCCCACTGGGTGAGCGACTACGGAGGAGTCAGTGGGGAGGCGGTGGCAGCGAGTTGACTGAGGTTGCATGGTTGCACGCGGGTGAGGGAGTGAGCCCTTGGACTGGCGGCAGCGGCGGCGCCATTGCCATTTCCCAGCTCTGACCACGCCCCCACATACAGCGTCACAACCCAGCGACCTGGGAATCCAAGGCGCCGCTCCTCCCACTTAAAGGGCCAGAACAGACCAAAAATGTCACAGGGAGACCTCAAAGCCCCAGAGATAAATCTAAGTGACGAAGAAATAGCAAATCTCTCAGACGCACAGTTTAAAACACTGGTCATCAGCTTCCTCATAGATCTGGTGGACTATAGCCACAAATTAGAGAAACATATGAAGGCTAAATTAAGGGAAATGAATGGAATTCCACAGGAAAACCATAGAGATGAAAAAAAAACTGGGACTCAAATCAATGGAGTGGACCAGAAGGAAGAAGAAAAAAAACATCACACAGAAAGGAATGAAGAAATAAGAATTCAGAAAAATGAGGAGAAGCTTAGGGACCTCCAGGACATCTATAAACGCTCCAATATCCGAATTATAGGGGTACCAGAAGGGGGAAAGACACAACCACCAGTGGAAAAACTATTTGAACAAATAATAAAAGAAAATTTCCCCAATCTGGCAAAGGAAATAGACTTCCAAGAAATCCAAGAAGCCCAGAGAGTACCAAAAAAGTTGGACTCAAGAAGAAACACACCAAGGCATATCATAATTACATTAGCCAAAATTAAAATGAAGGAAAGAATCCTGGAAGCAGCAAGAGGTAAGGGGACAATCACCTACAAAGGAGTCCCCATCAGGCTGTCAGCAGATTTCTCAAAAGAGACCTTACAGGCAAGAAGGGGCTGGAAAGAAATATTCCAAGTCATGAAATCTAAAGACCTACAACCAAGATTGCTCTACCCAGCAAAACTTTCATTTAGAACGGAAGGACAGATAAGGTGCTTCTCAGATAAGACCAAATTCAAGGAGTTCATCATCACCAAGCCCTTATTATATGAAATGTTAAAGGGACTTATCTAAGAAAAAGAAGTTAAAGAAACATGAACAGTGAAAGGACAACAAACGCACAGTTATTAACAACCACACCTAAAACGAAAGCAAACTAAAAGGACAGCTAGATCAGGAGTGGAAACATAGAAATGAAGATCTCAAGGAGGGTTAGCAACAGGGGAGTGGGAGGAGGAGACGGGGGGAGAAGGTACAGAAAACAAGTAGCATAGACAGTAGATAGAAATTAGATGGGGGGGCAAGAATAGTATGGGAAATATAGAACCTAAAGGACTTGAGACACATGGACATAAACTAAAGGGGGGTAATGGTGGGGTTGGGGGGGCAGGGTGGAGGGGAATGAAGGGGGGAATAGAACAACTGTAACAGCATAATTAATTCAAAAAAATAAATAAATTTATTTAAAAAATAATAATTAAATTTAAAAATAATTAAATTAAATTAGGAGCAGAAGCTTTTGGTCAATTTGGTGTTTAGTCTGTGAGGCCAGATGGACAGACCTTCCTTCTCCTGAGGAGCCACGTTTCCAAGGGTAACACGGTTTATTCAGTGATGCCATCCACCAATCAGGGAGTTTGACCAGGTGTCTTTCTCGCACTGTTCTGTGGCCTTGCTGGCATCCAAATACTGTATCAGTGTCTGCTGCAGCTGCTAAGTGGCCCTTTTTCTTCAATGCTGAGGGGACTATGAGAGCCTGTATCTCCACTGGAAACCTATATGTCTGCCAGAATTGGAAGCTCCACTTATAGTCCCACATACAGCCAGAGAATGCTGCTCACACAAAGTTAACACCAAACGCACAAGACACCATGCAGTTCTCCCTGGTTGGATGATGTCGGCATGTACAATCCAGAACTAATAGCATTTGTTTGTTTGTATATCAAGTGCTCACAACATGCTAAACACTGTTCTGGTATTCTTACACAGCCCTACCTTTATCATTCCCGATGTACAGATTTTGGAAACAGGAAGAGAGAAGTGAAAGAACTCTAACCGGTGAAGGACTTCGAGCAGGCTTTCTGAGCCACCATGCAATACTGCCTCCGGGCAGAATCCTTAGGGACCAGAGGCATTCTGCTTGCTTGGGGAGTGTGCTCAGAGAACACAGCACTGAGTGAATTAGGACAGAGTCTCCTCACCTGTACCCTTCTGGCACCTGTGCTAACACATCTGGCCCTTTTCACGTCTGAAAGGAGTCAGGACTCTGTGGACCCCTAATGCTCCACCCAGCTCCACAGCAGAGACCACCTAGTGACTTAATAGAAATGAAAACAAACTTTATGCTAAGCTGGCAAGAAAAGAAATCCAATATTGTGACTAACATCCATGTAGCACTAGTTTATTCAGAGTGGGGAGCTCTAAGGCACACATTTGGAAGGAGTTGGGTTTCAGCTCAGACTCACACCAAGCCCTCTTGTTTCTGCATCCAGTGGGGGCTGTTGTTTGTTTTGTAATCCTCACCCAAGAATATGTTTGTTGCTTTTTGAAGAGAGAGGAAAAAACATCAATGTGAGAAACACTGATCAGTTGCCTCCTGTATCTGCCAAACAGGGGTCAAACCCATAACCTAGGCATGTGCCCTGACTGGGAACCAAACCTGCACCTTTTGGTGTATGGGATGATGTTCCAACCAACTGAGCCACTGGGCCAGGGCACATCCTGTATCCTCACTAGAATGCTTTGAATCTTCTCTGAATTTATCCATTGTGCGAACTAGGAAATGTGTTTGCAGCTTTAATGTTACTAAGTGAACATCAAAAATTGCAATCAAAAGAACATGAGAAATTGTCCTCCCAGTTAGAAACAACAGAGCCATATTAAACTCTTCCTTCTCCCGTTTGGGAACTGAGTCCCTAAATATAGCCTCATGTCATCTCATGCTCTGAAGATTCTTTTCATATTCTACGATCTGATCCTTTTCCTTCTTATTAGTCATCTCACATGAGACTGTCTCAATAGCCTCCCAAACAGTGTTCAGGCCTCCCTCTGGTCCTGCCCCACTGTGAGCCACTCTCCTGTTGACCTCTATAGTTAAGAAATATCTGTTATTGCTTCTAAAATGTAAGACTGATCACACTAACCTTCTTCCTAACACTGTCCAGTGTTCCCCCAGGGCTTTAAGGATAAAGCCCCAAGTCTGAGTACATCCCACAGGCTACTGAACTTGAGGACAATTGTCTAAATAACCTCTCAAACCTAGAATATCTTAGAAACATTCACAAAAATGCCTGTTCAAGAAAAACAAGTTCACTCACCTTCCCCATAGTAACCAAGACTAAAAATTATTTAGTTCAGGCCTTTTCCACTTTCTTTGCCATCTTTGGCTTGTTTTCTATACCATTAAGCAATCTTCCACATTGAAATAAAAGTTAAATATTTTTTCTTTTAGAAACCTAATTATAAAACTTAAAATTTAAATTACCACTGCCTACAAAAAGGCAAGGAGAAATAAGAGCATACAATTTACCTGTAATTTTTAGACCATGTATTTCTATAAAACATGTATTCCTCAAATTCTTCCAGAAAGGCTTGATCAAGAGAGCTAAAATTTGTAATAATCAGAGCAAAAGATCTGGGCTCACTGGGAGTCTGTTGCTCAGATACAGCTTAGTAGTAACCCTGGCTTCTGTTTGTACTGGTCAAAGGGAAAAGTGATGTTTGTGTTGTCATTTGTATTACCTGTAGCAACAACAAACACTTCACATAACCCCCAAACCACCTACTGGCAAAGAATGCAGATAGTCTGACGTTCATGACTGTTATAATGTATTGGTTAGTGAGTTCCTCTTATTCTGCTAAGGAAACATACAGACTGCAGTACATATAACTGTGTTTCCTTATCTCTCCATTCCCCCTATAATATTCAATAACCTATTTGAAATTAAATTTTATTAATGGCCAAAAACATCCTATTTTGTTCTTATTCTAATTAATAGATCTATTGTAGCTTATAAATATGTGACACACAGATGAACTTTTAACTTTAAGTTGGTACTTTGAATATTTATCTTGAAAAGTATATGTTTTAGTTTTAGTTAAACACCATGAAATGGAGATCAAGTCCCCATGACAAGGAAATTGGTTAAATTCAACAGACACTCATTTAGATTCTGTTACATTTAAACATGGGCCTACCATGAGTTCACATCTTTCATGCTAGATACTTATCGGCATGCACATATTCTTCCTACTTTTCACTTATCCTCTCAACAACTATACATGAGGTCTCTCCAGAAGAAGTCCAGCCATTGTTGATACAATGAGAATGGTTTGTGTGACACTGATGTAACCTGGCAGCTAAAGAAAGTGGACTGGAATACGCATGGGTGAACAATGACAACTTCACTGAACTAGTCAGTGGAGGTGGTATTGAGTATGTGTGGTATGTGGTCATTGCATTCAAAATGACTGTGTGAGTAGAACAACAAATCTGCATCAAATTGTACATTAAGCTTGAACATCTCTTCATGGAAACTAGTCAGATGATTCAAAAGGCTTTCAGAGACAATGAAATCAATGCAGCACAAACAAAACTGTGGCACAAACACTTCAAAGATGGTCAAGAATCTCTTGAAAGTGATCCACGTTCTGGAAGGCCCACAACAAGCAGAACATGTGAGAATGTTGGACATGTATAGGCTGCAATCAACAAAGATTGGTGAGTGACAGTGCAAGAACTAGAAGCTGATCTGGGGGTTCCAAAAACTACTGTGTCTGAGGTTTTGATACAAGATCTTGGCATGAAACGTTGTGGCAAAACTGGTTCTGTGGCTTCTGCTACCAGAGTAGAAGAAACACTGTGCTCCAGTTGCTAATGATTTGATTCAAACCACAACCAATGAACCAAATTTCCTCAAGAAAGTTGTAACTGGAGATGAAGGCCCAGCCTTCCCAATGGAAGTCTTCTGGTTCTCCAGGCAAGAAATAGGCATGGCAAAGTCACAACAAGATCTAGATCATGTTAACTGTGTTAAAGATTTTTATTTATTTATTTTTAGACAGAAGGGAAGGGAAAGAGAAAGAGGGAGAGAAACATCAATGCATAGTTGCCTCTTGCACACCCCCCACTGGGGACCTGACCCACAACCCAGGCATGTACCCTGACTGGGAATGTAACTGGCAACCCTTTGGTTCACAGGCCAGCACTCAGTTTACTATGCTACACCAACCAGGGCTTAATTTTTTTTTTAAATTTTAATTGTTGTTCAAGTACAGTTTTCTGTTTTTTACTCCCATCCCAGCCCCCCCCCAGTCATTCCCACGTCCCTTCCATTTCCACCCCCCCTAGTCTCTGTCCATGTGTTCTTTATACTTGTTCCTGTAAACCCTTCCCCCTTTCCCCTGAAATCCTCTCCCCTCTCCCCTCTGGTCACTGTTGGCCTGTTCTCTATTTCAGTGTATTTGGTTATATTTTGCTTGTTTGTTTGGTTTTTGATTGGGAAGTTTTTGTTCAACATGAGTGCACTCTCCAGGCCAAACAATTAATAAGGAGAACTGCTTCCATGTTCTTTGTCCCTTGAGAGATGCAATAGCATGAAAACAGCCACAGCCATGCATAACTGGAGACAGGCAGCTTCATCAGAGCAATGGGCCCACTCATGCATCTCATGTTGTACAGAGTTCTTTGGAAAAACATCAAATCATCCAAGTGACTCAGCCACCCTACAGCCCAGATTAGGTGCCCTACAACTTCTGTTTTTTCCCCAAAACCAAAATCACCTTTAAAATGGGGAGACATTTCAGACCATTGATGAGATTTAGGAAAATACAATGGGGCTGCTGATGGCGATTCCAACAAAGGATTCTGCAGAGTGCTTTAAACAGTGGAAGCTGCTGTTTTTGCCCCTCTTACCAGTCAGGCTGAAGAATTTGTTGTTATCAGATTTCTGAAAAGTTCAATTTTCTGTGTTCTGGCTGTGTTTTCTGTTGCTATTATTTAGTTGTCTCTAAACTTGGTTGTGTGAGGAAGCACAGCTTCTCCACCTATGCCTCCATCTTGGCAGAAGTCTGATTAGAGACTTTTTATGGTGAATATAATGGCTTAATAAAGTAGAAAGGTGTATATATACACATGTATATACATAGACATACACATATGTGTATACGTATACGTATACATATACGTGTGTGTGAGTGTATGCCTCTACATGGAGAGTTTAACAAAATGATAGAAAGCCCCTGACTCGTAGCTCAGTTTGTTAGAGCATCACCACTATACAACAAGGTTGCAGGTTTGATCTCCAGTCAGTACACACACAAGAATTGACCTGTGAGAGCGTAAATAAGTGGAACAACAAATCTCTCTTTCTTTTTTTCCCCTCCATCCTTCCCTCAGATCAATAAATAAAAAAAGAAAGACAACAAAATGATAGAAAGCAAGTGCTTTGTTATGAGGTTGGAATGCTTATTTTTTTAAATTTTATTTAGTTATTTTTCAAGTACAGTTTTTTGTCTATTTTTCCCATCCCAGCCTCCCCCGCCCCTTGCTCCCCACCTCCCTCCCATTTCCACCCCCCTTAGTTCTCGTCCCTGTGTCCTTCCTATTTGTTCCTCCAAATCCCTCCCCCATTTTCCCCTTAACTTCCCTTCCTTCTCCCCTCTGGTCACTATCCCTTGTTCTCTATTTCAGTGTCTTTGTTTTTTGTTTTTTTTTTCTGCTTGTTTGTTTGTTTTGTTGTTTAGCTTCCTGTTAAAGGTGAGATCATATGGTATTTGTCTTTCAACCCCTGGCTTATTTCACTCAGCATAATGCTTTCCAGTTCCATCCATGTTGTTGCAAAAGGTAGTAGCTCCTTCTTTCTCTCTGCAGCATAGAATTCCATTGTGTATATGTACCACAATTTTTGGATCCATTCATTTACTGATGGGCACCTAGGTTGCTTCCAACTCTTGGCTATTGTAAATTGTGCTGCTATGAACATTGTGGTGCATAGGTTCTTTGATATTGATGTTTTAGGATTCTTAGGATATAATCCCAGCAGTGGAATTGCTGGGTCAAAAGGCAGGTCGATTTTTATTTTTCTGAGAAAATTCCATACTGTTTTCCATAATGGTTGTACCAGTCTGCAATCCCACCAACAGTGAACTAAGGACCCCTTTTCCCCACAACCTCTCCAACATTTGTTGTTTGTTGCTTTGTTTATGATAGCCATCCTGACTGGTGTAAAGTGGTATCTCATTGTGGTTTTAATTTGCATCTCTCTGATAGCTAATGATATTGAGCATCTCTTCATGTGTCTCTGAATGTTCTGTATGTCCTCCTTGGAGAAGTGTTTGCTCAAGTCCTTTTCCCATTTTCTAATTGGGTTGGGTGTCTTCTTAGAGTGGAGTCGTGTAAGTTCTTTGTATATTTTAGAGATTAAACCTTTGTCTGAGGTATCATTGGCAAATATGTTTTCCCATACAGTTGGTTGTCTTGCTAATTTAATACTGTTTTCTTTAGCCATGCAGAAGCTTTTTATTTTGATGAGATCCCATTTGTTTATTCTTTCCTTTACATTCCTTACTCTAGGGGAGATATCAGTAAAGAAGTTGCGTGAAATATCTGAGATTTTCTTGCCAATGTTCTCCTCTAGGACTTTAATGGTGTTATGACTTACATTTAAGTCTTTTATCCACCTTGAATTTATTTTGGTGTATGGTGTAAGTCTGTGCTCAAGTTTCATTTTTTTTGCATGTAGCTGTCCAGTTCTCCCAACACCATTTGTTGAAGAGGCTATCTTTACTCCATTTTATGTTACTGCCCCCTTTGTCAAATATTAATTGACTGTAGAGAGTTGGGTTGATTTCTGGGCTCTCTGTTCTGTTCCATTGGTCTATGTGCCTGTTTTTATGCCAGTACCAGGCTGTTTTGATTACAGTGGCCTTGTAATACAGTTTGATATCAGGTATTGTGATCCCCCCTACTTTGTTCTTCTTTCTCAAAAGAGCAGCTGCTATTCGGGCTCGTTTATGGTTCCATATAAATTTCTGAAGTGTTTGTTCTATGTCTGTGAAATATGCCATTGGTACTTTAATAGGTATTGCATTGAATGTGTATATTGCTTTGGGTAGTATGGACATTTTGATGATGTTAATTCTTCCAATCCATGAACAAGGTATATGTTTCCATTTGTTTGTGTCTTCCTTGATTTCGTTCTTCAGGGCTGTGTAGTTTTCTGCATACAGGTTTTTTACCTCCTTAGTTAGGTTTATTCCCAGATATTTTATTTTTTCTTTTTGCTATATCAAATGGGATTTTTCTCTTTATTTCTGCTTCTGCTGATTCACTGTTGGTATACAAAAATGCCTTTGATTTCTGGATATTGACTTTGTAACCAGCTGTTTTGCCAAACTCATTAATTAGTTTGAGCAGTTTTGGGGTAGAGTCTATAGGATTTTCCATGTACACTATCATGTCATCTGCAAACAGTGACAGTTTTGCTTCCTCCTTTCCTATTTGGATGCCTTTTATTTCCTTTTCTTGCCTGATCGCTGTGGCTAAAACTTCCAATACTATATTGAATAGAAGTGGTGAAAGTGGACAACCTTGTCTTGTTCCTGATCTTAGTGGAAAAGCTTTTAGTTTTTTCCCATTGAGTATGATATTGGCTGTAGGTCTCTCATATATGGCCTTTATTATTTTGAGAAATGCTCCCTGTATTCCCACTTTGCTGAGTGTTTTTATCATAAATGGGTGTTGTACCTTATCAAAAGCTTTTTCCGCATCTATTGATATGATCATGTGATTTTTGTCTTTGCTTTTGTTTATGTGATATATTACATTTACTGATTTGCGAATATTGAACCATCCTTGCATCCCTGGGATGAATCCTACTTGATCATGGTGTATGATCTTTTTGATATATTGTTGGATGCGATTTGCCAATATTTTGTTGAGGATTTTAGCATCTATGTTCATCAGCGATATTGGCCTGAAGTTTTCTTTCTTTGTTGTGTCTCTATCTGGTTTTGGAATTAAGATGATGCTGGCTTCATAAAAAGAATTTGGGAGTTTTCCATCCTTCTGGATTTTTTTGAAATAGTCTGTGGAGAATAGGGGTTAGCTCTTCCTTAAATGCTTTATAGAATTCTCCTGTGAAACCATCTGGTCCAGGGCTTTTGTGTGATGGGAGTTTTTTGATTACTGCTTCAATTTCTTTTGCTGTTATTGGTGTATTTAGATTTTCTGCTTCTTTTTCACTGAGTTTTGGAAGATTGTATTTTTCTAGAAATGTGTCCATTTCCCCTAGGTTTTCAAATTTCTTGGCATACAGTTCTTCATAGTAATTTCTTACAATCTCTTCTATTTCTGTGGTATCAGTTGTAATCTCTCCTTTTTCATTTCTGATTGTGTTTATTTGTGTCCTCTCTCTTCTTTTCTTGATGAGCCTACTTAAAGGCTTGTCTATTTTGTTTATCTTCTCAAAGAACCAACTCCTGGATTCATTGATCCTTAAAATTGTGCTTTTAGTTTCTATGTCATTTAATTCTGCTCTAATCTTGGTTATTTCCTTCCTTCTGCTTGCTCTGGGCTGTCTTTGTTGTTGTTCCTTGAGTTCTTGCAGGCGTAGGGTTAGGTTGTTTGTTTGAAATGTTTCTATTTTCTTTAGGTAGGCCTGTATTGCTATAAACTTCCCTCTCAGGACTGCCTTCGCTGTGTCCCATAAGTTTTGGGTTGTTGTGAGATCATTTTCATTTGTTTCCAAAAACTTTTTGATTTCTTCCCTAATTTCATTCTTGACCCATTCGTTGTTTAATAGCATACCATTCAGTCTCCATGTTTTTGGGTGCTTTGGGTTTTTTTCTTTGGGGTCGGTTTCTAATTTCAGTCCCTTGTGGTCAGAGAAGATGCTTGGTATGATTTCAATTTTCTTGAATTTTTTGAGGCTCGTTTTGTGTCCTATCATGTGGTCTATCTTTGAAAATGTTCCATGTGCATTTGAAAAGAATGTGTATTTAGCTTCTTTGGGATGAAGGGCTCTATATATATCAGTTAAGTCCATTTCATCTAGGGTGTTGTTTAATGCCACAATATCTTTGTTGATAATTTGTTTGGAAGATCTGTCCATTTTTGATAGTGGGGTGTTCAAATCCCCTACTATGATTGTGTTGCTGTCAATATCTTTCTTGAAGTCCTCTAAGATTTTCTTGATATATTTGGGTGCCCCCTATGTTTGGTGCATATATGTTTACAATGTTAATGTCTTCTTGGTGGATTCTTCCCTTGAGTATAATGAAATGACTTTCTGGGTCTCTCTTTATAGCCTTTTTTTTGAAGTCTATTTTGTCTGATATGAGAATTGCTACCCCAGGTTTTTTTTCTTGTCCGTTTGCTTGGAAAACTTGTTTCCAGCCTTTCACTTTTAGTCTGTGATGATCTTTTGTCCTGAGGTGAGTCTCTTGTAGGCAGCATATGTGTGGGTCATGCTTTCTTATCCATTGTGCTATTCTGTGTCTTTTGATTGGAGAATTTAATCCATTTACGTTTAAGGTTATTATTGATAGGTACTTATTCATTGCCATTTTTGTACCTGTGTTCCTCTCTGTCTCCCTCTTATCCTTCCTTCCCTTAAAGCAGTCCTTTTAGTATTTCTTGTAGAGCTGGTTTGGTGGAGGCATATTCTTTTAGACTTCTTTTGTCTTGGAAGCTCTTTTATTTGGCCATCTATCTTGATTGAGAGCCTTGCTGGGTAAAGTAGCCTTGGTTGTAGGCCTCTGGTTCTCATTACTTGAAATATTTCTTGCCATTCTCTTCTTGCTTGAAGTATTTCCATTGAGAAGTCAGTAGCTAACCTTATTGGGGCTCCCTTGTATGTTATTTCTTTTTCTCCCTTGCTGCCTTTAAGATTCTCTCTTTGTCTTGGAATTTTGCCATTTTGATGATGATGTGTCTTGAAGTGGGCCTCCTTGGGTTCCTCTTGGTTGGGACCCTCTGTGATTCCTGGATTTGTGAGACTTTTTCTCTTATCAAATTAGGAAAATTTTCTCTCATTACTCGTTCAAATACGTTTTCTATCCCTTGTTCTTCTTCTTCTCCTTCTGGTATTCCTATTATTCGGATATTATTACGTTTCATATTGTCTTGCATTTCTCTTAATCCCTCTTCATTCTTTCTGAGCCTCTTTTCATTTTCTTGCTCTTTCTGTGAGATGCTTTCTACCTTGTCCTCCAACTCACTAATCCTATCCCTGCTTCATCTATCCTACTTTGGAAACTTTCTACTGTGTACTTCAATTCGGAAATTGTATTCTTCATTTCTTCTTGTCTCTTGCTGATAGTTTCCATTTCCTGTTTGATGTTGCTGTAGTTTGCAGAGAGATCATTATAGTTCCCCTGTAGTTTCTGGTAGTTCACTGTGAGCTCTTTGAACTTTGTAATAACCAGTGCTTTGAATTCACTATCTGATAGTTGATCAGCGTCTATTTCATCTAACATTCTTTCTGAAGTTTCTGCTTTTTCTTTCATTTGGGGATTGTTTCTTTGTCTTCCCATTGTTTGAGACTCTTCTTGTTAGTCTCTGCTTCCAAAATTGATCTGTTATGAAACACTGGTTTTAAGGTGTAAACTTCTGTGGTATGATCCTTGTGAAGTTCAGTGGTGCAGACTCTTTGAAGTTTCTTGATGTTCTTAGTCTCCACCTACACTCACGCTGGTCCTCGCGCTGGTCCCTGCGTTGGTCCCCTGCCACTGCTGAATGTCCCGGCTCTAGTAGCCACCTCCTTAAGCACCCAGGCCCATTACTACGGCAGTGGCACAGAGGCTGGGAATGTCCCAGCTCCCGTATCTGGCTCTCTCTGCCGCCCAGGGCCGTCACAGGGGCTTGGAATGACCCGTTTTCCATACCTGACTCCCCGGCGTCTAGTCCTGTCTCTATGGCAGTGGCACAGAGGCTTAGAAAGTCCCAACTCCCGTACCTGATTCCCCAGTGTCCAGTCCCTTCGCTATGTCAGCAGAACAGGGGCTGAGACAGTCCCAGTTCCCGTAGAGGGATCCTCTGCCACCCAGGGCTGCCTCAGGGGTTTGGAGTGTCCAGGCTTCCGTACCTGACTCCCCGGAGTCCAGTCCCGTCGCTATGGCAGCGGCACAGGATTTGAGAGCTTCCCGGCTCCCATAGCTGGCTCCTCTGCTGCATCACAGGGGTTTGGAGAGTCCCGGCTTCCGTACCTGACTCCCTGGAGTCCAGTCCCGTCGCTATGGCAGCGGCACAGGATTTGAGAGCTTCCCGGCTCCCATAGCTGGCTCCTCTGCTGCGTCACAGGGGTTTGGAGAGTCCCGGCTTCCGTACCTGGCTCCCCGGAGTCAGGTCCTGTGGCTATGGCAGTGCGCCAACGTCCGTCCCGGCTCCCGTAGCTGGCTCCTCAGGGTCCAGGCCTGTCTCTATGGTGGCGTCACAGGGGCCTTTGGTATCCCAGCTCCTGCAACTGACCCTTCTGTTGCCCAGGCCGGTAGCTATGGCATCGGCACGAGGGTGTCCCCGCTCCGGTTCCTGACTCCTCTGTCTCCCAGGACCGTCACAGGGGCTTGGAGTGTCCGGCTTCCGTACCTGACTCCCCGGCTCCCAGGTCTGTTGCTCTGGCGGCAGCACAGGGGCCGCGTGAGACCCAGCTCCAGTAGCTGACTCTGCCGCCGTCTGGTGTTTCAGTGTCAGTCACAATCTCTGGTCTTTTAATTTCATAAATGCTGGGTAACCGATGGTTTATTGTGCTGTTTCTCTATAGATCTGCCAGGATTTTCACCCATGAGTACAGGAGCTAGTATCAGCTCCATCTTACTCCGTCACCATCTTCCCAGCATCGGAATGCTTATTTTTATTTTCTTGATTCTACTGCAAGCAAGAGACCATGGTTTAAATAATTCAGCTGATCAATCAGCTTAGGTAAGAAGTGCTGTGACTACTCATCTTGCATTTCACTCTTTTTTTTTAAGATTTTTATTTATTTATCTTTAGAGGGGGAAGGGAAGGAGAGAAGGAGAGAAACATCAATGTATGGTTGCCTTTCGTGCATCCCCTGCTGGGAACTGGTCTGCGGGGAACCGGTTTGCAACCCAGGAATATGCCCTGAAGGGGAATCGAACCTCGAGCCTCTGGTTTGCAGGCCTGTGCTCAATCCACTGAGCTACACCAGCCAGGGCTCATTTCATTCTTTTAAAAGAGAAGTAAGCAGCAATGCTGCACAATATCATAACAGTATTCATGATCAAGAGCTCAAAAATCTGATAAAATATGCGTATTAAAGACTGAATCTGCCCTGGCTGGCGTAGCTCAGTGGATTGAGCGCGGGCCTGCGAACCAGAGTATCGCAGTTCGATTCCCAGTCAGGGCACATGCCTGGGTTGCAGGCCAGTTCCCGGCAGGGGACGCATGAGAGGCAACCACACATTGATGTTTCTCTCCCACTCTTTCTCCTTCCCTTCCCCTCTCTCGAAAAATAAATAAAGAAAATATTTTTAAAAAAAGTTAAAAAAAAGACTGAATCTATTACATAGTTTTCTATTCCCTACTGATATTCATAGAGTAAATTTCTTTTCAACTTTCCTGAAATTGTAAAGTTTTATTGATGCTTGGCAAATCCTATTATAATAGGCCTTCTATTTTTTCAAATGTTTATTATTTCATTATTTACTGCCAGGTTTTGCGGAGTTGTCTAGGGAGTTGGTTAAAATTTCATGGTCTTTATGATCTTGAAAAATGGAGTACCTGTTGCTATATTTTGTGTTTTTCTTCTTTTCTTTTTATTTTCCAGTTGAGATATAGTTGACGCATAACACTGTATAGATTTAAGATATACAAGGAGTTCATTTTATGTATTTATATATTTTATTACAATTGCCATTGTAGCATTAGTTAACTCCTTGATCAAGTCTCATAATGATTACTTTTTGTGTGTGTGTGTTAAGAATAGTTAAGATATAGTCTCTCAGCATCTTTGAACTCTGTAATAAACTACTGTTGTCTGTAACTGCTATGATGTGCATTAGATCTTCAGGGTTTATTTATCTACTAGTCACAAGTTTCCTTAAGGTTACAGATTTGCAAGTGTGGATAAAGACTATATATCCTGTTGTTCTGGGGTTTTATTTATCAAGTAACATTTCTATTTCATTTTCACATTCTTTTTTCAAACATTCTTATTTTGAAATGTTGTTTGTGAGATAGACACTTGAAAGTAAATAATAAGTCAGTGGACTCCAAACACAAGATCTGCTCTCTGTTAATGCAGAATTTTTCTTAATTCTTTTGGCACATGTTTGATTTTCCTTCTAACTCAAAGTGGCTCTAATCGTGGTAAAGGTTTAATAGATCATTCTTCCAGTACAAGATGAATGAAGGTGCATTTGTGTTGAGGTCATCTCTTTGTCTGAAAATAGAGTAAAGACTTATGGATAATGCACATGAGATTATGTGCACAGTGAAGAATTTGTTTTTATGTTAAATTTTCACCACGTTTCTGTGCAAGATGTTAAATGTTGAACACATTTTGGGGCTAAAATTGAAATTGTGGTGTTAACTGGAAACCTAAAAATTAATGTACTCATTTTGGGGGTGAGGGAGGAAAGAGCATATATTCAGGTCTGAAGTAGAGTATCTCCAACCACCCCTGCATCACCCACCTTTCTCCATGTGCTCATTACCAATCACCGCACACAGCAGGCCTTCTAGGGGTAGCCATTATGCTGAACTCTGTAGCAATTTTTATTTGCTTATTTATAACTGATCATATGTATATATACATACATATATGTGTATATGGATATACATATATACATATGTGCATGTATATGTATATATGATCTAGTTACAAATAAGAGTAATAAAATAGTCATTTAAGTATAGTTGGTATGTAATATTATATTGGTTTCGGGTGTACAACATAGTGATTCTATAGTTATATATTTCACCAAGTCATTATCACACTAAGTCTAGCAACCATCTGTCATTGTGCAAATTATCACATTTCTATTGATTATTCCCTTCTAACTGTTTTACCTATTCCTCTGGTAGTTTGTTCTTTGTTTCCAGAAATCTGTTTTTGTATTGTTTGTTCACTTTTTTAAAGTATGTTTCATTTTTAATTTTTTAATTTTATTAATTATGCCATTACAGTTGTTCTATTTTCCCCTCTTCATTCCCCTCCATCCTGCACCCCCACCCCCCTCTAGTTTATGACCATGTGTCTCAAGTTCTTTAGATTCTATATTTCCCCTACTATTCTTACCCTCCCTGTATCTATTTTCTATCTACTGTCTGTGCTACTTATTTTCTGGACCTTCTCCTTCTCTCACTCCCCTGTTGCTAACCCTTCATGTGATCTTCATTTCTATGGTTTGCTCCTGATATAGCTGTTCTCTTAGTTTGCTTTTGTTTTAGGTGTGGTTGTTAATAACTGTGAATATGCTGTCCTTTCACTGTTCATATTTTTTATCTTCTTTTTCTTACATAAGTCCCTTTAACATTTCATATAATAAGGGCTTGGTGATGATGAACTCCTTGAACTTGATCTTATCTGAGAAGCACTTTATCTGTCCTTCCATTCTAAATGAAAGCTTTTCTGGATAAAGCAATCTTGGTTGGAGGTCTTTGGTTTTCATGACTTGGAATACCTCTTTCCAGCCCCTTCTTGCCTGTAAGGTGTCTTTTGAGAAATCTGCTGACAGTCTGATGGGAACTCCTTTGTAGGTAACTGTCCCCTTATCTCTTGCTGCTTCTAGGATTCTCTCCTTCATTTTAATCTTGGCTAATATAATGATGATGTGCTTTGGTGTGTGCCTTCTTGGGTCGAACTTCTTTGGGACTCTCTGAGCTTCCTGGATTTCCTGGAAGCCTATTGCCTTTGCCAGAATGGGGAAGTTCTCCTTTATTATTTGTTCAAATAAGGTTTCCCCTCGTGGCTGTTCCTCTTCTCCTTCTGGTACCCCTATAATTAGGATGTTGGAATGTTTAAAGATGTCCTGGAGGCTCCTTAGCCTCTCCTCATTTTTTGAATTCTTGTTTTTTTTTTAAAAAATATATTTATCTTTAGAGGGGAAGGAGAGAGGGAAAGAAACATCAATGTATGGTTGCCTCTATTGTATCCCCTGCTGGGAACTGGCCTGTAGGGAACTGGCTTGCAACCCAGGCATGTACCCTGACTGGGAATTGAACCGTGATCCTCTGGTTCACAGACCTGACCTCAATCCTCTGAGCTATACCAGCCAGGGCAAATTCTTGTTTCTTTATTCTTTTCTGTTTGATCGTTTTTTTCTTCCTTCTGGTCCGCTCCCTTGATTTGGTTCCCAGTTTTCTTTCCATCACTATTGTTTTCCAGTGCATTTCCCTTCTTTTCAATTAGTTTAGCCTTCATATGTTCCTCTAATTTGTGGCTAAAATCAACCAGTTCTATGAGCATCCTGATCACTAGTGTTTTGAACTGTGCCTCTGATAGTTTGGCAATTTCTTGTTCACTTTGATTTATGGGCTCTGGGGTTTTGAGTTCTTCTTGAGCCATGTTTTGGTCTGTTTGCACCTTTTACATATGAGGAGCGGAGCCTTTGGTGTTTACCAGGGTGGGGCCACCCAGGTTTCTGGGTTGCGATACTGTATGTGGGGCAGGGTCAAAGGGGGGCAATAGCGGTCCCCTCTGGTGCTTCATGCTGCTGGGGCCTGCATGGTCAATCTCACTGCTTGCTCCTTGAATGTGTGACTGCGGTCAGCCTTCTGCCTTGTGCCCTCAGTGGGTCTGCCCATCGCTACTCCACACCTGGGATCCTCCCAAGGCTGCCTGGGTGCCTGGGTCATGCCTGGGTCACAGTCCTGGTTCGGTCTGGTGGGTCTTTCCTACCTGACCCCGCTCCACTGTTGGCTTTGCCCCTCTTACCGGTCTGGCTGAAAGGGTCGCTGTTGTCAGACTTCCATATAGTTCAATTTTCTGTGGTTCGGCTGCATTTTTGTTGCTAAAACTTTATTGTTTTTAAACTTGGTTGTGGGAGAAGGCACAATGTTTCCACCTACACCTCCATCTTGGTGGAAGTCCGGCTTACCAGTTTTATTAAATGCTTTTATTTACTTAAAAAAATTTAAAAATTATTTAATTATTGTTCAAGTACAGTTTTCTGTTTTTAAGATCTGATTTTTATTTAACCAGTTTTCCCTATAGTTCTGTTTTTAATTTATTGATTTCCATGTCATCATCCCAAATTTGCTTGCTTTGGTTTTAATTTATCTCTTCTAATTTCATAAGGTAAAAACTTAGGTTAGATCTTTTCTTTTTTTTCCCCCTGCTTTTAATACTATTTCCTCTGAGCACTGTGTTAGCTGTATCTCACAAATTTTTATGCATTGTGTTTTTATTTTCATTTAGTTCAAGATGTTTTTGACTGTGGTTGAAAATTTATCTTAGACTCATGTGTAGTTTAATTTCTAAATATTTGACATTTTCAGTTTATTTGGCTTCTGTTACTGATATTTAATATAATTCTGTTATAATATGTAAACATAATTTTTACAATTTCTATGCCTTTAACTTTTCCTCTCATTATTGTATTGCACAGAGTATGATCTATTTGTTAACCAGTGCTGTTGTGAAGAATGTGTGTTCTGCTGTAACTGGCTTGTTTCTTCCATGTCAGTTAATGAGGCTTGTTGATTGTTTAGGTGTCTATATTTGTATTTATTATCTGTTCACTTATTTTATCATTTACTAAAAGGGAAGTCTTGATTTTTTCAACTATAATTGTACAATCATTTATTTCTTCTTTCAAACCTATCTGGTATTCTCTCTTCTTTTGAAGCTCACTTGTTAGGTTATAGTCATTTTTTATTGTTAGTTATTCAGAATATTTTTTGAAAATACACTTTTAGCATGAGTTAATTTTTCACTTATTACTTATAATATTCCTTGCATGAATTCTACTTTATCTGAGATCAGTATAATTATGCCAGGTATTTTTAGTTAGTGTTTTCATGATGTATAGTTTTTCATACTGTTACTTCCAACCTATCTATATACCCATGTATATACCCATATGTATTTATAGGATTCTTATAAAGTAAATGTGGTTGCATGTATGACAATCTGTTTCTTTAATCTGGTTTATTTAGTCACATTTAAAATGATTATTAATAATGAAGCATTAAATTACTATTTAGCATATTGCTGCTTTCTATTTGTTCCATTTATCTTTAACTATTTCTTTCCCCTTTAAATGCCTTTTTGGATTTATTTGAGCATATTTTTGTTATTCAATTTTATCTTTTTTCTTTGAAGTTCTTATACCTCAAAATTTTATTGAGTTTTAAACTTAGGTTTTATAATATACATTTAAAAATAATTCACAAAAGGAACAAGCAAGCAAAGAATAGCCAAAGACATTGAGATTGAGAACAGGCTAACAGTGATCAATCAGAAGGAAGAGGGGAAGGAATAGATGAGGGAAAGGGTGAAGGGTGTTCAGGAACAATTATGAAGAACACACGGACAACAACAAAAGGGAGTAGAAATGGGGGAGGGAGGTGGGGATGGCTGGGGTAGTGGGGAGAGGTGGAGGGAAAAGGCAGAAAACTGTACTTGAAAAACAATAAAAAAAGAAAAGAAAAATAAAACTAATCCAGTTTGTCCTCAAATAACAGTATATCATTCACATATTGTATAGGGAACTTACACAATAGTGTATTTTCAATTTTTGATTACTATATATTGTGTTATTGTTGTCATATATTCTAGTTTTATGTAAATTATTATTACCAAATATACTGTTAGGATTATTTAAGTATTAAGTTTACTTTTAGAGAAATTAAAATAAATAAATTCTACTTTAACTCACATTTTTCATTTCTGATACTTTTTATTTCTTCATATAGATAGATACACCTTTCTGACTTTTAATATATTCCCTCTGACCACAAAGCTTCTTCTACCATTTCTGAAATATTTGGACTTCTGGCAATGAGGTTGGACTACTGCCAACCCTGCTCTCCCTGCTTCTGCAGCCCCCAGGGTTCCAAACTCATTCGCTTTTCCACTTAGCTTTTAGCAGTTCATTCAATATTTCTAGCTAAACTTTCTTTTTTTAAAATTGTTGTTCAATACAGTTGTCTGCATTTCTCCCCCACTATTCCACTGCACCCTACCCATCCCCACCTCCCTCCCCTGGTCCCGCCCCCTTGGTTTTGTCCCTGTGTCCTTTACAGACATTCCTGAAAACCTTTACCCCTCCCCACCCTAATGTTTCCCCCCGACCTTCCCTCTGTTTAATGTTAGTTTGTTCTTCATTTCAATGTCTCTGGTTATGTTCTGCTTGCTTGTTTGTTTTGATGATTAGGATCCACTTAAAGATGAGGTCATATGGCATTTGTCTTTTACTGCCTGGCTTATTTCACTAAGTGTAATGCTTTCTAGTTCCATCCATGCTATTGCAGAAGGTAGGGGCTCCTTCTTTCTTTTGGCTGTGTAATATTCCATCCTATAAATGTAGCATAGTTTTTTAATCCATTCATTTACTGCTGGGCACTTAGGTTGCTTCCATCCTTGGCTATTACAGTGGAATTACCAGGTTTAAAGGCAGTTTCGTTTTCAGTTTTCTGAGGAAATTCCATACTGTTTTCCACAGTGGCTGCACCAGGTTGCATTCCCACCAACAGTGCACTAGGGTTCCCTTTTCTCCACTTCCTCTCCAAAACTTGTTTGTTGATTTGTTTATGATGGCCATTCTGACTGATGTGAAGTGATATCTCATTGTGGTTTTACTTTGCATCTCTCTGATGTCTAGTGTTGCTGAGAGTCTGTTCAAGTTCTTCGCCCATTTTTTAACTGGGTTGCTTGTCTTCCTAGAGTGGAGTTTTGTGAGTTCCTTATGTATTTTGGAGATCAAACCCTTGTGTGAGGTATCATTGAAAAATATGTTTTGCCATACAGTTGGTTCTCTTTTCATTTTTAATGCTATTTACTTTAGCCATGCAGAAGCTTTTTATTTTGATGAGGTCCCATTTGTTTATTCTTTCCTTTATCTCCCTTGCTCTAGGGGACACATCAGTGAAGATGTTGCTGCATGGAATGTCTGAAATTTTCCTGCCTATGTTCTTCTCTAGGTCTTTTATGGTGCTACAACTTACATTTAAGTCTTTTATTCACATTGAACTTATTTTTGTGTATGGTACAAATTGGTAATCGAGTTTCTTTTTTTTTTTTTTTTTTTTTTGCATGTACCTGTCCAGGTCTCCCAATACCATTTGTTGAAGAGACTATTTTTACTCCATTTTATGCTTCTTCCCCATTTGTCAAATATTAATTAACCATAGAGACTTGGGTTTATTTCTGGGCTCTCTATTCTGTTCCATCGGCCTATGTGTCTGTTTTTATGCCAGTACCAGGCTGTTTTGATTGGAGTGGCCTTGTAATACAGTCTGGTACTAGGTATTGTGATCCCTCCTACTTTTTCTTTCTCAAAATTGCTGCAGCTATTTGGGGTCATTTATGGTTCCATATAAAATTTTGAAATACATTTTTTTTGTCTTATGTGGAATGTGACAACATCTCCTTCAGGTATGAAAAAGCTTAAGTTCTGTTTCTTTCTGCTGGTGCATGTATCTTTGAAGATTTCTTATTAGATGTATGATTTGTGATCCTAGTTCTTTTAGAAGTTCAAGAAAAGTCATTAACTGGTTATTAGTCCAGTATTTTTCTTATTGCAAGGGTGGGTTGACACGTTCCAGCTCTCTACATCTCCTTGCTGAATCTGGAAATGCAAGTATCTGTGTTTTGAATTTCTATATTTTATAATTTTTCAAATATCCTTGACCTTTTCAAATTCTGCCCCGAATTGATTATTGTTTCAATTTTCTTCAGTGTTGTTTCAGGCCTGAATCAGGCAGGGGAAGCAAGGCAGCCAAGAGATTAGGGGACTTTTTACAGATAGGATGAGTACTCAGGCTATGACAAAACTGAGGGGTGAGGGTCTTTTGTCTCTTCCTGATAATCCCTTAAGTCCTTCCCTGATGGCCCCTTCAGTGAAAGTGCCTGTTTTAAGTTGTTCCTTCCTTGTGGAATCTTATCAGTCACCGATTATCCAACCATCCTCCAGAGGCTGAGCAGGGTGAAGTAAACTGGGCAGAGGCTGTGCCCCTGCCAGAAGGATAAGTTTGGTGTCATTAGTGGCTTATGGTCCCAAGGTCTCCTAGCCATGCTGCCTTTTTGCCTGTAGGCAAGTTCACAGATCCTGAAACCAGGCAGAATGGTTCCCAGCAACTCAGAAATAAGCTTGGAGAAGAGAGTTACTGTCAGGTGGAAAGGCTTTGCATGAAGACGCTCTGTATAACTGGCCAGGTTTTTCTCATCTTTAAAATTAAGGTGCCTTATTAAATTGGCTCTAAGGTTGTTTCCATGATAAAAAAAAGAACTATAATCATAAATCATAGTCCAGAGCATTATGGATTGAGATACTATAATTTAAATTTGATAAACTAAGTGGATTGTAAAGAGGAGTGTTAGACACCATATCTCTTCTTGGGTCTGGACAGGAAATGAGAAAACTGGTCAGATCTCATTTCTGCTTGCTCTTTTCTTCTTCAGAGAGCCCATAGCAAGAGTTTAGGGACAAGTATAATTACTTATGTACATAACAGCTATCTGCCTTGACAGTGAACTTCTGAAGAGGATTCAGGTTTCGCTATTTTCTTGATTCTCAAAACTCACCAAGATACAGGCTTTTTGTCCAAATAAACAATGATGTTCTTTTTCTCATGTTTGCCCTTTCAGATAGTGACTTTTGAGTTTTGTTTGAGAAACAATGTCATATTCCTGATGCTGGAATGACAGGTGATCCTCATTTTCCATACTACAATGTGCAACCCTATCATACCATCCTCAATTCCAGCGGCCCATACATACATACAGCAGGGAAGCAGCTAACCACTTTCCTCCAAGTCAGATTATTTATTTCTATTTTTGTTTCTTTTATTGTTTTAAAATTAATTTATTGTGACAGTTCAATTACATTTGTCCCCATTTTCCACCATGGTCCTCCCCTGCCCTGCCCACCACCCATCTCCCACATCCAGTTCTCCCCACAGTTGTCTTTGTCAGTGAGTCCTTTATACATGTTTCTTGACTATGCCCTTCTTCTTCTTTTATGTTATTCCTGTCCCTGCTCCCCTCCCATTACTATCACTTTCTTCTTCATTTCCATGTCTCCTGTTCTATTTTATTTACTTGTTTTTGTTGTTGTTGTTGATGAGGTTCCATTTATAGGTGACATCATGGTATTTGTCTTCTGCTGCCTGGTTTATTTCACTTAGCATAATGCTCTCCAGATTCATTGAAGTTGTCAAAAAGAGTAAGAGTTCTTCCAGTTTTTTCTCCTGCATAGCATTTCATTGTGAAAATGCGCACCATTTTTGATGCATTCATTTGGTGATGGGCACTCAGGCTCTCTCCAGCACTTGATTATTGTGAATTGTGCTGCTGTGTACACGAGGGTGCATATGTTCTTTGAATTGGTGTTTCAGGGTTCTTAGGATATAATCACAGCTGTGGAATTGCCAGGTCAAAAGGCTGTTACATTTTTAGTTTTTTCAGGTCATTCATATAGTTTTCCTTAGTGTCTTAACCATTAACAGGGTACTAGGGTTTGATTTGCTTCACATCATTGCTAGCACTTGCTGATTGTTGTTTCTATAATGGCCATTCGGACCAGGCTGAAGTGGTATCTCATTATTATTTTACTTTGAATCCTGTGATGGCTACTGATGCTGATCACTGTTCCACATAGCTCTGGGCCTTCTGTATGTCCTCCTTGGAGAAGGTCCTGCTCAGGCTCTTGGGCCATTTAGAAATTGGATTGTTTGTCTTCTTGATGTGGAGTCATGTGAGTTCCTTACATATTTTGGAGGTTAAACTCTTATCTGAGGTTTCACTGGCTAATTATTTTCCAATATGGTTTGTTTATTTTTGTTTGAATAATGTTTTCTTTAGCTGTGCAGGAACTTTTAAATTTGATGTGGTCCTATGTGTTTATTTTTTCCTTTATATCCCTTGCCCTATGGGTGTATTGGTGAAAATATTACTGTGTGGGATATCTGGTATAGTTCTGGTTATGTTGTCCTCTAGATCTTTTATGATGTCATGACTTATATTTAAGTCTTTCCTTTATCTTGAACTTATTTTCATGTATGCAGTAAGTTCGTGGATTAGTTTCATTTCTTTGCATGTACCTGTCCAGATCTTCCAACACCATTTGTTGAAGAGGCTATTTATACTCTACTTTGTGCTCCTGTCCCTTAAACTAATGTTAGTTGAGCATAGAGACAGGGCTTTATGTCTGGGTTCTCTACTGTCTTCCATTGAACTATGTGTCTGTTTCTATGCTTGTATCAGACTGTACCTGACATTAGTGGCTTTGTAACATAATTTGACCTAAGGTAGTATGCCCTCTCCTACTTTGTTCTTCTTTCTCAAAATCGCTGAAGCTATTTGAGGTCATTAATGGTTCCATACAAATTTTTGAAATCTTTGTTTTCTGTGAAATATATCACTGGTATTTTAAGAGAGATTGTGTTGAATCTGTTAATTGCATTGGGTAATATGGATATTTTAATGATGTTAATTATGCTAATGCATGAAGATGATATATTCTTCAGTTGATTTGTGACTTCCTTAATACTTTTCTTCAGTGCTGTGCAGATTTCTGAGTACAGACTTCCACATTCTTGGTTATGATTATTCCTAAGTCCTTTACTATTTTTTTGTTGCTATAGTGAATGGGATATTTTCCTACTTTCTGTTTCTGATAGTTCATTGATGGTGAGAAAAATGTCTTTGATTTTTGACTATTGTCTTTGTACTTTGCAGTTTGGTGAAATTTGCTTAGTAGGTTGAGTATATTTTTGGTGGACTCCACATTTTCTATGTAAACTATCATGTCATCTGCAAACAATGAGTTTTCCTTCCCCCTTTCCAATTTCAATGCCTTTTATTTCTTTGTCTTACCTGATTGGTGTGGTTAGAACTTCCAATACCAGTTGAATAGAAGTGGTGAAAGTGGACACCATTGCCTTGTACCTGATATAGTGTGAACAGTTTACATTTGTTCCATTGAGTATGATGTTGACTGTAGGTTTCTCATATATGGCCTTTATTATGGTGAATATGGTTCCTCTACTCCCACTGAGAATTTTTTTTATCACAAACATGTGCTGTCCTGTACAAAGTGCTTTTTCTCCATCTATTGACAAATCATGTGGTTTTCGTCTTTTCTTTGTTTATTGATATATTATGTTTCTGGATTTGCAAATATGGTGCCATCTTTGCATTTCTGGGACCAGATGATTTTATCAGCTCAAGATTATTTAAACACACATCAAAGACTTGTGCCTGCTCATTTTTTGAAAGGTCCTCGTGGTCCTACTTGTCTTGCATCCTTGTAGGAAATACAAATCTGAGCAGCTGAGAAGGCAGCATCACCTGATATTTGGAAAAGGTAGGACCCATCTGAGGACAAAGCAGGCCAGAGTGGCTGGGCGTCATGCTAACATCACACCTTTAAGATTATCAGGGAGCCACTGGCCAGTCTAATGTAGCATTCCCTCACTTTTTACTAATGCCCACCATTAAATCCACATTTCCCTATAAATAATCCCCAATTGTGAGCAAAAGGAAAGAGAATTTTTAGTTGTTGATTGAAGAAAGTATTCAAAAAGTGTTATCTTTATACTATTAAAATTTTGTTTTCTGTGCCATTATCAGATAGATGAGGTGTTTTGGATTTTTGATTCATAATGGTGAATAGAAAGAAAATACCAGTCTGAATTTGAGACAAATGAAAAAAATGGCATTCATTGTGCAGATGAAGATAGTCATGATTTTCAGGAAATGCCTCGCATTTTTTCATCAATGTGGAATAATTCCTGTGCACCACACTGTGGAGCTTTCCAAAGAGTTTCTTTTCCCATGTTTTCATTTCCATTTCCTCCAGTGTTTTCTTTTCCATTTCCTTCACCCTTTGCAAAGTGCTGGTCTGAGTTTGTGCTTGGGAAGTTGAGACAGAGCAATGTAGAGGAATCCTAAACCATTATTCTTGTCATTGTTACACTAAATGCCCATCACCCCTTGGCACTATCTTAATTAGCCTTGTATCTACATTTTTCACGAAGACACAAAAGACATGCTCATTAGGTGTTAGGGTAACACAAGGCCAGGGAGGGTAATAGGTGCATTTGGAATGGCAATTGATATTCTAGGTCTCCATTACACAGATCATTTTTTTTTGTGGAACATTACTGAGTTCTCTTAGCTCAGTAACCGGCTCTGTCTTTGCAGAGAACCAATGATGTTCTTTTGAAGGTGCTGCATGAGTCCAGCTATAACATGTACAGAGTCAAGATGCACCAGACAGACACTACAATATAAAGAATGTCTTAGGTGAGAGCTGGCCCAGCGGTTCTCCACACCCAGGAACCTGAAGTGACATGAAAGGGCCAACCATCTAGGCTCAAGTATGGGGATGGCTCCCTGATGGCCCTCCTAGTGCTCTAACGTGTCCCACTATCCCATGCTCACAGGAATCTGGACCTCCATTTCTCCAACCAGCTATATAGGACAGGAGAAAGACATTCCTCACATGTTTGTGGGAATATTAAAGAAAAATATGTTACCCCTCACAGTAGAGCTCACAAACATTAGCATTTTGCTCTATTTGTTTTCCTATCACCCCACTATTCTGCTGTAGTAATCAGCTCCATTGTCCTTTCAGACCTTAAAATCTTATACACTATTACATTGAATTAGGAAGGGTTCTACATAAAATTAAGTAAAAGTCATATGTAGGATTATTTCTCTATACCTTTTCAGTTCACAGAGCACAGCAAACCATTGTAATTTTGCCTATTTAGGAAATGTGACCTCATTCATATCTGTACTATCTCATAAAGGAGGTAGTTACCAAAGTATTCATTCATTCACTGATTTTGGACTGTGACAATCCTCAGTTCTGAATCTACTTCAGCAAAGCTGCCAGAAACATCCTCACTGTGTCACAACAGACTGTATCTGTGTGCCAGAACTGACATAAGTCAGAACTGCAGGTTAGTTGGAGGGTTTCTGATGCTTACTGTCTGGGTACTGTGTTTGTCTTTCTAGAGATTCAGTGAAGACATCCAGAAGAACTAATGAACTGGTTTAACTACTCTACCATGCTAGACAAGGGGGAGGTATTCATTCCCTAACACAAGAACATGCACCTATGTGAGAGCTAGCTCAGGTGGGTCTCCCATCTATGACCCCAAGATTACATTCAGGTGCCCAGGAGCAAAGTCAATTTGGGGACCCTCCCCAGGGAACCCAATGGCATTTTGTACACTGACCCACAGTGCCATGTCCTCAGGAATCTGGATCCTATTTTCCTGCTCTAGCTAAAATTGAGAGTAGAAAGAAAATACTTGTTGTAATAGGAATATTCAGAAACATATTGTTTGTCACAAGATAACAATCATATTTGTACTTTTCTTATTCTTTTTGGATTTTTTAAAACTATCTGACCCACTTGTCCTGCAGAGCAGAGAATTCAACAGTCATTGCAGTCTGTCTCCAACAAAGGTGGTTGCTTGCCACAGCTATGCAGCCTCTCAGTGCTGGCAGACATTGTGTCATTCATCTCAGGTGGCCTGTCAGCAGTCCTGCCAGAGCACTTATGTGTGTCCCATGGAACTGCGCATATTGCTGAGGATGTCATAGCATAGGACCCCATGGGTTATGTAAAGAATGCATACTGAATTTTTCACAATTCCAGAGAATAAGAGTTGGAGTGTGGTTGTGGGCATGGCTAGCTCCTTTTGGGAGGTTTCTCCCATGCTCATTCATGGTTGTCCCTAACTCTGGGTTACACACATCCCTTCTGTGCCTCCTTGTCTCCTCCCCTCCTCTCTACAGTCACTTGTCACATTGGGTTAAGACTCACTTCACTGAATTCACTTGGACTTAATAACCTCCTTTACGAGATACAAATGTAGGCATATTTTGAAGATCTAGAGGTTCCAAAGACTTGGAATTTTGGTGACTGTCCTAAGACCACAATGTGTGCCTGTACTATCTTTATCTGGAAAGATATGCACATGTAAAATTCAGCACCCAAACTCAGATTCTAAAATGAAAGCTGCCATTACAGTGCCAGAAGAACTTTTGTGATAATGGCTGCTACCTTTTACCCACCAAGTGTTTCTTATTCATTTATATTTGGAGGAATGTGGGGAAAATACAGACAACTGTAACTGAATAAGAATGAAACAATAGAAAAAAATTACCAATCTGATTATAAAGTGTCCAAGGCAATCCCAGTATTCTCTGGTTTTCATTTTTTCTCCAGCATAATTTGTCTCACCTGTCAGCTTGTCTCCATTCTCAGAAATGGGACCTAGCTGAGTCATCTGCTTCAACTGCTGCCTGGTGACCAGCTTTCTCCATTATAGTATCACCAGGAATTTGCCCCTGTGCTGTTTCTGCATCTCAGAGTGACTTTTATTGTGCAAGATAGAAAAATAAGTGTCATTTGGGAAGTCACTGGATTTCATAGCCTATGTATATTCATCTTGTACACAATTCCCAGTCAGGGACAGTGTTTTCCACCCATAGGTGGCTTTCCAACCAACTGTGTCAGGAACAGATAAGTATCAGGTAGGTAAGAGAAATGCTATGCATTGCTAGATTTGGACATTTCTCAGTTCTAAACCACATGACCTTCCCCAGCCATTCCCCATGCTCAAGCCTGTTTGATTTCTTCTCTATAATGAGAGTGTTGTTTGATGTTCCATGGGTGGAACGCTCTTCATAAGTCTATGACTACAGAAACTCTAACACTCCTCATCTTAAAAAATATGCCTATACAGGAAAAATGAAATCAATACCCACATTCCACCAAAACTCAATAGTACTTTTAAAACCTAATGATAAAATCCTATTTCGCATGGATACTCCTCACCTTTCTCTTGCACACATCCCAGGTGGCCTGACAGTTTGGGATGAGCTCCAGACCTCAGCCCTCCTGTGTATTCATGGTGATGTCACTGACTAGATGACAATCCTAGTCCCACACATGTTGCAGCTAAGTTCCTCTTGAAATTTCTAGAAGCCTGCAGAATGCAGCTTCAGAATGCCTCCCTGGGCACACTGAAGAATTTGGCAGAATTCCTGACTCCAATTATTTAGAGTGGAAACATTTCTCCACCTACTCGCCTTCATGACCATGCTCCCATCCTTCTCCTGAGCTCCAGTGCTCTGGGAAGGTCTGCTAACCCAATGAGCAAGTGCCCCCTTTTCAGAACAGCTCTGATTTTATCCACTGAAACCAGTGTGCCATAATCATGTCACCACATCTCACAGGGCCTCAAATAGTTCCTTTGTGATGCGGGGTGACAGAAGACAAACCACATAATGCTCTCACAGGGACTACTGTGGGGACAATCCAGGCAGGTTTTGACTGGTACCTGGCTCTGCAGACAGGCCTTCTGGATGTTCTGTGGCAGTTTGTGTCAATTATTTTTTGTTCTGTCCACCACGGAAACTCTCCTGCCTCACCCATCATGACCTGTGGCATTTTTGTTGTGAAAAGCAAGTGGAAGCAATCTGTCAAGATACTGGAGGAATCTCTTCACTAATTTTTGTACTTGTTTTTGGTATTTTGCCATTAGAAATCTCTGGAGGTAGAAGGGGTTCCCAGGCTCACTCAGATAGCTGGGATAGTTCTGCTTGGACTTTATTTCACTGACAATTTGTATGAAGTACCAAGTACAAGTAGGTCCTACTAGGGGCAGTTAGCATAACTCAGTGAATGAAGCAGACAATATCCCAGGGCTTCAGTTCTACTCAATGAATAAGTCATTCACAACAGATATCTTTTTCAGGTCTTGTCCTTTATCCATTAGTTGTGATACAATTAAGATCTTCAGGGCACCTGAAGCCCAACTTGCTAATTACGACAATGGACAGTCATTAAGGTATGTGATAAAAAGTTGGGTGGTGATTGGGTCCTGAAGAGAGACCTCCTGTGTTGAGAGGACACTGGTAATGGCAAGGAAGTTCTGTCAGCAAGGAGATCTTATAGATCTGATTCCCAAGGGAGGCCTGAGCTCAGGTGGATCCTCTCCAAAGAGGACAGAATTAAGAGAATGATGGATGGGGTCTCTGCCCTCATACAATCAGAAGAAGGCTGGGCTGTGTTTTGCCCTATGGTCCCAAACGCTCCACACTCCACTCCCACTCAGCCTGCCCTTCCCCATAGTCAACCCTTCTCACCCAGCTCGAAACAGGAGATGTGGCTAGAGCCTGCTCAGCAACCTACATATAATTTCAGTGTAGATGAGCCGGTGATGAATGGATGCGGTAGGCAGTGAATAGACCTTGAAAAGAAATGTCAATGGAAAGAAAAGACTCACAGGGTCTCCATGATAAACCTTCTGCATTGCCAGACTATCTCTTCCAAGGACAGCCACACAGGTGTCAGGATCAGCGTTTCACTGTCTCCTGGTTGGTCATGGGCATGCACAGAGGCCCTCTCCAAAACAAGATTTACCTGGGATGGTGCGTTGAATTAGCATTCCAGACTTTGACTCTGATGCCCAACTGCTTCTCCCCAGGGCCATGGCTTCCACAGTGGGAACCTATACAGACCAGGTGCAATGGTTTGTCAAGCCCCTACATTTGTCCTTGCTCTGACTGAAGTAGGCCTTGGTGCAGGTAAGTGTCCCTACTTCAGAGCATCTGTGCCAGGCCCACCTTCTTTCTGTGGATCTGGAGTATCCAGACCCATAGGATGCAACACCAAAATGTGTGGGAACTGCAGCCTAGGAAAATGATCTGGAAAGTGGTTGTTCATGGGCAGGAGTTCCCTCAAAGGCACAGGCAACATTCCTGTCTCTGTAAAGGAAAGTGGAAATCAGATATGCATTTAAATCTGCTTCTTTCAGATGCTCCAGATCCACCTGCAGAACTCTGACATACTGCACAGACACAGGAACCATGTGCTCAAAGACTAGCATTTTTTTCAGCTACAGGGCTCACTTTGGCTAGTCCCAGTATCAAGTGGTACCAGAAGCCAGGATGCAGCATCTTTTCAAGGAGCATGTCCTCAGGGAGTTGTTAAATGAGTTCAGTTACTGTACCTCCCTGGACAAGTGGAAGATGCATGAGGCCAAAGAGACCAGACAATGCTATGCTGAGGTGAAAGATAGCCAAGACAGATCTCTATGCCCATGACTTTGAGATTATATCCCAATGCCGTGGAACAGACTCATTCTGTGGGCCTCCCCCCAGGGACTGCCAATTCTTTTCCCTACAGTTTTCCACAAGTCCTAGTTAATAAGCAGTCTCATTGCACATGGTTTTTAAAGGTATTTTGTTTGTCTCTGCTGTACATTATGATTGATGTAAACTCGGTCTCCCAATAAACTCATTGTTTAACGTTCTGTTGTGAGTTAATCTCAGAATCGGAAAGCTGCCAACAGGGCAGCAGAGCTCCGTATCCGGTTCTCCACCTGGCTGAAGCCCCGCTGCAGTTAGGAGAGAAAAGAGGCTGCGCGGCAGGCAGCTGTGCCAGTTCCAGAAACGGTGAGCAGCCTGGGGGCCATGAAGATGGCTGCCTCCAGAGCAGAAGAAGGCGGTGTTCACTGGTGCGTTCCGGGCGGGCTGCTTAATTTCCCACTTCCAACGGGCTCTGCTCCTCCCTCTGCTGCTGGCAGCTGGGTGAAGGCAGAGTGCAACTTCCCCGATGCCGGGCTCCTGGCGGAGAGAAGCCCGGGACCAGATAGTGTGCGGTGCAGCTGTCCCAGGACCGCCTTAGGCGGCAAAAGTTTGAGCTCACGCCAGAGTCGCGCACGCTGTGGGTCCTGGGCCCGGCCGACCCAGACCCAGGCGCAGGCGCGCACGCAGAGGCCTTAAGCGGAGGGTGGTGTTGCTGGTGTTGGAGGGAAGTGAAAAGGCCCAGGGTGGAGGATCTGAACCTCCCACAGTCCACGGGGTGTTCCATTACCCAGCATCCTTGTGGGAGGGAGGGAAGGAGGCCTGCTTCCCCTGGACTTTCCTTGACGTGGGTAGAGGAGGAGAGGACCAAGGAGAAGAGGACTCTTGCTCTTTGTAATAACGGAAAGCTGACCATTCTTACCCGATGCGGTGCGTATTTTCTTTCTTTTTTTTTTTTTTTTATTTTTATTTAGTTACTTTTCAAGTACATTTTTTTTCCCCTTCCCCCCCCCCCCCCCCCGCCCGGTCTCCCCCCTCCCTCCCATTCCCCCCCCCCCCAGTCCTCAACTCTGTGTCTTTCATACTTGTTCCTCAAAATCCCTCCCCCTTTTTCCCCTTAAGTTCCCTTCCCTCTCTCCCCCTCTGGTCGCTGCCCACTTGTTCTCTATTTCAGCGTCTTTGTTTTTATTTCTGTTTGCTTGTTTTGTTTTATTCTTAGCTTCCTGTCAAAGGTGAGATCATATGGTATTTGTCCTTCAATGCCTGGCCTATTTCACTCAGCATAATGCTTTCCAGTTCCATCCATGTTGTTGCAAAAGGTAGTAGCTCCTTCTTCTCTCTGCTGCATAAAATTCCATGGTGTATATGGTACCACAATTTTTGGATCCATTCATTTACTGATGGGCACCTAGGTTGCTTCAACTCTTGGCTATTGTAAATTGTGCTGCTATGAACATTGTGGTGCATAGGTTCTTTGAAATTG